>NC_090928.1:697504906-700004906 GCF_040938575.1 Ambystoma mexicanum | reverse complement strand
TCTATGGGGGCTGCCTTACTCCATGCTGTCCAATGTGGGGAGGAGAGCTGACTCAGCCATCTTGATCCTTTATGCTATAACACTGACACATTCCCTTTTACACACTTTTTGTATAATAGGGCAGGCATTTGTTTGTGTTAGTATAGGCCATTTTGATTTGACATAAACTGGCTGGGACTGTATTTTCTTTATTATTTGATGGTAGAGACTACTATCATAATTGATATAGGGCAAAGTATGAATGTTTCCAAACCCTTAGAATTGAATACAGTTTTGAAACTTGTAACGCTTGTGTCAGTGTCATACTTGTGATGCCATGCCTCCCTTACATATGGTGTCAGGGTGGGATACGACTCATTTGAGACAAATTGGGGGACCCTAAAATTCCAGAAATGTAGCCACAGAGCCTCAGACCCCTCTACTACCACGAAATAATCCATATGTTTTGATATATGTATCAGCCGAGAGGCCACTATCCCTCCAGGAATAGAGGGATAATTTCCACTGACCTAATTCTAATACCCCCTACCGGTTGTTATATAAGACTGGGCCCAAAATCTGGCTTAGCCTGGAAATCTTGTCTGGATGTCCTAGCAGGTGTTATAGATCCAGACACTAGACATCTGGGAGACATAAAAAGAGTACTTCCAAACCCCGAGAATTGAATACAGGTTTAGACATTTTTTAACTCTTATGTCACTGTCATACTTCTGATACCATGCCACCTTTACAATGCAATGACTGAGACAGACACACTCACTACTGTCCCTCCATGTGTCAGTTTACAATACTCCTATGCAGTCCACAAGTAAAAAAAAAAATACATAGATATTAGTGATTGAAGAGACTGACATTAACATAGAGATGTGACAAGAAAAATAACAGCTGCACTAATTGTGATATCCCATAAAAGGAATGAGAGTATTCAAATGGCAGCAGTTTGAGGTATGATTCCTAATAACATAACATAGCACAACATGACATTATGAAGAATGTGGTAAACAGTAATTACATGCACAATTTCAGTCAATGCAACGTTCTTTGTAAGTGTGCCACACTTCAAAATGACAATAGCTATGTCAAATGGACATGTGTTTTAAATATAAAAATCGCCATACATTGCAGGTGCTGTTCCAATGCAACCACACATTCCATTAACATGTCCAGTAATACAAAAAAGACCCAAAGACAATGGGCCTCATTACGAGTTGGCTACCCCCCAAACTGGGGTCCGGGTCCCGAAAAATGGAAATTCCAGGCCATTCCGATCTTTGCGGGCCTGGTAATTCCCATTCTTTGGGACCCAGACCCGGTACGTCCCCATTCCCTATTGAGCCCCCATAGGCTCAATGGGAATGGGGAGGATGGTAGCAGTGGTACCGTTAATAATGGTACGGCTGCTACCATCCTGGTCTGCTCGCGGGTGCCGGTATGCACGCCTGGTCAGACAACACGTTCAGTCCAGCACCGTCGAACAGAACTCATAATGAGATGGTGAGGCAATAACGGTGCTGGTAGCACTACCGGCGCCGTTGTTGCCTTACCGCCAGGGTCGTAATGAGGCTCAATACCTGACATCCAAAGCTTGAATTAAATTAATCCAAACACTGCTTAAAAAACAATGCCATACAATAAAATCAAAAACACATAAATGCATATAGTAAAATATACCTGCTAATAATGATCACATTTATTATTTACAAAATCATTTGACATTGATTTCCATAACATCAATGTTCACTTTGCTGCACACAGATGACTCATTCATTTGTGCTCATAATGATGAACCATTATTGCCCATAAAATGACTTTTGAAAATAAAACAGTTTACGCTAAAACAATTAAGCAAGGAATCTGCATAAACATACAGTGCATAACAAGCAAAGTGCATACTTCCCCTAATACGCATACCAACATGAACAATGTTATACTAAGGAAATACAGCAAGTTCCAAATAAATGTCACTTACCTTATTTTGGTTCAAACTGTCAATTCACGTTCCCATGGTGAAAAAAAAAAGGCACATGGTGTATTCAAGTCTGAACTTGTTCACGTAAACAGCCCAAACGCCCAAGACAAGTTTAATCACATACTAAAAAGTTCTAAAGAACTATCAAGAAATTCAATTTGTAAATACCATCCTAGTTCACAAAATACATAATTAAAAAAATGTTCCACAAAGGGGAAAACAACACCACTGGCCAAAAATGTTCCACAAAGGGGAAAACAACACCACTGGCCTAACAATAAAAAATAAAAAAATAAAAAAAATCTCTAGTTGGCAAATGTTCCATCACCCCCTCATGAAAACATCATGGATAATATAATGCTGCAGAAATGTATTTATTTTACATCGCTCACACAGCCCACAGGCATCGAGGCACTGTTACAGGAATTGTTTGTTTTTTTTGGATGCGTAATTGTTTTTTTTTTCGTCTTAGTTGTGTATTTATAACGCGCTTAAACACGCAGAGGTTTCTAAGCGCGGACCCGGGGATCGAGCCTGTGTTGCTTCGTGTCATCTTCCTTCCAAGGCGCGCACGTTGCCGCTGAGTTATCCTCCCGGGACAATACAGGTGCAATTACCCAAAAGCAAATATATACCTAACATTCCTGCAGCAAACAAAACCATAGGTTCTATCCAAACATAATATGACCTTAGAAAACAGTTTTACAATCACACTAGTAATCTAAACATCTTAGTAATTCTTCTAAAAATAGCATTCGATTTATACACCACCAATCACCTGACAAAAATCCATGGTGCCTTGTTCAACACTTTGAAACCAACTGCTGTGCTCTCTTCCAAAATGCCTATCAGACTTAAAATATATATATATATATATATATATATGGTTAAACCATACAAGTATAACAAACACAACCTAATACCAAATAATAGTAAATAAGCACATAACTTTAAAGTAGCAACTTCTAACACGTGAAAGGAAAACATTAACCATGTCCTGTGAAGTTAACTTGACCATGTGCACATCTGTAAAAATATGAACAGTAGTCATCTACCAATCAAAACACACTTCAATACACATAGTAAATAATATACACCCTAATATGATACATTTCATTACTTTCCCTTTCTCTAATGTATATGTCCAGAACAATCCACCCAAACACTGAATGCCAAGCACATTAGTATGCTGGATAACATCTTCATTGGTTGCAATAGTAACCAATACTATATCATAATAAATTATCAATAATATAATATTTCAATGCATGACCAAATGTCCAATACTTCTACTCTGTGCTCTATAAACCCTATACACATTGATTATTGACAAAATAATATGCACAACAAAAACTCTATATGCAAAAATTCAGCAAAATAAATATGCACCTAATGTAAACCTTTGATCTCTTAACAAATATGTCAACAGATCTCTCGTACACATTATTTTAACATAACCTGTAAAAAAGGAGAAGAAACATGTTTGATTCTTTAAAAGAAAAGTTATGTCTACTATAATGTTAACTCTAGTAGTTATGTAATCGTTAGGCCTAAAGAGAAAGTAACAGCCAGTCTCTCAGGCTCTCCTTGGTGTGGCACTGGATGGAAACTTTCATATTTTGTTGAGCCAATTGGTGACATATGATCACATGCCTGGTTTAAGTAGAGTTGTATGGCCCACATAGTAACAGCGTTGGTTTGGGAAGTGATTTGGACACTTTTCTCCGGAAAAGAATCAACTGTGGAAGCAGGATTATAATCCCCCCTCCTCTAATGCCTTTTAAATTGGCCTTTTTTTTATTTTGTTTTGTTGATTTCATTTATCCTTTGACAATGTATGTACTATAAACATGTGCACAAAATGGGTTTGAAATGTAAGTGTGTTTTGGGAAAAAATTGTCCTCGCTGTTAGATAGCAAATGTGGAACCTCTTAATAGTGGGCGATAACATTAGTTACGTGATAGCGGTTTCCCAATTCTTTATGAACTTGAGGCTTTAAGACTGTAAATCGGGACCAGGCCATGAGACTTGATTTTGAAGGTCCTGTTGTGTTTGGACTCGAGACATTTCTCAGTAGAAGAGGAGGAAGGAGGGAGGGATTTCAGTTTCAGTTTTTCTTTTCTTTTCTTGTAAAAAAAATGTGTAAATTGAAATAAGTAAAATAATAAATAAATACATAAATAAATAAATGTGTTTTATCCAATAATTTGAGTGCTTGGGGTAGTGCTGTTTCCATGGATCAGAGTGCTCAGGTTCTCATTCTCTTGAAAACTAATGGCAAACTTGTATAGACACATTACTAACTTATTTTAGGAAATGTTCCACAATGTGTGGTCTGTGCTCATCACTCTTCCCCCACCAAGCACCATGAGTGTTGACCTAAAGTAATACTAACGTTAGTCACCAACATAGACTGTATGGAGTCCTAGGTTAACCTCCAGGAAGGCACCCCATAATTGAGGTCTGGGGACCTGTGGCCATTTGTCCCTTACATATGTATGGATTTGCATCTTTTAAATGGGCAGTATCTGTCAGCCAGTCAGGCGGGACGATTTTGATCCTAATAGTTACAGTACATCGCCTAGCTATTGGCTGTTAAAACATAGCAGCTTGTAAGGATATGTATTCTTAGTGTGGTGGTAACTACAACATCAAGCACAAAACCTGCAACATGAATTGATCACTTTGCCGACAGACATTTTACAGTGCCATGTTTGTGCTCCATGCAAGTCCAGGTCCAAATTTATATTTCAATAAAAGCCTAATTGAACACTAGTAATATTGAACAAATAACTATTTTCCATGAACACTAATATCACTTGAGTTCAACCCACTGCATCACATCATTCTTCCCAGCTTCCATGATGAGGTTCGTATTGGGGTATGTGCTATTCACTTGATCAGTAATGCTATTAATCACGTGTATAGTAAGGTGTGCATGGCGGAAAGGTGCCAAAGCTCATTCTGTGTGGATCGGCAGGATGGGATGGGCTGGAGGCATGGCTTGGTGTAACATCTGAGCCAGCGATCATGTTCGGTTACCTGCATTCATGTTAGGATCGGTGCATGGATGGGATGGGAAAGGGAGGCCGGCACACCAGCTACAACGGGACAGGGACAGACAGGGCCATATGGCCTTAGAATGTCTTAGAATCAGCTCGGCTCAGCCAGCCGGTTTCAAGGTAGGCCACAGGAAACACATGAGGTGGCGAATCAGGATCTTTAATGAAAGGGGCCTAGCTCAGCACAACTGAGCAGCCCAACACAGTGTTAGCGTGAATAGTGGCTGCAATTACAGCAGAGAGCAGGACTGAAGAATGTTCATGGGGCATCGCAGTACCTTGGGATATCTCTTGTGTAACTCCAGCAATGTCAGGCGAAAAGAGAAATCGGTTGATGAGGGGGTCTGTGCCCTGGTGAACGGAGGGCCAGGCAGGGTTTGCTGTGCACATTCATGCTGTGAACAAAACGAATTAATTCAGGATTTTCTACTTTGTACCCATCATATTCCTCGTTCATCTCTCTCTGTTGTAGAATTAGAATACCTTTTAATACCATGCAGCAAGCAGTTTTATTTCTACAACTACCTATGGGGGACCTTTTAGTCCTATTCTCTTTAGAAGTATAAAGACCCTTGTGCTTGCAAACCAAACTCCATGACAGTGTGACGTGTAGACAAAACAGTAGGTGATTGGCATTCTCTTTACTCTATATTAGTTTCAGTGTCAGGGGGTATGATGCAGGGGAGTAGGAGATCAGGCTGCTCAGTGTTGTGCTCTTCTTTAATTGTGTGAGCGATTTGACATATACAACCTATGGTACAACAATGTATTTGGTTGCAACTCAAATCATACTTGGCATGACCTTACGTGATGAATTATATGCCAAAGATCTGCACACATTCTGAAAAGCCTAATTCTGCAACTGTCCACTAAATATTTGACTAAAAATCCCATCAACCCAACACAGCATATTAAATAGGAAGGGATGTTGGCTTCTGTAGTCTAAGGGGTTTTGAGAGATACAGGTTGCAGACACAGCCCTAAACTCTTTTGGCATGCATACCTTTTTGATTTCCCATCTACCCCACAGAGTCCCTCATTCTGATAAGCAATATCCCTATCTTTCAATGGGTCTAGACAGTGCATAGAGCCATCATGCTCGCTGGTGGGAGATATATTGTATTTTTTGTTCACAAAATCTGGAGAATCACTGGCTTGTCAAATATTCTAAATAGAACACTCATCAACCCTACCCAGCAGTCAATGGGTATGGATGATAGGAGTTGTTGTATTCTGAAAAAATGTTGTCCCTGACCCAGCTTCACTTGGTATGCATATGTAAGTATACTAATATACAGTAAGTACCCATTATGTTTAATAATGTTTAATATTGCCAGCTGAACTTTTTGGATTTGTTTGTCTGCCCCAGAACTTTACTTATTCTGCCAAGTGATTCCTGTGCTGTGCAACTGTGAAAAGACAATGCATACAGTAAGCATAGTCAAACGGGAGAGGGGGAGAGCTTGAAAGATTTAGTGTGACATATTTGGAGAGGCTTTGGCTCACAACAGTTTTTGACTGCTACTTCTATCAGCCACACACAGCATAGTCAAGAGGTAGAGAATTACAAAGGAGTGTTGAAGCCCCTCTACTGCGAACGAACATGGGTCAGATACCCTGTTCTTTGTAATTCCTTCCACTCAGGAGGGTCTACAACAATGTGTTAGCTCACTGCACCTTTCACAGAGGAGAAATAACCATTTGCATATCAGTCTTTGTCCCACCCAAAAGGGCAGTACAGCAGCAAAATGCTAGGCAAATCTCCTCTGAACAAGAGTACCATCAGCAACCCCAGACACATGTTTCGGCCTAGTTGGGCCTCATCAGTGAGGTGAAGCTTTGAGCAAGGGTCCACGTCTGAATTACCCTGAGTTACTTAGGGTGAAACCCAAGTTTTACAAAGGAGTGTGTGAGCCCCTCTACTGAGAATTAACATCGGTCAAATATCCTTTTCTATTGAATTTCTTCCAATCTGGAGGGTCTACAACCACATTTTAGCTCACTCTCAGTAGATGGACTCGCACACTCCTGTGTAACGTAGTCAATAGGTAGGTATGCATATGGCAGAACAAACATGTATAATACAGTGATTCCTTATGTTTACTTGTGTTTACTAATTCCAAGACATTTTGCCCCTATTAAACAAAATATAAAGATAATGGAAACAATAGCTTTTGTGTCTTCTTTATTTGTATTGATTCAACAGGAATAAATCAATACATTAGTAAATATATTATTATTAAATAAATAACAGAATTCATCTGGTGTGGTTCTGTCTGGGTGAATTTTGCGCAGAGCTGCGAGGAGTCATTTTTGTTAGCCCCAATTTGATACGTGGAACACTTGACTAACTAATATGGGTGGGGATGCAGATGTGGACTGGACTCTTGGCAGAGCAGTTACAAGAATAATTTGTTCTTGACCTTAATGTTCTGGTGGTGGTCTCCCAGGAACTGCATTTGAGAACGTACAATATTCTGATCCTCAGATTCAAGACATATATGCATTGTCGTGCACCCCATGAAAAAAGTCCTTCTTACGTAACTTTCTTAATACCATTCAAGCATGACCAGGTTTTTTAAAAGAATACAGGCCATCACACATGAAAAATGTATGCATATGCTCAGAATGACCTTCTCAACCTTTAAGGTAATGGCCTCCAATGGGAAATTGGGGACTGGGGCACCACTGCTCTTCTCTATGAAACCACTGTATGGGGTTGATGTATCTGTGCTTTCATGGGAAGCAAATGCTGTAATTGGTTGCAAGTTAGTATGGCAGTTACTCGGTTGTCAATGTTCAGTGGACAGATTTGCAGTCTGGTAGGTCCTGGAGAGCCCTGTTGTTCCTGGGAATTTTTACAGGCAACTGAAAGTCATTCATTTTCATGTTATCAATATTCCAGCACTTGCTGAACATCAGCCGAGCCTCATCAAGATAATCTACATCAAGCCCCCTGATCACTGCCACACACGGTGGTGGTGTCTGATGGCTTCTTGTGCAGTCTCTTTACCTCCATCTTATTATGGAGGCTGTTGGTATGTTAGTCTGCCCCTGACCGTTCACTCACTCCATGGAGTTATCCATGGGTGATTCTTTCACCCAGATGATGTGCAGAAGTGGAAGCAAAAGTGTTGATGCTGAAGAAAAGAAGTAGCAGCATTTTAATGTCATGGGGCCTCACAAATGGGAAGAGCACTGCAGACAGTGCAGTGCCCCTATACATTAATACACCCTTTCAATGCCAATACAAAATGAATGAGATACCATTAATAGGAACGGCTGTAATGGATTGTTAAGTGACCAGCATAACAGACTGTACTGAACCCCCAAAAAGTATTAAACCTTGGGATGTTAATGAAAATAAATGAGGCACTCATGATGAGTTCCTTGTATGTGCCTCAGAGGACTAACACATTCCACTACAACAGCCTCTTTTTGACCTCATGGTTAAAGTTTTGAATCCTTGCAGTTCCACTCCGCCATTCATCCTTCTTAGGTTGATGGAATGAGTACCATTGAGTTGGGTAACAATAACCATCTGCTATCTGTAAACAGCACCAAGATGCCCCATTTAGGGGTAAAAGAGCATCCTGCAAATACACCTATTATGTTTTAATGGGAAGGGCGGTAATGAGATGTTATGGGAAGACCAAAACCAACAGTATTATACAGTCATGATTTCTGTTGATATCGTGTGTTTTTTCTATGACACAACAGTAACATATACTAATGTTTAATGATCTAATATTTTAAAACCTAGTGTGTTTCACATCTTGATTTCTTATAAAGAATTATAGAAAACAACTATCCATTAGAGACCAATACCATTTGACTTCTGCTGCATGAAGTAAATGTGTAAATTAGCATCAACATATGCATATTTTGTTATTGTTTTATTGTTGCATTCATGGTTTACAGAAAACCTTACACAACATAAAATATATAAACAACTAAAACATTTATCACTCATAGCACTATTAAAACTTAAAGAAATGAAATAAAAATTCATAATTCGAATTTGAAATGCATACCACTGCATGTCATCACACCGTTTTTATATTGTTTTGTCCAATTCGGTTGTAACAGACTTTAAGAAAACATTTAAGGCTAACATCAAAGAAACATGAGTACCCCGCATACATCTGCACCAGAAGAGGTACATAGACACATCCGTGTTATTGCCAATGTTATCCTTAAAACACATTTGCCAGTTATTATCAAAATAGGAACAGGCAGTGACTAAGTGTCTCAATGTTTTGGTGGAGCCCTTGACTCCACAGAATCTACAGATATAGTTAGAGGAGTCACCGGTAAACAGCAATGAAGAGTCCTTCCAATGCTTAAGCCTCTCGTATGTGGGGAGTTGATTAAGCCTAAAACGCATATACTTAATGCGAATAGTTGCGCAAGGAAAGCGTTGAAAGGTATAGTGGTATGCATTCTCTCGCACGGAATAAATGAGAATACTCCACATAGGTTGAATAGGAAGCAATACAGTCCACAGCCTCTACCCAGTCAGCCCTGAATAAGCTCCTCTTAACAATCCATGTGTGCTGCACAAGATCTACCGCTCTTATCCCAATAAAGACCAATGCAGACTGCATCCTTAATCTGAACTCTTGAATGGAAGGAACAGATTCAGCATACATAGCTGAATAAAGAATTTCGTATAGGGAATTTTTCGGTGGATCGATCAATTTCCTGAAGATTAGGAGCTGTTTCCAGATATATCTGGCCTTCAGAAATACCAGACAGAGCTCATGTCTTATAACCACATTCGGGATAGCCATGGAAAAGCCCAGCACCTCCTTTCATAGCTTCCGTTGTATGATGTTAAGCATAGGGCCCATATCATGGGTGACAGGTCAAGACCATACAACATTGGATGTTAGAATTTAGCCAGATAGTAGCGCCTCAAAGGGAGCAAGGAGAATTTACATACTCTGAGCTTCATAAATGTGAGTTGGGATACTAATTTAGTTGTCTTATCAAAGAGGCTGCTTCCCCAAAATTCAATGCTAACCCCATAGTGAGGTTATAGCCTAAGTATGTGATGGCCTTGACCTAGTCCACACATTCCGGGTCCATCACCCAAGTTGAAGTCTGCACCTCGAATCCCCTCGAAAAAACCAAAACCTTCGATTTAGATGCATTGGGCTGGAGATTATTAGCCAGGGCTTAGTTGAAGAATAGCTGCATTTTCCTTCTCAGGCCTCACAGAGTTCTGTCAAGCAGGATGAAATCATCCGCAAATGCCATCCATTCCAACCTAGTATTAACCAACTTAGCAGGCAAAATGGAGGGACCCTGCCACAGCCTCTCCACATCACACACATACAAGTTGAAGAGTATAGGAGCCAATGTACAACCCTGTTGTACTCCAATAAATGAATGTATCTCCTGCGACAGGGACCCTTCCTTAGTTAGTCGTACACTTATGGTGGTATGTGTGTAGTAATGCAAGGAGCTGAACTAGCTCACGAGGTATGTTTATATCGAGCAATTTCAGACAGAGCCTAGACCTAATAACTCCATCAAGAGGGATAGACATATCCAGGGATGCTATAAAGACTTCCCCCACTTGTGTGTGAGGTACATAATGTCTAAAATGAGTCATGATGGTCCCGTTAAGTGAGGTGCCCATTTCTTCCCAGAACCCCACCTGAAACTGGCTCAGAAGGCTATTGCTTTTAACCACTCGATTAGGGTCCCTCATGAGGAGGATGGAAAAGATGTTGCTCTTTGCTTCTATGAAAGCAATGGGCCTGTAGTTGTTTGGGTCGAGTACATCCCCCTTTTGATGGATAGGTATAATGACAGATTGCGCCAAAAAGCAGGGATAGTATGGGACCACAAATATGGTCAAACATGGGCTTCAGTGGTTCGGCCTATAGCTCGGGTGCCTCTTTGAGGACAAATAGAGGAATGCCATCTGGTCCCGGGGCTTGAAGTTCACCTATAGCCCAAGAAATGTTGTCTCTTAAACAGGTGCACAGGCCTTCAAGCAGATTTCCCAACTCAAGACCTCCAGTATCGCTAAAGTTTGCAGGAAGGACATATTTGTTAGTGTAGTGTTCAACCCATTGGCCTGTATAGGACATTCCATACGCCCCTCAGTAGCGTCAAGAGTCCAATTAATAGATAACCAGAACTGTCCATCCTTCCCCTTACAAAGATGTTCCAGCATAGTCTGATGTGTCCTAAAATATGCATCCATCTTCAGGGATTTGACAAAGTTAGTATGCTTTTGCGAAATGTTTGATTTAAAAGACACATAATCAGATGCAGTCAAGGACTGTATTTTTTAAAGCAGTCAATTCCCTGCGTTTGAGTAGCTTAGATTGGAATACTGTATCATCGGCCAGATAGTTATCAAGCTTTGTGTGAGCAGAAGTACATTGGCACCTGATTTTGTAGATACAGGCCAAAATGATATTATAGTAAGAATCCTCAAAACCCTCACTCGTGTTTCGCATAGAGGAGGGTGGGCTCAAGTTCATCAAAGAGGCTGTCAGTAGATGGGTGAATTTAAGGATGGTCTTTCTGTTCCAAATGACTACAGTCCCTTTTTTACTTGTAGAGAGCCCGACTAAATCTGGTCTTACTTGAAAGGTCAGGATGGGACCAGTCAGGGAGAAGAGTAGTGGTGTATGGTCTCCCAGTTCGGTGGAGATATGTTTCAAGTAGCTACAGTTAGTCCTAAGGCCATTAGCAATGTAAAATAAAATCCATCCTAGAACTATAATCCCCTCTGTGCCAACTGTGTCTGGGTGAATGTGAAGATAGAGAATGGTCCAGCAAGGACATATCCCAATCCTCGAGAAAAGGATCCCAGTGGATACCTAATTTGGTGTTAGGGTGCAGATAAATAGGAGTGGCCCCAGTGTCATTCCAACGGGCTCCCTCGGCACAAAGCGAGTTAAAGTCACCTCCTAGAATTATGCATATGCATATTTACATGAACTCTTGTAGATGTACACATACAAACTAGCCATCAATATAACATCAACAACACAATGCTTACATTGATTACATTAGCATCAACACAAATATAAAGCTTCTGTTATATTTTACATTTCTCTCAATATTTTGCATGACTATGGAGAGGTTTTGCATGTGATAAGTATGTTTCGATCCCCATATTGGTATTTGCTCTTCATCCAGGGAGAGGGTAAACATGGGTCTGAGAAAAACAAAATAATGATATGTAAGAGGAGCGTTCACAGGACAATAGTCTAGGACTCCACAAGTTATGGATTGAAAGAGTGAACATAATGCAAGATCATTCTTACCTTGAGATTTAGGGCTTTATGACTTTGTAAGTTGATTTCAATTCGTCCTTATTTCCTCACCGATTCGCTCTAACCTAAAGAGATATAATTAACTATTAAGAGTGCATCCTATTACATGATAAACAATCAAAAGTAAATATCCCACTGGGGGCACATTCACTTAGTTGTGGAGTAAAAGGTGAGAGTCAGATACCTCTTCCACTGGTATTCAGAGTTTCTCATGGACCAAAGTTATATTTAGAAAAATATTACATGTTGTCAACTATGGAAAAATATAAATGAAAATAGCCAACAATGAATACATTTGTCAAATATTGAATGTGCACAAAGAGACCTTGCGGAGAAAGGTTTTTAAAAAAAGGTTAGCATTTTAACAGAGCAATGGCGCAAATCACTATCACAATCCAATGACGAATTCCATCAACGATCTTAAATTGTTCTTACTTAACAACATCCTCCTCCCTGTCCTTCCTAACTTACTACTTCTACGCTGCCCGTCTGATTTCCTACTACACTCCTAATAAATTTCCTGCTACATCTTGGATCTCTTGGTTGCTACATCCTGGATCTCTCGGTGTGTAATTAGCATGCCGCTCTACCACATTCCTCCAATCCTTTCTACTTGGTCAGTTACATTCTCATGATGTGCTTGTTACTTATTTATTGTGGTGCATTTTTAAGGTGCTTATACCAAAAGAATATGTGTTCAAAGCACCCACAGCGCAAAAAGGAGGGAACATGGGAACAAAGGCGAATAGAACACTAATTACACAGGGAAGGGGCTGTCCTGCTAGGCCTTGTGAGCATTCAGAACTTGCAAGTACAGGGAGAGAGAGAATGCACAGGGCAGGGGGCAAGTGCTAGAAGTTCCACAAAGAGAAGTGCCAAGGAGTCCGTTGTGTGCAACAATAAGTGCCTGGCAGAGATCATTTGGTACAGAGTGATCACTTTCCAATAGCAAGTGCAGCCTGTGAGAACACAGGCCAGTGGGTGCCCGAAGGCAAGTGCTGGGATGGGGCAGCAGACTGAGGGTGATTGGGAGGAAGGCCAGGACCCGGAAGGACGCATAAGGTCCCAGGCCACCTATCCCAGCGACTGGGGTATTAGCATGGGAGTAAGAGGGGGAAGGAGGAGGTAAAGAGGAAAGTCTTGAGGAACTTCCAGAATTTGAGGAGATCCGGCTCCAGACAAATCAGAAGGGAGAGGCTGTTCCAGAGGAGGGAGCCAGCCGAGGAGAGAGATCTGCCACCAGCTTGCTGCTTAGTAAAACACCTGACATGCAGAGAGTTGGCGCCGTTTCTAACCATTAGCTAAAGGGGACCACTGTTTGCAGTGGTTTATAATCTGAGGGGAATAACAGTGATTGTGTCAGCATGTTCCCTACCACGACTGTATACTCGCCTCATCCTTCCTCTGCTTTTGAGCTAGACCTCGGTTTCTGCCAATGCCCACATCTTCAGATCCTCCAGCCACATCTATTATCGGGCCCTCCCTGTCGTTCAATACTATTGAAGCCCTGTGTATTGCATGCATAAATACCAGTTCAGCAAATTTCAACTAATGTTTCAATGTTTTTCCAGCCCCTCTTCAGGTATTCACCTAACAGGCAACATCTGGAGAATAAGAGTAACCCTTTATGTGCTGCTTAGTCAATTTACTATATATAGCCCTGAGAGCCTTTGTATTATAGGGCAGCCACAGAATGATCAAGCATTCCCGCATTTTCATGTGCACATCTGTAACATGTTGAGGAGTGATTTGGGAACATTCTGGCCATTATCCATGATGTTAGATAGAGGCTATGCAGCGGGTTATATTGCATCAAGTGGAACCTAGCATTCCTCAAAACATTTTGTGTATATTAAAGTATCTGTTTAATCTGGATATCCCCCACGCTATGTTGTCCAAGCAGCGTCTTCTAAGTCTTGTACAACTGAGATACCATGCAGATACTTCCTCTCTCTCACATAGTTTGAACAGCAAAATATCAATGGCTGGTTCTGTTGAGAGCATTGGAAATTGTTTCCCTACAAGTTGTGTTACAGCTGATTAAAAACTGCCCCATCTGCAAATCATATCTGTCTCTGAGTTCTGCAAATGTTAGTAATTAGTAACTTCTATCTCATATTTTCATCTGTTCCTGGTAGGTATTGACTGATTGGGATATTGGCTGAATACAGTTCTCTCATACTCAGTATCCTCAGTTTCCGCTTCTACAAGCTCCTACTCAATGTCAATAACATAGTTTATTTTGAATGTTTCTAAAGCTCCATCCACAAGAACTATTTCATGGTATGTCAGGAGATCTGGGATAATAATAGTCTAATCTCTGAGTTTGCCACATATTGTAGTTGTAATGCAAGATAATAAAATTTTAAATTGGTAATCTGCAATCCTCCTCTCTAATAACGATCTGCAGAGCGTTTTCAATGCTATTTATTTCTGGAGCTTACCCATAGCAATTCCCATTTATTGCTGTTTCATGTGATTTAGGCCCTAATTCACGGAACGTTTTCCAACGGGGTTTTGCCGTTATAAAACGATTCTGTGAATTAGGCCCTAAATGTGTTATTTTCTTTTTTCTTGAAAGGAGCATTTTCAAACAAATATAAATACAGCATTTGGGGCAGTAGGACCATTTTTCGCTATCCTTCCCATCAATGAGAGTGGTCATGTTTTCTAGAGCCCTATTGTTGGGGTCATTTTACTGTTAGTGTGTACAGGTATGTGTCATGCGTCCCGTGGTATGTCTATACCTAAATATTTGAAGGAGTCCTTCACCCACCTCAGTGGTATTTTCACTGTCTTCAGCCTTATTTTCTTCGCAGTGCAGCGAGAGGGAAAAGGCTTGATTTTTTTCAGTGTATCTTGATTCCTGACAGCCTCAAAATATACAGTCATTTATCTTCAATGTTGTTCACATCGAAGTGTACATCATCAGCGTACATTGAAACCAAGTGATCTGTCTCCCTGAGTGAGATGACTGCATCACTGAAATATGTATGGAGGTATGTTGCCACAGGCTACATGTCTAAGACATATAGCATAGTCGAGAGGGAACACCACTGACTTGTATCTGATTTAATACCAATTCATTTGAGATGTTTTGTCCCCTCTAAACTCTCATAAATATTTGAGGAAGCATTCCCACACTCCAAACTTGCAGATCACAGCAATCATCCATTCCCAATTCACTGAATCAACTGCTTTAACTGCATGAAGGGATGTCACTGCCTATTCTTCTCAGCATTCCATTGATATACTTCTTACATCACCCTCTCCCTCTCTTATGCTGCAACCTATAGAATACAGTTGAGTCCCATAAAGAATTCGGTCCAGCACCCTTCCTTTCCTTATGCCTTTGCAATATGTGCTGCATGAAAGAACGTCTTTAATGTAGTCATCTCTGCTTATCACGGATTTGGCAATACATGTTTTCACACATTGTGCAGCATCTGTCATTTACATATCTGCTTAAACCAAGGTCTTGTGAATGACATTCATCCATCACAGAGCTATGAGCCCATACCAATGGCAGTAGGTGCTATACAAATATCAAATAACATAGCATACAATATAATATACTTTAGCAGCTAGATTCCAATATCTCTGTGAGCCTTAGTTTCTTAAAAGTCAAGTAATCACCTGCCAAATAGTTCTAATTATGTCAGACAATGTATGAACTTTCATAGAACCAATTTTGTAGATATGGCAAAAAGTCCTTCCGCTGGCTGCTTTGGTTAGTCAATAAACACTGGTCTTAAACCCACCCCACAACATAAGATATGGATATAATGAGAGGTCAATTTCAAAAGGAAAAGAGGAAAACAAATAAAAGTGAAGGATTTTGTCATGTAAGGGAACACTCTTTGGCACCTACTCTTACTGATGAAAAGACAATCTCCAGCCCTCTTATAAGTGCCAGAAAATCTCAGCTTTGAAACTGCAGGGCCATCATAAGAATTATTTGTATTAATAGAAGAAATACAAAAGTATTGATAAAATGAACAGACTATTGTTTAAAATAATAGGTGTTCATTGCTTAAGTGGTGCAAAATAACATTTGTGCTCTTAATAAAATACAGTCAACCATGTAAGCCTGTCTGTAGTAAATCAAGAAGCTGATAAAGATACATATACATCCAAACATTAGTTACATTTTGGAGAGTTTATTTATAATGTATCCATAAAATCTATTGGATACATCTAGCACCCGTGTGTACTGATGTACTCTGCTGAAAAGGAAACAGATTTGTGAGCTGAGTTCAAACCTCCCGACCACTATTGTGTATACATAGCACATTGCAACATTCTTTAGGTTCCAATAAGTGGCCTAACATTCAAAACACACTGTTAACTTGATTGAAACACCTGCAGGGATCCCACTTACATATGCTTGGAATGTAATGAATGCACCAAGTGCGCAGCTAGTGCAAGGGAAGAGTTGGGGCACACACTGAGTGCCAAATTGTGGAAAAGACAGAGATGATGGAAGCCACTTGACACCTTTGATGGCTCTGTAGATAATGCATCTTTAAATCATCAGCCAGTGTTTCTACTCATAAAGAGCATGTCATGCATATGTCATGCATATCATGCCACTGTAATAAGAGAAGACAGACTAACATCTAGAAATCGTTGAAAATTATGTATAGGAGTTAGTAGATACAGTCTTCCTTCCATCACATTATAACTTACAATCACATACATGCCAACATGCATCTTTCCCTTCTATAGATGCTTGTCCAGCAACAAATGCTGCACATGAGTGTTCCTTTACTTGTGATTGCCCCTTTATGAATGCACACGTTCAAATAGGATGGGAACATTCCTTATCCAGGGGTATGAAACTTTACAAGGCAGTACATATTTCTAGAAGGGAAGGGCATTTCACTGATGGGAACATTACAGTGCCCTTGTTCTACTTTTCCAGTAGGGACATTGGTTAATCAGGGGAGATGGAAGTAGGTACTGAGTTAATGTATTTGTTTTAGCTGATTCTAGGGCTGCAGGTAGTTCGCTCAGATGGACAATTTCCAGCCTGTGAATCTAGTTTTAAGTATCTACTTTGTAGTGTTCATTTTCAAATAATTAGCAGTAACACATATCTATAAATGGTGCCCCTGTTATAAATCTTGTTAAATGAATGGCATTTGGGAGGGATGCACAGATATTATTATGCAATAACATTTTCATGTTGAAGGGAAATACCTTAATCCTCCTGAATGTGGATCAATGGAAACAGACCTTAAACACGCTGCCCTCATCATAATAAACCGTTATCTTTTTTTTGTCACTGTTAACAGATATTTGACTGGATGAAGCAGAAAAGTTGCAATGCAAATTCTTTTGAGTAATGGCATAGTGGTC
The DNA here is from genome assembly GCF_040938575.1 of Ambystoma mexicanum. Lineage (NCBI taxonomy): Eukaryota > Metazoa > Chordata > Amphibia > Caudata > Ambystomatidae > Ambystoma > Ambystoma mexicanum. The sequence goes on along the minus strand of NC_090928.1, from coordinate 699,987,209 downwards.
AACAGGAAAGCATTGACGACACCTTCCAGGGACACCATTACTATGTACTTGGTATGCAATGAAAAATCAAATGATCTTTGATACTTTCGACAGCAACCACTGAAAATACTGCTGGTGATCAAATGAAAGCAGGATGGCATTGGTAAATTGCTAACTGCCATCTAACAATTTACATATTTTTATTTGCGTACTGAAAAAATCGAAATAATATCGCACAAAGAATTATAAAAAATCATAACGGAAGAACATTCTTAATGTGATATCAATATTGAGGAGAATTGCACCTGCAGTTTCTGCAGCTGATCGCTTCCCAGGAAACTCCTTATTATGTGTAACCTCTGGTCCTACAAGGTACAGTTAATCATGCATGCCTGAGAGTGCCTGAATCTTCTGTCAACCCATGATGGACCGAGCATGCATACACAGGACCCGCTGAATGACAAGGAGACACCAACATCCCGAATTATAGACAGTGTCTCACAAGGCTATATAAGCCATGTATCAGGCCTATGATGCGACATATATGTGCCAATGAAATGGCCCTTTCTGTAGAGCATTAAATGCAGTCTGTCCATATGTCTCTCTCCAGTACAGTATTGGTCCCAACCACTTTGAAATAAAATTCTATTACACAAGTATTCAAATCTGTTCAAAGTCCTAGAAATGGTGAAAGAGGCAGGCCAATGCAACAGTTCAGTTCCTCTCAAATACCGAACTGTGATCTGCTCTCACTGAAAATAACCTATCCCACTCCTCCACCATCACCATGTACATCATTTACAGCCCACCAGGCTCTTCCCTATCCCTGTAGAAGAGGATCTTCTACATATCCTCAATTCTAAGATTAAGCTGACCTTGAAAGTGGTAGCCACCCTCCTAAACACTCTAGGGTTCATTCAAAGGATCACTACACCTACCCACGCTAAAGGCAGCACCCTAGACTCGCTAACAGATCTCAACTGCCAAGTTTCCGTTTCATCAAACATGCCTTTCCAGTGGACGGACCACCACCATATTCTATTCTCCATCCCCACCTTCAGACCGCCTTCACAAACCAGTCCCCCTTTACTGCCCAACCTCGAAATGAGCACACAAAACCTAACCAAACAGAACATTCTGCCTCTACTAGGTTGCCTACATCCTACCATCCCATTAAGCACTAACCTTGTCATTCTAGCTAACCTTTACCATGAAACAATCACGAACGCCATTGACACCATCGTTCCATGTCACCATGCAAAACAAAACCTACCCCCCAGAACAACTCTTGGTTGACGCCCAGCCTTAAAGTACTCTGTGCTAAGAAACGAAGCAAGAGGCAGAAGCTAAATGGAGAAGAACACCTTCACTAACCTCTAAATCCCACTTGTCCATGGCAGCAATAGAATACAAACAAGCCATCCTCTTATCAAAAAAGCAATATATGACACTAGAACTTCCACCTCCAAGTCAACCTCGCACAAGCTCATTACCATCCTTAGAGAGTTTGAATCCCCATCTGCACAGCCCTCCAACCTCACCAAAGTTAATAACTGGTGCAGCACAATCCAGAACGCCCTTCTAGAAAAAATCTCAAACCTTATAAAAAAATGTAATTATAACAAAACTCCATCAGTTCTAACATGCTACCCCCCACCATCTATCCCACGCTTACCACCCCGCAAAACGTTCCAAAACAGTCACTGGACCAGCTTGTCAAAATCACAGATGAAGGAAAGCCTGTCCTCGTTCTTCTTTTAGACTTCTCTGGAGCATTTGATCTTGTTGATCATACAATCCTTTGCCATCATCTTACCACTGCAGCCAACTGCTCACCTGAAGCCACAAATTGGATCACCTTCGTCCTTGCTGATAGATCCATCAGAGTTTTTGCAGACAATGCAAACTCTCCTTCCTTCCCAATCGCTTGTGGAGTACCACAAGTCTCATGCATCTCCTCCACTCTTTGCAACATCTTTGCTATGCTTCTTTTTGACCTTCTGGACTCCTGCAACATTTCCTAAAAGAAATACGCCGATGACACCCAAATCCTTCTCCCTCTGTGTCTGGTGACTATACAAATGACTCTGCTACACTATTTGAAATCTATCACACTATTCAGGCATGGATGTCCCCCCACCTACTCTGCCTGAATGACGAAAAAACAGAAATCCTCCTTCTGGGATGCCCAGCCATGCTAAAAAAAACCTTGACCATCGCAACATCTCTTTCACCACTGATGGCAACTCAACCCTGGTCTCCCCATCAGTAAAGACCTTGAGAGTCCATTGTGACGCTTCCCTCTCACCTAACTCGAAACATGAATGCCAATGTGTCTTCCGCTGACTATACCATTAATGCCTGCATGCTGTTCGTCTTTGCTGACAGCTGCCTCACCATCACCCGTGCTGTCATCGGATGGGGATTAAACTATTGCAACGTCCTCATCATAGGGCCTGCAAATGGGAACGTCCGCAAAATGCAGGTGGTACAGAACAATGCACTCTTGGGCTCCCTCAACATACCAAGGCGAGATCACTTCTCTACTGTGAGAAGAGCCGCGCACTGGCTCCCGATACAAGGGTGCCCAACTTTTAAAACGCTATAAATTACCCACAAGAGCCTCTCAAAGTCTGCCCCCATACCTCTCTCAGAAATTCACCAAAATACAATCAATGAGACCCACTAGATTTACCTATGCCACCGCCTCATCACTCCAAGATTGAGAAAGGCTAGAGCAGGCAGTGTCAGCTTCCCTGTCTTGGCAGAAAAAAACATTGGAACTCACTACCTGCAGCCCTATGAGCTTAGCAATCTTACTTGGCCTTCCTTCGACAATTGAAAACCTTGAAACAGCCTGATCGTTCTTCACTCCACGAGTTGCTATGCCCTACCTACCGGTCTCCGATTGAATTGACTACACTGGCCCTCATTCCGAGTTCGGAGGTAGCCATGGCGCTATTAGTCCGAGGTCAGCGGGACCGGTAATTCCCCATTCACCAGAGCCATTCCCCATTCCCATTGAACCCCGTAGGGCTCAATGGGAAGGGGGAAGGCAGCAATAATGGTAAAACCAGGCGTTAAGGGAGGACCCGCAAAGGGACCTCGGAATAGGGCGCAAAGGGATTACCGGCACCGGTGTCATTACTGGTGCCTGGTATCCCTTTGCGCCCAGGTCGTAATGACACCCCCACTGTTTATGTAATTTGCAATGTAACTAGCACCTAGATAGATGCCCTTGGGTTTTGAGCGCTGCTATAAATGTAAACATAAAACAAATAAAACAGAATTGCTATTATAAGTCGGCATATGTGATGTTATTTGCAATAGTATTTTTTTAATGTTTCCAGTTATATAAAAGAAAAGAACAATAACGCCATGATTTAAAATCTAACTTTTCTGAAGTGTGCAAGCCACACAGGAACACCAGGCAGATAATGCATTCCAATCGAACAAATGGCTGCATGTTTAATAGGAGGACATCAGGAAATCTACAGCGTTGCCATAACCCGCTAAGCCTTTAACATGGGTTTCTTTCGTTTATGGCTGCTTAACATGAGCGCACAGATGTCGGGACGACATTTCTTGAAGGAAAGCACGTTTATTGTCAACAAGTAGACTCTGACCAGCTCCAGCACATGTTTTATTGATGTAATATCAAATTAAATGCCCAAACATAAGGAAGGCATTATTTTTACAGCATTCTGATATTGGTAACTGCAGTGTTCTATAAAGTGACTATAAAAATATTATTCCAAACTATTCTTTGTGGAGTTTAAAATGTAATTCTTTTCTGTGGATTTTATTTCTGAGCACGACATGAGTAATGCTGAATGGATTTGGATTTATAGCGCACCAGATGTTCAATTATTGTTTTGACTTCGAAAAGAGACTTTTCTGCTCTCCATAATCGAAATACTTTCATTCTGGTGGATTATAAATGTTGTGTTTATTGGATCTCAAGTGCACTTTTAATAGATATCTCTGAACGTGCATTGCTGTCAGAAATGTCCCAAAGGGGGGAAAAACATCTTTGGCTTGATAATAATATTTTAAGATATAACTAGAATGAAAATGCTTCTATCTATTTTGAATTCAACTTCCTGTTGTCATTCGGTTGGTCGGATACTGTGCCACAGTGGCCCTCAAGCATGGTGAGGCAGTCAGCAGTGCATAACGGTGTGTTGTATACGGTGGCATCAGCACAAACAAGTTCAGAAAGCAAAACAAGTGCGTGTTCCCCCACCACTCTAGTCAGTGGAACATTGTGCGTGACCTTCACTTGACCTTCCTGCTTATCATCGGAGCTTTAAGCTTCACTGAGGAGCACCAATTTGCAAACCCCCTGGTGCACGTTTTTAAACCTGTTTGTATATAACTCTGTAGTAAGAATCCTCATGCAATGTGGTGCCCTTATTTATGATTACTATTATGATTGTAAGTGATATACGTTTAGACTTATTTACTGGCCATCAATCACCTTCCTCTTATATTTCTTATAGTTTATCTAAATTAGTATGAATAATTAAAATCCATGTGTTTTCTATAGCAGCAGACACGTTGTAAAGAAACCTTTGTTGCCAGTGTAATAACAAGAATTAGTACCCGGCATGCGCGGCGCACCGGGATTCCAACGTGTTGATTGGCTCTTTTCTGAGCCATACCACATGGTATTTCCGTGTATGCCATGCGTGCCGGGTATTCAGTTCCCGGCGAGGGGCGTGGCAGCCCCTCAGCCAATGAGGAGGCTCGAAATGGGACAATCCCGGCTCCGAGCCTCCCCATGGCTGGAGTCTGCCTTCGTCCCCCTCTGGGGACTCAGGTAAGACTTTTTTTTTCCTCCCTCCTCCTACCTCCCTGCCCTCCCCACCCCACTTAACTTCTATCCCTTGGTCTCCGGCGGAGGACGATGGAAGCCTCCAGGCAAGTGGAGACTCAGAGCGGGGCCATCGGGGTCATTAACTTCGGCCCCGGGGGCATTACCTGGGGCGGTATTGACCCGCCGCCTCGGGTCTTATTGCCACAAGAAAGCACCTTCATATGTTCTGCAGAGCTTTGTGCAATGCCCTCCAAACATTCCACAGAAAAGTTCATTCATGGATAATAACGATATAATACATGGAAGCCTTAAATATATGTAGAGACGCCTGTAAATCATGTCCATATAAAATACGTCAGCCTCATGTCCATATAAAATACGTCAGCCTCAGGGGTCAAGTCCTAATAATTAAAGTGGGCGACTCATACACAAACGCAATGCGATGTGACTTCGCCAGAAGTTAGCATATCAAGGTGTAATACGCACATTTCATTAAATTGGCTTCCCATAACCACCCAAATTGCACAGGACGAATAGCATTTGCCTTTCATAAAACCAAGAGCGGATATATTTTCTTCTAATAGTTGTTTTTGAAAACGTTGAAAAGTGTGCATGTTTTAAACTCGAAGAACCAATACAAATGTTTTTCCAAAATGGGACATTTCACCTTAAGTTGTTTGTTTGTTTGTTTGTTATTGTTTGTTATTTTTCATCAGGTTCATCAGGTTATATATACTGCAGTGGTGAAATGTCGGCCTACAAACTTGACGACTGCAGTTCACTCTCCAAGTTCGGCTTTAATTCATATATTCAAAGAAACATTCTCATTTTCGCTGGGGGGACTGAGTCCACCCTCTGAAAAAACTGGGTGGTCTCCGTTCACCCGCGTGTACCCTCGACTTGAGCCCTGGTCAGCCTGCAATACCCAAATCCAAGCCTGTAAATAATTGTCTTTTGACAGGCAAGTTGCGACATCGCTACAAACATTTAATCAGAAAATGGCATCACTAGTGCTCTGCCATCAGTAATTACGTTTCAGTTGTGCCTGCTGTTTGAACCAGGATAGAGACAATTCTAAGCCATAACAAGCTTATCAGATTTCTTTTTTGTGAAACATCTTGCTGTGACACTTTTCAGCCATTAACTGACAAATAACTTTTTATGGTGGTGATGTGTATGGAGTTTAGCACATGAGAGTGAGAACCTACATGTTATTACATATTTTAAGGCACAAAACGAAAACGTTTTTAGATGGATTTTTATTAAACTGCTTACATTATTTTTCTGCAAAATATTGGAAGCTACATATTAGCTTTTTATCGAAATGCATTCTTTGAGTATATGCATCAAGAAAACGAAGAGGATCTAGTTAAGAGTACATGGTTGTGCGCATCTATAAGGTGTGTGTTATGACCTAAGTAAAGCATGGCCATTGGTGCCTCCTTGGACCTATGCTGAAAACCCTTCATTACACGGGGCTGCTCACTCCTTTGCTTTGCTTTGCTTTTCACCTTTTATAGCGACTTTCGCAGCTTGTATTTTTGTGCAGGTTTAGGATAATATAATAATAATAATAATAATAATAATAATAATAATAATAATAATAATAATAATAATAATAATAATGTGCATATATGTGCATATATTCGCCCATATTTTCATACGCTGCTTAGCCTTTGGGGCTGTGAAGTCCCTCTCCTGGAATAGATTGAAGGATGTGTGCTCCAAGATGAGTACTAGGTTAATTTATATAACAACTAAGCACCAATCAAGCTTTGCAGGGTACTGTGAATGTGAACAAACTACCAATGCACGAGCACTTTACAATGAGTTTCGACTGAATGCATTGAAAGCTGCTAGTTATACAAGACCTTGGAGTGGACCTACCTCTGCTGCATGTCCAGTATGTGGACACAATAATGAGTCTATAATCCATTTCTTGCTATTTTGCAAATACTTCAGAGAACTAAGAGCTTTACATTTGCCACCATTGTTTAGAATTGTGCATATTCAACATGTGTCTGATGCTATGTCCTTCTGTAAAGCGCCAAATCTTTGTAATGCTGCTAACTGTATTGTTATGTATACACATCAACCTTGGATCAAAAGAACTCATAGAATCCAATGGCTGACCACTAATAACAGTGACACTATGGTGTACTGATAGTTTCAGAATTGGTTCACTTATTTTATTGTCTGATGAGGGCCAATACACTTTTTTAAAGACTGTTTTTTTTTTTTTTTTAATAAATGATGGGTATCAGGAGACTGATGGAAAGCAATCTGGCCAAAGTGAATAAATAGTTGGTTGACCAGCTTGACCACATGAACAGGGTTCAGCATAAAGGATATCACCTCTCGAGCGCCTCCTAAATGACCCTGTTGCATGTGCTATAGTGGGAGCATCTAGTCAGATTTTTGCATCAATTTTCATGCTGATTATAGCTAACCAGCATATGTATTGTGACACTGAACCCGATGAAAGAGGAAAACAAGTGTATTTTCCTTGTATGCAGTGTGCAAATTGTGCCTGGCAACTACTTTTAAAAGTTCTAAATTCCTGAGTTCTGTAGCATGTGCAACACTCTTTACCGAACTCGCTACAGCACGCCATCAATGTCTATTAAATAAATATAAAAAAATGGCCTGGATCATGAGGCAATGCGAATGTCATCATGAAGTGCAGTACACAAGATACAACATATAAACAAATGAAAAGCAGCAGTATTAATTAAGAACTGTTGGCGAATTGACCAGGACTTCTCCAAAAAACATTAACAGATTCGATTTCATCTGTGCTCTAGGTAGTTTTTTACGAAATGTCGGGCCTCCTGCTTACATCTAATATTTCATGAAATGAATAGTGGTTTCAGAAATTGCCTTCTGGGACATTGATATAATGGGCATATTAATACAAAGTGGCAAGTGTCTTGCTCCCAATTTACACAGAGAGAGGAAGAGTGTCAATTCTCATTTTGGTCATGAGGATTTTCGTGTTTCTCTTGCAAAGAAGGTCGAGGTATGGGTCCAGTCCTAGCAACTATTTCATTCTCATGTACTCTAGGGATAACATCTTTTGGACTCAATTCAAGCATAGCTCCCTCATGTGCCACTCACTGTAGGAACTGCCAACCAAAATGTTATACTTCAGGCCATACATTTGGGGATTCTACCAAAGAACCATCAGCCTTAGATAATCCAACTAGCTAGAAACGAAAAAAGAGGACGAACACCAAAAGCTTTCAAGTCTCAATCGCAAGACTCTAAAGAAACCCCTATTGGGGTAAAATAGTGCAAGAGAAACCCTAAAACACAAACGTTATCAAGACCTTTCAAAATACAAACCAAATTGGAATCTAGCATTCATGGGCCAAGTTTCTTTCTGAAAAAACGAATCTCTAACCATTTGGCATGTTTGTACATGATCAATGAATTTAAATTTCTTTTTTGTTATAAATCCCTCCTGATGAGCCAATAGTTTTGTCGAAACACGTGTTGAGGGCAATATCATTTATGAATAACTTTTGGAGGACCATTTTGGAACAATAAAGTCTCATGATACATCAAATTTGATTTTTGGAACATTATTTAACCTTCAGCTAGCTTTAACTACTAGGTGCGCTAAAAGGTGACTAAAAACTCCTGTTCTTCATAAATTGTTTTACACTCGGCAGTCTGAGTGTCACTAGTCACCACCAAGCAGCACCCAAACTATCTTCACCCAATACGAAAACATTGTCAACGGAAGACCAATTCGCTATCAATTGTACTGAAACTGCAAATGTACAAATATTAGCTTTTGATATAGTTTAACCATAGTATTTTCAGAGCATTCTTAAGAATAATGTTATCATGAAGGGCTACACGATTGGCTTCAATTTAACTGCATGGACTGTCCCAAGAAGACCAGGTTCTAACCTAGTTGGTATTGTTGGGGTGTGCACTAGGACCCCAACCAGCCCATAGAGCTGTGGGTCACCCAATAGCACTTTAAGATGAGGCAGCAGCACCCGTGAGATGGATGGGGATGTAGATTAATACTCTAGCATCAAATCAATAATGACAACTGAACGGTTTGGCAAAGGAAGTCCGTTTAATGACAAGTACAAAAAACGGGGATTTCATGAATATCAGCAATCGCTCGGTCGGTCTTCCTTCTCGCTCCAACGAACTTCATAAAAAACATAATTTATACTAAAAATGTGTCTTCACTGACGTGTAATGCTTAAAATGTTGCATGCAATTCTACTGGTTCTAGGAAGGTAACTTTAATATAGGTACTATATCTGTATATGGTACCGGGGCGAGGGGATTGGGTAAACAGTGTCAGGTGGGGCATCTAAGCCCTTCCTTCAAAATGGCTACTGTAAATGTCACTAAAAGTCTCATTTTTTCAACTCACTATAGGACCCTTGATTACTTGGTCCACTATGATTGGGTTGGCAAAAACCCCCACTCATACCTTTCCACTTGCTTAGCAGCATGCAGAATAGCCAGCCAGGTGCAGGTAGTTTGTCTGCACCCCCATCTTTCCTCCAATTATTGCTACAATCAATCATCACCTCAGTGGTCATGTGTCAATTATTTCTTTGTGGTTGGCCTCGAGACTGCTTCTTGGTCTGGAAAATTAAGATATGTTTGCATGGCACATGGCCATGCTGGGTGTGAAAGTTCCATCCCGTCTCACTTGGCTTGTCATGTAAGTCTGACACCGTGAAATTGTCTTATTCTTCATGCCATTTGAGTATGTGATTTAATTCTGCCAGCCATCTGCCTCCTGTGGCTTATCTTGACTTTCTGAACAGAATACTCTGTTCTTCTTTCATAAATTGTATCCACTGTCTGTCTATTTCAGCTTGTATGACGTTGGCTTCTTGGCATGATTTGCCCTTGTCTGAGTTTCTTTCTGTCTTTAATTCTCGGTTTGGTTGCTGCTGAGCTCTCCTCTTGAGACCTTTAGTAAACTTTGGTCTGGGCAGTCGCCGAACATGGCTCTGCCGTTCCAGGCCTCCATGTTCGCTAATCACCATTCCAACTCTGTCCTGGACTCTTGCTCTAAGAGTACCAGTCGGTGGTAGTGTAGGCCTTGCTGAAGATGCCGTATCTTCAGCCTCTGGAGGGCTCGGTAGTGTAATGGCCCTGGGAAGATTGCTTGTATTGATGCCGCTAATAAGCCTACTACTCTCGCTACGGTGCAGAGTGATATGCTCGTTTTGCTGAGACATCTCTTATTTCTCTCTTTATGTCTCTGATCTTTTTGTTTGGGAGTTCCAGTGTTGCTGACCTGGTGTTTATAATAAACCCTACGAATTCTATCCTTCTCGCCGGAGCCATCTCCGACTTCTCCCAGTTCACTAGGAAACCTAACGAAGTTAGGAGGTGTACTACCCATTCGGTCTGGTAGACTAGAGTCTCTCTGCTGTCGGCCATCAGTAGGATGTCGTCCAGATATATAATCATGCAAATTCCTTTCCCTCTGATCGCTGCGGCTACCGGCTTCATCACTTTCGTGAAAGCCCACGGCACCGAGGAGAGCCCGAAAGGCATTGTTGCGAACTGCCATAACTGCCCGACCCAGTCGAATGCTAGGAATGAACGGAAATCCCTCTGTACAGGAATCGTCAGATAGGCGTCTTTCAAGTCTATCCTCACCAGCCAGTCGTTCTGTCTGAGCGTATCTCTGAGCTGGTGGATTCCTTCCATTTTGAAGTGGTTGTAGGCCACCCAGCTGTTCATGTGCCTTAGATTTATCACTGGTCTCACTTTGTCTTTTCGGTGAACCAGGAACATGTTGCTCACAAATCTTGGCGGCGCTATGCATGGTTTGAACGCCTGTTTCTCTGCTAGGTTTCGCAAGAGTCTAGCAGCTCTTTCTAAGTCAGCGTAGTGACTACGGGGCGTGGCGCTTGGTCCTGAACGGGGGTTTCTGTGAATTCTATACACATGCCTTTTACCGTTTGAAGGACCCAAGCGTCGCTGGAAAGCGAGCGCCAGTTCTCCCAGAATATCGCTCTCCTCCCCCCTAATGGTGGATATGTAAAGTTTCTCCCCTGTGGGGAAGTTTTGTCCTCTTCCCTGTCCTCTGCTTCGTCTTCCTCTAGGGAAGCGGCCTCTTGGGGGAAAGAAGGTATCAGACTGCCTGGATTCCCAGTATTGGTTTCTGTTGTACTGAGGCCTTCTGGATGCTTGGTATCGACCGGTCGAGTGACCTCTGTAGCGACCGGCCCCGACAAAAACTCTCCCTGGGAAAATGTTCTTCATCGAAGCCTGAGCTTTCTCCAGAGAGGTGTAGGTCCCTACGAACCTCCCCATCTCCTTACCAAACGTCTCTCCAAACAATAGGCCCTGCGCTGCCTCGCTGGCTTCGTATGACGACAGGTCTCCTAGTTTCTGGTCTATTTTCAAGAGGAGGCTTCTCCTGCGCTCCGATGAAATTGTGCAGTTCACGTTTCCTAGTATACATACGTCCCGTTGGGCCCAGTTCGCTAGCACTCCTGTGTCTACCTCCTCGCCTGTATCTCTGGCTCGTTCGGCGAGGTCCTTTATTTTGGCTAGAGGACCTGCCAGGTCGAGGAGTTTTTCTTGGCAGCTTCTCAAGGAGCAGTCTATGCCGTTTCTTGGGTTTCTGTTCGATTTGGAGAGGAACGACAACATTATAGGGTCCAATTCCGGGGCTTCTGCCACTTTGCCTGGCAGGTCTGGTCTCGGACATTCAGCCCTCAGTCTTTGCCTGACCTCTTTTTCGAGAGCTTTCCTCAATCTCTGCGTCATGTATTTCGCCACTCTCGGCGATGGCACCCACTCCGAGGATCTCGGATTTCTGATTTCTTCCGGTTGGAACATGTCCGCTGTTTGGTCCTCTTCGTTATCTGCATCCGCTTGAGTGGATCTGGGGGATATTGGCGGTTCCTCGTCTGGGAAGCCTTCTGGGGGTTCCTTCTCTGTACAACCCATATTGTCTTCCCCTGGGTAGGGGGTCCGGAGGCTCAGCACCTGGGAATCTTTCATGAACGCTTCCTTTAGTCTGAGGAACGCGTCCGTAGCCTCCGGGGCTCCTGCACTCGCCACTGTCGGTTGGCCCGGGGGGTCAGAAGAGTCTTTGCTCTTCCGGGCCCTGTTACACCCCTTAGGGTCATTAGACGTTGCCCTTGTGGACGCGCTATGTTCCTGCTTGGTGCGTTCTTCCTTCTGGCTCAGGAATAGTTCTATGGTATCTAGCCTTTCCTGTAAAGGCTGCACTCCTTGTGCCACTGCCTCTGTCAGTGAATCTCCCAGCACTTCTTTGAAGCTATAGGCTAGGTCTTCTTGGTAGACTGCCTCCTGCTCCTCTTCGCTCCACTCAAAGTTCAACATTGTGCTGGCCGGTGCCTGAATCAAATACCTGTCTAAGTTTAGTGGTGCGTCCACAGATTCACTTCGCTCGAGGCTGCACCTTCCTTATACAATATGTATGTTTGCAGGATATATCTTTCCGATTTGCCTGGTAGTACTCTATAATCGTGCGGCTCCGCTGTCTAAAGCCATGCCCCCGCATAGGAGGCGTTCGCTATTGGCGCATTCGCTGCACGTGGCCATTTCTGCTCGGCTCGCGGGGAGTTTCCCGCCTGCGTAGAGCACCGCCCTTCCAAGGGTTGGGGCTGCGAACTCGCGCTCTGCTAGGGGGTACGGCCGGCTCCTGAGGTGTCGTACATTACGACACGGGGCCTCCGAATCCCTTTTAAACACTAAAACACTAACGCTCGCGCGCTCTACTATACATGTTTATTCTATTATTGTCCATGGTGTACAATTCCAATTACGTTAATGGCATAAAACACGTTTTGTCAAGCGAATATTACGGAGCTAAGATAAAGAGGTACTTATCTTGTGGAGAGCAGGAAAAGAAGAGGAAGGACAGAGGAATAGGAAGGACTAGGTCACATGGCCAGATACTAAGGGACTACAGGATTGACGGGATTTGATGTTTGTTTAAAAAAAAAAAAAGAAAATTTAAATTGAAAGTTTACAAAGTTATATTTGTTGAAACTGCTGGAGAGTAGAGAATAAAGAAGATGAAGCTTAATGCTCACGTCCTTGTCTTTAATAGAATCAAGAGCTCCCTGCGCTATTAGCAGGGGGAATCTTCATTCTGTTTCATTTGTCGATATGGTTTTCTCAATGGGTACCTTACTGTCCAGGTTTTCTTAGGTGGCAGTACTTCAACAGGAGCTGTTCTTCTGATAGGGACTGGACAGAGCCCCACTGCGGCTCTCTGCTGGTTTATTTGCTCATCATGTGTCACATATTTCAGCATGAACGTTCCTGGTACTTCAAAAGGGGCGGCTGGAGTGCGAGTTGTGCTTGGGACCTCCTCCGCACTCCCCCCTATGGGCGATTCATCGACCAGTTTCACTTCTTCTTTTGTATCCACCTTTACTTCATCCACACATAGAGGTTTGAAGAAATACTTCTTTGGGGTCCATAACTTAATGACTCCCTTCTGGCTTCCTGCTGTTCTCATGTGCTTATCTTTGTTCCATGTCATTAGTTGACATTGTCCACTTGGACTACAATAGATCAATTTTCCCACATAATTTCTATGTTTCCTGGGATATCGAAACTTTGTTCCTTCTTGTGCATAAATGCTGGCTTCTACAAAGTCCCTTATTTCTTCATCAGTCAGGTCCTAGGGTTTCCATTCCGGTTCGAAATCAATCAGAATCTTCATCCCTATGGCCTTTTTCACTGTTTTCTTGCACTGAGAGATTATTATCTTGATAACACAGAATCCGAGCAATTTCATCACTAGCAGGGCTCCTGGGAATTTTAATGCATCTGTCATCCAGTGTGGAACCCATGAAAAAAGTGATCCAAACCAACTTTCGTCATACACTTCTTCAGTTTCATCAATCATTTGATTCTGTAGTTTTGTCACCAATGCTGGAACAAGGACATTCACTTCTGGGCATATACCTCCCCAATTTCTCAGCAGCATGATATATGCTTTAGATCCACATGCCCAATAATGATGCATGATCACTGCAGTACCATGTGCCATTCCTGGGGCATCAAAAACTTGTCCACAGTTTTGATTCTCCCCCATTTACTTGTGCCATTATTCCTGAAGCAGAATTTTGGCCTCTCCAATGGCACTATCTGTATGGGTCCTCCTCTGTCCTCGGCCCATGTCAAGAGTTTAGCAAGTTTTGACCATAATGGCTTGCATCCATTTTGCACTATGTTAATGGTGGGCTCGTAGTGACCGAAGACCATCCATGCTCTGCAGATCACTACTCCTTTCTCCCATCTGTATGGTAAAAGCACTGTTCCCCAAATTTCCATTTGGCCTCTGTTTTTCCACTTCCAAGCTTCTTCTGGAGTTTTTACTTGAAAATTTCGTTTTTGATTTGCCTCTCTTCTGATCTCTGCTTCTTTAACTCTGGGCTTCTCATATCTGATCACAATGTGTTTTGTTTTTCCATTGTTTCTTGTCTTTATGTCCTGGACATACTCATCTTCATTTGGAACCGTTGCTTCAGTTGCCCATTTCAATGGGGCATAACTTCCCATGAACTGGCATCTGGTCTTGCACATTGCTACGTGTGATAGACTGTGCACCGTCCGCACATCTATTTCAACAGCTACAAAGATCTTTGATTTCCCCAGGCTGTAACGTAGGAAAGCATTCCTCCTCTGAATTTCATCTTCCAACTTCTTTCATATGTTGGTACCAGATGTTATTTCCCAAGTGTGCTGTGCTGTCCAGGTAGTCATTTAGTTCATTATCATCTTTCTGTATGCTTCTTCTGACTCTGAAGGTTTTCATGTAGTTTGCTATCATCAATTTTTAATAGCCTCCATGTAACTTTGTCTCACTGGAGGATTCTCAGGTACTTCCATCCATGGTTCAGGTCTCTTCATCTGTACCATTTGGGTAGAAGAAAGTCTGGCAATTCTTTCCTTGTCCTCTTGTCTTTTCCTATCTCTGGCTATGAACAGCCATAAAGATTCTGCTATCATCTCTGCACATGAGATTTATTTTTGCTAAGCTTTCACTCGCCTCTTTAGTGCTGAGTCAAGGGTGCTTATCAATACTGTCTCTGTTGGTTTCTTCTCCAACTCCTTTTGTTTCTTTAAACATTCAGCTTTTTCATTTGTCTTTTCACTTCGCTTGTATTGGAACTTCTCATCGTTGGTTGTCCAACCTTCTCCCATTCTTTGGATTGTGGTTCTGTAGCTATTGACACAAGACCTGGACTCATCGTTTGCATGTGTGTGTCTTTCAGTAACCTTTTCTCATTTTTGCTCTGCCGACCCTGTCTACGGCTTTTCAATTTACTTGTTACCAAATGTGTGCATATGTCATTCCTAATCACATCCATTTCAAGTTCACTCACTCCTTTGTCAGACCTTCTAGGGATTGGAATCACTATGAAGGGTCTGTGTGCCTTTGTGAGTGTCATGCGTACATCATTAGGTGGGTGCACAGGAATTGGAACACTTTGGGCACCAATAAACAATGCATTTTGAATCGTCAGTGACAGGAAAACAACGATGAATACAATGCATAGGTA
The DNA here is from genome assembly GCF_040938575.1 of Ambystoma mexicanum. Lineage (NCBI taxonomy): Eukaryota > Metazoa > Chordata > Amphibia > Caudata > Ambystomatidae > Ambystoma > Ambystoma mexicanum. The sequence continues at coordinate 699,971,858 of NC_090928.1, read as the reverse complement.
CATTATTCCTCTATAGGTTAGTCGGCAACACTTAGTTCTGGAATAATGAGAGTGTCTCTCCTCTTGAGGGATGAGAACATTGCTGCTCTGGTTGCCCATCTCTATCATCTAAGGAAAGAAGACTAACTTTTAATACATTCTAGGCAATAATATCTCTGGATTCTGCTGTCTCTGCTTGTCGGTTGCAGGTATTGGAACAATTGTCCTCCTTTGCCTGGACAATAGATTGTCTATTATCTCTGGATACAGTTCTCTTTTCTGTATATGAAAAATGTCAACTATGACAATAAGTTCGGCAAGTCTTTTTTCTTGTGCGTGTTCATAATACACAAGCTCCCAATCGATTCTTCTTATCTGTTTCACTCCAGAAGACATGTCGTGTCATTGTCAGTATAAACAAGAGTGAAGTCTCTGGCAACACTGTCACGATCTGTCCCTCAGCGGAAAGTCTTACAGTCTTCCGGAAATTGTGATGATGATTAGAAAGTTCAGCTTGCATCACAATACCATGCAGGAACATGCTCGTCTGTATAGAATTAGCTGTGTCTCTGATGAAACTGAGGATGTCAACACCGGCAGGCCTCCCCACAAGTTCTGGAAAGTCCTCAATCAGGCAAAAGAAGATGTTGCTTGCTCGTCTGCTATCCTCTGGTGACAGGGACATTTGTCTTGTCCTTGCAGTGAAAGGAACTGCTCAGCAATTATGATGAGCAGCTTCTGTGATTTCGATGAGGGTGAAGAGCAACCTGAATTATTATTCCGTTCTGGATTATACTCAAACGTTCTGTGTTTGCTGGATCTCGCAAAAATGTCAAGATGTCAGTGTCTCTCCCAACAAGATCTGGGCAGTCTTAAATTAAATTAAATAATAGCACGCTGACAAGCCTATTCGCTTCTTCTTCTGCTTGGGACATTTGTTTTTTCCTCTCTGTACTCCGGAAGCCGGAGGAATTGCTCGGCGATCACAGTGAACAGCCTCCTTATTGTCTTTTCATTTTGGGGGTCTTGAAGAAATTAAGTGATGTTAGTGAGCCTTTCCACTAATGACGGGTACGATCTCAATACTAGCTCAAAGTAAATTAAAACATCTTTAGTGATGTCACTGCTGTGGGATACCATAAGTGAGTCCAAACAAAGCCCTTGTTTGAAAAGAGTCTGGATACTGTATTTCCTTCCAATTTGTGCGTCCTCGGTCAAACTTTGGCATATCCTTTTCTTATCAAAGCTTCAGTGTACATCAGACCAAAGTTCAGAGTCAATAACCTATGACGTAGCTTTATGCATGCACATTTTTTTCTTCTTTACCCTGCAACTAAGATTCGCAGAGTGTCAGTTTTTATGTCCGTATCCTGTTTTTTGCTCAGAGGAAATGTCCAAATTAAGCCACAACCTTGCACAAAAGTGATTTGTCTTTGCTTTGCTGGTCATGCATACTTCTTCCTCAGCATGGATCTCCTCTGCATGTGCTGTGGTTCTTCCCTTCCATCTGTAGTCTCTACGCGTTGGGGTGTGGGCAGGGGGCCCTCTCCGTTGTATGAATTGATATCACCCAGGAATAGCCAAGCTCTTCATCCTTGTAGCTTGACTGCAGAGAGAGTGATGTCTTCCACTTTAAAGGGTCTGTTGAACCTTGGTTCGTCCTACTTTTTTCTTGTGTGGTTCCTCACCAGGACTGTCTCTCCAGGGAAAATTGGTGGTAGATGTAAACTTTGAATCGGGTCTGTTGTAATATCTCCTTTTGTGTTCTGTGCAGCCCTGCACCCTTTTGTCATCGCTGCAGCAGTCCTGAAATTACAGTAAGATAAGATGTCATGTAATTTTGCATTTCTGATCCTAGAATTTCCCCTGTTGGCTGAGCATCACATCTAGCTCTATCTCGGGGTGTCAATGGAGTATGCATCCTTCTGCCGGTTGCTATTTCGTGCGGCGTAAGATGATGGTCAGAACTAGGCTGGTTTCTGAATGCATATAGTGCCAGTGGAAGGCAGGGTAGCCATCCCTTCTTTAGAGTAAGCTTCAACTTGGCTATCCTCTCCTTTAACAAGCCGTTGAGCTTCTCACATATCCCATTAACTTGCAGATGATATGCCGATGATAATTTGGGCTTTATACCAAGCAGCAAGCTAATCTGTTCAAAGACTGCATTAACAAAGTGAGGTCCATTATCTGATCTCATGACCTCACATACTCCCCACCTGGGAAATACCTCTCTCACCAGAAATGTGGCCGCACAGGTAGAATCTGAGTGTGTACATGGACCTGCTTCTATCCATCTAGAGAATGGACACACCACAACAATTAGATACCTGTACCTGTTACATACTTGAATCATATCGACATAATCAACATGCAAGTGCTGAAAAGTTCCATTGGGCCTTGGGATGACTCCTCTAATTACTCTTAGTGTATGTCCAGCCGTGAACTGTTGGCAGATTATACAGTTCACCATAAAACAATGCAACAATCATCCTTTCATGCACATCAGTTATTATCTACATTAATTATTGTTTCGTCCTTGTACGCCATACACTTGGCTTCCGTGTCTGCTGCTTGGTTTCCACATGAGATCAAATCTGTATTTTTTGTGTGGGACCGCTATGCCCACTGGGAGCTGTAGTGCGTTAATAAGCCTCGCCAATAAGGCTGTTTACTGCACTGGCGTGCTGTCCGCTCTGAGGTATCCCCTCCAGCATGATAGGCCTGCGTGCACTGTTGACATCACATAGGCGGAGTCACTGTACACCGTCACTTCGTGGTCTGCGTGATTCTCAATAGCGAGTATCAACACCAATAATTCTGCAGATTGCTCTGAATAATGATATGGTAATTGTGCACTAATAAGTACTCAAAATTCTCCATTTGCTGTGTGCATTACCACAGCAGTGCCTGTATATCTTATTCCTGTCATTTTGATCGATTCTCGAGGAACCATCCACGAAGACTATTTCTCCTTCTGCCAATGCATTCTCTTTCACTCTGGGAATCTCATCATAGTTTGCACAGTCATGGATTGGCTCTCCGTCAGTGAATGGCTCTGCTATAAACATAGCTGGGTTCACTATCTTACATCGAATTATCTTAATCAATGGATTTGATATGATCACTTCATAAGCAGAAGCTTTTTGATATGTCAATGTGCCTTTCGGTTTTTCTAGAATGGAAAATAATGCATGCTCAATGAACAACGTCATTGAGCATCCCATCACAATGGTTGTAGCCTTCTCTATGGCGAATGCTGAAACAGCTAAACTTTGTTCGCATTGGAAGTGACCCCTCATTACTGGGTCTAGATTCCCACTGTAGTATGCCAGGGGCTTGTACCCCAACGTGGTTCTCTGTGTGAGTACTGCTGTCAAAACACTGCCATTCGTGTGTGAAAAAAGGTAGAATTCCTATGCATGATTGGGAATTCCTAAAACTGTAGCCGTGCAGATGGCTTTTTTGAGTTCAACAAACCCTTCTTCCATGGTCTCAGTCCATTCAATTTTTTCTTTTGTCACCTGTGATTTCTTTAGGGCTTGTAACAAGGGCTTGGTATATGAGCTGTAGTCAAAGACCCATGCCCTGACATAATTGCAAAGGCCTAGAAAACTCTGCATTTATTTTATTGTGTGTGGCTTGGCTGTGTTCAATATGGCCTCAGCTCTTTCAGGGGTAGCCCTTTTCCCCTCATGTGAGATTAGCTGGCCTATGTAAAGCACTTCTTGCTGACAATATTGTAACTTCTCTTTGTCAACTTTATATCCCTTCTCAACCAATATAGTCAACAGCTGAATAGAATTGTGTTTGCACGTCTCCTCTGCCATGCTGCAAATTAAGATGTCATCCATGTATATCAAGACAACACTTTCTAATGCAATATTGCTTAAGTCCATCTGCAGGACTCTGTTGAAAATCGAAGAGACAAACAGTGCCCCTGGGGTAACCTTGTGCTTTTCAGACGCATTCTTATGAGTCTTTGTGCAATGGGATTGAGAAAAATGAATTTTTCAGGTCAATCACTGTGAAATATTTTGCCTCAACTGGTATATTACATAGGATTGTGGCGGGTTAGGGACTAGAGGGAACTCGGCCTGTACAATATAATTTATCGGGCTTAAATCTTGAATTAGTCTCCAAGACCCTCCCTTTGATTTTTTTATAGGGTACACTGCGGTATTGCATGACGACTCTGACATTACCAAAATGCCCTGCTCCATCATGGCAGAAATTGTAAAGAAAATCCCCTCATCTGTTTCCCTAGACATGGGATATTGTTGTGCCTTGAGTAGAATTGCTACTGGTTTCAATTTAATCCTCGCTTCTCTGACTCCTTTCAGTAAGCCTACATCATAGGGTCCTGTGGTCCACACTGAGACAGGCACATGGGCCATGTCGTCATCCAAATATTCAGGATGGTTTGTGCCAGCATCATTCTCTGGGGCTCCTCTCTTTTGATCATTCTCACCCAGAAAATGAAATTTACCTCAACTGTTGTTTCCTGTACACCTGTTTGTTCGTCAAACAGATCATCATCAGTGACGTCAGTCAATCTGTACCCTTCCTCAATGGCGATTACTGTGCACCATTGTCTGCCTTCATCATCACAACCATCAATCAATGCCATCTTCCTTCGTACTATGGCTGTGTGTATTGTCAAGGGACATACTTGTCCTTTTAAAACCCCATAACAAGCCAACACCTCCATACGTCTGGGCTGGAGAGTCTGTAGTTGCATGTATCATTGGCCCATTCTTATTGACCCCATTCGATTCACCACATATTGCAACTATACATTCTCCCCTCTGATCTACTCTTCTCCCGGGCCCCTACCACATTGGGGTCTGTCATAATTACCATGATCTGTCCCGGTTCAACATTAATTGGCTCAAGCGTAGTAGAATGTGTTTGGCAATTTTTACTGGGCCAGCTTTTGGGATTGCTCAGGGATTCCACAGTAATTAGGTTTCTCAAGAATGCACATGATGAAACGCCCCTATATTTATTTGTTTTGATATTTCTTACTCCTCTTGCCCCCCCACGCCCGGTACGACACATCTCTCACCCTGCAAGGAAGCAGCCAACGATCCAGAGCTCCATCAACACTTATTCCCCCACCCCGGGTAGCCATATTGCGGTTCTCCTGATTACCCTTAGTAGTTTGGAGAGCAGGGGCACCCCTCTACCCCCATCTCCCAAACCACAATTTCCTTTGGATGTACCATCAGAGATAATTACCTCCTCATCAATAGCATTTTCCACCCCCACATCATTGTTTTCATCGCGTATGACAATCAGGATAGAAAAAAACAAATGTTTGTGACTTTTCATTGACTCCTAAGCGAGGCTGAGGGCACAATGCTTCCCCAACAATTCCATTTTAACATTAAACTTACTCAAGAGCAAAGTCTGAGCCTTAACCTCATCTCTGATGTTATCATACAGCTCCACAAACGAGGTAAGTACCATGTTTAAGGCTACAACTGTAGGTGAGGTGATTCTTATACGATCATCTACCTCCCAGAGTGTGTGGCGTAAGTATGTGACCCGCTGGGAGTCTTCCCCCTTGTACTACCGGAAAGAGTCTTAATCCATCAACTTGTCAGTTCCATAGGTGAGCCAATGAACAAGGCATCACATATCTGCTGTTCGAGATTTGTGGATGGGCACACATCCTCCAACTCCATTTCAGCCCTGTCCCCAAACTGTATCAGACTCAGATCATACACATGGGACATATCGATGGAAGCCATCACTCAGATTGGGTTTATTGATCTAATTTCTGTACCACAGCCCTATTTCAGGAAGAAATCTGTTATTTTCTGGCCTACGATAGGGGAGGATGGAATAGTCGCTGACGACATTGCTTGGTAGAGGAAACCGTTGCAGCTGTACTTTTTTTCCTCAAACACAGTGCACTAATTGGCGGCATATCACTCTCGGCTGTGCAAACCACCTGATTTCCCAAATTATGCATCAGCTCTGCAACAATTTCCTCCTCTGACCATTCAACTTTGCCCTTAGAGGATCCTCCCTCCATGCGTTGACCTGTCGCCACTACTCTAAAGGGTGAGTTAATGTCGGGCTGTGGTAAACCTATTTGGCTCCTCAACCCCGCCTCGACAAAAAGAACAAAGTGCAAAATTCCAACTTAATAATGCAAGGTCACAAGTTCAGATGACTACAGATTCATTTTAGGAGTTATCTAGTTAGAGGTGCCAATTCACCAGTGCAAAAGCCCGCTAGTCTACAAATCAAAAATGGAGGTAATAAAAAATGCACAAATCCAGAGTGCAAAATCACAAAACAAAGTGCAAACTCGCAAGTCCAAAGTGCATGTTCGCCAATTCAAGTACCAAATATGCAGTTTCAAATTGCAAATTCACAATACTAAGGTGCAAATCCGCAAGTTCAAAGGTGCGAGTTTGCAAATCCGAGGTGAAAGCCACAAATTCAAGTGCAAATTCGCCAAGTATTAGCTGCCGTTTCCTAGATTGAACAGGTCAAAGTGCAAGATCTTGGTGTCAAGCTGCAACATCTCGTATTCAGAGTGCTAGTTCACAAGGTAAAAAGTGCCAGATCACAATTACGAAGTGCAGATTTGTCCAATTCTAGATGCAAGTTTCCAGGTTCACAATTAAAAGTTAGCAGTTTTGGAAATTCTAGTGCATTAAATTGATTATGCTTCTTCTACAATTGAATGGCGCGCTTTTCCAGATCGAAGCTCAAAAAATATGCAATCAAGCCACAATGTTACAGACAGCTAAGTATTGCCCAGGGGCTCGCTTGGAGTCCTCACTATATGCCTGTCTTTTGTTTAGACACAAAAATAGCTCCGGGTTGAGTGCATTTATTGTGATTGGTAATACTTCTGATTATGTTCATTATATTGCAGGTGGGATGGCAGCGAAGAGGCAATTGATCTCAGCCAGTCATCGGACACAATCCAAGTTTTACATATGCAGACTCAACCGACCTACGACAACAAGCAGCTGGCGCCCAATATTCTGCGAGTGGGGTGGAAGGCTGTGGAATTTCTCTGAGCCTGATATTGTCCCCCTTCCAGCTACTCCTGCTCCACTGGCTCTTCCGGCACATACGGACCACGCAGACCACTCCTCACCACTCTGCAGCGTGCTGTGCTGCGCTCTGCGTTAATCTGCATATTTGAAGGCAGTTTCCTTCTGCTCCTAATGCGGGGTCCACCTCCTCACAATAGAAAGAGCAGAAGTACTGTGTTTTCACAGACCACTCCTCACCACTCTGCATGATTATTTAGTAAGCTCTATTCTGAAACAAGAGAACATGAAGTCCCACTTGCTACGCCCAGTAACAGCAATGGCTACCCATATGCTCTGCTAACATTCACCATGTGCAAGATTATGACTGCAATTAAAGGCCAAAAAAATAACATTGTGCCAGTGCCTAACACAGTGCGGGTTGATTTATTTCAATCCAAGATGGTAGTTTGGGCTCCTTATCTTCTGCAGATGTTTTACTCCGCAGCCGTAAATAAGTTGGATCCAACCCTGTACGAGCTGAAATTGTTCCCCTCTAAAGGACGGAAGGGTGGGAGCATCCTATTAATTACTGCCCAATATCACTCCTGGGTGCGATAGGAAGCCTTTTTTCAAAGGTCTTATTGGGGCGGTTAAAGACATGGGTGACTGATAATTGTCTTATAAACTATCTGCTAGCTGGTTTTCAGGAAGGCAGGAGCACTGATGATCAATGTTTTAGATGGTTTTCTCTAATTGATAAGTATATCATCCTCAGAAGAATGAATGTATTTGCACTTTTTAAAATTCGTTGAACAGCACAAAACTCTGGCACACTTTATATGAGTTAGGATTATCCCATGATATCTCATCCTTAAAACTATTGCTCTATAGTGATAATGAGGCTGAGGTAAGATGGACACTGGGCAAGGATACAACAGAACAATGTAAGGTTCAAAAAGGAGTTCGCCAAGGTTGCATGGCTCCACCACAGTTTTTAATGAACATAGTGGTATCACTGATAAGCTACTAGCAAACCCCACTAATGCCCCTTGCGTGGCCCCAGGAAAGTGCCCTGTGCTGCGATTTGCAGACAACACCATTCTTATTTCAATAACTCTTCAATGAGTTCTGTTCCAGTAAGGGCTTAGACATGAACTATGACAAAACAAAGTTTATGGTGTTCTCTAAGAAAATGAAGTTGCACACATGTCCCCTGGCATGGAAAGCTAGAGAAATTGAGCTTGTGCAGTCGTTATTTTGGAGTCAGATGGGCATGTACTGGCAAACGGGACTGTCATATAAATTGCAGGCCAGGCAGGCAACTTTGAAGGGACTCTAGATTTGGAGCTTTATCAAGTGAGCACATCTTTCTTTCACGGAAAATACATTAAAAAAAAACATGTTAGCTTTACCCGCTAGCACATCTATGATTTGATTGCATGAAGAACTTGGTCTCCAGTAATTTGATCTAACTGTTATGCTAAGACGTGTCCTGCACTTGTTGAGACTATGGAGCACTCCAGATCTGAGCACCCTCAGGGAAGAATTGTTGGATGGTCTTGGGCAAGAGGGCAGCTCTTCGTTGCCCTGGTGTCATCATGTTAAAACCATTTTGCAGTGCCATGGATGTGAGGAACTCTGCTCAAACCCAGGAGCAATTAACCCAGGCTTGGAATCCAGTCTAAAAAATACATTCTGGGACAAATGCGTATCTGACCTCCCGGAAAAAAAGCAGCCTCCGAACACTTGTGTGCCCATTGGGAAATTAAACTCACTCCAGGGTACGAGAGTTATCTAGATAGAATCAAATCCAAACGAATGCGTTCCCTGTAAGTAAAACTCACATTTGGTATCTTATCAGCAGCATTGCTCAGTAACAAATGGGATGGAGTTGTATCAAACACATGTTTGCAGGCCAAGACTAGGATCAAATCAAAACAACACTTCCTACTAACTTGCCCAATGTACCTGCAGTATCACAGACTGCATTTAAGACGGAGGTTTTTACTGAATGGGATACGCTCAGAATGGGATTAATCCTTTTTGTAAAAAGGCAACCAGCGGGTTCGTTGTTCGTTGTGCTCGCAGTAAGAGGTCCGCGATGCTGAGAGGTTAGTGTTCTAACGAATGTAATTATACTATTGTCATATTTTATCTGGAACATCTTGTCCTTTTTTTAACCTACTGGGTTTTACTGCAATGAACAAAGGATTTGTAACCTTATGAATTGCATGAAATGATTTCGTTTTTACACTGTTTTTATATTATGATTTTTTACCTATTTATTTCTGTCGAATAAATGTGAAATTAACTGAGCTGAATTGATAGGCTTCAGATAGGGATTTCATCTGTGCAAGCTGGTCCAGGATACAGTCAATGTAACCGTGTGTTGGTGCATTTTTAAATGTGGTACAAGAACGGTCACCATGGATGTGGCCACTACAGGGTCCTAACAATATTGTTAGCTAGTTGATTACTGTGAGTGTGCCGGCTTGGACTATCCCCAAAAGATGGCTCTGGGATTTCCCATAGCTCGGCTTCAATATGCAGGCCTTCTTGGTAAGGGCCAATAGGTTACAATTGACAATTTAAATCACCCGCAAATATAATGTGTGATTGCTTTGTTTGAATTATTGTTTCTAACACCTTCTGAAGGGTGATATCAAAGAAATGTAAGGCATCAGTTAGAGGTCTTAGATACACATTCAATAAGGGAATAGAGTATCCCCCAACCAATTGTTTTGCTACCCACAGTAGATCAGGAGAGCATATATATCTAATGCATGATATTTTGTGATTATAGCAGTCCAAATCCAAATCAAAAGACACCCCAGCCTTTGGACTTCCTTTTAGGGCTTTAGATTCAGGGCAGAATAAGGTAATATTAAATGGTATATCAGCAGGCTCTAACTGCTAGTTTTCCGAACAAATGCTGTGAACCCAAATAAAATAGTTAAGCTAAACTAGGTCCTCTAGCTTGTTTGTTTGTTTGTATGTTTATTATTTGTACAGCGCGCCACACCCTAAGGTATCTGGGCGCTAAGTCAAGACAACTTAGTATACATACATGAACACATGTAGAAGGTACAGGTAATGATACAAGGTATTTGCATAGTATAGGTGCAGAACACAAAGCCGGCCAATAACGCAAAGTCAGACCGATAACAGTAAGTAACAGTTGCTAGCATAAGAGGGATTACATAAATACATTCGTCCTAGCATAAGTGAAAGGGCTAATTTACAAGAGCAACTAGTGTAATCTGGATTGTCGTCTCAGACAATGGGTGCAGTGTCTTTGGTAAGGAGCCATATTTTGGTTTTGGTCCTGAAACTCTGGAGGTTCTGGTCAGTGTGCAGGTTCAGTGCGAGGGCATTCCAAGCCAAAGCTGCTTCTACTGGGAAGCTAGTACCTCCCGCTCTTTTTAAGTTGAAGCGGGGCAGGATGATGCAGTGGGAATTAGCTGATCTCAGCAGTCTCAGTGTAGTTTTGGAGGCAATTTAGTCAATCAAGTATTTCAGGGCAGCATTCTGGAGACATTTGTGTGAAATAGAGAAGTTTCTTCTTGTTTCCGAAATGTGGTCTTTTCTAAGGCTGCTCAAGGCAGTTCTTAAAGCGTTATTTTGCTGGGTTTGGAGTTTGTTTAGTATTTGTTGGTCGGCTCCTGCGTAGAGGGTGCTGCAGTTATCAAGCTTAGACAAGATTAGTGCTTGTGCCAGGATCATGCAGCTGTTAGTAGAGAGATAGTTTATGCATGCATGAATAAGTTAACAGGTATAAGCGGTGGCTGATGCAGTGGCACTAGCTTGTTTCTTGAGGTTCAAGGTGGAGTCAAGGTAGAAGCCTAGGGTTTTAGTTTCCTTCACTGTAGTGATCAGGTAGCTGTGTATATTGAATGAGGTGTATTTGGGTTGAGTTTTTTGAGGTAGGTCGGGGCGCTTAATATGAAAATTTCAGTCTTTTCGTCATTCAAGCACAAGCTATGGGTGGCCATCCATACCTGAATGACAAGGTAGATAGTATTTAGTCAGTGGTTGTCAACGTCGTAGTTGCCAGAAAGTGGGGATGTCGAATAATGGTTTTGTAAACACATTATGCAGTGTAGGGGAAATGCAGGAACCTTGTGGCAGCCTGCACGTGATGGCGATTGGGTCAGCAGCATCTGAGGGGGAGAATACTCTCATCATTCTCTCATTAAGGAAGGATTTAATCCAAGTTGAGGACTCTGGGAGAAGTTTGCTGCCGAGGATAGGTGTTCACAGAGTATATTGTGGTCAACAAGATCAAAGGCAGCGGACCAGTCTACTAGTAGAAGTAATGTGCATTGTCCGCTGTCTTTTATTAGGTCAATTTGCGTTTTCAGATCTAGAAGAGCTGTTTCGGTTCCTAAGAAGTTGTTGGTCTCTAGGTAGGACTGAATTTGAAGGTAGGCTGCTTTATCGATAATTTTCAGAAGGAAAGGGACTATGGTTATAGGCCTACAGTTAGTTGGGATGGTAGGGTTGAGCGTGGCTTTTTTGAGCAAAGGTAGAACCCAGGCGTCTTTTAGATTAGTAGGAACCTGACATGATTTGAATGAGGCATTTATTAGCCTAGTGATGAAGAGGGTGAGATCTTTCACTGCATCTTTTATAATTTGTGCCAGGCAAATGTCACCTTGGCATCGAGAAGGTTTTAGCGAATTAATAATTTTTTAAACCTCAGTAGTGGTGACACGAGCAAATTTGAATGCACATAGAGTGTTCTTTAGGATGGTCGAGTCTAGATTCTGAGCTGTGTCAATGCCCTTGATATTAAGTCTCTTAGAGGCGATTTTCTTTTGGAGGCTTGTCATTTTGCTGGCTAAGGCATTCTGGATGCCAATGCACCAAGCTTTGTCTTTCGGGTGAGAGTCATCCGGAGCTATAGGTGATTCTAATTCCCTAAGGATTCCAAATAGTTCCTTGATACTGGAGCTGGCATTTTGGATTCTGTCATTGTATGTGTCCTGTTTAGTTTTAATAATCTCTGATTTGTAACGTGCAGATATTTCCGTGGTTATAAGCTTGTTCTCCTTGGAGGGTAGATTTTTCCATGTGGTTTCACATTTTTGTTTTTCAGCCCTCAAGGCTTTCATTTGAGGTCTGTACCAGGTATTAAGGTGGTCTTTAGGTTTGATCTTGTGTAGTTTCAAGGGGGCAATGGTGTCAAGGGCTATTGTCATCGTGTTGTTGAAGAGGTCTATGAGTTCCTCCGGGTTTTCAGAGTTATTGGCGTTAAGTGTTGGGAACATCAAGGGGGCTAATTTTTCAGCAGTGATGTTATTCTTGTTTCTGGTAAGTAAGGGAGGTGCAGAAGGCTTAATTTTAGGGGCTGGACAGTTGGCGTTGATGCTGAAGGTGGTAAAGGAATGGTCTGCCCAGGATTGTGATTCAATGGCCGTAATTGCAGTAGGGCAGTTGTGGTCTACCAGCCAATCCAGTGTTCGACCTTTCCTGTGGGTAGGTTGGGCGATTCTCTGTGTAAAGTTCAGCTTGTTTAGGGATTCTTCCAGGGATTTGGCATCCTGCTCGTTTGAGTCAGCTATGCCTAAGTTGAAGTCACCCAGTATTAAGATTTGTGAGGTTGGTTTGGTGTTGTCGGAGATCAGAGAGATAATGTCCTCCTCGAAGTCTCCTAGTGAGCCTGGGGGCTTGTATATGAGGTGGGCAGTAATTGTACTCGAGTGGGAGGTTGTTATTTTAATAGTGAGCAATTCACATGATTCAGGAGAGAAAGTGGTTGCCGGTCTGAGTACTAAGTTAGTACGGGCTATCAATGCAACCCCTCCGTCCTTAGCATTCTCTCTATCAGCCCGTGTGATGTTACAGGAGTCTGGAATAGATAACATAAGAGAAGGACCTGCTGCTACATGCAGCCAAGACTCTGATACTGCTAGGAAGTTGAGATTGTTGTCTTTAATTAGATCAACTATATCAGTTGCGTGTGCAACTATTGATTTTGCTTTGATTAGACCACCTTTGATAAGTTTGGGCTTTGTTTGAGCAGGAGTGTGAGGTGGTTTAGGATGTGATGGGGCAGTTAGTCCTTTGCCTCACTTTAGATTCTGTTTTTTAGGTGGGGTTTCAGCAGCAGTGAAGCATGGTAAGCTCTGTATAGAGCTAAGGGGAATGTTAGTTGGTTTCTCTTGATAGATGTTAACTAGAGGAGATGAAATAGTGAACCTCAAAGCGAGTCTTTCGTTTCTCATGGTGTCACGGCAAGGTTGATTTGGAGTCGGCTTTGTTGTGAACTGCTCGATCCATTGCAGGGAGGTGAGAGTGGAGAGAGTGCCAAGGGTGTTTAGTCTTGTTTGGCACTTTTGCCATGTTTGAGTTACTTTAGGTAGAAACGGGGTCAGTTAGATAGATTACGACAACGCAGTTGTTTGCAATGGAGGGAGAAAGGGTGTTAGTTTGGCCTTGCAGAAGGACATTTTCTTGGTGAGTGGGAGAGCAGGCGTCACTTCAGATAGTTGTAATCCCAGTGAGGGGAGACTCAGTAGTGTGACAAGGACCAACTTTAAGAACATCATAGTCGTGTTGCTGTGATGTTGGTTGTTTCTAGTTATAAGGTACAGCAGGGGAGGGGCAAACTAGGCATAGCAAGAGGCTAGTTTTTATGGGTGTATCATCTTGAGAGTTCCTAAACTCGATGACATGGCAGATCAGCAAGATCAAGGGTCGCATCAGCAAACTAAGTAGTGACACAAATAGGCTGTTTCGAAATTCATATATGCGTTAACATTATCAAGACTCAAAGGTTCTTATTCCAACAACAATATAGCATTATCATCCAACAGTGAATAAACAGCATTTTAAAATTCGGTTGCAGAAGTAGTGAGATAATAAATGCAAGTCGTGGGATACAGTGCTGACAATTAGCTACAATAGTGTGCAAGCATGTGTAGGGGAGGATAGGTCAATAGGACCCCCCCTCCCACTGCATCTCCCACCCTGGTGAAGACTCATGACTCATCGGCAGCCCACCTGCCCCCGGGCCCAGGCGGCAGGGCGGCTGCAAATTGACATGTGAGTAACACCACCACGTTATGTGGCAGAGCACAGACGCCATCTTGGACTAAGCCAACTCCATTTTGCTAGAAACGTTCAGATCTAACCCAGGCAGGCAGAGCCAACGTGCACACTGAAAGCTGCAGCTTGACCCCCAATCGACCGTGCTCACAAAGGCCCACGCTTCCCCCACACCCCACCGCATGGCAGATCCGCTGAGGACTCGTTCTCACGAGCCACCAGACACGAACAAACATCAAAATAAAACACTGTTGCTGTTAACCTTCCCCAGTACATCATTGCCCCAGCCATGAACGGGAACATTAAGAAGTAACTGAAACCAGCCCAAAACCTGCAGGCCCTGACCCTGTACCAAGCTCCCAGCGTTAGACTGTGTGGAGCCTTACACCCCTACCTACCCAGAAAACTCTTGCAATGTGTAGAAACCATTTATGTAATATATGTCAGGTTGACTAACGTTTGCTGCTAATGTAAAGAAGAATGGGTAAAGAGTAATATGCAACCGATATTGTTTATAATGTAGAGATGTACGAAGACTGGCTAGCTGATGACAATATGCAATAACATGTGTTGCCCTCTTTATACATACACCTGCCTAACACTACCTCATGTTCGTATGTCAACTATGAATGTGAATTGTTGTGATAAAGTGTGTGGCCCCCAGTTAATATCCCTTCAAATGCAAACGCATACAAGACCTCTTAGAAACCCCACATGTTGTTGTTTGCCCCTCACCCACGGGACAGTATACCGCTTTGTGCAGAATGCCGCGCACAGAGCTGCAAGGCCATCTCCCCCTCCTCCCGCCCAGGCCCTCCAGAGATAGCTGGTGTTCAAACAGCACAGCCTCGCCCCCCCCTCCCGACCCTGCTGGACCCATTTCAAGCATCCGCCTCCCCCATGTCAGAGGCTGCCACAGCCTGACTCCATGACTTACGAGCTACCTGGTCCTAAATCCCACCGTCTCTCAGGCACTAGTCACATGCCCCCCACGGGCCAGTAGTATTTCCGTCGACCCCAAGTTAATGGCCCTAAAAATGGGGCGCCCACACGTGTACCAACAGATCGTAATACCATCCCTCACCTAATCTACCAAGACAGGGTGGCCAAGTGACCCCTCCCATGCCCCTGACTATGCACATGAGACCAGATTGTTTGAACCTAAGGTATCCTCCAAATTGATGTATTGGGACACTTCAGATCGCATTTCAATGTCCTGTCTGCATATTGATCTAAGGTCAGCGCTTACAAGAGTTGCAAACCAACGGAAAGCATAAAGTGTGACGAATGGGTGTAAATGTGTGGCCAAAAGGGCAAATGTTAGTTTAGTTATCAGTCATAGTTACAAGGCATGTCCGGCCCGGCACTCCACCCCGATGAGCCCAGCTGACCTTCCAACCCCACCTGGCGCAGCACCAACGTCAGCCAATCCTGGAGGAGCAGCTACCTATTGTGTATACCCCCTAGACATCACCACCCAATCCCCACGATTATGTGTCCCCTATAGCTTGTGTCACCCATGACGTGTCCTGGAAATAAGTGGGCCTGTCTTTGCTACTGTCAGACAGAGCGCTCTCGGAGTTTGCAGAGTCCTTTGCATGCCCTATATTGATCTATATAAATCTCTTTTGATCTCACCCGCATTTGGTCCTGGTCTCTTTCCCCTTCTGGGGTGTGTCCTTTATTGCCTCTCACTAAGGGGGGTGCGTTTCTGGGGACGCTTACATTCAGTGGTGACCCCATAGATGTTATATATTTCTTAACTTTAAACTGTCCCCTTGGCACGAGACGGCCCCGGTCGCATTGGAGACGCACGGCACGCCCTCTCAACAGAGCCGCCCACCTACGGCAACTGGTACGCAGAGACGTGCGCAGGCAGTTAGGGCGAGAGGGTATGGGTCCCATTTGAAAAAACCCTTAGTACCGCTCGCCAGAGCCGGGTGAGGCCATTGAGTGCGAGGCTGCGCCGCTTGGACGCACCAAATCCGGAGAGTCTCGAATCAAGACGGGCACGTGAGTATTGAGTGCGAGCGATACTAAAAGGGGAAAAAATCTAGAGGACAAGGGGAAACAAGTCGGGGACATAGAGGGGACTTTTAACTTCTAATACTTTCTCTTTCTTTGCATATGGCCATTAGGATACAAAAGTTAAAAAGGGAAAAGAGGACGGGAACTTAACTCTGCAAGGGGGTAGAAGGTGGCACCGCGTAGTGCTATCTCGACTAGTGCTGGGAATAAGTAAAAACAGCGAAAGAATAAATTAAGGGTGTCTGAGTGAAGAGACACGGAAAATACATTAGGACTAGCTTTACTTTCTCTTATTCTTCTCTAATTCCTATCCTCTGGGGTAAAATAAGGTCTAAAAAAAAATATATATATATAGATATAAACAAAAGAAGCTGTGTGAGGGTTAGAGGGGTCGCCGTAGAAGGCGAAGGGCAAGGCAGGGAGGGTAAATGCTATATGTGTATGCTGAGGTTTGATGAATGTTTGTTGTGTGTTGTGCACATTGTGTGTTTATGGTTTTTTGCAATCAATTGACTCTATATAATAATACTGATTTAAGTACTTTTCTAGGGGGTACGGTTAATGTAAGTGTGACCTGTTAAGATTTGACAAAGCAGCGCCTTTTGTTGAGTAAAGTTGTAAATTGATTATTAGAACCTGAAAGTGACTAAACCCCATGCACACAGTTACCCACGCATAGTGACAGAAACGATTGACACAAGAGAATAGAGTAACACAGGTCTAGGCATGGGAGCGGAGACACCCTTAGCCACATTTGTAAAAGTTTGCCGGGACATGCAGAAAGAATAACTAACTACCATGACCAGTGGGTCACTGAACTAAAGGGGGAGGGTCCCCCCAGGTGTGGCCACACGGAGGGTCCTTTGATAAAAGTGTTCTGGACATGGTAGCCACCTGCATATTCCTAAAATACAAAGGAAAACACTTTCATAACAGGAGAGAGAGACTAGATCTATGGTGATTATTCGAAGAAATACCTCCACCAAAGAAAATAGAAACCACACTTCATCAACCTGCCCTCACGGCTACCCCATCAGCATGAGCAGAGGGTGGCAAGGAGGACGGGGGGAAAGAAGGAGTGATAGAGGTGACTCGATTGTACCCAATTCTGAATAAGCCCCCACCTGCTGAAGGATACAGTGATCCCACATACGTGCCCACTAGTACCCCTGCCCCCACAGCACGGTCAAATGCACCACCACCATATGAGTGCCCCCGATCAAATGGACAGGTGAGTACCACCTCAGTAAACATATGTAAGTTAACAGAAGACTTAGACGCCAGGCTCTCGATAGCCGGAGAAGAGTTGTTGAGGTTACAAAGCATATGTGAACAAGGTGAGCCCAGTACAACAAGGTCAGAACGAGTGTCCCGGTCCCACACCTTAGATAAGTCAAATGAGGAAGGGTGGAAGAAAGGGGAGATACTATTCAGAATACAAGAGGAGCCCACCCAGATAGTAGAACTGGGAGTGAACAATACAGGAGGAAGTGTAGAGGGAGGAGAAGTGGAAGGTGATGGGAGAGAAGTGCTGTGGTGTGACATAGAAGAAGACGAGCAGGAAGCTGGGAGATTGGGAATGGCGGCAGGAGGTAGTTTAGTGGAATTCGGGGAAACACCACTGGGGAGGACAATGGAACAGGAGTGGACAGGGAGATTAAGAAACAGGACGGGAAGGATAGCTATGGTGGGGAAGAAAGGAGCAAAGGTGAGTATTGGGAAAGGAAGTAAGGGACGATTACAACTCCCACGAATACATCGGGGGGAAAGAAGACCAAATTATGTACCCTGGGCACAGGTGGAGAAGGCACACTTACTAAAATCACTGCCCCCGCTATCAGGTGGAGCTAGCAAGTGGATATATGCTTTCGAGAAGCACACCGCAGGGGTGCCCCTGGCCATAGGAGATGTTAAAAGTTTACTCGTGTCCGCAGTACACGAGTGGGGACCAATCGGACAGGGTGTGGGAAAAAGCAGGTTTCTCGGGAATAACACTGGATAATACAGTCCGCCCACGCATTTGGGACGCATTAAGGGAAACGTTCCCAGGCACACCAGATTTACAGTCGGTAATGCAATGCACTATGAACGATGGGGAAAGGGTTATGGATTACATTTTTCGAGTACAGGAGATGTGGAGAGCTGAAATGGGTACACCATATGACCAGTCAACATCGTTATTTTACTTCATAATAAAGAGGGGGCTCCCAAAAGAAGTGCAAAAAGCACTTGACAAAATAGCAGGGATTGAAGCGAAAGGATGGCCAGAGATACTGAGCATAATAGTGCACCATTGCAAAAGAATCAAGGAAAGGGAGAAGGAGGTGGCACAAAAAAGGCTAGCAGATGAAGCCAAGTTAGTACAAATGAAACAGCAGCACTCCCACACGATAGAGACACGGAGGAGGAGGAGGGACTGGTAGCGATACAGGGGAGGATGGCTGCAAATTGGGCAGACAACGGGCAAAGACAGTGGAATGGACAGGAGGAATACGGAGGGCAGCAGTGGCAACTGTGGCACCCCAGCAACAGGAGAGGTGGATACAGAGGGAGACGCGGAGGTGGACAAGGATACGGAGGTAATGGCGGAAATGGGGGGCCTGGACCCAGAGGGGGACAAGGGAACTGTTGGAATTGTGGGAGGTGGGGACATTTCTCACGCGAGTGCAGAAGCAGACCTAACCCAAGTTACCAAGATAACCAATATTACGGGCACCCCCATCCGGGGAGCCCATACGGGTTGCCCCGGGACGGGGGAAGAGAACAGCAAGACCAAAGGGGGCAAGAGCAATACAGGGAATGACCACACAATGTTCAACAACATCCACAAAGCTGTGAGCACCTTCCCTACACTCAGAACAACCCCTTCACTACATCAAATGGTGCGCTTGCCCCATATGGAGGAGTAGCAGTAGTTTCAGGTAACATTTTCAGCCAGGAGGGTACAATCAGGCATCCAGCATAGGACAGCCCACAGAGAACACTTGCATGTCCAATCCTAACGACAACCTTCAATGCAAATGAGGAACCATTGATAGGGGCAGAGACAGGAAACAAACAATTCATCTTTATGGTAGATTCGGGAGCCGAAAAATCATGCATACGTGAAGGCCGGTTTCTGCTATCTAATCGTACATTGGAGACACAGGGGTTCTCTGGGGCGGTGGTCGAAGTTCCTTATACAGAAGATCTGGACGTGACAGTAGGGGAAAAACAATAAGGGCACCCCTATTGTATTATGAGCAATCCCCTGTCAACCTGCTGGGAAGGGATCTCCTCAGCAAACTGAACATGACTATTTCATTTACCAAGAGAGGGGGGATTGTTTGCTCAACCCCAGGGATATGTTCTATGCGTGTGATGCTAGTGATATATTCAAGAGCAACATGCCCAGAGGTGCGCGGCATACCCGTAGACCCAGATATGTTCATCCATTGGCACGGGTGGTCCCAGAGTTGAAAAAACTAGAGTGGAGAGTACCAGCAGGATTTTTTTTTCCCGCAAAATAGCCCGCCCGAGATAATGCCAGGGACAGTGATGTCACTGGACATACATGCAGTACAAATCGCAGCCAAAAGAATAGCTGTAATTGCAATGGACATACATGGCTGTGAGTGGCGTACGGTATTATGCATAAACGCCGACATTGCACTCCAAGATTTGTCAGACGAGGAACTTTTCACAGGTTCAGAGAGTGATGGAGAAATCATCATGGAAATAGCCATCCATTGTGAAATAATGATGCAGCAGAGGCAGGTGCCAGTACAGTTAATGGCAGTAGTGGGGGGCCCCACCTTCGTTCTTTAATGATGACATGCAGTCGGTGCCCTGGCAGTTGTGGACAACAGGTCCACAGGACGTAGGACTACTATGCAGAGTCACACCAGTGAAGATCAACCTTAAGCCTGGAGCAATTCTGTCCCGGGTCAAACAATACCCCTTGCCCAGGGAAGCAGAAGAGGGAATAAAAGAAACAATAAATGCCCTACTCGCACAGGGGATAATAGTACCCTCAAACTCCCTGTGTAACACATGTATTTACCCAATCAAGAAAGTGAAAGGAGGGGCCTGGAGGATGATCCAGGACCTATGCCCACTAAATGACATTATCCAAAAAGAGTTCCCTTTGGTCCCAAACCCAGCATCCATTCTATGCAGCATCCCAAAAGACACATCTCACTTCACTGTGGTGGATTTGAAAAACGCATTCTTCTCAATACCCCTCGCAGAAGAATGCAGATACCTGACAGCATTCACCCTAGGGGGGAGGAGGTATGAACACTGCAAATTGCCCCAGGGTTATTGCGAAAGTCCCAGCATATTCAACAGAATATTGCACAAAGATCTTGGGAACATGAAAGCCGACAACACGATAATACAGTATGTGGATGATTTGCTGATTTTCAGCAAAAATGAGGAAGAGTGTAGAAAAGACTCCATTGCCCTTTTGACATTACTAGCCCAAAAGGGGTACAAGGTAGACAAAGAAAAGTTGCAATATTGTCAACGTGAAGTGCTATACCTAGGGCAATTGATCTCAAAAGATGGCAAGAAAATAATCCCAGACAGAGTAGCAGCCATCTCGGCTGTAGGGAGACCAAAGACAGTGAAAGACATGCAAAAATTCCTAGGGATGTGCAACTATTGTCGTGCATGGATATTAGACTATGCTGCATATACACACCCATTGCTCCAGGCACTCAAAGAAGCCCAGAAGGAAAATACAGAGATACAGTGGGATTCAGAATTGTGCGATGAATTCACATCACTCAAAGAACTCATTTCAAGTGCACCAGTGCTCGCGAACCCAGATTATGAACGCAAGTTTTACCTGCTCTTGCACTGCAAGGGAGCACTCATGACAGCAGTCTTAACACAGAAAACATCACTAGGTCACAAGCCTCTGGCATACTACAGCGGCACATTAGACGCAGTAATGCAGGGACATTTCGCGTGCAAACAGGCTCTCACAACCGCCGCGTTTGCCATTGAAAAAAGTGCCACCATAGTAATGGGGTGCTCACTGACACTGTATGTAGAACATTCATTGTTTGCCATACTAGCGTGATCAAAAAGCACGCTGACCACACAGAGAGCTACCGCATATGAGGTAATACTGTCAAGCGCCAATATACATGTAGTAAGGTGCAAGGTAGTCAACCCCGCACGATTCATCTAAGAACCTGCACTGTGGAGGATGTACAGGCACATGACTGTGAAACATATCAGGGCGAGGAGAATGGAACAACTGTAGTGAGTGAGAACGCACTGACTGAAGGAGAGGTATTATTTATAGACGGGTCAGCTTCCATAAATTCAGAAACTGGAGAAAAACATGTGGGAGTGGCGGTCGTGCGAATGGAAGAAGGTGAGTACGAGGTCCTAATACAGCAGCGACTGCCGGCCCATTTCTCGGCACAGGCAGTAGAACTGGTAGCATTAATTGAAGCACTGCGTGCAGCAAAGGGGTGCGCAGTGACAATTTACACAGATTCAGCATACATGGCCACAACAGTACACGGAGGACTTGCAAGGTGGGGAAGAACGGGGTTCAACAGGGCAGACGGTTCGCCCGTACAACATGCAGAACTACTAAAGGAACTCATAGAAGCATTGAAAGAACCCACCGTGGTAGCAATAGTAAAATACCAGGCCCACACCAATAATACAGACTTTGTCTCTTTGGGAAACGCGGCAGCAGACGCAGCCGCCAAAGAAGCGTCAGATCTAACAAAAGAAAAAACAGGTGAGTACTTAGTGCGGAAAGAAGCGGAGAACAATGTTCCAGACGGGTACAATGCCATGCCAGTGTCTCAAATATTGGAGCTACAGGAAGGGACAACTGAGGATGAAAAAGAATTGTGGACAAAAAGAGGGTGCAGCCAGTCCGCCACTGATTTATTATGGCGCCAAGACAACACAGGTAAAGTAGTCATACCAACTAAGTTATTAGAAATAGCATTCCAGCAGCTACATTTCCCAGCGCACAATGCAAGACAACACATCGCTGCTGAGATACAGGAACACTGGTTCATTCCAGGGTTACAGGAACAACTCTCTAAGCTAGCAATGGAATGTACAACGTGCCAGATATACAACTCCGGCATGACTCTAAGAACACTGAGGGGAACGATACCCAAGCCGGTTGGACCGTTCAGAGAGCTGCATATAGATTATGCAGAAATGGGTGAAAGGTGCAACGGAGCGAGGTACATGATAGTGGTAGTTTGCCCCTTTTCACGGTGGGTAGAAGCAGGTCCCTGTGCCCGCCCAGATGCGAAGTGCGCTGCAAAGTTTCTAGTGTGGGAAGTATTCCCCCGCTGGGGAATTTGTGACGTAATTCGCTCTGACAACTGCACACATTTTGTGAACGATCTCTTCAAGGAAGTAACATCAATGCTAGGAATCAAACACAAATTATGCTCGATTTATCACCCGCAAAGTAACGGTGTGGTAGAAAAGATAAACGGATTACTAAAAGGGAGACTCTCAAAACTGTGTTTCACCCTTAAGAAAAACTGGGTGCACTGTCTCCCCTTGGCCTTGTTTGAGCTGAGGAATCAGCCCAGCAAAGACCACCATCTGTCACCCCATGTGATTGTGACAGGGAGACAGGGAGATGAATGCACACAGCACATTCACCTCTCCGTAGACATTCAAATGCACACAGAAGTGCTACTGTACTAGGGGAGGAACTCAACGACTACCTGACAAAACTCACTAAGGCAGCACGCATGATATCAAAACAACTCGCACCACCATTCATAAGTGACAGGGGAAATGAAACACATACTTCAGAAAAAGAAAACCCAACGGGTCAGCGGGAACCTGATGAGATGGTCTATGTTAGGAGTTTTGTTCGTGGGTGGAATGCTCCAAGATTTCATGGCCCATACAAGGTAGTGTTTTGCATGCCCACGGCGGTGAAAGTGAAGGGCTTGAGATATTGGATACATTTGACAGACTACCGAAAAGCCTATGACAACGTGGGACCAGTAGAAAGTGCAGAGGGCCCTGTCAGGGAAAATGTGCAAGAATAAGACAGTAATTGAGTACAAAAAAATGACAACTGTTTTATAACAAAGTTTATGGCAAGATGTGAAACAGTATTAAATGAAAATGACATGTCTTTCTTTCTCTCTTTTCCTTTCTCTCTCTCTCTCTCTCTCTCTCTCTCTCTCTCTCTCTCTCTCTCTCATCATTCCAAAGTTGGAAATGCAAAAATAACTATATGCTTAATGTGCCTTTTTATGTTTTAACGTATAGGAGTAACCATGGCAACAAACAGGCCGCCTGCAACAATTAGAAATAGGGACGCTAGGAGTAGAAATGTTTTTGATTTACGAACATCCTCATATGAATGCGGGTTGACTGTCTGTGCAATTATATTCTTCACACTCATGTTTGGCCTAATACTCTATTGGATAATAGCATTTATCTGCATTGAGATAAATGAGGGGGGAGGTAATGGAACCATCATGGAAAATGTAAGCAAACCGTTTAAGGAGGGTAACTATTTAATATGGGATGGCTTTCAACTGGTATGGGGGTACAGCCCACATCCAGACCAGGCAAAACGTCAGAACGGTACTAACGAGTCAACCACCCCTACGAAGCCCCAACACAATGCTATAAATTTTAGTGTACATGAACTAAATGACCGGCATCCATCTGTTATATCATGGCTATATGACACCACTGCTACCCTGCCCACAATCACAACCGATACTCCTAGAGAAAATCACTACACCACAAAGAGAATAAAAGAGAATACTGAAATGGGTGACAAATTTATGACTCTGTACGAGGAGTGGGAGAAGGGGGGGCTGCGGAGAGGGAGTCCCTATTGCATGCAGCCAGAAACGCAAAAACATTTCTTAAAAACAGGAGAAGGAGGGAGGTGGGTGGGAAGAGATATGACAAATACTATGGCCTAGGACTAGATGCAATAGAAGATCCCAGGCACCCACACCAGTCGAATAAATGGTATGCAGACATGAGCTCCACAGCTAAACGAACAACTAATGAAAGCTGCTACGTGTACTCCCTGATCCCCCATGCCTCAGGCACACCTAAAGTGTTAATGCCACAAGAATTGCCTCTCGCAGATGCCCAGTGTCTCCTCCATCTCACCCTTTGCAGAATTAAGAACACCTTCCAGGCACACAAGGTATCTTTTGAAATGCTGCAGAACGAGAAAACGTGCTACTCGAGAGCCAAAGGAGTGGTGTGTTTAAAAGAACCGTTTTTCGTAATAAAAGGAACACTATTTCGGAAAACAAATGGAAAGATGATATGGTAACGTGCAAGGCTGAAGCACTGCGAGGGCTACCGACCGAAAAACTACAATGGATTGCAAAAACGTGTACCACAGTCTGGTCAGAACATATAGCATAATTGACCTGGGTGAGAGCTATAGAAAAAGCATTGAAATTACAGAAAGAAATCTCAAACGAACTTTGCTTCGTGGGAGAAGGGAAAATTGACATGGGAAGAAACACGAACTGCAGTAAAAGCCTAATGATCCCAGATATGAAGAAATGAACAGCAGCCCTAATGGACACTTACTGGGTCTATGGCAAACGGGCATACGTGCACCTCCCACCATCATGGAGGGGCACGTGTTCCCTGGTGCCACTGCACTCAGCTATAATGGTAATTACGGAAAGCCACATCGGAGAAGGGGGCAGGACGATGACCCAAGCAGCAGCCAATGCTCCACCCACTGAAGAATACCACTGTATGTCCTGTCAGAAGGGAACGCCGAAGGAATAGTATCCAGAAAATGGAGGTCGTCAAACTATATATCAAAGGCCTCCTCAGAATTTTGGCACAGATCCCAGACAGGTACAGGCTATTCAGCTCAGCGGAAACCTTCTTTGCCTCCCTCATCCCAAGCATTCAGGCCTGGGCAAATGCAAAGTGGCTACAGATTACGCGGTGGGAGCTGATCCAATTGGCCAACGACACTGAAGAAGGGTTCAACGTGATCAAGGTGGAGCTAAGGGCTCTAAGACTAATGACAATGCAAAACAGGTATGTCTTAGACATGTTGACGGCGATGGATGGAGGTGTTTGCCGAAAAATCGGAAGTGCCTGTTGCACTTTCGCACCTTCTGAAGATGCTGATAATGGGACACTATCACACGTCATCGCTGCAGTGCACAACCTAGGGGAACGCATGAAGAAAGAAGGTGGTGCAGAATCAAGCACATGGTTTGACAACATTTCTTCATGGGTACCATCCTGGATGGGGCTCGCAGTGAAACTACTAATGCCCCTCATCGTATTTTTGCTAATGATTTTTTATGTGTGCCAGTTGGGTCTTTGATGCTGTGCAAATGCAGTCCCAAACGGAACGATGATGATGGTGATGATGGGCAACGCCAGAGGAGGGGCATGAATGCAACAGGAAGCACACGTACAAACTGGTGAGAATTCAGAGCCCAAGTTTAGAATGGTACCTATATATTATGATGGGGATATAGTGGATAGGTTATATCATACTACAATAAAGGAGCCCCTTGAACTAGAATGGTACACAGAGGTATGGGTGGACCTGGAAGGAGACGGGGATGTATATATATGACCTGCACACCAGATGAGTATGCTACAAGGGGGGAAAGCCTCCGGGGGTTTGCAGAGCTTGGATGCCAATAAAGGGAACACCGGCCTGGGAAGAGGCAGTGTTAGCTGAGAAGGAGCGCGAGCGGCTGGGGGAGCTAAGGTATTCGTTACTTAAGTAACGAAAGGGGGAAATGTAGGGGAGGATAGGTCAATAGGACCCCCCCTCCCACTGCATCTCCCACCCTGGTGTTGACTCATGACTTGTCGGCAGCCCACCTGCCCCCGGGCCCAGGTGGCAGGGCGGCTGCAGACCGACACGTGAGGCTGCACCACCACGTTATGTGGCAGAGCACAGACGCCATCTTGGACTAAGCCAACTCCATTTTGCTAGAAACGTTCAGATCTAACCCAGGCAGAGCCAACGTGCACACTGAAAGCTGCAGTTGACCCCCACTTGACCGCGCTCACAAAGGCCCACGCTTCCCCCACCCCCCACCGCATGGCAGATCTGCTGAGGACTCATTCTCACGAGCCACCAGACATGAACAAACAACAAAGTAAAACACTGTTGCTGTTAACCTTCCGCAGTACATCATTGCCCCAGCCATGAATGGGAACATTAGGAAGTAACTGAAACCAGCCCAAAACCTGCAGGCCCTGACCCTGTACCAAGCCCCCAGCATAAGACTGTGTGGCGCCTTACACCCCTACCTACCCCGAAAACTCTTGCAATGTGTAGAAACCATTTATGTAATATATGTCATGTTGACTAACGTTCGCTGCTAATGTAAAGAAGAATGGGTAAAGAGTAATATGCAACCGATATTATTTATAATGTAGAGATGTACGAAGACTGGCTAGCTGATGACAATATGCAATAACATGTGTTGCCCTCTTTATACATACACCTGCCTAACACTACCTCATGTTCGTATGTCAACTATAAATGTGAATTGTTGTGATAAAGGGCATGGCCCCCAGTTAATATCCCTTCTAATGCAAACGCATACGAGTCCTCTTAGAAACCCCACGTGTTGTTGTTCGCCCCTCACCCACGGAACAGTATACCGCCTTATGCAGGATGCCACGCACAGAGCTGCAAGGCCATCTCCCCCTCCTCCCGCCCAGGCCCTCCAGAGATAGCTGGTGTTCTAACAGCACAGCCTTGCCTCCCCTCCCGACCCTGCTGGACCCATTTCAAGCATCCGCCTCCCCCATGTCAGAGGCCGCCACAGCCTGACTCCATGATTTACGAGCTACCTGGTCCTAAATCCCACCGTCTCTCAGGCACTAGTCACATGCCCCCCACGGGCCAGTGAAATCTCCGTCGACCCCAAGTTAATGGCCCTAAAAAGGGGGGTGCCCACATGTGTACCAACAGATCGTAATACCATCCCTCACCTAATCTACCAAGACAGGGTGGCCAAGTGACCCCTCCCATGCCCCTGACTATGCACATGAGACCAGATTGTTTGAACCTAAGGTATCCTCCAAACTGATGTATTGGGACACTTCAGATCGCATATCAATGTCCTGTCTGCATATTGATCTAAGGTCAGCTCTTACAAGAGTTGCAAACCAACGGAAAGCATAAAGAGTGACAAATGGGTGTGAATGTGTGGCCAAAAGGGCAAATGTTAGTTTAGTTATCAATCATCGTTACAAGGCATGTCCAGCCTGGCACTCCACCCCGATGAGCCCAGCTGACCTTCCAACCCCACGTGGCGCAGCACCAACGTCAGCCAATCCTGGAGGAGCAGCTACCTATTGTGTATACCTCCTAGACATCACCACCCAATCCCCACGATTATGTGTCCCATATAGCTTGTGTCACCCATGACGTGTCCTGGAAATAAGTAGGCCTGTCTTTGCTACTGTCAGATAGAGCGCTCTCGGAGTTTGCAGAGTCCTTTGCATGCCCTATATTGATCTATATAAATCTCTTTTGATCTCACCCGCACTTGGTCCTGGTCTCATTCCCCTTCTGGGGTGTGTCCTTTATTGCCTCTCACTAAGGGGGGTGCATTTCTGGGGACGCTTACTTTCACATGATATAGGATCAACAGAGATGAAGCGGACAACAGTGTAACGGTAGCAGTTAATGGAAGAAGCAACACTTCAAGGTTAGATCACAATAGCAGTGTGGAGACATATAAGATGCAGTGCAGGCCTTAGCTATAATGAGAAAGCTGTGTGGGCAAGATGTACATATTGCTGCAGAAAGCAAAAGCTTAAGCTGAAAATAGTCATGTAGAAAAAACGATCGTAACCATTTGAAAGTGTTATCGTTAGTTTAGCCTTTACAGAGTCGTTTCCTCTGAAGGGAGATGATGGTGCACTAGTTCATACCTTAGTTCAGACAGGGGTCCTAGCATAGGCGTGCAGACATTGCGGACATGCGCAGACAGGCGGGCCTTGTCCAAAAGTGATCAGGCAAATAGGCGGGCTGAGCAAGGTTGCTGGGCAAACCGTCCTAAACATTTATTCAACACTCCATGTGGCGGCAATTTTAGGAGCAGGGATAAAGGCTCCACAACGAATATGTATGTGTAGGCTGCACTTGAAGTTGGGGCACAGGTGGGCCGCAAGAAAAGGCAAGAGGGATTCACTCACACTAGTACGCTTGTGCAGGTGAGCGCATATAAATGTGATTTGTTGTGTAGCCGGTCATCGCCCCACTCAGCATGCTGTTCAGCGGCTCTGAGCTGGTTGGATTGGTGATCAGCTCTTCCTAGAGCTGAGAGAGAAGAGAGACGCGATGGGGCTCCTGCCCAGGAGCAGGACATCGGGCGAGTGAGGCGCATACAGGCGGGCCTTTACCAAGAGGGCCTTTGTCAAGTGGGGCCGGCTTCCTCCTCCGGTTGCCCCTGATGAGGCAAATAGAAGGGCTGAGCAAGGTTGCTAGGCAACCGTTGTAAACATCTATTCCGCTCTCTGTGCGGTGGCTTGTTCACTAATGTTCCACAAAATAATCTTAATTGTCTCTTTTGTCTTGCAATTAGGGGTAAAATTGATCTTGTTGTAAGAAGGGCAGTAAGGGGAGGCAATGCATTAAGAAAAAGAAGGTACTGTGGGCACATGCTGGGTATTCTGTGCTATATAGAGATGATTCTTGGGGGGCAGGTAATTAAATTGAGAGTCGTGAGTGTCATTCATGGTGGTGGAGACAAAAGAGCTTGTAGGCAACTAACTGATTTCAATGCTAGAGCTATCAGACATACATTTGCGTAACTCAATGGCAAGAAGCCTATCTTCTAAGAACTGATTTGGCAGAGTGGGTTGATATTGGACCAATTAGGGTTGGTATGATTTGGCAAGCGCCTAGAATGGAGAATGGCCGATAGCATATTTGCAGACAACCCTTCCTATGGTGCAACCAGTGCATGCACTTACTGAACAAAGAAGCTTGATTCACTATTGCTGAGATTATAGCTCTGGGGCAACGTGTTTGTCTTGGAAGAAAAACAATACAGAGAAACACAGGATAAAATCCCGGTCCCACGCTTAGAGACTGGTCTCCGGTATTAAGGGCGCAATAAAAGATTAATTAATCATTTGCACCAGAGTTAACAGTGTCAGGTTGCATTATGTCATCTGTAAGGGGAGGAACATCGAGTGACTGCAGGCTTTGTTCATTCTCCTGAAGGGTGGTAAATCAGTTAGAGCAAGGCACATCTGGATTAACAGTTGTTTGAGTTATAGCTGCCACTTTATTGTTCCATCCAGTTTCCTGGCCATCGACCTGAGGTACGTATGTCATACCAGTTGCCAGGGCGTCATTGATAAATTGTAGGGGAGGATTCAATTGATCTAGGTTAGTGGCAGGAATTAGGCCTGATGTGTTCAAAGGAGTAGTGTCACAGTAATTGATATAGGGTGATAGTGGCAAAATGCTAGATTTAGAGCCATTTGTTGTACATTGGTAAAATCCATCAGGAGAAAATATATCTCTGAGATAAGTATTTTGACTTGGGAGTTTACAGGTGTTGGTACTTCAACTTGCAATCTCTTTTTGGAAGGAGCATTCAGCAATTTTAAAATGCTAGGCTTCAGCCTGGCCATTGTTAATTAAGTTTGTTAAAACCAAAGATAAAAATCCATTATAGTACTCCAAGTTGGGATCATGAAGCTATATTTGATATGTTTGCATAAATGAATAATTAACAAATAATGTGCTGACTGCATTGACTATATGCGCCATGACAGAGCAGACAACCTGTGGATATTAACAGTGAATTCTAAAACATTTTCTGTCTTCCCATCCCTAGAAAATTGAAACTGCATCTGAATATGGGCACTTTGAAAGACAATTTTCTTAATTCCTTAACAAATACCCAATAAACAAACAAAACAGAAAACAAAAAATAATAAGTTGAACAGAAAAATCCAATGGAAAACTAAAGGTAAAGAATTGGTGGTGCTAGACACATGACAATGAAATACAGAGATTGAGATTGGGGATTCCAGCTAGCCTATCGAATCCATGCAGCCAGTCATTGTATATGGTAAACACATGACAAAGGTTGGTATAATCCTTGAAAATAGCAGTAGGTATTTCAAAAACATATTTGTCATGATGGATGGAAAAGGTTGAACTATACTCGCTTCTTCCAAACAATGCATTCCTGCTCATCTACGGCTAACGTAGTAGGCATACTGTACTTGAAAGCAAAATGTTTACATATTGCTTTTTTTAATTTACTGAATACACTAATTTACTCAATACACATATTTCTACTAGTAGGGGACCAATATATCAAATACACACAAGTGACACAGCTGTGTGAGACACTGTCTAGCATTTAGAGCCTGATTCATGGAATTATCTGTGTGGAAAATAGGGTTCTTGCGCGTGCAACTGCACGCAAATCCCCCTTCTTCGATTCATGGAACCGAATGTGATGTACTTTTCCTGGACTTGCGTGGAGTTCTTGCTGGATCGGCAAGTCTGTGCGAGCTGTCATGGGCCTTGCGCGAGACTCCAAGCAGAGCATGGGCGTGGCTTGCGCAGAGGGCTGGGAAGGGGGCGGAACACCAACAATAGGGAAGATCTTGCAAAAAAGTGGACGTTCTTAGAGGCGGCCTGCAGGCAGTGCCTTGCATGACCACTGTTGCGCGGCACGAGATGTATTCATAGATTCGATCAAGCAATGTCTCGGCTGGGAAATGGCCATCCAAGTCCTTCATACGATCCGCCACCTGAAGTTAGGAGTAAGTACACATGCACGTATGATTTTCAGCACGCAGATGGGGTCGAATGTCGGATTACGGGGTGCGTGTACTCAATCAGGGTTCCGACTTAATTTAGGGATGCGGGTAAGCAGTATAGCAGGGTGTAGGGACGTTTTACGGGGGTTTTCACACAGAGTTCCTGTGTTAATGCTGATCTCCGATTTTTTATATGCATTTTGTCAGGGTGTCGGATACAGTTATGGGGGACTCCGCGCAGGCTCCCTGAGATGCAGGCCTGCTCACTACATTTTGAAGGGTGCGTTTATTCGTGCCGGGGGAGCGCACAAAGTTTGCTGTTCTGGCTGTGACGCTTTGCGTGTGGGCATGTTTGGGGGGTTCCGGGCACGACATTGAATACAGTCACTTTGTGCTGTCAATTCCAAGAATATGCATGGCACGCATTTTTCTTTCTGCGTGCAGATCCTTCTTGGTGCACAGCGCTTGCAGGATTTCTGCCCTCATTTTCATGAATCGCTCCTTTCATTATGTGTTGTGTTTTCATATAAAAGTGGTTAAAGGCAAAGAACAGAAATTCCCCTCTCCATAAAACATACAGATCAACTATGAACTTCTTAGTTTTCCAGAAATGATGATCTTGACCTGGTAAAACAATGAAACTGTGGGTTTGATCCTCTCTGCCAATTTTTCTTTTTAAAACAAAAATGCTGTTGTATTAACACAGTTATTTTATTTAATGTGTTACTATATTTAATTGAATTTATTGATTCAGTTCACTCAACTCTCCCTGGATGGGCTTTCATTTCTCAACAAAATGCATTATCGATCTAACAGATTTTGATCAGTTCTATTACTTGATTGTTGTTATAACAAATAATACGTATTTCATTTTACAGTCAATGTTGTTCCTCCCCCAAAGCATAAACAATATGCAATTTGGTACCTAAAATGGACACAGATTTGAGTATGGTGTTGGTAGTCTACGAGCCATATTTGTGCATTTGCCCAGCACTCAGTTTCATTGTTTGATTTTTCATAGGGCACAATGCTCACAGAATTACTGCAATACTGAGGCACTCAGATGTCAAATTCAGCCTTTCAAATTCCACTTCTTTCTACAAGACCAGCGTGCTTTTGCTTTGATTTGATTAAACTCTGCTTCTACACCCATTATTTTCAGAAATTACATTGTTTGTCTATGGACTATGTTGTTTTTACCAATTTATGTGCAGTATACATACAAAACTGAATTGTATGGCACATGAGAACTGTATCTGTGGTTTACTCTTGTCATACAATGTACCTGAGTAAAAATATCTTTCCAACCCAGTACCACATCAGTCTGGGCTTTAATTTCTCAGTGAAATGCATCATGGAACTGGTTATCTTGGGACACTTCAAATTAAAAACATCTTCAGTACAAGCAAACCCTTCTTCAGCATGACACATCAACGAAAATATCTAATTTCTCACACCTGCTATTACCACTCTGTTAAACCCCTCCTTTGCTGCATGAACACTCCCTACCCTATTAAGATACCCCACTTCTGACTTCTTCTAAAGAAAAGTTAAACGCTGATCCGACCATCTTGGTAGACTATCACCTTGTCTATCTCTAATACCCCTTTCTTGGGCAATATTGTGGAAAAGACAGTCAAGCTCCATTTGTGGGACTACAGTGAAGCCAACACTCCCCTTCAGGGCTACCAAATCAACAGGCAGTGAATTGGCCTTATTATTCTTGAGAGTCGAAATGCTGAGGGGTCCTGATACAACTCTCCTGCTATCCTCCACCTCCTTTGTCTGACATCAGCCGTTTTAATATGGTAAAACACACCATTCATCTTTGGAGCTAACACAATTGGCTTTCGGTTGGATCTCATTTCTCATCAAAAGATTTTGTGTGTGTGTATGTGTGAGTGGGCACTCTTTCTTATTTGAGTCTGCACTTTTCCCTTCCTAAAGTATGCAAAGGGCAAGAATGGAAGGAAGAAACACACCCTTCATTTAGACACAAATCAATGGGGGAACAGACCACACTCATACACAAACACTTTCACAACACACATGTTCACACAACACACCCTTAACCACACCCAACAGCATGCCATACACTCCCCTTCCAGCGGAGACCACATCAAAACCACGACCTAGCCACACAAGCAGAAGTCTGCACCTGGATAACGGTGACACAAGTAACACACACAAAACACTCGACAAAATGTGAAAAAAGTGCCCTTGTTGGCCGCACTGGATACACTCCCCCTAACAGTCCCTAGATGCCCCACAGTCACAACAGAAATACACAGAATACAACTCCAAGAAGGGAAAGAGAAATGAACAAAAGGAACACCTAAGAAATGCAGAAGAATCTATGCTCTACTTACCAAGCCCGCACACCACCAGCACCACATACAAACAATCCTACTCAGATGACTTGACAACTCCCCAGTCATTCAACCTCAAAGGGAACACGTAGTACAATATTATGATGTCCAAATGTACGTAATTACCCGCTGCCCCCTCCACACCAGCGCTGCAGGCACATCAACATTACGCAGATAAATCCTTTACGAGTCTACAGACAAAACACTATTACACTATTATTCTACTGCCACAACACCAGCACCACAGGACATGTCAACATTACAGTGAAAAGACTCTGGAACACTATATGCTTGCACCCAAGCAGCTCACACAAAAAACATTGTCTGTATGGCCATTTCTCACAAACACACAACTAATTATTCATTTAAAAAACATGCACTGACCTAAAATAATTACAAAATTGTGTTTAACCCCATGGTCTCTGAAGGATGTCTCTGAGGTGTAATGAGGTTCAAAGGGGCGACTATGTCTGCCACAGCACTCAAGATCGTAGATAAAGAGGACAGCTCACTCATGGGGCTGCTAGCACACCTATTGTTGATCATAGGCAGCAGAGCATTATGGTCTACAGAATGCCAGTTGTGTTTCATAAAAGCTGGTGGATGGGGTTTAAATAGTGGCATACTAAACAAAATGGTCAGACCACAGAACTTGCTCCACATTGGACACAAGAATACAAGTGTCCACTGAGAAGACGAGGTCTGGAATATTGCACAAAACATGACTTGTCTGATGAAGAAACTGATGAAGGCCGAGATCAGACAGAGCTTCGAAGAACTTGGCTAATACAGGGACAAGCAGGGTATTAAACCTAATGATAAAGTCACCTACAATTATTAGATTAGAGAGATTCACTTGTAATGAGGCCACAAAATCTAGAAATGGATTAAGAAAACCAGAATGAGATCCATGCGGGAGGTACACAATTAAAAAGTGTACAGAGAAAGAGGCAGATACCGTGAGATGAACTAAAAGAGCCTCCATTTTAACACTGTGAGACAAAGGAATGATTGTAAATGAAAAGTGATTTTGAAAATGATCACTACACTACATCCAGGGTGGGGGCAAACCCAGTCAAGATGGATTATACTACTGTCCTCTGGGAGTACTTACGCCAAAACAGGTGCAGAGGCCTCAGTGAGCTGAGCCATGTCTCATAACCATGTCTCATAGACAGATGCTGCATGGGCACCATGAGTGCCTTTATTAATGGTTGATGGGTTATTATGATGGATTATTAAATAGGGATAAACAACTCACTCCTCTGAGAATGTGAGTAATGCGTCAGAACCAAAGAGTATTTATGAAGAAGTTCCTGGATCATATATCCATTAGAATATGTTTGGCTAATTGAGCTGAGTAACTACACCAAACAGTGTGGCTTGCACCAAGTGATTCTAAATTCATCCATACAATGAGATTGATACAATTCATTATGGACAACATATGTGAGAATCAATGCTGGTTAACACAGAACCCTTCAGAACAATGTATTTTCTGATTCCTGTAGGCAAATGGTATTCGCACACACCCAGAGAACAAATCCATAATGCATTTTGACCTGAGGTTTTGCATGCTAGATGCATGGGACAACATCTTAAAGCTGTCTTCCCAAAAATGTATTGCATGTGAAGTTGTACCATTTGCCACTGGCATTGAGCTAGTTTTTTCTCCACGTAAATCATTGATCTCAAATTCTAATAAAACATTACATCCGGATATGTGAATTATATTATTTAACTCTACCAAATTTCCCCATCAGGTAGGAAGTGTCTAGTCAAAGTTGTACTCCCTCCTAATATCAAAATGATAACCTTCAGGATTTTCTTTGATATAGGTTTCTATTTCACATATTGTGCATACTTATAAATCAATCTCTGCAGACAAAAAAAAGGGGTGTAGGTCAATATAACAGTGTAATTGGTGTAACATACAAGTTGCACCGATCATCCTTCTGCAGATCTAACATCTAGTCCCCCAGCAGCCAATTCTTGGGCAAAGGAATATGCAAATAAGTTAAAGAGAAGAGGTGCCTGCACAGAAACCTGTCAGACACTTCTGGTGGTTAGAACACATTTTGTACTTTCATCTCAAAGTCAGAATCTAACACAAGTCTGAGTGCCCTGGTGAAGTAACATAGCAATGCTTAACTATAAAACTCCTTGTTACTTAGATTCTCCAGAATTCCTAACAAGGTATACTTTCTATTTTGTATTGCATAAAATGTTTGTTGAAAACATGTTTTACTTTTTATTATTAAATACAGATGACAAAAACAATGGTGAGATATCATGTATTCAAGGGTCACTATTGTTAACTAATTAAAAAATATCTACTTTTGTGGGATGAAATAGCTCCTGGATGTGAGAAATGAAAAGTCCAGAGTCATTGATGGACATGCCCCTAAGTAAAAGGCCTGCCCTGAAATAATGTAGAACATGAGGCCTATGAAATCAAAGCAAAAAGGAGTGAAATTGGGCCTCAAAATATCAAGATACTTAAAGATGCCAACTGCCTGGCATAAGGGAAAGACATGTGGCAAAGTTTGACATATTCTTGGAGAGCTGAAATAACATTCCCAGGAAACAGCAGTACACAAAACCCTCAATGAGATGTCAGCATTGTGTGCAGCAGTTGCAGTGAAGCAGAGCACTTTCTTTCATTAACTTTAAATAAAATGGGTAATTTCCTTTTTCCCTTTAAACTAAAAATATTCTCAGTGAAATGCTCGCAAAACTTTCAAAATTTGAACTTAGTTTCTGTCTATCATGAGCCCACCACATATGAACAACAGTGCACAGAATCTATAATGGGAGGCTGAACTGAGATTAAACAGCTGCAGTAAAATGGAGTCCCTTCATGGGTGAAATCAACAAAATGACATTTTGATTTTGCCTCCAAAATGACAATCTGTAAAGCAAGAGGTTCACCAAAGCTCCTAAACATATAATCATGATGTCTTCTTAAACAGCTGTATGTAGATGACACCTTTACAGTGACCCTTAGATGTGCTGTAACTGTGTGCTTTCTAAAAAGCGTATTTAAAGGTAAAATGTGAGTTACGAGACACATTGCGGCTGAGTGGGGGAAGGCCGTGGGCTGCTTGCAATTCTTTCAAATGTGAAACTGCATTCTTTCCCTTGGTTGTCTTGGCGACCTAGAGAGGCCTGTAACTTCAAACCTCAGTGCCTTCCCTTAAAAATGCAACTTTAAATTCCATTAGGTGATCAAATTTGTGGTGGAAGACCAGATAAAGGATGTTTGTTCTGCCGCACTTCTGACCTTCAGGGCTCAGGCCTCAATAAAACATGCATTAGCTAGTCATTAGCTCTTGAAGGGCTGAGCTAATCTAAACACAGAACACCTTGTGACATCACAGCCATGAACAGGATAATTGGAACTGGGAGAGCAAGGGTGGGGCCAAAGCCAAGGAGTGTTTTGTCTGTCCATTGTGTAAACTGGGAGAAATGCATGTTATCGGGTAAAATCAACATTTATCCCACAGTAGTCATTTTGGGATTTCTGGAAAGGTCATCCCAAAATGATGTTTGTGAGATGAGCACAGCTACAGTTATTCATGAAAATGTAATGTGGCCCTCTTTGTGAATTTGAGCGATACAAAATGTTGATTAAAGTGGGCCCATTATGATTCATATGCTGCCCACCAAAGGCCATATTTTTCACTGATATAATTTTGGAGTAAATGAAGAAAAACTGTATCTTTGCCCAGGAATGATGTAGATACACCTGGGAAGGCTTAATTGACTAGCAGTAAAATGTAGGTTTCAAGAATGCATTCATATCTGTCACAACATGGAGATTAAGGGCACTTTTCATGCAGTGAGATTTCCATGTCCCCAAACTAAACTGAGCCCCCTGTCGAAGTGAGATGATGAAGTGCTCTCCACCCCTGATGCCCCAAAGCGCTCCCACATTTTCTGGGCCTATCAGCACACAGGTGGGAGTGGGGTACTGGAGCAGTGACCAATCCCTTCTTCAAGAACTATGACACATTTGTGATGTCCTTTGCCCTATAAGTAAGTAAGCCCGCTTCAGAGCAGGACTCTTTCCACTTTCCACTAACCCCAGAGGTGATCTGCTGTTGAAATCTGGAGAAACATCCCAGCAGTAAGAGACCTAGCTTGCAGTGGAGCCTGGAGATTTAGAAGCTGCCCTGTGGCCCCTTGGAGGACTCAGCAGAGACCTTGACTGACCCTTTTTTGGCTGGTCCAGCAGTGTCCTGATGCTTCCTGATGTTTAGACCAGACTTCTCTTATAATTAGAACTAAACCCCAAAAGCCATGGAGTGTGTATGTACTGTATTCTTTCAGCATTGCTTAAAATAGTTCCCACTTGAAAAATCCCCTTTGTCTGTGTATTTCAGTTATTTCTCCATTGAAGAATCCCCCATGGGATCTGTATTGGTGGAATTTGAAAGCAATAATCTTTTCCCAGTGTTTTGTGAGCCGGTATAGTCATAAGAAATTGCAAAAGAATTGACTTCAAAAAGCCCTGTTTCCATGTGTGTCCCATTGTAGGGTGCAACAAAATTGTTCCCAAATTCATGTTCCCATTCTGTCCCTAATTCCCCATTGT
Source organism: Ambystoma mexicanum (assembly GCF_040938575.1). Classification (NCBI taxonomy): domain Eukaryota; kingdom Metazoa; phylum Chordata; class Amphibia; order Caudata; family Ambystomatidae; genus Ambystoma; species Ambystoma mexicanum. The sequence goes on along the minus strand of NC_090928.1, from coordinate 699,934,059 downwards.
GAAGTAAAAATGAATTCCCATTTGCATTATTCTATCCACATTGAAATTGTGTTCCACATCCCAAATAGATTTTGCCATTCTGTTCCTAATTTCCCATGGTGAAGTAAAATTAATTTCCATTTGCATTTTTATTTCCCCACTGAAATTGTGCTCCACATCCCAAATTGATTTTCCCATTCTGTTCCTAATTCTCCATGGTGAAGTAAAAACAAATTCCCATTTGCATTTTTTGTTCCCCATTGAAATTGTGCTAAACAGCCCAAAAACGGTTTTCCCATCCTGTTCTGACCATAAACCTAAACCCTGAGTTTTACTGCCATGGGTGGGCAAAGACATATTCCCCTTTGCCTGCCTGTCTCCTCTCTATTGTTTTTTTTGTGATCAAGTCTTTCAAAATCTGATTTTCCCATTTTTTGCTGACTGATAATCTATAAATCCATGCCTGTCTTTTAAGTGTAAACAGAAAAGATTCCCTTCCTTTCAGTTCTTTCCAATAGCTGTTGTGATAAATACTTTAAAAACCCATTCTTCGCTTATGCTCTAAAAATGATTTTCCCATTCTTTGTCAGTTCCCCATATTGTTTCTTTGAACCATATCCCAAATCCGATTTGTCCCTGGTGTTCCCACTCCTTGCCACTGCCTTCCATCCAAAAGAGACAAGACTAGTCGATGTTTGGGGGGGTGAGGGTTGCTGGGAGCAACGCATCATTCCATGTGAATTCACTTTCCTGTTTGTTTGCATTCATTTTCTTGGTGTACCTTGAACTGTTCTCTGATTATAGTAGTGAGAGAAGTAAAAGGAAATTCTTGTCACTGTAGTGTGCTTGACCATAAAGGATATTTTGTCTTTTTGTTGCCACAACATTGGTAGCTGATGTAACCTGTTTATTCTAAATTGTCATAAATAAAGATGAATAAATATCTTCTTAATACACACCGGCCTGGTTCCTAGTCCATTGGGGCAATGGGTGTTTGTGGGGATTAGGCGCGAGACAGGTTGGAGGCCTTCTCAAAAGGATCTGAAGTATAAAAATCAAAGCGTTTTTATGGTGCGCCACATTCATTGTAGGGGAAGGAGATCCATGGTGTGCGTGGCTCATGTAATAAACCGCAATATTTGTACACAGTGCACATTATAACACGATATAGTACCACCTCACTGTCCCGTTTAAGTAAACAATAATGTTCAAACATGTCTTGTCTGCTTAAGGAAGTCAAACAATTACATTTCTTCATTGAGGGACATCTACTCCAGCATGTTTCAGTTCTACCATTTGGGAACTTCTTCAGGGGAAGGTAGTTAACTCAGGACAAGAAGTAGACTTGCAGAAAGAATTGTACATAAAAGGAACCTATACAACCAGAGCATGAGATGTTGCAAAGCCTCACTGCTTCTTTCGAATTGTGTGGTGCATTTTATTCAATATTACGTAGATATTTTGTGCCAATAAAGTAAGCAGATAGGTGTCTCTCCCTGTAATGTGTAGTACAAGGCATATGACACAGATTTTGCAACACAGCAGGAACATTATCTAATTGCAAGACACACATTTATTTTGAAGCCCATTAACAGAAATAAAACTTCCCACATTTATCAGTTGGATGCCGCTCTGTTGTGACTGGTGTACCTCCCTACTAAACATGAAGAAGAAGACCTATATATTTAAAACTGAACATTTTATTTGCAAAAATATCACGTGAGAAATGTTGATAAATACCACAAAAAATAAGTTTACATTGTTGAAATGTATAACTGTAGTTCAACCAGGAGAGCAAACCATCTTTAATTGTATACGCTCACATGTTATGTCTTCCAAATGGAATATATGAGTAGTTAATCATGAAAAGATGACTGTTCGTCTTAAATTTCAATGGGCTTCATTACGAGTATGGCGGTAAGGCAACAACGGCACCATTGTTACCGTACCACTATACTATGAGTTCTGCTCGTGGTTGCCCTAACAGCCACCAGGGTTTACCGGCACCCGGCAAACCCTGGTGGCTGTTACCGGCACCCGGCAGCAGAACTTGATGGTAGCAACGGGACCGTTAATAACGGTACCATTTCTACCACCCTCCCATTCCCATTGAGCCCTATGGGGCTCAAATGGTAATGGGGATTCATTTTTACCGGCACCCAGAAAAGGGCAATTACCGGTCCACCAAGGTCGTGATGACCCGGTAATTGCCCTTTTCTGGACGCCAGATACAAAATCAATAACGGCGGCAGCTGTGCCTGTACTACAGGCACGGCTACCGTAATAAGGCCCAATATGTAGAAGTGAGTATGCCTTTAATACATACACAATCATACAGTGTCTTGAGACGGCTAAGCTAATACATTTTTTTGTTGTTTCTCCAGGGGGCCTGAACAGAGTAAAGTCCATTAAAACCCTGCATATCTTATTAATGGTGGGAAGATGTAAGCATCCCAGGAGATTTGTCTTGACCTTTGGAGCAAATACATTTATGTGTCTTTTATAATGAAAGAACAGTAAGATCACTGACCAAAGAGCCACCTGTACAAGGCCTCTAAGTTAATGGGACTGCCCACCCTCATCGGTGCATTTCAGGAGAAGATATTTTAAAATAAATGTATCTTTAAATTCCAGCAAGTCTGACTTCATGGTCTTTGCAAAGATAAGATTCTGAACTGACTACATGGTCAGAGTGCTGTTTTCCAAAATACCAGCCTCATGGAGCTGTAATGTATTTAAAGTCTCACCTCTTGACAAGAGTTAAGGCACTAAATCTCAAAGGATTACAACTAATGGAAAATGCATAATGGGGCTTAGCACAAGTGTTTCACAAATCAAAAAGATGAAACTAAAGGATGTGACCATCCGTCTGAAATATAATGGGGCATTTGAATTAATTGTATTCAAGTATTTAAAAACGTTTTTTGATAAAAATCTCCAACCATATGACTTATGAGCCAAACTACCTGTGTGATGACCATGAGATCATCCTCTATGCAATGAGTCTCAATATGATATTTGTACAAAAATAGTAATTGATAAGAACAGAAATATTAATAAATGCATGATATTTCTTTGCACATCTTTATGTGTGGTATCCTGTTTTCGTCAGGATCAGGGGAGTCCAGAAATCTATATTTGCCACAATGAAATATGGAATATAAATGATTTGGATTCAAACTATTCTGAGTGGCCAACATCCACCTTCTTCAAATGTATTGAATATGTAATCAACCTATAGCGATTGAGGGGTGGTGTGTTCTCTGTAAGTGCCTGACTTTTAAGCAAACCAGTGGAAACATTTCACCAATCAAATAGTGGGATATCATCATGACACATTGTGGGGAAATGATCATTCTAAAAGTAGAAACACACAGGGAATAGCACAACTCTTGAATGAAAGGCTGCATAGAAGGATAACACCTGTTCCAAATGGATGAGAACTGAGCTTGTACATTACCGGGAGGATTGAGCCTCATCTAGGAGGATGATTGCACTTGGGGCAGGCCTGCTATCCAAGATAACGGAGAAGCTGACTGGGAGTTCCTTGGAAAACTTCTGAGGGTCCATCCTGGTTAAGTTTGACGATTCCCCCAGTGTAATTACACAAGAGGCCCTGTAGGACCATTTATCTTCTAGGTCCACTGAGTAGATGGACAGTGTGGTGGATATCGGTATCCACAAGAAAAGTTGGCAGAAAAACTTTGAAAGGAGAAATGAACGCAACTTTTCAGTGGTTATTTCTAGAAATCTGGGGACATATTTAAGAAATATATGGGTAGGGGTTAGGGGGGAGAATTAAGGTGGGGAGTATGGGGTACTACCCCTGCATTTTAACCAAAAAGAGGTGCAGTCATTTCTTGTTTCGAAGGTTTAACGTATATCTGTGGTTTTCACAAGGGGTAGCTAATTCCAAAAATAATATTTTTACATTTTAGAGAGAAAGGCAACAGCTTTTCTCACTATATTTAAAGGCAAGTAATATTTAATTTCTTGTAGAAAAAATTGCATGTGCAGTGCACAGAGCACACAGCACAGGGGCTGATAAACAAACGGTGAACAAGATACTGTAGTGTGCTAGTGTGAGCCACATTATGCTTCCACTGCACTTAAAGCTGAGAGAGATCACATTTAAATAAGAACAAACTATATGCTGCTTTAAGATATGCTGTGTAAACCTGAGAGCATTTCCCAGTATGTAGATTGCAGCATTTGTGTAAATGATAGCTAAATAAAAAGAATCCTGTGGTTTTCCTCGCTATAGTCAACAACTTAGACTATGAATCAGTGGCCACACTTCAGAGCCCAACAGAGTATTGATAAATCTACACCTGTTCAAGCCATATATACTTAAAAAGGCAGAGTGTGATGGAAGAGAGTTCATTCCTATAGATAATATGTACTTGGATATCACCAAAGTGAAATATGTGATGTACAACATGTTTGAATTATTTAAATAACATTGGGATGCTTAGGAATAGTTATTTAGAAATATATGTAGCTGATTCAAGTAGTGATTTTGAGTGTACTATACTAAGGGTACCTGGACACGGTCATGATTATGAGTTTGCCACCTCCTCTTGGAATTGTCACAGGCAAGCATACTCTAATGGTGTAAACAAGCTGTCAATGTTCAGGTTTCTTATTGTGGAGACTTTCCCTGCGTAAAGTAAGGGGACCATCTTGATTTTCTTTTATTTAAATAAACTAAAGTTTTAACTATGCACACAGTGTGTTTCTTGTCCCAGAATTGTGTGAATACTAGGGCGTTGTATATCAGGGAATGTTGCTTAGTGAAAAAAGCAACATATCATCATTCTTAACAAAATGAAAAACCTTTTTCAATTTCTTATCGGTGGTATATCAGGGAAAATTAAAATATTCTCAATTTCAATGAGAACATTGCCCATCTTTGAATGGAGTAGTGCTTATTTATATAACAAAGGGATCATGTGGATGGAAGAAAGCATTTGTCAATGAAAATGTTGGACACCTTAAATTGAAGTCTTCTTCTCAAATGTTTGAAAAATGTTTTTGATTTGCAGTCTCTGCTTTGACTGAGAGGTTCTCAGTAAAGAAGGTGGGATCCCCAAATCCTTCAATGTATTACACAACCTTGTTGAATCCTGATGTGAGGTACATGAAAGCCAGGTAAATCAGACTTCAAAATATATAGAACTATTTAGCTATGAATAGGTAAATGCTGAGACCCCTCCACAGTCCTAACTCTCTCCCTAAAATCACCTTCCATTAACAATAACATTGTATCATCAGGTACACAAGTTTTCAGTGTATGGTAAAGTTTTTTGCCCAACAAGTTATATGAAGCATCAAAAAGGGATATATGATGGTAAGGTTTGGCTGAAGTCCTATTCCCCTACGGCAGCTTAAGGTAATGTTCCCAGTCTCACAGAAGGCATTAATTACTTTTAATACTTTTAAGAGCCCAGAGGTCAATATTATTTTTGAAAAGATCAGCAGGAATATCATCTGGTCAAGTGTACTTGAGAGGTTTGAGTTGAAATTGCATTCATGACTTCAAAGAGCATTTATTCACTCTTCACCCTTACCAAGGAGAGGAAACCCCTAACCTATGCTAGAGTTTATTTTCATTGACAACATTCTGGTAGTGTTATTAATGTCTGAAAAATTGTTCCCCTATACCATTGGAATGATGAGAATTTCCAGTTGCTTATAAATAATTATCCCAGAACCTACAGAACATGTCCTGCTGTGGGCCCAGTCTTTATTTTCTTTGTTACACTTTATTTTACACTTTAATTTATTTGTTTTGTTTATATTGCAATCCTTTGGTGATTCCTAAATGGAAAGTAATCAAGCTGTTTCATGCCTCTACAGGAGGCTGTAAACCAACTCTATTTATTCATATTTCTGACTTTTCTCACTACTTCCAAGGATGTAACAGAGATTGGTCTACTTTTATTGTTAGAATATTATGAACTTGTTGCAGACCAGCCACGGAGATAAGATATATATGGTGCCGTACACCCAGAAGTCTCAGGGTTCTAAGACAAACAAACACAAATCAAGAGTGAGGAAGGTAAAGAAAGAGCTCAATAAATATCTTTATTAAAAAAGAAAGGTTTTCAGATCTTTTTTTTAAATGTCTTACTATGAGTGAGATTCCTGATGTCAGCTGGAAGATCATTCCAAGTTTTAGGGGCCCAGGTGTCAAAACTGGAACCCCAAAACTTGACAGGTTTATATCCAGGTTGCCTTAACAAAATGCTATTGTTCGAGCAAAGAGTTCTGGTGATGGGTTTTATGTGCAACAGGGTACTCAAATAGCTGGGAGCAGCACCAGAGATGCATTTCAGTGTCAGAGACATGACCTTATGTTGAATACGATGCATCACAGGGAGTCAATGAAGGGCACTCCTGAAAGAGGTGACATGCTTGGTTATCCCAGTCCTAAAGTAGCCCTGTCTATTCCATTTAGAAGAACTTGTAACATGGTCAGATTTTTCTTTGAAATGCCAGTAAACAAGCTATTACAATAGTCAATCCTATAATTAATAAGGGGAGTGGCTCTATTTTCTATTGATAGGTATTGATGGATTTGATGCAGTAGTTTGTTAATGTACCCACACATGGAACTTAGATGAGCAACATGATTGGAAAAGAGCAACTGAGAGTCAAAGTAGACTTCCAGTGTTTTCACACAGGACGCAACCTTATTATGACAGCAAGCAATAGCAAAGTACTCATATCTAGTGTCCAGATTACTCAGGCATGGTCCTTAGCCAATGATGAGCAACTCTGTTTTGCTGTCATTCTGCGCCAAGGAATTATTTGCCATCCAAAATTGGATAATGGAATGAATCTAATTGAGGATTTGGGAATCCTGATGATAATCATTTGATAACTCTAATAGGAATTGGGAGTCATCAGCAAAATTGGTATTGGGATGCCAATGCTATCCAGTAAATGAGTGGTCTAGTATATACATTAAACAGTATGAGTGAGACATGCACCCTGTGGAAGGAACCCTGGACTCAAGAACCATGCAAATCACCAACTGCTACCCTAATTGTATGAGGCCCCCAAAAAGATGTGATCCAGGTGGTTGTATCATCAGAGCAATTGGCCACCTCACCTAGTCTCTTTATTAGGATGAATGATTGACTAAAGTAAAGGCTGCTGACAAGTCGAACAGCATTAGAACTGCATTATGCCCTTTATCAATGATCTTATTCATATTGGCTTTTAAGCCCAATAGCACAGATTATGCCTAGCCCTAAAACCAGACTGACAAACACCCAGGTTATTATATTTCTCAATATATTCTTGTTGTTGAAGATAAACAATTCTATCTATGATCTTCAAGAGAAAAGGGGGGTTTGTTATTGGCCTATAATAACTTAGCATTGTAGGATCCAAATGTTCCTTTTTAAGTGAGTGATAGGCTTGTTTAAGGGAAATAGGAACTTTCAAGTCTGCAAAGGATACATTGACAATTTGGGTAATTGCTGGAAGTAAACTGTTCAAAACAATCCTTTTACATGTTGAGCTGGCCAGATATCTCCTAGACAAACAGTAGGTTTGAGTTTTTCAGTGAAAGTTCTAGCTTCATCCTCAGTTACTTGGCAAAAGGAAAAACAAGGAAAGTCCTTAACTATCTTGGAATTATCCAGCGTATAACCGACATCAGATGGAATAGTAATATCAGATTGTACTTTCCTCAAAGTGATTGCTTGTTGGTGATTTGTGATTTTATTCATAAATTCATTCTGAATATTTTGTCACCATTCATTAGCGACAGCCACAGATGTTTTAGAAACAGCCTTGCCTACAAGTTCTTTAAGGATGACAAATAGTTCTCTGATATTAGACTTTGCATTGGATATTCATGTTGTATAGGTTAATTTGTTTTCATCTAGAAAAGCCTGTTTGTAATCATTGACAGATTTGTTATAGGCTAGTGAATTTTTGGTACTAAGATTTTTTTTGCCATAACCTTACTTGGTGCCTTTTGTCTTTTTGACAACAACATCGTTAACCCAGGTATTTTTGGTTGTTTCAGTTCTTATGGTTTTACTAGAAATAGGAGGAAGAATGTCAATGGCAACATGCAACGTTTTAAAAAAAAAATACTGTACAGGGTTTATAGAGTGTTTAAAAGTTTGAAGGTTCATCAATGTGGGGCAACTAATGGTGCAATAACTGTTGAAGTAAGCCTTTTCAAGTTTCTGGATTTATTTTATTCTAACATTATTGTCCATACACTGTACTGGAGAAGGAAGCAATAACTCAAACAAGAGTGTTTGATGATCAGACCAAAGACATGATTTGATGATAAGAGAATCAAGGTTGAGATTATGTGTAAGAATCCAGTCTAAAATGTTACCTGCCTCATGCGTCTCAGACTTGATGTGTTGCTTGAAGCTAATTGCTTCAAGTGCATAAGTTAATGAGGTGGCATCGGAATCAGTTTCATTATACAACTTAAAATTAAAGTCTCCCAATAAAAGAAAATGGGAATTAGTTCTCAAGTTATCTGATAAGGAAGCCAGTAATTGTTCCTCAAAAACTTGAGCAGAAGCTGTGAGCCAATAAATGAGGCAAATATTAATTGATGTTTTGTGGTGAAGACTACATTTGACTGAAAGTGCCTCACAACCATTCAGTGTTAAAATTTTAGATTGGTGGATATTCAGGGAGTCCTTGTGAATAAGAGTGACAACCCCACCTCGTGAAACAGTGCGATCAAGTCTGATTTTTTTTAAACCAGCTGGAGTAGCAAGAGATGCTTTCTGGTAGTCCTCCTTATGAAGCCATGTCTCAATGAGGAACAATACTCCAAGCTTAGCATCCTCAATTAAGTCAGCCAGTTCCACTGCATGTTGAACAAGGGATCTGGTATTTAAATGTGCCCATTTAATTTTGGGGGAAGCAGACTTAGTCCTAGATTATGATCATTTGAAAGAGTGACATTGTGAGATGGCTCACCAGGATAGCCTTCCGAAGAATGCACAGAGCTAGCAACCTTTTGATTTAAACTAGATATTTCACAAATATCATAGGAAGGGCAAGTCACATTCTGAGTGTAACACAAACAAGGAGTGGAGCAAAATATAAACGGGATTGGTATAACAGGATTAGGCACTGGTGTAGTAATCAAATTGTCTTCAATTGTACTAGAGTTGATAATATTTGTATTACTGTCTAATGCTCGAATATCAGTTTTCAAATAATCAGGCTCATCACCCTCACTGCCTACCTTTTGAATAGCGTTTGGGGTAAATAAACAGTCCAACATGAAAGAAACAGGTGAAATAATACTAGAAGAAGGTAGTTGCAATGGTGCTGTTTTGTGCAATGGTTGCATGGCATTAGTTGATGGTGTACCAACATCCATTGAAAGATAGCCGGATAAAATGGCATCAGTACATGACTTAAGCTTATAGATAAAATGCACTGGTGATAGTACAGTATTATCCATGGTATAGCGAAAGGAAAGCAGTTAAACCGGAGCTTGTTTAATTTGGATTTTACCAAAGGTACCAGGTGACACAGCAAAGAACGAAAGTCCAATGTTAACATGACAGAGACAAGCCATCACTAACCAGCTGCAGCGTATGCTCACGCGCTGGCGCTGACGTACTGATGGGCACATATAAGCCCTGTTAGTATTACTTCCTGAAGCGGAGCATCAAGGGAAGTGTATTTTCTGATGCAAATTCAAGCTGCGCATGTACATTAAAGCAACAATAAACTTGGAACAGTTATAAGTTATTTTAAAAGTAAAAAGCAGTTTTCTAAGAAAAAACGAAATTCTATGGTTGACATGCTTATCATTCTAGTTAGAGCCATATCAGATAACATGTGATCACGCCCATTCAAAGATATCACACATTTCCAACAGTTCCCTTGGGCAACATTAATAATTTCAACCCTTAAAGCTCATGCAGAAAGGGATACTTCTGGTTGCTTTTAGACATGTATATAACCACCAATGAATTCATGAAATTCCAGTAACTGCTTTCCCACAACAGCTCTCAGTTCATATTCATTAAAAAATTAAAATTAAGGCTATGTGAATCATAGCGGGGATCTGACACTTAACCATCATTGAGGTCCCACACTTGTTACTGTAAACAATGAAAAATACCCTCTGAGAGATATATCCTTTATGCAAAATTAATTTAGTCACCTAGTACAAAAACATAGTTGGGATTCAACTTTGGGCACTGATTAGTAGTGATATGCGCCACAAATATTTTGAGGGCCATGAGGGGAGAAGATATATTCAGTTTTGATGGTGTGTCTGATATACTAGCTTAAGATAAGATGTTGTAAAGGCATTGAAGTTCGACTGGGATACCAATGCACAAACCCTTCTGAAGTCTGACACTTCTTATGCACAGAAGCCAGTTTACTTATGGTGGTATACCCATCCAAACTTAGAGCCATCAGTGACCAGGATTACTGGAGCAAAATTAAGTCTCACAGATAACATGGTTGGTTTGAAGAAGACAAGTCTCAAGATTAGTAACTGCTCCCAGTTTTTTGGAAAAGTAATACGCTCCCATCACAGAACAGGGTCAATATAATTTCCCCTACAATGGTTGACACTGGAGCGCAAGCAATGGTCATACCAAATAAATATCAAGAGATTGTCAGTAAGGGGATACAGCAGGAGCATGTCCTGAAAATGAAGCCTGTGGAATACCACATGTACAATTTCAATAGTGAGTTGATCCTAGTGGAAAGATTAAATAAAGTGAACATTAAAAGAGAACAAAAGACATAATGAAGCATTCTGTGCTGGTACATAGCATACATGAGAAAGTATTATGTATGGGCAGTGATTGTCTAAATAGGCTATCTCCTCTGATTGAACCAGTTAATGTGGTCCTCTGGAACTTTGTATGTAGACAGTTGGACCTAAAGAAGATTATTCACTAAATGAGCAACCACCCGAATGTATGTGGCGTCTAGTCCCAAAAAACTGTTTTATCCACAAATGACTTCATCAACATTCTGATGCACAAATCAGAAAATAGGAAACCAGAACAACCTTGTGATCCATTTAGACCGTAAGCAATGAATGCGGACACAAATATATGAAAACACATTGAAATTATATTTTCAAGAAGACAATCATATATTCCAAACCTAAGCTAACCAAAAACAGTAGAAAGGCATTTAATTTATTTCTGAAATCCAGATCCAAGAAGGTTACCCATGTATAGAGGTGCAAACAGAAAGATACCCAAAAGTGACCAATGCAGAGTTGGTGTAGGAACAATAAAGGACCTTCATTAGTTCTAAGTGTGCAAACAAATACATGAAGTAGGTGATGTTCCACATTTTATTATCAAAAACGTTAATGTGTTTGGGTTGCAGCAACATTGAGTTGGACACATGGTTATTGGAAGCTGCATGTTTAGGATACATATAGCCCCTAAAAACAACCAGTATGTTGCATGGGTTATTAATCAACCAATGATGCCACTGTATGTGGGCAATGATGTCAAACATAGGATGAGTTTTATGCTGGTCTTGCTGAAACACAGGTTCTGGTCCATGCTAGGAGGTAATCCAATTTGATGACAAGAGACAGGCATTTAGCTCTTCTCAGTTAATTTTGCAGGCTGGTCTGCTCCAGGTACATACAGATGTACGCATTACTGCATACACTAAGCAATGAAAGCGTGATAAAGGGACAACACATCAGTAGGCCTCATGCATTCATATGTTGCAATCAGGACATTTGGCAGCAGGGACTACCTTGCGACCATACACAATTAGTGTCAGTCAGAAATAGATTAATTAGGATCCTTGTAGACAGCAAAGGATGCCTGGATGCTCAATTACAGATAGGTGTTCTAATTGTGATGTGAATTCATTAGGCACACCGCCCTGCTGATTTCGACAATCCAGTGATTTACAAAGAACAGCTTCTTTACTTGAACCAACTGAAGCCGTGACATCCTAAAAATGAATCAAAGAGGATGGCACGCTCTTTTAACATAAGTGCAGCATGATGGTAGGAAGGTATATTCAGTTAGGCATGAATGCAAGGATGAGTGGAATAACAATAACACCTTGTTTAACTTGCAGAACGCAGTGAACTGATAAAGTTATGTGCTCCAAGGCCTTTCCTAACTAACAACCCTGGCTATTTGATGACCTAGGTGCAGTTCTTAGATTCTGTCCCAGTACTAGATAAAGGCTAGAAATCCTAGAGCACCAAGGGAATACCAAAAGAGAATGTTTCAGATGACATGTTCTCTACAAATATTATGAGAGGAAAGTTCACCAAGCAGAATTCAATGATATGTTCAAAGTTAATGGCACAGGTATATCTTGGTAATATATTGCATGGGCATTCTCAAACTATAATAAAGCATTTCCAATCATCTGCTGTGATGCTGCAGAATGCCCAAATTATTATTTTCACAGAACACATACTTTTGTCAGCGGCTCCCTAAATGTTATTGCCATTATGTGCTCAGGGCCAGTGTTAGGAGAGGATACATGGATTGCCAGCGTCAATATATGGGTCATCAGGCAAAGACAAGAGTTATAAGTCATATTTCTTAGGACACGAGAAGCTGGGGGCAAGGGTGTGGGGGGTGTTTCTTTTAAATCATGAGACTTCCAACAAAATCCAGTAAAATTTTGAAATCTCACAGGATCACTCCCAAGAAGCCATGTGGTGCCCAACTTCAGGCAACAGATGCCAGATGCTGCAGGAAGTGTACCTGGAAAGAGATGATTCCTGTTTTTGTCTGTGCAGCCTACAGGAGGGAGAAGTTAGAAAGGCTAAAGGTGAAGGGAAAAGGACCAGAAGGAGCAAAAAGAAAGACAAGCTGGAGAAGAAAAGAGGCTCCTCATAATTCAGAATTATCTTGGCTGTTGAAAACTCCCTCTCGATGCGCTCCTCATCCTTGCTGATATATCGGAAACATCACGCTACAACAGAAAGGAGCGAGAGAGAAATGGTTAGTTTAATTAATAATGTAGACCTAAGGGACATTACATGTTTAAGAAATAGAGCTTGCCTGCTGTTACTTCAATCGGGCATCGTTACTGGAGGTTCAACTCTACAAAGAAAAGTAAAGAGAAAAGAGCATTCTTTAAGTGTACACGGTTTAGGTAAGTGAACACGTTTTAGACAGTTTGAGAGAAAAGCAGGAGAGAACAGAGACAATTTGATACAAGAGGATTGCGGGGTAAGTCCCCCTGCCTCTCTAGGACAAAACCATGCCACTTATACCTCACCCCTTCATCCTAGAATTTAGCACTTCCTCCACTATCCCGTTCATATATCATGCTCTACTGTCCCTGTCCCTGTTCACGTTTCTACCTCTCCGGTATCATCTGGTCTTATATCCACATCATCCCACCCATCATTAAGGACACTGGTTCTCTGTTCTGCACGGACTGAAGTACTATCCTTATGAGACCCCTCATTTTCTGTTCATTTATCTGTGTGGTTGTTATACACTCTTGGGCAGTTAGATACCTGTTGGCATATTCTAACTGTTTATAATCTTTTACCTGAATTATTGTTAATGTTGAAGAACACATTAGTTATTCAATTTTGGCTTTAAGAAGATTAAATACGCATTTGTAAGATTAGCTGGCAATCTCTGCTTTAGAATAGTGGTGCAATCATTACATTCGCACCATCCACATTTCTTTTTAATGCATGCAGTGTAGTCACCTGCATTGGTTGGAGCTCCTGCGTGGTAGATTATACCAACTGTTGTAAAGGTTTTCTTTCCAAGTGATACTTGACCGTGTGTGAATCCAGTCAGCTTGCAGTTGTTTTTGGTACCATTTGCATTGTAAAGTAGAAGCATAAGTATTGTGTAGTTACTATGTGTTTGTATCAGTAAGGTGGAGCGATTATCTGAATTGCACATAGCACATAATCTGCCATGGTTTGCATTCTGTACAAGTTGCTGAAATGGAATGGATTCACAATTAGGTATGGATACATACACAAATCGCTCATTTGGGATGTGTTCCTGTATCAAATTGTTACAGAGAGTGCATGCATGTTTCCACCTGTATGAAATCTGAAAGATTTCATTTATAGGTATGTTTTTGTTTTCCAGTACTTGTAGTAAGTACATTAGAAATTCTTGTGGATCTTCTTGTGAGTTTATAGTGAATCTCACCATTGCAGCACAGAAGTCCAATTCTTGTCTTATTCCGTGAACACTGTACGTGTTGTCAGGATTATTTGTTGCATTTCTATGAAGGATTAGCATTTGCAAACACAATTGGCCTGTACTGTGTAAATAAATATTGTTAAAAATTGGTGGCAATTGAAATAGAATATTCATTGCTACATTTGCATAGCAACTTACACCAGCTTCATTTGATAATTTGAATGGAGCAGCTGGTTCTGTCTCTGAGTGTTTTTTTTTCAGAGTTTCTGTTCCTTCTTTGAAGAAGTACCTGATTTACTTTCCCTAATAGGTTCTTCTTTGCTTGTGGTAATTGATGAAGTTTTAGCTTCTTTTGTTTTCTTTAAAGGATGTGCTGTCAGATTCTGTTGCATTTCTGTTTGAATTAGTTTTCTTTTACCACGTTTTACTTTTTCTGGAACAGGATATGGTTTCAGATGGGGGTGTACAGTGAACGCAGTCTATTGTATTCTAAAATGCAAGGAATATCAGCGTTCAGTTTACTTGCATCAACGTTGATTAGAAATAGACCGTCAAGTGTACGTAAGTGTCATAGTGCTACGTAGCTCATGCCGTCTTTAAATACTGTGTTTCCTATATCTATCAATGCTTTGTCTATGGTAAGACCTTGGGATTTATGAATGGTGACTGCATATGCAAGAGTTAGAGAAAATTGTTCTCTACGTACATACATGTCTTTGAAGAGAAGGAATCGAGCAGTTGACCGCCCTATCCTTTTCACTTCTGAAAGTTTGACAAAGCGAATATAGACAAACTGAATGTCACGTCGGTATGATTGAAAGCCAACAACTGTACCCAGTGCCCCATTAACTAGCCTTTGCTCCACGTCAAGGTTACATTTAAGCATTACTCTACAATTTAAGGATAATTTTTATAATTTTTCCAACCCAGCTGAGTTGGAGATTGAATTTTCTAAGGTATTTAGTCTTGTTGTGGCTTGCTCACACATGGGTAGTATCATACCATGTACATCTAGTTTGTCTGTGGTGCAAATGTCCATTATTGGTTGCATTTCTTTTTTTAATATTGTTTCATTGAATTTGAAACAGCTTGCAAGAGTTGGCATTAAGGCCATACAATTGGCATTTTTGTGTGCTAATTGTTCCATAATATCAGTAGCACATGCGTTATCGCCATAAAGTGCATGAATGTGCCGGTTTTTCAATATTGCTTGAGCTTCTTGAGATAGTACACCAACTCTAATACTTTTTAAAATGTTGGCGTAAGTGAGATCTGCAGTTTGCTGCATGTTTTCTTTTAAATCTCTGTATTGGAAATGTTGCCAAAGGTTGAACTTTCCTAGGCTGCCAACAGTTTTACGGCAGAGTTTGTGTCCTAAGGTTTTAAAAATAGGTTCACCTTTCACTGGTGTCAATTGTAGAACATCTCCGAAAACGATAATGTGTTTCCCTGCAAAGAGTTCTTCGTAGTTTGTTTTAAGTACTTCTTGCAATCTGAGGTGAATCAAAGCCAATGTTAGGTTGGAGACCATGCTCACTTCATCTATTAGTAGCATTTTCATTTGTTTTAATACTCTGCGTAGTTCCATTGCAGCTTCTGCATAAAGTTTGTAATAGTCTAATTTGTTTTGGTGTTCTACTGAAAGGAGTAGTAATCAATGTAAAGTGACACCGCCTATGTTGTAGGCAGCTAAACCTGTGGGGGCAGTTACAACAGCTGACAGTTTGTTGTTTGTGAATTGTTGAAGGAACTTGCTGATGATTTTGATTAAGAATATTATTCCTGACCCAGCTTCACCACTGGCATACAGTAGTGTAGGTTTGTAATTTTGGCAGGTACATTCTTTATTTTCGTGTTGTACACCATGTGCAATTTGTTTTGTTACTTCTTCAAAAATGGTGCGCTGATCTTTGTTAAGTTTTGCTTGTAGTACAGTTAAGTCTTCTATATCTTCTGCATAGTGACACATGGTGTTTTCCACTTCTGTCATAGCTAATTCTGCCTAATTTGCTATTAGTGGCTGTCCTAGTGGTTCTTCGCTTCCTGTTACAGAAGGTTGACTACTGTCGGAAGTGTCCTTATCTAGTTGGGCCTGAAGTTCTTCTTCGTGTTGCTGTTAATTGTGCACCATTGTTTTGTACTAGCTAAAGTTCACATCGGTGATAGAGCTTTCATTTGCTTTGAAAGCATCTTCATAGCAGTCATAGTTATCTAGTATCTCTTCCTCTTTTCTCCATGGTTTAAAAAGTTGTAGCAGAGACATGCAATATAGTATGGTGTCCAGTCATTTGGTCGACTACAAACTGGTCGACTGCTATTTGGTCGAAAACCAAATGGTCGAATTTTTTTTTTTTTATTTATATATGTGTTTTGTGGGTTTTCGTGTAGAAAAAAAAAAAGAAAGAAAAAAAGGGGGTTGGGGGGGACCCCCCCACAAAAAAAAAAAGGGGTAAAAAAATTAAAAAAATAAAAATTTCGACCATTTGGTTTTCGACCAAATTGATTCGACCAGTTGTCCAGAACCAATTGTTTTCGACCAAATGACTGGCAACCATATAGTATGTGTCCAGTAAATTGTTTTTTAAAATGTCTTGGCTGCTGGGGTCATTTCTGGCAATTGTTTCTAGGTCCTCATATGATTTCAGAACTCTTTTTCTAGATTGAATAGGACCAAGACTTTGCCATACTATGTTGTCTGATTTTCCATACAAAGCAGTACCGGTTAACGATCTGCCGCTTCATAGGCGCCACATTCTCTATGAGACAGCATTTTTATGCCTATGTTGTACAATTTCTGAGATAGTGTTTTGTCTGATGATAGGGCATTCCAGAACTCTTGAAGCTCTGTTTGTACTGCTTTTGTTTAGTAGGCTGTAACACATCGTGCAACTGCAGTGGAATTGTCTGCAATGTACTGCACATCTATGTTTGCATTCCATAAGAGGGCAATGATTGCATTGTAATAATTGATATATTTTGATTCTTCTGTTCTTTTTATGTAATACGTGTTCTTATGTGATTTACCTTTAACACTATGCCAAACTGAAGACATGAAGTTGTTCACTTCACCTGTTTCTGTAACTGGTCTAGGGAAACCAAAGCAGCATTTGGTGTACTATTTGCCTTTGCTTTTGTATTTGCAACGACAATATTTACCACATTTGTGTCTTTGAAATTGTGAAATCTGTCCATGCAGGTCACTATGTGTCCGTTGTGAAGGGATTTCACAAGTGACATATTTTTGGATGAACTGCAAAACAGTGGCATCACTGTCGTGACCAAATTTAGGTGCACCTTTGATCCATAAAAGCACGTGAATATGTGGTGCTGCTCTCGCTTGGTATTCTTTTCTCCCAAAAAAGTGTTGCACTTCTCCGAGGGTAGGAATAGTTTTATTACAAATAAAGTGTAGCATAGCAATGAAACGATGATGGAAATATCTTGACACATTAACTGGATCTAGAGAGCAAAGTTCTCCAGGTGTTAATATATCTATGTTGGTTTTGTTGTTGTTTGATATGCGTAGGATCTGATATAAATCTTCCCATGCATATTCCGCACAACTAAGTGTAACAAACCAAGTCGGTGGTCCAAGGATTCTGATCATACAACGTACGTCTCTGTGCCGTCAGAAACAGAAATTTTTTTGTACCACGCATGTTTGCAAACAGATTTGTTTTACTTGATTGTTAAACCTCTACTTTTTCTTGTAATTTTTGTATTAATTTCATAGCTGACATATTTTGAAAGTGGGTTCCACATTTCAAAATGTGTGCAACTACGTAACATAGGGTTGCTAATTCACTTCCAAAGTGTAGGTGGAATATGTATTCCATATTTTGTCTAAATCTGGGATCTTGCGAATACATTCGTAATGAGTGGTATTCTGATGCCGTAATCTGAGTGGATCTATCATCGTATATTCTGCCTTTGCCAGTAGGAAATAGCAGTGGAAAAGCATGTGCTTCTATAATTTTTCCCATATGCTCATTGGTGACCCTTTGGTTTGTAGCATTTGGTAAGTTTCTAGTGCATCATCTATGCTTTCATTGGAATGCAATGGATGAATTATGTAATGGTCCAAAAGAGTGGATACTGAAGCAGAATGCAGAAGTTCAAATTGACCAGTTTCTGATGACTCTTGAATTATTTCAGTTGTTTCCCTTAAGCTTTGTTCAATATTTATTTCTTTTGTAGTATTCATTATTGTCTTTCAGATATTACAAGGCTTTTCTAACTTTATATAAATCCACCAGTTGTTGTCTTTCGTTGGTACACCATTTACCAAGACAATTAAAGAATGCTCTATTGGACGTTGCACTCCTAGAGTGTGTACATTTTCTGTCAGATCTAATGGCAAATAAACTACTTTGCCACAAATTCCTTTCAGCAATTCAGTGGGAGGTAATTTTGCTGTTTTTGGTTGAAGGCGTATTATTGCCTGAATCGGGTGAACTGTTTGAATTATGATGCTCTCATACAAATTGAGTTGCTGCAGGGGTTTTGGTAGTGGGAACAATTCCAAATTATTTGTGATAGCACGTGAAGGAGTTTGGTTGTTGTCCAGTTTTGTAGTGCAGTAAGTGCAACATATTAGGGGTTCACCTATTTGGTATTTGTTTTCAGCTAATAGGTAGAGAGCTAATTCAAACCATTTGGAATCTTCATTGTCTTCTATTTTGTATGTTACATCTATATTTGTTGTGTTCCTTTTGTAAAACGTTCTGCGGCAACACACACACACATGGTTTGGTACTTCAGCTGATGCACTTTTAAATTTTAGTATTTCTTTTTTGTATGTGTGTAATAAAAGGTGGCTATGTGCAGAATTGTTGCTAGTCTGTTCTAAAACCATTGCATTTTGTAAGTGGCTTTCACTTCCAAAATATTTTCTCTCGATACAGTGGATTTCTTCTTGTAGGTATTTGGGTGTACCATGCAGAAGAGTGTTATTTATATTGGCTAATTCTAAAGCTGGACTTTTAGCATAGTACATTTTATACACTAGATTTCCTACATTTGAATGATGTATTGATATCCTTTTGATATCATAGAAGGTGCTTTTGCAAATAGGTCCTGAAATGCAGGCTAATGAATGTCCTTGTAGTCCTGTGTATTTGTGCACTGGACAGATAGCCATATTTTGCAGCACTTTCATTTTCATTTTGTCTTTACATTTCACATACTGATTGAGGAACTGACGTAAAGATTTGAAAGATTTGTTAGGAATGTCAAACATTGACATGCACAGCCATTTGTATACTGGACGGTCTGGTTCAGTCGAATCGAGAGGTAATTCTGAGTTTTAAGGAGATACTTTTGTAAGCAGTGTTTCTTGTTCCATGATGGTATTATTGATTTTTTCATACCCTCATCCACTGCTGTGGATGGCAAATTGTGTTTGTTTGATTTTGTATGTATGCTTCTTCATTAAAATACGGTTCTGTGGTTGTTGTGTGACTCCATTCACCTCCACAAATATTTAAGAAGTTATTTAAGAAGTTATTTTTGTTGACATTCCTTTTATTGATAAGTTTCTTTTGTAGTTTAGTACTTACTTTTGTAAGTGGTTTCATCCTATTTAACACTAACATAAATAACTTCATTTTGAGAAGGATTGCACTGCACGAGAGTTTGTAGGATTAATTTTCTACGGTAGGTTTTAAGGGTTCAGGATAATTTCGGTCCTCTTCTTATTGGATTCTGAAGGACTCTGTGGCGAAACATTTTTGCTAAAATACATTTTTTACTATGGGTTCTTGTTACTATATCAGGATTAATAGGAGCATTGTTAGCAGTACTGGTAGCTGATTTTTTGTAAAGCGTTTTATGTTTCATGACACATTTTGATAGAGGAGCCACAGTTTCGGTAGTTGAAGCTTCCTTTGTTTCGCTAAACAACTGTATTGGCTGTTTTGTTCCAACCTTCTCTACAAACTCTGCTACAGATGGATGCTTACTTTGGACAGTTTTATTTTCATTTCCTCTATTTCTGCATTCATTTCTATGGACTTGCTTTTTGGTAGGCATTCTTTGGGGTCTTTTGAAAAAAGAATGCATGGTTTGGTCTGTTGTACAATGTATGTGTGCTGTGTGCATGCGTTCATGAGTCTGATGGGGAAGCTCTTTGTGGTGGTGTGTGAATGTGCATTGGGCAGTTACAATGAGTTGGGAAGGGTACACTGTGCTTCAGATGAGAGTACAAAGTGAGCTAGTGGTGAGAAGAAGCATTAATAGTAAACGTAATGGTATAAAATTGAAACAGCTATTTGGTTTCTAGTACTAGCATTCTAAGGCTTCTCTGTTATTTGAGTTCCAAAAACACAGGGATTTGTGTGCCATTCTGCCTGTTATTCTTTCTTTAGTAAATGGGGATTTGTGGGTAGAATGGTTCAGAAATCAATGTTTGTTTTGGTGTGCACATTAAATAAATAACCCACACAGTCTGTTTGAGGAACAGTAAGAATATAAAGGTAGTACTGTACATACCTTTTTTTGTGGAATTACCAGGTTTCTTCGGATATGTCGTTTGCAGTGTAGATGCTGTTGATTTTCAGGAGAGTAGTCTTCACTGCAATTGTAAAAAGAAGAAGTTAGTAACTTTGTGTGTTTAAAGCAGTGATGTTACTGTACACGTACATTTTTCATCTTTCGTCAGAGTATTCTCCTTTGATATCTCAACACAGTGCATGTGTGCATTTCACTTCACTATGTGCTGCCTTTGTATGTTATTTGTAGTATGTTAGTTGAACGTGAGTCGCAAATGAGTACAATTTTTAGTTTATTAAAATGCCTTGTTTTTTTTAAGCTGTGTTGTTCATACCAGAGAGGTTTGTAAGTGATAGGTCATTATAGTAGATGGGAAAAATGTCACTACTTTCAAATTATAAGTACAAATCTGAAAAATCGGGAGACCCTCAAAGGGAGATGTCACCACAGCAATAGGGAGCGTTTATTTTTCTCATACGATCACATTGGAAGTAGCATTAATGTAGGCGGTACACAGTAAAAAATAGTGCCATTTTGTAATGGAAAATCAAGTTTTGCGCTAAATAGGGAGGGTTGTTACGTATGTATAGGTTATGCGGGAGACAGTAAGAAGTAGTGCGGTTTGTCAATGAAAAATCAGAAGTCTTGTACTTAAAGGGGGAGCGTTGGTATGTATTGGCTATGCAGATTTATGCCATTAAGTTGTTTAAATGAAATCATAAGGGTTGCACATGTTCTCTGATTAAAATATGCATACCTGTACTTTATACTCATGCATGTGCGCATGCATGGAACTGTACATAGAAATCTGCGACACTTGCACAGTAGTTTTTGAAGTAGGTGCTTTGCAATGATATGCGACTTGCATTCAGGGTGATCAATAGTACATTTGAAGTGCGAAATTTTGATGACAGAGTTAGATGTAGAGATGTTGAATGTGATTGGTGGATGGTTGTGTGACTGCTTAGCTGTGTCCAATGAGGGAATGGATTCGCGAGTGATGTGGAAACGGTTGAAGGGCTGGGTAAGAGTTACGTGCCGCACATAGACAGCGCTTGTCTGCGGGTAGGGCGTGCCACATACAGGGCCACATACGGGATTCTACAGCAAATGGATTAGCATGGACAGGGGACTGTAGGCATCAGCCAATCAGATGTTCACATTGTTCTTTTGTGTCGAAAGACAGTGCGTGTACTGAAGATGGCAGAGGTGGAGAGAGTCAGGGTTTTGGTGCTTGGAGATATTTTTGTCCATGGTTTACAGCACTATTCTGAAAGTAGGCATGTGGCACACAATTTCGATGTGAGAGGAGTGGAGGCGGTGTGGAGCGCTGAGACTGATCACAATGTTGCGGTAATTCTCCAAGTTTGCAGAGACATGCGTAGGATGACCAGTCCCCATGTGGTACTTTTGCACTACGGTGCTTGCCATTTGGGCTAAGTGAGTTTACGTACTTTGTTGGAAGATTTGGAACAGTTGGTGCAAGCAGTCATTAATATCTTTCCAAGTGTGAAAGTAATTTTTTCTGGCTTACTAGAGGAAAATGGGACAACAGTTCTGTTTTCTGTCCTGATCAAAGTATTGGGAGGTGTAACATTAATCGCGGCATACATGTTTTTATGTTACATGCTGGTATGTTTTTCTGCAGCCACAAGAACATTGTTCCCAGTAATGCAGCTTATTTTGAAGCAGATGGTGTTGCGTTATCTTCTTTGGGAAATGCCATGTTCTTTTGGAATGTAAGGCTTGCTTTGGAGAAGGTTTTGTAATGATTATAGGAGTAAAGGAAGAAGAAAAAATATTTAAAAAAAAACAAAATAACAGGTGTCTGCAAGGCATCCGCCCAAAAAAAAAAAAAAACGCTCTTTTCAGAGCCCATCTTAACAGGGAAAAGGGGAATAATATTTAAATGTACAGTCGTCACGCTCTGATCTTCTACGTGTCTGCGGACATGGCGGTAGTCTGCAGGCAGCGCGTATTACCAACAGGGATTCTGGGTTGGAGACGCATGCAAATGAGAATGTGCAAAGATAGGGATTGGACAGTAAAGTTCAGTGGGTGTGTTCTGAATGGAGAAATTTAGTCACAACGTCTTTTCCCTGACAGGAGACCAGACAGCCATGGCTCTATGTGCTCGAAAACAGATTATCTGGATTTTGAGAGACTCATGGATACATTGGTTGAAGGTGCATGCGGAAAGTTGCGGTCTATCTGCAGATCATGGATTTCCTCATGTTTCCACCACAGGCATGGTGTGCGTGGAATGAGGTGGCTGGACTTGGTACCTCTCTGTGGTACTTTACACACACAGCTTCATCCTGATATAATTATCATTCATTGCGGAGGAAACAGTTTAGGCCATGTCTCTGGAATTTCTTTGCAATTTGCAATGAAAGAAGGACTTGTGAAGGTCATGAACATGTTAACAAATTGCCAAATATTTTTTTCCCATATTGCACAAAGACAAATATGGCTGCGTTCTTCTGCATTTGGTCCACAAATGGAGAAAGCGAGGCGCAATGTCAATAAGGCTGTTTGTGCCTTTCTAAGAGATGTTGGCATGTCCTCATTCCATAATGAAAACATTTTGTTTCGCAGCACTTTCATTTTTCGCAGAGATGGAGTCCATCTCACATATGCTGGCAATCAGATATTTCTTCGCAATGTACAGAATTCTTTGCAACCTTTTTTGGACTCATAGTCATCTATTTGGCAATCTGTTTTTTTCAAATCCACAGTTTTTGAAACACACAAAACACCACCGAAAGGCTCTTTTCAGAGCCACCACTTAATCCCAGCGACAAGTGCATTGGTTTGCTCCGCTAGCACCCTCCATTTTTGTGCATCCTACGACTGTCCGTGGACTTTTTGAACAATGTGCAGAGGCCTACACTGGCCACTTTATAGTTCTATTGTTAAACTGAGAGAGGCGGCTCTGAAAAGAGCCTTTTTTGTAATTTTTGTTGTTTTCCAGTTTATTGATTTTCAGCACATGACACACTAGGAGAAGAGGGCAAAGGAGGGTAAGGAAGAGACACCAACCACGGGGATAAGAAAGGACAGGTGGAGAGAGAAAGATGTAGGGTGGCCTTTACTTAGGTAGGGGGCAGTTCTTCTGGTGCTCCTTGACCGTAGCCTCAAAAGCAGTTCGAAGACTCTCCCCTCTGCAGAGTACTGCGTCACAGTACATACACAATATTGTGACCCTCGAAAGGTAAGGGTCAACAGCATTGGGAATGGCTTGTGAGGCAGCTGGAGGGATGCGCTCCCCCACTGGAGTGTCTCTTGTGGTGAGAGGATCGGACAAGGAGGATGCTGTGGAGGAACTCAATCTACTACGTTCTTCACATGGCACTACCTTGCGAATGTCCGCACTGTGGAACAATGTTAGGTGTCGCTTCATGGTTGTCGTACCAAAGCTGTACGCACTAGGTCTCCCGCGACTCAGCACCAACTTGCACTGGTTACACTTGACCAGGTTCGTAAGTGCTTTTGGTATGTTCCCAAAAACGCTAAACAACCGCCACACCCACGACTCCCGGCGAGTGCTTATAGTGCGGAGTTCCTCCACCTCATTCTCTTCTTCCTCTTCTTCCTCTTCTTCCTCGCTGTCTACATCCTCACTCGTATTTCCCTCTGCAGGCCCTTGAGGAGGTGGTGGCAGTGGAGGGTTTGCGGGTGGTTCTGAGGCTAATGAAGCAACAGCAGCCATGGATGCCATAAGGATTACTCGGCTAATGTTTGGTACAGCAGTAAAGGCAGCAAAACTCAATCTGCTATAGCCAGAAGCACAATGAAGATGAGCTTGGGGGTGTGGCCATTTATACGGGTGGAGGGGTGTGGCTTGTGACCATATCGATCACTCAAAAGTGTTGCAAAAATTCTAAACAATAATTTGAAAGGTTAGGCCATTGTATGGGACATGTGAAATAGTGATTTTATACTGTAAAATAATTTCTCATGTTTGTATAATTTTGAAGCAGACAAAATGCGCAAATGAGTCCACACTCTCAGCGTGGGTGCGGACACATGATGATGTCGTGAACACATCCGCAAAGGAAATGGCTGCCCTCTGGACACCAAATGCAGAGTAACGGACATGCGCATGCTTGCAGGAGTTCTACGGACAGTGTTTGGGTCCTGAAAGTAATTAAAAGTGTGACACAAGTGAGACGGACAGTTAGGGACAAGTGCGATGTTCGCAGCACTTATGGGTGTGGTGCGCATGTGTGTAGATGTTCTGCTCAATGCATGGCCAGGTGCAGTGTCGTTAGGACACCTCCATTTTGTTTGACTACGGACATGCCGGACACCGCGCCTGTTCTATGGACATTTCCATCTTGGCTGCGGACGGTATGGATAGGTATACTGTCCTTAGGACACTCCCATTGTGTTCCTTTACAGGCATCCCAGACACCTGGGTCCTCATTACGACCCGGGTGGTAAGGGATTACCGGTACCGGTAAGGGCACCGGTGCCGGTAATCCCTTACCTCCCAATTCCGAGGTCCCTTTGCGGATCCTCCCGTTAAGGACGGGACCCGCAAAGGGACTTTGGAGGTAATTATGGTACCGCAATTTGCGGTACCATAATTACTGCCTTCCCCATTCCCATGGGGGCTCAAATGGGAATGGGGAAGGGCCATGGTGATTCGGGAATTACCGCCCCCGCAAACCTTGGAATGGGGCGGTAATTCCGCCATTCACCATGGCGGAATCGGTAGTTTACCGGTGGCAACCATGGCGCAAATACCGCCATGGTTACCGCCCGGGTCGTATTGAGGCCCCTGGTGTGTTCTAAGAACATGTTTTATGTTGGTTGTGACCAGTACGGAGAGGTCTAACGTCCTTACGATGTCCCCATTGTGTCCAATTACGCACAAATTGGACACCTGGTGCGTTATAATATTGGGTCCAAATTGGTTGCGATTGCTACAGGTTGGTGTATTGCCCCTAGTGACTATATTGATTACGGCCAGCCCAAACAGGCACGCTGTCCGCTGACATTTTAACTCTTTTAAAACAAATTTTTTCCTCAAACCATTTCACTACAACATAAAAATAAAATTCACTACACACACACACATCAATCAAGAGAAATACAGGGGGAAGCAGATACTGAAATGAATATAGGGGAATTAGGGTTTAACACGGGCTGGTTGTGAGGGGATGAATTGTGAGGGGATGAAGGGATGGATGTTTCATCAAAACGTTTATTTTCTTCTTGAAGGTTTGGGGATGGTTCACTGGGAAATGGAGAAGGGGGGCAGGTACAGGTGGGACAGTGATATCATATTTTTCCTCTCACATATTCCTCCACAAATTGCCTTAAACTGTTAAAATTGTCATTTAGTATGTCCATTTTCACTTCTATCCTTTTTAGACTGTCTTCCTCTGTGTCCTTTGTTGGCCTTTCTTCTTTTTTTACCTGGTCTGTTAAAAATAAATATATATATATATGTTAAATGCCCATAAAATACTCACCATTAATTTGCTTATGCAGAGTAGTGTGTACCATTATTATCGCTATCTTCTGACATTTCCCCAATGGGAAAATTCTCCTCCAGCCACTCCAAAGTACTGCACATTTCTGTGTCAAAACAACAGAAATACATTATTTTTTCTGCCCATCATACCAAAATAAGTACACACACATATAAGACAAATGAGGTTCACTTACTATTTTGTTGTAATTTGTCTTTGATGTACTGTGTGCGTCTACTGTCACTCCTGGCTGCACAGTTTCTGTGAGGTAATTACGTTGGAGGCATACCTTTTTCTGTTATGGTATAATCCATTTCATTCTACATGGTCATTAAATGATTGGATAATGTTTCAGCATTTAGGTTCAATTGGTTATTTATTAGTACTTATAATGTCTTTATGTGTTCTAATTGAAAGTTGTGCACTTTTCATATAACACAATAGTACAATTTCAGATACCCCCTGACTGTTTGGGTAGTGGTGATCTCATCCCCGCCCATCCACAGACAGGCGCTCAGTCCGTGCCTTTCAAATATTATTAGCGAGGGGGTTCAGTATGTTTTATGTTACATGTATATAAAGTAAAGAAATTATAGTACGTATGTCTCAAAATCACATGATGAAAGTGTATATTCAGTTACAAAAAACTTTGTTAACGGGATGTTATGACTAAGTTCCTCTTCTAAAAACCTGTGAAATTCAGTAAAAAAAAAACTTTGTTAAAGGGACGTTATGATTAAGTTGCCCTACTAAAAACCCGTAAAATTCACTAAAAAAAACTTTGTTAAGGGGACCTTATGGTTAAGTTGCGCTACTAAAAACCTGTGAAATTCACTAAAAAACTTTACCAACGTGACATTATGGTTCAAAGTAAAACCGAAAAACCCCTGAAAATCGCCAGTTATGGTAGGCTAAGCAACCATAACTGCCCGCACCACTGTGCACTGCTAACACTAACACCCAGGACATGAAAGATGGCATCACAAATGTCATTGATGACATCACTGATGACATTACATGTCTGTCTCCCTCTTTTTTCCTTTAGTGATATATCTTAGCCAGTAATACTTAGGAACAAAAAAATAAAAAAGTACTATATTTGTAGACTTACACTTCAAATATGTTGTTACAGTAATTCATTTGGGGTTCACTCATAGCATATGAAACATATACATAGGGAGAATACACACTTGAAAGATACCAATGCTTTCTGTGTATGAAGACAATCAGTAAGGTTATCAACACTTTCTTATTGTTCTGCTGTTTTTTGTATTACTGTACTTTCTGTGGATATGCTCACATTTGTATTCACATTACTCTCTTTAGGGTGCAGTCACATCATGTGATAGTTATTCATAGGGAAGTAGAATGTTTGATGCAGAACAATCATTTCTGTGCATAAAAATAATCAGGTAGGTTATGAGCAATTTCTGGTTCTGCTGCTTTTTTGCGTACTTCAATTTGACTGTATATACTCATATTTGTGTTTGTTGTTATGTCTTTGTGTTTCGTATGTAATAATGAAAATATATAGGAAGTGGGTTTCATTAGCTACTTATAACATGTTGCACAGTACACAAAACTGTAATAAGAAAGCATTTACCATTTCACTATTTAACATGGGAAGATTATGAATATTGCACCTCCATCATGTATGCTGCACACAATGCTTATGCTTATACATTATTATACTGTAAAGAACTTCATAATAGAATGCTATTATGCACCACATAGCTCATGACATCTATTCCAATGATCCTCGACAGTTTATCAACATTATAATAAGAATCCCTTGTGCAGACTTTTCATGAAAAGTACATGCACATGTGATGTCATCAATGACATTTGTGATGTCATCTTTGATGTCCTGGGTGTTAGTCTTAGCAATGCACGTAGGTGGCGCAAGTTATGGTTGCTTAGCTTACCATAACTAGCGAATGACAAGGGTTTTTCGGTTTTACTTTGAACCATAACGTCCCTTTAACAAAGTATTTTTTTTACTGAATATACATATATATATGTGGCAGTGAACAAAAACAAAGGGGCTACACATGTAATATCATCAGTGATGTCATCAGTGACATTTGTGATGCCATCTTTCATGTCCTCGTTGTTAGTGTTAGCAGTGCACAGTGGTGCGGGCAATTATGGTTGCTTAGCCTACCATAACTGGCGAATTTCAGGGGGTTTTCGGTTTTACTTTGAACTATAATGTCACGTTTGTAAAGTTTTTTTTGTGAATTTCACAGGTTTTTAGTAGCGCAACTTAACTATAATGTCCCCTTAACAATGTTTTTTTAGTGAATATGTATATATATATTCAGTAAAAAAAGCTTTGTTAAAGGGACGTTATGGTTAAGTCGCGCCACTAAAAACCTATGAAATTCAGTAAAAAATGTTATTAAAGGGACATTATGGTTGCAAGTAAACTCGCGCCACCACCATGCACTGTTAAGACTAACACGCAGGACATCAAAAATGACATCACAAATATCATTGATGACATCACTGATGACATCACATGTCTAGCCCCTTCTTTTTTGTTCACTGCCATGTCTAGGCCAAGTGGGTTTATTTACTGAGTCAGAAACTTAACTTTCTAAAGGTATTACATTTATAGATATTGCTATTCTCACATGTTCTCAGACTACTTTCCTTAGAATTTAATTGCATCTTATGATGTACATATATAGGGGTAGAAGCAGGCCTGAAACACAGCAATCATTTTTGTGCGTGAATACAATCATGTAGATTATACACAGTTGCTAATGGTACTGCCTCTTGTTTGCTTACTTTACTCTCCATATATAAGCCCCATATTTGTATGCATTGTAGTCTATTTATGTTTTGTGTGTATTAGTAGAAATATGTAGTAAGTAATGCATTATTAGCTACTTGGTACATGTTTCACAGTACGGAAAAGTCTGATGCAGAAGCATTCACCGTTTTATTATATAACTTTGGAAAATTACAAATATTGCACCTCTGTGGTGTATGCTGCAGCCAATACCTACATTTCTGTATGAGTAGGATCCTGTACTAGAAAGAACACTGCAATGGAATGTTCTTTAGAACGCTACATTGTGTGATGAAGTATGTAGTTTATTACACATCTCCCGATAATCCCTGATATTTTTCTGCCAACATTACATTCACAACCCCTTGTATGAAAAGTAAATGCACATGTGATGTCATCAGTGATGTCATCAATGATATTTGTGATGTCATCTTTGATGTCCTGGGTGTTAGTCTTAGCAGTGCACGGTGGTAGCGCGATTTATGGTTGCTTAGCTTACCATAACTGGCGAATTTCAGTTTTTTTTTCGATTTTACTTGTAACCATAACGTCCTTTTAACAACGTTTTTTACTGAATTTCTTAGGTTTTTATTAGTGCAACTTTACCATAACGTCCCTTTAACAAAGTTTTTTCATTGAATTTCATAGGTTTTTATTAGTCCAACTTAACCATAACATCCCTTTAACAACGTTTTTTAGTGAATTTCAGGGGTTTTTACCAGTGCATGCTATTTTCCTACAACTTGCTAATATCATACTTACCAAATATAACAATATTTCTGTCCAATTTAAAGTGTCACCTTAAAACTCTGCCATTTCCCACCTTCTAGAATCATTTTTAACACTTCTATACACTTTTTGCAACTATTTCAACTAGTTTTGCATCCGTAGATATCTACGAACATCTGACTTCATTGCAGACTTCCAGACAGTGCCACATGACCATACGCTGGCGCGTGGCATGATGACGTGTCCGAGAACCCATCCGCACTTCACAATAAGATCTGTCCTTCGTGGACAGTTCAGAACTGAATTTTCTACTGATCTAGGAACTTTCAACTTCAAAATTTCCCTTGCACATCTCCTACACCTTTTCGTACTCATTATCCATTACCAATCTAGTACACAGTACATACTTGGAAGAATTTTTATCAAAACTGCTATTTATCTTAATAATGGCATCAGTTATTGCCATCCCTCATCCCCAAAAGCCACCACCACCACCAGCTGGAGGACCTTCACAACAAAAAAAACACGGTACTTTCAAAGACAATGAAGAGGACCAAGAAGATGAGGTAGAAGAAGTGCCTACTTCTAGCACCAAGATCGAATCATGGGTGTACCGGTTCTTTGCTATTGTTGGGAGTGTACCAAAGTCTAAAGCTACCAAAGTGAAATGCACTGAGTGAAATTTTGTACTCAGTCGAAGACTACCTGGACAGTACTCCTACGGGACCACCTCCATGTGCCGCCACACCAAATCCAATGACCGCAATGCTCTCATTGTGTGTAACCACACAGCCTGATGTATGCAGACATTGGTGCGTTATAAATAAATAAATAAATAAATAAATAAGGAGGGCTACGAACCATTATTGTCCATTGCAGCCCATGAAATGGGGGATAAAGGCCATTAGCACCCCTGGTTCCGAAAGCGGGAACCCAGGGTGCTAAAACATAATTTTTCTTCCTATAGCGGGACGCCTGTGGCGCCCTGCTGTAAGAAGGAAGGATTATTCTTCCTACAGCCGGATT
This sequence comes from Ambystoma mexicanum, assembly GCF_040938575.1. NCBI lineage: Eukaryota > Metazoa > Chordata > Amphibia > Caudata > Ambystomatidae > Ambystoma > Ambystoma mexicanum. The sequence continues at coordinate 699,903,406 of NC_090928.1, read as the reverse complement.
CCTGCGGCGTCCCACTGTAGGAAGGAACATCCTTTTCCATGACGGCCAACATGGAAAGAGAAGGCGGGGCTTCATACACAGCCCCTCTTCCCTTGCCATGGCAGCCCGCAAAACCCTATGAACATATTACCACAAGCACTTTTTTTCCCTTTCAAACCTATCCTTCCTTCGAATATCTTTACCACATAGCCGGCCCCAGGTAGACACTTTAACACAATTATTCGTCCTTAGTGGTCATGGCCAGTAGCCAGATAGTCCATGCAATAACCTTATGCCATGACCCAGACAATCTGGCTACTGCCCACGGCCACAGGCTATACCTCAGTCACCAAAGGTATATGACTATTTTTTGTACCTATATTATTACACTTGTCAAAAAATAAAACACGGGCACATTTGCAAAACCATGCTTTAATGTCATTGCCAATGCTCCTCACGGGTTTGCTCGAAATCCGCCCATGTTTTACTTTTTAAAAAGTGTCAAAATGGATGTACATACAATAGTCAATTTGTTTCAGAGAGGGACGTCGGAAGCGACCACTGCGTTCACTGTAATCCTATCAGTGATAGCAAACGTTGGTGTGGCTTGACGTCCTGAACATCTAGGTCCCTTTCTCTAACAGACATGCACCATGAAGTGGGACGTGCACTCGGAGCCCTAGGAGCTGAGGTAGGCTTCGTTTGGGCTTCGTCCGGGGAAGTAACGCTCCCCGGATCAGACTCGGAGCGGGAGCTGCCTCGGAGCTCCGGACTTGTACCAGACTCGTGTTAGCCACTTTAGCGAGTCTGGCAAGGAGGCAGCATAGAAGCAAGGAGGTGAGGGGGGGCAAAGTGAGCAGATATTAGGGGAAGTAGTATTTACTATCAAACGCCTGACTCTTTTGCTGAGGAACTAGCTGTGCTATAGCTGTGCTATAGATCCATTAACAGAGACACAAATACCTCGGCAAACAGAGAATCCCCAATCCCCCCACCTCCCCACTGCCCTCTCCCCTATGTAGTGAAACATTATATTCCGCCTGCACACCAAATTCGTTCTAGAGACCTGCCCAAAGTCCTTCCCCACTCTCAATATTCCCTTTCTTCTTTTCTATTGTATTTACCCCTCTGGCTGGAAGTCAATGGGCTGTTAAAAGCATAAAGGAAGGGAGTGCTCCATAAACACTGGTTCCACCTATGTTTACTTTTTGCTGTGACCGGGAGACTTTGGGCAACGCCTTTGATCCCGGCACACAAGGCAAAACCATTTCAATATAGAAATAAATTAAAGGCTTTCTTAGTAAGATCTCTTACTGTGGGGAGAGACAAGACACATTATGCTCACTGTTAAGAAGTGCTCTGCTACGAGGTACAACCAACAAAATCAGAAGGACAGGACCTCTCTAACAGGGATGAATAAGTGTAAGGGGACTAAACCTGCACCGATGAAAAAAGGCACCATTACTGATTTCTTCCTGCTCCCGGACACCACAAACCCAATAATGTCTTCACCATCTATGGAGAAGGAGTTGGGCAGTCATAGTATGACTAACAACGCAGAGGGTCTAGGTGAAAGTGCAATTGATAACAATTCATTGCTAGATCTCTGCTTATATATGCAGAGAGCCGTGACTCCACTACCAGGAAGCAACCCTGACAATCTGATTAACAGTTATCAACATCAGGCCAACGATACACAACGTGTATCGCGCCTTCAAACACTTGTGTATAGGCGCGTTACAAATGCCATATCATATCATAACATGAAGCATTCAACAGATTATCTGCTTCGCCTAATTTGGATGTCCATTTGGATTCATTACAATCAGAAAACAATAGTGATCAAGGAGAAAGTTGTACGACCCTAGGTGACCTGCAAGCTTCGGTTCCGTCCTTACAATTTACATTAAACATTCTGCTAAAAATGTGTGGAAAGATATTGGATGTCACCCTCACCCTGTCGAGAGGAGTCACAGAGGAAAATAGTCATAAGAAATCTGATCCAAAAGAAAGTAATGTCACCACTCCATACTGCTCTGAACCGGTGGCTCAGGATCCAAACGTCACATACAATTCGGAAACTTATTTCTCATGTAAGCAGCGACGTCTAACCAGAAGAGCGATTGGAAGGGGAAAGCATCAAATTGTAACTATAACAGTACCTGACACAGCTGAGCCGGAGGATGAAATCTCTAGACCGACTGAAGGCAGCATGCCCAAAAAGGGTCAGAGAAAAGCCAAACATAAAGCAGCACACGCCCGAAAACGCACTGCAGGAAAAGATGGAAAACTAACCAGTTGGCTCATCACTGATAAGAGCAATACCTCTCATCCAACAGTGGAGGGGGACCCAGAACCATCTCTCTGCTTAGACGCGCAAGATATTAACTTAACTCAGAATAACACAAACAATGTATCAGTTATCTCATTGCCATTGATTAACGATCCTCCTTTATCAATACCAGTAATAGCTGAGAACAAAGGCAATATTATAGTACCCCAAGGTGGAAGAACTTGCCTTATTAAAAACCTTTATCAAACCAGCGATCATGACTGGATTAATAGATCAGCACTAATGACTAGACTGCACTCCATCCCTCAGTTGAGAGTATTACGATCTGAGGATTTTGAATTTGTTGAACCATTGAAAGTCAAGAATGCCAGTACATCAGCTCTACGCTGTACATTTTTAGCCACAGCCAATCTGATACGTAAATTTAAAACCAGCTTGAGGGACGCAGACATGGAAGTAGATGTTGATCCCAACACAATTGACCCACAATGGCCAACACAGATCTCGAGTCCAAAAACGGAAGAAAACACAACACCACAGCTACCAAAAGGTCAGTACAAATGGAAGATATACAGAAGGTGCTCAAGTGGCTCACGGATTCTCATCCGACATTAACATTAAAACAATGAGATCAAACCGTATTATCATGGAACTGCCGGGGATTTAGCCACTTACTAATGCCTGATGGCTCCATTCCTCTATTACTAGGACATATCTGCATATGCCTTAAGGAGACGTGGCTTACCTCTCGAGCCCTGTTAAATGGTTACACTATACATCAGGAACTGGCCAAAAAGGGACAGAAGGGAAGACCTTATGGGGTCCTACTTATTGGAATTTTACATCCACTAACATCCTCCCGTATTCATAGAAACATGGATGAATTTATGTTAGAGGTGGAAATGGAATTCCCAGGAATAGATGCAGTGGAACAAATATTGTTGGTTAATATATATAATCCTCCAAAATCTTCCTACATATATTACATTCAGGAAGCCTGCCATGATCTATTAATTGACTGGATGACCGATGTAAAGAAATTCCTGGTTATATTTGCTGGTGATTTCAACTGCCACTTAGTTGGAGATGTGAGTGCAAGTAACAATCCCCTGTTGGAAAGCATAGGCAAGATGAGACATGCAGATGCAAACTCTGAGGGATTACTATGGCTCAATTTCTTCAGGTCATGGAACTTTGAAATTCTAAATGGCAGAACCACCAGCGACTTCCCGGGCCAACCGACATGGGGCAACGCTAAATCCAGAAGTACATTGGATTACATCTATGTTAGCCCCTCCATGGCCACTTGGGTCACGGATATGAAGATCAATGACAACGACTGGAGTGACCATGCAACCCTTACACTTACATTCAATTATAGGCTAGAGCATATCCAAAATAGACCACTAGGAGAGTTGAAGACGAACCATGCCCACTCTAACATTTGTTGGACTGACAAAAATATCAAAAGAGCTACGGAATATTCAATGGATAAGCTAAATATGGGACGTGCTGAGCTTCTTGCTATGACTAGCAATGAGATTGAGGACTGGATTACATCATTCTCGTATTGCTACACAACTGCTAAAACAAATATTATGTTGGCCCCTGAAGTCAAGTCTACAAAGAAATACGATATTGAAATCAGAGACGCCAAACGAAGGTTAAGAGCAGATTTGAGACAGCTGCAAAAAGAATCCAGTACATGGAACAATTATTTGAACTTAAGCAAGAAGTTGAAAAATGCATATAGAGTATGGCTCAAGCAGAAACGCTATACAACCAAACTACTCAAATGACAAAAAACTGTTCAAAGATTCTGTACATGGAATTCTCGATCTATATGGGGAATGCTGAGTATGGCACAGGGAGACACTAACAACCTTTTTTCCAACCCAATTGGTATCGACCAGTGGGAGGAATTCCTGAAAACTCGTAATCATACTGACCAAGATAAACTCGAGGAGAGGACCATTTTGGGTCGACCTAGTGCCCCTTTTAAGGTGACAGTTGAAACATTGATTGCCAGGATAAAAAACCTTAAAACATCAAGGGCTTCTGGGCCTAATAGTCTAGCGAACGTTGTCCTAAAGAGCAATCCATAATACTGGGAGGAAGTACTTAAGATATTATTCGAAAAGATCCTGAATGAGGGTTATATACCGGAATCCTGGCAGACAGCAACCTTGGTTCCTGTTTACAAGAGGAGGGATCGTACTGATCCCGCCAATTACCATCTACTTTCCATGTTGGACTGTACGGGCAAATTATTTGCAGCGTACTTACTACATGAACTACAAATATGGGTAGATAGAGAAAAGATCTTAGACCGATTTCAATCCGGCTTTAGGGGAGGATATTCTACAACACATAACCTGATTGTAATGGATATCCTTCGTAATAAGGCCAGAACACCAGGTAATCCCCCCCTTTATGCTCTGTTTATTGATTTTAAGGTGGCTTTTGACCTAGTCCCTAGGGTGTTACTGTGGAAGAAACTTGAGAATCTGGGGTGCCCAAAAGGAATTCTACACTACCTCAGACTTCTGCATCATAATACTACCGTCTCCCTGAAGTTAGACACCAAGGGGAATATGACCAAGAAGATCAGACAAAATCGTGGAGTAAAACAAGGTTGTGTCACAGCACCAATACTATATAACCTGTTTGTCCATGATATACCCAAAATATTAGCATTGGAACACAACTGGCCACCTAAGATTGGTAACACCCGATGTCTGGTCCTAGCATATGCAGACGACTTAGTCATCATGGACCACACTATTAGTGGTATCCGAAGGTCTGCAGAGACGCTATTGGCTTATACTCAAACCAATGGCTTGATAATCAATCTGAATAAAACCCAGATGGTAGTATTTAGCTCCAAGAAGATTCCTCGAGTGAATGTCAAAATACAAGGGACTGCAATTCATTATACCCACTATTACAGATATTTGGACATTGAGATCGAGCCCAAGGGGCAATATACTATGTGTAAAGAGGCCAGAATTATGAGAGCGGCCCAAGTCACAGCCCTGATATATCGTTTCTCTACAACTCACTGTGGGTATACCATCTGGGCAGCACGACAGTTATACCTTCAGGTGCTTGCACCAATGATAACTTATGGTCTTGAGACACTACAGCTGATGGACATGGCTGCAGATCCTTGAAGGAAAATATTGGAAAAACATACTCGGACTCCGGCTTGCATACCCATGTCCATCCTCAGATTAGAACTGGGCCTCATCTCTTGGAAAGCCCAGGTATTTAGAAAAAGAGCTGAACTATATCTAAAAATGACACCTCATACAGACAATCTCTTGTTAGCGGCAATGCACTGTGAAATCAATAAAACTTCTTCTTATCCACTTATGAAAAAACAAATAGACTGTTATCTTGAAACGATTGGATGGACTCAAAGACAACAAGCGGATACAGCCTTGGCACTCAGAGCTCCATCAAAGAAAACTGAATTGCATGATTGGATCAATAATTTTGCGCACTTGGAAGACCTGAAGCGCTATAAATTTGTGCAACATATGAACTATACTTTAAAGAAACCATTACCATACCTGAATCTGTGCCCCTCACCACGCCTGAGACGATTTATTCTCCTGCTAAAGATTGATCAGCTACCGACACTGGCTATAAGTGGGATCAAGAATAAACTCAATACATCCGAACGCTCCTGCCGATTATGCATGGACAGAGCAGCGTTTGAAACTGGCAAACACGTCCTTTCCAGATGTCGGGCTATGATAAAAATCAATAAGATATATTATGCAGACTTTGCTCATAAATTGGACCACGTTAACAGCAGCGACTTCTGGTTAAGGGCGATTAATGCAAGGGGACTGAAACTCTACATCGCAATGTACAATGTATGGTTGAATATAGAGAAGTCATTGGACATAAGCATATAGTCATCTTGCTGGCTACGTATATCTATCATTGCTAGAATCTTATGTATGAACTAATAAGTTTTTATATTAATAATTGTTGATTTTTAGAAATGTTTATACATTGCAATTATGATTATGGCATACGTGCTTATTTTTGAAATTTTTCCTTATTTTTCTCCTTTTCTATCTGATATTACTGCTAATTTTTGCTTTCGATCTAAAGAATTATCTTTCCCTATTTTCTTTCTTTCTCTTTTTCTATATATATTTTCACATAGTCAAATAACTTAGCCCACACTCGACAAAATCCATTCAGTCTTTACACAAACATTGAAGGTTTGGTCTATAATCTTTCTTAAAACTTTTGTCCACATTCGTCAAATAGCAACAAAGTTATAAGCCATCAAAAAATGTTGAGACCCCCCTCTAATTTCGCCCCTCTTGAGAAAATCCCACCAAACTTTAGAAAACCATTTATTTCTAGATCCAAAATCGTTTTGACAAATGTTGTGCTGATTTGTCAAATGACACCACATTTATATGCCTTTAAAATATTTTGGGCCCCCCCCCTCTAATTTTGCCCCCTCTTGACAGAATACCAAAAAATGTTGCAAAACCATTCAGGATTAGTTCTAAAATAAAATTGCAAAATTACATGCAGTTTCATTGAGTGGCGCAAAAGTTATAAGCCATCCAAAAACTGCTTTTCCCCAACCGTGTAGTGCAGAAATAGGTACAGATATCCTAGGACATCTGAAGTGTCCTCGAACACCACAGGACTGTCCCAGGACATCCAGAGTGTTCGTGGATCTTCGAAGGGTGAAACAACCAGTTTTTTGGCTTCTTATGATTCGTCCAGGGGTAGCGAAGTTATAAGCTGCCCAAAAAGTGCTCTTCCTATGGAACCAGCAACTTAACCATAACTACACAGCCACTAGCGTCTGCGTTAGCGGGCCTGTAGTTATGGTGAAGTTGCTCAACCCATAGCAAGAGCACTTTTTGGGTGGATTATAACTTCAACCCCCAAGCACGAAACCTCAAAAAACAGCAGAAATGTATATGGCCCCCTCAGAATGATTCTGCAAAGTTTGGTGCAGTTTCATCAAGGGGAGGCAAAGTTATAGGGGTGGTCGCATAATTTGTAGAAATCGTCATAGACACATTGGAAACAAAGTTTTGCTCATGCCCACAGCCCAAACTGCTGGATGGATTTTCATCAAATTTGTGCGCGGAGCAGTGTTCTGGTCCCGAAAGTATGCTTTTGTAAATTCAATGTAAATTATCCAGTAGTTCTTTTTAAAAACAGCCAAAAAGTAGGTACAAAAAAGTGTGATATCTGGGTCCGGTTTGCAGACTCGCTTCCTGATTCAGTCCACAGACATCCCCCTGGACCAATCAGGAGATGGTGTGATGTCTGCGCACATCAGATGCACCCGCTGACTGGATGGTGAAAAGCGTGAGGTGCATCATATTTATTTTAATGGTTGCAATGTTTGGTCCACGGACAGCGGCCACTGTCCACTTAGAGCGCTATGGGGCAAAAATCCGGAAAACACATTTGTGGGTATTTGGTGATTGAAAGAGGGCATGGAAAGGGTAGATTAGTCGAATAACAATTATATGGACCTGTATTTATAGGTGAAAAAAAGGGTTTGCAGATGCCGCCGAGTTTACGGTCAATATTGCAGTCTGCAGATATCATTTCAATTGCAGGGGGTTCAGGGCAAGTTTTGTTATGTGAAGGTTTATTGTAAGTACTTGTTATATGGTTAAATTCTACGACCATTGCCCCCAACCATCTGGACACTGGGAACACATAGTATAGTAATATGTGTATGGTAATTATAGGTAATGTATGGGGAGTATACAGTATTTGTAGTATGGTGAAATGATATCATTGAAGTTTGTAAGGTATTTCTGATTGTAGTGCAATTGAGGGCTGTGCTTATTGATGTCTCCTCCGCCTTTCACACGGTCAACAATTGTATCCTCACTAAACGGTTACATGGTACCATAAGCATCATGGACCGGGCACTGAACTGGCTGATTTGTTTTCCATACTAACCTCCCTTCCCAACTGCAACTGGGCTGTCTGTACTACAGCACCTCACTGTGTGCCTGCTTATTATCCCAAGGTTTCATCCTATACTTGTGGCTATTGTATATCTATTTTGTCACTCTGCTTCACCTGCTGTCTTTCTTTTTTTGTCATTTCCAGTGTTATGTTAATAACACATAGCTTTCCTTAAACTTCACTGAATTAATTTGGTACCCTTGTTTCTTACCTCTGATTGTTTCATTGCCATCAAGGCATTGTGTGCGGTTAACAATCTCTGTCTCAATGCCAGTAGAACAGAGATATTTCTTACTGTGATACATGTGCACTGTGTTTCACCTCTCCCCTGGCCTCTGTCATTGGACCCTCTACTCTCACCGTCCTGTGAGGCCAAAAGACCAAAAACCTTGGGGGTCATCTTTAATTCCTTTATCTCCTTTACTACTTACCTTTTGGAGCTTGTAAAATAAAACATGCTTTTAGCTTGTCCTCCATGCAGGCAGTGTACAGATCCCCACCTTCCCCCAGAAGCTGAACATATGAGTAGCCCTGGTCCTGTGACTACTGCAGCAGCCTCTTCCTTAACCTCCCCCTCTGTTGTCTATGCCCCCTTCGGATAATCTAGAATAGGACTGCAAGACTCAACCTTGGCCCTACAATGTGTACATTGGCTCCTGTTAATTGCAAGTACTACAATATGGCCAACTTTGTTTCCCTTAATTCTGTCATGCTAGAGCCCTCTGCTGCTATAACTCCCATACTGTGATTGTGAAATGCTTTTTGAGTGGGAGGCATTTCTCTGTCTTTGGTTGGTGCTTCCCTTTCGAACAGGTTTCCTGCTCCTCTTTTCCTTGAGCTGGAATACCTTAGGTTCCAGAAACTTCTGAAAACTCTGCTTTTGTGTTCCTGTTTTACTTAAACCCTTCCCTGCTATCTCACTCGACTGGCACTAACACTGGTGGTCTGGTCCCTCATGAACCCTACATGTTGCAGGCCCTATATGTAGTTGCCACTAGTACCCCCACCCCCTCAGCACTGCCCTTGTGGGTCTATCACCTGGCGGCTCTGTACCATACCCTTGGGACCCCTCTGCCCCAGCAGGTAGCTAGTAGCCTCCCATTTTGGCATCACTTGACCCTTGACTTCTGGGCTCCTATGAGCACTTGGCAATCCCTACTCCTCTTTCCATTCATGCACTTAATTTACTGCACAATGCATATAATGTTTTGGGCTAAGCAAGGGAAATGTATATGCAAAAGATGTGTAGAACATTTTTAAGTGGCAGTTGGTTTGCACGTTTGATATATTGATAGGGTTATATGTAGAGTGTTTTTAACAAATTGGTTGATATATGTGTGACTGTTTCAAAGTAGGCAATGAGGGAGTGCTACATACATAACAATAAAAAGGGTAAAAGGGCTGTTTTGTGCGATGGTGTGCATGTGAAATCGGGTTTTTTAACAATGCATGGACTGCTGAGACCACGGATAGTCATAAAGGGCCATGAATTATGGTCTTTATTGTACTGCAGAGAAAAGTATTTGGGACAGAAAATAGTTTCTGTGCTTTTTTCTTTTTCTCCAGTATACAACTGTCCTTTATTTCCATTAGCATAGTATAATATGCTAATGGGATGTTGGAGAATGGTATTGAGTTTAAATATTATAATTAATTATAATTATAATTATTTAAAAAAAGATATAATTACTGAAAAATGTATAGTATATGGACTCTATAAGCATATTTGTTTTACTCCTATTTTTAAACTGTGAAAGGTGGTTCCTAACCTTTTTTTGGTGATTTCTTTTTCTTTCTTTTTTTGCAGTCGAGGTTAGGAAGTTAGGGAAGGGACACCAACCACAGATATAAAGGGACAGGTGGACAGGGGAATATGTTGGGTGTGTGTTAATTTTAAGCTAGGGGTTAGTGTTTCTCATGCTCCTTGAGTATAGCCCCGAAAGCACTGTGAAACTGCTCCCCCTTGAAGAGTGGTGTGTTGCAGTAAATACACAGTACTGTTGTCTTGGAAAAATATGTATCAACAGCTTCTTTTATGGCTTGCAAGGTAGCTGGTGGTCATTTCTTCATGTAAATTATGTACTACTAGAACAGAAGAAAATATTATTCCAATGAGCTGTGCATACAGTACATTATTTGTTTATATTGAAAGATGTATTGTTTACCATTAGAGATTTCATCATCCATCACTCATTTCTTATTTAGGGAAGTTTTCTTCTAGCCAGTAAAGTGTGTTTGCCATTTCTGCCAAATTAAACATCTGTGATCATTGCTTATGATACATGTTTATAAAATGAATGCTAATAATAGAGAAATAAATACAGTGTACTTGCTATTGGTGAGCAGTTGTTTTGCAATGAGCTGCTGGTGCATCTCAGTCTGTATGAAGAGTTGTACTGAACTGAAAATAGGAGGTGTACAGTTATGGTTTGTGTTTGGTGCATTCCACAATATTGTGTGCTAATTGAAAAAATGGTTTTTACATTTTGAAATGTTGAATTGTACAAAAAGATATATTTGGTTATAGTAAATATAAGTACTGTTGTTTTATGTATTTGTCTTTGTTGGTTGAAGGGCACAGCATGTTCTGTTGTCCCCTGTGCTTCCGGGTTTTGTTGATGCTACTTGCTGTCCGCGGACTTTTGTACTGTCAGTTAACTCTACAGCTGCTACATTTTCTCTGAGTATGATATAATGAACTTGTTGCAAATTAAGGGGGGTTTGGTAAAATGTGAAATTCAGTGAAAAAACGTTGTTTAAGGGACGTTATGGTTAAGTTGCATTAATAAAAACCTATGAAATTCAGTGAAAAAACGTGACGTTATGGTTACAAGTAAAACTGAAAAACCCCAGAAATTTGCAAGTTCTGGTAAGCTAAGCAAGCGTAACTCATGCCACCACCGTGCACTGTTAAGACTAACATCCAGAAAAATAAAACATGGACGGATTTGGAGCAAAGTTGTGCAAGGAGCATTGGCAAGGACCCAAAAGCATGGTTTTGCAAATGTGTCTTTGTTTTATTTTATGAAAACTGTCATAATGTAGGTACAAAAAATAGTGATATAACTTTGGTGACTGAGGTATAGCCTGTGGCCATGGGCAGTAGCCAGATTGTGTAATTCATGGCCTGTGGCCATGGGCAGTGGCCAGATTGTGACTCGGACTAGCTAGCTACTGGCGATGAGAACAAGGCACTGGTAATGGGGTTAAAGTGGGAATGGACACCAGGGACTGGCTATGTCATAAGGCTTTTCAAAATCAAGATAGGTTTGAAAGGGAACGTAAATCCTGCCTGCACATAAAATTCTTCCCGTGGTTACACCACGAAGTGCTGCACAGGATGCATCAACAGATTGCTGTGACATCCGCTGCATACATGCAGAGAAAATGCTATTCAGCAGTTAATTACTGAGCACGCCGAACCAGGTGCCCACATGGTCATCAGGCCAACCCTCCAAATCATTAACCACCCATATTTGCAACCATACCGGGACAAAATATTAGGAATGCATGCCGGGCTCATTTTCCACAACCTTGCAGCAATGACTGGTCCACAATCCACAAGCCTTGAGAGCGACCCTAGAGAGTCGAAACACGTATCGTCTGACTTCTAAAAATAAATATAGCACCAACAATGGTTTTCAAGCCTGCTTTATTACGACAACAGTTAATTATTGACTAACCCAGCGCTCAGGTGAACAGGGCTCACTCTCCTATTCGAAACCTAACACTTGAAGAAGAAAGGGCACCTTCACAAAAGAACTGCATCACCAGCAGCAGGGTAATCCGTTTAAAATACTAGATGAAGCACAGTGATTTACCCATTCTACCGCCCTGCAATTACTTGATAATGGTGTACTCTGATTTGATTATTGGGGCATGCAGCATGGCCGAAGTCCTGGGTTTGAATGGGAACACATATTCTGCTTGTGGCTACAGCCGGAATTGCTGTACTGAATTACGACAAACCTGCATGAGGTGCATCAGCAAGGCCCTGAAAGCATGCTTTTTGTGTTTTATTTTTCCAGTGTCCAAATGTAAGCAAAAACAATGGTGATATAAGTTTGATGCAATGGGCCTGGCCTTCTGCAAGGATGAATGCCTACTCTGATTTACGTATTGGGGTATGCGGCACGGCCGAAGCTCTAGGTTTAAATGGGAATAAGAAATTCTGCTTGCGGCTGCAGCCCTGAGTGCTGGACGGGGTTGCAGCAAACTTGTGGAAGGAGCATCAGCACAGGTACTTTTGCAAATCTGTCCTGTGTTTTACTCTTTTGAAAGTGTCGAAATGTAAGTATAAAAATTATTGAGATAACTTTTCTGCCATCTGGCAGTGGACCTGACCCTCAGCAAGGACAAATGTCTGATTTGCCTATTGGGGTATGCGACATGGCCAAAGCCCACGCCCCATGGATTGTGGAGACTGGCCATGCAAGCTATGAGCTCTGGCCAATGGTTACATTATGAGGGTATAGTGGACACTGAACTATGATGCTGGGTAGGTGCAGTGGATAACAGGGGTGGTTTGGTGGGGCTGGGGTCATGGTCGAACCTCATGTCCTAGGCAATTGAACAATGGAGCTCATTACGGGTCTGGCGGTAATCGTGCCGCTGCTACTAGCAGGTTGCCGCCGGAATCGTAAATATTTACCGGCGCCTGACTTTCCAGTGCCACTGGGGGATTACAATCCCGGTGGTCCTGAAAGTCAGGTGCTGGTAAAATATTGTTCCCCATTCCAATAGAGTCCCATAGGACTCTGCGAATGTGGACCACAAAAAACCACTGGCACCGCTGCAGTGCTTCCGTGACGGTCTGCCTGCCATGGCCGCTGTGTCCGGCAGGGTCAAACCTGTCGGGCACGGCGGCCCTGGCAGGCCGATCTGTAGTATACCGGCCTGGAAACAGTGGTACCGGTAAGCTTACTGTCACCGTTGTTTCCGGACCAGCATACTTGTAATGAGCCCCAATGATTTGCATCCCCAGCATAAGCTGCTGATAACGACACACACAAGTATGTGTTGCAAAAAAAATGTTTGTTAAATTCGGTTTATTGTTTTTTGATGTATGTTAAAAGAAGAGTTATGAATAACTTATATAAAGTGATGTAACATTATGAAACATTTTCACTTATAAAACTGTTCTGCCGGGGACAGTGGGCCTGCCCCTCGACAAGGACAAATGTCTACTTTGATTTGCCCATCAGGGTATGCGGCATGGCCGAAGCCCATACCCCATAGATTGTGGAGACTGGCCATGTAAGCCATGAGCACTGGCCATTGGTTACATTATGAGGGTATAGTGGACACTGAACTAGGATGCTGGGTAGATGCAGTGGATAATGGGGTGGTTTGGTGTGGCTGGGGTCATGGTCGAGCATTATGTCCTAGGCAATTGTACAATGACTTGTGTTCTTCAAGCATGCACTGCTGATTATGGCACACAAAACTATGCGTTGCAACAAATATGTTAACGGAGGTTTATAGTTCTTTGAAAAATGTTAAAAGAGAATTTATTAATAACTTATATACAGTGATGTAACATTTTGAAACATTTTCACTTATAAAAACCTATTCAATTGACAAAAATACTTTGTTACAAGGACGTTACGGTCAAGATATACCCCATCCTTGGGACTCCTCCGCACCATCAATTAACTAGTGGCTTCCCACCTAGACATCCCTTGGCATTTCCCTTCTGGGCTCCCATGAGCACTTGTCCATCCGTACTGCCGCTTTTATTTATGTACTTCTCTCACTGCACAATACATATGTGCATTTACAGGAGCTATGTACAATTCTTTGGTATAAGTATGGGAAATGCAGATGCAAAAGATTTGTAGAACATTGTTAAATGGCAGTTGTTGGGTCAAAGTATGTTGATAGGCTATATGTAAGAGTTTTCTTAAGTGATTTGTGGATATATGTGTGAATGGTTTATAGCAGACAATCAGGGACTGTTACAAACATAACAATAAAATGAGTAGAAGGGCTGTCTTGTGTGATGGTGTGCATGTGCAATCCGGGTTTTCTAATAAAGCAATGGCTAGACAAGGGAATGCAAATGGCAATGGATTATGGTGTTTATTGTATAGAAGAGAGATGAATTTCAGACAGAAAATTGAATCTGTGCCTTTTTCTTTTTCTCTAGTATACAATTGTCCATTAATTCCATTAGCATGGTCGAAAATGCTAATTGGAATGTTGGAGAATCTTATTGAATGTAACTACTTTACAGAAAAATGTAAAGTAGATGGAGTCTATAAGCCTATTGTTTTGTTTTTTAACTGTGAAAGGTGGTTCCCAAAGGAACCTTTTTTTGTTTTGTTTTTTTATTTTAAATGTTACTTTTTTTGCAGGAGAGGCCAGAAAGTAAGGTGGGGAGGGAAATGAGGGAAGGGGCACCAACCACAGATATGTAGGGGCAGGTGGACAGGAGAAGATGTTGCACTTGTGTTAAATCTAAGGTAGGGGGAGTGTTTCTCATGCTCCTTGATCACAGCTTCAAGAGCACTTCACAATTGTTCCCCCCCGCACAGTGGTGTGTTGAAGTATATACAGAGTACTGTTGTCTTCGAAAGGTATGGATCAATAGCCTTTTTTATCGCTTGCAAGGTAGCTGGCGGGATGTTGTGTCCCACAGAAGTAGGTTGTGGTTGAGGAAGATGACGTTGAGGAAGACAGCCTTCTACTTCCAAAGAAAGAAACAGCCTTTCTGAGAGCATTGTGGTGGTTGGATTTGGTGTGGCGGTGCATGGAGGTGGTCCTGTAGGAGTATTGCCGAGTTTGTCCGCAACTGAGTACAATCTTGCATTTCACTTTTGTAGCTTTAGCCTTTGGTGCAGTCCCGATAATGGTAAAGAACTGGCAGACCCTTGATTCTCTCTGGGTGCTAGTGGTAGGCACTTCCTCTACCTCATCTTCCTGTTCCTCTTCATTGTCTTTTGAAGTTTGCACTTCTTTAGGTGTGTCGGTCCTCCAGCTGGTGGTGGTGAGGTAGTGGTGGCTCATGGGGAGGAGGGATGGCCTATCGTTGATGCCATTTTAAAGATAAATAGCAGTTGTGCTAATGTTCTTTCAAGTATGTGCTGTGTGCTGGATTGTTAATGGATAATGAGTAAGAATAAGTGTAGGTGCTGTGGAAGGGTACATTTTGAGCTTGAAGGTTCCTAGATGAGCAGAAAAATGCAGTTCCAAACTGTTTGCGATGCGTTTATGAACACGTAATCATGCCGCGCATATGAGTGGTCACGTGACACTGTCCAGAAAGTCCGCAATTATGTCAGATGTTCTCGAAAGTCGATGAACACAAAAAAGTTGCAAAAAGTGTATAGAAGTGTTCAAAATTATACTAGAAGGAGTTTTAAGGTGAAATGAAACTTTGTAAATTAAACAAAAACATTTCTATATTCGGGTAAGTTTGATATTAGTAAGTTGTGGGAAAGTAGACTGCACTGGTAAATACCCATGAAATTCACTGAAAAACATTTTTTAAAGGGACGTTATGATTAAGTTGCACTAATAAAATCCTATGAAATACAATGAAAAAACGTTGGTAAAGGGATGTTATGGTTAAGTTACACTAATAAAAACCTATGAAATACAATGAAAAACCATTGTTAAAGGGACGTTATGGTTACAAGTATGGTTAACCATGCTGTCCCTTTAACAAAGTTTAACAACTTCCTTCCAACTCTCCCTCCAACTACCAACTCTCTCTCACAGATGACAGTCCTTCTTCATCCAAGGTACTCAAAACTCACTTCAGCTTCCAACTTTCTCCTCCTGCTCTACCCTATGCATTTCTCCCCCAAACCACTCTTTGCCAAATTCCTGCGGGAGTTACTACTACAACTCAGACATGTCAGACTGAGCTTATAAAGTGGCCGCTTTATATGATAGTGCATCTCCTGCCATTGATGGAGCTTATTAATATGGGAGAATTCTGTGTAGTAAGGGACTGGCTGCTCTTACATTAGGCCATGTGCTATGGTCCTGTGGTTTGGAAGGGGGCTGGCCTGAGGTTATATGAATGTCTGCCTCCATCTTTTATTTGGATGCCTGCATTTGAATGGGATTTCTTTCTGTCCATGTTAACCATCTGCTGCAATTGCCTGCTCTATTCTATTTCCACCAAGTCCCTTAAGCAGGAATAAGGATTTAGAAAATCCTCTGGTAAGCATGGGAAGCAGTTTATTATATATGCAATTTTTTAGACACGTGAAATTTGAAATGTTGTAAACCTTCTGATGCTTGTTAGGCTGGGATAATAGCATTTGATTATTTTTTTCTTTGCGTGGTCCTTGCAAGCCAATTCCTTAGTACTCAGGCATAACTGTATGAATCAGGCTTCCCTGGCCTGAAGGTTATATGTCACAGTGAGAAATGTGTCTTTCAGGATCATTGCCGAAGAATAAAATATGTATTCTTGTGCTCATCAGAAATGCTCAAATGTTGCAGTGTTTTTTCCCTTAAAGGGAGAGACTTCCTTTACTACAAAATATGTCGGAGTCATGTTATGATGTTGGAGTGTCTGGAGTGCCTCTCTGCTAGTGTCAGACTATTTTAGGTGTTTGGGTATCCCCTACCACTGTTGTGGTCACTGGCATTGAAGAGGGTTTGGGGTGCGAGTGCTCCTGTGACGGCCCCATGTCTTAATACAGGGAACCAGTGAGGGTGGTCAGGGCATCCTTCATATAACTCCTCTGTGTCCAAATTCCACTAGCTCAGGTTGGGACGTTGTCCCTGACCAACCTACTGTTGGTCCCCAAGGTTCAGATATGGACTTCATCACCTATTTCATAGAGCCCTCTCCCAAAGCCTCAAAGAGGTAATAGCACAGGTAGTCAACATTTATCTATTTTCCTGCTGGCTGATGGACCACTGAGAATGTTTACAATTGTAAGGCCAGGAACCATTGCATAATCCTGGTGTATGCATCTTTGGCTTAAAAGAGTCAGGTGAAGGTAGCATAAACTTTGTACTGTTCTCGTTTGTCATGCAGTACTAAAGGTATTCTAGGGCCCACCGGATTGCCAGACATTCCAATTGCACACTAATTAGACTTTCTACTGATGAATAGGATCAGTTGCTTAAACCCATTGTGTTTTCGCTAAAGCACCATGCCTACATCAGCATCAAGAGACATCTGTCTACAGTATGAATTGTTCATTGAAGTCTGGCATTATGGCAAGCAGAGGTTGCATAGTGAATGCATTAATTTGCTAAAGGTTTTATCCTTACTAGCAGTCCACTAGATCTTGGAATACTGGAACCTTTCAGCTGCTAGGCAAGAAGTCTGGCGATTGGCAGAAAAACAGGATGGCATTAGTTGATAAGGCCAAAAAGTAAATATGTGTAGCTCCTTCTTAGTCTTCAGGACTAAGATTTTCTTGAGACTGTGGACTTTATTTATTTTGGGAAGCACTCTTCCTCGTTGTACTAGGAAATACAAATGGAACGCAAGGACATGTGAAATGTAGCTGGGTTTGAAGTGAGCCCTGTCTTTGGGAGGGTTTTTGGTACAGTGACAATGGCACCGGCAGAACTACCGGCACCATTGTCACTGTATAGCCACATTCGTACAGAGGCCCAGTGTCTTCACAAAGATGTAGGGCTATATTACCCTCAGGATATTGTGGTGTGGTAACTATCATACAATTGTGTGTGAAGCATATATAAGCTTTAAAATCCACTTAGGCTTTCAGTGGAAGGAAGCTTTAAGATATTCTCCTTTTTTAACGACTGGCATCTTTCATGGTTACAACTAATGGGAGTGGCATCAAGGGTCCACAACACGGAGAGAAAAGTAAATTGACAACCGTCCCAGGCAAAATGTTCTACTCAAAAATATGATTTATATCCGAAGATTTCAGTGACTTGATATTGAAAGAGACGGAAAGTGAAGGAGAGCTTTGATAACACAGGGTTCCTTTAAAGTTATCTGCCTACATGGATTTTGATGCCTACCTTCATTTGGCATTTCACTAGATGCACATTTTCATTTTTGAGGGACTTTGGTGAAAAGACAAACGCGGTTCTTAATAGAGAGTTTAAAAGTGTTTCAACTACTTGATTGAATATTTTTAAACACACCCAATGTGTAACTCAAAGGGCCTACCCAATTCCCTTATGCTTTGGCTAGCTCAAAACTATGATATCATCACATCTGGACCGAGATGGGAGTTGAACACACATTACACAAAGCTGCCCTAATCATGCATTCTATTCCCAGGTTCAGGGTGCAAAACAGACTGACACATCTTTCCAAAGACAACAAAAACGCCAACATTAAGCGAGATTCTTTTTTTAAAACTTCACATATTACCACATGATATGAACAAATTCCAAATGCTTGCACACGCATTTGCAATATTGATCAATGAGCAGATTTTTATGGGAATAAAATAGGAAATGATTTAAAGATTTGAAAGCATTTCTATCACTTCTTGTTCAGTGTCAAGTTACTGAAATCAAATGACGCATTGTACTATTTGTGATAAATAATGTATGTGTGCTGGACAGCTAATAAGAGCCAAACAACACATCTTTTACATAGTTTGTGCAGGTTCTCATAGCATGGAAACTATGCTTTGAAATGTGCCTTTTTGACTTCTTGAGGTCTGTTATATTATATACACCCAGCTTTAATGGCACTGTAAAATGCTGTACAATGCATTTCTATACTTTTATAAATTGCTCGAAAGGTTAAATAATGAATGTCTCATGCATTGTGCCTTCCCCTGGAACGAAACGAGTCCAAAATTGCAGGGGAAGATCTTTTAGCTTTGTGCGTATTAATCCACATCCCGCAAAGATGGACACTTTTGTGAGGGATCTTGTTGCAGGGAGTGCCCTTCAAGGACACAGACCAAGGGAGGTAGAGGAGGAGCAACATGGGCAAACGTCCTTTAGTTGCATAAATAAAATCAGACACAGCAGCACGTCTCTGCATGCTTCTTTATCAATTAATGGTGTCCAACAACTGGCGATGAGGAGAAACAAGCTGTTGTTCGCTCGCAGCCGAAATTGCTGCTGCGTCATGCATGCTACGTGGGTAGCCACCTCTGTTCCGCGTCCATTGACATGTCCTGCTGGCAGTGATCCAGTTCCTGCGTCTGCAACAAGTCCAAATCCTTGCTGCATCAACAGCGCTGCCCCCGGCAGTCCTTGCAACTCCCGGAGTCCGCGTCCGGATCCAGCCTGGTGTGTGAACGCTGTAGCTGCTCTACGGAAGTGTGGCCTGGCACCCGTCTCCTTCCACTTAGCTGCACAGACAGCTACGCGCATATGCCTGGAGGCAGCCTACTCACCAAAGAGAATTAAGATGCCAGTGGGTGGAGAGTGCCTCACAGAGGGCGCAAGTTTGATTTAATCTGCAATTGTCATGCCGGCATGCTGGAGAGCACCATCCTGGGCTGCACATTCACTAACTGAACTCTCTGATGGACATCAACAAAATATATATGTATATAAGAGTGATGCTACGGTGGTTGCACGTGGGTCAGTTCACTTTCAACTGCTGCTATAAGGAGCAGTGTGGAGTAGTGGAGGCAGAGTAGAGTTAGTCCACATAGGTACACCGGCAGACACTGCTGAAGTCCGTAGTAGCTGCCTACCACTGACCAGGTCTGTCAAGGCTTGGGAGGCTGCCCACACCCCATGAAGTACTGTCCACCCACACTACAAGCATTTTGTCAGTAGTGGCTGGCACCAAATACTGCAGTGAGGAGGAGAGTGCTTGTCGGGTGCGTTGGGTGATTTGCAAGAGTCCACCATGGAAGAGCAGGCAGAAGATCAAGGGGTGCTGCAGCAGTGAAACACTTAAGTGGCGTTTTTTAGGGAGCCATGGCCTTTCACCCTGCAACCTCAACACAACCAAGGTCTGCAGTGGACAGAATGGGTTAAAGACTTTGATCACATTATTAGGGCTACAGGGGAGGAGAAATCTCGGATCCTGAAGTACATTTCCATAAACCTTGCTGGGAAGGAGATAAAAGGGATCATCAAGACAATCCCGGCCGGGGAGAGAACCATCTTTGATGGGCTTGTGGCGGCACTGAACAAGAAGCTTGTGTTGTGGTATAACCTAATGGAGACTAGGGGAGATATGTATTCACTTAGTGTCAACAATCTCCACATGAGAACGTGAAAGAAGTAATCTCTTGACTATGACAGAAGTTGGTCCACTGCCAGTTCTCACCATTTTTCGATGATAAGGCGGTTCACCTTTTCATCATAGAGGGCTGTGTGTCATCAGCAATACAGAAGCAGCTACTAAAGAAGCCACTGATGATCAACAAGGTTGTAGAGATGGAATCCACAAAAGAGTTGAAATCCTCAGGCGACTGTTGCAGATTTTTCAGTGACCAGGAAGCCAGAAAGAGGACGTGGTCACAACCTGATCATGTCAAGAGGTCTGCAGAGAGACGAATTCTTGTAGGCACAGACTGGCCCCTGTCCACAGAGACTATGTTATCGATGTGGTCAGGCATTCCCGCATGCTGGAATGTACTCAGTTGTCAGCCAAAGATACTCAAAATGTGTCAGGGAAGGCCATTTCCACAATGCATCCATTGGTGAGCCCTGCCATTGATTGCTAGCCCTGTGTATTACCTGATTTATGCATCCAACTGTGAGCCCTGCCATTGATTGCTAGCCCTGTGTATTACCTGATTTATGCATCCAACTGTGAGCCCTGCCATTGATTGCTAGCTCTGTGTATTACCTGATTTATGCATCCAATTGTGAGCCTTGCTATTGATTGCTGTCCCCTGTGTATTACCTGATTTATGCATCCAACTGTGAGCCCTGCCATTGATTGCTAGCTCTGTGTATTACCTGATTTATGCATCCAATTGTGAGCCTTGCTATTGATTGCTGTCCCCTGTGTATTACCTGACTTATGCATCCAATTGTGAGCCCCACCATGGATTGCTAGCCCTGCACATTACCTGAGCCCTGCTATTCATTCTTAGCCCTGTGTATTACCAGACTTATGCATATCACTGGTACACTGGTACACTGACCATATGCTAGCCTCCCCTCACACAAATTATGTATATGCCAGCTACTTATACGGTTCTACTAAGGACAATCCTCCATCCACTCACTACTATAGACCTTAATATGCCTTACAATCTGATCCTCTGAGTGTCTGTGACATCCCCTAACAATACCACTAATCTAAACAACCTGATCACCAGACCTTGCAATCTCTCCCAAAGAAACCTCAAACTTCGTGCCAGACTCACCAAAATTTACGAACCCCAGCCAAATCCCTACACCCCCCTCCTAATAATTCCTCTAGAAATCTAAGAGACCCCCGGCCTAATACCAAAACTCCATCGCATATAACTACTATACTCAGCACCCACTCCAGCTCAATAGCCGACTTACTCGAGCCCACACCACCCACTCTAGGCACCGCCACAATACCCTGGCACCACTCACTGAGACCACACTGTCCGGTATAAGAGGAGCCCTAATAAATGCCCTGTCTATGGTGGCAAATGCCACAGAAATAGCTGACTTAATCGCAACTGAAAAAATTGACTTCATCGCTACCATGGAATCCTGGCTTCACCCAGTAGCCAGTCCAGCGATTATGTTAGCCATTCGGGAGGACTATACCCTCCTAAGAATAGACCGCACCACCTCCCGAGGCGGTGGTTTAGCCATAATTGCCAAAACTAGCCTAGCATTGAGACTCGCTATTCAACCCAATGTAGATTCACGTGAATCCCTGACCGCCAAATTTACCATATCTAACACCCAAACTATATCTATCCACCTAATCGACAGACCTCCAGGCCCCCTAGGCTCCTTCGAAGAGGATCTCACTAGCATCCTATCGGATAACCTTAAAAATGCCTCACCAAGCCTTCTCTTAGGAGACTTTAATCTTGGCTACAAAGGCCCTTCAGATCCCAATGCCACACAGATCAACGATTCTATCGAGGAATTAGGATTTACCCAAAAGGTAACAGGCGTTACACATACTAAAGGTAGAACCCTTGACTGGATAGCAGAGCACAACTGCCAAACTTCTGTCACTGCCATAACACCAGTGCCCTGGTCCGACCACCATCTGATCTTCTCCCTAGAAGTCACAGCTCCCCACCATGCCATCAACTTAGCCCCAGCCATTCCCACTAGGAATAAAAAGAACATTACAGCCAATAAATTCATCCCTCTAATCCTCCCTACCTTGAACTCTCTTCCTGCCTCTACAGACCCATTCACCTTGGTTGACGAGTACAACAAAGTATTTGTATTTGTATTTGTTTTATTTGTAGCGCGCACCTTCAGGCCCAGAGGCATCAGGGCGCAAAATTTAGACAAGGTTACATAAGCAAACAGTTACATATATTCAAAACAATAAACATAGACAGTGCACAGTATTCAGGGCATACAACAATATACATATTTACAGAATGGGGCGGGCTCCTAGGAATATAAGAGGTCCAGAACTCAAGGCTGGTTGAAGAGCCAGGATTTGGTTTTGGATTTGAAGGCACTAAATCATTGTTCAGATCTGATGGTGAGGGGGAGGGCGTTCCAAAGCTTGGATGCTAGGACGGGGAAGCTAGATCCACCCGCTTTTTGTAGTTTGAACCTAGGAATGGTTAGACAGTGGGTTTGGGCCATTCTCTGCGGGCGGGTGGGTGTGTGGCGGAATAACCGGCTGCAGAGGTACGGTGGGGCTTGGTTGGCTAGGCATTTGTGGGTAAGGCCTAAAACTTTCAGTGAAAATCTCTGTTTGACCGGTAGCCAGTGTAGGTTGGATCTAGATTCCGAGATGTGGTGGTTTCGCGGGATTTTTAGGGCTGCTCTAATGGCGTTATTCTGGGTGATTTGCAGTTTGTTCAGATTCTCTTGGCTAGTACCAAGGTAGAGGGCGCCCCCATAGTCAATTCTGGCCATGATGAGAGTTCTGGTCAGTGTGACTGTGTTAGGGGTGGTCAGAAATGGTCTGCAAGCTGCAATAAGTTTGCAGGTGTATGCTGAGGAGGATCTGACTGCATTTGTTTGTCGAGATAGGGATAGTGTGGCGTCAAGATAGACGTCTAGAGTTTTGGTGTCTTTTGAAACTTGGATGGTGTTGCCATTGATGATAAATGATTGGTAGGATGGCTCAAGTTTACTGAGACGTTGCGTAGTGCCCAAGATGAGGAGCTCACTCTTGTCATCATTAATGTGCCATTCAAGCTTGGATGACCAGGTAGACATCGTTCAGGGCCTTAGTGTCAGCCAAGTAGTCACTGGTGATGGGAATGAGTATCTGGGTGTTGTCAGCGTAATTTGCATAGGAGACACCCAGATAGTCAAGTACATCAAAGAGAGGCTTTGTAAAAATATTATAGAGCGTTGGCGACACACAAGAGGCCTGGGGGACGCCGCAGTGAATAGGGGAAGGATCTGCAGCTGCAGATTGAGAGAAGACCCGCATAGATCTATTGCTCAAGAATGATTTGATCCAGGCCGTAGCTGATGGTGAGAAATGGGCGGCCGAGTGAAGATGCTTGCATTAGATTTGGTGATTGACCAAATCGAAGACCGCAGAAAGGTCGAGTAGTAGTAGCAAGGCAAGTTTGCCGTTGTCCTTTAGCACTTCAATTTGGGTTTTTAAGTCTAGTAGAGCTGTCTCTGTTCTGTGTCTAGGGCGGAAACCAAGTGCTTCCAAGTGTTCTTGGATTTGCAGTTATGCTGCACGGTCTAGGATTTTTAACAGGAACGGGACAGTAGTAGTGGGTCGGTAGTTAGTAGGTATGCTAGGGTCGAGGGAGGGTTTTTTGAGCAAGGGGATCACCCATGCATCTTTAAGGTTGTCGGGAACGGTTCCTGTCTTAAAGGAGGCGTTAATGAAGGATGTGATAAATGGGGCCAGATCGCGGGCAAATCCCTTAATAATTAGGGCAGGGCAGGGATCACCCTGGCAGTTGGATGGTTTGATCCTCAGAATAATGTTTTCTACCTCCGCCGTGGTGAGCGGTGAGAAGGCAAATCGTTTGCAGTTGGGCAAGTCAGGGGAGAGGAACCCTACCAAGGTAGGAGGGCGATTGTCCAGTTTTAGGCTATCTTGTTTGGTGGTGATTTTAGATTGAAGCATGGAGATTTTATTCAGTATCGCTGCCTGAATGTTAGCACACCATTTGCTATCTTTAATGCAGGTGTCAGGGGGGGTAACCGGGGTTTCAAGCTCTTTTGAGATCTTAAATAGTTCCTTAGAGTTGGAGTCAGCATGTAGGATGCGATTATTAAGGGATTCTTTTTTCGCCTCTATAATGGCTGCTTTATAGGTGAGCGAAAAGTAATGCTATCTGCCCCAGACACCATAGCACCCCATAAAATTAGAAAGAGCAAACAGAAAAAAACATTTCAACACATGGTTTTCGCCCCACCTAAAAGCCATCAGACTTGAGAAACGTAAATGTGAACAAATTTGGAGACAAGACCCATCCGATGATAATAAAAACAACCTCCCAAAACTAGCCTCCATGTACAAAAAATAAATAATCCTTGCTAAACAAGAATCTTACAACCTGTGCATTACCCAAGCCAATTCCAATACTAAAGAACTGTTCACAATTATGAAAGAAATCGAAACACCTATCCAAGCCCCTGACACGTGCCTTAAGGACAAAAACTGGTGCACCAACATTCAAAGTACCCTAGTTAATAAAATAACGAAGCTTCTGGCAAAAATTACCATTAAAAAAGATTCCCTCCTCCGTGCCTCCAATCCTAATAATATCACTGCTCCTTTGCCCCCGAACACCCTACCTCCTGCCCCCTCTGAACTGCCTACACCCCTCTTCAACTTCGAGAAAGTATCCACTCTGGAAGTTGAAAAAGTCATCCTAACCCTCAAACCATCTGATTGCCACGGTGACCCCTGCCCAGCTCAAATTATAAAGGATGCTGCACGGACCTATCCCCATTCATAACTAAGCTTATAAATGACTCATTCTCTACTGGCACCATTCCCAACAACTTGAAACAGTCTTGGGTCCTCCCACTCTTAAAAAAACAAACTCTTGACCCATCCATTCCCACTAACTATCGCCCCATTAGTACAGTACAGTTCCTTCTGAAGATCCTAGATAAGGTGGCATGCCGCCAGATCCAACAATATCTGGAATGCAAACACCTTCTAGGATTAGGTCAGTCAGGTTTTAGACCTCAACATGGAACGGAAACTGTGCTGATTGACCTTAAAGCACAAATAGACACCCTGAGAGACAATGGTAATACAGCACTTCTACTGTTGCTCGACCTCTCAGCGGCGTTTGACTTGGATGACCACAAGACTCTCTGGCAACACCTGGACTCTGCAACCCACTTCTCACAAGAAGCCATAGGTTGGATCCAATCCTTCCTAGACAATAGAACCTTGCAGGTCTTCACACCCTCAGCAGCTGCGGACCCTATACCTATTACCTGTGGTGTGCCCCAAGGCTCATGCGTTTCACCCACCCTGTACAACATCTTTACAAAGCCCCTTTTTGATGATCTAGATGGTCCGGGCATCACCTACACTAACTATGCAGATGATACACAGATACTCATCCCATTGACGGGAGATTATAACAAAGATTTGGCCTTCGTTAATAGAGTGCACCTCATCATTCAGGCATGGATGGCATCTCATGGACTATGCCTGGATGATGACAAAACAGAACTCCTCATTGTCGGCACTACAGCAAATCTTAACTAATTGGGCCCTCTCTACTCTAATTTCACGATAGACAACAATAACATCACAGTAGCCAAGGAAGTTAAAACTCTTGGCTTCTACCTAGACTCTACTCTCACTTTCAAAAAACAAATAAATGCCATGGCCTCGGCTATCACTTACACTTGTAAGCTAATCAAAGCAGCTAAGCCATTCCTTACACCTAATAATTGCATTACTCTAGCAAGAGCTTTGGTATTATCTAAATTAGATTACTGCAATGCCCTTTACGTCAGGAGCAACAAATACATTACTAATAAGATCCAGAGCTTACAAAATAATGCTCTGAGAGCAGATCTCAACATTCCGAAGAAAGCCCACATATCTGACTTCAGAAGATCCAACAACTGGCTGTCCATAAAAGACAACATTTTCCTTAAATCAGCCTTCTTGACTCATAAATGCCTACACATGGCCGCCCCACTGTACCTCACCACTAGATTCTTGAGACAATCCACTAACTGCCCTTCTAGAACAGCTACTGCCAACTTACTTCAAGTGCCTAGATTTAAACGTACAAAGACAGGCGGCAGCAGCTTCCCGGTCAAAGCTGCCCAAAATTGGAATTCACTCCCACCGTCTTTAAGGGAAGACATGCCTTACCCACACTTTAGATCCAACCTTATCCACTGGATAAAGGAACATGATATCTGACTCCTCACCACTCTATGATCATAATACTGTCCACCTTTACTGTATAATAAGTGCTGTCTGATGTTTCCCTCCACCACATACTCATCTGCATGACAACTTCAGCACTGCTTTTAATGTATTGTAATGTAACGCACAGCACTGTAACCTAAGTTGAACAATCCTCTTTTGCTTTCTGTGCCCTAATAACCTTGGGTCTGGTGCGCTTTATAAATAAATAAACAAACAAGCAAACAAACAATGTCTGTTGAGAAGGGAGACCATTCCCTGCTGGACGACAACCGCAAGTGTTGCCCAAGGGCTGGCACCCACCTGCCAGACCTACTTCGCAACAGCTGTTGAGACCACCACCAGTTTATCTGCAGCTGCCAAGAAAGATGATAAGAGCCATGGACCAGGGCCAGGCCTAAGGAGAGCCCTCAGGGAAGTAAATGCCACCACAGGCGGGGTACCTCCTGGATCAGTGCAAATACCCAGGAAATACGTACTATGATTAAGATGAATACTCACAGATCGTTCCCTGAATACACTGATGATGTGGTCAATCTAATGCATGGCGAACAAGAGGGAGCAGATGCCTGAAAGGTAATGATCAAGATGGGAGAGGCGATGGCACTGTTTTGTGATAGACACTGGTGCCACCGTTAACATAATGGGGGAATAGGAATTCCTGCAAACAGGCAACAGGAGAGATTTGACCCAGTCCAAGGTGCCAACATGCCCCTGCCATCACTTGGACAGTTTCAGAGGACACTATCACACAATGGGAAGATGACCATCACCATTATCCACGAGCCCTGTCAGTGGGAAGTGCTTACTTAGCTACCGCACAGCGAAAGCACTTGAGCTGATAGATGTTCACTATCAGGACAATGAAGTGGCCTGATGTAGTGCAAACCCAGTTGAACATCAAAACATTGCTCACAGGATCGGAGCAAGTATGGGAAAAGAGGTGATTAAACAAGCCTTTCTGGAGCTATTCCAAGGGCTGGGGAAGCTAAAGGATGCCGTGATACAGCTGCATATCAACGGATACATCAGGCCTGTCCCACAGCACATCAGGAGGATAGGGTTTCACCTGCAGGAGGCAGTGTCCCGGGAGGTACAACAAACAATTGACAATGACATAATAGAAAGGATGACAGGTCCCACACCAGGGATCTCTCCCTTAGTCATAGTGCCAAAGGAAGGGAACAAAATAAGACTATGGGCCTAATTACAACGGAGGCGGTAGAGTATTAACAGCGCTGGTAGAGCTGGCGGCGCCGTTAACCCTCTACCGCCTCATTACGAGGTCTGGTCACGGGTCCTGCTAAGGACATCTGGTAAAACCAGGCATCCTTAGCGGGACCCGCTAGCAGACCACCAACAAGTGGATTACTACAAACAGTAACTACTACACCATGGAGGCGTTAACAGATTGGAGATGGAATGGTTGGAAAATGTGTGCGCAAAGCTGGCTGTGTCAGAACAGGGGACTGTGACCACGCTGACTGATGGGAGAGGAGTTCTCTCTTGTCAGTCAGTGTGTTCACGTTGCTCAGCATGACCACACTGACTGATAGGAGAGGACTCCTCTCCTGTTAGCCAGTGTGTTCATGTTGTAAGCGTGATCACGCTGACTGATGGGAGAGGAGTTCTCTCTTGTCAGGCAACATGTCTACGTGTCGGCTGCGTGGATGTTAAGGGGTGGGTTCATGGCATCAGAGGTGCACCTAGGCTAAAATGTCAGGGTGGAAAGGGGACTAACACTTCAAATGCTGGGAGAGGCGCTAACGTCAGAGGCTAACGCCAGAGGCTGTGAGGAAGGAGCAAACTTCCTTGTGTGGGGGCACCTAACATCTTTCCACATTTCGAATGAGACTATTCTGGTGAAGCTACCTCTTGCCTGTACTTCTGAAACGTCACACTTAAGGACTGCTGTGAGAATGAGATGTCTCATGTCACCACTTTCCTTCTAATCACTCCCCTAGCATGCAAGTGCTAACCATAGATCACGATTTCAATTACCTAAAAATGTATGGATATGAATGCAGGTGTTAACAGTGAAATGACTTCTCATGGCCATGCTAAACCCTATGGCAATTCCCACCCAGTTCCTGCCCTCCCCATCCCAAAACACCTCCTCACTGGAACTCTTTGAGCTAGCTTTAAACATACCCTGCCATCAAACTTTGCCCTCAATGTGCCTGCAAGCGTTTCCTCAAAGGAGTCTTCTGAGAGTTAATGACTTCATTGGAGTTGTAAACACGTAACTGGTGTAATAAAAATGTCTTAATCAGGTCTGCCTTTAGCCACTCAATTTAAAAACACCCTGCGTGTCTTTCGCTGAAGTTCTTTTAAAAATAAGCATTGGCAAAGCCAACAGTTTTGGCTTGTGTATAAGTATTAGGCACTCACCAGGCACTGATATTAGCTGCTAAGGTACTCAAACCATTTTGCACTGGCACTATCAATGGCCAGCTAATGCCAATACAGAAGTGCCTTTCCCATGCCTACATGAATGCTCAAACTGTTAGCATTGCAAGGGCTCTTTTTGCTTTTTTTGCTTTACCCTTGATGCACAGGACTATGCATCCACGTTAAAGCAAACATGCTACTTGGCTAAATTGGCCCACATTGAATGTAGGCCAATCTAGCCAGTAACAACACTTATGGTACACAGTCAGCCTGGATATACTTACGTGGCATGGCATTTTTACTGGCTGAAGGTCCGTACATGGTAATAATGGCATATATTGATGCAGCCTGCATGGACATAATTATAACAACCAGTGTGAATATATTTTTATACAGCATATCTCGCTTGGAAAGGCGGCATGAAATGTATTGGAAAATGTTCCTATGCACAATTTGTGTTTGCAACTATTGGGAATTTCCATGTGCGTCCATACAAAACCAATTGCAAACTGTATGGATTTCTACCCAATTTTGCAAAGAAAGTGCTGTAAAATGCATACTTTTTGAGAACCCCCTCTCATGCAACCCTTGTTTGGTTTGGGCTCCCTCACTGTGCTCTGTTGAGCCTGCCTAATTAGCACAACCATTTAAGCCTCTTAAGTTCAGAAATGTACCAGCCTCCACTGTACATCATTTGTCACTGTGCATGATGTGTGTTTTAATGTGCACACAGGGGCAGGGTGCTCCTTAATGATATGATATGGCATTTATAACGTGCCTGTACACAAGTGTTTCTAAGCGCGACAAGGCAAGGAGGAAGAAACAAAAGAGTAGGACAAAACAAAGATCTTACTTGTGTAATTCAGATCGCGCAAGAGCAGGGAAGGGGGGAGGGGAGATGTGCCGAGGGTGGAGTAGGATGCAGAAGTGCAGGAACAAAGGAGAAACAAGAGTGCAGCCAACGGGTGGCAAGTGTGGGTACTCATAGGTGCAGCCAACAGGTGGAGAATAAGTGCAAGAGAGGGGACTGTAGAGTTACAGATACAGACCACAAGTGCAGGGGAGCCAAGAGGCAGTGCAGATTGCAACAGGACAGGCAGGGACCTGGGCCCGAATTCAGAGCTTGACCAGGTGACCAGTGCATGGATCAGGCAGGTGATCAGCAAGGGAGAGGAAGAGAGAAGGCAGAAGTGACTGACCCTCAGAGAATTGGAGGTGGCGCAGTGGAGAGCTCATGCCATCTTATATATATTTATTCATATGATAAAAAAGTTAGTCTGGCATGAACCTTTCTTCAGTAGAGAAATCTAACTTTGCTGTAGTTGATTTGGAGTTGTAGTAATAAACCATATTTGGGATCCTGCACACAAACTCAAGGGTAGATTTCTCGAGTCTCCTGTTTGCATATGTGCCGCCGCTGGCCGAGTGCAAACAATTGTAAGGAGGCCTCACCAAATGTTTTGTCCCGGGCCTCACCACATCTTCTGACAGCCCTGCTCCTAGCACTTACCCTCCATTATCTCATACCTTCCCTCTCTCTGCACTTGCACCTTTTGAATGTTCATAAGGCCTAGTAGGCCCAGATCGATCTTTCATTGTTATATTTGCATTTGATTCCCACATTCCCTCCCTGCTGCCCTGTGGGTGCTTTGAAACATATCTCATTTGATGTATAAGCACCTTAGAAATGCACAATAAATAAAAAAATGACTTTGACAAGCTGCCCCCTGCCTTTGAGGATTCAGACTACAATGGGCCTCATTACACGGTAGGCGGTGAGCCATGGCGCTATTAGCGCCATGGCTCATGCCGGTAAAATACCGGCACCGCCTTGGCGGAAAGGGGATTTACTGCCCCATTCCAAGGTTGGAGGGGCGGTAAATCCCCTTTCCGCCATTGCCCTTCCCCATTCCCATTTCTGCCCCATAGGGCTCTATGGAAATGGGGAAGGCGCTAATTACGGCACCGCAATTTTGCGATGCCGTAATTAGCTCCGAGGTCCCTTAGCGGGTTGGATATTAACGCCTGCAAGAAGCAGGCGTTAAATCCTCCAACCCGCAAAGGGACCTCGTAGTACGGCGGTAAGGGTTAACGGTCACCGTTGCCATTAACGGTGACCGTTAACCCTTACCGCCGTCCGTGTAATGAGGCCCAATGTGTCTGTTATTGTGGTATTTTGGGCCTGGTAACACGTGAAAGTAAATAAAAAGTGAATATGGGTTTAGGTTCATGTGCCTACTTTTCTTGGCCATTCCTTCCATGATGATCATCATCCCCTTGTAGATTTTTCATTTCCACATTCAATATTTGTGCTGTGTCTCATTGAGAAGTGCACCTGCTCCCCTCTGTATCCAACCTAGCAGTCCTGGAATCATTCGGCATATTCCTTCTTTTGCTAGCCTGCAGCCTTCCATTTCAATGCATCCTTTCTTTGCTACTCAGTTTCACTACACACTTTCCTTGTTACTCATGTGTTACCTCTGAGTGGATGCACAACTGACCACTGAATTACGTTTTGTTGGTCTCCAATACATATTTCAATACCTTCACTGCTTTTACTTGCCTTCCCCTTGGCATTCAGTCACTCCTTGAGGACTATGCATTTTACCCATGCATTTCTCACTCATCTCTTTTACAGTGGATCTTCCCTTCGCCCCATCTGCATATTGCCTTCAGGCAAAACTACTCTGTACTCGTATTAACACATCTCACCTCGCTGATCAGTCTGAATCTACATGACACCTCCAACATCCATGGCCATCACTGGAAGTATGATCCCCATCCTGACCTAGTTATCAGTGTTAGTTTGTGCATATAGTCTGATGCCTACTACCCCTACACCTCTCACTCATCTGGATGTGGATGTTGTCTTTTCCTGATGATAAACACTGGCTCTTCCTCTTGCTCCCCACAACCTTGTCCTGTTGCACATTTGCCCTTAGGAACTATGGTAATGCGTATGTCCCCACAACCCTATCACTTTGTGAAATATTGTTGGTAATCTATCTAGTTTCCTTCTCTGATGTGTAAAACTTTCCCAAAATCTTTTATGAGGCGGCTCCAATGGCCCACAGTGATTACTAAGGCCTCACCAACATACATCACACTGACCACAGCTGGAATTTGGTAGGGTCTTTATGCCCATCCATTCATTTTTCGCACTCCAGCCAACCTGCCTGGAGCAGGAATGGCTTCCAGCATTCTGTCACACCCTAGAATACATTTTGCTGATCCACATATTGCAGACATATTAGAGACATGTGTGTACTGTGTGCAGGGTGGGGTGGGGTTGGGTCACATGCTGGGAAAGGCTATGAAGGAATGTATTTTCAAATGTGTGGGGTTTCTCACTCTCCCTGCTCCTCATGCTGTCCATCACAAAAACAGCTTAACTGTGGATCTCTTTATCCCAGTACATAAAAAGCACTCTTGCCTGGAGTCAAGCAATCACTGATTGCTATCAATGTTAGATGTACCAGGGAAGTCATTTGCAGGAATGATACTGGAACAGCTGAAAGCATGGGTGGGGGGGGCCCAACATTTGGAGTATCTACCAGATAGGATTTACAGCTGGGTCGGCGGCTATGCATAATATTCTTACCCTTATCCTGTTAATAGGAGCAGCTCAAAAAAATAAACAAAACACAGCAATCTATGTAGTGTATATTGACTTTAGAGCTGCTCTCGATTCGGTAGACCAACAACTGCTTTGGCAGAAGTTGGCTAAGTGGGGCATGCCAGATGCCCTCTTCAATTCAACAATGCAACTTCACGAGGAGACAAGTTCGGCTTCAACTTCAC
Organism: Ambystoma mexicanum; assembly: GCF_040938575.1. Lineage (NCBI taxonomy): Eukaryota > Metazoa > Chordata > Amphibia > Caudata > Ambystomatidae > Ambystoma > Ambystoma mexicanum. Next base: position 699,870,569 of record NC_090928.1, on the reverse strand, counting down.
TTGCTTAAGAGGGAGCACCAACTGCCCTCTCTCCCACCGTCCCTGATCACCCATCCTACCTGACTCCACCATTCCCTCCTGTGATGCTCAATAAAGTAATTACGTATATTTATATAGTACTCCTCTGCAGTTTGGCACACTCACGGCTTAGTTTAATGTTACCTTTATAAGTCAGCTGTTTGTTTTATATATTTATTTCTGTTTGTTTTGTTTTATATCTGGTCCATATACTACTTTCTTTTTACCACCCTCGTATTTCTGCTCACCACTTGTTCTCATCTTTGTGCTAGTGTAGAGGAACCCTTTGGGGGAATTCCTCAACATTCTGAAAATGGGTTATTGTAAGTGATTTCTGAAAATAAACATCCCTGTTCTTCAAATTAACATACATAAAAGAAAGGGTGACCAAATATGTATAATGATCACTTTCACTTCTTATATCATTTTCAAATCTAATGTTCTTATGCAATGACATATAGTGGTCAAAAAGATAATCGAAATATCACAAGAGTGTCAAGCAGCATAGAATAGAATAGATTAAGAAAATGTCATCATTAAAAAAAAAACATTGCATTACACTATTTCCTAATTGTATTTCTAATGTACTCATTTTATAGCTCAAATGACATACCCTAAGACATGTCTCAAATAGTGCAGCCATAGAAAATCTATTTCACATCATCAGCTGATGCTAAATTTAACTTGCAATGAGGAAAAAGAAAATCGGTCGAGAACATTTTTCAGCAGACTTTAAATTAAAGGTACACACTTAAAAAAAACAATAACTAATGGTGCGTTGTGCCAATTATATACATTACACGTCTACCTCTGTTTGTGATAAGGAAGAGAAGTCCTAAGAATACCATCCTTAAATGGGGCATTACTCGCACGCATATGTTCATTGTATGTGTCATTGCAATGTGGGGACGAGCAGTAATAATACAGATTTGCGATACATATCCTTGCATTCCCGCTTTTCTCTAGTTAGGGAATGTAACTTGACCCAGAGAGAGGGTGCACTATCAGAGAACTCCCAGCACCAACACAGGTGGCTGATGTCAGAACATTTTAGGAATGGCAGGGTACTGTGCCAGGTACCTCCCACAATATGTCATTACCACTGAACCAATTCAGAGACTATTGAGGATGGAAGAGCCGTTCTGCTGGTCACAGGAATGCCAGAGGGCATTTGACACCATCTAACGGGAGCTGGCCCCAGTGCAACACATCTGGCTTACTTCAACCCCGAGTGGCACACAGAGATTGTAGTTGATGCCAGCCTCTTGGGACTGAGCACAAGCTCGCCCAATGAGAACAGCCTGAGGTACCTGTCAGTTTTGTTGTGGCCTACACCAGCTGTGCATTGTCCCAGTAAGAGACTGCATACTTGCAGGCAGAGAAAGAAAGTCTGGTGATAGTCTGTTCATTTGAGTACTTTCACCACTTTGTAATAGGGAAAGCTTCACACTTGTTAGTGGGGGCTGCTTGCAGGCTGGGGTGATGGGGCTGGGGTGTTATGTTAATTATTTTTGCAGAGCGTGTGGTCTCCGAAGCATCTTGGCACTATGAAGAAAACCGGAGGGAATAGAAAGCGAACCAGATATCATAGAAAACATTTAGAACAAGTAGGTTTTTAGCAGCCTACTGAAGATCAACAGAATATTAGTAGCCCTCAGCTGCATTGGCAAAAAGTTCAACAATTTGGCGGCCACTTCTGAAAAGGAACAGCCCCCCACCCATTCAAATTGATAAAGGGGAACAATCAGAAGGCAGGAGCGCTTTGACCGCAAATCTCGAGTGGGTACATAAAGTTGTAATTTTTCTTGGAGATACTCAGCACCTGAGCCATGCAGAGCCCGGTGGACAGTCACCAATGATTTGAAGCGGACCCGCTGGAGAACCGGAAGTCAGTGTAATGACCGGAGAACCGGGGACACATTGGCACCATAACGGGTGCCAGTGCATATGCATGCAGCATCATTTTGTAGAAGCTGTAGGCGGTGGAAAAGATAAAGAGGCTGAGCCAGAAACAAGGAGTTACAATAATCCAACCGGCTTAAAACTAAGGAAGCCGTAACTAGTGGTCTCAGTTGTACAGGAAGGAAAGGGAGAACTCCCCAAAGTACCCGGAGTTGAAAAAAGCTGGCCTTGCAAATGGCTCCCACTTGACTTTCCATAGACAGTGAGGCTGAAAAGATAACTCCCAGATTCTTGACATCCACCGCTGGTGAGGGACATACTCTAAGTTTGGTGAGCCAAAATGTTGGGGACCAAGTAGGAGGGTCGATGATGCCGGTCACTTGTGGGCCATGAGGGGGGTTCACCACCAGGACTCGGGTCTTGTTGCTGTTCAATTTCAGCCAATTACTGTCCATCCACCCATTCACAGCCAACAGGCAACTCCTAAACTGAGACGCATGGCCCTGCTTAGTGGTATCCAGCCGGACAATAATTTGCATATCAGCAGCGTAAGAGTAACACCTGAAGCCGAATGAGCGGATGAACAAAATAAGAGGCTGAATGTTACATAAAGCAGGTGACAAGGCCGAGCCCTGGAGGACCCCACAAAGCACAACCACGGTGGCAGAAAGAAAAGAAGCAAACAACAAAGTCTGGCCACGGTCGGCCATGAAGGAGGAAAATCATGCCAGTACTTGGCCCGATAGGCCAGCTGTTACTAACCGATCCAGCATTACCTGGTGATCCACCGTATCAAACGTTGCTGATAAATCTAATAGAATCAGGACTCCTGTTCCTCCTCCATTTGCCAGTAGTCGGAGGTCATCATAAACTAAGGTGTCACAGGTGTTGTGGGCTGCCTGCAAGGTGGCGTCACAGGTGATGGGGGCTGGGAGGTCATAATCTTTCTTACATGAATATTGAGGCAATTGACACTGTAATGGGACATTTTAAATGACCCTCACACCAACCACCTAGGAAATATGTGCCCTTTTCCAAGACAGGGTAAATATGTGCCCTTTTCCAAGACAGGGTAACACAATAAAGTTCCCCCTAAAAGATTAGTCTAATTCCATGATGTCTACTAGATTGACATGCAAATAGGTGTGCTTTTATCTCTACTTTTAAATGGTCTAAACATGTATAACAACAAGCTGGAATTTTGTGACACAACTTATTTTAGTGTTTTCTCCAAATGCTCAAAGTGCAGTGGTGTAAAACAGGATTCTATTTTTGGGGCACACATTTTTTGCACTCTGCGTGCCCTTCACTGAAGTCCTGTTAAAAACAATCATTGGCAAAGCCACTAAAGGCCTGCTTAAAACAAGCATTGGCAAAGCCAAAATATTTGGTTTGTGCATATGTTTTAAGCTTTTGCCAGGCACTTCTATTAGATAACAAGGTACTCACAACGTTTTGCACCCGCTACAAACAATGGGTAGTTAATACCACTACGGCTTTGCCTACGACGTAGGCTTTGCCTTTCCCATGCCTACAGAAAAGCCCAAACTGTTTCTATTGCCAGTGCTTGTTTTAATATGTACCTAACACGCTTTCTTTATTAATTAGCACTTGCACACCTCTTACTCTATCAACCCATCAACTCCCTTGTCAAACCGGTGAAATTCAGAACGATTGTACTGCCTTTTAATGTTTTTATGAATTCTAAACAACAGTGCTTTTAGCGTTGGAACTCAAAAAACATATATAATTTTTGTCAGGATATCGTGTTTTACATTTGCAACGTGCAGACTTGTATGAAAATGTGTTGTTATTAAATTACACACTGGGGCTCATTTTTGAAAAAGGAGGACTTGCATGCAAGGGGCTTGGCACATGTGCATTATTATATGGAATTTTAGGCATTTGAACTATGTATTACCAAACAAAGATTTTAAAACAGGAGAAATTGCCTTTACATCTCGCTTTTTGCACTTTGTACACCACAATGAATATCCCATGATGGTGTAAGACAAAGAGGTTTTTGAAGGCAGAGCAGGTATATGTACTGGACATGAAAATCCCTTTCTGTGCCCACAATCAGTCTACAAAAACCACTAAAGTGATCAGAGCACAAAAAGTGTTGTTAATGCAGGCGTTATATATATATAGCCATATTCTGAAAAATGTTTTGTTCAAGTGAGTCATCACGCTAGTGTATTTCCTCACTTGCGCCAATAAAAAAGTACACATCAATTGACGAATGGCATCTGAATGTGCCTGTTGGACACCATTAATTGGTAATGAAGGACACAGACACGTGCTGGTGTGTCTGCTTTTCTTTATACAACAAAAGGACCTTGGGTCATATTGCTCCTCCTTTTCGTCCCTTGGGCTGTGTCCTCAACACCTCCCCCACACATATCTCCTTACGTCCACCTCATATTTCTTCAATGAGTCTGCTGAGTCTCATGATAATTTGTCTTGGCCGATCACCACTCTCACTCCCAATTCCCAGACCCATCAACTCTACGTGCTGAGCAGCTCCTCCTTCTTCGCCCGTGTCATTTCCTGTGTGTCCGGTGTCCCACCATGTTCTTGGTCCGGTGCTCTCTCCCCTATGGAAATTAGGTCCTTAAAAGAATGATGCGTTCGTTGTCACCTCCTTCTTTCCATTGGTGACAGTGACCATTCCCTTTCCCTTCTGGAACCCGCAAAATGTTCTTTCATACTTCAAATATGTCTTTCTTTGTATCCTCTGTTTCACCAGGACTTCATCTCCTTCACCAAAGACTTTCATCTTCGCCCATCTCTTCCGGTCAGTCTGTTCCTTTGCTATTTCTTTCCCTTGGCATCTCTCTCTCTCTCGTAGATCTGCTTCCATGATCTCAACCACCTCCGTCTGTTCCCGGCTCACTCCGTGCGCCTGTGGTATCCTCCTCCCTGCCTTCTAGGCTCTCATCAGGTCACTGGGCAGTAGTTCCTGTAGTGTCTCAGCATTCAGCACAGGGCCTGTTGTACTGGCATCCCTTCAATCATGGCCATCTGTATTGTCCCTTTATGGATGACATGAACCGCTCTACCATGCCATTGACCTGAGGACACAGCAGTGTTATCTTCTGGTGAGTGAACCCTAGTCGTTTCACAAACTTTTGGAACTCATGGCAGTTTAACGGCGGTCCATTGTCAGTATTCATGTTGTTGGGATGCCCCACTCACTGAAGACCTCATCAATTACACCAGTCACCTGGGTGAATGCTGTGGAGACAGCCACCTTCAAAAATGTAAATCTTGAGACTTTGTCTATGATCACTAGCGGGTAGACTCCCATCTCCAGCAGTCCATAAATGTCCATCACAACCTTGTGCCACACACTGAAGTGGATCTCAGTCATTTGTAGTGGAAGTGGCGCGTCACTCTTGGCCGTACATTGGCATGAAAACACTTCTTGACCATCTCCTCCACCATGTTATCCATGTATGGGAACCAAATGTTCGGTCTTTCTGAGCATCTTCTTGATTGCCTCCACCCCCGCTGTCCCTCATGTGCCAGCATCACCAGCCCATTTTGATGGGAACATGGTATGATGAGTCAGAATGACCACACTGGCTGACAGGAGAGGAGTCCTCTCATGTCATTCAGCATGTCCACGTTTTCAGGTGAATGACGGGAGGCAGCAGAGCCCACTTCTGAGCCCTGCTGTCTCCCATTATTTTGCTGTTTGGTGCGGAGCCAAACAGCTCCGCAACAAACAGCAAACTCATTGCAGGGGCAGAGAGCAGACAGCACAGTCCCCCGTGTGAATAAAGGACACGGGAGACTGTGTTGCCTTCCACTTAGGAGAGGGGGCCACGAGGCCCCACGCAAGTGCGAGGCCCGGGGCAGTTTGCCCCCCTGCACCCCCCCTCATGATGGCCCTGGCTAGGAGTACCACAGGGGAATTGCTAGGGAGTAAGCAGCTGTTAAGTGACTTGGGGAGAGTGGTCAACTCCCAATAAATAAGTAGGTATGTGCAGGCCTGTGGTGGCACAGGCAAGTGGGTGCCAAGGCAAGTGCTGGGGGTGGCCAGAGGCTGAAGGCAATTGGGTGTGGGAGGCCAGGACCCAGATGGACACATAAGGACCCTGGTCACTAATCTCAGCAACTGTGGGGTTTAGCAGAGGAAGGAGGGAGGGAAGGGGGAGGTGAACTAGAAGGTCTGCAGAAGCTTCTACAATTTCAGGAGATCTGGCTCAAGATGAAGGGGAAGGGGTAGGCTGTTCCATAGGAGGAAGCCTGCCGAGGAAAGAGACCGGCCACCAGCTCACTGTTCAGCAAAGCACTTGACACACAGAAAGTTGGTACCAGAGGAACATAAAGATCTGGAGGGAGAGTATTTAGTGAGAGTCAGTTGTAGATAGGGTGGCCCCGGTTCCCAAACAGCCTTATGGATAATCCAGAGGGATTTGAATTTCATCCTTGCAGGAACCCGGGAGCCAGTGGGGAGATTTTAGGGCAGAAGAGATGCAGTTCCTGGGCTTGAGGCCAAGGATAAGTCTTGCAGCCCTGTTCTGGATTAGCTGGAGGGGTCGTAGAGAAGAAGAGGGTAGACAAAGGAAGACGCTTTTGCAGTAGTCCAGCCTATGGAGAACCAGAGCTTTAGAGACAATGAGTTTCTGGGGGAAAGTTAGGAAAGGAAGGATTCGTTTGAGGTGGAGTTGAAAGTGGGCCTTCATGGCAAGGTCCTGAATGTGATGGTGGAAGGAAAGAGAGGAGTCAAAGATATTGATATTTTATTTGTATCATACTCATACACACGTGTTTCAGAGTGCAAAAAGATTACTCAAACGTTTCTGGCTACAGATGAAGGAGAAGGGGGAGTGTGCATAGAAGGTGGACAGAGTGAGGGGAAGATTGAGGGAGCAGGTGTCCCAATGGAAATGATCTCAGTCTTGCTGGCATAGAGGCAGAGATCATTGGAGGTACCCCAGTACTGGATGGCTGATAGGCAGTCAGGAATGATGGAGGAAGTAAAGAGAGGATCAGATGGAAGTTTGAAGAAGAGTTGTGTGTTATCTGCATGACACTGGAAGATAGGAAGATGGTCGAAATGAGGTGTGCAAGCAGAGCATGATAGGTGTTAAAGAGTCAGACAGTGTGTGTCATGGTGTCACAATCACTGAACTTAAGGGAGGAGGATTTCAATCCCCTCTCCCGAACCACAGAAGCCGAATGGATCGACCCCTCCCACTGTGGTTGGCACGGGGGCCTGAAGTTCGAATTACAGGTAGCCACGTGGCAGCCAATGGGGGGAAGAAGGAGTTAGGGAAAGGGGATGGACGAATAAAGGGAAGGAAGGGAAGACAACAAGACATAAACAGCAAAAGACTCCTACAATTCCTGACTAGTAGCGTAAAACTCCTATAACCTGACCTGACTCTTTCTTCAGAAATTAGAAGAACAACACATAATTTTCATACAATACAATACATAAAGCACTAAACATGACCTCTTGTAGGTTAGCAAACATGACTTAAAGCACAAACAGACAGATAGAGAGTACTGAACACTGAGACATACACATGCCTCGAAAAACAGGGCTTGTCACAAAATCACTGTACTTAGCATGCCGCTTTTCTCCATGTGGGAAAAGCAATAGTACTGGTAAATGCAGATTAGCCGGGTTGTTTTTCCTCTGTACCTTTAACGGAACTAACTGCCAATCCTCTTATCGCATTAGACATAGACAAATAGAAGCACCCATGCACCCATAATAGTATTATGAGGACACACTTAACTCATGGTCCGGACGTTTCCTTATTACGTCCGGACGTTAAAGAATGAAGCATTTGCTTTTTGATTCGTGTCACCGCCGCAGCCCGGCAAGAACAAACACACACATGCACACTTAACTGATGGTCCGGGAGCCTCCTACGGCTAACCCGGACCTGTAGTGCTCGAGCTGATCAGAATGCGTTCACCGCCGCGGCCCGGGGATGCCTTGATGCCGAGCCAGCGTGATTCCTTCGCGCTGCCCACGCCTCTCGTGTTGCTGCTCCGATACTGCTGCCGCCGCCGCCCATGCTCTCCAACATCAATCATCAGCAACTGAGCACGGGCGGGTAGCCGTTAAGAGCCCCAACTCTAATTGCCAAGTGCCTGCAGCTAGGTACTGGCGGGCCCAAAAAACTAAATATTCCCCCATGCCTGCTGGGAATCGTAGTTTATGTATGCCATACCCGCTTCCTCCTGCACCACAATCCCTTATTCCTGACACATGGACAGATGACAAGGGGTGTAATCATTTCCAGAGGTTGCCTGTTGCCAGTACAATCAGATGTCACACCCCACCTCTGTCACACATGCCATGCGCATATCAGACATGCATACCAAGTACTAATGTCCTCACTCACTACTACCCATTTTACAACATAAAGGCAGTCTTTCAGGTCACAGATGACAAAACAAACACACAACTCCACTGCCAAGATATGAATGCCAAGGTATAGATCTGATACAGGAATGCTTGTTGTGCCATAAGAGGTCAACTGCCATCACTTTCGTCTATGTGTCTATGGCCTACACATGGTTATCAGGCTCAACTCACACACAGACATTGATATCAGATGTCCTCTTGACATTATAAGTGTGATGAATACACAATCAACTAAAGCAAAAGGTACTGGAAAGTTGCCCTTCTTCTTCAAGTGTGACACATATGATTCAACAGTATGGAGAAAAATTGACTCGACAAAGCAAGTGAATAAGTGCTGCATTATGTATTGGAAAGCATCTTACACAAGGCAATGTAACGTGAGAGGAACCAAAATAATGCATGGTTGTATTCATTGTCATTTTCACAAGTTACTAGCTTCCATGAGAGACAATCCCTGAAAAATGGCACAGTTGTTGCCAAGCATCAAAAACATTTGCAACTAAATACTAAACCTACAGCCGGAAGTGTTGAACAACATTAATAAAGTACAATTATCTGCAAACAATTATAGTGGTGTATTGTGACTTCCCTTTTCCCTATCCACTCTGCTCAGTATGTATGTGATGTTATGAGTGCCTGAATGTGAATTGTTGTGTGAATGTTCTCATCTGCGTGTTCTATGAATGACAGTTGATGAGAGGTTGGATTGAGAGAGGGTTGTTGGTGGGTGTGTCCCAATGCGTCCCTGTGTTCCAGAGTCTTGTAACCCGTAACTGAACCTATTTATCCTGGAACTGAAGTAGAAGTTTCTTTGTGTACCTGAGGCTCTGAGTGACCTGTGTACAAAGGCACTTTTCATTGGAACAATGCACTGAAAGCTAAAGAAAAGCTGTGACAATTACAAACTAGGAAAACATTATGTGGAAGACAACATTAGCCTATGTATTCATATGCCATTTTATAGAATGAACTATTGATATGTGTTAAAAAAAAATGAAGCCTAACAGAATACAGATTGGTGTGCTATTTGCTCTGTTTAAATTGCAAAATGATCATTATTTAGAACATTTTGAGGACAAAAGACGAAAGCCATTGAATGTTAGTTTGATGGGAATGGCTTGCACTGTGTCATTACAATAGAAGTAAATCACCCCTTTCATGCCAACACAATTATGCGAGGTTTAATGTGGAAGAGAATCTGATTTAGAATTCAATATGAATACAATTAAATGGGCCCTCACATTTTTCATTTCACATGCACAGAAATTGCAATCAATCAATGAAGATTGTGGGTGTATTCTATAGAAGGGTTTGACTATGAGCCAAGCTAACGGAAAGATGTAACCAATCAAATACTGTTACATATTTATGATATACGCATATGACTATTGCAAATTTTAAAAAGCAGGAATTAAAAGCTGCAGGAAAGTAGAACACCTATCCCCATGTCACGCCTTAGCTGTTGGAACTCTTGCAATAATGCAGTGTGCCCACTGCTTCCTCACCAGGTCACCCAAGATAAGTATACTGCACTACCTTAAGGGGCCCAATGAAGGGAATTGGGTTGCAGGTGTGATTCGTCCTCTTGCCTGACTCTTCTTCTTTTGGGTCTGATGTGGTACACCAGAAAGCTGTGAACGAAAAGTGAACTAAATGAGCATGTAATTTCACTGGAAACCCCAGTATACCCCCTGTTTTCACTATAGAGCTAGTAGTAACAGCAATGTGTCTTGAGGCTGATGAAGAACGGCAGATAGCTCCCTCGACTAGTTTGGTAGGAAGTGGTTTAATAAACATTAGTCCAGCTACATTGGGCTATCCTTGGAGCAATAGTCAGGGTTATTTTCTTTGCTTTCAAATCGATGTCTTTGTTGCCTTTAATAACTTGCTGCTGTGCTGTCTTGTTTCTTGCCTTCTGTGTTGCTTTGCCGTAATGTCTTTAAATAGCTTGCTGCTGGGCTATCTTGTTTCCTGCCTTCTGTGTTCCTGTGCCATAATGTCTTTAAATATGATATGATATTTTATTTATAGCCTGCCCATACACAAGTGTTTCAAAGAGCAACGAGACAGGGGAGGGGAGCAAGCGGAGACAAAACCACGATCTTACTAGGCCCAGTGATTTTGAGATTGCGTAAGTGCAGGAGAGAGGAAAGGGGGAAAAGTGCTGAAGGGAGGAGAGGAGGAACAAGTGCAAGACATATGATATAAACATCAAGAAACAAGAAGTGCGACCAGCAGGTGGCAGTGCAAGGTTAAGTGCAAAACCACAAGTGAGGAGGACTGTAGGGTTACAGATACATCCTCCAAATGCAGAGTTGCCAGAAGGCAGTGCAGATGTGCAGCTGGGAGGGCAGGGACCTGGGCCTGTGGTTCAGAGGGTAGCCAGGAAACCAGTGCAGTATCAGACAGGAGTTCAACAGGGAAGAGAAAGAGAGAAAGCTTAAGCAAAGAGGAAAGTCTAGAGCTGCTCCTGGAACCAGAGGTGGTTCTGCTCAAGTTTCATGGAGGCAGGGAGGCTGTTCCAGAGGGAGGCGCCTGCCGAAGAGAGAGATATGCCACCAGCACGTTGCCTGGAAAAACACCTGACCCTCAAGGAGTCAGAGGTGGATGAGCGAATGGCTCGAGTAGGAAGATATTTCGGAAGAAAAAGCTGGAGAAATAGCTTCCTGCTGGAAAGGCTTGTTCCTTGTTCAATATCTTTAAACAGTGTGTTGATGTGCAGCTTGCCATAATGACCTAACAGCCTCTTTCTGAATCCCTACAGGATTCCAGCATGAGCGTTCTTGAGGAGGAGATTTCCAGAGTATGACAGGGGAGTACCAAGAGGCTTTTGCACTGACTGCTGCTCAGTGCTCTGAGCATGACGTGGCGGGTAAATGAGGCTGTGTGGAAGCTGGAAGCCACGTTAGGAAAGAGTGAACTAACATGCTAAGTATTAACCTGCTTTCTTGTCTGTTCTTCCTTATAGGCTGTGCTGGTATCAAGGTGGTGTGATAGACTTCAGATCGGGTTGCAGAGATGAAATTGGACGACAGGGAATACAGATGCAAGGTAAGGCAGTTGTGAGGTCCTTCAGGAGGTGCTGAGCTCATGAATGTAACAACACCAAGCACGGTGTGTTTAAGGGTAAGGTATTTATAGACTTGACAGCCTAACATGGCTTTTGAGCACCCGTGTGGTGCGATGGGAGTTGTGGTCTGTGTTTGTATGCCTCTTGACTCTTCTTTGTGTTAGTCTCCATGCGCTGACCAAGTACACCCATGTGTACGGAGCCTGATTGTCCCAGCTTCTATACCTTTGTGTTTGAGTGGAAGTTGGTTGCATAAAGCAAGCCCAAAGCTGGCCTTCTGACACTCCACTAGATGGGTGCTAAATTGTGATTTTGTGTGGAAAATTGGGTCTTGCCCATTAGGGATATTGAACATACATAACTAGAGCCATACCTGCTTGCCTTTAAAAGGGAAGAAGTGACACAGAAAGATCTCCAGGCTGGGAATTGACTCGGAATATTTGATGGTCTCTGCTAGCTTTATCCATTAAGGAATCATTTAAATTGAGTATGAAAACTCCACAAATTCAATAGGCAAATACTCTAGAAATATTGACATAGGTGCCTGGTGTGCAAGGGAATGTGTAGGTCATTTTCATTAAGGGGTGCTCATTCCAAATAAAAAAAAAATCTTGGTATGCTGTGCGAAATTCAACAGAGCTTGCCAATATATTGTATGCCTATCGAGATTTGCCTACATGCAGAACATGTAGCATTTCTGCAGACCGAGCATAGGAGCTAATAAAAGGTATTGATGGAATGAGAATAGAACTTTGTAGGTTGCTGGCGTGAATTGCAGTTTGGTTTTGCTGCAGGAAAATCTGAGGGAGATTACATATAAATAAATGGAAACATGCTTTCTCTGTTCTGTGTGTACTGTGTACAACAGGGAACACTTTCCAGCACTAACATCATAGCATTTGAGATCTTTGAAAGCCATAGGTACTAAAAAAGAATGTGTGAGGTGAAAGGGAGTTTAAATTCCCAATATAAAAATGCCCCTCCTCTTTCTTGACATTGCACAGAAAGTAAAGGGCTTCACCCTAGCGAAACCAATTTGAAAAGGGAAGTGGTAGGGAAAGTTATCCTTGTATTAGAAAAGCACAAAACCATTTTCCTATCTTGGGTGGATGGAATGACCTACTGTGTCTTCTACATTAATACCATTGCATATGCAATCCAACCAACATTTTCAGAATTCTGATGCAACTCATTTGTAAGCAAACTTTGAAATTGCACAAAGATATTAGCAAGTCACAACATCAAATTTACTTGGAAAATGTGATGTATGCAACAATTCTCTAATTCTAGCACTTGTAGATTTTATTGGGGGGAAAGCAACATTCTTTCAGTAATTTGTTATTTAACGTATGTGTAATTTAGAAATGTTTTGAAGCCAAGAGAGTTTTGATAAAGTGACCGGGCAAAGATATGACTGCAATGCCTATTGCTATTCACAATTAATCATATGGAGATTTTATTACATAAATGAGTGGAGGCTTGCGCGAAGTAGCAAGATTTATGCGGGCAGGTTATTTTTGTTTTTGTAGATAAATTGACAGTGATTGTGTAATTTTGTGATGTCTTCCCCTGCATAAAGTTTGGAGACCACCTCTGCATTGATTTTACTTAAAGCAAATAAAATATTGCTTAGTCAGTTCAGTGTTGTCAGAAGCAGCCATCTGTGATTCCAGGCTGTGATTCCAGGCTGGTGGTGTGGATTGACAACTGACATTGCTGAACGACGTTAGGCTCTTTCCCCGCGGAAGTGTACCGACTGGAGGAACTTTGAGCGAGATACATGCAGCAGAGGAGAAGGAGAGCGGCGCTGTTCTCCATGACACTGTGCACTATGGCAGGTCTAGAATCGAGCATCAAGTGGGCAGTGAGTTATTGTGAGGTACTGTGAGGTGCCCAAGGTACCTAAGGTGTACAGCTGCCTAGCTTGGTCCGGCTCATTGAGTTTGTCAAAACATATGACACCCAACTCAGCGAGTTCAGGTGCACAATATTGCTTCCAGGATTAACCTGTTTCTTGTTCCCAGAATTGTGGGGTGGAATGTTATCTCAGAGGGAATTATGTTGTGGTACTCTCGTAATGAAACAAACCAATATATAGCAATTGATATCTGCAACATTCTTTCTGCTACTACAGACCATGGGCACATGAACTTTGAATGTTCGCAACCACTGAAAAGCTTGTTTCAGAAATATATCCGCATAAGGTTAATACTGGCATTACACCCTGTCAATACATAATATAGTATATAATGGATGTTATATAACTTTTATATCTGACCTCCGAGGATTAGACCAGTGATAAACTGGAGAAGAGTAGGGTTATTAGAAAAGAACATGTCAATGTAAAAGTTATTTAAACTACGGTCACACAATAATGTGACTAAAGTTCCCTGTTTTCATTTAATAAAACACATTTCTGCGTGATTTAGGGCGATCCATTTGGTGCACATTACCTATGCAGGTCATTTCTGAGGATCCCAGGTATGTAAGAAATTTTACTCGTGGTAATAGTTTATTTATTTATGCATTCATGTATTTATTGTTTTAATGTTAGGAGCTTCTACAATAAGAAAATACTGTCCGAGAAACACTGGCACTTGAACATCCTTTATAATTAGATGCAATAAAAGCATGTTCTTGCATAAAGTTTTGATGACAAGCTTGTGCCTTCATCTTTACCTTTAAAAGCAGGTATCATCAGTGAGGTGAAGCTGATGCCTCTCTAAGCACAGTGAGAGGGAGACCACGTCTGGTTGCCCCCAGGAGACCTAGGGTTACCAATCCCAGGTTCCTTGAAAAATAGTTTTGCAAAGGTAGCGGGCGCCCCTCTCTCGAAAGAACAGACTTGATAACCTGTTCAGTGGTTATTCACCACTTGAGAGTTTGCAGCCACTGCTTTTACTCACTGTGCCTTTCACAGATGGGAAATATCCATTTGCATATCATTCTTTGTCCTGCCCAGTGGCAGTCCAGCACCGAAATGCAATGGCATTTCCAACAAGGGTGAAACACGTGTATGGGGTTGCTGGTGGTACTCTCGTTCAGGTTGGAATTGCCATTGCATTTCGGTGCTGGACTGCCCCTGGGCAGGACAAAGACTGATATGCAAATGGATATTTCCCATCTGTGAAAGGCACAGTGAGTAAAAGCAGTGGCTGCGAACTCTCAAGTGGTTAATAACCACTGAACAGGTTATCAAGTCTGTTCTTTCGAGAGAGGGGCGCCCGCTACCTTTGCAAAACCTTTTTACCTTAGTATGACGCGCTACTTGCGTCACCTTGGAAAGTTAGCAAAAAACCTATCGCCACTCTTAATTGGTTGCTCGAGTGGTAGGGTTAGTATAGCATACGTATAGAGAACAATATTAGTGGACAAGGGTTAGTCAGGTGATATATCTGGGTTGTCCCTACAATTAGATACATGAGAATTGTTACATGAAGACCCCTGATGATTGGTTAATGTTAATGGCGTCAGTGATAGGAGCCCCATGTTCTGATTGGTGCGCCCGCGAGCTTCCCAGCCTGGGACCATCGCTGTTCCCAGCTCTCGGTGTACCTGTCATCTGCAACAATGTTTCACTATCAGTACGTGCAGACAATGTGAGGACTTATTCATAAGCTGAAAGGCCGACTACTCCCACTGTCGCAGATGTCCATTGAGCCTTTTAATTGTATCTGCCTATGTCTTGTAACGAGGGATCCAGACGCCTTCTTTCTCCTGGGCTTGGCATCCTGTCAGGTTCGGCTTGGTCACGTGAGGTGGGACCGTGTTTGAGGCAGAATTCTGCACAATTAATATTGTTTTTCCACTGTGTGCCTGGTTTAATTTGCAGGTGTGACTTTAACGTTGGTGTGCGGCGTACGAGGTTGCAACATCGTGCCCTTGATGGTCTGCTTTCAGAATGTGGGTTTGCAACATTGCGACCTTGGCTGTTTGTTTTCGCCGGGCTCATTCTGCAGGATCAGCAACCTGACTCTTGTTCTTTTAACGTCCATGGAAGCTCTTGCTTGCGGCCTACTTAGGCCTGGTGTATAGGTGGAACCGTTTGGTGCACAGGCGCTTTAGGTTACGGTACCATATTGTCTTATGACCAGTATCGTGTCTTCATTATATTTCTCATTGTGGCACCTGGATTTAGGAGAAGCATAAGCAAGCTTTTTAGATGAGTTCATGATGCGTCTTGCGTTTCTGCATTTTGAAAGCCTATGTGGAAAATAATAAAGATGCACGTCCGTGAGTATGTCTGTCGCCTACGTCATAGCACTGAGTATATTCTTCGTGTAGATTGGTGCGGGAGTGTCCAGTGTGTATATTTGTACAGGTGTGCTGACCGTTGGCTAGGTCGTCATGGCATCTCTAATGACGTGTAGGTTTTAGTCTAGTTGATCCGCGCCACAGGTGTCGGCATGGCCAGGGCGTGCTTCTGGGCAGGCAGATGGACACATCCGTATGTTCCTGTACCAGGGTATTTGGTCGTCTGGTAGATGGGCAAACTCTTCTCGTGGCGGGTGCCTGGGCCGTGACCCTTTAGGCCAAGTGCGAGAGGTGAAGGACGGGAGCCTGGTCTTCCATTCTCCCACTTCAGTCCCCCCTCTGTCGACTTGTCGACCACAAACATATCCTTTTCATTATCTCCTCTTACTCTCCATATCTTAGTTATTCCTCCTAAATGTCCATAGTGGTTCACATGATCTTCAAATGACCAATACATATATTCACAGGTTCCTCCAGGAGTACAGTATACCCATTTCCCTATGTAGCGCCTGGGGTTTCTTGGGTTCTCGATCTTCACCGATGGTGGGACCAGATGGTTGGTGATGATCTGGTTGCGCAGCTTCTCTCTCTCTTGTATGATTATGCCTGTGTGTTGGCCGTCATCTGCTGGCATCAAGGGGTGCATACCGACCATTTCAAGCAACTCGTCAGTGGTGCGTGCCTTCCGGGCCTTCCAAAATCTTATTATGATCAGTGTAGCTCCAGCCAAAATAGTACAACCAACTATAATTTTCAGTCCATCTGACAGCCAAGATGGCATCCATGACCATAATAGTGAAAACCAGCTCTCATCCTTTGTCACCCCTTTACTTTCATCCATCATTTTGGAGTGCATCTGAGCCAATTGTGAAACTGCTTCTGTCAGTGTACCATTGTCAGCATCGTTGGCAGGAATGAACGTGCAGCATGATTGTCCTATCTTTGCACAAACTCCTCCTTCCATGGCTGTGAGGAGGTCCAATACATATCTGTTCTGGAGTGCTACCATCCTTATAGCTCGCAGCTCCTCTTTTATTGCGTTAAATCCATTTACTGTAGAATTGATGGTCATCATTAGTTCCCATCTAGTTATCTGGAGCCATTTTGCGTTTGCGTAAGCCTGCAGTCCCGGATGTATTATTGAGGAGAAGAACATTGCTGCTCTGCTGAATAGTCTGTGTTCTGGCGGAATTGAAGTGAGTGCCGTTTCCGACCTTCCCCATAGGTAATTTCCTGTCAGAGGTTCTCCTTGTCTTTTCCTTCTATTTAGGACAGTATCATTGCCGTTGGTCCTGTTCCCTTGCTCCTCCTGAGGTGGTGCAGATCTCTTCTTTCTCTTGTCCCCTGCATCCATTTTGGGAAAGTTCGCCACATTCACATGCTTCTGGGGTACCACTAGTGATTGTACATTGACGTGCACCATTGTGCACACACCATTCCACAGGGGAGGCAGTGTATGGTATGCCTTTTCTCCGCAGGCCCAATAATGGTCCATTATTACTGCTGTTCCTGCTCCCCCCTCAGGTAACTCCATCACGCTTGCACAGTTGGTGTTGTATCCTACGTCCACCTCTCCTTTATGTTGGTAGCATACCTTAGGCGCAGTCAGCGGCAGTATTGTTATTGGGTCTTCATCCGTCTCTATCCACGTGAGCATGGGTACGTACTTGATCCAAGTCATCCAACATCTGTGGTTGTGTGCCTCGATAGTTGAGATAGTTTCTTTTGTTACCATGTTGCTGCCAATCACTCCTATCTCCCAATTATTGTCCAGGTACACCTTCCCTTTTATCGTCACCAATGGCCTCTCCCAACATCCGGGTTTACCAGGAACTTCAGTGGCGTACCAATCACATGGTAAATACTGCAGTGTTACTTTCTTTGTTTCCCCTTTTGCAGGACCACTTGTTATGTATTTGAATGCTTCAGCATGTAGACTGCTCTTGTGGTAACTCAAATAGGTCTTGAGGAAGTTGTTTTCATATGGGTATGAGTCTCGTGTTTTCCACACCATATGCACCACTGGCCATTGGAATCTTCCTTTCGTTTGGAACAGTGCCAAGTATATTATGCATCGTGCTGTCTTTTCATCTATTTCTGTGGCAACAAATGTTCGAGAAGTGCTCATGGCGTATGGTATTAATGAGCAAACGTAGCAGCTGTCCTCTGTTGTCTGCTTACCAATGCGGGTCATGTGTTGGTACCATATGTTGTTTGAGACGTGTGCTGAATCTTGTATATAATTATCAATACCTTTATTATCTGAGTATGTGCTGCGTTGAACTCTATTTTGCTTGTGTGCAATTTTACTAGTATCACCTGACGTAACACCTGTTGCAGCTGGGGATGGGGGTGTATTAGGTTTGGGTACAGCAATAATATTGAAAGCATAGCTGTACTGCCATACAGAGGCAGCCAAGAACCCGGTGATCATCAAAATCCCTATTATTTTTATTACATATGCTAATTTCACCGGCATTTTGCTCTTACCTTGCTGCAGTCCTGGCAGCGTATTCTTGCGACGTTAAAGTTGCCCGCCTGAAAATTCTCAATATGCTGGTTATTAAATGTTAGTTGTTGTTTTTTAAGCTCTCCCTATCAAATAGTCATTCAGTACCCAGGCGAAGAGCTGTTCCCACGCTACTCTAAGCGATCTATCTCTTAGGACAGGCAAGTATGGGTGGAGGTGGGGCATTGAGTATTCTATGGCCAAGAGGAATGCTGTGTAGTAGACACATACCCTTCTCCTTTTCAGGTACGTTGGCCTTTTTATTTCATATACAAATTGGTGTGACAATTCTTCTGGGTAGTTATCGTCTGAGGGTACCATCTACTCCTGGGCAGTGAATTTGTTAGTTATCTATTTTCTTAGCAGTACAATAATACGCAGTTCCTGCATGTGCGAGAGAAAAGAAAAGAGAGCATTCACGTGTTTACATCTGTACGTGTGCAAGGCAATGTCCTTCAGTTCAGTTATTACTGCTGTGGGGGTAGGGGTCAATGGGCAGGGGGTTTGGGCTCAACTGGCGGAAGTATCTTTACTCTTTGAGCGTGTGACCATGGGGTGGGCAGAATGGGGATCACCCCTTTCTTCTTCAGTTATTGTCTCTGGGGAATCTGAGGAGTGACAGGGTATGGGAACACTTGGGTCGTTGGCTGTGGTAGAACTTTCTTCCTCCGTTGGTGATGTTGTTGCTGTTCTCCCAATGGACCTGTCGGTGGCGCTGGGGCGGGTCTGGAGTTTGTAGATCTTTACATCGTGTAGGTGGTTCAAGGCACGCTTGTCCTGTAGCTTTACTGCTCTCGTTGATACCTCCTCTACCAGATGGGGGCCAGTAAATCGTGGACTATTCAATTTCCTGTTGAAATTGCGAAGTAGTACGTGGTCACCTTTACCAATTTTACACAGTCTTTCCTTTTCCAATTCTTTATCCGTGTCTTCTTGTTGATTGCTGTTAGACCCGCCCCGTGTGAGCTCGAGCTGTTGAGACACAAACACTACACTAGTAATCAAAGAAGACACATATTGGTACATTTCATCACCAAGAACACTCGCTGTGCTTTCGTGGTCGGTAAATGCTCTTGATGTTGGCGTTAGGGGAAGGCGCATTTGACGACCGGTAACCACCTCGTGTGGGGTGAGGTGTTGGTCGGACCCTGGTCTATTCCTTAGCTCAAATAGGGCTAATGGAAGGCAATATAACCAACTCTTCTTTGTTGTTTGCTGTATCTTTGCAATTGCCTCCTTTAATAGGCCATTCAGGCGTTCACATACACCGTTGACCTGTGGGTGGTATGCACATTCAAATTTATGCTTTATGTTCAGCAAGGATGTGATGTGCTGGAACATTTCGTTTGCGAAATGTGGGCCATTGTCTGACCTTAACACCTCGCACACTCCCCACCTGGGGAAGACCTCCCTCACTAGGAATTTAGCTGCTCTAAATGCATCTGGGTGTGAACAGGGCCCTGCTTCAATCCACCGAGAGAATGGGCCTACTACTACAATCACATACCTATTTCCTTGACATATGTTGATCACATCAACATAGTCAATATGGAGATGCCGGAAAGGTCCCTCTGGCCGGGGTATAGTACCTCTTATCACCTTTAGGGTATGGCCGGCCGTAAACTGTTGACATGTGAGACAATTGCTGATAAAATTTGACACATGAGAATTTAACTCGGGGCAGAACCAATCTTCTCTAATTCGTGCTGCAATTACTTCCTTGCCTGTGTGGGCTGGATGATGTAGTTGGCTCAGGGCGGTGTTCAAAAGTGCCAATGGTATTACAACTTTCCCAGTGCCACCCTGGCGCCATAGTGCGTCGGTTGGTGACATTGTGCATCCTCTTTTTACCCATATTTCTTTTTCGGCCATTGGTGCAGCCGCTTGTAGCTCCATAATCTGCGTGGCTGGGAGATGGGAGTACCCTTCTCTTATCAACATCTCCTTAGCCATTCCCCTCCCTCTCCCTCTCTGTGACTCTGGGGGGTTCCATATCTCACCAAAGTATGCAGCATACTTCGCATGTGCGTCTGCTGCTGCATTCCCCTTCGAGACGTGGTCTTCACCATTGGTGTGTGCGGTGCATTTTACTAGGGCTAATTCTTGGGGGTCATTTATTACTTCAATTAGTTCAGCCAATAAGAGGGCATGTTGCACTGGAGTACCATCACCTCTCCTAAACCCTCTTCTTCTCCATTTCGACAGCCCTGAGTGGACAGTGGATGTAACATATGCGCTGTCGGAATATATGGTCACTCGTTTGTCAAAGCTTTCCTTCAACGCCAAGATCAGTGCAACTAATTCCGCTGCTTGAGCGGAGTAATGCTGTGGTAATTGTACACATTTCATTGCCACACACACCGGTACCTCCATCATTTTTACCACTGCTGCCCCAGTTCTCCTTATCCCATCCCTTTGATCGATAGTTGATGACCCATCAATAAACAAGAGCTCACCTCCCTCTAGTGCGTTTTCTTCAACCTTTCTAGTACATGAGTACATTTCAGTTATTTGCGTACAGTCATGGGCATAATCTCCCTCCTCAATTACGTCTGCTAGGAACCTTGCAGGGTTGACCGTGCTACATCTAACAATTGATAGTTCAGCTCTGGATAAAATGATCTCATAACCTGATGCCCTCTGCGTGGTGAGGGTGGACTTAGGTTTATTCAATATTGCAAATAGTGCATGTTCCACAAACAGTGTAGTTGGGCACCCCATGGTGATTGCTGATGCTTTTTCCATTGCAAAAGCAGCTGCAGCGAGACCTTGTTCGCAAGGGAAGTGACCTAACATCACAGGATCTAAGTGGCCGCTGTAAAATGCTACTGGTTTGTAGCCCATGCTTGTTTTTTGAGCCAACACTGCTTTCATTACTGCTGAGTCGCAATGTGAAAATATAAAAAATTGTTGCTCATAGTCTGGGGATGCCAGTACTGGAGCAGTTGATATCGCATCTTTCAATTCATCAAAAGCATCTTTAATTTCCATCGTCCGCCCCAGCTTTTTCTCCCCTTTAATAGCTTCCCTTAACGCCTCAAGCAGGGGTCCTATGTACGAACTGTAATCAAATACCCATGCTCTACAGTAGTTGCACAGCCCCAGGAATTGCTGCAGTTCCCACACAGTTTGTGGCATTGGAGTGCTTGAAATGGCCTGTGCTCTTTGTGGTGCAATCTTTCTTCCATGTTGGGATATAAGTTGACCAATGTAAAGTACCTGTTCTTGACAATACTGTATCTTTTCCATGTCTACCTTGTAACCTTTTTCAGCCAATATTGTCAACATCTTTAAGGAGTCCTCTCTGCATTTTCTTTCGTTTGTACTGCAAATTATTATGTCATCCACATACTGCAACATTGTGCTTTCCACTTCAATGTTACCCAAATCCATCTGTATTACTCTATTGAAAATTGTGGGTGATTCGCAATACCCTTGTGGCAATCTGGTATGCTTCCACTTTGTGTTTCTGTAAGTGAAGCTCGTCAGATCTTGTGAGTCTGGGTGCAATGGTATTGAGAAAAAAGCATTTTTAAGGTCGATCACTGTAAATCGTGATGCATCTGCTGGAATGCCACACAATATTGTGGCCGGGTTTGCTGTTACGGGATATTCTGCTTCTACTATGTTGTTCAAGGGCCTGAGATCCTGTATGAAGCGCCAATACCCCCCTTTAGCCTTGCGCACTGGGTACACAGCCGTGTTGCATGGTGATTCTGAGGGGACCAATATGCCATTATTTATAAGGGCCGTTATGGTTTCATATATGCCCTCATCTGCCTCTTTTGACAGTGGGTACTGTTTCACTCTGGGGAGTATTACACCTTTTTTCAATTTTATCCTTACTCCCCCTATGCTTTTTATGCACCCCACGTCATAGGGGCTAGTAGTCCACAATGATTTGGGTACCTTTGACATATCCTCCTTAAAGAAGGAGACTGGGGTGCATGCGTGTGCTTCAAGTGCCATTGCAATGTTCTGTGCTACTTGTTTGTAAGCCACTCTTAGCCATATTTCTACACTCATCATAAACACCATTTCACCTTCCTCCTTTTCTTCTGAGAACAGCTCCTCATCTGACACCTGGGTCAGCCTACAACCTTCTGCTAGTGCTATCACTGCCCTCCATGTTCTTCCTTCTCTGTCTTGGGCATGTACAGAAATGTAATCAGCTGTTGCAATAATGCTCTCAATGTCCATTAGAACCACCTTTCCTTCTGGTTCATTAACAGGTGTTTCTGGTCTGAACAGATAGGCTGCTGGCCTCCTCCATATTTTCCCTTCTACCCCTGCCATCCATGCATATGCCATATCTGTTCCATACTGGAATAGTTCGCCATCTACTGGATCCGCCCTAATCGCTGTCTGTCCGCAGTATGCTTGCATAATCTGTCGTGCTGTGAGCATGTTAATCCCTGGAGTAGAGCAAATTATGCCGTCCTCAGTAAAGGAGATTGTCATATTCAACCTGTTCATTATGTCTCTCCCCAGTATATTTACTGGTGAGGCACTTTAATATAGAAGTGGAACTGACAGATCATAATCTCCAATAGATAAGGGAATGTCATCAGTAAAGGGAACCAACCCTCTAGCCCCAGAGAATCCTTGGGTGTTCATGGCTTCACCTGACATCTTAAATTTACCTTCCCTTATTCAAGACCGGGTCGCCCCGGTGTCAACAAGGAATGATAATTTTTTGTCACCTATCGTTACCTCTATGCGTGGCTCCTCCGCACTATTAGGTGTTACTGACAGGATGGGACACACCAAGGCCGTCTGTGGGCTGTCCTATTGAGGGTACAATGATTGGCCATTTCCTGTGTAAGGGTTGTGTCCCAAGACCGTCACCCTACCCAGTTGTGTTTGTTGTGCTTGGGGTTGTTGTGTCATCGCTACCTGTTGTTGTGGCAGTGAATATGTCTGTGGCTGTTGTTGTGTTATTTGTTGTTGTTGTTCATTTCCCTGTTGCAACGTCTGCTGTTGCTGTAGGCCCTCAACTCCAACACACCGGTGGTTCCCTACTCTGCCATGGGAAGCTCCCTGTGTTGTCCTGGTATACTGGTTGCCCTGTGGGGTAGGAATTTCTAAGTCCTCCCACCTGCTGTTGGGTGTTATATCCGTATCCTCCCCCTCTCATAAATCCTCCTCTCCCCCTGTTATAATTATAATACCCAGCTCCTTGCATTGGGTGTCCTCCTCCCATGTTAGTTGTGTATGGTTGCAGTGGCGGCGCCTGTTGTGTTACAGTCTGTGAAGGTGGTATTTGGGCGGAATCTTGTGCAGCCACTACTTGTGTGGGGCTTTGGGTCATTGTTGTGGGCGTAGTTATTAGTGCCCCTTCCATTGTGTATTTAGTAAGTTTTTTCTGTACTAGTTTAGCCTCTTCCGTTTTCCTGTCCTCTTCCTTTTGTTTCATTTTTCCTTGCCATGTCCTGCAATGATGCACTATAGTCAGTTGTATTTCTGGCCATGGTTTTGCTTCCATTCCCACTACTTTCTTTAGTTGTTTCTGAACTCTTTCTGGGAGCCCTTGTACTAGTATATGATAGAATATTGCTGGTGTTTTATCCCATTGCTCTCTAGTTTCCATGCGCCACTTCTCTTGGATATCCTGGATATAATCAACAGGATCTTCATTCTCACGCATCTTGCGGGAGGTAATTGCTCCTATGTCTGATGTGTCTGGGTACTGCACCCTCAGGGCCTGCCATAGTGCATGTCTACAGTTTGCGAATGGTGCCCCATCATGCGATGTGTTTGTTATTGTTACCCCATGGAATCCCGCTCTCTTCCAAATGTCATCCGCTCTATCCCCTAATATTGATATTAAAAGGCCCTTTACATCTCCTACTGCCAGTTTCTGTCCTGCGGTGTGTTTTTCCATTTCATATATCCACTTACCCGCACCTCCACTTAATGATGGGAGCCTGCATTTTATATTTTCTTTAGCTGTATGCTTCCAAGGGACATACTGTGGTCTAACCCCTCCTCTCTCCAAAAGTGGCATTAAGTTATGTCTCGTTTCATCCTTTGTGTTCCATAATATCGAGTCCTCACACCCTTCCTCCTCTTCCCTTTCTTCTACATCTTCAATTTCGTCCTTATTTCCCCTGCTCGTAACTCTTTCTTCTCCATCTTTTCCCCTTCTTCCATCATTTCCTGTATTTAATGTGGGCATGTGTATTCGCCTTTCCTGTCTGCGTCTAGGGAGGTCCCTAAGCCGACATGCATAGGGTGTCAGTTCGTCTGTGAAGGGCGCGAGTTTTATTTTGCGTAACGAGCGTGAGGTGATTGAGCATATTGGGTGCGATGGGGGAGGGCGTGATGGGGATGGGGATGGTGCGGCCTCATGTGTCTCACTTCTCTCCAGCTCATCCTTTCTCCTACTGATCCATGGTGAGTCTGTGTTGGTCTGGGTGATGTATAGTTTATCTAAGCTGTCCCTTTCACTGTTTCTTCCTTCCTTCTCCACTCCTTCTTCTTCCTCACTACAAAACTCAGTCATAAACGGCACCCCCCACTCGGTCTTTTTCCCCTTGATCGTTACTGTTTGTAAGTCTATTAGGTCCAGTTCTCCTTTTTCTCCTTTATTACCCGCTCCCCTTTGTGCTGATGTTGTTGCTACTTCTGTGTTTCTATATGCATCCCCCCATTCTTCACTCTCCCTTCTCCTATCTTCTCTTTCTCCTTCATTTCTCTCCTCCATCTCCCTACTATTTTCCTCCCTTTTCCTTTTTAATTCCTCCATCACTTCACTGCTCATCTGTTACAATATTCTTTCATCCTCTTTCTTCCTGTCCCATTTCACCCTTTCTCTTTCTACTATACTCTCTATCACCCTCCCTTCTTCATATTTCTTAGTTGTTTCTGATAGTAATCTCCTCTTCCACATTGCCATTTCTTTTTCCTTTTCTTCTTCTTCCCTTTTCTTCTCTCGCAACACTACTCTTGATACCCTTTCTGCTGCTGTTTTTACCCTTTCAGCTTCTCTCCTTTGCTCCTCATTCCATTCCCTTATTTTTTCCAATTCGTTCTTACCTTCTTTCCTTTTCCTTGCTCTCTCTCTCTCCTCCCTCTCGAGCTGTTTGATCAATTCATTCTGCTCATCCCTTAGCTTTGCTAGTCGTTCCTCCAAAATCTCTTCCTTTTGTCGTAATAGCTCTTCCCCCCTCATTTCACTCTCCCTGGCATTATCCTCGCCTGTTTTCTTTACTACCTCCTTCTCTTCTCCTGTTAATGAACCTCGTAATTTTAATAATATCTGTGCAGCTACCCACTCATCATTTCCTATTTCCACAGTCTGGTCTTCTCCAGTCCTCCCCTCCCCTGCTGGCATCTTCCTATGAGCCACATATGGTGGAGGGCTGTATGCCGGGTTCGAGTATCCCTCAGCCGCCCTTAACTGTCCTCTTTCTATTTCTCCTAATTCTCTTAAAGGGTACAACCCCCCTCCCTCTGTTTTCACTCCCTTTGCTATGGGTATCTCATTGCTCGGTTCCTTTTTTATGTCATCTGATGTATTATTCTTTTCTCCTCCCTCTCGTCCGTTCCCCGTGTTCTTTGGGCCTTCACTCCCCTTTTTCCCATCCTCTCCTTCCTCCTTAATCTCTTTCTCTTCCGGTATTTCCCCCATAGTGAACATTCCATTTGGTCCTGGTCGGGACCCTTGGAACATCCTCCATAAGTTAAACACCTCCACATGGTTTGCCAACTTCTTCCCCTTGTATGTATTGTGCAGATGGTTTAGCAGTGAATGTTGGGCATATGGATCGAAGCTGCCATTAGGTGGCCACGGTGTTAGCATTTTGTTATCCGTCCCCTGGGTCCATTCTATGCTGTACTTAATCAGTTTCTCCCTATGGGGTGGCAGTGTTGTGCATATGTGTTGTAGTGGGGTAGTGAGGGTGTTCCCCCATCCTCCCGATCCTGTCCCATATGACATAGTAGCGCTCCACTTGTTACCCTTCCCCTATCTGGTAGCAGTTTATCTCACTAGCAGTTTACAATATACAACCTTATATCGTTTACCTGGCCCCGTAAGTCTGGGGACTTACGATAGTCCGCTAAGGAAAATTATAAAAAATAGGGTATTTTACATTTGTATATTTTCTTCAGTCTTTCTTTCTTTATACAACACCCTTACGGCCCCCTGCGGCTGAGGCGCACGTAGCCCCCTGCGGCTGCGTACCCCTTATGACGCTCTTATACAGTTGTCCTATTTTCACGTGCTCCTCCCCCTTCTACACTTGCCGTGGCCGGCGTTCTCCGTGCGCAGCCACGTCCCCCGTTTCGCCTTTCCCCGATCAACTCATTTACCGTTTATCTCCGTTTCCACTCCCTTACCACAGTTCTCTTCCCCACCACTCTTAAAACGAAGGTGCCTTGTGCTCGCGATATCTGATGAAAGCCCTACTGGTGACATCACCGATCTCTTCGAGCTACTGGTAAGTTCTTCATATATTCTTTAAGTTCAAAATACACTTGCAATCTACCCCCGTTAACCCTACAGCTGTCTTCCTGTCAATCCTGGAACAAGGTAATCAAATCAATAATATAATCGGACTGCGCACGCTGCATCGCCTCGCGTGTGATACACCCCTCAACAGGAGGGCTTAACCAGCCAATTATCTTCCGTATTGGGCAACTAACTAGCTACCGCCTACAGGGAAACGTCATCTACCTATCGAGTTTCTTGCTCGAACAATAGGGATCCTCATCTACTCATTGATCAATAAATGCCAAATTGTAGGAAACCACACACACCCACCCTTACACGTAGTCGCGACCTTGGCCAATCAGTTTCTACGAGCGGCCGCACGTGATGTTTTCGTGCTCCGCCCCCCTCTCTCGCGTGACGTAGCCGACTGCTCTCGCACTCGTTCGACTACCATTCATTCCATTGCCAACACTAAATTGTCAAACCTTCGCCGCGCACCTGTGCAACACCTCCCACCTCCCGTATTTAATTCCTCCCCCCTCCCTCACAATTTCACATTGCTTGTTGTGCGTAGAATGCTCACCAAGTTCTCTTGATGCGGGGCCGCTGGACTGCGTGCACCCCTCCAAGCGGCTCGTCACCTCCCCTCGTCTGGACCACGCCTGGACACTCGCCAACCGCGGGCGGGATACTTCTCAACCGGCTCCCGAGGGCCAATATCCGGATTGCGCTGTCCGGTCTTCTCGCAGCTCCGCGATGGTCCTGTAGTCCTCAGAAGGGGGCAACGGCAGAGGGGGCCGCGCCGCCGGGCCTCCTCGCAACGGGAGTGCCTGGAAAAAGTAAAAATAAAAAGGCGGATCTTAAACAGATCTCAGCAGTGCCTCCAACTTGTCGGGGGGGAAATTCTGCCGGGGTCGGCCGGGCCGTCCGCAGACCTCCGGGCAGGGAGGCCCCAACTCCTCCCGTATATCCCAGATGAGATAGAGTATGAGACACACGCAAGAAGCAAGGTGACTCTGCTGTTTATTAAACAAAAACGGCAGGGATGGGTCAAGGATCGTACGTGTCCGTCCTGACACACACACAATCGTAGGGCTCGCAGGCCCTTTTTACCTTAGTATGACGCGCTACTTGCGTCACCTTGGAAAGTCATCAAAAAACCTATCGCCACTCTTAATTGGTTGCTCGAGTGGTAGGGTTAGTATAGCATACGTATAGAGAACAATATTAGTGGACAAGGGTTAGTCAGGTGATATATCTGGGTTGTCCCTACAATTAGATACATGAGAATTGTTACATGAAGACCCCTGATGATTGGTTAATGTTAATGGCGTCAGTGATAGGAGCCCCATGTTCTGATTGGTGCGCCCGCGAGCTTCCCAGCCTGGGACCATCGCTGTTCCCAGCTCTCGGTGTACCTGTCATCTGCAACAATGTTTCACTATGAGTACGTTCAGACAATGTGAGGACTTATTCATAAGCTGAAAGGCCGACTACTTCCACTGTCGCAGATGTCCATTGAGCCTTTTAATTGTATCTGCCTATGTCTTGTAACGAGGGATCCAGACGCCTTCTTTCTCCTGGGCTTGGCATCCTGTCAGGTTCGGCTTGGTCACGTGAGGTGGGACCGTGTTTGAGGCAGAATTCTGCACAATTAATATTGTTTTTCCACTGGGTGCCCGGTTTAATTTGCAGTTTTGACTTTATCGTTGGTGTGCGGCGTGCGAGGTTGCAACATCGTGCCCTTGATGGTCTGCTTTCGGAATGTGGGTTTGCAACATTGCGACTTTGGCTGTTTGTTTTCGCCGGGCTCATTCTGCAGGATCAGCAACCTGACTCTTGTTCTTTTAACGTCCATGGAAGCTCTTGCTTGCGGCCTACTTAGGCCTGGTGTATAGGTGGAACCGTTTGGTGCACAGGCGCTTTAGGTTACAGTACCATATTGTCTTATGACCAGTATCGTGTCTTCATTATATTTCTCATTGTGGCACCTGGGTTTAGGAGAAGCGTAAGCAAGCTTTTTAGATGAGTTCATGATGCGTCTTGCGTTTCTGCATTTTGAAAGCCTATGTGGAAAATAATAAAGATGCACGTCCGTGAGTATGTCTGTCGCCTACGTCATAGCACTGAGTATATTCTTCGTGTAGATTGGTGCGGGAGTGTCCAGTGTGTATATTTGTACAGGTGTGCTGACCGTTGGCTAGGTCGTCATGGCATCTCTAATGACGTGTAGGTTTTAGTCTAGTTGATCCGCGCTGCAGGTGTCGGCATGGCCAGGGCGGGCTTCTGGGCAGGCAGATGGACACATCCGTATGTTCCTGTACCAGGGTATTTGGTCGTCTGGTAGATGGGCAAACTCTTCTCGTGGCGGGTGCCTGGGCCGTGACCCTTTAGGCCAAGCGCGAGAGGTGAAGGACGGGAGCCTGGTCTTCCATTCTCCCACTTCACTCTGATTGTCTTCTGAGGCCAGATTATCAAGGATTTGCACTGGTGCAAAAAAGTGGAGCAAATTAATTTAGCACCAGTTTTGCTGCTTTGCTAACAGAGATTGGTGCAAAAAGGTTTAGCCCCAATCGGTATTATCAAAATAGATTTCACCTGGGGAAAATAGGTGCAGGCTGTTTTATATATGATGTGAGCTGTGTAACATAAAAAGAACTGCAGTAGACAACTTTTTGCTGTATGTACAAAAAACAGCCTGATTCATTTTTGCCTGCGTGTAAACCTTTTTAGATAATATGGATTTTGACAAAATCTGTTTGCTTCATTTTGTATTATCAAAGCATTTGCTCAACTTTTAGCACAAGTGCAAATCTTTGATAATATGATCTCTGGTTGGATTTGTGTTGGTCAGTTGCTGTTTCCAGTCTGTGGCCGGACACTTGGCAGGCACTGGATGTCTGCGCTTTGGGGTTCAGGCCTCTTCGAGAAGCTCTGTCTGTTTCCAGTTTAGCCCGAATGATATACAATAGTCCAGGTCGTTGTGTTGGATGTCTGCTTACAATCACAGTAATTTGGTAGTATGGGCCTATACGCACTGATATTAACATTACATATGGTGATCCATTCTTGTATGAAATGTATATCATATTACAGTGATATCGTACCCATATTTGTCTTAGTGTACTGATGTACAATGCTATGTAATGTCACTTACTGTTTTTCAAGGGGTGAAAGGTTGTGTGCCTTCAGTTCCTGTGATGTCACTTGGTGGGTGAGGTCAAATGACGTCCCTTCCTGTGATCTATTCAGAGGGCAAGGGTCATATGATGTCACCCCAGGCATTTTGATGAAATTACATCCCTGTTCAAATAGCCTGTTCTATGGGGTGTACGCCACTCAGGTGGGTCTGCAACCACATTTTAGCTCACTGGACCCTTCATAGAGGAGATATATCCATTTGCATATCAATCTGGTCCCACTCACAAGAGCAGTCCAGCACTGAAACGCTAGGCAACTCTCCTCTGAGTAAGACTGCTATGCAATGGATATTTCTCTCTGTCAAAGGTACAGTGAGCTAAAACGTGGTTGTAGACCCTCCTGATTGGGGACCTATCCATAGAAGACGTTTTTTGTCCTGGTTCTTTCTCTCTAGAGGGGTTCCCAGACCTTTGCACTCACTATAAAAAGTGCCAGATTGGTAAAACAATATATTTTGTGCCTTTTTTGCAGCATTTTAACAATTTTGTGGTACGCGTATAAATTACAAATGTTGTCCTTTTTTGTGGCAAGAAAACTATCACTATAAACTGGATGGCCTGACTAGATATATGTAACAGTTGTAGAGAAGTGTAAGGCTCGGTATTAAAATGAACAGCACAGGAATAATGATCTAACATATGCATCTTCCGAGCAAGTGCCCTAACAATTGGGAAGAGAACAATTGAGCTTCTAGGATGCAAGGTTGACATGTTTATCCATGAAGTTTAAAGGCTGGTATATTACACTTTTTGCTCTATATTTGTGTTATCAGTATTTTATCTTTTGTTTTAGCTGTTCTACAAGCGAAGCAATTGTGATGATTATGTTTTAACTGACACTTGTATGGCTGATACCTAAAAACAGTATTTCTAAATCTGAATATGAAAAATAGAGTGAGGGCAACATTAAACAGTTTAGCGTTTAAAAAATAACCTAATTCCATTTAGCAAATTACAGACCTCAATTCTATAGTTATCCTTTCTAATCTCAAATACTTCACAGAGCATTGTTCACCATATATCTAAACTGCTTGGGTCATGTTGAATCCGTCTCTACAGATCTTTTGTTCCCTTGGTCTATTTTTGATTCATTCTCTCAGATTGACATAGCACATTCATCATTCCTTTTTAAAGTAAAGGGCACAACATTGGTTTCAAAAAGCAATATAAGGAGATAAAACAGAAGACTCAAATTTCATAGATTTTAGTTTGTTCTACTAACCTTACATAACTGAGTTGGGCTGTGCCTGGATGATGTCCCCAGTGACAGACTAGCCTTCTCCATTGCTGAGACTGCAATCTGATACAAGGGCCCCTCTAATTCCATATGATTTTTTTACTACCAAATCACACCGAGACCTCATAATGTCCTGGTAGTGCATATTACCAATAATGTCCTGTTGGAGCTAGACAAAGTTACCAAGAGAATAAATGATGATCTAAACTGTCCAGAATTTGGAACAATTCTGATGATCTGGTAGGCAGGAAATCTATAATATGGTCTGTTTGGTACAGATAGGTATTGTGAGCTTACAAGGGCTTGATCTAGGGCACTCCATTGTCATGATTGATGACATATGTGGTATTGCATCCTATCTCCTGATGGATTCATTAGATGTGCCAAGATTAAGGCCATCACAAAGAGAAGCAATAATAAGAACCTTTCAATGCCCTTATTCCCCCACTCATCCTACACAGTTTATCTTAGCATGCTCCACAGGGCATCTTGTCTTCAATGTGTACGGGTGCCGTTGACATTGCAAATATCTCTCACTAATAAGTTGCCACATTTTATAGGACACCATCATCTCTAAGAGCATTGGAAAACAACACTCACATCTATCCCACAGCAGTATTTATTCAATACAATATTGGTTTCTTCAGATATCCCTATGGGTCCAAGCCAGACTTCAGAAGGTTACAGTGTACTGTGTAGACTCTTTTGTTTTGGCAATATCTAGTGAATGCTGGGCTCTGCGTGAATGGATTATGATTGCTAAGTGGTTAATATGGAATGAAATATAGGATTTATCAATCATATATTAACAACTAAGTTTAATGCTTCAGTAAACATTGTGGTCTTCGAGGTGTCTAATGCTGTCCTAAATTTCTCCCAAAATTAGGCTCACCTCTTTATCCTCCAAAAAGCATGTGCTATTAAAATCTTTCCTAGTATTGAATTGTATGGTATTGTTTATTTATGTATAGAGCGCACCGGGCCATCAGGCATCTGGGCGCTTATGTAGGCTTAGGTTACGGTTACAATATTAAGGGTACATTTACAGCTTAGTACAACATACAGGAATATCAGAGGTATACAATGAGGACATTTACAATAGTATATACATGTACAAAGAAGGTGCATTGATAACAATATACAAGTCATGTCTGGTAGTTTTAGTTTTTATACTAAAAGTACAAAAGTATAGGTATATTAAAACAGGTCAAGGAGTTATACGTCAACATTCGTTGGTGTGTAACCACAGTTTAATATTGTATTTGAAGGAGTGGAAGGAGGGTAAGGCTCTTAAGGAGTCCGGGATTGAATTCCACAATTGAGCTGCCAGTACTGGGAAGCTAGAACCTCCTGTTCTTTTTAGATTAAAGTTAGGGATTCTGAAGCTTTTGGCTTGTGCATTTCTGATAGGACGTTCAGACGTGTGATTGGTGAATTTCTCTACCAGGTATGCCGGTGCTTTGTTATTGAGGCAGTTGTATGTTAGGTTTAGTGTTTTAAGTTTAATTCTGTCTTTGATGGCTAGCCAGTTGGAGGATCTCCTTTGGTCGGATATGTGCTGACCTTCGGGAATGCCTAAGGCTGTTCTTAGGGCATTGCTTTGAAGAGTTTGAAGTTTGTTAGTATTTTGTTTACTACTGCCAAGGTTAAGTGTGTTGCAGTAGTCCAATTTTGATAAGATTAACGCTTGTGCAATTGTGGTGCAACTCTGAGTGGTCAGAAATGGTTTACATGCATAAATTTGTGTGCATGTGTAACTTGTTGCAGACACTGTAGCATTTACTTGCTTGTTAAGGTTAAGAGCCGAGTCTAAGTAGAAGCCTAAGGTTTTTACTTCCTTGGTGACTTTGATTTCAATACCGTCAATAGTAATGGATTTGTAAAGGTGGGGGAGTTTGTTTAGTTTACTGGTAGACCCAATGATTAAGAGTTTGTTTTTTTCATCATTAAGACATAGATGGTGGGCGGCCATCCAGGTTTGTATGATTTGGTAGATTTTGTTTATGAGGTTGGTGTCTTTGTCATAATCTCCCTGGATTGGGATAAGGTTCTGGGTGTCGTCTGCATAATCATTGAATGAGACACCCAGATTGTACAGTATATCAAAGAGCGGCTTTGTAAATATATTGAACAAAGTAGGGGAGACACAAGACCCATGAGGAACGC
The DNA here is from genome assembly GCF_040938575.1 of Ambystoma mexicanum. NCBI lineage: Eukaryota > Metazoa > Chordata > Amphibia > Caudata > Ambystomatidae > Ambystoma > Ambystoma mexicanum. Next base: position 699,837,382 of record NC_090928.1, on the reverse strand, counting down.
CACATGTGATAGGTACTGGGTCAGCTGCTAACAAAAGCCAAGAAGACTCTTATAGTTCTATTAAGCAGAAAGGAGATCATCCAAGCAGTGGCCTTTGTGAAGAGGTTGGCAGCTGATTTGAGGTGGTTACATAAGACTTTATGGTCAACCAAGTAAAAAGCGGCTGACAGATCTAGGAGTAAGAGAATGGAAGTTTCTCCTCTGTCTTTACGCTCATCTAGTTGGTTCTTGAGATCGAGAAGGGCTGTCTCAGTCCCATGTATTGGTCTGAATCCAGATTGTCTCATGCCTAATAGGTTATTAATCTCCAAGTAGGATTGAATCTGTAGATAGGAAGCTTTATCTAAGATTTTAAGGAGGAACGGAACTATCGTTATGGGCCTATAATCCGTTGGGGCAATAGGGTCTAGTTTTTTTTTTTTAAGAGGTGTAGTATCCAGGCATATTTAAGGTTGGTCGGCACAGAGCAAGATTTGAAGAATGAGTTGATAAAGGTGATAACGAAAGGAGCAACGTCTTGAGCAGCTTCTTTAATGATGGAAGCTGGGCATTTATCACCAAGGCATTGAGAAGGTTTAAGTGATGAGGTGATATTTTCAACTTCTGTACTAGAGATAGACCTAAAGTTGAATTGGTTATGTAGTTTGGTTTGGTTGATGGCGAGTTCTTGTAAGATGGCTTCTTGAGTGGTAATCGCAATCTTATGGAGGGAGGTTTTTTGGCAGATATTTTGTCTTGCAGTATGGTAATTTTATTGCATAAGGCATTTTGACTATTTGTGCACCAGGGTTTATCTTTGGTGCACGAATCTGAAGGTGCAATAGGGGATTCTAATTCTCTGAGAATAGAGAGCATTTCCCTGGTGCTTGAACTTGCTTTTTTAATTCTGCCATTGAAGGTTTCTTTTTTTGATTGTATAATTTCCTTCTTATATCTATCGGTGAGGGAAGAGAGCAGATGTTTGTTTCGGGGTGATATTTTTTTCCCCAGCAGGATTCTGCTTGTCTTTTTTCTTTATGCAAGGCTTTTAGGCTAGTGGTAAACCACGTGTTAAGATGGGCCAAAGGTTTAGTTTTGCTCAGTTTCAGAGGCGCGGTGGCATATATGGCTGTGTTGATGGTATTATTATACAGGTCAGCCAATGCATTAGGTTTAGTAAGCTGGTAGGAGTGATTAGTGATAGGATGGATTAGTGGTAGGCGATTCGTAACTGTCATATTTTTTTACATCTAGTAAGAGCTGGTGGTGCTGTTAGTTTGGTTGCCTTGGTTTGGGGGATGTCATAGATGGTAAGGGAGATCAAATAGTGATCAATTCAGATGCACTGTTCAATGGCAGTGATTCGGGCAGTGCAGTTGATATATGCTACACAGTCCAGGGTGCAGCCTTTGGAGTGAGTGGGGCCGTTGTTCCTGATAGTTTAGCCAGCTTCCATAATGGTGTTTTCTAGGAAAGAGGCATTAGTATCTTTAGGGTCATTGAGGCCCAAGTTAAAGTCGCCAAGTAGGATCATTTGTGTAACAGGTTTGGCGTTAGTATTCAGAAGGGAAGTTATGTCTTCTTCAAATGTTCCTAATGGGCCAGGAGGTATATACAGTAAGTGTACAGTAATAGTGTGTGAAAGGGAGATCCCCATTTTTAATGAGAGTAATTCCGCTGAAGGCATAAGCATGGGATCTATCTCTTTGATGGTGAGGTCAGCTCTGCAGATGAGTGCAAACCCGCCCCCTCTGGAAGTTTCTATCTTTTCTAAAGATGGTGAAGTTAGTTGGGATTGCTAGCATTAAGGCAGGTCCGGCTGCTTTATGAAGCCATGTTTCAGTAACCGCTAGGAAGTCTAGTTGGTTGCAAGTGATGATATCGGCAATTTCAGAAGCGTGGGCTACAAGTGGTCTAGCGTTAATGAGGCCTCCCTTAAGGGCGTGCGTTTCTTTGGTTGTGCTCTTAGTAGGGTTTTTGTCGATAATGGTCAGGGTTTCAGGGGTTTTGGTGCCGGACTTCAGTCTAGAGTTGGGTTCAGTTTTGGAGGTGTTGCATGAAGATAGTGTAGGCTTCAGTTGGGGGTGGCTATACAGGTAGTGGGCTGATGGTGGCTTGGACAGTCTGGATCCTAGTCTGTGATTTCTCCATTTGGTAGGGCATATCTGGCTAGGGTAGATCTGGGTAGTGCAGTATGGAGTCTGTTGGGATGTATGCGAGACTTCCGTAGGGTTACTCCCTTCCCTTACTATTGGGAGTCTGTGGGAGAAGGCTGCCATAGTAGTTAGGAAAGTGAGTGCGGTAAGGATGACTACAGAGTAGGTGGTCTGATTGATCATAGGAGATATCATATCTCGTAAGTATAGTGAGGGTGCTCGTCTAGTCTGGCTGGTTCGCATGGCATGGCAACGATTAAGCAGAGGTCTGGGTTAGTCCAAATGGGAACAGAACAGTATGAAAAGGTCTGGCTAGTTCGCATGGCACCAATATGCAAGGTCTAGGCTAGTTCAAAATGTAATTGTAAGTCATTGGAAGATGATGGGCCTTCTCTCCATACATTCATGGCATGCATGGGTACTTGTTTATGAAGAGGTTTGCAGCCTGATGTACAGGCCAGTGAAAGTGGAGAAGATAGTTCTGGCCTGTGCCATGTTGCACAATATGTGCATCCGGCGGAACATTCCTCTGCCCCAGACATGCACATGGCTCTGGTGGATGATGATGATGACAACGAAGAGGATGCAGCTGCAGACATGTGACTATGCAATCACAGGGATGACAGTGATGGCCGTGCAGACTGCCAGGATCCCATACAGAACTACCTCTGAGCACAAAGCACCTGTACACGACCCATGGCACACAATGCATTTGAATCAGTGCATAAATAAAGCACTCATATACACAAATTGTAAATTGTAAATTGTAATTGTTTATTTGTAGAGAACTTATACACAGGTTAAGTGCTTTCAAAATGAAATGTCCAGACATGAATTCATATGCAGAACTATGTGTATTTTTGCACAAACAAACAACAACAAACGTGTGACTCACCACCCCCTTCCTAACCACCCAAAACCCTCTTCCCAACTACACTGCAACCACTCCATCACCCCCTCCCCAATCTCCCCCAAACATCCCCCAATACCTTCTCCCCAACCACACTCAACTAAACCCCCCAACCACCACCCCCAACTGACCCTCCCCGACTAAGCCTACAAAACAAACCATCTCAAAAACACCCCCTAGGTAGCAACAGTGTCACTTCATGTCTGGGACCGGCTCACATTTGTTTCTTCTTAACACCTGGCCTGCCCTTTTGAAGTGAGCCTGACAGTCGCAGGGATCTGTGCCTCGGCTGCTCTGTTGTGTGCTGGTGGGTCTGAACTTGCCATGTCCCTGTGCTCTAGTACCACTTGCATGAAAAGGGTAAGAGACTCAGCCAGGGCTGAGATGGCCTTGTTCCCCTCCTGGACCCTCTGTACGAGCAGGACCGCTGCGCATGATGAATGTCCCAGGGCACGTGCACAGCACTGGCTGGTGGCCTTCACGCTATCGCGGATCAAGCTGGTCTCTTCCCGCATCAACCTAATTTCCTCCAGGTGCTGGAGCACGACTTCCGTCATCTGCTCCTGCTGTTCCTTGATGCGCCGTTGGTGTGAATCTATGTTTTTGAGCCTGGGTATGGGTGGCATAAGTGAGCTGTGAATGTTGAAGGGGCTGATTGAGGGATGGTGGTACGGGGTGTGTTCAGATGTGCCCTCTGTTGTGTCCCTGGCATCCTGCCCGGCATTATCATCTGTTGATGCAACGATTTACATCGGAGGCTAGTGTGTGGGGGTTAATGGCCGTCCGGTTGGTGCCTATGTTGGGGCAGCAGGAGTTGCTGCAGGGGTTGCAAACTATTCCTCTGTTGGGGCAGCAAGAGTTGCTGCAGGGACTGCAGGCTGAGCCTCTATTGGGACATCATGGGCTGCTACAAGGGAAGGGGGCATGCTCACTGGGTCTGTGCCTTGCATGGCTCTCCTCCTCTGTGTGGCTGTCCATGAGGTGTTGGTCCAACTTGATCACTGTCAGATGATGTGCCTATGGAGGTGATATGGGCATGCCATTAGTCACCACTGTGCCATCCTATGCCCTTGCTACATGTAGTTCAGACAGCATGTGACATGATGCCTGTGCATGGTGTCTACAGTTCATGCATTGAAGAATTGTATGGTGCATATATACAAGTGTTACCAGGTGCCACCAGCAAGAAGGTGGTGGACATGGATGGACAAATTAGGAGATACGGCCGTATTGGGCCTTGTGTCATTGCTACTGTGCAAATGCAGGGAACAATGCCATGAAAGGGAGGGAGGAATGAGGGTACCGCGATGGGAGGGGTAATTGTAGTGGTTGGGAGCCAGAAGCGGCTGGGCACGTGTTGATGGGAGCCACAGGGGCAAGTGCAAGTGATGTAAGGGGGAGGGGAGTACAAGGAGTGCAAAGGATTGGGTTGTCCAGATTCTGGCTCTTCCGGGGAAGGGTGGCCATGGGCAAGTGCTGGTGAGGGATACTGGGGGTGACTGGTCAAGGGTGGGCTGACACCAGTGTGACTCATGGGGGACCAGGCCCAAGATAGCCTTGTGTGTGGGGCAGGGGGGCTTGAAATTCCTCCTTGCAATCACAGAGAGTCAGTACAGTGATTCCAGGGCTGGAGGTAAGCGGTCCTAGGGATTGGGGCCTAGGTTGAATCACACAGCACTATCCAGGATTTCTGTGAGGGGGCAAAGGGAGGTAAGTGTACAGTGAGGTTTTTTTTTTGCTGTTTTCAAGCCCAGTGGGAAGATGAGCAATGGAGATATTGGGCTTCTGGGGGTGGGCAAGGTAAGGGAGCGTGCCTCTGAGGAGGTGGTGCTGTAGATCAGACCTCTTGCCATGGTCTGTGTTGTGCGTATGCGAGGTGTGGGATGATTCAAAGGTGATACCAAGGTCTGTGGCCTCTTGGTGGGGTGAGGAGAGAGGGCCCTTAGAGTGACCAGGGAATGGGCGGTTAAGAGGGCACAGGCATCATTATGAGGGGTTTAATTGTTTTGCTGGTATTGAGGCAGGGAATGTCAGCAGAGCACATTGCATGAATAGCAGTCAAGCACTCATGTATGTGAGAGGATGGAGAAGTAGTACAGGATGGGAGCTTGAAGTTGGGCAGTGTGTCATCAGTATTACACTGGGAGTGGGATGCAATGCTGGTAATCGAGTGAGCCAGAGGGGCAAGGTACGTGTTGGGGAGCCATGGCAAATGAATGGCGCCCTGAGGGATGCCACAGGTGGGGAGTGAGGTGGAGGTGTGGGAAGGGCACTTTTGCACTTGGGGGTGTTGGTATGACAGGTAGGCAGTCAACCATGCCAGGGCTGGGTCCATCAGGATGGATTGGATGCGTGCATGCATGTGAGTGTTTCACGGGTGCTCATTGCACATGGTGCATGCATGCCACGGGGGGTAAGCCTTGTGTATGTGTTTGCTCTCATGTCATTAATGTCTGCACATGTACAGTACTTATGTTGGCCATTATATAGGTTGGATGTGGTCTTGTGTCATGCAGTTGGACATGTCTCTGTGTGTTGTGCAATGCATTTGTATGCCCGCTGTGTTTTTTTTGGTGTGACTCATTGCACTGACCATCCTCTCCAGGTGTCCCTGCTCCTGCCTCTGCTATGCCGACTGTCCCGATCCCTTCAAGGAGCAACACACCAGTGCACTTCTCCTCCCATGGAATGAGTTTAATTGGTGAGGCTGTCCCACCACTAGTTGCAAGGAATTCCTTGCAGTGGGCCGACAGCAGGATGCAGAACCTCAGGTGGTGGTCATCCCACCTGTTTTGGCAGTCACGTACTGTATGGGGTATGGGTTCCACAGCTGACACCTTCTGTGCCATGTCCTCCCAGATGGCATTCTTTGTGATTTGTGTGCTGCACTGGTGGTCGTTTGAAACAGCTCTCCAGCATGTTGTACAATGCAGTCTCAATGGTAGCTCCTGCTCAGTGAAGCGTGGCTTCCGCTGCCGTCTTTCAGGGATCCTTAATGCCATGTCTGCTAGTGCAATGCTGGTGTCTGCATTTCCGGATGGCAACAGGTACTGGGTGGATTGTGTTTTCCAAAATGGCAACCACCAAATGTCCTGTTCCGGCTGTGACATTGTTTCTGGTGCTGGTGTTTCCGTTGCCATTGTTTCCAACAGTGGCATGCTGTAAACTGTGCCACCGGCATTGTTGCTGGCGGTGTCACTGATTTTATAGGACAGTGACAGTGTTTCCGTCATGCCAGTCGCACTGTGACCGCATGCCAGAATGAGCGCTCCCACGATGTTGTACTGTGCCAGTGATTCCATGGTTACGGTTGCCAGAAATGGTGCTACCGGCAAAATAAAGCCACACTTGTAATGTGGGCCAATCACAGACAATTACGATACTTTTATTATGCCTATTTTCCACATCTGCGTGTGGTGATCGCTTCAATTTCGAAGTGGTTTTTAAAACATGTAATGACGCTCAATAATATGAAATTGGTTGGATGCAGTTAAACGTAATTCCCAATTAATACAAACCTCTGACATGCAGGATAGACACATGTTTCTGCAGCAAGCACTCAGCACACAATGTCATCTTAAAGGCAAACACCATGATGCACCATAATGTTCTCGGGGCAGATTGCTTTCACTTACTGAAAACATCATCCTGAACAACTTTATTTCGACATAATTGAAAATGCCATACAACTACAAAACGCCATAAATAATTGTAACACATATGCTCCACCATAATGAGAATTGTCATATAAATATAAAAACATCATCATTCCATTAAACTTCAAACACTAGCTCACAGTTCCCCTATAAAGTTTTCAAAATAAAGAAACACAACACCAATTAATAATATATTAAAATTTAAATATAAAGAAGTAAATGGTTCAATGTTTAAGTTTAAAAGATTAAGGGGCATGTATGCTTGCTTCTGCTTGGTTCGTGATTTGAAAACCTCCTTCTTTGTCCCCCTTCATTTTATGATTTTATATGTCTAATGTTTCTAACATTTTATTTTTAATTTTTATTTTAATTACTAATCTTTACATTTTGAAATGAGTTATTTTAGCTAGCTTGTTGGTATGTTGATTGTTTTGTCTTGCAAAATGTTTTGTAACCATATGCCAATAAAAATAAATGTAATAAAGACAATCGTCAATACAATTCAGTATCCCACAGCAAGGCTTATTACACTGCTCATGCACCTGACCGGCTAACAGATGAAAGGACATTCATCCTCACCTGTACTGTTTGTCTTAAAATAGAATTCAAGGTTCAACCAACATTTGGCATCTATGCTCTTAGCAAATGGAAAAATCATTAGTACAATTGTGTGTGCCAGAGGTACGTAAATTATGGAGCAAGATTGTATTTCTTATCCCTGAGTAAGCTGGACAAAATATGATGAAATGAAGTCAATTCTCAAGAGCAGCACCACATGACTCGCATGTTGTCAGTCCATCCGAATTGACCCATTTCAAACTCACTGCCCTTAAGGGCAGTTTATTAAAGTCTCCCGTGGTTACTAAACATCTTTCTTTAGCCCGATTGGGCACCTTTAAATAAGGTTTGCTTTCACTAGTGGACAATGGCATTTGATTAAGGTTTGAAGGATTAGTATTTTCCCTTTCCTCTCTATCTCTGTCCATGAAACTAGAGAGCCGGGTTTGATAAGTCTGTAACCTGCTTTTCCAATAGTTGCAGGGTTAGGAAATGAGCAAATATGTAATGTGCATTCATCTGTATAAGAACTGATTCTATGTGTCAAAACCAGGGGGTGGTATTCAGACCTGTTTTACTGAGGCGAGCACGGATGTAAAAGTGAGTAAGAGCAGCCTTGGGTTGTTCCATAAATGCAGATATAAGAGAATCGGTTCGCTGTGGAGTTCATCCTCTAGGTAACCAATACTGAGCTATTTATGTACTGCAAAATTAGCAGCAGACTGTGGGAGACATAAACGATCTTTAATGAAAGTATTTTCAATTATTTGTAGGCTCGATTTGTTTAAGAATCCCCAGACAGGCCATATTTAGCAACGGCTAAAGACTTTGCTTTATAGACTATTAAAGCCACAGATTGCAATTTGCATTGCTTCATGAATCTGAATATTACCCCCTCTCCCTGAGACATTTTTCCCACTTGTTTAGATATATGTCCTGTTCTGTTAAAGTCTGATGTAAATCGCAAGCCCAAGTAGTCAAACTCCTTTACCCACGGGATTCTCCAGTTGTTGGTGAGAAAAGTGGGTAATTTTAGTTTGCATATACCCATTTGGCAGACCATGATGGCGGTCTTGTTTGCATTAACTTCTAGATCTAGAGAGTTCATGAATGAGGTGTACCGAGTATTCTAGTATTGCAAAGCATGAGGTATGTGAGCCATCAAGACGGCTTCATTAAAATACATTATGGTAGGAAAGTGTCTATTGCCAATTTTGAGGGCATCAGCACTAATGCTCACTAATTCATCCAGAAGCCTATAAATATAACGTGAGGACTAAAGAGGAGCTAGTACGCAGCCCTGGCGCACCCCAGAGATCACTGGGAAGGAGGATGTACATTTCCCATTGTCGCTGGTTTTACACACGCACTGGTTCCTGCATGTAGTTCTGCCAAAATATGGACCAGTTGCTACAGACAGTTCATTGAGCAGGGCACCTGCCATTATTTAGAGTGATTCACCATGTCAATTGCCAGGTAGATCGGATCCCTCTCTACATAGACAGCATAAACCGCCAAAAGGCATAGGTTAAGAACTTTCTCTTGGGTCCCGAGGCCACTGCGAAAACCAAGCTAGATTTCACTAAGAAAATGTTGCTCTAGGGCCCATTGCTTCAATTTGATCAAGATGGTACGCCCGAAAATCTTGAATTAACTGGCCATCAAGAAGGGAGATGGGCTTATAAGCAGCATAGTTGTATCTCAGACCTTTCTTATTTTTTGGAAGGGTGATTGCTTGTTTACACGTGGTACAGATGCCACGTTTCCTCACCATTGCCTTGAAACTGACGGTTAATACGGGGGCCCAAATATCAATCAATCTTTTAAAGAAGTCTGCACAGACACCATCAGGGCAAGGGCATCGACCTGGAGTCTGTGATTGGATTGCTGTAACCACTTCTAGATAGGTAACATCAAATGTATGTTGCCCGGGACATGGCCTATGTTTTAAACATGAGCAGGAAGAACTAACAGACTAAACTCTAACTGTAAGTTTAGAAATTAAAGCCTTGTTTCCATCATATAAAGAGGAAACATTGGAGATCCACGGATCATCTTCGATGGAGATGTCCATACGAGTAGCACCATGCAGATACCTGGGATCCTTATTCACTATCTCCCAGAACTTAGGGTATTTTTAATGCCAGAAGCGTCAATAAGTTCTTGGCAAGCAAGCTTATCCAGTTCTATTTTCCATTTGGACAAGGATTTTTAGTACACCACCGAGTTGCTATAATTTTGGATTTCTTGATGGTATTATTATTGAAGGAAGAGAACAAATTCCATTTCTCCAATTCGTATTCCTCATTGAACTAGCCCTTTCTAGTCTTATCTGGGCAGGGCTTAATCTTCCCAAAACAGGCTTCTGAAATTCCCCACATCAAATAGACCTTTGAGAGGACAACCTTCTCTGGGTTGAAGTCGGAATAGAATATATAGCATCCAGATGATTACGATAGAGTTGAATAAAAATGCGAAACATAGATGCATTATCAGACTTTTCCCATTTGAGTCTTCTAGGACTGGATTCAGGTTCTGTTATTAAAGAATAGGGCAAGAAAAGGGAGAATCTATGCTCCCGCTGCTAGTTGATTGTAAGGGCTAGGTGATGATGATCACTGATTAGGTGTTCAACAATATAACATTCTTTAAGTAAGGGCCATTCACATCCAGGGATATATATATATATATATATATATATATATATATTACACAGCCACAGCAGTTGCTGTGTAGTTATGGTTAAAACGCTAATCCCATAGAAAGAGCATTTTTTGGGTGGCTTATAACTTCGCACCCCCTGGATGAATCCTCACCAAACTTTGCAAAAAAAAGTATATGTCCCACTCTGAATTCTTTTGGTGAGGCTTGGTCCCGGGGGGGCAAAGTTATAGGGGGCCCCCAAAATGTCTTTTTTTCCCATAGAGTGAATGGGTAAAAACATTTGCGCACGCCTACAGCCCAAACCGCTGGATGGATTTTCACCAAATTTGCGGGAGGAGCAGCAGCTTGGTCCTGAATGCTTTTGTAAGTTTGGTGAAAATCTGTCCAGCAGTTTTTTTTAAAAACGATCAAAAAGTAGGTCCCAAAAAAATAGTGATATCTATGTCCGCTCTGCGGACACACTTCCCTGTTCGCTCCGCGGGCAGGACACCGATTGGCTAATTGGCTCGCGTCATGTCCGCGGACACGCAACGTGTCTGTCGATTGGCTGGAGTGAGGCGTGATGTGCGTCAGATTGTTCCGATGCACCCGACATCTTGGATTCGCCGGCAGCGTGACGGCGAACAGAGGCGAAATGCAGTTTTGGGGAGTGTTTTTGTGTGCAAGGGTGCTTGGGGAGGTTTGGGGAGTAAGAGATGGGTGAAATACGGTATTTGTTTAGGTGGCAGGTGGTACTGATGTATTCGCCGTGCCTGCGCTGTCCGGGATGTTCGTAATTAGTGAAAATGAGGGGTGTCCTAAGAATAGTATTCCCGTCCGTGCTGTCTGCAGGCAAGTTGAAACTGCGCAGTGTCAGCGGACATAAAAATTGACCATATGCTGCAGTTACAATGTTTGATTCTATGGGTGTGATATGCTGTAGTGGTTGTGGCCAGGGCCTAGAGTCTTGGGTGCATGGCCGAACCGAAGTTATAAGTACTGCAGTTATAAGCCACCATGGGTGTGATATGCTGCGGTGGTTGTGGGCAGGGCCTAGAGTCTTGGGTGCATGGCCAAAGGCCATGCATCCAAGACTGAAGTTATATGCACTGGAGTTATAAGCCACCATGGGTGGCTTATAACTTCGCTCTCCATGGATGAATTCTCACCAAACTTTGCAGAAAGTGTGATATGGGTGGGCCCATATAGACAGTTAAAATGTTTGATTCTATGGGTGTGATATGCAGCGGTGGTTGTGGCCAGGGCCTAGAGTCTTGGGTGCATGGCCGCAGGCAGTAGGCCGTAGGCCATACACCCAAGATTCTAGGCCCTGGCCACAACCACTGCAGCATATCACACCCATAGATCACACCCATAGAATCGAATATCTATCAAATATTTGCAAATCTACAGTTTCTGTACTGTTTGATTTGTATAGTTTGCATGTGAGGTTTTGGCTACGTCATGTCATTAAGATTGTAGAGTTTGGTAACAAGCACTGTAGTATAACCTATCCATGGAAGTGAACATTTTGTATTGTGGTGTATGGTTACATGTTTGCTTCAATGGTTCTGTTATGCAGCAGTATTTGTGCGTTCTATTAGAATATACTTACTGTTTGATTTTTTGAGATTGGATATTTTTTTTCATGAGTTTGGTAACTGGAGTACGTATTCTTTTTCAATTTCTGTGATAAAAGAAAAGAGCATGTTAGTGTATGTATTTTATAAAGACTTATTACATTGCATAATAGATATTTCAGCTTTTTTTTACCCTCATATTTAGTAGTTTACAATCCAGTGTACTGTGTAATTTGCTCAGTTTCTGTGTTTGTTTTTCAAATCATTGGGTCTGTGGAAAAAAAATCCATGTCGGATTAAAAAAAACCTTTTTTTGTTATGCTACAGTCTATTTGTTTGTTTGTTTTCAGTGTTCACTTGCTGTTTCTGGCTAATGTTCTATCTGTTGGCTTGTTGCTGATTTTTGGAGCAGTTAGATACCTGTTGGCATATTCTAACTGTCTATTTTCTGTTATAATTTAGTGGTATTCATTTATCTGTTTGGTTGTTATAGAATCTTGGGGCAGTTAGATACCTGTTTGGCGTATTCTAACAGTTTACAGTTTTTTAATTGAGGTTTTGTTAATGTTTAAGTACAGATTAGTTATTACATTTTGGTTTTAAGAAGATTAAATAAGCGTTTGTAAGATTTGATGGTAATCTCTGCTTTAGAGTAATTGTACTATCATTACATTCGAACCATCCACATTTCTTTTTTATATATGCAGTGTAGTGACCTGCATTGGTTGTGGCTCCTGCATGGTAGTTTATACCTATTGTTGTGAAGGTTTTCTTACCAAGTGATACTTGACCATGTGTGAATCCTGTCAGCTTGCCATTGTTTTTGGTACCATCTGCATTGTAACGTAGAAGCATTAGGATTACGTATTTACTATGTGTTTGTATTAGCAAGGTGGAGCGATTATCTGAATTGCAGGTAGTACATAATCTACCATGGTTTGCATTTTGTACAAGTTGCTGAAATTAAACTGATTCACAATTAGGTATAGATACATACGCGAAGCGCTCATTAGGGATTTGTTCCTGTGTCACATTGTTGCAGAGAGTGCATGTATGTTTCCACATGTATGAAATCTGGAAGATTTCATTTATAGGTATGTTTTTGTTTTCCTATATACTCACTTGAGGAGTATGTAATGTTCCAAAAATCAAGAGGAGAAAATTAAATGCTTTTTTTAATAAAACATTTTTTGTATCACGGACATTGATAACAAGCAGAGTTGAACTACAATTTGTGCAATTATGGCATCCCAGGCCAGCAGAGAGGCAGCAAGAAAGGAACAGGCAAGTACCCTGTTCAATGAAACCTTACCTACTACCAAAGAAAAGTACATTCCTAGAGTGGACAAACTAAAAGACAATAATGAAATAACATTACTAAAAGACCTTGAAAAGGCTGAGAAGAGGGAAATCAGCAAATGGTGGGAGGAACATTCCTTGCAGAATTATCTCGACGTGGGAAGGATACCACGTGGGTTAAGGATTCTCACAATACCGTCATTTGAGAAGCAAGATCCCCTAATGCTACGCGAATGGGGCGACGCAACGAATAACTGTTCGAAAATGTTCTTACAGTTGCTAGTAAAATATGCAGGCAATGATCGTACAAAAACCCTACAACAAATAGAGGGTTTGGAGGATAAAATGAAGACGGTCAAAGAAACAGAAGAAGGAAATAAATTACAGGCTAGTATTGAATCTGGATTAAAAATATTCGAGGAAGATATTAAATTGCGAAAGCAATGCAAATTCCTTAGGGACAAGGGCGATTACGAACAAGGTTGTGTGTATACCTTTGCGCATCGATTTGACCATATGAGACAAAAAGTCAAGGAAACACAAATGGCCCCTGCAGCCCAGAATGAAAAGCATCAGGAACCAGTAGCCTCTACCTCTGAATCGGATGTCACCGAAGGCGAGGAAGAAGAACCAACCATATGCCTCAATTTTTAGAGGAAATTAGACTATTGTGCCAAGATCGGCGAGTAAACAACAAAAAAACTTGAGGAGGAGCTTCAAAAACAAGAGGACAAGGAAGAGGGGGGAGAAAAAAATGAGGAGGGGGCAGAGGGGCAACAAATTCAAACAACTCATTGTCGCCAAGGTCATTGCTCTCTGGGAAATAACTGGCTATGTCACAGAGGCCACGAATAAAGAGCAAATTATAAATCTATCCGACCACATTCTTACTACATAAGAGGTCAAGATATTAAAACTAGGATTGAATTTCTGTCTGCTTGCCAGTTTTGATTACGTACAAACGAGGATAGATTTGGACAGGTTTATTCGCAAACTACGACTTAAGAAATTCTTTGCCACCTCGACATATGAAAAGTAGCCAAAAGTTGGAAGGACGGACAGAAATTACCATTGCAGAAATGGACACCTTGATTACCCTTGATGATCTTGAACAAGAAAGCGACACGGCGAGCAGCGGTTCTGCTACTAATTTAGAAAGACTGGGCATTAGCACAGATTGGCCATCTATCAGCAAATTAAGGTGAAAATCGAAATTTCATACACTTAGTGCCCAAAATAGCCACATAGAAGCATTCTCCAATGTAGTAATTGATGACTTAAAAGATGAGAGAAGAAGAACTCACAGGCATCCCAAAAGCAATTTGTCCAAAAAACAACAACAGGTGCTATCCGACATTGCAAAACTGGACAAATATATAATAAAACCAGCAGACAAGGGTTGCAATATAGTCATAATGAATAAATCGGACTACATTGCCGAAGCGAATAAACAACTTAATGATGTGAATTGTTACGAAAGACTCAGTAGTAATTCCATCAAATAGTTGGAAAGTGAAGTATTTACCTTCCTAACCAAGTGGCAACAAGCAGACATCTTAGAGGAAGAAATTGTGAGATTTCTATTTTCCAAGAATACCGTCATTCCTACTATCTACTTCCTCCCCAAAGTGCATAAGAATTCCCTTAAACCACCAGGGAGACCTATTGTGACCTTGTGCGGGTCGTTACTGGAAAATATATCAGAATTTGTGGATGAGGTTCTTTGCACATTTGTATCCACATTACCATCATATGTGAGAGACACTACTGATTTTCTGCTAAAAATCGATGAACTTCCATGGGAATCCACCTACTTATTAGCAACCATGGATGTAGTGTGTCTGTACACGTCAATTAAACACGATGATGGGATACGGGCTTGCCAAAGCTTCCTAAATATGAGATCTCTTAATCATCTACAACATTCTCAAATGAGCCTCGAAATGATCCAACTATGCCTAGAAAATAACATTTTCATTTTCAACAATGAGACCTTCCGCCAAACCCAAGGTACTGCGATGGGTACGACCTTCGCACCGTTGTATGCAAATCTTATGATGGGACATTGGGAGAAAACCACAGTGTGGGTAGACGCACATGAAACATTCACTGAAAAAATTGTACTGTGGCTTCGCTATATTGATGATTTAGTCATCATTTAGGATGGCACAGCTGAGCTGTGGTGTGAGTTTATCAAATTGCTCAACACCAACAATTTGAATCTCAAATTTACTGAACACCACAACCGACAATCAATTGTATTTCTGGACGTGCAGGTGAAGATTGTGGCCCAAAAAATTGAGTCTGAACTGTATAGAAAAATCACAGTGCCAATATTCCGCTACACGCTAACAGTGCACATCCTAAGACCCTACTATGGAGCATCCCTTATGGAGAATTCATCCGTATCAGGCGAAACTGCAGCAACATAATGGACTTTGATCTAGCCAGTAAAGTGACTGCCCAGAACTTCCTGCATCAACAGTACCCTAAAAAGATCATTGAAAGGGCATACCTGAAAGTCCGAGAAATGAATAGACACAGTATGCTAATAGCATCCAAGTTGGACCAAACTAAGAGAGGCGATGAAAACACCACCAGACTGATTTTGACATTTGGAAGCCACTCACCTATTATCAGATGGATAATGAAAAAATATTGGAAGGTGCTGAAAGCAGATAAAGATATTGGTAGCCTACTAAACGACCATCTGGATATCACCTTTAGAAAGAGTACTTCCATTAGAGACTTAGTGGTGAACAGCTATATGGCTGCAGAAAAGAGTGATGCTGGCACCAATTGGCTTTCTACATCAGGAGGTGGCTTCATGAAATGTACCAGATGTAAGATTTGCAAATATGCAAAAAACGGTAAAAGTTACACTCATCCAATTTTGAAACATCTGGTTTACATAAAAAGCAAAATCACTTGCGAATCTGAGCTGGTGGTTTATGTTTTGGTATGCCCGTGCCTTAAATGGTACGTAGGAAGTACCAAATGCAAATCGAAGGTACGCATCCTCCAACACGTCAGAGCCATCATTAATAAAGACTGTACATATCCTATGGCCAAGCACTTTTCCGAATTCCACAATGGGGACCCAACAAGTCTTACATTTTTTGGTATATATAGGGTCATTCCAAGCCCTAGAGGAGGTGACAATGAGAAAACACTCCGACAAGAAGAGACCAAATTTATTCTTGATTTTGAGAGTAAGACCCCTGTTGGCCATAATGTTGAGGAGGAACTATACACCTTTTTGGGGACTTAATTAGTGCATTATATTGACAGAGTGCCCACCTAATATCCCTCATCATCAACTCTAAGGACCCTATATTATAATTCCTGATGTTTGGTTGTATACTAAGGTTTTTTCTTTCTTTTCTCCCTCGTTTAATGTTTATAACATTTTTTAATTCATGGTGTATGGCTCCATATTCCATTCACCTTCTTATGGTAACTTACAATATATGGTTGATCATGATCACAGGCTATTTGCACCTTGAATTGGTTAAAAAGGACAATATACAGATTTGGAAAATATCTGAATAATTCATTAACTGTTGCATAACATATATGGCATTGTATAGAATACTTTTTAAGTTGTTTCTTTTACATCTAGTAGGATATATTTATTGCAAATATGTGTTGCTGTATCCCATACCTGGGTTTTTCATTTTTGGTCATACATGTATCATAGATCATAGGAAGGCACTATGCACTTTATATCATGTCAATGCTGCTTTATGAATGGGTAACATTCACTTATCATATGAATTTAACTTGTACTGTATTAGCATGAACTCATGAACCCAGCCATGGCTCTCCTTAGTATTGGAATGCACAATGCACTAGCACTTTATAGTTTGCAATTTTGCACTGGCAAAGTAACTGTGACATAATATATAGCATTATGCCATATATGCACATGTCTATCGAAGATTGTGACAAACTGTTCCAGTGCTGTTAAATACTTTTTTTACTTTTTTTATTGAATAAGGAGCCCTATATCTTTCCATGGCCTGGCAATATATGTTTTAGAAAAGGAAATAGATTTTTAAATGCACTATCACCCTTAGAAATGCATATTACATTTTGTTACCATACAGAATCCTTGGTTATGCAATCAGTGGAACATGGTAGTCCTTTGAAACGTAACAGATATCGCCCAAAACACATGGAGAAAAGGATGACGACTTTCTATCATGTCTTTTACAATGTAACAATGACAATAAATGCATGCCTTATTATGAACGTTGAAAATAATGCTTTCTTTTTTTTTAGCTAACTTTCTTCGTTTTCCGTGATATGGGTAAGCTTGGCCTTGATAACCTATTCCAATAGGGCTACCAACCATAGATTGACCTTTTTTGTAAGTCACCTCTTCTATGTTTATCACTATGGTGTGGTGCTGGGTTTAAAAACAAACTCCCAAAGGGGGAGGAGTAACTGTGAGCAAGCCACTAGGTTGTGGCGAAACGCGTCAAGCTGCCGTCTGGCTAATGATTTTACTGGGAAACGTTCCTTTTTAAGAAACTGCTATGAATTAAATAAAGGCTGTTCAAATGCACACAACTGGTGCAGTTTCTTTTTCAACTCGTGCCTTGAGATGAGGTAACTTGGAACCTCTTGTTTGGAACTGGATGGTCAGGAGTGCAGCTCGAGGGAATAGCATTTTCTATGCTATTCTAAATGGAAATATATATATATATATATATATATATATATATATATTTTATTTATTTCTTTATTGACTTTTTTAATTGTTAGTTCACATAGAGGTTAATACAGACACTCAATGTCAACAGTGCTAAGAATCAAGCCAAACAAAGAGTACAACAGTCTCAACCCT
Source organism: Ambystoma mexicanum (assembly GCF_040938575.1). NCBI lineage: Eukaryota > Metazoa > Chordata > Amphibia > Caudata > Ambystomatidae > Ambystoma > Ambystoma mexicanum. The sequence goes on along the minus strand of NC_090928.1, from coordinate 699,819,749 downwards.
TGTCCCACCACCCCCGAACAACAATGTCAAACATCTCAACAGCTTCAAATGCAGAGCATCAATGAAGAAGGCACACAAGTGGTGGCGTTACCCACTTACAAAGTATGGGGGAGGGTGAATTTGTATTCATAACCTGGAGGCCGGGGGGCCAGGGGAGGGGCCGGCTATGAGTCCTAGTCCACAGGGGTGTTAGGGCGCGACTCGCCTTGGATATGGGTCACAAAGCTACGTTATGGGGCACAGTAGTCCAGTGGTTTAGCGCCCTCATGTATGGAGGAATTATATAAGGTTTCTTTTTTCTCACACATTTTCAAATAGTGGTACCATTCCATTTAGAAGGGGTCCCAATGTTGTCCCCAGGTTTTAGCAATTAAAGACCTAGCCACAACCGAGGCCATTGCTAGCAACTTCAGTATGCATTTTGGGCCCGGGTCGAGAAGGGCAGCATCCATATTTCAGGGACAGGTTGTGATCTACTAGTATTTCATATATGGCATCGCTGATTTGGTCCCAGAAAGGATGCACTTGGGGGCAGGACCAAGCAACATGGAAAAAATCAGTGGTGTCGAATTCACATCCAATGCATTGTGGGGATCTAGCCTGGTAGAAGCTATGGAGCCTAGCCGGGGAGATATCATCTGGTGAATAAATGTATAATTTATCAGGCGAAGGCGGCTATTCATAGCGACTTTGCGGGTTTGTAGGCACAGTTTTTTCCATTGGTCATCTGTGAGCACTTTCCCCAGAGCAAAGTCCCATTTAACCTTAGTGGTATGTGCCTGAGGAGCTTTCTGTGTTCTGATACTTTTATATAGAGAAGAGACCATGTTGTGCATCGATGTGGGATTTATAACATACTGGAGAATTGGCGAGAGGGGAGGAGGCACTGGAAAGTTAACCCATCTGCCCTTGATCACTTCTCACAACCTTAGGTACAATAACTGCGTAACAACTGTACTTTCACCCACACCTTTTAGGTCATCCCAAGTAATGAATCTCTCTTGTTGCACTAAATCACCCAGCAATTTGATCCCCAATCTTTCATAGTGTTGAAGGAATATGCGTTTGTGTGTGAGAGGGATACCTTTGGCCCAGAACGGGGACAAGTCGGGAGAAAACCAGGCCCTCAGAGTATTAATTACAGGCTGTACATACATCTCAGCCCACTGAAGTGTCCCAGAGCAGTCCCCTTACGTCATTAGGATAAGTCGTAACTTTTTCATGTCGGGGATGCGGAAGGTTAGGGGTCGGGGCCCACCACCCCACTGAGTATTGGAGCTGGGCTGCAAGATAATAGGACCAGAAATCGGGGTATTCCAGGCCTCCTCGTTCTTACGGTAAAATCAGAGTGTCGTAGGATATTCTGGACGGACCCCATGCTCAGATTAGGTGAATAATCAAGCTCTTGAGACGGGTCCAGAAAGTGAACAGTGGCCACACTGGAACATTATTAAAAACATATAGAAATTTAGGGAGAATCACCATTTTTGCTAGGACCATACAAGCCGCTTGTGAAATGGGTAGACGCATCCATGCATCCACCTTATGATCTATCTGTTCCAGGGCTGCAGCATAATTGAGTTTATACAAAAGAGAAGGTGGTCACCTGTACCCCCAGATAGCGGATGCCGTCCGAACACCATCGGAAGTCGTAGGGTAGGTCCGACCACACGACACTGGGAGTCAGGGGGAGGACCTCAGATTTGGACCAATTAATCCTCAGTCCAGAGAAGTTACCAAAATGAGCTGTCTCCTCTACCAAGCGGGACATGTTGCATTTGGGATGTTTCACGTAAAGCAACCAATTTTCAGCATAAAGGTATATGATGGAGAGGTGGGAGTTGATTTTGACGCCTCTATGGGCATGGAACTCCCTTATGAAACAGGCTAGGGTCTCAATAGCCAGGGCAAAAAGGATTGGGGAAAATGGGCAACCTTGGCGCATACATCGCGTTGCATGTATGCTATCCGATAGTATTCGGTTAGTATATATTTTGGCTATCGGGCCCGAGTATAGTAATCTAACCCAGCTAAGATATGCAGTGTCAATACCCGATCTGCGTAGAACCTCAAAAAGGAAGGCCCTCTCGACCGAGTCAAATGCCTTCTCAGCGTCAAGTGTGGCTACAACAATTGGGTCAGATGAACCTACGTTGTGCATAATGGAGAACAGACAGCGCAGGTTATTCTGAGTAGAGTGGCCAGGGACCAAGCCCGTCTGGTTGGGGAGGACTAGCCTGTGTATATGTGGGAGAACTGTCATGGTCACAGGCCCCAGGACACACAACCACACCAACTAGTGATGGGGGCAGTGGGCCACTTGTCTCACTCATGTCCCTTTGGGACTCATAGACACAGGGGCCATGGCTGGACTCTGTCCTGGTACCTATGGCACCAGGCTCATATAAAGAAGTGAGCAGGAACACTTTACTTCAGTGCAGGAGTGCTTTTATTTCACAAACTTTCCAGGTGCTGAAAGCCTATATTCCAGAACGTGCACTTTACTGGGGTGTGGCTCCCTAGGCTTGGCCTCCACGCGCTGACTTCACGTGCTAACTAAGGGAGTGGCAAGGTGTGGCAGGCAGGTTGAATCTGGTGGGCATGGCTTCTGAAGCTCAGCTATATAGGCTGCTCCATCCTTCAGGCCGGTGCTTCGCGTTACATTGCACCTCCGTGCAACAAGACGCTCACCGCCGCCTGGATCAGCAATAGACTTACCTCGTTGAATCGTGTGCTACAGTTGCTTGCTTTCCTGGACTCTGGCGCTCATCCACACGGCAGCAGACCATCTTCCTGGCAACACGCAGCGCTTGATCCGACTCTGCAGCAACCGCGGTCTTCATCCCCACCAAGCTGCATTCCTGAAAAAGAAGATAAGACAAGGTTAGAACAGCTACCGATACGCAATCCTGCAAGTAAAACCCACGCGCACCTCCAGAGGTTATTTACCAGTTACCGGACCATCATAGCTTCTCCCCTCCTTATCTCCGAATCTGCTCAACCTCCGCAGCAACTGCTGGAACAGCAACATCACCTGCATGGGGAAGAGCAGAGAAAGAGACATTACACATTGAACAGACACAAGAATAAGAGCGAACTTTACCAATGCAATTATGAAAAGACAAAAGACTAACAGGCAAATGAAAACAAGGGAAACACTTACCAGCAAGAGAAGTGGAGTAGCTGCAGCTGGCCTGGGCTACCACGACAAGGGACCAGTGAAGGAACTCAGTCCAAAAGACAAGCGCCCCTGCCAGAATCAGTAGGATGGAGAGATCACCATTCTCATTCCACAGGTGAGCCTTCCTGAGTTAGTGCATCCCCTGGGAAGGCACGTTTTAGGAGAAGAGGTCTGGAGAGGGGTCAGGGTCTCAGACTGCAATTTACACCCCCCCTTATATTCATGCAGGAATCGCGCTGCCCCACGGCAGCTATCCACATAGGCGCAGAGGGAGAGGCCAGACAAGAGAGGTGTCACCCCTGGGAGGGCTGCGACTGTGCCCCAACGCCTCTGCAGAGACCAGATGAGTGTAACAAGAACCATATCTGCCAGTATCTTAGCAAGAATTTTGTTATCCGTGTTAATCAAGGATAATGGTCTATAAACTGGACATTTGCGTGTGTCTTTGGAAGGTTTCAAGAGGACTGTGAAGAGGGCTGTTCTATTGGACTCTGCTAGGGCTCCACTCAATCTTGCCGCCTCGTACATGGTCTGCAGCTAGGGGATTAACAGATCAACATACGCTTTATATAACTCGGCTGCAATGCGGTCTAGTCTGGGTGCTTTACTGTTAGGCAGAGAAAGGATCGATTTCCGGGACTCCTCGTCCGAGGGTGGCCCATTCAGGACCACACCAAGTGCAGAGTCCAGCCATCCCAGGACTACTCTGTCAAGGTATTCGAAGATAGATTCCTGGGTGGCTACCGATTGGAAGGTGTAGAGTCTGTCATAATAATCCCGGAATATTCTATTGATCTCATTATCTCAGGTCGGAGTGCTCACAGGGTCTTCTATCTCTAGTATGGAGTCCAAATGATGCTCATGTTTAATTGCCCAGGCGAGGGTCCGGCTCGGATGGTCACCCTCGGCGTAGGCGGCAGCCGCTTTTGGATCGCCTTGGTAACAATCCTCCCTGATAGACAGCAGACACAGCTCATCTCTGGCCTGACGTAGGCGGAGTTGAACCTCCTCGGAATCCTGATGCCCTTGTTGTATTTCAAGAAGCCTGATTTCCTGTTGTACAGTGGAGATGGAGTGACATATAGACCTAAGAACCCCACCCTCCTTAGTGATTCAAGCTCCTTGGAGGAACACCTTGAACTTTTTGGACACCACCTTGTGTCTCCCACTATGCCCCTGTTTCTTTCAAAGAAGGACTGAATAACGTGTCTAATTTCTTTGCGGAAGGCGCTGTCCTCTAGGGTGTGGGTCCTGAAGCACCACCACAGGAGCCTAGGGGGTCGGGAGGGTCCTTGATTTTCCACCAACAGAGAGTGGTCAGATAAGGTACGGAGAGGATATGGGCATTTTTGATATCTCGAGCAGGGTTCAACGAGACCATGAAATAATCAATCCTAGAGAGCTGCCATGCACACCTGAGTAGTATGAGTATTGCCGGGATGAAGGGTGCATGAGTCTCCAGGCATCTTAGAGGTCATGATAGTCAGCTATGACTGCCCATTTCAGAGCAGCTTTCGGGACAGGGTGCGATAGCCGTGAGGATCTATCAAGGTCATGGGAGAGGGCCACTTTGAAGTCTCCTGTCCAAATTATTTTGTAGTTTGGGCATGTATGTAAGTGAGACACACAGCCCTGATAAAACCCCAGGTCATAGATGTTTTTGGCATATATGTTAATAATAGCAACCCTCCAGCACGCCACCGCCCCCGTCAGCAGTAAGAAACAGCCCTCCTCATCTCCAGTTTTAGTATGTAATTTAAATTCCAGAGACTGATGGATGTATGTGGCAATGCTGTGTGAGTAAGTTGATTATGGAGATCTATATCTGTGGACCCCCCATCCTGGCAGACGGGAGTTTCTCTGTGCATGCCAGGTGTGTCTCTTGTAAACACAGGATATTGGCCACATGATTTTTGATATAGTTCGCTATTAATCGTGTCTTCTTCGTGTTTGTAAAGCCTCTAATATTCCAGGTCATCACATTTAACGTTACACAATGCTCTTCTGTCATCTGAGGTAGGGTGCATATGGGAGGAAAAACAGGACCATATAATGAAAAACACTCCTGTCTCTTGTAGCATCAAAGTGCACCACAGGGCAGGGGGGCATACTGCTCCCAAGTGGCAATTGGCCTTCATAGCTATCGAAAGTCCAAAGGCACTCACTAACACCCCAAACTGTTAAAACCAACAACACATCCCATTCCTTAACCGAACAGTCTCCCTCCTCCCCCGCCAGAAACTACAACTTATCGGCTCCCAGTACCGCACCCTCTCCCCATCCATCCCTACATTATGGTAGAAAAAAACTACAGCGCTACGTAACAACAAATCAAAAATGTGGCAGCAACAAGGGGTTGCTGAACGGCATTGGAGGGTCGCAGTGGCTAGGGACGCTCCATGCGACACAGGCCTGAAATGTCATATATGGGCTTTGCCGTGGGGTTCTAACCGGAGGCGAATTCCCCGCATTATATGTTAGTATAGCAGTGGTGAGCCAACAGATGCAAATAGCAAGCAAGGAATAGGAATAATTAAACCGTCACTTCAGCAGGTTATCATGGACCCCCGCGGGGGGGAAGGCTCTAGGGTCCGTAATGTCCCTGGTGAATCTTTCCACTGTCTCAGGGGACGTGAAGAAGGATTTCTTGCCATCCAGCACCACCCGGAGCTTGGCCGGGAACAGCATGGAATACCAGATGTCTTTTTTCCTTAGGGTATTCTTGGCTGTCTGGAATGATCTCCTCTGGACCTGCACCTGTGGGGTGAAGTCGGGGAAAAGTCATATTTTTGCCGAGCCCCAGCGTAGTTCTCCCTACTCTCTTGCAACTCAGACGAGAATGTCTCTGTTCTGGTAATTCAAAATAATAGCTATTATCAGTCTCTCTGGTGTGCTCGTTCCACCATAAAAATGTGGGTGACAAGAGGGTTTTCCAGGATTTCCAGAAGAAGCTTTTCGATAAAGGACTCAGCATTGTTGATTGGGGTAGATTCCAGAATTCCGGTGATCCTAATATTGTTTCTCCTAGACCTCCCCTTGAGATCGTCGTTCTTGGCAATCACTTTTTTATGTTCTTTTGAGGAAAGCCACCTCGTGTTGCAGGGTTGCGATCTGATCTTTGCCGACTCCGATACACTGCTCTGCCTCGGACATGCGGCTGCACAACTTTTCAATTTGGACTGCAGAGATGTTTGCCTTACAGGTGAGCGCATCTATCTTAGCCCCAAGACTGTCTGTGCTACCTTTCAAGGCCATCAGTGCCTGGTTGAGCATGGAAACATCCAGCTGGAAGGGTACAGGGGTGCGGGGGGCGGAAGTGTGGCTGGTCCGTCCTGGCAAACTGCTCCATCCTGGACTGACGTATATAGGCGGGAAAGGCTAGTTGGAGAGGTGACAGACTTGGTGTGCTGGTCAGGCCAGCATATCCTTCAGTGAGATCTGTAGCAAGATGGAGATTGGCCTCTCGTCCTTGTTCCACAAAGGATCAAAGTTGAGAATCTGCAGAGGGTAGAGGGTCTATACGAGTGTATGGGGAGGCCCATGGTCTCAAATCAGTGAGAAATCAGGATATGCAGAATGCGGGGTGGCAGGTAATGCGCCCTGCAGAGAGTTAACTGACCATACATTTTCAGCAGCACATCCACCTCCTGATTGATATGTAAACTTGCATCCTCCCATCCTCCAACCCTGGAGGCAGCTCCCAGAGCTCCAGATTCCAGATATTTAGTTCCTAGTTGTGGGTGTAGCATGTGCTGGAGACAGCAGGGCAGAATAGGCAGTCCAACCAGCCGCTGCAGACCACTCAGTCAGCGTGCTTCCATGTGGTGTTCAAAGTGTTCAGTGGTGTAAACCCAGAGGATGGTGTTGGTTGATCCAGCTGGGGCAATGGCATGCAGGTGGGGTTTTCAGAGCAAGTGAGACATGGCGTGAGGTTGGTGTTCCACACCCAACCTGTATCAGCAGCGGGACATTGCGGCGCAGCACAGTCCAGCTCGCTGTGGCACCCAGAGTCTCTTGGTGAGGGGAATGACCAGAGGTAGACAGCGGGGAAGCTAGGCGGTGGGGGCTGGAGCGGTGTTATGCAGTGTAGTAGGCCTCAGGGGCTTTGTCCTTCCCCCAGTTACCAAGCGTCATGGGCCGGAGTTTCTGCGTCCTCCAGCGGAGCTCCTCCGGTGTAGGTGATGTAATGGTGTCAGAGCCAGTTTGTGCAATTATGAACAGATCCACCCAGGCCGAGGTGGCCCGCTCAGTGTTCTAAGAGGGGTGCCCGCACCACAGCAGGAAAAATGACGGCCTTGGTTATGGTTCGGGACAGTGCAGGGTCGGTACATATGGCGGCCGCTGTAGGGGCATCAGTGGGGGCTTAAAACATATTGCAATGAGGCCAGCCTACATTGGCCAGCCCCACAGGGCCCGCTCTCCGCTCGAGGCTCCAACTTGGGTCCGACGTGGAGATGGACGTGGTGCGGCATAGAGACCGAGTGATCCAACGGCCCCCGGTGCATCCAGTGCTCAGTGGGTGAGATCTGCAAAGGAAGTGTCTCCTAATGGGGTCTCAGCTATTCCAGGGTAGAAGATTTGCATCTCACGTCCTCAGGTATTGTTGGTGGATTCCACCAGCAATGGTGAGCGGTTGCGATGCAGTCAGATGTCCATGGCCATTTCCCAAGCCGGTACATGGAGGAGGAGCAGCGTGTGCCCCTCACCACGGGGTGGGTGGAGGCCACCTGTGAATAGGAGCATCGGGGTAGGGACTCCACTGCAGTCAGTGCACAGGGCAGGGGCCTCCTCCCTGCCATCTGTGTGCAAGCAGAGCCACAACGGGTGGCCATCCACAGTGACAAGTGCCTCACTTGGTGAGCCGTTGGGAAGCACATGCGTCTGTCTGGGCCTCACTTCTCTCCAGGCGTGGGTGGCGCAAGTATGGTCCATTGGTCGGCGGTCCGCACCGTTGAACAGCTGCAATCGGGGGTTCTCCAGTCATCACCACCAATGCCCCATAGGTTTGCACGTCCCGCAGATCCAAACTTTCAAGTTAATACACCGGACAAAGCAGGATGCATGTAAGGATTAAGGTCAGCCTGTGTCTGAGCTTTTTCAGGCTGTGGCCATTTCCCAGCCTCACAACAGCAGCCTTCCAGGGATACATATTTAGTGAATCGTTGAAGACACACGTGTGCTTTTAAACATCAGTTTCCCAGGAAGGTCTGTGCATACTATTACTGAAACCACAAATGATGCTCTCTACTGTGGTATTAAGAACACCCTAAGGAATGTTCCTTTAGGTTCCAACAAAATGATTGCTCACAAATCACCTCACAACCTCTTAAAATATTGACACCCTCAGCCTAATCAAATGTTCTGGCACAGCTCGTAAGAATTGGCCAGGCAAAATACAACCAATGACATGTGTGATTGCCAGTTAGGGAGAATCGGACTTTGAGTATCGCCAATGCTGAATAATAATGTAATTTTCCGTATCCGTACGGTACTGCAATTAAGTTTGCAGCACTTGCCATCCAAGGTTTATGGTACCTTTTTAAGTCCCCTGTGTATTTTTTTGTCCCTGGTCTATGTCCCACATTGATCACACCCTCAAAAACACACACATCACTTGTTGACATCTTTGTGCTATTGTACAGGCACCCTTCCGGAGAATGCCAAACGTGAGTGAGTTATTGAAAGTAATTTCTGATTACAACTGTCATCCCTTTTCTTCAAATAAATACAAATATAAATATTAAGAAGACCTGGACTGTCATATAAATACCTGGCCATATCATGACAGGACATGGCAAATGGTGGTACTGCCTGGTCATAAGGTGGCAACAGCTAGCAACTGGTGTGAATATAGTATACACGATGGCAGTGCCTGGTGAATGCTAGCCATTGCCTGTGCAAAAGCGAAACAATGTAGTTTTGCCAATTCTAAATGTCAAAGCCATTAATGTGTACATTTCTTCATGAATGAGTGACAACTTTCGAGGAATAATACGATACCTTAACCCAAAGGTGGAGACGCTTCAAACGCCTCCATTGTGTACTTAAACATGCTCTGACTTCGCCACATTTTCTTTCTAGGGCCCTAAGGCATATCCGATAGATTTGTCATCTCACACTGTGTAACAAACTTCCTACATGCACAATATGTTTACATTTCATATTTTCAATGTAAATAATGGTAAAAACATGCTTTCGTACTTTTACAATATCTTTCCCTGTGGACATGAATGTGTGCATTTTATAAGAATACAGAGATGCCCGACATTATAACAATTGTTGCAATGTATTTTAAAGGAAAATTACTTCAAAAGGCATTTAACGATGTCCCAGTATCAGAAAAAAAAACATATGCCTTTGGGGCGTTTCAATATCCTATGCTGTAGCTATGTATTGAGATACTAGTTATGTCTAATCATGTGCGGGGGGGGGGGGGGGTATGCAATATGGACATCAGCTTTAATGGCAGCAGATAATTGCAAGGTCCTAAATGCTAGATGTTTCATGCGCAGTGTTTGTGAGATTAAAGACAGGCTCTGGCGTGTTGTGAGCAGAACATCTGGAATGTGAATGCCTGAGAATGCTCACCATTTGCTATCCTAGCTGCACGTGGCATTGCATGGAAGCATTATTTGACTATAGTTAGCATAACTACATTTTTAAAATGACTCTTTAAAATGATGCACGTATTACACTGTGGAATATTCAAACAGAGGTGATGCACGTGTTTTGTGTCCTCGGTGGGTGGTAGGTTTGTGTGTGTCCAGATTATACTTGGAAGATATTTTGGGTGTGATTCACAAAAATGTTTTCAATGAGACTTTCCCATGTGAAGACATTTGTGTAAATCAGACTCTTTACGTACAAATCTCTTATCGTAATATCGTGGAAAATGGAATTAATGGTCCTAATTCACAGAAGCGTTTTATAATGGCAAAACCCCATTGGAAAATGCTCTGTGAATCTGTGTACCATAGTACAAAACTACCAGTTAAAACTCATCACAGCCACACTTTCTTTATGTAAGTTGTTGAAACAAGATGTATTCTCACCTGAGAAGCCAAGAATTATTCTTGTTTTACAGAAGACACGCGCTTATTCTGCTCACTCAACATGAAATTAACGGCACCACACCTCATAAGTGGTTATTTGAGCAAAATGAACTGTGACTCAAGTGCTTCTCAATTTGTTGTGATAAAGATAATAGGCTTGAACAAACATTTATTTTTTGTGCATAAAATCAATCTTATGTATGTATTTATTTATTGGTTATTTATAAAGCGCCTTTTTCAACAAATGGTGTTTCAAGGCGCCACAAGACAAAAAAAGGGGTGCAGGGAAGAAAACAACAATAACGGTCCTACTAGGCTCATTCGGATTGTGCAAGTGCAGGACTAGGCAATGTGTCATTCGGATTGTGCAAGTGCAGGGGGGAGGTAGTGGGGAGAGCAGAGGAAAAGGTCAGGTGGAAGGGATATGGATAGGGTGGGAGGGAGGTGCAGATCAAGAGGAGTTATAAGTGTTATGCATTTGATCATTTTTCAATAATTACTCTTCTGAAATTCATATATCTAAGATTGTCCCAAGTGTGATGTACGAGTATCGCTAGATGGCCTTGAGTGGGATCCGGATGGACCTAATATGGTATTTGGTAGGGTTCCCACTGTAGCTGTCATATGCTCTATGTGGTTTTATTGTTCTGTATATTTGTTTATGTGAAATGCTGTGTGGTGGACCTGATTTAAGTTTGCAATAAGGATGGACAATAGTATGAATATCCTTTGTAGTGAGCATATGATGCTTATATGCTGGGTAGTATTGAAAGAAGGGATGAGGTTTCACTTTCCTAGAGAGTGAGTGTGGGGTTAAGCTTCATGGGATGTTGATAGGGAACAATGTTGGGTGAGAGTTTTGCTGTGCAAGCTATCAAGCCATGGGTGGAGTCAATTGGGAAAGAGAGACCAGGAGCATATCAGATTGCCAGTTAAGAGTGGGGTAACATGTGCCCCATTAAAAACGGGTTTTTGGAGGTTATTGTTATTGTGCTTCGAAGCTGATTATCTTAATGGGTCACTGATAGGAGTCATGGTTCACTTAGTTGTACAGGCAAATTGTGATGGATTTACCTATTACCATGCAATGTTCTTCCAGATGGTACAGAACATTTGATTTAGTTTGATTTTGACAGGGGAATTTATAGAGAAGTACTATTACTCAGAGGTCTGTAATTGCTGGATGAACTAAGCACAACACAACAAATAACGAGGCTCAATGTAGGAACAGTGTATTTGTCTGTGCTTTTCTAAAGTGGGTATTGCTGTATGTTGCGCTAACGGACAAACAAAGGGAGTTCCACAGTCACAGGGCCTAGTAAAAATTAAAATAAATGGACAAGCTATTGTTTTCTCGGACACCTCAGCATTTGCAGATGTAGAGACATCATATTAAACAGAGAGTAATGCTGCAGTAATATGGTCTTTGTAAAATAAGGACCTTGGCAATAGCATGCCCTGTGGGCTGAAGACAAGGTCTTAATGATTTTTGCAAGTACAGGGAGCCAAGCCCACTCTTAAATAATAGGGGACATGTGTCCTCTTTGGCCAGTTCCTGTCAAAGGCTTGGTGGCTTTGTTCTGAATAACCTGCAAACAACAGATGATCTATCTGTTTATCACCTCTGAAACAGGAGAGGACCATAGCAATGCTGGCCCAAACCTGGAGGTTCAGTCCTCCCCTGACACACTCACAAGCAACAACTCAATTGTCACATAATTCAATTAAAGCTACAAGGTTCACATCCAGGTTTCTATATCTATCAATGGAGTAGATTTGGGTGACCTAGGCATAGGACTAAAATTTACGGTCAAATCTGCAAATGTTCTTGACAAGAGGATGAACATTAAAAATTAAAAGTCAAAGGGGAAAATAAGCAGCGTGGGGAATCCCAGAGGAGTATGCACATGGCAGAGGTACATATTCAAGGTACTGATGACTGATGGTGATCTGACAAAAAGATGACAATAAGGACACCACTAGTTCCACATCACCTTTTTTTTCATACCTGAAGGAATTGTGCCTTTGTTCGATGATGTCAACAACTGTCAGAAAGATGTAAAAAAAACAGCAGCACTATTATGCTGTTGTCAAACACAGCTCCTTAAAGATAGAACCACACAGATAGCTGTCATAACTCTGTCTCTTAGTTGGCCTAACACTGGCCTGCTGGTCATCACGAAAATCAGGGTCCTCAATATATTTCTGCAGCTGCAAGGTAACTGCTCTCAGTTAACTAGGTGCAGAATCGATGTAGTGATATCAGATGTAGTTTGGCCGGATCTGAGGGGTCCAAAGTTATTTTTGTAAAGGGATTTATATTTAATGCATTTGAAGGTGGAAGGCACCACCCCAGAAGCAAAGGAGCTACTAACAATATCTGAAAAATACAGGAAAAATGGCAGCATGTTCATTTACAAATCTAAGTTGACAGGGATCCATCGGTGAACTTAATTTCAATGTTGGCAACCAGGACATATCTGCATCAGTCACATGCAGGAATCTTGTAATAGTGGACGTTTTTTCGGAAGGGAAATGCAATATTACCACACGATCAGGTGTTGAGTCTCACCTATGTTCAATAAAATCCAATACTCTTTTGATTTGCCCTGAAAAATAAGTTGTGTTCAAACCTTTTTCACAGGCATGATTAAATGGCTTAAAATCAGGATTTGGCAGTATTTATTTTGATTTGTTTCTATTTTATTTATTTGTTTATTTGTAAACCATGGTCAAGCCGCATCGTAGCACTTTGTGCAAGAGGGAAAGCTGATCCTTCACAAGCCATGAACATTCTGGATCTGCAAAGTGCTGCAAAGGAGGATATTTCAGAGTTGATCCAAGTGCGTGGCATGCTTAGAGAAAAATGCATAGACAACAGGAGGCTGAAGAGATAAAACAGAGCAAATTAACAACGGGGTCCTGGGAGTCTCTCTGCCAGACATTAGTCCTGGTTACGAGAGACTTACCCAGAGTCTTTAGCTCACTATCTTTCACAGAGAAGACATATCCCAAACATATCAGTCTTTGTCCTGCCCTGGGGCAGTCCAGCACCGAAATGCTAGGCAATTCTCCTCTGAACAAGAGTACCAACAGAAACCCCAGATACGTGTTGAGGAATGGTATTATTTGCATGATAGGATTCAATTGGATAAGTGATTTTGTTTATATAGTGTGGACTTGTGTAGAGGAAGAAAGACCCAAAAACGAAAAAGATAACTAGACATTTGGTGGTGCACAAGTAGATGGGTGGGAAACCTGGAGCTGATGGCCATAGTGAAGGCAGAGAGGTAGGTATAGTGTTACTGAAGTAAATGATTTCATGTTTTTAATGCGTTGAGGCAGAGATCTTTGGCAGACATCCAGGCCTGGATTTCCGTGGGACGGGAATTGATCTGGTGTAGGTCTTCGGGGTTGTATAGTAGGTAGGCAATGACCGTGTTGTCTTCATAGAAATGAGAGTATTGGCCTTTTTGGACTGCCGGTCAGTAGGTCTATTCATGGATGATTCCTGGGCTAAAGACCATATTGTCCACAGAAGACCTAAACTAGTTGACCAACCAGTAGAAGGAGTTGACGCATGACCCCTCACCTCTGGGTCCTATCGTCGAACAAACAACTACCACGTCTTTACTTTTCCTCTAACCATCAAGATTCTACCTCGTCTGATTTGATAAAACCTGCCCATTTTCCCATCATAATCGGGATCCCCTCATTAAGAAGACATAACCCAACCATTGACTGATCTAAGAATATTTTACACCTGTACTCAGACTATGTTCTATAATACTGTTTGCGCAAAGCTCATGAGCTCGAACTGGCTTCTGTTATTGCTCGCGAACAGAAGGTCACTACTGTATCGCAACTGGATTTATCACGTATCTCTCCTGAATACCACATGTACAAGGGTATGTTCAGGCATTTTGAAATCAGAACATTGCCACCACATTGTTCTGAGGACTGTGCTATCGATCTAATCCGTGATGTTGTAACCCCTTTTGGCCGGATGTATACACTGTCCTTACTGGAGAAAACTGCACTGAAAGAGTATCTCAACAGGAACATCAATACCGGACTCATATAGGAATCTAAATCACCAGCTGGTGCTTCTCTATTCTTTGTGCCCAAGAAGGACACTAAGAGGTTATGCTCATTGTAAGAGGATTCAATTCAACACTACAGCTAAGTCAACGCCTAGTCTAGAATACTGAATGAAAACCCTTATTGATATATCCTTATGTCCAGTTCATGCGTTCTGGATGACTACCCCTATATAACACCCCTCTCTTGGAATCCCCCTGACCCCACTGAGCCAAGAAGTAGTTCTGTTTTGCAGGTTAAAAGGTTTATTTGAGAATTTAAACAATATATATATATATATCACACTTTATAATAAATTAATAATTGAATATCACACTTAATCTGAGCAGTAATCAATAATGGATAGTCTGGCACTAGCACACTTGTGAATAGAAACAGAAGAATAAGGTGGTAGAGAATGCTTTATATAAGTTCAGATGGATGCAATGTTGAATGAAAATGCAATACAGAAAATGCTAAATATGATTTCAACAAAACAATGTAATCACTTTTCTCTGGCAATCCCCTCCCCCTTTATGCAATGCAAGGAAATGGAAGGAAAGCACACAGTTCTCAGAAATGCAATCAGATGTAATTCAGTTCACCCCAGCAAGCTTAGACTACAGAAGTTTGAAACACAGGCCCAAAATGCTTTTATATGTGCTGGCAATTAAGTGAAAAATATGCTAAAATGCTTTTAATTCCCTCTAGAGGTTCAGGGTGAGTGGTGTCAAGTTAATATTAGTCCAGGCTCACTCTAGCAATGATTCAGGGATGGTTCTTAAGAGGCAAACAAATTTTTAGCAAGGAAAGCAAGGAAGCTGCTGTTTTCACACGTGGAGAAATTTGCAAATCGCGGTAAAATTCGCGAGTGCAGTGTTCGCGATTGCGGCAGAAATATAGAGAATAGGAATGCGGTTCTAGGTTCGTTGAGAATCCAAGATTCCCAGCTTTCAGAGGAAAGTTACTGCAAGTCTTTAAGACAAACGGTCACGGAGATATGAGCGATATGGTAAAGGTCGTTTTTCAGATTTGGAATTTTAAAGTTCAAAGTGACAAGTGACAGCTAGCAACTAGAAATGACAGGTGACAGCTTTACAAAATGACAGGTGACAGTTAGGAGGCAGTTCTACTTAGATTAAAATAGATTGAATTATATTATTTTAACTAAGAGATTGGTTCTGCACAGTTCTGCTAGGTACTCACAATATATTTAGAAATAGAATGGGCCTCGCCACGGATCTGGTCAGGTTTTTTTCACTCGCCACGGACGGTCTCTGCGCACAGTGCCGGGGTCAGCTCTACTCTGCTGGTCTGGGTCTCTGGTTCTGATCAGGTCTGTGGGTCCGGATACAGCGGTCTCCGGTTCAGCTGGTCTCTCTCTGGATACAACACTGCTCTCTGGCAAATGGCAAGAGTTCTTGCAAAGAATTCAAACAGCTCGCCTGGCTGTGATAATGGCAATGATTTGAGGCCTGCTAAAGAGGGATTTAGCTTGTAGTTGACCTCTCTGCTACAAATTCTGAAGTAAAGTCTTGGTCTCTGAAGGTGGATAGATTGAAGTCTCTATGTTGGCTCTCTGGAGGTTGATGGAAGTAAAGTATGGATTTTCCCGGCAGAGCGTCCCGCAGCAGATGGAATAGAATGTCCCTATCTGTCCTGTCTGTCTGCTTTTATGTGTTTTGAAAGTGGGTGTGTGTGCAGCATCACTAGCCAGCCCCTCTCTCAACTGCCCATTGGCCCAATTCTCCCCTCTCCCATGATTGGGGAAGGAACTGTGAGTCAGAGTGATGCTGTAGGTTTTATGGGTCAGAGGATCCTCCCCTGGTCAGTTTGCCCACAAAATCTATATTTGATCAAAATGCACACTTCATAGATACACAGTGGTTTGAAATTACATGCATCCATCATGCATTTACTGATGGTAGCCCCTGTTCAAACTCTGCTCTTCCTGGGAGCTTGCATTGAGAAATGGCAACATATTTCACTTTTTGGTCAGGTTACCAATATCAGATTCTTACTCAAATTTACCCAAATGTGTGCAAGGCATGCAGGCATTAATTGATGAAGTATCAGACTTTTCACATGCAGACATTTTAAGTAATACCCTCTTAACTGCTAGTTTGCCCCCAGATCATGCCACCGGTTCTAAAAACCTCTTAAAATGTGGGCAGAAAAATCACAAGAATTATGGTATCATTTAAATAATTTTCACAAGTCCGTACTATGAGTTATTCATCTTTTTCTAAAACCATATTCTGGCTACAGGGGTGTGTCTTTTCAGGTCACATGGTACAGAAACCAGTCTTTCCACTTTCTTCAAGCTCAGCCTCTGTCTCCAGTTTCTCCCCCTCCCAGTTTCTGCCAAGCCAGCTTGCTCTCACATGCAGTGCTCCTCCCCTTTCCTTCCAGGAGGAAGCCACATTTACGACTCCCACCAATAAAACATTTGCCTGAGTCAGGACAGGGCTTTGTTCAATTTCCTGCAGAGCCCAGGTAATTCAATCAGAGAAGTGTCAGATCCCTTTTGGTTGGAGCAGCAAAAGGCAGCCAGGCCTGGGAGCTGCTGTGGATCCAGTTTCACTCCAATTGGGGGGAAGTTGTCAAGCAGAATCCAGTTCCTTAAGCCAGGCCCCAGCTAATGTCACTTTTAGTTACCCAGTTTTCTGCATTCAAATAAAACTAACCATTTTTACATATGCAGCTAGAATGCTGATTCTAAGTTTCAAACTATGACATTTAAACAATTGCAACCTATGTGACACTCAAAAGTAGGTCACTCATTTCTTTTAAACATTTAAATTTTTAGTGTCTTTCAGTCCAAATTTACTTAAACTGCTGAAATCCACAGCTCAGCCAGTCTTGTTATAAACCTTCAAGTCACTTCAGAATATAACTTTACATTGGATCCACCTCTCAGTAAGTCTTTCTTTGGCCTGCTTTGGGTTCATTTATTCAGTTTTACACAGAAAAAAAGTCTGGTGTTGTTTTAAACCGCCGGCTTTCTGATAGTGGTGAGTACTGGTAATGCAACCAATTTGGGGGTTTTTCTTGGATTAATGCATTCCAAACAGGAATGGTTCTTACATGGTAGTAAATCCTTGCTTAACATTGTTTTGATGGGGCTCCTTACAGTAAGATGGTTATGTGGAACCCCACAAAAGGGTTGAATCTTTAAAGTGGTCCAATGAGTCACGATTTCAGCAACTTTTTGACATCAGTAACAGTGGATTTTGTTAACAAAGATCTTTCTTTACACTGGTGGGTGGCAAGTTAGGTAACCATTTTGGTGTGCGCACCAACTGCGTGGTTCTCCTGGATTCTGGCGCACTTGTGGGCTTTTTGGCCATCTTGGATTTTCTAAGCCCACAGCACCAAATGTTGCAGCATGATAGCTCAAACGTGGGTCAGGACACCCAACATCATGTCTTGACAATCGTGGTCTCAACTAAGTGACCATCAAAGAAAAGTACCCTATGCCACTTACACAAGCCATATTGGAAGCAGTGAACAGAGCTTAATACTAAATAAAGTGAAATCTTAGAGGGGCTTACCATGTCCTATGAATCCGTACTTCAGATGAGTGGAAGACTGCCTTTTGCACACCTTATAGCCACTATGAATATCAAGTTATGCCCTTTGATCTTGCAAACGCCCCTGCAGTCTTCCAAATCTTTATCAATCGCATTTTTCTGATATTTTGTGCATTTCTGTTATCATTTATCGGGACGATATCTTGGTTTTCTCTGACACTCGATCTCAACACAAGAAAAGTGTGCATACAGTCTTACAAAGATAACAAGAGAACCATCTATTAGTTAAACCCGATAAAAAGGCACATTTGAAGTCACTTCCGTTTCCTATTAAGGATTTGTTCTTTCGGATCAAGGCATCAGTATGGATCCCCGTAAGTTTGAAGATGTACTGAAGTGGCCCTCTCCTTTATCAAATGTTTATCGTAAATTCAAACCTAGCTTTTCTTCCAAGACATTGCCTATCACCAAACATTTCCGAAAAAACATTCTGTTTCTGTGGGTTGACTATGCTGAAGCTGCCTTCATCTCACTTAAGGAAGACTTTGCTATGCACCTATTCTTGTGATAACTGACCAAGAGAAACATTTCATAGTAGAGACTGATGCAGCTGAATGTGCCATATGAGCTGTTCTTCTTCAAGCAGATCAGAACAGAATAGATCATAAATGTTTTCTACATGTCCAAGCCCTTATCACCCAGGGAGAGGAACTATTTGGTGTTAGAAAAAGAACTGCTTGCTGTGAAGTATGCCTGCATTGAGTTGAGGCATTTGCTGCTAGGTTCTACACATATCTTTGAAATAAGAACAGCACAGAAATCTTCATGTTCTACAACAATTTGAATGCTGTAATAGCCGTCAAGCCCGATGAGACTACTTTTTTTTCACAATATGGCTTCATGGTCACATACATACCTGTACGGGACAACATACTTGCAGATGCCCTGTCTCATCCTGATTTCTCCTTTTCATCCAAGACTTTCCCTCCTGAACCACTGTTAAAGGATAAGAGGTTTGTGTATACTGTCATTGTATTTCTTGATGTGATCAAGGAAGCTACTATCATCAGTGACTTGGACCACCAAGGATATGAAACGATAGATGGGTTCACTTTCAAGAACAAGCATCTAGTTATTCCAACACCTGAGTTGCAACCACAAGTTCTAAGATGGTGTCATGACACCAAGATAGCAGGACACTGTGGTGTAAATGCTACTCATAACTTTATCTCCCGTATATTTTGCTGTCGTCTTTATACATTGATGTTAAGAATTACCTTGTTTCCTGTCCCACATGTGTCAGCTGTAAGACTGTGTCATCTAAAACTTTGGGCAAACTTCAACAGTCACCTCTACCGAAGCGACCATGGCAAATCATCTCCATAGACGTTGTGGTAGGTTACCACCTTCAGAACATTTTACGGCTATAATCATTACCATCGGTGGCACACTTCACCCCATTACCAGGTCTTCCTACAGCACCTCAGATGGCCAAAGCCATCCATAAAAACATTTTTCGTTGAACCCTCCAGTATCATCTCTGACCGAGGCTCACAATACATCTCTCTGGAGTTTACTGTGCACACAACCAGGAATCTCCTGGGCATTATCTTCAGGTTATCATTCTCAATATAATGGTCAGACCAAACAACTCAATCGGACAATGGAACAATATCTGAGATGCTGTGTTTCTGCTAGTAACGACAATAGGGTGGAAGTGTTCCCTACTGCAGAATATGCCTATAACAATGCCTTACACTCCGCTATCAACATGAGTCATTTTTATTGTACCTGTGGTTACAATCCTCTCTCATTACCATTTGAAGTTGTTAGAACCACCAACATACCTTTGTTGGATGCCTTGATCTAAGAGATAACCAAAGCCCACAAGGAAGCATACTGCAATCTCATTTGAACAAACAATTAAGCTGACAGGAAGAGGGTTGATATGCCTAATTGGTCCATAGATACTCATGTCCTTATTTCTACCAAGTACCTTCCCGGATGGTTATGCCCTTCTAAATTGCTCCACCGATTTCTGGGTCCATTTCCTAATATACAGAGGATCAACCCAGCTGCCTACAAACTGTAACTCCTTTCTTCAAGGTAACTCATTCACCCAGTGTTTCATGTCTCCTTATTCAAAGCATGCATCCCTGACTCATACCCCCCTGCTCCTGATGGTGAGGAATATGAGGTATCCGACAGCTGTGACTACAGATACTCGAAAGGGGAGTTCAATATTTGGCAGACTGGAACGGTTAGACCACTTTGGAACTCTCCGGCGAACCTGCATCACACATTCATGCCCCCTCCCTTTTAAAGCGGTTTCAAACCACTCACCCTTGGAAACCTGGACCTTACTTTCTGGGAAGGGGGCATGCTGTCATCACCTCCTGCTGGTCGTTGTGGCATTGATGGCGGAAGTGTAAGCCTTTGGGCATTGCTGTCACATTCTCCATGTACCGCACACTGCAGTATAGTTAATTTCCAAGATGGCGATCTGCCACGGCAGACGCTGTGCATAGTGTAGCTTCCAGATAGAGTCGGAGCATTGCAACCCTATGTTAAGGATTGCTATTGACGCTCCTCTAGTTTGTCTTGCCAGCCCATGCTAGTCTTCATCCTGTCCTTGATCTGCCTCCAGTTTCTGACTTGCACTTACCCTTCCTTCATTTGTCACCCTGCAGTTTCTTCCTGTTTCTGTCCATCCTTATTGCCTGTGCCTACATCCTACACATTGGATCCAAAATTGCTGCTTACCTGCACTGGGGATTTAGGATTTAATTTCGATCTGGTTGCAGGAATTTCTGGAATACCATGGTGGCAGTTTTGAAGAGGTTTTTGTGCTGCTGGCGTTTCCCCTCATATATTTGAGTTTTCTTCTGAACTCCACCTTGCTTTGCATGTATCTTTGGTCGAGCTACCAAGGTGGTGACTGGATCATCTGCCACCTCTGACCACCTGCACTCAAGAAAGAAGGGACGGACAGCTAGGAAAACCAGCTGTTAAGGTACATGAGCAACAAGTGAGAGGTGAGTGTGAGAGCGTGGTATGGGCGGTTGGTCAAAGGGTTGATGCAGTCCTTGATGGCTTTGAAGAGTGCTCTGCTTTCATTGTTGGCCTTCACTATGGTGTTTTATGTAGTATGTGGCCTTGTCAGTTGTTCTAAGTGTTAAATTAAAGTTGCAACACAGGCTCTTTAGTAAGGATCACACATGCTGGCAGGAAAGGGAGGAGCAATCAAAATGACAGCAAATTCGAAAATAATGAAGGTTGGATGCAGCAAGTCATGCCTTTGTTTCTCTGTCTTTTCGACTATAATAGTTTGAGTTCCACCAACTGGTGATGAAGGAAACAGACCACTAACATACTCTCCCACTGCTGCTGCAGCATCCTTTCCTTCTACGGGTATAGCGTACATGCTTTGGAGCTCACCAGTTGCTCCGATGTACTGCGTCACAGATGCGTCCTGATACGCCTGATGCTGCTCACAGCGTCACATGCGGAGGCACGTTCAGTATTCCTGCTGCTCGCTGCAGGGCCCTACTCTGGTGCATGTCTGGCTCTACCACTGCCTCCTTCAGCGGCCCGTGCTGCGATGCGTCTGGCTGAGGGCAGCCTCCTGCAGCTCGCTTTCTACAGGAGCACTGTGCACGCCACCATATCTACGGTCTGCTGGCTGACCCTCCAGGTTCAGGGGGGGGAAGAAGTACAATGGGGGTGCCTAGCCGGTGTATGAACACTATAACTGTGATGAGGAATGTTGGTTGTGTTTGTGACACAGGAAGTGTTTTGGTGCAGTGAATCTCGAAAGTGACACTCCTGAGGAAACTGATCCCGGTTGCACTACAGCTCCAGCAAAACAAAGGACCACGATGGATTGAGTGGGTCGAGGAGTTTGATGACTTTATAAGAGCAGCTCGGAGGAAAAGTCCTTATGGACATCTTCATAAACCTGGCAGGGAAGGAGACTAAAGGCATCATCAAGACAATCCCGACAGAGGAGAGGCCGCACCTGGGTGGCTGTACTGAACAAGAAGCTGGTGATTCAGCCCAATAGTGTCTATGAGATGTATGCCTTCAATCAATGTTTGCAATCTCCGCATGAGACCATGGAGTAGTTCATTACTGAACTCAGGCAGAAGCTGGTCCACCGCCAGTTCTCTCAATTTCCAGATGAGGAAACAATCCAGCTTTACGTCATTGAAGGCTGTGTGTCGTCTTCTTTAAGGAAGCAGCTTTTGAAGAAGCCATTGATGATTGATGAGATGATAGAGATGGCGAGAGTCCACGCACGAGTGGGAATTCATGCTAATGAAATGGAAACGCCCAAGAAGAAGGGTGGTATGGTATTGTTTATTTATGAAGCACTTAGACACAAAATGAGTGCTTCAAAGCACTCCAAGATGGGAGGGGAACATGGGATACAATCATTCATAGGGCCTTGGAAAAGTCCAAATGATATACATCAATAATGAAGATACTAGGCCTGAAGGCATTTCTGCTAATTCAGCAGATAGTGGGGGAAAACAGGGAGGGGGGAGGAGAGGGAAACATGTAAAACCAGACAATATGCAAGTACGTGGCAGCCGTGAGGCTAGGAGGGAGGGGGGAGGTGGAGTTACGTAACAACTCAACAGCCATACTAGAGAGCATTTCTTGCTAGAATGAACACAGTAGACAGTAGACATTGACATAAGGGGTTGAGTCAGGGAAGGGGAAATGGAATGGTTAAGTTGGTTGGGCGTTTATAATGTGCCACTGACACAAGTGTGTCAGGTGCACAATGCTAGGGGGGGTGACAAGGATAAGACTATAGCAGCCTTCTCTGCATCCAAGGTGTCGTTCAAGGGACCCACTCACAGCCCCACCACGATGATCGGTCCACTGAGAGATGGATACATGCAGCTGAGGGTGGGCCCCCACCACCAATGGAGGACATGCTTTAGATGTGGCCAGGCATTCCCACATACTGGTATGTGTCCAGCCATCAGCCAGTGATGTGCTAAGTGCAACAGGGAAGGTCCCTTCCACACAGTCTGCCGAGAAGAGAAGCCATTCCCAACCGTAAGGCAATGATTCCCATGGGGCAGAAGCCTACAGCCAGGCAAGGCCCTCCAGTACCGCAGAGGCCACCGCTCGTCTACCCACAGTTGCTAAGGCGGATGGTACGGGCCATGGACCAGGGCCTGGAACTCGGGAGATGCAAGGTGAAGAACAACCACTGCAAGCCATGTACTACCCTGAGCAGTATGATTATCTGGTGAACATGTATAATGACTATTATGAGTATGCACAAGAGTTCTACCCAGAGTACAGGTAATGGTCAATATCAGTGAGGCTACGCACTGCTTCTTAATCCACACAGGTGCCACCATCAACATAATGGGGGAGCAATCATTCCTACAGACAGGGGACAAGAGAGACCTAACACAGTAAAAGATACCCATTTTCCAGTGGTGGGCCAACACACTGCTACTATCTATTGGGCAGTTCCAGAGGACGTTGTCAGACAAAGGGAAGATGACCAACACCATCTTTCACATGCTCAGGAGCCCTGTCAGCAGGAAGTGTCTGCTCAGCAATCAAATAGTGAAAGAGCTGAGACTAATAGATATCCATTACAAGGAAGATGAAGTGCTCCGGTGCAGCATGCACCCCACCAGCATGCAGAGAATCTCCCACATGGTAGAGGCAGCGATAGGGAAGGAGACCATTAAACAAGCATTTCCAGAGCTATTCCATGGTCTAGGAAAACTTAGGGGCACTGTGGTGTGATTATACATCGATGAGAAGATACATCCTGTGCCAACACACCCCCGAAGGGTGGGTGTCCACCTTCATCAGGCAGTGTCCCAGGACCTACAGCAACTAATAAACAACTACATAATTGAGAAAGCAGTGGGTCCAAAGCCATGGATCACACCCCTCGTAGTAGTGTGACAGTAAGGCAACAAAATAAGACTCTGCGTGGCAAAAAAGGCCAAATAGAGAGAGAGAGAGATGCACCCAGGACCAAACATCACAGACATGATCGTCCAGCTAACCCGAGGCATCAAGTTCTCCAAACTAGACCTTAACCAGGAGTATCATCAACTGGAACTGCACCCTGATTCGAGAATGATCACAATGTTCTCCACCCACAATGGGCTATTCCGTTACAAACGCCTTCATTTGGGAATCTCCTCGGCTACAGACATTTTTCAGATGGCTATCAGGCAGCTGTTGATCCCCGGCAAGTTACTCTTCCACTACTCTGATGACATCCTGGTCTATAGAACTACCTAAGTGGAACATGATCAAGCACTCATGGCAGTCTGCGGCATCCTGAGCAAAACAGGCCTCATGCTAAACTATGAGAAGTGCAACGTCAACAAGGACAGATTAACGTTCTATGGCCACATTTTCTCCGGCCACAGAATGCAGCACGACCTTGAGAAGTTCTGCACCATCAACGAGAAGCCAGTGCCCATGCAATTTGCTGATGTCCGATCATTCCTGGGCGTGGCAGGCTACTGTGCCAAATACCTCCCGAGGTATGCCATCTCCACGGAACCACTGAGGAGACAGTTGCGGAAGGATGAACCGTTCCAATGGTGACAGGAATTCCAAAGGGCCTTCGACACCATCAAAGTTGAGTTTTTGAACGCTTCTCACCTGGCTCACTTCCACCCATCGTAGCACATGGACATTTTGGTCAATGCCTGACCGGTGGGGCTGGAGGCCATATTAGCTATGCTGGAGCACCCAGAGCCACTGGCGACTCACATATTGGCCTTTGCCATTCAAACACTGTCCAATGCTGAAGGTGTGTATTCCCAGCCCGAGAAGGAGAGCCTGACCGCTGTCTGGGCATGCAAGTACTTTCACTATTTTATTATTGGCAAGAGGTTCACTCTTGTGACAGACCGCCAGGCACTCCTGTTGCTGTTTGGCAACCCATGGACTAAGATGCCACCATGAATGCAGAGGTGGGCATCCTTCTCCAAGAATATGACTACGGCATCGTCCATAGTGATGGCCGAACTGGTGAGTGAGGCGACCGTCATTGTTGTTTTTGACTGCCCTCCTGGGCCTCTTAATATCTTTGCTGAGAACTGTTTGATATTGTTTTTACTGTGTGTGTTGCCCTCTGTTCCCTGTTCTCCCGCTTCCCCTCGGTGTCTGTTCCCTCCTTCCCTCCCGCAACCCAACCCGCTCACCACCCCCCCTGATTGGCTCTATGCATTCTGCTGCCAAGGGTAGTGTGCAGGAGGAGCCCACGCTCGCCATTTCCACCGAGGCTGAGCCGATGAGTGTTGTTTTTGGCTGCCCCCTGGGCCTCTTAATATCTTTGCTGAGAACTGTTTGATATTGTTTTTACTGCATGTGTTGCCCTCTGTTCTCTGTTCTCCCGCTTCCCCTCCGTGTTTGTCCCCTCCTTGCCTCCCGCCACCCACCCCTCCCACCACACCCCTGATTGGCTCTCTGCATTCTGCTGCCGAGGGTAGTGTGCAGGAGGAGCCCACGCTCGCCATTTCCACCGAGGCTGAGCCGGTGAGTGAGGCAATCGTAATTGTTGTTTTTGGCTGCCCTCTTGGGCCTCTTAATATCTTTGCTAAGAACTGTTTGATATTGTTTTTACTGCATGTATTGCCCTCTGTTCCCTGTTCTCCTGCTTCCCTTCTGTGCGTGTCTGTCCCTTCCTTCCCTCCCGCCACCCAATCCGCCCACCACCCCCCGATTGGCTCTCTGCATTCTGCTGCCAAGGATAGTGTGCAGGAGGAGCCCATGCTCGCCATTTCCACTGAGGCCGAGCCGGTGAGTGAGGCGACCGTTATTGTTGTTTTTGGCAGCCCTCCTGGGCCTCTTAATATCTTTGCTGAGAACTGTTTGATATTGTTTTTACTGCATGTGTTGCCCTCTGTTCCCTGTTCTCCCGCTTCCCCTCCGTGTCTGTCCCCTCCTTCCCTCCTGCCTGACCCCCCCTGAGTGGTTCTCTGCATTTTGCTGCTGAGGGTTGTGTGCAGGAGGAGCCCACGCTTGCCATTTCCACCAAGGCTGAGCCGGTGAGTGAGGCGACCATAATTGTTGTTTTTGGCTGCCCTCCTGGGCCTCTTAATATCTTTGCTGAGAACTGTTTGATATTGTATTTGCTGCGTGTGTTGCCCTCTGTTCCCTGTTCTCCCGCTTCCCTTCCGTGTCTGTCCCCTCCTTCCCTCTCACCTCCCAACCCGCCCACCCCTCCCACCCAATTGGTTATTCATTCCTTTTCTTTGACTTTCCCAGAGCAGCCCCTGCCTGGCAGCCCCTACAGCGAAGGACCCTTAAGCTAAGGGCAGCTCCTACCTTAGGCAGCTCCCTGTGGTGTCTGCAGGTGTCCACATGGGACACCAGCAGCCAGTCACCTTCCTTCCCACTCCCCTGCCCCCCCCACCTGCATGTGTTCACTCCCAGATGTATTATAGTGTGACTGCACTGCTGAGTACTATAAAATTGCATCATTAAAACTAGGCCCTTTCTCCCCTTCAGGAATCTCAAACTTGGTTGTGTCTCACCTGCCATAACATTAATTGTGCTCTTGTGAGCGCCTAAATCCTGAGGGTGTCGTCTTGTCCTGTTGCCTAACTTGCTTGCCTCTCGCTGTCTTGCCTGCCTACTCCCCATCCTCGCTAGTGTCTCCCCCTCTTCCTTTCACCTCTCTCAGCTCCCACCCACCCTATGGTGCTCTCTGTCTCGCCTATCTTTTCTAACTGCTCCTCCATTGACTATCCTGCTCTCCTCACTAAATCTGGCAGGAAGAAGTTTAAAAAGGACATCCTGGTCTCATACTCCGGCCTCCCTATTACTGACACCTACACCAGTGCCTCCTCCAAGGAAACTCTCACCGACATCCTCTTTGTCGTTCCTTCGCCAGACCTATGGACCCTTCATATGGTCTCTGTGCTCTCTCCTTTCGCTTCTTCTCCCATTAATGGTGGCACCCGCAGGGACGCCCTCCTGGCCTCTTTCCTCTCCTATAAGGACATCATTAATGTTTACTCTAATTTGACCGTCTTGGTCCAAGGCCCTAAGGCCAACCTGAACCTTTTTGACAGACGCTTCCCGTGCCTCATCAACTTCCTTTCTTCTCCTGCTGTCCCCCCTCCCCTTTCCTTGGCTACCTTGCCATTGCCCTCCCTCCCTGCCCCTTCTGAGGCTCCTTCTCCACCTCCACAGGGCGTACCTCGGATCTGTACCTCTTCCCAGAAGTCCTTCAAGGAGGGTAACCTTCTCCACAATGCTACTCTTAACTCCCGCTCCGTTGTCAAACATTCCTCTGATATCTACCACCTTCTTGAAGAACTTGACCTTGATGTCCTCGGTCTCACTGAGACATGGTTCACGGCCAGCTCTGTCACCAGATTTGACATGCTCCTACCTGATGGCTACAAGATCCTCTCCATGCCCAGGCCCAACCGCTCTATTTGTATTTGTATTTGTTTATTTATAACGCGCAAACCCACAGGCCCAGGGGCATCAGGGCGCAATTTGTACAAGGTTGCAAGAAAAGAACATACAGGGATATAAATTACAATAAAAGTGTGTCAAAACAGCAAAAAACAAACTTAATAATTACAAATATTACACATGGTACAGTATCCCTAGGCTCAGCCGAGGAAGTATCCCTGAGGTAGTTGGGAGGGTAGCAGCCCGGAAATCATGTAAGGGAACAGGCGGGCTGGGTAAGTAGGACAAATGTCAGACACAACTATTGCTGGTCAAAGAGCCAGGATTTGGTTTTATTCTTGAAGGTGTTGAAGGAGTCTTCAGCTCTGATGGCTCTGGTGGGGGTGTAGCCCTTATCTTCCCTGAGTGGATTCCTGCCTGTGTCCTTCCTATGCAGGCCTACGCCTATTTTGAATGCCTCGTCTGCAGGCTCTCTCTCTCCCCTAGCCATTTCCTTACTGTGGCTACTATCTATCAACCACCTGGTCAGATTTATTCCTTCCTCTCTGAGTGGGCGGACCACTACTCCTCACTCCTGGCCTCAACCACTCAACTCGTCCTCCTTGGAGACTTCAACATCCACCTGGATGCCTCCTGTCCCGTCTCTGGACTCTTTCGCTACCTCTGCAACTCTCTCTCACTCGCCATCCTCCCCTCTGGCCCGACTCATTCTGCAGGGCACAATCTCGATGTTCTGATCTCCTCAGACCTTCCCCTCTCTGTCCCCCTCTCCACTCCTCTCTCCTGGAGTGATCACTTTCTCCTATCCTCCCACCTCAACCTCCCTACCCCTCAGGCCAAGCCACCTCTGTCACTGCCACCCACCTTATCGGTCATCCGACCCATGAAGCACGTGTCAGTTGAGGCTTTCGCCGCCACCTTCTCACCTCCTCCTCCCCCTTTGGCTGACTCCCACCCTGACACAGCCCTCTCCACGCTCCACTCTTCTATATCTGATACTCTTGATATCCTTGCCCCTGTCATGAGAATCCACCTGAAGCCGAAAGCCAAGTGTAACTCCTGGTATGACTCAGACCTTGACACCCTAAAATGCAAGTGCAGGGTGGCCGAGAGGAAATGGCGTACTTCAAGTTCATCCTCTGACAAACTGGCCTGCCGCCTGTTGCAAAGGCAATACCGGCCCTCCGTCCTCACCAAGAAGAGAGCTCATATCCAAGCCCACATCTCTGGGGCATCGAACAACTCGGCTGAAATCTTTAAAATCTGCATGGAACTGGCCAATCCTGCCACAGTCTCTAACTCTCCTGTCCCTCCCCATGCCCTCTGCACGCCCATGGCTTCTCACTTGACTTCAAAAACTCAGGACATCCTGTCCTCCCTCTCCTCCTATCGCCTCCCTCCCTATATCCACTGCACTCCCTCTGGCCCTTCTGTGGCCACCCCCATCCCACCTTCTCTGCCTTTCCCCTTTTCTCTGCAAACAAGGTTTCGAGACAAGTCCGATCTATGAAAACCTCATAGAAACAGGTTCACCCCTGTTCCTCTAAAACTATCAAGGACCACATTGACTCCCTGGCTCCTGCCCTGGCTGATTTCTGCAATCACTCCTTCACCACTGGAGTCTTCCCATCCCCCCTGAAGCACTCCCTTGTGCACCCTCTTCTTAAGAAACCCTCTGCTGACCCCTCCTGCCCGGCTAACCATCGCCCAATCTCCATCACTCCCTTCCTGGGCAAGCTCCTGGAGAAACTGGCCATCTCTCAGCTCAATCTCCACACTGAATCTGTTGGTTGTCTTCATGACCATCCATCTGGCTTCAGAGCTGCCAGAAGCACGGAAACTTCTCTCCTGAACATCCGTGAAGGCCTGCTCTCCAACCTTGACTCTAACACCCTGTTTGTTCTCATCTTGCTTGATCTCTCCTCTGCCTTTGACACTGTCAACCATGCCATCCTGCTCAACCGTCTCCGTGATAACCTGGGTATCACTGGTCGGGCTCTGGCATGGTTGACTTCTTTCCTCTCCGACCGACCCTCCCAGGTCCAACTTGAGTCCTTCCTCTCTGATATCTTTTTCTCTACCTGTGGTATTCCCAAGAGATCTAACCTCTCTCCCTGGCTGTTCAACCAATACCTGGCACTCCTTGCCCACCGCATCGCTGCTCTCTGCCCCAACTTTCAGTGCTATGCGGATGATACCCAGCTCATTTTCAGGCTACCCTCGGCCTCCTCCTCTCCTTCCCTCATCTCTGACTGCCTGTCTGCCATCCAGGAGTGGTGTGCTGCCAATGACCTCTGCCTTAATGCCAGTAAGACCGAGATTCTACTCATCGGCACACCCTCTCCCTCCTTCCCTGCAGCTCTCTGGCCGGCCTCTCTTGGCCCTCTTCCTGCTCCCTCCTCCAAGGCTAAAAACCTTGGAGTCATCTTCGATTCCACACTCTCCTTCTCTCTTCACATCTCTGAAGTCTCTTAGAAGTCACAATACCAGCTGCACCTCCTCAGAGGTATTCTTCCTTTCCTCTCTTTCCCCCAGAATCTCACTGTCTCCAGAGCCCTGGTTCTCTCTAGGCTGGACTATTGTAACAGCCTCCATCTAAATCTGCCTGCCTCTACTCTCCTCCTTCTGCAACTTATCCAAAACAGGACTGCGAGACTTGTCCTTGACCTCAAGCCTAGGGATCGTATCTCTCCACTGGCTCCCAGTGGTTGCGAGGATTAAGTTCAAAACCCTCTGCATTGTCCACAAGGCCTTCTGGGGCCTGGGGCCGCAATACCTTCAACTCTCTCTTCCTAAATATCTTCCTTCTCGAGCTCTTCGCTCATCCGCCTCCAACTCCCTCAGGGTCAGTCGTTTCTCCAAGCAATGAGTTCGGCAGGGGCCTCCCCCTGAAACAGCCTTCCTGTCTCCCTGAAACTTGAGGAGAACCATCTCCGGTTCCGGAAGCACCTGAGAACCTTCCTCTTTGCATCTGCCTTCTCTCCACCTCTCCCCTGCTGAATTCCTGACAGAAACTGCACTGGTTACCTGGCCACCCTCTGAACTCAGGCCCAGGCCCTGCCAGTTGCCCACCTGCACTGTCTCCCTGGCAACCCCTGCACCTGGGGACTGTTTTCTGTATCCCTACAGTCCCCCGACCAGCACTTATGTCTGCACTTACCTTGCACTTGCCACCAGCTGGCTGTTTTTATTTATCTTATCTTATTTATTCTACTATTCCATGTACTGCATTTTCCCCTCTCCCTTCCCCCTTCACTTCTCCCTTTCCCCCTTCCCATGCACTTGCACAATCTGAATGACTCTGGGCCTAGTAGGATCACTGTCTGTCTTCCCTTTGTTCCCCCTCCCTTGCCTTGTCGCGATTTGTAACACTTGTGTATAGGTCCGTTATAAATGCCATATCATATCATATCATATCATAGACCAGGGGGAGACAACAACCCGGTATATTACATCTCACAACACCTGAGCCAATGGCAGCAGATACCGAGAGAGGGGGACATGGAATACCTGTACTATGTCACAGAACATGCCCTGACGGCAGCACTGACGATGGAGGAGCTAGCACAAGTGTTGGGGGACGACCTATCTCATGTCATGGCCATGGAGTTGACCAGCACCAATAGGTGGAAGGATTACTGATGACAGCTGCAACGACACAAGAATACCGATAGGAGAGAGTTGGAGTGCCTGGTGAAGATCAGTACAGAGCTGGCCGTTTCCTATCAGGGGCTATAACTAAGAGGGTGCAGCCTTGTCATACCATCAACCCTGAGGAGGAGTATAGTGCTGACAGCACATGAAGGGCATAGTGGAGTGGATGCCACCAAGAAAATACTCCGACAGACTGTATGGTTCTCATTCATGGATGGCATGGTGGATGAAGCCGTCAGGAAGGGTTTCCTGTATCAATGCACATCCGAAAGCGACCCGCCTCTCCCACTTCAATCGACTAAGATTACCGAGAGGGTGTGGTACAGAGTTGCAATGGATTTCTATGGGCCATTGGAAATGGGGGACTACCTGCTTGTCATCATAGAAGAGTTTTTGAGATTTCCCATTGTCAAGAGGACAACCTCAACAGCATTCCCGCAAGTCACAGGCATGATCAATGGAGTCTTCAGCAAGTGGGGCACACCCCCACAAAGTGAAAATGGACAATGGGCCGCCAGTCATGCCCATTGAAAAAGATTTGCTAAACAACCAGGGTTTGTACGCCAGAAGATTACACCCATGTGGCCTAAGGCCAACAGCATCCCCGAGCTCTTCATGGCATCTATTACGGAAACAGCACAGAAAGCCATGGTTGAAAGGATGCCAGTACAACAGGGACTGTGCAGAATTCTGCTAAAGTATAGGAACACACCTCAAAATGCCATAGGGATACCTCCAGGAGACATGATACTAGCCTACAATGCAAAGATGAGATGAGGCTTCCCAGAGCGGTAACAGGACGAGTGGAGAAAGAAGAAGAAATGAATGTGACAGAAGCAGAGGTTAGAGATGCAGAAGGGAAGGAACTGGCACGAGAATGGACTGACTGGAAGAGAGGATCGAAAATATCAATTTTTCAATGAAGGGAATGAGGTTCTGGTCTTACATAGGATGCAGCGGAAGAATGACCCCCAATATGAAACCACACTTTTGCGAGTGACTGAAGTGAAAGGGACAATGATCACAGCCCAAAACGAGAGGAAGGAGGTGACCCGCAATGCATCCTTTTTCAAACACCTCATACTTGATTTAGAGGAACCTGTGGCCCAGAGATCTGGCCAGGTGCAGGACGACCCAATGTCAGCCAACGGAGTCGAAAGATTTGTTCAGCTAGAAGAACAAGGGCCCTCAGAAGCCCACAGAGGTCAAGGGGACCAACCGCAATAAACCATCAAGAGACCTGTCAAAGTCATTGAGCAGATGTGAGATGGACATAAGGAGATATATATGGGTATGTAAAGTTGAAGCAAATGCACTTTAGGAAGGAGCAGACTTGCCGGGAGGAAAGGAAGGAGTGATCAAAGCGAAAGCAAGTTAGAAAATAATGCATGTTTGATGCAACAAGTCACAGCTCCATGTCTCTATACTGAAGACCGTAAAGGTTTGAGTGCTAACAGCAGTGGTGATCAGTTGTCTGCATGTAGCACAGATTTCCTTCAGCAGGGTGAGGTTGGATGCTTTGTAGGATTTTCACCAATTCCTTTCTTTTTTTCTGATAGTTTATTTGTTGAGGTTCAGTTCTTGAGTGTACCATGGTGTAGATTGTTTATGCTTGAGGGTGCGTTGTTTCACATGGATGTGGAGGTTGATGTTGTTTGTGAGGGTGGTGTTGAGTTCTTGGAGAAGTGAATTCCAGTCCTGGTTTTTCAGGGGTAGATCAGTCTATTTGAGGTGAAGTCTGGTGAAGTCTTCCGTGAAGGACTCCACTGGGATTTTCTTGAATGATCTAAAGATTTGTTTCCTGGATTTCCAATGGGTTGGCTTTCGAGGTGGGATGTGACTAATGTCAAAGGGCATTTCCAGTCGAGTGGGATAGGTTACCTGTGATGGAGGGGTGGGCGGGGCAGTGATCATGAGGTCAAGGATATTAGCTTTCCTGTGAGTTGAGTCTTTTGTGTGCTGTGTAAGGTTCAGAGTGTTAAGGTAGTAGAGATATTCCTTAATTGAGTTTTTGGATTGCCAGGGAGGTTGAAATTACTGAGGAAAATGTTGTTGGAATGTATGAGAGACAGGGTGTTGACCATGTCAGTGAAGTCTTCCATGAAGGAAGTGTTGGGGTTGGTGTCACGACCCGTGACCCAGAACCCCACGGGATGGTCACATGTCAGGTAGGGTTAGGGCTTGGGGTTCATTTGGGGCCCCAAGGGCCTTGAATTTACACGGGGGACTCTCCTGGAGTCGGTCCTGACGCCTTTGGCACCAGGCTCATATTTAGAATGGGACTTGAAGGGACTACTTTTTATACGGAGGCCTGCAGCCAACATGGAGACACCCACACAGTCTAGTCCCTAAGAACCAGACTGTGCGGTGCAGTGTTTTGGGGTGTGGTAGCCTGGATTACTTTACCTGGACTACTTTACAGGGTAGGCTATATAAACCACACCCAAGCTAAAGAACGTGCTTTGCGTTATTCTGCAGCCAGCAGCGTAACGCTCGCCGTGTTCGGAGACCAGCACCCGGCGTTCCTAGAATCGCGGACCTGCAGAGGAGAAAATAGAACATCATTAGCAGTTCCAGTTTACCTGCAGTCTTCCATCCTTCGCTCCCAGCTGCTCGCGGTCTTCCATCCCGTTGGCAGCATCTTCAGGACATTGCGCTTGCACCGGAACGAAGCACCTGGAGAGGAGAGAAAAAGGGACAACGTTAAACAGGTTACTCACGGCAATCACAGCAGCAACCGAAATCTCCTCACCTGGCTGGGCATACCTTGGCCGGTTCCACTCCGGAAATCACTGCACACCCAGAAAGACCATCGTAACCTGAAAAGGAATAAAGAATACAGGTTAGCCGAAAAAGACATTAGCGCTCCGCACTTCACGCTGAACCTACCTTTCTTCATACGCTCTGTGTCCGTAAATCCTGGCAGGAGTCTATCCCAATCAGCGCACCCAGCAAACCTCTGCATACCGAAGGGGGAAACAATCAGGGAAAGACATTAATAGCCCGAAAGAAAAGCAAAGGCCTTCAGAGACTGCAATAATCTAACTTACCTCTTTAAAGACACCTGAATGGGTTGGCACCAGTGAAGTTAACTCGGTCGCTTCAACCCGCAGGAACTACGCGCCCCTGTGCAGAAAGCAGGACGGAGAGCATGCCAGACATCATAACAAGGTGAGGAGGCGGCCATCAGGTCGAGTCCAAGGGGCTGGTTGAAGGAAACAAAATCTGTGCCTAAGTCCAGTCCTCCTGTGTTTTCAGGCCCACCTACCATAGAAGACATCATCCCCAATTGAGTACATCTGAGGGGAATCCGGCAACCAGGGCATACAGGCATCCCCGTGGATACCAGGTGAGCGTAACAGTTGGGTGGTCTGAAGAAATGTGACAGCATCCTTTGGTGATAGCGGGAAGAGGCAGGATAGGTTTTTTTTTCCAGAACAGGCAATTGTGGTCACATCAAGTTGGGTGCATGGTCATGATGCCTTTTGAATGATGGCAATGCCTTCAACAATTATTTTTTGATGGTCTTGTTGTAGAATTCTGTACACTTTGGGGATGAAGACATCTAGGGTGTGGGTGGAGGTTGTTGTCATTGAGGTTTTAGTAAGGAAGATGACATCAAAGTCATGTTTGTTGATGAGGTCAGCTATGGTTGATTGATGAGCAGACATTGGTGAACATTCGTTTTCGCGTAGTGGTGGATGATGGAGTGGTGTTGGGGTGTATGGTGACATGGTGGAGATTGCTGCAGTGCGGTGTCCATGATGTCGTTGGTAAGTGTCGTGGTTAGCTATGAGTGGCAATCGTAGGGATGGGCTGTTGGGAAAGAATGTTGAAAAACATGTTAGAGGAAGCATGCCTGATGTTAGCAGAGCATATGTTCTGATCTTGGATCTTTCAGGTCCTAACAGGTCCAAACAGGATTTGCCCTTTTCTTCAACTGCCCTTCACTTAGGACACTCCAACGAGAGGCACCTTTGATCACTGAGTTAAGAAAGAGAAGACAGAGGAAGGACTATGAAGGTGGGTGGGGCTTCAGTCACATGCACTTGTTTGTGCTTGCACCTGCCTACTAACTGCTATGGAAAAGAGGCTGTAGTGCTGCCTAAGTAGGGAAAAAAGGGCAGCAAAATAAGAAGGCACCAGCAGTGTTTGGATGTACCTTATGCAAACACCAACAATGCATATATGGAGTAAGGCTTAACATGTGAATTCTCCAATAAACTTTACACTTTTTCCAAATGTAAAGTTTGTTTGCATCTACCTAGCAGCCCCCTCCATGGAGTTACCTACAGTAATTGGAATGCACAATTAAGCTTAAGGGCCTAATTGACAGAAATGTTTTATAATGACCAAACCCCATTGGAAAACGCTCTTTGAATCAGGCCCTTAGAGTGGCACTGTGTACCACTCAATGCAATTAAACACATGTAGAGGTAAGTGCCCATGTTTGTAGCCTAATGCATTAGAATCAGTGGAACTGTATAGATGATGCTGGCAGGTCCTGTTAAAAGTTAAATGGAAGATGTGATGGTACACTCTAGTGATGACAATGAAAACAGTGCTCCTGTTGGCCTTGGACATGTGAGTGCAAGTTTGATTGAGGAGCAACAGACGAACAGCACAATTGTAATAGCATTGGTGGTACTCATCATTGCCATTTTCGCCATAGACAAATAACTCAAGAAAGGTTCATATGTGACTGTAAGCATAGCCTTATCAATACACAGAGGTCGAACAACATAACAGGCCCCAAGTTCTTCTATGTCCACGATTGAATATGCCAGCACCAACATCAAACTGGCAAGATCTGTCACTGACCTGTCCAGTGTAAAGTGTAAAAAAGGTCACATCACAAGCATGGGAGGTTTTCACCATTAATAACAACATGTGAGAAAGAAAAGTGTCAAGGTAGCACAGATATGTCACCACGTATGATTCATGGTCAGTGCTTAGTGAGCACACCTTCACAGCCTCTTAAAGAAGCCAAGCATAATCACCGTTTCACCATGTGTACAAAATGCCACATAAA
Source organism: Ambystoma mexicanum (assembly GCF_040938575.1). NCBI lineage: Eukaryota > Metazoa > Chordata > Amphibia > Caudata > Ambystomatidae > Ambystoma > Ambystoma mexicanum. Next base: position 699,783,785 of record NC_090928.1, on the reverse strand, counting down.
GCAGCTCTTGGTTCATTTTTGCAATGGGAAGTTGGCTGAAATGTTGGCTGTCCAAGTCTTACCCTATTCTTTGGTGGACACCAAAGACTACTTGCAATGTGTCGAAGCTCTTTGTACAAAATATCTGGTAACCAGCTGCACAGTGTCTGATCTTCACAGAATATATTTAGTGTCAATTGAAAATAACCCTGTTGAAGTCCACTGTGCATACCATTGATGTGGCAACAGGCATGTGCACCAGTGACCAGGCAACCAAATCTGTGTGCATTACTATTGCTGTTCCCTCTGGCCAATAATTTAAGCTGGACTTTGATGAGAGCTGCAGTCAGGCAGGGTTTGATTTTGATTGGTAACAAGTTTCAATGGAGAGCAGTGACTAGGGAGATTGCGAGGATGCAAGAGGAGTCATGGGAGGCACAGGACAGAGAGATTGCGAGGAAGGAGGAAGAACAGAGGGAACAAGATGGGGAATTGAGAGAGACAAAACACTGTGTAATAAAATATCTCGTGTTTTTATGGCAGTAGCTGGCATGTGGCAGCCAGATTCGTTTTGCTAATGCGGTACAATGTTATTGTCAATTTGTAGAAGAGTGCATTTTGATGTATGGGGTAGGTTAATGCACGTGTACGTGTATGTACATTTGGAACACAGATAACCACTGTAGCTTTGCAGGTCGAGGTCATCTGTGCACTGACCTGCTACATCTGGACATAGTCTCTCAATGTATAGAGATTGCTAGGGACGGTTTGGAATAATCCCTCCAACTATCAAGTAACACATGTTTGGAATTACTTGACAACCAATGTCATTGTTGGGTTTTTGGAATAATAATAATCACGAGGGTGTCTCTTTATTGTGCTACTGTTTAGTATGTTTTTTACATTTCTTTTATGTTGATATTTCACTGGTTCTTTTATAGAGATGCTACTCCCTTGCAGAATGGATGCTATTGCTTATGTTTGCACCTTTCATATTTTCACATTGGAGCCAGATGTTGTCAACTGTGAATGGCAGGGGGCGGGGGTGGTTGAAGTGAGGGCCCCCTGGGCACTTAAGAAGTGAAGTGCATATTTTAACAGAAATGTGTTAATTGGAGACGTGGTTTATGTCTAGCAATACTGCTTGGAGAGAGTGGAGAGGTCCAGTTCCTTTTTCTTTAGGCACGTGCCAGTGATGGGGGAAAAAAGAAATACATCAGCACAGGTCACTTAACAAGTCAGCAGGTTTTGTTGAGAGGCAAAGGGTGCATTGCACATTTCCCGATATTGTGAATGTCCACGAGTGGTACTGTATGCAATATTCTGGGTGGCTGCTATTGCCTAAACTTTTCAACAAATATGAGTTTGTGGGGACCTTCAGACATTCTTTCACAAAGAAGCAGTAAATATCATGATTTCAGATGGCACTGTATACAGTGCAAGAGCACACTCAATGTTTGCCTACACTTTCACCTGCAGCACAAACATCATTAAATGAATACACCACCTTGTTCTTTTATTGAGAGATTGTGTTTCATTTTTGACAAATGTATAGCGCTAGCTCCTCCTATAAGCAAACACCATGATACAGGTAAAAGAGAGAGAGAAAGAGGTTTTAGGATGCACACTATTCTGGCTGGAATAGCAACTGGCAATGCACGTGGTATAAAATGGGCCAAGGACTTGCTTCATAAGCAGAGGGGGTTCATGCTTGAATCACTCTCACAGACACATTTCAAATTATATTATTCTTATGTTCCCAAAATGCTCTTTGATTTTATGCAAATCGATTCAAAACCACATTGGAGCTATACGCCCCTCTCCATTCTCAAACGTGATTAATTTAAAGTCTGATTGAAGGTTGATGTATGTGCTCATTTATTGAATTATTTGCCTACCGATTGGGAGGAATATTCGTTTGCAAATCACACCGAAATTAATTTACGTATGCGGATTGGAAGCAAACAATAGAATTTGAGGCCATGTTGAGTGACAAAAGTACATGTTCGCAGGGTCTCATGTTGTATTATTTGTGTCAGTGGAGGCTCATTTTAGGCCACACCCATCACTATGAAGGCCTAAAATTCAGCGCAAGTATACTTGCCGGAGCCACCCTTTTAGCCTCAACTCCTGCCTCAACTCCTTCACAGTTGGCAAGATCCATTTTGGTCTGGTGTTAGCAGTGGCAGATGGCCCAATCTGCTTCTTTTTCAGTTATCTTCCTTTCAGCCATCTCAGTTTACCCACCCCATTTGACTCCATCATCACCTTACCTCATCTTCTATCACCACTCCACCATACCTCCCCACAGTTTTTCATGCCTCCACCACATCCCTTCACTTCACAACACCCTCACACTGCCACACCACATTAGACCATGATGCACCATACTCCACCACTCCATCACCACCTACAACATCATTACACTGCACACAACCACATACTGCCATGTATCTACCACTCCACACCACACATAAACACACACTCTGCAACCCCACCATTCCATACCATCATTCTACAATAATACAGCCACACATCATCCAAAATATCAGACGACACCATCTGCTTGCCACTCTAGACCCAGACACCACTCCACTAAACCACACCACCCCTCCCCACCAGCCAGCACCACTCCACACCCCACAATACCAATCCGCTCATTCATCACTCCAAACCACCAATTCACACCAGGACAAAACCACTCCTCCACACCAATCAATACAACCACATACCAACTCTGCACACCCACTCCACTTGATGCCTCTCCACACCACCACTTCACCAACGTTCCACATCAACACTCCAAACCACCAATTCACAATAACATAGCACACCACCACTCCATACATCCAGTTCTCACCTGCACCACTGCACACTACCACACCCCGCACTCCTCCTTACCACCCCCACTACAAACCCCATACCATCAAACCACAACAACACACTCTTGCACCACAGAAGAAACACTCTACCACATTGCACATCCACACCACTGCACCCAACTGCACACAGCCACAAACCCATACCACACCACATCACCACTCTTAGCCACCCACACCCCACTCCACCACCATGCCTATCACTCTTTTACTTAGACTCTGGAATGCACAATCCCTTTGCAACAAGTCTTCCTACATCAATTACCACTTCATATGTTATCACCCTCAACGTTCACTTCTTGCTATTTCAGAAACCTGGATCCCCCTCATGCCTCTGCTACACTACAATGTTTCCCCCACTGATTCTACTACCTTCTCCAACTCTCCCAGACCTGATAGAAAAGGTGGTGGTGTGGGGCTCCTTATCAATAAGGCCCTTATCACTGTTCTGTCTGCCAACAACTCTTGCTCTTTTAAATATGCCACTAGTGAACTCCTCCCACCTACTCTGCAAGCTGGGGAACTTTAACCTTTCCAAGCCCACTGCAGCCACCTTCCTTGAACTTAACTAACTCCTCTCTGACCACACCCTACACTTTCTTCACAACCAGATTTCCAGCTTATTTGGTAACTCTCTTGAATGTGTCTTTCTATTTAATTTACTCTCCACCGCTGACCTCTTCATTGACACCTCTGTTCTCTCCATTGTTCACTTTAACACCTTGGTAACTCCATAATCTACTCCTCATGTCCTCTCTTCAATGACTAAGAGGAAATGCAGGCAGGACTATCTAATGCCTTTCCTTATTAATGTAATCTCCTGTTTCTTTCCCATACTCATGTCTCTTCCATTGACCATGCTTTCCCTCACTTTCACTGCCAATTTATGACTCCATTTGATCAACACTATCTTTCTCACACATTCACACTTCCCTGTGCCCGTCCTCATACTTGGATGAAATTCAGACCCTCAAACGAAACATACACCATGACCTAATAAAATGGCATGAAATATGGTCACATACCCTACTCCTAACCTACAATAATCCCCCTGCTGCACTAACCTCTGCACTGTACACTCCCAAATGTTCCTACTTCACAATCATGACCTCATCTCTTTGCAATCCCACCTCAAATTTTGATCTACACTCCAATCTTTACTCACATCTCGTAAGCCAGTATCAATCATCTCTTCCCTTTCTGCTAATGACTCACTACTTTTCCTCTAACATCGCTACAATTCATAATACTCTCATAGCCCTCTTCTATCTCCCTCCATAAACATCCTTGTGTCCACCACTTCTATCCCTATCTCTTCTACTCTGTACTACGTCTTTCCTACCTCTCCAATTGAATTAGCACACATCCTTTGCATTGCCAGATGAGTGTACATTCCTTATGACTCTTTTGCTCCATAAATGTTGAAAGACTTACTCTCAATCACGTGCCCTTATATCTCTGAACTCTTGAAACCCTCTTTCTCAGCTGGAGTATTTCCTGCCTACTTCAAATTTTCAACTATTATATCCCTATTAAAGAAATCATCTTTTCAGCAAAACGTCCCAGCAAACTATTGCCACGTTTCTCTGCTTCCTCAATATTCAAAAGTCCTTCAGCGGGGGGTCTTAGACTGGATCCCTAAATATCTTGAGGATAATAGCCTTGGAGGTCCACTATAATCTGGCTTTAGTAGTAAACCCTCCACTGAGACTTCACTCATGCATTTCTCCAACTTTCCATCTAATGCTCACCTTTACAAACTATCTTCTGTTCTGATCTGTTTTGACATTTCTGTCACTTTCTACACCGTTGACCACTTCTCTCTCCCTCACTCTCCCGGACCTTGGGTTTTGAAAATCTGATCTTGACTGGATTGCCTCCTAACTGGAAGGAAGTTCGGTCCTTTCAAATCTCTTGGACCTTGCTAACATCTTACCCCAATATCCTCCTATCAGCATCCCCCAATGATAAGTCCTAGTACTTCTGCTCTTTATCCTTTCATCCCCGGCCGTAGGAAGACTCATCTCATCCTAGGGCTTTCACTATCACCTTTTTGCTGATGACATTCAAATATTCGTCTAATTTTCCTCTTTCATCCCAGCAATTATGGAATGAATTACGAAACCTTCTCAATGCAATACGTCACTGGATGGCTTTCCACGGCTGCATGCCAAATTCATCAAAAATGGAAGTCATCCTTCTCCTTGCTTCCAATGCAATTCCCACCCCTCCCACATTTCCTGTCTTCTTCCCACCTGACCTTGTTGCTCCCTCACCCAAGTCTTGCAATCTTGGGTTCCTCTTTTATCGTGAGCTACAATGGCAATAATTCATCACTACCTCTGCCGCTCAGCATTCAGAATATTCCCCATTTTCTTCCTAAGCACTCTTTAAAAACGCTAATTTCCACTCCCCTGCTAAGCAAACTTGACTACTGCTCCTGCCTACTTCTTGGCTTTCCTCTCTACTCCTTCTCCCTCTATACAAAGTGCTCAACTTTGCTACTTAAACTCTCTACAACCTACCCAGCCCTATCTCTTTTAAAGTTACTTCTCTTAGTCTACAAAGCTATCAATAGTCTTGCTTCTTAGTACTGGTCTGATTGTATATCAGTTCACTTACTCTCTTGTGCCCTCTGATCCTCTACACTCAACCCAGGCATCCCATACCATTTCTCTGCCTCTTGCTTCCACTTTCTTCCTACTTGCCCAGCTCAACTTGCACCCACTATCCATAATGATCAAAATCAGCCCAACTCTGGATTTCTTCAAAAGTATATAAACACCCTCATAAACTAACTCACCACTTGTTCTCATCTTTGTGATATTGTACATGCACCATTTATGAGAAGGCATTCACTATATGTTGGTTTGTTGTTGTGTGCCATTCCTGATCATAATTGACATCCTTGCTCTTCAGACAAATATAAATAGGCGCGCATCTCGGGCAAGTACCGAAATAAGTACTGCTTTGCCGCTCAGACGTGCTGCTCTGCCGCCTGTACATGCTACAATTGTTGGACTCTTCCACTGCACCTGGCTGCTAAGTAAATAAGAGTGACTGACGGATTGGCTTGGCCCACCTCCTGGCCCGCCTCTGATCAACTGGGATTGGTTCTCTACTCTCCACTCTCATTGGAACATGTGCATTTATTCCAAACGCACACGCATCGCGCGCGTGCATCTTGGGCAAGTACCGAGTTAAGTACTGCTTTGCCGCTGAGATGTGCTGCTCTGCCGCCTTTACCTGCTACAATTGTTGGACTCTCCCACTGCACCTGGCTGCTAAGTAAATAAGGTTACTTTATTACGAGAGTTGTGTACTTCCCCATTGTACCGCGCTCGATACAAGCTTTTCTGTGAACATTTGTCATGAACTTTTGTTGACGTCCATTGATGCCACCTTGTCTTTGTTTCTTAGAGTGACTGACGGATTGGCTTGGCCCACCTCCTGGCCCGCCTCTGATCAACTGGGATTGGTTCTCTACTCTCCACTCTCATTGGAACTTGTGCATTTAATCCAAAGGCACGTGCATCCCTTGCGCGCATCTCAGGAAAGTATCGAGTTAAGTACTGCTATGCCGCTCAGATGTGCTGCTCTGCCGCCTCGACCTGCTACAATTGTTGGACTCTCCCACTGTACCTAGCTGCTAAGTAAATAAGGTGACTTTATTACGAGAGTCCTGTACTTCCCTGTTGAATCAAGCTCAATACAAGCTTTTCTGTGAACATTTGTCTTGAACTTTTGTTGACGCCCATTGATGCCACCTTGTCTTCGTTTCTTAGAGTGACTGACGGATTGGCCTGGCCCACCTCCTGGCCCGCCTCTGATCAACTGGGATTGGTTCTCTACTCTCCACTCTCATTGGAACTTGTGCATTTAATCCAAACGCACGCGCATCGCGCGCACGCATCTCAGGGATGTACCGAGTTTAGTACCGCTTTGCTGCTGTGGTGCAGTGTGCCAGGCCAGGTTCTGATTTCAGCAGGTCCAATCCGGTGCTAGCATCGGACAAAGGAGTAAGTGTCACTCTGTGAGGATTTGCTACTTGCTGTGTTGTGTTATGTGTTAGCCTGTTCCTTTCTGTAACTCTTAGATGTATACATTAAAATCAAACATGCCACTCAGTATTTTAAATACTGCAAAAATTCCAAATAGTATGGAATCAGTAAACTCTCCAAACAGGCTACACGCCTCCCACTCGGCCATCAAGCGTACCCCGTGTAATAACAGGAGACAAGCCACAAGAGAAAAAGGGGGCTTGCCGCCTAGTTCTGCCCTAAATCTTTTAAAGTGTGGGATGTCTTTTGCTGCCCCTGGAACCACAGGGCCAGTTGCCATCCGACCCTCCCCCGACTCTGTGAGTCGCACACTTTGTGACCAAACAATTTTAGACTCTGTCCACCCTCATGGTTCTAAAAATGCAAATATTCTGCCGTTGGTTCTGTTGCCCATCCCCTTTCCTTCTGATATGGGCGAAAGCTCGGCCATTTTGATTTATGCCAGCCAATGCGAGTCTTCGATCTCCATTATGGAGGAGGTGGAGAACTGCAAGACGCCTCATATGCTGATATCTCAATGAACGACATTGAGGTAAGCAATAGAGCTGTCCCAAAGGCCACTTTTCCCTCTTCCAAACACAAGCCGGTCACTTTCTCCCAAAAGAAAAGTACTGGGCACACAAAGTTAAAGGGCCCAAGAGCGATCTCGAAGAAAACAAAAAACATGCCCAGTATTAAAGGTTCAAAGCAAACTCTGAACGCTTTTTTTTTCAGGCAATTGGTGGAATGATTCCTCCTGTCATTCGTCCCACAGCAAGTGCTAATAATGGGTTGCAGGGGGACGATACACATGTCACCATTGAAAAAGCACAAACCATGTCTAACATGGCCTCCATTGAAGAAGGGCAAGACATTTTCCTCCAGTTGTTCCGCCTGTACATTCTCCCCTGAATGCACTTGTTTACTCCTTGAGGCTGGCAGCAGCTGCAGATCAACACGTTCATACGGCCCCCATTGCTAACCCAAGAAACAAGGAGGCTGGTAGATAATACTTCAAGCATTCCTCCTAGCGTTAACCAGTCTCAGGGGATGGTTGCTTCCATAAAACAGATGATAGATGCTTACTTAGCATAACGCCCAATCGCATTGCCTGGCCTGTCGCATAAAGTTGGTCCTGATGGTCACCCCAATATGAGATACTTGGAAGGGAACATGCGACCGGTGCCGACAATAGGGGTAGATGTGCTGACACATCAACTTTTGCATAATGAGAGGATATCAGATGTCCATACTCTGCCGAGAACCAACACTGGTATAAAGACGCCTTTAACAACTGCGTCTACCACCATACAGCACAGACAGAGAAACTCTCACTCCTTCATTATGAAATGTAGGGAAGGAGATTTTCCTTCGTATGTGTTGAATAGGAGAAGTGTCTTGAACATCTTTAGCGATGTGAGAAGTCTGCAAGCTGTTTCTACAAATGACATAGAACAAATTGAATTTATTTCTCAATTTCCTAATTCAGCAATCAGATTGTGGATACCATCAGGTGTTGTGGCTAATCTAATACGGCAAGAAAAAATTAGACTGTTTGACATGGGGTTTTTACTGGCTGAAGATCCAAAGTGTTTGGCCATTCAATCACAGAGTGTTGTCCCAAAACCCAACATTTATCACAGCACACAACTCCTTATGTGTAGGGAGGAAGAGCAAGCCCAGAGAGTGTATAATCAATCACTAAAGTTGCATGTGTCCTCTGTCTTGCACATTGCAAGCTGGAACACGAGAGCACATACACACTTACAAGCTTCCTTACAGAAACATCCGGTGGCGCAGCACATCATTGACCTCCAAGAAACTTGGCTGACTTCTCTACCAGCCTGGGATGGTTATGATGTGATCCTGTTACCGGCTCTACTCACAGGAGGCCGTCCCTCGTCAGGCCTACTGGTTGCTGTGAATTTGAAAATGGGTTTAACTATCAGCAAATGGACTGCAAAAAGTGCATATATTCAGTTAGTGAAAATTAATGTTGGATCATGCTCTATAGCCTTAGTCAATCTGTACCGCAATCCGGTGGCCATGCCAGATCGGGGCTTTTACATCGCTCTACATAGAACCCTGCATTTAATTAATATCACCACCAATATAACACATACAATCATAGTAGGAGATCTAAATCTCGACTGTTGGAATCCAAATCGCCAATCCAAGAATGTACAAAAATGGATGTCCTTCATGAAAGAAAGACAATTCCATTTGGTGAATGGAGCCGTAAGCGGTGACGTGCCCGCACCAGACCACTTGGTTTAGAAACAACAGCACAAGTGCCATCAACTACATTTATGTAGACCAATCACTTTTTGATCTAGTAGAAAGTCTGCAAATAGTTGAATTACAACATAGTGATCACAAATAATTATCATTAACTATCACAGGAATTTGTAATCAGGAGAGAAGATCATGTACCACCCATGAGGTGGCTATTAACTGCGCAAAAAACAGAATAACATGGTCTGAGGTGAAGGTGGGGGCGTTTAGAGACCTCTTGGAAAATAATCCAAGGCTGACCACTCTGCGTCACTATACAGATTTACTGCTACCCTTTATAATATAAATACCTTCCCTAGCATGCCCAGATCATCCTGGCTCATCTATACCCACTATAGCCCACCCCACATTAACCCTACCTTCCCTACCTCACCATTGTCTACCCAACCTTATATATCCACCCTATAACCACCTAGAATAGTTAATCCCTGTTCATCTCACCAGGACACCTCCATGGCTCACCTCTACCTACACCAACTAATCCATACTCATCCATGCCAACCATGTTCACCCCTGCCTACGTCTGACATTAGTTCATGCCTTCCCCCTTACACCTTTGTTCACCTATACCACTGTCACCATATCTCACCCTTAAAATTACTTTGCTTATCTTAACATTTCGGATCTACAATGTTTTCTTGCAGCAATTTGCTCAAGGCAAACTTGTTCAATTTGAGCAAACGGGTCTGTGAGGAAATGGGTTAGTTACCAAAATTTCCAAAAATAGCATTTGCTGACATATGAAAACAGTAATACACATAATAAAAAAAGAATTCTGTACACTGTGGTGTATAGATGGTATTTCTATTATGACTATTGTTAAGGTTATTTTTCCTGCACACACTAAATTTCAGACTTATGTGGAACTACTGGCTATGTAGAGCCCAAGTATTTACAACATTCCTACATATAAATTTAAAACTAATAAATAACCACAATTGACATAACTATTGAATAGGTCAATGCTTATTTGAGAATATTTCCTTTGCTCGCTGGGCAGACAATCAGCTATCTGCACTGTTAATCTCTCTTGAAACTCCTAACTCTTTTGAAGGCCTTTCTCTCCACTTTTTCTTCTTAAAATGTCTCCAAAACAGTACGATGTCATCGCCACCCCCATTCGTTTATAACCTTGCCAGAGACTGAATGCAAGTGGCGGAAACACTGGCATTTTATAGGATGAATATCACCCTGCGCAAACTTCATGGTTCGACGTTTGTGACGTTTGTGGAACCCTGAGTATCCTGGAACACTGGACAAGGGGCTGGAGCCCTCACTTTGAACGTTCCCATCTGTCAATGATGTACTGAATGTGTCTAGCACATTCAAACCTGGGATTTACATCACAAACCATCTGTTGGTTAAATTCAATGCTCTCTGGTGGTGGTCTTGGCACAAAGGAGTTCAGGTGCAGACTCACATGCGATACACCACCCAAAGAGTGCCTTTCTGTTGGTCTTGTGCAAAGACAGAGTTGTGTTCTGGTTCTGTTTCGTTCAATGACTGATACTCTTTAGTGACTTATTACGATCCTCTGCAACCAACACTGCAGCTGAGGTATCCACACCCATGACTTGCACAGGTATATGACGGAATCTCTTTTGAATATATCAGTGATCATGTTATATTCTTCCAACCATAAACCCAGCCACCTAATGTTCATCATTTGCACTGCGGGGTGCAAATAAGAAGGGCAAAAGGTGGCATACAAGCAGGTACACCGCTTTTTGTCCTTCACATTTGTATTCCGAAGTGCAAATTGAGTACAGGCTGCATGGCATGCTCCAATGCCAGTAATCATTTACTTTTCATTGAGAGCGTTGCTTGCCATGCTCGCAGCGCTCTTAATTACAATTTAAACCCACCCTCCATGCAAGCGTGGTAAGCAGTGTTCACAAATACTATTAAAACTACCCGGCATGCAAGCATGTCAGGGAGGGTTTTGTTTGTAATTATACACGCTACCTGTCATGCTTGCATGGCAGGGAGCGTGTACAATGGATCCCTACAGGGTCCGCCTGCGTTTTGCTAGTGTATAAAGCAGGCGGACCACATGAGGATCCCCAGCATTAGCGCCGGCATGAAAATGCATGCCGGTGCAAAAGCCGGAGCATTGGTATGGTCTATAGGAAGGAGGTGGCAGCTACTCAACCATTATTGGTTTCAGGAGGATAGCTCAGGGATAACGTGCTCGCCTTGGCAGCAAGATGACACGAAGCACCACAGGTTCAATCCCCGAGTCCGCCCTTAGAAACCTCTGGGTATTAAGCGCATTATAAATAAACTACCATATCATATCATTTATGTTTCTGTGAATAAAAAAACCTACATTGGTTATGATTTATGTCATGTTTGTTATTTGCTCAGCGTGAATCTAGGATGGGCATGAACCAGAGCACTGTATATCAGTAGGGCTTCTTTATATTTTCTCTGTCATTGTACTAGCAAATGCACACATCGTATATTTCTGAAATGCACTATTGATTATACACAATGAATGCTATTCTGAATATCAAAATGTAACAAGATGCAAACTCATCAGACACATATTAAATAAAAAACACGCATATTACATATTGTTCGGTATTTTAGATGCAGCATCTGGAACACATTGTATTGATTTGTGGCTCGAACCCATACGCCTATGCCTTGAACTTTCAAGTAAACACATGTCACTGTAACAGCAATGGAGGGAAATTGGTACAGCAGTTTTGTGGCAAGAGGGAAAGAAATATAGTGGTACAGACTTCTCTAAGAAGAAAACTTTAACCCAGATGTTGGGGAGGACAAAGCATAGATTGTTGCTGAGAACTTTTCAACTTGTTCTTATATTGAAACAAGCTGTGTCACTTCACTTATCGTTCAATTTTAATCTGGTTTCATGTTAAATCCAGACTGAACGGTTAAAATGTTTTACTGTCACGAGGAAAAATGTGCTAACGTAAAAAGCAGCAGTATGTATTATGTAAATATAAGATGGTTATTTATTGTTGCACTGTGATTTGCATTATGTTCATTGGAATTAATTGACATTAATCTGTAAACAGATTGACGTGTTCCGCGAACAAAGTAGAGAAAATAATGATGGAAGATGGCAAAGACAATAGATAGTTGCTGAACTTCAATTATTCGTTTGTAATATGAAAAGTATTGTTGGTGTCAAGCTAGTTGCAATGCAAAAATATACACTTTATTTGTAATGCTTTCTTCCAGGTCACAAGTGTATTCCTACATTAGTCTCTAGATCTTGAAACGTCAATAATAAGTAATCTGCAGGCCATAGCCATTTAGTTTGCATTCACACTTAATGCTAGAACATGCTGGTTAAACATGCACACATTTAAGGGCTTAAGTTCTTTTGGGAGACGCATGTAAAATATATGGATAAATGGAGTTCAGCTCATTGCCTTTTTATTAACGTTTTTTGCCTTGGTTATGTTCTAGCCGTTTGTGATACTGAGCTAACCTGGTGTATTGAAGTGCTTTGAATAGCTTTGCATAAATAATACATTACAATATTTAATGTACGTTCTGAGAAGAAAGGTTTGATTTAACAATGTAAATAAAAACTTGCCAAATGTATTGAGCCGTAACGTGAATGGAAGGGGTAAAAGCGCTGGAGATCCTCATGTGGTCCGCCTGCTTTCCGCACTAGCAATAAAGCAGACAGACCTCATAGGGATCCATAGTACATGATCCCTGCCATTCAGGCATGGTAAGGAGCGTGTAGAATTACAAATAAACCCTCTCTGACATGCTTGCCTGTGGGGGTGGGGGGGGAGGGGAGTAATTGTATTGTGAACACTGCTTACCATGCTGCATGGTAATCAGCGTTTGCAATTGAAATGTAACCCCCCACATGCAAGCATGTTGGGGGAGGAGGGTCAATTGTAATTAAGAGTGCTGCTTGCCATGTGAGCATGGCAAGAAACGCTCACAATGAAAAGTAAATGATAACTGGCATGCAAGCATGCCAGGCAGCGTTTACCCAATGTGCACTGTGGAATGCAAATGTGAAGGACAAAAGGCGGTGTGCATCCTTGTACGCCACCTTTTGCCCTTCTCATTTGTAGCCCACATTTCAAATGATGAACATTAGCTGGTGGGGTGTTGCCTTGTCTACATTAAAGGGCTAACATAACGACCTCCGCCATCATATTATGTCCTGGAGCCAAACGAGCTATGTTCTTGTGTTCTTTCTTGAACATCAATCAAATGGTTTAATTACACGATGGACCTAATGCGGCTTCCTCGGCTTTGAACAAGCAAATATAGAATCTTTATTTTTGGAAGAACATAACATGATCACTGATGTTTTGATAAATTGATATATTCAAAAGAGATCCTGTGTAAATCATGTGGTGTGAATACCTCCACTACATTATTGGTTAGCCATTTAACTAGATCTTAGTTTTGGAAAGTATAACTATTGGAGAGTAATTAGTGACTCAAGCAATTAGGTGGTGGACTGGGAAGGGGGGTTTTGTTTCCAGGCAGCTTTGTTTCTAATCTGTCAGGCATGGTCAGATTTAAATGTGGCCTAAAGCCACTTTGGTAATGGATAATGGGAATCCATATGAGACTCTGAGGACTCCCGCTTTGTTCTGAGGAGGTACCCCAGGTAGAAAGGTAGTCCAGTCATGGAGTATTGTGTGAGATCACAGTAAGAAAGCCCTTCCTTGAAATACATCTCACATCTGTGAAGTTTGTCTCTCTGTCACATACCATCCGGCTAATGAGACTAAGTCAAAGGCAAAGTCTGACCACACAGCTTCCATGAAAGCCTCAGGGTCACATAGGTCTTGGAACATTAGGGTCCAGATTGCCAATGTTTACACTTCTTATATTCCCTCTGCATTTAGGAAAGGTTATTTATCATGGCTGAACTTCTGTCCCAGATGCATCTGATCCATGTCTGAGAACCTTGATATGTGTAAGTGCAGCAGGGTTGAGGTTATGTGATGGACCCTTAGTGGCAGTCATCATTTGGTCTTACCTCTAAAAGATGATCATATTCAACTCACCCAGGTAGTCTAATGCCAATGTGCATTTCAATAGGCAAGATTAATAGACAACAGCTCTTCTGAGGATATCACATGGGTTAACTTCTCCTTACCCTTAAGAATATTTCCAAGTCAGGTGAACCTTCTCAATATTTCCATTCCTGTTTGTAAGTCATCTGCTCTGCTGGAACCCCTCTGGCACTGGTTAAGCAACTACTGGCATTAAGCAGGGTTGTCAATTGTCTTCTGTTGACCCATAGCTTTACCAATCGTGTTGCTACCCTATGGTGAATCCCTAAACACATATCAGTACCCCCATGTGGGAATGGATGTACTGCCCTTAATGCTGAAGTACAACCATACAGAGGACCCCCTTTGGTAGGAGTCACACAATTGGTCTCTGGGTGGTACTTACTTTTCAAGCCAAAAACGCCAAAAGACTTTAATAATGACTGTCATACTCTAGCCATAACTTCAGAGTACAATTCCCAAACCACTTCTCAAAAGAAGATATGTTCACTACAAACTTACCAGTTGAAATTAACTGTCTCTGTAAGCTGGCAGAATCCAGAATTCTCCACAAATAGGTCAAACAACATTGGTGAACATCATAAGCAAGTTAGAATTCATTAGGTGCACTGCCTCATAAGTCTTTTCAAATTTAAAGCCACATTCAAACACTTCCACAATTCTAACAAAGTAGAAAGTCACAAATATAGGGTCAGAGGAAACACATCGATATTCAACTACAAAGCACATACACAGCTGCAATATTTGTCAAGTGTAATGTTATGCTACTTGGTTGGCACTAGGGTTTCTTATGCATCGCCATTCATTTCACATCTTCCAATGCCAGTGAGAAACAACCTTTAATTGCAAATATATCTGTTCTCACACATAGTAATAGCATAACACGTGCTACTACTTGAACACGTTCCTGAAAAAACGGAAGTAAAATATGGAAAACCCTAATTTCCAAAAAATACTTATAAACTTGACTAAATCAGAAACCTAAACATGCGTAATTATATAATTATATATACTACAATTCATTGCATATATGAAATATAGAAAAACACATAATCACTCACCTTCAGTTGCTTCAAATAATGAATAGTTGTTCACAATAGCCAAACACAGAACATGAACACACTCTGAGTTCTGCAATCAGAATATTAAAAGTTTACAAAAATGTCACTTTCATAGCTTTCAAAAATCAATAGCATGTAAAGAGGACTGTACAAAGCAAACAAGTCAAATGCCCAAAACATTTTTATTATAACCTAGACAGTCAATAAACCCCAAAAACAATCCTTCTAAAGAATGCTTTGTAGAAGATGTAGAAACCCAATTAAATAAAAAAAAATGTTTTAAATTTGACAAATCACACAATCACAGCTATAACCATGGTTACACTGAGAAGACCTTCCCATAGCAGCGGGTACACATACATTTTTCAAATGCACTGAAAAAAACACATATTGCACAAAGGTTTCAAATTTAAATCACACATGCCTTGAGGTGAGAACATCCAAACAGAAATCTGTGCTAAAACATCCATAAAATAATATGATCACTGCACCAAAATACAAAGAGCTATAACGGCTGGTACAATCAGCGGGTTCATACTCATGGCTACCAAAGTCCGCCGTAAAGTGCTACATCCAATTGGCGCATAGGTAGCCACGGGTCTGGCCAACCAACAGAAGATGCAACTACATGTAACATTATTCAAGGTTCAATAAAACATATCAAAAAGGTGTGAAAATGTAAACAACACAAAGGTGCACATGAGGACATAGAATCAAAAACACATGCAGAATTGTATACTGTGAAATCCATGAAATATCATGATCAATGCACAAGAATTGGAACCGTTGCACCCGCGGTTAAGAACATTGTTACAGCCACAACTGCAACTGCCAAAAAAACTACAGCATCCCATTGGCTCGCTGTTACCCCCAGCTATAACCCCTCTGACAGGGCATGACGTTTCATTGGCTGCTGTGTAAACGCAGCTATTTAAAAAAAAATGCATCAAGGGTATGTTCCTTTTCCAATATACTTAAAAAGGTCTCTGGGGGGCTCTTAAAAGAGCCTTTGGGTTCTTCTACTAATATATAACCCAAAAGTATTTGTTCAATAAGAGAAATAATCTTCATCTCTATCACAATTGAAAATTATCTCAGAACATTTCTCTGTGCTCTTTTTTCATATTATAAATTAATATATTTTCACAAAGAGAAAAAACCTGTGCTCCCTGTCAAAGATATGTCTCCACAATTGCAGCATAAACCTCTCATTGCATACACTCTGTCTAAAATAATATTATGGAAGCAAAAAATCTTTGTAAGCCAATGCTTTGACAACACATCACCTATGTCCTCTGCATCACTATGAACCCTATTCTCAAAATTATCCTTGTTTCAAATATCCAATGAAACAATAAATGTACCCCAAAAATAGCGCAATCTCCTAAAACTACACCTCACTCCCAAGCAAAACAAATGTGCTATGTAGAAAAACTCTTAATATAATGAAACAATATAATCTACAGTATTAAACGCATATATAAACATCACAAAAAAAAATAGAATATCTGATAGTTGAACAGCATCTTAGGTACTTGACATCCTATTGGCAGCTACCCACCATACAAACAACGAACAACCAATTAGAAAGTGAATACTCCATTGCTTATTCTAATATCTGAAGTGACAAGCAGTATTTCTTTCTACCACACTTAAATGGAAAACTACATGGAATGGCAGGAGGTAAATTATCCTACAGAGGAGGGAAATTAAAAAAAGAAGAGGCCCAAGAAAAGGAACCAGAGGAAAACACACCACATTCAGGATTGTGTGAGTCCATTCCATATAGTTATATAAAATGAGACTAGCCGTAATAATTTAAGGAAAAAATATCAGTCACCAAACAGATAGGGTTTATCTAACTACTATTAAATGTCTATACAACCAAAACAAATATTTTAAAGTGTATTATATCTTCAATCATTTAAAAATATTTGAAATATTTTCGAACAGATGTTGAAATCATTTAAATCATTAAATATCACAAAGAATTAAACAAGAAGCACTACAAGATTGTCCCACAAAACTAATCATGGATTAATTATCAGAAGTAAAATCAATGAAAAAGGACATTGAACATTTAAGACAAATCATGGACAGTAAGAATCCAGATAATTGGGCTAAAGAAGAAGATGTTTCATGTGTTCAAGCTTAAAGAAAAAGAAAACCCACAACCACCCTCGCCCAAATAAACCTGTTTCCAACCAACTTTGTTTGCATATTTATTTACCTTGTTAAGTACGTACACTTATGTGTATTATTAATGAATAAATACATGTTTATAGCCGCGGCTACACATGCCTGACAAACCAATGGCTGTTTCCTTCCCGCGCCTACACAATATATCGGTGGCTAACAACCCAGCACACAGGATGAGTTTGGGATAGCCGCGGACAAACACCCCCAGTTGTTGCTACTCCTAGTCACGATCATGAATAAACCAATGACACCCCATTTTGTGAAGCCACGGCTATAGTATAGAATATGAATGACAAAAGAGACAGTAATGATACAATGGTAGATAACAAGAGTTATGTAAAGTACATGATAATAAAGAGAGCATGCCAAATTTGCTAAAATACTACACTCAATGTATTCCAAAACAGCCCTTTTAAGGATTACTTATCACATATAAATTAACAAATACAATAATAGCAATACACAAATGCAATTAAATAACACCCAACAGCTTTTTTTCTAACTCATCACTCATAACCCCAGATAGAGATCATTGACTTTTTTCTAGCCGGTTTTAAAATATGAAACCATTGCGGGTAAGTCACATAGATTTTTATACATATATACTACATATATACACAATAGATCATTTTTAGAAAGGACATTCTCAGGTACAAACAGTGTTATTCTTTGCATAGTGAGAGCTATAGCTGTGAGAATGATCCAACAAAACCGTGACTCTGAAATTCAACACCCCATTGGGCAGTACCCTAGCTGCGGTTATTCATCTATGTTTAAAAAATAAATATCCTTCTAGCTTTAAAAAAGAAAACATAATGATTTAGAGAACACACACACTTGAAGAAATGCAATTTAATATGCACGTTTTTATCACCATCATATCTTGTATGCAGTAAATCACATGCACTATATAACATACAATATGTGTGCATACCACACTATTGTTCCCTTTGCACATACTAATCATTGGGCGATTGGGAAAAAAGTCCAACTTTGATTTAAAAAAGCATACAATAATGTAAAAAAGAAAAACAACTACCACTATAATACACAAACGGGGATATAGAAACTGGGTGACAATAAAACAACGTTATACTGGGTGGTTGCACGACAAAATGGGGAAGGCTAAGTAAACCTGGAGAACAAAAGAACATAGTGTGGGATAAGGAAACTTTGAGAACAAGGAATAGAACAACAATATATAAAATGAGTACAAATAAACAGGGGAAATTACGCTAAGCAGTTGCAATAGAACTGATAAGTCAGGGTAACTTAACTTAGACAGCAAGAAAATATAGGGTGGGATAATTAAACTTGGAATCTGAGCTGCAGTGAGTGGTTTCCGCTTTACCTCCATAAAAAATGCTAGGTGTGAGCGGTTGTTGTGCAGAATTCAACTCCACACATTAAAGGTGCTGCCACTCACAGCCAGAGATTTGAAACACCTGCTGCAGTGGAGCACACCATTTGAATAATCATCAGACATGCTAGAGATGTCCACAAAGAAATCTTTTCATGAACTATGTACAGATGCGCTGCTCCCATCTACAGCAGTACCAGTATGTTTTGAACATAGGTTGGCCTTTCACAGGAATTAATTGCGCAACATCTGGTGCAAGTCCACTGGGATGATGCAGCTACAACAGAATATAAAATGGAAAAATGTCTAAAATGACTAAAATGAACTTGCAAAACACTGTCAATTGTACTACCTCACAGAAAACTCAAAACAGCTAATTTGTAGTTGGTCATTTATAACGCACTTAATACCCAGAGGTTTCTAAGCACAGACCCAGGGATCTAACCCGTGTTGCTCAGTGTCGGCTTGCTATCCTCCCGAGACCTAAGAGTACTGCATGGCTTAACGCGCAGTACAATTACAACAAATACAATCAAATAAACCTTCAAACTCACTAGCATGAATACAAAAAGTAAATGCCTGCATATAAATGCCATTGATTCACAAATCTAATTGTGTAGGACCATGATAGTGAAAGTTAAAAAAGACATTAAAAAATACTTTCCACACAATCACAGCAGATGAAAAAAATGAAACTGAACACAAATATGTAAATCTGAAACCTTACTTTAACATCAGCCACACTCCTGCCATGTGCACAGTGAGAGTTCGCAACTCAAAAGAATGAAACTGCAGAAAATGGTAGCTTTTATACTTTCCAAAATGAATACCAAAAAAAGAGGTTAATATACAAATAAAACTACTAAAATGCATGCCACATTTTCACCACAACCATTCACAGACACCTACATAAATAGGAAAGTAACAACAACCAATAACAAACTATCAAACTCACAAAAATATTTTTTTCCCCACCCAGCATATTTCATAGTGGCGGCTATTCGACGTAGCAGCAGATTGTTCTTTGTATACACAGCTACACGTGAATTGTTTTGCAAGCCAAAAATCAAGCTAAGACGGCCTTCAAAACTTCAAATTAATGAAGGGAACACCTAAGCAGATAAAATAACACACACAAATAACAATAGGGTTATTGCACAGAAGATGTGTGGTTTATAGATGTAGCTATAATTATAACCATGCATACGTGTACAACTAATAAAATGACAAAAAGTGTTGACACACCTACGCATGTGCTTTTTTATAGACGTGGTTATAGAAAGCCCTAAATGGCCATTTGCTGTTATCCGCGGCTATACTAAAAAACTGTAAATAAAAAAAGTATTTCTACTCCTCATAACACCAATCAAGTGTCCCTAACATGTCCACCAGCCCCCTTTCCAGGCCTCATGGTCCCCCTCCGCTCCCCTGGTCTCTCCCAATCCCCCCGAACACTCAATGCATACTATGATGCTACTCCACACAAAATGTTGGATAGCCACGGCTACTACACATCCACAAACACAAGACGTGCCATTTGCCAGAATATAGCCATGGCTGCACAGGGTGCCATGTTTACCTGCGGGTAGCAAAGCTGCATACTGATTGGGTGCTGGATAGCCACAGGTAAATACCCCAGTCATTGTTGTTGCAGGGCGTGATCCTCAATACACCAATCATTACACTTTTTGTATAGTCGCTGCTATCAGAATTCTTTAAAAAAAAAAAGAAAATCTGAGCATGGAGTATAAATGGCAAAAGACACAGTACTGATACAATGATCCTTAAAACATGTCAATACAATAGATGACTGCACATGAAGTTATTTAAAGTGGATGATGATAAAGCATACCTAGTAGTTAGGTATTATATAATTGGGGTAAGTTAGGCTGGATAAAGTTCAAAAACGGGTAAAACATGGGGTGGACAAAACAATGAGAGTATACTGCATACAGATTTCTACAATCATAAGCACCAGAATACATAAAGTGTTAGCTTTTATACTTTCGAAAATCAAAATCACAAAAACAGGACTATATTTACTGACCAAAATGACCAACACATTTCATAGACACACACAGAATTACAACAGTAACATCAACCAATTACAAACACCAAAACACAAACATCATGCATACCCTATTCAAAGAAATTACTAGAAATTCAAACCAGGAATCATTGTCCAGGAAACAGAGAAAGACGGAAGTTACCATGCTGGTTTGAAAACTGTGTCGCTGATTGGAGACAGTTGGTTGTTTTGGTTTCTGGCTTTTTGTGAGAAACTAAAAGGGTAATTCATAGAATTCAGCGCACAAGTGGTGCATGCGGCTGGCGCACAGTGTGCGCGTGTGAATTTCTGCACCAGGCGCGTGCACTAAAATCCATTTCCGTGCACATCGTATTCATGGATTTTAGTTTCCAAAACCAGCTGTGGCGCAGAGTGATGCAGCGACCCTGCAGCAGTGCCAGTTACGCCCTCAACCCCTCCCCCTGCGCCATGCACAGTGCACAAATCTTGCACATGGCGCACAGGCCCCCAACCACGAAAACGATTGTAAAACTCCCCGCGCACCCCTCCGAATACACGTACCACGCTGCACGGGGAGTGTCACATGCGATTGGAGTGTATAAGTGTATAACAGGGGTTTGCAGGAAGTTTCACACGCGAAATGCCCTGTGCGAGTGGGGTACATGTATTCCTGGGGTGCGCGTGAAGTTTCACACGCGATTTTGCTGTCAGAGCGGGGTACGTGATTTTCGTGGGTGTGCGGGGAGTCCTACACGTGAATTGGCAGTGTGGGTCCTCCCAGATGTTTCCTCTTCACCCTCCACGGCCCCTGCAGGCAGCTCACACCACAGGGGATTACCCTGCACCCCTGGCCATGTCCTGCAGGCAGCCCATCCACCATGGGCATGCCCCCCAGCCAAGCCACATGTCACCTTGCACTACTGATCACCAACTCATGTCCCCCAGCACCTCCACCCCCCAGCAGTCAGGGTTACCTGCCAGCAGGCCCACACTCATGTCCCACACATGTCCCCCAGCACCTCCACCCCCCAGCAGTTAGGAGCACCTGCCAGCAGGCCCCCACTCATGTCCCACTCATGTCCCCCAGCACTCACACCCCACAGCAGTCGGGGCACCTGCCAGCAGGCCCCCACTCATGTCCCACTCATGTTCCCCCCAGCCCCCAGCAGTGAGGGGCACCTGCCAGCAGGCCCCACTCATGACCCCCAGCACCCACACCTCCCAGCAGTCAGGGGCAACTGCCAGTCAGGGACAACTGCCAGCAGGCCCCCACTCATGTCCCACTCATGTCCCCCAGCACCCCCACACCCCCATCAGTCAGGGGCACCTGCCAGCAGGCCCCCACTCATGTCCCACACATGTCCCCCTGCACCCCCACCCTCAGCAGTCAGGGGCACCTGCCAGCAGGCCCCCACTCATGTCCCACACATGTCCCCCTGCACCCCTACCCCCCAGCAGTCAGGGGCACCTGCCAGCAGGCCCCCACTCATGTCCCCCAGCACCCCCACCCCCCAGCAGTCAGGGGCACCTGCCAGCAGGCCCCCACTCATGTCCCTCAGCACCCCCACCCCCCAGCAGTCAGGGGCACCTGCCAGCAGGCCCCCACTCATGTCCTCCAGCACCCCCACCCCCCAGCAGTCAGTGGCACCTTCCAGCAGGCCCCCACTCATGTCCCACTTATGTTCCTCAGCACCCCCACCCCCCAGCAGTCAGGCAGTCAGGGGCACCTGCCAGCAGGCCCCCACTCATGTCCCCCAGCACCCGCACCCCCCAGCAGTCAGGGGCACCTGCCAGCAGGCCCCCACACATGTCCCCCTGCCCCCACGTCATGACGATCCTCAATCATGGGCCTAATTGCCAGCCACATCACACCCCACGCCACCCCAGCCCAAAGACCCAACCAAGTATTGCATCCACCCACATAGAAATGCCCATTAATGATACAACCCGAATGGCAAGTATGTAAATGAACACATGTCCGTCACACACAAACAATGGGTGCAAGTGAATGTGAAAACCCACTTCATGACATGCATGAAATTAATGAGAGAATACCACACATCGAAGTATGAAACAAAAATGTATTGAACCCAAAATGAATGTAATGAAAAGAAAACACAAAATAATGTGAAGAAGAAATAAAACTCAGCATGTCCAGAAAATAATCAAAAATATGAAATCAGAATCCAAAGAAATCCAAATGAAAATGTGTCCAAAGTCTCAGTCCAACAAAGCAAATGCAAGGGAAAAAATAAGTGAAATCCATTGCTCCATGGTGAAATGAAAAAAAACAAAAAATCCACTGTTCAACTATATACAAATCACCAATCCAGGGTCCATGAGCCCAACAAATGAAATGAAACCTACAAAAAAGACTACCTAATAAAGAACTATATACAAAAGCATGGTGCATTGTCCAATCGCCCCAAAATAAACAAAAACAGAAAGGAAACCTAACACTATTTACAATGGCAGTGGGCTTGTCTGCCGGCTCACTTATTGATGTCCCGGGCCAGGGCATCATCGAACTCCAGCTCAATGTCCTGAAGGCGGTCCTCTTCCATGGCCCTGAGGGTTTGCAGGGACGACGACATGTTCACCTCCAACTCCCTGCGAATTGCCTCGAGGCACTCGGTCCGCCTCAGGGCCCTCCGCATGGAGTTCTCTGCCCTGACCATTGTGAGCCGTGCCTCTTCCGCCCACTGCCGCTCCGCATCTATGGCGTGGCGCAACCGCTGCCATACGGAAGGCACTTGAAATCCAGGGTCCTCCTGCCCTATGGCCGATGCCTGCCCCTCCGATGTTGAAGGCCCCGAGCCATCATTGCTCCCACCATGTTGCTGCTGCTGTGCCTGTGCCTGCGCCCTGGCTCTTGCTGCCTGCACGTCCTCCTCCGGCTGGTGTGCAGTTGTCGTGGTGACCACCCCTGCTGGACGTCCGACTCCCGACTGTGGCAGGGATGTGTCCTCCACCAGCCTGGCCGCTAGGTCAGGGGCAGCTCCACAGGGTACCCAGGTGACACATGGGTGGGAAGATGGCATGGAGGACGACTGACGCGTAGGGGGTTCAGGTGTGGAGGGAGTCGCAAGAAGGTCCAGCACACGGAGGAATCTAGCACCGGTGACCCGTCCCAGTACGTCAACGTGGTCAAAGAGGCATGTGAGACGACGTGCAGTCTCTCCACGAAAAGACTGCAGGTCACCTCGCATGCCCCGTTGACGCAACGCTATCCCACTCAGGACAGGCTCAATACGGTCCCGGATAGCCACGTCCGCAGGGAGAGGAAGGCCAGTTGTTGTGCGCTCATCCCCTCCCTGAAAACGGGTCTGGATGTAAGCATCCCTGCTGGTGCCAGATGATGCAGTGACAGGATCAGGGACAGGATTATACAGGCACCTCCGCGGCGGCCTGTGCTGCCTCCTGTCCCTGCCTCTGTACTGCACCACTAGCACCAGTGGAATCCCCACCTCCAGACCCCGTGTGTGTCCCTTCTGCGGCCTCCTCTTCCACCAAACCCCCCACCAACCTGGATGACTCCGTGCCATCTTCCTCCGTTGGACCCTGTGGGGTCTCAGCTGCCCCTTCTGCTGCCGAGGAGTCCACCTCCGACCTCTGCCTCTTGGACCTACCCTCGGCAGCTGCAGCCTGGGACGCAGCACCAGACTCCAGATGACAATCTGGGAGGGGAGCCGGGCCTTGCGTCTCCGGCTGGTGGTGCGATCCCTGCCACTGTTTTCCACAGCACCCTCTCCGCCCTCTTCATCAGTTGACGCTGCAGACAGGGAGAGATAAAACACAGACATCAGGGCACTGTGCAATGGACTGATACACACATGACAGTTGCACATGAGTGGCAGTGTCAAACTTCAGACATGACATCGCACTCCACGACACACATGTCATTTCAACTCACACACATGAGCATTTCCACAGCAATATTGCACCAGGCAGCAACATCCATACACATACAACAGCATGAACAGCCGAAGGTGAGCCTGACATCACATGAAACACAGGGAGTGCACTAGACACGCACACACACCACCACACTTACATGCATGTCTACATCTCCTCCAACTGTCGCAGTGATGCGATCACCATACATGTCACATCTGGCATTCAGCCTTCTACATATCAGTGTCACGTGTATCCATGTTGCATCACAGTTGCACACTTGTCAAATACACACACATGCACATGTACACAGTGCAGATACATGCAGCAGGTACCACCATCCATGTGTGACACCACAACCATGCCAACGTACATACACAGAAATTCAAACATGTGTGCTACCACACCTGCATTTGCACAGCATGCTTACCAACACATACACCATCGATGTGTCTCACACCTAAGAGGACTCACATGTGGCAGCCTCACAACCCTGTTCATACACACCCCTACATGGCCCTACGAAAACACATGTGCAACCTGCACACTACTGGCACACCACCACACGCACAGCGTCCAATCAGTATGCATGTACACTTACCGCTCGACTCCAGACGGGTCTGCCTCTCAAGGACCTGGACGTGGAGCGCTGGGCATATGTGTTCCAGGACCCTCATCTGGTGGTCGGACAGGTGGCCCCGGCGCCCCTTGGCATCCGCTGCCTTCAAGAGGCGCCGGCCCTTGTTGAGGGTCCTGGACCTGAAGTCCTCCCAGCGCTTCTTGACATGGTGTAAGTCGCGAACTGCCAACCCCTCCGCGTTGATGGCAGTCACGATGTCCTTCCAGATCCTGGTCTGTCCTTCATTGTCAGTGCGCGAACTTCCAAAGAGGGCATCATACTGCCCCAGGACTTGCTCCACCAGGACACCAACTTCCCTGGCACTTAAGCTGATGGATCTCTGCCTCTCTGGCTGGGGGTTGCCAGTGGTGCCAGATGATGTTGTGCCCACATGGCAACCCCAGAGGCAGGAGTGGGTGGGCAATTGGGTTCTGAGGCTGGGCTGTGGAGCGATGGTAGCCCAGTCGGGAGTCTTTGGTTCCAGCAGGGGTGGTCACAGCAACTGCACCCCTGGCTGACGTGCATGCAGCAAATAGCAGGGCACGTGGGCAGCAGGCAGTCAGGCAGCAGCAGATGGCAGGTGGGAGCATGCTCGGGGCTCTGGGGGGGCAGTAATTCGGCCTTCTGGGCAGGAGCGTGGTCTTCCGTGTGTTGTTGAGTGGCCAGCTTGATACAGAGTGATTTGGCACGTGAAAATCTTGCACGTCAGTGTGTAATTCGAGGAAAGGCCCTTCGCGCGTAAGCGCGTCAGCACACGTACACGGTTTCATTGGACCAAAGGCCCTTAGCGCGTAAGCGCTTCTGTGACGTGACTCGCACAGGTGTTTCCCTCATGACGTGGGCATAGTGGTTCAGCGCGCATGGAAAAACTGCATGTCCGACTGTCAGCTCGTGTAATTGGAGGAAAGGGCCTTAGCGTGTACACACGTAAGTGACGTTGTATGTGTGGGCCACTTTGAAAGGTACGTGTAGGACCCCATTCCCTTGTATGTGCTTTTCGTGGAGAGCGAGTGGGTGAATTCTGTACTTCTTGTCGGTGCACACACGATTACTTCACAGCGTTTCAAGTTCGTATTCCCTGTTACCTCTGACAGCGTTCTTTATTTCTTTTGGGCCTGTTTCCTCAAACAGCATTCACTTCTTCTTTTGTCCTGTCTCCTCAGACAGCGTACAGTTCTTCTTTTGGCGGGGGTGTTGCCTACGTGCACACTTAGGTTTTTTTCACGTTATTTTTCCAGGCAGATGGTGAGTCACACACGCATTTACCAACTGTGCTTTCCCCTGTGTGTCGCGTACCCCTTCAGAGGTTATTGTAGGCTGCATGTAACATGCGTACACTTGTTTTTGTGTTTCTGGGTGCCACAGCGTAGTGCGGGTTCATTTTTCCACGCACGTAGTCTACGAGGGGTTGCATTCACGTTACTTTTTGTTTGTGGGGTGCCTGTGCGTTGCGTGACCCGTCATCTTCACCCAGGGGTCACAGACAGCCTTGCTAGAGCACTAGGGTACGAATTCCATCTAGTACCCTACCCCTTTCACCCCCAATTGCCCAGGACAATTGTTTACTGCAACTCCCATACGCACAACAACATCAGTGCCATGGTTGGGAGGCGACCTAGTGGTAAGGGAGGCAAAGGTGGCCGATCTCCAAAAGGTGGGCATGGTGGGTGCAGTAGGGTACGTGGCCAGGGTTTGCAGGTTGCCCGTAGACCCCAGGTGTGGAGGACCAATCAGGGACACCCATGCACCACCCCCCCTGGTTGAGGGAAACGTGGCTGACACCATCCCAGCTCAGCCCTTGTTGGACCAGCCCATTGTAGCACCTGAGCGGGCACAGGATGACTCCCAGGCTGACTTCCAGGTCAGCAAGTCGAAGCCACGTGTGTCGGTGCATGTTGGTGTCACCAGGCCACGTGGATCTGGGGCAGCAATGTCATCTGCTGCCCTAAGTAGGCAGGGTGGGGAGGCTGCAGGGGCAGCTGCAACTCTATCCACCCCAGCTTTGAGTCTCCCAGCCAGGACAGTGTCGGTCCTGGTCCATCAAAATGACGTTGCCCCTGCCAACATCACACTTCAGCTAATGCCTGCACCAAGACTTATGGTCATTGTGCCTTAGCACACTCCCAGTACCCAGTCCACCTGCGCTTCTGCCCCTACTGACCAGAGCGGCGCAAGCCACTCATGCTCTGCTCCACCTTTGAAGAAGAGGAAGACAGGTGCTCTGGCACTACAGGCTGAGACCCCAGACATGGCTACACAGTCCGACACGTCAAGGAAGCCTAGGTTTAATGACCCCGAACTTGATGCACTTGTGACCTGTGTGTCGGCACATAGCCGTAAAATGTTGGTGACTGCAGTGTGCAAGACCACACCTGGTCAACATAGGGCACACTGGCAGACCATCGCAGATCACATAAGTGCCCTTGGATTTGTGAGGC
Source organism: Ambystoma mexicanum (assembly GCF_040938575.1). Taxonomy (NCBI): domain Eukaryota; kingdom Metazoa; phylum Chordata; class Amphibia; order Caudata; family Ambystomatidae; genus Ambystoma; species Ambystoma mexicanum. The sequence goes on along the minus strand of NC_090928.1, from coordinate 699,755,959 downwards.
GCACAGCTGATGTTTGCTACAAGCGGTGGAATGACCTGAAACGCAGAGCAAAGAACAAGCTGGCCTGAAATCATGCCGCTACTCTGGTGACTGGTGGTGGGTCTCCACAAGAGGACAACAAACTCACTGAACATGAGTCTGTTGCTGGGAGCTTCGTCACAGAGGAACAGATCCAAGGTGTGGGAGATCTACCTGATTACGATGCATTGTCCGGTGAGTGCCCATGAGTGTGTGTGTAATCCATGTGTATGTTGTTTGGGTGCCGGGTTCTGATTGAGTGCCAGGTGAGGGTGTGTACTCCTGAGTGTAATGGGTCACCCATTTGCTTCCTCCCATACATTCACGTGCCTTGGATTTGGGTATGACTGTATCCTTCTGCCCACAGTTGCCAATTAGGCCCTCATTAGTGCACTTTACCTTGAACTGTCATCTTGCAACTGCATTGTTCAGATTTTGTAATCAATCAGGCTGATTGTTTCCACTCTCCCATTTTTGCTATGCATTATTCTGCCCTATTGCAACATATGTGATATGCTTCGGTCTTTGTTTGCAGCCCACACTGGGCCACTATTTTTACCTGGTTATGTTAATGATTACACCATTCAGGTCGATGGAGTATTGGGCTGCAGACATTTTTTATTAGGGCCTGTTTGCATGTGGAAGACGACAGATGTTTTCTGTAATGTTAAAGTGACCAACCATTAATCAGCCCACAATGACTGTGTTATTGGACACTGGATGTGTTTCAGTGTGTGGCACATGCATATTTTGCAACACTATTCAGCATCAATCTTCGCATCATGTCGATGTGACATGGATGTGTGACATGACTCATTCACTGACATATTGCTGTGGTTTTGTAAATTACCGTGGCTATGCTACTTGACATCTGTGTGGTGGCATGTGTCATGTATGTGTATTGGACATGCCACTCAGAGCCTGATGTGTGATGCGGTGATACCCAACATGCTGCAAATGTGTTGCATATCCACCTTGCTCTCCCCAGTGTCTGCCTTTTTGACTCCACTTCCAACTCTTTGACAGTGCATGCATGGCAGGGTTATAGTCATGTGGTACATGTGTAATTCATGTACTGGACCTCTGGCTTGTCACGGCCTATTTGTGTGCTATGGTGCTCATGCCTGTTTCCATTTGTTGTCTTTCATGTTTTTGCAGGTGATGACGCACTTGGTGCTGTTGAGGTTGAGGAGATGGTGCAGACCCAAGAGGAATCTCAGGCACGACCGGGCACCAGTGGGGGATGTGGTGTGGTGGTGGGTGAAAACCCAATGTTACTGCAGACCATACTGTCCAGGGGTACCTCTGGGTGCACCTCCCCAGACCTCTATTCAAGTGCTGAGTCGGATGATGAGACTTATGTGCAGTCGCAGGTAAGTGTTTCTGGCAGGGATTCTGTTCTGTCCAACCCACCTGGACCAGGGGTAGAACCCTCTATGGGGATGTCAGTGTTGGTAGGTCCGCCTTTGGCGGTTACGGATGCAGGGTCACACTCCACAGCATCTGATCCTGTTCCTGGGCCAGCAGATCAGAGGGGGAATGCAGTCCTGCAGCCTCAGGCAGTGCCAGCACAGCAAGGTGCAGATCGCCTTGCCCCAAACAGGTGTGGTGCCCGTCGACTTGGTGGCCATGCGCCACCAGGTAATACTGTATGGGAAAACTCCATGTACGGTATGGCAACCCAACAGGCAGCATCAGTAGAAATGATGGCTCAGACAATGGAGAGGGTGGCCAATTCCATTATCCCCCCTAAAAGGCAGATGGAGCAACAACAGTAGGCAACAGACTCCATTTGCCAATCACATAGGGAAGACATGTTGGCGTCCAACAGGGACAGACGGGCAGCACTGGAGACTTTGTGCGAATCCATATTAATAGAGTCCCAGGGCCACAGGGAAGCCCTGAGGGTAGAACTCCATAACCTCAGGCAGAGTCGGCTTGAACTTGAGGCTTCCCGAAATATTAGGGCAGCACGGCAGCTGGAGCAGCTCACACGTTCGCTCTCAGCTGAGCTGAATGCAACACGTGAGGAGATCCGGGCATCAAGCGAGGCCATGCGTGCAGAAATGCAGGCAACCCGTGATGTGCTGCATGGGGATCTCCACACTTTAATCCTCCAGAATCAGACCTTCCAGACCCGCATGCTTGCTGCCATGGAGGAACATACCAGGGCTTTGCGTGGGCTGCCTCCCATAGTGCCACCGCCTTCTGATGCAGCAGCAGCGAATGAGCAGAGCGACAGCAGTTCTCCCACAATGGCATAGCCGTGCAGACCATGAGCCCAAGGAGGTATTTTTTTTTTTGCAACATCCACGCAGGTGGGTGTTGGTGTGCACCCTGTCCTCGAACCTCCTGGGTGCCCCCCCCCCCCTGGCCCACAAATGGCCATTTTTGATTTTTGATTTTTTTGTTTTACAGTGTGTTGCCTTGTGTGGCTCCCGTTGGCATCCACTGTATTCCGGCTGGGCACATGCAGGCTTGTCCTGAGTTTGGGTTAGATGCTTGGGTTCATGAGACACACACCCCTCCTGCTTCCCGTTTCCATGGGCTTGCTAAGGGTGTGACCAAGTGACAGTGAATTACACAGTGACGTTGGGCTCTCATGAGCTGTGTGGGCAGTCTGTAGTCAATACTGTGAGACATCCCTAGTGGATATTGTTTCTGTATTGTACACTGCGTGGTGTATTGATATGTGCTTGTGCATCCATGTCTTCCTCCTAATCTGCAGGTTCCTTCCTCATGTCTTCACAAGGCTGTCTACTTTGCAGATGCAGTTCATGTTGTACGCAGTACACTGAGACATTTGCGTGGCAGCAACACTCTACAGTGTAAGGGGTTGATGTGCTGGTGTATTCAGGTTGTAAGACAACCACTACTTGAAATTAGTACTGTCATGTTTTTGCATTTTTCCATGGTGTGTTGCAGAATTGTGTTGGTGGTAAGTATTTGGTAATGTGTGCTGTTAGTTATACATTAGTGTGAGCATATTGTGTGTGGGCAGTTTCCATTAGAGACAGTGTACTTTGTGACACGTGTGTCAGGTCTTGTGCATTGCTTTGTTTGCTTTCACATTGCATGACATGCCATGGTGTTTGGTGATGGAGCTGGGGAGGAGTTGGGTGACATGGCGCTGTTCTCATGTTGTATTTAGCAAGGGGGTAATGAATTTCACAGCATAGATGCATGTCTTTTGATGACACAGCATTTGTGGTGTTTGGGTAGGTAGGGATGCACACAATGTAACACTTCCAGGTGACCAATCTCAGGACGGTATGGTTGTGAGAGTTGAGTGTCCCTTATGTCATCATCATTGATTGTCAGCTGGTATGTGCCAGGGCTATGTGCACTCCACAGGGGTGTGATTTTTTGTGAAGTAATTAGCCACCAGCTGTGTACGGGCTGCCTCACCATGTACCCTTTCCCCTCCCTTGCAAAGTGGGTGTGCATGTGGTTGGGGATGTGGGGGCACCACCGTGTCCACCAGCAGGCCCCGGCGTGTTGCAACGTTGTGCAGGACACATGCTGCCACTATGATCCTGGACACTACTGGGGGAGCATGTAGCAGCTGCCCACCAGAGAGGTCAAGGGAGCGAAAGCGTGACTTGAGCACTCCGAATGTGCGCTCCACTATGCCCCAGGTTGCAATATGGGCTGTGTTGTATCTTACCTGGGGTGGCGTGGTGGGGTTCCGAATTGGCGTCATCATGTGGGTGCTCAGAGGGTAGGCACTGTCCCCTGGGGAGGAGGTGATGGGTATCATTAGTGGGGTTGTGACATTACTCAGTATCTGACATGCATGCATGTGCAGTGGCATTTATGCTCATCAAGCAGCCATGTATCGCCATGCCGCCCAGCTTCTAGGTCCCGGTTTAGGGTTGACATTCTGTAAATGAAACTGCCATGGGTGGACCCTGGGTAGTTGGCATATACTGAGGTTATGATTCCCTTGGCATCACATACTACCTGCACGTTGATGGAATGCCAGTGCTTGCGGTTTCTATAGATGTGCTCAGATGCCCTGGTTGGACGTAGAGCCACATGGGTGCAATCAATGGCACCTAGCAGTTTGGGGAATTGTGCCACCCCATAGAAATCCTGGACGGCAGCCTGCCTTTCTGCAGGTGTTCTGGGCAGGTATATGTGCCTGCGGACTGATGGGCGTGCATTCATGATGGCCAACACCTGGTGTTGGCAGCGTGACTGCGTGGCCTGTGACACCCCCCCCACTATAGCACTTGTCTGCTGAAATGATCCAGTGGCCAAGAAGTGCAGTACATTGAGGACCTTCTCCAGGGGGCTGAGTGCTTGGGAGCACAGGGTGGGTGATGTGAGATCATCCTCCCTCTCACTCACCAGGTCGAGTATTATGTGAGGTGGAAACCTGTACCTCCCATACACCTGGTCATCACGCATCCCAAAAAGGCTGGTTCTGGGTGTAAAAATTGACTGACTATCCTCCTCCTCCTCCTGCGGTATCCCACGACCACTGCTGCTAGGAATGATATATTCATCTTGGCGTCTGAGCTTGTTTGTTGTTTGCGCGCACTTTTATGCTGCGCGGGTCCACGTACACCTGCTTCCTGCTAGCGTACGTGTTTCCGTTTTCCGTTTTTTGGCACACGCATTAGCCCCGTTCGATTCCATGAATACGTGTTGTAGACGCGCGTGTGGGCGTTCCGCGCATTTGCCTCCTGTACTTTGCCCGTGACGCCCACATTTTCACGTGTTGTTCCCCATTCCGCGTGTTACGCCCCCTGTTCCGCCTACTTTTGTTGTGTGCGCTGCGCTATTTGTGCTTTCGCTGTGCGCTTAGCGCACGCTGTTAGGAGACGTGTGCGTCAGCGTGCGCCATGCAGAATTTTAGCACACATCCAGGGATTTACACACACACAGACTTCCATGAATCGCTGTGTGGAGGTTTCGCTGCGATTTTCGCACTTGCACTGCGATTCGCATGCTTTCGCACGCTTGCGCCGAAAATGTCAACGCACATTAATTCCATGAATCGGCCTCTAAATATTAACATGGACCTTGGTTTGAGAGATTTTACAATTACATTGTTTGGATTTCAGGGAATGTCTGGGTTCCCAGTTTTTCCAAAATGGTTCAATCTGAAATGTACAGGGCACCCAGACATCATACTATTTCATTGTGGAGGCAATGACTTGGGGAATATACAAGATGTGTCTCTTGCATTAATGATGAAACAAGACTTGGAAAGGGGGGTGCTCACTTCAGGTTTTATAATAAAATAGAATTTAAAAGATCAATACAGTAAAACACTGCTCATGTACTTATGTAAGGTAGATGAAGATAAATAATTTACAGTATAATACATGACAGTAAAATAGGTGGGGATTCATTTAATAGGTACAATTACACAAGATAAATTGGGTGACAACACACAGGCTAAAATACAGTGTATCAGCATCCATAACTACAGTAGGGTGGCTCCTTTTTGTATTTATTCTTTTAAAAATGTTCATCTGTTTTTCTCCACAGTCTCACATATAAGAAAGTCTTAAAACATACAGCCACAATAGATAAGACTCCCAAATACCTTTGGCCCTGGCTAGTGATGTTTCACCCCTGATGTCACTATGCCTATAAAAATTACTTTTAAAAAGAAATGAAACACAGACACTCCAAAATGAATAACTACGGGCAAGGAATTACTCTTACCCCTGGTTATCTGTAGTCCTGTCTTGCCTTGGATATAGCTGCAAATATTGGGAAAACAGCAGAAAAAATAAATGCTTTCCTGCTCCCAAGGCCCTCACTAAATTCCCCTCTCATCTCCTCCGACTGTGTAGATGGCCTCCTCACCTCCCCTGCCCTCTCCCTTTCTCCCTCACAATAAACGCGGTTTCTGTGACGCAGCTTTCTTTGATATGTCAGCTATTTGAGGCTATAGCCGTGGCTACAGAAAGCTTTGTGTTGCAAACTCAGGCCCTGGACCTCCTATAACTCCCAAATGTCTGCCTGCTCCTTTCTTGAAGTGAACACAGCATGGAAATGTCCACGCTGAGATCACTCCTTGAAAGTAGCATCTTACTGAAAGGCAGGGCTTGCCACAACACTACTTTTATTGGTGTCTTGGACCCTTATGCATCCTTGGGTCCCTGACTTCTCACACCCAATTTCCCCAACTTCAGTCTTCCTTCAACACTTGCCTTGGCACACCTTCCGCACTGGAGTTTTGTACTTTTTCACCCAACGCGGCTCCTGGTTGCATAGCACTTATCATACCTTGCACTTCATCTGTGGCTCACCCTCGAGCACTGACGCATCAGCACCTACCCCACTGCCCTCTTTCCTACTGCTCTTGCATGTTCTGAGTACTCACAAGTCATGGTAGGTTCAGCCGTCTCCTCCTCCACTGTATTTCTTCTTTTGTATATTCTAATCGTACTGCAATCCCATGTCCCCTCCATGTTGCCCAGTGGGTGCTTTGAAACGGAATGTACTTGCTGTATAAGCATCTAACAAGCAAACAATAAACTAAAGTAAACTATCAATGTGGCTGTGTTGTGGCTAGCGCTGACTTTGTTTTCTCCCTTTCAGTAAAGTGCTCCTTTCATGAAATAAACACAGCATGGAAGAGTCCAGGCTGAGTTTGCTTCTTGAAAGTAGCACTTTACATCATTGATGTCATCATAGTAGTCATAGGTTGCGCAACAGGGGGCGTGAAGTTAAGGTAGGATTACCAATATTTCAGGGGTTTTGTTGCATTACATTTTCACCTTAACGTCCCTTAACGTCCCTGCAACTTTTCCCTCAATTATAGGGTGGTGTTCGCTGCCCTATAGTTATGGTGTGTCAGACTCTCAAAAGAAACCCATAAAAATTACCTGCTAATACCTTTTGACTCAGGCAACAGATTTGGTCGAAATTGTGAAGACAAGTAGGTATGCCAGGTATGCTCAGCACCCCTACTTTGAGACTGCACATTTTGTGAATGATGAATTTTAAAAAAAAGTTATTGAGGAAAAAAGAAAAAGTTGCAGCCTAGTCCCAATTCATTTTCCCATAGACAAAAAAGGTCAATTTTTGCCTGACCGCACAGACCAAACCGCTGGATGGATTTGGACCAGGTGCGAAACAACTTGGGCACACAGGGTTGACTTGATTCCTTTTTGTGGTCATTCAATCCAGTAGTTCGTTAAATATTTCATGGAGAAGGGGATGCCCCTTGTCCGAAATAGATAGTTATATCTCAGGTAAATGACTAAAACGCCATTTGCAGGTCAAAGAATTAGCAAATGTCATCAGGCTAGAAGTGGGAAGAGAGAGGACACCAACTGAAATGTGGGTGTTGGAGGGGATCTAGGGGCTAAGTTTACAACACAAATCTTTTCTGTAGCTTTGGCTATCGGAAAGAATAGTCACGGCTACACCATATTTCAACTGAAGGTGCATTACAGAAATCACAAATGTTATAGGGGAATGGGAGAAGGCAGGAGGGGGTGATGAAGGCATCACAGGAGTGGGGGAGCTGGCAGGGAAGTTGGGGGCACTTGGTGAGGGCTTGGGAGAGCAGGAAAGCATTGTTTCCACCATTTTTCACAATAGCCGCAGCATTGACAAACAAAAACATACAAGGTTATTGGGGTGTTGTCATACAGGTGGGTATAGAGCAACACGCCGGATACAGACTTGTGTATACCCACAACTAGCTAAAGATTTGATTGAAAATGCGTCACAGAAATGGTAAGTGTTATAGGAGGAATGGGAGAGGGCAGGGGAGTTGAGGAGGCAGTTGAGAGACTGGGGGGACTAGGTATAGATGTTGGGTGCACTTAATGAGGACCTCGGAGACCAGGAAAGCATTTCTTTTCACTGTTTTTCCCTATGACAAACAGAAACAAACAATTTTATTGGGTGATAGTATACCCACGGTTATACAGAATGACAGCAGGCGTACGCGGCTACGTTAACATATTACACCAGTTGATTGGTCACCGCTGTACATGTGGCTATGTAAATAGCCACAGGTATTCCCTAATACATTTCTGTGCAATAAACATGTTATTCCTCGAAATGCTAGATCTCACAATTGTTCATGTGTTGCCGATTCCATGCCCTCGCCTCTACCCTTGTGTCATTTAAAGTTGGAATGTTCGGCAATGTGTATTTTTGAGTTTGTAAAAAAATGTACTTCTATCCACGGCTACAGGAGGGTGTGCTCTTAACCATGGTTGGAATAGCTGCAGCTTTAAAATATAGTTTTTAAAAAAGTTGTATTTTATATGTTTAGGTGTTTGTAATTGGTTACTGTAGTAATTGTGTACTTGACTGTGATAGGTTGCAGTGAAATAGTGTCAGTCATTGATTTTAGAAATTAGTTCAGGCATCATGTTGTACGGTTTTGCCATTCTCATTGCAGAACCCACAGTGTGCATATGCTGGCTCTGTGGCTGATGTGGCAGTATGTCAGTAAATATTTAAAGGTCTGTTTGCAGTCTGGTGTGTGTCAGCTATATTAAGTAGTTGTTGTTTTTGGTGCTGAAGATTACAAATTACATGTTTAATTAAGATTATAGTCTGTGCTACTTGACCATTTTGATTGGAAGGAATAGCATCTTGCTGTTTGAAGTTTTCTTTGCCAGAAAATGACATTTTCCATCATGACCCAATTGTGACATATGCAACACACTACGTGTTACTCCGATAGATAGCATTTTGGTAGCAGTGGAAGAGGTGGAGAGGGTGATGATGGGATAGCAGCTGAGAGTGCACTTGTAGCTGGTGATGATGTAGCTGGGCGAACACAGCTAAATCCTGGTTGTAGACCCTCCTGAGTGGGAGCCTTCCCAAAGAACAGGTAATGTGGCTGTGTTTGTTGTGGGTAGATGGGCTCTTAGACCTTTTTGTGCACATTTAGTAACTTTGGCTTTCATCCTAAGTTATTATGGGTAATCCAGACATGGACACCTTGCTCACTGTGCTTAGAGGGGCACAGTTTCACCTTACTGATGAGGACTGAGTAGGATGAAACACGTGTCTGGGGTTGCTGTTGGTACTCTTTTTCAGAGGAGAATTGCCTAGCATTTAGGTGCTGGTCTACCCTTGTGGGTGGGACAAAGACTGGTATGCAACTGAATATTTCTCCTCTGTGAAAGGTGTAGCGACCTAAAACATGGTTGTAGACCCTCCCAAGTGGGCACCTTCCCATAGAACAGCTTATTTGGCCATGTTCGTTCTCGTAAGTAAAGCAAGCTTAAGTATTAAGTATTAGTTTCAGATATGCTGCATAGCGTGGCAAGTGTAAGGCATTTGGCAAGAATTGCTAGAAGTTGTTGATTTGGAAAGAAAACGGACTTCAGTTTGAAGAACTAGGCTGTACATTGGGGTGCATGGTATAGAAATACTGAGTATTCTTGCTCCAGTGAAAATAAATAAATGCTCAGAGAGCAGTAGGAATGTGATTTAGTTTTTCAATAGTCTTATAACCACTTCTAGTGTTTTTAAAAGAGTTTTGAATGGTCACCTGAAAATGTATGTGGTTTAAAAAGAGTTTGTATGCTAAAGTGTATGTTACTGTTTGGTTATATATGAGACAACATAATTTCCATTCTTGTGTTCCTTTTTGTTGTTTTGCTAAACCCAGTGCTTAATTTGTAAAAATATGTGCCAGGGCTCAACATTTTTCTTTGCCAGCCAGCAGTGCTTTAAGTCATTCCCGCAAGTGGCACTGAGCCATGGAAGGGCAGGCATTAGATTGAATCAGCAGTGTAACCTTCCATTAAATAGACTCGTTGAAAAATGGACATCTGTAGGTTTAACACATTTTAGTTTGGAATCTTGTGAGTTTGGTGGGGTAGCAGAGCAAGATTCTTTATGACACACAGAACATTGGAATTGTGTGCAGCAGTACTGCAACTTTCATTGGCACAGAACCAGATTAAGTAAGCTCAGTCTTTAACACACACAAATACATCACAGGTCACCATGAGCTTCCAAATAGAGTAGTTCAGAATAGGCCTCCGTAGAACAAATTTTCACAAACTGAGCAGGTACAAAATGACACAGTAGTGCAGGTTTGTACAAATAGTGCACATCAACCTAGGCAGTAGAAGTGCATGTTTCCCTCACAAATATGTTACTATAGACTACAGTATTGTAATGTTTCCTCGCACAGAACAAGTCACTTTTGGACTCAGCATTAAGATATTCCCTCAAGTGGAAAAGAGTCCTGTGGCCTGCAATGGTGTAAGGTAAACTTCACTCACCACAGAATTCACACCCTCTCTACCTAAACCATTCAACGCAGCTACAACTCCTGCACTCACACCCATACACTCTATTTGTATTATTCTACAAATAGTCTTAGTGAGGAACTTTTTTGCGATACCAGTTCTGGGCCCTCGCGACCAAGTCTTGTTTAGGTTAGAAGGTGCTTGAAACTACGGAGACCCTTAGTCTCTCTACTTTGTTGGTAATTAGAAACAGCATGTGTTTCAAACACACCACTTACTGCACCACATAAACAGTTCTCTTTGCAAAAAAGTGGCAAGAGTAGTTGTGTAATTATTTGGCAAAGATATTTATTGTTGGCCCTATGTAATTACACATGTTTCAGCACAAAACCGTGCCTTTGACAAATCAGGGCATATCTACTTAGTTAGCACGTTGGCAAATAAAAAAAACATTATAATGATAAAATTAAGTCATGTACAAATCAAAAATCAATTTTGCAAGAATGGAAAATCATATACAAATCAAAAACCAATCAGTGAACATTGGTAACAAAGGACATGTCAATATGATTGCATCAGTATATAAACCCCAAAAAGGGTTAAATCAACATAAAATAGTGTGCAAACAATCAACACTCGTGAAAATATAGTAATATGACAATGTTTAAAAGATAGGAAAATAAAAGATAATGAAAAATAAATAAATAATAATAAAGACCGAGATTCCGGAGGGGGGACCAGAGAGGAAGTGTAGGGTTGAAATTTGATGCAAGAAAAAGGAGAGAAACAAGAAAACATCATAAGCAAGAAATCTGTGCCCTATGTATAACAAATGCAAACCTGATGAGTTCTGTGTATGCCCAAAAAGGATGTGCACAGACTTAAAAACCATTTAGATGTGCTTAAGCTGTGTGTATACACATTGATTAATAAGTCATATAGCAGCTGCATGCATACATGCAGTGTGCTGGGTCATTGGCCAATTTATTTATTAATGTGTTTATATTATGTTCGAGAATTTGTTCCTGACTGCACATATGTCTTACATTACTGTTAACTCCTTTATTAAGATCAGAATATCTATAAATTAGTACTCTCACCCATGTTTGTCCATGTGGGTGCTGTCTTGGTAGGATACAAACGGAAGTCCCGGGTTAAATCCCACCTAAAACAAACAGCCTCCAGACCCTCCAGGTCCGCCTACGCAAACCGCATCATAGTTCCTCACACGCAGAGAGTGCGTGCTGGGGGCTCGAGCTTCTAACAATGGCTGCTACGCTCTGGAACAACCTCCCGATCCAGATCAGAGCAATTGAATCTCATGCTGCCTTCCACAAGGCTTTAAAAACTGGGCTCTTTGTCTAGAGGGCTTATCCCATGTGCGATCTTTGACATATGCTTCCTCACCAAATCTGTCACACTATGCAATGTAAAATACTGTCGTCTCTGTAATGTAACCGTCCAAGCAACTGCCTTTAAGTTTTTTTTCTTGGGCTGCTTATTGTAACCCTCAAGCAAGCCTTCTTAACTATCCTTGATAGCGCCTTGATGCCTGTGGGCTGCAGTGCGCTCTACAAATCCATAAATACATAAATAAATGAAATTGCTGTGGTTAGAAAAGTAGTTCCTCAACACATGGGTTTGTGGGCCCTTGCGATTAGCTGCAAAGACAAGCAGTAAAGTGAATAAAATGTTCTGGTGGTTTAAACCTGGTTCAAAGACATTACACCACAAACCTGGCTACAACAACCAAAGTCAGGCTTCAGGAAGTGCAGTACTTGTTCAATGTACCAGTATGCAATGGCAAGTACAGACATCTTCAAGGACCAACATGGGGTCAAGATGAGAATACATCAACCAATAAACTGTCGCTCCAAACTTGTAATATATGGAATCATATGTAATTGCCAACTTGTCTACATAGGCAGTACAATTTGTGAGTTACAAATTAGGATCAGAGAACATTTATCCAACATAGGCAGTCAGGATAAAAACTTACCACTATATCATTGGCAAACCAACTCAATGACACGAAGGAAATTAAATGTATTGGATTAAAGAAGGTCATCCTAGGCAGAAGCGGGTGCAATCAGGAATTGATACTAAGCCAAGAAGAAGCCAAACTCATTTGCCACTTTAGAACTGTGGACCATGGCTTAAACTCTTAAAATTAGATGGCATCTTTTCTGTAACATAAACCCATGAATACATACATTTGTCAACGACCCAACACACTGTTTGTATGCATGCAGCTGCTATTTGACTTACTAATCAATGTGTATACACACAGCTTAAGCACATCGAAATGGTTTTTAAGTCTGTGCACATCCTTTTTGGACATACACAGAACTCATCATGTTTGAATTTATTATACATAGGGAACGGATTTCTTTCTTATGATGTTTTCTTGTTTCTCTCCTTTTTCTTGCATCAAATTTCAACCCTACACTTCCTCCCTAATCCTCCCTCCGGAATCTCGGTCTTTATTATTATTTATTTATTTTTCATTATCTTTTATTTTCCTATCTGTTAAACATTGTCACATTACTATATTTTCACGATTGTGGATTGTTTACGGACTATTTTATGTTGATTTAACCCTTTTTGGGGTTTACATACTGATGGAATCATATTGACATGTCCTTTGTTACCAATGTTCACAAATTTGTTTTTGATTTGTATATGATTTTCCATTATCATTATAATGTTTTTTTTTTTTTAATTTGCCAAGGTGCTAACTAGGTAGATATGCCCTGATTTGAGAAAGGCACGGTTTTGTGCTGAAACACGTGTGATCACATAGGGCCAACAATAAATACCTTTGCCAAATCATTACACAACTACTCTTGCCACTTTTTTGCAAATAGAACTGTTTATGTGGTGCAGTAAGTGGTGTGTTTGAAACACATGCTGCTTGTATTATTATACCCCCACTTAGACACACTCGGTTAACCCCAACCTCTCGAATATTGCCCAGCTTTCCTACCCTCAACTTCTGTACGCCTACCCACTCATTCTACCCCTATACTATGTACATTCATCCACTCACCCTATTTCTATTCTCTCTACCCACAGCCAGCCTGTCTTCACTGTGTTTACCCCCATCCATCCTATCTGCACTACCTTCACCATCATCTCCCTTCCTTTACTACCCGCACCCATCTTACTTATTTGCACCCTGTCTATTGCCACCCACCTTTCCTATTTCTATTCTCTATATTTACATTGTCTCTGCTTCCATCCACTTATCCAACCCACCACAATCCTCTGTTCCCCTATTTACCTTCTCTATCTGTATATTTATCTTCTCATGCCCAGCTACCCTACCTGAAACTTCTGCACTCCTATGCACCGGCCTACCCCCACACTCTGTAGCTCCATCCATTCACCCTATTTCAATGTTTTTTATACCAAACCCTACCTCCACTGTTTGTATTCTCAGCCAGTCATCCCATCTGCATACACTGTATTTCTACCAACCGATGTTTACACTCTCATATCCCACCCACCGTATCCCCACCTTCTATAAGGCTAAAAATGCACCCACCATGTCACCACCCTCTTTACGCTCATGCACACACCGTACTCCAATCTTTTTCCCACAACCATGTTAACACTGTACTTCTCCGTCTTTATTTCTATCCACTCATGCTATCTCTATTATGTCTATTGTTTCCTATCATTTTGAGTTGATCTTCCTTTTATGGAATGTTTCAATTCTAGAGAACTAGAAGTGTCATGCATGTACTAATTATATTTGATTCTTAACAGTATTGCTCATCGATCTCAACAAAGAAGTATCTAGAACATGTCAGGAGGAAGGATTGTTTGCAGGGAAGTCAACTATTTAAATCTAGAACTGTTGATGCTCATGTTTCAAGTTGTGTACAAACTTCTGTCAATGGCAATATACCCATGCCTGTTAGTGATAATGATTTTGAAAATTTTCAAATTCAGTTAGGAGGCATGTCAAGTAATCAATTGAACAGAACCAACCATATTTCAAATAAGAGTGATAAAATGAAAAAAATACCCATGCTGTTAGTAGTAAGAAAGAAAAGGTTTTTAAGAGAAAACAAAAACTTCTTTAGGTTTTAGACAGAGGAATAAATATATATATAGAAAAATGTTCTACTCTTGAGTCTTTACAAATATTTGTAGAAGTGTGAGATCATGATTGAGATATGTGGTGAAGCATTTTCTTGAAAAGAAAAAAGTAGAAGTAAATATGAAAAGAAAATTGTAAATTCTTGTGTTGAACAAATGTAAGAAGTTAATTATGGCTACCAAGCTTTTGTACATAAAGATGCAAACAGTTGATGTACTTACACATTACAAAATTTGTGAAGTCTTTGGTGAAGAGTGAAAACACACTTCTCATACAGAAGATTTTTTAATGAAGAGAGTTACATTCAATAATAGAATGTAACCCTTGGTATTGATGAGAGTGAAAATAGCTATGAAGCAGAAAATGGTGTGACTTCTGAAAAAGAAGAAATCCTTAAAACAGTCACTAGTGAAGCAAAAAGTTTAAGCCCATCTGTGATAAAAACAAGAAAAGAAATTCTGGTATGGACGTGTAATTTGTTGCACAATATTAAACGTTTTCTTGTAAACTCTTAAATAGATTTTTGCAAGTGTTGCACACACATGTTAATTTTCAAAGACAAATGAAGATGTTGCAGAAAATAGATAACTTTGATGTTTGTGAGAAAACAGGACTTCTGGGTCTCTCTATAGCTTGTCTTGATAAAAGCAGATGTAAGAGTCAGTTTCATCATATATGGATGTTGGCTACACATCACAGCAAAATGAGATATAGCTTGATAAATTGTCTCAGTGCAAAACACCATATATGTCCCTTGCACTTTTAAATAAAGCACTAATGAGTGGAACTGTTGAAAGTTTACATTCTACACTTCAAATGATTAACATGATTAATTTAAAAGATTATCTATATGTGGATGAAACACGAGAAGTTGAAATGATGATTTGATGCTTTCCAAGGATCTCATTTTTCATAGGCTCAAAAGAGGTATTGCAAAGTTTGAGTTGTCCTTTATGCGAAAGACCTGACATTGTTTGTGTATTTTAGTGGTGCACTTTCTATAAAGCACAAGTACAACTAGTGTGCATTGAGGAGAAAGTTACAGATACTGTAAACAATGTTTGAAAAACGTCTATCTGTATTTGTTTGTAGAACAGTGATTTGACACAAGTGAGGGACTATATGGTTGTAGGCACTGTATTGGCTTTTACAAAAAGAAAACATATTTCTTCTACAAATGTCTTCAATGACATGGTAGTGCCTGATATCCCTGGTGTGCTTAGGAAATTGAACATATTTGAAGATATTGCATTGCAAACAGTTCATCCTTTCCAAGTTATTGTTAGGCCACAAACGAAGAGGATAAAACTGCCTAAGAAATCATAAGTGCAAGGTGTGAGAGGTAAAGTTGCGTATTTGCATCCCAATTTGCAAGAAAATGCTGACACTCAAGGATTGGAATGTGACATTGCAGAATCTTTGTTTAATAAAGGGTGTTGCCACAAAAGATAAGAAAGTTTGGCAACAGCTTATATACATTAGAAAGGTGAAAGAAGCTTTTGAGTTTCTACTGAAGCAACATGATTTGTATGAAGGTAGTCTGACTGTACGAGATTTGTCTATGTTTGCTGTTGAATTCACAAGCAAGAGCAGTGAAGGTCAGTTACAATGTCTATCTGTTGCAGAAGGGAATAGTTTGTATGAGCATTGCACTATTCATCATTTACACTCACGTGAATTCATGGGTGACAGTTTAGAATTATACCAGATGAAAGCAAGAAAAGGTGCACCAATCAGTATCTGACAAAACAATGTAGATCGATGATTCTCTATGCTGTCATTGCTGAGCTTTGGAATGCAAATACTGATGAAGAGTACATTGCTGATGATACAACAGCCATTCCTTGTTATGTTACAGCATACATGACAAAAGATGAAAAGACCAATGAGTGGGCAGACTTATCAACGGACAAAAGTCTTAGTCAGAAACTTATAAGATTTGAACTCAACATGCTACGGAGCTGCAGATTGGATAACTAATTTGCCTCTGTATGGACAGAACATTAATATACTATGGCTAAGTCGTGACCCAGCTACTATAAGAAATCAGGTACTGAATCCTTTGAGTGAAAAAACAGCAGTTAGCTGAAAGAGTATGCAATAGTAAAGAGATTCTTAAAACCAAACTTGATTGACACCTATTAACCAAGTAGGTCTGCAGAGTTGGTGCATGAAGTAGCAGAATGCTACTCATATTGAAACACTGAAGCAAACAATGACAGAGGACAGTTTAAGAGTACATGGATGTACTGGTTGCCTAGGGAGACATGAAAAGCCAAGTCTCATCAACTACATAAAACTGTCTTGCAAAACTGCAGAGAAAAATTAATTATTTTATTTTTGCTTTGTACAGTTGTTCTGTTTCATGGCAGGCAGAGGGTGATTTGCTTGGAAGTTTTGAAAGTTTTGAACCATCGTTTTTGCTAAAAATGACTTAATTAGATATCTAAAATGTTAACAGTAATTAGAGTTACTGGAAAAATAACTATGTCAAGAATAGTTTTTGGCAGCTGAATTGGCAAAAGAGACTGCTGAGGGCAGTCAAGATTCTGCACAAGGAAGTCAAAATGGCAAACCAAGTATTCAAATCGATGTTGAAGTTGCCATGGAAGAAGTAGAAAGTGCAATACCCAAGACATGAGTTGCAGATGGAAATTATGATGCATTAGTAAGTCAACTTAATGTAGATCAGAAGGAGATCTGTTCTAAATTCAAACATAGGTTTTTGCACAGTTTACAACATGACAAGAATGAATGTTCTTGTATCCAATGTATGTCAGTGGACATGCAGGAAAAAAATCATTTTTAATCCATGCATTGAGAGCAAAGATACAAAATGTAACCAATTACTCTCTGACATGTATTGTAACTGCTCCAACAGGTTTAGCAGCATTCAACATAGAAGGTGTTACTTTACATCGATTATTGATGCTACCAGTGGAGCATGACAATGAACTAGAATTCTGCATGCTTGTATTACGTGCAGCACAAGAAGTAGGTATATTTCTAAGAAATGAAATACCTTGATTGTAGATGAAGTAAGCATGGGGTATAACTTGATGCTAGCTTTCATTCACTTGAAAATGCTAGAGGTCATGAAGACTGACTATGATGTTTTGTTTTGATATAAACATGTACTTGTTTTCAGAGATTTGCTGCAATTAACTCCTGTCAAAGGTCAACCAGTCTAAAAGATGTTGCAATCTAAGGATAGTCAAAATATTAGAGGCAGCATTGGTAATTTCAACCTTTGCAATTGTTTTTAATTCAATTAACTTGCAATTAATATGAGGCAACCTGCAGACCTGGAGTATGCAGCAATGCTTACTAAGATATGTATAGGAATCCTTTAGGAGAATATGAAACCAGTCTCAAAAGGGAGACTCAAAAGGGAGACTGATTTCTAACATTGTTCATGCAGTTTGCACTTCACTTGATGTCATGTTGTCTCTTCAAAAAAATAAAATGTCGTGTATTGCTTTGTTGTGTACACTTGAAGAGTTTGACAAGTTCAACCCTACAATGCTGCTCTCGGAGAAGGAAGACATTGTAGAGATAGAATTGTGCAATGTTTTAGATGGTCATTTTATGCCATTAGAGAAAGATAAAAGAGCAAAGGCACAATTAATTCAATTAGTTGAATTTCTAAAACAGCAGGCCTATAATCGGGTTTAAAACTGTGCGTCAATGCACAAATAATGTTAAAGAGGAACTTGAATGTAGAAATTGGTCTAGTCTTTGGAGCAATGGGAAGAGTGGTTGCATTTCATACTTTTCCTCACAGTACAAATATTGCGCATATTCTTGTAAAGTTTGATCATGTAAAGGAACCTCTTTTGATTTCCCTCATCCCTGCACACTTCCTGCTTTTTAAGGATACCTTTGTCAAAATAGCACCATTTCCACTGTGCTCTATATATGCAATGACTATTTTTTTATTTGTTTATTTTATCAGAAGGGGTCCCATACAAAGTGGATTCCTGCAAATAGGGGATTATGTAAAGATTGTGTTCTGGCTCAGTTTTAATTTTTCTTGCATATTTGTAAATTTTACTTTGGCCCTGAACAACGTTAGAACCAATCCTCCTAAACTTGTTTCAGTCTCTTTAAATTACTTGTTGTTTGCCGATGATATAGTTTTATTTGATCTTACACCGGTTGGATTGCAGCGAGCTTAATCGGCTGTAAATGACTACCGCAATAGCTTGGACTTAACTCTCAGTGCAAAGTAAACAAAGTTTTGGTAATTAATCCAAAAATAGAAAAGGCCTGCAGTGTATCTTGCAGGAAGGCTCCTTGAAAAGGTAGATCCGTTTAAGTATTTGGGAGTGATTATATCCACTAAGAGAGAAAAACAGGCCCCAGCTAGGACCAAAATTCATATGGCCTCTCCAGTAACTTCCCAGGTGAGCCTATTAGATTCAAGGTTTGGCAAATTCTCATTAGCACTGGTTTTATTTTATTGCCATCATAAATTAGTTTTCAAACTAATTTATGGTGCTGAGACTTTTCTGGTAAAAAGAGACTAGGCCAAGGTGGAAGCAAGAATTCGGAAACTATTTTTTTCATTTGCCCCAAGGTGTTCCATTGCCTGCTATTCGTCACTTGTTGGGTATTCTTTCCCTAGATTCACAAATAGGTTGGGAGCATTTACGCTTATACCAAAATGTCATGCTTCCTCCTGTAGGTTTGTTGTTTACTCTTTTCAACAATATGACAAGCACTAATTCATGTCCAATTTGATCATCTTTGAGCCTTCAGTGTGAAACCTTATTCTCTGATTTTGGCTCATCAACAAATGAATTGCTTGAAAACCTTATTTGTGTAAAGATAAAACTGTTCCTATATGATTGGTTTCTAAATAGGGAATTATTAAGTATGTATAACTCATTTCATCATTTTTAGTATGATATTAAATCTTTTAATGTTTTACAATCTTTTTTTCATTGAGGCATCCTTCGAAAAACACTGTCGAAATTTAATAGCAAGGTTTAAATTAGATTTGTTTCCCACTCAAGATGTTATTGGCGCCAGACTTAAAACATCTGAACATACATGGTTATGTCCACTTTGTTCAAAAGAGTTGGACACTTTAGAACATTTGTTTGTTAGATTTAAGGAATTGATTCAGTTACGCAATCATTTGTTTGCTAGATTTGGCCCAATTGAAGATGAATCCTGTTCCTATATTTCATGGCAACATTTGTTATGTGAACCAACCACTTCTCTTTGTATTGCTGCAACATGTTTTTAATTTTCATTATTTTTAGTTGAAAATTGTATTTTGAAGTAGGGTGCCTAATTTATTGTGTGATTTCTTATAGTATTTTATTGTTATGAATTTCTTCTCTTTGCTGTATCGTACAATTCTTCTTCTGGTTGAATCATACATATTCTTGATCTTAGCATTGTATTTTCTGTTATGTATAAAAAGCTTGTTTAAGCTGTATCATACAATTAAATAAAAACATTAGCTATTTATAAATCACAAGGGTTGACTTTAGAAGCAGAACTAATTGACATTGGTCATACAGTGCCCAAAGAAGGAATGTCATATATTACCCTTTCACGTGTATACAATATTGAAGGTTTATTTTTAATAAACTTTGATGAATCAAATGTGACAGCTGACATTTTGGCATTGAAGAATATACTAGAGAATGTGTACTGTATGCTCCTCACCTTGACCTTATACCTCTGTCTGCTAAGTAATTATCAAGACAAAATAAGAAACCAGTAAAGCTACATTCAAATAAAGTGGTTCCTTTTAAGTCTGGGAAACAATAGAAACTAGCATTGTTGGAAAGTCAAACAAATATGACATACGCCCATTGTAGATTTAGTAATTGAACAGGAGTTGAATGATATTCAAATGCAGCGCTGTGCATGTTGTTTCAAAGAACACCACTGATGCAAGAAATAGCTTTAACAGCCAGGAAACAGCTATGTGTTTGTGTAACCTTCAATTGCTAATGTATCTGTAGATGAAAGACCACACAACACACATTCCGCAATGTCAATTTGTAGTATAGTAGCTGTTGCAAGTGTAAGTGAAAATTGTTCTCAAAATACATAGGAAGGTGGACACGAATGTGTAATTACTTTTTTCAAGCTGCTAGTGCAGAAAACCGCTACTGTAGATAGATATATAGGAATGTCTTACGAGTAGAAGCATTAGTGTCCACAATGATACAAAGAGCAAATTACTCAAGATCTTACAGAAAGGTTTTTATACCTAGTGTTCCTGATCAGAAAAGGGTGTTTTTTTCTGGTCTCATAACAAAAGCTTTTCATGATATGCAATGCAGTGACTCTGGTTGTAATTGACAGTCAACAATTCAAAATCTAGTTTTTAATAAGTACCTTATAATAATTATTCAGAGATATAATATAGATAGTAGGAAACTTAGCACATATGTTATGAATTCTGTAAATAGTCAGATTTCTATTTGCAACAAAAACTTTAAAACATGCACAATTATTTTTCATGAGGGAGCATCTCTTCACTGTGGACATTTAACTACATGGGTGACTCTATAGTAACACACCAAGCTAGATTGCCAAACAGTTTAATGAATGCTTAAATTGATGTTTGAAATGGGGGAATAGTGTTTTATGTAAACTAAAGCATATATATTTACTTGGTTGCAATACAAAATCACTATGAAATACATGTATATATTAGATTGTGAAGATTATAAAAATTACAAAACAAATAGCATTCTGCAATCTTCTACTATAATATGTTCAAGTGTTCCATTTAAGTACAAGGTAATATAAGTGGTTGCAGGTGCATTATTGTGAGTGCTAAGGAGGGTAGATATTGATAACTGTTTACATCTGAAATAAGTAAACAGTAGGAGGTAGATCAAACAAAGAAGCGTTCATAGTATAAAAAAGAAATGAGATTTGACCACAAAAAATAATTTTACGGGAAGATTTACTCATATTGTCTTTTCCTTCTTATGTGTGTAGGTGTCTAAATTAAGGATGCACAAAGACTTTACAAGACATATTGGCCCTCATTACGACCCTGGCGGAGAGGGGTTTACGCCAGCGTAATGCATGGCGTACCTCTCCGCCAGATTAGGACTTTCCGTAGCGCCATGGCGATTTTTACGCCCGGATTTTCCGGGCGGAAAAATCCATGGCGCTACGGGTCCCCTCGTTAATTACGCCACCGTATTCTACGGTGGCGTAATTAACGCCTTCCCCACTCCCATTATACCCTATGGGGCAAAAATGGGAATGGGGAAGGGTAAATGGGGATTGGGGACTTACCGCCCCGCCAAGGTCAGAATGGGGCGGTAAGTCCGCCAACCCCCATGGCGGAGTTGGCAGCTCTGCGCAATGGTCCATGGTGCAAATTGCACCATGGACCTCCGCCAGGGTCGTAATGAGGGCCATTGTATTTAAATTTTAAAAAGAACAGGTCACTTTAAGAACTAGTCGGTGGATTCGCTGAAGTACTTCTATTTCAAATGTGGTAGTTTCTACAACAGTCTGGGAATGCAATCTGGGATTGTACTGTGAACAATTTAAAAACATAAAATATGAAAAACATATTTTAAAAGAAATATCGATTATTTTTATAGAGTAGATCAGACAAAATTGTTATTAACTTCTTATGTGTATAGGTGGCCAAAAAAAGGACACACACAGATTTGAAAAGAAATATGTTAATGAGAATTTAGAAATAAATGGAATATTTGAAAGTGAAAGTGATTCCACGCTACACACACGATTCTGTACAAAGAAAAATGTAAATGTGAAGTGTAGATTATGTAATGTCATGATTTACTTCTTATGTGTGTAGGTGGCCAACACACAGACACACACAGATTTTACAAGAGGTATTGAAATGACATTTCTAACTTGTAGTAAAGACTCGTGTATTCACATACAGATAACATTTTAGTAATTTTAAATAATGGTACAAATAGACATTAAAAAGATTTACACTGGAAATAATTGTACAATGTTGGCATGTCTGTTTATTTTTTTGTAAAACTTGTGACATAGTTAGGTTATATGCCTTGGTTTCCTGGTTAAGGTTGCATACACTGATCTATACATTTCATATATTTTAAAATAAAAGAAAGTCTGTAAAAAAAGAAATCATACGGTTTATGTATATGGTTATTTATTGTTATGATACTCTTATTGTGTTTTCTTTTGTATGTACAATAGAAGTAGCTTTGCAAGTGCACAAACATTTGAAATGGGTGCAAATCTCTTTAGAATTTGCTGATGCAAATCAGGTCCATAGTTACATGAATGCTTAGTGGAGGTGCTGTACTTTATTAAGGAGATTCACACCCAGGGAAGGGAGCTCAGCCAATCAGGTTACTGGAACAATGGGAAATAATACACATTGCCTGTGTGCTGTCCCAGCCACATGAGGCCTTTCCCCAGATGGAACCATATATTTGTTTGATTTTTCTAATACAGGGAGTGATCAGGGGCCTCTCCCTGTTATCTCCCTACCTCATTCCTACCTTCCCCTCCCTCCATCCCCACTCAGCTGCGCAACTGGAGATCTATGCTCTGGTCCCAGGATTTCCTCCTGTCACCTGGCAAAAGCCATAGATATTAAAGAGGTACTTAGTCCCTTTTCCATATGGCGGCAGCCATTCCCCCGCCCCTTGGTGGGCGCTGAAATGGACCTCACCAAGGCCTTTGCTGTGCTCGGCCGTACCTTAACATGGTGTGGCAGGCTGTTACCAGCCATGTCAGATTCCCGCTGCAGGGGTGAAAACTACAATCATGTATACAAAAGAAATGTTTTAGAAATACTTACTTATGTAAAAGTAACATTTATGCACACAGTTTAGTTTTGAGAGTAGCGTATATTTTTTGTCTCTAATGAGAAGTGTTTTTCCTTTACTTAATGATTAATAATCACAACCTTAATTGGTTGAGTACTCAGAATACGTTCAGTATTATGATGGAAAAAAACATCAGTAATTTTCTTTGTATTTCTGTTATGAAATATATTGCATTGCCTTTTGCAAATGTTATTGGGACCAGCACACAAAATGTGGCACTCATTAAGGAAATTAGGTAAGTAATTTTGAATTACACATCCCAAAAATATTTTGATAGTTTGCTATAAAACAAACTTGAAATTCAAGAAAAAAACTTTTGTAGTAGGGACGTTAAGGTGAAAACTTAATGCAAGAAAACCCCTGAAATTCAGCTAAAGCAACCTTAACTTGGCACCCCCTGTTGCACAGCGTATGACCACAATGAGACACCACAGATGACATTACTGATTACATCACTGGTGACATCACTAATTACATTACAATAGTAACTGGCACTTAGCATGACCTTCGACGATGGTCAGTGGGTATGGCTGCATATATTTGTACACATTAATGGGCCACTAGTCATTGTGCCCAATGTACATTTTAGAACACTAACAGGCCACCAAACATAGCCTTCAGCCATGGCCAGTGGCCACGGCATTCGGCTGTGTCCACTGTTTATTATACAGCACTATCCAGCCAATAGCCATGGACTTTGACCATGCCCACTATGTAGTCTAACATATTAATGGGACACTAGCTGTGCCTTTGACCATGGTCAGTGGCCACAGCCTTTGTTCATGCCCACTGTATATTTTAAAACAGTAATGTGCCAATAGACATGGCCTTCAGCTACGCCCACTGTATATTATACAACACTAACCAGTCATTAGCCATGGCCTTCAGCTGTGACCACTGTTTATTTTAAAATGTGAACAGGCCATTCCCCATTGCATTCAGACATGGTAAGTGGCCACAGTCTTCAGCTGTGTCCACTGTATATTTTACAACACTAATCAGTCACTAGCAATGGCCTTCAGCCATGGCCAGTGGCCACAGCCTTTAGCTGTGACAACTGTATATTCTATCATATTAATAGGGCACTAGCCAAGGCCTTTAACGATGGTGAAGGGCTGCACCTTCGGCTATGCCCACTGTATATTGTGCAACACTAACCGGCTACTAGGTATGGCCTTTGCTGATGGACAGTGACCACAGCCTTCTTCATAGCAATGTACCCGGCCTAAATAGTTACTAAGATAATCAAAGATTTTATGACCTAACTTACAAATGATGTTATGACTGATCCCATTACTGATGTAACCTGTGATATATGACATAATTAGTGTTGTCCTCAGTAATGTGTGATGGTTTCACTGATGTCATAGATTATGTAATTAGTGCTGTCACAATTGATACAACACTAGCCAGTCATTAGCCATGGCCTTCAGCTGTGACCACTGTTTATTTTAAAATGTGAACAGGCCATTCCCCATTGCATTCAGACATGGTAAGTGGCCACAGTCTTCAGCTGTGTCCACTGTATATTTTACAACACTAATCAGTCACTAGCAATGGCCTTCAGCCATGGTCAGTGGCCACAGCCTTTAGCTGTGACAACTGTATATTCTATCATATCAATAGGGCACTAGCCAAGGCCTTTACCGATGGTGAAGGGCTGCACCTTCGGCTATGCCCACTGTTTATTGTGCAACACTAACCGGCTACTAGGTATGGCCTTTGCTGATGGACAGTGACCACAGCCTTCTTCATAGCAATGTACCCGGCCTAAATAGTTACTAAGATAATCAAAGATTTTATGACCTAATTTACAAATGATGTTATGACTGATCCCATTACTGATGTAACCTGTGATATATGACATAATTAGTGTTGTCCTCAGTAATGTGTGATGGTTTCACTGATGTCATAGATTATGTAATTAGTGCTGTCACAATTGATGTTATCAGTGATGTCATCTGCAATGTCATCATTGTGGTCATATGCTACACAACAGGGGAACAAAGTTAAGGTTACCATAGCTGAATTTCAGGGGTTCTGTGCAACTTTAGTGTTTTCCTTGATATACATATAGTTAAGCTGAGTATCAAGTTCCAAAGGAAACCTGAAAAATGTAATTGCTAATCACTTTTGAGTTGCATGATGGATTTGGCTGATATTTTGAAAAAACTAAAATTGCCATGGCACACCCAGACTGTACATTTTGGGAAAGCAACAGAAACAGCAGTTTTCGGGTTACTCCCATTAATTTCCCTATAGAGAAAAAGTCAAAGTTGATGCGCAATGCACAGCAAAAACCTCTGGATGGCATTGGACCAGGTAAGAAACAGCTTGGGCACAAAGCATCAACTAGATTTCCAGAAGGGCACTGCTGTTATTCCGTCCAGTATTCGTTAAAATATTTGACAGAGAAGTAGTTTTCCACTTCTCCCAAAATTATAGCTAGATATTTCCCATGGTGCTTTGCAGCAGAGACCTTTCAGAAATGAAAAGTCACCATTTTCTTTTATTCGATGTGAGAGAAACTGGGGTTATAACTGGTAAAAACGGGGTAAGCTAAAAACAAAATGTGGAAAGAATACCATTTGGAAGAGGAAAAAGGAGGAAATGGCATTAGGCTAGAGGCTAGAGGAGGTGGCGATGGGGAAAGAGGACACCATGAAACACTTGGAAGTTGAGGGGGGAGTGGGTACCAGGTTTAGAGTTTGAGAACCAGGGTTATACTGGGGATAACCACAGTTATAATAGGAAACGGGATCGGCAATGAAAGTGTGTCACATGAAAATACCTGTCTTTGCGGGCATTTACGGATAACCAGTGTTATTTGTAGTAGAGTACTGATATATGGGAAAACGTTTTTCTTTTTAAAAAATAGAGTGCTAAAATAATGTGATTAATACAAATATAATTTTCCTGCTGCAGTGAGGGGGTGGGGAGTAATGGGTGTGACCGAAGAATTTTGGTGCTAAGGTACTTTAAGGAACCAAATGGTGCAATATGGAAAGTGGACATGGCCGAAGGCCATGACTAGTGGGCCTCAATAAAATCTATTGAGGCAACATGTCAAGGGGTACACTATGAAAAGTGCCCAAAAGAAACATAGTGTTGTGGCCAGGGGCGAAGGCCATGGCTAGTGGGACTGTTTAGGGAACCTACTCGAGCAATATGTAGAGTGGCCACAGCTGAAGGCCATGGACACTGACCATTCCTGAAGGCCATGGGTAGTGGGACCAGAAGACAGCTATTGGGGTAACATGTAACAGCATCACAGCTGAAGGCCGGGTCCAATGGTCATGAGCGAAGGCCAGGCTAGTGTGTAAGAAAGAAAGGTAATGTTTTAAAATATACAGTGGGCCCGAAAGACATGTATTGTGGCCACGGCTGAAGGCCACTGGACTTGACCGTAGGCCATGGCGAGTGGCCTGGTAGTGTTTTAAAATATACAGTGGGTACGGCCAAATGCCATGCACACTGGCCAGGACCAAAGACATGGCCACCTTGTGGGTCCAAAAGAAACATAGTGGGGAACATATACAGTGAACACGACCAAAGGCCTTGTTGACCACTAGCCATGACCAAATTCCATGGCTAGTGGTCCGTTGCGGCCACCTAGTGAGTACAAAAAAACAGATTGGGGGAACATGTACAGTGGCCAGTAGTGGCCTCCTAGTGGTTCTTAAAGAAAAATATTTGGGAAACAGGAACATGTACAGTGGATACAGCCCATGACCACATACATATTGTAAGACAATGACATACAAAATGGCATTATGGGCAACATAGCATTATGGGGGACATCAATGATAGGGCACCTATTTCAGCTGGTTGTGTCATAAGGCATTACATGCTCCAGGGAGATATCAGGCAAAGGCAGTGCTGCGAGGTCTCGACACACCCGACCAAACTATAGACCTGCCTATGAACTTCTGTTGAACTACATTATGAGTAGATGTCCCAGGCTGATTGGGGGGATCACATAATCTGTGGGCCAATAAGCACCACCCCCTTCAAGATGTATATCTTAAATATGGATCATAGAGGATCTCTGAGAGACAGACTTACCTTCTCAACCTTTATTCAAATGATGTTCCAAATACTCGCACATCAAGGACATGGCTACCATGATACTGTTAGAACCTCCTGCAGGCAATACCCAGGACGTTGGCTGGTTCTGTTTTACTTCATATGAGGTAGGCGTTTCTGTATATACCTCCATATATATATATATATATATATATATATATATATATATATATATATATATATATATATATATATATATATATATATATATAAAAATTATGTTCGCAACTTGAAGCACTTTATTTTTCCTTTCCAACTCTGATAATATGTGCATATACCTCTAGGTCTACTCTCTGATGTGATTACACACATCCCAGGAATTCTTCTAACATGCAATGCTGAATGACATTATCTGGAACAGACTCCACCAAGTACCTTCTTGCAAGCCTTTCCCTATAAGGTAACTTCCACATGCAATCAATCACTTTCTATTACACAGCAACATTTTCGCCTCTTAAGAAAAATGTATTTTTTTCTTCAATTTTAGAGTGTGATTTCCAATGTGACCTCTGCCTTGATGTAGGTACTCTGTGGATTACCCCGGTTCCACTCCACCAGACGCCTAAGACTGGGCTTTCTTGCCCACACCGCGCCTGCTTTTCTATTCACCCACAGCCAACCAATTAGGTAATTCATTTTGCCATATGTGTATTTCACTTTGATTCTCTCCTAGAGCAATCTAGGTAGTCTCCAAGAAGGGGGACTGTCCCTTTCACAATTATTTATTTATATATTTTTTATGTCTGCTTCCCCACGGGGTCCACTTGTTGTGAGGTATCTCGCCCTGAGGAAGGCAACTTTTACTATGCTATGGAATTAATGGCCAGACAGGTGGCACCTTTTGCCGAAACGTGGTTTAATGATGTCAAGTTGAACTTTGTGTAGTTCCAGGATTATTATTTTTTGACACTTACACGTAGGCAGACCTGTCAACAAAATACAGGAAACAGAACGAATTCAGACTCTGCCCTTCGTTTATGAAAATAAGCCCTATAGTGGCCTCTCACTAAGCCACTAAGCTATGTATGTGGACTTATATTAGTCACTCTCCACGATTGGCAGTCTATATGTCTAGTTTCCTTTAGTATTTCATTTGTTCCAAGAAATTGATAATTAATTTCTATTGCAGCTCGTTTTTCACCAATTTTGAAATCACATGTTATTATATTCAGTTGGTTTTTGATTTATATCTTTCACTGTTTACAAACTATTTATGTTTTTTCTTTTTTCTCTAAATATTCATGCATACCTGTTTCTTGTGAAATAAACATTCAAAGAATTTTTTCACAAACTTGGGGCTGCTTCGATTGCTTTAAGAGAATCTTAAAATATGTGATATTGTAATGGTACGCTCAGGGAAATAATTGAGATTTGTATTAAAAGCAGTACGGACTTTCTTGTTGTAGAATACCCAGGACGTGGCAAGACGGTTGCAGGGAGAACCGAGTACAAACAGCTGATGAGGTGATCACCTTCTGAGCTCACTCGTATGGGAGACAAAATACTCACCAAAGACAGATGATCGCTTGGATGCCAGGGAACTTGAAAATTGCTTTCACACAAATAGTTTGCATATAGTTTAATGGCAGTGAACGGTATGAAGGTGAGGCAAGGCATCATGATAGTTTAGCATGAAAACATATGTCATCGGTGCTATTTGAGCCCTCATCAAGTATCCTCACAGAAGACCATGCAATAGACGTTTGCAGAGAGAGAGAGACTCCAAAGACATGGAAGTGATAGGGGTAAAATTCGCAATACATGGTGGGGAGGTGGAAGAAAGAAGCATACATAGGCTAATCAGAGGACTAACATCTAAAGAGGGGATGTCCCAACCAATCCAAGACATTATTGTAGCCTTTAAGATAGGGTAAAGAGTACAAAATGGTGAAGGGAAAATTATACTGTGGGTGTGTTGAGACAACAGCCACAAGTGGTGAAGCCATGCGACAAGGAGAAGAGGTGCAAACCAGAAGGCAGTGCTTACTGAGAGCTGTCACTCAATCACTGAATCAACTTAGGCAATGTGGGGAGTATGCTTTAGAGAGCTTGCTGAAGGCTATACCTGAGATCCTGGCTATGGCCAGCGACCATCAAGGAAAATATGTTTTACTATTAGCCAGCTGGGGGGCTAAATACATGCCCTTGAAGGAAAAAGGTCACCACCACTCATTTTGTGTGCACAAGCTGAGGAGTATGACGCTTGGGTGTTGGTTGTTAGTCTGACACATGCCCTGGTGGGGGAGAGGTTCCTGCTGGCAGCGGTCCTGGTATACCCAAATACAAAAGGTAATAACACGTTATTGCTGAAAGGCCTGTGATGTTGCATGTGATGTTGCAATCTTCCAGAGTCTAGGAAGTTCGCCTCTGGTCAGAAGACCAAGAAGCAACCAAAGGAAATCATGAAGGAGTGCTGGAATCAGATGGGAATCGGATGTCAAGTCCTGCATAGGACACCCTTTCTTCACATACTTAATTACTTCTCCATCATATCCCTAACTGATATGAGTTCATCCAAACCTACCTATCAAAAATGATCGTTTTTTAAATTTAAACCTGAGTCTTAAGTGTTCTTTGGGTCCTACACCTCACAAGTAATTGTGTACACCAGATGAAGAATAAAACAAGTCCATCAGCCTCATTACGAGGTTGGAGGTAGCCATGGCGATATTAGTGCCATGGCTGCCTCCAAAACCTTACCGACTCTGCCCTGGTGAATGGAGCTATTACCGGCCCATTCCAAGGTTGACGTGACCGGTAATTCCCCATTCACTAGGGCCCTTCCCCATTCCCATTTGAGCCCCCATAGGGCTCAATGGGAATGGGGAAGGTGCTAATAACGGTACCGCAAATTGCGGTACCGTTATTAGCTCTAAAGTCCCTTTGCGGGTCCCGTCCTTAACGCCTGGTAAAAGCAGGCGTTAAGGAAGGACCCGCAAAGGCAACTCGTAGTAGGGCAGTAAGGGATTACCAGCACCAGTGCCCTTACCGGTGCAAGTATTCCCTTACCGCCCGCCTCGTAATGAGGCCCCATGACTCAATCACTAACACCCACATGAAAATGGTTGGAAATATGTTTACACTAATAGAAAGCAGGTTCAAAGTTGAAAAGAAAATCCCCTTAACGTTGTTACAGAAGAGTACTTACTGTGAGTTGAAATGCCTCTCGGACCGTTGGACTCAGTATCTGTGAAAGACAATTTACAGTGGTTGAGAGTGGCTGTGCTCAGACTTAAGCAAACAGAAAGCAGTGAATGCATTACAACTCTACCCCACCAGTTAGACAGTAGTGAACATCATCATACCTGTTGCCCACGCCCTGATTGAATTGCTGCTGAACATTTCAAAAAGAGTTTGATCAATAAGAAACGTAGATGAACAGAGTAGATGACCCTCCAAATTAGTTGTGTTTGATGCACATTTTCCAAACCTGGCTGCCTGGAAAACCTTCAGCTCTGTTAAAGTAATGTTATAATGTTATGGATGACCGCGCAGTTATGGAGGGGAAGGGCTAATCATAGGAATCATAAAAGCAGGAGGATTATTCATGCAATTTTTGGTTTTCACCACAAAGTGCATTTTTGTGATCGATTCAATTTTGTTCAATTCCCGTTACTTTTTTTTCTGAAAAACACATACGCTGTTTTATTATGTTCTAGAATGATGCGAAACCAATTAAATCACAAGTAATTAATGCACAACTGACATGAGATAAAACATGCCCTAACAATCATGAATTATCTCAAACAATTACACAGCTCACAAACTAAATAATAATTATCAAAACAAGTTTTTTTAACTTGTTCGCAAGAGTACAATAGCATGTGTATTAAACACATTTAAAGGGGAGATTCCCATAACTTGTATATGTGTACGAATATCTGATATCCTTGAATGTGAGCCAGGTACTTCTATGTTCTCCTTTGCTGAAAGGACACTAATGCAGTCTGCACAAAATCTCTGGAATCAGGAACTATCAATATCCAAGTGATGGCGCTGAGAACAACTTTGAATTACCCAACCTGCATCGATCCTGGACAGGAACAGACCTGCTAACTGAGCAAAGCTTGGAAACGGGATTTACAGTAATAAGTTTTGTCAGACATTGATTTTATTCTCATTTTAATTTGTAGAGAAAAGTGAAAGAGAGTCAGAGCGAAGGGGTGGATTATGGATGAAACAAAAACAGATGAATGAAGGAAAGTAGTCTGAATGAATATAACTGGTCAGGTGAATGGAAATATCAATGAATGAGAATGTGAGGAGCAATACATTTATGGGTAGATGAATATGAGGGTGATGACAGATAATTGAAGAGAAGGATGGTGAATAGATGAGATTGTAAAGAGAATGAATGCATGAGAATGTGAGGATGAACACATTAATTAAACAGTGGGGGATGAAAGGATGGATAATTAATTGATGTGTACAAGAGACTGTGAGAATGAATGGATGAATAAATGTGTGAAGGGATAACGACATTTTGAAGGAGATGAGCAAATGGATGAGAGTATGTGGCCTGATGTGTTATTTAATGTATAGGTGCATTAAGGTTAATGGCTGCTGCAGGACTAGAGGACAGAATAAAAGTGACCAATGAATGAATGCGCGAGAGTCTAAGGCAGGACGGGTGAGCTAGAGGCATGATGATTTACAGATTGAGCATGGTAGGATGAATTAATGCATGAAGCAGAGGGTGGGGTTCAGTTGCTTAATGTATGTGCCAATGGAAGTGTGTAACTAAATTGACTTATAGATGAATGATGAATTGCATTATGCATGATGAAAGATTAATGTTTTTGAACCTTTTGGTCTCTGTCAGAAGAAGGAGAAAGGCAGATGAAAAGCATCTTCCAAGAGAGTGATTCGGAGACTGTTCTAGAAGAAGGGATGGGCACTAGAATGGCATATTTGCTAAAAGACACATGTTCCCATCACAACCTGGTCACGATAGCTCCAGCTAAGCTCACTGTCATTGGAAGGAGTATGAAAAAACATGGATTAATCATAGACAGTAACAAACAAGGGGACCACACTTTACCAAAAGAGACAATAAAAAAACCTGAGATGTCGCTGCTGCAGTTCCCAAACTAAGCATTGACAACTCAAGTTAGTGCTTGTAATTATGGTGTTGAAAACAATTATTACCAAATTTGAAAGGATTGGGCCTATCAAAAGGCCATAAGGTACATTCCAGCAAAACCAAGTTGACCTAATGTGACACAATGACACCAAAAGCCATTATACTGCTAGAGGCCAGCGCTGAAAGCTGTTTGCTGCAAAAGCCAAGTGAACCCGAAAGCACATAGTAACATAATATGACATGCCACAGAGGTTGCAGGATGCTCATGTAGCTACAAATCAGTGTTGATAGACCGTGGATCTAGCCCATATCGTCGTTGGGTCGTTTTAATTTTAATGCATTTTGTGCAGTATTTTTTTGTATGGGGCAAGCTCCCCCATACCCTCTCACACCATTAAGAATTATTTTAATTTGAGGCGTGGACAACCAGGGAGCTCTGCACCACCATGCCCTCATGTCCACTATACATCCCTAGGATGGAATAAACCAGAGCCCCTCCACCCCTGAGTTGCTGGAACATCCCCCCACCATGGAGGGAGAGCAGAAAGCCGCCATCCAGGTGGTACTGTTAAACACAGGACTGGACCAGTCTGGCGCCTGCAAGGCCTGCATGACAAGATGACCACCCGATGCTGACAGAGGTGGTGTGGATTTAGCACACCTGGAGGTTACTGTGGGCTTGATCCTGAGCTCATTGTGGGCCCCTAGGCAGCGTCTTTGACACCCGTCAGCAGTCCCCCAGTGGTGTGGAGGGTGTGACTTAACCACAAGGGGAGTCTGTGGTCACCACACAGAGCTCCCCTGGTTTGCAGGGCACAGTGCGCACCTGAGCCCACAGCTGGTGGGTGCTGGGGCTGAGTGCCGACTGAAGAGTGCAGGGAGGAAGAGAGAAGATCTGAGGGTGGAGCGGCTTGGAGTGCCTTGGGCCTCCACCGAAACACCTGAAGCCTGTGGACACCCTGAACGACTGCCAGGGATTGATGCATTGGTGAGGAGGGGGAATTCCTTAGAATGCATGGGTGTAATCAGTAGGGTCTAGGAAACCTGAAAGGAGCACTGTGCATGTGTGGCGGAGACGCTAGGGAAACACTCAGCGGCTATGTCTACGGGGACACAGCTTAGGAGCCTCCAGAATAAACGGCAAAGGATGGAAACAGTGCTCAGAAATGGCAATCATCCCAGCAAGCAAAAGCGGCCCCAGTCAGGAGGTATTATGCACTAATGCAGTCACAAGAAGGGGTCAGGAAGAGCACCCAACAGATAGTAATCCAAGTGCACAATACCCATGAGAGCAGAGCACTGGAGCAATGCACGCTTCCAAGTCTGACCTACAGCTGGTACTATATGAGCTCAAGAAGGAAATAAAAGAAAGCAGCACAAATCTCTCCAAGTCAATATCAGAATTTGTTAAGCAAATGCGCCCTGCAGAGCAGAGGCTCGAAGAAGTCAAAAATGATCTTTGTGAGCAGGCACACAAAAAGGCTGTGCTGGCAGCGTGAATACTGCAGCTGGGGCACCAGATGGAGTTCATGCTCCATGCAGGAGGATGTGGAAAATAGACTGAGGTGTAACAACATCAGGATCCAGGGAATCCCAAAGCAGATTTCTGATGGTGGAGTCGAGAGCTATATAGCATCACTCTCTCACTAGTTCCTGGAATTGTCAGAGGACTTAGAGATAATCATTTGCAGGACCTGCAGAGTCTATTCATCATATCAAAAGGAGAGAAAGCTGGTCTGGGATGTGCTGACATTGGTCCACTTGTATAAGCTTAAAGAGGATATTATGGTGGCAGCAAGGAGATGGTGGGAAGTTAAACTTTTCAGGGAAGGAATCACCTGTATCCCAACCTAGCCTAGGTGACCTAGAAAGAGGAAGAGACTAAGGCTAGTGATGGGACGGCTACGAGAGGAGGTGGAATACAAATGAGGGTTTCCCTGTAAGATAATCTATAAATATAATGGGAAATCCTATACGATCACCATGGAGGAAGAAGCAGTGGGGTTGCTGTCTGAGGATAACCAAGATGAACCCATCGACTCGTCTCTGGGGAGATAATGCGAAAGAGTGAGAAAGTGCCCAAGATGAAAGGAATGAAAGGAAGACAGAGACAGAGCACACTCAACCCTCAGAGATAGAGGATTGGCTGAACTGCTGGCCGAAGAATGAATTGATCCAGGGGTTAAAAGGGAGGGACATACGTTGGCGACGCACCTGAGCTACAGGATTGTTTAACCAACTAAACTAATGAACTGTGTGAGTTAGTGGTTCTAGCTCTGGAGCCTAATAACATGTTTAACAGATGGAGTGCGGTTGGAGGTTTGTTTCAATGGTTAAAAGGGCCAGAGGGGTAGGGTCTTGTGGTTTACTAAGATTATAGGAATGCTACTAGGATGTTAAGGGTTGGAAATAGGGAATAGGGTGAGGGAGCTTTGAGGGGGATTAGGGTCTGCTGGATCTTGACCCCTGCTGGCCTATGTTATCCTACCAGGAGGGTTGGTAACCAGGTGGGATAGGGCATTTTGTGGTACTGGTGAATGAATTGGCTTTGTTTTTTTCTTGACCGTCGACATGCAAGGATTAGGGATGGGATGTGGTGGAGGAGATGGGAACATTGATTGCTTTTCTTCAAGAAATGCATCTGTTGGTACAGGACGAAAAGAGACTACAGCACAGGTCTTTCCCCTTGCAATACTTTGCTTCTAGCGGGCTTAGGAAGAGGGGGGTTGCAATATTGAGTGTAAAAGGAATTATATTCAATAGGTGGGAGGTGATTAAGGACCTGTAAGGGTGCTATTTCATTGTTAAGGGTTACTTTGGGGAGGCTGATTCTTGCCCTGGTTGTAGTTTATGGACCCATTGACAGCCGAGATCGTTTCCTGGCTGGCCTGCTGTTGAAATTGGGGAAAGCTTGTGATGGGCAGATTATAATTGGTGGAGGCTTCAACTGTGTGATGGATCCCGGGATGGCCAAGGCTATTCCTATGACCTCACAAGATGGGTGAATAAAGCAGGCCCTGACAATGTTGCTCAGTGAACTATACCTAACTGAGACCTGACCTTGTGTTTTTTTAAGTAGAGCGAGACAGACTATGTACACTATTAGTTTGTTCATATGGGATTGTCAAGAATCGATATGATGCCGATTTCGGCATCAATAGTCCCTAAAGTGGAGGCCATAGACAAAGGCAAATGATATTTCACAGATCATGCCCAGTCTCCTTCAGAATACAAGGATACAAGGGTGCATCCTTGAGCAAAAGAGAAGGAATTATTTGTGCGTGAATGCTCTCATCCTGAGAGATGAGACCATCCAGACACGTGTAGCTGACACATTGCAGAGTTACTTTCAGGAGAATGAGGTAGAGAATATGGATCGGAGGATAATATGGGATGAAGTGCAAGGCAGTGGTGAAATTATAAACAAAACAGCTGCATTCATGAGAGTTAGGGAGGTGACATGGAAATAATTGCAACAAGAGATTAAAGAGGCTAAAGTGGGGCATAATAAAAAAGTTACGAGGAGAACTCTTCAAGTTTTGACGAGAGCTCACTTGCAGTTTGAGGCCCATCCAGTGGACAGATCTTCATGCATGCTATTATTGAGTTAACAAATGTACTACATGAAAGGCGGTATGGCAAATCGGTTCTTGGTGGCAAAATTGCATGAGTTAAGGATGCAAACTTTATCACCGAACTGAAAAACGAGGATGGGATACCCCAGAGGGGAGAATAGGAGAAACTATAAATGATCACATCCTAATATAAGGAACATATTCGAGGGAGGTCGTAGAACCAGGAGATTAAAGGGTGTTCCTGAGCAGGATAGAATTGCCTCAAATTCTGGATGCAGAGTCTTTAGAAGAGGAAATTACGCCAAAGGAGAGTAAAGAGAGTGAAATGCATGTAACAACAGCACAAAATAGTGCTCTATGAAGACGATATCATGATATTCATCAGAGATTCCGAATATTCCCTTGAGGCAATCTTGAAGGGGCTGCACTGTTTTGGCGAGGTCTCAGGATTCACCATGACCTATCACATTTCCAAAGCACTCAATATCACAGAGGACCTGAGAGTAGTAGATGAGGTCAAGATCATATCCCCCATCATGTGGGTGGAGGAGAAGGGAATACCTGGGGGTTAATATAACCCTGGGTTTTGAGACTAACATGTATGGGGCTAACATTCCAGACTTCTGGGACACAGCTGCTAAATACTTGAGCTGCTGGGACGTGCAAGAATGATACTGGTTCACATAGATCACTGCTATCAATATGTCCCTACTGCCCATGCTGCCATATATGTTTAGAGAATTGCCCATAGCCATCCCATTAAAAAGAGTTAATGCCTCCAGCGGTAGATTTTCTCATTTATTTGGATCAAAAAGCAGCCTAGGATCAGGCACTCTGTACCTTCCCGATCCCTCAGATTTGGAGTCAGGAGTCCCAGACATATGGATATACTTCCTAGCAGCGCAAATCACACCCATAATGGAGTGGGAATCGTGCTTTGGAAGCATAGAATGTAGAGATGTGAAACAGCAGGCCTCATCCATCCCTCTCACAAAGATTCCCTTCATAAGTAGCAGGGAATTGGATCGGGGTAGTAGCTTGCTCCCTTCGACGAAATGCACACTGCAGTATTGGAGTAGGGGACTGAGATTGGGTCAGGTGACATTGTGACTGGGACTCCTGTCCCCAGTGACAGATAATCCAGACTAAACTTTGGGTGTGACCAAAAACTACTATTGTAGCTGGAAGAGATACAGGCACGTACTCTTGCCGACATATATAAAGAGGGTGGCTCCTGACCTTCGTAGAATGTAAAGAAAGGTTTGCACTGGGGAAGAGGAGAGGTTCTGGAACGTCAAACTTCGACACTGGATAGCCCAGAGAGACGTGACCAAGGCTGGTTGTAGAAACCCAGCAGGCCTAGAACTAACAATAAGGGGTGGTTCAATCAGGGGGAAATTCCCTAGGCTATACAAGTTGCTCCATAAGGGAATTCCAGAATATAAGCTGCCATACATGGCAAGATGTGAACCAGAACTGGGGGCAGAGATCCCTGTAGAATCATGGTCAAATATATGGGAATGTTCGCATATTTCATCAAAGGCATGGTAAAAATCGAAATGGGAAATAAAATATGCTATCAATGGTACCTCACACCCTTGACTATTCATCGAGTGCATCCTTAAACCCCCACGCCCCCAGTGTTGGAGAGGATAATGGACTATGGGCGACATAGGTCATTTGTGGTGAACATGCCCAAGAATCCAAATATATTGAAAAGAAATACTGGGACACATACAGGACATAACAGGCAATCTTCTGCCTATGAGTGACAAGCTGATAATCTTGTGGATGTAGTGGAGGGATCCTGCGCTATGCAAGTGGCGTTCCCCAAATTGTTCATGCAATTGCTGAATGCTGCCAGTCTAACTCTGGCACTAAGGTGGAAAATCGTAGCTGGCCATGGACAAGATAATTGCTTGGTCAACTAATAGTGAGAGTTAAAACCTTGTGTTTTCTTTGTACTTTGCCCCGAACTCCCACTGAACACGCAGGGGGCACCCCCCTTTTTCTTGTAAAGTATTTCTAGCAACCCTGGTCGCCTGGAGAGTGTTCATAGATTCATCTAATTCATATTAGAATATAGCTAAGTTTTTACAAACTAGCTCTAGATAACTGCTTTGATTTGTTTCCATCACGGTGTACGGGTTGCCTCCTCACTGGTTTTTCTGCAACACTTTGAGTCCTCGAGTACATCTGCCCATTTCCTCTTTTGAAAATCAATTGTAATATACTATGGCCGAAGGTCAAACCTTCGGCTACTCTGTTGAAGAAACAGCAGAAATCATAAAAGGACCTTCCCTGTTTGATCCCAAAGGACAGAACCCAGTTGGCCACACAGTTTCGGGAAGTGCTGACCTTTTGAAACTTAAGAAAAAGCAATTTCGTACGGAATTACACGGTCATTTCTTGCGAGAATATTTGCGAACAGATACAATCCCGGCGAGTTTAATTGTCAGAAATGAACCCTGCCTTTTCTTGACAGATAAAGAATATACTACGACATTTAGCCACATAGCCATAAAATGCAGTAGAGACCTTATGGTACTAACTATTACAACTGCACAGAGAATCAGTAAAGAAATACAAAAAGACCTTGAAAAAGAAGAACACATTTTTCTCAATAACAAAAACATTAGGGATGCACAAGAACAACTCACAGCCACAAATAAATTACTAGAAGACTTCAAAAATTTCAATATTTCGAACAAAACAAAAAAACTAAACAAAGACATACAGGACTTCAAATTCGAAGACATTTTTCCCTATACCACGTACAAAGCCATAGAGGCGGCTAAGTCATCTCAAACAAATAACCGCCAGAAAAAGAAATGGTTTTCTTTTTCGAACACGAGCAGCAGTGGCTCAGACGACCAAGGTCGACAGAACAAAATGAGACCCTGGGGGAATTTCAATCAACCCCAATACCCCCAACAGCCTTTTTTAGGAAGTGGCCCAATGCTGGCAGGACCCGGTTGGAGCCCCCCATGGTTCCACCAGTTCACTCCCATGATGCGCAGCAGAGGACGCAGACGACGAACATATTAAGCGATCCTATCATCCCTATTTTCAATTTAGCTGACAATACCCTCACTGAAGCACAGTCATCTGTCCTGAGTAAGGGCCTATCATATGTACCCACTCAAAAAACAGATTGGTACCGCACCAAACTAGACATTAGAAAATTCTTTCGATCTGTAGGGCTCAAAGTTTTATTTCAGGATGAGACGATATTGGAAACCGAAGTAGACTCAGGCTTACATGTCTCCTCCTCCTTCTGCCCTACAGATAACCAAATGCCACCGGAGATTTTGGCATTTGAGAAATGTATTATGAGCGACCTTCACAAATTGAAAAACAAAAAACAACATCAACAATATAACATAACTAAAGAGGAGAATAATGCACTATTGTAATTTTCCAAAAATAAAGCATTAGTAATTAAACCCATGGACAAGGGGGGTGGCATTGTACTCATGACCGCCCCACATTATAAAAACATGGTACAAACTCTCCTATCTGACAATCAAAGTTACAAGAAAATCAAACAGGATCCGACTAAAAGCATTCTGGCTGAAATTACAGAAATGGTCACATATGCAAGAGATCGCAGCTGGATCACTTCTAAAGAATTTGATTACCTGACGACCAACCAGGGACGCATACCATCCATTAACGCCCTACCCAAAATTCACAAAAATCTGCAAAACCCACCTGGACGACCCATCGTCTCAGGATGTGGTTCAGTGCTAGAACCCATCTGTAAATTCATAGATGTTTTTCTCAAACCACTGAGGGTATTGATTTTGACAGTAGCTCTCAACTTCTAGTGACCCTAGACATTTGCTCATTATATACCAGTATTCCACAGGAACTGGCTATACAGTGCATTCATAGATATCTGACCAATTCTGATGCCCAAACAAGGGTTCCAGCAAACTTTATTGTAGAACTTCTCACACTTGCCCTATCCAAAAACTACTTTGAGCTTGATGGCCAATTCTATTTCCAATGTAAAGGGACAGCTACGGGGGCAAGTTTTGCGCCAAGTCTAGCTATATTGTTTATGGCAGACTTTGAAAAGACTAATATTCTATCTGAGAAAAATCCTTTCAAAAACCACATCAAAATTTGGAAAAGGTACATAGATGATATTCTCTGCATCTGGGCAGGCTCTAAATTAGATTTACAAAATGTTGTTGATTGGCTTAACAAAGTTGACCAAAACATACAATTCACCATGGAATGCAACAATTCGGAAATCAGTTTTCTTGATCTTAAAATCCAAATAAATAATGGTTCCCTGAAATGCAATCTTTTTCGCAAACCAAGCGATAGAAATACACTTTTGCATTTCAAAAGCGACCACCCGAGACACATTAGGGAAAATTTACCCTTTGGACAATACCTTCGCATAAGAAGGAACTGTACGGAACTAGAGGACTTCTATTTCCATGCCAATGATCTCGATCACAGGCTGACCGAGAGAGGGTATCCACATCATGTAATATCTAGATCAAGAAAAAGAGCGAGATTCTCCAACAGGGAAACACTCCTGCAAAATAAAAATACTACTAGCAACGAGGAACCAAGAACGACCTGTGTCATCACACATGGTGCCCATACACCACTTATTCACAAGTCCATAACTAAACATTGGACTGTGGCCAAATTGTGTCTCTCGAATGAACCAACACCACGCTTCGCATACAAGCAGGGCAAAAATCTCAGAGACCAGTTGGTGCATTCCAAATTCACCAACCCCGCTCCTAGACTGGGTCTATGGGATTTGAGATCACTGGTAGGACATTTTCCTTGTGGTAACTGCACTTCATGCAAATTTACCAAAAAGATCAAAGTTTTTAAGATCAACGACAGACTATGGAATTTGAAAAGCATGACAAATTGCAAAACTAAAAACGCCATCTATATTATAGAATGTCTGTGTGGCTTGAGATATGTTGGACAAAAAGAAAGACCAGTCCACATTCGTATTTGCGAACATCGCTCCCGAATAAGGTGCAAGAACGAAAGTGCCCCCTTGGTAAAACACTACTTGGAAAACAAACACACAGCAGATGACATTTTGTGGTGGGTGGTAGACACCATCCTTTCCTCCACAAATCTCAAATTGAGTCTGCTATAGAAAGAGGCACAGTGGATATATAGAATTGATTCCTTCCATCATGGCCTCAACGAGGAATTTATTTGTCCTACTTAATTACATGACCTTTATTTTTAGGTCGACAAGGCCTGCTGTTCTCTGTGCCGTGGTGATTGTTACTTGACCCACATGCCACATGTACATTAGCACTTGTACATTGCGGCAACACAATTGCCCTTTTTTAATTACTTCTTGATCAGTATGCCATAAGGGTTGCTGCCCAGTTTTCCGACTTAGCACACCACAAACATAGGAATTCTCTCCATTCTGGAAATACACTTTCCTCACTGCAGCACATGACCATCATCTTATGGCTTGTGTATCCTTTCCACATGGAGTACGCATCCACATCCAGTGCGCTATAGAGACATTCACTTTCTCCTACCCGGCATTTTATTGCTGCGCTCTGCAGTCGTCTGCCGACACTTCGCTTCACATCTACTAGCTTCCTCGAGTCCGGTATCCTAGCAACCTAGCCTAGATACATGTTGACTCCCAACGCGAGGTGCATTCCATTCAGCCTTAGTGGACTCTCTCCATATCGCATAATAACACATTCATCATAGGCTGGGCCCACTTCATGCTATATTCTTGACTTTTCTCCTCTTTCTCTGTTCATGCCATTTCCTCATAAACGTGCAAAACACACACGTCTATGAACATGTCAGACAGAGCGAGCACTCTACCCCTTGTAAACTAGCAAGTTGGTATCTTCCACTCGCACAGCATCATGGGTCCGCACTCAGCCCAGGGTCTCCATAACTACGAGACGCCTCGCACTCGTTTACTTACACAGGCGTGAAACAACCGCTCACCCCTTGATGCCTCGCGCACTTATCTGTTTCCTGTATTGACTAATCGATCGTAAGTATCCGATAACCTGTTTTTTTCAGGTGCTCAGTCCACGCGCTTCTTCTGTATCTTCTGATGGTTACGTTTGTAAATTTTCATGCTTTTAACATGCGTGTTCTCTCTATGTCTCCAGACATCTTGCCACTACGTGTGACACAGGATTCTGCCAGCTCCGAGATGGCCATCACCATAAGGGCATATTTACCCTGCGACAATTGCATTGCATGAAGATCCCTGGACTTCAGCACGTTATGGGTTCCATGATTTCTACTTTAAGGTAGTTTTGTAATTCTGTTGCCTTTTTTACTTCAGGGTAATTCTGTTGCCCTCCTCTTTCCTTCTCCTTATCACAAACTCCTGCATGGCTGCCTAGTCATGGTATTAATGGGTGCTGCCACTGGGTCTATCTCTTTGAGCACTACCTTCCCTCTGAGTATTCCATTTTGGGTTCTTCTCCATATCCCGATGCATCTCTATTCCATTTGCATTTCTTCGTTGCATCTCTAAGTTTTTTACCTTTTCACAACATTAATATGCAATAAATGGAGCTTTCCTTCTCCATCCCACTTTTTCTTCTCTACAGAGTGAGTTCATCCTAAATCACATTGGATATTGGGTAGCTACTTGAGGACCCAACCCTTGCAGTCCCAGGTTTTTGAGGCACCCGCAACCGACAAATCCCATAGGCTGATAACCTCTGCACTACCCTGTGCCACATACAGGGTAAGTTCAGTGCAGTAGATTTCACCTTGATGTTTAAACTCCTTAGCATTATCATGTTCCCATCATGTTTTATGAAAATGGGAAATCCAGTTTACAAACTGGGGCCAACAGCATTTAGTGCATGTTCTGGAATGTGTTTAATTACACATCTGCCTTCCCTCCAAACTGCTTTTCTTTATTATTTTTCCTTTTGTTTTTTTTAGATCCCTTATAGATCTATTCGCCCTGAGGAAGGCTCTTCAATCAAGGCCAAGACTAATGCCTCTAAAGCCGAAACGTGCCGTTAACACAGCTCTAAAGTTCTAAACAGTAATTTACTGATGATCTGTGTTCATAACAATTATTTACAGGTTAAAAACTGGCACGTAGGCAGCTTCACCCAACATGATCAGACCCTGATCATGAGTATGCACAAAGGATAGTTACCTTTGCTCAACAAAAAGTTTGATTCAACAATGCAAGACATCTTAATCTAACTGTGTACTTTGTTTGCTTCAATGTGAAAATATTTGCTTTTTTTCTTTTCCCTTTTTTGTATGTATTCTTGAATCATTCTATTTTATAAATGTTAACCATTTAAGAGAAAGGTTTTTGCTTTTTGTGACTAAATTTCTCTGAACATTTTATGGGCAAATTCTGTTTGGTATTGCTCACAAGTATCACTGTATAAAATTTCTTTACTCAGAACAATGAATAACATTATTCGTTTTAACCATTTTTTTCTTTCTATTTATATCAATTAATAAAATGTATGACTGAATATATTTTCCGTGTTTGCCCTACTTGTTCTCTTTGGTATTTTCCTATTTTCTTTCTGACTTCTTACGAAGCAGAACATTTATTGGTTGGGAAAAGTGAACCTGAACCGAGACCATAATTGCTTGGTCAACTAATAGTGAGAGTTAAAACCTTGTGTTTTCTTTGCACTTTGCCTCGAACTCCCACTGAACACGCAGGGGGCACCCCCCTTTTTCTTGTAAAATACATGGACAAGATAACAGCATTGGCCAATGACAGACTAGGGAGATGTCTGAAAACGTGGATGTCTTTCCTGGAGCATGCAAAGGGAAAGGGAAGAAAGTTACTATAGACCTCTACTGCTGAAGAATTGTTACCTGTTGTGAGTAGTGAATGGAGGTGTCCGAAAATTGATTTGGGAGGAAGGGGGTAGGCAGGTCATAAGGTTAAGTAATATTTTGAAAATGACTGTCCTGAAAGTTTCATGTTGACAAGTTTGATTTTGAATGTTGCTTTTCTTATGTTGACAATATTGATTAAACACATCAACCTGACCCTTGTGCAAAGATTGAGTGTATGTCTGATTTAAATGTGAATGCAATGGTGGGCGTTTATTGTAGATCACACAGTGGTTTATAAAATGTTGGAAAATGAAATAAATAAAGCGTTTTATTTTTTAAAACAAAAGCTTTTTATTTAATGCCTAACCCGGCCTCCCGAAATAAATACCAGGAGAAATGCGGCAAAAATACCCAGATCCATCAAATGACCTCACTTATAGGGCTTTTCCTCTGACATGGTAGTCTGGCT
Source organism: Ambystoma mexicanum (assembly GCF_040938575.1). Taxonomy (NCBI): domain Eukaryota; kingdom Metazoa; phylum Chordata; class Amphibia; order Caudata; family Ambystomatidae; genus Ambystoma; species Ambystoma mexicanum. Next base: position 699,711,775 of record NC_090928.1, on the reverse strand, counting down.
GAGTAATCAAGAAAAGCTCTTCAGAAGAAGCAGAATGCTTAAAGTTAGATTAAACACTTTCATTACACACAATAAGGGATGGCCATACAACACATAAACCAAAATATATTGTGTATATAATAAAGTTGGGCACTGAAAATAGCTACAGTTTTACAGATAAGTCATTTTTAAAAAAATAAATAGTCTTTCAGAAAGGTATCCCAACATAGACTTAAGGTGTTCAAAAAGTGTAGCAAATTCCAACAGCATCTTTGGAGAGAAACGTTGGAACATTTGGGTCAAAATCCCGTAACTCAATGCCGAATTACTCCCCTTAAAATAAAGCTCAACTGCGGTCAAGTGAGCGATTTGAAATGCTTATCAATGACTCAGTGCAAGTCAATAGGTGAAGATACAGGATCGGGAATCAGAGATCCTGTCACACTTTGTTAGGCTTCTGCCTGAACCCCATTTGTTAGAACCCTGCCTGATCTTGTGTACCCCAAAGAATGACAAAAACTGGAGAGAGTGATAACACATTTTATCCAGCTCTGCTGAACCCCAGCAGCAATTCACAGCATGAGGATGACCCTCCGCTCTGTCAACTTCTCCCAGGAACACCTGGTGTGCACAGAAAAGGGGGCGGGCTGTCCCAACCCCCACTTGTCACTCAGCCAATAACTAACAAACGTTCACTATCTGTCTTTGTTAGCTCATCAGTCTTGCAGAGTAACAATTACCTTTTTTCTGCCAGTACAGTGTTGATGTTCACAGTCCTATAATAGATTCACAAAGGCGGTACCAATGGACATGCCACCAAAGTCCTGTGACAGACATCACCCTAATGTTTGCATACCAACCATTTCTGCTGGGGGGCTGAGCTAGGATGGATATCTGTATATTCAAATGAAAGAGGGGGAATCTCACCACACCTACAGTGTAAGGACATGCCTTACCCCCCACAAGTCAAGCCAGCCTTCCAGAGTACAGTGGCATGACTTTGGGAATCTCCCGTTTCTCACAATCTAAGGGCCATACACATGTTCCTCACTTTGATCCTTTCATCTTCCAGGCAACGTATAACCATGCCCCATGTTTCCTGCACCAAGTGAGGCATAACAGGAATGGTCATTGACATTGTTGGGTTTCCAGGAGTCTATGGTGTCCCTGATCGCACCCATTTTGTCCTCATACCACCAGCACACACTGAACACCTATACTTGAAAGGTGGACACCCGCATTCTATTCATGTACATATGCGTGACACTTCTACCATCATTTTCAATGTCAACTTTCCATGAGCAAATCAAGACAGCCATGTATTCTGGCACTCTGCCATCACGCAATAATTTGAGGCAGGAAATTATGGGGGAACCTGGTTGGTTGGGAAGGCGGCGAGACAGGCTGTGTCCTGCCCTTCCCCCCACCCTCTTCTCTATCTATTTTAACAATATTGTCAACTACCTGGTGATCGACCTTGCAGATTCAATGAGGCTAGGGGAGAAATAAACATTGTCATCTGTGCTGATAATACAGTACTTATCTCCTGAGTGCCTAATGGTCTCACAAGATTAGTCGGGCAGCTTATTAAGTGCTGTGATGAGAAGGGCCATATTGTCAACTTTGGTAAGTACAAACTTATGTGCTGAGGTAAGAAGATGAAGAAACATCCCAGTTTAACCATCCAAATTAGTTGCGCTGTGATAGATGAAGTCGGGACATTTGATTATCTGGGCATTATATTGTCCAATAATGGTAAATGGGGCACAACGTTTAATAAAGCCATCTAACATTGTCATGAAGATGCACAGGTATCCTCAATTTTACTAAGAAGTTTGGCAATAATGGTGTCCATTCCGCCCTGGAAATCTGTTGGGGCAGCTGGTTACAAAACTGAACTATGGGGACATGGTAGATTTAACAGTTTAACTGCACAGACTTTTTTTTCCTAAAAAAGTATTTACGCTCCCCAGACATACAAATAATGTGCTTGTGCACCTCAAACTAGGATTGACTAGTGTAGGTAACTTAATTGCTTTGAAACGACTGATATATTGGGCTAACCTCTGGTCCAACCAAGAACTGGGCAGCTATCGAGAAGCTCTCATGGACCTGATGATCTGTGACAGAGCCGACAGGCTCCCATGGCTCGCCTATATCAGGTCAACATTGCATCTCCTGAACCTGGATCATCTTTGGCTCGAACTAAGGCTAATCCAGGGAAATAGTAACATTCTAATCAAGGATGCTTTGAGAGAATGGGTTCATGCAAAAAATGTAATTGATTCTTTCTCTCTGACTGTTGTTAAGTACTATTTGGAAAACAAAACCACATGGAATTCAAAGAACTATTTGATGGATATAAAATCCCCATGTGCATGCTCTCTTTGCATGACACTGCGATTGAGCATCCTCCCTTGAGCACCCATTACGATGTAAGCATTAAAAACTGTGTTGCCCCTTCTGTGAGGGAATCACTGAATCTCTTCAACATTTTTTGTTCATCCGCCCTGGGATTCAAACATTCACTCAAGGAACCTAAAATCTTGCTTTAAGAACCATGGAGCACGAACCGTAGATTGTGCTGAAACTCTTTGCAGGAGCTATCTTCCCTGGGTGTGGTCTTAACTATGTCAAAAGACCTTAGCACAGATAAATTATAAGCAAAATGGATGTATATGTTTATGATATACTCTTGTCACACATTTAATGGACTTTTTTAAATGAATTGCATGTAATTGATTTCCTTGCCTCATTTGCACATGCTTTATTTCGGCAGAAACATACCATGGGGCTCTAGCTTTCCAGTCATTGCGCCCGACTGTGGAATAACCTTCCTCTCCACCTACATTCTGAGCCTTTGTACTGGCATTTCAGAAAATAACAAAAAAAACGATCTTATTCCATTGACATTGAAGCTTGACATTGAACCCTACTGTAACTAATGTTCCCGTTAACCCCTTGCCCTACCCTTCTCTCACCCTTTTCCTCCATGCAACCTGCACCTTGAAGCCTGTGGGTTTTTACATGCTTTATCAATTTAAAAAAAATATATACATATAAAACATTCATAAAAACAAACAGTACGAAAACAAGGAGTTATCAATACTCCACCATTGATATCCAGATTCATTTTAAAACACTGTGCACAATACAAAAATAACTGTGCAAAGGAATTATAAAAGCATTGCCACCTTGGTATCATGAATAATCTCAAAGTTTAAAATCATATCATACACTCTAAAAAACACCATGATGATAGTAAGGACCAACAAGGACGCCTCTTCTGTAGGATGCCTGGAATGATTCTCAATTTTTTCTTGACACTAAGGCTAGTATTACTGGTGCCTCAGGACACTCACATATACTAAGGCAAGCTCAGGAACCTCCTTCACCAAGCTCTAAGCAGATAACGACCTGCGGTGTGAGTTGCAAGGCTATCCTTAGCAGTAGAACACAGCACCATAGCCTCTGCCATAGTTTTAATGGAGCGAGCAATGAAAAGCGGTCTTAAGAATTTCCTTCTTAGATCACAATAGTGTGGGAAAATCAGAATAGAAGGAACAATACTTTTGATTTTATTGGGACAGGCAGTTTGGCATAACATTGCTATTCCATTCATTCCTTATAGGCACCACTGGTAATATTCCTAAATTATGCTTGATTTACAATGATCTCATCATCTGCTTAGGGTGCATACTATCCAGATCGACCTCATAGACAAAGGATTGTTTTAATGCCCAGTACCCAGTAAATTGGCTCAATTGAGCTATCTTAGACAAAACTTGTGCTTCCCTTGTTCAGGCCTAAGCATTTTTGATGGTGGTTTTAGAGCTGCTAGCTATGGTGCCAGGACTAGACCAAAGGCGATTCAGCCCAATAGCCTGTAGCTCTTTCTTTAAGTGTAGGAAACATGGTAGTTGCATGCCTTCCTACTTGGCCATGATATCCATCTGTCACAAGCCAAGGCTGGGGCATCCGTCGGGCCTTCCAGCAATTTAACAATTACCCCATTAATAAAGACCAAAAGAGCTTGCGGGCTAGCACAGAGCCTTGACATACTCCCATTTCAAATCCCACAGTGGCAGATGTACAGCCCTCAATACCAATTGCGTTGTCACTCCATTCTCCCTATACAAAATCTGAATGGCCCTCAGTAACTCGATCGGGATACCTAGCCCTTATAGAGTACCCCATAGCCTTGCTCATGGCACCCTATCTGAACAACTACCTGCAGGTGGTTCAGAATCTGATTATTCTAAATCCATGACTCAAAGTAGATCAGAGCTGCCTTTGCAAAGATCTTTCCTCCTGCTTTCAATAGAGAGATAGGCCTGTAATGGCAGGGTTGCTCTCTATCCCCTTTCTTGAAAATGGACACTATCTCTTGCATCCATGAAACAGCGACCTTGTTGAATTCTAGTGCCACATTACACAATCTCGTTAGATAGTGGGCCTAGACAACATACTCTGCTGCATAGACATCTACTGGAACCTCATCTAGCCCTGGGACCTTGCCATTTTGTTGGCTCTGGAGCCCTAACCTAAACTCCCAAGCTCTGCACCAAGGACGACCCAGCCTCTGGAGTACCTGGGTCACATCCACCAGGATCACCAGAATACCTGGTCTCCTCATATACATTCTCAAAATACTCAACCTACCTGGCTTCAGGAATGCACCCCTGAATTGAACTATAGTCCACTGGGCTACCCAAACCCATTATTTTCCAGAATTATTAATAATGAGCCCCATATATACTCCACATATGCTAGTGTATTCGCCATAATTGCGGTACAACAGTTTTTCCTAGCAGCATGCAATGCAACTTTTACATCGATTGCTACCTGTTTGACTTGCCTAATCAGGGTACATTGTGCATGGCAGCAATCACTGTCATACCACAGTGATCCACGTAGAGATTGAGTTTTGACTACTCCGTTTTTATTGGTGAAGAACCTACACAAGCTGCCACTTCAATTCTCATGGACAGCTAGGATCTCTGTACTCTACCCAGTATTCATAGTGAAAAAGCACTCTAGGGATGGTAGAATGCAGTTGTACATTTTCGGAAGTAAGGCTGTATAGTTCATGCTTTCCCATTGAATCGTGCATCTAGAGTGTCCAGTGATAGATATTGCAACTGTAGGTCTCTCCACAGGCCCCTATGTTACCTCCAATTGGGTACTTGCCATCGTAACAATTATTGGGCGATGGTACATTTCGACCCTAAATTGCACTTCAAAGTTCTTGATTAATAACCATGCCTCCAGATTCACCAGAAAATAGTCTATCAAGCTATTACAATTCACAGCTTGGGACGTTTTATTTGCTTATTTGCTGGGGAGTCACCAGGTCTCTACCCATACATGCCCTCAGGTAAGAAGACATTATCAAGCTGGATACTTTTTGTGCATTTTTATACTTCCACTTGGAATGCCCGGCCACCAGTTTACCTACTCCAAAGAACCTATCCTCGTCGTCCAGAATATTAGCCATACTTTCTAGGTGTTCAAACTGGAGGGTAACGTCACCCATAACTATGATCCTTGGTGCACCATAACAACTTACCCTCCATGCATCTATTTTCTCTTGTAAAAGGACAAAGAGTCTATACCCCCTATTTGTGGCCTGGCCGTTGAAAATATTAATAACACCTCTGATTCATCCACAAATCTCATGTGGAGTAATAAGAAATCCATAGACCCTGTGTCAAAGACCCACATATTAGTAAAGAGCGATGCACTTACCCAATTTAGTAAACCCCAGTTGGTCTACCTCATTTACCTCGGACTGCTGGAATAGCAAGAGCTGCATAAACGTGCAAATCAGGGATTACCGTGGATCATGTCTCCTGCAAATGAATTCTCTCATTTGTATATATTAAAAGCAATCAATCCTGATCGGTCAAGTTCTTGTGGACTCCCCCTATATTCCCAGACATTAAATGCACCTCCATCCCTGGAGTAATATTGTGCACCAGAGTGCGGGTTTCAGCACCACTGCCATTGCTACTGTCCCCACTAACAGGGTTAGTCCCAACAGTGATGCGGTGCAGAACCCATCATTCAAGCTTGCCAAGAATTGAGTAATTCCCCTCCACATCATTAACACTGGCTACTGTTTGCAACATAGTACCTAGGGTACTGCCAGGGGTAATCTTTAGAGTAGCCATCAGGGCTATTGGCAGAAGTGTTGAATGAACACACAGATTCCACTCCAAGATAGATTGGGTACCTACCCCAGATAAGGCTGATGGTACTTTACCCAAACTGTGACTACAGGATTAAGTAACACAGATGTGTGTGAATTTGTGAGCAAACCTTCCTGACCAGGCCCCAACCTAGGTACATTTGATTTGTCTGTCACCCATACCATGGGATAGCACATACTAAATGCAACCTGTTGGCCCAATGTTAGGAACAACATCTGCTCCATGACAAGCAGGCCCTCTTTCAGTGTGTCTGCTGACAACTGCATGTTAATGCCATCCCTGGTTAAAATACCTACTATTCGTTCACATGCTACAATGTCATCTCCTATTATCGAATAGCATCCTCTTTTGGCTCTCAACCAGTGAATGATCTTGTTCACCGAGCTAAGCCTTGCTTCTCTTTGGCTATTTGCCAGCTCTTAAGAAATTAAGTAAATAAAAACAAGAACTCTGTTAACATGTGTTTGACTTAAACTGCCTTCTAATCCTATTCAGCTCTTGTGGGGTTCTAACTAACCTTGTGAGTGGTTTCTTAAGCTTGTGAGCTTTGCCTACTTTAGAGATCTGTTCCATGGTAGTGCATGTGCAGTTTGGGTTCGAGACAGATTTTACCCCATTGGTTAAGTGACTTGTGGTTTGTCTCCCCCACCCCTGCTTTGTCATTGAAGACCTGCCTCAATTCCTTCACATTAGATTTTATAGTATTCAATTCTCAATGGAGGGCCTCACAATCTGCTTTTATCTCTATAACGAGTGTAGAGGTTTAGATTCTGCACAATGGGCACAATTTTGCTGTTTAAAGTTCTGCATCTCACTATGCCCTCGACTACCCATGTGGATCCCCTTTTGTAATCAACACGTTATAGATCTATCAAAGGACTGATCTATTTGAAGTAGGAAGGTTCAAGAGAACTTACGGGGAGAAAATGACTAAATCTGATACCTTTGCTTCACGCAAAGCCTCAGCCAGCCTCTGGCTCTCCCACCCAACGTGGTGCCCTTAGCTCCACTGGAATATTATATATTTTGCCACCACTTTGCATGGGAGGTTTGGGGACCTCATAGCCAGGGAGGATTCTACCCACATTCCCTGTACTGGAAGGGGAACCTTAGCCCAGTTTAGGCTATCTAGAGCTTGTTTTCTTAATGTCAGGATGTGAGACTTGGGCTTTGACAAAAGATCCAGTTGGAGCCCAGACATTACTATTAGTAGGTGCTGCCCCCATTACTGTGAGTAAGGGAATATTTGACCTGCCCACCAAATTATAGTAATCTACTATATGGAAAATATATATGTGTTTAAATGTTGTTTAATGCTGTGTAATGGACACTCACGTCCCCTCCGCACCTATTTAAACTTAGAAAACTCAGCCAGAAATTCAATCACATACATATTGTATGATTTTACAAACCATTTAACATTGTATAGCGATGAATAATTCAATTAGTGATCCAATTTAACTGTACTGGGTCCATTCAAAGTCCAGATTCTGATCCTGTTCATGACACAGTTATTTTAATCACATATAAATCAATTTTCACAAATAAAGAAATGTTGAGCTCAACGCGTTTCAGGCATCACCCTTTAACAGGAGCCAATATCATTCATGTCTTTATACTTATTCAATTCTCTGAGGTATCTGCAATTTAGGTAATCAACATATTACCAAAGGGATATTAAATATAACACTTCATTGAATACAAAAGGAGGCCATCCCTTATCATTGAGTACTGTATTGCTTAGTCACCTGGTTGACTTCCACTCTAACAATGTAGAATATCTCCAAACACTGTTCTGAGTCCCCTTTTCTCAAGGCAATTTTGACTGGTTATATGTGAATATATCACTAAATAAATTCCTCATCGGCTATGTGTTACATCACACTTTAGTATGATAGGTTGAAGCAAGTTTAATAACCTTTGCACCCTCGACACGACAGGGGGCACAATTGTGTTCCTAGAGGCACACTTTGTTCATAAACTTGAGTCCCATAGGAATAACCAGACTCTAATCGGAGTCAGAGAATAAATATGTTATTAGGTCTCAAGACTATTGCTAACAAGCACTGTTTGTTCGTAAAATAGTATGCAAAAAGTATGTAAAAACATACTGCAGCAGTGTCAGAAGCCGGCACAGTTCTATGGGATCTCGAAAATGATATTGGTAATCATAGGACAGCTCAGCGCAAGTCCCCAATGGGTGAAGATTGCCTGTAAGGTAATGTATAACAATGTGTCAAATGCTCATATGTAAATATCTTAGGAGTTAAACGGTCGTTCATGTAATGGCTACTCACCGCTATCGGGAGTGTTCTTACCAGATTTAAAGTGCAGATGTCTTCAGTCAACTATTGACATACTGAGTTGTTTGTAATAAATAGATGCCCATTGGGCTGAATGTTCTCTCTAGTATGGCATAGCAAAGATTGTGAGATATGTTCAAGGACGCCAGACTGGCAAGTTTGGAAAGCGTCTGTAACCCATAGTAACAAGAGACGCAAGGTTCCAAAATGGCTCTTTATAACAAATGATGCTCATTACGGCTATTGAAATTATCTTCAATGTGAGGGCAACCAGTGCAAATCGTTAAATGGAAAATATAATATCCGATTAACCCACTCGTGTCAGTTCTCCTGGGGGATAAAAAGATTGTGTTTTCTCAGAAGATAAATGCATTAAGAGCCACATTTCAATTGATGTTACAAGGTGCCTCAAGTCTGGTCACCCATTTGGAATGCTTAATGCAATCAATAGTTGAACCCAAGAAGAGTCCAAATCCACTGGAAATCAACATGATGTCTGTGCAATGTCCAAATTCAATGTTACATTGAGGACCCACTATTAAAAATATCTCATGAACTGAGCAGGTTTTAATCACTCGGATAATAAACACTTTCGGCAATAGCCAAGGTATCATTGATTATAACAATAAGTATTAGTAAATGGATGTTAGGTAAGAATTACATGTTAACAAACATCATCAGATCTCAAACAATTTCATAAAAAAGGAGCTGGTGTGAATTCCTCATTTAGTCCTGTGGGGTCCATAGAATCTAATTTATGAATCCAGTACATTTCCCTCTTTGCCAGCAAGGTATTATCATTCACACCCCTATCACTGTGAGCTCACCATCATCTGATATAGCACAATTCGATATCAAATGTGTTACAGGGTCGTCCTGCTCCCCATGATACCAGTGCATCCCCAACACCTCAGGCACTTCAGACCCTCCAGGCACAGGAGACCAAAGAGAAATGGGTTGTAATGCAAAGAAACCAGTGCATTGGAGGGCTGTTCACTGCTCTGCCCCTCCCTGGCCTGGCTCATCCTTATATACAAACAGAGTGGCAAATCCATTCTTCACCCATGAAACAGTACATATTGCAACAAAAAGGTGCATTTCGGAGAACAGGGGGAAGGAAGTCTGCAGTTGTGACAGACATTTCTGCAAGTCTGCCTCTGGCCTTGTGATTTGAGCCAGCAGCATTGCAGCTGTGTACATTCTCAGGAGGGGCTATGGGCTGAGGCATCCCTCATTCCATAGATCAGCTCTGCTCTCCAACCTCACTTGTCATGGGTGTTTCAGCTGTAGGTTAGTTTCATTGCATCCGATGTGCTTCAAAGAATCCAAAAGAAAATGCAGTAACACATGCTCAATTTAATTTCTCTTCTCATTTCATCTATGAACCACTATAATAGCTGTCCAAAATCTTGCCTTGTTGCAATCTCCTACCCACTACATAAAGCACACTGCAATACTTCGATTCTGATACATACAAACTCAATAAAGAAGCAAAACAATAAAAACATTATCAAAACAAGCCAAATGATATATGGCCAAATTCAGCTAAAGCCATTCATTCACTGCACTGCATAAAACCCCCACAATCATCATTAGCCATTATCTAGGGTGCATCTAAAACAACAAAAACAGTTATAACTGCATGTCCTGCCCTTTCTAGCTCAGAGCATCCCTGTCCCTCTAAAGTTCAGCACCACCTCCTTCGTGTGCCTGTCATGTTTGTGTGCACTGTCTAAGTCAAAGTCAATTATTCTCTTACTTTCCAGAAAATAGTCAGCCTGTAGTACCTCCCAGCCCCTAAGTGCACCAGCAATCAGTGTCAGCAACAACTTGTCAGTGCTTGCCATATTTCTCCCAAATAGCATCTTGCATGGTGAATACCTGGTCGCTTACTGCTCTCTCAATCGTAGGCCATGAAGACCAAATGACAGCCACACGTCCTACTGTGTGCCTTTCACACCCATCTGCCTGAACAGCTCCATCTTTGGCTCTTCTTACAACTATTCAAACAAATGTCCACATGCTCCTGCCAGCCCTCTTTGGCCATGGGTCACCAGGCCATCTCTATCGGGCACTGATACCCATTGCCTTGCACTTTCTCCACATTGATACATTGCATGATTTCTCCATCCTCCCCTTTCTGGTCTTGCTCTTCTGTAGGATAATCTTCATCACTTCAAGCTGTGGGCTCGCCGCCACATGCAACTCCTTATCTTCTACGGATGCCATTAGCTGTGGCTGTAGGTCATTGTCAGGTGTCACAGGCCACTCACGCTCAGATGAAGGTATCTTTTTTCTTCACAGATCCAACACCACTGATTGTAAACTGTGCTCTTTCCCCGCAAACACTATTGAGTCACTCATGCTGCCACTGACCACTTTATGTGTCGGCCTGTCAATGTCCTTCTCTGCTGCACATGCCATGAAAACATCCTGTTGTGTTTTGACAGTCTCTGACATCCAATGATGTATTTCGCCTGGCACTACCCCTTCCACTGGCATTTTGCTCACTGCCCTGTATAAGGTGCACAGTCACCCACCTTCTGAAATCCAGTTTATTTCTTGCCCCTTTGTCCAGGTATGTCTCTGTCCATGCCGTCAGGACACCGTTTGTGTGTGTCAGAATGTGGGTGGTACTCTTAGTAGCAGCTGTCACCATAGCCGTTGGGAATATCTGTACCCTGCTTCTTTCTCACTGCAGGCCCCTATTTTCCAAATCTGTCATTGCGCCACTTTTATCCAGAATATTCTCCTGCTCCTCTATTGTACATAGCTTCCTCCCCCAGTACTCAGCCAGCCCTCGTCTCCTCCCTCTTCCTCTTCCTCCCCTTTTCACGGAAATACATAGTGCCACCCCCAAGTGTTCTGCGTCATCCACCTCAACCCGCACAGGCGCTGGTGCTAGCACCTCAGAACCCTGCACCTCTGTGTGTTCTCCCTATGCCCATACCTTGCACTCCCCCACCGGCGCTGGTTTCCTCACAGTCAGCCACACGTCATCCGCTGCATTCAGAATGTATGCCCAACCCTGGCCGGACCTTAACTTGTCCTCCACTTCCACCTTCCCTTGCACCACCCTCATTATGTTGTCTGGCAATAGCCACCATATTGTGGCCCTCATGAAAGTTTGTGTAAGCATTACTGCAAAATCTGAGGGTCTCGGATCCCTATCTTCATCACCTTCATGATATCTTTGTGCTACACTTGTAGTTCAGCATTATATCCCCTGTCCCTTCCCTGCAGTACCCTTTGGAACTGTTCCTGGGGACCCCCGCTTCCTTACTCCTTTGTACCGACTAGGGGACCACATTACAATTGTCCACCATGCTCCTCAACCTCGCCAGCACTCCCTTTACCCGTGATTTATACAGCAGGTCTACCCCCTCCTAATCAGTGGACTGTGTCTGCCATATTGTAACTGTAACTACAGCCCTACTGCAGGTTAACTCAGGCTTCCGACCTCACACTCCTACCCTGTGCCGTTTACAGCATTGCCCCTACACCGTCTCTTCACTACCGGCACTCTGACTCTATCACAGGTGCCTAAGAATGTTCTAACCCAATTGAAGTCTGGTAGTTTCCCTTGAAACCCTGTACTGTACCACTGCAGTACTCTGTGGCACTGTCTCTGTATTATTCCTAGAGTCCCTGAAGACTCCAGAGTCCCATAGTCAAGCACACAACAGGTACAGTGAAAAACACTTTTTTCACTCACCCGCTGTATTGTTGAAAATCCCAATCATGCACATCAGGAGGGGAGCTACCAGATTTCAGCACCAATATGTTACAGGGTCGTCCTGCACCCCATGATACCAATGTGCCCCCAACACCTCAAGCAGTTCAGGCACTCGACACAAATAATACACAGGATACCAGAAGTAGAGAGAAATGGCCTTTAATGCAAAAACACCAGTGCTTGGGAGGGCTGCTCACTGCTCTGCCCCTTCCAGGCCTGGCTCATCCTTATATACAAGCGGAGTGGCTAAATCCATTCTCCACCCATGAAACAGTACATATAATTTAAAAAAATGTCAATTTCGGGGAATGCTGGGAACGAAGCCTGCAGTTGAAATAGGCTTTCAGTGCCATTGCTGCAAGGCAGTTTCTGAGCTTGGGATTTGAGCCAGCAGCGTCATCACTCTGTAGATTCTCAGGAGGGGCTCGGACCTGAGGCATTGTGCATTCCAAAGCTCAGCTCTACGACCTCGCTTGTCATGGGTGCTTCAGCTGTAGGCCAGTTCCATTGCAACCAATGGGCCTCAAAGAATCCAAAAGAAAATGCAGTATCAGAGTCGGTAACAAATGGAATTCCCTCTTTTCATCTTACTGGGTCTTTTGCGTGTGAGCTTAGTGGGACCGACCAGGAGTAAGCTGAATATCACACAGTATAGAAGCTATCTCATTCATCATGGCTTTGGCTTCCTCAGTATGATTCATGAGCATAGCAGCTCTCTTCCCAGCCTGGCCATTCAGAGGTGATGTTGTTGCCTTTCTCTATGTCATGGTTACAGGACTGGGATGCCAACGTTATTATTAAAAACCTCACGATGCGCACATTTCAGGCAAACCCACAACTCTCTATTCCTTAAAAAGACTTAAACTAAGAACGACGAAAAATGTACAATTATGGCCCGAATTTGACCCCAGCAAAAAGAACCAAAAGGATCAAAATAGCTTAAAAATAAATTAAAAATAAACAGTATAAACAATGTAAGTTAAAACCCTGATGGTCTAGTTAAAATTCCAGGGTTTCCAGGCAGCAAAAAGTCAAGTCAGTCAATATAGTCCAATGAATCCAAAACTGTAAAGTTGGGAATTTCCTCTGCCCGCTCTACCTATAGTGCTGTGTGCTTATCAACTCTGTTACAATACCTTAGTGATTTGAACACGTATCTGCGGGTCAGCAGGCACTGCAATAACTTCACGAATGCAGAGTTCAGAAAATAAAGTTGGTTTCCGTCACCTGAAAAAAACGTAGAAGTCCCAAGCCAGTCCTGTTCACCTCACTTGCCTATATTTGTCTATGGCATATTAAACAAACTGAGCAGACCAGTAAACAGTTCGGGGCATGGACACGAACAAAAAGACAAAAATAGCTTTCTAAGGGCACCCTGCGCCACAGCACCTTTGTCCCCCTGCACACCAAAAACACCAGAAACAACACTGCTCGACACTACAGCAAAACACTGCACAAAGATTGCCTCCCAGCCCAGCCGGGAACAGCCAGACTAACGTCCACTACGCACCGTATTGAATGGTGCTTTTGAACCACCAGCACCTGTGCATGCCAGTAAACACAGGTAAGCAACAGCAGGGAACAGCTCGCCCCACATCCGCCCTGTGCTTTCATGGTCTAACTTACCTTCTGATGGGGTGGGAAGCCATAGCCTTCAGTCTTCTACACACATCTATCTGTAAGGCTTGGAAAGAAACGATTCTTCTCTCACCCATGGTTTACAGTGGCTGTGTGCATAGAACACATCTACTTACCCCTTTCATAAACCCAGTGACTAGGAGCTTGTAACAGTACAGCACAGTGCACATAGACACCAGAAATCCCATTGATTCGATCGTTGCTACACTAGAGTCGGGCTTCATGTGCCAGGATCACTTGGGGATCTTTACTGTATGACTCCCTGATTCTGAAACATGATGGTACGATGTGCTGTGCTAAATAATATAGCACTCAGATGTGACTTGCAAACTCACATGTGTCTACATCTGTGGCTACTGCCAACCATCCCACAAGATGCAATTGGTGGAGAGATGAGTAAAGGGCCAACAGCCAGCGGCCATGTCTGACATGCATGTGTCTTCAGAAGTGTCCCACGCATTTATGATGTCATTGGACATCTTTAGTTCATGACTGACATTCGGACACCTACGAAATAGAATGGTCAGGCAAAAGTAAAAACACAGTTGAACCCAAACACCAACCTACACATCACTCATAAAGCATTTTGGAACTGAATAGACATGAACAACCTGTGGTTCTATCAGGGTAGAACCTTACCTCCTTTGCAAGTGAGCCATCAGACAAATGAACAACACCCAGCTTCAACAGCTAAGTGTTTACATCATTTATCTTAACTTCAGACATAAATAATAGACAACAAAGGAAAAAAACATGCTAAGCATGAGCCATGAGCAATAAAATAGGCACCACCAGATGTCTTAACAGAAGGGAGACACTGAGGCATGTGGAAGTTTGCCTGCTCTTGCAGGGGAAGCAAGGTGGGCACAGGCACCCCTTGGCAAGTTTTAATTCGAATGCAAGCCAGACCAACACAGGTCTGAATGGATGCCAGACTCATCATATGGCTGACAACATGTATGCTTGCTTGAGTATAAGATTGTAAGGCAGTAAGAAAACAATGTTATATGCAACCTACTCAACACCCAGGTCAATCTGGGCAACCAAAGATGTGTGACCGCTGTAATGCACAAGCACATGGTAAGACATCGTTCACAACACATTCCAATGATGGGGACAGCAGTGAGGGAGTGTCCTCACAGGAAGACTAACCTTTGAATCACCAGTCCCAAACAAACTGGTACATGCAGCTTTCAGTTCCCCCATCTGCATAGCCCTCCCAAGCATTGCTGCCTTGCATGCATGCTGTATCAATGGCACGAGCAGGATCTTGTGTCCATCAGCAACATCTCCACAGCCTATTGTTGATAGTTCAGTGTGTGAATTGATATTAGAGCAGACATGGAGTGTGCAAATGATGTGGCATGCTAGCATGCACTGGCTTGATTTAGAAATGACCATGAGTTGGGTGTAGCTGAACCCCACAGTAGTGATGAATGCTATGGAGAGGAACATGCTCTTTCACTACTCTTTCTTCCTGTAGATGCCTGATTGCGATTTGGACAAAAAGGCATACACATGGAAGGTATAATTGCTACTCTCAGAACTGGAAAGATAATCCTGAAATAATGTTGGATTAGCTCTCCAAGAGTAGAATATGGTAGGTAACAAGGAGTTCCAGAAGCCACTTAGTTACCTCTCATTCTGATGAGTTGAAAAGGGAGTAACTAAAAGTTGAGAAAGGAGCTCAGGAGTTGGAGTTTAAGGAGCTAATCCAGCCTGCAAACAATGGACTACATTTTGGCCCAGATTGATGTGATTTGTGTACTTAGGTTGCTTCCATACAATCCTGAAGTGACAGAAATCCAATGAATCATATTCTAAATCATGGTACAGTGCATAGTTGCATACTTCAACCCAGCATGAAAAATGCTGTTAGCTAGGACTTAACCTATTGTATCGAAAATAAGCCAATGTGTATTTGACATGACGTCGATACATGGAAATGCATCAATCCTCCTCTGAACTCAATGCCAATATTAACAAGGCTGAATAAAGAACAAGCCAACAATGTAATACTTTCAAGCTGAAGCAAGGTGATATTACACAGTAGATTAGTTAGACAGGTTAGTAAGAGTGCATGGACATCACACCTCTACATTTTTATTTGAATTTTGTTTTATTGTTTAAAGCATGGACCTAGCTCGAGAGCAGCAGAGCGTTGTACGAGTATGGGTTGTCGTAATTTGGGCTTGCGTCCTTTAACAGTAGCGTAGTACTGTGAGGTCTCTACATCGGTATATGCATCAATTGAAACTAGTCTTTGGTCAGGTGTTGTTAAAAGAGCCATGTTTTGAGAGATTTGCAAAATTGGAGAATTGTTGGGGCATTCCAAGCCGACACCGAAATTGAGTTCCAGAGCATGGTTGCATGACAAGAGAAGGATTGTGTGCAGTTCCTCTCTTTGCGGGCAAATTGTGAGTCAAGCAGGTGTGTCAATTTGCTGCATGAGGATCGTGTGCCACCAGATATGTGGATCTCTGCAGCCGAGCGCGCTGGTATGCTACTCGTGACTGCTTTGTAGATGGAACATGAAGTCTTGAACAGTATTCTGGATTGGAGTGGAAGCCAATGTAGTTCACTTAGAATTAGGGTAATTCAGTCAAATTTCCATGCTCCTGTAATACGACGTGCTGCAGTGTGGTGGACTGCTTTCAGGGGAGCGAAGTGAGCAGCTAGTAGGCCTTTCAGGAGAGCATTTCGACCATTGATGTGCAAGACCACAAGGGCTTGCACTACAGTCTGGAAGTCCTGTGGTGGGGTGAAGGGCTTGATTTTTCAAAGGGTAGAGATTCTGAGCCAGGCTATTTGGGCCTTCTTGGCTATGGTTTCTGGAAGGACAGGCTGCTGTCAATGGTTAAGCCTGTTGATTTTGCTGAGTCTGAGAGTTGTGAATCAAATCCTTCAAGGTTCATAAGATTGAGCCAGTATTGGACAATTCATGTTTTAGCTGGTGGACGTCTTAGGGCAAATTCAGTCTTGGATGAGTGTAGTTTGAGGTAGGCAGTTGACATCCAAGACTGGAGGATGGCTAAATTGGGTACAATGTCCTTTCATCGTGACCTAGCAGTTCGGGCTAGGCTGTTACCGTTGGTGGCAGTACATGACTGATTTGCATATGGATGGACCCCTTTTGCAATGGTGCAGACAGCCTAAAAACAGTGATGTGGAAGGTTGCCCAGAGCATTGCCAGTGGTACAGATTTATTTCAAACCTTCCATCCATCACTTTTGTGGTTGTTGCCTTGCAAAACAAAATTTTGTATGTTTGCAATTTTGGAAAAGCACACAAAATACTTAATGCCATTCGTAGAGCATGAAAATGCACCATAGAATAGTACTTTGGTTGAAACATGTGCCACATCTTAAAAGTTGTTTCTAGAACGAATAGGTACTGTCGAGGGAAACATGGACATGTTTAAAGCACTTGTTTCATAGAGGGAACTGAACACATTTGGAGAGATACTGCTGTTTACACTCTTGAATGGTGGCTCCATGTGCATAACCGTAGTTGTAAAATAGCCGGAGATGGACTCCAAAAACTGTACCATAGTTGGACAAACACTAATGATATCTATAACTTGTCTGTTAACATCTCAGAAGTCAGTCAGTATAGCTTTGGCAACACGGCAGCAACATTTTCTGGGATGGCCGTATGGAGAGAGGTGGGATGGTAAAAGGCTGCGGGTGAGGAGTCTGCAGTAGAGATCTTTTGGGTACATCCTAGTCTTGTATTACATGGCACAGCACAATTTTTTTTTATTTTTTTATTTGAACTTTACTCAGTTACAACTAAGTTTTGTCAAAACCTTCCACATCAAAAGAAACTAGTTGAGAGGGGAGAGGACAAAATACCTCCCCTGGGAGCTGGCCAGGCCTCTTTGTGTCAGTAGGGAGCAGATTTCGTAAGAGATCTTTATGATTTTCTTTAAGCTGAGTCAGAGTCCAGGACCGAGCCGCCCTCGGGCCGTAGACGGTTTATCTGGTCAAACACTAGTTCGATCAGTTTGGCCAGGGCTTGGGTCCACCAGAGATTAATCTGTTCCAGAGTTCATCCGATTGAAATATCCACAGGTTTTCAGCCAGCGAGGGGAGGTATATATTTCTGTTTTCAGTCGTGTTAGGACACTCTATCACAAGGTGCTTCAAAGTCTCGATGGATAGTTCATTTTTACATAATCAACAGCGCTTCTCGATCCCAGCTCCTCTGATTGTTATGATCTCTCTAGTTGGCAAAAGGTTGAGTCTAGCTCTCATGATCGAGTTTCTCAACTTCTTATTTGGGAACTTAGTACAATATTTCAAAGGTTTTTTCACCTTGTTGAATGTTGGAGGTAGGTGGTTTAGAAGTTTGTTCCCCACCGCTTTCTCTGTTATCAGAATCCAGTACATATCTTCCGTTTTTCTTTTAATTCGGTCTGGATTTTCTTTCAGCTCTTTTCCACTGCATTCGATTTAAGCCAGGTCTTCCTTTCTGGCTTTCACCCACTTGTTCAGGGCCTCACATTTGCCTAATTCAGTTTCATCCCATATGATGTTATAGATGGGTAGGGTGTCTGACATAATAATTCTTCTGTATAGGTGCATGGCTCTTTGATCGACCATTGACGCTAATGATATAAGCCCCAACTCTCTCCTGATCGCCGGCATAGCAGTGGATTTGGGTAGGCCTAAAACCGTTTTCCACAGATGACCTTCAAGTTTGCTCCAGGAATTCTGCCGGAAGTATAACGAGGTCTCTGTTCCGTAGGTCAGGGCTGGAACAACTTTTGCATTATAGAATGTAATGGCCGGTACCAGAGAGAATATTCCGAATTTGCGATCCACTGCTCTTGTTTGGGTGGTCAGGCTTTTTGCTTTTTCCCATAGTTGGTTTAGGAGACTCTTTTCTGATCTGGAGCTGTCCATTTGAATCCCCAGATATTTAAAAATGTTTACAATTTCGATTTTGGTGTTGTCAAGGTACATATTTAATTTCTTCGTATTTATACTGGGGGCTTTCTCAAGCACCATGATTTTTGTCTTAGTTTTATTTAGTTCAAGGCGATTTTCCGCAATGTAAGACTCCAGATTGCGTAGTTTTCTTTGTAGGCCCACCTTTGTCTGGTCAATCACGATGACATCGTCTGCGTACAATAAACGCGGGATCTCTGTTTTCCCGATTTTGGGGGGAAAAGAACGAATTTTACTTTCAGAGAGTTGGTAGTCACCCAGGAATGCCGTAAACAGGGCCGGCGCCAGGGGGCACCCCTGCTTCACTCCTCGGTTAACATTGATCTCCTCTGACAGAGCACCCTGGTGATTTAGTTTGACTCTGATTTTTGTGTGCGAATGGAGTGCTTTTATGGGATCCAATATTTTTGTCGGACAGTTCCAACCTTGTAGCTTCAACCACAGACTTGGCCTGTCGGTCTTATCAAATGCCTTTGAAAGGTCCACAAAGGCTAAATAGACCGTAGGCGCCCCGTCTTTGACTTTTGCTTTCAAGATGTTTAGTACCATAAGATTGATTGAGGTGCATCCACTTTTTTTAAAGCCCGTTTGGAATTGATCTTTCGACTGGGTGTCTGTTTCCCATGCTCGAAAGTGCTCAAGGAGGCGGGTAGCGTATAGTTTTCCTAATATGTTCAGGAGGGCGATAGGCCTGTAACTTGCTGGTTCTTGACACGGACCCTTTTTGTAAATCGGGACTATCACCGCTTTCTGCCAGGATTCAGGCACCATATTCATTCTGCCGCATTCTGCGAATATTTTACTGATCATTTCTGCCCATTTTTCAGGAAACATGTTTAAGTCCGTATTCGTGAGTCCATCAGGACCCGGGGCTCTGGATGATTTCAATTTCCGTATGGCTGCTTCAATGTCTTCTGCGTTCGAAAGATCAACCCACGATGTCGACGGGCTCTGCTTTCTCATTTGTGTGTCGATGGTTGGACCTTCAATTTCTGTAGTGAAGTATTGAATCCACCTTTCTTCGGGTACTGCGTTAGACAAAGATGCAGACTGTGTGCAGTTCGTCTCTTTTATCAACCTCCAAAATTCGCTAGATTTTTTTGTTTGTAATTTCTGCATCATTGCTTCGGCGTCATTTTGATATTGAGTGGTTCTGGACTGTTTGCGCCAGTTGTTGTAGCTTTTAGCTTCCAGACGCCAGTTCTTCCAATCGACCTCGGCTTTAGATTTCTTCGCTATTCTTAGCAGTCTACGGCCCACTTTTCTTTTTTCCACCAACGTCTTATCATACGTATGATTGGTGTCGAAAGGTTTCTTCGGTTTTTTTGAGTCCTTCACCTGGAAGGATAGTATTAAAGGCAAGTAGTTCGGTCTTTCTTTCTTGTCGTTCTGGGCCTGATCAATTGCTCTTTTCTTCCAGGTGTGTTTGATTTTCACAATATCTTGTTCGGTTATCCGTAGACGGGTCTGTTGTAGGTTTGTCTCAATCGTCCAATCTTAAGTTCTCGATATCAAAGTTGTAGTAAGCCAGGTACAACAGAGTAGATTCTGGTCACTATGGATGTTTTTTTGGACCTTAAAACCTATCAGCCCATGCGTAAGACCATCAGAAACGAAGATATAATCCAACGTTGCTTTGGACCCGTTGCGTTCCCACGTGGGACTGTTCGTTTGGTTGGGGAACAGAGAGGCAACATTTTGAATACTTCTTTGGCTGATTACTTCATTTCAGGCTTTTCCTCTCTCAATGGTGGGATCAACACCTCCCCGCTGCGTGATGGAACTTTGTTTGTTGACCAGAGCCTCAGTACATTTTGCATTCAAATCGCCGCAAATGATAAACTCGATTTTATCGAATTCCGCATACAGCTGGTCAATTGTTTCAGACATATTGTCGCAGAAGGTTTTTATAGACATTTGCTGTGGATTCCAATAACAGTTCACCATGGCCACTGTCTTTTGAAAGCCGTTTTCCATCTTGGCCTTTCCCTGGGTTTGCGTTGTCAAGATGACCAAGATTTCGTAGGACTGTTTCCACTTTCTTGGTTCGGCCTTTGACTGCGGGAGAGATCATCACTGAGAACCCGTCGATTACTGGTTGGTGTAGAAGCCAGGTTTCCTGTTGGCATAGGATGTCATAGCAACCCAGATCGACGTCTCCAGGTATCGTGAGGTGCGAATGGCCTCTCGTATTCCATGAGCCCAGAATATAGGATTCCTTTATGGGTTGCTCGCTGCTTTTTTCGCTGGGATTTTTGCTGGGATCGTTGAGGCAAGCTAACCCTGGTCGTTGCTATTTGCCATTATTTTTCATCCAATTTTACATTAGCCACTTCTATGGACCTTTAGGTTGTCTTTCGTCTTCCGTTTTTTCCTGATGCCTTACATGATTATTTATCGTGTCCTCTGTGAGTTCTCGGTCTGACCTGCTGCGCGATCTGACTTGTCTCTGATCCTCTCTATTGTTTCTCGTTGGGTTCTCAGTCCAGTCAAAATGTTCCTTTATGCGTTGATATTGTCTTGGGTTTGTGTGTTCTCTTTCCATCGGGTCAGTGGGCCGTTTAGCACCCCTTTCTTGATAGTGTGAACGTCTGAATGTTTCCTGCCTTTCCTGGGTCTTATGCCCTCGGCTTTGATGGTATAAATCCTCCGTTTTGGATCTGTAATGGTACTGGAGTTTTGGCTTTTCCATCTTTTCCTCTTCATGGTCTTGCCTATTCGTTTTCCTTTTTTGTTCCGTCAAAGAAAAGCCCAGTTGCTCGAATTCTTCATAGACTGACTCATCAATGTGTTTGATGGGGGCTGCTTTCAAATGCAGAAAAACTTTCGCCTTCTTTTCCCTATGATAGGGTTCCACAAGCACGAGGTCCTCTGTTCTAAACTTCTTCAGCGTTTGCATTCTCCTTGTTATTTGGAGTATTGTCGGTCTGTTTAGAAAAAGGAGGTTTTTGTCTACATCTCTTTGTTCCAGCTTGAAAACTCGTATCTCTTCTTGTACTTTTTTTCTATTTTCCATTTCGCCTTTTTCTACTCGGTACTTCCGCGGGCTTCTTTGGATATCTGCCCTTTCGCGAGCTGCTCGTGGTTTGGGGGGGCTTCTTCTTGTTCTAGATATGTATGTCTGGAGCTTCTCATTTTCCGCCGTCGCTTGGGCTCAACTTCCTGTGCGACTGACAGGCTTGATGCTTTATTTTCGCTCTGGATGAGACCGTCCGTGTCCATCTTGGACTTGACTGTGGGATTTTCAGCCCGATCTGTGCAGGTCATTTTTACCCCACCTTCTATAGCGGGTTCCCTTGACTCCTGTGACCCCTTTTCTGAGTAAATAGAGATGTTCATTAAGTCGGTACATCCTAGGAATTTGTCTACTGTTCTTGGAGATCTCACGGGGTCGGTCTGCTCTGCTCGAGATCTAAGATCTTGTCGATTTTTGTTGGGTAGTGATTTACCCAGGCGCAGCCCCCTCACGTCTACTTTTACCAACGTTTTGGTGTCCTTCTTAAGGTTTAATTTCCTTTCCGTCAGGTCAATTGTCGGTGGCTGCGTCTTTTTTGCTTTGGCTAGTAGCCCCCCTTCTGGTTTTTCTTGTGTCAATCTGGCAGGGTTTTCTTTTTTCCATTTGTCTGCGGTGCGGGCTCATCTACAGCATCATCGCAGGCAGATGTCCTTGTTATAGACCTTTTGTTCAGTAATTCCAGGGTCTCGATATTTTTTTCCAACGCTTCAATTTTAGTTTCCCACATTGTTTTCTGTTTGAAGTTTTCTGGGATCCATCTGTCGCTCTTACTAGTTGGGTCCCGGTCGAGTTTTCCATGTTCTCGATCTTTTTCTCCAAAGCTTCGATTTTCCTTTCACACTGAGTTTTCTGATTGAGCATTTTTTCAGCATTTGCTAGTGGAAGGCTATCCATCTGGGCCAATTTCGCCATTATATTAGAAAGAATTGCTGTGTTGTCTTGTACGTTTTCTTTAATTGTTTCATACATTTTACAGAAGCGGGCTAATACAATGGTCATGGCCTACATGATAGCAATCATTTCTGGTTTCTTATTTGGAGATTCATTTTGTAGTGCCACCGCAATTTCGCTGAGTCGTCTCTTTTTCGGTGAGGCTTGGGTTTTATCCGATCTTCTCAATACTGCTGATGAGTCTAGGCCAGGGCATTCCCCTGTTACTTTTAGATTTCTGTCGAGGTTTACAGGGTTTCTTGGTGATACAAATTTCGTAGATGACGAGGGTGAAACAGAGGGTAGCCTCCTGGACAGATGGGGCTTTGTCCAGGCCAGGCGATCATTTCTGTCCTGCTGTGCCTGCGACATTCGATTGGATTCCCAATCAGATTGAACCCCCTTTATCCCATCTTCTTCCTGGTCTTTGTCAGAAATTAGTATCTCCTCTATGGTTTGTGGCACCCCATTCGGGGGACTTTGGATCTGGGGACACTCGATCCTTCCGCTTGGATGGCCATTTATGCTCGAAAGGACCGATTCTGCACAGCACAATTAGGAAACCAATTTGGTCCCATAATTTCCCTGGACCAACGTTTTATTTCACATTGCAGAAGGATGGAATTCTGTAATGATCTGTACGTTGAAGTACGTTTTTGCAGCATATTTTCTTGCAGCCACCAGACGACACACGCTCCTATGATCTTCTGCCCATAAAATGCTGATGCAGGTGGGAGACTTGCTGTTTTGTCTTTCACATGCAGATGTTTTTAACTTTTATATCGGACAGGTCTCTCTTGAAAGACTCTGTACAGAGGTGGATTTGTAGCTGTATCCTTATCTCCTGTCCCTGTAACTATGACATTATCCTCATTCAACTCATTAAAATCATATAATGCACTGTTCTGGACTCAGATAAAGCATTACTTTTATCTTCTTCCTTATCATCATCAACATCATAATCAGTGAGTGTGGATAGAGGAGACTAGGAACCTTGCAAATGATGCCCCTATGCTCTTGTTTCTCACAGCTCATCTGTTGAAATATTTGAAAAACTCAGTTACCAATTCTATTTCTGCCCCATGTACAGTGGGCTCAATCTCCACTTCATGCTGCTCTCTGCAGCTGCCACTTTTAAGCACTCCTGGTAAGTTGGCATTCATCATGTTCACTTCTCCATAGCCACAATATGATATTACATTGCAGATTCAGTACGATCCACTGAATGCACTCTCTTGCATCAAAAGAATCCTATGGTTTGTTATTTGCCACTGCTCAGGGAATAATCATGTGATCTAACCGGTAAAAGGTAATGCACTCATGTGTAGAAACCGAACACAATGTCCTCCTTTTTTCCAAGAAGTATAAATCCCTTTTACAGCAACCGGTATATAGTTTGGCTAGTAGACGCCTAATACAATAGATCAATTAAAAACTATTCACTCAGTTACAGAACAGTAATCTGATTTTCAACCTACAAAGAAATACAAGATTTGAACACAAGATTGAGCACTGATTTACACTAACTTCTTGCCTATTTCCATACGATTCAGTGTTGTTATCGTCCTCGCAGTGACAAGACATGCCACATTAATTTACGCAATGTGAGGTGGTTATTGGGATGTAGTACTCAGTAAGAGTGCTACTATCAGATTGGGTACTTCCCTTGTTTTTTGTTAACGGAGATCAGCTTTCAAGTGGGGAGAAGCTCAAATTCAAAAATATAAACAGAAAGCTGATTACCCCTCTCTTCGCCCAAATGTCTTAGATTGGTGACACTTTAATTAACCTTTTAATATATATTGGTCAATCATTTTTCACCACAATGAACATTTTTCATACTGAAAATGTATTTTAGTTGGGGTACAGAGAGTGGTGGTATTGTATGTGGGTGGGGTAGAGAGCACAGTGGTAGGGTGGGAGTGTGGGGTAGAGAGAGTGGGTGGCTGGGGGTAGAGAGAGTGGGGGTAGGGTGTGCAGGTGCAGGTAAAGAGTTGGGATTGGGTGGGCGATGAAAGAGTGTGGGTAGGGTGGATGGGTGAGTTTCAGTGGAGAGAGTGGGGGTAAGGTGGGTGAGTGGGAATAGATAGGGAGTGGATAGGGTAGGTTGTGGTAGTGAGAGAGGATTTGGTGGGTGAGCATAGTTAAGATATACATTGGGTTGGTAGGGGTAGAAAGGGTGGGTGGGCTAGAAAGAGCCAGGGAAAGGTGGGTGGGTTTGGGTACATGGATCGGGGTTAGGGTGGGCGGTTGGGTGAGGGCTGGGGTAGGGTGATGTATGGTAGATAGGGTGGGGGTAGGTTTGGTGATGGTAGAGAGAGTGCGGATTGGGTGAGTGAGGGTAAATAGGGTGGGAATTTGGTGGGTGAGGTTAGAGAGGGAGCTGGTAATGTGAAAGGGAGATGGTATGGTGGGTAGCATGGTATGAGTGGGTAGGGTTAGAGAGAGTGGGGATAGCGTGGGTGAGTGATGGTAATTGGATAAGGGCAAAAAAATGAAGAACAAAGCAGCCTCAGGAGGACTTGCCAAAAGTAGTCCACAGTAGCCCAAACAAAAACCCAATCAGCACACATAATGGTAGTGGGGTGCGTGGGTGATGGTTAGAGAGAGTGGGGTGGGTGGGGGTAGAGAGAGTGGGGTTGGGGGTAGACAGAGTGGGCCTGGGGTGGGTTTGTCTTTTTAAAAAGGCAGCCTCAGGAGGACAAAAAATGATCTGTCATCAAAAGTAGCTCAAAGTAGTCCAATTGCCTGTGACAATAGCCCAAAATACCCCAATATGGAATCACTGAGCAGCTGGGAAATGGAAAGCCCAGCACTGACTTGCTTCATACAAAGCTGCTGATTTGAGCAAATATTGTTAGGGGACTTTTCATTGTCTGGGTTTACAGCGAGGAGTTTGGAAAACTAGATTTTAGTGGTTTGGTAGTTTCATGCCATGGCATTGCCAGTTGCTATGCCAACCAGATATGTTCAGTTCACAACCAGCATTCCCTCTCTCGCTGCTGCTTTGGGCAATGTTGTGACCCAAGCGCCAACAAAGGAAAACATTTTCTTTTACTTTTTTTTTTGTTGTTGCAATTGTTGATCTTAATACAGAAAAGAAATATCTATATGCCAAAAAATGTTCTTTCCAACAAGCACGTTGGTCGCAGCAGCTTCTGGAATAGAAAATAGCTGAAATAGAAACAAAAATACAAAAGCCAATTGTTTTTTGATGTTGAACTTTAAGTGGACCTTTTATTGCCTAAATAAACTCTCTCTATTACCACCCACCCACCATACCTCGAAATTTTCTACACCCAACTACCCACCTTATCTTCACTCTTGCTACCCCACCCATTCTACCCCACTGCCTCTGCCCCACCCTACCCCACTGTCTCTACCCCATCTCACCAACTCTACCACCACTCTCTCTACTCTCTAAAGAAGCCCACTCCCTCTACACCCACCCTCTCACTCTACCCACACTCCCTCTATCCCACACTCCTACCTCCACTCTCTCTACCCCAAGACACCCTACCTCCACTCTATCAATCCCCACACACCCACCCACCCTACCCCCATACTCTCTCCCCCACTCTACCTGAACTTTCTCTGCCCCACCCACCCTGCCTCTACTTATTCTACCCCCCATTACCGCTACCCTCTCCACTCCCACCCACCCACTCGACCCTCACTCCCTCTACCCCCACCCTCCTACCATAAACCCACTACCTCTAATCCCATACTATTCCCTGTATTGTGGTTCACTCCCTACCCTAGCAGCCACGCACTGGAACGCTCTGCCACCTCACCTAAGACTCATTCAATCCCACCTAGCCTTCCGTAAGGCTATCAAAACCAGACTATTTGTTTAACCTGAACCTGTATCGTCCACTGCATATATGCGTACCAATCTGTAACTAAGAGCCCTCCTGGCACCTGTCTGTAATCCTAACTTT
Source organism: Ambystoma mexicanum (assembly GCF_040938575.1). NCBI lineage: Eukaryota > Metazoa > Chordata > Amphibia > Caudata > Ambystomatidae > Ambystoma > Ambystoma mexicanum. Next base: position 699,685,068 of record NC_090928.1, on the reverse strand, counting down.
GCGTATCCTCTGTAACAGCGCCTCAATGCCTTATGGGCTGCAAGCGCGCTTAACAAATGCAAATAAATAAATAAATTAATAAATACTCTCTCTACCCCGTATCGTGGTCCACTCTCTCTACCCCCACCCATCACCCTACCTCCTCTCTCTCTAATCCCACAAACCCTACTTCTACTCTCTCTAACAACACAATTCCACCCTATGTACTTCCACTCTCTTTAAATCCACCCATCCACCCTACCTCCACTCACTACCTTCACCAACCTACCATAGCATATTCTCTACCCCCGTCCACCTTACTCTCTCTAACACCACCCACCCACTTCCCCTCTCTGTACTTACACTCTCTTTAATACCACCCATCCAGCCTACCGCCACTCACTACTTTCACCAACCCGCCATAGCCTATTCTCTACCCCCGTTCACCTTACCCGAAATCTCCAATAGCTCAACTTGCTCTTTCCCCACACACCTACCTTACCCCATCCAACCCACTGAACCCTCACTCTCCCTAACCTGCCCAACCTACCATCACTCTCTCAAAACCCCCACTCTCTTTACCCCAACCCCCTACCTGCTCTCTCTTTAGCCCCACACTCTGATCTCCAACTCTCTCTTCACAACTCTCTCTATCGCCACCCACCCTAGCACCACTCTCTCTACTTATACCCACTCTCTCTACCCACACTCTCTACCGCCACTCGCTCTACCCTAACCCATCCAAACCCCACCCTCTCTACCACACCCACCCACTTTACCCACTCTCTCAAACCACCTATCATACCTCCATTCTCTCTAGAACCTCCCACCCACCATAGCTACAATCTCTCTACCCCACCCACCCTACCCTCACTCTCTCTCTATGGAACCTCACCCAACCTACCCAACTCTCTGTATGCCCACCATTCATACCCCCACTTTCTAGCTCCAATCAGCCAAAATACCCCAAATACCTCTACCGTCACTCACCCACACTACCCCCACTTTCTATACCGCACACAACCACCCTACCTCCACTCTCTCTACCCCCACCCCCACTCTATCCTCACGCTCTTTACTCCACTGACCCACCCTACACGCACTATCTCTACCCTACCCAACGTGTTGCCACTCTCTCTGCCCCCACTCTCTCTATTCCCATTCTGTCTACCCACACACGTCCACCCTAATCCCACTCTTTCTACATCCACCCACTCTCTCTACTCCCACCCACCAACTCTACCTGCATGCTCTCTACCTACACTGACACTACCTCCACTCTCTCTACCCCTACCCACCCACCCACCCTACCTGCACTCTCTCTAGCCCCACCACCGTATCTCCACCTTATCTGCACCCATATCTTCACTCGCTCTATCCCAACCTACCCTACCCCACTCTCTACCAACACCCACCCACTGTACCTCTGCTCTCTCTATACTTGCCCACCCATTGCTCTTTCTCTCTCTCTCTACCCCCACTACCTCCACGACACATGCACCCTACCTTCATCTCTCTATGCTTATCCAGCCTACCACTACTCTCTCTACCCCCACCCACCCTAGCTTCACTCTCTACCTCAACCCACCCTACATCCACACCCTTTATCCCTACCCATCCACCCTACCAACACTCACTTTTCCCACCTACCCATCATACCCTCACTCTCTACCCCAACATCCTTACCCCCACTCTCTACTGCACCCTTCACGCACTTGCTCTTTCCCCAACCACCCACCATACCTCCAACCACCCACCATACCTCCACACACCCATCTTACACCCACTCTCTCTACCCCATCCACCCACCCTACCACCATTATCTATACCCAACCACCATGCCCTCACTTTCTACCTGCACCCAACCACCCTACCCCACTCTCACTACCTCCACCCACCCCTCCACCACCACTCTCTCTACCCCAACCACCTGCCCTACCACCACTCTCTCTACCCGCACTGATCCAAATTATTTTCACTTTCTCTACCCCACCCACCCTACCTCTACTCTACCTCCAACCACCCACCCTACCACCACTCTCTCTACCCCACCCACCCTACCCCCACTTTCTATATGGCCGTCCACCCTACCCCACTCTCTCTACCTCCATTCACCCACCCTACCCCCACTCTCTCTACCCCCACACTCTCTATCTCCAATCACCCAGCCTACCTCTACTTTCTCTACCCTCCCCGACCCTCCTCCACTCTCAATACCCCACCTACCTCTCTATACCCCAGCCGGCTACCCTACCTCCACTCTCTCTACCCCATCCACCCATCCTACCTCCACTCTCTCCATCATGTCACCCACCCTACCCCCACTCTCTGTACCACAACCCACCGTAACCCTACTCTCTCTACCTCCATCCATCCAGCCTACTCCCACTCTCTCTACCCCACCCAACCTCTCCCACTCTTTCAACCCCTACCCACCCACCTCTCTCTACCCCATCCATCCACCCTACCCCCACTGTCTCTACCACCACCCAACTCTCTTTACAACCGACCTACCCCACCCCCACGCTCTACCCCTCTCATTCTTCCTCTCACACTCACTCTTTATTTCATACTCTCTCACTGTTAACCTTTCTTGCTCATATTTCCTCTTGCTCATCATCAATGGTACCTTCTCTCGATCATTTGTTCCCTTGCTCTATTCTCCTTCCTTCTTATTCTCTTGCACACCAGGGCCCCTTATCGAAACCTCCTTTGAAACTTTGCACACTCCTCCTTGCATCCTGGTGCTCCTATGCATGCAAAATGGAACGAACAGCAGTAAACACCCAAACTATTGGTTTTCCCAATCCTTGCATCTAAAGAGTAGAAGATAAGAGGTGTCTCTGATATATAGGGGAAGAAAATTCCATAGTCTAGTACCCAGGGCAGTACATGACTTTCAGAAGCATTTGTCCTTTTTGTAATGTAGGTATTATTATCTTTAGCTTCATAGATAATCTTGGGAGTCTCAGAGGCTCATAGCACATAAATCACTCTTTGGATCATTATGAGAAGTTTAAATGTTATCCTTGCATTTACTGGAAGCCAAAGTATTTGCTTCAATACTGATTTTGTAGTATGAGAGTTATATGCAGCTCCAAGATTTCCATATCCAATGGCTGCTGCAACTACTGCTACTGCTGCTGCTGCTGCCTTCTGAGGGGCACACCGCAGAGGCAGAGGATGTGCAATGTATGGGGCAATGAGGACCATGCCCCAAACATCCATCTTGGCTTATCCTGGTTATAAGGATAGATTGTATTGAGCCATGCTCTGTGTAAGTAACACTTGCTTTACCAACTGCCTAACTCTTTAGCAAGTCAGCCTTTTCACCCCTTTCCCAAATGCAAACAATGTTATCTGCTAAATTGCAGATTTGTTCTCTGGCACCATGTAATTGTTTTGGTTTTTTACAGCATAATACTTTTGTTTATTTACAGCACGTGGTTTTGATCTGCTTGCACACTGTCCCATACTGTTCCACTAAGTATCTGCGATTCTGTGTTGAATGGGGGAGAGATATTGGGGCAGATCTTATTTTATTCATTAAAAATGGGTCCTCCTATGAGTCCAGTAGGTGTGGGGGAGTTGACAGACTTTGCTACTATCCCACCAGACACAAGAGAAGTCAGTCAGTTGGGCAAAGGTATACTAAACACATGCACAAACCTTGCATAGAAACTATGAATTCTGAAGATGAACATGTCCTGACTATGGAAGCACACTTTGACCACAGCTAGAAGGGACACCCTACAACTAGCCTATCTACATTTCCATATTACCATAGTGCGCTTTTTATACTCAACCCCAACTATCATTGGCTGTGCCTCTTGGAAAAAAGATCACTGTCACTTTAAGACAGGCAGGCTACACCGTTATGCCATTATTCTGAGTAATAATTGAAGATCCACTGTATGTTTTTTGGTTGTTATTGTTGCTCGATGCTGTAATGATCTTTGATCACGGGCTGTAGCTTTTTCTGACTGAAAACCTATTTAAAGCAGTATGTTTTTCATCATCAGTTGACTTCCCATGTGTTCTTTGGAAGAATGATGGGTTGTTTGGTGGAGACTATGGTTTTCTTCCCCCAAACTCCAATTGGGTGGTGTTGAGCCTTCCCTTAACATGGTGCCGGCACTGTTTGATGAATGTGCCTCTGGCAGTGCGAAGACAGCTAGGAAGTATGATCATGCTCTTAGTATCGTTTTTTTTCTTTCTGATTTTCATACCATACAGCAGTGCCTAATTTGTAAGTGCTTTACAGAGACCTGAAGTAATGCGGGAGGGTGTTAGATCGCGAGAAATGTTGGCCTCTTAGCACTCGGCACTCTTTGAGCTTGTGCCTCAACCCTATAAATTGGGGAGCATGCATCTTCAGTTGCCAGCTCTAACACGCCCTGCAGGGGGGCAATCTGCAGTCAGACAGAACCTTGAGAGCATCATGTACATCAGTATTTTATATGTAAAATCATGGGAGGTTTGTTTGCCATCGAGTAACCCAGATGACTGCATCATCCATATCTAGCCTGACAGAATTCTCTCTCAATGGCAGAAAGGCTTCGGACAACACCATTCCCCACAGTGCCCCCTAGTGCTCCAAGAGGCATATCAACAAGCAGGCTGAGGCATCTATTAACACCTACAAAGACTGACACTTTCTAGTCACATACTTTACCAAGGCCGTTTGCCCCTTCAAGGTCATACTTTCCAAACATGGATTAAGTACTTGCCATGCTCGCTGATGCCATACAACCAAGAATGTCTGACTGAGGGCACTTACCATTGTGCTGGGCTTCCTGTAATTGATCAGGTGTCTTCTAGTACTGCATCCTCATAAACCAATGCATTCTGTTCCTGCGGATTCTGCAGCTTAGGTTGTGATTTCATTGCTTACTCGTAAATGACTTCCTCCCACCTAAAAAATGGCCAACCTTCTGTGCCAGCCGAGCCCATCTTAAAGGAAATTATGAAGACTTCAAAATGTTCGGGCAGGTTCTGATACCAAGCCAGCCAACCCTCTTGCAAGCATAAAAAGCTTAAGAAGGAATGGCGCAAGGAAACCATGGAAAGTCATTTAGAGTTGCGACGAAAAGTCCTGTGTCAGAATCACAAATACTCACTAGTAAGGGGTGTATATTTCAATGTTCCTCTCAGACTACTTGATACTCCAATGGGAGTTTCACAGTTTACTCCACCGGGCTTGTCTTCTCCAAATTTTGAAAATGTTCCCAGAGCCTATTCTTCTAATGGATTGCATCCTCCCACAGATTCCTCATCTTTATAGACACCCTGCATTGGAATCTGATCTTTGAAACGTTCAGCAGGGGTCATAGTGTAACAGGGCACAGTCACTGCTGCTCGAGATCTATGGTTCTGGACGTGACATCCTCCACTATAAGTAACACACACCACACCCATGACCTAATTTCATTTATTCTGTATTCTCAGCACACTGTCCATGACTGTAATGCCAAGTGGTCTCTTACTGATCAGAAAATATTTGTGTGGTTTCTCTGTGCAGATCATGTTGATCAATGTAGTTCATGTCAGTCGATGAACCCCAAGGTACTTCGGGAGCAGGCTGCTAAATTGGTTGCTAGACCATCCCCTACCATATCTCTCCCCAGCCACCCCTCCCTCCTCCTTAGAAGGGACACACAGGCAAGGAAAAGATCTTGCTCTTAAAGAAGATCACACATTTGTCCTCATCTTTTCATAAGTGGTTCTGTTCGAGGAGCTATGAGAGCGGGGACTCCTGTGATGGTAAGGCGTCCTTCCAGAAAGGAGTGGGAGCAATTGAAAACCCAGATGTAGGAATTATTCACTAAGGTCTGCGGGAGGTGGGTGGAAGCTTCGATCTCAGTGTCTGTACCAGTGCCATTACCCGCTGTGCCTCTGGCCAGTAGAAGTGCCTCACGAGGGTAGCTACCATATGTTCCAGACATCAGCGGATTCAAGCGGTGACCCAATCGGCATCAGCTCTGCTCCAGCCCATTACTGCTAAACCCTGAAAGACTCAATTGGAGTGCTGAGTTCCAGAATCCAGGGCAAGCAGTTTTACAAGGAGGGAAACCTTGGTCTTTTTCTTTTTGAGCAAAACATCAGTTTCTGTACTGATCAAGGATGATGTTGGAATCCTTAACCTGGCTGCAGCAGATTTGCAGGATGCAAGTCTTTTGGATACATTACTGAATCTTGCAATTCAACAAGCATTGCCCTTCAGTCATCCAAACTCAACCTTTCATAAAACCATTGAGATGGTGGTGGGATCATTAGGGCTAAGCACTCCTTTGAAGCCATTAGTCCAGTACGATCTAACATTAATTTTATACAGATGTCCTCAGAAGGGGACAGTTCTACCTTTCAGCGTAGCCATTACCTTCCCCCTATTTTTTCACTCTGGCTAGCCCCTTCTTTCTAACCTGGCGGTGGACTAGGCATTGGCATAAAAAGAAGCCAGCTTGTATAGACCTAGTCTTATCACACAACCCCCACAAATGGGAACCTGGCGGTTCAGGCAGCTACAGTGAATGAGAAGCCTGCATCCTGTTTCCCAAATTTACAGCCAGATGGAGACAGCAAAACAATAGACCTGCTTAGTAAGATCTTTGTGTCTTGGAGGGCATTAACACTTATTGTGCTTGTGCACATATACTCAGACAATGGTCTGTTATCTTGGAGGCTCCTAACCACCAATCAAAGGTACAAAAACCAAGATTTTTGAAACGGATTTCTGATGGCAAGAAGTTGCTGCAAAACATCTTGTATATGGCGGATTGTGCTTGCAGGTCTATGGGATGCACATCAAGGATGCATCACTTCTGGCTGAGAATTTCTGGGTTAACTGCAGATGTGCAGGCAAACTCCTAAATATGCTCCTCGATGGTACCAGACTCAAGGTGCTACCCTTTGAGCTGGCCTACGCTCCAACGGGTTTTAACAAGTTGATGTCATCTGGAGCTTGTCGCAGGAGGGAGAAAATGTACTTTTATTCTCTACTGCACGCAGAAAAGCCTAGACAACTAAAGCATTAAATCAAGGCATCACCCAGCATCTGCATATCCAAACAACTAGGGTCGACCGGTCGAGCACCACTTCCTCAATGTGTTATAATACCAGCTATACACCAATCAGCAGTCAACCACAGAACAGGCCAATCCCAAATGCTAAGATCAAAATCCTGCTGCGTAACCAGGAAAACAGTAGGTATTACCAACCCTCGGCCCTCAAACCCATAGGGGAAGTCAGCCTCCATGCTTGTAGAGGAGGTGGGTTTGGCCAGTGGATCACAATCAAGAATGATGGAAGTACCATTGAGCAGCAGCCAGAGACGCATGTCAGAGGCATTGCCAAACTGACAGATCTACTAACTAATCTCACCTTTCCTGCTCCTCCAACATAACCAATGCCACTGTACATGATTAGGGCCTATCTATACTATACAGAGACACCCTGGAACTAATCTAATGTTCACACCTAACACCTTTGCATATAATCCATAAATTCATCAACACAAATGTACACCAACAAAACAAAATCAACACCTAACAGTGATCTGTGACCCTAGACACCATATGGATACAACTAACCAGTGCACACAATGGCAAAACCCACCCTACATATCATATAACACACACAAACCCAACACAAACTTTAGCACACATCTGAGGCACTGATTTCTACCCATACGGTTACAACATGCAGAGCCTCTTGAACCAATTTCCACACTCAAGACACTGCTTACAGATGCCAGTTTCTCCTAGATCTGAACCTATCCTATCACCCTATCCTCACTAACACATCTGCCCTCTTCTCTTACAGAGCCACGTGAGCGCCTGGAGATGGTGTGGGGTATAAATCAACATAACATAACATCCCATTTGAGGCTCTTAATGACTATTAAAGCTGCAGAGTTTTGAAGCATTTGAAGGCATTGAATGTCTTGTATAGTCAATGCAGAGTGCAAACTGTTACAATAGTCGATTTGTGATCCAATTATAGCAGTGGGTTCGGTGGTGCAATGTTTTTCGGAAAGCAAGGATCTTAATTGTCTAAGAATCACTAAATTAAAGTTTGATTATGTTACTAATTTGATGGATCATGGACAGAGAAGCATCCTGAATCATGCCAAGAGATTTAGCCTTGCTTGAAATCTTTATGGAACAATTAGGTAAAGAAACTTCCCGGGGCAGCGTGATTTCTTTCCATCTCAATGAGGCATGCAGGATCAACAAAAGTTCACTTCTGGCTTGGTTTAACCCAATACATACTTATTTTCCAAGCAGAAAGTTGTTGAACATGGCCCACATGTCTGACCACCTTTTTACAAGCCCAGTATTCACAGTGACTTTGAGGTAATTTCTCCAAGGAGAATGAGGTAATGAACAATCTAATGCCCGTGGTGTGAGGTATCAGTACCCTTGTGCAAAGGAAATATGTGATCATATTTATGTGTATCTGTACCTTTATCTGGTGACTTGCTTATCATTGACGACCTCTTTATATACGTGAGGGGTGGAATGGTAGGCGGTGAAGTGAGCAAGAGCAGGAGGTATACTGATAAGGAGGGAGTGGGATGTTCTAGACTGTACCAGATTCTTGGCCGCTGTTCTAAGAATAGGCACACAGAATTGCAGAATAGGAACCCACATGCCAATCTTTCTCCAAAGCTCCCAGTGTTGAATTTGATAGTGACATCTGTACATATCAATTTTTCTTGTCAATATCTGTCACCTCACCAACAAATATTGGCACTATGTTTGGCACAATTAATCTCTGATAGGCAGGACACACAGCCTTCCAAGACATTGGGCCTCATAACGACCCTACCAGTCCGGAAAGAACGGTGGCGGTAAAACCGCTGCCACTGTTGTTTCCAGACTGGCTGATTAAGAGTCCTGCAGGCGGGTGCTGTCACTCCCACCAGGTCTGACTTGGCGGGTTTAACACCACCCGCCTGCAGGCGCAAATGGAAACACTGGCTCTGTCATAGACGGAACCAGTGTTTCCATTGTCCCCATCCCCATGGAGTCCTATTGGACTCCATGGGAAGGGGACTTACAGAATTCCGCCTCCGGAATTCCCGGGTCACCGGGGTCGTAATGACCCGGTGATTCCCGGAATCGCAGAGGCGGAATAGTAATACGGGTCCAGGCGTAGCCCGAACAGTTTTTCCGGCCTGGTTACTGCCGGACTCGTAATGAGGCCCATTGTCGTTCAATTACCAGTTGGCTCCTTGTCTTTCAATTGGGTTTTTTGCCCATGTACCTACATGTGATGGCAGTTGCCATGAATGCCCTATAAAGAGGAGGGGAGTGTGAATTACAGGCCTTTTCAAGCACATAGGGGTTCAAGTACCCATTTTCAGCTGCAACTTGTGGGGTTCCATGGTTCAGCACCTTCCTGATGTACCTGTGAAAGGTCCAAAACAGTTTTGATCCTCATGAACGGGCGAACTGATGAATCAACTGGATGACCCTGAGTCAATTGGGCCCCATGTCCTGATCAAATCCACAATATTATTATGATTGCATTCAGGAAATCCTGTTATTTATTTATTGTATGTTATTTATCTCCTCGTTTACATTTTTTGGAGGGGCTGGGGTCGTGTAGGAACCAAGCATGTGTTGCCAGTGAATGTGTTCAATATTTAATCTTACTGATTCATCAATTCATTTATTGTTTTCCTTTAGTCCATGCTATTTTCACAGTATCAATTATTCTGAATGCTTTCATTATTTCTATTTTTTATGAGATGCAGGGTATTGTAAAGACACAACTGCACTGTTCATGGAACAAGAGAAAAGGAAATGTACTACTGTAAATTCGCGAGAGGCTGGTAGCCAAATTATGAGTAAGGGTCGAATGTGTGTCTTCTCAAAACCTTTTTGGCGCAAGTGATGAAAGCTCCTCCCTTAGGGTGGGAATGGTAGCTTAAAACGTGCTGAGGAATTGCAGAGCATAAGGACATCTGTTATGTGAATGTGAGCGGCCACTGGGCAGAATGGGAAATTAAAAGGTCCAGACCAATGAACATATTTAAATGTTACAAAACACTACATCATTTTTGTATATGGGCATACTAATTGTGTACTGATGTTGGGGAGGCATGGTTTAAGTTCACTCCATGCAAGTCCCAAGAATGTTTTAACCAGAATTCCCACCAGCCCTAGCACAATGAACACATGCAGCAGGAGGACGGACTGAAAAATAAAAAGGTAGTGCTGATTGCCATTAGTGCAAATTGCTAAACACAGAGACGTGATATTACTAGTGTATACATTGCTTAAATGCACAGACCGAAGCTGGGATGTGTGCAGGTGGCTTAAGTTCACCATGCCACCCACACCGCCCCAAAGCTGCTAAGCAGTGAAGAGAAAGGACATTCACCAACAATACCGTTATGTGCACAGTACATGCTGCCTTGTCGGAGTTGATATACCAGGACAGCATTTAACAAAATGAGTTCTGCATGGCGCCAAATGGGGCTTGCACCTCTAACATGAACCAAACTAACTCAACGCTCATCAGAGGTAGATGGAAGAGTTTGGCATACATCATCAGTGAGCATTGTGATAATGCAGCATCCTCAGAGCCGCCAGGGATAAAGGCGTCCTACGATACGCCTCATCCGTGATTAGGCTTCATAAGTCTACTGAAAGTGTCCTTGGAACTGATGAGGAGGACCACATGAAGGAGGTTTTTTATTTTTATGTTTTACTATTATGTAGTTAAATTAAAACTTTGTAATACATCACATCATACATCACATCATAGTATAACATGGATGTTTTTATCACGCTGGGTTTGAGAAATGCCCCTGAGAAAGAAACTACTTTATAAAAAACAGCCATTATAGTAGGTCACACTTGACTTGCACACTGAGTAGGAAAAGTCACACACTAAGGAGCTAGGGTGTACGAGACCTTGCTATGAGGCTAACACATGACTTTCTATGTTAACATCTGGAAAATCCAAGTCTGTATATCTAAACAAACACACACTGACCCATCACATAATGCATGGCACCTATAAACAAGCAGAGAGGCTTGTGAACAGAAAAGTTTAGTTTAGAATACCATTGGAAACCACAGTACATTTGGTTGTCACTGGTTTTGATAACCCGCCAGAGTCAGTTCAACTAACTTTTAATGTTTAGTTTGTTAAAAAGGTTGCAGGGGTCATCCAGGGACGAGGAACCTATCGACTTGGATACATGGAGAGACTATTTACAGCTGCCCAGTGAGTGCATACAACTCCTTGGCCACCAAGGAGTTATATGCTGAGGCTAGTCCTGCACCAATTGTGATATGATGTGATATGCATTTACAACGCGCCTATACACAAGTGTTTCAAGGCGTGACGAGGCAAGGGAGGAGTAACAGAGGGATGACAGAGACAGCGATCTTACTAGGCCACGTGACATTGAGATCACGGAAGTGCTGGGGACGGGGGAAGGGGAAAAGTGCAGAAGGCAAGGGGGAGGGGGCAGTGCAGTACATAGGATAACAGTAACAAAATAAAGATAAATAAATAAATTAAATAAATAAAGACAATAAATAAAAAGTGCAGACAGCTGGTGACAAGTGCAAGGGTAGGGGCAGACATCAGGTGTAAATTGCTGGTAAGGGGCTGTAGGGATACATAAACAGTCCCTGAGTGCAAGGGTTGCCAGGGGGGCAGTGCAGGTGTGCAACTGGCTGGGAGGGGACCTGGACCCGAGATCAGAGGGTGGCCAGGTAAACCAGTGCAGTTTCAGTTTCAAACAGAAGATCAGCAAGGGAGAGGAGGCGAGAAAGCAGAAGCAAAGAGGAAGGTCTTGAGGTGTTTCAGGAACCAGAGAAGGTTCTCCTTAATTTTCAGAGAGGCAGGGAGGTTGTTCCAGAGGGAGGCCTCAGCAGAAGAAAGAGATCTACCACCAACTCGTTGCATGGAGAAGTGACTGACCCTGAGGGAGTTCAAGGCAGATGAGCGAAGAGCTCGAGAAGGAAGATATTTAGGAAGAGATAGTTGAAGGTATTGACGCCCCAGACCACAGAAGGCCTTGTGGACAATGCAGAGGGTTTTGAACTTAATCCAAGCCACAACTGGGAGCCAGTGGAGAGATTTCAGTCCAGGAGAGATACTGTCCCTGGGCTTGAGGCCAAGGACATGTCTTGCAGTCCTGTATTGGATGAGTTGCAGAGGGCGGAGAGTAGAGGCAGGCAGATTTAGAAAGAAGCTGTTTCAGTAGTCCAGCCTAGAGAGAACCAGAGCTCTGGAGACAGTGAGCTCCTGGGGGAAGGAGAGGAAAGGAAGAATACCCCTGAGGAGGTGCAGCTGGTAGTGTGACTTCTTAGAGACATCAGAGATGTGAGGTGAGAAGGAGAGTGTGGAGTCAAAGATGACCCCAGGGTTTTTAGCCTCACAGGTGGGAGCAGCAAGAGAGCGTAGAGAGGCTGGCCAGAGAGCGACAGGAAAGGAGGGAGCAGGTGAGTTGGTGAGGAGAATCTCGGTTTTACTGCCATTATGTCAAGGAGTTCCCCCCTTCTCACCTGGGTCCGATGTTTGCTGGTGACTTTGATCGCTGCCTTCTTGCAAACGCTCCTGGTCTTGAACATCGCTGCTCGAGATTCGTCTGGTTCCAGGTTGCGTTTAGTTCCGGGATCAAGGAGTCCAGAAATCCGGGAGACTGGAAAAGGCTAGAAAAGCTCAGAACCAGGAAGGGGGAAAGGAAAAGGGATGGGTAATAGCACTGGGACAAGGGAAACAATACCGCGAGCTACGAACACATGCCTGGGCTACTCTGCAATAACATTGAGACGCGCAGAGCCGCGGAAGGCGTGGTCTATAAATAGACCACGCCGCGTTCAGCGCATGGAGCGAGCAAGGGCTTCAGCTCTGGACGGCCATGTTGGAAGTAGTACGGAATGCATGCCCCGTTGAGACAAGGACCAGGAGGTATAAAAAGGGGCGTGATCTGAAGTTCATAAGTTCATGACAGCATGCCTCCTCCGAAGGCCTTTCCCTCCAGGTTTGCCCGGGTGTATTAGGTGAAATCTTCTGAGCAACCGAGGAGCCTTGATATTTGAAATAGGTTCCCAGGTCCTTTCGCTAAATGGATATCCTTTCCACTCCACTTGATATTGAAGATGGCCCCGCTTATACCTGGAGTCACAAATCCGGCACACCTCATATTCCAGTTGGTTGTCAACCAGTAGAGGAGGTGGTCTACTGGGATTTCGTGAGGAATGGATGTAGGGTTTCAATGGGGATGTGTGAAAGACTGGATGAATTCTTTTCCAGGAGTCAGGTAGCTTGATTCGATATGAGACAGGATTGATAATCTCCTTGATGGGAAATGGACCATAGTAGCGGGGAGCCAGCTTGTTTGGTCGTAAGTGTCGGGGGAGTAGTTTTGATGACAACCACACTCGGTCACCGGCCGTATAGGATGGACCTGGGCTTCTCTTGGAATCTGCATACCTCTTGGTCTGTAATCTGGCTTTCTCTAAGTGTTCTTTAGCCTCCCGGTGAATGTTGATAAGAGTTGCGATCCAGGAGTCAACAGTAGGTACTGGTGTAGGGTCAGGAAGAACTGAAGGTAAGACGGATGGATGGAACCCCTGACTACAATAAAAAGGGCTGGTCTGTAACGCTGAGTGTTCGGAGTTGTTGTAAGCGAATTCCGCAATGGGTATCAGGAGAGACCAGTCATCCTGGACCTTGGTAACGAAACAACGGAGATATTGTTCCAGGGTCTGATTTGCACGTTCTGTGGCTCTGTTGGTTTGGGGGTGATATCCTGAAGAGAGGGCACGTTGGATTCCTAATACCCAACAGAGGTGTTTCCAGAATTGTGAAAAGTATTGGGGACCCCGGTAAGATATGATCTTGGAAGGAAGCCCATGTAGTCGGAATATGTGTCCCAGAAATATTCCAGCTAGTTCTGAAGAGGAGGGTAGTTTCATCAGTGGCGTAAAATGGGCCATATGGGTAAACAAATCTATGGTGACCATGATGGTAGTATATCCTCGGGAAGGTGGTAACTCCACTATGAAGTCTGTAGCGATGATTTCCCATGGTTTAGAGGGTAGAGTGGGCTGCAGAAGAAGACCCGCCTGTCTCTTGTTATCATGTTTATTTTGGGCACAGGTCTGGCTCCTAGAAGTAGGTGTCACCATTCAGTGAAAGCTTGGCGAATGGCTAAGAGTTCCTTTTCCAAGACGGAGTAGTGCGTTTCACTACGAGTCAAGGTTCTTGACAGATAAGCAACAGGGTGTTCCAAATCGTCCTGCATCTTCTGCTTCAACACTGCTCCTATGGCGTAATTAGAGGCATCTGTTTCCACTAAAAAGGGTTGACTTGTATCGGGTTGAGCCAATATGGGAGCTTGTGTGAACTCAGTCTTTAAACGCTGGAATGCAGTTTCTTGTAAAGTTGAGCAGACAAATGGGGTGTCCTTCTTTAGCAGAGCCACTATGGGTTGTACAATCTCAGAAAAGGTGGCTATGAACTTCCGGTAGAAATTGGCTAGTCCTAGGAAGGATTGGATTTGTTTCACGGATGTGGGAGTAGGCCAGGCGAGAATGGCCTTTACTTTTGAGGGGTCCATGCCAATCCCCTCTGGACTAAGGATAAATCCCAGATAGTGCACAGAGGTAACGTGAAACAAACATTTTTCAGGCTTGACTAAAAGGTGATGTTCCCAGAGTATTTGTAGAACTGCCTTGACAGGTCCTTCATGCTTCAGAGGGTCCTTGGAAAAAATCAATGTGTCGTCCAGATAGACAATGACGAAGAGAAACAACATACCAGAGAACACCCTATCCATAAAACGTTCGAAAACTGCTGGGGCATTGGCTAGTCCAAAGGGCATGACCAGGTACTCGTAGTGGCCAAAGGGTGTTCTAAAGGCGGTCTTCCACTCGTCTCCTTCCCGGATACGGATCAAATGGTAGGCACCCCTGAGATCCAATTTGGTGAATATTACGGCTCCTCTCACAGCTTCCAGGATATCCGAGATCAGGAGCAGTGAGTGCATTGATTTAAGCCTCTAAAGTCGAGGCAAGGTCTGAGTTCCTTGGTATCCTTCTTGGGAACAAAGAACAATGAAGCACCCGCTGGAGATTTTGAGGGTCTTATGGTGCCATTTTCAAGATTAGTGTCTAGGTATTCCTGAAGGGCCTTTTTCTCGGGTTCAGAAAGAATGAACATTCTGCCGAAAGGAATTACAGCTGAGGGATCAGTATCTATGGCACAGTCTTCGGGCCTGTGAGGGGGTAAGGCCTGGACTATGCAGTAGAGAATACATCAGCATATCCCTGATAGGCCTCTGGAACTTGTATGATATTGGAAACCATGAGTGGTGTTTCTTGGTCTCTTGGTGGTTCCTTAGGAGTTACCGAGGAGGGATCCAGGGACAGACAGTGGGACATACAGAACTCTGAGCCCAGGAATAATGATCCTGCTGTCCAATTGATATATGGATTGTGCTTTTGTAACCAGGGCATTCCCAAAACCATGGGGTAATGGGCTGACTTAATGATGTCGAATGTAATCCGCTCTTGATAATGGTTTATGGAAAGTTGGATCTCTTTAGTCTGCAGGCTTATGGGCCCTGAAGAGAGTGGTCTTCCGTCTATTGCTTCCACCGGATGCATGGTGTTTCGGGTCTCGTATGGAATATGATGACTAACCACCCAGTGTTGATCAATGAAGATTCCCATAGCTCTGCAGTCCACCAAGGCCAGAATGGGATAGGTCTTGTCTTTGGAGGGTGACAGGAAAGCCTGTAGTATCACCAAACTGTTTTGTCCAGGAGAGTTCAAGGATGGAATTGATGTGGAGCAAACATCTCTCTCCCGAATCTCTGCTCCATTTAAGATCGGGAGCTGGCATTTCCCGAACGCCGAGGAGGTGCCAGAGGACATTCCCTGACTAAATGTTTGTCTGAAGGACAATACATACACAAACCCGTATGGATCCTTCTCAATCTTTCTTGAGGCTATATGGGTCCACGAAAGGCTCCAATTTGCATGGGTTCAGGTTCTGGGGCTGGACTTGTGTTGGCGTCCGATCTGGCTGTGCTCTCAAAGGACGTCTTGGGTGGGTTTCCCTTGGATTTCTTTCTTTCAGCCTTCCTTTCCTGGATGTGAAAGTCTATTTGCAAGGCCAGGTCCATTAGTGCTTGGAATGAATTTGGTCTGGCCACCCTGGCCAGTTCATCCTTGATCTCTTCGTTTAGGCCTCTCCTGAACAGGGTAAAACTAGCCTCAGGGGACCAGTCTGCTTCCTTGGCCAATTGTTTAAATCTGGTCACATAAGTGAGCATATCTTGGGAGCCTTGTTGAAAGTCCAGCAAGCGTTCTTGGGCAGTATAGACCTGCTCTGGACGGTCAAACATGCCTTTAAGGCCCTGTATGAACCCATCGTAGTCGTCTAGGAGGGGATCACCGGAGTTGACAAGGGGTGTTGCCCAAGTTAAGGCGTTGCCGGAAAGGTGGGATATGATGAAACCCACCTTAGCCCTATGAGTCGAAAAATAATAGGGCTTGAAGGTAAAGTGGACCAGGCATGAATCCAAAAATCCGCTGAGTGTTTTTGCCAAACCATCATACTTGTCAACAATACCGCCCAACAGGGCACCATCCTTTGTAGCAGAATCCCAGGATAAGACCAATTGTTTGAGCGCAGCGTTTTCCGCCTTAAGATTTTGAACCTCGGTTGATAGTTCTTGCATGCGTTGCATTAAGTCCTGCACAGCGGCTTCCATCTCGTTTTTAGGTTTGGTCGGGGCACGTCTCAAACTGTCAAGGAGTTCCCCCCTTCTCACCTGGGTCCGATGTTTGCTGGTGAGTTCGATCGCTGCCTTCTTGCGAACGCTCCTGGTCTTGAACAGCGCTGCTCGAGATTCGTCTGGTTCCAGGCTAGAAAAGCTTGGAACCAGGAAGGGGGAAAGGAAAAGGAATGGGTAATAGCACTGGGACAAGGGAAACAATACCGCGAGCTACGAACACAAGTCTGGGCTACTCTGCAATAGCATTGAGACGCGCGGAGCCACGGATGCGTGGTCTATAAATAGACCACGCAGCGTTCAGCGCATGGAGCGAGCAAGGGCTTCAGCTCTGGACGGCCATGTTGGAAGTAGTACGGAATGCAAGCCCCGTTGAGACAAGGACCAGGAGGTCCAAAAGGGGCGTGATCTGAAGTTCATGACACATTAAGGCAGAGATCATTGGTGACACACCACTCCTGGATAGCAGTCAGACAGTCAGAGATGAGAGAAGGAAAAGATGTGGCGGAAGGGAGCCTGAAAATGACTTGAATGTCATCTGCATAGCACTGAAAGTTGGAGCAGAATTCGGCAATGCAGTGGGCAAGAAGTGTCAGGTATTGTTTGAACCTGGAGAGAGGTTGGACCTCTGGGGAACACCACAAGTAGAGATAGAGACAGTGGAGAGAAAGGACCCAAGTTGGACCTTGGAGGGTCATTCGGAGAGGAATAAGTCAGCCAAGCCAGGGCCTGATTGGTGATACCCAGGCTATAACAGAGATGGTTGAGCAGGATGACATGGTTGACCATGTCAAACGCAGAAGAGAGATCAAGTAAGATAAGAACACAAGGGTTGTTGGAATCAAGGTTGGAGTGCAGGTCTTCACAGCTGTTCAGGAGAGCAGTTTACATGCTCTGGCAGCTCTGAAGCCAGACTGATGGTCCTGGAGACAACCAACAGATTCAGTGTGAAGATTAAGCTGGGAGATGGCCAGCTTTTCCATTAGTTTGCTCAGGAAAGGAATGATGGGGATTGGGCGATAGTTAGCTGGGTAGAAAGGGTCGGCCAAGAGTTTCTTAAAAAGAGTGTGCACAAGGGATTGCTTCAGGGAGCAAGGGAAGACTCCAGTGGCGAATGAGTGGTTGCAGAAAGAAGCCAGAGCAGGAGCCAGCGTGTTAATGTGGTCCTTGATGATTTTGGAGGAACATGGGGGAACCTGTTTTGACAAGACTTTCATAGATCGAACTTGTTTAGTAACAGGAGAGGTAGAGACTGCAGCAGGATTGGCCAGCTCCTTGCAGATTTTAAAGAGTTTGGCTGGGTTGTTAGATGCCCCAGAGATGCATGCTTGGATGCAGGCTCTCTTCTTGATGTAGACAGAGAGCCGGTATTACCTTTGGAGCAGGTGGCAGGCCAGTTTGTCAGAGGATGTACCAGAAGCCTGCCATTTCCTCTCTGCTACCATGCACTTGCCTTTAATGGTGACGAGATCTGAGTCATACCAAGAGTTGCACTTGGCTTTGGGCTTCAAGCGGGTCCTCATGACAGGGGCAAGAACATTGAGTGTATTAGATTTAACAGAGTGGAGCATGGAGAGGGACGTGTCAGGTATGAGTCAGCCAACTGGGGGGAGGAGGAGGGAAGAAAGTGGCGACGAAAGCCTTAGCTGACACACACTCATGGGTGGATAACTGAGAAGGTAGGTGGCAGTGCTGGAGTTGGCTTAGCCTAACGGGTAGAAAGGGTGAGCTGGGAGGAAAGGAGAAAGTGATCACTCCAGGAGAGAGGAGTGGTGAGAGGGATAGAAAAGGGAAGGTCTGAAGAGATCAGAGCATCCATGGTGTGCCCTGCAGAGTGAGTCAGGGCAGAGGGGAAAATAGAAAGTGAGAGAGAGTCGCAGAGGTCACAAAAGAGTCCAGAGGAAGGACAGGAAGCATCCAGGTGGATGTTAAAGTCTCCAAGAAAGAGGAGTTGAGTGGCCGAGAGGATGCTAGCCACAGTAAGGGAATGGCCAGGAGAGAGAGCCTGCGTGGGAATGACGCAGGCAGGAATCCACTAAGGGAAGATACAGGCTACATCCTCTGCGGAACACTTGGATCTGGGCACCGAGAGGATCTTGTAGCCAACAGGGAGGAGAGTGTCAAAGTTTGTGACAGAGCTGGCCATGAACCATGTCTCGATGAGGCTGAGGATATCGAGGTCAAGTTCCTCCAGGAGGCAGCAGATGTCAGAGAAGTGTTTGACAGCTGAGCGAGATTTAAGAGTGGTAATAAGAAGAAGGATGCTGTCATTGAAAGACATCCGGGGTGGGGGTACAAATCAGAGGTATGCCCTGCGGAGGTGTAGAAGCTGCCTGAGGGGGGGCAGAAGAGGAAGATGGAGGAAGATGGAGAGAGCAAGGTAGCCAAGGCGGAGACGGCAGGGAGAGGTAAGGAAGCCGAAGAAGGGAGAGAAGGGAGAGCTGGAGAAGACAGGAAATTCTGCTTGGTTGCCATGAAACTCTGCTATTTAGGCAGACTATGTGGTTGTCTTTCTGCAAGGGAAATCCAGAGAACACAAAAACAAAAATATAATCTGAGTGTAGTTGGAAAAGCACATCACATGAGAAATAAATGCATAATTTTTCAATGAAACTGTCACCCATCAAAAGGGGGCACACTTTGACAATTCTGACCCACTTTTCAGCAGAAAAATGAACGGCAGATAATAAAATATGTATTTTATTAATGACTGAAAGAAACAGCCCTGCACTTTCAGTGCAAAGGAAACGTGAATCCGGATCAGTAAAACACACTGTATGTCAAAGAATGAAGGCTGAGGTTAGAAATTGAAATATGGGACTTCCATTTCAGCCAGGAACAAATGGTGGGGCTCTGGACAAATTTCACAAAGAACTCCCCCATTAGAAGCCTGGCTGTTACATCCCCCCCAGCTGTTTACAACTGCAATAAAGCGTGGCTGCTAAGAGGTGTTGAAAACAGACTTTCCCTAGATTTGTTGTCTCTGAAAGGGCAGTTCTGAGCAGGCCAATTGCTTTAGCTGATGCATCCCAGGTATTTACAAGCTGTAAACAACTTTCAGGGGAATTGGAATCCTGTGCAAAAATAACGGGAAGTATACTGAAGCAGCAATCTGGTTTTAGAAAGGGCCTTTCTACTTCACTGAATGGGCTGGTCTTGAGTTGCCTTGCTGCGAAGTCATTTACCAAGGGTGGCCCTTCTCTCTTTGGAGCCTGGATTGATCTATCCCAGGTATTTGATATGGTTAATAGAAACTTATTATGGGGAAAACTGGATGCCTGGGGAATTCCTCCTGGCTTACTTTCTATCCTAAGAGAGTTGCATTCCAACAATTATATGCGGGTCAGACTTGGTAGGTCGGGTTTGCTTTCTGATTCAATTAGGATTACTAGAGGGGTACGTCAAGGCTGTCTATTAGCTCCCTTGCTTTTCATCCCCTTTATGGCGGATCTAGATGATTGGTTGCAGGATGTTGGTTTAATATCTCCTTCCATTGGTAATGCAAAAATAAATTGGCTAGCGTATGCGGATGACGTAGTTGTCCTGGACTATTCACAAGTGGGGCTGCAACGTCTGTTGTCCGCTTTAGAATCTTATGCTAGGATCAATAAATTAAGAATAAATCAGTTAAAATCTAAGATTCTTCTATTTAAGAGACCAAATAAAACAGTGAAGAATTCTGTTTGGAAGTTGGATCAATCTCAGGTAGAGATTGTCTCAGAACTAACTTATGAGGGAGCTGAATTGAGATCTTTTCCATTTAAGAATAGTCTGATGTCTTCTATTGAACTAAAATTGGTCAAATGAGGTGCTCAGATGAAAAAAAATTAATTCCAAGTTCGGCAAATTTACTATCCTTCCCCTAATAAGATTTTATATCAGGAAGGTAGTCCCCATTATTCTATATGGTTTGGATTATAACTCTGTAGCTTTGGAGAAAGAATGGGATGTAATCAAATCCAGGATCTGGAAACGTGCATTGGGTTTGCCAGATTGTGTTCCCATTGTCTGTTTGTGCTACGAACTTGGTCTCTCGTCTCTTAGATCGTGGTTAGATTGGAAGTGGTTGACTCTCTATAGGTCAATTTTAGTTCCCCCCAAGGACTCCCTCTTCGAGGAAGTTGCTATAGAGCTTGAACTAGAAAATAAATCTTTTCTGCACAGGTTACGACTAATATGTATGGAAATACTGTCTGGCTGTGACTGTGATGGTGAGTTGATTTTACAGAACCCCCTAAAAATTAAAGAAAAAATAAAATTGGCTGATTGGATTCACACGATCGATGATATGCGAAGAACCAAAAGATCGGCCTCTCTGACATTGCTGGATAAACATTTATCGTTTATACCGGCTTATTTAAAGAAGGCCCCTAGTCCTTGGTTTAGATCTGCCTTTTTGAGATTCCGTCTAAACTTACTCCCTACCCTAGAATTATTAGCTATCAGAGATAAAGAAGGGGGAATTGTCTCAATATGTGACAGGTGTTCAAGTAGCGAAGTCCAGACTATTAAGCATCTACTTTCTAATTGTCTAGGACCTGGAGCAGCAGGGCCAGATTTTTTGGTAAATTTGTTCATGATGAGTCTTATTTGAATACCGATGATTTTTGGGCAAGATTATCTTCTGGTAATGAGATGGCTTTATCAATTGAGGTCGGAAGAGTTTTAAGGGAATTGAAGTTAGTAACATTTTCAACTATTTGTGTTAACTTGTGTTGGTTAGAATTTCCTTTTTATTTTTTTTCTCCTTTTTTTCTCTATGATGTATGGTTTTATTCAAATTTTGTAAACTGCTGGTCAATATTTTCTTTTGTTTTAATTGTCTTATTTTAATATATTGTATGTTGAAATGTGTTAAAAGTCAAATCTTGGCTATTGCACTATAAATAAAAAAATAAATAAATTAAAAAAAAGAAAACAACTTCAAACAACCAAATTCAAAGAGACTAATAAAAAACACTGGAGGCAGGAGAGCTACCATTTGTCCAACATGAAGACTTACTATTAATTTAAAAGGACTTTTATAAAATAGGCCTTTTTCTCAGCAACCATAAGTTAAATTGTGCAGATCATTTCCAGACAATTTTGGTGATATAAAATCCATCCACCTGCAACTCAGGGAACTGAAATGGCCATCTAAAATGGGTTTCTGGCTGATCTGAAAATGTTCCAAATGTGAGAGTTGGCGTGCTGGTAGAAGGTCAGAATAGGAATATGGGTAATACATTACATGTTCCTAACTATTATGCTTTTGGTAAAAATGGCAGAAAATTGCCACATGTCCGTGTATCATGATGCAGACCTTGCTGTCATCTCATTTAATTCCCCATGATTAGCAGAATCGGAAAATATGTATATTATGGCAGTTATTCATAAAATAACTTTCTTGGCCAAATTAATGGAGATCATGGGGTCACCCCAACTGAACCGCCACATTGAAATGGCTGGCTGCCTCCATGACCACCAGTCCAGTTTTAGGGCTGCCAGAGGCACAGAAACTGCTGTTCTGAATACCCATGAAGACCTACTCTCCAGCCTGTTATGATCCTCCTCAATCTCTCTTCTGCTTTTGATGCAGACAACCACTCCATCCTCATAAGCCGCCTCCATGATACCCTAGGCATCATGGACTGGGCACTGGTGTGGCTGGGGTCCTTCCTTTCAAACAGACCTTCCCAAGTGCAAATGGACCCTTTTATCTCCACCTCACTCTCTGCCTGTGGCATCCCTCAGGGCTATATCCTATTGCCTTGGCTCTTCAACATCTATCTGGCCCCTCTGGACCACCTGATCTCCACTTTCTCCCCTGATTTCCACACAGCACTCTTTCAAGCTGCCTTCCTTTTCCTCTCCCTCCTCCTCCCTCATACCTGACTGTTTGACTTCTATTCTGGCATGGTGCTCTGCCAATGAACTCTGCTTTAATTCCAGCAAGACCAAGATCCTTCTCATTGGAATGGCAGCTCCTTGCTTCCCTCCCAATCTCTGATCCCACTCCCTTGGTCCCCTCCCATCACCCATTTTTCAGGCAAAAAAAAGATGGGATCATCTTTGACTCATCTCTCTCTTTCTCTCCACACATCATGGACCTTGCCAAAAATTCCAATTTTCAGCTGCACCTCCTCAAGGGTAATCTACCTTTCCTCCCCTTCCCCTAGGAGCTCACTGTCTCCAGAGCTCTGGTTCTCTCTAGGCTGGACTACTGAAACAGCTTCTTTCTAAATCTGCCTGCCTCTACTCTCCGCCGTCTGCAACTCATCCAAAACAGGACTGCAAGACATGTCCTTGGCCTCAAGCCCAGGGAGAGTATCTCTACAGGACTGAAATCTCTTGTTTTATGGCACCTGGAAACACATGTGTATAGGCACCATACACATGTCCAATAATAAAATAGAAAATGATGAGGTTTTGCAACATAACTCGTTTTTGCCAATAATGTGACATGAGAACGAATGGTGATTGCTACTAGAAGCTAACACATGTCTGCTCCTACTCTCTGACTCTCCCCACATCCCTTAGGAATGAGACCGCTCGCCTATCATTCCGCAAATCTCTCAAAAGGAAGCTCTTCAATTAGCTCACCTCCAAAACCTCCATCACATGCCGCCCACACGGCAGCCATCCCAGTTTGGTTGTTAGATACCTCTGTCTACCTTGCAACTGCTTAACGCTCAACTTCCTCTGTGTCAATGTCAATGTAACCACCATCTGTCTAGTAACAGGTTCACTGTAATCAAGAACCACAATCACTCCTGTTGTTAGCATGTAACTAAAAAAGCATTGATGCAACAGTGCTACAATGCCCCAGGGACGCGTTGTGCGCTTTATAAATGTAAAAAAACCATAAATAAATAAATAAGGCTATCCTTAGAGATGGCTGGAATTGGGAGGAGAAAGAAGGGTAACTGTCCAATCCTATTTGCGAATACTCTTGCAGGGTACTCCCCCAAGATTGTTAACCTGATGGTGTCATTGCTGCCATATAAAGTGGAATGCATTATGAGGAAGGGACAGAGCTGCTGAAATGTATCATTGGGGAGAACTGCTGAAAATTACCATCTGACAGCTGCCAGGAAACATCAAAAGGAGATTTTTCAGAGATTGCCTCTGGGTGGTTCTGTCTATTTCTATGAAGGCTTAAAGGCTGACTGAGTCCTATGATGGAGAGCGGGAGGCCATCCTTGACAGTAGAGTGACCACACCCCTGCCTTATCTTTCCAGAGGGTCCTGACATGCAGCTGGCTGTCCTGAACTTTAAACAGAGATTTTCAATGTAAGAAGAATGAAGCCCTGTGTAACCAAAAGGTGGGGGGATATACTGGCTTTAAATCCTTTACTTTCACAGTGGGCAGGGGGTGGGAGAGATGTATTCCACCATTGTAGCATTGTGGCAGCAGTGTGTAATATTGCCATCAGAGTCCCCAAGCAACACAACTGTCTACCCAGTAATAGAAGTGATAGGGTCATCATGGAGGATGGTTCAGGATTTACACCTATTGAACAATATTTTAGCTGCAGAGTTCCCAGTGGTCCCCAATACTTCCAGTATCCTGTGCAATATCCCCAACACAGTGGCCCATTTCACAGTGATAGACCTCAAGAATGCATTTTTCTCCATCCCCTTGCACCCTGAATCCCAGTATCTCAAGGCATTCACCTATAGAGGACAGAGGTTCAAAGACACTCATTTGCCACATGGGTATTGTGAGTCCCTGAGCATTTTTAGTAGGGTACTGCAAATGGACTTAGGAAACCTACAGGTACAGTGAACAGTAATTCAGTTTGTAGACAACCTTCTAGTGTGTCGCACAACAGAAGAGCATTGAACAAATGTCTCAGGCCTGATTCTAAGCTTGTGCTAATTATATTGTTGAAAGCAGACATTGTCCCCTCCAGTTTCCAGCACCACCATTCTGGGGTGGGTGGAAATACTGGGGGGGAAATTCTGTGCTTCCCATCAGCAAAAGCTGCATACATCTACTGTTTACATAGAAACATGTACTCCAGTTGCACTGCAAGCATTTTCTAAAAGACTGACACTTTTCTAGTTTAAGAATGTTTTCTTACATTTTCATTAAGCTAGAAAAGTGGTGCTGCAGTCTCGGAAAGCCATTTTTATTTAGTAAAAAGTGTGAAACAGCTTTTAAAAGCACCTCACTGGTGTCAAATTTTAACTACTCTTATGGATGTGCTAAGGCTGTGCTCCTGAGAGCAGAATCCCCTCACAGTGCCAGCCCTGCATTTCTCATAGTTGCTGAGGATATTGTTAAGCAGTAAATCAGGCTCATGCTAAAGTTGTGGCTTTGATGCCAGACCGCCACATTAACACTTCATCTGATTAGGGTGCTTTTAAAGAAAGTGTTTATCGTTCATAGGTGAACACTTCTGTGTTTTTGCATGCACCTGAGAATCAGGCTCTCAGTTGCAACTTGGACTTTATTGTCAGAAAAGGGATCCAAGGTCATCAAAGATATTTGCAATACTGCCAGCAAGATGTTGTGTACCTAGGGCAGATAATATCAGCAGCAGGGAGGAGATTAACACCAGAAAGGGCAGCAGCAGTACCCTCCACCCCGCAGCCAATCACGGTCAAGCAGATTAAGCAATTACTAGGATTATGAAACTATTGCTGGGCCTGGATATTCGATTATTCCACCTGCACCAAACCTCTGTTGCAGGGGTTAAAAGAACCAAAGAAAGTTAAGGGACATATTATATAATATGGACAGATGAAATTTCTCAATAGTTGCAAGGTCTCAAAAATGCAATCAGTAATGTACCCATTTTAGCAATGCCTGATTACCCTAAACAATTATTCTGGTTCTCAAATTCTAATGGTCCAGTGATGATGGCTGTTCTCACTCAACAGACATCAATGGGAAACAAGCCTTTGGCATATTAATGTGGTCTTTAGACCCAGTCATGCAGGGATATTTTCCATGTGAGCAGGCTCTAGCGACAGCTGCGTTTGCAATCACAATGTGAAGCCTTTTCACATTTTTGACATACTAGGAGAAATTGAAATCCACTCTCCCCATACAAAGAGCATTAGAATACGAAGTAATTTTGTCCATCCCTTCCATTCACATAGTAAGGTGCCACATTGTCAATCGAGCAACATTCAATGCAGAGCCAGTACAGCCAGATGACGAACTGTATTATTGTGCTACATCAGAAGACACTCTAGATGACATTACCCATGTCAGGGAAGACCCCCTCAAAGAAGGGGAAGTGCTCTTTGTTGATCAGTCGTTGACAATTGATTAGAGCACTGGAGTCAGGAACATGGGGCAGCCATAGTGAGGATTGAAGAAGGTGAGTACGAGGAGATATCTAAGGTAGGACTGCCTGCACACTACTCATATCAGCAGAGCATTTGAAATCTCCAAAGGGTGCTTTGCTACCATTTACTCAGATTCATATGTATGTGGCATTGACAGGACATCCAGGCCTCTCCAAATGGCAGAGGGGAGGCATCAAATAATCAGATGGCACACCTGTGCAACACGCTGCCTTACGTTCTAGGTTAATTGATGCATTGACACTCCCCACAGCAGTTGGGGTAGTAAGGTGTACAGCCCAAACCAGGAATACAGACCCAATTTCTTATGGTAATGATGCAGCAGATTTAGCAGCAAAGGATGCCACATATTTGGAAATGACAAATATCACAGTGTCCTCTGAGGTAATATTATAGCAGGTAGAAATAATAATTCCTTAAAATGCAATCCCATGACTCAGATAATAGAATTACAGATACAGGCTCCCCAGCAAGAGAAGGAATTATGGATCAAAAGAGGGTGTCTCTAATCCCCCACAGATTTAATCCGGAGACCGAATATTTCAGGAAAAGCAGTCATGCCCCATGAATTACTTACCATTGATTTCAAGCAATCGCACTACCCTGCATATGTATCCAAGCAGTACACTGCAAATAGCTAACCAGAAGAATGCTTCATTCCCAACCTCCAATAACATCTTGATAATTTCATATTTAATTGTACCCTGCACTTGCCACCGGCTGGCCGTACTTTTACCTATTGTTATTTATTCTTATCCCTTGTACTGCACTGTCCTCCCCCATGCACTTCTCCTCCCTCCCCTTCCCATGCACTTGTGCAATATGAATGACACCTGGCCTAGTAAGATTGCTGTCTGTCTTCCCTCTGTCCCCCTCCCTTGCCTTGTTGCGCCTCAAAACACTTGTGTATAGGCACGTTATAAATGCCATATCATATCATATCATATGATACCACACATCAAATGTACACTACAATAGGCACGTTATAAATGCCATATCATATCATATCATACCACACATCAAATGTACACTACAGGACGTTGAAAGCGACATTACCCCATCCCTCAGGGTCACTTCAACACCTCCACATTGACTATACGGTCATGGTTAACAGGTTCAGTAACTTCTGTTATGTAATTGTTAGCTAGTGTATTGTAGTTGAATTGTAAAAGCTATTCAAAGAAATGTCACGCTTGTTGGGCATGAAGCACAGATTGTGCTCAACTTATCAACCTCAAGCCAAAGGATTGATGAATGCCTAAATGCCTATTGAAATGTCTTGCTAAGATTTATAGCACATTGAAAAGGAGTTTGCTTAATTGTCTGCCACTAGCATAATTTGTTTCCCGTAACCAGCCCGGGTCAGATAATCATTTTACTCCTCAGAAGATAGTAACAGCCTCCAATGCACAGAATTCTGCACAAATTGTACATAGTTAATATCAGGGATATCTTAGGGTGTTAACCAAATCTGTCAGACTTATTTAATGCCAAATCCGGCCCCACCAAGAAAGGTAGCTTCACCAGTGATGGACACACTAACAGCACACCAGGATTCAGCACTTCCACAGCTACAGCAGTTCTTCCCCAATGATTACTTTACATGGAAGTCGAATCAACCAAGATTTGAGGGACCCTACAACATCATCTACACCATGCCAACAGTGGGCAAAGTTACTGGCCGCAAGACATGGATCAGTATAATAGACACCCAGAAGGATTATAGATCCAAAATCCCCCTCCACAAGCAGGAGGAGGAAAATGGGGGAGAAAAAGATGAGTGACATTAATATTTCTTTAACTTCTCTGAACTCAATATGTCCCTTTGGGCGGATGGACATTAAAAAAAGTTCACAGCTGTCAGGAACAGCAGACAATGTTAAAAAAAGTGTATGCTTTGTATCATTTGTCTTTTCTTCTCTACCCTTTCTCATGATTGAATTTACATGGTTGTTTTCAAGGGGTGGGTCCAATAACGTCACCAACACTGCATTTATTCCAGTGAATAGTAGCGTATCCATTACCCTGATTAGGAGGGATGTTTCAAACCCAGGAGTTTATTTTGGTAGTGTTAAAGATGTGCATCACCTCAAAACACGGGCAGAACTTAATGGTAGCAACGGTGCTGTTATTGACAGTAATGTTGCTACCACCCTCCCCATTCCCATTGAGCCCTTTAGGGTCTCAATGGGAATGGGGATGTACCGGGCCCGGCACCCACACAATGGAAATTACCGGGTCCGCTGAGGTTGGAATGACCAGGTGATTCCCTTTTTGTGAGTGCCGGACCCAGATGCGGGTTTGGAGGTAGCCTTGCCAGTAAACCCGGCAAGGCTACCTCCAACCTCGTAATGAGACCCAGTATGTGGTACAACCACATGAAGGTAGTGGGAAGAGGGAAGTCAAGAAATTCTTAGTCTGTGTGTTTTTTAATCCCATATGCAACCGACACACCCAGCCCCTTTATACCATAGGTATCACCACCAGAAGTAGTTGTTTAGTGCACCTTGCCTTATTTAGAGTGGGAGGATTAATTCAGGGACACAGGGTGCCATTTATTATAGAGATTAATGTATCGAGGGTCTGATGGGTTGCAAAGTAGCAGAGATGGCTGGATATTTAGAGAGTGCAGTATAGCAAACAAATGAGACATGTTTTGCTATTTAGGAGAAACTTGTTAAGAAATTGACATGGATTGAAAAGCATGAGAATTCTACCCAAGTACTGAAACACACTCGATCCTCTTGTGTTTCAGAAGCAATGGCAAATGCATGTGGAGACTAACACATGGTGTAACATGAACATCAATCTTCCAGACATCACAGGATAAACAGCAGGTCACTGCACCTATGAATCACTTGTTGGCTGTACTTTTTGATTACCTGCACTTTCCTATTCCCATGCCCCTTTTTTGCACCTCTCCCCTTCCCCTTCCCTGCGCTTATGTGATCTGAATCACACAAAGCCTAGTAAGATTGTTGTTTTGTACTCCCTCTGTTACCCTCTCCTTGTCTAGAAACACTTGTGTACAGGCGCGTTATAAATGACATATCATATCATGGAAGTATATTGGATTTGTGGGGGTTTGGCCTATAACCAATTGCTACGAGTGAGTGAGTGTGCACAACCTATGTTTAGTCCTTGTTTCAATGCTTTGATAATTGTATGCTTTTATATGGGGTACAAGCCCACTTTTGAGGTGCCTCCATGAAATGGCACTACATATGAACAACAACCAGACCTTGGCCGTGAAGCCTGCGGTGTGGGCAGCACTCCCAAGAATCAGAATTTTGTGGTGTTTATTTTCTGTATTTATGTTCAAACAGGATGTTAGGTACAAGTTATGAGTTTTCATAAACAATTCAAAAATGTATTACTTTTTTCTCATTTTCAAAAAGCTTCAATATACTGCTTGCAGATGCATCAGATATAGGGCCTATGCATTTCAGACTGACTTGTCATTCCTCAGGGCCAGTAATTGATATTATTCCTATACCAATATGTAATCTGTTTATCATATATCCACATATCACCAACATTGTATGCCATTATTTACATTCCAACGATATTTTAAATGGGTACAATTCACATCCATCAAATATGCACATTCAAACGTTCACAGATGCCCCCAGTATCATATAAAAACGTGTAATCTCACACAAACCATTCATTTGGAATCATTTGGTTGCAATATATGTTTCATCAATAATATTCATTGCAAAAATTAACAGGTCACATACATGATTATGTTCAAAACCAATACCAAAATCTGTGTTATATACATAAGTGGTTAAATGGTCAGCAAAGGGAAAGAAAAGAAAAGAAATAGCTGGTAAGACAAATATCTCTGTGCCTACATCACGCAATGTTAGAGTGCGTAGTAATGAACATAAGTCCTGTATCTGAAATAAATATCAGGCATCGGCCGTGGCCAGACATTTTTAGGAGAATGGACATTCAATCACACAGCTACATTTTTTAGTGCTAGAGGTGATACAGACTCAAGGACAGACCAAAGACATTAAAAAAATTAAGGCACAACAAGAAGCCTTTTGGATAGAGCGATTGGATGCTCTATCACCGGGCCGAATTAATGAGGAGTTTGATCTGAGTTGCTTTTTATAATTCAATTACAAATTGTAATTATCGGAATGTGTTTCTTTACAAATAGCAACATTTGTGACCTGATTTCAAAATGTGCCACAAATTATTTTTCTCAGGTTGTTAAGTCATACATACATTCTTAGGTCTCACATAATTGACACTACATTCACTTCAGTGAATGATTAGAATTTCCAATCACTTTTGATACCTAAGAGAAATGGGTAACTTCTAATTACAGTTTTTACTAATACTTAATTAAGAGAGATTGTAAATTGGCTTCACTGTTAGATCATACCGTCCCTATTGGGACCGTGGTCAGTAATACAACAGAATCAAGGGACACAAGATTCACAGGGCAAAATGTACACTGCTAATCACACTTTCCGATCAAAATCTGATTATTAATCAATTCCTAACCCACTGTTAAATCAAACTGTCCTCAATGGGACTGTGGTCATTGAAATAACAGAAATAAGGGGCATGTGACTCGCAGTGCTTAATGTGCACTTTTCACACATGTATTCCTTCTTTATATGTTCTCGTTCTGTACTAATATATACTGAAACTGTTTTTTGAAGCAGCCGTAAGCTACACCATAGTGAACTGTAATCAGAAGCGAGTGCATTTGGCTTGTAACCTCTAAACCATTCCAAAATGGCCACCCCCATGGTGCCACAACATGATAGGTTACCTAGGAAATGAAGGATACAATTACAACAGGTCTGTCGGACGCGCACTCACGCGGCATTCGGTTTCGTTGCATTCCGTGTATGAACAAGGTAAGCGTCCTTAGTGGGAGATCTGGGTTCTATGATTATGGTAGAAGCTAAGTTAGTTACAATAGTGCTTTTTGGAATTACAGCAGGACTGAATGGTAGCTTGTTACGCGGATGCCGTACTTTGACACGCGAAATAGTTCATCGTGTTTGAACAGGTAAGAATGAGAATTCTAACTGGGCATATTGTGAGCTTGTCACAACATGGAAACTTGATCATAATACTGACTTGAATTGTTTCTGCTACTTCTCACAGAGGTTTTACCACATCAATAATATCAGGTCTGTGAATTTAACATGTTTATGAGTTGATTCATGATGTTTAGGCACAGAGATATTTTTCTTACCAGCTCTTTCTTTTCTTTTCTTTCCCTTTGCTGACCATTTAACCACATATGTATAAAACACGGATTTTGTTTCGGTTTTTAACATAATGATGTATGTGACCTGTTCATTTTTGCGATGAATATTATTGATGAAACATACAGTGCAAACAAATGATTCCAAATGCATGGCTTGTGTGGGATTACACATTTTTATATGATACTGGGGGCATCTGTGAATGTTTGATTTTGATTGTGCATATTTGATGAATGTGAATTGCACTCATTTAAAATATCGTTGGCATGTAAATAATGGCATAAAACGTTGGTGATACGTGGATATATGATAAACAGATTACATATTGGTTATAGGAATAATATCAATTACTGGCCCTAAGGAAGGACAAGTCAATCCGAAATGCATAGACCCTAATCGGATGCATCTGCAAGCAGTATATTGAAACGTTTTGAATATGAGAAAAAATGAATACATTTTGAATTTCTGATCAAAACTCCTAACTTTTACTGCACATCCTGTTTGAACATAAATACAGAAAATTGACACCACAAGATTGTGGTTCTTGGGAGTGCAGCCCACACTGCAGGCATCACGACCAAGGTCTCATTCTACATCCAATTGCTGCCAGTCTGCAGAGTGTGTGTGTTCCTTGGCAACCCTGCAATCTCTGATGCTCATTGTTTCAGACATCAATCTCATCACAATCAGCAAGCACACCATGTCTAAACAAGTGCACCTCATGCATCAGCGAGTCCAGTGCTCTTGCAATGTCATCGGAGCAGTAATTATTTCTTCCAGGACTCCAGTGACAGAAAAAATGCTATTCCAAAGGAATTAAGGCTGTTTAGTAAAGCTGAGACATTCTTTTGATCTCTTCGTGCCCCTGGTATATAGGCAGCACTGAATGCTAAATGGCTCCTAATAATTTGTTGGGAGCTGATTCAACTGGCAAACAAAACAGAAAATAGAGTAAATGCAATTAGGGAGTAAATGAGAGCCATTAGGTTGACCATCCCCCAAAACAGATATGTACTCGGCTTTCTCACTGCTATGGAGGATGGCTTCTGTGCATAGATAGGTAGTTCCTGTTGCACTTACATGCCTTCCAATGACCCAGTTTATGGCACCTCAATGCAAGCCATTCACTCACTACACACTTTGTGCACTATGATGGACAAAGAAGGGAGGTCACATAACAGGATTTGTTAACGACTATCTTTTCATGGGTATTATGGATGGGTAATATATTCAAAGTGCTGCTTCCTGTCCTTGTTCTATTGCTTATCCTTCTTTGCACCTGCCAACTCATTATGGGCAGCTGCAGAAAGGTTGTGGCCAATGGAATGCCTGTGATGTCAGTTACACTTAGAACAGGTAAGGCCACACCCCTTTAGAAACATGTACATGCACAGATAGAGAAATGGAATGGCGAGAATGTGCATGGCATGGTTAGAAAAGAGCAACTGATTGGTGCATCAGGTACATGTTCTGACCCCCCCAACCCAGAGAACTATTGGGAAAAATATGTTGACTGCACAGGGGATGGAGTTTGCTGTTTTCTGAAAAGTACTCCTGTCATGAGCACTGCTCCCGAGAAGCCAAGTCAAGCCCAGCATCCCCGGAAGCAGGCTCACGACCCTCGTCCCGGCTACAGCAAACCCCTTTTGGGGCCCTTTGGACCATGTCCTCGCGCCTCTGGCGCCAGGCTCATAAGGAACCTCAGTCTCGGCGCCAGGGGCGCCGGGCTCATAATTCTTGCAAAGGTGCTTGGGTGGACCTACCTGTAGCAGACCATGCTGCATACTCACCTTTGCAAATGCTGACAGGATGAAGTCCCCAGCCTTCTGCTGGGAGGAACTATTCCCTGAACTGGGACTACTTTCTTACCTAGGTGGGGCTGGTGCCACTCCTTAGCTCTGGAACACAGGAATTCTTTTACCTGGGCGAGGCTGAGGAAGAAGACACCCAATCACTCCGACACTATTTAAACCATGCCCGATTGGGAAAACGTGCTTCGCGTTATTCTGCATCTGCAGCTGGACGCTCACCGAGTCAGCTCCAGCATTCCAGTGACATCTCCAGCTTCAGCTCAGCAACCTGTGGAAGAAAGACACGAGAACTATACTTACCATCCAGGAATCCAGACACCGGCAGAACCTGCAAGCAAAAGAAACATAAGGTTAGCAAGTTGCAACACGTTCGCAGCCGCGCTCACTTACCTGATCCATCGGTGCTTTCACGGATTCTTCGCGGCCTTCTCTTCAGCAGCCTAACGACACCTGTAAAGACAAAGAACATTGTTAAGTAGGAATCGGGTGAAGGCAGCCGCATTTACTTTTCTTACCTGCTTTTGTGCGTGTATTACGATCTCTTCAACCGCAGCAGCCCGGCACCTGAAAACAAGAAAAGACATTATTTAAGTGCCATTAAAGACTGCAAGAAAGCCTAACACTTACGTGTTTCCCCACGTGCATCCGCGTCTGGGAAAACACCCGCAAGGTCCCGACACCTGCAAATAAGAAAAGAACATTGTTAGAGGTGCTATAATAAGGTCACAGATCATTATACTCACGTACTTTGCACGTGCAACAGCAACGGACGAACAACGCCCGCAACATCTCAAGACCTGAAAACAGAAAACAAGGGACATTATTGAGGTGTCATTGAAATTCCCATACCTACGTACAACCGCACGTGTCGTGCTCTCAGTGACCACGCCCTCAGCATCCAGGCACCTGAAAAAGACAATGCAAAGACTTCATTAAAGGTGCCCATCTCTTCAAGACTATAAACTCTTTATACCTACTGGCATCTGCTCGTGCAGTAACGGCGGCATCACCTTTTGGCATCTCAGCACCTTTGCACTTCTAAGGCCACAACAGACTTTGAGGACCTCCAGTGACGTAACTGGAAACCACACACCCCTGCATAAGTCGCAGGATGGAGAGCCCAGCATTTATACGCCTAAGGTGAGAGCTCACCAGGACATTGGACTTTCGGAGAGTTAGCGATTAGTGAGGAGGAAGTCCAGCCAAACGGTCATTAACCCTTTTTTCTTCCGCCTGCAGAAACCTTACCCTGCAAGCCAGACGGTCAATAAGAGGAAGCCCAGTCCAGAGAGTCATCCGAGCTCTATGCTTCTCAATTGAAGAGACTATAAAAGTTCAGCAGGGACCAGCGCCTCCGTGGGAATCAGGTGAGCGTTACAACTCCAGAGGAATATGCAGAGCAAGGAGGCAGCCTGCATAATGTTAGAAAGGAATGGGTATCAAAGACTGATTTTGACAAAATGTCAGAAGCCTGTCAGGTAGTTAATGAATTAAGTAAAGGGGGAATATTAGGATGCAGTTTCAATGACCTAAACATGAAGGGAAGTACAAGCTGCAGAAAATTATTTTAGCTTGAAGATTTGGTCATTTTTAGTGTCAGTGTTTCTGCCATTTGTTGCAGCATTTCAGGCCACTTTCGAATTGGATTTAGTTTTGCCACATTTTTGAGAGCACTAGAATACCGAGTGTGTGGTGGAATGATGGGCAAAAATATATATTGTTACTGGTTTCCATTAGCATAAGGTCCTCTTACAACATTAGCCAGAGTCCTGCCATATTGAACTAGGCCCCCACCAGAGTTGCAGATTTCTTCCATTCAGGGCTCTAGGCCACAGAGAGAGCCTCTGCCCTTCCATTTACTTAGATCTTATTCCTGCTTCCCCCGGCGAGTGTTCGGAATACCAAGATCCTTTGGGAAAGGGTGAGGGGCGCACACATATTAGTTATTGTTGCAGGGCCTAGTGGTTCTCAGGAGCTCTGAGTGAAATGTATGATAACGGTTTATGTTCTTTACTATAGAAAAGTACAATAATTGTGAAGGACATATTTTGGAGTGAACAAAGCCTTGAGTGGAGACATTGCAAAAGCGTTAATGGAGATCATGATTATTCTGCCCCCTAGGGAGTGCTGGGGCAACTGGGCCTGCAATAGAATGGATTGGTAGTAAGAATACATATGATACATCAATTTCCAAAGAATGGAGCCTCAGTGTCTTGTTTTTTATGATGCCACCGGATTCCCAAGAAATAGCCAGATGATTGTGTGCCAGGGAGAGCAACATGTTTTAAAACAGGAGTTGCAAAAAAGTGTTGCGTGGTATACTCCTACAATGCCTGGGAATTGTCTCGATTGCCCAATTGGTTGAGCTCATGGCGGAGGATGTTACTGTGTCTAATTTGTTGGTTTCACTGTTCTCCCTCAATACACTATTGGGTTGTTTCGATAGGACTGAACATCAGAAGTTACATGAACTTGTTTTAGTCAATGAGGGTATTCCATTTTAGTAAAGGTTACATGTATCACTTTAACCAATCAGGGTGGAGTATTTTCTGCTGACTGCACAAATATGTCATTTGTAGGGGGCTACACTTAGAATGGTAATGGGTAATGTACTAAACAATAGAACATGCAAATGTTTATTGTGTTGGATTTCTATATAGGTGAGATCAATAGGGAACATAGGGTTAACATGAACTTGATACTTCAAATTTTGTGTTTTTTGTCTTTAAATACTGCAACTCAATATGGGTGGGTTGAGAGTGTTTTCAGTTTTCATTTCTAAGGAGCTGACTGACTCTCCTATACGTAATTTGTATATATTAAAGATGTTTTTCTTGAATATCGTATGTGCCATAATTGCTTCCTTGGATTTATTTTTTCGATTGGTTTATGGCTTACTGGACATTTTATATTTGACATTGTGCAAGTGTTTAACATTGGGAATGGTGGCATATATGTTGTTGACATCATGGCAATGTTGTAAAATACCTGGTATGTTTAGATATTTCCTGTTACAAAGTTCTAAACCATTTGTAAATTGTATGTCTTTTTAGCCAATTTTTCTAAAACAAATGTGCCATACAAGAATATGACACTTCTTCCATTACTTATGACTCTATTGCTATGCTTGCTGTTCACAATAATTTCTGTGGAATTATAATACATCTCCACTAAAAATGTTCACCCGCATCCAATGATGTTGAATCATTTACAGTTCCAGTGCCGTTTTCGGGAGACCTCAGCCTCTTGCCACCACAAGCTGACTCTGCCACTGTTATATAGGACACAAAGTGGGAACTGTGTACACAGTAGCACATGGTTGTTGGTAGAATGAGGATCTGAAGTGTATCCACCACTCTTCATGCAAATTCATACATGGATGGTGGGTTGCAGCTGAAAAGTATTCACACATCTTGTAATTTTCTGGGCTTTCGATAGTTTAATGCATATGTCATTGATCTCGTACAATTGTACACTGTGTCATGCATGGTCCAAATCCCTGACTATGGCACAGTTAACGATGGGGTCACATAACGCTGCCTTGCTTTGGGTTTCACACTGCTGCCTTAAAAACACATTCAACCATGCTTGCATTCTCATTGATTTACCCATTAACACACTCTCGTATCCAACCCTACATGCTTATTCAGTATTTATACATTTAGCTGTCCATCCAGTGTTTCACTGCCATACGTCCTTATATTTTCATCCATCTTCAAAATCAGTCATTCATTCCTCCAACATCATACACAATGACATCTACCTTCATAAACAATCATTCACATAACCTCCAGTGCTCCCATTCATTCATCAGTCCTATTAAATCATCCACACATCCTGCCCCCCTTAGCTCTCTGTCTGCTTTCCCCTCAACCTATCCCCCATATCCCCAAATGTGTGCTGCACAAACTCAAAAATAAGTGTACCATACAACAGAAAAAACCCATTGCTTTTGTCAATGTTTGTTTATGTCCATCCTTCCCTCTTCCAGTACAACACACATTCCTTTTTAATTTCTTCTATAAACTATTAACGGAACCTCTTCTTTTGTCTTATTTCCTACACAGCACATATAAAGCCATATCTATTTGACCTACAAACCACGTAACTAGGTACATTGATGGACCACCTTACTGGTGTACCCTTAAATAGTCATAAGTGGATCTGCACAGTATGTCTCAGAAATGTGTGAAGTGCTATTGTAAATCGAAATAAACTTGAATGTTTCTCTATGTTACTAGTTAGGTGCAGGATACGATGCGATTCTCAAACACGCCAACAACGTAATTACTTAAGTTGGTATACTGAACGGAAAATTACATTGGCCCTCATTACGACCCTGGCGGAAAGCAACTGACCTGACCGCCATAGCGTAAATAGCGTTTCCGCCATTGCACGACGGAGTAAAGTGCGGCTAATTCTGACCCATCGGGCACGAGCACTACGCCTTGGCGGAAGTGCAAAGTCCGCGATGGCGGAAATGTCCCCAAAACGCCCCTCACCGCCGTCGTACGGCGACCTAGGTGCAATTCCGCCACCGAACATAGCGGTCACCGTAATGAGCGGCAATCGGAAAATACGGTGACCGTAAATATACGGAAACGGAAGCAAAAACATGGTCCCGGAATGGGAAACAGCACGCCGTACACCTATAAAATCTGAATTTCCACACAACCATTAAAAATACTACCCTGAGAGACATCCCAACCCGTCATCCACCCTAGTGAAACCAAAACAATGGGAAAAGTAGCGAAAAAAGCGTGCGACGGCAAGCGGCAGGTCCACTTCTCCCGTGAGGAACTCACGGTGCTCACAGAGACCCTCCAGGAGAATGCTGCCGTCGTCTTCTCGACGCAAATGTCCAGGACGGCACTTGCGAACAAGAAGGCCATATGGGCCCTGGTGGCACAGCGGGTAAGTGCGGTGGGGACCGCACCCCGCAACCCAGAGCAATGCACAAAGCGATGGGACGACTTGCGGATACGCGTACGGAGCATACTATCCGCCAACCGTAACATTGCCACAGCTACCGGGGGAGGATCGGAATCACCCATCAAGTTGACCCCCTGGGAAGAAATCTGTGCCTCCACCATTGGAATGGAGACCATAGAGGGAGTCGGAGGGATGGAGAAAGGAGTGCAGACATCCGAAGAATCAGGTAGGTGTCCCAAATAAAACAATGCTAAAACCACAATGTCCAATCATGTGAAGTACCATGTGTCCACATAGTGCAACAGAAACACATGTCCAGGAGAACGTCCACTTACATTGGCCTGATAGCGCACATTAAAAGTCAAAGTAAATAAATAAATAATTAAAATTCCTAAAAACACCCTCTACACGTGCAGCAGGCACCCCCTAACTGCAGGCTGCAATACAACTGCACCCTCAATCCACACAAAAATGAAACCACCTCCAAGGCCCTGACCCAAATCACCCTCAGGTACCACCCCAATGCACGTGATACATTGCCATTCCAATTTCCACAGACCCATAAATAACGCTCGCCCTCCTTTACTCCACCACAGGGTCCGATTCAAACGACGAGCTCCAGGACACCCCTACCAGCACACCTGCAAAGAGGGCCAAGACCAACGGCCAAAGACCCTCCACCTCAGCTGCACGGATCAAGACACGGCAGCAGCACAAATCAAGTGGCAGCACACAGGAGGGGACTTCAACAGGCACCCCAGCAGCCAGCATGGCCACAACAACACCACCACAGGCCCCCCTAATGGATGCCACAGAAGGCACTGCTTCTGGTGGCAGCAGCACCATAGGTGACACTGCATTAATGGCAGCATGCTCTGACACAGAAAACGGTGATGTCGATGTACGATCCATCCATGACCTGTCTCAATCCCCCTGTTTGTTTCATCCCGTACACCATGAGGATACCACGCAGGGGCACTCACAAGACGATGACTGGCCATCCCCCACAAGCCCTGTGTCAAGGCAACATGAGGTGATCAGCCCCTCTGTGACACCACCGCAAATGTCCATGGCCCAGCAGAGGCAACAGTCCCTTGACCAGGTGATCGTGCAACAGCAGCAACTGGCCACGCTCCTCAAGGACCATGCTGATGAATGTGGGGGTACCAAGGCAGCCATAGAAACATGTACAGAGACATAAGGGCAGAAATGGAGAGAAGCACCGAGAGCCTGAGAGTACAAATGGAGAGAAGCACCGAGAGCCTGAGAGTACAAATGGAGAGAAGCACCGAGAGCCTGAGGGGGGAACTGCATGCGACGTCCAAAGACGTATGTGCTGAACTTGCCGCTGTGCGCCGTGTGCTCACTGAGCTCTCACAAACCCTTAGGGACATGCATGGACGTGAGCAGGCAGAAACATCATCCGTTGCAAGTTCCGTCCAGGGCAGCCCCCAACGTAGATCTGGGAGGAACCTGCGCTCCACAGGCAGGGGTGCCCCTGATACCCGGAGAGGGGGCTTGCAATAGCGTCTGCCCACTGACAATGAGCATCCTTGGACACTGGTATTCGGGGGGAAGGTAGGAGGGTGGAGGGGGTGTGTTGGGCTTACTTGGGTGGCGGGTCGATGGGGTGTGTAACACAATTTCACATATGCTATAAACATTTCACAATCATCCAATGAGATGTGTGGACATTGATCTTTGTGTACGAGGCCATTATAGGCGTACAGTCCATATTGTGCATGTTCCAGACACACACAGTGCCACAAGTCCCGTGTCCATGTATCAGCCACCAGGCGTGAGTGCTAGAAGCATGAATCTATGATAATCTGACGAGTTTCACGGCCCTCCTGTGCCTCGCGGACTCCTTGAGGTGCTGCCACATCCCCACCCACATCATGACCATATTCAGGTGCTTGCAGTTCTGCGTCAGGGGGCATGGGCACATTTCTACGTATGCACATGTTGTGTAGCATGACACATGCCATGACCATCTTTGCAACCTTCTCATGGCGGTACAGGAGTGCCCCGCCAGACCTGCTGAGGCAGCGGAAACGGCCCTTCAGTAGGCCGAATGCCTGTTCTATGACTACACGGGTACGTGAGTGGGCATGGTTGTAGTCCTCCTCATGCTGGTTCTGTGGGTTCCGGAGTGGTGTAAGGAGCCATCTCTTCAGTGGATACCCGGCATCACCTGTATGTGGACAATAAAGGATGTTTGAGGAATGACATAGCTACGTAAGCACCCCCCCCTTCCTGCCAGGTCATTGCCGCATCACATACCCCACATTATCATGCATGAAATGAGACTCACCGAGTAGCCAGGATCTGTTCCCTGCATGTCGCTCCATGTAGCGTGGTATTGTAGAGTTCCGTAAGACCATGGAATCATGGGTTGATCCAGGAAATCGGGCACAACAATGTGTAATGATCCTGTTTGAGTCACACACCATTTGTACATTAAGAGAATGATATTGTTTTCGGTTGCGGTACTGGGCCTCCATGGCATGTGGGACAACCAATTCCACATGGGTGCAGTCGATGGCACCAATGCAACCCGGTATGCCGGCAAGTGCATGGAATCCCACTTTTGTGTTCGTAATTTCCTGCTCCGAGCGTGGTAGAGAGATGTAGTCGTCTGCGTGCTTCAGGAGGGCATCGAGCACTTGCAATAGTGTCCGTGACAACAGTGGCTGTGAAATGCCATGCAACTGTCCGACTGCGTGCTGGTAGGTGCCTGTGGCCAGGAAGTGGAGTACAGACACCACCTTCAGTAGGGGTGGGATGGCGGTTGGGCTATCTATCATGCTGACAAGGTCAGCTTGTGTCATGTCCACAATGGCGGTTATGGTGTCCCGGTCCAAACGGTAGAGGATGTGGATCTGCTCATCAGTGAGGTTGAACGGATGTGCTCGGAGGCGTGGGATTGCGGGCTGCCTGCGTGGTGGTAGTGGCTGTGCTGGTGGGCCTTGCTGGCCCTGCCTTGCCCTCCTCCTCCTCCTGCGTCTCCTCTGTGCGGCCGGTTGTTGTAGTAGTTGGTGTTCGTCTTCTTCTTGAAGTTGGAGTACTTGCAGTGCTATCAGGTCCCCCAGGGCCAACATCGCTAGTCCTGCCGGTAGCATTTTGGAGCGGGTGTGGTTGTGGGAGGGGTTGGGTGTGCAATTTATGTGTTTTCAAGCTGTATAGCCTCCACCTGTGGTGATTCATTCCACCTGTGCAAGCTGCAATCCCCTTTGGGCGAGCACGTCCCGCACACAACGCTGCAATTCGACGCATGGCATCTTGCTATTACAATCATGTATTTCATCCCGATGGCAGTGAGATATTTCTTCATATGGTAATTCTGCTATGGTCCCATTGTTTCACATACTATCTTTGCAGTCGGGAACAAACTTGTGAAGGGTCAGTGGAATGTAGTACTCGATTAACGGCGGACCCTCATGCAGCACTGTACCGCGGTTCACCGACGGGCGGGGCGTCCCATTTGTGAGTGAAGCCAGTTGCCATTTTCACACACTGCCGCACTAAATGGATGGATTTGTGATTTCAAGCGGTCACAGATGCCTTTTCGACGTGATGTTGCAAATGAGGAATTCGAAGGACAGCGCTTTCGGTTTCCAGCTAGCGGCGAGGAGACGCCCACAGGTCTGACTGCAGATATAAAGTTCTATTGTTTAATGTTCTTGGGACAGGGGCCATGGCGAGAATGCAATGATTGATATGAATAGTATGGGATGCGCAATAGCGTAGTGGAGGATAAGGCAGGACGTTCCCAAATACATGTTACTTCACAACACTAGAATTCCGGCCTGGAGCACAGTGGATTTTGCAGACTGCATTAAGCACAGACTCAATGGAAATTTCAAATGTTATGTGAGTAAATAATCAGGCGTTTTTATACCGGGATGAGGGAATGATGTATGGATGCATGGACAGATGATTTAATAGAGAGTCTGCCATGTACATGGCTTTTTGGAATCTATCAACTTCCCCTGCACTATGTGATGCAGGGCTGCCATAGTGGGACCATCGTCTATCTGCCCTTGTTGAACCCTCCCTGTCTCGACGCGCCTTCAAACACTTGTGTCTATGCACGCTACTAATACCATCTAATGGATTCTGTTTTAACAGACGCATGCACACAAACACTCGTTTGTAATAGTGTTTTCACCTCGATTTATATAGTTATGATTCGCAAGTGATTTTTGGGTGCGAATAATCCTTTTGAGTGGGCTAGCATGCATATGGCTGTGGATTTAGTGTGATCTTTGAAGTGAGTAATTCAAATGGAGTTCAGATGCCCATACTATTCTTTTTCGTTTCATTTGGGTGACAGGTATCTCCTCCCCTTTTGCCGCTGCCATCTGTATGCCACTCCTGCAGATGGCTTTTACTCCCGACACCTGCTGCTTCGTGTTAATCAGTGGAGCACCATTATGATCTTATGGGACGATGGCTAGGAGCAACATTTCGACCTTTCAGCTGGACTAGTGCCTACCTAATGGGATGGCCCTGCGGTTCTAGGCGCTTCCATGTTGCCTTTTTGAACGTGAATGTAGCCCCTGTGTACCATGGAGGAACAGGGCGTCACACAAGAAGAAGCTGGTCATTTATTGCGGATGCAGCCCACAGTAATGAAAAAGTATTTTGGAGTTCATGGCCTAATAGCTGTATGGCCCGGGTGATTTTGTTGTGCATTAAATTTTGATTATGATATTGACCGTGTAGCGTTATTCTTTGCAAGTAATGTAGCATATTCCTATTTGTGGAGCGATGTATTGTGAGGAGATCTGCTTTGGGTTCCGGCTTCTGAGTATAGTTGCGTGGTACTGTACTGGGCGCGTTTGCCTACGAAGGCCAGTAAGGTCAGGGATAGGGGCTGCAATTATGTCTGTTTTGATGATGTCATGCTCATGGGAGGGGGATTAGCTTCTGTGTAACAGATGCCGGTCAGCCAGGTGGATTGGTGGAATGATGTGATTATCAGAATATGGCTGGTCATAGGTGCCTGTGTTTGCGTGCGTTTCTTGGAGGGAGACTGAGGTCATGTCCATTGGAATAGCTTCTGTATTCGTGCCATCTGTGCCCTGCTGCTCCCATTGGCCCCTCTTGAGATGTGCCTGGCTGCTCAGTCACTCTGCCAACTTGTGTGGTACATGCTTATGCTGATGGTTGGTTTGTTTACTGGCAGGAGTACAGGGCTGGTGCAGTCTCACTCAGGATACTGCTTTGTATGTTGCCTTACACTGGTGTCAAGCGATGGGGGGCCTGTTTTTGTTTGTCTCAGTTTTCAGTTCATGTTGCTGTACTTGAAGCTTCACATGCCTGTGCTGCATCAGTACGGCAATGGTGCCATGGCTAATATGGATGGCCACTCACAAGGCACTTGGAGCCCCTACATTCATTTGTTCGTTGGCATGCATGGGTGACTTGTACATTTCACTGGTTGCATTGTGTGACTTCATTGCACCTACGAGGAGTTGTGCAATGTAGCCAGGGAGTGGTGTACAGGCACTCAGTAGGGCCTTTTACGGTTGGTTTGCGATGCCGTACTTCTCACCATGGCGGAATGGTACTTTCCGCCATGCTTGATGGCGTTAGGTACATGTCCGCTAGGGTCAGAATTCCCATACCGTTGCGCCATGGTGGTAATTACGGTTTCGCATGGCGCGCGTGCGCGTACTTGGTGCAGTTAGCGTTGGCGTTCACTACGGCGTCGCTAATGGCATCGTACTTTACGGTGACAGGTCATAATCGCACTGAGCGGTATTCGATGGCGGTATTGCATTTCCGCCATCGTTTTTCGATTTCCGCCAGGGTCGTAATGAGGGCCATTGACAGTTACTAAATGTAAGGCTAGTCTGTACCTTTTTGCGACAGTTACAGAATCATCGAACTTGGAAGATAGAAAGTAGGCGAATGTGACCTATGTATGTGTGCTGTACAAACGTTGTGAACTATCCTTTGGGCAGCTCACAACTAAAGCGCCCATCTATCACACTTCACGCCTGAACTTAAAGCCCAGGGCAGATTTAAATTTGAGCTTTCATCCTTACGAGGTCCATAACTTGGCTGCCATTACAATGGAGTGATAATAACGCCTGTTATTACAGCATCTT
Source organism: Ambystoma mexicanum (assembly GCF_040938575.1). Taxonomy (NCBI): domain Eukaryota; kingdom Metazoa; phylum Chordata; class Amphibia; order Caudata; family Ambystomatidae; genus Ambystoma; species Ambystoma mexicanum. The sequence continues at coordinate 699,640,912 of NC_090928.1, read as the reverse complement.
GAAGCTGGAAGAATAAGCAATGTGGAGTCAGGGCTGCCCTGCTGGCCGCTGGAAAGTAGACGTTAAGAGCATAGGGTTTTTAGTAGAATATTCCTGCAGAATCCAGAGGGAGAAGTCCATTAATTGTAAAGCATTATACATATCGCAGGTTGTGCTGGCTATATACTGTGACTAACCAAGTACTAATATTTAAAAGGGATTGTAAAAATATCTCGTGTAATCACTGCTGACGGAATGCTTAATGTGGCTCTGTTTTCACAAAGACAACATTCTTGCAAAAAGTTCAGTGTGTAACAGTACAGATGAAAAGATGGAGCCCTGGGGAGTGAAAAATTAAAAATGATGAAAGTTGCCGAGACAGCACAGGACGGGGAGAAAGAATACCTTGTAAAAGTGACAGCTGGAGTGCAGTCTACAAACACGCCTTGAGTAGGGCTGGCTGAAGGTATTCTTTCTCCCCGTCCCATGCGGTCTCGGCAACTTTCATCACTATTCTGATTCGTATTGAGGGGTCGCAACCGGCACGTGCACACCACTGGCATCTGCAGCTTTCACTTCGTTTCATTTTTCATTTTTCACTCCCCAGGGCTCGATCTTTTCATCTGTACTGTTACACGGTGCCTCTTTTCAACTGTTTCTGATTAAGACCATACGCACCTCCTTGTTTATATTGGTGCACATGAATGTTATGGGTCACTGCTGCTCTCTCCGCTCTCTTTCTTCTCTCGGAACTCCCATTTTTCGGGCTACATGTTATGGCGTGTCCTGCTTATGGCTCCTCTTAAACTCAGCCGAGTTCTTTTGGATTGGTCTTTTAATTCTGCTTTATCGCTGTGAGCACATTTAAGCTTCGTCTTAAGCAATCCCGGATGCTTAATGGATATTTCTATCTTCCGTAGGACCGACATAGTCGTCTACCACAACCTACTATTTATAGTAGAGAGCTCCCACCAGCACCATTCTAGGTAAATATTCCCCTTCATATGGTGCTCTAGTTCATGCACTAGAACTCTTCAAAGCATTTTGATATTTATAAGGTGACCCTTTGTGTTTTGTGTTTTTACTTTTCAGATGCTATGAAACTTTTGTTGTTGCTATGATTGCTCCAATTGTAACTAGGCTAGGTTGTTAAAATTCTCCCTCCTGATGAATGTTCCACACCAAAGCCTTGATGAACAGAAACACGTCGAGACATCTCTCTGGACTATAAACATAGATATAAATCTTTTACACATTTATTCTAACAGAATTGGCTACCATACTATTTGCTTTACAAGTACCCTATGTGCTTGTTTTTTCTGTGACACTGTTTTAACTTGCTATTCAAGCTTGATAAGTATTCCTTGTTGTTGTTTTACATATTGGATGTTAAGTTTTGTACTGTGCACCCCTTAAATGTTTTAATTATTATGCTTCATTATTAACATTTGATATGCACTTTTTATCCTGATTGGTCCCCCATTTGAATTACTTTGAATATTTATGTTCTGTATCTCTAGCATCTGCACTATAGCTTTGTCTTCTTATAAACAGACCCTCAAAAAGTAAAACATATTTCCAAGATCTCTATTCCTCATTAAACGTTGTAAAGTTTTTTTTTTCTTCTTCTATTTTTGGAGGCACTTTTAACCTCCAACGACTGCATTTGAACTGTCAAAACATGCAAGGCTTACAAACAGCCCCCGTCTAGTAAAAAGGAGGAGGAATCGGGGGTTGACTAAATACATTCTAAAATATATTTTGAAAAAATGTGTTTTGCACATTGTTGTCACCACAACAAAACACTGCATTACAAAGTGTCTCATTCGCTATAAAAACAAAAGCCTCTTGGGTGGATGCTTTAATGCTGGGACCACACAGAGCGTTCCTGTAAACAGGATAATGCGGTGTCTTATGAAATATACAGCGGTGTTACATCCTCCTCTTGGTACACTCTCAACACTATTACTCATGGATCTGTTTCAACACAACACTGCCCCATCTCATGTGAGGCTTGGCTTCAGGTATTCACCACACCCTGTGCCTTGAAACATGTAACATCCAAAGACATCAAATGAAAAGGAAGGCCGTGGCTGGATTCAGTGTCATGCTTTGCGAAAAGTTTAAACGTTCGTTATTGTTGAACCATTACTGCATTTAAAATAATAACCATGCACACGGTTTAACTGATGTTTACATATAGATTAAAACATTAAAAAAGTAAATGAAAATGATGCTATTGTAAACTACAATGTAAACGTACATTGAATAAAAGACAATTGTGCTTCTTCAATGGAAAAACTACAGTTACTAATCTGTTATATTTTCAATGCAATCTCTCAAAATCAGATAATTAGTGCCAATAGATGTCTTTAAGTAAGCCATTAAAAGAAAGTCCTTTGTCCCTGCATGGTGAGCTCTCATAGGCAAGATATGAGGCTTCTTCCTAGAGCAACGATATAAGCTCTACCCCACGGTCTGGAATGATGCTTCACAGTTGCTTGCACAATTGAAATATTGCAACATGGTAGGTGTACTTGGGAGAACAACCGAAATGTGGTTGATTGCACGTGCATGAAATTTAGTATCCACTCCTTAAATAATTACAGCCGTTTGGTGGTACGGCTTCTTCACTTGAAATCCCATAATAGTTTAATTGTTTTTTTTCTCAGAAACTCAGGCTGCCAACTTAAAGTTGTAGTACCTCGTGTTTACCCCTTTGAATTTTTGAATTCTGTGAACTTTGGTACCCTGATGCTCAGGACAACAAATTAAACCTGAGTGTCTTTTACGACTTGTGGGAAGGAAACCTTACTGTATGCCCCCTCTCCCCTCTTGGCCCCCCAAAAATTGATAAAAACATGCATATGAGTTGTGTAGTTTGAGCATTCAAAATTAAGGCAGAGCAATTTCAAGTGAATTCTGTCTGCCACACTTCACCATTTCAGGGATTTGTTCCAAGTTAATGAATATTTGCATCAGATGAATGCAGGGATGTCATTTCACCAAAAAAGTGATACCACACGACCCTTGACCTCTGGTGACATCACAGGAAGTGAAGTCATTTCACCCCACCCCAAAGTGATATCACAGGAAGTGATGGAACACAACTTTTCACCCATTGACAAAACATGAAGTGGCATCAAATAGCATTGTTCCTAAGTATACGATGAAAAATATGGTTACGATATAATTATAATGTGATATACATTTCATACAAGGATGGATCATCATATGTATTGTTAAGATCAGTGTGTATAGGCCCATATTACCAAATGACTGTGAATGCAAGCATATGTCCATGGCCAAATGATAATGATGTGTTATTGTATAGCAATAACGCTTAAGCGCTTTATGTATGTAAACTCGCATTTCCTGTGGGTTTCAGTATGTGCAAGGATTATGTGTCACATTTTGTTGGACTGGCCTGTTTGTTTATTGTCCTTTTTTTATATTTGTTTAATTTTTGCTGCGTGGGATTTGACGCGTAAAATTTCTACTAGATATTTGGTAGGCTCCACCAGCAGGGGGAGCAGGGCTGTCTGTGAGTTTATTTCACCTCATGACCGGCGCGAGCCCCCTGCTGGCAGTGATAAGTGGAGAGTCCCTGGGACCTCATGAGCCCAGAGGGGCTTGTGAGAGGGGAGAGCACCAGGAGAAACAAGAAGAGAAGGGAGCTCCAGCCCGACGCAGAGGGCACCCAGGCCCTCGGTTGTGTCAGGGACCCCTGACAGCCGTAGGCTGTCCGTCTCTCTAGGCCCGGCACTCCTCTCTTCTGAAGGAGCACTGGGTGGGTGCTTCACCCTGCCCACCCCCGCATCTTGTGAGAGAGAGAGGAGTCGGGTCTCACGCTGCGTCATTGCAGTCAGGTAGGAAAGGGAAAGAGCGAAGAAGGGACACCGTCCCTGTGTGTGCCGGCATACAGTAACATGTGGGCGGTGGAGGATTAGCCGGAAAGAGTATTATTATCTGCACCTGTCCCAGTGATGCTGAGAGGCTTTTCTCTGTCAGTCGCTCTGTAGGGTGTGGGGATGGTTTAACTCTCCGTATAGCGAGGTGGGTTTGACCGACTCAGAGTATTAGAGGTGTAAGGCACTGTGTGCTCTAAGGAGGTTTTTCCCCCTTGTAGTTGAAAGATCCCTCTTATTTTCCAAAGGCCCTTCTTGGTCTGCGGGTTGGGTTTGGTACAGTTCCATCCCTCACAGTTTTATCTGCACTGGGGAACGCTCGCCTAGTTCAAGATAGAGGTGGATTACGGCCCGGTAGCCGGACTAGGTTTTGTTGATTGTTGTATTAAGTGTTGTACGTCCCTGTGACATTCTGCCTCTACCAGTAGTGAGTAGACCCTGGTCCGGTTTATTTAAGTATTTAAGTACCAAATGTGAATGTGTTTATTCTCAAGGAAATCCCACAGGTCTATTTAATTATTTACTTACTAAATGTGAATGTACTGGTTCTCGGGTGAACACACTGGTCTATTTAAGTATTTCTTTACCAAATGTCAATGCGTTTATTCTCAAGGAGATCCCACAGATCTATTTAATTATGTATTTACTAAATAAATGCACTGGTTCTCAGGTGAACCCACTGGTCTATTTAATTACTTATTTACCTAATCTGAATGCATTTATTCTCAAGGAAATTCCACAGCGCTATTTAATTATGTATTTACTATATGTGAATGCAGTGGTTCTCAGGTGAACTCACTGATCTATGTTATTGTTTATTTACCAAATGTGAATGCACTGGTTCTCAGGTGAACCCACTGGTCTATATAATTAGTTATTTACCTAGGGGGTAATTCATGGATTATTTGCGCTAAAATAAACGGGATTTGTTCTGCCCGCAAATCCCTGTTTAATAAATGGGGATTTGTGGGCAGAATGGCGCACAAATCCCGTTTTTTCGGCGCAAATAATCCATGAATTAGGCTACTAATGTGAATGCATTTATTTTCAAGGGGAACCCTCTGGACCTATTTCAATACCATTATAGCAAATGTGAAAGTGGTGACACCAAAGGGGAAGTAAGGAGAACTTTTAAGTATTGTTTCTTTCAAGTACTATCAGAGAGCTCCTTTGTTAGGAGTACAGTTTGTAATATTTTACACAAGTGTATCAAGGATTGGTTAGACAGATTTCAACTACATAAACAAAAGCGGTTCACGCTGGTTATAAGAAATAAGGCTGTGTCTGTTTATTAAACCAGGGTCACCACTATAGCTGTCAGTCATCCAGTCTAGCCAACACTACTCTCTCAATAGGGTCCACCCAAAGTCCCCCTGGGTTTTCATTGTTTTTGCACATGTGTGCAGTAAGGTGTTGTACTCCTATGATCAGGTCTCCTACAGGTTGCTGCTCAATCATCCCTACTGATAAAAAGGGATGAAACACCTTACATACAGAACAAATATACATACAATATCACCCAACCTGTGTTGGTACTCATTTATCGACCTCAGAAAGATGAAAGGATGAGTTGAGGTGTTTACGATCAGACTAAATCAGTGACTCACCTCCTGAAGTGTGAATGAAATAAATCTAGGAAAGAATGAGTCTAGCAATTATTGTATAAAATTCCAGAAAGACAAATAATTTGCTATCCCTATTCTTTCCTATTTAGGGTCGCTGCTGAAAGTGTTAGACTTGTGGAACCCCTGTTCTTTATCATTTTTAAGAGACCTTATCAAGAATGCCAGCCACTCCAGAAGCAAAGAGCCATATGCCGCTGGCCACAGCCCAGGCCTTGCATTAAAACCATTTTTTAAAATACGTTTTTTTCTTCTTTTTGTATGGGTAGCAAGGGAGACCTCAGGGGTCGCAATTGCGACCCCTGGTGACCTCTAAATGACATCCCTGGATGAATGGCTGCATTTTAGGCTCCTGGAAATTCGCCCAATTATATCCCAGAGTGATGCATTCAGGGCATTAAACTAATCTAATTACAATTATTTGTTCACCCAACAGCAGATCTTGCACAGATGCAATCATTTCTCAACAGAATTGAGTTTTACCAAAAATTCCAAATAATTATCTGTTTTTAAATTTGGAGTTGGAATGAGACAGGACAGGTCTTCTCAGCCTGTTCAGAGGTGAAAGGAAATGAGTGTTATTTATAAAAGTTAAAATTATGCGTACATACCATTGTGTTACTTCAACAGCTGTCAGTGAAAGAAATGTTGCCTCCTAAGGACCTCTTTTCAATGCCTTACTTACAAATTTAATTTGATCACAGACAGCCAACAGCAGGTACTGTAGACACTAAATTCTCCTAGGTGTTTCACCTCAGTTCCCACATTACACACTTGCTTGTCTACTGCCATCATCAAGGCTGCCTAACGTGAAACAAATGGGTCCAACCCCTGTGAACTATATGTGGATAGGACAGACTATCTTTGAGACAGAAAATGAACTGAGAAAATTCTTCAGACTGATCAGATTAAAATATGTTTTAAAAAATAACACATAGGATCCCCGCAAAATGTCAACGGCCTCAATATTCCCTCCTCTTTCAATCCCCCCAAAATACCATCTGTCCTGAGATAGTCACTTCCGGGGATAGAATTTGTAAGATTATCGCGGAGAAGGGGCAAGCATTGTACTCTTATAAAGACAATTTATCTTTTGATGAGCGTAGATACCGCACAACCCTTCAAAATGATGAAGAAATAGTGATTAAGGCAGCCGATAAAGTTGGTGGAATTGTCCTCATAGACACACAAGCCTATGAAGCTCAAGCTACTAGGTTTATGTGAAAAAGCTGAGGTAGAGGGCTGGATCTGCCCCAATGAGAAAGGATATTTGTGTAAAATGAATCCCAGAACACCTATGTTTTACTTTTTATTGAATGTGCATAAGGGTGAGACAGCAACAGTGGGCAGACCCATTGTATCCACAATCGGGTCCCTTTTAGAACTTCTATCCGCTTACATCGATTTTTTCATTAAACTCTTTATGCTTCAGACACCAGCATACATTAAAGATAATACAGGTATCATCACAAGCTTGGAAAGGGGACAGTCGAGGAGAATGGTAGTTTAGTATAATTTGATGTAGAGTCCCTCTACCCAAACATACTGCAAAACGACAGTCTTAAGGTGATAGAGGCTTGCCTCAACACAGGGGAAGCTGGACAGGACACAGTGCCTACAGCTGTCATAGTGGAATGTGACAAAATACACTTACAGAAAATGTCTTCACGTTTAAAAAGAATCTTTACAAGCAAATCAACGGTACCAGCAAGGGGGCAATCTTTGCCCCAGATCTGGCCAATTTGTACGTATCCTGTTTCGAGGACACCTATTAAATGACACAAACCTTTTAATATCCAAACACATTGTGCTAAGGGGCCTCATTAAATAGTTGCCGGTAACACTGGCGAGTCGCCGCCAACCTCGTAACGCTGTTCTGCTGCCTGACATCCCAGTGCCACCGGGATATTGCAATTTGCTGCTGACCGGGATGTTAAGTGGTGGAAAGTGAGGATAATGGGGACACGGAAGCACCGCCACCGTTGCTAACGGTGCTGGTGCTTTCATGAAAACCATGCCTGCAGGGGCCGGAACTCCCGGCAGGTCAGAGCTGCTGGGAGATACGGCCCCTGCAGGCAATCCGTAGTGTGCTGGTCCGGAAAGGGTGCCGGTACATTGCTACCGGCACCCTTATTTCCGCACCACCATACTTGGAATAAGGCCCAAGGTGTTCTATTGACGTCATCTTCCCAATGTGGAGAGGATCAGTTGAAAGTCTCAATGACCTTCACTTGTGGTTAAATAAAACAGACCGAAACTTAAAATTCATGAAAACACAGGACAGCCATGCCCTCCATTTTCTAGATATCTGAATCAAGAACTACTGAGGTGAGCTCTATATTTCACCTTACAAAAAGCACAATGACAGAAACAGTGCCCTGCATTTTGAGAGTTTTCATCATAAAGAACTTAAAGAAAATGTGTCTTTTGGTCTTTTTCTACGCATTAGGAGAAACTGCTAAAAAAATGGATTTTCTAGCGGAAGTTGCAAAATTAGAGTCCAACCTTGTCTCCAGAGGCTATCCCAACAAAAGTTGTTAGGCAGTGTCACAAGATGGCTTTAAATACTAATATAGACAAATGCCTTGTTCAGCGTCAAAGAGCAGAGCAAGAAAAACTAGTGTACGTCACCATTTATAGTCCACTCAACAATCTAATAACGAAAGAAGTCCGAGAAAACTCGAACTTACTTATAACATCGGATTTTGATTTAAGCAAATGTATGTTTGCATTCAAGAATAGCCAAAACATCAGAAACAAACTGGTGAGAGCTGGACATGTGAGACCGAAGAGACCAAGAAGGGATAAGACCCTCTGGGCCTTACACCAGTTGTTGGCCATTTTAAATGTCGCCAGTGTTCGGTATGTACTCTGACTAAAAACAGCAAAAACATAGAAATCAATGGGCCAATATGGCAATTCAAACGTTTTACTAATTGCAGAACTGAATAGGACAGTGATGGGATTAAATGGCCTTGCGATTTGGTCTACATAGAAAAAAACAAACGAGAAGTCCGACAGAGGACGTGCGTATACCAGTCCTGTGTCAAAAATAAGGTCGTAGATAAACCTTTAGTGGACCACTTTATAGAACAAAAACATTCTGCTGAGGACATTTTTTTGTTTGTTATTTGGCAAATTAAACAAACCGCAGCTGGGAATCAGGATGTGACCCTGCAAAAACGGAACAAGGGTTATTTAAAAATGTAACACTGTACAGTGAGGCCTAAGTGTGTGCATAAAGTGGGGTCCATTAATTCCTGGGACTTGAAGCACCCCTTTCATGTGTAGACAATTTTGACCTTGAGAGCAAGTCGTGAATGTACCGTTGCAAAATTATAAAACAGTAAGGGTTTTGCCATTTGGTTTTGCATACAGACCTAACATACAGATCGAAGCTATATACAAAACTGTTTTTTGTTTTCCGTTTGTCTAAACAGCAGGCCACCTCTGGGCATGTATAAACCACAACTTCCTGATTCATGGATTATTTGCACCAAAAAAAACGGGATTTGGGCACCATTCTGCCCGCAAATCCCCATTAGTTAAACAGGGATTTGCTGACAGAATGGTGCACAAATCCCATTTTTTATGGCACAAATAATCCATGAATCAGGAAGCAGCGAAAATGCACGATCGCGCGCATTGATCTGTCACGTCCTTCACTTTCACTATGGCAATTAGGTCAGACACGACCGAGCGCTGCGTCACAGCAGCCAGCATAAGCGAGTAGACACTGAGGGCCTCATCACGACTTGGGCAGTAACGCTGGCGGTATTAGCCCTACCGCCGAACTCCCCGGCGCTAATAGCGCCGGATCACGGGTTCAGCGGTAATGTTAATCCCCATTTCCCATTGAGCCCATTTGGGAATGCCCCATTCCCCATTGGGCTCAATGGGGAAATTTCGCGCTAATACCACCGGCGGATTTCAGCTAAGAGCTGGGGCGAAATCCGCCGAAGTCCTGATTTGGCGGACCCTAAAATCCGGCGGTAATAGCGCTACCGCCGGATTTAAGGGTTACCGACAAAGTCGTGATGAGGCTGTAAGAGGGAAGGATGACTTAATCCACCTCAGACACGGTAAACCGAGTGCCCCGGGAAGCGTTGTTTTTACAATACAGGACACGTTTTCTCTCTATGATAAGTGGCTGTTTTTTATACTCTGGGTGTTGCTTATTAAGTGTAGAAGTTGTTTTTTGATCACCCTCATTTCTGGTCATGACATAACGCACGAGGGCCTGGATTGGTTATTAATCAACTGCCACGAGTACACACGTTTAAAAGAATTAAGCATCAAACCGAACTACCGCGGGTCCTCGCAGTAAAATGCCAAAACTAGGAGAACCTACAGAGGGTTTGTTTGAGTCCCCATCACAGAAAATGTTTATCCCATCAAAAATATTCTTGCGCGTTAGATTTGCATCAAGGGAAAGAGGACACAGGGCAACTTTTTTAAAGTAAATACATGATTAACTTGCCACATAGACAGCGCGAGGAGGTTTTTCTTCTTTGGCATAACCTGTTTCTTTCAGGAAGTGTCATTTATTGACTGCATTTATTCCATCTTTAATGGTAATTTCAAGACAGAAAGCCCACCCTTTCAAAAGATCAGCATGTTAAAGGTAAAACAGTCCCTGTTTCGAGTCCCTCGTACCGGTGGCAAGATCCAGGGCTTCTCAGGAAAAGCCATGCCCACCTACATCCGGCCAGTCCCCAAAAAATGCGTACGCAGAAGAAAAATGTTCTTGTGGGTTCCGGCTTTGTGAATACCCGGCTGCTCGTTGGAGCAGGGTGCGGCCCCAGGGAGAGGCCCAAGCATTGTGGATAGACCGCAAACGGAGGCTCTTGGAAGAAAACGGGCACGTGAGTGTAGTTCGGGAACATAGAGCAGAGTGATTGAAGGGAATACGCAATGGTTAAATGTGGATGAATTGAATGGTGATGGGGAGTAAAGTGTTTTTTTCTTTTTATGGCCATTTATATTTTTTATTAGACATGTGAAAAGGAGATATAGAGAAAATATGGGAACCTAGCTCCGAAAGAGGTTGGAGGGTGGCGCCACAGCATACTGTCTCATCCAGTGCGGGGGATAAATATGGAGAAAAAAGTAGGGGTCCCATATAAGTAGAGGGCTCGGGAACAAGTAGTGGTTATTATGATGACTTGTTATTTTAGCTTATTATTTTCAGTGTTCTTTTTCTTATAGAAACAATGAGATAAAAGGTATATCCAATGCACAGTTCCAGAAAATACACAATCACATCAGAATATGGAACCAAAGGTCATCTGCCTGTATGCAGGGTTTATTGGTCAGAACCTTTTATCTCATTGTTTCTGTATTACGTTTCCTGGTGCTTCCTAGGGGGCGCCAGAAAAAGGTTTCCATCTCAGCTGATCCACACACTTATATTAATTAGTGGTATTCACTAGCACACTGCCACCTTACGACCCCCAGGTTTTTCTGCTGCTTCTTTTTCTTTTATGTGGAGGAAGGGCCAGGAGGGGCAATTGTGATATGAATGATGGGTGAGTGAGACAGTGGATATTGCTCTAAAGAGGGGGGATATGTTATAAGTTTTTTGTTATTGTTCTGTTTTTGTTGGTTTAAAAACTGTTCCATGTTTTTGGTATGTAATTGTACAGTGTATGTGACCTTAGAGATAGAAGTTACAAAACTTCATTGATTGTTTTTGAAAAGAAGGACCCAAGTATAGCAGAGAGGGAAAAGAGAAAAGGAATCTACGAGTAGTGGGGGAACAGTACACACAAGACAAATGGTCTTGGCTATGGGGATGGACACACCACTATCCAATATTTGCAAGCATCTCTCCCAGTATAGTGAGCGAATAAAAAGTATTATGACCAATGGGTAACAAAAACCAAGGTGGAGGGACTGTTGCACGCTTGGCCAGAAGATGGGTCTTTTGATAAGGGAACATTAGAGCACCTATCCACGATCCTAACAGCAAAGTACAAATGGAAACAGCTCCAAAACAGAACAGAGGTGTTAGATTTGTGGCAGATGTTGGAAGAAACCCCCGGCACAAATAAGATGGAGAAAGGGACAGAAATAATGGCTATGGTGGGGGAAGACAGGGGAGAGAAAGAGAAGGAGAAGGGGGTAGGAGGAACCCAAGAAAATATATCTGTTACTTACAAAGCCGGCAGAGGGGTATACAAATCAAACATATGTAGCAGGGGCAAGCGCGCCAACTACACCAAGCATAGCCCCACCCCCACATTATGACCCATCACTACCCCGGCCCACCATAGAGTAAGTACCCAAGATCTTTAGGGGACAACAACGTCCAACCATACAGAATTGGCTTGATTACGAGCGGTGTGCAAAGCTGCACCAGGATCAGAGGGAGGGCTCCATCCCCCAAGGGGGACCCCTTCCATACCAGAAGATTGACAGTGCACCCATATGGGCAGTATGAGTGGAAAGGGAAGGGGAAATTGATAGCTTGGGGTGTGACACTGTGGTCTCTGTGAGGGATGAGGAAAATTGGAGTGATTTAGATGAATTGGAAGAAGCTGCAATAGGCGGGATACAGCAGGTGCAATGGGTCCCCCCTAGACTGGGAGAGGCATGGGAAGGATGACTCTAGCAAAAAAGAAAGGAGCAGGGATGAATGATGCCTGTTATCCATAAGGGAGCGGGGCGGCCCCACTATGTCCCGTGGGCACAAATGGACAAAAACAACCTCCTCAAATCCCTCCCCCCACTTACTGCGGGCACGGGAAAATGGATCTATGCCTTTGGCAAGAACACAGCAGGTGTGCCCCTTGCCTTAGGAGATATTAAAATCCTCCTGGTGTCTGCAGTGGGTGATTAAGCAGACACAGTGTGGGTGAAAGAAGGTTTCCTAGGTGTAACTGTAAGTAATGACACTCATGATGGGCCGTCATTTAATAATATCCAAGCACACGTGTGGGATGTCCTGCGAAGAACCTTCCCCAATACCCCTGATTTGCATTCCATAATGCAATGCACTATGGGGATGAAGAAGATGCTGCGCAGTTCATTCTCTGTGTCCAAGTGATGTGGCACGCTGAGACGGGCACTGCGTGGGACCAGTCTACCTCTAGATATTAATTCATCATTAAGCGAGGCCTACCAAAGGAAGTACAGAAGGCCCTTGACAAGATATTGGGGATAGAAGCCAAGGGTTGGTCCAAAATTCAGAACATTATAGTACACCACTGTAGGAGGATCAAAGAAAAGGAAAAGGAAACAATTCAGAGGAGAATAGCTGAAGAAGTCAAATGTTTGCAGATTAAGTTGGTCAAGGTCATGGCAGTAACAGCAGCACTGCCCTCAGAAAAGTTGGGAGATGAGGGGAATGTCTCTGTAGCTACACAGGCAAGGATTGCCGCAGTATGGACAGACAACGGGCAAGAGCATTGGGGAGGAGAGCAACAATATATGGGACCCCATTGACAAGGGAGACTTGCAAGATGAAGAGGTGGGTTCTGTGGACAAATGGGAGGGGAAAACGAAGGATAAGGGCTGAGAGGAGGGGGCCAAGGGCAATGCTGGACTTGCAGAAGGTGGTACATTTTTCGAGGGAATGCTGCAGCAGACAGGAAGGAAGCTATCAATACAACCAGCCTTACAATAACCCACCCCAATGTGGGTACCCCCACCCAGGAAGCGCATACGGGCTCCCACAAGGAGCTTGTGAAGGACACCCACAATACACACAGCAATCCCCTTCACCACCTGGTTACAACACACTCCGCCACCCTCCACCTACAATACAATGACAGCAAAGTCACCCCAATCAGCAAGCTCGATGACATAACAACCCTTTCACCCACCACCCTGAACGGCCCACCAGCACCCTAACAGGGGGTATGCGTGCTCAGTGAAAACATGTTCTCTTGCCCGGGAACAGACACTCACCCTGACTTGGACAACCCACAGAGAGCACTTGCATGTCCAGTCCTATTCACTACCTTGCATCCAGAAGAGGAACCACTGGTTCGGGAAGACATAGGGAACAAACAGTTCATCTTTATGGTGGACTCAGTGGCGGAGAAGTCATGCATATCGAAAGGTGATTTTCAGGTTACCAAGCCGAACGCTTGATACGCAAGGGTTCTCTGGGACTGTAGCTATGATCCCTTACACAAAACATTTGGACGTTAGGATAGGGGGGAAACAGTGCGAGCACCCCTACGATACTATGAAAGTTCCCCAGTCAATTTACTGGGACGAGATCTGCTCAGCAAGCCAAATATGACGATATCCTTTTACCGAGAGAGGGATAGTTTATTCCACCCCAGGCATGTGCTCCATCAGGGCAATGATCTTGATAAACACCATGGCTAATGAACTAAAGGTGAGGGGAGTACCAGTAAATCGCGACATGTTCTTGTACAGGATCAGGGTCTTGGCTAGAGCAGTGCCCAAGCTCACAAGCAAAGAATGGAGCTGCCCTCTAATTTTGTGTTCTGCCCTGTAGCTGACCCTGAAATAGTTGCTGAGGCAATAATGTCCCTAAATCTGGAAGGAGTGCAAGTGTCTGCAAAAAGAATAGTGGCAATAGAGATAGACAGGCATGGATGCGAATGGCACACAGTGTTATGCATTGACCCAAATATACCATTGCATGAGTTAACTGATGAAGAACTGTTTACCAACGACAACAATGGCGAGGAAATTGTCTTAGAAATAAGCATCCCTTGTGAAGTGATGGTACAGTACAGAAAGGTACCAAGTCTCCTCATGGCTGTCGTCTGTGCACCACCTTCTTTCTATGACACAGATATACAACAAGTGCCCCCCCACTTATGAACCACCAACCCCTATGATGTGGGCTTATTGAGAGGAGTGACCCCTGTAAAAGGAACTCTAAAGCCAGGAGCAATATTGCCCAGGGTCAAGCAATACCCCTGTCCAGAGAGGCGGAGGAAGGGATCCAAGAAACATTACGTGCATTTCTCGAGCAAGGGTTACTGGTCCCCTCAAACTTCCCATGCAATACGGCTGTGTACCCCATTACAAAAGCAACAGGCGGGGTTGTGGCGTATGATACAGGACCTCCTGCGACTCAACCATATTGTTCAAAAGGAATTTCCTCTTGTCCCGAATCCTGCTTCTATTTTGTGTAGCATTGCAAAACAGGCCACTCACTTCACTGTGGTCGATATAAAGAACACCTTCTTCTCGGTGCCCCTGGATCCAAACTGACAGTATCTCACAGCATTTACACTGCGTGGGAGGATATATGAAGACTGTCATTTGCCCCAGGGGTACTGTGAGAGCCCCAGCACATTTAACAGGATATTGCACGAAGATCTCAGCAATATTCGATTCCCGAGCACCATCATTCAGTACATAGACGATCTCTTGGTCTGCAGTGAAAGTGAAGAAAGTTGTCAGAGAGATTCTTTTATCCTCATCCAGTTACTCGCAGAAAAGGGGTATAAGGTAGACTGGAAGAAATTGAAATACTGTCTTGACTGAGGTCCTGTACTTGGGCCAATTGACTTCAAAGATGGCAACAAGAATAATACCCGACAAGGCAGCAACAGTATGCTCCTCAGCAAGACCACACACTGTAAAAGACATGCAGATGATCCTCAGAATATGCAACTACTGTGGCGCATGGATACTAGATTATGCAGCTTACACCAGGCCCCTATTGCAAGGTCTAAAAGTGGCACAGAAAGACAAACAGAATTCAACAACCTAAAAGAGTTCATTTCTACAGCCCCAGTCCTAGCCACCCCTGATTATGAGCGAGAATTGTATCTTTTCTTGCACTCGAATGGCACTTTAATGACAGCAGTACTGACACAAAAAAGCTCTATAGGTCACAGACCTCTGGCATACTACAGTGGTATACTTGATTCAGTAATGCAGGATCTCTTCGCTTGCGAACAAGCACTTGCAGTTGCCACCTTTGCTATTAAAAAAAGCTCAACAATTGTCATGGGGTGCTCTGTCACTTTGTACGTGGAACACCCCTGTTCGCCATACTGATAGATCAAAATCCACCATCACCACACAAAGAACATCCGCTAATGACATAATTCTCTCGAGCCCCAATATTCATGTAGTTAGATGTAAATCAGAAATGCAGCCACGTTCCTCACAGAGCCATGCAATGTCCAAGATATGCAAGAGCATGATTGAGCGACATACGAGGGAGAAGGGGATGACATTCCTAAAGCAAGGGAATATGCACTACAGGATGGAGAAGTGTACTTCAGGGATGGATCAGCATCCATTTGCCAAGAAACAGGTGAAAAACATGATGGAGCAGCAATAGTGAGCATGGAGGATGAGGAATATGAAGTACTGGTTTAAAAACACTTGCCTATGCATTATTCCGCCCAAGCCGCAGAGCTAGTGGTATTGATTGAGGCTCTCCATGCAGCAAAAGGATGTGGGGTGACAATTTATTCAGATTCAGCATATGTAACCTCTACGGACCATGCAGGATTGTCCAGGTGGAGAAGAGGGGGATCAGGAGAGCAGATGGGTCCCCAGTACAACATGCACAGTTACTGAATAAATTAATTGAAGCACTTGCAGAACCATCTGTAGAAGACATATTGAAGTGCCAGGCCCATACACATAATATAGATAAAATATCTCTGGGAAACACAGCCGCAGACACAGCAGCAAAAGAAGCAGCATACATCCCATGCCAATGAGTGCAGAATGCATATTAGTAAGCAAACTGAAGAGCCAAAAACAGAAGGTTACAACGCATTACCTATTGCACAAAACATAGAGTTACAGAAGGGAGCTCCACCAAAAAAGCAAGAGTTATGGACCAAACAAGGGTGCACACAGTCAGCTACTGATCTACTGTGGAGACAGGACACAACAGGGAAAATAGTCATGTCCATAGAACTATTGAATGTGGCATTCAAGCAATTGCATTTCCCAGCCCATTCTTCAAAACAGCACATAGATGCTGATCTCCAGGAAGATTGATTCTTCCCGAACCTCCAGGAATATTTCAATCAAATGTTCATTGAGTGCACCACATGTCAAGTGTAACTCGGGAATTACCCTAAGACCACTGAGAGGTATTTGGTATTTGTTTATTTGTATAGCGCACCAAACCCTCGGGAAACTGGGCATAGGTACACTGCCCGGTCCTGTAGGTCCCCTCCGTGAGCTGCACATTGATTACGCAGACATGGGAGAAAGATGTAATCGAGCCAGATATTTGATTGTGGTTGTGTGTCCTTTTCAAGATGGATGGAGGCAGGGCCCTGTACCCACTCAGATGTAAATTGTGCAGCCAAGTTCCTAGTCAGAGAAGTAATCCCCCTATGGGGGATATGCAATGTCATACGCGCTGATAACAGAACTCACATTGTCAATGATCTGTTCAAAGAAGTGACGTCACTGCTAGGATTAAAACATAAAATGTGTTCAATTTACCACCCGCAAGTGAACAGATTTGTCGAGAATATAAATGGCCTTCTTAAGAGTAGGTTATCCAACTGTGTCACTCTCTGAAAAAGAATTGGTTATATTGCCTGCCGTTAGCCCTCTTCCAGCTACGCACGCAGCCTAGCAAGGACCACCACCTGTCCCCCCATGAAATAGTGTCTGGTCGACGCAAGCAAAAGCCATTATCACCAATAAGAATGGTGCTGATGTACACAGAACAGCAACTGTATTAGGTGAAGAATTCAATAGTACCATTTGCAGCTCACATGGGCAGTGAGATGCATTACTAAACAAATCACACCACCCTTTACTACAGGCAATAAAACTGACCCGACAAAAGCAGCACAAGACAGCCCAACACAGCCTTTGATGCCAGGAGTGCAAGTGATTGTACGGAGCTTTTTGCGAAAATGGAACTCTCCGAGGTTCCATGGACCATATGAGGTAATCTACTGTACCCCCCTTGCTATAAAAGTAAAGGGATTAAGGCACTGGATCCACCTCGCAGACATCAGAAAAGCACACAATAGTGTAGCACCTGAAACACTGGATAACAATCAAACAAGCATTGCAGTACCTTGAAGGGTTACTAGGGATAAAAGATAGCAGAAAACTATGTAAATAATAATAGTGATACACATAGTCTGAAATGTAAATTAGTTTGTAAAGAATAAAGTTCTCTCTTTCTCTCTCTCTCTCTAAATATATATATATATATATATATATCTCTGTCAATCTCTCTTTCTTTCTCCCTATCATCCCGTCTGCAACATTATTAATGCTTGCCCCATTTTTATCCTTTTCCATAGGTGCAACAATGTTGATGTTGCAGTTGATGCCAATTAATGTTTATCAGTTAGATAGCAGCAGGAATAAGTTAAGTGCAATCTGTGTGTGTAGTTACATAGTTACGATTGTGGTCTTCATTTCATTGCAATATTCTTCACGGTAACAATGTTTATTTTACAGATTTATTGGGGTGCTATTTTTATCTGGGGAGCCCATATAAAAAAGGTGGAAATGGGGTTAAATGGAGGGGAGGCAGCAATATGTCTATAAATCTAACGGTTCTGCATAAGAATGTGACCAGAGTGGCCCCAGAAATGTAATTATTTAGGGACAACGGAACTGAAAGCACTTCGATTGCATTAAATGTCACGCTGCCACCCCCCACCAAGTTAACAGTGTCACAAGCTACCTCAAACTAACATAATGTCTACCTCAAGGCTCGATGAAATGCATGATGTGGTCCCCACCACAGTTCCCAATCTGATATTAAGTTCCTCCCCCACTATGGTATCGACAAGCAAATACATACACTGATGTGAACATAAATGCTGGCATTTTTCCAATGTACCGTCAGAAACCCGCAAATGTACTTAGATCGTTATACGCCACTGATAGACTGTGTAGAAGGTTGATAGGGAAACAACTATCTCTCTTGTGTTATAGTAGGAGGAAAAGGCAAACACTCCAGTACAAGTATGATGCCTATCATGGTTTGGCATTAGATAAAGTAGAGGACCTCCATCATCCTGGGCAGTATAACAAGTGGTACTCGGATATGAGTGCCTCTGGAAGAAAAACGACCAATAGCAGTTGCTATCTGTGTTCTTTAATACTTCATGCGTCCGGGACGCCTGAAGTTTTAGTGCCTCAAGAACCCCCCTTATTAGAGGCACAATGTCTCATCCACCTCACACTATGTAGAATAAAGAGCACCTTTCAAACACACATAGTAAGAATGAAACTTCTTCCGCCAGATGAGAAGATCTGCAAAAAGGGATCTTAAGGTGCAAAATGCTTAAAGAACTATTCCTGGCTATAGACAGAACAACCTTTGCAGAAAACAAATGGTAAGATTCAACTTTCATGTGCAAAGCTGAAGGACTGTGTGGCCTCTCAGATGAAAGATTAGAATGGATGGAAAAGACATGCGTGCAAATATGGACCGAGCATATCACAAAACTGACATGGGTCACAGCTCTTGAAAAACCGTTCAAGGTCCAGCACGAAGAGAATTACAAACTTTGTTTCTATGGGGAAGGAAAAGTATCCATGGGTTCTAACATGCTGCAACAGAACCCTCAACACCCCTGATCTTCGAAAAGGCACTGCTGCATTAATGGACTATTACTGCGTGTGCGGCAAACAGGCATACTTGCACCTCCCGTCATCATGGAGGGACTACTGTGCTTTAGCAACGCTGCATTCCGCACTGCTAGTGATACCTGAAGAGCATATAAAGGGGTGGGGGGCGGTGCCAACAGGACAGCAAGTGTGACCTCAGCCATCAGAAGCATCATCCCATCTTTCACATATTGTCTGAAGAAGAGCAAAAAGATCATCTATCTCAAAGGAAGCAAACATAAAATTACTTGTCTCAAGAGTTATCTGACCTCCATGCACAGATCCCCTACGAATACAAACCTTTCAACTCAGCAGAGACATTTTTTACATCGCTCATGCCCAGCATCCAAGCACGAGCAAACACCAAGTGGTTGCAGATTGTGCGGTGGGAGCTGATCCAGATGGCAATTGACACTGAGGAGGGATTCAACATCATCAAAGTGGAACTAAGAGCACTTCGGCTCATGATGATGCAGAATCGTTATGTGCTGGACCGCCTCACTGCAATGGAAGGTGGGGTTTGCAAGAAGATCGGGAGTTCATGTTGCGCATTCCTACCTTCTTCAGATGCTGAGAATGGGACATCATCACACGTGATTGCAGCAGTACATGAACTTGATGTAAAAATGAGACAAGAAGGAGGAGTGCAGGAAAAGGACTGGTTAAATATGGAGTTCAGTTGGGTACCTTCGTGGCTTGGAACAATCATGAAGAGGCTGCTACCAATCATCCTATTCTTCCTGCTGATCTTCTGTGTTTGCCAATTAGGGTTCTGATGCTGCGGAAAAGCAGTTTCTAGTAGTGTGATGAGGATGGTGACTATTGGTAATAGAAATATTAATAACAAGGTGCCTCATGAGACTAAGGAAATACAGAAACAAACTGGGGAGAGTGATTAGCCCAAGTATTGTATGGTGGCAATATACCACACTGGGGATGAGGTAGACAATTACCATCAAACCACTATCAAACAGCACCAGGATCTTGGAAATTACAAGGAAGTGTGGGTACTCCTACAGGGGGAATGGGCATGTACTTACATGACATGTACTCCTAAAGAGAAGAATTTGCATGACGTTGGGAGAGTCTAAGAAGTGTGTGTAGGACATGGATGACCATAAAAGGTACTCCTGCATGGGATGAAGCACTAAGAAGGTCTGAGGAATGCAGACATACTGGGGGAGGGTATTTGTTACTTTAGAAGTAACGAAAGGGGGGAATGTTGGGAAGGAGATGGTCCTAACCAACCCCCCTCATCCAATCTGAGCAAATAAACTACATGTGTGCTAAGGGGGGAGACTCCCCTACCCTGGTGACACTCATTCACATGAGATAACATCAGCAATTACTTGAATAACCTAGCATATTCCCCTGCCCAGAGACACCATTTTGTATCAGATCAGACACCATATGTTGACTAGGCCCAAAAATCATTGTTCTGCCAAACTCACCTCTCCCATCCCCAGCACCTCATCTCAAGAAGCCCCTTTAGTAGAGGCACAATGTCTTATCCACCTCACACTATGTAGGATAAAGAGCACCTTGAAAGCACACACAGTAAGAATGAAACTCCTTCCCACAGATGAGAAGATCTGCAAAAAGGCTCTAAAGGTGCAAAATGCTTAAAAGAACCCTTCCTGGCTATAGACCGAACAACTTGCGCAGAAAACAAATGGCAAGATTCAACTTTCATGTGCAAAGCTAAAGGACTGCGTGGCCTGCCAGATGAAAGACTAAAATGGATGGAAAAGAGATGCGTGCAAATATGAACAGAGCGTATCACAAAACTGACATGGGTCACAGCTCTTGAAAAACCGATCAAGCTCCATCACAAAGAGAATGATGAACTTTGTTTCTATGGGGAAGGAAAGGTATGCATGGGTTCTAACTCACACTGCAACAGAACCCTCATCATCCCTGATCTTCGAAAAGGCACTGCTGCATTAATGGACTATTACTAGGTGTGCAGCAAACAGGCATACTTGAACCTCCCGTCATCACGGAGGGGCTACTGTGCTTTATAGAAATGCTGCATTCCGCACTGCTGGTGATCCATGAAGAGCATATAAAGAGGGGGTGGTGCCAACAGGACAGCAAGTGACACCTCTGCCAACAGAAGCTTCACCCCCCCATCTTTCGAACACTGTCTGAAGATGAGCAACAAGATCATCTGTCCCGAAGGAAGCGAGTATAAAACTACCTGGCTCCAGAGTCATCTGACCTCCTTGCACATATCGCCGATAAAAAAAGCTTTTCAACTCAGCAGAGAAATGTTTTGCATCGCATGTGCCCAGCATCGAAGCCCAAGCAAACCCCAAGTGGTTGCAGATTGTGTGGTGGGAGATGATCCAGTTGGCAAATGACACTGAGGAGGGATTCAACATCATCAAAGTGGAACTAAGAGCACTTAGGTTCATGACGATGCAAAATCATAATGTGCTTAGACCTCCTCACTGCAATTGAAGGTGGTGTTTGCAAGAAGATCGGGAGTCCTTCTTCAGATGCTGAAAATGGGAGATTATCACCCGTGATTGCAGCAGTATATGAACTTGGTGTAAAAATGAGAAAAGAAGGAGGAGTGCAGGAAAATGACGAGTTCAATATGGAATTCAGTTGGGTACCTTTGTGGCTTGGAACAATCATGAAGATGCTGATACCAATCGTCATATTCTTCCTGCTGATCATCTGTGTGTGCCAGTAAGGGCTCTGATGCTGCACAAAAGCAATTCCTTGTAGTGCGATGATGATGGTGACTATTTGTAATGGAAATATTAATAACAAGGTGCCTCCTGGGACTAAGGAAGTACTGATTCACACTGGGGAGAGTGATGAACCCAATTATTATATGGTGGCAATATACCACACTGGGGATGAGGTAGACAATTACCATCATACCGCTATCAAACAGGAGAAAGGCAGTGGCACAGAAGACAAAACAACCCAAGCGTTTGCACACTATGAATTAGTACTTGGATGGCAGTGGGTGGTTGTATGTTGTGGGTATTTGGCCAAACACTCCACAAAGAAGATGATATATTATAAACAATATACAATCACACTGCGCCAATTGCTGTAAAGTTTGATGCTTGAATGCATATAAATGTATTTATTGCCAACACAGCCTTTGACATAGTCCATTAGGCTTGGTAGCTAAAATGCAGTGATCAGTTCCAAATTCCTGTATATTCTTCGCTGTTGTGTCACAACAAATAGATTATCAGCTTTTCGGCAAAGGTGCACATTGTCAAGACAATGACAATGTGGACCTTTGCCGAAAGGCTGATGATCTATTTGTTGTGACGAAACAGCAAACACTATAAAACTGCCCCAGGATCTTGAAAATTACAAGGAAGTGTGGGTTGAACTAGATGGGGGTGGGGGATGTATTTACATGATGGCATGTACTCCTGAAGAATATGCACAATGTGGGCAGAGTCTACGAAGTGTGTCTATGGCATGGATACCCATAAAAAGGTACTCCCGCATGGGACGAAACACTAAGAAGGGCTGAGGAATGCAGATGTACTGGGGGAGGGTATTTGTTACTTTAGGAGTAATGAAAAGGGGAATGTTGGGAAGGAGATGGTCCTAATCAACCCCCCTCATCCCAATTTGGGCTAATAAAGTATGTATGGGCTAAGGGGGAGATGTCCCTACCCGTGACACTCATCCGCACGAGATAACATCGAGATAACATCAGCAATTACAAGAATAACCTAGAATATGCCCCTGCCCAGAGACACCATTTTGTATCAGATCAGACGTCATCTTTTTACTAGGCCCAAAAATCATCCCTCTGCCAAAGTCAGCTCTCCCATCCCCAGCACCTCGCACAGAGAGACCAAGGCATCACCACGCCATGCGAGCTCCAGGCAAGCCTTGTTTCCACGGAAGTCCAGCCATTTATTGTTGCAAACGTTTATTATCATTGCCACAGAATGTGCTCTCCGCAGGGCGTGAGACCGAAGCCAGCCCCAGCACAAGTGCCCACCCATTTCCACTAAACTGCCCATGCCCATTCAACCCACACCCCAACAGGCCAGAGCCCACAAGTCCTGACCCCCCCTCTCTTTCATGTTGATACCCATCTGACCCCTTGCACTGACCATTCCAGAACACCTACCATAGACTTAATCCTGTGCAACAGTATATTCTCCCCAAAGCAACACACATCTGTTTGTATCATGAGGAACCAGGGAAAAGTAAACAGTAGATCAAACCCCCAGGGGAGAGACACCTGGGAGCGGGACCCTGGTATCAATGAATGCCAATATATTAATCCATTTTCTCCAAGTACCCCCATTCATGCAAGGATTTTATGTTTGCCATTTTTTTAGTATTATCAGTTCATATTGTTTAGCTTAAACAGATAGCCCTGTATCACATTTGTCCTGACCTTCACCACAGAGATGACCCCAGTTGACCCACATGCCCACCGATCAACTGGGAAGCAGCGGCCAATTGGAGCCTGGCATCCCCTGTAGAGCAGGCAGTGTCATACGGACCTTCCAATCCGCACTGTGATTTCTTACTTATATGATGATGCCATTTATGACAAAATTGTTTCTTGTAATGTGCTGCCCATGTCATTTTTAGCAGAGCGCTCTCGGGCAACAGAGTTCTTTGCTGGCATATTTTATATTATATAAAGTTTGGTATCCTTGCAACTTATTTGTTGGTCTCATTCCCTGACAGGGTATGTTATCTAATTTTTGCATTTTTCTTGGGACACGTGAAAGTGTGGTGCATTCACAACCAAAACATATTTTAAGTTAAATGTATGCATCGATGGAGTTCTGACAAGATTTGGAAAGTAAGCACTGTGAAGAAATGACTTCTGACCGGCAGGAGTACAAGGATGAGGATTTGCTAAATACCCTTTTCAGCCGTTAATCTTCTATAAAATAAGAGTGGTCCCAATCATACAGGTGAAGCAGGCACAGATAGGAGATATACTTCCTTCACATTTCAATTAAATTCTCAATACTTTATTCAGATTAAAAACATTAAGTATGTTAATATTAATGTTAATGTTAAAGGATATTTGTACCGAGCTCTATCACCACCAGGGTTGTCCCCTGGCACTCTGGCAGCTCTGAAAAAAGGCAACAGGGGTGAGATAGTGGGAATAAGCTTGAAAAGTGCTAGAGAGCTTTAATGTGCTGTTGGTCACCTCAACCCGGTTAACTCTGTTGGCTGGGCTTGTGGAGTTTTTCGGACTGTAGACGTTGTGTGCTGTTGTGCGAGTCTATGTGTGGTGTGTCTTGTTTTTGTAGTGTAGTGAAGTTTGTGTGGATTGCTGCATTTATAGGATTGTGGTTGTGTTTGGTTAGAGTTTTTGAGAGGTGTATGCAGATGGTTGAAACTTGTTAGAGGATTGGTAAGCTGGCATAGCTGTTACGAAGCGAAGCGCTAAACTTCCATATTTCCTCTCTGGGTGCGGGGCATCTCCACACCTCTGTCCAGATCTGGGACCAGCCGACTCCCCACAGTCTCTTCCACACATGACACTCACCCATATTCATAACCGTGTCCAAGGTTGGTCCGGCCTATCTCTATCAGACCTGTCTGTATGCGGGGTAAGAAGGTATTTATGACTCCACCCAAATCTAGCCAAGATAGCCATCCTATTCCAGTCAATATGCGGCATCGGTCAGCCAAAGCCACTCCATCCAGGCTTAGCACTGGTTGGCATTTATAGTTTAACCAGCTGCTCATGCAGGCTACCGCTCAGAGCTCACTCGAAGCCTGGTATATGCCAGCATTCACACCTACGTTCAGGTGCGGCACCTGCCATCATTCACAACTCTATCCTGGCCTTGTCCATGCCAGTGTCCACAACTTAGTTCAAGTGTGGCAGCTTCTAACATTCACTCAACTCTATCCAAATATGGCATCTGGTGGTGTTTAAGGAGTGGGTGTGGTTGGAGGGTGAGGTTGACCATGGGTGCTGATTCTGTCTACATGGGGTGTTGCTTGTGTCCTATTCAATCTAGCGTTGTCTCTCTTCTAATTTTGGGGGATTCCCTTGGTTGGATCTGGGTATTTGTCAGTGTTATCCTAAAGTCTGTCATCCTGTTCTTTGTGTTTCCTGTTTGATTGTTTTTAGTTTTTCAGTTTGAATTTGCGGTGTTGAAGAGCCTGGTTTTTAGTAGTTTTCTGTGTTGTAGGTGGTCTTTGGTGTTTCTTATTCCACAGTATAAAAACATACTTACAAAGAGTATAAATTTACCTAAAACCATCATACATTTTACAGAATGAAAGCATTTTCAAGTTACTTTCCTAGACACAGGTGATTTCAGACTCTTTGCCAAAAGCAAAGAATAAAATGATGAGGAAAGTATACTCGCCGCCTCAGTGAAATTCAAGTGTTAACATTTTAAATCCCATCTATAGTGCCCTTGTCCAATATCTTCAACCGAAACAGCCACACCCTGTGGACATATCAGGCAACTGCAAATACAATGTGGTGCTTGTTAAAAGATCTACAGAGCTTCAAAGCTTCATTAGTCAATCAAAGACCGGCTAGCCTAAAAAGGGTTTTAAGTATTGAATGTTCATTTGTTTCGATTCACCACAAACAAATAAGAAGTGGACAAGAATATCTATTGCCGGGCTACATAATGGCATATTGCTAAATCACCCTGACCCCAGGATTTAGTAGAAAATGCCAAATGGAGCAGTTCCTTCCTAAACCAGACATACCAAGATTGCTTATATGGCAGTTGGATGTAGTCTAGGTCACAACCTAAATCAAAATCTGGTTTGTCCTCGATTGTAAGCTGATCCCAGCCTTAGTCTTATAGCTGCGACCAACATCAGCTCTTTATGTCGCATTTCTATTGCTCTCTTTATCCTGGCAAGGTCAGACTTATCTTTGATGTAAAATCCCATAATGCTGCCTCATTCAACCCTTTCCTTCTTGACATGAGCTAATCATGGGATACATGCCCCCCTCTTCGATGCTCAGTAGATTTTTTAGTGCATCTCAGTGAGTCCCCAGACTTTCTGAACTTAACAACCTCAGCGATAATACACTGGAAATATAGATATTACATTTCTTATTGGGAGGATGTCCAACTCCAAGTGCAAAAGTGCAGATGGGAACTCTGGGGCAATAACAATAGATTATTTAGGAATCTGTTCCCCACTTTCTCCAGTGCACTCATAATCCCATAGCCCCATATTTCAGCACAAAAGTTTGAAGCTGGTATTGCCTGCCTTCGATATAACCTCAAGGCAGGGGAAAAGGACTGGGTGGCCCCAACATAATTTCACAGTTTTGAACAAGCCTTGTCTAGGTGAAGAGACCAAATGCAATTCTCATAGAACCGAATTCCTAGTTAATCATAGAACCTTGTGTGCTCTAGTTTACGTTATTGAACATAAATGTCCAAACGTGTAATTGGTGAGCTATGGCTTAAACATCAGATTGTGTGTTTTATCAGTGTTCAATTTCAATCCCAAAGTCTCACATGTATCCATGAATATGCCTAGTGTTGTTTTTAGTCCTTGAGGTGTGATTGACTACATCACAGCATCATCAGTGTAAAATTAAACCAGATACCTATCCTTGCCCATTTTAGGGCAATCCATACACTTCAGACTCAAGGACCTAATCACTTCTTCAATATATATGTATTGAAGAGAAGTGGTGCAAGGACGCGGCAGTGCCTTACCCCCCTTCTCCAAACAGAGAGAGTTGGTTAGTTCTCCAGCTAAACCAAAGCGTACAGATGCCTTATTATCCGTATACAATAACCGAATAGCAGTGATCAATTTTAAAGGTGCCCTCTCTCTATCAGAATCATCCATAGTTTTTGCCTCAATATACTGTCGAATGCTGTCCTGAGATCCACAAACACAGCATATAGCTTTAATTTCAGCAACACGCTGTATTTCTGGATCAACAGGAACAGCTGAAAACTTTGGGTGACAGTACTCTTATGACTTTGTCATAAAGTGGGATGAGGGGAGGCGATACTGAGGGGTGTTAATGTGATTCATAAGCAACCCAAACTTAAATGTCCAAAAGTCTAAAATAAAAGGAATGTCCAATCAAGTTCTAGAAAAATATATATACTTTAATTAAACACCCAATATGCAATAACAACTTAACTGAAAAACACTACAAAACTGACCGTGTTGAAAGAACACAACTATGCAAAGATAGAAAGATACAACACCCTGGTTAATGAAACAGGGGTGAAAGGCAATCAAAAACCACAATGATCATAAAAAGGATATGTTATTTTGGGAAATATTGATCAAAGGTGTCCTAACTAGTCTTTAGGGCCTAAAGATGGACAAGGGAGGCAATTAGCAGTCAATAACACCTTCCCACTTGTCTTAGTGGTTCAACAGTGTCAAACTAGGCTTCTTGGTGCTGAATGAGTAATCCAAAGAATGCTCTAAAATGGCAAACATATTATTCCAGATGGGGAGCAGTTGTTGTGTTGGGCTCAAAAGGAAATTCTGTGCTGTTCAAAGCAGTGTTTGAAGTAGTGCAGATTGCGAGGACCACCAGGGTTGCTTGAACAATTGGTATGATGGTGAAGATGCTGCTGACTGGATGCACAGTTTGAGATGGGTGGTTCAATGTGGCATTCGAGGGTCATGATTCGATAAAGCCAACAGGATCAGTTAAACCTTTGATCTAGATTAGAAATGAAGAAACAGTCGGTTTGAAGGGTGGTTCAAAGTAGGTGGTTGCAGCGATGAGCTTCTTTTTGGAGCCAAGGTACGGTGCACTCAGCTGGTGCGGTGGAGGGGCAAACTAGTTTGAGAGTGTAGAACAGTCACTTAAAGATGAGCGAATACCAAAAGCAGCTCTGTGGAGTCATGGTGTTTCAAAAAGAGTGTACGATGAAACCACAGGACACATGGCTGTCTTGGCTCTCATGGTGCTTGTAGTCGCTATCCAAAGGGGCTTAGGGACAATATAGGCCATTGTTCTCATTCTCCAAAACATGGGGGGGACTGGCAAACACCCTCAGGTGTCCTTCACCTCCAGTGAGTCAGGTCTTGATGAAGCGGCTGGTCACCCCAATGCACCAAGGGCTAGGGAACAGAACTTGCCTCTGCCTTGAACTACCTGCCTTTACCTCACAACTGGAGGCATTGGAAAGGAATGATCCCCCAACAGGGTCCAATAAGTTCTTCTTGAAGTGATGAAGTACAGAGATGATTCAAATATGGAGTGGTAGATCCCCTATTATATAGGCAAATGTTACAGGTTAATGGACAAAAGCAAGTCTACATCAGGGTGTCCAATTCCTGTTCTTAAGACAAGCGATCATTGCATTCTGACATCATACCCAAAGTACTTTTTGCTTAAGGAAGTGGAGGAGACAGGAAGTAAAGGGAGATACAGAGATCCAAAATGGCTGAACACTTCGCAACTTGTGCTGAGCTGTCTCTGTCTACACTAACCTTTCCCCCTTCTCAGAGCCATAGCATCAAATGCTCTTTGGCATGCAACACCCAGGTGTGGGGATTGTCTTTTTGTCTAGGTTGTGAACTTAGATGCTGGTTTCCCAGGCCAACCCCGGCGGAGGGTCTGCCTCCCTTTAGAGAGATGTTACACCACCCCATAGATGTATGAAAGGGGAGGCACAGCCATTTAGTCTCTTTCCCTTCTGGTGGTAGGGCCAAGATGAATGACCGGATTTCACTCAATCCGTCCAGAGCTGACCTAGGCTCCCAGTGTTGACACCTGCATGAGACAAATCAGGAGTGGCTTCTTAAAGTTAGGTGAACTACTATCCACCATATCTTCAACTCAGCTATCGTTTTATGTTTCAAGATTAAATTGACACCGGATTAGTAATTCCTCATGACTATATCGTTTTGGAACATAGATACAGACTTTAAAGGCAGCCTCTGTGCTGAAGTGACATGACTGACACAGCTGATGTCAAAAGGGCACGTGTTGACCTCTGAAACTGCTTTGTGCCTCTGGAGAGCGCAGTTGCATATTGATCACAGATACTCTCTGTCTTACCTTTAATGTAATACAAATAGCGATTGTTCTTCCAAAGTGGAGTATGACACCATGGAGCCTCCCTCATGTAAATGCGGGCACCTATATGTGAGAAATTAGTAATCAAGCTCAGATCCTGTTGATTTGAAGAATTTATGGCACGGTTCAATAATCTTAGCATTACTAAATGATATGGGTGTCTTATCTTACCTGAGGTAAATCAGTATGTGTTTGTAGCGCTTGTCTAGAAAATCACAGGCCGCATGTGTAGCCTGTTGAAGAGTAATGGAGTAATGGAGGGCATGTAGTTGGTGTGTACCTATCTACAGTGGATGTGCACTGTCCATGTTTAAGAGAGACTCATGCTCTAACTAGTTTACATATTCAATCGAACAGTATTGCAACTACAGTTTCAATGCAATATCGTGCTGTTTACCCATGGGAAGTCAAGCCCTACTTAGCTGAGCATATAATAGGGGAGATTGTATCATCTGTGTCTGCCTAGAGGCAGCAAAACATTGTACATTATCAATGCCTAAAGTGCAATTAGTCAATCTGTTTACATTGTCATTGTCAAAATAGTTCCTAATTCAGTAAGCATTGAAATATCTAGCACAAGTACCACAAATCTATTTGTGGGTTTGGCTAATTACAGATTCACAGATAATTTGCATGCATATCAATATTCTACCAATATTCTAGCAAAGCACTAGTAATAGGAATATTGTAAATATTAGTTTCAGCCAAATTGGTGGCAATGCTATACATATTAGTTCGAGTCAGATTGTCAGTAATTCGTCACTGGCTAAACAGGGATCACGGGAATTAAAGATTTGACAATACGTGTGGCAGTCAAGCTGTTGTATATATATATATATACTACATGGCCACGGTAGTGGCCATGTAGTTATGGTTAAGGTGGTGTTTCCATAGGAAGAGCACTTTTTGGGTGGCTTATATCTTCGCTCCCCCTGGACGAATCGTCACCAAACTTTGCAAAATAAGTGTATGGCCCACTCTGAATTTCTCTGCAAAGTTTGGTGAGGATTCGTCCAGGGGGAGAAAAGTTATAGGGGGGGGTCCCAAAACTTTTTTTTTTCCCATAGACTGAATGGGAAAAAACTTTGCGCACGGCTACAGCCCGAACCGCTGGACGGATTTACAGCAAATTTGCGGCAGGAGCGGCGGCCTGGTCCCAAAAGCATGCTTTTGCGAATTTGGTGTAAATCCGTCCAGTAGTTTTTTTTTAAAAATGACCAAAATGTAAGGCAAAAAAATTAGTGATATCTGTGTTCGCTTCGCAGACGGACTTCTCTGTTCGGACATGCAACGTGTTCGCTGATTGGGCGGCGTGGTGCGTGATGCGCGTCAGATTTTCTGTCATGCCCGCCATCTTGCATTTGCGGACGTCCGCAGACAGCGCGGTGAAAGTTTGTTCAAAATGTGTATTTAGTAGAGTGTGTTGGTGTGTAGAAGTCTTTGGGGAGGATGGAGGAGTATGAGATAGGTTCAAAGTTGTATTTTATTTATGTGCTAGACGCTTTTGTTGTGTTCGATTTGTCTGCGGACAACACGGCTGTTCTGAAATGTTCGTAAATAAACAGAATGGATTCGGTGTCAACTTGAAAGTGTTCTAAGAACACTCGTGGGGTCTTGGAATGTTTGCAGGGGGTGTCCTGGAGACGTTGTCTGTATTGTTCGTTGGCAAGGTGAAAATGTTTTAAGAACAATCGCGGTGTCCTGAAATGTTCGTACATAAAGAAAATGGGGGTGTCCTGAGGACGCTGTTTGTATTGTCCTCTGGCAAGTTGAATGTGTCCTAGGACCTTCCCCCTGTCCGCAGACATAAAAATGGTTGCAATGCTTGCATCTATGGGTGTGATATGCTGCAGTGGTTGTGGCCAGGGTATAGCATGTTGGGTGCATGGCCATTTGGCCATGCACCCAAGAGTGTATGCCCTGGCCACAACCACCACAGCATATCACACCCATAGTGGCTTTTAACTTTGGGTCAAAAACTAATTTATAAGGAACAATGTTATAAGCTTGTATGGGTGTGATATGGTGCGATGGTTGTATTTATCTTGTTATACATACTATTTGGTTTAGTAACGGGAGTCCATGTTTTTCTTGTTCATTTCTGTAATAAAAGAAAATAGCATGTTAGTATTAGTATTTTATAATGACTTATTACATTGTACAATCAACATTTTCTTCTTTTTATTGACCCTCATATTTAGTAGATTACAAACCAGAGTACTGTGCAATTTGCAAAGTTTCTGTGTTTGTTGCTAAAATCATTGGGTCTGTGGGAGAAAAAAAATCCATGTTGGATTAAAAAAAAACCCTTTTTCTGTTATGCTACAGTTCATTTATTCGTTTGTTTTCCTCGTTTACTTGTTCTTTCTGCCTAATGCTTTATGCATTGGATTGTTTCAGTTTTTGTGAGCAGTAAGATATTAGGTATTTGTTTGGATATTGTAAAATTTTGGCCCTGTTAGATACCAGTAGGCGTATTCTAACTGTTTATTTTTGATATAATTCCGTGGTATTGATTTATCTGTTTGCATATTTGTAAATTGTGGGACAGTTAGATACCAATTGGCGTATTCTAACTGTCTATTCTTTGCTCTATTTGAGTGGCATTAATGTATCTGATTAGTTGTTGTAGAATCTTTGGGCAGTTAGATAGGTTTTGAAATATTGTGACAGTTTATATTTTTTCACTACAAGTGTACTTAAGGTTTAAGTACAGTTCAGTTATCAAATTTTGGTTTTAAGAACATTAAATACGTGTTTGTAAGATTAGCTGGTAATCTCTGCTTTAGAGTAACGGTACTATCATTACATTCAAACCATCCACATTTTTTTTTTACATATGCAGTGTAGTGCCCTGAGTTGGTTGTGGCTCCTGCGTGGTAGATTATACCTATTGTTGTGAAGGTTTTCCTACCAAGTGATATTTGACCATGTGTGAATCCAGTCAGCTTGCAGTTGTTTTTCGTACCATCTGCATTGTAATGTAGAAGCATTAGTATTACGTATTTACTATGTGTTTGTATTAATAATGTGGAGCGATTATCCGAAATGCAGGTAGAACATAATCTACCGTGGTTTGCATTTTGTACAAGTTGCTGAAATGGAACGGATTCACAATTAGGTATTGATATATAGACAAAGCGCTCATTGGGGATTTGTTCTTGTGTCACATTGTTGATGAGAGTGCATGTATGTTTCCACATGTATGAAATCTAGAAGATTTCATTTATAGGTACGTTTTTGTTTTCCAGTACTAATAGTAAGTACATTAGAAATTCTTGTGGATCTTCCTGTGAGTTTATAGTGAATTTCACCATTCCAGCACAGTAGTCCAATTCTTGTCTTATTCCATGAACAGTATACGGGGTGTCAGGATTGTTTTTTGCGTTTCCATGAAGTACTAACATTTGCATACACAATGGGTCTCTAAAGTGTAAGTAAATGTTGTCAACAATTGCGGGTATTTGAAATAGAATATTGATTGATACATTTGCGTAGCAGCTTACACCTATTTCATTTATAAGTTTAAATGGACCAGGTAGTTCTGTATCTAAGTGATTTCTTTTTAGTTTGTCTTCCTTCTTTGACGAAGTACTTGGTTTACTTTCTCTAATTGGCTCTTTTTTGCTTGTGGTACTTGATGAAGTTTTAGTTTCTTTTAGTCTCTTTGGAGGATTTGCAGTGACATCCTGTTGCATTTCTGTTTGATTTAGTTTTCTTTTAGAACATTTTCCTTTTTGTGGAACAGGATATGTTTGTAGATGGGGGGTGTATAGTGAACGAAGTCTATTGTATTCTAAAATGCAAGGAATATCAGCGTTTACTTTACTTGCATCAAAGTTTATTAGAAATAGACCGTCAATTTTATGTAGGCGTGACAGTGCACATAGCCCATGCCTTCTTTAAAGTCTGTGTTACCAATGTCTATCATTGCTTTGTCTAGAGTAAAACCTTGTGATTTATGAATGGTGACTGCGTATGCAAGAGTTAGAGAAAATGTTTCTCTGCGTACATACATGTCTTTGAAGAGAAGGAATCGAGCTGTTGAGCGTCCTATTCTTTTTACTTCTGAAAGTTTGTCAAAGAGAATATTGACAAACTGAATTTTGTTGTCACGTGGCTATGTTTGAAAGCCAACAACTGTACCCAGTGCTCCATTATCCAGTCCTTGGTCCACGTCAAGGTTACATTTAAGCATTACTCTGCAATTTAAGGATAATTTTAATATCTTTTCCAAGCCTGCTGTGTTTGAGATTAGATTGATTTTTCTAAACTATTTAGTCTTGCTGTGGCTTGGTCACACATGGGTGGTGTCATTCCATGTACATCTAGTTTGTCTGTGGCGCTAATTTCCATAATTGATTGCATTTCTTTGCTTAACATTATTTCATTGAATTTGAAACAGCTTGCAAGAGTTGGCATTAAGACCATACAATTGACATTTTTGTGGGCTAATTGTTCCATAACATCTGTAGCACATGCATTATCACCATAAAGTGCATGAATGTGCTGGGTTTTCAATATTGCTTCTGCTTCTCTAGAAAGTATATCAACTCTGATACTTTTAAAGATGTTGGCATAAGTGAGATCTGCAGATTGGTGCATGTTTTCTGTTAATTCTCTGTATTGGAAATGTTGCCAAAGGTTGAAATTTCCAATGCTGCCAACAGTTTTACGGCAGAGTTTGTGTCCTAATGTTTTAAAAATAGGCTCAACTTTTACAGGTGTCAATTGAAGAAGATCTCCGAAAACAATGATGTGTTTTCTTGCAAAGAGCTCTTCATAGTTTGTTTTGAGTACTTCTTGTAATCTGAGGTGAATCAAAGCCAGCATTAGGTTGGACACCATGCTCACTTCATCTATTAGTAGCATTTTCATTTCTTTCAATACTCTGCGTACTTACATTGCAGCTTCTGCAGAAAGTTTGTAATAATCTAACTTGTTCTGGTGTTCTACTGGCAGGAGTAGTAATCGGTGTAAAGTGACACCACCTATGTTGTAGGCAGCTAAACCTGTGGGGGCAGTGACAACAGCTTGTCAATTGTTGTTTGTCAATTGTTGAAGGAACTTACTGATGATTTTGATTAGGAATGTTTTGCCAGAACCAGCTTCACCACTGACATACAATAGTATAGGTTTGTAATTTTGGCAGGTGCATTCTTTGTTTTCATGTTGCACACCATGTGCAATTTCTTTTGTTATTTCTTGAAAAATGCTACGTTGCTCTTTGTTTAGTTTTGATTGTAGTGTAGTTAAGTCTTCTTTATCTTCATAGTGACACATGGTGTTTTCTACTTCTATCATAGCTAATTCTGCCTGATTTGTTATTAGTGGTTCTCCCAGTGCTGTTTGGCTTCCTGTGACAGAAGGTTGACTGCTGTCAGGAGTGTCCTTATCTAGTTGGGCCTGGAGTTCCTCTTCGTGTTGTTGTTCATTGTGCAACATTGTTTTGTACTTTGCAAAGTTTACATCAGTTATACTGCTTTCTTTGGCTTTGAAAGCGTCTTCATATGAGTCATAGGTATCTAGTATTTCTTCTTCTTTTCTCCATGGTTTGAAGAGTTGTAGCAGGGACATGTAATATATTTCTTTAGGTTGAGGAGTCTTTAATGACAATTTGATATGATTAATTACATTTGGTTTGGTCAGTTTTACTAAGCTGCCATCACAGTTTGTCACTTTGTATTTACGGTTTTGCTCATCAGGTTTTATATTATTTTTGTATGTGTAGTTTTGGGCTATGTCGTATAGACACCATGGCCCTCATTACGACCCTGGCGGAAAGGGGAAAACGATGGCGGAAATGCAATACCGCCATCGAATAGCGCTCGGTGCGACTATGACCCGTCACCGCAAAGTACGAAGCCATTAGCGACACCGTAGTGAACGCCAACGCTAACTGCACTAAGCACGCGCGCGCGCGCCATGCCAAACCGCAAACACCACCATGGTGCAACGGTACGCCAATTCCGACCCCAGCGGACATGTACCTAACGCCATCAGGCATGGCGGAATGGACCATTCCGCCATGGCGAGAAGTACGGCATCGCGAATCAACCGTAAACGGCCCCACTGAGTGCCTGTACACCGCTCCCTGCCCACAAAGTACAACTCCCTGTAGGTGCAATGAAGTCACAATGCAACCAGTGAAATGTACAAAGCACCCATGCATGCCAACGAACAAAAGCAACACAAGAGGGGCCAATGGGAGCTGCAGGTCACAGATGGCACGAATACAGAAGCCATCCCAATGGACATGACCACAGTCCCCCACCAAGAAACGCACGCAAACACAGGCACCTGTGACCAGCAACATTCCGAAAATCACATCATTCCACCAGTCCACCTGGCTGACCGCCATCTGTCACACAAAACCCAATCCCCCGCCCCTGAGCATGACAACATCCAAACTGTCATATAGGCAGCCCCCATCCCTGACCTCACGGGCTCAGTAGGCAAACGCGCCCAGCACAGTACCACGCAACTAAACCCCGAAGCAGGAACCCAATGCAGATCTCCTCACAATACATCGCCCCACATATAGGCACATGCCACATCACTTGCAAAGAAAAACGCTACACGGGCCAAATCAGAATAGAAATTTAATGCACAACAAAATCACCAAGCCCATACAGCCATCAGGCCATGAACTCCAAAACACATTTCACCATTGTGGGCTGCATCCGCAAGAAATGACCAGCCACTACTTGTGTGACGCCCTGTCCCATCATGGTACACAGAGCCACAATCACGTACGAAAAGGCAAAAAGGAAGCGCACACAACCGCAGGGCCGTCCCAATGGGGAGGCACTAGTCCAGCTGAAAGGCCGAAATGTTGCTCCGAGCCACCAGTACTGCGTAAGGGCATGTGGGCCACTGGCGATCGTCCCATAAGATCGTAATGCTGCTCCACCGATTAACACGAAGCAGCAGGTGTCGGGAGTAAAATCCATCTGCAGGAGTGGCATACAGATGGCAGTGGCAAAAGGGGAGGAGATACCTGTCAACCAAAAGAAAAGAACAAGAACAGAATGGCCATCAGAACTACATTCCAACAACTCACTTCAATGAGCACACGAAATCCACAGCCATATGCATGCTAGCCCACTCCAAAGGATCATCACCACCCCAAAGCCACTTGCGACTCATAACCATCTATACCTAGGTGTAAACACCATCACGAACGAGTGTACCTGTGCATGCGTCTGCCAAAACAGAATCCATCAGATGGGAATGTTAACGTGCATGGACACAAGTGTCTGAGGGCGCGTCGAGACAGGGAGGGCTCAACAAGGCCAGATAGACGATGGTCCCACTATGGCAGCCCTGCATCACATAGCGTAGGGGAGGCGGATAGATCCCAAGAAGCCCTGTACATGGCAAACTCTGCATCAAATCACCTGCCCATGCATCCATTCATCATTCCCTCATCCCGGGATCAAAACGCCTGAATAATTACTCACATGACATTAGAAACGTCCATTGAGTCTGTGCGTAATGCAGCCTGCTAAATCCACAGTGCCCCAGCCCGTAAATCCAGTGTTGTGAAGTAACATGTATTTGGGAATGGCCGGCCTCATCGGCCACGTAGCTATTGCGCATCCCAAACTATTCATATCAATCATTGCTCCCTCGCCATGGGCCCTGTCTCAAGGACATAGAACAATAGAACGTTATATTTGCAGTCAGACCTGTGGGCATCTCCTCGCCGCTAGCTGGAAACCGAAAGCGCCGCCCTTCGAATTCCTCATTTGCAACATCACGTCGAAAAGGCATCTGTGGCCGTTTGAAATCACTAATTATTCCATCGAGTGCGGCTGTGTGTGAAAATGGCAACTGCCTTCACCCACAAATGGGACGCCCCGCCCGTCGTTGCAACTCGGTACAGTGATGCATGAGGGCCCACCGTTACTCGAGTACTACGTTCCACTGACCCTTCACAAGTCCGTTCGCGACTGCACAGATAGTATGGGAAACAATGGGACCACAGCAGAATGAACATATCAACCAATCTTACACGCCCATCGGATACAAATACATGATTGCAATAGCAAGATACCATTACCCGAATTGCAGCGTAGTGCGCGGGACGTGCTCGGCCAAAGGGGAGAGCAGTTTGCACAGGTGGAATCAATCACCACAGGTGGAGGCCATACAGCCTGGAAACACATAAATTGCACACCCAGTCTCCTCCCACAACCACAGCGAAATGCTACCGGCAGGACTCGAGATGTTGGCCCTGGGGGACCTGATAGCACTGCAAGTGCTCCGACTCCAAGAAGAAGACGAACAACAACTACAACCAGCCGCACGGAGGAGACGCAGGAGGAGGAGGAGGCCAAGGCAGGGCCAGCAAGGCCCAGCAGCACAGCCACTACCACCACGCAGGCAGCCCGCAATCCCACGCCTCCGAGCACATCCGTTCAACCTCACTGATGAGCAGATCCACACCCTCTACCGTCTGGACCGGGACACCATAGCCGCCATTGTGGACATGACACAGGCTGACCTAGTCAGCATGATAGATAGCCCAACCGCAATCCCACCCCTACTGAAGGTGGTGTCTGTACTCCACTTCCTGGCCACAGGCACCTACCAGCACACAGTCGGACAGTTGCATGGCATTTCTCAGCCACTGTTCTCACGGACACTATTCCAAGTGCTCGATGCCCTCCTGCAGCACGCAGACGACTACATCTCCCTGCCACGCTCGGAACAGGAAATAACCAACACATAAGTGGGATTCCATGCACTTGCCGGCATACCGGGTTGCATTGGTGCCATCGACTGCACCCATGTTGAATTGGTCGTGCCACATGCCATGGAGGCCCAGTACCGCAACCGAAAACAATTTCATTCCCTGAATGTACAAATGGTGTGTGACTCCAACAGGATCTTTACGCATTGTTGTGCCCGATTCCCTGGATCAACCCATGATTCCATGGTCTTGAGGAACTCTACCATACCACGCTACATGGAGCGACACGCAGGGAACAGATCCTGGCTACTCGGTGAGTCTCATTGCATGCATGATGATGTGGGGTATGTGATTTGGCAATGTACTGGCAGGAAGGGGGGGGGTGTGCGTACGTATCAATGGCATCCCACATCCTACGTTTCTCGTCCACATACAGGTGATGCTGGATATCCACTGAAGAGATGGCTCCTCACACCAGTCCTGAACCCACGGGACCAGCATGAGGAGGACTACAACCATGCCCACTCACGTACCCGTGTAGTCATTGAGCAGGCATTCGGCCTACTGAAGGGCCGTTTCCGCTGCCTCAGCAGGTCTGGCGGGGCACTCCTGTACCGCCATGAGAAGGTTGCAAAGATGGTGATGGCATGTGTCATGCTCCACAACATGTGCGTACGTAGAAATGTGCCCATGCCCCCTGACGCAGAACTGCAAGCACCGGATGATGGTCATGATGAGGGTGGGGATGTGGCAGCACCTCAAGGAGTCTGCGAGGCACAGGAGGCCCGTGACATTCGTCAGCATCTCATTGATGTATGCTTCTAGCACTCATGCCTGGTGGCTGATACATGGACACGGGACACGTGGCACTGTGTGTGTCTGGAACATGCACGAAATGGACTGTACGCCTATGATGGCCTAGTACACAAAGATCAATGTCCACACATCTCATTGGTTGATCGTGCACTGTTTATGGCATATGTGATATCATGTTGTACACCCTATCGACCCGCCACCTAAGTGAGCCCAACACACCCCCTCCACCCTCCTACCTCCCCCCCGAACACCAGTGTTCAAAGATGCTCACTGTCAGTGGGCTGTCGCTATTGCATGCCCCCTCTGCGGGTATCAGGGGCACCCCTGCCTGTGGAGCGCCGGGTCCTCCCAGATCTACGTTGGGGGCTGCCCTGGACGGAACTTGCAACGGATGATGTGTCTGCCTGCTCACGTCCATGCATGTCCCTAAGGGTTTGCGAGAGCTCAGTGAGCACACGGCGCACTGCGGCAAGTTCGGCACATACGTCTTTGGACGTCGCATGCAGTTCCCCCCTCAGGCTCTCGGTGCTTCTCTCAATTTGTGACCTTAGCGTCTCTGTGCCTCTCTCCATTTCTGCCCTAAGTGTCTCAGTTGATGTTTCTATGTCTGCCTTGGTGCCCCCACATTCATCGGCATGGTCCTTGAGGAGTTTGGCCAGTTGCTGCTGTTGTTCGATCAACTGGTCGAGGGACTGTTGCCTCTGCTGGGCCATGGCCATTTGCGGGGGTGTCGCAGAGGGGCTGTTGACCTCATGTTGCCTTCCCACAAGGCTTGTGGGGGATGGCCAGTCGTCGTCTTGTGGGTGCCCCTGCGTGGTATCCTCATGTTGTACGGGATGGGACAGACAGGGGGATTGGGACAGGTCATGGATGGATCTGACTTCGGCATCCCCGTTTTCTGTGTCCGAGCATGCTGCCATCAATGGGGTGTCACCTATGGTGCTGCTGCCACCAGAGGCAGTGCCTTCTGTGGCATCCATTGGGGGGACCTGTGGTGGTGGTGGTGTGGGCATGCTGGCTGCTGGGGTGCCTGTTGATGTTCCCTCCTCTGTGCTGCCACCTGATTTGTGCTGCTGCCGTGTCTTGATGCGTGCAGCTGAGGTGGAGGGTCTCTGGCCGTTGGTCTTGGCCCTCTTTGCAGGTGTGCTGGTAGGGGTGTCCTGTTGCTCGTCGTTTGGATCTTACCCTGTGGTGGAGTAAAGGAGAGCGAGGGTCATTGATGGGTCTGTGGGAATTGGAATGGCATAGTATCACATGCTTTGGGGTGGTACCTGAGGGTGATTTGGGTCGGGGCCTTGGAGGTGCTTTCATTTGTGTGTGGAGTGAGGGTGCAGTTGTTTGGCAGCCTGCAGTTAGGGTGTGCCTGCTGCACGTGTAGTGCGTGTTTTAGGGGTTTTTAATTATTTATGTATTTATTGTGGTTTTTAACGTGCGCTATCAGGCCGATGTGTGTGGACGTTCTCCTGGACATGTGTTTCTGTTGCACTATGTGGACGCATGGTACTTCACATGGATGGACTGTGTGGATTGTTTTATCTGGCCCACCTACCTGAATCTTCGGATGTCTGCACTCCTTTCTCCATCCCTCCGACTCCCTCAATGCTCTCCATTCCGATGGTGGAGGCACAGATTTCTTCCCAGGGGGTCAACTTGATGGGTGATTCAGGACCTCCCCCGGTGGCTGTGGCCATGTTGCGGTTGGCAGAGAGTATGCTGCGGACGCGTATCCGCAGGTCGTCCCATCGCTTGCGGCATTGCTGTGGGGTGCGGGGTGCGGTCCCCACCGCACTTACCCGCTGTGCAACCAGAGCCCATATGGCCTTCTTGTTTGCAAGTGCCGTCCTGGTCATTTGCGTGGAGAAGACCACGGCAGCATTCTCCTGGAGGGTCTCTGTTTGCACGGTGAGTTCCTCACGGGAGAAGTGGACCTGCCGCTTGCGGTCGCACGCTTTCTTCGCTGCTTTTCCCATTTTTCTTGGTTTCGCTAGGGTGGTTGACGGGGTGGGGTGTGTCTCAGGGTAGTGTTTTTAGTGGTTGTGTGGTTTTAGTGTATTTATAGGTGTACGCCGGGATGTTTCACGTTCCGGGCCCGTGTTTTAACTTCCGTTTCCGTATATTTCCGGCCACCGTACTTTCCGGTAGGCGCACACTGCGGTGACCGCTAAGAGGGGTGGCGGTATTGCACCTGGGGCGCCGT
Source organism: Ambystoma mexicanum (assembly GCF_040938575.1). Lineage (NCBI taxonomy): Eukaryota > Metazoa > Chordata > Amphibia > Caudata > Ambystomatidae > Ambystoma > Ambystoma mexicanum. Next base: position 699,600,114 of record NC_090928.1, on the reverse strand, counting down.
ACGGCGGCGGTGTGGGCCGTTTTGGGGTCTTTTCCGCCATCGCGGACTTTGCACTTCCGCCATGCCGTGGTGCTCGTGCCCGATGGGTCGGAATGGGCCGCACTTTGCTCCTTCGTGCAATGGCGGAAACGCTATTTACGCTGTGGCGCTCCGGTCAGTCGATTTCCGCAAGGGTCGTAATGAGGGCCATGGTTTCCAAAAAGGTACTCCTGTTTGGGTAGTATGTGTCCAATAAATTGTTTTTTAAAATGTCTTGGCTGTTGGGATCATGTTTGGCTATTGTTTCTATATCTTCGTATGATTTTAGAGCTCTTTTTCTAGATTTAGCTGGACCAAGACTTAGCCATACTATATTTGCAGATTTACCATACAATGCAGTACTAGTTAATCAATCAGCTGCTTCATAGGATCCACATTCTCTATGGGACAGCATTTTTATGCCCAAGCTGTATAATTTCTGAGACACTGTTTTATCTGATGACAGGTCATTCCAGAGGTCTTGGAGCTCTGTCTTTTCTGATTTGGTTAAGTATGCTGTGACATATCGTGCAACTGCAGTAGAATTGTCTGCAATGCACTGCACATCTATGTTTGCATTCCACAAGTGGGCAATGATTGCATTGTAATCATTGATATATTTTTCTTCTTCTTTTCTTTTTATGCAATATGTATTTTTAGGTGACTTACCTTTAACACTATGTCTAACTGAAGACATGAGGTTGTTCACTTGACCTGTATTTGTAACTGGTCTAGGGAAACCAAATCGGCATTTGGTGTAGTATTTCCCTTTGTTTTTGTATTTGCGACGACAATATTTGCCACATTTGTGTCTTTGGAATTGTAAGATTTTTGCATGAAGATCACTATTTGTGGATTCTGACCGAATTTCACAAGTGACATATTTTTCAATAAACTGTAAAACAGTGGCATCACTGTCTTGACCAAATTTAGGAGCATCTTTAATCCATAAAAGCATGTGGACATGTGGCGCTCCTCTGGCTTGTTATTCTTTTCTCCAAAAGAAGTGTTGCACTTCTCCAAGGGGAGGAACAGTTTTATTACAAATAAAATGTAGCATAGCAATGAAGCGATGGTGAAAATATCTAGAAACATTAATGAAAATATCTCGAAACATTAACAGGATCCTGAGAACAAAGTTCTCCAGGTGTTAGTATATCTATGTTTGTTTTGTTTTAGTTTGATATGCGTAGGAAAGCATGTAAATCTTCCCATGCATATTCTGCGCAACTTAATGTAACAAACCAAGTGGGTGGGCCAAGGTTTCTGATCATACAACGTATATCTCCATGGCGTCGAAACCAATACTCTTTAGTACCTCGCATATTTGCTAATAGATTTGTAAGATTTGCCTGTAAAACCTCATCTTTTTGTTGAACTTTTTGTAATAATTGTGTGGCTGTCATATTTTGAAAGTGTGATCCTGATTTTAATATGTGTGCAACTCCGTAACATAAAGTTGCTAGTTCACTTTCAAAGAGTAGGTGGAATATGTATTCCACATTGTGTCGAAAACTGGGATCTTCAGAATACATTGGTAATGAGCGATATTCTGATGCTGATATTTGAATAGGTCTATCATCGTATCTTCCTCCTTTGTCAGTAGGAAAGAGTAGAGGAAAAGCACGTGCTTCTATACTTTTTGCCCATATGCTGATTGGTGATCCTTTTGTTTGACGCATTTGGTACGTTTCCAGTGCATCTTCTATGGTGTCATTAGAGTGCAATGGGTGAATTGTATAATGGTCTAAAATGTTTGCTATTGTGGCAGGACCTAGGAGTTCAAATTGACCAGTTTCTTGTGTCTCTTGAATTATTTCACTTGTATCTTTCAAGTTTTCTTCGATATTAATTTCTTTGTAATAATCATTATTCTCTTTGAGATATTGCAGGGCTTCGCTAGCTTTATGTAAATCTACCAGTTGTTACCAAATTCTTTTGTCTTTTGTAGGTACTCCATTTACCAAGATAATTAAAGATTGTTGCATTGGACGTTGCACTCCTAGAGTGTGCACATTTTCTTTTAGATCTAATGGTAAATACACTACTTTTCCACGAATACCTTTCACTAATTCAGAGGGAGGTAATTTTGCAGTTTTTGGTTGAAGGCGTATTATTGCTTGAAATGGATGAACTGTTTGAATTATGATGCTCTCATATAAATTAAGTTCTTGAAGGAGTTTTGGTAGTGGATGTAATTCCAAGTTATTTGAGATAGCACGTGAAGGAGTTTGGTTGTTGTCAAGTTTGGTAGTGCAGTAACTGCAAAGTATTATGGGGTCAGTTATTTCGCATTTGTTTTCTGCTATAAGCTAGAGAGCTAATTCAAACCATTTAGAATCTTCATTGTCTTCTATTTTGTATGAAACGTCTATAGTTTTTGTTTTACTTTCATAACACGTTCTGCGGCAACATACACACACGTGGTTTGGTACTTCAGCTGAAGTGCTTTGAAATTTTAGTATTTCTTTTTTGGATGTGTGTAGTGAAAGGTTGCCATGTGCAGATTTGTTACGAAGTTGGTTGACAGCTAATTCATCTTGTAAGTGGGTTTCATTGCCAAAATATTTTTTCTGTATATATACTTGATTTCTTCTAGTAGGTCTTTTGGTGTACCATGTAGAAGAATGTTATTTAAATTGGCTAGAGCAGGACTTTTTGCATAATACAGTTTATAAACTAGATTTCTTATACTTGCATGATGTGTTGATATCCTTTTGATATCATGGAAGGTTGTTTTGCAAGTAGCTCCTGATATGCAGGCCAGCGAATGTCCTTGCAGTCCTGTGTGCTTGCGTACTGGACAAGCATCCATATGTTGCAGTATTTTAATTTTGATTTTGTCTTTGCTTTCACATATTGATTGAGGAATAGGCGTAAAGATTTTAACTTTTTTTGGGAATGTTACACATTGACGTGCATGGCCATGTGGTATTTAGATGTTCTGATTCAGTCGAATGGAGGGGTAAATCTAAGTTTTCAGGGCATATTTTTGTAAGGAGTACTTCTTGTTCCATTATGGTATTATTAACTTTTTCATAACCTCGACTACTGCTATGTATGGCAATTGTATTTGTTTGCTTTTGTTTGTACGCTTCTTCATTAAAGTATGGTTCTGTGCTTGTAGTGTGACTCCATTCACCTCCACAGATATTTAAGAAGTTATTTCTGTTCACATTTCGTTTATTGAGAAGTCTTTTTTGAAATGTAGTTATTAGTTTTGTTAGTGGTTTAATTCTGTTTAACACAACAATAAATAAGTTTCTTTTGGGAAGAATTGCACTGTCTATCAACGCTTCTAAGATTACTTTCCTACGATATGTTTGAAGTGTTGAACCTGGTTTCTCTCCTGTTTTTATCAGATTTTGAAGGACTTTGTGACAGAACATTTTGGCTAATATACTTTTCTTGGTATGCTTACTTTTTCTCTATCAAGATTTATAGAAGACGTTTTATTTGTAGTGATAGTTGATTTTCTGTTAATAGTTTTTTGGGTTGTTTTACTTTGTGATAGAGGAGGCAAAGTTTTTGCACTAGAAACTTCTTCTGTTTCACAACATGACTGTATTAGCTGTTGTGTTTCAACATTTTTTACAAATTCTGCTATAGATGGGTGTTTATGTTGGAGACTTTTCTTTTCATTTGCTCTACTTCTGTGTCCCTTTCTACAGAGTTGCTTTTTGGTGGGCATTCTTTAGCGTCTGTTGAAAAAAATACAGAAGGTATGGGTTGGGGTTTTCTGCAATGCATGCGTGTTGTGTGCATGATTGTTTGAGTAAGATGATAAAGATGTATGTAATGGTGTGTGATTGTGAATTGGGAAGTTGAACTACTAGGTATGGGTATTCTTCAATTAATGTGTTAATAAACTGGGGTTCAGATGACAGAAAAAAGTAAGCCGGTGGTGTGGAGAAGAATAAATGATGTAGGTAAAGCTATACAATTAAAACAGTTGTTTGTTCTACAACATCAACATTCTAGCGGCTGAGTTGGGTAATTTGTGTGCCGAAAAATAGGAATTTGAGGGCCATTCTGACAGGAGATTACTGTTTAAGACGGGGAGGGGATTTTTGGTCAGAATGGTGCAGAATCTCTATTTTTAGGCACAGAAATACCATGAATGCACCGTACAGTGAGTGTGAGTTATAAATCAAATATTATGGTAACAATCTACTTACTTTTTTTCAAAAATGAGTAGTTTGCTTCTTAGTTGTTCTTTGTAAATCAAAATCGGCTGCTTCTATTCAGGAGAATGGGCTTCACTGCAATTGTAAAAGAAATAAATTAGTAATTTGGTTGCTATATAGCACTGTTTTCATTTTAGAAATAGATTTTATTAAATTGAAATGCTCAGCGCCTTCCTGAAAACCATTAAAACTATATTATGACTAAGAGTAGGAAAGAAAATATCTTTACTATGGTTTGTGGAATTCATAATCTACCAACGTATACCACTATTCTTGTAACTAAGCTTTTCCACGTAATAGTGAGTCATTGTCATCATAGCTCTCAACCATGTGTGTCGCAAAGGCGGGTGAAATCACCTGATTTTGTTTTTGGCGGGTGAGACGCCCATTGGAATGAATGGGCGTGCAAGAGGCTTGGCGGGTGAGTCAATCCTTTACAAGGCGGGTGACACCCGCCAAAAGCGTGTGAGTTGAGAGCTATGTGATAGCCTGCTTTTGCACGTAACAGTGAGTGAATGTCATAGTCTGCTTGTCCTATATAAATGTATGTAAGTACTTATATAAATGAAAAAAATTAAAACCAATTATGTGTTTGTACAAATATTATTGTTTGAGATTTGATCATAGAGTGTGTATGTTATTTTGTGTGATTATATGTTGTGTATATATTTTATTTCAAAAATGTTAGTATAATAGTATTTGCATGTGTGTGTGTGTATGAAGAAATGAAACGATATAAAGGTTTGTAAGTGACAGGTCATTTTAGGACAATGAAACTATGATCGTCAATTCATTTTTCAGATTATAGAAGGTAAAAGTCGGTTAGAAAATGTGTTCATGTTCTGTGTAGAAAATATGCATACCTGTACTTTCTGTTCATGTATATGGATATGGACCAAGCTGCAAGTAGAAATATTGGAGATTTGTATAGTATTTCTCATAGATCGTGGTTGTCAATGGTATGAGACTTCTACTCCGAGAGATACACCGTACATTTGTAGTGCTGCTCTATGATGATGCAGTTACATGTAGAGTTATTGGATTTGATTGGTGGATGGTCATGTGATTGCTTAGCTACATCCAATGAGGGAATGGCACAGAGAGTGAAATCGAAATGGTAGAAGGGCTGTACATGTTACGATACGTTCGCGGACATGGCGGTAGTTCTAGGACACCGCGTATTACATCCAGGGAATTTGGGGAGGGGAGGTATGGAAATGAGATTGGATGAAGCAAGGGATTGGTCAGCAAAGTTTAGTGAGTGTGTTGTGCTAGGAGACGTTTTCTCAGATATTGTTTTTGCAGAGAGAAGAACAGATAGCTATGGCTGAGTGTTTCAAAACACAGATTGTATGGATTTTGGGAGACTCGTGGATTCATTGGTTGAAGGTGCATGCAGAAAGCTGTGGAGTATCTATAGATCTTGGATTCCCACATGTGGAAGTGCACTGGCATGGAGTGCATGGAATGAAGTGGTTGGACTTGCTACCTCTCTGTGCAACTTTGAAGATAGAGGAACATCCAGACATAATTGTAATTCATTGTGGAGGGAACAGTTTAGGACATGTGTCTGGAATTTCTTTGCAACATGTGACATGTCATTGGCGATGTTAGCAAAATATGCTCTTAATTTAACTCGACCTTGGTGTCAAAAAGTATGGTCCTGTATATCCACTAAATATAAGCCTTCATGTGAAATCTATGTTTCCACGTGGCTAAGAGTTCTGTCTGAAAGATTCACCACTAGGTAGTTTTTCCTGCTCGGGTACCTGCTTTGTGTTCTCTGTGTTCCCCCTCTTCTGTCTCCTCCTCTTGGTTCTATTCTTTGTGAGTCGAGTCCTAAAAAAAGTTGTCTCAACAGTGAGGGAGATCTCTCGTTTGGTTTCCTGACTGTACTTCTGCCTGCTACCGCTTTATCCTCTCCTGTTGCCTGTTGTTTTGAAATTCCTCCAGCTGAGGTGCTTGAGTCAAAACTGGATTGATCCATGGAGTTCCTATGGTGAAAATGTTGTCCCTCATTCCTGTACTTATTCATCCAGTTGTACACCTCGTCATCATTATAGTCATATGTGTCACATTTGAATTTGTGTATTTTCTTATTTTCAAGTTCTGATGTGCAGCTATCAAGTTTACTATTAATATTGTGTAATGTTTTAGTGATTTCATCTGCACTCAGTGATTGTACAAGTTCAGTTTTAATATCTTCTATTTCTTTTTAAATCAGATTGAGTTCATTGGAGAGTTCCTGAATTGTCAGCAGTATCAAATCTAGGGAGCATTTGTTAAAGATATTCTCCCACTTTCTAACACATTTTTTATTCTCCTTGCAAAAGGTGGGGCACAGAGGTATTCGTAAGCCTCTCAGTATTCTTTGTGCTCGAAAATACTTGGTTAACATTGTTGTAGCATGGCGTTTTCTGTTTATCTCTTTCCTGATAAGATATTCTACTTGCTTGATTCTCTTAGTTGGGTCAGACACATTAGTGTTGTGTTCTGTGTCTTTTAAGTGGTTAATAATGGCCTCTGGTTAATCGGGTTTAAATATGAGTGCATCTGCATGTTTATTTGTGATGTTTGATATATCTTCAAATTGCATAATAATATGTGTACCTCCTCCCGTTAAGTGTAATGGAAGAAAGACGAAAATAAGGAGACGGGGTGGGCACCACTAAATAAGCTAGACTTAATACTAGTTGAATTCAGGTATACCAGAAGCTTAATGCATCCTCTAGAATATCACATTGTCCTTTGTATTACAATCTTTTCTTTATTCCTTCTTATTTTGCATGCAGAGACCCTTGCCACTGCATTTCAGACTAGGCATCCATCTTCAGGGCGGGTTCTAAAAAACACAATATTGTGCACTAAAATGAGTGTTGACCCATTGGTTGTAGACAACATTAACTAATACAGTTAAGTTCTGCAAATAAAACAAATATGTCCTATCTGTCCTCTGAATGAGATGAGAAGGAGAGCTATGGTGGTAGCCTGCCAGGTATCTCAATACACCACTGCTTGGACTTTGGCCTAGAGAGGCTGTTTCTTACCACCACCCACTTGGTGTCCTAGGTAAGAAATAACCAGTTAGAATTACAACTCACCCGCAAAGAGAGCACCCGCAAACAATCCTTCTCTTATCATGCACCCACCTGTTGACACTCAATCCTGTGCTGGCTTGCAATGCACCCACAATTCTCCAATTTTGCAAATCTCAAATATCACAAAACACGGCTCTTTTAACAATACCTGAACAAGGACTAATTCCAATGGATGCACATACCAACAAACATACCTCACAGTACTGCGCTACTGGTAAAAGATGCCAGCCCAAATGCTGCCTACCGAAACTCTGTACAGCACTCCACTGATTTCGAGCTAGGACCATGCTTTAAACAATAAAATCAAACATAAAAACAGTGCTCTACTCTATCTGGCTCTTGGATGCCTTAAAAGCCAAATCAGCATTGTGCATGGATTGAAGCACTTGTTTCCATTGGGACAGATGATCTTCCCAGGTAGGGCTGTAGACAGCAATGTCATCAAAATAGGCAACTCTGAAGTCTTCAAACAAAGGTAGGACCGGATTCACCATCCCCTGAAAGGGTGGATGTGCATTCTTTCATCCAAAAGGCATCATGGTGAACTGGCAGTGCCCTTCTGAAGTAGACAATTCTGACCTCTGATTCGCTTGGTCAGTTAGGCCAGCCTGCCACTACTCTGCTGTGCGGTCAAAGTTACTTGGCAATGCCTAATCTGCCATTAAGTTCATCTGCCCTAGGTATGGGTTGTGCATCTCTCTTGGAGATATAAATGAACCCTCTGTAGTCTACACAAAAGCAGACTTCAGTCTTCACATTACTGGCGATGTTAGGTACCAGAACCACATGACTATGTGATGGGCTGTGGAAGGCTCAATCACTTCTATGTCCAACATCTTGGAGACATCCTCATGATGGTTTCCTTTACCTTATCAGGTTTCCAATTAATGTTTCTCTTCAAAAGCTTGCTATCACCAGTGTCAATGCCATGGATGCACCAATCATAGTTACCTGGAGTCAGTGAACCCCACGTGCTGGCCCATCAGTGGCCAGCAGTGATGCAATTGCAGTTTCTAACTCTGTTTGTAACAAGTCTGGGAGGGGATATGTCTCCTCTGCCTTAGTATCAGTCATGAGAGCCAACACCAAATCATAACTGCTGTAGTGTGTCATCAGCTGGTTGGCATAGAAGAACCAGTGTGTCTGCTTGCAGTCTTTGGGTCAACAAGGTAGTTAACCTCACAGATCTTTTGCGGTACCACATAGGGCTAATCCACTTGTCATGAAGGGCACTGGAATTGGCATGTATCACAATGCATTCCATGTGTACTTGAGTATTTTCTTAATTTGGCCTTCGGCCATGCCATTGCTTCATGAGCTCTTAGCTGACCTTCACATACTGGGTGCTCTGTACTCTGTACTTCACCACCTTGTATCTGAAGTGAAGCACATAATCCACTATGTTGTGGGAAGAAGTTGGGGGATTGACTTCCCATCCTTCCCACATCCGATTTAGCAGACCACTGCCAAGAAGACCAAATATGAGCTCAAAAGGACTGAGCCTTATACTGTCTGTGGCACCTCCTTATAGGCAAACAGAAGCACTGCAGGAGAATATTCCACATTCTCCTTAGATACCAATCTCCAGTAAAAGATACTTATTTGAAGACCCCTTCAATTCCACATTTCACCTGGTTCTGCCTGATCATTAAAAGACAGGGGAATGCATAGGATTTGCACTTCAGGCAGTTCATAATTAATAAAATGCATTTCTTTAAGTACACATTTCAATGCACAGACAGGTATTAAATGCATGACATCATGCCAGGCAAAAGTTCTTGCCATAGCACTATGACCCACTGTGACTGCACACTGGTATAAACCACTACTTTAAGTTCAAATAATACTTAACTTTACAAAGAAAATGCACCTTATAGTGGAAGCTAAAAATCTTTCAGTTTTCAATTTCATTTTTCAATGTAAAGGGATGCATCACAAGGTTGTCGGCTCCCGGCTGTAATTGCGCCTGGATACAGCCAACATACATAACATTACTGCTGTTAGTGCCAGATTACGAATAGCAATAAGGTGGTAAATCCCCATTCCCTACTGGGTCCATTTGACACAATAGGGTTCGGGGCACTATTAGCACTGGCGCAAATTGCCCTCTCCGCCCACACATTAACCTTCAGCTCATGAGGCGCAAAGTCACTTAGACCTGTAAGAACAATATCTCAATTTTAGTTTATATAAATGAGGAACATAGCACATTGGGATATTAGCACTTGTATCTCTGTTTTTGAATTGCACCTCCCTGCATTCCCGGTCCTATTGACTTTGTAGAATAATTCTGATCAAATTGGAAAATATGGCAATTGGGGTTGTTTTACATTTCCAGTTGTAACTGCTGGTTTTGAGAGGGCAATTAGGTGGCTTATTTGGAAATCAATACCCCAAGTACTGACTGTTCTTTCTTTTAGGGGCTGTTCTGGCCTTCCCCTCTCAATTGACAGGTCTGTCGTTCTGCAGCCGAGTCTTCAATTCATTCCCCTTCTCACTTTTCCTCACCCAATATCCCATCAATCCTTCCTCTGTCCTATGTGTGTGCCATTATATTTCCCTATAAACCCTAAACCTGGATTGTCAGGGGTGTGGTTTTTCCATCCAACTGACTAGAATAAATGACAGGGAATTTGCTCTTTTTGAAAAGTTGCTAATTTTGTTTGTGTGTTCTAATATCTGCATGAAATATGCACAATTACTCATTTATATTTCTAGATTCTGCAAATTGGTGCAAACATTCAGAGATTTGAATGAATATTGTACAATGAAATTTGAAAATTTCACTCATTTTGACCCTTTATGCGTAATTTGAAATGTGATGTTTTTATTAAAGATTGTAATAGAGATTACTACAAACTGTCCACATTGTGTGTCATTGTGTGTCAATTGTCTCTTCCATGGTGATGCACCACTTAATTTGTGATCACACATTTTAGGTTAACGTTCCCTTCATGCATTTATTTCTTTGATGTGCAATTGAAGTTGTACTCCACCAGGGCAGAGATGACCCTTCGCATAAATATTCACTTTATATGTTGCCATTATACAAAGCCATATTTGCTTGGTGTACATATTCTCCATGACGTTCACCTTGACTAATCCAAGGTAGATGGCTAGTATTCGGCATCTGAATGTCAATGACCTTCTCATTGACCTCTTGAGTTAATGCAGTTTTTACAAGCTTATATGAACTGATTAACGTGAAATGTAATTTTTTAAGCTTTTTTAAGCTTTCCATTGTGAATGCCTCAAGTAAATGTATAGAGCTTAACTGCTTTGAAAACCTGCGTTAATACAATGGAGTAGCCTTTCTGAGTGGTGTAAATACTCCTCGCTTGACTAAGACATATAAATATCTCCAAGCAGGTTCTTGGAGCCCTTTGGGCTCGTTAGCATGCCCTACAAGAGAGAACATAAATATACATATTATTTTGATTCTTTTTATGCATTTGAGCCCCTCTGGGTTTAATTTATGAATTTTCGCAATACTGACCTGCCTTTTCAATATGCATGGTACAGGAAAACAAAAATGAATAGCATTTTCATTTTGATTCTTAACTTTTAACACAATATAGTTTTGATTAAATAACTAACATGGCAGAATAAAGGAGTGCAATACATATGGATTCATCTCATTTAGACTTGGAATACAACTTTCCCGTAAGGACATTATCTTTACACATGCTATCTGTGTGATAAGGACATGCGAAGAAATAAAATTCTTGAAGCTTATAATTCCATGGCTTGTGTATTCCATGAGAAATCCCCACTTCAATTATGGGACTGCCTTTCAAATGTAGCATGGCTCATTCTTTGAAATAAAGGCAGTCCAAATGTCATTTTCACCATATTTACAAAATGTAGGCACATCATTTAGTTTGATAGGTATCTGTTTTTTTTTAAAAATTGTGACAGCAAGCAAGAGGCAGAAATCTTCAATCATTTACAGAATATATATATATATATATATATATATATATATATATATATATATATATATATATATATATATATATATATATATATATATATATATATATATTGTTTATCTTGCCCCGCCAATAGGGCATTTCAAATTTTATTTATTTGAGCCCTCATTGATATTACCTATACAATCTTCCATATGGTATAGTTAATTTGTTTACACATTTCCCATCACATATGTTATTATCCAGCCAAACAATGTTTTCACTCTAAGCACAAAGAGTTTTCATGTCACTTCTCCTCCTTATGTCATTGTGTTGGCTGGGATGGCAAGAGAGTATGACGGTACATTTCCAAAGAGACAGGAGACATACTGAGCAAACCATGTGCAAGTGGAGCATGCAGAACTGAAGCAATGATCCACAGTGCTAAGAAATATGCATCTGGCAGCTTGAAACTTTGATCCCCCATCTGGTCAATATCATCACATTCTCTGAACTTATCAGTTGGCAGTATTGGCATGAATTAGACAGGATGTGGCAGGCAATGTTCTCTGTGGCAGTAAATATTAATATGTCTTAGTTTGTCCCCAAGCATTGTAAAAATGCTTACTCTTTGATGTGTAATCCCAGTTCTTCCGGATTATGACAGTTGGATACTGGCCGAGTGGATTTCTCAGATCATGTAGACCATGTCCAGCACATGAATGCCATTCTCCCCCCAAATTCTCTCAATATCATTTGCAACAACAACTACAAGACTCTCAAGGATAATGACTGACCTAATTTTCAGAGATGTATTTTATATTCAGTATGTGCAGAATTGTATTACTGTCCTGTCCTTTTCCAGCTCTTTGGGGGCTGGTTTGCCAATGTCACATGCAACCTGCACATGTTTGATGTTATAGACACACCTTTGGTGGTATCCTGATCTTGTGAAGTGTTATCTTGATGCATTTCTGTCCTGGCTTTGGTTCAAATTGACGGTATTGTTTTCTGGGTGTAGGAGATTTTAATCATTCTGTTTTGATTTCTTCATTCACATGTGGAACAATGCTCACCTGACTTTGGTGTCCTACACAACAAATGCACAGTGATTGATGAAGGGATGTGAGTGGTGCAGGACTGTAGTGGTGAGGGTTGGATAAGATTGGTACAGGTATACAGAGTGAATAGGAGAAAAATGGTGTTACGCTCACCTGGCTCCCACAGGGGCGTTGGTCAGACCCGGACTGCTGCGGCCTCCACCCACGTGATGCGTGGTGCAGCGATGACTGACTGGATCTGACCTCCTAATCTTGTCTGCTTGACCTGTAGAAATATTCTCCTACAAGTGGAGAGATGGATTTAGCCACTTGTGGATTCAAGTGATAGCACCCCAACTGTCCTCCCCACTAATCACCTCTGTGCCCTCTTAGCAATCTCACCTTATATTCTTGAAGGATGAACCCTCTAGCCTGCGAAGCACGCAGGGGAGCGTTGATGACCAGTTACTTCACTGGCCTGAAGATATTGGAAGAGTTGTAGACGAATCCTGACTCCAAAAGGTCCTGGCTAAGAGCCGTAAGAATATAGTACGTAAGAGTTCAAAATGTCTGGAATTCACTCATGCCCAATTCCTCTTTTTATCTTGCAGCTTTGACCCAATAAGAAGATTGACAGCTGAAAGCGCTCCGGTAAAAGTCTGTGTTACGCAACACTGTCTGATAAATAATGCCAAGGGTTAAACTTGCTGCTTTCTCCTTTTCTTACAGGTGCGGCATAAGAAGATGTGGCGTGCTGATGAATAATACCTCCGGCGGTTAAATCAGTTAAGCATATGGCGGCTAAAGAGATTGTCTCTGTCTGTTCTCTCTGCTCACCTTGTTGTTTCTTGTCCCCCCAAAGGTGCCGAGATTCGGCGATGTAAAGATGGAGACAGCGCCGGATCGAAGAGATGCTGAGTGGAACGGTGAGTATGGAGCGGCGAAGCTGTTGCAATGCGACGCGTTCAAAACAAAGTCCTTCCTCTGGTTTGAAGATGCGATGAATCCGGAATCAGGTAAGAAATCAGGTAATACTCTTGTTCTAACCTTTGCTTCTTTCCTTCTTTCTAGGTGCTTCAGGTTCGAGGCGGGCATGACAGAAGGCTGGATGCTGCTGCTGGCACGGTGAACGTTACGCTGCTGGATGCAGAATAGCCTCCAAAGTAGTCCCAGGTAGGTATTCCTCCCCAACCACACCTGAGTAACAAAATAGTCCCTAAGGTAAAGTAGTCCCTTCCAGGCCTCACATGGGTTTGGATCTTCTTGCAGCATGGTCTGCATCAGGTAAGTGTGCACCTATGAGCCTGGCACCTATGGCGCCAGGACTGATGTCCCATATGAGCCTGGCGCCATGGATGCCAGGACTGAACCCAGACAGCCCCTAAAAGGGGCTGCTGGGTTTTCTCAAGGGGCTGATGGACGTGGTCTGGATGCCTGGGGTATGCATCATGACAAATGGTTTGTTCAGGATTTCTCACAAACACCACCTTAATATGAATATGGAATAAATGAATACTTATTGAATGTTTCAAAATATAAAAACACATGATAATCAAACCTATAGACTTAGAAATATGAACCAACCTTAATAAAAGCTTTGTCTGATTTGTGGAGGACAGGTGTTTGCACATTGTTAGTAGGATTACTGCAGAATTATTTATATACCATTCCCCAAAAACTATTCAATAGTACATCCATTACCAGCCCACACCATTTCCCCAACACCAGAAAACCCCAAAGCCATTTCACTCCTCTTAGTGATTTTCTTAATGAATACATTTTCTCTCAAATCAGCTGAACAAACACTGCAGATCTATACGAGCTGCTACCTGTGGCTGTCGAGGTGGTAACACAGGTAATGTTTTCAGAAACCCTGCAGTCCTGTCAAGTAAAGTGTCCTCAGGACAGTTTCTACTAGACCCACCTCCAAATGAAAATAACCTCAGATTTGTGCCACTATTCTATTACCCCATGACAGCCAGCATTTGCATTTGCCCAACTACAAATAACCCAGTGTTAGCGTACCTAGGTGTAAAACTCAAAAGTAAGTGTCCAAATGTTGAAAGATGTTCCCTGCATTCAATTTCCAATAGTGATATCGCCAAAGGCACCGGCATGAACTGCCGATATCTTAATTGTATCTTTCAAATGCCAACACGTTAAATGTGAATTCCCCAGAGCACTATTATCTTACCCTATTCTTCTTGTAGGGCATGGAGGAGTGCAATCAGGGCATGCAAACCAAGGTGATCCCTTAGAGGAACTAACATTGAAAACTACATAGTGGTGAATTGTTGGTTTGGTGGCATTTTATGATTGAGATTTATGAGATTGTGTGCAAACAAAAAATTAAAGGGGAGGTACATCTGTTTTATTTATCTTATTTATGAATCTGAAGTTCAGCAAGTCAGGAAAAAGAAACATGGGATAACAGTGAAAACAGTTCTACTTTCTAAGCGTTCCGAAGGGTGATCTAAAACTCAGTAGGGTGTCCCTTTATTGTTTTTGCAGTACACCCAGTTTTTATGTCCATTTAGGTTTTTTGGGGCCATTTTACAATGTTTTAAGGTGGTAAATCTAGATTTTTCATCCCAATCGTTTATTGCAGAAGCAAAACCACAACAAAAATGCAACTGTCATTATATCTATATTTGTGTCTAAATCCTTCCTTTAAACCGCTATATTTGACCCATGTAAATATTTGCATAGTTTCAACCACATATGCTCTAATGTATTATGCCTGCCATGTTGAGACTTTTGGAAAAAATTCATCTGTGCACTGCAGTAGACTGTGTTTTATGGATTTCGGAATTTACATATGCGTTGCTTTGGAGACTCTTGATTGTTGATTTCATGTTGTTTGGACTAATGTCTGTTTTTGAATCAGGCTCAGGGGCAAACTTTATGATGGAAACATATTCTTTCCACAATTAATTAATGATTATTTCAAGCACCAACATTTTGTATTATACCTTTTGGTCTTATTGGGACACACACAGATGCCCTAAAAAGAACTCACATTTTTCCATAAAGCAAATATGCAGATTTTAATTTTGGTGAGGTTTAGGAGGATGATGTAGGTCCCAAGTCACACTTGAATCTGATACTCCTCGACAAAAGTCCCACAACACATGGGACCCAGGAAATGGAGTGAATCAATATTTGAAATGTTTCATTGTGTCTTACGCTGTGCACACACCAGATAAAAACATTTACTTTGCAACTGCATCATTTTATTTGCAATAGACAAATGGTTAAACTAGAGAAAACAATATCAAGAATATCTGTTTAAACTACAGAATACAAAAGAGAGCTGATTATGAGAAAAGTTGCACTGAAATATACCGTACTTGAGTTTAGCAAAGCGTGTTTTAACATCTTTCTCCAGAAATTGAGTCTGAAGAGTTAATAATTGACTTGATGGCATAAAGAACACTCTGACAGCTATTTTTAACATTAATCAATATCAAACTTCCCCAAAGTGGTGGGCCAAATGGTTTACACTGTTCTTGAGGATGTAAAATAATCTAAAGTGCTTGAAATCTAACTCTGTTTAGGTCTTCTTTCATTAAACATTGACAATTTAATCTGCAAACAATTATAGGGTATCCAGTCCAAAGATCATTTTCGAAAAGACATTAGAGCAACAGAATGTCCTGAAAAGATTTCTTCCTCCAATAGCAATTCGTCTGAAAAGTCAGCACATAAGTCAAACTTACCACTTTAGGCAGAATGGACGGGTGGCTAAGGTGCAGTCTAAATCTGAACAGCCAAAACGAACATTCATCAGCAGAATAACAGCGCCTCAGGAATAATTAGAATTTATTTTGCAATGTTATGGGGGGAGTGCTAGTGGCTCAGGGTGAGAGTGAGCAAAATGGAGAAGTAAGTTGTGGAGCATGTTCCCCTCACAAGTAATGAAGGATAATCTTGGGTTTAAGTGCTTAGGGGGAGTTGAGCCATGATATTATTTAAAGGTGGAGGTGCTGGAAACTCAGGAGTGGAAAGAAAAGGCAAAAGGGTGGCACAGGGGAGGCCCCCCTGTAAGCACAGTATCTTCCCATTTAAAAGGAAAGGATCCTGTCGCACTGCAATCATTAGAAGTCTATCAATGGGAAAACAACATTGGAGGACCAACTTTCCAATCTTTTGAGAATACTCCTAAAAAAATGTTGAAGAGAACAATCCATTGTAAAACAGATTAAGGGTGTTTCACCAAGTATAGTTGCTAGTATAGTATATAGTATGGCTCCCATTGGCATTCAGTTGTATTGCATTGTATTGTATTGTTTATTTGTATAGCGCTCCAAGCCCGTAGGCATCTGGGTGCATTTCTTACATAATTAGTTACAAGGTACAGGCAAAGTTATAATTTTCTTTTTTAAACCAAGTTTATTTTTGGGTCGAATTGTAAATAGCATATTCAGAAATAATCAGAAATCGGAAGATGAATTTTATATCATGCTATACCTAACTCATGATTAATTGATTATGCCAACTGTAATTAACTCCTACATCAAAAAGTCAATTTTATACTGTGCCTGCGTAGGCTTTATAATGTCGTGGATAAAATTACTTTGGTGCACTTATGTAGGAAATGGTCGACTAAGCTGCTTACAAAGATTAGATATGTATATGCCAATACACTTTAGGGAACAACACCAACAACCAGACAGTAAAAAAGAATATTTTAAGGAAAAACGGGTGGTACACCTCTTGCAAGCATAACAAGGTTTATTTCTTATACAGAAAGGAAAAATCGTGCCAGTAGGAGCATTTAATTCCGACTACCACAGAGTGCACTAGTTAGTTCACAGCAAACAACACATTATAGAGGACAATGTCGTCACTCATGATGCAAACAGCATACAGTGTTCAGTCCCCACCCTCATTGGCTATCCCCTATGTACATACCATCCATTCCCTATAGGGCCTTGGCCAGTTGGCTGCATCTACTCTTTCCCCATCCCCTTCCAAGCGGTCTTTGGCCTTGCCACTTTGGGTTCTGTGAACATGATTGACGGGCCATTTGAGAATGATTCCCTTCCCATGGGCAGCTCATGTGATGTGCACCTGGTAGTTGAACATGAGCTCAGTGTATAATCTCGAGGTCAAATTGGCCCTCTGAAATGAGAGGCGCTTCTTCAGATCTCAGACATGCAGGCACCCTGCCATGCCTCTGCGGCATTTGTTGGCATCATCCTGTGCATCTCATAGTACAAATCAATGCACACTGTGCTCCGAGCTCCCCCTCTAGCAGCAACCCCCGAGCTCCCCCTCTAGCAGGTCTCCACCTGGGCCTCTCCAGATTTACACTTATTAATCAGGTTGTGAAGTATTTAGGGGTGTTGTCTGTGGGCTCCTGGCAGTTTAAATAGAATGACCACCCTCTTGAGGGCTGCTAGTGCCCTAGATCTGGGATGGAATATTATGGCAGCTCAAGACCTCTGCATTGGCTCCCAGGAGATCGTCCTTTGGGGACAGGCCCAGTCCTACCCATTCCTGACCTTCTGCATTCCTCTTTGATGTTGTAGGCTTGCAACTTGAGATAATGGTTGTTTTATCTAGCAGGCCTGAAGGCCTTCTCGTATAACGCCTGGGCTGGGAATGGAGATGAGAAAGTGTTGTAAGACTGGGTGCAAGGATGTGCTGATGATTTTACCACAGCCTGTGCCACACTGGGCTTCAATCTTAATAAGATGGCCTTTCGGTGTTTATTGATGCGGGGCAGCGCTGGCTTTTATGTTGGTCATTATTGTCACCTTCTTGTTATATTATATGAACACGCCTATTGTTCTGTGTGATTCTCTGTGTCTGGTGTGGATGTGGTTAGAGTCCTGGGGGGTTCTATGGCTCTCTCAATTCTCATCATACAAGGTTTCTTAAGGTTGTCTGCTTGAGCATGCACCTTTTTTGTACTAGTAGGCACACCATTTGCCTCAATCAAAATCATCATCACACTATTCGGGAGGGTCTTCACACAGCACCAAAGGAGCATTTGGCATGTGCAAAACCTCACCAGAAGGAGTGCTACGATAGGGACCAATATCTTCACCGCTGCTCTGAGCCATGATGATGCCCACAAGAACATTGTATCAAACCAGTCTTCAGCTTCAACTCCTACATTGGTTTACATGCTTGTCTTTAGCTTGCGCAGAGGCCCTGTGATGTGTGACAGGGACCCATTTTCTGCATTGTCTGAGGGGACTTAGGTGCAACATGACAGTCCAGTTGTTTTGCACATGCCCCCTTCTAAAGCCATCATCAATAAGTCAAACCCATATATATTTTGGAGGGTAATGAATCGGATTGCATGCCTTTCAATCTTGATCGCATTCAATCCTTGCTCTGTGTCATTCGGCAAATGGATCTTCTCAAAAATTATTATTTTAAACCATTTAGTGTTGGCTGTGGCATGAGGGATGCAAAGAAGACCTCTGTCTTGTTGTACAGTCGATATTTGTCTGGAATTTCATTCAGCAACTTGAAATAGTCTTAAGACAGATCATTTGATTGTCTCGTCTGCCTTTGTACTGAGCGCTTCTTTCTTCGTTAGGGAATGAGGTAGAGATTGTTTTAACTGGTTTCTGACAGAAATTGGTGCTTCAGGGAAGGATAGCTGAATGTAATGTCTCCAATGAGTTTGTGCCTCTCCATGATCGTGGGAGATGCAAGTACACCTGCTGGCCGCACACCCTGTAACTGGCCCAAGGGCTGCAGGGCCTTTACTTAGATCTGGAATATGCAAAGTCATGTTGCATTTACTGTTGGTTTCCACTGGAACACTTCTGAGCCCTTGAAAACACAAATGGTATCCTTCTGGTGCTTGTACTTTCACTGGCGTTTCATGGGTTTCGAACCATGTCAATTTTGGAACATGCGTGGCTGTATGGCGAGGCACTTGTTGTAAACGACCATATGACTTCTTCATCAAACCCCAACAAGCCCCCTGCCATGCAACTAACTATTGTCTCGTACCATCTGTCTGATATGAATAGCGCAACTTCCATTCTTAACAGTGGACATGGTTTACATTGTGGGTCTTTATTGTTTCTGGCAGATTTTGCTTTGTCTCTGTCCATCAACATAAGTCACACTCTGTGCTCCTGGAACAAGGCGTGAACCCTGCACAAGATTGCTTTATGACTTCTCATTGAGTACAGGAGTCTGATGTCATAAGGTTCCAGACACCGATTTACCCTCTCAATCATGCCATTCCCTTAAGGATAGTACAATGCAGTTCTCTTGTGCTTTATGCCACACTTGTACAAATATTCCTGAAACAATTTCCCAGTAAATTGTCGACCATTGTCTGAGAGCACACTTCTTGGCAGCCCTTCTCTCTCAAAAACCTCCTCCAGAAATCCAACAACACTTTGGCATGTAACATCCCTGATCACTTTGAACTCTGTCCACCTCGAAAACAAATCTATCAAAGCAATCACAAACCTTCCTCGCCCCTTACCCATATCCACAGGGCCCAGAACATCTATGGCAAGATCCTGCCAGACACCTTTTGCTGCTCCCACTTTTCTTACCGCTGCACCACAGCAGACAAGTTTTTTCCAGATTTGATACATTCACTACACTCACCAACCATTCTTTTGACCTCATGATGAAGACCCGGCCACCAATAGTCAGCTTTTATAATTTCCTTGGTTTTGTAAACCCCAATATGACCTTGATGTGTGACTTTAACCAACCTCCCCCTCAAACGCCCGGGAACAACCAACTTGTCCCAGCGATATAACAACCCATCCTTCACTGACAACTCCAATATCACTTCCCACAGAGACCTCTCTTCACCAGACAACAATCTCTTCTCCGACAATTCTTCCCTGACAAAACCAACAATGCGTTTCCATCTTTCATCTGATTGCAATGCATCGGCCCATTCCTCCTTCTGTATCACTCCTTCTGTGGTGGTGAACACCATGTTGCCTACATCCACATATTTTTGCTTCTCTCCTTTATTGGCATCAGCTACTCTCAGTCTGGAAGCATAATCCGCCTGCACATTGTTTTTACCCGGTACTACCTCGATGTTGAATTTCAGACATTGTAACCTAGTTACCCAGCAGGCAACCCTCCCTGAATCTTTATCAAGCCCCTTGCTTTCGAATATCGCCTTTAATGGTTTATGATCAGACCTCAATATGAATTCTTGACCCCATACACAGTTTTTAAGCTTCTCAATGCCCCAATAACAGGCTAAGGCCTCCTTCTCTAAAACCAAATAATTCAATTCAGCACCCTTTAACATACGAGAATCATGCATCACCACCACCTCAACACTATCAGCTCCCACCTGGGACATCCCAACCCCGATGTCCATTTCGCTTGCATCCACAGAAAGAACAATCCTCTTTCTGGTGTCATACATAGCTAATGGCTTTGCCATGTCGATTTTCAGTTTTATTTCATCAAACTATCTCTGACATTCTCTATCCCATTCAAACTCCACTCCCTTCATCAATAACACCCTCAGACCAGTTACTCCATCAGCATAGTTTTCCCCAAAAACGATGATAAAATTCTATCGTCCCTAGGAACAATCTCAATTCAGCCTTATTTCTTGGCACTTGCATTCTTTTAATGCCGTCTACCAAATCTCTTCTTGGTCTCAGGCCCTCCTCTGATATTTCGTGACCCAAATACTCCACCGCTCCTCCCACATATAAGTACATCATCTTGAAAACACCAAACATCACTCACTCCCTTTAGAAGCTTATCCATAACTTTTTGGAACACTGATGAGGCTGATATCAGCCCAAAAGGCATACGGCGAAACAAATAAATCCCTTCATATGTGATAAAGGCTGTGAGTTTTGGCAATTCAACATCCAAATTAATTTGGTAATATGCACTTGCCATTTCTAACTTAGCAAAAAAAAATTGCATTTCCGATCCGACTCAATAGTTCACCCATATTTGGAAGGGGATGATGGTCCGCTATCACACACCTATTCAATTCCCTCAATTCTACACAATCCCATCCTCGTCGCCAATGTTGGATCATAAACCAGGCTGGTTATAATTAATCAATTGTTTATTATCTATAATGGAGATAAATACTTGAGACCCCCAACCATCATTGCTGCTCACATCCAACTGTATATTTCAAGCAACAACATTCTCCTGAGGATTCCACAGTCTGGAACCTTATGATATCAGACTCTTGTACTCAATGAGAAGTCATAAAGCTATGCTGCATTTTAGTATAATAAATCAGAACGCATTCATAACATAGATGTACTAATCACTGAGCCTCTAGAGATTGCATTTCCTACGGCACTAGCATTGTGGGTGCTCCTGATGCACGGGGATCAAGGAGCAGGCATAGCAACTCCTGTTTGCCCTCTGTTCCCCCACTGAGCACATGTGGCTGTACCACACATTGCTTACTTCTGGGTGGTACACATCAGCCTTTGCATCCAATACACCCTCTTTATATTGGTCATAACCCCTTTCTTCATCTACTCAGTTTTTCTTTCTATGTGTCCATTTTCATGTGACTGTGTCAATTACCAGCATCCGCTGTGCAACTCCAGATCAACTCCAGTATTTACACACGCCGCCCTATCACACCCCATCTTTATGACACATAACCTGGCAAAATGTATAAATTGTATGTATAAAATAAAAGCAAAACTTCTATATATCAACATATTCATTACTCGTCGATAGTGATGAGAAGTCTGTGGCAGCGTAGAAACATCAAATATTTTCAAGAGTGCTTGATAAATTGACAAGTGCAGTAGTAATTGCATACAAACATTCAGTAAACATTGTAAGAGATGCCCCTCAGAGGGAATGATGATACTGTTGTGGCTGCAGAGTGAGCTGAGATATTTGTGCTGCAATGAGGTAAGATTGTTGACAAGAATGCACACAGTATTTAAAAAAAAGAATATTGCCAGCTTAGTTCAAAACACTCCTTCATGAAATCAAGAAGATACTGTGCTATTTTATAAATGCATAGACTTAACAGCAGTCATGGTATTAAGGGACCTGGTGTTGCACGTACAGATACTGGAGGTGTTGTATGGGGAAACCACCGGACATCTGAGAGGTGTAGCCAATACCACAGTTCCTTTTATTTGTCCGCAAATGGAGTGGCATACAATGAATGGGCCATTGTACTTCGGCTTACTCCACTTGTGGACAAAATTCCTGACATAGACCTTGTCCCATGGAGTTAGCTGGGCAGGTGGCAAGCTCGCAGATTCTGGTGCAGCGCTGTTCTCATCGTCTGACCGCTGTGGTGCTATCTATCGAGAGATAACCTTTGTTGATTTCTTGAAATCAGAGAGATACATTTTAAATTCATCCCCAAGATGGACACATCCCTGTGAGCATCAGTGGTGCTACACACTGGTGACAGTGGTGTATGCATGCACTGCCCATCACTATTTCGTGAGGGTTGAGATGATGGCCATAATAGGGCTGTGTCCACATGCTGAATAGGGCTAAGGGCATATAGTGGACCCAGTTCTTTTTGAGGGTAACCCATAGCTTAGACAATTTAGCTTTCAGAAGGCTATTCATTTGCTCGACAGCGGTGTTGGCCTTTTGGTGGTAGATGGAACACAGTTTGTGTTTGATATCTAACAGAACTGTTATTTCTTTAAATAGCTCATTAAAGAACTGAGCGCCATTATCCAATTTAAAACTTTGCACACACCCCACCAGGGCAGACTTCTCTCACTATAATTTGGCTGCAGACTTGCCGTTTGGATGTGCACATGGACCAGCCTCAACCCAATGGGGGAAAAGGCACACCATCACAATCAAATGCTGGAAGGTGTTGCACCGTTCTCCCTTGTCGACATAATCACCATGGAGTTCAAGGAACAGCCCACTGGGATAAGGTAATGCACCTCATAATGTCGATTGTTTGACCAGTATTGTATGTTTGGCATATAACATCGTTTGAAACAAAGACATTCAACAACTCTTGTATGTTGGACACATACCATTCCTCCTGTATGTCTGCAGTGATATGCTGCTTCTACACGTGGGAGGGATAGTGTAATTGCTGAATAGCGACCTTTACCAATTCATGGAGCATTACCACCTTACCTGTAGTGTCCTGCCTTCATTCTATTCTATTCTATAGAATTTGTATACATTTCTGACTCCACCGCGGGCCTCAGGGTGCTGACAGAACACACAAACATAAAAGACATAAAAAGGTGCAGTAAGAGGGGCAGAGACCATGTCAACCTGAGAAGCAGGTAGGGGTGGAGTTAGATACCTCGTCCATCAAATAGGTGAGTTTTGATGGCTTTTTTAAACTGTGCCAACAAAGGCAGTTGTCTGATTGATAGGGGTAGATTGGTCCAGGCTCCTGGACCCCAGGTGTTAAAACTTAGATCTCCAAAACCTTTTTGCCTGGTGCGAGGTTTCAAGAGTAAATCCCGATTATTAGACCACAGTGCTCGTCTGCGCAACAGTCTGCTAATACGAGATTTGAGATAACAAGGAGCATTCCCTGCAAGACATTTGTAGACTATGCAGGATGTTTTATGAAGCATCCTTTGCTATATCGGCAGCCAATGAGGTTTTCTCTGGGCATCTGAGACATGATCACATCGTCTGACGCCACAAATGGCTCTAACGGCCACATTCTGGCCAACTTGCAATTTCCTGACATTTGCCTGTGTAGTACCGGCCAGCAGGACATTGCTATAGTCAAGCCTGCAATTAATGGTTACTGCTGCTTACAGATCCCTATTGTCTTCTGACAAATAAGGCCTAATTTGTCATAGGAGCTGTGTCATATATGAGCAATTAGAGGTCACATAAGAGACATTCTTCTTAAAATCAAGCTGGCAGTCAAAAAACATTCCCCAGGTTTTAACTTGGCTGGACACGTGGATTCTGTCCCCTCCAATGAGGAAGGCCTTATATTGGGGATCTAGGAGCTTTAGTTTTGCTATACTTCCAACAATTAAAAGCTTGTTTTTTTTGTTGTTCAATGCCATGGAGTTTTTTTGTTTTTTTTTTAACACCCCACTGATAAGAAGCAAATCTGCCTCATAATCATCCGATAGTTCTAGGATTATCTGGGTGTCATCAGCATAGTTCACATGCTAAACACCCATATTTTCCAGTACATCAAAGAACGGTTTAGAATAGATGTTGTATAGCAGACACCACACACCACACCTACACCACAACAGAGTAGGACTTCTTGAGATGTACATTCCCCCACAGCTACTGTAGCTCTCCTAGGGTCCAAGAAGTATCTGAGTCAATTAGCAGCCAATTTGGTGCATGTTCTGTCTTTTGTTAGCCTGTCCATCAGCTTATCATGATCTACCAGATGGAAGATCTAGCTTTCACCAGGGCTGTTTCTGTTCCGTGATTCTTTCGAAATCGTGACTGAGTGATGGATAGAAGGTTGCTTTCTTCGACAAATGTGCTGTACTGAGTGCAGGCTACATTATCGAAGATTTTTAAAAGGAACGGGACATTGGTTATTGGATGATAGTGAAGAGGGTCCATGGGATCTAAGCCCTCCTTTTTTAGTAAAGGTGTGAGCCAGGCCTCCTTTATACAGTCAGGAACCTTCCCCTCCTGAATGTACTGATTCACGAGAGACGTCACTGGTGAAGCAATAATAGAGAAAAGTACCTTGAACAATGTGAATGAAAAAGCATCGCCTTTACATTGAGTAGGTTTAATATTAGCAACCAGCACAGTCAGTTTGCTGACTGAGACATGTGTGAAAGAGCAGGAATCAAACTCAGTATCTGTGTCAGGGACAAGAGTTACAGTATCTGTACTCATCAACTGACTAGCTTGAATAATATTCGGGATATTGTCTAAATGTTGTCTGAATTTTTGGGTCATACAGTTGTGCAACTTTTGACACCAGGCGTCATCAGCAATTATCTGAGGCTCTTGCTTTTTTCCTTTAAGCTTGTTCAGTATTCTAAATAACCCTCGGTGTTTGATTTAGCTCCTAGAATACGCTCTTCCAGATTGTCTCTTTTTGCCACTAGGATAGCATCCTTATAGGACTTGACAGCTTCCTTATAAAGAGCTAGCAAGTTGCTATCTGGATTTTTTCTCTGTCCACTTTCTGCTGCCCTTTTGGTCTGCCTAGCAGCCAATATAATAGGGGAGAACCAGTAAGTGGCTGTCAGATGAACTTCTTTCTGTATGGTGCTTTTAAGAAGTTGTAAGTTATCATATAATGTGTTACAAATGAGGCACAGTTGTGCAGCAGAGGATTCCAGGGTGCCCTCATCCAGAAAGTTCTTCAACTGGGGAGAGACGGACGATTTAAAGGCTGCCTCCAAGATGGTGCGGGTACCTATGCGCAAAATAAGCACAGGTTGCATGCAATCTTTATCTGTCGCAAAGTTACAGAGCAGAATATAGAATGAGACCATAAAGTGGTCTGACCAGCAGCATGTATTTACGTCTATAAATGTGACTGGCTGGTTTCTGCGAAGGACCCAGTTGAGTATGTTACCTGCTTGATCGGTGGGAACAATAACCTGTTGTTTAAACCCCAGACCCTTCATGAGGTTTAAGAGGGCACCAGCCTCTGCATCCCAGGGGTCATTGGCCCACAGATTAAAGACATGAGTCACCAGTAGGGAGGTTTTGGATTTAGTATGGGAGCTAAGGAACGCAACCAACTGTTCCTGAAAGTCAGGCATACTAATGGGAGGATAATAAAGGGATAAATGTAGCAGTAGCACTGACCCTAATTTTAAAAAGCATGCCTTCACAGGTGTCCAGTGCCAGAGTACTAGAGAGGAAGAAGTTAAGGTTCTCCCTGAAAATTATAGCCACTCCACCACCTCTCTGACCTATTCAGTTGGAATGTATAATTAAATTGTATATCCCTTGGGAGTAACAAGTTCCAGTGAATGTAAATTAGTTTCACAGAGCCAGGTTTCTGTGAAAGTCTTTCCCCTCTGTAATGGCTTGGCAGGTGAAGAACGATGGTCTGGAGGGTTGCCCTGAGCAATGCCAGTGGTTAAGATTCAGTCTAAACCTTCCAGCCATCACTTCTTTGTTTTTGCTTTGTCACCCCGAGTGGGACGGGTATGCCCAGACGTGGGTCCCGTGCCTGCTGGGCCTAGAGACCCAAGCTACTCCTCACTGATGAGCCCCAACAAGGGTGAAACATGTTTGGGGATGCTTGTGGTCTCGTGCAGAGGGGATGTGACCTAGCAGTTCGGGCTGGACTTCCCCTTTTGGGGTGGGACAAAGCCTGATTTGCATATGGTCTTTCCCCTCTGTAATGGCTTGGCAGGCGAAGAACGATGGTCTGGAGGGTTGCCCTGAGCAATGCCAGTGGTTAAGATTCAGTCTAAACCTTCCAGCCATCACTTCTTTGTTTTTGCTTTGTCATCCCGAGTGGGACGGGTATGCCCAGACGTGGGTCCCGTGCCTGCTGGGCCTAGAGACCCAAGCTACTCCTCACTGATGAGCCCCAACAAGGGTGAAACATGTTTGGGGATGCTTGTGGTCTCGTGCAGAGGGGATGTGACCTAGCAGTTCGGGCTGGACTTCCCCTTTTGGGGTGGGACAAAGCCTGATTTGCATATGGTCTTTCCCCTCTGTAATGGCTTGGCAGGCGAAGAACGATGGTCTGGAGGGTTGCCCTGAGCAATGCCAGTGGTTAAGATTCAGTCTAAACCTTCCAGCCATCACTTCTTTGTTTTTGCTTTGTCACCCCGAGTGGGACGGGTATGCCCAGACGTGGGTCCCGTGCCTGCTGGGCCTAAAGACCCAAGCTACTCCTCACTGATGAGCCCCAACAAGGGTGAAACATGTTTGGGGATGCTTGTGGTCTCGTGCAGAGGGGATGTGACCTAGCAGTTCGGGCTGGACTTCCCCTTTTGGGGTGGGACAAAGCCTGATTTGCATATGGTCTTTCCCCTCTGTAATGGCTTGGCAGGCGAAGAACGATGGTCTGGAGGGTTGCCCTGAGCAATGCCAGTGGTTAAGATTCAGTCTAAACCTTCCAGCCATCACTTCTTTGTTTTTGCTTTGTCACCCCGAGTGGGACGGGTATGCCCAGACGTGGGTCCCGTGCCTGCTGGGCCTAGAGACCCAAGCTACTCCTCACTGATGAGCCCCAACAAGGGTGAAACATGTTTGGGGATGCTTGTGGTCTCGTGCAGAGGGGATGTGACCTAGCAGTTCGGGCTGGACTTCCCCTTTTGGGGTGGGACAAAGCCTGATTTGCATATGGTCTTTCCCCTCTGTAATGGCTTGGCAGGCGAAGAACGATGGTCTGGAGGGTTGCCCTGAGCAATGCCAGTGGTTAAGATTCAGTCTAAACCTTCCAGCCATCACTTCTTTGTTTTTGCTTTGTCACCCCGAGTGGGACGGGTATGCCCAGACGTGGGTCCCGTGCCTGCTGGGCCTAGAGACCCAAGCTACTCCTCACTGATGAGCCCCACCAAGGGTGAAACATGTTTGGGGATGCTTGTGGTCTCGTGCAGAGGGGATGTGACCTAGCAGTTCGGGCTGGACTTCCCCTTTTGGGGTGGGACAAAGCCTGATTTGCATATGGTCTTTCCCCTCTGTAATGGCTTGGCAGGCGAAGAACGATGGTCTGCAGGGTTGCCCTGAGCAATGCCAGTGGTTAAGATTCAGTCTAAACCTTCCAGCCATCACTTCTTTGTTTTTGCTTTGTCACCCCGAGTGGGACGGGTATGCCCAGACGTGGGTCCCATGCCTGCTGGGCCTAGAGACCCAAGCTACTCCTCACTGATGAGCCCCAACAAGGGTGAAACATGTTTGGGGATGCTTGTGGTCTCGTGCAGAGGGGATGTGACCTAGCAGTTCGGGCTGGACTTCCCCTTTTGGGGTGGGACAAAGCCTGATTTGCATATGGTCTTTCCCCTCTGTAATGGCTTGGCAGGCGAAGAACGATGGTCTGGAGGGTTGCCCTGAGCAATGCCAGTGGTTAAGATTCAG
The DNA here is from genome assembly GCF_040938575.1 of Ambystoma mexicanum. Classification (NCBI taxonomy): domain Eukaryota; kingdom Metazoa; phylum Chordata; class Amphibia; order Caudata; family Ambystomatidae; genus Ambystoma; species Ambystoma mexicanum. Next base: position 699,571,906 of record NC_090928.1, on the reverse strand, counting down.
TCTAAACCTTCCAGCCATCACTTCTTTGTTTTTGCTTTGTCACCCCGAGTGGGACGGGTATGCCCAGACGTGGGTCCCGTTCCTGCTGGGCCTAGAGACCCAAGCTACTCCTCACTGATGAGCCCCAACAAGGGTGAAACATGTTTGGGGATGCTTGTGGTCTCGTGCAGAGGGGATGTGACCTAGCAGTTCGGGCTGGACTTCCCCTTTTGGGGTGGGACAAAGCCTGATTTGCATATGGTCTTTCCCCTCTGTAATGGCTTGGCAGGCGAAGAACGATGGTCTGGAGGGTTGCCCTGAGCAATGCCAGTGGTTAAGATTCAGTCTAAACCTTCCAGCCATCACTTCTTTGTTTTTGCTTTGTCACCCCGAGTGGGACGGGTATGCCCAGACGTGGGTCCCGTGCCTGCTGGGCCTAGAGACCCAAGCTACTCCTCACTGATGAGCCCCAACAAGGGTGAAACATGTTTGGGGATGCTTGTGGTCTCGTGCAGAGGGGATGTGACCTAGCAGTTTGGGCTGGACTTCCCCTTTTGGGGTGGGACAAAGCCTGATTTGCATATTGTCTTTCCCCTCTGTAATGGCTTGGCAGGCGAAGAACGATGGTCTGGAGGGTTGCCCTGAGCAATGCCAGTGGTTAAGATTCAGTCTAAACCTTCCAGCCATCACTTCTTTGTTTTTGTTTTTTTTTTTTTGTTTTTTTTTTTTTTTTGTTTTTTTCTGTGAGAAGCAGGACATCAAGATTAGAGGACATAATATAGGCTAAAATCTTTACGGAATGTGCAACTAATGATTGCGCATTTAATAAGGCAATTTTTAACAGCCTATCACTACACAAGTACGTGTTGACAGATTCAGATGACGTCAGCTGGGTAGGGCCATTTCCCTCGGGGGGTGTTTCTACGGCCGGCATGTCTCAAACTAGTACAAGTGGCTTAGTTGCCTTGCGGATGTTATGAACTGTATCCGGCTGAGAGAAGGAGAAGTCCTGATCAAGGTCCTGCCGCTGAGCTAGCAGCCTGTTTTTCCAGTTGAGGTGGATTTGTCTAATTAGATCATTACGTAACATTATTGCATCAAGGGAATAACTTACTTGGAAGTCTCTAGTTGTGAAAATGAAACCGAGAAGGACTGCTCCTGCCCTCACCACGCACAAACCGGCTCAAACCGGCTTGTTACGAATCCGCCTGGGCTGCAAATATGAGGTTCAGCCAACAACAATACTGCTGGGTATTGTAGTTCCAGGTGATATTGTGAGTGGGAGATTGCTCACACCCTCTCTTTTGCCATACCAATTTTTCATCTTGCTGTGCATGGCCATGTAATTCAAGAATTTGGTGATTGGTACAGAAGCATATGGAGCTTGCAAATGTAATTGGATATCGCTATTTTTGGGGTATTCTGAAATGTCTGGTACTGGAAGATAGGGTGCTCATTTTGCTCCTTAATCTGCTGCATCATTCCCAAGAGAAACTGCATCTGTATTATTTGTATGGGCGGTGCAATTCACCACTGCTACAAGAGTGGGCTGTGACAGGACATAAATTAGTCTGTCTAACAAGGCAGCGTGTTGCAATTGGGACCCATCTGCTCTTCTAAATCCCCTTCTTCTCCATCGAGACAACACTGAAAATAATGTAGTCATGACGTAAGCTGAGTCAGAATAGATTGTCACTCAGCAGCCTTGAGATTGCAATGAATAGTTCATTGGTACCCTCTTTTGCACTAGTACTTTGTATACTCATGCCAATAAACAGATCACTGTGGCCCCTGTTTGACTCTTACTGATCGCCTGGTCAGTAGTCACCGACCCATCAACAAAGATCACCTATGCATCATCAAGGGCATAATCCTGTGCTTTTGGAATGTCATCAGGTCCCTCAAATGTGGCACAGTAGTGTACTTCTTAACTGTCAGTAATTGTTTCTGTTAGAAAGGTGGCTGGATTCACAGTTTTACATCGTACTATGTAAATTTTAGGGCTGGATAGTATAACTGCATAAGCCTATGCTCTCTGTGTGGTCAGGGTGGATTTGGAATTTGAGGCATAGCAAATACGGTGTGCTCTATATACAATGTTACTGAGCACCCCATCAATAAAGTAATTCATTATTCAGAAGCTTTTCAGCTAGAGCTTGCTCACACAGGAGTTAACCCTGCATAACTGAAAACCAACAAAGCCTTGTTTCCCATTGGCCTTTTTCGAGTCAGCACTGCCATCATCATCGGACCGTCTGAGTGCAAAAAAAGGAAAAAGTTGTGTGTGTAAGCATGAGCTTCTAGGACTGGGACCGTGGCAATAACATTTTTCAATTCTTGTAAACTGGTGAGCATCTCCTTCATTCACCTGATTGTGCTCTTTGTCTTTTGAACATCTTTGAGTGCTAGCAGTAGTGGTCATGTATATGTTGTGAAGTCAAATATCCAAGCTCTACAATAAGTGCACAACCCCAGGAATGTCTGCATGTCCTTACCTGTCACTGGGTGAGGTGTGCTACATACTGCTGAGGCATGTTCTGGTGTTATTTCTCTCCATTAACAGAAATACATTGACAGAGGTATAGTACCTCATGTTGACAGTACTGTTCCTTGGCCCTGTCCACTTTTTACCCACTGTCAGAGAGCAGTTGGAATAGGGTGATGGAATCGTCCCTGCACTATTGTTCGTCTGCACTACACACTAACAAATCATCAACATATTGAATGATGTTGCTTGGCACATGTATGTTCCCTAAATCTGGAGGTAGCATCCTATCAAAAATACTGGAGGACTCACAGTACCCCCTTGGGCAGCCTGGTGTGTTGGATCCGCCTCCCGCCATGCGTAAATGAGGTAAGTTATTGGGAGTCTGGATGCAATGGGGCCGAGAAGAATGCATATTTCAAGTCAATGGACCTCATTACACGGTAGGCGGTAAGTAACGGTCATTACCGTCATGGCGCTAATAACGTGTCCGTGTAGGAAGCAGCCCGCTAATTGCGTGGCATCACGAGTACGCGGGCACAAGCTTAACGCCATGCCGGTAAGGACCATAGCGCCATACCGTTAAAGACCCCGAAAAGTCCCTTAGCAGCACCTAGGAAAGCGCTGATTGCACTTCTGCCGTCCTATAATACGGCATTAGCGGTGACCGCTAAAAGTGCTGACCGCTAATAGCGGTCACCGCAAATAGCAGTGACCGTAAATAAGCGGGAACGGAAATAACGTCATCGCAAAGGAATGGGAAAGAGCACGGCGACCATCTTTAAAAACACAATCCATTGCCATCCTCTGCCCCGAGGACCTGCAGCCACACCACAGCTTGCCAAAATTGTTCATACAACCACTGAGAATGCCCAAGGCCAAAAAAAAAGGAGCAGCGTGGCAGCGCAAGGAGTGCTTCTCAAATGAAGAACTAATAACGCTAAAGAGACACTTGCTGCCACCCCAGAGGTCGGGTTTTCAAATGACATGCGGCGTCCCACAATAATCAAGAAGAAGGAGATCTGGGCAGAGGTGGCCCGTAAAGTCAGTGCGGTGGGCTCCACCCCCCACACTGTGAAGGATGTACGCAAGCGGTGGGACGATCTACGCCTCTGTGTATGCAGTCTCCTAGCTGCCAACCGGAGCCTGGCCATGGGCACAGGAGGCGGTGGAGGATCCCCAATAAAACTGGAGGAGTGGGAGGAGACCTGTGCAAGCACCATTGGGGTCGAATCATTTGAGTGAGTAGGTGAAATGGAGCGTTGTGTGCCATCATCGTCAGATGGAGGTGAGTGTCCACACAAAACACTGCACTGTGAAACATGAGGTAATCCCCCAAATGTGACCCTGAAATCATCTCATGGATGGGGCCATCAAACATACATGCACACAACCCTGCCCATATGCTGTGCACATCCCCACACAAACACATGCATGCAGCACCCCAGACACGTGCCACCCAGACTCATGCATGAATGACCCACCCATCTGTCTAACGACCTGTATGGCCAAACATGAAGTCCAAATGTATAGAACAGCAGGAACAACAACATCTGCATGAAGCACGTTGACCCATCACCGATGCTATCCCTCTCTTTGTCCCCCAGAGGCTCACAATCTGACAGTGAGGAGCAGGACACTGCGACACAGGCCCCACCTCCCAAGAAACAGGCCAGGGAAATGGAAGCAGGCACCATGGCCAGCACGTTGAGGGGTACTGGAAAGACTGCACTCCCGCAGAGGGCCAAACCCACAAAGCCATCCACGTCACCAAGAAGTGAAAGTTCGCCAGACGTAATTGCAGCACCCACTCCAGCAATTCCCCCCACGCACGATCCATCTGCGAAAGGGACACTGTCCGCCGCTAATAGCTCCATCAGCGAGGCAGCTGCCACGGCACCCATGTCCAATGTGGAGGACACCGTTATCACAGCCAATGAACACCATACACCCAGTCCGCAGCAGTTAAACCAACCGAGCCCATGCCCCACATCACATGATGGTGGACATATGCCACAAGGTGCGGCAGGTACCGTACTACCCAGACACAAAGGCCATGACATGGCCATCATCCGACAGCGCCAGGAGGACATCACTGCGCTGGTCGGCCAGCATGTGGGTGACGCTGCCCTGGCGAGGGATGAGTGCAGGAAACATGCCAGGGGCATCAGACAAGCCATAGGAGCATGCACCAACTGCATATGCGAGGACATGTGAGCTCTGAGGCAGGTCCTCTCATGCATCGCAGACGCAATGGATTGGCAGAACCCCCACCGGCACCGGCCCAACTGAGCACCTCCTCCTCTGCCAGCTCAAGGCAGACCAGCCCCTTGCGCAGGTCCATGCGGGCTATGCGGCGCACAACCTCACACCAGCCTGATGTTGCTGACACGTGTACTGCAATGCTGCACTGATGTGCAAGCCATGTTTGGGAGTGTTGTGGGGGGAGAGGGAAAGTGTTTTTGGGAGTGTTGTGGGGGTAGGGGTAAGTGTTTTTGGGAGTGTTGTGGGAGGAGGGGGGAAAGTGTTTTTGGGAGTGTTGTGGTGGGAGGGGGGAAAGTGTTTTGGGAGTGTTGTGGGGGGAGGGGGGAAAGTGTTTTTGGGAGTGTTGTGGGGGGAGGGGGAAAAGTGTTTTTGGGAGTGTTGTGGGGGGAAGTGTTTTTGGGAGTGTTGTGGGCGAGGGGGGAAAGTGTTTTTGGGAGTGTTGTGGGGGAAGGGGGGAAAGTATTTTTGGGAGTATTGTGGGGGAGGGGGGAAAGTGTTTTTGGGAGTGTTGTGGGGGAGGGGGGAAAGTGTTTTTGGGAGTGTTGTGGTGGGAGGAGGGAAAAGGGTGTTTATGTAGTTGGGTCCATGCACTTCTTATACTTATGATACTTAATACACACTGGAGACATGACGAATCACAGGAGTGGACAATTTTCTTTGTGTATGTGTGCTTTACTGGTGGACACAGCACAGTGTAAATTTCCCCACAAAACCCAGTGCCCCAATACCCACATCCATTGCACACTCTTCATCCATGTGTATTCCCTCCTGTGCATCGCCACCTGCATGACGTGCAGCCCCATCTTCTCCCTCCTCATCCTCATCATCATCCTCACCAGGTGGTTGCCGTTCAATGTCAGGGGGCAGTGGCACATTCCGTCTGATGCACATATTGTGCAGCATGACACATACCATGGTGATCATGGCCACCTTCTCATGCCCATACAGGAGTGCCCCACCCGACCTGCTGAGGCACCGAAACCGTGTCTTCAATAGGCCAAATGTCTGCTCAATTACCACACGGGTACGGGTATTTGCACAATTTTATTCCTCTTCGTGCCTGTTCTGTGGGTTCTGTACAGGGGTAAGGAGCCACCTCTTCAGGGGATAGCCAGCATCACCTGCATGGGTGCAACAATGGGTATGTGTAAGTGATTACATCAAGTGGAAGCAGTACATATCACACAATTCAACTGCATGGAGGTAATCAAAGTAACTGCAATGTGGGAAGGTGATGTAGTCCTTGCAAGTGTGCATGCACTGTGCATGCCTACGGCAGTTATTGCCATGTACTGGGTGAGGTCAAGTCATTAGTGTCTTTTGGTCCTGGCACCATTTGAACCACACTGCTATTGTACTGCCATTCCGAAGTTGATGTCCCCATGCTGTCATGCGGCACTTCAGTAGTGGTGTATGGGTGTGGATCAGTATAATGGCTACAGGAGATCTCTTTGTATGCACTCAAGGTCACATTTCCGTTGTGATGCTGTTCAGCATAAAATTCCATTGTCCATATAGGCTGCATGTAGCTGCATTGTGTTATAGAGGGTATGGTCTGATGTGTAATGTGCATGTGGATGGATGTGGCATGGTTGGGATAATGACTTCATTTCATTGTTGTGCAGCTTACTACTTGCATGTGGTTTTAATGTGTCAGGTCCAGTGTCGGCTGCCTCGGTGGACAGTGGTTTAATTCTGTATGGGCATTGTTTATCCTGGCAACTAATCACTCCCAGTTGGAGTATGCATCTCGCCCCCCCCAATCACACCCAGTTGGAGTATGCATCTCTCCCCTCCAATCACACCCAGTTGGAGAATGCATCTCTCCCCCCAATCACACCCAGTTGGAGTATGCACCCCCCCCCCAATAACACCCAGTTGGAGTATGCATCTCCCCATCACACCCAGTTGGAGTATGCATCTCTCCCCCCAATCACACCCAGTTGGAGTATGCATCTCTCTCCCCATCACACCCCACATCACACAGCCATGTGCTTGCCCTGCTACTCACCAGGTAGCCATGAACGTTGTCCAGCATGTCGCTCCATGTAGCGTGGTATCGTTGAGTTCCGCAGGACCATTGAATCATGGGTTGATCTGGGATATCGGGCACAAGAATGTGTGATTATCTTGTTGGATTCATATACCATTTGGATGTTGATGGAGTGGTATTGCTTTCTGTTTCGGTAGACTGCCTCATTGGCATGTGGGACCACCAATTCCACATGGGTTCAGTCAATGGCCCCGATGCAACTTGGGATGCCTGCCAGTGAATGGAAGCCAACTTTGGTGTTGGAGATCTCCTGTGCAGTCCGTGGCAGGGATATGCTTCAGGAGGGCATCGAGCACCTGGTTCAGCGTGCGTGAGAATACTGGTTGTGATATGCCATGCATCTGCCCTACCGTATGCTGGTAGGTGCCTGTGGCCAGGAAGTGGAGCACAGTAACCACCTTCAGTAGAGGGGGGATGGCAGTACGGATCTCTATGAGGCTGACAATGTCGTTGTGTATCATGTCCACAATGGTGGTGATGGTATCCCGGTCCAGACGGTACAGGGTGTGTATCGGCTCAGGGGTTAGGTTGAATAGACTGGCTCTGATCATGGGGATTGGTGGCTGCCTCTGTGGTACATCTAGCTGCACTGGTGGGGCTTGCTGGGCCTGTCTTGCCCTCCTCCTCCTCCTGCGTCTCCTCTGTGCTGCCTGCTGTTGTTGCTGTTGCAATGCAATCATGTCCTCCAGCCCATGTAATACTACTAGTATTGGAATCATTTTGGTGTGTGAATGGGTGTGGGAAGGGGCGTGGTGTGCTCCTTTTGTGCTGGCCCAGTCTCCATTGCCTCCACCTGCGCTGATTGTGGCCACCTGTGGCAGTTGGGAACACTGCACATGGCCCTTAATGGGTGGTTTGTGATGCCGGTATGTCCGCCATGCTGGTATGGGCATTTTGGGCCTGCTCCATGCCGCTATTTGCATGTCCACATATCTTATGATGGACTCCTATTTCTGCCATGCCGCTATTGCCGACATGAGGGGTTGCGCGCCCGCGAGATTGCCGCTAATAGAGGCACCGTTCTTTGCAGTGCCGCTAATAGCAGGTAGGCGGGTCGTAATTGGCAGGAGCGGTTACCGTGTAATGAGGCCCAATGACAGAAAGGTGGGTCCGCGTTTTGGGTATATTGCACAGTATTATCACACGGTTGGGCACTACTGGAAACTCAGCTTGCACTATATCTCTAAAAGGGCACAAATACTGAATCATCCTCCTACTAGAACCTTTTGATTTTTTGATAAGGTATATAGCTGTGTTACAGTAAGAGTTAGAAGGTACAATAATGCCTTGATGTAAGAGTGCAGTGATTGTGTAATTTATTTCTTCCTGTTCTTTGCACAGTGGTTACTGCCTTTGTAGGGGCAATACTGCTCCTGGCTTAAGGTTAATTTGTACTGAAGCAACGTTCCACAAGAGTCAAAAGTCATGGGGATTGGTCATCCACAGAATGTCGCTTACCTGGGTGAGATGGAGTACTTTCTGCCACAAAAACGAGACACAGTACCTGGGGATACTGTATCATTATCTCTCAGGAAACAAATAGTGCCAATACTATCGCACCATCATTGTCCTTATCCTCCAACAAGTCAGTATCTGTCACTTCTTTCAATGGTTGGACTGTTTCTATGCACAGTATCTTGCGCCACTCACCTCCCTCTGCGTCTATCCTAATCAAAACAATCGTATTCTTCAACACCATCACCCCTTCTAGATCTGGGGTAAGGATGATCCCTACAACATGTTCTTGAAGCTGAGCGGGTATGAATAGGAAGTCAGATGGTATTCACCAGCCCCATCAACCACTTGGGGGATTGCGTTCAACACCACTGTAACCCCATAAATAAACAGATATGCAGGAATTGGGATCCCGTGGCTGCCGTATCACTCCCTAAAGCATGAATAACCACCCTCGCCCTTATGTGGGACATTCCTGGGGTTGAACATACAACTTCTCTCCCAGTAAACAAGATAGTCATGTTCAGCTTGCGGAGCACATCTTTTTCCAATAGATTATTAGGGGACATTGCCGAGAACAACAATGGGCCCACAATATCTTGTCCCCACTATGATGGCCAAATATTCTGTAAATGGAACCAATTTCAGTCCCCAGAGAAGCCCTGCATGTCCATAACCTCACCTGGCAAAGGAAAGTGCCCTTCGCTGATACACTTTTAAGTTGCACCTATCTACACACCCACCAAGGTTTCCTCTTCTGGATTGGCAGTGACTGACAGGACTGGGCATGTTAAGGCTCTCTGTAGCCTGTGCTAATTGGTATAGGTGTTTGTCCCTAGGAAGACGAAAGGATTCCCTGAATTCACACTGGCCCCTTGGAAGTGTTTAACTGTGCCATGGGGAACTGCATTACTGCTAGGTACTTGAGGCACCTGCAGCAGGGCAGAATGCACTGTATAAGCAACTGGGCCATTGTGAGATGGTGCTTGCAGCTGCGGAAACTGTGCAGGGGAGCAGGCAGGGCCACTGTTGATGGCACACTGTATGGGCCCGCTGTGGGCACAGTGCATAGAGCTGTGGGTCAGAGCTGGTACTCCTGAGGCATAAGAGGGTGTACAGAAGTGCTTAGAGCCTTCCCCTCAAACTGAATGTAGTAGAGATAGACCCATTCCTCCTCAAACCGAAAGTAGATAATTTGGTGGGTGATCTAGGACTCTAAATGGTGTAGAAACTAGAAATGTAGTGCCTTACAGAAAAACACTCTGGGGGACGGTCTATTTTATGAAGACAGAATGTCATGAACAGTAGGGAATGTGTTGGGTAGTACATGTTATGATACCTTATCAAAGAATCCAGGTTGAAAACTAAGCAGACCTGAAGTTATGGGTAAAAATGGGTTGGTCAGGCATTTTGTAATGTGGGCAGCCATTTCGGGATTCAAGACAAAGCCAGGCACCCTAAAATGGATGCTGCGTGTATATATATAAATATATATATATATATATTCAGTAAAAGAACTTTGTTAAAGGGACGTTATGGTTAAGTTGTGCTACTAAGCTAAGCAACCAGAACTCACGCCATCACCATGCACTGCTAAGACTAACACCCAGGACCCAGGACATCAAAGATGACATCACAAATGTCATTGATGACATCACTGATGACATCACATGTCTGGATCACTCGTTTTTCCTTTACTGATAGATCTAGGCCAGTAACAGTGAGGAACGAATAATTCACTATACTATAGTACAAAGTACTATATTTGTAGATTTGTACTTCAAATATGTTCTTACAGTAATTCACTCAGGGTCCACTCAAAGCATATGAGACATATACAAAGGGGAAAACACAGACTTGGAAGACAGCAATGCTTTCCATTTATGAAGATGATTAGTACGATTGTCAACACTGTTTTATAGTTCTGTTGTTTTTGTATTACTGTACTTTCCCAGGATATGATCATATTTGTACACATTGCACTTAGACTACTTTCCTTAGAGTCTAGTCACAATAAGTGATACTTATACATAGGGAAGTAGTAGCTTTGAAGCAGAGCAATCATTTCTGTGCATGAAGGTAATGAGTTAGATTATGAAGATTGTTGGGTAATACCGCTGTTTTTTTTTGTTTACTTCACTTTCCCTGTATATGCTCTAATTGTATGTGTTGTTGTCTGTTTGTGCTTTGTGTGCAGTAATGCAATAATGTAGTAAGTGGGTTTGATTAGGTACTTATTAAATGTTTCACAGTATGCAAGACTCTAATAAGAAAGCATTTATAATTTTAGTATTTAACATAGCAAGATTATTAATATTGCATCTCCATCATGTCTGCTGCACACTATGCCTATGTTACTACATGTGTACCTTAGTATATTGGAAAAAACGTCATAATACAATGCTATTTGGATTAATGCATTACTTAATGCACTATGTACCTCATGATATTTATTCCAATGATCCTTGACACTTTTTTATTAACATTACAATAACAATCCCTTGTACAGACTTTTCATGAAAGCGAAATGCACATGTGATGTCATCAATGACATTTGTGATGTCATCTTTGATATCCTGGGTGTTAGTCTTAGCAGTGTACGGTAGTGGTGCGAGTTATGGTTGCTTAGTTTACCATAACTGGTGAATGTCAGGTTTTTTTTTGGTTTTACTTCGAACCATAACGTCCCTTTAACAAAGTTTTTTTACTGAATTTCATAGGTTTTTAGTAGCACAACTTAACCATAACATCCCTTTAACAACATTTCTTTACTGAATTTCATAGGTTTTTAGTAGCGCAACTTGACCATAACCTCCCTTTATGAAAGTTTTTTTACTGAATGTACATTTTCATAGAGTGAATTATATATATGTTTACTAGGATTCCCTTAATTTACATACATGCTGGACCCCCTGTTAGTGATTGTGATGTCTGCAGACTGTGCGTATGTCCGCGAACGGACACGGACAACATCAACACTACCCAATAACTCAGGGGGTATCTGATATTGTTCTATCATGCCATATAAACACAGTACAAGTTCAAAAAGCAGCACATAAACACATTATATGTAATAATAAATAAGAAGTGGAACCTATATATCTAACACATCAACCATCCATTTAAATACGATACATAGTAAAATGAAATATACTGAAACAAAAAAGATATGCCTCCAACACAATTACCTCACAGAAACTGCAGAGCTAGAAGCAACAGTAGACGTACACCACAGTACGAATACAACTTACCAAAACTAGTAAGTAAACTTCATTTTTCTTATATATTTCTAAACCTTTTGTATTAGATGCACTAAAATTAATATATCTTTGTTTTTCACACAGAAATGTGCAGTACTTTGGAATGGCTTTGTCAAGAATAGAGGATGGGGCAGACGAGGAGTGTTACATTATGTATGATGAAGTGCATTGGAGAGCGGGGGAAGCAAAGACTACCTTTCCCAGCAGAATTAGCAGCCGCTTGTAGTCCTGGGTTGCGCACGTGTTCCCATCTGTCTCTGATTACTCACAGCTTATTAACCGGCAATAGCACCAGACAGGTGCGGCTTATTTTGGTTTGCTAGGCGTTATGCTGTCGGAGGAAGCAGGAGTTTGGGGTGCGCCCGGCGCACGGTTATGTTGACGGTTGGAGGACTAGCGTTTTGGCAGGAGGACAGACGCGCTGCCGGCTCGCCTTTTTTCTGCAGAAGTTCACATTGTCCAGGTAGTCCTGTGGGGCTCCCGGACTAAAGATAAGTACTGGAGGGAACTGTGATTATACCGTCCTTGACAGACAGACTATTGCATTGCCATGGCGGTTTTGGGAGATGGGGCTTATGTCTAGTTGTTGGGTTATAATCACCCTTGATGGAACCTGTGTAATTATGAACGTTCAACTGCAAACCGGCCAGTATCACAAGTCATTGTTGTTTAAGTCACAACAGTTCCTGGAATCAGGAAGTTATATGTGTTCACAAGACCTAGTAATGTTAACTAGAATCTGCTACTACATGTGTTCACGTTTTGTTACATGTCGCTTATGCTTGCTCACAGGGCCATGTGTGTGTCTCATCATGCTGGGAAACTTCCCATTTGTTTGCTTCAACTCGTTTATGGCAAAGTGTTTGTTACGTGTTCATGTTGAATTTCCATGTATATGTATTAGACAGGCTTAGGAGGCACGTTGTTTAGGAATTATTCGCATTGTGTGTTTATGTGTTAGTTCTACAGGTATCATGCATCTGAATATGTATGATAGTGTTGTGTAGGTCAGGTTTTACCCTGTGTTTCCCCAGTCCTATCCAAACTAGGTATTTCTTTACCCTCTTTCCGGTGTTCCTCATTCTCCCACCCTATCCACAACCTCTCCCTAATCCCTCTTCCCCCGACTGGCTGCCACGTGGTGTCCTGTGTATCTCTATATCAGGTACCTGTGCCAACCACGGTGGAAGGGATCGATTCATTTGGCTTCTGTGGTTCGGGAGCGAGTGTCGAACTCACTTCCCTTACAAGGTGTGATTCTGACAGGCTTGAGGAAAATGCTCCACGTGAGGAAATGTCTGAAGACAGTGATACTAATGGTACACACTTCTCTATATACGCAAATTAATAATCATGACTTTATGTGTACAGACCATACAAACATTGAAAATAATACACCAAAAGACACATTGAAAAAGACTCTGCAACGCATGGAACAGAAAATGGACATGCTCAAGGAAAATTTAAATGTTTTGAAACAGTTTGTGGAGGACCTCATAAAAGAAAAAAATAAATACCATTGTCCCACATGCACCTGTTCCCCCTCTCCATGTCCCAGTCAACTATCCCCAAACCCTCAACACCAAGAAACACGTTTTTATGAGACGTCCATCCCTTCATCCCCTCCCATCCATCCTCTCCAAACCCCTAATTTCCCTATATTTATATCAGTTTCTGCTTCCCCCTCTCTTTCATAAATTGTGTATATGTAAATAATAAAAAAATATTATGTTTCTTTTAATGAAATCCTTTGTGTCTTATTTTTTTTAAAAAGCAGTTAAAATGTCTGCAGACAGCGCGCCTGTCCGGAATGTCTGTAATTAACAAAATGGGTATGTCCTAAGGACACTATACCTGTCCATACCATTTGCAAGCAAAGATGGAACTGTTCGTAGAACACACCCGGTGTCCGGGATGTCCGTAAATGAACAAAATGGGGGTGTCCTAAGTTCACTATACCTGTCTGTACCGTTCGCAACCAAGATGGAACTATTCTCAGAACAGACCCGGTGTCTGGGGTGTCCGTAACTGAACAAAATGGAGGAATCCTAAGGACACTATACCTCTCCGTACCGTCCGCAGCCAAGTTGAACCGTCCTAAGATCACGCGCGGTGTCGGGATGTCCGTAGTCAAGCAAAATGGAGGTGTCCTAAGGACACTATACCTCTCTGTACAGTCTGCAGAACATCTATGCACATGCGCAACTGTCCGTAACTGTCTGTCTCACTTGTGTCGCACTTTTAATTTGTATGAGGACCCGAACACTGTCCGTAGAACACCCGCTCATTACCATTCCCGCATGACCGTTCCTGTGCATTTAGTGTCCTGCGGACACCCGTTCCCTTCGCGGACGTGTTCTTGACGTCATCACGTGACCGCACCCACACTGAGCGTGTGTCCTAATTTGCGGACAATGTCCGGTTCCCCAACATTTTAAAATAACTTTTTCAGACAATCCAAATTATTTTACAGTAAAAATAACATGTCCCAAACAATGACCCTGGCTTTCCACATACTTTTTGGAAATTTTTGAACCTTTTTGGATGTTTGATCTGTTCGCGAATCGCACCCCTCCGCCCCTATAAAAAGCCACACCCCTGATCTGATCTTCATTGTACTTCTGGCTATTGCAAATTGACTTTTGCTGCCTTTGCTGCTCTTGCTGAGATTATCTCATCAACCTCGATGGCATTCATGGCTTCTGTTGCTACATCTGCCTCAGCACCACCCCCAAACCCTCCACCACCACCACCTGCCCAAGGGCCTGCAGAGGGGAAAAGGCGTGAGGATGTAGAGAACGAGGATGAAGAGAATGAAGTCGAGGAACTCCCTACTACCAGCACTCGCCGGGAGTCTTGGGTGTGGCGGTTATTTACCATTCATGGTAACGTACCAAAAGCACGTGCGAACAAGGTCACCTGCAAACAGTGCAACATGGTGCTGAGTCGTGGGAGACTTGGTTTGTACAGCTTTGGTACGACATCCATGAAGCGACACCTAACGTCATTCCACAGTGGGGACATTCGCAAGGTTGTACCTTGTGATAAATGCAGTAGGTTGAGTTCCTCTACAGCATCCTCTGTTTCCACTCCTCTCACCACAAGAGACACTCCGGTGGGTGAGCGCATCCCTCCAGCTGCTTCACAGGCCATTCGCAATGCTGTTGACCCTTACCTTTCGAGGATCACAATATTGTGTATGTACTGCAATGCAGAACTCTGCAGGGGGGAGAGTCTTCGAAGTGCTTTCGATACTACGGTCCCAGAGAACCAGAAGACCTGCTACCTACCTAAGTAAGGCCCACCCTACATCTTCCTCTCTCCACCTGCCCTTTCTTATCCGCGTGGTTGGTGTCCCTTCCTTCCCCTCCTTTCCCCTCCTCTCCTAGTGTGTTGTGCGTATAAAAACAAAAATAATATAAAACAACAAAAATCCCCCCCAAAAAAAGGCTCTTTTCAGAGCCGCCTTTCACAGTCTAAACATAGACGTGGCAAATAAATGGAGTAGGGCCTTGTGCATTTTTTAGAAGTCTGCGTACAGTTCACGGACATCTAAAATTTTGGGGTGCTGCCCTATCATAAGCATTGCACTTTTCTCTGGGAGGAAGTGGTGGCTCTGAAAAGAGACGTTTGGGGGTATTTGTTTGTGTTTGAAAAACTTCAAGTGGTCAACACCTACTGCAAAATAGATGGCTGTAATTCCAAAAAAGGTTGCAATGCATTTTGTACATTTCTCAGAAAAATCTGATTGCCAGCTTAAAATGAACTCCATCTCTGCGAAAAATGTATGTGCTACGAAACATCATATTTTTATTGAGAAAAGAGGACATGCCAACATCTCTTAGAAAAGCACAAACAGCCTTAGAGACATTTGTCTCTGCGCAATATGAGAAAAAATTACTTGGGAATTTTGAAACATGTCCATGACCTTCTCAAGTCCTTTCATTGCAAATTGCAAAGAAATTCCAGACACATTTCCTAAACTGTTCCCTCCACAATGAATTATAATTATGTCTGGATGATGCTGTGTCTCCAAAGTAGCACAGAGAGGTACCAAGTCCAGCCACTTCATTCCACGCACTCCATGCTAGTGCACTTCCACATGAGGGAGTCCATGATCTGCAGCTACTCCACAGCGTTCTGCATGCACCTCCAACCAATGTATCATAAATCTCCCAAAATCCAGATAATCTGATTTCTGAAACACACAGCCATAGCTATCTGTTCTTCTCTCAGTAAAAAGACTTTCTGACAAACTCTCTCCTTACACAACGTACCCAGTAAAATTTACAGACCAATCACTTGCTCTGCTCATTCTCATTTGCATGCCTCTCCACCCCAAAATCCCTGTATGTAATACACGATGTCCGTGGACTACCGCCATGTCCACGGACATATCGAAAATCTGAGCGTGGTGAATTTAAATTTAAATAGTGTGCCCCATTTCCCCTTCGAGCTTTGCTCTGAAAAGAGACTTTTTTTTGTTTTTTTGAGATGCTTGACAGACACCTGTTGTTTTGTATTTTTTTGTTGTTTTTGTTTTCTTACTTTACTACTAAAATCTTCACATAACCTTCTCCAAAGCAACACTTCCATTCCAAAACAGCATGGAATTTCCCATAAAAGATAAAGAAATGCCATCTTCTTTAAAATAAACAGCATTACTGGAATCAATATTCTCATTATTACAGAAGAACATACAACCTCTAAGCATGAAAGCACACATGCCTCGGTTGATTGCACACCTGCAATGTTTTGCTGAGCACAAAAAACAGAACTACTGTCTCATATTGCCCTAGGTACTAATCCAAAAGAATTACTTTGGCATTTGGAATGATGTTCATTACTGCTTGAACCAAGTGTTCCAAATCTGCCAACAAAGTAGGGGCACTGACAAAGCCCAAAAGGAAAGCCCCATAGTGCAAAACTACCACATGGGGACTGTTCATCCTGCCCATATATTCACACATTTGTACAATTCCCTTTAAATTGCAATCAGGCACAGTGCTCCACACCACCTCCACTCCTTTAACATCAAAATTGTTTGCCACATGCCTGCTTTGAGCATACTGCTGTAAACCATGCACAAACATATCTCCAAGCACCAACACCCTGACTTTCTCCACCTCTGCAATCTTCACTACAAACAGTCTCTTTCAACACAAATCCACAACCTCAACATCTGATTGGCTGATCCCTACAGTCCCCTTTCCATGCTGGATTTTCTGGAAAACCCCGGATGTGGCACGCCCTGTCCGCGGAAGGTGTGGTGTCCGCGGACCGCGTAACTCTTAGACAGCCCTTCTACCTTTTCCACATCACTCTCTGTGCCATTCCCTCATTGGATACAGCTAAGCAGTGACACAATCATCCACCAGAAACATCCAAGACCTCTACATCTAACTCCATCATCAGAGTTCAGCACTTCAAATGTACTGTTTATCAGTCTGAGTATAAGTCTCATATCATTGGAAAGCACCTACTACAAAAGCTACTGTACAAGTCTCCAAGATTTCTACTTGCAGCTGCATGCATCTCCACATGCATGAATACAGCAACCTACAGGTATGCATATTTTCTGCACAGTACATGTACAACTCTTATGAATGCATATAAACAGAGTAACTGCCACTGAACCTGTATAACCTATAAAATGAACTCACTGTCGTGTTTCCCATCTGCTATAATCCGCTGTCACTTCCAAACCTGTCTGCTATCTAATTTTTTTTTTTACACACACAGCTATCTAAAAAATGATAATATTAGAAGATGGGAGAAATAACAGTATAAGTGTAGAAAACACTTAGTAGTGTATTATAAAATTACACACAGCCAGGATAAGGTCATGCATCTTCATACACTCACACAGATGGACAATCTCATTGAAAAGCTCCTAGCTGCAATAACACCACTGCTTGTATATCACACCCTTCTGCGTTATTACCCGCACCTTTACAAATGCATACATTCCATGCTTTTCTATACAGTTTCTGCCATTTACCTAATAAAAATTGCAAACTAAATATATCATTATTTCTTCTTTCTCCTAACATTCAATAACACAGCCTTAAAAAACCAAGTGAGTTTCATACACTTAGTATTCTACTCATTTGCAAAGCATGTTGAACTAACATATTGTAAGTAAAATATAAAGGCTGCACATAGTCAAAGGAAACTGCATGCACACACTATGTTCAGATATATTAACATCAGTGCTATAAACACACAGAATGACTAACTTCTTTCTTTTACAATTGCAGTGAAGACCAGTCTCCTGAAAAGCAGCAGCATCTGAAGTACAAACAACAACTCAGAGGAAATCTGCTAATGCCACACAAAAAGAGTAAGCACAATACTATCATAATATTCTTACTGTTACTGAAACACACTGTGGGGTTCATTCATGGAATTTGTGCACCGAAAAACTGAGATTTGTGCACCATTCTGCCCACAAATCCCCATTTGTTAAACAGGGATTAGCAGGCAGAATGGCGCACAAATCCCCATTTTTCAGCGCACAAATAACATAACTCAGCCCCGAGAATGTTAGTATTTTAGAACAAAGAACTGTTTTAATTCTATACCATTAGATTTAGTATTAGTGCTTCTCCTCACCACTAGCTTACTTTATACTGTCATCTGAACCCCAGTATGGTAACACACAAATACAAGAATAGCCTTCCCAACTAGTTGTAGCTGCCCAATGCACAATCATACACCACCACATACATCCTTACCATCATACTCAGACACTCATGCACACAGCACACATACATTGCAGAACAGCCCAACCCATGCCTTCTTTTTTTTTCATCAGACCCCAAAAAATGCCTACCAAAAAGCAAAACTGTAGAAAGCAAAGCAGAAGTAGAGCAAATGAAAATAAAAGTGTCCAAAATAAGCATCCATCTCTAGCAGAATTTGTACAAAAAATTCAAACAAAAAATCTAATAAAGTCATTAAGCGAAACAAAACAAGCCTCCAATACAAAAACTGTCCCTCCTCTTTCAAAATGTAAAACGAAACAGAAAGTAATAAACAAGAATTCAGCTACCATTACTGCTAACACTGCTTGTATAAATCTTGATGTAGTGGCAAGTAACCCTACAAAAAAAAGTATTTCACAAAAAATGTTCTGCCACAGAGTCCTTCAGAATCTTATAAAAACAGGAGAGAAATCATGCACAACCCTTAAAACCTACCCTAGAAAATTAATCTTAGAAGCTTTGATAGAGAGTGCAATCCTTCTCAAAAGGAAGTTATTTATTTTAGTGTTAAATAGAATGAAACCACTAACAAAACTAACTGCTAAATTACACAAAAGACTTCTCAATAAACGGAATGCAAACAAAAATAACATCTTAAATATCGGTGGAGGTGAATGGAGTCACACCACGAGCACAGACAATATTTCAATGAAGAAGCATACAAACAAAAGTAAACAAACACAATTGCCATACATAGCAATGGACGAGGGTATGAAAAACGTAATAATACCATGATGGAACAAGAAATACTGCTTACAAAAATATCCCCATAAAACTCAGTATCACCTCTCCATTCCACTGAACCAGAACATCCAGTATACAAATGGACATGCACGTCAATGTGTAACATTGCCACAAAATCTTTCAAATCTTTACGCCAGTTCCTCAATCAATATGTGAAAGGCAATGACAAAATCAAAATGAAACTACTACAAAATATGGATACCTGTCCAGTGCGCAAATACACAGGACTACAAGGGCATTCATTAGCCTGCATTTCAGGACCTATTTTCAAAAGCACCTTCCATCATATCAAAATGATATCAACACATCATTCAACTATAAGAAATCTAGTCTATAAACTGTACTATGCTAAAAGTCCCGCTTTAGCATTAGCCAATTTAAATAACAATATTCTACATGGTACAGCCAAAGACCTACTCGAAAAAATAGAGCATATCCTAAGAAAATATTGTGGAAGTGAAAGCCACTTACAAAATGCAATAGCTTTACAACAGACTAGCAACAATTGTACAGATGCCAACCTTCTACTACATGCATACAAAAAAGAAATACTAAAATTTAAAAGTACATCCGCTGAAGTACCAAACCATGTGTGTGTGTTGCCGCATAACTTTTTATAAAAGTAACACAAGAACTGTAGACATAACATACAAAATAGAAGACAATGAAGATTCCAAATTGTTTGAATTAGCTCTCTACCTTATAGCAGAAAACAAATATGAAATAACAGACCCCTTAATACTTTGCACTTACTGCACTACAAAGCTTGACAACAACCAAACTCCTTCACGTGCTATCACAAATAACTTGGAATGATTCCCACTACCAAAACCCCTGCAACAACTCAATTTATATTAGAGCATCATAATTCAAACAGTGCACCCATTTCAAACAATGATACACCTTCAACCAAAAACAGCAAAATGACCTCCCTCTGAATTAGTGAAATGCATTTGTGGCAAAGTATTTTATTTACCATTAGATCAGAAAAAAATGTGCACACTCTGGGAGTGCAACGTCCAATAGAGCAATCTTTAATTGTCTTAGTAAATGGTGTACCTACAAAAGACAAACAAAATTGGCAACAACTTGTAGACATACATAAAGTTAGACAAGCCTTGCAATATCTAAAAGACAATAATGAATACTACAAAGAAATGAATTTAGAGGAAAACTTGAGGGAAACCACTGAAATAATTCAAGAGTCACCAGAAACTGGTCAATTTGAACTTCTAGATCCTGATACAGTATCCAATATTTTAGACCATTTTACAATTCATCCATTACACTCTAATGACACCATAGATGATGCACTATAAACATACCAAATGCGACAAACCAAAGGATCACCAATCAGCATATGGGAAAAAATATTGAAGCATGTGCTTTTCCTCTTCTCTTTCCTACTGGGAAAGGAGGATGGTACGATGATAGACCCATTCACATAACAGCATCAGAATACTGCTCGTTGCGAATGTATTCTGAAGATCTAGATTTAGACAAAATGTAGAATACATATTCCACCTACTCTTTGAAAGTGAACTAGCAACTCTATGCAATGGTGTTGCAGACACATTGAAATCAGGTACCCACTTTCAAAATATGTCAGCTACGCAATTGCTACAAAAAGTGCAAGACAAAGATGAGGTTTTACAATCAAGCATTACAAATCTGTTAGCAAACATGCGTGGTACTAAAGAGTACTGGTTCTGACGTCACGGAGATGTACGTTGGATGATAAGAAACCTTGGCCCGTTACATTAAGTTGTGCAGAATATGTATGGGAAAATTTACATGATTTCCTACGCATATCAAACAAAAACAAAACAAACATAGATATACTAACACCTGGAAAACTTTGCTCTCTAGATCCTGTTAACGTTTCAAGCTATTTCCAGCATCGTTTCATTGCTATTTGTAATAAAACTGTTCCTCCCCTCTGAGAAGTGCAACACTTCTTTTGGAGAAAACAATTCCAAGCCGAGGAGCACCAGATATCCACATGCTTTTATGGATTAAAGATGCTCCTAAATTTGGTCAAGACAGTGATGCCACTGTTTTACAGTTTATCGAAAAATATGTCACTTGTGAAATTCCATCAGAAGCAACAAATAGTGATCTTCATGCACAAATTGAACTATGTCAAAGACACAAATGTGGGAAATATTGTCATCGCAAATACAATAACAAAGGGAATTACTACACCAAATTTGGTTTCCCTAGACCAGTTACAGAAAGAGGTGAAGTGAGCAATTTCATGTCTACAGTTAGACATAGTGTTAAAGGTAAATCACCTAAGAACACATATTGCATAAAAAGAACAGAAGAAGCAAACTATATCAATGATTACAATGCAATCATTGCCCTCTTATGGAGTGCAAACATAGATGTGCAGTACATTTCAGACAATTCCACTGCAGTTGCACAATATGTTACAGCCTACTTAACTAAAGTTGAAAAAACAGAGCTTCAAGACCTCTGGATTGACCTATCATCGGACAAAACACTGTCTCAGAACTTGTACAGCTTAGTCATAAAACTGCTTTCTCATAGAGGATGTGGCTGCTATGAAGCTGCAGATCGTTTAACCGGTACTGCTTTGTGTGGAAAATCTGAAAATATAGTATGGCTAAGTCTTGGTCCTGCTAAATCTAGAAAAAGAGTTCTCAAATCATATGAGGACATAGAAACAATAGCCAAAAATGATCCTAACAGCCAAGACATTTTGAAAAACAATTTACTAGACACATACTACCCATATAAGAGTTCCACTTTGGAAACCATGTGTCTATACCACATAGCCCAAAACTTCACATACAAAAATAATATAAAACCCAATGAAAATAAAGGAAGATACAGAGTGACAAATTGCGAAGGCAGCTTAGTGAAACTTACCAAATGAAGCTTAATTAATCATATCAAATTGTCATTAAAAACTCCTCATCATAAAGAACTATATTACATGTCCCTGCTACAACTTTTTAAACCAATGAGAAAAGAAGAAGAGATACTAGATATCTATGACTCCTGTGAAGACGCTTTCAAAGCAACTGAAAGCACAATAACCGATATAAACTTTACACAGTACAAAACAATGTTGCACAATGAACAGCAACACAAAGAAGAACTCCAGGCCCAACTAGATAAAGACACTCCCGATAGTAGTCAACCTTCTGTAACAGGAAGCAAAGAACCACTGGGACAGCCACTAATAGCAAATAAGGCAGAATTTGCTATGACAGAAGTAGGAAACACCATGTGTCACTATGAAAAGGATACAGAAGACTTAATTGTACTACAATCAAAACTGAAAAAAAGAGCAGCGTACCATTTTTCAAGAAGTAACAAATTGCACATGGTGTACAACATGAAAATAAAGAATGTACCTGCCAAAATTACAAACCTATACTACTATACTTCAGTGGTGAAGCTGGTTCAGGCAAAACATTCTTAATCAAAATCATCAGCAAGTTCCTTCAACAATTGACAAACACCAAACTCTCAGCTTTTGTAACTGCCCCCACAGGTTTAGCTGCCTACAACATGGCAGTGTCACTTTACACCGATTACTACTCCTTCCAGTAGAACACCAAAACAAATCAGAATATTAAAAACTTTCTACAGAATCTGCAATGGAACTATGCAGAGTGTTAAAACAAATGAAATGCTATTGATAGATGAAGTGAGCATGGTCTCCAACCTAATGTTGGCTTTGATTCATCTCAGATTACAAGAAGTACTCAAAACAAACTACGAAGAGCTCTTTGGAGGAAAACACATTATTGTTTTCGGAGATCTTCTTCAATTGACACCAGTGAAAGGTGAACCAATTTTTAATACCTTAGGACACAAACTCTGCCGTAAAACTGTTGGCAACATAGGAAATGTTAACCTTTGGCAACATTTCCAATACAGAGAATTAACAGAAAACATGCGCCACTCTGCAGACCTCACCTACCCCAACATTTTAAAAAGTATTAGAGTTGGTGTACTATCTCAAGAAGCACAAATAATATTAAAAACCCGGCACATCCATGCACGACATGGCCATAACTCATGTGCTACTGATGTCATGGAACAATTAGCACACAGAAATGTCAATTGTATGTCCTTGATGCCAACTCTTGCAAGCTGTGCCAAATTCAATGAAACAATGTTGAAAAAAGAAATGCAACCAATAATTGAAATTTGCTCCACAGACAAACTGGAAGTACATGGTATGACACTACCCATGTGTCAACAAGCCACAACAAGACTAAATACCTTCGAAAACTCTCCAATACAGCTGGTTTGGAGAAAATATTAAAATTATCTTTAAACTGTAGAGTAATGCTTAAACGTTACCTTGACGTGGAGCAAGGACAAGTTAATGGAGCACTTGGTACAGTTGTTGGCTGTCAAACATACCACCCACGTGACAACAACATTCAGTTTGTCAATACTCTCTTTGACAAACTATCAGAAGTAAAAAGGATAGGACGCTCAATGGCTCGATTCCTTCATTTCAAAGACATGTTTGTACGCAGAGAACAATTTTCTCTAACTCTAGCATACGCAGTCACCATTCACAAATCACAAGGTCTTACCCTAGATAAAGCATTGATAGATATTGGGAACACAATCTTTAAAGAAGGCATGAGCTACGTAGCAGTATCACGCTTACGTACACTTGACGGTCTATTTCTTTTTTTTTAACCTTTATTTATTATTAAACACAGATGAGTCAGGAATACCAAACATTACAGCATATGAGGTTATTTTATTTTTTTAACAATCAGAGTCCTCAGCTTCTGCTTTGTCTGACAGGTTTTGTTTGTACCGAGCCCATATGTTCCTGGGTCTGGAAGTGAGTTGTACTGATTTTATATACAGTTCCTCAGTGTCATTTGTCCATATCATGTCTTTTTCCTAGTCTGCTTTCATAGGTGATGTGCTATTCTTCCATTTAAGCAATGTTGCCCTCTTGGCTATCAACAAGCTCAAATTTAGAAATTTCCGCCATGTCTGGTTCATCTTTCCTATGGGCCCCAGGAGACATAACTGTGGAGACCACTCGATGGGCTGGTCGGCCATTTCGTCCAGCATTGTGCAAATCTCTGCCCAGTATTCTTTTAGTTGTATACACGTCCACCACTTGTGGTAAATGCCTGCATCTTCGGAGTGACATCTCGTACATGTACTCTGTGTTGTGGGGAAGATGCTCTTGAGTTTTATGGGGTGTAGTATGTTTTGTGGACTATCTTATAGTGTATAAGTTTGTATCTGGCATTGCAGGACATATGTTTGGTCAAGGTGCATATCTGCAGGCATTGATGGTCCTCAATTCATTGCCTCAAGTTTGCTTCCCACTTAGCTTTGGCTTTGTGCTCTGCCATTGGGAGAGTTGGAGCAATAGTTTTATATAATGTGGATGCCATGATTTCCCCTACCCTTTCGGTGAACATGTTAACCAATCCCAGGTTTATCTCCAGTTCTTCTGGTACAGTAGGCCATACGCTCCTAATTGATGCTTTGATGCGCATGTATTGCAGTTTGTATGTGGCTGTGTCTCCCACTATGGTTCTTAGTGTTTCCCAGGTCACAAAACGTTTGTCTGCGGACAATTAACCCTATTGAACAATTCCTCTGGCACTCCAATGTGTTGCTGCCTCCTTGCCTAGGGTAGGCAGTATATGCGTTTGCCCCTAATCGGCATGCAAGGGTGATACAGTTTGTCTATGCTGTATATATCGGTAATTCTGGCCCAGGCTGTGTTCGTTACCTGCTTTGGGTCAGTGGAATTATAGTGTTTGGCACGATGCCTCGTCATGCTGTGGAGCAGTATGGTGGGTTCCGGTGCGTGATGCACATGTGGCGTGTTATTAGGGTTAAGAAAGCTAGTAGCCCACCGGGCAGCGTAGCGCACCTGCGCAGCTAAATAATATAGTTCAAAATCAGGTGCCGCTAGGCCGCCTTGCGTATATGGGGCCGTCAGCATCTCCCAACTTAATCTGGGATGCCCTCCCCAGGTACATGCAATACTCGACCGGGCAATACCGGTACTGTATTAAATAGGTAGAAGAGATTTGGGAGAACTATCATTTTGATAATTGCGATCGTCCCCATCTTTGAAATAGGTAAGGCGCTCTACCGTGCCATTTTCACACACAGGGCATCGGCTAGGGTGTCATAATTTAGGGCGCATGTTAGCTGGGCAGTCGTAGCCAGTCCTAGCCACGTATGTTCCTAGGTATTGAATGTGTATCGGGCTCCAACTGAGCCTGTGAAGATCGTGAGGTGCCATTGTTGTTTTTGTGAGAGGGAAAATTTCAGATTTATTGGCGTTGAGATTTAAGCCGGAGAAGTCGCCAAACTTCTTGACTTCCACTAGGATTCTACCGAGTGTGCAATCTGGGTTTTGTAAATACAACAGTATATCGTCAGCATATAGAGTAATGATGTCCAATTCACCTTCTAGCCTCAATCCATATGCACTGAAGCGGGACCTAAGTATGTCCGCCAATGGCTCTATCTCTAGTGCAAATAAGAGTGGTAAAAGTGGGCAGCCCTGTCGGGTGCCCCGCTGGAGTTCCAGTGTGTCTGACAGAGTGCCGTCGATACTCATCCTGGCATAAGGGGGGGTACAGTATTTTGATCCATTTGATGAAATTAGGACCAAATCCATAATTTTGTAAAACTCCAAATAGAAAAGGCCAGTATACTATGTCGAATGCTTTTTGCATGTCTAGGGACACTGCCACCCCTTGAGTATCTTCGGGTATTGTTGCTAAGATCTTGTGACATTGTCTAATATTTGTTGCCGTGGCCCTACCTGCAACAAATCTGGCCTGGCCTTCATGGACCATGTAGGGCCTTAGCGGGGTTAGCCGGTTGCTAATATTTTTGCGAAGATTTTAGCATCAGTGTTTTTTAGTGACAGCGGTCTATATGAGCAGCACTCATCTGGGGCTTTTCCGGGTTTAAGTAATAGCGTGATAACCACCTCTCTGGTGGTTTTGGGTAGTTCCCCCTTTTCTAGGGCCTCTGTCCATACCGCATGCAGCTTAGGTACGAGAATTGTACTGAACTCTTTATAGAAGTCTGCCCCCAGGCCATCTGTGCCCGGTGCCTTCCCATTGGGGAGCGCTTTTATGGCTTCTGTTATCTCAGCCTCAGTAATTGGGTTTCAAAGGTTTCCCTAGTGATGTCTGCTAGCAGTGTCGCTGGTATATTGGAGAGGTACTGATCTATTTCTTCTTCGGTTGCTTTGCTCTGGGGGGAATATAGCCACCTGTAAAAGTCATAGAATGCCCCTCTAATCTCAGTATTTTCTGTGGTTACCTTGCCGTTTGTTAATTTTATGCATGGGATGGTGGTCAGGCCCCGTTCAGTTCGCACCACTCTAGCTAGAAGCCTGCCCGGGCGCTCGCCCTCGCCGTATCGTCATACTTCTGTGGGTTTATCAAAGTATCAGATTTATCGTTCCGCTGCTTCCCTAAATTTGTCTAATTTGGTTTTAATCTCCAGTCATAGTTGTGGTGTTGGGGATTGGGCATACTGAGATTGTTTCTTAGCAATATCCATTTCTTGGTGTGGGAGACCTCTACATATGTCTTTGAGAACTCCGATTCAGTGGACATTGCGTTGCCCTGATGCAGACTTTAAATGCCTGTCATATTATTGCTTGACTGGTAACTGAGCCCTCATTTATGTCAAAGTATTCCTGTATGTGTTGAGCTAATGCCGTCGAATAGGCCAGATCCTGAAGGGCAGCTGATTTAAATCTCTATGGTGGTCTGTTTATTTTTATCTCAGGGATTCCTATTGTTAACTGTATTGTTGTTAGGGAGAATTCTCATTCAATGGCTAATTTCCCTTACCTAGTGAGCCCCCCAGCAGCTTTGCTGGATTTCTGCAGTTATTTTTTCCACTTGGTAAGAGTGTGAGCTTTTCCCCCACTCTTACCCATGTTTTGCCATGTGTATTTCATCTGTTTTTGTGATTGTGGACTCTGGAGTACACCACTTCAGTAGAGCCCTTCTTTTGTGTGTTACACAGCACCTTCAGTGCGGTGGCACAGGGCTGTCTTTTAGACTTCCCACCGACTCCATTTCTGGGGCTGACTACTGTCCCCCAGAAAAGGCTAAAGTTGCCATTAACTTTACGTAGTCACTTAACCACAGATCCAGTACACTCCATCTTACATGGAGTACTGGAAAGGGTTACTCCTTAGCCCTTTTGATCTGTACCTCCTAGTGTCTTGTTTTGCTCTTTTAACATATGCAGGCTGATTCATGGAATTAATGTGCGTAGAAAATGGCAGCGCAAGCGTGAAAATCGCAGTGCAAGCGTGCCAAAGCCGCGCACATCGATTGATGGAAGTCAGTGCGCGTGTAAATCCTGGGATGTGCGCTAAAATCGTGGGTGACACACGTGGGCGCACACGTCATTAAACGGCGTGTGCTACACCCACAGCAAAAGCGCACATAGCACAGCGCACATAACAAAAGTGGGCGGAACACGGGGCGTAACACACGGAATGGGGCACAACGTGTG
Organism: Ambystoma mexicanum; assembly: GCF_040938575.1. Lineage (NCBI taxonomy): Eukaryota > Metazoa > Chordata > Amphibia > Caudata > Ambystomatidae > Ambystoma > Ambystoma mexicanum. The sequence goes on along the minus strand of NC_090928.1, from coordinate 699,544,363 downwards.
AAAATGTGGGCGTTACGGGGGAAGTACAGGAGGTAAATGCTCGCAATGCCCACACGCGTGCCTACAACACGTATTCATGGAATCGAACAGGAGAAACGTGTGCGCCAAAAAAGACACGCTAATCCGGAAACACGTATGCCAGCAGAAAGCAGGCGTACGCGGCCCCGCGCAGCATAAAAGTGTGCGCAAACAACAAACAAGCTCAGACGCTCCGATGAATATACCGTTCCTCGCAGCAGTGGTTGTGGGACATTGCAGGAGGAGGAGGATAGCAAGGCCCCAAATTTTTACACCCAGGACCATCCTTTTCGGGATGCCTGATGACCAGGTATATGGGAGGTGCAGGTTTCCACCACATATAATACTCGACCTGGCGAGTGAGTGGGAGGATGACCTCACATCACCCACCCTGTGCTCCCAAGCACTGAGACCCTTGGAAAAGGTTCTCAATGTACTGCACTTCTTGGCCACTGGTTAATGTCAGCGGACAAGTGCCATAGTGGGGGGGTGTCACAGGCTACGCAGTCACGCTACCCTCTGAGCACCCACATGATGACGCCAATTCGGAACCCCACCACACCTCCTGAGGTAAGATACAACACAGCCCATATTGCAACCCGGGGCATAGTGGAGCGCACATTCGGAGTGCTCAAGTCACGCTTTCGCTCCCTTGACCGCTCTGGTGGGCAGCTGCTATACGCCCCCCCAGTAGTGTGCAGGATCATAGTGGCAGCATGTGTCCTGCACAATGTTGCAACCCGCCGGGGCCTGCGGGTGGACATGGTGGTGCCCCCACATCCCCAACCACATGCACGCCCGCTGCGCATGGGAGGTGAAAGGGCACATGGTGAGGCAGCCTGTACACAGCTGGTGGCTAATTACTTCACCTAAAATCCTACCCCTGTGGAGTGCACACAGCCCTGGCACATACCAGCTAACAATCAATGATGATGACATATGGGACAGTCAACTGTCACAACCATACCAGCCTGAGGTTGGACACCTGGAAGTGTTACATTTTGTGCATCCCTACCTACTTAAAGTCAACCAATGCTGTGTGACAAAAAGACACACATTCATGCTGCATGAATGACTACCCCCTTGAAAGATACAACATGAAAATAGTGCCATGTCACCGAACCCCTCCCCATCTCAGCTACCCAACACACCATGGCATGTCATGCAATGTGAAAGCACCAAAATGAATGCACAACACATGACACAAGTATCACAAAGTGCACTGTCTCAAATGTAAACAGGCCACAGAAAATATGCTCCCAGTAATCAATAAGAAACAGCACACATGTCCAAATAGTTACCAGCAACACAGAACCGCAACACAGGATGAAACAGTGTCAAAATACGACAGTACAAAATCAAAGTAGTGCAAGTCTCACAACCTGACTAAGCCAGCACATCGACCCCTTCCAACTGCAGAGTCTTACTGTCAGGCAAATGTGTCAGTGTACTGTATACAACATGAACTGCATCTGCAAAGGAGACGGCCTTGTGAAGACATGAAGAAGGTACATGTGGATAAGGAGAAAGACATGGATGCACAAGCACATATCAATACACCATGCAGTGTTCAATCCAACAACAATCCCCACTAGGGATGTACACACAGTTTTGACTACAGACTGGCCAAACAGCTCATGGGAGCCCAATGTCACTGTGTAAGTTACTGTCACTTGGTCAGAGCCTTTGCAAGCCCATGGAAAGGGGAAGCAGGAGGGCTGTGTGTGTCAGTAACCCAAGCATCTAACCCAAAGACAGGACAAGCCTGCATGTGCCCAGCTGGAATACACAGTGGATGCCCACGGGAGCCACACAAGGCAACACACTGTAAAAAAAAAAATGGCCATGTGTGGACCGGGGGAGGGGGAGCCACCCAGGAGGTTCGAGGACAGGGTGCACCCCAACACCCACCTGCGTGGATGTTGAGAAAAAGAAATACCTCCGTGGGATCATGGCCTGCACGGCTACGCTAATGTGGGAGAACTGCTGTCGCTCTCTTCACCCTCTGCTGCTACATCAGGAGGTAGCAGTGCTATGGGAGGCAGTCCACGCAAAGCCCTGGTATGGTCCTGCATGGCAGCAAGCATGCTGGCATGGAAGGTTTCGTTCTGGAGGATGATGATGCGGGGATCCCCATGTAGCACCTCACGGGTAGCCCGCATTTCTACCTGCATGGCCTGGCGTGATGCCCGGATCTCCGCACGGGTTGCCTGGAGCTCTGCTGAGAGTGAACGTGTGAGCTGCTCCAGCTGCTGTTCTGACCTACATTTTCACCCAGAGTCTCCCTGAGGAAATGGTGTTCTAATCTCAGGGCATCCCTGTGGCCCTGTGACTCTACCGATATGGCTTCGCGCAGAGTCCCCAGTGCCGCCCATCGGTCCCTGTTGGATGCCAACATGTCCTCCCTGTGTGATTGGCAAATGGAGTCTGTTGCCTGCTGTTGGAGCTCCATCTGCCTTTCAGGGGGGAGAATAGAAGTGGCCAACCTATCCATTGCTGAGCCATCATTTCACATGATGCTCCCTGTTGTGCTGCTATACCGTACATGGAGTTTTCCCATACAGTATTGCCTGGTGGCGCACGGCTACCACGTTGGCGGGCCCCACACCTGTTTGGGGCAAGGAGATCTGCACCTTGCTGTGCTGGCACTACCTGAGGCTGCAAGACTGCATTCCCCCTCTGATCTCCTGGCCCAGGAACAGGGTCAGATGTTGTGGAGTGTGACCCTGCATCCGTACCCGCCAAAGGCGGAGTTACCAAAACTGACATCCCCATAGAGGGGCCTACCCCCAGTGCAGATGGGTTGGACAGAACAGCATCCCTCCCAGAAACATTCACATGCGACGGCACATATGTCTCACTGTCCGATACAGCACCTGAATCATAGAGGTCTGTGGAGGTGTACCCAGAGACACTCGTGGACAGTATGGTCTGCAGGAGGATTGGGTTATCACCCACCACCACCCCACGTCCTCCACTGGTGCCCGGTTGTGTCTGAGATTCCTCCTGGGTCTCCACCATCTCCTCTACCTCAACAGCATCAAGTGCGTCATCACCTTCATAAACATGAAAGACAACAAATGGAAACAGGCATGAGCACCATAGCACACACATAGGCCTGACAGACCAGAGATCCAGTACATGAATAACACATGTCCCATATGACTATAACCCTGCCATGCATGCACTGTCAATGAGTTGGAAGGGGAGGCAAAAAGTAGACACTGAGGACTCCAAGATGGAAAAGCAACACATTTGCTGCATGCTGGACAGCACTGGCATCACACATTAGCCTGTGAGTGGCATGTCCAATACACATACATAACACATGCCAGCACACAGATGGCATGTAGCATAGCCATGGTACTTTTGACAAGTACAGACATATGTTAGTGAATGAGTACTGTCACCCATCCATGTGAGATGGACATGATGAGATGAAAAATTCAAAATATTGTGACAAAATACGCATGTGCTACACACTGCAACACATCCAGTCAACAATTATACAGTGATTGCAGGCAGATGGATACATCAATGGTCACTTCAACATGACAGGAAACAACAGTCATTTCCACATTCAAACAGGCTCCAAAAATTAATGTGAGCAGGCCCTTACTCAATCATCCTGAATGGTCAAATCATTCCCATAACAAGGTAATAAATGTAGGCCATTGTGGGGGTGTAATCTATGACAGAAGCATGTCACATATGTGGCATTAGGGCAGAAAAATACATTGCAAAAATGGGAGGTTGAAACAATCAGGGAGAACAAACACTGAAAATGTTGATCAATGTTGTTACAAGATGACAGTTCAAGGGCAACTGCAGTAATGTGGTGCTAATTAGCTACTGTGGTCAGAAGGGATAGTGTCATACCCAAATCCAAGGCCGGTGAATGGTTTGGAGGAAGCACATGGGTGACCCATACCACTAAGGAGTGCACACCCTCACCTGGCACTCAATCAGAACACATCACGCAAGCAACATACACATGGATAACACACACATGCATGGGCACTCACCGGACAATGCTTCATAATCTGGTAGGTCTCCCACGCCTTGGATCTGTTCCTCTGTGACGAAGGTTCCAGCAACAGACTCATGTTCAGTGAGTTGGTCGTCCTCTGGTGGAGACCCACTGCCAGTCACCAGAGTAGAGGCATGATTGGAAGCCAACTTGTTATTTGCTCTGCGTTTCAGGTCATTCCACCGCTTGTAGCAATCATCAGCTGTGCGTCTCACAAATCCAAGGGCACTAATGTGGTCCGCAATGGTCTGCCAGTGGGCCCTCTGTTGAGCAGACATAGTCTTGCAGCCTGCAGTCATCACCATGTTGCGGCTACGTGCCAACACATAGGCCACAAGTGCATCAAGTTCGGCGTCATTGAAGCTAGGCTTCCTTGACGTGCCGGAGTGTGTAGCCGTGTCTGGGGTCTCAGCCTGTAGTGCAAGAGCACCCTTCTTCTTCTTCTTGGAAGGTGGTGCGGATCCTGAGTGGCTTACGCCGCTCTGGTTAGTAGGGGCAGAAGTGCTGGTGGACTGGGTACTTGAAGTTTGTGAATGCACAATGACCAAAGGTCTTGGTGCAGGCATTGGCTGCAGGGTGATATTGGCAGGGCCAACGTCTGTCTGATGGACCTGGGCCGACACTGTCCGGGCTGGGAGACTCTGAGCTGGGGTGGATTGAGCTGCAGCTGCCCCTGCAGCCTCCTCACCCTGGCTACTTGGGGCAGCAGATGACATTGCTGCCCTAGATCCACGTGGCCTGGTGACAGCAACTTTCACCGCTACACGTGGCTTAGACTTGGTGACCTGGAAGTCAGCCTGGGAGTCATCCTGTGCCGGTTCAGTTGACAAAATGGGCCGGTCCAACAAGGGCTGAGCTGGGATGGTGTCAGCTACATTTCCCACAACCATGGGGGGTTATAGGTGGCCCAGATTGGTCCTCCACATACTGGGCTCTAGGGGCACCCTGCAAATCCTGGCCACATCCCCTACCACGCCCACCATGCCCACCTCTTTGAGGTCGGCCACCTTTGCCTCCCTTACTGCTTGGTCGCCTCCCAACCATTGCACTGATGTTGTTGTGCGTATGGGAGTTGCAGTAAACAATTGTCCTGGGCAATTGGGGTCAAAGAGGGTAGGGTACTAGATGGAATTCGTACCCTAATGCTCTAGCAAGGCTGTCTGTGACCCCTGGGGGAAGATTACGGGTCATGCAATGCACAGGCACCCCAAAAACAAAATTACACGTCCACGCAACCCCTGGTAGACCACGTGCATGGAAAAAAGAACCTGCACTATGCTGTGGCACCCAGAAACACAAAAATAAGCGTACGCGTGTTACACGCAGCCTACAATGACCTCTGAATGGGTACGCGAAACACAGGGGCAACCACAGTTGGAAAATACTGTCTGCCTTGAAAAAGAACGTGAAAAAGACGCGCGTGTGCGCATTGGCACCACCCCCGCCAAAAGAAGAAAAGAACGCAATCTGAGGAAACAGGGAGTACGAAACGGAAACGTTGTTGCCAGGACTCAGGGCTGGCAAAGACGAGGAGTGTTTAAATATGCCTCTTAAACTGGGAAGGTCTAGAAACTACAATTCCCAGCATTTTCGGGTCTGCGTGTAGTTCGACACGCGCGCGCTTGGCCAGCTGTCTGGGATTAAGGGTAGCATATTAACTGGTAACGGCAGCATGCAGGTGTGGCTTATTCTGATTCAGCGTGGAGGAATACCGGTCGCGTGCGGAGAGGAACAATGAAGAGCAGGGCTGCATGAACTACAGACGGCCGCATTTCGGAAGGAGCAGGAGAGTGCTGATAAGGATCACGGCTTTACGGTCATTGTCTGGGAAGTCCCGGGGGCTCCACATCCAAAGGTAAGTATGGGGAAATGCTCGGTGATTGCTTACATTGTTGGGAGTGATTTACAGCGGGTCGCATTTCGTCTGGGAAGTCCTGAGGGGCTCCCAGACATAAGATAAGTAGCAGCAAATGTTTTTTGGAATGTTGTGCTGAGAAAACACATAATATGCGTTCATGTACTGCTGCTTAGGAACATCCAGGGTGTTCACTCATTTACGGTTGTGCTGGGCAAACCTAGTGTGTATCAAGCAATGGTGAATCTGCATCTTTAATGGGTCTCTATGAGTAACAAACTCTTTAATGACAAAAGACTCAATATGATACATGGACATTACGTTTACCAAGTTCACCAAACCTTCACTGGTGCAGTAAACTAGTGTAGGAGGGAAATCATTTATGTTATTGGTTGCTTTGCTGCCCGAAGGGCCATGTGTCTTGTTATTCATGATGGGAAGTTTTCCTAATGTTTGTTTTCATCATGTTGCTTGCTTATGTGTTTATTGTGAACCAACAGGGGATAGTACACGTATTAAGGTGTAATAGATAGGAAGTCAGGTTATTTACGTGGACAGTGTTACATGCTGGACAGAGTAGGGTCCTTTCCTAGTGCTTCCCCTGTTCCATCCAAAGTAGGAGTTCCTTACTCTTTTTCCGGTGTTCCTAAATTCCCCATCCTATCCACAACCTCTCCCTAACCCCTCTTCCCCCCATTGTCTGCCACGTGGCGACCTGTTTTATATATCAGGCGTCTGTGCCAACCAAGGTGGGAGGGTTGAGTTCATTCGGCTTCCGTGGTTCGGGGGAGAGTGTCGAGCTCTCTTCCTTTCCTTTAAAGTGTGATTGTGACAGTTGTGAAGTAATAGCGTGTGAACCAACAAGAAGTACAAGAATCACCCGCTCGCTCTCCACAAAAAGCACGTACAAGGAAATGGCGTCCTACACATATCTTTTAAGCCTGCCCACACGTGCAACGTCACAGATGCACATACGCGCTAAGGCCCTTTCCTCCAATAGCACGCTGACGTGCATTATTCTCACGTGCTTATTCACAATGTACCAGTGTTGTGGGAAACGCCCACGCACGTAACGTCACAGACTCGCTTACGCGCTAAGGGGCTTTCCTCGGATTTCACGCTGACGTGCAATTTTTTCACGTGCCAAATCACTCCGTATCAAGCTGCCCACGCAACAACACACGGAAGACCATGCTCCTGCCTAGAAGGCCGAATTACTGCCCCCCAGAGCCCCGAGCATGCTCCCACCTGCCATCTGCTGCTGCCTGCCTGCCTGCTTGCCATGTGTCCTGCTATTTGGTGCCTGCACATCAGCCATCTGCAGGGGTCCAGTTGCTGTGACCACCCCTGCTGAAACAGTAGACTCCCGACTGGTGTACCATCTTGCTCCACAGCCCAGCCCCAGGACCCAGTTGCCTACCCACAGCTGCCTCGGGGGTTGCCATGTCAGACACAACACCATCTGGCACCACTGGCAACCCCCAGTCAGAGAGGCAGAGGGCTACCAGCTTCACTGCTGCAGAAGTTGGTATCCTGGTGGAGCAAGTCCTGGGGCATTATGATGCCCTCTTTGGATGTTCACGTGCCGACAATGGAGGACGGAAGAGGATCTGGACGGACATCGTGGCTGCCATCAACATGGAGGAGGTGGCAGCCCGCGACTTGTAACACGTCCAGAAGCGCTGGCAGGACTTCAGGTCCAAGACCCTCAGCAAGGCCCGGCGTCTCCTGAAGGCAAAGCATGGGAAGGGGTGCCGGGTCCGCCTTACCAACATGCAGATGAGGGTCATGGAACGTATAGGCCCAGCGCTCCACCTCCAGGTCCTTGGGAAGCAGACCCGTCTGGAGTCGAGCGGTAAGTGTGCATGCGTACTGATTGGATGCTGTGCCTGTTGAGGTGTGGCAGGTATGTGCAGTTTGCACATATGTCTTTGAAGGACCATGTATGAATGTGCATGTACAGGGAAATGAGCCTGCCGCATGAGACTCCAGTCATGTGTGAGGCTCATGAACGGTGTATGTGTACGAAAGCATTAGGGCCAAATGCATGTTGGGGTGCACACATGTTTACATATCTGTGTATGTACCATGGCATGGTTGGGGTGTGACACATGGATGGGGGGTCACATTCATGTACGTGGATGGTGTACATGTGTGTGTGAGGGTATTTGACATGTGTGCCACTATGATACACCATGGATGCTTGTGACACTGACATGTAGGAGGCTGATTGGCCGATGTGAAATGGATGCCGGGATTGCACTGCAACAGGTGGTGTAGATGTACAGATGCATGTACGTCTGGTGGCGTGTGCGCATGTGTTTGCCAATCCCTGTGTTGCATGTGATGTCAGGCTAACCTTAGGATGGTCATGGTGTTGTATGTGTATGGGTGGTGCTGGCTGCTGCAACATTCCAGTTCACTTGCGTGTGAGTGTTGATAGAGATGATATGTGTGTTGGGGAGTGTGAGGCCATGTGTGAAGGTTGAGACTGTCACTCATCTGCAACTGTCATGTGTGTATCAGACCATTGTACAGTGCCCTGATGGCTGTGTTCTGTCTCTCCCTGTCTGCAGTGTCAACTGATGAAGAGGGCGGAGACGGTGCTGTGGAGCACACAGGCAGGGATCCCACCGCCAGCCGGAGAGGCAAGGCCCAGCTCCCCTCCCAGGTTTCCATCTCGTTGGGGAGTGAGGAGTCTGGTGCTGCCTCCGCGGCCACAGCTGCCGGGGGTAGGTCCAAGAGGCAGAGGTCAGAGGTGGACTCCTCGGCAGCAGAAGGGGCAGCTCAGACCCCACAGGGCCCTACGGAGGAACATGGCACAGAGTCATCCAGGTTGGTGGGGTGTTTGGATGAGGGGGAGGCCGTGGAAGTCACACACACGGGGCCTGGAGGGGGATTCCACTGGTGCCAGTGGTGCAGTCCAGGGACAGGGACAGGAGGCAGCACAGGCCACCGTGGAGGTGCCTGTGTGTAATCCTGTTCCCAATCCTGTGACTGCATCATCCGGCACCAGCAGGGATGCCTTCGTCCAGACCCGTTTTCAGGGAGAGGATAGCCACACATCAACTGGCCTTCCTCTCCCTGCGGACGTGGCAATCCGGAAACGGATTGAGCCTGTCCTGGGTGGGGTGGCATTGCGTGTTCGTGACATTCGGGATGACGTGCAGTGTTCTCGCGAGGACAGCGCACATCATTTCGACTGTTTCGAAGACCGCATAAACCTACTGGTTTGGGTCACCAGTGCTGGGTTCCTACGTGTGTTGGAGCTTCTGCCGACCCCCTCCTCAACTGAACTCCCTATGCGCCAGTTGTCCTTCAGGCCATCTTCCTGCCCAAGTGTCACCCGGGCACCCTGTGGAGCTGTCACTGACCCAGCGGCCAGGCTGGTGGAGGACACATCCATGCCACAGTCGGGAGTCGGAGGTCCAGCAGGGGTGGCCACCCCAACAACTGGACCCCAGCAGTTGGCTGACATGCAGGCAACAATGGGCAGGGCACATGGACAGCAGCAGCAGGCTCAAGGTGGGAGCGATGATGTCTCCGGGCCAACAACATCAGAGGGGCAGGCATCGGCCGGAGGGCAGGAGGTCCCTGGATTGCAAGTGTCTTCCGTGTGGCAGTGGTTGGGCCAGGCCATAGATGCAGAGCGGGAGCGGGCAGAAAAGGCACGGCTCACAATGGTCAGGGTGGAGAACTCCATGCTCAGGGCACTGAGGCGGGCCGAGTGCCTCGAGGCAATTCGCAGGGAGTTGGAGTTCAACATGGCATCGTCCCTGCAAAACCTCGGGGACATGGAAGAGGCCTGCCTCCAGGACATAGACCAGGAATTCGATGATGCCCTGGCCCGGGAAATCGGGAAGTGAGCCATCGGACTAGCCTGCCCCCATTGTATATAGTTTGTAGTGTTAGGTTTCATTTTCATTTTCATTTATTTTGGGGTGATTGGACTATGCCCCACACTTTTGTATAGTTATTTCTTAGGTAGTTTCTTTGATAGGTTTCAGTTCTATTATTGGGCTCATGGACCCTTTCAAAATTGCTTGTACATAGTTGGACATTGGATTCATGTGTACATTTTCTTTGGATTTCACCATGGAGCAATGGAATTTGATTATTACGTTTCCTTTGGATTTGTTTTGGTGGACAGTGAGTTTGGACCATTTTTCTTCAGGAATTCTTTGGATTGGATCTACATTTCCTTTTTGATTTTTTTGGACATGCATTTCATTGTTTTTGATCATAATACATGTGTATATTTTTATTCCATGTGTGGGATTTGCTCATTGGGTTTGTGCATGTCATAAATGTGGGTTTACACAATCTATGGCAAACAGTGTGTGTGTGTGACGGATATGTGTTGATGTACATGGTTGACATTTGATTTGTGTCCTGACATAGGCATGTCGGTGTGGGGTGGATTGGTGAAATCATTGCATGTCAAGACTGGGAGGGCGTGCTGTGGTATTTTGGTGCATATGAGGGCCATGATTGTGCAGCTTCCTGTCGTGTTGCAGGGGCACATGAGTCGGGGCCTGCTGCCAGGTGCCCCTCACTGCTGGTTGGATGGGGATGCTGGGGGACATGAGTCGGGGCCTGCTGGCAGGTACCCCTCACTGTTGGGTGGGTGGAGGTGTGGGGGGCATGAGTCGGGGCCTGACCCTCAATGCTGGGTGGGTGGGGGTGCTGGGGGACATGAGTCGGGCCTGACACTCAATGCTGGGTGGGTGGGGGTGCTGGGGGACATGAGTCGGGGCCTGACCCTCAATGCTGGGTGGGTGGGGGAGCTAGGGGACATGAGTCAGGGCCTGCTGGAAGATGCCCCTAACTGCTAGGTGGATGGGGGTGCTGGGGGACATGAGTCGGGGCCTGCTGACAGGTGTCCCTCACTGCTGGGTGGATGGGGGTGCTGGAGGACGAGTCAGGGCCTGCTGGCAGGTGCCCCTCACTGCTGGGTGGGTGGGGGTGTTGGGGGACATGAGGCAGTGCTCACTTGTGCGTGGTGACATGTGGGCTGGCTGGGGGCTTCGCCAGGGGTGCAGTGTGTACCCCTGTGTTGGGGTCTGCCTGCAGGCCCTGGGGAGAGGGCACACCTGGGAGGACACACACTGTCAATTTGTTGGGGCACACCCGTAATACACCTACCACCCGCTCGCACAGGGTCAATCGCGTGTGAAAGTTCCCGCACACCATAGAAATACACGTACCCCGCTCGCACAGGGCCAATCGCGTGTGAAAGTTCCTGCGCACCTCCGAAATACACGTACCCCACTCGCACAGGGCCAATTGCGTGTGAAAGTTCCCACGCACCCCCAAAATACACGTACCCCGCTTGTGAAAAGAGAAACAAAATATCGAGGCTGAGTACCCCAAAAGGAAATACACCAAACACAGGCTTCAAAGGAACATACAAAGTACTTTATTCTCTATCGAATACAATTACAAAACAGTGCAAAGTCAGATAGCTATCAGCCCTCAGTACAACACAACGAACACCAGCGTGGTTCAGTGTGTTCAGTGAGAGACTGTACATTAGAATGCATTTGCTTTTTATACATTATGTGAGTGCTATGGCCAACCCCTCTTCGGGTTAATATTCTACTTTATAAATAACCAATTCTAGGGTTCGTTGCCGAGTCTCAAATAACCGCATCTAACTGGTTTGTTCTTTATCACATGTAACAATAAGCGTATGCATTAACGGTGTGTTCTAAGTTTTGTATTGAAGGCCTTCTTAAACATTTATACGATATAGTAAAACAGATGTTCTTTGTCCAATGTGTAAATACATTATCATAATATATACTCGTGGATTAGTTTCATTGCGCAAGTAATCCTTTTACACATAGGTCAACGTAGGACGAGGTCTCAGTTCATGACCTCAACAAGTAGCCTGCAGGCAGATTACACATTAGCGATGTACAGAGGTCAAGACGGCCATGTTGTATTTTGCAATGACATTGTCCACCATTTTAGCTCACAGGGTGACTTTTCCACATAATCCTCGAATGGCGGTTTGACCTAAAATGGCGGCCTACATGGATTAAAGGTCAGGACCTTGCAACACAGATCTCGCAAGTTATTTTCGAGCAACTTGGCGTAGGCCAATATTAATATTTATTTACAATAGGAGGCACGATATACTTTTGATTCCGACAAACCCTCCTTTTGGCCCATGCCAAGTGCTAAAATCTATTTTGGGTCTCCTTACGAATAACTCCATGCATCAGTATCCATGTACCCTGAATCACTATCTGAAATATCTATTGCCATTAGGTCTTTTACTAATATATCTTTTAACACATATTCTTTGGAAGTTTTATCTGGGGCATACACCTCATGTCCTATCGAATGTATTGCTTGTGCACAACATCCCCTAACATCGAACACATACCAGGCAGACACTGAGAATATCAACAAAGGAACAACAGACCTCCTAAAATAGTTAAAGAAAATGAAAGTACCTTCCAACCCCAAGATCGCAAGAAGTCCCAGAACCAAGCACTTAGATCCCAGTTTCCCTCGGGAACATGCACTTCAAAACCAAGGAAGTGCAGATTTTGTATTGCCTTGAAGATAGTTGGGGAGGAATCTGGTGCGAAAACACAGCAAGAGGACCCCACTAGTTTGCATACTCCACTGCGCTCAGCTAGAATGACATCTAATGCCATTCGATTTTGGAGTGCTACTAATCTTATTGCTTTCTGTTCTAATGTCATATTGTAGAGTATATCTGTAGTCCGGTTGATGGTTCTCTCCAATACCCTCGCTAGTCTCCTGATATCTTCTGAATTCGCTAACTGCCCCCAATTTGATTTTTAAATGTTTTTATTGGCATTTGTAAATGTACATACATAAGTAAAGAATATCTGTTAAGCAACTTCTCTGGGTCATATCGTCTGATGCATATGCTGTGTGCCAATTAGTCTTATAAAGATGCAATAACAAATAAACAAACCGAGAAAACAACAACGTTGACTGTCCCACCGTGTATTAAGGCCTTGTATTCCTCATTTCTAGGTTAGGGGCATGGGTCTGGAGCCAATTCTCTGTATCTGTCCATTCAGGGCGGGGGCAAAGTTGGGTAGTTAGGTTTGATGGGCCATTCTTTGCTGGCTGTTGTCTTCTGGGGTTCGGGGGGGGACAGGCTCAGGGAGGTTTATAGGTTGTTGAAAAGATCATGTTTCTGAGGAGGGCCCTCCAAGCCTCTAGCGTGTTGCTCACGTCATCACCTCCCCGTCTGTTCCCCTCCTCCCAGGCTTTGGTCTCAGCCGTGGTCCACCTCTCCATCTCTTTGATCCAGGGCTCATATCTGGGGCCTGCTGGGGATTTCCAGGCCATGGCAATTGTTCTCTTGATTAGCACGCAGGCCATGTCCATAATCTTTGTTAGGTGTTTGATTTTAAATAATCCTGAGTAAGTGCCCAGTAGGCATTCCTTGGGTGTCCACTCGTATGTCTCTAGGCCAGCGTTCCTGCAGGTTTGTTCGGCGGCTTGCCATAGTTTCTGAGATTTGGGGCAGGTCCAGAACATGTGGATCATGTCTGCCGGGACTGAGGAGCACCAGGGACATTTTGGGTCGGCTGTGTTGTTGAACGTGGATATCCTGTGCGGGGTCATATATGTTCTGTAGAGTATGTTCAGTTGGATCAGTCTAAACCTGGCGTTCCTAGATACCTCCTTTGGGTACATCAGGGCTCTTGACCACTCGGTCTCTGTGATTTCAGTTCCCAGGTCTGTCTCCCATTTTTCTTTCAGCTTTGTGCTCTTTGGGTTGGGTCTGTTGTTTATTTGGGTGTACAGCCTGGATGTCGGTCTCCATCCGTCGCTGAGTTCGTATATTTCTCTCAGGAGGGGATGTGTCTCTGGCTCCTCGGGCCATTCAGCCCAGTTCTCTTTGGCTGCATGTTTCACTCTTTGGTACCAGAGGAATTGGCCTGGTGGAAGCCCCTCCCTTTCTTGGAGTGAATCGAAGTCCCTGAAAAGTCCCTCGTGGAACATGTCCCCCCATGTGTAAAGGCCGTAGCTCTCCCATCTTCTCATCGTAGGTCACTGGAGGTTTTACAGGTGTCCGCCAGCATGGGAATGTCGGGTGTGTATGAGTGTTGTAGTCCGACTATGGATCTCACCTTGCTCCATACCTGTCTCCCCACCTCCAGTATCATGGTGGATTGGATGGCCCTGCTCGAGTGTTCCAAATTAGCTCCTTGGGGTGTAGTGGTGAGGAGGATTGGGATATCAGATTTAGCTCTGCTGTGGGTTCATCCGATAGCCATTTTGATAGGTGTGTCGATTGAGCCGCCAAGAAGTACCTTTGGAAATCAGGGAGTTGGATACCACCTTCGGCATAGGCGAGTTTGAGGACGTTTAGAGTGAGTCTGTGCCTGGCTCGTCCCCAAAGAAAGTCTCTCACCATGGATTCTAGCTTCTTGAAGAAAGGTGGGGGGATGTAGTATATCACGTTGATGAAGTAGTAGAGGAACCTGGGGAGAATTATCATTTTGGATATTGCAGCTCGGCCCATCATGGAGAGCGGGAGCTTCGACCAGAATTGCATGGATCTACGCACTCCACTCATTGTCGCCTCGGTGTTGTACTTGTGGGTGGCTATTGGTGTGTGTGTGATATCAAGGCCTAGGTATCGAAAGGTGTCGACCTGCCAACGGATCCCGATCTCTGGAAGCTCTTCCGCAGGTTTATCCTTTAACCTTGCAAGAGGGAACGAGCATGACTTCTGTCTACTGAATCTGATCCCTGAATATTTCGCGAAGTTGTCCAAAACATTCAGTACAATCGGAGCATTTTCGAGGGGGTTGCGCAGGTATACAAGGACGTCATCTGCGTATAGGGAGATAATGTTGTCCGACCCACCAATGCTGATGCCAGCGTTGAAGAACTGTTTCCTAAAGTATATTGCCACTGGTTCCAGTCCTAGGATATACAGCATTGGTGAGAGCGGGCATCCCTGCCTGGTGCCCCTCTGGATGGGCCAGGCCCTAGATACCATAGCACCTGTTTTTACTCTTGCTACTGGGTCGGTGTAGAGGACCTTGATCCAGCGGATGAAGTGCTCTCCGAGTCCAAATTCCCTCAGGGTCTCTATCAGCCATTCCCAATAAATAGAATCTAAGGCTTTTATGGCATCCAGTGAAAGTACTGCTAGGTCCTCCTCGCTTTCGGTCGTGTGTGCTATTATGTGTTGGAGCCTCCTGAGGTTGGCAGTGGTGTTTCGTCCTGGAACAAAGCCATTCTGGTCCTCGTGCACCAGAGATCCAATCACCCTCGAAAGCCTCTTAGCCAATATGGTTGTTAATATTTTGGCGTCATAGTTTAGGAGCGCCAGTGGCCGATACGAATCGCACCTGTCAGCTGGTTTGCCTGGCTTAAGCATTGGGGCGATAAGAGTTTCTCTCATGGTATTGGGGAGAGTGCCCAACTCATATGCCTCCATGTATACTGCATGCAGTACAGGGGACAAGGTCTCCTCGTAGGCTTTGTAAAATTCTGGGATGAGGCCATCTGTTCCGGGAGACTTGCCTGTGGATAGGGATCTGATCGCATCCGTGATGTCCTCAATCGTGATGGGTTCTCCCAGTTTGTCCCATTGTTCTTGGTTCAATCTGGGTAGTCCTACTTCGGCCAGGGTGTCTCTTATGTCTGCCGCAGGAATCTCGTTCTTATGAGCGTACAGGTCATTATAGAAATCCGTGAAGGTGTCGTTGATCTCTTGTTGTGTCCTGCGGGTCACATCCATGCTGTCTTTAATCTCCTTGAGGGCTTGTCTCGGGTGTTCCTTTCTACACAGCCATGCGAGTATTCTGCCCGGCTTATCTGCTTCCTTGTGGGCCTTCAGGGTGCGGACAGAAAAGTCGAACTTTGAGAGTCTCTCCCATGCTGCTCTGCAGTCTTCCCTGATCGGTTTCAATTCCGATTCCTTTTCGGTAGTCAGTGGACCATCCCCTTCGAGTTGTTTGATTTTCTCCTCCACTGCCTCTAGATCCCTGCGTAGTTGTCTCCTGATCCCACCAGCTTCGACAATTATCTCTCCCCTTGTCACCACTTTCATCGCCTCCCAGAGTGTGCTCCACATTTCAACTGAGCCCTAGTTTATCAGTAAGTATTCTTCCAACTTTTCTCCTAGGGTGTCCTTGAACGCTGGGTCGGTCAGGGCATCTACTGGCATGCGCCACATCGGGATGGGTGGGCGAGGGCCCTTGAAGCAGAGCTGTAGTAGTAAGGGGGAGTGGTCCGATATTGATCTGCCCATGTATTCTACGAGTTCCACTTGTGGGGTTAGCTCATTGGCGATGAAGAAATAGTCTAGCCTGGTGTGGAGGTTATGGGGAGCCGAATAGAATGAATATGATCTGTCGTAGGGGTGGAGGTCCCTCCAAATGTCTGTTAAGTGTAGGTCTGCCACCATCTTGGAGAGGGGCCCTGGGGAAGGGCTGTTGGGTGTGCGTGGGGTTATTGATCTGTCTAGTTCGGCATTCATGACGGAGTTGAAGTCCCCCCCCCATATGAACGTGTATTCTCTGTAGTGCAGCAGTCTGGCGCATAGTTCCTTGATGTGAGAGGGTATGCTGTGATGAGGAAAGTACGAGTTTACTATGCATAGGGGGGAGTTCTCGAGCATGCCCCACACTATTGCATACCTTCCTTCCTTGTCCAGTTCAACCCCCATTTGTTGAAACGGTATTTCCGGACTCACCCACGTGTAGACTCCTCTTGCGTATTTTGAGAAGGATGAGCCGTTGCCCTGGCCCCCCCAGTAGTTCATCATCTTGTCTGTGTCCTCCTTGGTTAGGTGCGTTTCTTGAAGGAGGGCCAGTGATATTCTTTTCCTCTTCAGGTATGAGTATATTCGGTTTCTCCGTATGTATGTTCCCATCCCTCTAACGTTCCATGTGATTAACTTGAGTTTTGCTGCCATTGCGTGAGTAGGTTCTTCATTGTGGGGAGCATTTCCCCTTCCCCATTTGTCGAATGTGCTGCATCGTGAGATGCGTGTTGCCTCGCTTGTGTGGGTTGGGTGGAGCTAGCCCCTGGTTCGGGGTCCAGACCAGGGCAGTCATTGTTCATCTGAGGTAGGACAGTCGAAACGATAATAACTTGAAAAAAGTAACTGTAACTGACGCGCCCAGCTTCTGTCACCGGTGTGCAGTGCTCAGGGGCTCTCGCGCTGTCTGACCTAATCCGGGTCTCTGGCGCGAGTGGGTGCGTGCAGGCAACTGGCCTGCACTGGTCATCAGTGGGTGCGCGGTCTGTGTCCATGGGTGAGAGGCCAGGCAAGTCCCGCAGTCGTTCAGCATTCTCGCTTGGTAGTTTTGCTTCAGTGGTAGTGTAGCTTCGATCTGGTTTAGGGTGCGATGCGAGGGGCTTGGGTGCCCCGGCCGTGGTAGTAAGGGATCAACCCTGGTTGCTTTCTTTGTGTTTCTCAGGTGCGGATTCTGTGGGAACCTCAGCCAGATTGTTGTGTTCCATCCACATGGTGGCTGCCTCTGGTGATTCTAAGAATATCGCACGCCCTTTATGGATTACTTTTAGTCGTGAGGGGTATAGGAGCATGTATTTCAGGTTTAGTTTCCTCAGCCTGGCCTTGATCGGAACAAAGGAATTCCTTGCTCTCTGTACCGATTGGGTATAGTCGGGGTATATGGTGATCTTTGAATTGCCCCGCTCTATTTCTCCTCCGTCTCTTGAAAATCTCAAAATCACCTCACGATCGCGGAAGTTGAGAACCTTAGCGATGATGGGGCGGGGATAGGATCCGGGAGGAGGCCTCTTCTGAAGTGATCTGTGGGCTCTCTCTATGGCAAAACCCTGTGAGAGGTTCGATGCCCCTATTTCCTGCTGTATTAGGGCTTCTACGTAGGCTGTCGGGTCGATGGTCTCTGTCCCCTCCGGTATGCCCAGGATCCTGATATTATTTCGTCTGGCCCGCCCTTCTGCTTCCTCGGACCTTGCCTCCAGGAAGCTCACTTTGCGTTTTAGGTCTGCAACCTCTTTCTGTAACGACGATGTCCCGTCTGAAATGTCTTTCTGGGAAGATTCAATGATGGTTACGCGCTATGTTAAGTTGCGGGCATCTTGCCTTATTAGTTGGATATCAGCCTTGACCTCCCCTATTTTCGTGTCGATGAATGTTCTCAGGGCTGCGATCGCCTCGAGCAGTTGGTTATGCCTGGCCTCCTCTTCTGGGCCATCGTGATTTGTTGGGTTCTTCGGGGTGGATTGGGCAGTGGGGTGAGGCTTGGGTGTCATGAAGGGGTCTAGGGTGGCGTTCTTGGCTTTGTTCCTGGCAGCAGCCATCTCTCTTTAGCTTGGTCTCAGCAAGTGGTGCAGCGTGTCTGTAGTTCCCCTTGAGGGAAATATCTTGTGCAGGTACTCAGAGGTTGTCTCAGCCCAGTATGCCACTGTGTGGTTCCGCCGCTCACCTTGGGCCTCAGGGAGTGGTAGCGTCTCTTGGGACCATGGGGTGGTCTATGATGTGATAGGGCCTCTGAGGGGCTCCTGAGATGGCACCGTTTAAGTGGTGTGGTATGTGGCTGGAGCGGTGGGGGAGGCTTCCCCAGAGCAAATCGACAGGGTTCGGTTGATTGATTCGTCCAGTGTGATGTGGCTGTAGACTTGGTAGGTGAGGAAGGTTGGGTCGCTGGCCCCAGGGGGGGATTTTCCGTGAGTGCCGCGGATGGGCTACAATGTAGGGTCGCGAGGCCGGGTGGTTGGGTGATGACCCGGTCCCCGTCTGCGAGGCAGGATCCGCTTCGGGGAGCAGGGGGTCGGCCCCCCTATGTCGAGGTGGCTGTCCGGGAGTCCGGAATTATGCTGGTGTGGGTTGGGGAGCCGGGCAGCAGGCCCCCGATGTTGGAGTGTCCGTCGGGTGGCGGGGTAAGCGGCCCCGGTGGCGTCCGTCGGCGCACCTCCCCGGAATGGAGTGCAGCGCCCCTCCAGCGGGCACACCGGGCTTGACGATCTGCGGAAACACTCACCAGACGGGCCGGCGGGCGCGGCTCCTCCGGCGCGAATCAGCGCCACTCCCCGTCGTGCAGCTCCTCTGAAATGGGCCTTAGGCACCACCGGCTCCGGCGCCTCCAGGCGTCCCCGCCGCACAGAGATCTTGCGTGGTGCTGGTCCTCGGCGGTCACCCGGGGCACCCAAGCCGTGGGGGGAGGGGGCACCACCGGTCCTTGGTGGGGATTTAGCGGGCTCTGGTTGTCGGGCCGTGGGTTCGCCCCGTGCCTCCAGGGAGGGACATCAGCAGGGGGGCACTCGTGAGCAGCCCGGGTCCGCCTGGATCCGCGCTCGCCAGTCCCCGGCCTCGATGCGCGCGGCGGGTCCGTCAGCCCGAGGCGGCCGCCATCTTGCGCGCCTCGCACGGGGAGGAGGGGGAGCCGGGCCGAGTCGCGGCAGAGGCTTCTCGCGGTCCGATTTTCGTCGGAGTAAGGCGGAAAGCAGGGTACTTCGCCTCGTTTGTTGGTGGATCGCTGTGTCTGTGAAGTCTGTGGGCCGAGGCACCCAGCAAAGGATCTGACTGCCGTGGGTTAGCCGGAGCTCAGGGAGCCTGCGTCCTCACTCCTCGGACATCAGGCCATGCCCCTACGCTAACTGCCCCCAAAATGGCACAACTGATTTTGCTATGTCTCCCAATACTTGTGCCAGGGTATCACCATTCTCATCCCGCCGTGGACAAGCATTCGAAACTTCTTTAGTACTTGCTATGAACACCCCAGGTAACAGGATCCCTAAATAACAGGTTCCCTGCCAATCCCTGGGCAACCACGGAAACGCTATATTGCCGCAAACAAAATAGACACGTTCTCCTACATACAAAGGTCTGTCTTCCCCAGTCAAATTTGCAACATTGGCACAACCTTTCAAATTTCCCATTGACCGCGTACCATTCCTCTGCATGCAGAAAGAAACTGAATCGGAGCTATGGTTAACAGTGTAAGAAGGAGGTATGGCATCCTTATTGCCTATAGGAGCCATTTTAAAGGAAATCAAAGATTGAAAAGGACGAGACAGTCTATCACAAGGCCTAATGGAAGCAAAATTCGGTCTACTTCTATTTGCAAAAAGAGAGCATCCCAGGGGAGTCAAAACACGTTTGTCAAAACTATTCAAATTGGTGCCATCAAAGTTCCCTGAGATGCTATCATTCCATCGGCCAAAGAATAGTGCTCTAAGAGAAGCATAACAAGCAGTTGTCAACGGTAAAGGATGAATATACCAACCTAGCCCCTTATCCCCATGTTGCGGTAAATGTGAACAGACCCAACAATTGGATCTGTTAAAAATGGCAAGCGTAGCGTTCATTATGAGCAACATAGTATTATTATGATACTTTTGTCTGTGCTGGGAATCTCTAGGGGACAAAGTATGCGAATGCACAAAAGGTGTATGAACAGTGGGTACATTTACAGTTTAAAGGATAGGCTTCTTCTAAATACCAAAGGCCTACAACAGTGCCTATTATAAAACCAAATATTATTACAAAAATACAGCAGTACGTTTTCGGGGCCCAGGCATTTTGTCCATTGTCCCGGTTGGTCACCCCCTTATTTACAAGTCCAATACGAGCGGCAGTGGTAGCAGGCATTGCAGTCTTCAAAACGGAAACCCCAATGTGCATTGCTGGCGATCCCCCGGTCGCGCGATTTCTGTATCCTTCAAAAATCCTAGCCAACAGAATCCCCTTTCTCAAGTTTGGGCAAAAGTAAGCCCTCGATGATTCTTTTCCTTCCTTGAATGCACAGTCGAACTGTGCCGTATGTCTATTTTCTCGGACGCAAGTGATATCTGGTTTTTCCTGGTACTGATTGATCCAAAGCAATGTGTCGTCACTTCCTGTTGGGAGCAACGTATCCGGGACAAACGAAGGGGCTGCGTTTGAAACAGCCGTTCCCAGGTGCAAAATCGGTGGAGAGTGTGGAAAGAAAATGGCAGCTTCCCCAAGCCTCTCGGGTTTAGAGATATTCTCTGACACACTCTCGGTGCTATTTACTGCTTTAGGATCGTTGGTTGCAGTATCAGCAAGAGATTCTGCTTCTTCTGTAACGTGTGGCACAGGGTGAGGAAGTTTCTTGATGTGTGACACGTGGATCCAATTCTTTCGGCCAGCTACCCGCACCGCTGTTTGGGTGACCAACAAGACCTGGAACGGCCCACGCCAGCGAGACGCTCAAATGATCTAGCAAGCACCCAGCTACCAGGTTGTATGCCGTGGCCCGGGCCTTCGTACCGCACAGGTAAGGCCTCTCGTACCTGGTGGTAAATCAAATACAGGTTTTTAGTCAATTGGCTACAATAATCTGAAAATAATACTTTTTCAATATCTCTTAACTTTCGACATTTTGGCAAATTCCAGATATTGGCAGGTCTCCCCATTACCACCTCAAATGGAGAGAGCCCAGTCTTAGTTTGAGGGGTTGTACGCATGGCTAGTAACACGATTGGTAAGGCGTCCGGCCATTTTAGTTTGGTGCCGGCACACGTCTTAGCGAGTTTGTTCTTGATGATACCGTTGTGTCTTTCTACCAGTCCGGCGCTCTGAGGATGTCTGGCCGAATGGAACCGTTTGTCAATTTGTAACGCTGTACATATCTGTCGGATTACAGCAGCGATAAAGTGTGGACCATTGTCCGACCAGATAACTCTCGGCAAACCGAACCGGGGAAAATACTCCTTTAACATGGTTTTCGCAGTGGTCATAGCTGTGGCATCTTTAACAGGGAAAGCTTCAACCCACTTACTAAAGGCACAAATGACTACCAATACATATTTTAAATCATTGCATCGCTCCATTTCAATGAAATCAAAGTGGATTACTTCAAATGGGACAGAGGGTGGCCCAAAACTTCCCTTCGGGGTTGCTGTCCCCTTTCCCACATTATGTTGTAGCCAAATCATACAATTCTGGACATAGTGCTGAGCAATTTTTGAAATTTTTTCGTTTACCCACACCCTTTCTAACATTTTCGTCATCTGTTGAGCACACACATGCGTAGGACCGTGTGCCATTACAATCATCATTGGCACATACGCATCGGGGAGCAACCATTTCCCATCCTCCATTTCCACCCATCACCCATCGTCATCAAGTTTTCCCAAGCCCTCAGCCCACCTTTTGGTTTCTTCTACTGTGGCATCGGCTTGGATATCTCGTACAGACCCCGCTCCCTCATCCATCACATTAGCATTTTCAGTCTCCTTAGAAACATATATCTCCGTAAATAGATCAGTGGCAGTTTGTCTGGCTATTTGATCAGCGAAAGCATTCCCTTTTCCAATATTATCTATAATCTTGCGATGTGCTGCATATTTTAAACTGCTAACTGAGTAGGGAGCGCAAGTGCTGAGAGAAGTTGCACTATTAGGGTACCATGTTGGATCTTGGTGCCATGCAAGGTTAGGAATCCTCTCTCCGACCAAAGTCTCCCAAAGTTGTGAACCATCCCAAAGACATACTGACTATCAGTATATATATTCACCACAAGCCCTTCGGAAAGTTCACAAGCTCGGGTTAAGGCTATAATCTCTGCGGCCTGCGCAGAATTATGCGTAATTCTCTTAGTTTCCACAACCGTGCTCAAGGTAGTGATTGCATAAGCGGCTGTGGATGTACCATCCAGAAGTTTAAAGCAGGAGCCGTCACAAAACAGCTCTCCTTGCGGATTATCCAAAGGGGTATCTTTCAAATCAATCCTGCCCTTTGTTTCTTGCTCGGTCGTATACAAACAATCATGTAAGTCTTCATCACCGCAAGTAATATCTTGTGGGAAAGGTAGGAGTTCAGCCGGATTAAGAACACAACACCTCTTCATTTGAATGTGAGGGGCAAACAAGATCAATTCGTATCTTGTCAACCGTGCGGAAGTAAGGTGTTGCGTTTGAGATCGGTTCAATAGAACATCTACAGAGTGAGGCACCATCAGGGTCAAATCATGGCCTAGGACCATTCCCTCACTCTGCTTTACAGACGCAGCAGCAGCGACAGTGCTTAAACATCTTGGCAAAGCGCATGCTACATGATCAAGGGCGGAGGAATAGTAACTGCACAGCCGATTCTTCCCTCCATGCTCCTGCGTTAATACAGCCAAAGCACATCCATCACGTTCATCCACAAACAATACGAAGGCCTTATCATATTTTGGTGTGCCCAAAACTGGTGCAGAGCATAGTGCAGTCTTAAGCAAGTCAAACAATTGCTGGTGTTCCGAAGTCCATGGCAACGGCAAAGAAAGGCCAACATCGGTTTTATCACTAGTGAAAAATTTGGGATCCACAACCTACAGTAAGAAGCCATACCTATCAAGGCCCTAACTTCCTTCTGCGTATTTGGGACAGACATGCCAGAAATGTGTTTTATTCTTTGAGGTGTCAATCTTCTTCCCTCCTTTGACAGGAGATAGCCTAAATATGCGACCTCCTGGCAACAATATTGAAATTTCTTAAGCAAAGCTTTGTGACCATGTTTAGCTAGATGAATGAGTAGTAACACGGTGCCCTCCTTACAGGCACTCTCAGAGTCTGCAGCCAGAAGCAAATCGTCAATGTACTGAAGCAAAGTACAAGTAGAGGGCAATTCAAGGGTATCAAGTTGCTCTTTCAAAGCCCTACTATAAATACTAGCACTTTCTGTGTACCCTTGAGGTGCACGAGTAAATGTAAACGAGCGTCCTCCTAAGTTGAACGCAAACAAATATCTACTATCCTTGTGTATAGGAATACTAAAGAACGCATTCTTTAGGTCTACAACACTAAAGTAAGTAGCTGTAGCTGGAATCATGGTTAAGATTATCATCACATCAGGCACAATTGGAAACTGCGGCGCCACAACTTTATTAATGGCACGTAAATCAATTATAAAACGAAACGGAATTACATTATCACCTTTCTTGTACACTGGTAAAATCGGACTATTACACAAACTTCCCGAGATTTCTTCAATCACACCACGGTGCACAAAATCGGAAACAATACATTTCAAAGCTTGCTCGCCCTCGACCGAAATCTTATACTGGGGAATGTGAGGCAGCTCAATTCCATGTTTCAAAACTATCTTAACAGGCTCAATCTGCAAAACACCGACATCATTGTCGTCAACAGCCCATAAGGTCTCTCGTACATTAATGAATTCTGGAGGCAAAGATCTAGTCAGAATTTGCGAGGCAGAAGATTGCTGCGGTGAAATTGTCAAGCGTACTTCATCAGAAGAACAATAAATCACTGCATTTATTTCTTTTAACAAGTTCAATCCCAGCAAGTTTTCCCCGCAATCCGAGGTCAATAGAAAAGGACACTGGTCCGTAAAAGGACCCAAAGAAATAGGTACTGGCATAGAGACCGGACAAACAACTGGAGCACCGGAAAACCCTAAGAATCATTGGTTTGCCCTGAGAGTGGAACGTTTGGAACCTGTGAACGATCAATGGAACACTTCTGTGCTCCAGTGTCTATCAAAAACTGATGTTTCCTATTTCCCACTATCATTTCAACGTAGGGCCCTTTGTGATTGACGGGAATAGGTATAGGTTCCAAACCCTGCTTCGGGCAATCCTAACGAAACAAAATATTGTCAAAAGGAAGCTCTTCAGATAAATATGCAGCGGAAGGATGATCGAATATGTTTCTACTATCTACACTCGGAGTCTGATTGTCCTGTGAAAAAGGCTGTTGAGGGTCCTGTGTAAACTGACCTCTACCAGGGCCCCCTATGCCCGGGCAACCTCTAGATCGCCTATCCATATTATTATTCGACCTCTGTTGAAGGGCGGGGCATTGTGCTCGCCAATGACCCTCTCGTCGACAATACGCACATTGATTAATATTCACAGGACCCAAGGGCACATTCCCTTGTTTGACATACTGACCTCTAACCTGAGAGTTTCCCCCTCTGGGGCCTCTAACAATTTGCTGCAATAGCACCTTTGTTTTTAAATCGCCTTTCCGCTTTTCAATCCTATCTTTTTCATTGTTGACACGATTCTCATAATACTGAGCCATATACAGTACTTCTGATTGCGATTCCGCCTGCCAAGCGCTCTCAGAGGACATAATCTGTGACTGGATGTGAGGCAGCAGCCCACGTACAAATTTGTCCACAAATAACCTTTTCCCAGACTCTGTGCCTAGGTCTTGTCCACTGAAATCCGAAAATACCTGTTCGAACCGATTAAAGAAGTCGGTAGCACCCTCAGACTTTCGGGAATTATGGTTTTTAATTTAGCAATGATTCTATCAGGCTAGGTTAATATCACCTGTGTGGTCTTTCACCAGCTGGCTAATATCACCTTTTGTGGTCTTTCACCAGCTGGCCTTTCCCCATCGAATCTAGTTAAATTCGCCCATGTATCTCCCAACTCGGGTACATCGTCAATAGTTCTAACTTGTTTCCACAAATCTACGGGCAGGAGTACTGGAAACAACAAATCAATGTCAAGGTGAAGACTGAAGATTGCAAAACGGATTCCATCTATTTATAGAACCCTGTCGGATTTTTCCTAATATCAGGAATAGACTGTCTAATGGTGTTCACTTCCTGTTGTGAAAACGGGACATGAACAAACTGTGATACGTAATGTGCGGGAATGTCCACAGTGGCTATACCTCGTGCAGCATCGGCCGCAACTTCAACCTTCGGGACAAATGTTGGAGGAACCTCTCTCATAGGCAACTGAGATGTAGGCAACTCCGAACGCTTACTAAGCCACAGAGCCAAATCGTGCGCTAAAGCAGTTGAAGAAGTGTCAAATGAAAAAGCTTTCTTATAAATATTCAATAACTCTGTGGGACAACTAATCTTCCTCCAGTGAACCCTCGAAATACACGTACCCCGCTCGCACAGGGCCAATCGCGTGTGAAAGTTCCCGCCCACCCCCAAAATACACGTACCCCGCTCGCACAAGCCCAATCGCGTGTGAAAGTTCCTGCGCACCCCCGAAATACATGTACCCCGCTCGCACAGGGCCAAACGTGTGTGAAAATTCCCGCACACCCCAGAAATACACGTACCCCACTCGCACAGGGCCAATCGTGTGTGAAAGTTCCCGCGCACCCCAGAAATACACGTACCCCGCTCGCACAGGGCCAATCGCGTGTGAAAGTTCCTGCGTACCCCCGAAATACACATACCCCGCTCGCACAAGCCCAAACGCGTGTGAAAGTTCCTGCACACCCCTGAAATACACGTACCCCACACGCACAGGGCCAATCGCATGTGAAAGTTCCCGCGCACCCCCAAAATACACGTACCCTGCTCGCACAAGCCCAAACGTGTGTGATTGTTCCTGCACACCCCAGAAATACAGGTACCCACCTCACACAGGGCCAATCACGTGTGAAAGTTCCCGCTCACCCCCGAAATACATGTACCCTGCTCGCACAAGCCCAATCGCGTGTAAAAGTTCCCATGCACCCCCGAAATACACGTACCCCACTCGCACAGGGCCAATCGCATGTGAAAGTTCCTGCGCACCCCAGAAATCCACGTACCCCACTCGCACAGGGCCAATCGCGTGTGAAAGTTCCAGAGCACCCCAGAAATACACGTACCCCGCTCGCACAGGGCCAATCGCGTGTGAAAGTTCCTGCGCACCCCCGAAATATGCCTACCCCGCTCGCACAGGGCCAATCGCGTGTGAAAGTTCCCGTGCACCCCTGAAATACATGTACCCCGCTCTCACAGGCCCAATCGCGTGTGAAAGTTCCTGTGCACCCCCAAAATACACATACCCCGCTCGCACAGGGCCAATCGCATGTGAAAGTTCCCGCGCACCCCCGAAATACACGTACCCCGCTCGCACAAGCCCAATCTTGTGTGAAAGTTCCTGCGCACCCCTGAAATACATGTACCCCACTCGCACAGGGCCAATCGCCTGTGAAAGTTTCCGCGTACCCCAGAAATACACGTACCCCTCTTGCACAGCGCCAATCACGTGTGAAAGTTCCTGCGCACCCCAGAAATACACGTACCCCGCTCGCACAGGGCCAATTGCGTGTGAAAGTTCCCACGCACCCCTGAAATACATGTACCCCGCTCACACAGGGCCAATCACGTGTGAAAGTTCCTGCGCAACCCAGAAATATACGTACCCCACTCGCACAGGGCCAATCGCGTGTGAAAGTTCCTGCGAACCCCCGAAATACACCTGCCCCGCTCGCACAGGCCCAATCGCGTGTGAAAGTTCCTGCGCACCCCCGAAATACATGTACCCCGCTCGCACAGGGCCAAACGTGTGTGAAAATTCCCGCACACCCCAGAAATACACGTACCCCACTCGCACAGGGCCAATCGTGTGTGAAAGTTCCCGCGCACCCCAGAAATACACGTACCCCGCTCGCACAGGGCCAATCGCGTGTGAAAGTTCCTGCGTACCCCCGAAATACACATACCCCGCTCGCACAAGCCCAAACGCGTGTGAAAGTTCCTGCACACCCCTGAAATACACGTACCCCACACGCACAGGGCCAATCGCATGTGAAAGTTCCCGCGCACCCCCAAAATACACGTACCCTGCTCGCACAAGCCCAAACGTGTGTGATTGTTCCTGCACACCCCAGAAATACAGGTACCCACCTCACACAGGGCCAATCACGTGTGAAAGTTCCCGCTCACCCCCGAAATACATGTACCCTGCTCGCACAAGCCCAATCGCGTGTAAAAGTTCCCATGCACCCCCGAAATACACGTACCCCACTCGCACAGGGCCAATCGCATGTGAAAGTTCCTGCGCACCCCAGAAATCCACGTACCCCACTCGCACAGGGCCAATCGCGTGTGAAAGTTCCAGCGCACCCCAGAAATACACGTACCCCGCTCGCACAGGGCCAATCGCGTGTGAAAGTTCCTGCGCACCCCCGAAATATGCCTACCCCGCTCGCACAGGGCCAATCGCGTGTGAAAGTTCCCGTGCACCCCTGAAATACATGTACCCCGCTCTCACAGGCCCAATCGCGTGTGAAAGTTCCTGTGCACCCCCAAAATACACATACCCCGCTAGCACAGGGCCAATCGCATGTGAAAGTTCCCGCGCACCCCCAAAATACACGTACCCCGCTCGCACAAGCCCAATCTTGTGTGAAAGTTCCTGCGCACCCCTGAAATACATGTACCCCACTCGCACAGGGCCAATCGCCTGTGAAAGTTTCCGCGTACCCCAGAAATACACGTACCCCTCTTGCACAGCGCCAATCACGTGTGAAAGTTCCTGCGCACCCCAGAAATACACGTACCCCGCTCGCACAGGGCCAATTGCGTGTGAAAGTTCCCACGCACCCCTGAAATACATGTACCCCGCTCACACAGGGCCAATCACGTGTGAAAGTTCCTGCGCAACCCAGAAATATACGTACCCCACTCGCACAGGGCCAATCGCGTGTGAAAGTTCCTGCGAACCCCCGAAATACACCTGCCCCGCTCGCACAGGCCCAATTGCGTGTGAAAGTTCCTGCGCACCCCCGAAATACACGTACCCCACTCGCAAAAGGCCAATCGCGTGTGAAAGTTCCTGCGCACTCCCAAAATACATGTACCCTGCTCGCACAAGGCCAATCACGTGTGAAAGTTCCCACGCAGCGGGGTACTTGTATTCAGATGGGTGCGCAGGGATTTTTACAGACGTTTTCGTGGTTGGGGGGCTGTATGTTGGTCCACTGGCCTGTGCACCATGTACAGGATTTGTGCGCTGTTCATGGTGTTGGGGGCTGGTTATGGATGTTGAAATCCATGAATATGCTGTGCGTGGAAATGGATTGTGGCGCACGCGTGGCGCAGACTGCCGCACGCGCACACTATGCGCCAGCCACGTGCACCACTTGTGCGCTGAATTCTATGAATTACCCCCTTAGAATTAGCTGGTGGCAGTGGTATCTACCCTCACTTTTCTACCGCGTTTATTCTATATAAACGTGGTACTGTTTTAGGCTATTATATTAGCATCGAACATAAACCCGCTTGACCAAATACTCATTCTTTTGTCGCTGGTCCGGTTTAGTCGCCATTTCTTTTTGTTAAAATCCTTCTTGTGTTTTACATTGCGTGGCAAACCAAGTTTGCCTCCTTTGTTCACTGTCTTTTGGCGGGCTTCTGCCAACAAGCCCTCCTCTAGGCGCATGGGTGTCTATGTGGGCTGAATGTGAGGGAGGGGTGTAGTCACCCCCTGCACATCCTAGGAAACCCAAGTCACACTTTGGCATGATTGGCTGAGGACAACCCCCCTGCTGCGTGAATGACAGCCAGGCTGTGTGAATGAGGGATTTTCGCATAAAAGGCAGGACTTTTGGGCTGGAAGTCAGAGTCACCACTGGAACTACAAGGAACCGAAGAGAAGAAGACAGCTGCTGCAACTACCCCGTCCCGGTGAAGCCCTGCTGCAGTCCTGAGCTATCTACCCTCCGATGACCAGAGAAGATCCAGTCCGGAGTCTTCTTCCCTTGAGCCTGGTGGGGTCAACCAGCTCATCTTCCACAGCCAGAGATCCTCTTCATGGTCAAAATCGATGTACACAGCTGTAGTGATCCGCATAGCCACCTGAAGAGCCTCTCCTGTTTTAAAGGAGCACACCTTTTATTCACCGTCGCTGCTGCTGGCTTCATCTCTGTGTGGTGCAGACCCCTCCAGACGTCCTCTTTCTCGTCTCCACGACCGAAGCTCCAGGAACCGTGGGTCTGCAGGAAACTACCAGGAACAACTGCCGTGGCACAAGCTTCTCCCTTGAATAAGGTACTGTGTTCTGCTTTGAGGAACCAGGGTGAATCCCTTTTCTCCTCTTCCAAGGCTTGTCCTTATCTTCCCTCCTTCTTAAGACTTTTTAGTCCTCTGCGGACAATATCTAAGTACTCCTGGCAACGTTGAATCTTGAACTCTCTGACTGTGTGATCCTCGACAACAGGAACCCGGTTCCACTTGACACTGGCTCCGGCCTATTGACTCTTGTATTTCTGTCAACGAGTGTTCTCTGATTCTGTCTGCCCTGACAAAAGTATTGCCTATGATTTTTGTCCCCAACTCTCTCTGGTTTGGTTGTTGTAGAATCTTGGGGTAGTTAGATACCTCTTGGTGTATTCTAACTGTTTATAGTTTTCTAATTGAAATTTTGCTAATGTTTATGCACAGATTAGTTATTAAATTTGGTTTTAAGAATATTAAATACGCGTTTATAAGATTTGCTGGTAATCTCTGCCTTAGAATAATGGTACTATCATTACATTCGAACCATCCACAATTCTTTTTTATATATGCAGTGTAGTGACCTGCATTGGTTGTGGCTCCTGCGTGGTAGATTATACCTATTGTTGTGATGGTTTTCTTACCAAGTGATACTTGACCATGTGTGAATCCGGTCAGCATGCAGTTGTTTTTGGTACCATCTGCATTGTAACGGAAAAACATTACTATTACATATTTACTATGCGTCTGTATTTGTATGGTGGAGCGATTATCTGAATTGCAGGTAGTACATAATCTGCCATGGTTTGCATTTTGTACAAGTTGCTGAAATGGAATGGATTCACAGTTAGGTATAGATACATACACGAAGCGTTCATTAGGGATTTGTTCCTGTGC
Source organism: Ambystoma mexicanum (assembly GCF_040938575.1). Taxonomy (NCBI): domain Eukaryota; kingdom Metazoa; phylum Chordata; class Amphibia; order Caudata; family Ambystomatidae; genus Ambystoma; species Ambystoma mexicanum. Next base: position 699,513,892 of record NC_090928.1, on the reverse strand, counting down.
CACATGGCTGCAGAGAGTGCATGCATGTATCTATACCTAAGAGAGTGTATAGTAAATTTTACCATTCCAGCACAGCAGTCCAATTCTTGTCTTATTCCATGAACGCTGTCGGTGTTGTCAGGATTGTTGGTTGCATTTCTATGAAGGAGTAACATTTGCAAACACAATTAGTCTGTATTGTGTAAGTAAATGTTGTCAATAATTGGAGGCAATTGGAACAGAATATTTATTGCTACATTTGCTTAGCAATTTACACCAGTTATATTTGAAAATTTGAATGGACCTGATAGTTCTGTGTCCAAGTCATTTGTTCGGAGTGTGTGTTGCTTCTTTGAAGAAGTACTTGAGTTACTTTGAGCAGTAGATTCTTCTTTGGTTGTGGTAATTGATGATGTATTAGCTTCTTTTACTTTCTTTGGCGGAATTGCATTGAGATCATGTATCGTTTCTGTTTGAAGTAGTTTTCTTTTACAACGTTTTCCTTTTTGTAGAGCAGGATAGGTTTTTAGATGGGGGGTGTACAGTGAACGTGGTCTATTGTATTCTAGAATGCAAGGAATATCAGCATTTACTTTACTTGCATCAAAGTTGATTAGAAATAGCCCATCAAGTGTACGTAAGCGTGATAGTGCTACATAGCTCATGCCTTCTTTAAAGACTGTGCTACAAATATCTATCAATGCTTTATCTAAGGTAAGAACGTGTGATTTGTGAATGGTGACTGTGTATGCTAGAGTTAGAGAAAATTGTCCTCTGCGTACATACATGTCTTTGAAAAGAAGGAATCGGAATGTTGAGTGTCCTATCCTTTTAACTTCTGAAAGCTTGTCAAAGAGAATATTGACAAACTGAATTTTGTTGTCATGTGGGTATGTTTGAAAGCCAACAACTGTACCAAGTGCTCCATTAACTAGTCCTTGCTCCACATCAAGGTTACGTTTAAGCATTATTCTACAGATTAAAGATCATTTTAATATTTTCTCCAAACCAGCTGTGTCTAAGGTATTTAGTCTTGTTGTGGCTTGTTAACACATGGGTAGCGTCATACCATGTACGTCCAGTTTGTCTGTGGAGCAAATTTCAATTATTGGTTGCATTTCGTTTTTCAACATTGTTTCATTGAATTTTGAACAGCTTGCAAGAGTTGGCATCAAGGACATACAATTGACATTTTTGTGTGCTAATCTTTCCATGACATCAGTAGCACATGAGTTATCGCCATAGAGTGCATGGGTGTGCCAGTTGTTTAATATTGCTTGTGCTTCTTGAGATAGTACACCAACTCTAATACTTTTTAAAAGGTTGGTGTAGGTGAGGTTTGCAGACTGGCACATGTTTTCTGTTAATTATCTGTATTGGAAATGTAGCCAAAGGTTAACATGTCCTATGCTGCCAACAGTTTTACAGCAGAGTTTGTGTCCTAAGGTTTTAAAAATAGGTTCACCTTGCACTGGTGTTAATTGAAGAAGATCTCCAAAAACAATAATGTGTTTTCCTCCAAAGAGCTCTTCGTAGTTTGTTTTGAGTACTTCTTGTAATCTGAGGTGAATCAAAGTCAACATTACGTTGGAGACCATGCTCATTTATCTATTAGTAGCATTTTCATTTGTTTCAAAACTCTGTGTCGTTCCATTGCAGCTTCTGTAGAAAGTTTGTAATAATCCAATTTGTTTTGGTGTTCTACTGGAAGGAGTAGTAATCGGTGAAAAATGACACCGCCTATGTTGTAGGAAGCTAAACCTGTGGGGGCAGTTACAACAGTGGACAGTTTATTGTTTGTCAATTGTTGAAGGAACATGCTGATTATTTTAATTAAGAATGTTTTTCCTGAACCAGCTTGACCACTGACGTATAGCAGTATAGGTTTGTAGTTTTGGCAGGTACAGTTTTTATTTTCATGTTGTACACCATGTTCAATTTGTTTTGTTACTTCTTGGAAAACGCTACACTGCTCATTGTTCAGTTTTGATTTCAGTACAGGGAAGTCTTCTATACCTTGTTCATAGTGACACATGGTGTTTTCTACTTCTGTCATAGCTAATTCTGCCTCATTTGCAATTAGTGGCTGTCCCAGTGGTTCTTGGCTTCCTGTTACAGAAGGTTGACTACGGTCGGGAGTGTCCTCATCTAGTTGGGCCTGGAGTTCTTCTTCATGTTGCTGTTCATTGTGCAACATTGTTTTGTACTGTGTAAAGTTTACATCTGTTATAGTACTTTCATTTGCTTTGAAAGTGTCTTCATAGGAGTCATAGATATCTAGTAACTCTTTTTCTTTTCTCCATGGTTTAAAAAGTTGTAGCAGGGACATGCAATATAGTTCTTTATGTTGAGGCGTTTTTAATGAACATTTAAAATGATTAATTCAGCTTCGTTTGGTAAGTTTGACTAAACTGCCTTCCCAATTTGTCACTCTGTAGCTACCTTTGTTTTCATCTGGTTTTTTATTATTTTTGTATGTGAAGTTTTGGGCTATGTGGTATTGACACAGTGTTTCCAAAGTGGTACTCCTGTTTGGTTAGTATGTGTCTAGTAAATTGTTTTCAAAATGTCTTGGCTGTTAGGATCATTTTTGGCTATTGTTTCTATGTCCTCATATGATTTGAGAATTCTTTTTCTACATTTAGCAATACCAAGACTTAGCCATACTATATGTTCAGATTATCCATACAAAGCAGTACCAGTTAAACAGTCCGCAGCTTCATAGCAGCCACATTCTCTATGAGAGAGCATTTTTATGCCTAAGCTGTACATTTTCTGTGACAGTTTTTTGTCAGATGATAAGTCATCCCAGAGGTCTTGAAGCTCTGTTTTTTCTGCTTTGGTTAAGTAGGCTGTGACATATCGTGCAACTGCAATGAAATTGTCTGCAATGTACTGCACATCTATGTTTGCATTCCATAAGAAGGCAATGATTTGATATGTTTTGCTTCTTCTGTCCTTTTTATGTAATATGTGTTTTAAGGTGATTTACCTTCGGCAGAATGTCTAACTGAAGACATGAATTTGTTTACTTGACCTGTTTTTGTAACTGGTCTAGGGAAACCAAAACGGCATTTGGTGTAGTATTTCCCTTTGATTTTATATTTGCGACAACAATATTTCCCACATTTGTGTCTATGAAATTTTTCGATAAACTGTAAAACAGTGGCATCACTGTCTTGACCAAATTTAGGAGCATCTTTAATTCATAAAAGCATGTGGATATGTGATGCTCCTCTGGCTTGGTATTCTTTTCTCCAAAGGTTGTGAAGCACTTCTCTGAGGGGTGGAACAGTTTTATTACAAATAAAGTGCAGCATAGCAATGAAGCAATGATGGAAATATCTTGAAACATTAACAGGATCTAGATAGCAGATTTCTCCAGGTGTTAGTATATCTATGTTTGTTTTGTTTTTGTTTGCTATGCGTAGGAAATCATGTAAATCTTCCCATGCATATTCTGCACAACTTAATGTAACAAACCAAGTGGGTGGTCCAAGGTTTCTTATCATACAACGTATATCTCTGTGACGTCACAACCAGTATTCTTTTGTACCACGCATGTTTGCTAACAGATTTATAATGCTTGATTGTAGATCCTCATCATTTTCTTGCACTTTTTGTAGTAATTGCGTAGCTGACATATTTTGAAAATGGGTACCTGATTTCAATGTGTGTGCAACTCCTTAGCATAGAGTTGCTAGTTCATTTTCAAAGAGTAGGTGGAATATGTATTCCACATTTTGTCTAAATCTGGGATCTTCTGGATGTGCTCTATTTCTTCGAGTAGTTCTTTGGCTGTACCATGTAGAAGATTGTTATTTAAATTGGCTAGTGCTAAAGCGTGACTTTTAACATGGTAGAGTTTATGGACCATATTTCTTATAGTTGAATGATGTGTTGATATCATTTTGATATGATGGAAGGTGCTTTTGCAAATAGGTCCTGAAATGCAGGCTAATGAATGTCCTTGTAGTCCTGTGTATTTGCACACTGGACAGGTATCCATATTTTGTAGTAGTTTCATTTTGAATTTGTCTTTGCCTTTCACATACTGATTGAGGAACTGGCGTAAAGATTTGAAAGATATTTTGGCAATGTTACAAATTGACATGCACGGCCATTTGTACACTGGAATTTTTGGTTCAGTGGAATGGAGAGGTGATACTGAGTTTTCTGGGGATATTTTTGTAAGCAGCATTTCTTGTTCCATTATGGTATTATTACGTTTTTCATACCCTCGTCCACTGCTATGTATGGCAATTTTGTTTGTATGCTTATTCATTAAAATATGGTTCTGTGCTCGTGGCGTGACTCCATTCACCTCCACAGATATTTAAGACATTATTTTTGTTGACATTCCGTTTATTGAGCAGTCTTTTTTGTAGTTTAGTTTTGTTCCTGGTTTCATTCTGTTTAAAACTAAAAGAAATAAATTCCTTTTGAGAAGGATTGCACTGTCTATGAGAGCTTCTTAGATTCATTTTCTACGGTAGGTTTTAAGGGTTGTGCATGATTTCTCTCCTGTTTTTATAAGATTCTGTCATGAAACACCCATGGAGCCTGTGGAAGAGATGGAAACAATGGAAGAAGGACTGAGCTCCTCCTTTACCTGGACGTTACGTTCTAGCCTCGCTGGAACAGAGGCTATAATTAACTGTCAGGTGTGGCAACCGGTGCGTTGCAACTGATTTCTTTCCCAACGCTAGGTGACAGTGCTCCTGTCTCGTGCTACTCCTTGTTTTTCTACCTATTTGCCTTTTCATTGTTTGTCTGCCTGCATTTTATTGTGCATTTTTTCTACCACGCTTCCTGTGTGGAATATTTCTTCTTTATTTTGGACCTTTCCCTGCTCGCACTTTTTTGCTAATTTCCCAGCGTGTGTGTTTATTTTTGCTGGAGTCAGCAGACACATGCGTTCGCTCTGGGCTTTTACTCAGCAAGCGTGGACTTGCTATCTGCAGTCCTTTTCAACACACGCTTTTCCAAGCAACTGTCACTTTCAACTCGTGCCCTCTGAGTTGTGTGCTTCCTCTGACCTGTGTAACCTCTCCTTCTCCTTCTGTTTACTTTGTTCAACCTTGCTCACGGAGTTCTTGGAATCTTTTGCAAAGCTTAGACATTGCACCCAAGTGCATTCTGGTATATGTAGTACTCTAAAGAAGTGGGATTCCAAGAAGGATTGCGAATTACCCACTCGCTGAGCAGTATTCCAAGAAGGATTGTGAATACTTATTTGAACTTAAGCTGTATTCCAAGAAGGATTGCAAATACTTATTTGAACAGACCAACTCACCTGAAACTACCCAGGGTTTTTCTGCTGCGGCTTTTCCCTGATTTGGGGTGGGGTCCCCGGAGTCCCCGCTGCCGGGCATATTGCCTTACTGGCAAAGTGGCCTCCGGGGGAGCTCGGCCCTATCTCTTCAAACAAAAGGGCAAGACGGTGAAAAAGAAGAACCAAAGTGCCTGGAGAGAGAAACCAGTGGAGACTTCTTCAGACGAGCTTTCGGAGGCCAACTCAGAAACCTCAGGTGAGGAGTGGGAGAGTGATACGGCTACAATTGTAGACACTAAACAGCCCGAACCTGAGAGATTCTGAAGGACTCTGTGGCGGAACATTTTTTGTTAAATACTTTTTTTGGTATGGGTACTTGCCACTACATCAAGATTTATAGGAGCAGCGTTGGCAGTAGTGGTAGCTGAATTCTTGTTAATCACTTTCTGTTTCGTTTTACATTTTGAAAGAGCAGGCACAGTTTCTGTACTGGAAGCTTGTTTTGTTTCGCTTAATGACTATATTAGCTGTTTTGTTTGAGGTTTTTGTACAAATTCTGCTAGAGATGGATGCTTATTTTGGACACTTTTATTTTGATGTTCTCTACTTCTGCCTTGCTTTCTATGGAGTTGCTTTTTGGTAGGCATTCTTTGGGGTCTGTTGGGAAAAAAAGAAAATGTGGGTTGGGCTGTTGTGCAATGTTTGTGTGCTGTGTTCATGAGTGTCTGAGTATGATGGTAAGAATGTTTGTGGAGGTGGGTGATTTTGCAATGGCCAGCTACAGCAAGTTGGGAAGGTTATTCTTGTATTTGTGTGTTACTATACTGGGGTTCAGATGACAATACAAAGTAATCTAGTGGTTAGGGGAAACACTAATACTAAATCTAATGGTATAGAACTAAAACAGTTCTTTGTTCTGCAATACTAACATTCTAGTGTATTTGAGTAACAGTTAGAACATTATGGTAGAATTGTACTTACTTTTTTGTATGGAAAAAGTAGGTTTCTTCTGAGTTGTTGTTCGTACTTCAGATGCTGCTGCTTTTCAGGAGAGTGGTCTTCACTACATTGTAAAAGAAAGAAGTTAGTAAATGTGTGTGTTTGTAGCACTGTTTTTAATTTAGACATCAATGTTTATGTTTTTGTAGTAGTAGTGTTTTTTGATAACTGAACATAGTGGGTACATGCAGTTTCCTTTGCCTTTGTGCAGCCTGTATATTTTACTTAGAATATGCTAGTCGAAAATGCTTTGCAAATGACTATAATACTAAGCGTATGAAACTCACTTGGCTACTTATGGCTGTGTTATTGGATGTTAGGAGATAGAAGAAATAATCATATACTTATTTTGCTATTTTTATAGGGTAAATGTCAGAAACTGTATAGAAAAGCATGAAATGTATGGATTTGTGAAGGTGTGGGTAATAAAGCAGAAGGATGTGATGTAGAGGCAGATGTGTTGTTTCAGCTGGTAGCCTTTCCAATGATAGTGTCTATCTGTGTGAGTGTACAAAGATGCATGAACTCATCCTGGCTGTGTTTAATTTTATAATTAACTAGAAAGTGTTTTTCTAAAATTATACTGTTATTTCTTCAATCTTTTAATATGAAATTATACTTTTTTAGATAGCTGTGCGTGTAAAAAAATGTGGAGAGCAGACAGGTTTGCAAGTGACATTTGATTATAGCAGATGGGAAAAATGACAGTAAGTTCATTTTGTAGGTTATACAGGTTAAGTGGCTGTTTATATGCATTTATACAAGAGCTTACCTGTAGAAAATATGCATACCTGTAGTTTGTATTCATGCATGTGGATATGCATGAAGCTGCAAGTAGAAATCTTGGAGACTTGTACAGTAGTTTTTGTAGTAGGTGCTTTCCAATTACATGAGACTTGTACTCAGAGTGAGTTCTTGAAGTTCTTGTAATTATCTTGAGAGATTTAGCACAATGTGATGGACAACATCATTGGAGACACTAATGATGAGACATGCACTGTTTCCTAATGTCAGTTACAATGCTGATATTGTGGCAAGTTTACGGACAAAGAACTGCTGAAGTTTTCATGAACTGCTGAACTTTAGGAACAATGAACAGCAGAACTATGGCGCAAAAAGCCATATGGCAGGGGTAAGCAGACAGACCACTTAAGGAAAGATAGAAACATGTTTATCTTATACTTTTTACATTGTCCACACCATGGAACCTACCCATATGCCAATTTCCAATTTCCAGGTTTGTAGCATGTTGCAAAGTATGCTGAACATTTTACACAGACATATCCACATATGGCTGGGTAAGCATTGCAGGCCACTTTAAAAAAAAATGTACTTCGTATACTTTTTACATTGTCTACACCATGGAACCTAACCACATGCCATATGTCAGGTTTGTAGCATGTTGGGAATCATACTGAACCTTTCGAAAAGACACACACACACATATCCACATAAGGCAAGGGTAAGCATTTCAGACCACTTATCGTTTATACTTTTTACATTGTTTACACCATATAATCTATCCACATACCAAATTCCAGGTTTCTAACATGCCGAGAAGCATGCTGAACATTTCTGAGACACACCCATTTTCACTTTTATACTTTTTACATTGTCTACAGCATGGAATCTACCCACATGTCAAATTCCAGGTTTATAGCATGTTGAGAAGTATGCTGAACATTTCGAATAGACAGACAGACATTTTCCCTTCTATATTTATATAGATTCAAGGAAAAACTTTAGTTGAAGTGCAGTTAAGGTGAGTAGACTTAACGCAACAAAATCTTTGAATTCAGTGCTTTGGAAATTCCAGGGCCGGCTTAACTCAGTGTGTTCCCAGTGCAAGGCCCAAGAGCACATATATATTATAAGAGAAGGAATTTACAATGCCATATTTTCTTTGAGTTTTCTGTGGAGCCAGAAGAATTATATTAATATTAAGACAAGACCATCAATTACCATGGTACTGATGCAACTAGTAAGAAGCATAGAGTGGCTCCAGGTATCAAAGAATGCACTCAGATTCAGCAAAGAAAGAACTGGGAGTGTGTTTTTATCTAAGGACATCAGGAATAACACTCATGAATAGGAGGGTGAAATATATTCCTTGATTTAATGTGAATCTCACTGATGGCTGTGTTAGTTGTTGTAGGATTCACTATGCTCCTAGTTACTGTCTTTTAGGGTTTTGAAGATTCTATCATTCTAAGTGGTAATTGAAATGTATTATTGGGTTTCTAAAATATGTGGATCTGCTTCATTTTTTGCAAGTGGGGATATAATAGCTTTTTATGGGCTCTGGGATCATACTAACTTTAAAGGGGGTGTTAACAAGTATGACCAGCAATGGTGCCAGGCTTTTAATATTTTTTCTTTTAGTTGTGGCAGGTTTGGAGTATGTTGGTTTGATTGAGACATTCATTGATGTCAATATTTTTATTATGTTTTCATTAGTTATTGGTTTGATGGCTGAAAAGTAAGCCTCAGACGTTTCCTTCATTAGGGGAGAGGTTGCTGGCCTGGGCCAGTTCTTGATGTTAGATTGGAAATTGGTGATCTTCCTCTGAAAATATATAGCAAGGTGGTCTTCAAACTTTCATGAGATCACGTGGACTGTGAGGATTTGAGTAAGACCCGTATGTCGTTTGAATATTTGGAAAATGTATTTGTTTTTGGCCCTTTGAAAAACGGTTATAGAGCCATGTCTTCAGCAATTTATTATGCATGCTATATTGTCACCTTCATCTTGCATTTTTCTTCACAGGGATTGCTACATGTAGACTATTAGTTGATAATATAATTTGGTGATTCCTTCATGAAACCTGTGCATTAGTACATTATTATCTGTAAATGGTGACAAAAGTTATTCATATTTTGATGATCCAAGACACACTTACAAGTGAGCCTCATAAAGGATTTTAGGCCTCGTTATGAGTTCACTGTGTGGTAAAATGGAATTATCAAAATTGTTCCTGCACCGCTGAATTCCAAATTTGACCTTGAAGTAGAGGATTTACCACCAGAATTAATACAAAGGAATTAGTGCTCATGGAAATTCCACCAAAATCCCCCATGGACTCCAAAAATGTACAGGTCTCTTAATCCAGTCGTAATCCTGTGGTAAGCCGACAGAACCAAGTGGCAGCAACAGTAAACTAGTTTGATGTTAATTCGAAAAATGTACACCTAATGACTGCCAAACGTGTAAGGAGGGCCCTTTTATGTAAGATAATGGGCCTCATTACGACCCAGGCGGTAAGGGGTTAACGGCGCCATAAAAGGTGGCGGCGCCGTTAACCTCTTACCACCTAATTACGATGTCCCTTTGCGGGTCCCCACCTTAACGGCTGGTAAAACCAGCCGTTAAGGAAGGAACCCGCAAAGGGACTTTCGAGTTAATTACGGTACCGCAATTTGCGGTACCGTAATTACCGCCTTCCCCATTCCCATTGAGCCCTATGGGGGCAAAAATGGGAATGGGGAAGGGCCAATGGTGAATGGGGAATTACCGTCCTGTCAACCTTGGAATAGGGCGGTAATTCCGCCATCCACCATGGCGCAATCGGTAAAATACTGGCGTCAACCATGGCGCTAATAGCGCAATGGTTAAGGCCTGGGTCGTAATGACCCCCAATGAAATTGTTTCCTTTACTGTTCAAATTTGTAGATTTTGAAAAAAAGGTGATAGCTATTTGTTTCTTGTATGATTATAAAATTGGCAAAAGAGTAAAAAGTGCTGTCAACATCCGTTTTTCTGCATTGACAATTGTCCAAGTGACCCAGTGGACTATTGGTCATTTAAGCAGCAAAAGCAAACACAAGCATTCTCAGGAAAATGTTCAGTCATAAATTCATTGGAAGGATTTGGGGTTCAAGTTCAATGCATATTTCTACACCCCTTGCCTTTTTATTTTCTAGATAATTTAGAGTCAACTATGAAGAGAAATACTTTGTAATGCAACATCGTCCATTCATCGAAACATTATTGTATGAGCTTAGAGCTTTATTTGGTTAAAGATGCTTGTAAGCTCTAAACTTCAGTGAACTCCAATTTATACTACATATGTCTAATATGCATTGACCATCTTGATATGTGAACCAGGTCAGAATCATACAACTCTGCAATTATATCCTGTAATGGGTGGCTCATTCTTAGACCATAAACTTGCCGAAAGAAGCAAAGGTTTAATCATGGATTCAAAGTCAATGCTATTTTATCCAAATTCTGGAGGTAGTGAAGGGAGTTGAAGTAAAGTATTAGGAATATTATTTTTTTCAGTATATAAAGTATATACTCTCTTCTGCTTCCTCTGTTCCTGAAGGCTGCACCATGTGGAATTGTAGCAGTGCCCCTCACCCACCATCTGGAGCCCGCCATCGCTTCCCACAAATTCTTCAGGAAAGGTAAGCCACCTGGGCCCTTTCTTAGCCATGCGCATGATTGCTCATACATTCTGATGAATTCTTTATTTTTCTGTGAAATCCTGCAGTGTTTCTGTTGTGCAGAATATATGTAGAAAGGAAAACTTGGGGGTGATTCAACTGCTTCATGGAAGCATTTTCTTTCCATTTCATCCTTTGTGGGCCTGCCATTCCGAGATGGCCGCCCACACGTATTGCACCGAAGTGCCTGGTGCCCAGAAGCTTTGGCCTTGGATTGGCTGTGGCTCTCCTCTAATCAGCCTATTGTAAGCTGGCAGGCTTGGCCGGCCCTCCTCAGAAGGCCCACTCCTGGCCCCTGTTTGGCCACATCACTTCTTCGGCTTTCTCTGTTCCTGAAGGCTACACCCTGCAGGATTGCAGTAGTGCCTCCCACTCACCATCTGGAGCCCTCCATCGCTTCCCGCACATTCTGCAGGAAAGGTAAGCGCCAGGGGCCTTTCTTAGCCGTGCACACGATCGAGCATATATTCTGCTGAATTCCTTATTTTTTGGTGAAACCCTGCACCGTTTCTGTTGTGCAGAATATATCTAGATAAGGAAATGTTGGGGTGATTCAACTGCTTTGTAGAAGCATTTTCTTTCCATTTCATCCTGTGTGGGCCTGCCATTCCAAGATGGCCGCCTGCACCTAGTGCACCAGAGTGCCTGGTGCCCTGAAGCTCTGGCCTTGGATTGGCTGTGGCTCTATTCTAATCAGCCTATTGTAAGCTAGCAGGCTTGGCCGGCCCTCACTTCTAAGGACCCCTGTCTGCTCCCTCTCCATTGCCAGTTCGCTGCGTGATGACTTCCTGCACTCCTTCTGTACAATGTCTCTACACTGCCTTCTCTGGTGAGCTCCTACCAACCTGACTTCACACATCTCCATGGGTTAGTTCTGCCACCTTTGCCAGCCTCTCATCCTTCAGACTGTCCCACCTTCAACCTGTCCCACCTGGACTCCCTTTCTCACCACCCACAGCAGTCCCATATATAGTTTGCCTAAAATTCAAACTTTGTTTATGCCCTGTGGCTGCAACTGTGTAATCGAGTTTGCCTAAAATTCAATCTTTGTTTTTGCCCTGTGGCTGCATCTGTGTTATCTCTGGCCCAGTAACTGTATTGTGATATCCTGTCTTGCTGTCTGACCATCTCCTCCTCCTCTGCCCCCACCATCACGTCCCCTTCTTTCTCTCCCTCTCCTCTTCTTCCTCTGCCGCATCACCTATGACGCTCTCAGTTTCACCAATCTACTCTAACTGCTTCTCCATTGACTATCCTCCCATTCTGACTAAGCCTGACAGGAAAAAGTTCAAAAAGACATCTTGGCTTCTCACCTGGTCTGCCTATCGCTGACACCTATACCAGTGCTTCCTCCAAACAGACCCTCACTGACATCCTCTTGATCGTTCCTTCACCAGACATATGGACTCTTCACATGGTCTCTGTGCTTGCTGCTTTCTCTTCTTCTCCCATTAATGGTGGCACCAGATGGGAGGCCCTCCTGCTGTCCTTCCACTCCTCCAAGGCCTTCATTAATGTGCACCTAAATGGCACTGTCCTGGTCCAAGCCCTCCAGGCCAACCTCCTCCTCTTTGATAGAAGCTTCCCGCACCTCATCAATTTCCTTTACTCTCCTGCTGTCCCTTCTCTTCCTTCTTCAGCTTGCTTGCTTCCCCCCTCTGCCTCCTCCTTGACTGCCTTGCCCTCTCCTCCTTCCACCTCTGCCCATTCTCAGGCACCTTCTGCACCTCCACGGGGCCTACTTTTGATTTGTACCCCTCCCAAGAAGTCTTTCAAGGTTGGTAACCTTCTCCATCTTGCCACTCTCAAATCTCACTCAGCTGTCAAACACTCTTCTGACATCTGCCGCCTCCTTGAAGTACTCGACCTTGATGTCCTAGGTCTCACAGAGCCATGGTTCATTGCCAGCTCTGTCACGTGCAATGACAATCTCCTCCTTGATGTCTACAAGATACTCTACACACCCAGATCCAACTGTCCCGGTGGAGGTGTATCCTTGATCTTCACGGAGTAGATCTCTGCCTCTGTGATCCCTATGTAGGCCTACTCCGAAATGCCTTGTCTGCAGGCTCCCTCACTCTTCTGGTCACTCTCTCACCATTGCTACTATCTATAGACCACCTAGTGAGACTACTACCTCTTCCTTCTCTGAGTGGGCTGACCTCGCCTCCTCCCTCTGGGCATTGACCACTCAACTCCTCCTCCTTGGTGACCTCAACATCCACCTGGTTGCTTCCTGTCCTTCCTCTGGACTCTTTTGCGACCTCTGCAACTCTCTCTCCATTTCTATTATCCTCTCTGGCCCAACTTACTCTGCAGGGCACACTCTTGATGCTCTCATCTCTACTGACATCCCCCTCTCTAACCCTCTCACCACCCCTCTCTCCTGGAGGGATCACTTTTTCCTTTCCTCCCATTTCTACCTCCCTACCCTGCAGGCCAAGCCAGCTCCAGCACTGTCAACTACCTTCTCGATCATCAGGCCCATGAAGTGTGTGTCAGTTGAGGCTTTTCACTGCCACTTTCTCTCCCCCACTTCCACCTCTGGGTGACTCACATCCTGACACTGGCCTCTCCAAGCTCCACTCCGCTATTTTAGGCACTCTTGATTTTCTTGCCCCTGTCATGAGGACCTGATTGAAGAGCAAAGCCAAATGCAACTCTTGGTATGACTCAGACCTCATCATCATTAAACGCAAGTGTAGGGTGGCTGAGAGGAAATGGCAGGCTTCATGTGCACCCTCTGACAAACTGCCCAGCCGCCTGCTTGAAAGGCAATACCGGCTCTCTGTCCACAATAAAAAGAGAGCTCTCAGCCAAGCCTGCATCTATGCGGCATCTAACAACTCGGCCAAACTTTTCAAAATCTGCAAGAAGCTGGCCAATTCTGCTGCAGTTTCTGCCTCTCCTATCCCCTCCCAGGCCCTCTACACAGCCCTGGCGTCTCATTGTGTCTCGAAAACCCAGGCCATCCTGTCCACCATGTCATCATCCCCTCCTCCTCCAGTGTCTCTCTCTGCTTCCTCTGGCCCCCTTGCTGTTGCCTCTCCTCCCTCTTTCTCTTCCTTTCCTCTGTTCTTCCCTAACAAGATTACCAGACAAGTCTGATCTATGAAAGTCTCATCAAAACAGGTTCTTCCCTGTTCGTCCAAAACCAACAAGGACCATATTGACACCCTCACTCCTGCCGTGGCCGAATTCTGCAACCACTCTTTCACCACTGGAGCCTTCCCCTCCCCTCTAAAGCACTCCCTTGTGTACCCTCTTCTGAGGAAACCCACTGCCGACCCATCCTGCCTGGTGAACTATCGCCCGATCTCTATCACTACTGTCCTGGGCAAACTCCTGGAAAAGCTGGCCATCTCCCAGCTTAACCTCCACACTGACTCTGTTGGCTGCCTCAATGACCATCATTCTGGCTTCAGAGCTGCCAGAAGCACAGAAAGTGCTCTCCTGAACATCTGTGAAGACCTGCTCTCTAATCTAACCTCTCCTCTGTCCTCATCCTCCTCAATATCTCTCCTGCCTTTGATACTGTCAACCATGCCATCCTGCTCAGCCAACTCTGTGATAACCTGGGTATCATTGACCAGGCCCTGGCCTCGCCTGGCTGACTTCTTTCCTCTCAGATTGACTCTGCCAGGTCCAACTTGGATACTTTCTTTCTTCTATCTCACTGTCTACATGTGGTGTTCCCCAGGGGTCTAAACTCTCTCCCTGGCTTTTCAGCCAATAACTGGCACCCCTTGCCAACCGCATTGCTGTGCTCTGCTCCAACTTCCAATGCTAGGTGGATGACACTCAGCTTGTTTTCAGTCTCCCCTCTGCCACCTCCGCTTCCTCTCTCTTCTGTGATTGTCTGTCTGCAATCCAGGAGTGGTGTGACACCAACAACCTCTGCCTTAATGCCAGTAAGACAGAGATCCTCTTCATAAGCACTCTTGCACCTTCCTTTCCTGTCACTCTCTGGCCGGCCTCCCTTGGCCCGCTTCCCGCTCCCACCTGTGAGGCTAAGAACCTTGCAGTCATCTTCGACTCAACACTCTCCTTCTCTCCTCACATCTCTGATGTCTGTATGTAAGAAGTCAAACTACCAACTTCACCTCCTCAGGTGTATTCTTCCTTTCCTCTCCTTCCCCCAGAAGCTCACTGTCTCCAGAGCTCTGGTTCTCTCTAGGCTTGACTACTGCAACAGCCTCTTTCTTATGATTTATAACAACAAATACCATTCTTAAATTGATAAAAATGTTGGGATGCAGATGAATACGTCATCTATAACTTCTGCCCCTCCGCCGGCGAGAAACGTTTCTCACTAACATAACCATACTGCCCTTATCCCTGGCAAGTACAGCAGTATATGGAAACAACCTAAGCTGAAGATGGCAAAAGTAGTCAAACCAATGCTAAAAAATGATGTGTGCATGCATTAGACACAAAGCAAATGTGCACTCAACATGAAGAACACATACAATAGGTAATATATGCATTTATATATGAATACTAACAGCATGCACTACACATGAAGAACACTAACATAACAGATGTATAAACTGAAAACAAGATGAATGACACACGAATACAGCTTACTAACATAGAACAACAGGTATAATGGGGCATCCATCTATTTAAAAAATGAAAGCCCATCATGCTTTTAAATAAACGAAGGCCCCAAGATTTCTAGAGAACTCAAAATGATAAATTCACAGAAATAGAGACCTGCGCAGAACTCAGACAGTAGCTAACAATCCAAGCCAAGGTTACAGTGAAATAAGGCAGGATAGGAACGGCAGAGAGAAGGGATGCTATATCAATGCCCAGATGCAAGCAGTATACTCTCAGATTAATCAGGAGCACAACCAGACTTTGTTAGCCAGGTGCTTTCAAACTAAAAGCCAAAAGACCCCATGAAGAATGACTCAAGAGTGTCTCCAGTGGCAACAGAAAAAAGGAGACAAAATGCACAATAAATACAGGCTAAATATTTTTCAAACACGATCCCACCACACATGGCTCACAATTGCAAAACATTATCTATTAATGAGAAGTAAACACAGATAGGACACCTGCCACACCCCCTAACATGCATATGGACACGAAATGCTGTGCAAGGCCAAGTACGAAGAAATCACTCTGCCTAATGGCCTAGGAATAAGGGATGGTCATTTTTTAAATTGGAAGAAAAGCAATCCATGGACCTCTTCCGCCCCTACTTTCTGTCTGGCTCATGTCTTGACGACCTGTCAATTGTCCTAGATTGGTTAGCATAAATCCAACATATCAGAGTCCCTGGTTTCTTGCTGCCCATCAAGTTATGTGCCAACTTACACCTTGTCGCAGAGATGACATAGTTTAACCTTTATCAATATAGAGGTGGTTTCAGGAGGTGCCATCAGAAAAGTATAACCCAGTTAGATTTTTTGAACCCTATAGAGTGCATATGTAGCCATCACCGCTAACCATTCCCCATTCCATGTAGGTTTTTGTAGACTGATAAAATGTGATAATGTAATTTATGGCAAAGCTTGACTACTTAAATCGTTGGTTGTAATGGACGTGCTGAGAGTGGAGAGATTTTAATACTTCTATGCTGTCCTGCTATATTAGACCGATAATAAAGCTGGATTTTGCCTCACACTTTGTCTACTTCATCTTTCAGTCTGGTTTGGATTGGCTCCGGGTGCTCTGGGTTATTAGGGACTTTTTGGGGTCATCTTAACAAAAACATCAAATGTATGTTTCGATAATAACTCTCATTCGAATGGATTATGTCCGCCCACGTATTCCTTCTCTTTGATATTTCCAATATCCAGCTTTGCTGCTTCGGAATTCTTTTTTCAGCAGGAGGCGCTGTGCGTCCATGCCTGTCGAGTCGATGTCCCTCGGTGTCCTCCGTCTTGATGTCAACGTCACCAAAGTCATATGTAGCACGCACAGCGCCCAGTGGCTTCAGTTCCGTTTTTCTGCACTTACGTTTCAGATACGGTATGCTTTGTTCCCTGTGAGGTAAATCTTTAAGTAATCTTTGAGTAAATCTTTAATCTTTGAGTGTATACGATAGAATGGCTTTGTCATCAGCGTCTTCCACTCCCAAGTCGGGTATCAAGAAATGCTGTAACTGCGGTGCGAAGATGTCCGTTACGGACCTGCATAGTATATGTCTATGGTGTCTGGGACCAACTCATCCATCATCGGAGTGTGAGGACTGCCTGTCCATGACATCAAAAGCACTGAGAGAGCACAGAGTGAAGCTTGAGGCAGTTAGGATGCAAAAATCCCCTTCGACTGCGTTAAAAAAAAAAAATCTTTCGACGAGTCGAGAAATGTTTCTCCTCGCTGCAAGAAGAACAAATGATCTCGATCGTGTAGTGGTTCCCACCACTCCTCATCATCTAGGCATGGAAAGAAACAGTGTCATAGATCACCATATTCCTTGTCTTCCAGTTCCTCCCCAGAACAGGTTGTTTGCCCACCTAAATGTGCCTCAAAAGCCCAGTGGGAAGAGTTTAGATTGAAAATGATAAAGGTGTTTGAGAATGCGGCCTTGTCTCCCTCGACTACACCCAAAATCGATGCTCTGGTTGAAAGACCTCATAAGCATAAAAGCAGTGCGTCTTCGGACATGGCGGGCAAAACTCCTCGAGAGAAATTGAAGGATACCTCGAGTCGATGAAAATTCCCTTCGAGCACTGAGTCATCCACATCATCGACATCGAAAGACTCGACATCGGCATCATCAGGGTCGTCAGGTGCGTCGTTGACACCATCGGTGCTGACAACTTATGAGATGCCATCCACGCTTCAAGCATCAAGCTCCTTGACACCACAGATGTCAAAGCCATCGATGCAGCCTTTGAAGCTGTGAATGTCAACAGTCTCGACGATTTTGGCTCCTTTAACCACTAATATTATGACAACATCGACCTCAATGGAGAAAATATATGCTCCTTTTCCCAGGAATGAATATTTCAAGTCTGTCTCCTCCATTTATGAGGATGCATAAGAATCCTCAGATGAATCTAGACCTTTTGGTCTACAGTATGGTACACCATCAGTGCCTGAGGCATTAATCTCAGAGGATTCTAGAACCAAGAATTTACAAGAATGCCTGCATGATGCCAGTGGGTTAGACACCTCACCTGAGGTAGAGTTCAGCAGGACAGACCCTGGGGACCATGCAGAGGTTACTTATAGACATTGATGTCAAGAGTAATGGAATACATGGGTTGGTCTAGACCGACTCCAGTGTTTGAACAGGATGAATAAACCAACATTTTGGACAGGGGACTCCAAGAGAACCCAATTGTGCCATTCCATGCAGCATTGCAAAAGCATGTGGCTACTAACTGGGAGGCTTCTGAGCGTATTCCAGCTGTCAACAAGAAGCTGACTTCAAAATATAGGGTAACAAGTTCTGATCCGATTTACTTGTCAAATCATCCAACACCAGAGAGCCTAGTGGTTGAAGCTGCCACCTCAACAAGTAGACAGAATGACTACCCTACTATCCCTCCATATAGGGATGATAAGCGTTACAAAACCCTGGCCCAAAAAGTTTTTTCGGCTTGTATTATGGCCTTGAAATTGGCTAATGATATGTGCACGTTGGCAAGGTTTACTCACACCCTTTGGGAGTGCATATCCATGACGACTGACCATATCCACGAAGGGGAAGAGCGAGACAGGTTTTTAAACATATTGAAGGATGGGAAAGATGCAATGTGTGAATCCCTCCAGACTGTTTTCGACTCTGCTGACAGTATCAGAAGAGCTATGGCAGCGAATACACTTATGTGCAGATTTGCCTGGTTGTGAAAGTCAGGTTTTGCCCCAGATGTCAATCCAGACTACTCAATAGGCCCTTTGACGGCACTCAGTTATTCGGAACTGAATAGGCTGATGAGAGTTTGGAGAAACTACAAACTTATAAGGCAGCAGCCAAATCACTTGGTGCTGCAATTATACAACCTATAAACCGCCCCAAGGATACACCCTGGAGGGGTAGATCTTTTTGTCACTACTCTACATTTGGAAGGGGCAGAGGACCATCAGCTCAAAGAGGCCAGAGAAGGTTCCCCCATGGTGGATGGGGAAGAAGTACTAAGACTGCAGCAGCAGTGGCTACCTTACAATCAGCCACTGCATCAGCCACCCCAAAACTTCTCTGAGGACTTGATCCACAAGACTGCAGTGGGAGGCAGACTGTCACAGCATCTGGCAGAATGGCAGGCTATTACTTTAGATGCTTGGGCATTGGAAACAGTTTCTAGAAAAGCCTCAGCGTCATCCACCGGGGAACAGCTCTTTCATAGTTCCAGATCTGATCCTTATGCCTGAGAAACTAACCCTTCTAGAGAAAGGTGCAATAGAACCAGTACCTGTAGCGGAGAGGAACAAGAGTTGGTACTTCCCGTACTATCTAATCCACAAGAAGGACAGAGGATTGAGACCCATCTTGCACTTAAGAGACTTGAACAAGTTCCCCAGGAAGGACAAGTTCAAGATGGGGACACTTTCTCAGATCCTTCAGGCCGTACAGCTTCAGGATTGGATGGTATCTTTGGACCTTTAGGATGCTCACTTTCATATGCCGATCCATCACAAGCACAGACAGTACTGAGGTTCGCCGTTGGCAGTTCTCATTATCAGTTTTGAGTTCTGCCATTTGGGCTGACCTCCTCCCCGAGGGTATTCATCAAACTGATGGGAGTTATGGCAGCAAGTCTCAGGAGAGGGGGAATTCATGTTTACCCCTACCTAGATGATTGGCTGATTAGGGTCAGTTCCCCAGAATAAGCCTTGGAACATCTCAGCTATACCTGTCACTCCCTTCACAGACTGGGCTTCTCCCACAAGAAGTCCCATATTAATTAATTAATTAATTAAGTAATTAATTAAACACATGATACCATCTCAGAGGCTCCAATTAATTGGAGCCGTCCTGGATGGGATGCCTCCCTGGGAAACGCCTCACCACCAGAGGTGAGGGCTCAAGTCATTCTGCAGATGGTGACCACATTCCAAAATGCCCAACATCTACCAGCCTTTGATTTTCTGAGGTTGCTCAGCCTCATGGCATCTTGCATTTATCTGGTGCCAGAGGCTCACCTGAGAATGAGATCTCTCCAATGGGCTCTCAGGACTCAGTGGTCCCAATTCTCAGGAAAGATGTCAGACCTCGTACAAATCCCGAGCAGAGTCTCACAGGACCTTCGGTGGTGGGCCTGTCGGGAGAACATTTTGAAAGGAGAACCATTTTGGCAACAATGGTCAGTGATAACAGTAGTGACGGACGCCTCACTCACAGGGTGGGGAGCCCATACCAACGACCTAATAATCAGCAGTTGCTGGTCACCATAAGAGCCCAAACTACATATCAACCTGTTGGAGCTGAGGAAAATCAGACTAGCGCTGAAGGTCTTTCTGCCCTCAGTACAGGGAAAGAATGTCCTGATAATGACAGACAACACAGTTGCCATGTACTACCTCAACAAGAGAGGAGGTGTAGGTTCACTACCACTGTGCAGAGAGGCAATGCATCTCTGGTTCTGGGCAATACAAGGAGGAATCTCTCTGTCAGCAGTTCACCTAGCCCGTGAGCGAAACACAAAGGCAGACACTCTGATCAGAGTACTGTCTCCCACGAGTAGGAACTAGCTCAGGAAGTCCTTCAAGAAATCCTCACCCTTTGGGGAACCCCTCCAGTGGATCTGTTCATGACCAGTGCCAACCGGAAGTGTGAGCTCTACTGCTCCAGGGAATTTCCCCCAAGAGGAGACACGTTCGTAGTGGACTGGGAGTTTTCACTCCTGTACACATTTCCTCCAGTCCCTGTCATACCTCAAGTAATCAGGAGGTTGAGAAAGTTCAGGAAATCCATGGACCTTTTCTCTCTTTCTCTTTGGCGAGAGAGAGTGAGAGGGTGAAAGAGAGAAAGAGAGATAGAGAGGCAGAGAAAGAGAGAGAGAAAGAGAGAGAGAGAGAGAGAGAGGGGGGGGGAAGGTCAATTTCTCCATCCGGATAGCAGAAAGCTCAGCCTCCACGCATGGTTTCTGAGAGGCTGAGCTACAAGGATTGGAACCTCCTGGATGAAGTAATGGAGATTTTTGCTTTCGGCCAGAAGGCCAGCAACTAAACCCATGTACCAATGCTGTTCGAATAAATTCTGCAGTTGGTGTAGAGATAAGAATGTTGACCCATTTACGTGTAATACACCAAAGGTGTTATACTTTTTGTTAAATCTGGCTAATCTGGGGCTCCAGGTTGGTACCATAAAGGGATATTTGGTGGTGCTTTTCTATTTGTAAGTGCATATCAGAAGAAGTTTCTTAAGATACCTCTAATAGTAACATTTTTAAAGGAACTGACCAATGTTTTCCCTGCAATCCTTTTCAAGTCCCAGTCTGGGATCTAAACTTGGTGTTGAATTTATAATGATGGAGGCTCCTTTTGAGCCATTACACTCCTGTCCTTTGAGACTACTAACCCTAAAAACCATCTTTTTGGTAGTGTTTCCATCTGCCCGAAGGGTGAGTGAGTTCCAGGCTTTATTCTGCATCTGCAAGCCTCCTTATACTGTCTTTTACAAAGAGAAAGTTGTGCTGAAGGTAAAACCCACTTTTCTACCCAAAATTGTCTCTGAGTTTCATCAAACACAAAAGATAACTTTACCATAATTTTACCCTCCTCCACATCCTGGGAAGGAAGAAGTGAGGCTTAACAGGCTTGACCCTAAACGTAAAGTGAGATTTTATATATCTAGAATGACAAAGTTATGACAGGATGACCAATTATTTGTGGGCTATTCAGGTCACAAATTGGGTTTGGCTATTACAAAACAAACACTATCCAGATGGATTATATTGGCAATATCAGAATACTACAGACTGGTGGGAAAAGATCCTCCAGAAGGCCTACGGGCTCATTCGACCAGAGGCATGGCAACTTCCTCTGCTTTACAGAGGGGAGTACCAATAAAGGAAATCTCTGCAGTTGCCGCATTAGTCGTCTTTACACACCTTCACTAAACGTTATAGTTTAGACTCTTCCTCAGGTCAGGAAACTGTATTTGGCAAAGCAGTGTTGCATTCCATGCACACACACCCATGAAAACTATGCAAGTGTCATATACAATTCTGACTCCCTCCTCCAAATACTATAAACTGCTTTGGGAGTGTATCAAAGATAAGCAATACGTAGGAGGACACAATCCATTTGAAGAACAAGTTACCTACCCTTGGAAAGGTTCTTTCGACTGGATGTTCCTCCCACGTAGTCCTTATCGCCCATCCCAACCTACCCCACAGTATAATTTCCCTTTTGATTACAGTCTGCGCTCTCTCAGGAGGAGTAAACGTCAGGCATAAGATAAATCCTTCTCTGGTAAAAAGGAACTGAAGCCAATTGGCGCTGCGTGTGCTACATATGCCTTCGGTGACATCAACATCGAGATGGATGCCTCCAAGGGACATTAATTCAACAGGCATCGATGCACAGTGCCCCCTGCTGAAAAAAAAATTCCAAAGCATCAAAGCTAGATATTGGAAATATCAATGACAAGGAATACGTGGGAGGAACATCAGTCAAAAGAACATTACCAGGGGTAAGTTACTTGTTCTTCTCATAAAGTCTTCATTTGTGCTGGGCCCCAAAACCTGCTTGGGCGTGCAACATTATACTATTTCCACTAACCATGCTTTTGAACAGCCAAGGAGCAGTTTACCGTGTATAACATTCATTCATCAGTCGTTTTGTTTCTGCTGATTTTTTTGCCTGAAAAACGTTGGCTGAAAAAAACCCATTCACAATATGAGGGTGTGGGTAAGGGCATATAAGGGTCATGGAGGTGAGAGGATAGGCAATACATACAAGGGAGAGGGTACTTGGGTGGGGGAACCTCCAAATAAAAAATACAAACTTTTGTTGTGTTTCTTCAGCCACAAAGGTTTGGCAAAAAAACTTGAAAGATAAAATGGGGATGAGTGAACATATAACTTTACCATGTACCTTTGCCAGCAAATCAGTTTCTTGGTTGTAAATAATCTCTCTTCTTATACAAAGGTGTGATTTCTACATCGAGCCATGGACTAGGTATATCGCCATGCAACAGTATTGCATTTTCTGCCTTCGGAATTATGGGGCACCATATCATTGATTCGCTCTTGGAAAGACATATGGGAATCTTAACCAGGCACAGTGATATGATATGACATTTATAACGCACCTATACACAAGTGTTTCACGGTGCAACAAGGCAAGCGACGGGCAACAGAGGAAAGACAGACAAGGATCTTCTAGGCCAGATGACATTCAGATTGTGCAAGTGCAAGGTAGGGGGGTGAGCGTGGGGGTGGAGGGGTTGGAAAGTGCAGTGCATGGGATAATAAAATAACAAGATAAATAAAAGAACGGCCAGCTGGTGGCAAGTGCAGGGTGAGTGCAGACATAAGTGCGGGAGGGGGGACTGTAGGGATAAGGTAAACAGTCCCCAGGTTCAGGGGTTGCCAGGGAGGCAGTGCAGGTGTGCAACTGGCAGGGCTAGAGCCCGAGGTCAGATGGGTGGCCAGGTAACCAGTGCAGTATCAGTATCAGTCAGGAATTCAGCAGGGGAGACGGGGAGAGAAAGCAGAAGCAAGAGGAAGGTTTTAAGGTGCTTCAGGAACCAAAGATGGTTCTCCTCAAGTTTCAGGGAGGCAGGGAGGCAGGGAGGCCATTCCAGAGGGAGGCCCCAGCAGAAGAGAGAGATCTACCACCAACCTGTTGCTTGGAGAAACGACTGACCATGAGGGAGTTGGAGGCGGATGAGCAGAGATCTTGAGAGAGAAGATATTTAGGAAGAGAGAGTTGAAGGTATTGAGGCCCCAGACCCCAGAAGGCCTTGTGGGCAATGCAGAGGGTTTTGAACTTAATCCTCGCAGCCACTGGGAGCCAGTACAGTGCAGTTTCCGTGCTTCTGACAGCTCTGAAGCCAGACTGATGGTCATGAAAACAACCAACAGATTCAGTGTGGAGATTAACCTGGGAGATGGCCAGTTTCTCCAGGAGCTTGCCCAGGAAGAAAGTGATGGATATTGGGCGATAGTTAGCCAGGCAGGAGGGATCTGCAGAGGGTTTCTTAAGAAGGGTGCACAAGGAAGTGCTTCAGGGGGGCTGGGAAGACTCCAGTGGTGAAGGAGCGGTTGAAGAAGTCAACCAGGGCAGGAGCCAGTGTGTCAATGTGGTCCTTGATGGTTTTGGAGGAACAGGGGTGAACCTGTTTTGACGAGACTTTCATAGATCAGACTTGTCTAGAAACCTCATCAGCGGATAACAGGGGAAAGGCAGAGAAGGAGGGAGGAGAGGTGGCTGCAGAAGGGCCAGAGGATGAGCAGGGAGTATAGGGAGGGAGGGGAGAGGAGGCGAGTGAGGACAAGATGTCTTGAGTTTTAGAGATGAAGTGATAAGCCAGTGCAGTGCAAAGGCCTGGGAAGGGACAGGAGAGGTAGAGACTGGGGCAGGATTGGCCAGTTCCTGCATATTTTAAGGAGTTTGGCAGAGTTGTTAGATGCCGCTGAGACACATGCTTGGATATGAGCTCTCTTCTTGGTGAGGACAGAGAGCCGCTATTGCCTTTGGAGCAGGTGGCAGGCCAGTTTGTCGGAGGATGTACAAGAAGCACGCCATTTCCTCTCGGCCACCCTGCACTTGCATTTCAGGGGAGCAGAGGGGGGGAGGGGAGGAAGTGGTGGCGAAAGCCTCAACTGATATCCGCTTCATGGGTTGGATGACCGAGAAAGTGGGTGGCAGTGATCGAAGTGGCTTGGCCTGAGGGGTAGAGAGGGTGAACTGGGAAAAGAGGAGAAAGTGATCATTCCGGGAGAGAGGAGTGGTGAGAGGGACAGAAAGGGGAAGGTCTGAGAGGATCAGAACATCCAGAGTGTGCCCTGCAGAGTGAGCCAGAGGGGAGAATGGTGAGTGAGAGAGAGTTGCAGAGGTCGTGAATTAGTCCAGAGGGAGGACAGGCGGCATCCATGTGGATGTTGAAGTCTCCAAGAAGGAGGAGTTGAGTGGTCGAGGCCAGGAGTGAGGAGGCGAGGTCAGCCCACTCAGAGAAGAAGGGGGAAATCTGACCAGGTGGCCGATAGATAGTAGCCACAGTAAGGGAATGGCTAGGGGAGAGAGAGAGCTTGCAGACAAGGCATTCAAAAGAGGAGTAGGCCTGCGTAGGAATGATAGAGGCAGGAATCCACTTGGGGAAGATCAGGGCTATGCCTCCACTGGAGCAGTTGGCCCTGGGTGCAGAGAGGATCTTGTAGCCATCGGGGAGGAGCATGTCAAAGCTTGTGACAGAGCTGGCCATGAAGCATGTCTCAGTGAGGTCGAGGACATCTAGGTCAAGTTCTTTCAGAAGCCGGCAGATGTCGGAGGAGTATTTGACAGCTGAGTGAGAGTTAAGAGTGGCAATGTGGAGAAGGTTACCATCCTTGAAGGACTTCCTGGGAGAGGTACAGATCAGAGGTAAGCCCTGCAGAGGTGTGGAAGGAGCCCCAGGGGGGGCAGATAGGAAATGAGAGGGCAAGGTAGCTGAGGAGGAGGCAGCATGAGGAGGTGAGGAGGCCGTGGAGGGGGGAGAGGGGACAGCAGGAGAAGAAAGGAAATTGATGAGGTGCGAGAAGCATCTATCAAAGAGGTGGAGGTTGGCCTGAGGGCCTTGGACCAGGACGGTCCCATTTGAATAAACATTAATGATGACCTTAGAAGAATGGAAGGAGGCCAGGAGGGCATCCCACCGGGTGCCACCATTAACGGGAGAAGAAGAGAAAGGAGAGAGCACAGAGACCATATGAAGGGTCCATAGGTCTGGTGTGGGAACGACAAAGGGGATGTCGGTGAGAGTTTCCTTGGAGGAGACACTGGTATAGGTGTCAGCGATAGGGAGGCCTGGGTTGGAGACCAGGATATCCTTATTAAAGTTCTTCCTACCAGATTTATTGAGGAGGGGAGAATAGTCAATAGAAAAGCAGTTAGAAAAGATAGGAGGGACAGAGAGCACCATAGAGTAGGAGGGGAGAGGAGAGAGGACAAAGGGGAGAGGGGAACACAAGGGAAGGACACCGGGCAGGGTGCAGGCAGATGAGACAGTGAGAAGCAGGAAGGTTGAGCAGGAGGACAGGATGAAAAGACAACAGAATTCAGGATTAAGAACTATCAAAAAAGCAAGCTTTTAGACAGTGGGGAAAACCACCTAAGTAAGAGAATCCTGATTAGAGGGAGAAAGGCCTAGGTTTCACAATGCAATTTTAGGTACTGATACAGTGCAAATCATAAACAACAGGGTAAAAAACCCACCTGTAGGTGGAATGGGTAAGCAGGGAAGTCAGAGGGATGGTGACTGGCAGCTGGCGTCCCCTGCGGACACCTGCAGTCACAACCAGGAGCCGCCTAGATGAGAGCCGCCCTTTGCCTAGTGCTTTGTCTGTTCTTTGTCCATTGATGTCAGTCAAGATTTATGCCAATGTAAAAGTGGGAGGGATCAGAACTCTTCTTAATTAGTTTGGGAGGATAAAATCAAATGTCAGTAGGGATTTCTGGTTGGTCTACACTGATTTTTCCCGAGGGTACCAACATATCTCATTTTAAGTGGCTGCAATTCCAATTGACAGAATAGAGTAGGGGTGGTATACACTATTTACTTATTTATTTATTTATTTATTTATATTTATATAGCGCGCAAGCAGCCCAAGGGCCTTGAGGCGCTGTTACTTGCATGAGCTTAGTTACAGAGGTACAGGCGTGGTAGCAGTAGTTGCCACATTATAGATAAATACAGACATAGTTATCATTACAGTTTATGCAATTGGTCATTACAGCTTAAACAGTGGGTCCTATGGTTAGTATTCATGCTGCTACGAGGGATCTTGTGAGAAGAGGATGGTTTTCATTGCTGGAAAGCGAGGAGGGAGGCCTCACCTCGGATAGTGGGAGGTAAGGCATTCCAGTGAGTAGGTGCGAGATTGGGGAAGCTGGATCGGCCAGCTCTAGCTCTTTTTACTAGCGGCACACAGAGCATGTTGGTATAGGGTGATCCGGTTGGTCTTGTAGAGGCGACGGGGTGAATTCTTTGTGAGAGGTAGTCGGGAGCAGTGAGGTGGATGCACTTGTGTGTCAGTGTCAGAGCTTTGAAGACGATTCTCTCCTTTATTGGGAGCCAGTGGGCTAGTTCTCTGGCCTCCGAGATGTGGTCCCTTTTAGCAAAGCAACTAACAGCCGACACTCAGAAGTATTGATTATCCCCTGGTGACTGACCTGTTCCAGAAGCCCCCACAACCCCAGGATTACTGCTGAATCATGTTTGATTGATAGTGAGGGTGTAAATGTAAAACGTTATCCCACCATTTCCACCCCTAATTTAAGGTGAGAGCCTAGAGCAGTAGCCACTTAAAGGCTCCAATAGTGGCTGACAAAATCTCTCACTTCCGCATAACCCCAGAAAATGCCTTCAAACAAACTTCCCCTTGATGCATAAAGAACAAAACAAAATAGAGAATACGTTCAAAGTCATGTCAGCTACCTCCCTTTAATGCATGAGTGCATTCTTCCAGCCTCACATTCTGGTTCTGTAGAGGATGATACTGTGACTGCGCTACACACTACAGGAGCATGTGCAATTCCATATGCGTTCTCCTGTGTATACAGCAGCTCTCAACAGAGATGATATTACATGTGCATGTCCTCTAACACTTTTTTGACTGTAAAGTGGTTCCCTCCTCAAAGATATTTTTTTTCTTCTACCTCCTCTGTCAGCATGCAGTCATACTCTCTGGAAATGGTTGCTGGTGGGCAAGGAATTACATCTGTTGGTATAATCTTCACCTATTTACACCCTGCAGTGATACTTGTGTCTGACTGGGGACTGCAAATATCTCTGAAGAATTCCTTGGGAACGAATGGCACTGTCAGTATATGCACACATATACTCACTGTGGTTGCGCAACATTTACATAAGACCATGGGAACGGCCTTACACAATTGAGGTCTGTTTTCCTGTACGAAGAAGGAGAACGTATCACCATTGGGTACCAATCTCATTAAAGGAAGGAGGTAGACATGATCGTTGTTGATGACCTTCCTTTAAGTGGTAGTGGGCCCAGTCTGGTTGATTATTTGTGGAGAAGACATTACTGAAGAGAGCTGTTTTTAGGCTCTCCTTAAAAGTGGAGGCTCAACTGAAAATCCAATGCAATAATGTGTTATGTATTCTATTGTAGCCATTCATTGATTGTGAACCTATCTTTTGGAATCAGTGGGGTGCTGTGCATCGGTAGTAGCTACAGGCACACATTAGATGGTTAGAGGAATGTACTGTCCTTACAGCATATCATTTATGACAGGCATACCATTTAGAGCAGCCGATAACAGTTCACATGCCAAAGACAGAGCATTGCACATCCATCCCTTTTCATGGTGTAGCTTTGTAGATTCTTCTCGTGTTGACTGATATAGGATGGTGGGCAGTCTCGTAGAAAGGAGACATTTTCTATTGATCATGTTTTGTGAATTGTGTTTATGGTTTTGAGCATATTTCCAGATTTGCTTGGAGCCAAGTAGAGCCTTTTTTGACCTCATGAACATGTAAATAGAGCTCAAACTAAGAAACATCCTGGGACATTATCATTTGCCACTATGTACAGGAAACAAAGGAAAAAGACATTTGTAAATTGGCTATGTTCCATGTGTTTTTTATTTCATGTTCACTTAATATTATTAATTGTGAGGATACACATGTTTATTTAGTGTTCTTTCTCTGTGCTTGTGCCTTTAGTACCTTGTCGAACTTCTTTGCACTTCCATCAGGAAAGAACACCTGTCATGCGCACTTTTTTGAACACATGGAACAACCATGAGCCCTTCTCACATGGTTCTTTGTGTTAGACAATAAAATAGCACTTTAGGTCAAGCAGCATGGACACAACGGAGTAAATAGCTGCATTTCGTCAGAATCGTTGAGCAGTGTGATTCTTTAAGCCTTTAATGAGGAGTTGTGGCTAATCTGTCATGTGATTTGCACTGAATTACAAGCCGACTTCCTAAACATAGAAGGCGTAAAGGCCTGTCATAGTTTACATGTAACCATTGTTCTTAAGAAAATAACCTTCTCGTGGGTATTAAATCAATGTTAACCTCTCTCCAAGAATAATACTGAGCTGTAATAAGCAAAAGCAAATATTGTGACTGTCTAACAGATTAAAGAATTGGGTTTAATTAAAATAAAGTGTGTCCCTCTGAGAAACATCATCAATTGTTATCTTATCACTGGGCCCATGTAAGCCTATCATGTAAGTCTATCTAGCATTTGATACGGCCTTCTAAATTTAATGGGTGAGTGGGGATAAACAAAAAAGATTCATCCATATTTAGAAATCTGTAATATTCTGGATATCCCCTATCAGGAATTGACCCATTCTGAGGCTTGGACATTTGGTTGAACGCCTTTGGAAAATGTCGGATGACGGTGATGTGCACACTCTGGTCATGCTGAATTAGTCAGCTGCATTCAGAACCATCAAATAAGCAACTATTTTCATCAACTTCTAAGTTATTGTTATTGGTTGAACTGTGATTGACATTTTAGATTGTTTTAACTGCCTACATAGACCCATGAGGAAAAGCCTTGTCTTTCATCTTTTTTGATATATATTGTGTTCCACTGACGTCCACACACAACCATTTGTGTGGCATTAGAATCTATGTTTGTGAGGAATACATGCATTTCCCATGCACATTAGCACCAG
Source organism: Ambystoma mexicanum (assembly GCF_040938575.1). Classification (NCBI taxonomy): domain Eukaryota; kingdom Metazoa; phylum Chordata; class Amphibia; order Caudata; family Ambystomatidae; genus Ambystoma; species Ambystoma mexicanum. The sequence goes on along the minus strand of NC_090928.1, from coordinate 699,484,426 downwards.
CCGCAGATGGTTAACACGCAATTTGTATTAGCTCCCGATACAGATTGACAGTACAATAAATGCAAATTGATAGATTTTGAACAAATTATTAACCTCTAGATTGAGCGGCAGAAAGACACTCCACAGTTTTAATGTTGAGATTCAGGCAAACAAAAAGGTTGATGAGGCATCTGATTGCTATTATTAAAAAGAAAGACATCCCAGAGACAGATAAAAAAGCAATAATTCGTAAACTCGGACAGGATTATAAGAACAAAATTAAGACCTTAAAATGGAGTTTAGAATAGAAAGATGCAGAGGCTACGTTAACCACCGTATTAGCAGATAGAACATTCTGAGATTTAGCAAACAGGCAAGGATTCCTGTGAGGCATTGCTATAAACGTCTGTTATCACTTTTGTTATTTACGCTTTGCTGGTATGACTTGAATAGACGAGTGTAAGTCTAAGCATTTTCCCAGCACATTACGCACATGTATGACCAACTGGACTTTATCACAGTAGCCCCCGGTTTTTACCTCCCGCAATTTACCCGTTTCGCATATTATGGGCCTCATTACACGGTAGGCGGTAAGGGTTTACCGGTACCGGTAAACCCTTACCGCCTTACTACGAGTTCCCTTTGCGGGACCCGACCTTAACAGCTGGTTTTACCAGGTGTTAAAGTAGGGTGCCGCAAAGGGACCTTGGTGCTAATTACGGTACAGCAACTTGCGGTACCATAATTAGCACCTTCCCCATTCCCATTATGCCCTATGGGGGCAAAAATGGGAATGGGGAAGTGCCTTGGTGAATGGGGAATTACCGCCCCCGCTCACCTTGGATTAGGGCGGTAATTCCGCCATCCACCAAGGCGGACACGGTAAAATACCGCCGGCAACCATGGCGCTAATAGCGCCATGGTTACCGCCTACCGTGTAATGGGGCCCTATATCTCTCTATTTGTATTAGGCACAGTCCAACTGCCCTACCAGCAAAATGGGCACTCTTTTATTGCTCATACAGGTATTCCAGTCACAGATGATTCTTTAGCCTTGCGGACGATGTAATTTGTCACCATTTGATTTGCCAATTTATTTTTAAATGTGTTTATTGGCATTTGTAAACAAACACTGATACCATAAATCTTGTGCATTAGTTACAAGTGTACATGGAGCTTGATTGGTGCAATCTGCCAAAATAATAACAAGCAAACAAATCAAACAACATAACAGTTCTCCATGCATTTCAACTAGGTCTTAACATTACCAGTATTGTTGGAAGGCCCTTGGTAAAGACCAGCAATGTTCCAAAAATACACAGTCGGTCCATAGTTACCAGATTCCTACTTGGTCTGGGGATGTTAGAGTATATAAGAGGGACGAAGGGAATATCAAATCCAACTATCTGCGCAACATTTCAAGCTGTGACAGGGTGATCACTGTGGCTTATCAACTGAGGGGTGAAACATATCCCACACCAGTTGCTTCCATGACTCGTAGGCTCCACCCGAGTCCGCGTCTAGGCTCTGTGCCGATTTCGCCCACACTTTGGTCTCCTTCTCAGCCCAACTGCGGTCTCCCAGCAGACTTCCAAGACATGGCAATGCAGCGTTTTACAAGGATGAATGCCAGATCCATAAACTTAATAATGTGTTTGTGCTTACTATTCCTCGGGTATGCACCTAGTAGGCACTCCACTGGATTCCAAGAGTATCTTGTGACCCCGGCTTTCCTGCATGCTTGTTCAACTCGGTACCAGAGACTCTGCACCTTTGTGTAACGTCAAAATATGTGCACCCGATCGGCCCCATTCCCTCGACACCAGGGACAGGTTGACTGTTTATCTGTATTGAATTTGGCTACTTTACTGGGTGCCATATAGGTGCAGTGAAGCACATTTATTTGGACCAATTTGAAGTAGACATTCCTGGACACATCCCAGGGAAACCTGCGAATACATTCCCACTCCTGCTCCCCAATCACCGCCCCTAGATTGGATTTCCAACATGTTTTCAGCTTGGAGCTCCGGGGATTGGGTCTATCCATTAAGGCACCATATAGTCTAGACAGTGGCCGCCAACCATCCTCCAGAGTGTACATTAATATCAGCAGCGCATTTGCCACTGGTTCTTCTGGCTACCCACACTTTTTCCATTTAGCCACCCCCGCTATTCTCATATATTGCAAGAAATGATCCCCGACTATTGTGTCCAACTCTTTACATTTACCATTTTCAAACATACCGCCCCAGGTAGAGACTCTTTAGCCCTCCCAACGTCGTGCTACTGCAAGATCATCTCTGTTCCAGAATAGATCGGTACATCAGGTGAGTAAGGGCAGTCTATCTGAAGTAATTTCAATGCTCTGCACCACACCTTCTTGTGCAAGCTGATTAGTAAGTGTGTGGTGCCCAGGCAGTTCGGTGGTAGCCATATCCCATCCCCGAGGTGGGCATAGGCTACCGCATGCTGTAGCAGCCGTGCCTGAGAGGTAGTTGATAGCCATGTTGTTACAAAACTAAGTTGTGCCACCAAAAAGTAACATTCCAAATTCGGGAGCTGAATGCCGCCCTCCTTATAGGGCAGACAGAGCATTGCAGGGCAAATCTGATGACTAGACAAGTCCCACAGAAATCCCCTAACCAGAGAGTTCAGTAAATGGAAGAAGGAGACATTAATATAAAGGTGGATATTAGGAAAGAAGTACAAGAATCTGGGTTGGACAATCTTTTTTATAATCGCTACTCTGCACATCAGTGAACGTGGGAGCCTAGACCAAAAGGACTTCGATCTTCTCAACCCTTGTACTACTCCCGGTGTATTGCATGTGTGCATGTCTTCAGGTGTGTGCATGATGTGTAAACCTAAGTACCTAAAGGAACCCACTTCCCATGGGAGCCCCATTTTCGGCAGAGCCTCAACCTCATTCCCGCAGAGTCCCGCTAATGAAAAAGTGCAAGAATTATCTCTATTAAAAGATATCCCAGACAATTTTGCAAAGTTGTCATATACTTCCATGACTATTGGCATATTGTGTTATGCGGCTCTGCAATATACAACAGGGCATCATCGCCATACAGCGATATTAAGTGTCTAGCGCCACCAACCAAAATGCCCACTTCTAGAAGTTCTTGGCGCAAATAGACCTCTAGTGGCTCTGGCGCCAATACATACAATATGGCTGATATCGGGCATCTCTGCCGCGTTCCCCTTTGAATATCCCATTCCACAGACACCTGCCTCTCAGTTTTGACTCTGGCAGTTGGCGATGTATGCAGGATCATTACCCATCTTATAAACTTTTCACCAAACCCAAATCCATGCAGTACTGCAAACAGCCATTCCCAGAAAAACGAATCAAAAGCTTTAATCGCATTTAGCGATACCACTACGCACTGTTCGGGGCATTCATTGGTCTGTGCAATAATGTGTTGCAGTCGACGCAAATTCAGGGCGGTGCTATGGCCTGGAATAAAACCTGTCTGGTCACTATGTATCAGACTGGCAATCACTCTGCGGAGCCGCCCTGCCAATATCGTTGTCAGTATGTTCATATCATAATTGAGCATTGCCAGGGGTCGATACAATTTGCATCTATCTGTGGGTTTCCCTGGTTTGGGTATCGGAACCACTGGGGTTTCCTGCATACTTGCCGGGAGTGCACCTCGTATAAGCTTCCTCTAAGGACTTGAGCAACACAGGGGCCAGTGTTGAATTATACATTTTATAAAATTCAGGTGGAAGTCCATCACTTGCCAGTGTTTTACTTGTAGCAAGTGAAGCAATCGCATCACGCACGTCTTCTAACATGATGGGTTGGTCTAGCATGTCCTGTTGTGCGTTCTCTAGCTTGGGAAGCACCATTGATGAGAGGGCATCCGTCAGATCATCCGGGGGAACATGCTCTACATGACTGTACAATTGGGAGTAAAACCTGTCTAAAAAAATATTAATTCCGATTTGTGACCTGCATATACTCCCATCCACCTCACACAGAGCAGTGGTCAGTTGGCTGGGGTGTTCCTGCCTACACAGACACGACAGGAGCCGTCCCGGCCTACTCCCTCTGCATGTGATCTGGTGGTTCTTGCAACATAATTGAATTTGGATAACTTTCCCACGCCTCAAGGCAGCGGTACTGGGTTTTAGCCAACCTCTCTTCGCTCGTTTGCATACCCAAATTCTGGGCATCCAAGTCTCAGATCTCATCCTCTAGCGTTTCCAGGTCCACCCTCAGGCTTTTTCAGATACCCCCAGTACTAGCTATTTCCTCTCCCTTGAGTACCACCTTCAGGGCTTCCCCTACACTACCGTACTCCTCTACACTGCCTACATTATGTTCCAAAAACTCTGCCATTGTCGTCTGCAACTTGTCTATAAAAATGTGGTCTGTCAAGGCATCCGTTGGCATAAGCCAGGCAACCACCAGAGGGGAGTGATCTAATATTGCTTGCCCCAGGTACTCTTCCCCACGTATGTCTGCCATCTGACATCGCCCAACAAAGATGTAATCAATCCTGGTGTGCAAGGTATGTGGCGAAGAATAGAAGGAGTACCCTCTACCCTTGGGATTCAGTTCTCTCCATGCATCCACTAAATCCAGATTGGTCAGTGCCACATTGAGTGCAGCAGATGCAGCCGATGGTCCTCCCTGGGGAATAGCGGATCAAGCACAGGATCTCTAGTACAATTAAAATCACCACCGCATAAGAAGAAGCACTCCCGTTGGTGCACAAACCGGGAACAAAGTGTGCGAACATGGGACGGAATACCGTGGTTCGGGAAATAAGAGTAAACTATGCACACCTCAATATGGTCAATGTAGCCCTGCAGGATGAGGTACCTGCCATTCTTATCTGCCTCCATCTCCAGCAGCTGAAATGGCAAAGTGTCATTTATCCAAGTAAAAACCCCTGTAGCATATTTAGAGTATGCCAACCAATACGCTTCTGACCCAGCGCTCTCAAACCCTCTCTAGTTCCTCGGTCATTAAGTGGGTCTCCTGAAGCAGGGCAATGGATATCTTCTTTCTTATTAGGAAAGATTCCACCCTATTCCTATGTAAGTATGTGCCCAACTCATGCATGTTCCAAGTTAATACCTTAATGGGGGTCATAGTCCAGGTATCTGCAAACCAGTTAATGCACAAGATCATCAACACCCCTCCTTTCATGGTGACCCTAAGATCCTGCATCCGCCTTATGCCCCTCCACCCAGCTCCCGCCCAACCAGTTAAACCTTATTTGTAGCATGCATGCCAGAATGCATGGAGGACATAGAACTATTAACACAACAAACCAAACAATATTAACTCGCCCAGCCACTGCATGGTGTGTGCTGTACTCAGGCATACCCGTACCATTATAGCCCATCTAGGCCATCATGTATTGGGTAATGGAAGCCTGCAACAGGCCAGCCACCAGCCTATACACAGAGCATTCCAACAAGACCAGTGATAGTTAATCAAACGTTGCCCCCATCTTAAGCAAGGTTGTTTATACAGACAGACGTAAATTTTGCTTAACACACACAGCACAAGAGTCCTAAAATCAATTCTAGTAGGTGCGCCATTCCAGAGGGTGACCATCCAGACATAGTCACAAACCCCACACCCTCCAACTCCCACATGCTTTTTACATCAGATAATGTTACATGGGATGCCCAGGTATTGCATCCTCCAAACTCCTAAAATCCCCTCAATAATGGCACCGTTGGGGTCAAGTGTTAGGCTTATCCCCGCTAGCCAAGTTGTTGTGTTGCAACCACATGTTAGCAGCTGCAGGGGTATTGAAGAAGTGTGCTCTGCCCTTGTAAATGATTTTGAGCCTGGCAGGATATATGAGCATGTATTTGATATTCAGGTGCCTAAACCTCGTCTTGACTGGCACAAAGGAGTTGCTGCCCCTCTGGACCACCGGTGTGTAGCCCGGGTAGATGGCGATTTTAGAATTCTTCTCTGGATCTCCCCGCCTTCCCTGTAGTGTTTCAGAATCATCTCCCTATCTCGGAAGTTCAATATCTTTGTGATGACAGGTCTGGGATGTGATCCCAGTGGGGGGCGCTTCTGCAACGAGCAGTGAGCGCGCTCAACCGCAAAACCTTGCAATAAGTTCCCAGCCCCCATTTCTCCACATATTGAGTGGGGTCTGAGCCATCCAGGCCCTCCCGGAGCCCAAGCAGCCTTACATTTTTCCATCGGGCCCTCCTTTCGGCATCTTCAGCCTGCAGCTCCAAGGCAGTGTTCCTTCTCTCCAGATCTCGGACCCGCATCTCCAGGTCCTTTGTAGAGTCCCTCATTTCCTTCAGCTCCATTTCAACCGTTGTGACTCTTTCAGCTAGTTGTCGAAAGTCCTGCCATAGCAACTGTACGTCTATCTTAACCTCATCGATTTTTGTTTCTAATGAGGATCTCAGCACAGCTATTGCTGCCACTGCCAGGTCTTTTTAGGAGCCTGCGCCAGGCACACAGGCCTCTGTTTGCATTGCAGGCACACTCTGTGTGAGTTCATGGGACTTAGCCGTGTTGACAAACAAGTCTGTAATTTTAGTTTTACCCTTACCCCTGGTTGGGGACATTATTTCAAATGAGGCCAGAGCAGACGCTGGCTCAGGCCCAAGCAGGAATACGAGCGATTTGCAGGTAGCAAAAAGTGGACTGATGTCCCCAAACAGTGTTGTGGAGATCCAGACTCCAGAGGCTGCAGCACCAGGGTTATTTTGCCCTACAATGGAGAGCCATAATCATGGGTTTTCACCCATCCCCCTGCTAAGGGTATGTATGATGTGTGTGTTGGAGGGGAGTCTTTCACTGGTCACCTGAATTGTTTAAATGGGTTTACTACATTGACCATTATTCCTAGAGACTGCAACTGCATTTATATTGGTTTTACCTGAATTGAATGGCAACTCAGCCTCCCTGATGAGTATTGCAGATATGAAAGCGCTTGGAGGAGTACATCAGTGCAAGAAGGGAATCAACCCTGTGAATTATTGGGCAGAAAAATGAGATTTAACACTGTGAATTTGTTGGACACTTGGAGGAGCACAATAGAGCAAAAAGGGAATCAACCCTGTGAACTATTGAGCAGTAATTGGGATTTAACCCTGTGAATATTTTGGACACTTTGGGATTTAACCCTGTGATTGTCTTTGGACACTTCTTCAGGTAATATATTGGTCAGGAATTGGCGTAATTCCTTGGTACTTCCTTGAGTTTCAATACAGTGAATGTGTTTCTCATTATAGATGGGATTTTAAAAGATATCAACTATGAATGCTTTATCATTCCAACACACAAGATCTATTCCCTTGGATTACAATTTGAACGTGTTATTGCCATTCCAATATGGCCGATCACGCACAGTACTCTTTACTACTTCCCAAGACTACGGTTTGTTGTCTTTAACATTGGATACATGCAGCAAAGTGTCCCGCGAATCTATTATTCGACACGCTGCTGTAATTTCAGGTAAGCGCTAACGCAGGAAGTCTTGCACATACACTGGACATGATTTTTAGCTTAATACGTGGCATGATTATTTTTTACAACAAGATACACATTCTCTTATATAGCAGCAGTAGCTCCTGTGTAATTTTATATTGCACGAGAGAAACATTGCGAGTTAACAGTGACTTTCACTGTAAGAACCCAGCCCCATAGCATTGGTAAGGCTTTATGAATACATAATCTTTTCACGTGAGAATAATACAGTTGAATTTAAGCTCAAACAACAATTGGGACATACGGTTGTGCTTGTCTATCATTACAGATATTAGCAAGTTGAATATACGCCAGCAGGTTAGTTGACTTTCAAAGTTTTGTTTTTTCGTGATGTATAGATCCATGGTACATATTTACAACTAACACAAATCGTGTTACTCCTTTTCCCCTTTCCACACCTCTTCTGAACGTAGGTATCAACCATTTAATTATGTATATTCATGTCCGTGACTCATAATATCCATAACTCAATCATATTTGTTCTTTCATGCAACTTATGTATGACGATTTTCTATGTGTGGATCCTTATATGTGACGCACGCTTGATTTGTAATGCTTTCAATTTTCAATTTAATTACAATATGCCTATGTGTAACATGCTATTTTAGATGCAAACTTACTTGGCCCTTGGATAATGACTTTCAATTATCCGACCTAACTAAATGAGTGTACAGGCCCTGATGAAGGACATATGTGTCCGAAATGCATTGGCCCTATGACGCATCTGCTTCTAAATAATGAAAGATTGATGAACTAAGAAGGTAATCATTAGTGAATAAACTAAATTGATGCTGCTTTAACACTTGGATTACTGCCTTTTTACTATTAAGAACATTATAAACCACTATGTGAAGACTGGAAGTGCAGCCCATACCCCTGGCACTGTAGCCAAGGTCCTCTTTCTTGATTACATGCATTTACCATTCACATTAGCACTAGCCACAGATGGTTAACCAGCAATTTATATGGGCTCCGGATACAGATTGACAGTACAATAAATGCACATTGATTAATTTAAAACAAATTATTAACCTCTAGATTGACCGGCAGAAAGAGACTCCATAGTTATAATGTTGAGATTCAGGCAAACAAAAAGGTTATAAGAACAAAATGAAGACCTTAAAATGGAGTTTAGAACAGAAATATGCAGAGGCTATATTAGCCACCTTATTAGCAAAATCAGATAGAACATTCTGGGATTTAACGAATATTACGAGAGACAAGAAATAATCCAACACATTCTGATACTGGAACTGATTGGATTACACATTATGCAAAATTGGATGCTGAGCCTGTAGCATCAACATATCCTTTATTTGAGCCTTCTGAGGTTTGGAAATTGAAGTTTGAGAGTAAGGATATTCTGTGAATTATCAAAAAGTGTAATAAATTTCGGGCCTTGGGTCCTAATGGCCAATGCAATCTGGTTTTGAAAGGAAATCCTTCCAGATGGACCAACATCCTGTACACTTTGTTCCCACAGATTTTGAAGTAAAAATAGAAGGCTTAAATTGGCGTTGCGTATTGGGCATGCCTAATTCTAGACACGGGACCGAAACCGCCCTACTTGACTTGAAAAACCAAATGGACGATGCTAGAGACATGGGTAAACCAGCACTTCTCCTACTCCTTGACCTATCCGCGGCATTCGACCTCGTGGATCATGGTGTCCTATGCCACCACCTTTCCTCCACCGCCAAATTCTCCCCAGAGGCCACAGCTTGGATCACCTCCTTCTTACAAGACAGAACCATGCAAGTATTCTCTGACCTAGCCGCCGCATCACCAACTACTATACTTTGTGGTGTACCCCAAGGCTCCTGTCTCTCCCCCACCCTGTACAACATCTTCACACGACCCCTCTTCCTCATCCTCGACGCTATGGGCATCTCATACACCAACTACGCCGACAACACCCAGATCCTCCTCACTCTCACAGGTAACTATGACACCGACTCCCTGACCCTCAACAACCTCTACAACACCATCCAAGCCTGGATGGCTGACAACGGACTATGCCTCAACTCTGACAAGATGGAACTCCTCCTGGTAGGTTCCCCCGACACGCTAAAAAACCTAGATGTCCAATTTAGCCACTTCACCATTGACTCCATTAAAATCCCGGTCTCCGATTCTGTCAAAACTCTGGGAGTCTACCTGGACTCCAGCCTATCCATGGATAGACAAGTCAACGCAATAGCATCCGCAGCTGCATATCATGCTAAACTTATAAACGCAATCAGGCCCTTTCTATCCAAAGAGAACTGCACCAACATAGGCAGAGCCATCACCGGCTCCAGGCTAGACTACTGCAATGTACTCTTTCTAGGAACCTCCAACAAAAACTTAGAGAGACTACAAGTAATACAGAACAATGCTCTCCGGGCAGCCCAAGGCATTGCTAAAAGAGAACACATCTCTGAAGCCAGAAAACTAGCCCACTGGCTCCCAATAAAGGAAGGGATCGTATTCAAAGCCCTGACACTGACCCACAAGTGCATTCACTTCACTGCTCCTGCTTACCTTTCTCAAAGGATCCACCCTGTCTCCACCACCAGGCCAACCAGATCCCCGTACACCAACTTGCTCTCTGTGCCACTAGTAAAAAGAGTAAAAGCGGGTGGATCCAGCTTCCCCTACCTCGCGCCCACCCTCTGGAATTCCCTACCTCCCACCATCCGTGGCGAGGACTCGCTCACCACCTTCCGCAAAACACTGAAAACTATCCTCTTCACATAAGGACCGACACATCAGCACAAATACTTATCATTTATGTTTGTAATATACGACCAAATGCAATATTTGTAACAACAGTATGATTTCTTGTACTACTCATAATGTGTCAACAATCGCTATCATATGTACCATGTAACTAAGTTATTGCAAGTAACAGCGCCTCAATGCCCCTGGGCTGCTTGCGCGCTATATAAATTTAAATAAATAAATAAATAACTAAATTCTGTATCAGTAAGCATGATTCATCTTGAGTTAGGACTCCTTTGCCTCAATTTCTATGTACTATAGAGCAGGTTGATCCTTTGTAGAAAGTTTTAATTCCCCCCTTTTAATGCTATTTATGAATTGATTAGCAGCAACAAGTTATACAAGTGTGAAATAATATTTGGTTGTCTTGGGAATGTATTTCAGATGAATGGGATAAAATAAAACAAAAACTGAACACTCAGGATCGGTGCGTAACATGTGACAGTATTAAAATGTATAAACTGTTGTCGAACATAGCAACGGAACACAAAAGGTCGGGAGTGAGAACTCGATATTTGACTCAATCGCCATTGTTGTATCAGAGGAACACCATGATGCAATGCAGATTTAATTAAAACAGGGGAAATGTTGTGTATTCGTGCCCTGGGAGAGGGAATTGACCCATCCTTTTGAATTTTGCAGTGAGGAAATTGAGGGTTTGAAAAATGTGGTTATGATATGATCAGCATTAATGCACGTACGAATCACTTCTTATGGTTATTTCAATTCTAATCATTCTTGGATTCTTAGGGAAAAAGTCTGTGTTAGAATTATTTCAGGAGATTCGTTAAAGTTGATATATGATCTTATGTGTTTTTTTTTTTAAAAAAAACATTGATTTTATATCGAAAGGGGTTTAGGTAAAGTTGGGACATTTACTTGATGAATTTCTTTGCTTTTACTGATGATGACATGTTTACCTTTTATGTTAGTTACTTGATATGCTTTGAAAAGGTGTCATTTTGCTGATGTATATTTGACAAACGTGTCATTGTTGAGATGTATTTGTTGTGATTATGTGTAAGGTTTATTTTAAACCATATGCACATTAATAATCAAAACAAATTGATTAAAGATTAACGTGCATACTTTTGAGATTAGGGTAGTCAGAATACTGCATACATTGTGATCTAAAATTCCAAGACTTTTCACATTAGGTGCATACCGTACCCCTAAGGAAGTGCTGCCAAAGGTTCATGCTCTCTTTTGATGCACTCTTCAAGAATCCACTGCTAGTTGTAGTTCTCAAAAAGAGTTTTAAAATATGTATGCCCACAGATTTCACTTCCACATTGCATATGATCAACTGCACAGTAAGCCTACATAGACATGCCAAAGCCACGAACATGTCAAGACTTGTTTAAGACACCAACACTGGTTACCAGAGGCAAGCGTTGCATCATGCACAAGCCCCCTGCATTGTCCACGAGCCTGCTACAAAAAATATCCTACATTTCTCACCAATAAATGTGATCAATATATTCTGTCTATCATGCTGAGTTCAGCCACCTGACTATGGTGGGTTTAGCACACACTCCGTTTTGCTCCTGCTTGGGATAGGAAAACAGATGCCTCCCTCCCATAAACACAATGTCAACTGTGCAAGACAAACAGTGAATGCAAAGTGGTCACAGAACTGGACATCTAGTTTCTGAAACCATCCTACAAGATGCAAAGACTTCACCGACATGGAGGTGAGAAGAGCGGCAAGATGGTCTCATGTCACCGTTACTACTGTGCCACAATCACGTGACAGGACGAGATAATCCACAGCAGCAGGCTTCTCGAAATGGGAGAACACCTTCACAAAGGAGACCATGAAGAAAATAAACCACACAGCAAACATATTGTAAATAAAATACTTCCAAAAGCTTGTCCATGACCCAGCCTCACCCTAGTACACAAACACCAATCCCCATGCCCAAAAGCAGAACAGTGCAGAAGCTGCACTCCACAAAGCAAGTCCTGTCGCCGACAAACGCCAAACTGGTCCCAATGCAAAGCGTTGCTATACATGCCCCAAAACCTTGGACCACAACAATGACTCCAAAAAACCAAGGCACTATGATGATCATGATGACAACCGCTCCATAATGGCTCCAACTACCACTGACACCAGTCTAGGCATGACATACATGCATCATGCATGACACACATCAGTTGTTGCCTTTCAGCAGTTGCAGGAAACTAGATTCATTGAAATATTTGATTAGTTCCACTTCAAACAGAAATGTAAAACCCCATTGCACCATTCCATGAAATATGGTTGTATTTGCGTATTGATAATCATCAACGTGTAGACATGGAAAAGGGGACATTTGCACCTAGGAAACCTAAACTTCTTTGATCCACAGTATTTCTAATTATGAAGGACGGACCTGTTAGGGAGAATTCTCTGTTTAGGCTGAATTTAGCAGCTTTGCTGGATTTCTGGAGTTTGTTTTTTTCCATCCTGCCAAGAGTGGGACTCTTTTCTCCCACTCTTGGACATGTATGTGTGTAATTCCTTTGAAATGTCAATGTGTTCGATGGGCTATGGGGTCTTTTACTCCATAGGGTCTCATATGTTTTTCTATGTGTGTTACCCCGCACCCTACGTGCCGTAACACTGGGGCGTCCTAGCGGACCCCCACCATAGACTCCATACCCGGGGACTGACTACTGTCTGTAAAGTCACCATTGGCTTTACTAGACCTAAATTTACTAACAGAACTAGTACAAACCATCTTATTGTGGACGTACTAGTAGGGGTAATTTGATTACTCCTAGATCTGTTACTCACTTGTTATGTTCGACCCCGAACATAACCCTATGGGATTCGTCCCATTGTTGGAGATTGACCCTTTTTCTCGTTAATCTCTAACGTACCACCGGTCTCCTTATCTTAAATAAGTTTATCGGATGGTATTTTCTGCCAGAACTCGGTTTTTAAAATGGCGTCTGTGTTCGTCTCTGTGACTCCTAAACCAAAGGTTGAGCCCTTTGTTCCACCTTTGGCGGGCCTCTGGACAGAGACCCTCCAAAGTGGTGCCATTCTGTCTGGGTTACCACAGGTGTGTGGGAGGGGTTTTAGGCACCCTGGACCGAGTTGCCTTGCCAACTCCGGTCGCACTCTGGAGTGATTGGCCCAAGTGGTGAGCCTTCCCGCTCACCACTTAGCATGTGTTCATTGACAGCTAGGCTGAATGAATGGGGGTTTTCTGCATAAAAGCAGGGCTTTTGGGTCTGGATCTTCAGAAGTCGCCACAGGACCTAAGAATCCGACGAGGGTAACGCTGAGCCGACCTGCACGACGACACCTCCGGTAGAGCCCTGCGGAACCGACTCACCACTTCCCGACGACAGAGGAGATCTCCCTGCCAGAGAGTCTCTTCCCCTGGATGGTGGGAACAACCAGTCCCCTTTGCTTTTTATTCTCCTCAGGACGCAGTGGTCGAATTGCCCGTGCAGAGCACCTCTGCAACCGGATAGCCACTACCCCTGTACCGCGACCAAAAGGTGGTGCCTTGTGACGGAGCACTCCGCGGCTGGTCTCTTCCCTGGTGGTGCACCAGACTTCACTTTTCTTCGACGACGAGATCATCTCTACTCTTGGCAAAGACCCGACGTGCATCTACCACCAGGAACAACTGCCCCCGCCGGAGCTGCCCTCCACAACAAGGTACCGTGTCCGCCTGGCTTCCCTTTCAATCGGTTCGAGTGAGGTGTCTTAATCCTCTCCTTTCCGTTGGGTCGCCTTCAAGCTTTTCTCATTTATTGTTCTGAACTGGTTCGATCTGCCGATAACAATTTGCTACAAAGACTTGAATGCATCTCCACTAGAGACTTTTTGGGACATCGCGCCTTGCCTCTCTCCGAGTGGGCCTGGCCTCTGAACTTGATGATCTATTGTGATTCTTGCCTTCCTGCCTTGCATTTTATCCGCGAAGGAGTGAACTGTGTTGATTTCGTAACCTGCTTATTTTTCTCTCCCGTCCTAACTAATATTAGAGTGTCATCTAGGTTGAGGTGTACACCTCTGTCTGAAAATAAGTGGTACCGGTAGAACCTAGAGTTGTCGAAATATTGCTAGGGGGATTGATTGGTTTCTTCTTCGTAGAGTAATTGTGTTTGCCATGATAGTGCCATAGTGTTTTTCATAGATTTTTTGTTATAAATAAATACCTTAATATCTTTACACTAAGCCGCGTTGCGTGTTTGCTTGTCTTGCTGTGAAGAATTGCCCTATTTTGTATACTCCACATACTGCTCAACTTTTCTTGAGGGAAGTCTGACTGCTCAGCCACAGCTACCAAGTGAATCTGTGTGGTGCAGACTGCTACCAAGTGGGTTCACCGCCAAACGCCTGTAGTCCTAAATCTTTTGCAGTGGTCCCAGAGGGAACTGCACAGGTTTCCGCCTAACACTGGTGGCAGCGGTGGGATTTGTATCGAGTATACAGTTTAGAGTGCTTTTCGACACTGTAGGATAACTAACCACAAAACTTTGCACAAAAAGCAACTTTCAAAAAACATGTCTACGATGGAAACTTACAGCCAAGAGTCCTTGTCAGGTGAAAATACTGAGAGTTTACGAGCTCTCTGTAGGCAAGAGAATCTTCCTGTAAGAGGCAAGAAGTTAGAACTGATAGAGAGATTGCTGGCGAACCAAAATCTGGGTACTGGTTCAGAGGAACCAATCTCTCCAGCGACTGTAGATAACAGTGATGGTGTTGATCTGAATCGTAATTCTGATGATAGCGATGAAGAGGCTGACGAGGACGGAGAGGCTAACGAAACTGTCTCCCCTGCTCCTCTACCTGCCTTACCAGCTGTGCCTACGGGGCCCATACCAGGTCCCACAAGTAACCCTGCTTATTTTGAACTTGAAAAAATGAATCTCTAACTAGAATACAAACGGTTCTTGGCTCAATCTGAATGAAACCAAGAGCTCGAGTTCAGACGGATGAATGCCCAGGCTGAGCAGAAGCAAGCTGAGTTAAGACTCAGAGAAATAGAACTTAATCACGAGTTAGAGATGAAAAAGTTGTCTATGGAAAATGCTTCTCTCTCCTCTGGTTCCTCTAGGAGCTCCAGTCCCAAAAGACCCCGGATGCCGAAGGAATTAGTGGGTATGTATGAACCGAGATTGGATGTGTTGGATTGGTTAAAACTGTTTGAATACAATCCTGGGCTCCAGGACATCACCGGGAATGCGTTGCTTCCCTGGTTGTTCTCTAGGCTCCCTCCTGTTGCGACTGATGTGGTAATGGAGTTGGGGGAGGCGGATAAGACGGATTACGAAAGTGTGAAACTAGCTTTAATAGCTATATTCGGGAAGACCCCTTCCCAGTATCTTAAGAGGTTTAGAACCCTCAAAAAGCATGATGGTACCGCTTGGGCTACCTGGGTGAGTGAAGGGTTGAAAAACTTAGAGGGATGGATTAAGGGTTACAAAGTGAACACTTATAAGGGTATGAGAAATCTTTTTATGTTGGAGTCTATTTATGATGCCTGTTCTCCTGAGCTCAGGCAGCACTTGGCTGATTCGAAGGAATTGGATTCCAGGGAGCTAGCTAAGGCTGCTGACTTGTGGGTTGCCAACAGGGCTACTCATAAGGATTCTGGGGCAACTCAGAAAAAGGATGAGGGAAAACAACCTAAAAAAGACTCAAAAGAGAATTCGAATAACTCACATTCCAAAGAGGGCCCCAAGCAAAACCAGAAGGGTAAGCCACCGGGAAAACCACAGCAGAATAGTGTGTCTTCTGGTGCCAAACCGGAAGGAGGTCAGAACAAGCCCCCATTCCAGAAAGCATTCGGTAAATGCTTTGTTTGTGGCTCGACTGACCACGTGAAAGTCGATCCCAGATGTAAGGGTAAACCTTCAGGGGTCCAGCTTGTCTCCTTAGCCTTCGCTTCAGAGGAGGAAGTCCAAATGGCAAGTGGAAACTTTCTACTGCTAGCTGACGAACCCATTGGAGTCTCAGCCAGCGTTTCTTTAGTATCTCTGGGGTTGTGGGAACAACAGAATTTAGATGTCTATAATTCTATCCCCGATAATACTAAAGAGTATTATAAGGACAGTGTCCAGGTGAATGGTCAGGAGACTCCTGCCATTAGGGACAGTGGGGCCAGCATAACTGTGGTGGATAAATCGTTTTTTCAGGCTGAGGATGTTGCTAAGGCACCCAAACGGCTCACCAAGTTAGCTGGAGGGGCTGTGCAGATGCTTCCCCAATTACCAGTTCTCATCCAGTGTAACGACATGACTGTGAAGATACCTGTCAGCATACAGAGTGAGGTACCAGGACGCGTACTGTTGGGTAACGATTTGAAAACTCTCGGAGTTGTATCGCATACTCCCAGACCTCCTAGTAAACGGTTACAGGAGCTAACCAGACCTGCAAGAGAGAGGACCATGCGCGGTACTCTCCAGGAGATGATGAAGAAAGATATCACTCCTGCTCCACTGGAATTGTCGTCCAGGTCTCCCAGAATTCAGAAGCGAAAGGGAAACCTAAGACTTCTATCCCGAAACCAGCATCCCGCATTCCAGTGCAGCCAACACGGACTTCCCCGCGGTTGTCCACAGTTACACCCGCAACTCCACCTACAGCCGAGGCTGAGAGGGAGGTACAACCCTGTGTGGTAGAATTAGACTCTGAGGAAGAGCTAATGGAAGGCCAGGAACTCATTGGAGATCTGGATCCTGTTGACCATCCTGAACTGCAGTCTTTACTGGCAGAAGGTGGACCCAGCAGGGCAGACTTCATTAAGGGCCAGAGAGAATGTCCAACTCTGGAAGGTCTTCGCCACCAGGCAGAAGCTCAGGCTGAAGGGCAAGAGCCTGGGAAATACAGGTTGCACTGGGAAGATGGCCTCTTCTACAGTGAACCGACCGAGTCTGCACCTGGAGACTACAAACGACTTGTAGTACCCCAAGAGAACAGACCACAGTTCTTGCAGTTAGCCCACAAGATTCCTTTGGCTGGTCACTTGAGTTTCAAGAAGACTAAGGAAAGGCTCTCTCTCTACTTCTATTGGCCGAAGATGGGGGCCGAAGTAGAAAAACACTGCAGGAGCTGCCACACCTGCCAGATCTCTGGTAAGGTTGGTTCCAAGAATGTGGCACCTTTAGTGCCTCTCCCAGTCGTGGGAGTCCCATTTGAGAGAGTAGGGATTGACATCGTTGGTCCCCTTGATCCTCCAACCTCCTCAGGCAACAGGTTTATACTTGTTGTAGTAGACCATGCTACTAGGTATCAGGAGGCAATTCCTCTGAGGACTGTTACAGCTCCGGCTGTGGCTAAGGCCCTCCTTGGTATTTTTACTAGGGTCGGGTTTCCTAAGGAAGTAATCTCTGACAGGGGTCAAACTTTATGTCCCGCTACATGAAAGCCATGTGGAAAACCTGCGGAGTTACTTACAAGTTCTCAACGGCTTACCACCCACAAACCAATGGGTTGGTAGAACTGTTCAACCGAACCATGAAGAGCATGATAGGTGCTTTAGAAGAACCCCTTAAGCGTAAGTGGGACCTTCTACTGCCATGCCTTCTCTTTGCTTATAGAGAAGTCCCTCATGAAGGCGTAGGTTACTCGCCCTTCAAACTCCTCTATGGTCATCCCATCAGAGGTCCATTGGCCCTGATTAAGGAGGGGTTGGAGAGTGCTCCTTCCCCCAAGCCAGTCAGAGTGACTGACTACGTGATAGGTCTCCAGAGGTGAATGTCACACATGATGACGGAAGCAAACGATAACTTGAAAGCTGGACAAGCATTGGTCAAGCACTGGCACGATCAAAAGGCTAACATGGTTGAGTTCGCTCAAGACCAGCTCGTTCTTGTTATGATCCCAACAAGGCAGAGGGACTTGCAAGATAAGTGGATGGGACCCTTCCGAGTAGTGGGTAAACTCGGAGAGGTTAACTACCTGGTGGACTTGGGCAATCCCAAGGGGGCTCCGACAGTCTTTCACACCAACCGACTTAAAGCGTATGTCTCACGACCTGATGTAGGAGCGTTGCTTCTAGCATCATCCGAGGAAGAAGAGGAGAGTGAAGCTCTTCCGGATCTCCTCAGAGGCTTACCTTTAGACGAAAAAATTGAAGGAGTAAATCTCTCCTCCAATCTGACACCCGAGCAACAAGACGAGTGCAAATCTATGTTGAATCAGTTTGCCTCGCTGTTCTCGCTTTCACCAGGCTTGACCCCTCGGGGCCAGCAAGACATACTCACTGGTGACTGTCTGCCAGTCAAAAGCAGGGGATACCGCATGTCAGAAAACGTACAAACCCACATCAAAGGTGAGGTCAGCAAGATGCTTGATCTCGGGGTAATAGAGCCCTCTACTAGTCCATGGTCTAGCCCAGTTGTGTTAGTACCAACGGCCGGATCTAAAGAACTTAGATTCTGCGTGGATTATAGAGCTCTCAATGCAGTCACCAAGACTGATGCCCACCCTTTGCCAATAACAGATGAGTTGGTGGATAAACTTGGCGCCACCCAGTTCCTCAGCACATTTGACTTGACGTCAGGCTATTGGCAAATAGCCCTGACAGACCATGCCAAGGAGAAAACTGCATTTTCTACCCCCGTTGGCTTATACCAGTTTAAGGTAATGCCTTTCGGATTGAAGAATGCACCTGCTATGTTTCAACGGATGGTAAACCAGGTTCTGAATGGGATGGAGGACTTCTGCATGGCATACTTGGATGACATCGCAGTGTTCAGCAATTCCTGGGAAGAACATGTAACCCACCTGAGAGATGTTTTGCAGGCTCTTGGACGAGCCAATCTGACCATAAAGGCGAGCAAATGCCAAATTGGACAGAGTAAGGTAGTCTATCTTGGGCATGAGGTAGGCGGTGGAGAAATAAGGCCTTTGCTCAGTAAAATTGAAGCTGTGCAAAATTGGACAACACTGACTACTCAAACCCAGGTGAGAGCCTTCCTAGGCCTCACTGGGTATTACAGGAATTTCATAGAGAACTATGGGACCATAGCTTCTCCACTGAATGTCATCTCCTCGCCCAAATTTTCTAAAAAGGTTAAATGGAACGAGGAGTGCAATCAGGCTCTTGAAAACCTGAAAAAGGCTCTTTGCCAAGCCCCAGTACTCAGAGCTCCTGATTACCGCCAACACTTCATTGTGCAGACAGATGCTTCAAATGTAGGAATAGGTGCCGTACTCAGTCAACTGGATGGGAAAGGTAGGGAGCACCCCGTTTGCTTCATCAGCCGCAAGCTGAAGGATCCTGAAACAAGGTGGGCAACAATCGAAAGAGAGTGCTTTGCTATCGTGTGGGCTCTGAAGAAGTTTAGGCCGTACTTGTATGGTTCTACTTTTGTCATTCAGACTGACCACCAACCCTTGAGATGGTTAATGCAAATGAAAGGGGAAAACCCAAAACTATTGAGATGGTCGATCTGCCTGAAAGGGTTTGATTTCACCATTGAGCACAGGTCAGGGTGTCACCACCAAAATGCTGATGGTCTCTCTAGGATGTATGTCATCGACTAGAGGTATGAGATTCATCCAGGAGTGGATTAAAACCTCCTGTCCCTTAGTCTGGGGGGGGCGAGTGCTAGGGAGAATTCTCTATTTAGGCTGAATTTCCTAACCTAGTGAGTCCCCCAGCAGCTTTGCTGGATTTCTGGAGTTTGTTTTTTTCCATCCTGCCAAGAGTGAGACTCTTTTCTCCCACTCTTGGACATGTATGTGTGTAATTCCTTTGAAATGTCAATGTGTTCGATGGGCTATGGGGTCTTTTACTCCATAGGGTCTCATATGTTTTTCTATGTGTGTTACCCCGCACCCTATGTGCCATAACACTGGGGCGTCCTAGCAGACCCCCACCATAGACTCCATACCCGGGGACTGACTACTGTCTCCCCGGGCATGTAAAGTCACCATTGGCTTTACTAGACCTAAATTTACTAACATAACTAGTACAAACCATCCTATTGTGGACGTACTAGTAGGGGTAATTCGATTACTCCTAGATCTGTTACTCGAGGGGGCACTGTCCCGTCCCCCCTTGTCGAGTTTTGGCTGGTGGCAGTGGCAACTACTTGTTATGTTCGACCCCGAACATAACCCTATGGGATTCATCCCATTGTTGGAGATTGACCCTTTTTCTCGTTAATCTCCAACATACCACCGGTCTCCTTATCTTAAATAAGTTTATCGGATGGTATTTTCTGCCAGAACTTGGTTTTTAAAATGGAGTCTGTGTTCGTCTCTGTGACTCCGAAACCAAAGGTTGAGCCCTTTGTTCCACTTTTGGCGGGCCTCTGGACAGAGACCCTCCAAAGTGGTGCCATTCTGTCTGGGTTACCACAGGGGTGTGGGAGGGGGTTTAGGCACCCTGGACCGAGTTGCCTTGCCAACTCCGATCGCACTCTGGAGTGATTGGCCCAAGTGGTGAGCCTTCCCGCTCACCACTTAGCATGTGTTGATTGACAGCTAGGCTGAATGAATGGGGGTTTTCTGCATAAAAGCAGGGCTTTTGGGACTGGATCTTCAGAAGTCGCCACAGGACCTAAGAATTCGACGAGGGTAACGCTGAGCCGACCTGCACGATGACACCTCCGGTGGAGCCCTGCGGAACTGACTCACCACTTCCCGACGACAGAGGAGATCTCCCTGCCGGAGAGTCTCTTCCCCTGGCTGGTGGGAACAACCAGTCCCCTTTGCTTTTTATTCACCTCAGGACGCAGTGGTCGAATTGCCCGTGCAGAGCACCTCGGCAACCGGATAGCCACTACCCCTGTACCGCGACCAAAAGGTGGTGCCTTGTGATGGAGCACTCCGTGGCTGGTCTCTTCCCTGGTGGTGCACCAGACTTCACTTTTCTTCGACGACGAGATCATCTCTACTCTTGGCAAAGACCTGACGTGCATCCACCACCAGGAACAACTGCCCCCACCGGAGCTGCCCTCCACAACAAGGTACCGTGTCCGCCTGGCTTCCCTTTCAATCGGTTCGAGTGAGGTGTCTTAATCCTCTCCTTTCCGTTGGGTCGCCTTCAAGCTTTTCTCATTTATTGTTCTGAACCGGTTCGATCTGTCGATAACAATTTGCTACAAAGACTTGAATGCATCTCCACTAGAGACTTTTGGGACATCGCGCCTTGCCTCTCTCCGAGTGGGCCTGGCCTCTGAACTTGATGATCTATTGTGATTCTTGCCTTCCTGCCTTGCATTTTATCCGCAAAGGATTGAACTGTGTTGATTTCGTAACCTGCTTATTTTTCTCTCCCGTCCTAACTAATATTAGCGTGTCATCTAGGTTGAGGTATACACCTCTGTCTGAAAATAAGTGGTACCGGTAGAACCTAGAGTTGTCGAAATATAGCTAGGGGGATTGATCGTTTTCTTCTTCGTAGAGTAATTGTGTTTGATTTGTTTGCCATGATAGTGCCATAGTGTTTTTCATAGATGTTTTGTTATAAATAAATACCTTAATATCTTTACACTAAGCCTCGTTGCGTGTTTGCTTTTCTTGCTGTGAAGAATTGCCCTATTTTGTATACTCCACATACTGCTCAACTTTTCTTGAGGGAAGTCTGACTGCTCAGCCACAGCTACCAAGTGAATCTGTGTGGTGCAGATTGCTACCAAGTGGGTTCACCGCCAAACACCTGTAGTCCTAAATCTTTTGCAGTGGTCCCAGAGGGAACTGCACAGGTTTCCGCCTAACAGGACCCAATACGATTTAATTTCTCTTGCATGCATCAATGGAACACAATGGGCCCAATTCATGTAGTCTGGCGCAGGATCAGAGCAAGCGCCTCATGCAGAGAGGGAGCCTGCGCCACCCGTACACCAGCCGCTACAAAAAACAGCATTTTCGCGCATCGCTTATTCATGGATTTCCTGAACCATTACCAGCCGTGGCGCAGTGAACATCCAGTAGCGTCAGTTACATCCCCAACACCACCCCTTGCCCATCGAAATCCCCAATATGGTGCAAAGGCTAGCGCTATCCATGGCCCAGCATACAGCCCACCTTCATTGTAATCGTGTGAAAAATCGGCGCGTACCGCACATGTGCCAGTCGAATCGCGTGAAAAGGGCCTCGCGTGACCCCTCAAAATCACGCCCCCCGCTCGCGCCAGTCAAATCGCATGAAAAGGACCTTGCATACCCCCGTGAATATGCGCACCCCGCTCGCGCCAGCCAAATTGCGAGAAAACGGCCTTGCGTACCCCCATGAAAAGGGCTTACCATAACCCTGTGAATATGCATACATCGCTCGCACA
The DNA here is from genome assembly GCF_040938575.1 of Ambystoma mexicanum. NCBI lineage: Eukaryota > Metazoa > Chordata > Amphibia > Caudata > Ambystomatidae > Ambystoma > Ambystoma mexicanum. The sequence continues at coordinate 699,461,938 of NC_090928.1, read as the reverse complement.
ATCCAAATCGCGCGAAAATGGCCTTGCGAACCCGCGTTAATATGCACACCCCGCTCGCGCCAGCCAAATCACGTGAAAAGGGCCGCAAACACCCCCATGAATATGCAAACCCTGCTCGCACCAGCCAAATCACGTGAAAAGGGCCTCGGTTACCCCAGTGAACTCCGTCCCTGGCTCGCGCCTGCCAAATCGAATGAAAAGTGCCTACCATAAGCCTATGAATACACATACCATGCTTGTGCAATCCAAATCACGTGAAAATGGCCTCGCGTACCCCCGTGAATATGCTTAACCTGCTTGTGCAAGTAAAATCGCGTGAAAAGGGCCTGCGTAACCCTGTTAATACGCATACCCCACTTGCGCCAAACAAATCCTGTGAAAAGGGACGCGCGTGCTGTTATCAGCTGCCAACACACCCCGCAGGCAGCCCACACCACAGGGGACCCACCAACACCCGTGTCAATACCCCGCAGGCAGCCCACAACACAGGAGACCACCCAACACACCTGACCATATCCCACAAGCAACCCACAACACAGGGGACCCCCCCCGAAACCAGTGACCATACCCGCAGGCAGCCCACACCACAGGGGACCCACCAATACCCATGCCCATACCCTGCAGGCAGCCCACACCACAGGGGACCCCCCAAAACCCCTGATCATACTCCGCAGCAGCCCACACCACATGGGACCCCAACACCGCTGACCATACCCCGCAGGCAACCCACACTCCAGGGGACCACCTAAACCCCTGACCATACGCGGCAGGCAGCCCACTCTAAAGGGGACCCACCAACCACCAACACCCATGCCCATACCCCACAGGTAGCGCACCCCACAGGGGACCCCCAAAACCCCTGACCATACCCTGCAGGCAGCACACACCACAGGGGACCCCCAACACCCATGACCATACCTCACAGGCAGCCCACACCACAGGGGACCCCCCAACACCCCTGACCATACCCCACAGGCAGCACACAGCAAATGGTACCCCCCAAAACCCCTGACCATACCCTACAGGCAGCCCACACCACAGAGGCCCCACCAACGCCTGTACCCATACCCCACAGGCAGCCCACACCACAGAGGACCCCCCAACACCCCTGACCATACCCCTTAGGCAGCCCACACCACAGGGCACCCCCCGACATCCCTGACCATACCCCAAAGGCAGCCCACACCAAAGGGGACCCACCAAAACCCGTGGACATACCCTGCACACGGCCCTCACCACAGGGGACCCCCCAACACCCCTGACCATATACAGCAGGCAGCCCACACCACAAGGTTCCCCCCAACACCCGTGACCATACCCCGCCGGCAGCCCACACCACAGGGGACCCCCCAACACCCGTGGACATTCCCTGCAGGCAGCCCACACCACAGGGGACCGCCAAACACCCCTGACCATACCCCGCAGGCAGCCCACAGCACATGGGACCCCCCAACACCCATGACCATACCCCGCAGGCAGCCCACAGCACATGGGACCCCCCAACACCCATGGCCATACCCCGCAGTCAGCCCACACCACAGGGGATCCCCCAATACCCCTGACCATACCCCACAGGCAGCCCACACCACAGGGGACCCACCAACGCTTGTGCCCATACCCCGCAGAGGACCCCCCAACATCCCTGACCATAACCCTTAGGCAGCCCACACCACAGGGTACCCCCCAACTCCTCTGACGATACCCCAAAGGCAGCCCACACCACAGGGATCCCCCAAACACCCGTGACTATACCCTGCAGGCAGCCCACACCACAGGGGAACCACCAACACCAGTGTACATACCCTGCACGCAGCCCACACCACAGGGGACCCACCAACACCCCTGACCATACACCACAGGCGGCCCACACCACAGGGGACCCCCCAACACCCCTGACCATACCCCGCAGGCAGCCCACACTACAGGGGACCCTCCAACACCCCTGACCATACCCCAGAGGCAGCCCACACCACAGGGGACCCCCAACATCCCTGACCATACCCCACAGCCAGCCTACACCAAAGAGGACCCACCAACGCCCATGTCCATACCCCGCAGGCAGCCCACATCACAGTGGACCCCCCACAAACCCCTGACCATACCCCGCAGGCAGCCCACACCACAGGGGACCCCCAAAACCCCTGGGAAGAGGAAGTGCCAAGCATGATTCACACTCATGTCGCCCATTTCGAAGTAACATTCACCCCGAAATATGTGATGTATGATGAGCAAATAAACCAGCAGAGAGCCGCAGTTGCGCTCTGTCCAGTACCTATCAGAGTAACAGCACCTATTTAAGTACCGACATCTAAGAAAACCTGGACAGTAAGGTACCCATTGAGAAAACCATATCGACAAGTGAGACAGAATGATGATTTTCAGAATGTAATACCCGAAGAAGCTAAGAAGATACTGAAGGAAGACGAATGATGGCATCATAAGAACCCGGACTGACTCACATATAGAAGTTATAACGATCTGAGAATGATGACAAACTAGACAAAACACCAGGGACAAGTGACATCCTAAGCCTAAAGTGAAACAATTGATGTCAAGATGTCAGAAACTTGTGCCATGTGCACAATGAAGATATTCAGTAAGTTTAAAAGTGTACATATGCAAAGTAACTGCAAGAAGCACAGAAATTGTGAGGCTTGCTTATGCTTAGTAGTAAGATAGATTGCGGAAAGTGCCACCTGTACATATGGCTACCAGAAGAGAGCACTTATATATTTCCACTACGCAGAAGAGCAGAATCAACCAAAGATTACTAAAGGCCACAAGAAGAGAGTTTTGCAGCAAACAAATTGAGAATTAAAGCTGGAAAGAAACTCAGACGAAGGTAACCGTGCCAAGAAGCCAAGGTTGTATCGTCTTAAATAGGCCAACAATGGATACAATTAAAGAGAATAAGAACAGACTATCCTGTTCAGGGAAGGTGAAGATAAACCACAGATGGCAGACAACTGGCAGAATTAAATCAAATATATGAAATTGCATGAAGGAAAGGCCGATTTCACGGTGTCGGAATAACGTGACCAGACAAGCAGGAAGGGATGAAACTTTCACACCTACGCATGGACCTTTGCATTGCCCAGACGCCTTAACTTTCCCACACCAAGAAGCAGACTTGAGGCCAACCACAAAGAAATAATTGACACATGACCACTAAGGTGATGATTGATTGTAACAATAATTGGAGGGAGGCTGGGGTGCAGATAAACTCCCTGCACCTGGCCGGCTATTCTGCACGCTGCTAAGCGCTAGTGGGAAAGTATGAGTGGGGTTGATGCCAACCCAATCATAGTGGACCATGTAATCTAGGGTCCTATACTTAGTAGAACCAATGAGACATCGTACTTTTAGTGATGTTCATAGTAGCCATTTTGAAGGAAGGGCTTAGTTGTCCCAGCTGACATTGTTTATCCAATCCCCTCTCCCCGTTACCATATACAGATATAGTACCTATATTAAAGTTACATTCCTAGAACCAATCAAGTTGCATGCTAAGTTTTAAGAGTTACACATCAGTGATGATGAGTTTTTGGTATAAATGTTATGTTTTTTCTGAAATTAATTTCAGTTGTAGCGAGAAGGAAGATCGAGTGATTGCTGATATTCATGGAACTTCCATGAAGTTTTTTGTACTTGTCATTAAACAGACTCCCTTTGCCAAACTATTGAGTTGTCATTATTGATTTGGTACAAGAATACGAATCTGCATCCTCATCCATTTCAAGAGTGCTGCTGCTCATCTTAAAGTGCTGTTTGGAAACACCCAGTCCTATGGGCCGGCTTGGGTCCATCCTGCACAGTTCGTAGCTATGACTGATGGTTCGATTAGAATCGATTAGATAAGATACCCATTGGCCATCAACATAAGTAACTCTGTGTCCTCGGCAATATCACAAGTCCTTTGCCATCCGGCTGAGTAGATCGAGAGGCTCCCCTTAGATAGTGGTTAGTCTAAGTGAAAATGCTGCATGTTAGGTCTGAAGGAACCTTTGCTTTCTCCCATAAACCACTTCCCACTTCTATGAGCAGCTGATCTAACGAAGAGCACAGAAAGGCGGTGATCCTGAGCGTCTGGAGAGGAAAAAAAGAAAACGGTGAGTGAAAAAGACTGAATGCTTTGGCAAAAAGTTGCATGCTTTAGAAAAATTAAAGGGAAGGTAACGGAGGGAGGAGGGATTAAAATAAAGTCAGAGTTAGAGTATAATGTATATATAAGGGAAAAATATTGACTCAAGGGTTGTCGAGCAATAGAGAGAGATACCGGGAGGATTCCCTAGAGAGATAAACTGGGAGGATACCTGAGAGAGAAGAATATGCCCAGATACCTAGGTTTCAACATTGCGCTAGAAGAAGCAAGCATTTAAAGTCCTGAATTAATAGGACAATATAGGAGACCAGAACCAATTAAAGGCGATCTGATAGAAATGGGCTTACATTCCATGTCGGAATGATGATAGGGGCAGAAATGCATCTGAGGAAGCAGATGGCATGAGATTTATCTTGCTGGCCGGAGTCTGTCCAGTCTGTCGAGTCTGTCTTGTGTTTTTCTTTTTTCTGACGTCACAAGGTAAGAACAATTTTGGGGGAAATAGCATGAAAATGGTGTGATTGAAGTGACAAAATGTTATATGGCATGGATTGATGGATGTTGTTTGAAAAAGTTAAAGCAACATTTTTTGTGAAAAAACAGGATTGGTGCTCGCTCATATTGTTGATTTTGTATGAGAAACGTGAAGCATAACAAAGTGTTATATGTGGAGAGTATAAACAGATTTAACAATGGGAGACGTTACCCCGTCACTACACTTGTGCAAACAGTTGCCAAAACATGCACCTAAGCTGAAGAAGTACAGTGCAGAATGGGTTAAAGAAACCACCAACAAAATGTTTATGCCATGGCCCCAAGGCATTTCGCTATCTAACACAGACCTGCAACACATGATGACATATGTGAGGGAGCTTAAAGCAGCCACAGGATATAGCAACCCATCATATGAGTCACCTACACAAAGTAGGGAGGAAAGCCCAGAGAAAGACAGAGACAGAGATATTACCTCCAAAGTCCCGAGGGACAAGGAGAGGCGCAAGAACGAAAAAGGAGACCAAGCACAAGCAAGTACATCTCTAGATACGAGTAAAGAGGGAAAGAGATGGAAAGGAGATGAGGACAGGACTGATGAGATGGCATACACACAGAACGAATAGATGGGAGGTGAGATTTTATTGAAACTCAATGGTAAAGGCATTGAGGATATGAGACAAAAGGGAGAGCCAGACGATTCAAAAAGAAAAGAGAAGGAAAAGGAAAAAAGATTGAGAGACAAAGGAACTAAGTAAAAAGATAGGCAGAAACGACAGCAGTTATATCGTGAGGAGCAAAAAAGAAAAAGTTATCATAAGCAAAGAATAGCTAATGATCAGGACAGGCAGGAACAAAGGAGAATAGAAGAAGAAGAATGCAAGATATGAGAGAAGAGAATAAAAAGACAAAGGGATGAGGAAATACAAAGGGCAAATGAACAAAGAGATGCAAAGAAACAAGAAGAAGATAGGGTCATAGAGGAAGCAAGGAAGCGCAGAGAGTTCGATGACGACATAGAACGCAAGCGAAGACAGAGAGCACAGGAACTCGAATATCTGGAAAGGGAGGTTAAAAAACCTGATCCAGTAGTAGACTGGGAAGACATAGAAGAATTGTTTCCTGAGTACGATTTAGCACCAGGCATATCTAGGGCAAACCTGGAAGATGACTTCAACACCAGAAGCATCGGGGAGACGATTGATAGAATATATGATGAAAAGGGGCTAGAACAGGTACCACAAGGGAGAGGAGAGGACAAGCGTCTTGAGAGCACTCAGTTGTATGACACTGAGGATGCTTCCCGAAGTAGCAGAAAAAGAGAGCTGTCCCTACATAGGTTGACGCTAAAAAGGAATGAGGCAGATGAGAGGAGTTGCACAAGTTGGGCACAGACAATATCAGATGCAGAAAGAGAGGAATGTGAGGAAAGAGAAGATGATAGAAGATGCAGAAAACGCTTCTCTAGAGGAAAGGGAATAAGATGGTCAGATTCTAGTGGATCTGTACCAAAGACGTCAGAGTCAGCCACACAATCAGACAGACACGGGCGATTATCATACGGTCAGAGGGCGGTGTCTCCACCACCATATGTGAGCAGACTAGGTAGTCAGCGATGTGGGAATATTACCCCTGCAGTGGATAGAAAAATGGTGAGAGAGGAAAAGGAGTGCCATGTGATACAATTCACGCTACTCAAAAAAGGAGGAAAGAGGCCACAGTATATACCCTGGCCACACATGGATCGAGAAAATCTGAAAAATAAGCTTCCAATGTTGACATCGGGAGCCGGAAAATGGAAACATGAGCTGGAAAAGATGACAGGAGGGAACACGTTAGCTATCAGGGATATTAAGGGTCTTTTAATCACCATACTTGGTGATAGAGCTGACGATGTGTGGACACGTACAGGTCACCCTGGAGTGACTACAGTTAATACTGCGCATGATTTAGCTCTGTTTAACAATTGCAGTGCTGCAGTATGGAAAGCATTAATATTGCTATACCCGGATATTCAGACATGGGAGCTATAATGACACGTAAAATGAAGGAGTCAGAGGATCCTTTGCTTTACATCCAGAATTTCCAAGACACCTGGGTGCTGGAAACTCGCTAATCTTGGGTGAAATCCATACCCGTGTTTTACCATATATTATGCCAAGGGCTGCCATATCAGGTACAGAAGCAGCTCAAGAAAGTGGTCGGAATTGAGGCCAAACCGTGGTCTGAAATACAGTTGACCATAGCTCACTATTGCAGGCTGCTGCAAGAGAAGAATCTTAAAAAAGAGGCTGCACAAAAAGCTGAAGAGGCAAAATTAGTGCAGCAGAAATTGTCAAAATATGCCATTGAAGGGGCAATGATAACTAGCACAGACTGAACAAACATGCAGCAGGTCAATTATCAAGGGCAGGATCATCAAGGCAATAACAGGTTTTACCCCAGAGGAGAGGCTTTTGAGGAAGAGGATGGCAGAGTAATCAGGGAGGTTTCCAAGGTAATCAGGGAGGTTTTAAAGACATGCAAAATGGCAATCAGGATATGTCAAATGGGCAAATAATCAGACCACTGCCAATATGTTGGACGTGTGGGATGACAGGGCATTTAGCACGCACATGCAGAAGTCAAGGCATGGTGCAAAACGACCAAGAAACAAGAATAGGGATGGTGAATCCACCTGTGTTTTTACAGCAGGGTGGAAATGGAGTTGCACAAAATCACACGCACAAAATCACAAGGTGCAACAGCAAGCGCCGGGAGCACAGCAAAGCTTGCAACCTCAGAATATGACACATTTTCCACAAGGACAGTCTCAACAGTCGCCGATGCAACTGTTACAAACAATAAGTACAGGACAGCTACTGAATTCTGGAATAAGAAATAACACTGGTGATGGAGGAAGTCCATTCAGTCAACATGGACAAAGTTATACATGGACTAGGACAGCTCACTGGGAAACCTGATGTGTTCTATCCTATCAATGACACCAAACCCCCTTATAGGGGATGAAGAGTATTCTTTCTTAGTTGACACAGGTGCAACACGCTCGTGTACATGTGAAGGCAAGTTTTCTTTGTCCGGCGATGCCATAAATACTCAGGGCTTCACAGGAGCAACAAGTCATGTTCCTTTTACAAAAGAACTTCCAGTTTCCATAGGAGAATGTGACATGAATGTGCCACTGCTGTATTCAAGGCAAACCCCAGTGAATACATTGGGACGAGACCTAATGACGAAGTTAAAAATGGCAATCTAATTCACGGAGAAGGGCATAGTATGTTCAACACCAGGAATGCATTATTTGAACGTATGCAAAATGATTAGAGCATACACAGGACAAATAGCTATGAGAGCTGTTCCATTGGAACCAGAAATATTCGCGTATGGAGTGCGTATATTAATGTCATGGCTACCAGGCCTTACAAACAAACCAATGAGAACCCCAGATGAGTTTCTACTTAGGCTAAGAATACCTATGCATGAGGAAAAGGGAAAAGTGTTTCCCTTGCCAATGCATGCAGCCATAGTGCTATGAAAAATGTTGTTGATCGACGGTTGTAATGACAAAGGCAGACAATGGTTCACAGTAATCGCCATTGAGGAAGGATACAGACTGATTGACGTCACTGATCACGATCTGTTTGAAGAGCAAACAGGTGTAGATGAAACAACAGTTGAGGTTAATCTCATTTATTGGGTGAAAATGAATAAAAGAGAAGTGCCTCAGAGAATGATGCTGGCACAAAAACATCCTGAATATTTTGATGAAGACATGGCAAAGGTACCTGTCTCAGTGTGGACTACATGCCCTTATGACGTAGGCTTGTTGAAAGGAGTCAGAGAAGTAAAGATTTAATTGTAACCAGGAGCAATTTTACCAAAAGCACGACAGTATCCCATGTCTAGGGAAGCAGATGAAAGGATTTTCAAAACAATATCTGCTATGATGGAGCAGGGTATTTTAATGACGTCAGAGTCGTCATGCAACACTGCAGTTTACCCTATCAAAAAATCAAAGGGAGGGTCTTGGTGTTTAATCCAAGATCTGCACCCGATAAATGATATTGTAGAGGCCTAGTTCCCTCTAGTCCCTAACCCATCCACAATCCTATGTAAATACCCGTTGAGGCTACATATTTTATGGTGATTGACTTGGAAAACGCATTTTTCTCAATCCCATTGCACAAAGACTCGCAAGATTTGACATCATTCACGTTCAGACAAATGCATCTGAATAGTACAAGGTTACCTCAGGGATTCTGTGAGTCTCCTTCAATTTTAAACAGAGTCCTGCAGACGGATTTAAGCAATATTGCATAAGAGAGTGTTGTCTTTCAATATGTGGATGACATCTTAATTTGCAGCAGGATGGAGGAAACGTGCAGACACAATTCTATCCAGCAATTGACTGTATTGGCTGAGAAAGCATATAAAGTTGACAAAGAGAAGTTACAGTATTGTCAACAAGAAGTGCTGTACATAGGCCAGCTAATCTCACATGAGGGGAAAAGGGTTACCCATGAAAGGCCTGAAGCCATATTAAACACAGCCAAGCCACACACGATAAAACAAATGCAGAGTTTTCTAGGTTTATGCACTCATATCAGGGCATGGGTCTTTGACTACAGCTCTTATACCAAGCCCTTGTTACAAGCCCTAAAGAAAGCACATATGATGAAAGAGAAAATTGAGTGGACTGAAACCATGGAAGAAGGGTTTATCGAACTAAAAAAGGCCATTTGCATGGCACCAGTTTTAGGGATTCCCAATTATGCCGAAGAATTCTAACTGTTTTCACACATGAATGGCAGTGTTATGACAGCAGTATTCACACAGAGAACCACATTGGGGTATAAACCCCTGGCATACTACAGTGGAAATTTGGACCCAGTGATGAGAGGTCACTTTCCGTGCGAACAAAGTTTAGCTGCCGCAGCATTCGCCATAGAGAAGACTACCACCGTTGTGATGGGATGCTCAATGACATTATTCGTCGAGCACGCATTATTTGCCATTCTAGAGAAACCAAAAGGCACATTGACATCTCAGAGAGCTTCGGCTTATGAAGTGATCATATCAAATCCATTGATTAAAATAATTCGATGTAAGATAGTGAACCTAGCTATGTTTATAGCAGAGCCAGTCAGTGAAGGAGAGCCAATCCATGACTGCGCGAACTAGGACACATTTTATGATGAGATTGCCAGAGTGAAAGAAAATGCATTGGCAGAAGTAGAAATCGTCTTCATGATGATTCTTTGAGAATCGATTAAAATGATGGGCAGAGATATACAGGCACTGCTTTGATGAAGCACACGGCAAATGGAGAATTTCCAGTACTCATTAGTGCATGATTACCATCTCATTATTCAGCACAAGCTGCAGAATTACTGGCGTTGATACTTGCACTCGAGAATCACGCAGACCAGGAAGTGACAGTGTACAGTGACTCCGCCTATGTGACATCGACAGTGCACACATGCCTTGCATGCTGGAAAAGGAGGGGCTACCTCCGAGCGGATGGCATGCCAGTGCAGCACGCAGCCTTATTGGACCGGCTGATTAAGGCACTACATCTCCCAGTGGGCATAGCGGTCATGAAATATCCCACCCACATGAAAGAGACAGATTTTATCTCACGAGGAAACCAAGCAGCAGACACGGAAGCCAAGCGCGGGGTGACCAAAGACGAAATAACAATGAATGTGGAAATAACTGATGTGCATTAGAGAATGATTGTTGCACAAAGTGAACCTGAAGGTCACAGTAATATGGAGAAAACCCAGTTGATGGAGCTCCAAGGAGAGGCACGGCAGGAAGAGAAAAACATCTGGAAGCGGCAAGGGTGTTCTTTAAACCTCTGGCTTGTGGTGACAGGACAGCACTGGTAAACCGGTGATGCCTATAGCCTTATTGAAAATAGCACTGGAAGAGTTACACTATCCAGCGCACATGACAAAAGAGAATCTAGGAGCGACAATTGCCAAAGACTGGTTGATACCGAACTTGACAGAGCACGTTTCATTTTTTATGGTGAACTGTATAATCTGTCAACAGTTCACAGCTGGGCATCCACTACAAGTAGTTAGAGGAGTCATCCCAATGCCCAATGGATCTTTTCAGCACTTGCATGTCGGTTATGTCGATATGATTCAAGTATGTAATGGGTACAGGTACCTAATGGTTGTAGTGTGTCCATTCTCTAGATGGATAGAAGCAGGTCCATGTACACACCCAGACTCTACCTGTCTAGCCAAATTTCTGGGGAGGGAGGTATTTCCCAGAAGGGGAGTATGTGAGGTCATGAGGTCAGACAATGGACATCACTTTGTTAACGCAGTATTTGAACAGATAAGCATGTTGCTCGGTATAAAGCACAAGTTTTCTTCTGCGTATCATCCTCAAGGAAAAGGAATATGTGAGAAGCTCAATGGCTTTTTAAAGGAAAGCTTAGCCAAGTTGAAGCTTACTCTAAAGAAGGGATGGCTACGCTGCCTTCCACTGGCACTGTACGCGCTCAGAAACCAGCATGGTTATGACCACCATCTCACGCCGCATGAAATCATGACATGCACAAGAATAAACATGCCACTAACTCACCTTGAGATAGAACTAGATGTGATGCTCAGCCAACAAAGGATGTGTTAAGATCAGAAATGCAAAATTACTTGAATTGCATGACATCTTATCTTACTGTAATTTCAGGATAGCTGCAGCGACGACAAAAAGGGTGCAGGGCAGCACAGAACACAGAAGGAGATTCTACAACAGGCCAAGTTCAGGGTTTACGTGTACAACAATTGTTCACTGGGCCACGGTCCTGGTGAGAAACCGCATGAGAAAAAAGTGGGACGAGCCAAGGTTCAACGGTCCATTCAGAGTGGAGGACGTCACTCCCTCGGCAGTCAAGTTACAGGGAAGAAGAGCTTGAGTCTTTTTGGGTGACATCCAGCTATACATTGGAGAAGACTCTCTGCTCTCACCCCAATGCGTAGAGACCACAGACAATGGGGAAGAACTACAGCACGTAAAGACGAGATCCATGACATGGAAGAAGGACGCATGACCAGCAAAGCAAAGGCAAAGAACTTTTGTGCAAAGTTGTGGCTTCATTTTGGACATTTCCTCTGAGCAAAATAAGGGGATAAGGACATAAAAACACAGATACTCTATGCATCCTAGTTTCAGGTTGAAGAGGAAAATTGCATGCATAAACCACAACATAGTCTGTTGACTTTGAACTTTGGACTGAGGCATACTGAAGCCTTGATAAGAAAAGATATGCCAAATTTTGATCGAGGACATATAAATTGGAAGAGAATACAGTATCCTGACTCTTTTAACACAGAAGCCTTATTTGGACTCACTTATGGTGTCACGCAATAGTGACATCACTAAGGACGTTTTGATCTATTTCGATTTAGTACTGAGGTCATAACCATCGTTAATGGGAAGGCTCACTAACATCACCGAATTTCTTCAGGACCTGAAAATGAAAAGACAATAAGAAGGCTGCTCATCGTGATTGCCGAGCAGTTCCTTTTGCTTCCAGAGTAAAGCGAAGACATGACAAATGTCCCTGTCACCAGAAGATAGCAGACTAGCAAGCAATGTGTTTTTTCACCTAATTGAGGACTTTCGAGAGTTTATGGGGAGACCTGCCAGTGTTGATGTCCTCACTTTCATCAGAGACCCAGCAAACTCTACACATTTGAGCATGCTCCTGCATGGTATTGTAGAGCAGGTCGAACTTTCTAATCATCATCAGAATTATCGAAGAAGATTGTAAACTTTCCGTCGAGGGAAAGATTGCGAAGGTGTTGCCAGAGGACTTCACTCCTGCTTATGCTGACAACGAAACAGCATGTCTTCTGGAGTGAAGCAAATAAGAGGCATCGACTGGGAGCTTGTTTATTTTGAACACGCAAATTAAGAGACTTGCTGAACTTATTACCTTATTTGACATTTTCGTATACGGAAAAGAGAACTGTTTCCAGAGACAAGAGACAATCTATTATTCAGGCAAAGAAAATAATTGTTCCAATATCTGCAACCTACAAGCGGAAACAGCAGATCCCAGATATAACAACATTACCTAGAATGTATTAAAGAGTTAGTCTTATTTCCTTAGATGATCGAGATGGGCAACCAAAATAGTAATCTTGTCCTCCCTCAGGAGGAGAGACACTCGTATTGGAACAGAAATAAGTGTTGTAAATTAACCTATAAGTGAATTATTTACCTATGCATAGTGTTCATTATTGTGTTATTGTCACTGACGATTCCAACTCCATTTTTTATTGGTTCACAGAGCATTCCGATTCCAGTGCACCCACCTAATGATGTATGCATGGCTCCTACAAAGGTGTCCAGACCTTACATAGTCATTTCAGTCCCTAGAAGGTCTGATAGAGGAATGAATGAACTTGAGATGCATTTGATGAGCAATAATACACACACACTTGTGGTAACAAACAAAATGAACCACCAGAGACAGGGTCGGCAGAGCAAGCATGAGAGGGGGTTAATGAAAAACACAAACACGCAAACGATGAGTGAATATACACCTGGTCTGGTGTCAATAACTACAGAACCACAGTCCAAAGAATGGGATAAGTGTGGACAACCAACGATGAGAAGTTCCACACAACGTGAAGCCAAAAGACAAATGGAGAAAGCTGCACTTTTAAAGAGACAAGGGGAGTTGTAGAATAAACAAACAGAGACAGCATTGACAAGCACCCCTAATCCAGCAATGAAAGGGGCAAGTACAAGTCCTGCAAAACTATCACATGCAGAGATGATAGCCATCAATTTGGCCGGTCATAGACAAAGCCAGGGAAAGACACAGAGATAAAGAAGAGCTAACAGAGCTTTCTACTATTCAGGAAACCCGGGTGGAGATACCTGAGAATCCTCCAGCAAGAAGAAGCTATATGGATGCGGTCAAGAATGTGATTATAGCAAACTACAGAAAAACCTTAAGAATCAGAAGAGACACACAAGAAGACAACAACGAAATAAACGATTACCTGAACAGCAAAGCACACTTGGGAAATAACATATGGTACCAACATATGAAAGAAGTTGGACGACAAACTTCCGAGGAAGAATGCTTTGTTTGTTCACTCCTACCTTACAGCATGTCAAAAATCTTTGTAGCTATTGAAATAGATGTGCAGAAAGCACACTGCCTGTCACATATAGCAATGTGCAAGACCAGAGGTCAGTTCATGGGACCTGATGCTTCTCTCAAATGGTCAACTGAAGCAACTGATCCAAATGAAGACTATTATGTCCAGGACATAAAGACAAGAAACAATGGACAAAGAACATTGTGATCAGATATTAGAAGCCTGGATTTAAAGGAGCAGAGATCAGAAGAGAGACAAACCAAAGACTGAACGTTCAAGGAAAAGCTCCGAAGAAGCTCAGAGGTGGAAGAACAGAGGACAAATGCAAATTTGGGGAACAGTGCTTTCACCAGACGGATGGGAGAAAGGAGTAGTGATCTGCAGAGCATAGATGGAATTCGGTGATTACCAGCCCACCATCGACATAGTATGAATTGGATGAAAGCCACTATGGCCAAGACTTGCAAAACTATTGACATGGGTTGAGGACAGGGGAGGACCCTTGCAGATAATGCAAATGGAGAGCCCAAAATTCCCAAATTTCTGCTTCTAGAATAATGACACAAGGAAAAAGGGGGAGAATCAGAACTGTGGACGAGTTTTTGACATCCTAGGAATGGTACATGGTACTACAGTGATCATGGATCATTATTGGGCATGTGGATCCAAAGCATATATCAGGCTGCCAAAGAACTAGGGAGGTATATGCACACTGGTGAATGTCCATGTTCCAGCGTTGGTGATTCCAAAACGTGATTTGAATATTGACAGTTTCCCGAAAGCAGGCGCTCACCTACGAGAGAAGAGATCTATGGAGTTTATGAAGAGAATGAAAAGGGAGAATTATTTCTCTGCAAAATCCATAGAAGCTTTTGATGCTATCCCATATGAACATAGATTGTTCAGTCAGACTTCTTCAGTGTTCACCTTGATCTTGATGCCAAGAGTTCAGGTTGGAGCAAGTACTAAATGGCTGCAGATAAACATATGGGAGTTACTGCAGACCATCAACATGACCATAAAAGGATGCAATGCAATCAAGGAAGAGTTAAGGGCGATTCGACTAATGACTCTCCAGAACATATATGTCCTTAAAATGATCACAGATACGGATGGAGATGTTTGTGCATACATTGGAGAATCATGTTGCACCTTCCTACCTTCACACGATGACGAAATTTGAACTTTAACAGAAGCCATAGGTATGCTGACAAACCACAGAATCAGATGAATGATGAAGTCGATGAAGTTGATGACGACAGCCGGTTTGGATTACTGTTCTCATGGGTTCCACAATGGATGGCAGATGCATTCAAATTCCTAGGAGCCCTGCTAGTGATGATATTGCTTGGAGTCTGTGTTATCAAGATAATAATATATCACTGCCAGAAAACTGCAAAAAAGGCCATTGGGGTGAAGATCATGATTGATGTCGAGTCAGGATGGCAACCCAAGGACCTGGCTGATGAAGAAATAAGAGACTTTGTGAAAGCCAGCAGTTATGCACCAGAAGGAACAAAGTTTTGGTATCCAAGGAAACACAGAAATTATGTGGGAAGATGGATCTATTGTAGTCCAAGTGGAACATGTCAGTTAATGACATGGATCAAAGATGAGCGCGTAAGAACAGCAGGAGGCTTAAAAGGAGTCATAAAGATATGGACCCCAAAGAGATATTTCTTCAGACCTCTATGTTTGGATCCAGATGAAGAAATAAAGATGGATACAAAAGAAGAAGTGAGAGTGGTTGATGAATCGCCCAGAGGGGGGAGTGAAGAGGAAGTGGCAAGCACGATTTGCACTTCTGCCTCCCATTTTGAAGTACCAGGAACATTCACGCTGAAATATGTGACATATGATGAGCAAATAAGCCAGCAGAGAGCCGCAGTTGGGCTCTGTCTAGTACCTATCAGAATAAGAGCACCTATTGAAGTACTGACACCTAAGGAATCCTGGACAGTAAGGTACCCATTGAGAAAACCATATCGACAAGTGAGACAGAATGACGATTGTCAGAATGTAATACCCAAAGAAGCTAAAAAGCTACTGAAGGAAGACGAATGATGACGTTATAAGAACCCGGACTGACTCACATATAGAAGATATAACGACCTGAGAATGATAATAAATGAGACGAAACACCATGGAAAAGTGACATCCTAAGCCTAAATTTAAACAATTAATGTCAAGATTTCAGAAACTTGTGCCATGTGCACAATGAAGATATTCAGTTAGTTTAAACGTGTACATGTGCAAAGTAACTGCAAGAAGCACAGAAATTGTGAGGCTTGCTTATGCTTAGTAGTAAGAAAGATTGTGGCAAGTGCCACGTGTACATATGGCTACCTCAAGAAAGCACTTTATATAAGTATACTTCCACTACGCACAAGAGCAGAATCAACCAAAGGGTACTAAAGGTCTCAAGAAGAGAGTTTCACAGCAAACAAATCGAAAATTAAAGATGGAGAGAAACTCATACAAAGGTAACCATGCCAAGAAGCCAAGGTTGTATCGTCTGAAATAGGCCGACAGTGAATACAATTAAAGAGAAGAAGAACAGAGTATCCTGTTCAAGGAAGGTCAAGATAAGCCACAGATGGCAGATGACTGGCAGAATTAAATCAAATATACGAAATTGCATGAAGGAAAGGGCGATTTCACAGTATCGGAATCACGTGACCAGACAAGCAGGAAGGGATGAAACTTTCACACCTACGCATGGACCTTTGCATTGTCCAGACGCCTTAACTTTCCCAGACCAAGAAGCAGACTCGAGGTCAACGACAAAGAAAAACTATTGGACACATGACCATTGAGGTGATGAGTGATTGTAACAATAATTGGAGGGAGGCTGGGGTGCAGACAAACTCCCTGCACCTGGCCACCTATTCTGCATGCTGCTAAGCGCAAGTGGAAAAGTGTGAGTGGGGTTGATGCCAACCCAATCATACTGGACCATGTAATCGAGGGTCCTATAGTTAGTAGAACCAATGAGAAGTCGTACTTTTAGTGACGTTTACAGTAGCCATTTTGAAGGAAGGACTTAGTTGCCCCACATGACATTGTTTATCCAATCCCCTCTCCCCGTTACCATATACAGATTTAGTACCTATATTAAAGTTACCTTCCAAGAACCAATCAAGTTACATGCTAAGTTTTAAGAGTTACATGTCAATGATGATGAGTTTTTGATATAAATGTTATGTTTTTTCTGAAATTAATTGGAGTTGAAGAGAGAAGGAAGCTCGAGCGATTGCTGATATTCATTAAACTCCCCGTTTTTTGTACTTGTCATTAAACAGCTTCCCTTTGCCAAACTATTGAGTTGTCATTATTGATTTGGTGCAATAGCACGAATCTGCATCCCCATCCATTTCAAGGGTGCTGCTGCTCATCTTAATGTGCTGTTTGGAAACCCCCAGTCCTATGGGCCGGCTGGGGTCCATCCTGCACACCTGACCATACCCCGCAGGCGGCCCACACCACAGAGGACCCACCAACACCTGTGACCATACCGCGGAGGCAGCCCACACCACAGGGGACCCACCAACACGTGTGCCCATGCCCTGCAGGCAGACCACACCACAGGGGACCCATCCAACCCCTGACCATACCCCACAGGCAGCCCACACCAAAGGGGACCCCCTCAACACATCAGACCATACCCCAGAGGCAGCCCACACCCCAGGGGACCCCCCAAAACCTGTGACCATACCCCGCAGGCAGCACACACCACAGGGGACCCACCAACACCTATGCCCATACCCCGCAGGCAGCCCACAACACAGGGGACCCCCAACACCCCTCACCCTACCCTGCAGGCATCCGACACCACAGGGGACCCACCAACACCCGTGCCCATACCCCACAGGCAGCCCACACCACAGAGGGCACCCCCAACACCCCTGACCATACCCCGCAGGCAGCCCACACTACAGGGGACCCACCAACACCAGTTCCCATACCCCGCAGGCAGCCCACACCACAGGGGACCTCCCAACACACCTGACCGCACCCCAGAGGCAGCCTACACCACAGGGGGCCCCCAACACCTGTGACCATACCCCGCAGGCAGCCCACACCACAGGGGACCCACCAACACCTGTGACCATACCCCACAGGCAGCCCACACCACAGGGGAGACACCAACACCTGTGCCCATGCACCACAGGCATCCCACACCACAGGGGACCCATCCAACACCCCTGACCATACCCCGCAGGCAGCCCACACAAAAGGGGACCCACAATACCCCTGACCATACCCCAGAGGCAGCCCACACCACAGGAGACCCACCAACACCCATGCCCATACCCTGCAGGCAGCCCACACCACAGGGGACCCATCAACACCCGTGCCCATATCCCACAGGCAGCCCAGACCACAGGGGACCCCCCAACACCCCTGACCATACCCCGCAGGCAGCCCACACTACAGGGGAAACATCAACACCTGTGCCCATACCCCGCAGGCAGCCCACACCACAGGGGACCCCCCAACACTCCTGACCATATTGTGCAGGCTGCCCACTCCACAGGGGACCCACCAACACCTGTGCCCATACCCCACAGGCAGTCCAAACCACAGGGGACCCCCCAACATCCCTGACCATACCCGAAGGCAGCCCACACCACACAGGACCCCCCAACACCTGTGCCCATACCCCACAGGCAGCCCACACCACAGGAGACCTCCCAACACCCCTGAACATACCCTGCAGGCAGCCCACACCACAGGGGACACACAAACGCCCATGCCCATACCCCACAAGCAGCCCACACCACAGAGGACCCCCCCAACACCCCTTACCATTCCCTGCAGGCAGCCCACACCACAGGGGATCCCCCAACACCCCTATGAAGAGGAAGTGCCAAGCACGATTCGCACTCCTGCCTCCTTTTTTGAAGAACCAGGAACATTCACGCCGAAATATGTGATGTATGATGAGCTAATAAACCAGCAGAGACTCACAGTTGGGCTCTTTCCAGTACCTATCAGAATAACAGCACCTATTGAAGTACCGACACCTAAGAAATCCTGGACAGTAAGGTACCCATTGAGAAAACCATATCGACAAGTGAGACAGAATGACGATTGTCAGAATGTAATACCAGAAGTAGCTAAGATGCTGCTGAAGGAAGACGAATGATGATGTTATAAGAACCCGGACTGACTCACATATTGTCATGATGCCTGCCCCCGGAAGACCAGACCAGGCCCAGCAGCCCCGGAAGCAGGCATCATGCCACTTGGAGCATGCCCAAAAGCCCCAGTTAGGGGCTGTTTGGGTACAGTCCTGGCGCCTATGGCGCCAGGCTCATAAAGATAAAGTCAGTCCTGGCGCCATGGGCACCAGGCTCATTATTGATAACTTACCTGAAGCAGACCATGCTGCATACTCACCTGAGGCAGACCATGCTGCATGAAGACTCAAGCCAAATGAGGCTTAGGAGGGACTATTTTACTGAAGGGACCATTTTGTTACTTGGGTGGGGCTGTGGAAGAATACTTACCTGGATCTTCTTCCAAGCTATTTAAACCACGCCCGGACAGCCACACGTGCTTCGCGTTATTCTGCTTGCTGCAGCGTAACGCTCACCGTGTTTTCAGCAGCTCCAGTCTTCGGCCACGCCCGCTTCAGTCCTGGGACTCCTGAAACAAGAAGACAAAAAGGATAAAGGTTAGAACAGGAGTTTTAACTTTAATCCTAACCTGAATCCTGATCCATTTCGCCACGGAACTGAAAGACAGAAGTCTTTGAAGCATCGCTTCGCATTCCTGCGGTGCTGCGCTGAACTCACCTGCTTGGCGGTACTTCAGCATTCCATCATGCTCTCTCCATCTCGCGGCCACCCTCCGACACCTAAGGAGACAAAGACAGCAAGGTGAGCATGGGGACTCTCTAAGGCCATACAAGCTACACCAAGGACTTACCTGATTTACCACGGGAGGTACTCACCTCATTTTGGGTCGGCGCAGTCAACTCTGCTTCATCGCCGTACCCCGGCCCCTAAGGGGAGAAAGCAAGGACAATACCAGTTATCCCCCACAAAACTTACCTGATTTACCACGGGGGTCCCACCTCATCTCGGGTCGGCACAGTCAACTCTGCTTCATCGCCGTACCCCGGCCCCTAAGGGGAAAAACACAATAGACTTACCTGAATCTTACCGAGTGCCATTTGGAAATCTTTGAGTGGATTAATCGGCAACCTGCAAGGAATCGGACAAAGTGAAGAGCAGACATTTGAACTCTTATGAACAATTGGGCTTTAGAGTCAATACTGGAACTCACCAATTCCTCTACGCCAGTGAAGTAACTGGTCATCAACGCGCCCCTGCGGTCGACGCAGGATGGAGAGCTCATCCTTCCAAACCATCAGGTGAGACAAAGGAGGGGACATCAAGAGTGATCAGTGGGAAGACAACGGGAGTGGGGAAGGTGGGTTGACACTCAATTCCACGGGTGGTTAATTCCTCTTCTCCTTTGCAGAAGAATATTCTTGCGAGCCAGACAAACTAGGCTGAGCGGGCCAGTCCAGTCAGTCATCTCGGCGCTACACGTCACGCTGGTGGAAATAACAGCGGCCCAGTTCCGGTCGACGCCCCCGTGGGAACCAGGTGAGCGTAACAGAACACGAAGCCTACCCACAAATACCCGCCTGGGCGTCATGGAGACCTTGGAAACTGATCAGTTGGCCCAATTATTATGGGAATTAAGGGCCGAAGTGCATTCCACCCGCCAAGAAACCAATGCCCTCAGGAGGGAGCTGATAGTGTCAAAAGAACAAACTGATGAGTTGGCCAGACAACTATTACAGAGCCAGGCTGGACAAACACCTCTACCAGGACTTGGGGCAAGTCCAGCTCCTGTAACATCGAGTAACCCGGTGCAGATAAATTTACCTGGAGCCGTTCCTTTGGCTCCGCCTGAACGCTTTGCCGGAGACCCAAAAGGGTTTGCAACATTCATGAATCAATGCTGCTTGCACTTTTTATATAGACCTGGAGCTTTCCCAAACGATCAGGCCAAGGTAGCCTTTGTACTGTCATATCTCAGCGGCAGTGCAGCGGATTGGTCCATTCCACTAGTTAACCAGGATGATCCGATTCTTCGAGATTTCCAGGGTTTTCGAACATGCATGGAAAGACTATTCGCCCGACACTCCCGCGGACAGGCTTTGGACAACGCACATTTATCCCTACGTCAAGGTAGCCAGGATCTTTTATCTTACATTGCAACTTTCAATAGATTAGTAGTGGAAACCGAATGGCCTGAAGCCAAGCGAATCACATTATTCCATTGAAGACTTCGAGGAGAACTCAAAGATGTTTTGGCCCAAATCGTGAACCCGCCTCAAGTCTGTGCTGAATATATAGATCTAGTGGTCCAGCTCGATCACAGACTTCAAACCAGGAAGGCTGACCGAACCAAATTTGAGAACAGGGTGTTGGTTAAAACCCACGTAAGCTCCAAGGGAGTAGATGTCTCAGAACCAATGCAAATCGGGGGGGTTAAAGGACCCCTAACCCAAAAAGAGAGAGATAGAAGACGGCAACTGCAATTATGTTTATATTGCGGAACTGCTGGTCATTTTCTTCGGAACTGCCCTGTAAAACCACCCAAGAAAGTTATAGGAGCAGCAGACGAAAACCATGTGAAATCTGACTCGGGAAACGACCACGCCCGGCAAGCGTAGAGGTCTGCTTGCCGAGCTTAAAGAAGGACACTCTGACCTCGCATTTCACCATACCCATGGTCCTTGTAGATCCAGAGCAGCCATCACGCATGCACGCGGTAAAGGCGTACGTAGACAGTGGAGCCATAGGAAATTACTTGGACTGGGAATTGGCTACCAGGATGAATCTATCTCTCACCCGCAAGACCACGGCGATGTTGTCACCACTGTAGATGGAACGGAAATTGCCTCTGGACCCGTAACTCATTCCACTGCAGAGATGACATTGCTGAGTCAAGATGGGCATCGAGAGGCTATGATGTTTGACTTAATTAAGACCCCACAGTTTCAGCTGATACTGGGGATACCTTGGTTGGAAAAACATAATGCCTGTATTGATTGGCGAGAGAAGAGACTAACCTTCCCAGAATGTGCTCACACCTGCTACCCAAGGAAAACTCAAAACTCAGTCCTGGCCCCAGTAATTCCAGTAGCCATGCAATTACTTGTTGAATACCAAGACTTTCAGGATGTCTTCCAAAAGGAACAGGCATCACCTTACCACCTCACAGATCGTATGATTGTCAAATAGATCTTGTACCTGGAGCACAACCACCTTGCAGCAGAATCTATGCCCTTACGGAACCCGAAAATCTTCATTTGCGCCAGTACCTAGACCAGTACCTTGCTAATGGCTTCATTCGCCCGTCCAAATCCCCTGCATCTTCAGCTTTGTTCTTCGTACCGAAAAAGGAAGGCGACCTTAGAACATGTGTATACTACCGCGCACTGAATCAGATAACCATCAAGAATCGATACCCAGTGCCTTTGATCCCAGAACTACTAGACCAGGTGAAGGACGCTTGTATATACACGAAACTAGACCTTCGGGGGACATATCATCTGGTACGTGTCAAAGAGGGTGACGAATGGAAGGCTGCTTTTCGCACCAAGTACAGACTATTTGAGTACCAGGTGATGCCCTTCGGACTATGCAATGCACCAGCAGCCTTCCAGTTCTTCATGAACGATGTCCTCCGAGAGCTTATCGACGTTTGTGTGGTCGTTTACATCGACGACATCTTAGTATACTCTTTATCAGAATATGAGCATGTAAAACACGTCCGAGCAGTCCTAGAGAAGTTACGCCAGCATAAATTATATGCTAAACTGGAAAAATGCATCTTCCACACTACGGAAGTGGAATTTCTTGGATTTATTCTGACCCCGAGAGGAATCCGGATGGATACACGAAAAGTGGATGCCATTCTTAATTGGCCTTCGCCAAGTTCAATCAAAGGAGTTCAAAGCATGCTTGGCTTTGCCAATTTCTACCGCAGGTTTATCCCAGACTTCTCGCACATTGTACATCCCATCACAACACTATTGCGAAAAAAAAAACGCTTTGTGTGGACAGAGGAAGCCGAGAACGCCTTCCAAGAGTTAAAAGCTAAATTCACATCTGCTCCCATATTAAGACACCCGCGCCCCGAGCTTCCCTACATAGTGGAAACAGATGCATCCAGTTCAGCCATGGGAGCAGTCCTTTCCCAAAAGGATCCCGGAACTAACCAGCTTCACCCAGTGGCGTTTTGGTCAAGAAAATTTTCAGCCCCCGAATTAAACTATGCCATAACCGACAAGGAGCTGCTGGCCATCAAGTCCGCCTTCAAGGCTTGGCGGCACTATCTACTGGGTGCCAGACATACCATCACGGTCATCACCGATCACCGCAACTTACAATACCTAAAGACAGCCAAAGCCCAATCTTCGCGCCAACTCCGTTGGGCATTGTTCTTCGCCGAGTTTGATTTTGTAATAACCTATCGACCAGGTTGTAAGAATGGTAAAGCAGACGCCTTGTCCCGGATTGGAATGAGAGAAGCAGAAATAACTTTAGAACCCGTACCCATAATTCCGGAACAGAGAATCCTTGGCTTGACTTCCATACAGACACTGGAGAACATTCAAAACAAGATCCACCAACTCTTTGATTCCGTTGTCCTACAGGACTGGGCAAAGAAAGGTCCAGAGTACTCTGTCATTGATGATTTACCTTATTACCAACGCCGGCTATTTTTACTGCAAAAGGAACTACAGGAACTTGTCATTTCCCATTACCATGACACCTTAATAGAAGGGCATCCGGGTATTGCAAAAACCGAAGCTAAAATTAGGAAGCAATTTTGGTGGCCTACCTGGCGAAAGGATGTCAAGTCATTTGTCATGTCTTGTGGCATTTGTGCACAAAATAAAGGGCAAAAGAATAAACCTGCTGGATTATTGCAACCATTAGACATACCACCTACCCCTTGGCATACCTTGTCATTAGACTTCATCACGGATTTACCCCCGTACCAAGGTTACAATACCATTCTAGTTATTGTAGATCTTTTTTCTAAAATGGCCCACTTCATTCCTTTAAAAGGGATACCTTCAGCTTCAATCCTGGCCAAGCAATTCCTTGAAAATGTTGTCCGCCTGCATGGCTTTCCTTCAGTGTTAATTTCAGATCGGGGCAGTCAATTCATTTCACATTTTTGGAGCTAATGCTGCCATCTGGCACAAATTGATGTTAGGCTTTCGACCAGTCACCACCCTCAGACCGACGGTCAAACGGAGAGGACCAGCCAGACTCTTGAACAGTACCTCCGTTGTATGCTACATCAGTCTGAGGGGAATTGGAAAGACATTCTGTGGATCGCAGAGTATGCGTACAATAAATCCGTACACTCAGGAACTGGACAAAGTCCTTTTTTTACCAATTATGGGCACCATCCTCGAACCTCGGATTTGGACTCACCCCAGCATTTAGAGATGCCCGCAGTGGACCATCTCCACGCTGTTATTACACAAGCCTTTAAAGAAGCAACCATCCATTTGCAAAAGGCTAAGGAAAAATACAAAAAGGATGCGGATCAGCACAGAAGTGAAGCTCCTCAATACCAAATAGGGGACCAAGTATGGTTAACCACTAAGCACTTACCACTCAAGGGGACTCGGACCTTTAACCCCAGGTATTTGGGACCTTTTTCTGTCAAGGCAATTATTAACCCAGTGGCCGTCAAGTTGGACCTGCCTGCTCATATGCGAATCCATCCCGTTTTCCACGTGCCTCTTTTGAAGCCAGTGCAACCAGGAACAAGGCTAACCACTCCACCTGAACCTATCCTCATAAACGGGGAGCCCGAGTTCGAAGTCAAGAATATTTTGGACTCAAAAAGAGTGAGATCAAAACTCTTTTACCTAATTGACTGGAAAGGTTATGGTCCACAGGATAGGTCTTGGGAACCTAGTGACCCCGTGCATGCACCTTGTTTAGTGAAGAGGTTCCATCGGGAATTTCCAGACAAACCACGGCCAAGGGGGAGAACGACTTTAGGAGGGGCCTTGAGGGGGAGTGCTGTCATGATGCCTGCCCCCGGAAGACCAGACCAGGCCCAGCAGCCCCGGAAGCAGGCATCATGCCACTTGGAGCATGCCCAAAAGCCCCAGTTAGGGGCTTTTTGGGTACAGTCCTGGCGCCTATGGCACCAGGCTCATAAAGATAAAGTCAGTCCTGGCGCCATGGGCGCCAGGCTCATTATTGATAACTTACCTGAAGCAGACCATGCTGCATACTCACCTGAGGCAGACCATGCTGCATGAAGACTCAAGCCAAATGAGGCTTAGGAGGGACTATTTTACTGAAGGGACTATTTTGTTACTTGGGTGGGGCTGTGGAAGAATACTTACCTGGATCTTCTTCCAAGGCTATTTAAACCACGCCCGGACAGCCACACGTGCTTCGCGTTATTCTGCTTGCTGCAGCGTAACGCTCACCGTGTTTTCAGCAGCTCCAGTCTTCAGCCACGCCCGCTTCAGTCCTGGGACTCCTGAAACAAGAAGACAAAAAGGATAAAGGTTAGAAGTTTTAACTTTAATCCTTACCTGAATCCTGATCCATTTCGCCACGGAACTGAAAGACAGAAGTCTTTGAAGCATCGCTTCGCATTCCTACGGTACCGCGCTGAACCCACCAGCTTCACGGTACTTCAGCATTCCATCACGCTCTCTCCAACTCGCGGCCGCCCTCCGACACCTAAGGAGACAAAGACAGCAAGGTGAGCAAGGGGACTCTCTAAGGCATACAAGCTACCCCCAAGGACTTACCTGATTTACCACGGGAGGTACTCACCTCATTTCGGGTCGGCACAGTCAACTCTGCTTCATCGCCGTACCCTGGCCCCTAAGGGGAGAAAGCAAGGACAATACCAGTTACCCCCCACAAAACTTACCTGATTTACCACGGGGGTACCACCTCATCTCGGGTCGGCACAGTCAACTCTGCTTCATCGCCGTACCCCGGCCCCTAAGGGGAAAAACACAATAGACTTACCTGAATCTTACCGAGTGCCATTTGGAAATCTTCGAGTGGATTAATCGGCAACCTGCAAGGAATCGGACAGAGTGAAGAGCAGACATTTGAACTGTTATGAACAATTGGACTTTAGAGTCAATATTGGAACTCACCAATTCCTCTAAGCCAGTGAAGTAACTGGTCATCAATGCGCCCCTGCAGACGACGCAGGATGGAGAGCTCATCCTTCCAAACCATCAGGTGAGACTAAGGAGGGGACATCAAGAGTGATCAGTGGGAAGACAACGGGAGTGGGGAAGGTGGGTTGACACTCAATTCCACGGGTGGTTAATTCCTCTTCTCCTTTGCAGAAGAATATTCTTGCGAGCCAGACAAACTAGGCTGAGCAGGCCAGTCCAGTCAGTCATCTCGGCGCTACACGTCACGCTGGTGGAAATAACAGCGGCCCAGTTCCGGTCGACGCCCCCGTGGGAACCAGGTAAGCGTAACACATATAGAAGATATAACGACCTGAGAATGATAATAAATGAGACGAAACACCATGGAAAAGTGACATCCTAAGCCTAAATTTAAACAATTAATGTCAAGATTTCAGAAACTTGTGCCATGTGCACAATGAAGATATTCAGTTAGTTTAAACGTGTACATATGCAAAGTAACTGCAAGAAGCACAGAAATTGTGAGGCTTGCTTATGCTTAGTAGTAAGAAAGATTGTGGCAAGTGCCACCTGTACATATGGCTACCTCAAGAAAGCACTTTATATAAGTATACTTCCACTAAGCACAAGCACAGAATCAACCAAAGGTCTCAAGAAGAGGGTTTTGCAGCAAACAAATCGGGAATTAAAGACGCAGTTAAACTCAGACGAAGGTAACCATGCCAAGAAGCCAAGGTTATATCTTCTGAAATAGGCCAACAGTGGATACATTTAAAGAGAATAAGAACAGAGTATCCTGGTCAGGGAAGGTCAAGATAAGCCACAGATGCCAGACGACTGGCAGAATTAAATCAAATATATGAAATTGCATGAAGGAAAGGCCAATTTCACGGTGTCGGAATAACGTGACCAGACAAGCAGGAAGGGATGAAATTTTCACACCTATGCATGGACCTCTGCCATGCCCAGACGCCTTAACTTTCCCAGACCAAGAACAGATTCGAGGCCAGCCACAAAGAAATAATTGACACATGACCACTGAGGTGATGACTGATTGTAACAATAATTGGACGGAGGCTCGGGTGCAGATAAACTCCCTGCACCTGGCCGGCTGTTCTGCACGCTACTAAGCGCAAGTGGGAAAGTATGAGTGGATTTACTGCCTGCCCAATCATAGTGGACCATGTAATCTAAATAGTTAGTAGAAAAAATGAGACGTTGTACTTTTAGTGATGTTTACAGCAGCCATTTTGAAGAAAGGGCTTAGTTGCCCCACATGACATTGTTTATCCAATCCCCTCTCCCTGTCAACATACACAGATATAGTACCTATATTAAAGTTACCTTCCTAGAACCAATCAAGTTGCATGCTAAGTTTTAAGAGTTACACATCAGCGATGACGAGTTTTTGGTATAAATGTTATGTTTTTTCTGAAATTAAATGGAGTTGAAGCGAGAAGGAAGATCGAGCGATTGCTGATATTCATTGAACTCCCTGTTTTTTGTACTTGTCATTAAACAGACTCCCTTTGCCAAACTATTGACTTGTCATTATTGATTTGGTGCAAGAGTACAAATCTACCCAGCACCCATGCCCATACCCCACATGCAGCCCACACCACAGGTGACCCAACACCCCTGACCGCACCCTGCAGGCAGCCCACACCACAGGGGACCACCCAACACCCCTGACTATAACCCGCAGGCAGCCCACACCACAGGGTTCTCCCAACACCCGTGACAATACTCCAGAGGCAGCTCACACCACAGGGGACCCACCAACACCCATGCCCATGCCCCGCAGGCAGCCCACACCACAGGGGTCCCCCCACCACCCCTGACCATACCCAGCAGGCAGCCCACACCACAGGGGGGCCCACCAACACCCAAATCATGTCCCCCCACCAGTGACGGCAACATGCAAGCAGGCCCAAGCTCATGCCCCCCTACCAGTGACAGCAACCTCCCACCTGACACACATCCCCCAAACACATTGTCCCAACATGCAATAATGTATGAAATGTCCACAAAAATTACACCACATGCTTCCCCCCCACAGTGCAACTCAACACCCATCCATGTATCATACTCCTCAGTACATGCCCCATGCCATGTGAATCACAATTCATCACATGCATGTTTGCACACACATCACCAACATTAATGAACAGCAGGGACACGTAATGTAGCAAGTGAAGAGTGACACATGCACCAAACCATTGAGAGCAGACACATCTTTGATTAGAAGCAATCCAAATTATTAAAAATCTAAATCCACACAAACTGAAAGACAACCATGAAAAAGCAAATATGAACATAATGCAAACAAAAGTGAAATATCCCCCCAAAAAATGTGATGATGTAAATGGTAAAATTTAAAAAGTGGTCTATGTCCAGTGAATGTCCTCAGAAATAAATTTAAAAAAAAAAACATTTCTCCATGGTGAAAGAAACACAAAATAATAGAGCAAATGTCACAAACTATGTACATCGTCCAATCGTCCATGATCCCATAAACATACCCTGGAAAACCCTAAAAATAACTAACAATTTACAAAATGTGGAGAAAAGTCCATGGACTCCAAATAATAATAAAATAAAGGAAACCTAACACTACATAACTATATACAAGGGCAGTGGGCTAGTCCTACGACTCACTGATGTTCCCAAGAGTCTGGGCCAGGGCATCATGAAACTCTGCGTCAATATCCCAGAGGCGGGACACTGCTCTATCCTCGAGGGTGTTCAGGGACTCTGTCATGCTATTCTCAAACTCCCTGTGAGTCTCCTCGAGGAACTCTGCCCACCTCTCTGCCCGACGCAGGTGCCCGACGCAGGGTGTTCCCTGCCCACACCATGGTCGGTTGTGCCCCCCGTGTCCACTGACGCTCTGCATCGATGTGCTGGCCCATCCGCTGCCACACAGAAGACATCCTTGTTCCAAGGTTCTCCTGCCCGATGGCCAATGCCTGCCCCCGTGATGTTGTTGGCCCGAGTCCTGACACCTCCTACGTCAAGCCTGCTGCTGCCAAAAAGCCCTGTGCCTGCACCTCCAAGACTGCCTCTGGGATGATGACAACCCCCAGGGCAGTCGTGCACGTGCCCTGCTGCAAGGTGCCTGCACAACCTCCATTGCCAGTGGTCCTTTTGCTGGGGTGACCACCTCTGCTGAACCTCTGACTCCCGACTGTGGCAGGGATGTGGACTCCACCAGACTTACCGCTCTGGATAGGACAGGTCCACAGGGGTCCCTGTTGGCATCTGGGCTGGAAGACGGCAGGGAGGATGACAGGCGCATAGTGGAGGAGGAGGAGGAGGGGTTTGCAGCAGTGCCCAGCACACGTAGCAAACCCACGACAATGAGCTGTGCTAGCCAGTTCAGGTGGGCCCAGACCTCTTTGTGATGATGTGCAAGTGACCTACTGGAAGCCTGCACATCATCATGAATGGCGCATGTGCATCTCCGGATACCGGCTCGCATGGGTTTAACCCTGTCATGGATTGCAAGGTCTGCAGGTAGAGGAAGATCAGTTGCTCATCCCCTACCTACCTGAGGAGCCCATGTCCAACCTCGCCTTCTTGGGCCTCCCCTCAGCAGCTGCGGCCCTAGATGTGGATGCGGCACCAGTCTCCTCGCTCCCGGAAGATGTTGAAACCTGGGAGGATGACTGGGCTTTGCGTCTCCGCCTGGTTGAGGCATCCCCACTGGGGTGTTCCACATCGCCGTCTCCGCCCTCTTTCTCCACCGCCACTGTAGATAGGGAGACATTGAACACAAGTATCAGTGTACCGAACAAATGTCTGCTAGACACAAAGCAAATGCACATGAGTGGCACTTTCAAACCTTATAACCATCAGCAGCCTCCACAACACACAAGTCAGTGCAAGCAACACACATGCACAAACAAGCATGGCACGTGCAACAAACATTTGCATCCATGTCCAAGGCACTGCGGGAACATCAGAAGAGGGGCTGAACCTCACATGCATCATGGTTCATGCACATCACATGCGCACAGTTCACCGGACAGTCATGCTTCAGGCCATGTAAACCTAGCCTCACAGTGCACTTGTGGACAACTGGGCCGCATGAGTGATTTACGCATTGAGATGCTCATGTGTCATGCATCCATGGGGTTTTTCAGTCAAACACTCATGACTCAGACACACACACATCTACACCATGCATATCCACGAAGATGACATAAGCATCCCTGTCTCACACCTCTCGCATGGCCAAGTCCAGACAAAGGCATGCAAAGATGTGTGCATTGTAACATTCTGGTGCACATCATGCATAGCAACACAGACACCGTTGATGTGGAACATGCTTGCCTGGACTCACATGCAGCACTGTCATGGACATGCACACAGACATGCATACATGAGGCATGCCAAACATAAGGCCAAGTGCACTCTCCATCCACACCTCAACATGCACTACGCTGGACAAGAACACATGGACACTTACTACTCGACTCCGGACGAAGCTGCAACTGTAAGACCTGGGTGTGCTGTACTGGGCTGATGCACTCCAGGACCCTCACCTCATTGTTGGTCAACCAGCCCCAGTGCCCCACTCCATCACCAGGCACGAGGAGGCACCGGGCCTTGTGGAAGGTCCTGGACCTGAAGTTTTACCAGCACTTCAGGACATGTTTGTAGTCGCGGGGTGCCACCCCCTCTGCGTTGATGGCACCCACAATGTCTGCCCAGATCTTACTCCGTCCTTCCTTGTCGAGTCGCGATGGTCCTGGGAAGAGGGCATCATAATGCCCCAGGACTTCCTCAAACAGCAAGCCAACTTGATTAGGTGTGAAGCTGGCAGCCCTCTGCCTCTCTGCCGAGGGTTTGCCACTTGCCCCAGATGTTGCTTGGTCTGACATGGCAACCCCTGAGGCAGGTGTGGGTGGGCAACTGGGTCCTGGGGCTGGGCTGTGGAGCGATTCTTCTGGGAGTCTTCTGGGTCAGCAGAGGTGGTGTCAGCAACAGGATATCTGGCAATGGCTTCCGTGCAGGCACCAAATTGCATTGCACATAGGCAGCAGGCACACAGAGTGAGCAGGCAGCAGCAGAAAGCTCATAGGAGGCTGCTCGGGGCATTGGGGGCATGTAAATGGCCTTGTGGGCAGGGGCGTGGGACTTCTGTGCGTTTTCGTGTGGCCAGCCGGATGCAGAGTGATTCTGCACATGCGGAAACAGTGTGTTAGCATGTAATCTGAGAAAGGCCCTAAGTGGGTAAGTTACGTTACACGCACGGGACATTGAGCGTTGCCGTTCAGTACAGGTTAAAGGTGCACTGTACATGCTTTTCGTGGGGACAGACACGTGAGATTCTTCTTCTTGTGGTTTCACACACGATTTGCTCACTACTGTGGCAGTGCGTATTTCTTGTTTACTGCGGCTGTGCTTACTTCTTCTTTTGGCGGGGGAGTTGCCGACACGCCTGTTATTTTCTATATTTTTCCAGACAGACAGTGAGTCGCGCATGCATTTTTCCCACTGTAGTTGCCCCTGTGTGTTGCGTACCCCATTTTTGAGGTCATAGAAGCCTGCGTGTTCCACGTGTATGCATTTTTTGTGTTTCTGGGTGCCATAGCATACTGTGGGATGTTTTTTCATCGCACGTGCGCTACAGAGGGGTCGAATGTACGTTTGCTTTTGTTTTTGGGGTGCCTGAGCATTGTGGGACCCATAATTTTTACCCAGGGGTCACAGACAGCCTTGCAGGAGCACACGGTTACCTATACCATCACGTACCCCGCCCCCTTCACCCCAATTGCCCAGGACAATTGTTGTCTGCACCTGCCATTCACAATACTACATCAGTGCCATGCCTGGGAGGCCAACAAGTGGTAAGGGAGGCAAAGCTAGGCGACCTGCCAGAGGTGGCCGCGGTAGTGGACATGGCCAGGGTGGCCAGAGTGGCCAAGGTGGCCGTGGTGGGCAATGTGGACACGGTGGGCCACGAGGGCAGTGTGTCCAGGCCCATTCAGGGACAGCTATGCCCCCCACCTCAGCAGGTCAGGGTGATGCAGCTGCAGCTGACACCACCCCAGCTCAGGACCTGCTAGCCCGGCCCGTATTGGTCACAGAACAGGCACGGGATGATTCACAGGCCGACTTCCGTGTCAGGAAGTCCAAGCCACATATGGCGGTGAAAGTTGCTGTCATCAGGCCACGTGGGTCTGGATCATCTCCTGCCCTGAGCAGCAAGGCTGTGGAAGCTGCAGGGGAAGCTGCAGCGGATACTACCCTGGCTCTGAGTCATCCAGTTGGGACTGTGTTGGTCCCGGACCTTCACACTGAGGCAGTTGTGGCACTGGGTCCTGGCAACAGCACCCAGCACCCAATGCCTGCAGTCAGACCTTCGGTCATCTTGCCATTGCCTGCTTCCAGTGTCCAGTCCACCTGCGCTTCAGCCACTACTGAACGGAGTGGCAGATGCCCCTCCGAGTCCGCACCATTTCCCAAGAGGAACAAGTGTGCTCTTGCGGAACAGGCTGAGACCTCAGACACGGCTCGGGCCTCCAACACATCAAGGAAGAAGAGTATCAGTGAAGTGGAACTGGACACACTTGTGGGCTACATGTCGGATCACGTCCGTGACATGCTGGTGATGTCAGGGTGCAAAACTGCGCCTGCTCAGTGTTAGGCCCACTGGCAGTGCATTGCAGACCGTATTAGTGCCTTGGGATGTGAGAATTGCACAGCTGATGATTTCTTGAAGCGTTGGAAGGACCTCAAATGCTGAGCAAAAAACAAGCAGGCTTCTAATTATGCCTCTACTCTGGTGACTAACAGTGGGTCACCACCAGAGGACGTTGAACTCACTGTACATGTGGTGATCGCTAGAGGGTTCATCGCAGAGGGTCAGATCCAAGGCGTGGGAGACCTTTACAGATTATGAGATGATGTCTGGTGAGTGTTCATGCGTGTGTGTCCAGGCGATGTGTATGTTGCTTGGGTGATGTGTTGTGATTGACTGCCAGTGCAGGCTGTGTTGTCATGACTGCCATGTGTGACCAATTCGATGCTTGACGGATACGTGCTTGTTATGATGCAGAATGCATACAGGCCATGTGCTGCACACAGAGGTAATCTTCATCAACACACCTGCACCCTCCTTCCATGGCAATCACTCGCCAGCCTCTCTTGTCCCTATTCTTGCACCAAAACATGTTTGTGGATAGCCTCTGATGATATTCCACTCAAGACTCACCCTCTGTCGTCACATGACTGACAAATCTGTGAGGTCACCCTGCAAGCTGATCCTCCTCAGGGGCATCCTTCCATGCCTCTCTATCCCCCAGCAGCTCACTGTCTCCATGAGACTGGTGATTCTCATGGCAGACTACTGCAACAGGATTTTCCCAATTTTCTCTGAATATACACTCTTCCCTCTGCAACTCTGCCAGACCTGTACTGTGTGGAACATCCTTTGGCATTGATGCATGGTCTGTCACTCGGACTGTGCTAATGGCACAGGCTCACAGAGGCCATGAGTATTCATTGATGGACCATGTGCATTCCAAGCAAGCCCCTATGGGTCTGGGGCAAGCCCCTCATCTGACTCCATCTCCGGTATTTCCTCCTTCTCATAGTATTTGATCATCCCTTTCCTGCTCCCTCAGGGTCAGTTGCTCCACATGGCCATTAGTTTATGGTTCTCGTCTGTGTCGAGGGGATGCTTCCCTCTGGTACAGCCTCCCTGCCTCTATCCAACTGATGTTGTGGGTTCTCTGGGTCTGGGGTCACTTCTGATGCTTTCTCATGTGTTGTGCTTTCTGACCTCCTCTCCCCTGCTGTAGTCCCAGATGATGGTGACAATACAATTGACACCTGCCCACACTGTCTGCTACAACAGGGTACTCTGAGTAACCATTTTGACACATGCACTGCCTCCAAGCCACCCCTCACCCTTGGGGTTGGGGTTCACTGTATCCCTACAACCCACTGCCGACACTTTGCACATGATAACTGCACTTGCCCTTACACTGCCATCCTCACATGACATTGTAATTACTGGTTTTGTCTTTTTGTTGATAGTTGAGGCCATACATTGCACTTCACCCACATTCTTCTGAGCCCTGTTTCACCCTTAAACATGCCTATTCACTTGAGTGATGTCAAAGTGACCTAGCTTGAATGTTCCCATGTGCACTGTATTTCAACACCCTAGCGTTGTTGCATCCTGGGGCACATGTGTGTTCTGTTGTACTGATTTCCATGTACTGTTTAATGACATGCATTTTACATGGATCACGGACTTCCATCTGGGGCTGGTTGACAGTTATGCCATGTCTATGCTATGTGCCATCTGTGTGTTGGCATCTGTCATGTTTGTGGAAGGACTATGCCAGTCACAAGCTTGTGTGTGATGCAGGTGCTATGCACCATGCAGTACATGTCTTATTTTGCCATTTGACAGGCATCCTTTTTTGCTTTCAGGGTCCCGTTCCATTACATTGGCACTGTGTGTATGCCTGAGTTTGTGTCATGTGTCACATGGCTGCTTCATATGTTGGCTTTCAACATTGTAATACATATGTGTGTGGCCTAAGCTGTTAACATGTGTGGTCTGCGGGATATATTGACCAACTCAACAGCATTTCCCCACATCACCAAGCTGCAGTGGCGCAGAAACCACAAAATGGTTGTGCTGGCTCCTGTGAGCGCCATGGCTGAAAACTGCGTTTTGCAACCACAACAGAAATGGCTGCACCGTCCTGCCAAGCACACATCAGGCAGGATGGAATAAAGGGGCACATTGAAGGAGATTGCCATGGTGTTTCGACATAGTAGAAGGAAGAAAGTGGAAAAAGAAGTGATTTTGGCTGCAAAAGCCAAAATCCCTATTCAAAAGAAATGCTTTTTCACCTTTAAGAAATGCGGCTTTGAAGCTAAATTCCTTCTGTTCCTTAAAGCCGCTGTGATTAATAAGCCCTACCAAGCCCTGTGTGTCTTACTGTGCCTCAGAAAAAACAGGCATTATTCTGAATTGACAAGCCCAATCAAACAACTCTAAAAAAAAATCAACCAGGAACTTCACTTTTACCTACACGGGAAACATGTTTATTTTCTTTGCAAAAGTATCCAAAACTCAGCTGTTCAGCTGTTCAGAGAGAGACTCTAACTATCTGAGCCATGTCTGTTTCAGTGTATCTGTGCTTTAGACCAACTCCAGCATTTCAAGATAATAACTAGCTGCAAGACAGTGTGTGAATCTGCGGGAGATGGAAAGTTAAATTTAAGAAGGAAGGCCAGCTGTACCACGTGTAAAAAAAAATGGGTCTTTGCAAATTAAAGAAAAACAAATGCATATGTTTTGGAACAGAACACTGGTGAATGAAAGCCTGCCAGTCTTTAGCAATATGAAGGTTTTTTTGCTGGGGAGACTATATAACATGGGTTATTTTATGCAACCGGCTTGCTTTAATCTGGATCTAAGATCAGAAATTAAAGGTTAAAGCTATGGTGGCTGGAGTTGCAAGTTGAAAAACTGGTTTTCTGCTTGGAGGGGTGGCACCAAAAGGAGGGATCTCTCTCAGCATATACTGACAATCCCCTGATAATTACGGGGTTGAACAGACTTTCGTCTCTGCTGGGACCCTGACAATGAAGCTCCCAGGGCAAGGAAGTTGGAGGTGTGAAAGGGCAATAAAACCTCCAATCAAGATGAGAAACCCGACCTTGCTTGGAAGGAAATGACAGTTGGTTGCAGTCGAAGGAAGGGAAAAAAAATATCTGGTAACAATAGACTGAATTTGTTTCCAACACTGTTTCAGGAATAAACTTTAAAGACTTCTATCTCTGCAGCACGACTTTGAAAAATTGTAAAAATGTCACAGTTTAAAAGTGAATTTTTTGTGCTTTCTTTAGAGACATGTTGCAAACATAACATACATCACGTGGGATAATTTGCATCTGTGTATAAAGTAATGGAATTTTAGGCCAAATCTTTCAGGCTCAAAATTACCAAAATATATCAGAAGGGCGAAACAAGGTCCCATGGACTGGAGGATTGGACTGATATGTGCTACACATAATATGTAATTGTGTATATAATTTGCTAAGAGATTGCAATTGTATAAATGTATGTATTTGGCAAAATCGGATTTTAAATAAAGTAAATATGGAAGTTTTTGGACATTGTAAAATGCACCCCATAAACCTGACATCATTCCCTTGGAAATCCAATCAGTTGAGAGCAAGCCAGAGACTAGCACCCCAGCCCAATCCAAGTAGTTTAGGGGCGTGCTTAGTTATCCCTGCCCAACCTATACTTTGATGATGTCATTATGCACTATAAATAGGGGTCCCTGACAAGACTCTAGACACATACTCTCCCTGATTTTCCTGTACTGGCGTCCTGTTGCTGTTTCATCCATCCAGACTCCAGATCCCAACTACAAGGCCCAAAACATTGCTGACCCTATTCCAGGGCCCACTGCAAAACCCATGCATTGCCGATCCTGCTCCAGCAAGGCCTCAATTCTGAGAACCTGCTAAAATCCCCAAATAACCAAAGGGGAAAGCTGTGGTGTTTTTGGGAAACAACCTGATCCCACTAACTGCATCCAGAGGTACCTGTGCCATCCAGCTGACCTATAGTATCCAGTGACCAGAATTGCCAGTCCAGAAGTGCTACCCAGTAACCAGCTGTTTGCCAGGTTCCCTGCCGTGCAGTAACCAGAACCGTTGACTGTCCAAATCCAAAAACTAAAAAGTGGACTCGGAATATCAATTGCCACCCCACTAAACCCATAGCCTATCTTGTCTTTGTCCTTATCCCACTCTCTAAGTCAACCTATCCTTATCTTGATACCTTGTTCAAACTGTCACAATCATTCCTGCAACCCTGCCCTTGATTTCTAGTGCTAGCGCCATCTCTTTAGTAATTTTGTCTTGTAAAAATTATACGATATCAATCCTATTTCGAGTGATTGGACTGGTTCTGCCAGGGTTGGGCACTGGGGTGAGAGGGTTGAACTTGTGAATCAACCCTGGAGCTTACTGTGTCCCTCCTTGGTGGCCTAGCCTGAATACTCTAGTGTAGAGTAAAACTGTTCTTGTCACAACTGATTTCCTTTCCTTTTTCACAGCTCCATTTTACTCAAAATGCACCTTTCTAGATCTTGCATAACTCCTTCCATTTACCAGCTAGAGACTTAATTTAACTTCCATATTGTACCTGTGATCTATAGCTACACACCCACCAAAATACCGCACTCCCAATCAGTGTATTTCACCCGTTTTATAAAAAAACGTTTGGGTAATTTCAGGCGCGAATTGCAAAGTTGCTAAGTTGCCAACGTGTCATTTGGCTTTAGTCTGTCTCAACCCTGCCACTTATTTTTGAACTGTATGCTTTTGGTAATCCATTCTTTGTGATTGTTCGTGTCTTTGCATTGTTGCTTTAGTGAGGAATTATATTTGCTTCAAGGTTTTTCACACACATTCATTATTTAATTGTCCATTTCCGAGTGTCATTTTATAACATTGCCAGGGGTTTAAAATCCGTTTTTTCTCTCTTAGTTGGGGAGGGAAGGTTGGGTTTGTTTGTTTATTTGTTTATTTTATTTATATCACGCACCTGACCCGGAGGTAATTGGGCGCTATAGGAAGGTAATGGTTACAGGCATAGGATAGACAGCTATGTGCATGAATACAGTTTGAACATTCAGGTAGAGTTACCTGGTTATACAATGGTGCATATATACATATTAATCACTATACATATTACTCAATATACATATTATACATTGGGTCATAGCAGTAGTATGTGCCGAAAACCTAGTGGTTAGTGGTATAAAAAAAGCTGTTATTTTTAAGTTTTATTTAGTAACCAAGTGATGACATGACTTCTGAAATTGTTAAAGGTTTGAATGGTTTCAATATTCTGAGGGAGAGTGTTCCAGAGCTGGGCGGCTAATACTGGGAAGCTAGAGCCTCCGGCTCTTTTTAGAATGTATCTGGGCACCATCAAACATGGTGTGTTGGAGGATCTGGTGATTCTATTGGATACCTTCCATGTGAACATATCAGTGAGGTAGGGGGGGGCTTGGTGGTTAAGCGCTTTGTGAGTGAAATATGCTCTCTTTTGGGAATATTCAGTACGGCTCTGAGCGCGTTATTTTGCATGATCTGTAGTTTATTTAAGATGGTTTTGTTCGCTCCTAGGCAAAGACTGTTACAATAATACAATTTGGATTGAATGAGTGCTCTCGCCAAAGTAAGGCAGCTAGTGTGGAAAAGTAGAGGTCTACAGGCTCTGATCAACTTGCCGGTGTAGGCTGTGGCCGATGAGGTCATGTTAATCTGCTTTGTTAGGTTGGACTGGGCATCGAGGTAGAAACCTAAAGTTTTTACATGTTTGGCAATGGGTATGCTGTTCCCATCGATGACGATATTTGTATAGTCAGGACTTAGTTTGAGGATGTTGTTAGATGATCCGACTAGGAGTAATTCAGTCTTATCATCATTCAGGCAGAGGCCATGTGTGGCCATCCATGCCTGAATGATGATGTAGACTTTGTTGATCCTTGCGACGTCTATATCGTAGGTTCCTGAGAGGGGTAGGAGTATCTGGGTGTCATCTGCATAATTTGTGTAGGTGACACCCAGACGGTCCAGTTTGTCAAATAATGGCTTTGTAAAAATGTTGTACAAAGTGGGCGAGACGCAGGATCCTTGTGGGACTCCGCAGGTGATGGGGATGGGGTCAGCAGCTGCTGAGGGTGAGAACACGCGCATAGTTCTGTTGACGAGGAAAGATTGGATCCAAGCAACTGCAGAACTGGAGAAATGGGCCGCGGAGGATAGGTGGTTACAAAGTATGGAGTGATCCACCAGATCAAAGGCCGCAGAAAGGTTGAGTAGGAGTAGGATGGCCATCTTTCCTTTGTCTTTTAGTTCATCAATCTGGCTTTTGAGGTCGACAAGTGCAGTTTCTGTTCCGTGCTGAGGTCTGAATCCAGATTGACGTGTGCCGAGTAATTTGTGAGCCTCAAGATAATCTTGTATTTGCAAGTAGGCTATTCTGTCCAAGATTTTCAATAGAAAGGGGACTGTCGTAATTGGTCTATAGTTAGTGGGTATAGCCAGGTCAAGGATCTGTTTTTTTAATAGTGGTAAGACACAGGACTGTTTGAGGTTACTTGGGATGGCATTATTAGAGAATGAGGAGTTTACAAGTTTGGTGATGAATGGGGCAAGGTCTCTAGCTGCGTCTTTTATGATCTGGGCTGGGCAGCTGTCGTGCTTGCAGTTAGATGGTTTAAGTGACGCAATGTTTTTATGAACTTCAGGAATGGTGACTTTTTTCAATGTGAAACCAGAGTTTATGTGAGGGGTAGGGGTTTTGGAGCTGGTGTAGTGACTGTAAGTTGGGATCTTTTGTCCGCTATTTTGGTCTGCAGTCCTTTGATTTTATTGGAGAGGGCATTTTGAATGCTGGTACACCAGGCTTTATCCTTGGTGCATGTATCTGGTGGTGGGTTGGGGTTCTCTAGTTCTCTTAGAATGTTGAATAATTCTTTAGTTCTGGAGCTGGCTTGGGCTATTCTGTCATTATAGGTTTCTTTTTTGGCCTGGATTATCTTATTTTTGTAAGTGGCAGTGATGGTGGCCAGGTTAGTTTTGTTTACCGGTGTAGGGGAAGATTTCCAGCGTGATTCCCATTTTCTTTTTTCAGTGCAGAGTATTTTTAGCTCTGGAGTGAACCATGAGTTAAGGTGGGCTATGGGTTTGCTTTTACAAAGTTTTAGCGGGGCAATCTCATCAATGGCTTTGGTCATGGTCTCATTGTATATGTTAATTAGGTTGTTGGGATCATTAGTATCCGGTAGGGCATTGAGTAGGGGGGCTACCAGTGGAATTAGAGCATCTGCTGTGATGTTACGTTTATTTCTTGTGAGGCAGGGCGGAGCAATGATGGGCTTTTTCTTTTCCAAGTTGTTGATATGCATGTCAAAGGTAATAAGGTGAATTCTGCTTTCCTATTTGTCATTCCTGATTACCTGCTGCTTCTGTTTATCCACTCAGAATTGATTATTTGTGGGTTGAGGAGGGGAAATTCTAACTTAAGTGCTATCTTATCTAAAGCAAAAGTGCTCCTATGCTGTTGTGATGTGTATAAGTTCCACTAGTAAGTTAAACCCAGTGCATTGCTTGCATTCACATTGTTATTATCACCACATTGGTGATTGCTGCCCCACATTAAAAAGTTAATGATTTCTTTTGAATTTCAAATAAATAAATAAATATTGTATTTTACTAACCATCCTGGTTCATGGTCCATTGTGACCCAGGGTATTTCAAAAGGGGGTGTGATATGAGTGGTGTATCATCTCAATATTGAATCTAACATAAAAAATAGGCATTTCAGTCGTGCGCTACATACTAGGCCGAGACCAAGGTGCTTGTCGCTTGATTGAAATCCTTAACAGGTCATGTCTTCTTTCTCATTTTGTGCAGGTGATGAGGCACTGGAAGCAGTGGAGGAGGAAGAGATGGCGGAGGGGGTGCAGTATTCAGAGCCCCAACCAGGCAGCAATGGAGGCTGTGGGGTGGTAGCACATGAAAATCCATTGGTGCTACAGACCATCCTGGCCACAGGTATCTCTGAGTACACCTCTGAGGACCTCTATGCATCTGGTGCAGAATCAGATATTGAACCATATGTGCCGTCGCAGGTGAGTGATTCTGGCATGGATGCTGTTCTGTCTGACACACCTGCAGTGGGGGTAGACCCCTCAAGGGGCCATTCAGTGTTTGTATGTCCGCCTGTGGCGGTTACAGATGCAGGGTCACACTTCATACTATTTGCCCCTGTTCCTGGGGCAGCAGATCAAAGGAGGAATGCAGTCCTGCAGCCACAGGCAGCGGTTGCACAGCAAGGACCAGGTCTCCTTGTGCCCGACAGGTGCGTTGTCCGGCAATGCGGTGGCCATGCGCCACTGAGGAATACTGTGTGGGAGAAGTCCATGTATGCCATTGCGCAGCAACAGGGGGCATCATGAGAAATGATGGCTCAGGGCATGGAAAGGGTGGCCAATTCCATTCCACCCCTGAAAGGGAGGTGGAGGTCCAGTATCAGTCAACGCGGTCCACGTGCCGCTCACACAGGCAGGACATGTTGGCCGCCAACAGGGACTGACGGGCTGAACTGGAGGCTCTGCACACAGCTATGGCTGCAGAGGCACAGGCCCACAGACATTCCCTAAGGGAAGAGAACACCTCCCTTAGAGCTATTCTGGGTGCACTTGAAATGACACAAAGTAGACGGGCAGACCAGCAGATGGGGCAGCTGATACACAACATCTCGGCAGAACTCCAGGCAACCCATGAGGAGACCTGTGTGTCACGTGAGGGCTTGCAGGCAGATGTCTGTGCAACATGGAAGGCTTTGCATGCTGAACTCCGTCCTACACGTGAAGTGCTGCATGGGGACCTCTGGGCCATCATCCTGCAGAACCAAACCTTTCAGACACGCATGCTTGCTGCCATGGAGGAGCATGCCAGGGTTATGCGTGGTCAGCCTCCCTTACAATGCACACCTTCTCATATTGCACCAGAGGGTGACGACAGCGACGACAGTACTCCCACTATAGGCTAGCTGTGCGGTCCATGAGCCAATGTAGGGTTTTTTTTATTCACAACATCCACGCATGTGGGTGTTGAGGTGCACCCTGCACCGCCTGCCTCCTGGGTAGTAGCCCCCCAAATCCTCCAGAAAAGCTTTTGTCATTTCAAAAAAATGTAAAGTTCTTGTCTATTATGCATTCATGTAACAGTGTGTTCCTTTGTGTGGCACTCAGAGGCATCCACTGTGTGTTTGCGGCTGGGCCCATACAGGCTTGTCTCATGTTTGTGTTTGAGGCTTGGGGTCCAGACACATATGCCACTCCTGCATCCCCTTTCCATCGGCTTGTAAGGAGGGCACCGTGTGACAGTAACTTACACAGAGGCATTGGGCTTCCATCAGTTGTGTGGCCAGTCTGAAGTACAAACTGTGTATACACCCCTAGTGGGGATTCATGATGGTTTCTCCAGTGCATGGTTGACATGCATTTTCATTTGTATATTGCTAATTGTACACATTTACATGTTACATCTTCATGCATTACCTTGCCTGTCTCCATTGTTCATGCATTTCATGCTGTATGCAGTACCCTGCCACATTTAGCTAGCAGTGACACACTCAGGGTGGGAGGGGTCCATGTGGTGGTTTTGTCACATTGAGACACTTGTGCTACTGTGATTGGTCACTGTGTGACATTGTCACTGTTGGGTCCTGGGTTCATGATATGTTATGCTGGTAAAAAATATGTTCATGTGTACAGTTTGATTTTGATGTTTCAGAGAGTATTGTCTCTGGCCTGTTTCCATTTGTCACGGTGCACTTTACGACAGTTGTGTCCTGTTTTGTGCATTTATTTTGTTATTTTCACATTGCATGCCATAGCATGGTGTGTTGGGCAGGTGACATGGGTTTTGGGAGAGTTTAGGTAACATACCAGTATTTGGATGTGCTGCTTTGCAAGGGGGTAGTGGATTAAGCACATTGAATGTGTGCCTTTTGGTCATACGGGATTGGGGTTGTTTAAGTAGCTAGGGATGAACACAATGTAGCACTTCCAAAGTCACATTCTCAGGGTAGTAAGATTGTGACAGTTCACTGTCCCTTTGTCATCATCGATTGTCACCTAGAATGTGCCAGGCCTTTGTGCACTCCGCATGGGTGGAATTTTAGGTGAAAAATTGAGCCACAAGCTGGGGACGAGCTGCCTCTCCACGTGCCCTTTGCCCTCCCAAGCGCAGTGGCCGTGCATGCGGTTGGGGATGTGGGGGCACCACCATGTCCACTGGTACGCCCTGCAGTGTTGCAAAGTTGTGCAGGACACATGCTGCCACAATGATCCTGCACACTACTGTGGGTGCATGTAGTAACTGTCCACCAGAGCAGTCTAGGGAGCGTAAACGTGACTTGAGCACTTCGAATGTGCGCTCCACTATGGCCCTGGTTGCAATATGGGCTGCGTTGTATCTTACCTGGGGTGGTGTGGTGGGGTTCCGTATTGGCGTCATCATGTAGGTGCTCAGAGGGTAGGCA
This sequence comes from Ambystoma mexicanum, assembly GCF_040938575.1. Classification (NCBI taxonomy): domain Eukaryota; kingdom Metazoa; phylum Chordata; class Amphibia; order Caudata; family Ambystomatidae; genus Ambystoma; species Ambystoma mexicanum. Next base: position 699,418,898 of record NC_090928.1, on the reverse strand, counting down.
CTGTCCCCATGGGAGGTGATAATGGTGGTCATTAGTTGGGTTTGTCTATTTGTCTGTGTGTGACATGCATGCATGTGCACAGACATTTGTACTCACCAATGAGCCATGTGCTGCCATGCCTCCCAGCTTCCAGGTCCCGGTTTAGGACTGATATTCTGAATATGAAACTGTCATGGGTGGACCCTGGATAGTTTTCATAGACAGAGGTGATGATTCCCTTGGCATTGCATACAACCTGCACGTTGATGGAATGCCAGTGCTTGCAGTTGCGATAGATGTGCTCAGTGGCCCTAGGTCACGCAGGGCCACATAGGTGCAATCAATGGCACCACGCACTTTGGGGAAGTGTGCCACCCCGTAAAAGTCCTGGACCATTGCCTACCTTTCTGCAGGTATTCTGGGCATGTATATGTGCCTGAGGGGTGTGCAGTGATGATTGCCAACACTTGGTGTAGGCAACGCGACTGTGTGGGCTCTGAGACGCCCCCAACTATGGCAGTTGTCCGCTGAAATGACCCAGTGACCAAAAAATGCAGGACATTGAGCACCTTTTCCAAGGAGCTCAGTGCTTGGGAGCACAGGATGGGTGATGTGAGGTCATCCTCCCACTCAGTGACCAGGTCCAGGATTATATGAAGTGGAAACCTATACCTGCTATAGACCTGGTCATCAGACAACCCAAAAAGGCTGGTCCTGGGTAAAAAAATGCGGGGCCTGGCTATCCTCCTCCTCCTCCTGTGGTGGCCCACTATCACTGCTGTGAGGAATGGTACATTCATTGTAGCTGTATACGCGTCTTTGTTGTTTGTGCATGCTATTACGCATTGGCTATCTGCGCAGGGGCGCATCCGCCTGCCGTACGTGTTCCAGGTTTGTGTGTCTTTTCCCACATGCTGGTGAGCCCTGTTCGATTCCATGAATATGTGTTGTTAGCACTCGTGTGGGCGTTGCGAAGATTTTACTGCGGTGCTTCTCCCGCAACGCCCACTTTTTCGTGTGTTGTTCCCCATTTCACGTGTTCTGTCCCCTTTTTAGGTGTGTGCGCTGGACGGTGTGCGCCCTCGCTGGCTGTATTGTGCAAGGCGTTTGTGATGTTGGAGTGACGTGTTGGACCTGCGCGGATTCAGCGCAGGTGTCAGGTAAGCCACGGGCAATGTCTTCTATGATTACATACGCGTGCGAAAACAGGCGCTTGCACACGTTTTTGCGCGCAAGCACCCGTTTTCGTTGCACATTTATTCCATGAATTACCCTGATTGTGTTTAGAAATCCTGCTACACTGACCACAGAACCACTCAGAGTAACGTGAACTAATCTCCTCTGAGGCTACGAAAAGCAGTGGTAAGAGAAACAAACAAGAACAGAAACCACCGAAGCACAGCAGGATAGATGAACCCAGTTCGAAAAGGGGTTTAATGGAGAAAAAGGCTCTCAAGAGGATGTTCGATTATTAGTACGTTTAAGGCAAAATGAAGTGAAAAATTAAGTAGAATGATATTGCTCCACTTTTATAGGTTTCTGCAACCTGGTTACAAGTCCATATGGAAATAATTATAAGAGGAAATTGACTATTTTATAAGCCCACAACCTTCATATACAGTCATTCTATAAACATATATAATTCGTTGCAACACTAATCACCACACATTCCTTTTGTCAGTTGTTTACTGCCGCGGGTAATTACCGTGTCTCGGGAGTGTCTAGTCAGTTAGGAACAGTGTTCAGGGAACTGATGCGTGTATGGTTCAACCTGCAGTCAATAATCGAGCCCGTTGCCCAGCTATTGCTGTTTCAGGTAAGTAATACAGTAACTTTATTTTGAATGCGTATTTTTCAAAGCACATCTGGTTTTTGAATATTCGGCTAGCCTGTACACGCAAACGCGGCCGCGCATACACACACAATGTAAGCTACCGCTGCATTATTATTTATTTTCTCAATACACAGTCCTTCGAAAGAATGTCTGCAAGAATAATTGTTTGTATTAACTGCACCAGGACGGAAATGCAAGTGAACATTCAAACATGTGGACATACTCTTGATATGTGTGCCATGCAGTAAAATAAGCAAACAACTGAACTGTGCTCCTGATAATAAATGCAGTTTATTATAGTTATTACTCCTGGGGGTCAAGTACGAATGGTGAGAATCCATTAAGAGGACAAAGGTTAGCGACTCCTAACTTCCCTGCGCCTTAAAGTTAATCCGTGTACGTATGGACAAAATTAAGTGTGATGAGTGTTAAAAGTGTGATAAAACAAGTTTTAACGGCCCAGCTGGGCAGCGGCCTATAAACAAAGAATTTAAAACCACAGTAAAAAGACTAGTAATCTAATTACATCAATAAAGTTAAAGGTGAGCTATCCGCGGCATGACTCACATGCATTCTGACTAACCTCTGCCATCTTGAATATATTAGTGCAGCCATTTTAGTGGTTAAAGGAACCTGGGACAGTTAACTGCCATCCTAAGGGATGCAATGAATTCAGCGTCACCCGCCACATGAAAGGAGAACACGGCCCACTTCCCCAGCACACAACATGGAAAGGTATTTGTAGCACTTCAGTTCAAGAAGGAGATCGGTTTCGAGCCAAAATACGTGTTGCTTTTCTGTAAAATACGTGTGATAAGTTTACTAACAATCCAAAGTGTTTTTTGAAGGTGTCTGTTTTTTGCGTGCAGCATTGACCTGACGCTAATGTAGGTCTTAATGTGTGGATCACACAGTTTGATCGTGCTTGATATGTCGAGTTCATCATTTAACGGTAGCAAGCCTGGGTGGGCAACAGCTGCTGCCACTGGCACACCCTTTTGTTACCCTCGTGCCAACGTTGCGAACTTTGTTTGAGAAATAACAGAGGAAGCGCTAGGAAGAGAGTTTGATGCCATTTGAGGGTCGCCATAGGGAGCAGAGACTACCCTGGCTGCCTGTCCAAGCAAATAGAGCAATGCCATGGAGAAAAAGGGAAACACGCCCCCTCCCGCCACGTTTCCTTTTTGGAGTTGAGTGGAAATCTTAGTTCCACAGGCATGTTTGCGTTTTGAAGCAAGCAGCCCTGGCACACCATACATTTGCAGGTGTACAACAAAAGTGATAGGTGTGGAAAAAAATGATGCATGTGCTTCTTGTTACAATGTTGTTGTTGTCATTCATGTGTTCGCGGCTAATGCATTGCTGGAACACAATGCAAAAATGCTGATGTAATTATGAGTTTAACCATCTCTCCTCAATGATCAAAAGGTCGCATGTATTCTTTATGACATGTTTTCTAACTAATGATGTCTTTTCACTGTCTTCTACCTCCTTTATGCAATGACAGTTTTTGTTTTAATTATTTATTTATTTATTTATTATGTATTTATTGAAAACGAATTTGTGCAGTGCTCTTCAGATGTCACATGCTTTTTTTTTTTTTTGAAACAGGAATCCCTTCCATTGCTGACTGGATGATGCTCTACAACCTGGTTGCCAGTTTGTTGAATACTTGCTGCTGCAGACATACCAACATACGCATGTCATACAGGAAATCCTTATCCAGAGCCGATTTTTTCATTGCATTCTGGAACTTCTAGTCCTGGATTTCAAAAGTGAACCGCAACACCACAAGCCTCAGAATTATTACACAAATGTGAAATTAATGTCTCCCGAATGACATGGGACATTTTAGCATGCATGATACTGCTAAGGAATCCGCATTTTGGAGCCAGTCTGTAATCCTCTATGGTAGCTACGCATTGCCTTCAGCTGACTGCAAAGGGTATGCAGAGCAATCTCATAAAAAGTGAGTGCAAAGAGCAGCTTTCGAACTATGATACTGTAGTCATCTAATAATGGATGTAGCTGTAAGCTAACATTGCATACATGAATGAAGTTTACAAATGTTGCTGTTTTTTTTCAATTCAATAATAGATGATAAAATGCACATTTTTGCTAGTTGTTTTCTAAGGTGGCACGTACATGCAGCCAAATATGCCCTTTGAGGTGGTATGGCTGGCAGGGGCAAACAGCTAATGATGGTGGCACATGATCATGAGAGGCTGCACCTTAGAAGATAACTATGTTAGCAAAATGAAGCAATAACTGACATCAGGTGACTTTACTCTGACATTTCAACCGACGCATGCCACAATTGCACTGCTCACTGATGAGGTTATTACAATCAGTGAGTCTGATGGATGTGGGCTGCATCATGGACCACCACCTCAACTGGCACACACAGTCCTCTATCAGATTATAGCTGACTGGAATGGTATTATATGTCCTGCTAGGCCAACAGCACCGCCAGTGCCCCAGCCCGCAGCAGCTGAACCACAAAGCCCATCTGCCACTAAGCCAGAGGTCTTCATACTGTAAGGCGTGGGCACATCCCGGGGAAGTGGGGGGTGCAGCCGCATCCCAGAGGGCAGTTTGGGGGAAATGGGCATGCGGCGGCTCACAAGTTCAGACTAGAGTATAAAACTGTCTCAGGCACCAATGAAAAAGTGGCCCACAGTTGCAAATGGCTATTCATTCCTTCAGTCACAGACTGTTTGAATAGTACCACGAGGGGGTGTTATTTGTTAGAATGTATGCAAATTGTGATAGTTAAAAATATTTATTCAGCAACAATGGTCACAACTACTAGCTGCATAGTGAATTAACTCATCAAACTGGCCCACATTGGCCCAAAAAAGTGGCACATTTTGACTGGACACACTAGCATGTTACATTTTTGGTACGAGCATTGCCCTTGTGCCCTATAGGCCAGTCCGACCCTGGTGGCTCATCCATAATGGGCATGGTGGCATCCACTCACTGACCCCCTCGCCCATTATGGAGGAGCTGAGTAGCCAGCCCAGTGAAACACTGAGCACTGCCTCAGCTGTTTTTTTTCCAGCTGAGGGAGTGCTCATGGGCTGGCTGAACTGTCAAATGCATAGCTCATTGGAAATGGTGGCTGGGGCACTGCATGTTTGTATGTGCGAGGGGGTGCTTCTGTGCCTCCTCGCACATACGGACAGAGCAGACTGGAGAGGGGTGTTTCAGCACCCACAGGCATGTCCCTGCAGAAGGTACATTTATGTTAATGTATTTTTTATTTAAATATGTGTATGGATGTGTGTATGCTTGTGGCTTGTGTTATGAGTGAGTGTGTGGTGATGGGTGCTCATGTGAATGATAGAGTGATTGCTGTGAATGTGTGTGTGTGTGTGTGTGTGTGTGTTTTGGTCCATTGTTGTGATTTTGGCGAGTGGACGGTAGAGGGGGGAAGGAGGATAGCACATCAAAGGCATTTTAAAAATTCCTTTGTTGCACAGTCCCCCTACCCACCCGCCAAAATCACCTCCCCTTCTAAGGCCCTGTGGAGTCCTAGAAGGAGAGAAGGAGGGCTCCCTTGCTGCGCTCGAACGATATGGCATATCTGGTGGAAATATTTATGCCCCTCCACTTAAAAAATTCACCAGCCAGCACTGGCCCTGGGACTGTGCTGGGATCAGGGTGGGGGAGCCCAAGGACTGTGGTGGGAGCAGGATGGGCTGGAGCCATGGGATAGTGGTGGGAGCAGGGTTTGGAGAGCCCAGGGTCTGTGGCGGGGTGGGGAGAGCACAGGGACTGGGCTAGGAGTGGGATGAGGGAGTGCAGAGACTGTGATGAGAGCAGGTCTGTGAGCCCAGGGACTATACTGGTAGCAGAGTGTGGTGATGGTGTATGATAGTTCATAGCCATTTGGACTTACTGTTCATTTGGCATTTTTTGTGGGGGCCCGGCCTGGCCACATTTTGCTCGGGTGCCCATACACAAAAGGTTTGAAGAGCACTGTTCCAAGCCAATGATGCTGAGGCTATAGGAAAGGTGCTGTGACTGCCACATACGTACCCCTGACTGCCCAAAGATCCATCCAATCTCCTCTCGATGAACATTCACCTTCCCCACCACGACTGCTTCATGGAACCGCAGAACCCCTTGAACTGCAATCTACCCACCCATCCTCTTACTCTCGAATGAACATAGCAATATGAATGAAAGCAAATCATTGTGTATCTTGTTCTTCCACCATCATCTGACTTTCATCATGTTGTGTGCATACCTTAACCTTTTAGTGCAGTCATCCATGAAACTGGCTCATAACGAGTGCCACAGTCACCCCAACACACAACACATGTGCATGGACTCAGATGACAGGCAATGCTTTAATTGGTGTCTCGTGCAAACCCCCACTAAATCATACCCACCACTACAATTGTGGATGGCAAGCACTTGCACAGTGGTTTCGTTACCTAATTGTTTCTGTTTTCTTGAGGGCCAAAGATAACAATGGTATGCAAGATTAATGTTGCCAACGGGTGCTGTGAACACACGTTGGACCCATACATTCTGAATCCTGAAACATTGGCATGGGTGTGCTAGTCATAGATACACACTAGACTGATGCCTGGCCAAGTAGCTTATGTATAGATGCAACCACTGCCACCAGAATACAATATCTGAGTGATACATTGCCAAGCACCATGCATTAGATGCTATTGAATTGCACATGCCCTTCAAGTTTCCTCTTCCTTAAAGTGCATCAGTAAACTCCTTTAACAAAACTCAAAAGTCAACATGACACAACCTTAGCTCAGGTATACTGGTGTGTGTGTGTGTGTCAATCAATGTACAGTATAGGCGTGTGGCAGACAGCACAGAGCAACTGCCTGAGCACACTGTCTACAGCTGTCCAGCAACGTATCTCAGTGAGAATATAGTCAGCCAAAATAACATATGTGGAACTTCGAGTCAATTGAATCATCTGTCTTGCCTGTCAGTCACACCATGTGTCATATTCTATTTCATCGTAAAGAGCACTGCCATTCCGTTTGTCCAACGGCCATCATGGCACACATTTTAGCACATGACTGTGAATATGCATACACTGGAGTTATGTGCCATTTCTAAAATGGCTTGCAGCAGAGTCATTCATGGAAATTGGTAAATCCTTGTGCAGGGAACATGTAGTGGCCAGGGACATACACACAGTGGTGTCCCCACATGGCACATGTGTGTAGTACCTCACTAATGGTCATGAGACATGGGCAGCATCATATGGTCAGTCATGTGGGATCACATGACAGTGCCCACTCACAGACCCACATGATTTGCACTACTCATAGTGTGTGTGGATCAGAACACCCTCTTAGCCATGCCAACACCATGTAGACTGCAACTATGCTCCATGGTCTACCTCAGTTGCATGTACCCATATAACACTGAGGTAGACCACATGATGGCACATGAATGGCTACATACAAAGTTGTGGGCGATGTTTGATCATTGTGTCATGCTACATATGTTAGTGGGGATATGTCAGCCATGGATTATTTGATTTACATTACAGTACAAGTGTGGAAGCATGAGAATAGATCATAAGAATATATGGGGCATACGGCATACATTACATGCATGAACAAACAGGTAGCCTAAGAACATGGGAGATGTCCATGCATGCAGCAGGCCACACAATGTGTATGGACACCATGCCTTCTTCATTCTGCCTCTGCTAGTATTGTACGCACTCCAGACACAGTTCCAGATCCTTCTAATTGCATGCACCTGAGGGGGCCTTTTATGCCTTCAAGGTTCCTTGAGGTGTGGGCTGCTAGGCTTAGTTGCATGACTACTACCGCAACATAACTCTTCAGTACTTTTCCTCGTCCCAGTACTTATGGGTTTCCGTGACTTGTCGTCTTTAATAACAAAATTAGTTCTTTTTAAGTAATCTCTTGCTTTTAAGGGTAGATGTTGTTTCAGTGGAAGACAATTTACTTAAGGCAATGTTTCTAGATTACTTTACATTATGCCTTTGGGAGTAAGGAGGATTTTTTTCCTGAACTACCTTGACAGTATTTTTGCCCAGAGCCACATATCTTATATGTGGTGCAGATACATCATAATAGCAATAAGCCATTACCTTTTTTGGCAATCTTGAGAGGTTTTCCTTGTCAAAGGACAAATACTGTGTCTCATCCCACCGGATCTGCTCACCACCCTCTGCCTTGTCTCCTCCCAGGTGATAATCCTGTAGTACACCACCCACAAGGTCAGGAAGCATCTGCCTTTCCCTCGCCAACTGGGAAGAGACTTTAGGCAGGGGTTCAATGAGGAATCCTGTAAAATGTATCACAATATGCCCAGGCATATACAAATCACCCCAAAACACACATATGAAGATATCTCAAAGCCTCACAATAAATAACGAGGTGTTTTAGGCTCTTAGTGCGAGTGAGACGAAATCGACACATTGCATTTGAAGGATCAGATCTTTCCCAATTACATATGTTTATGTTTATGTTTATTGAATCTTTCCCTAATCTTAAAGAGATTTAGGACCTGATTCACAGAGTGTTTTCCCATGGGATTGCACCATTATAAAACACTTCTGTGAATCAGGCCCTTAGTATGAATCTTATGAGAACATTTTACACGTATGGTGAAGGAAACTTTCTAAGAAAAAGGTTGCACTCTTAACTTTTTTTTTCTTTAATCATTTTTATTAGGCATGTTACATTTACATTTGAAACAGGCATAAGTCAAAGAAAATGTTCATATTTTGTAGGTTTGAAGGTCAGTTAAATCAGTTAACAATGGTATAACAGGTTTAATACAATAATAAGCTAAAACAGTTAAATTGAATATTAATAAGACATACAAGGGGACAAATGGGACAAGATATGATAGGGGAGGTAAATATAATGGGTTGATATTGTTTAAGCATATCAATTTTGATGCTACATGTTTAAACATTATTATTCAGTATTATTGAGGTATTGAATAAATACATTCTTTTTTGTTGAATTTATGTAAACGATCTACAGTAAAGGCGCAACATTTTTCAATACGGTGTATGGAGCAAATAAAGTTACACCAAGTATTGAATGACAAATTAGCAACATTATTCCAATTAAAGTAATATTAGGATAAGCAATGCTAATGAATACATTAAGTAAGGTAGGCGATTCAATCAGTTGCAGGTTCTTGAAAAAAAACATGTTTTTGTAGACAAATCCATATTTTTTCCCAACATGCATATACACATATACAATCATAAATTGCGTTGAGAAAGTCCGCATTTGAGGAAAGACCTGACCAACAGTTATTACATACCTTAGGCACAATTTCTGCAATTCTCCTGGGGGTGAGGAACTCACAGTGTAGGAAGAAGAAATTAGTTTGAGTTAGATTGGCGGCAACAGACGTTGAGTAACATAGTTTTCATATTTTACTCCACATCTCAGGGTTGGGTTTGAAGTTCCAATCAAGTTCCCATTGTGTAGTAATACTAGAATTTTGCAAATTAGGGGATGGGGGTCATTTAAGAATGTATACAATTTAGCTGCTTTGATAGAAGGACTATTGATTAGAAATGTTAGTAGAGGGGAGGGGGATTTTTGTGCAAGAGTAGCTGCTGATTTGGTTAATTATTTGAGAAGAGAAGTATGAACATAGGAATATTACATTTTAGTTGAAGATGTGCAAAAGGGATTGCTGCAAAGTTATGAAATATGTGTTTAACTAGTTTGATACCCGAAGAGTACCATGTATGTATGATATCAGGTTCAAATCTGTTAGGGCAGTATTTACTGAAATAAAGAAATATCTCTCCCAGTTCAGTTTCCGTAAAAGAGTTGGTAGGAAGTTTATTCCAAATGGTTTTAAAGAGATGTAGAGATGGGAACGTGGTAATATTAGGCCATGAATATGTAGTTAAGAAATGCGAGACAGAGAATGGGTCAATGATATTTGCTTCTATGTTGTACCAAATAGGGGCTTCATTAAGATGATTTTCATGGTGTTTAAAAACAATGAGATGCTTGAGAATAAATGCATTATGATATATTTGGAAGTTGGTGAATTTAACACCTCCTATTAGTTTTGGTAATCTTAATTTATTAATGGCAATTCTTGGAGTTTTCTGATTCCATAAGAATTTAAGGAGTAGAGAATCCATTATTTTATAAAAATGTGGTTTGAATTGCTACTGGAATCATAGATAAAGTGTAAAAGATTATGGGGCTAATCAACATTTTTATACAATCCAAGAATCCCCACCAGGATAAGAAGAGAGGTGACCATCCCAATGTCATGTTTGTAACTTTGTCTATTAAATGACTAGTGTTAAGAGTAATTGTAGTGTTAATGTCTTTAGGAATATGAAGTCCTAGAAACTGAATATGAGAACATTGCCATGTCATACCAAATAATGGGGTATTGTTTAAATTGCATTTGTTAGTAAGTGGCATCATTTCTGATGTTTCGAGATTTAATTTGTATCCAGAAATGATAGAGAAATCATTTATGGAGGATATCACATGTTGCCTGGAGGCGGCAGGGTCGGAAAGATAAACAGGCCAATTCATGGAATTAATGTGCGCTGGAAATTTCGGCGCAAGCGTGCGAAAACATGCGATTCGCAGTGCAAGTGGAAAAATCGCAGTGCAAGTGTGAAAATCGCAGGGAAAACCGCGCACATCGATTCCTGGAAGTCCGTGCGCGAGTAAAATCTTGGATGTGCGCAGAAAAAGTGCACGGCGCACGCTGGCGCACAGGTCATCTAACGGCGTGCGCTACGGCCACAGCGAATGCGCACATAGCGCGGCGCACATAACAAAAGTAGGCTTAACACGGGGCGTGACACGCGGAATGGGGAACAACTCGTGATAATGTGGGCGTCACGGGGGAAGTACAGGAGGCAAGTGCGCGGAACGCCCACACGCTCATCTACAACATGTATCCATGGAATCGAATAGGGCAAACCAGCGCACGGGCTCAAACACGTCCGCCACACGAAGGCAGGCGGTAGTGTCCCGGCCCATGAAAAGAATGTGCGCCAAAATGTGCGCTAACAAAAAGCACGGAATGTCCCATACTGTGGCCCTCTAGGACAAATAACGTGCAAAGGGGTACACACAAACACGGACACCCGCTGTGTGAAAAATAGCGTGTGCGTGTATTTCGGGGGTGTGCGAGAAGTTCTACACGTGATAGGCCTTGGTCGAGCGGGGTACGTGTAAATCTGGGGTTTGTGGGAAGTTTCACACGCGATAGGCCTAGGTACGTGTATTTCAGGGGTGCGCGTGAAGTTTCACACGCAATTGGCCTGGGTACGTGTATTTCAGGGGTGCGCGTGAAGTTTCACATGCGATTGGCCTGGGTATGTGTATTTCAGGGGCACGCGTGAAGTTTCACACACGATTGGCCTGTGTACGTGTATTTCAGGGGTGCGCGTGAAGATTCACATGCGATTGGCCTGGGTACGTGTATTTCAGGGGTGCGCATGAAGTTTCACATGCGATTGGCCTGGGTACGTGTATTTCAGGGGTGCACGTGAAGTTTCACACACGATTGGGCCTGGGCGAGTGGGGTACCACTCACCGTCTGCCTTGCGTGTAGAAGAACGCGTAACCAACACCCACCCGCTCTGAAGTAATAGTGTGTGAACCCCAATGCCTGAAAAACACACGCACTGCACCCCACGAAAAGCACGTACAGGCCCGTGCGCGATACGTCACAGACGCGCTTACGCACTGAGGGCCTTTGGTCCAATGAAATCATGTATGCGTGCTGACGCTCTTACACGCAAAGGGCCTTTCCTCGAATTACACGCTGACGTGCAATAATTTCACGTGCCAAATCACTCTGTATCAAGCTGGCCACGTGAAAACACACAGAAGACCACGCTCCTGCCCAAAAGGCCAAATTACTGCCCCCCAGAGCCCCGCGCAGCCTCCCACGAGCCATCTGCTGCTGCCTGCCTGCCTGCTGCCATCGTGCCCTGCCATTTTGTTCCTGCACATCTGCCATCTGCAGGGGTCCAGTTGCTGTGTCCACCCCTGCTGGAACAGAAGACTCCCGACTGGTATACCATCGCTCCACAGCCCAGCCCCAGGACCCAGTTGCCCACCCACGCCTGCCTCGGGGGTCGCCATGTCGGGGCAAACACCATCTGAGACCACTGGCGACCCCCAGCCAGAAGGTCAGAGGGCCACCAGCTTCAGTCAGAAGGAAGTTGGTGTCCTTGTAGAGCTTGTCCTGGGGCATTATGATGCCCTCTTCGGATCATCACGCGCCAACAAGGAAGGACAGGACAGGATCTGGGACGACTTTGTGGTTGCCATCAACACGGAGGGGGTGGCAACCCGCAACATCAAGCAAGTCAAGAAGCGCTGGGAGGACTTGAGGTCCAGGACCCTCTTAAAGGCCCAGTGCCTCGTGGAGGGGGGCTAGGGCCGCATGAGTTCCATCCAGCTGAGGGTCCTGGAATGCGTACGCCCAGCGCTCCACGCCCAGATCCTTGAGAGGCAGACACGTCTGGAGTTGAGTGGTAAGTGGCCAAGCATTGCTGTGTGAGACAGGGCATGTTGCAGTGTGCTGGTTGTCTGATACTTGCCAGTATGTGTGACATAGGACATGTACGTATGTTTGTGTGCAGGGACATCATGGTCAATCATGTGAGACCAGTAATGTGTGAACAACATGGTTGGTGCATGTGTTTAAATGCAACATGGGGAGCTCTATGCGGAATGGACACATGAGAGCATGCCAGTCTCTGTTCCTGGACATGGGTGGGGGTGAGGGATGGCTGCTGATGCCATGTACATGTATGGTGTCCATGTCTGTGTGTCTGACCTGCGTGTCTGTGCCATGGATGCATGACACATGTCTGTGACAATGTTCAGATTCACTGATGCAGCCTAGTCATCCTTGTATCCATTATGTCTGGGGGCTACGAGGCCAGATGGATGAAACTACGGTGAAGTGTGTGCATGTGATAGGCATGACCCATGATGCATGTGAGTTTCAAACCAACATTGTATGTTTCAAGAGTCCCTTGGACATGTATGCTAATATCCACAGCATGTGCCATGCCTGTTACTGCATGTGTTTTGCCTGCACTGACCCATGTGTTGTGGAGGGACATGATGGAAGTGATGTTTGACAGTGCCACTCATCTGCTATTGCTTCCTATCTAGGGGACCATTGTACAGTACCCTGCTGCTTGTGTTCTATCTCTCCCTCTACACAGCGGCAAGTGAAGAAGAGGGCGGAGACGGCGCTGTGGAGCAAAGCGGCGTGGATGCCCCCACGGCTGCAGCGGAAGGGGTGGGTGAGCCCCCACAGGGGCTTGCAACGGTGGGAGACGGTGTGGAGCCATCCAGGTTGGTGGTTTCCACAGAGGAGGAGGAGGCTGCTACTGAGCTGCACATGGGGCCTGGTGGGTGTGGTACCACTGGTGCAAGTGGTGCAGTCCAGGGGCAGGAGGCAGCACAGGTCGCCGTGGAGGGGCCTGTGCATGTCACTGTCCCTGACACTGTGACTGCACCACCATGCACCAGCAGGGATGCCCCATCCCAGGCCCGTCCGCAGGTAGAGGGGATGTCCATGTCATCTGACACTCCTATACCTGCGGACGAGAGGACCCCTGGCCGTATGGAGAAGGTCCTGATTGGTGTTGCATTGCGCACAGGTGTCATTCATGATGACGTGTGTGCTTTACGGGGGGAGCACGCACGTCATCACGAAGAGCAGCGTGCCAACATGGCCCAGTTGGGAGCGACCATGGTCAGGGGTTTCGTACATGTGTCAGCCACTCTGGCGACCCTCTCCTCCTCTGTGGAGGCTATGCGCCAGTCGTTCTCCATGCGTTCTTCCGGGCCAGATGCCACCAGGGCCCCCTGTGGACCTGCCCCGACCAACACAGCCAGCTCGGTGGGGCTCCCATCCCTGCCACAGTTGGGAGTCGGAGGTCCAGCAGGGGTGGATACACCAGCAATTGGACCCCAGCAGATGGAGGATGTGCCGGCATCATCGGGCAGGGCACGTGCACGACGGCGTCGGTGGATTCCATCAGCCTGGATGCTGTCGTGCTGGCAGAGGCAGTTGCTTCGGAGGCAGCGGCAGGCTCGATGTGGGAGGCATCATGGCTCGGGGACATCTACATCAGAGGGGCAGGCATCGGCCGGAGGGCAGGAGAACCCTGGAATGGGAGTGTCTTCCGTATGGCAGCGGTTGGGCCAGCAGATAGGTGCGGAGCGGCGGCGAGTGGAGGAGGAACGGCTCACAATGGTCAGGGTGGAGAACTCCATGCGCAGGGCGCTGAGGCGGGCTGAATGCCTCGAGGGTATTCGCAGGGGTTGGAGCTGGACACCGCATTATCCCTGCGAGACCTCAGGCCAGTGAACATGCCTGCCTCCAAGCAATTGAACAGGAGTTCGATGATGCCCTGGCCCATGACATCAACCAGTGAGCCGTTGGACTTGCCCGCCGCCATTGTATATAGTTCATTAGTGTTAAGTTTCCTTTCTTTTTTTCTTTCCTTTGGGGTGCATGGACTATGCCCCACATTTTTGTATATAGTTGTTTATTCTGTAGGCTTTTTTGTAGGTTTCCTTTGGACAGTTGGGCTCATGGACCCAGGATTTCATCCTTGTAAATAGTTGGAGTGTGCATTTGTCGGATTTTTCCATGGAGCAATGGATTTTACTTTTTCATTTCTGTTTGGATTTGCTTTGTTGGAAGGAGACTTTGGAGACATTTTTGATTTCATATATTTTGGATTCTGATTTCCTTTTTTTATCATTATGTGACATTCTGCATTGCTTTCCATATGTCCATTGTTTGGTATTTGATTTTTTTTCACCACATTTTTTGTTCAATACATTTGTTCCCGTACTTCAATGTGTGGTATTCCGTCATTGGTTTCATGCATGTCACGATGTGGGTGTTCACATTCACTGGCACCCATTGTGTGTGTGTGACGGACATGTGCTCATGTACATACATGCCATTTGGGTTGGTTCATGTAACGGCCATTTCAATGTGGGGTGTATGTTATGCTTGGTTAGTTATTTGGGCAGGGGTGGCGTGCCGTGGGATTTTGGTGGACATGAGGACCATGATAGTGGGTCATGTTGACATGTTGGGGGGGACGTGAGTGGGACATGAGTGGGGGCCTGCTGGCAGTTGCCCCTGACTGCTGGGGGGTAGGGGTGCTGGAGACATGAGTTGGTGATCATATTGCAACGTGACATTTGGCTTGGCTGGGGGGCATGCCCATGGTGGATGGGCTGCCTGCGGGACATGACAGGGGTGCAGGGTAGTCCCCTGTGGTGTGGGCTGCCTGCAGGGGCCGTGGAGGGGGTAGAGAGGACACCTGGGAGGACCCACACTGCCAATTCATGTGTAAAACTTCCCGCGCATCCCTGAAATACACGTACCCAGGCCAATCGTGTGTGAAACTACCCGCGCACCCCTGAAATACACGTACCCAAGCCAATCGCGTGTGAAACTTCCCGCGCACCCCTGAAATACACGTACCCAGGCCAATCGCATGTGAAACTTCCCGCGCACCCCTGAAATACGCGTACCCAGGCCAATCGCGTGTGAAACTTCCCACGTACCCCTGAAATACACGTACCCAGCCCATTCGCTTGTGAAACTTCCCACGCACCCCTGAAATGCACGTACCCAGGGCATTCGCATGTGAAACTTCCCGCGCACCCCTGAAATACACGTACCCAGCCCATTCGCGTGTGAAACTTCACGCGCACCCCTGAAATACACATACCCCGGCCAATCGCGTGTAAAACTTTCTGCGCACCCCTGAAATACATGTTCCCAGCCCATTCGCGTGTGAAACGTCCCACGCACCCCTGAAATACACGTACCCAGCCCATGCGCGTGTGAAACTTCCCACGCACCCCTGAAACACACGTACCCCACTTGCTGTTTGGTGTTTGGCAGCCCTCTACACTGGTCCAGTGTTTGCGCAGTCCTTTGCAATGGTTTTGGGATTTTGATGGCTTTTCCTTGCGCGAGGGCGTTCTTGGGGGCGTAACTGGCGCTGCTGCAGGGTCGCTGCGCCACTCTGCGCCACGTCTGGTTTTGGAGGCTGAAATCCATGAATACGCTTTGCGTGGAAATCGATTTTAGCGCACGCGCTGGCGCAGACATTCGCACAGGCACACTGTGCGCTATCCGCATGCTACACTTTTGTGTGAAATTCTATGAATTACCCTCAAAGTAAGACATTGTCAGCATATGCAGATAATTGAACTTCTCTGTTGCCAATGGCAATGCCTTTGATATTGGTATTAGTTCTTATAATTTGCAAAAAGGACTCTAATGCAAGGTTAAATGAGTGCGAGAGGGGGCATCCTGGGTGTGTATCTCTTTTAACTTGAAAGGCAGGAGAAATAGAATTATTGATAAAAATCCAGGTGGAGGGGGAGGAAAAAAGAATTTGGATAAGAATGATAAAGTAAGAGGAAAAGCAATGTCATTTGAAGGAGCAAACAAAAATGGCCAGGATAAACGATCAAAAGGTTTTCCGCATCAAGAGAAGGGCCAGAGGTAATTAGATTTCTGTAAATAGGATAGAATATTTAAAAGAAGTCTGGTGTTGGAGGATGCATATCTATCTTTTATAATGCCTGATTGATCGATATGTATGAGTTTAGGGAGCTATTTTTCGAGTCATTTGGCCATAGGTTTGGTGAGTATTTTAGAAGCCTAGTTAATAAGAGAAACAAGTCTGTAATTTTTAACTAGAGAGGGGCCTTTGTCTGGTTTAGAAAATAATACAAGGAGGGCTTTGCCAAAGGAGCTTGGCCAATTTTAACAAAATGATTATATAGTTATAAAAGTTTTGGAGGGATGGAATCAATAAATGCTTTATAAAAGTGATCTGGGGCTTTATTAGGTTTGAGGTCTGAAACAGCATGTTTGATTTCTGTTAAGGAGATGGGTGAATCAAGGTTGGAGAGATCTATAGGATCAGTAAGATTCTTCTTGTTTTTCTTGAGAAAAGAGATAATGTCAGAATCATTAAAAGGGGTATCAGAGGAATACAGAGCAGAGTAGAAGTTCAGAAAGGCAACACCTATATCTTTTGGGTTAGTTAGTGTACTGCCATCAGAGGAAGTAATGCATGTGATGAGTGATTTACTTTTTTTCTTTTTAAACATGATGCAACATTTTTCCGGTTTTGTTCGATTCACTATTAAATTTGGATTTAGAACACAGAATGAAGTTGGAAGCCTTGTCAGTGCACAATTTATTGAATTAAATACGCTTCTTCATAATGTTTTTTGCAATAATGGGATCCGGATCAGCATAATATGTTCTTTCCAGGTCTTTGATGGGGGTTAATAATGTGTTGTGAACAGATTCTGATTGTCATTTTTTGATTGCTGAGAATTGAATAATATACCCCTGAAGAGTGGCTTAAAAGCATCACAATTATTGTGGCTAGAAGTATGTTCAGGTCCGTTAAGGAGGAAGAAATCATCAATAAAAGTCGGTTTTTTTCAACAAAGGTTTTATCCTTAAGAAGGAATTAGTTAAATTTCCATTTTAGGGAAAATGTAGCAATAGGTGCCCATTCAAGGACAGTAGAGAGAGGGGCATGATCAGATATAGTCATGAGTCCGATATCAGATTCTAAAATGGCTGGAGCAAGCAAAGGGTTAGTAAAGATGTAGTCTAATCTAGAGTAAGAGTGATGCGCAGGACAATAGAACATGAAGTCTATAGTATCAGGATGGAAAAAACACTAAGAGGCAATCAAATTGAGGTTATGTATTGGATTGAGAAAATTGTTTTGGGATTTGGAATTAATAGAATTGGTCATAGATTTAGGTTTGAGGGAGAAATCAAGTACTTGGTTAACATTGGCACGTAAAAGAAGTCTATCTGGACTGTTCTGTACAAGTATGTTCTGGAGATTAGACCAGAACAGGTGGTCCGGAGCCATCGGGCCATATACATTGATTATAGTCACTGGTAGGTTATAAATAAATAACTTCAATAATGATCCAGCAGCCTGAAGGGTCTTTTTCATCACTGGTTAAGGAGAAGATTAAGTGGTTGTTAATCAGAATGGATATTCCTCCTTTCTTGTCATTTGAGAAGAAAGTATGACTAATCCATGGTGCTTTGATTTTGAGATTTTCACAGTCAGATTCTAGATGGGTTTCTTGAAGACAAACAATATCTGCTTTGAATTTTGAGAGTTGGATAATGATCTTTTCACGTTGGATGGTGTGACATTCCAACTAACCAATATATATTAGTAAGCATAGAATTGTTGATTAAATGACCAAAGTACGTAATATAAATAGGATGCAGTGGAAAAAACACACAGTATTCATGATATTAAAATGAGTGAAGAGCAAGTGACATTGCAACATATTTGCAGAGAAGCATCAATAAGCTATAAGAGGAAGGACATAAGGGTTGGTCCATACCACGAGAGAAGAATATAAGTAAGAGATAGTGAGGAATATGTTAAGGATGAAATACAAAAGTGAGAAAGTAAAAGCAGTGAGGATGGAGAAAGTTCATCTAGAGCTATAGAAGAGAGAAGGAGTATCATGGGGATACAAGAGCACAACGAAGAATGAGGCGAGAGTGAAGAAGAGATAACAAACAGGAGATACAGATGATAACCAGTGTAAAGGGAGGAGGGGCAAAACTGGTAATATTTAGAATACCAAAGTTATAATAATTATGTTATAATAGCAGTATGCATTAGACAGTTTGTTTATAAGTAGTCAAAGGCTAGCTGGAGTCAAAGTATTGATCAAGTTTGTAAAGTTGAAAGAGCAGAGTCCAAGAGTTTAACGAGTGATCCTGATTTATCTCTGGGGCACAGAGGATTTGAAGAAGAATCTTCAGGAAGTGATGAAAGAGATCTGCTTCACTTCGAAGTAAACTTGGTATGTTGAACTTTAGATCTTCGGTAAGGAGGAACTTGAGAATGGCGGTCTGTTTTTGATGAGTAGAAAGTTGTTTCTGAGGAAGTGGTCTCCATCGGCATGGATTGAAAAGAATGGAGCAGTTTGTAGAGATCACTGGGTTCCGTGAATTCTGTGGTTGGTCCATCTGGTAAGGTGACGATAACTTTTCGCCAGTTCCTGCAGTCTGTATCTGATACCAAGGGTCTTCATCAGAGGTCTCATATTGAGGAATTTCTTCCTTTTAATTTGGGTAGATTTGGAAAAAATCTGATGAAATGAAGATTTTATATCCTTGGAAGAGAAGAGGAGAGTTTTTCCTTGCAGCTTGCAATGTTTGGCGTGCTTGCTGATGTTTTAGAAAAGAAGCAATGGGTGTGGAATTTTTAGTAGCAAAACGAAGCCTTATTCGGTACGCACTAGTAAGGAGATGACTAGGGGTCGTGAGATGACCGTGTGCTATTTGATACCGCTATTGGTTATTATTATTGGGATTAATGCAGATTGGATCAGCAGCATCCATAGACTTCCACCGGACCCCCTAGAAGGAACCAGGAAACATAAAGTGCAAGTAATGGATTTGGAGGTGAATCAGATGCACTGATTCTGTGTAATCAAGTTTAACATAAATTGGTAAGGCTGATGAGATAAAAGAACAATTCTTGGACTTTAGTTCTTGAAACAATGTAACTCTTTATAGTGAAATCAAATTGTAAGAGTCTTGAAAAACAGCCGGCATGTGTTTCGACCCTCACGGTCGTTATCAAGGCTGTGCAATTAGTGAAACATAGATTCAAAAAGAGAAAAATGAATACATTGGCATAGCAGGTAAGACAAAATATTTAAAAGTAGGAAAACAAAAAGCGTTGTCACATTAAATCAAGAAAAATAATATTGGAAACAGGGTCGTACCATGATTCAGTAGTGCAGATGTAACAAGCAGTTTCATGTTGAAACTAAACAGCCAGATTGCAACACAAAAAGTAAATTTAGTACGTTGTGGTATAGCCATATTGGTCACAGGTAAGTGTAAAATTGACCAATAATAAGTACAAGTATTATTGTGATTGTTCCCCAGAGGCATGACAAATGCGTCCACCTTTAGGACTAAATGTAATGGAGACTTGGTTTGTTGTGAGATGACGCGTGCGCTGCACTTGTGACATCATACGTACGTAGTGCGCATGACGTCACGTGCACGTCGCCAAGTAATTGGGAACGTCTGTCAAAGTAAACAGCCACGGTGAGAATGTGGCATATTGTAAATATCAAAGAGTAATAGAAAAGAAATTAGCATGCACATCGTCTAGAGAGAATGTGCTGGCACATACACAAAAGAGTAAACACAATGAAGTGCCAGGAGAGACATGTTGTTGATAATGGCATGTCACAGATAAGTAATATAATGAAGAATATAATAGCACTGATGTGTGCATAATTGTATGCATAGGGCATTGTGAAGAAAACATGTTAATAATTAAATTAGATGAGTATAAACAGATAAGTAAGCTCAATGAAGTGCCAGGAGAAACATGTTGTTAATAATGGCATGTCAGAAATATGTAATGTAATGAAGACTATAATAGCACAGTTGTGTGCATGATAATGCGCATAGTGCATTGAGAAGAGAACATGTTAGTAATTATATTAGGATGACCAGAATAAATGAGGTCACAGAAAGTTTAAGATTATCATTGGTCAAATTTAACATTGAAGCTCCAATGGAGCTTTGTTCAATACTAGCCAAGAGTCTGCCATAATAGAAATAGAGCTACTCAAGGCCTTCAACCCTATCTTCAACAAAAGAAATCCTTTCCTCTGTTTCATCCAATCTAGGATTTTTTCCGTACAATTAAATGAGGAATTTTCCGGTGCTGTAACAGAGTTAGAAATGGCTGCCATATTTTGTAAAATATGTCATGAATTGTGGTTAGATTCTTAAGAATTAGCAGAATAAAAAGAATAGAGCATAATTATTTGTTTGGCCACGAGGCATCAGTGTTGAATAGGCCTCTGGGTCAACAGGTAATCCGGGGAGTAACACATGTTTAAATAAAGAGATTTACCTCAGCGAGGGATGGCAGTTTGTTTGAGTGGCACTCACCGGTGTGCTGTTGGTTCTCCCCTCTCTCGTGTGCTAAAGAAGGCTTCCAAGTCTTCTTGTTCTTCCCTGCCAATCCACTATACTCTGGAGGGCCGCAAGCAGACTGAGCAGATCCACCTCAAGTGGTGCGAATCTCGCGTCTCTTTGCACGTGAGGGCTCCAGTCACCTGGTAAGAGTAATTCACAAGTGTTGGTTTTTGGGAGCCCAGTGAAACAAAGCTGTTTTGCCTGCTGATGCCTATTAGTGGGATAGCATAGTCTGTATTATAAAGAAATGCCCATATTTTTTAAGAGTTCTTCCTGTCCTGAGGAGATTTCAAATTACTCTTCCATCTTGGGTGCCACTTAGCCACGCCCCGTCTTTGTGCTCCTTACTTTTTAAGTGTTTCTTTTAAAATAGGGAAGAACGTATACCTCATATTAGCTTTACACAGTTCACACAATCAGTCTGCCGTAAACATTTTTAGATACTTCTAAATTACTCATGATATTTTCAAAACAAATAAGGGAGAGGATCATTTTACCTTCATACATCTTAATAGCAGGTACGAGGGAACACTTTGCAAATCTGCCATTAATATCCTTAAATTGAACCAATAAAGGAAGGGCTTTGTTTTTCAATGCCTTCATAATAAATCCTTTATTTGGCCCAGCTGTTCTGGTGAAACGAAGATATTTTAAATTATTAACTCTCTCCAACTTTTGTTGCCTAGTCACCAACAGTCTCTAGTATGCAACTTTCTCGATTTAAAGTTCAAGATTTTTGTTTTGTTACAATTGATAACTAAATCATTCTTCAAATTATACTCCTGAAAAGCATTCAACAGGCACAGCACGTCAGTGCAATCAAATAGCATAGCATTGTCCACATGTTCAATCCATGATATCTTTTTACCATTCAGTTTAGGCAAAATAAATGCTTTGTTTACCAAAGCTTCCCCCAAGTCTGCTAAGCATAAATGAATGAGGCTCAGAGATAAAATACATCCTGGTCTGAGACCCCTAGAAGTCTTGATATCTTCTAAGAGTAGTCTCTTGATGTAAATATACCCAAATGTGGGGTAAATGAGAAGGAAGCCCCCCAATGGTTATGATTGGCACAAAGTATGTTTCTGTTAACCCTATCAAAGGCCATAGAGAGATATACACTGGCAATGTAAACTGATGGCATGTTTTTCACCCAGGTTGATTATTGTATATGATCAACCACATGGCCATTAAGGTTAGTGGCTACTCCTTTGTGAAACCCTGTTTCATTGATTTTAATGAAATCCTTTCCATTGGCCCTGGTATCAAGCTCTCTCAAGATAATGGCGGAGATTAGCTTTCTATCAGCACTTTGCAAGGCTATTAGCCTATAGTTCATGGGGTCCAGCTTATCTCTCTTTTTAAAAAAAATGGACAAGGGACATCTTCCAGGTTTTTCGGGTTAACATTTTACTTAGAATTTCAGTAATAAAATGTATAAAATGTTTGCCCATATCAGAGGGTTATGTTTAAAAATCCTACTGCAAAGACCATTAGGACCTGCTACTTGAGAGTTACCATTTTTTTTAATAAATAAAGCTAAATAAAGAAAACAATATCTTCCACGTCATAGGTCAAAAACCAGGCCCCCATAGAGTTGCGTAAAATCGACATCCTAGATGGTGAGAAATAAAGATTAGTATAATATTCCACCCAAGTGGATTCTAGATTAGGATTTTCTTTGGAGGTTAATTGTGATGGCCCCATTTTCCAATAACATATGTCTGATTTCTTTATAATTGCATTAACCATTCTTTCCCAATCGACATGCAAAAGCTTACCCCCAATGGGCTTTAAGATTATTTTTAAAGTTTGATGAATTAAAGAGATTTTTTTTATTTGTACTCACTCAACAGCTGGAATTTAAGAACATATTGAATATGGGGCCTCATCTCTTTTGAGATTTTGAAATATTTAAAAGAATTGCATGAGGGTGATTTGCATGAATCGTCATTATTGAATGATGGTGACGCAAGTTTTGTCAGATTGGTGTAAATGGTTTTGTTTTTCCATTCCAATGAGGACTATCATAACAAAGAACATAGGGTTTTATTAAATTGGTTAATGTTCCTTGCAAGCCAAATCAATCGAATGCCACTCACAGAAACTCTTACCTCCTGTAAGAGACTCTGCTCAGGAGAAATATTCAATCCCTCAAATATTTCAGAGCATATTGTGATCACTTATTTTAAGCTCTTCAATAATAAAATATACACATCTAGAAAAAAGTTATTCCGAGGTGAACATATTATCTTTACAGGTTTCACAATTATCTCTATGCCATGTAGTACCACAATATTTATCCCCATCACATTCCTGTTTAATTGTGACATATTCCAATCTTCCAAAAATTGCAACCAGTGTTTTCCTCTGGATCTTTGTTTCAGCTGATCAAGCTGTTCAGCAGACAGTTATAATTAATACCACCTGCTACCAGTATAACATTGTTTTTGAATACATTATTCCACCTGGAACAAATTTCACCAACTTTAAAAATATTCTCATTTATGGACAATAGTACTACCTTACAATATACGTTTATTATCAGGAATTCCTTGAAATCCTCCAAGGTAACATTGAGAGCCAAACTATAGTGTGTACAGTTTTAATAAATGGAAACTTGAGGCCCAACTAGATTGAATCGCTATCAATAAACCACCCTGAGGTCTACCCCTATCGCCGCAAGTGGAATTTTATATAAATATTCTATACCCATCCAGCATCATGTCTTGTAAAAAGAGAGAATCCTGAATCATTATGAGAGGGATAACTTTCAATTTATTTCATAGGGTTGAAGTATTGATTAAGTTAGAATGGCCTCTCAAGTTCCAAGAAACTACCCCCTCCCCCACCCTATAGCATGGAGACTGCTAAAAGCCCAGCTGCTTGCACATCATATTTTTATACTGAGAGGACAAAATATTAGACAGCCAAGACCAATCTCTATTTGACTCGTCCCTGCAAGGGGGCAGTCGTTAAAGTACACTTTTCTTAATATTGTTGTACATGGGTCAAATAAGATGTTAAGTGGCTCAAAGAAAGGTAATTTGGTTGTAGGCACCTGACCCAAAAAGGTTTGGGATCATGACCATCTTGTAACATAAAAATACCTCTGTCTTAGATCATCTGCAGTGGACAATATCAAGACCATTATGTCTGTTTGATATTCATTGATGAGGTCCACTTGCTCAATGTTCCGAGACATTACCAATCATAAAGAAGGAATCTCTTGAAAGAGTATGAGAATGTTCTTCTATTTAGGATCTCAGTTTCACCCAGTGGAAATACTGAGTTGATAAGAATGTCCTACTGGGAAGAAAGCCCACCCGAATTGGAGGATTCTTTAGTCTGGAAATTGACCCTAAGTGTAGGTCCAACCTCAATCTAACCATGACTGGTCACCTCTATAAATAATGAAACTGTGTAAAAAACAAGTTTAGGAGGAGAAAATGTTGTAAAATCCATATTTCTGCTCTCACTAGAAAATATATTTTCACTCAAGCAAACAGTCTCGGTACTCAAATCTTTCCTAATGGATGGCATTGATAAGTTAAGAGAGAGAATTAAAATTTCACAATTCTTGCACTTGTGCTTATAATTTCATTTCCTAGGGCATGGAAGGGACACATGTATGCTTATGTATGCTTATGTTGGCATCGAGAACTGAGTCAGTGATTGAGCCTGGCACTGTTGCCTGGATCTGAGGCAGGGGGGTTGCCTTTTTGCTTAAAGATAGTGATCAAATCCATTTTTGTGAAGAATTCTTATTCATTCTTTAATTCATTTTTGGGTTCTTCGATTTTTTGGTATTCTGTATAGCTGTTTTAATTTTGGCTTTAGCAGCTAAGGGGACGTTAAAACCAATACAGATTGCAGAAGGTGTCAACGATGTAGACAATTCCTCTGCACAGGGAACATTACTTAATCTCATAAATTAATTTAAGAACTCATTTGATGGTGGGGTGTTAATTGCCATATCGATATCATTCACTTCGGAAATAGTATCCCCCCGCTCTTTCATTAAGACTTTCGAACGAGAGTTGGTCACGGATGTGTTGTGTTCAATAGAAAGGACACTTTCTTTTAGTTTACATTGACTAGAGACCAACTTCATGGTATGAATTGTTAAGCATCATCTTAGTATCTTATCTCAATGACTTTGATGAGGGTATTTAAAGTTTAGTGCTGAAATGGAAGACTCACTTGGCTCTTTTAGAGGTCCTGCAATAGAAGGTACAAAATCTCTCCGCGAAGAGCAAGATGAAGTTGTAGAATCAGAAGATGAATCCAACTCTTTTGCTGTAGGTGATGTAAAGAGTGCTGGAGTTTCAGAAAGGTATCCTAAAGAGCGCAAGACAGCTTAAGGACAATCCCCCACAATGTCCACCTCTGGGTGTCGCAGACTAGATGAGATAGAAACCGTATACAGAGGGCTGTGCCTCACAGATGGAGGGATGCCCAGTGCTGAATTTGGGAAGAGGTGTTAAACAGCAGGTCAACCACACTCACACTACAAGTTTTTGTAAAGAAATCCATGATTTTCCTCTTGATATTAATTGAAGTCAACATGAAGTCAGGTGCAGTTTCTCACCTCAGAAGCACTAGGAGAATCCAACAGTTCGCCTATCAGTATGGAGACAGGAGTTGACAAAAGGGGGGAAACAGTGGGGGTGTTTACTTGCTTGCACTGTTCACTTATGGGGGTTGATTCTCCCTCCCCCTGCTCACTCTGGGTGGGTGAGGACTGGATAGAAGCAGTCGCACACATCACAGGGAATCAGCAGCACAATGCTCTGCTCAGAGTCAGCCAGCGTTACATACCACCAGTCTCACCAACTTTGGCAGCCCCAGCACTATTGCTGGCATGGGGTGCGTGTTTTAGGACTCCCGCGTGGGGATCTCTCTGGCAGAGTGCTCCATTAATCCCTCCATCCATGATTATACAACGAGGCTCAGGAGGGCCAAGCCAAGCCTTTCAATGGTCCTATGATTCCCTCCTGTTGCTATCCTGAGAACACCGCAGCTCTCCAAGCTAGAGGAAAGAACCTTAGACATCAAGCTGCACTGTTCAGTAGGATGTGTGAAGGTCGTTACAGCTGCTGACGATGTACTTCCAGTAGGAAAGGGTTTTCCAATACCTCTGACCACTAAGCACATATTTCCCTCCCACAACATCGATTTGGGACACATACACTGAGAGCTCTCCAGATGTGGTGTCCAGGTGTGTGTTCACCAAGCTTTGCAGGTACCTAAGGACTATGCACATAGACCACAAAGTGACCAACTGTGTGCACAAATGTGTGAAGGACATCCTTTGCTCATTGAAGCGATGCATTTACATCAACATTGGGCCTGGATATGTTGTGCATCTTCAACAACTTACCTTTGGCCTTAACATAACACTGTCCATGCTGTCTCGGTGTACATGAAAAATACACGACTCCTCGTGTATTTGTTGTAATGCTGACATTCAGGATGCAATCAATGGTATCTTGCCTGACACGTGTGTTACACCTAATACTGCATGGGTTACAACCATACATATGGGGATCGTTGGACATATATATTTGGAAGTGTGTTCAGACTATGGTCCTGATACATGGAATTTGTAGTGTGGTGTAAAGTGACTTTGCACTGGTGCAACGTGACTTTCCACTGATTTTTCACTCATGCAAACTCTCTTTGCACTGAAAAAATACACTTTGTACCGCTCTGTGAATCAGGGTGCTAGTTGGCAGTGCAACGTCACTTTGCAGCAGTGCAAAGTTGCATAGCACCGTGCAAGAAATGTCATGAATCAGGCCTTAAGTGTCCAGCCAAGATTCCCTCACATGTGCCACTGTGTGCTCTACTTGTGACGGCTAGATTTCACCCCACACCCATTTTCCTTTGGCCAAAACCAACACTAGTACCCCTTCCACGTGAGTGAGATTTCTGGTGTGAGACATGTGCCATCGAATACTATACTGAAATGAAACAGTGATTGAGTCCAACCTCGGAACTTGGCAAATACAATTCAATTCATCAGCAATCAGCACATTATTGGAATTATTTGTATCCATCAAACTAGAGAGGACCATGGTTAGGGGTGCAAGTAGAACTGTCTGTGGTATTTTCGCTAGATTCCAATACAAATTTAGCAACAGGGTAGAATCCGTTAAGGGGTACAGATGTCTATCCCTTTCTGTTTTAATTGCTTCGATGTTGTGGTTTATATCTAACCGTCTGTGCGATAATAAACGTTTACCATTTCGACTGGCAACTATTAGACCAAAATAAGGGCTGAGCCAGGAGCCCTTCTGGGCTGTTTTAATATGCATTGTAAAACCATCAAGTAAATGATTTTTCTCTTAGCCAAACTTCTTGAAGAGAATGTCATTATTTAAGTTTAAAGCTTTAAGAGGGCCTCCTTGATCGTTGAAAAGATGAGTAGAACCACAGTGTTCCCTGCCAGAATTTGTATCTGGCGTGCTCTAAAGATAATGATTGTTAGTCTCTACTTTATCACAAAGATCTGAAGCTAAACGACTAACCATGATCAATCTTGTACACTACCTTCTTTTACCTTCAAATTAAAATCTACTCAAAACATTTATGAGCCCACAGGGCCGCTCTTTCATAACATATTTGTAAGGGAACATTAGGCAAAGAAATTAGCTTTTTGCTATTGATTTCCATGTTTCAGGTTATCACTTAATGATGCGCTTTGATCCTTCCAAGAGAACACATTTTAACACATAGACTAAAGAGTAGGTGCCTCAGACATGATTGTTTGAAAAAATCAGGTGAGAAGGTGTATGTTAAATTACACTATAATTTCTTCACTTACAAGTTCCACTAGTTTTATGTCCCTAGAATTTATAAAACACGATCATAGGAAGTTTAAGTCATAGTACTTTTGCCGATATCACAAGTCAAGTTGTAAAACCTCAGTGCCAAAGTTGAAGACTCTGTAGGATTTTCAAAACAAGATAATGGGCCTCATTGCTAGTCTCCATTCCCATAGAGTCTCTATGGAAGTGGAGATACTGAAGCACCGGCACTGTTGCTAACGGTGCTGGTGCTTCTGTGACAGATCTGCCTCCCCTGGCTGCTGCGCCCGGCTGGGTCAGACCTGTCGGGCACAGTAGCCATGGCAGGCAGACTCGAAGTTTGCCGATCCGGAAACAAGGGTACCGTTGACCTTACGGGCACCCTTGTTTCCGGACCGGCAAACTCTTAATGAGGCCCAATGTCAAGGCCATGTTACTTTCTTGAACAATAGAAGATGATTGTAGACATTTTGGCTCTTTATCCATATATGTAGATACGTTGTGATGGTTCTGCTCAGTAGGACAAAGGATAATATCTTGATCATCGGAATTTGATTCAGAAATAAAGAATAGAAGCATTGAGGCAGAA
Organism: Ambystoma mexicanum; assembly: GCF_040938575.1. Taxonomy (NCBI): domain Eukaryota; kingdom Metazoa; phylum Chordata; class Amphibia; order Caudata; family Ambystomatidae; genus Ambystoma; species Ambystoma mexicanum. The sequence continues at coordinate 699,390,616 of NC_090928.1, read as the reverse complement.
TGTGAAGAACTCCCTACTCTCGTATTGCATGCTTTGACAGAGCTATTTTTCTTCTTCCCTTTAGCTCTGCAGTTAATAGGCTGAATACAAACTTCCTTTCTGTTGTGTTATGTTGCGACGAAATTTCCTAAACCTGTGTTTCTTATTAGTAGTAAGATGTGCAATATTATTATTTTTTCTTCATTTGGGACAAAACAAGGGCACACCATTGTTTGTTTTCTGAAATAAATATATAATCTAGTTTTCCAGAACCTTCAGGATGTTGTAATGTCAAGCTGAGCATTGTGTATATTATTGGATCATTATAAAAAGGATATTTTCGAATTAATTGAGTTCAACAATGCTTTTTGCTCCGTTTGGTTTGCATTCATGTTTTCATAAAGGCACACCAATGAGTTCAAGAAAAAGCTGAGGGTAGATAGAGATAAAGGTGCCAGGTTAGCCTAATGTTGAGAAGAGGCAATTCATTGTGGAGAAGAAAGGGGCAGTGACATAGATCTACAAGAAAACATTGAATCTGTATTGTTGACAGAATTAACATGTTTCGATTCAGGAAATAAATTGGGCAATCTTTTTTTTTAAATCCAACAAACCCGAAAGCAACAGATTCGAATCTGGTAGCAGTATTCTGTTTGTTTTTCCAGTTGTACTGGATTAATTTATTAGCAGTTCTGTAAATTCTGAGTCCAGAATTTCCAAGATTGATACTTGGCTGTTGTGAGACGTTTTTTTCTCTGGACCGATAGGCGGCACAGCACAGGCGACATTCTCCGGAGTAGTTGTACTTTTCTTTTTTCTTAAAAGGTTTGGTAATTTTTGCCCATGGGTTAGGTATGTTTAATGGAGTTTGTAACCAAGGCAGTGAAGCAGGAGATGGTACAACGTGAGTGAGGGTACTGAGGTGTGAGTCCCCAGAAGAGGGTTACCAAAGCATTAGGTGGATCCGGTTAAATGCGTATTTCATATATAAAGTCTTACATGCTGGCAGGAAGATGACACAGTAAAAAAAAAAAGTAACATTGAAACCAGTTTTCACCCAACGGTGCCCACGCTCATGCGTCCAGCCGTTAAAATCGCTCCCAACTATTAACTTGCCGCACTTTGGGCAACAAACTGATTTTGTATGCTTCTCCCCTTCAGTAGTCAAAGTAAAGTAAAATCAATTCAAAATGAACAGCAATATTTTCACTAGCGGAGTGTCTCCTCATGTCTGACTTCCATTGCGCCCAAGTGCACTTAACTTGCCGAGCTTCTAGGTTTTTATAGTGGTAAGGTCAGCACTTTGTTTATTTGAGAGAGGTATGTCTATGTCTGTTTTGTAACAGGCTGCAAATATACCAGCTGAGAGAGAGAGATGGTGAATCACGCGAATTGATGATCAGAGGTGACAAGTGCAAGATCCTTAAAAGATTGTGGTATATAGTGGTCAATTGGAGTGCACTATATTGTTGCAAACAGAATGATATGATATGTCATTTATAACGCTCCTGTACCCAAGTGTTTCTAGGCATGACAAGACTAGGAGGAGGACACAGATCTTACTAGGCCTTGTGTCATTAAAACCGTGCAATGGCAGGGGAGAGGTATGGGGAAGTACCGGGGGAGGGGGGAAGAAGTGCAGGTAGCTCAATAAGTGCCAGGGGGAGAAGAAGTGCAAGTATTCAATAAGTGCAGCCAGAGGGTGGCTCATAAGTGCAGAGAGAGAAAGGACTATAGGGTACCAGGTACAGGCCCCTAAGTGCAGGGGGAACCCAGAGGCAGTGTAAGGGCAAGTGGAGATGCAGGAGCCTGGGTGTGAGTTCAGCGGGAGGCCAGGTGATCTGTGCGCGGAGCAGTCGGGGACATCAGCAAGGGAGAGGAAGAGAGAAGCAGAAGTGAAAAGGAAGGTCTTTAGTGGCTTCTGGAACCAGAGTTGGTTCTGCTCAAGTCTGAGAAAGGCAGGGAGGCTGTTTCAGAGGGATGCCCCAGCCGAGGAAAGAGATCTTCCCCCAACTCTCTGCTTGGAGAAGCAACTGAACCTAAGAGAGTTGGAGATGGATGAGCCGAGAGCTCGAGAGGGAAGATGTTTAGGAAGAGGAAGTTGAAGGTGGTGTGGTCGCAGGCCAAAGAAAGCCTTGTGGGCGATGCAAAGGGTTGTGAACTTGATCTTTGCAGCCATAGGGAGCCAGTGAAAAGATTTCAGAGCTGGAGAGTTACGATCCCTGGGCTTGAGACCAAATAACAGTCTAGCAGTCCTGTTCTGGATGACTTGGAAGGGTTTAAAGGTGGAGACAGGCGGATTAAGAAAGAGGATGTTGCAGTAGTCCAGCCTAGAGGGGACCAGAGCTCTAGAGACAGTGAGCTTCTGTGGGAAAGTGAGGAAAGGCAGAATACCTCTGAGGAGGTGCAGCTGATAGTGTGACTTTTTAGAGATGTCGGGGATATGAGGAGAGAAGGAGAGGGTGGAGTCGAAGATGACACCAAGGATCTTAGACTCACAGGAAGGAGTAGGAACAGAGCCCAGGGTGGGCAGCCAGAGAGAGACAGAGGAAAGGATGGACCAGGTGTCCCAATTAGGAGGATCTCAGTCTTACTGGCATTAAAGCAGAGATCGTTGGTGGCACACCATTCTTGAATTGCGGCCAGACAGTCTGGTATGAGAGAAGGAGGTGAGGTGGCTGAGCAGAGAATGAAGGAGAGCTGGATGGCATCTGCATAACACTGAAATCCATGGATGCAGCTCCCAGCAGCTATATATACTGTGTAGCTGGTAATGTGTCACTGGTAATGTGTTGTACTCTTCCTTTAGTATCATTTGCTGCGCATAATCACGCGTGTGGGCCTCCATTTCTAAAATGTCCCCAAATAGGGGGCCCATTTTGCCTCCGCATTTCCTGCTTCATTGTCCCTGGAAATGCGATACACCCCCCTCATGTGTGCTTGGCACTTCATTACTGCTATTCGCTCTGGGAGGTCTTTTGCTTCTATCAATTGGCCCAATGGGAGTGCTTGCTGCACCGGTAACCCATCAGCACACCTGAAGCCCCTCCTCAACCAATGTGACAGCCCTGAATGCACTTCTGGATGTCACATAGGGTGAATCCAAATACACTGTCTCTTCATTCTCTCTGCTCTGTACTAGTGCCAATATTAAGGCAACTAATTATGCTGCTTGTGCTGAATAGTGTGACGGCAGATGTGTGCTTGTCACCACCTCACTCATGCCGTCCTCTATCAATCTCACATCTGCTGTCCCAGTATGTCTTTCCCCCAGTCATTTGGTTAATCATTGATGACCCATCAATGTAAAGCATGTCTCCCGCCTCAGGTGTGTTCTCCTGTATCTTGCAAGTGTCACTGACTTCTTCTATGTTTACTGTGCAGTTGGGTGCATAGTCACCTTCAGGTAAAATGTCTTGATGAACGTCTGCATCTATCTTGAGATCTGGAGCTGACAGTAGTACCTCGTAACCCAAAGCTCTTTGTGTTGTCAATGTACTTTTCGGTCTTTCCAGGATTGCAAAGAGAGCATGCTCCAAATAAAGAGTGGTGCTGCATACCATGGTAATGCCTGCTGATTTGTCCACTGTGAACGCTATTGCAGCCAATGCCTTTTTGCATGGATAGTGTCCTCTCATTACTCGGTCTAATATCCCACCGTGGTATGCTAGAGGCTTGTGTACAATGCTCGTCTTTTGTGTCAGTACTGCGGTCATAACCACTGCATCGGAGTGTGAGAATAGGAAAACATTTCTTTGATAATCTGGGATCCCCAACACTGGAGCTGTGCATATTGCTTCTTTCAGCTCGTCAAATGCCTCAGTCATTTCTGTTGTCCATTGTAATGTCATCTCCCCTCTTTGTGCTTCCTTCCGTGCTCTCAATAAGGGCCTAGTGTAAGTGCGGTTGTCGAATACCCATGCTCTGCGATAGTTACACACTCCTAGGAAATGCTGCATTTGCCTCACAGTTGTTGTTTTTGCTGTACTGTGTATTGCTTCTGCCCTTTCTGGTGTTACTCTTCTGCTGTTTTGGGATATCATTTGTCCAATGTACAAAATGTATGTTTGGCGCTATTGTAAGTTGGCTTTGTCTATCTTGTACCCCTTTTCTGCTAGTATTGTGAACATGTGTACTGAATCATTTCTACACTGTTGCTCTGTCTTGCTGCAAATCTATATGTCATCTACGTACTGTATAACCATACTCTCCATCTGTATGTTGCCTAAATCCATTTGAAGTAGCCTGTTGAATATGGAAGGGGATTCACAGCACCATTGAGGAAGTCTTGGATGTTTCTGCTTCATATTTCTACATAGAAGTAAAGTTAAGTCCTGTGAGTCTGGGTGTAATGGTATAGAGAAGAATATATTCTTCAAATCTATGACCGTGAAGTAGGCAGCTTCAATGGGAATGCTACACAAAATTGTCACCGGATTCGGAAGTAAAGGAAATTCTGCTTCTACAATGTGGTTAAGAGGGCGCAAGTCCTGTATAAAATGCTATGACACCCCTGTCTCCTTTTTGACAGGGTACACAGCCGTGTTGCATGGTGATTCTGATGGCACTAGGGTGCCCTGCTTCACTAGTGCTGCAATGGTCTCATAGATACCTTTGTCTGCCTCTCTCGATAGTGGGTGCTGTAAGGAAGGCATGTTATCAAAGTAAGACAGACACAAGTGATTACAGTCCAAGGGTGTATATTGAACCTTATGTGGGATGTGAAAAATGCCTATCTAAACCTAACTCTAAAATAGGAGTAAGCTATGACCATCAAATAATAATAATACAGTCCTAGTGGAGTCTAGCCAAATATAAATGGCCTATATTAAAACAACTAAAGGAAGTGTTCACAAAATGATAATAAGTCACAATGTTAGGACGTTGGCCTCCCTTGCCCATGTTTTTAGCACAGGATAAGGAAGGTCACTCCATCACAGCACACTCCTGGGCTTTTCTTGCACCAGGGCACAGTTCCTTTCACCAACATCAGGGCCTTCTGTGCCCAAGTCTCTTTTAGGGAAAGTCTCTTGTGTCAGAGGACCTGATGCACCAAAAACAACAAAAAAAGTTCCTTTCTCAATATTCACATTGGCCGATTTACTCTCCACGCTGGATCCCCCTTAGCTGGGCTCAGATCCTTCTTTTACATTAAGCCTCCCTCAGTTGGGCTCAGACCAACTTACATTTTTAGGCATCCTTCAGTCGGGTTCACATTTGCCACAACAATCTTCTCAGGTGTGTTACTTTTTACCCAGGGTCCCCCTCTTCCAGGCTCAGACCCCTTTTCAACAATTAGTCCCCCTCGGCTGGGCTCAGACCAATTTCAGTTTACAGACAATCAAAGCCTTTCAAATGTGCATGGAATTTAACGTAACCCACTGCGCGACAACGTCAATTTCAAAGTTCAATCATTCTTCCCCGTTCAGGTCAGGGGGGGACCAAACAGGTTAGTGTGGTTGCTAGGCATTTGCCGATGCTTCCACTGTGTGAGAGGCTAGATTGTTATTGTGACCACCAGTCGTCTCGTGACAGATGATCCTTACTATTGCAAATATTGAAACAGCTAATATTTCTTAATTGGTCTGGTAATTGCAACGGGATTGCGGGGTGATGCACAGGATTAAATTAGCCAAAATTGTCAACTAGATTTCAATATAATCAGGTTTAGAAGCACGTGACTTACAAAACACGGAGATATATGCTGTACATTTTTTAAAACAGCTGTCTTCTGGTAATCCAGCATGAGGACCCATTAGTCGCTCAACATTGTATAAAGTATCCCCTCAGCTCTTTCTATTGAACTCGGAGGATTGTGTGCATCTGTTTATACATCCAGAACCTGCTCGGACGGCACCATTGCTATCCAAAAAGTGACCGCCACGAACTACAAGCCCCAGAAGTCCCAGCTTGGCATAAAACAAAACACCAGGCGCTTTAGTGCCGGCCCTTCACATTTAAGCCAGTCTTCGCCGGTCCTCACTGTCTGCGGCATCTCGCGGCACCCCCGATTGTTCACAACATGTTCTACACCCAGTTCCCGCAGTTAATTCATCCTAGAGGTTAGATGGGGAGAAGGCCATGTCTGATAGGCCTCAGGGCAACTGCAGCATTGCGCTTGCTCAATTTAATGCACATAACGCTATGGAAAAGGCCACACTAAGCACCCACGTCACGCTACATACAAACATGCAAAGGTTAATATTATTGAATTGTGAAACAGCAATAGGAAAGCAAGCCAAAGCTCAGTAACAAGGAACACAGCTGCACAGGTCAAAACCAATCCAATGGTGGTCGACTCGAAGGTCTTGAAGGCATGTTTACTGAATACCAGATCACTATGTAAGCATGCACAAAGCGTGCATGATTTCATTATTGAGGAGGAATTAGACATTATTTGTCTTACAAAGACCTGGCTTCAAGTCCCAATCGGCCAAGTGTGTGCTACAGCGGTACCAGAAGGGTACACTATACACAATAAGAATAGAGTAACTGGTAAGGGGGCAGGGTGGCAGTGATAGTTCGAGACTCCATATCCATCATATCATATCCATCACCTCATGCGCAGGATATGAGACACTTCACCTGAAACTCACCCCCACAAAAACGACTGTATCAACATAATAGTTGTACACAGACCTCCCTAATTTCAGATTTTACCGCTGAACTAACTCAACAGTTCATCAATATCTGAAATCCCCCAATGTAGCAACATGGCTTGTAGGTCATTTCAACAGATTGTGAGGGAACCTGAATGACAAGGAGGCCCTCTACCTGGAGGAAATGTTGAATAACATCGACTTTAGGGTCATAAACAAGGGACCCACAACAACTAAGGGGAACCAGCTAGACTGGGTCATAGCACAAAACTTAGAGGTAATGGCGGTCAAGACATCTGCATGCATCTGGGCCGACCATTTTAAAGTCATCTTTGAGGTCAACATGAGTCACACTAACAAGACAACCATTAATAGTCAAGAAAAAGTCCTAAGTAGAAATTTTAAAAACAAAGGGACAGCACAATTGGAACAGTGCATGAATAAAATACACAAGAATGTTCAGGAAGGTAACTCCTGTGAAGACATTCTACTGAAATACTCAAACTCAGTACAGGAGCTGGTGGAGAAGCAGGCCCCCCTAAAATAGAAGATGGTAAGAAATAACTGTAACCATCAGAAATGGTTCCATGGTCAGTTAACTAAACTCAAGAACGAGAAAAGAGGCATGCAAAGTAGGTGGCTTAAACATCCCACACAAACAAAGAACAATGGAAGTGCATTGAAAAACATTATAAAAATGAAATCAGGGAGGCCAAGACATTTTTTTATAACAAGCAGATTTCATCAGCATCCAATTCTACCAGCAAATTATTAGATATTCTAAAATCTATTGAGAAGACCAAAGCACTGTCTCGCCCATTTGCTCCAGCTCAGGAAGACTGTCAGAAGGTGCAAAAGGCCTTCGCCCATAAAATCCAGAAGGCTAGAGATAACATAATAACAGCCAGGGAAATCCCCAACAGAGAGAAACCTATACCCATAGGGGAACACCGTTGGTGGGAGTTAGTTAATTTCAGTTCCTTCCTATCTTGGAAGAAGAGATGATTAACGTTCTAGCAGCAATTAAGCCAACCTCATGTGCCGAGAATCTAATCCCCCTGAGAAAAATACTGGACAATAAGAAAATGTTCACTCCAGTATTAACTAAGATAGCAAGCCCCTCCTTCAGAGAAGGCATTGTGCCCAAGAGCATTAAAGCAGTCGCCATCAAGACCCTGATAAAAAAAACTAGGTTTAGATCCCAAGGAATCAGGGAATTTGTGACCAATTACAAACTGCAATTTCCTGTTGAAAGTCTTGGATAAAATAGCAACAGCGCCACTACAGAAGCATGTGGAAGCCAATCTTATACTGCATGACCAAAATCCGGCTTTCAAACCGCACACAGCGCAGAGACAGATGTGTTGGATCTGCAGAACCACATGCTCAGAGTACTGGATAAAGGCAAGACAGGGCTTCTAATGCTCCTGATTCTGAGCGTGGCATTCAATCTAGTAAGCCATCAATTGCTCCAATTGGTCCTGGAAAGAGTGGCAGACTGCTCCCAGGAAGCATCTGCATGGCTGTCATCCTTCCTTGCCGATGGAGAGGTGAAAATTCACTGGGGGGGGGAATTCTCCTAGGCAGCTTCCATAAAGTACAGGGTCCCACAAGGGGCTAGTTTATCCCCCCTCCTCTTTAACTTGTACATGAGATGTCTTTGTGAGGTACTGAAAGGTTTCAGACAATTTTTCACAAAACTATGCTGACAATACCCAGCTGGTGATTGAGTTGGGTGGCAACTATTTGAAGATAGCGCTAAAACCACAATGCTATATAACATCATCGAGACTTGTATGGAGAGCAATTGGATGTGCCTCAATGGCGAGAAGACGGAGATGATGATTTTCGGCTCCCGTCAAATCCGAGCCAAACTAGGGCCTCACTATGAGGCCTTTTACATTAAGGACACCCGTATACAGGTGTTAGAACAGGTGAAAACTTTTGGCCTTGTAATGTAAGCCTCTTTGGGAGCAGATGTGCAGGTTCATTACCTGCATAAGAGCAACTCTTATCATCTTCCCCTACTTAGAGCCATTCAACCCTTTCTGAGCGAGAAGAACAATGCCATGATCGCAAGAGCTACCATTCTGTTCTGTTTAGCTGAGGGAAACACACTCTTGCTAGGAGCTAGCATGATCTGCCTTGAGAAATGCCAGGTCTTGGAGAACAATGCTGTTAGAATAATAAGAGGAAACAGGAAAAGTGAACACATCTCAATAGACAGGACAGCATTGCATTGGCTGAAGATTGAAGATAGGATTCAATTCAAATCCCTAACCTTGGTGCATAGGTGTCTTCATGGTACTGCACCAGTATATCTAAAGAAAAACATTGTACGTAACCTCCCTAACCGATCTCTGAGATCAGAGGCATTAGGCAGGATCACAGTACCACCACAGAGACAAGCAACTGGATTGGGCTGTGCCTTCCCCGTGGCAAAGGAATGGAATAACCTCCCCCTAGCCGTCAGACTCAAGCCCAGCCATTTGGCCTTCAGAAAGAGCCTAAAAACATTCATCTTCAAGTAAAAGACCTACCACACTAGGTTGGTGTGCCAGTTCAGGTCAGGTTGTTAAATGTCTTTTATGTAGTATCCCTGTTTTATGTCATGCACCCCGACGCCTCCGTGCTTTCAGCATTTTATAATTACATAAATAAAATAAACAGAGACCTTCGAGTAAGCTCCCACGTGGCACCGGACCACTCGGTATCTGGTACCTATCTTGTTTTTACAATGTTCGGTTGTATTCAAGTTCTCATTCTTCATACAATGTTGCTGCTTGCAACCTTGAGCATAACACAGTCCGGTCGGCTATTAGTTTCTCCAACTCACTGGTCTTTCTGAACTCATTGGCATTGCTTTGCTGTCAGAGTCAAGGACAGCACAGCAGTGGTAATTGCTTCTCCCTGCCTTGGTTATCAATGCTGGAGTGCCCCATCTAACTTTGATACATGCTACACCGTTCGTCAGCTGCAATCCCTGGTCTTAAGTTTCTTTTCTTTGAGGCTTCATGAAAGTCACAGTTTTGCATTGAAAAGGGCAATGGCATTTCCCTCTTTGTCGTCCTTTTCAATCTCACCACCTTTCTCCTAGGTTTAAACTGCCATTCCCAAAATGTTGCTCCCTCATGTGTTTTGCCTTGCTCAGAGTGTGCATTCATTCTCTGCCTTTTATCTGTGTGGAGAAGTGTGATGGAAGTCAGGTGGGTGTAATTATCAGTAATAGCCTGACTCTGCCTGGCCCTTTTGTTGGGACATGTCAAGTATACGGCTCTGGTTTTAGTCTGTTGTCCCTCACAATGAAATGTCTGTGAGAAAGTCTTTGTGTCGTAAAAGGGTGGGAAAAGGAATTACAGGAAAGGGGATACAATGTTTCACCTTTCGGTGTCCCACTTCCATTCCCAGAGGACCGCTCATCCAGGTAATCCTCCCGCACTGGTCCATCCCCAGGAACTGGATCTAATAGTGATGGCTTTGTCCTGGCCACCTGGATGACAGATCCCCAGGGACTAGAGGTGAGACACCTTCAGGTTTCTCACAGTACTGCCTAATTTGTGGTACAATGTCGCCTGGCTTCAGCTTTATTTTCACTGTTCGTATCCCTTTCAGAAACCCCACATCATAGGGACTTATGGTCCATAATATGCTGGGGACCTTTGCCAGCTCTTCCTCGGGAAATGCCAGCAGTATTTTCAGCATCATAGCCATTCTCTGTGGTACTTCTCTGTAATGTATTTTCCCCCAATCCGTGATGCTCATTTTGAATAGCATCTTGTGATCTTATCTGTTGTCTTTGAATAGTTCTTTGTCTGTAACTATAGTCAATCTGTATCCTTCTGCCGCAGCGATCACTGCTCGACATGGTTGCCCTGTGTCGTTTGTTCCATGCTCTGATATCCAATCGTCCCCCACTATTAGTGTCTCTAATTATAGTGGCACTATTGGCTCTTCCTTCTCATCTAATGGTATTTCTGGCCTGAATAAGTACTCATTTGGGAGGACCACATTTTCCGCTGAATCTCTGGGAGCCATGGTATTATTATTTCAGTCCCATACTGAAGCAGTTCCTCGTCTACTGGCACCCTTCTCTGTACTGTCCATCCAAAATAGGCTTGAATGATCTCCCTCACCTTTAAAAGGTGTATCCCTGGTGTGGAACACACTATCCCCTTGTCAGTGAATGAAATGGTCATGTTAAGTTTGTTCAGGATATCTCTCCCCAGTATGTTTACGGGTGTCTGTCAAGAATAAAGTAGGTGCAAAGTTAAATTGTGCTCCCCTATGGAAAGTGCAATATCTTCTGTGAAAGGAACCAATTCTGTCGCCCCAGAGAACCCTTGACCATTCATGGCATCGCCTGACATACTATATTTCCGCTCCAGGATGCAGGATTGAGTCACCCCTATGTCTACAAGAAAGGAAAAAGTGTTGTCACCTCTAATCACCCCTATACGCGGTTACTACGCCGGGTTGGGTGTAATCAATATGATGGAACACATGAAGTCAATTTGTAGGTTGTCCTATTGATGGTATAATGGCATTTAATTTCCCAAGAATGGGTTGCCCCTCACTACAATGACCCACCCTAGTTTCCTTATGGGTGTTGTTGTCAAGGAGTCTGTGCATGCCACTGTCCAGTCGTTGGGTTGTGTGCTGTTCTGCATCTGTGGTGTTTGCTGTGCCATGTGTAGTTGTGTATTGCCCCACATCTGCAGTGCCTGTGTATACTGCTGCATAGGTGCTAGTATTTGTGGTATCTGTGTCATGGGTTGGTGTGTCTGCAGGTATGCATTCATTGCCTGTCCTTGCTGTTCTGTCTGGTCCTTTGCATTGAACTCATTCTGTTCCCCTGGATATGTTGTCTGGTATTGTATTCCCCCATTCTGTTGCATCCCTCCCCTGCTCCTACATACTCTTGAGATATGTCCTATCTGTCCACATACCCAGCACTGGGGCAGTTCTCTCACTTGCCTCTGATGCCCTCCATGAAAACCTTCAGATCCTGCTGCACTTGTCTATTTCCTCGATACCCTCCCAGGAAATCCTGCTTGGCTCTGCTGCATTTGTTGCCCATACCTGTGTCCCCTTGGTGGCCCCCCTCTTCCTCAAAAACCCATGCTGTGCATCCCCCTACCCCATGAACCCCCCTCACACAGGCAGTGGTGCATACAGTGTCTGTGGGGCCCCTTGTCCTCCCGTGCTTGTTAATACTGTCCCTTCCATGGCGTATTTAGATAGCTTCTTCTGTACTAACTTTGTTTCCTCCTGCTTTCTTTCATCGCTCTTCTTCCTCGCATTGTCTTGAATTAACCTGCAGTAATGTACTATTGTAAGTTGTATGTCTGACCATGGTTTTTCTTCCATTCCCACCAGCTTCTTCAGTTGCCTCTGCAACTGTTATGGCAACCCATGGCATAATATAAGATAGAATAATGCCACTGTTGTATCCCATTGTTCTCAGGTTTCAAGTAGCCAGAGCTCTTGAATATTCTGAATATATTGCAATGGATCTTCGTCTTCCCCCTTTCTGCGTGCCATAATTGCACTAATATTTGATGTACCCGGGTACTGCTTCGGCAGAGCTTGTCATACAGTTTGCTTCACTACATAGAGGAATGATAGAAATCACTAACAGAGCTCACAATGCTATTGTTCCATCACACAGAAATGTTTACAAACCTGACATATACCCACAGCGGTCTTCCTATCTCCTTACAAGGGATACCAATATTTCTCGTGCTCAATCTGTACCTACAGCGTCATCTTGTGGATAAAATGCATCCGCAAGACTTAACCAGAAGAATACCTTCAGCAGTTTAGGCTAGCTCCCTTTGCTAAGCCTTTACACAGGGATATCATCATCCATGAACCGAGCTAAAATGCAAAATCCACAAGGAATCCAATATTTAGACACCTTTTAGCATCCGTACCCCTAAGTCAATAGACTAGGTTATTCGCCAGAACCTTTTACCTGAAGACTGAATGCTCCCTAACTACAAAACAACATCTACCTCCGCTCCTTTCCCTACTATACTTCACACTACTTTACACTACTAGACAATACTCAACAATACTTTGATGATCCTCAACAATACCTGGCACCACCCCACTCCCGACATTATTGTATCACCCCCCTCAGTTGTCATGTGGCTTAGTCAATACTTACACTCTGTCATCCACTGATGCTGCTCGTCTACCGGCTCCCCCAAAGCTGCTGCATCACTCTTCTGGTCTGCTGGTCTCCTCACGGACCATGGGTAGGATATTCTCCAAACTGGCTCCTGACAGCTGCTGCACAGGGGTGCACCTCCCATGGATCTCACTTTCCGTGAGGCACCTGCAGCCCTCCAGGTGCTGCGGTGGAAGAGGCGACTTATTCCAAATGGGCATAGAATTCCATCCCTCTGCTACCGATTTGTTGGCTAAGGTACACCAGAGGGACTGAGGGTCACATTATGAGTACACGGTTCAAGCTCCCAGGGCCCAACAAACCATCCCCCAGCGCACAGATGGTGGACTAAGTCATGGGCAAGTTAGATCTGCCATTTATTACACAAAAAGACAAGGATCATACAGGATATTGAACATCTCCCAGGCTCATAGCTCCTAAACCTGTGTTGGGCCATTTCTTTCAATTTCTACTTATCAAGATGGGTCTCTTCCCCAAAGACCTACAAGAAAACAGGATTGGGATGTTGGGGTGGTAGTTCCTATGCATGGCACCTATAAATGTTACTCTATTGGTCGTCACATGTCAGGTGGCTTGCCTGCCCCTTCCCCAAAAAACGATCTATTACATTGTTGCAGGGTCGCAGGATTACCATTGGCCCTTGCCCTCTGTCATCTACCCCTGGATTTCTGTTCCCTGATTGACTGGAGTTGATCTCCCAGGCCGGGCACCCAGCTCTGTTCTCAGCGCTCAGTGCAACTTCTCAAGGTGACTAAGTATTCCCAATTTAACCGACTGTGTTTCCACTTGTGCTTGTGAGAGTGCCTTCAGTGTTGCAACATTGTTAAAGAATCTATGTTTCACTTCATGTCTGTGTTGCTGAGAACTGTTCGTCTTCCCACCGCGGGTGAATATCCATTGTCAGGCTCGGCTGCACCGAGCGATAGAGGACCCTGAACTCGAGCTCTCTGTTCTTGATTTTATGAGAATTTATTCTGCTTTTCTGCAGATAGCTCCTTGTCTCTTAGCTTCAGAATGTGCTGTTTGTCTGTGACCCTGGCTGCGAGCCAGGGCCTGCTGTTCTGAGCAGCCTATTTCTGCTTTTCTTTGCCTCTCATCCCGTGGCTTTTGGCCTCATGTAACCTCATTATAGTTATACTATGATTTCTATATATGTATATGTGCTATGTTTCTTATAGGTTAGTAGTATTCAGATCTTCCAGGCTTCTTATATGAGGCTATAGTTCCATAGGGTTATTTGTGATAAACGTCTGCAAGCTTGCTCTGAATCTCTTCCTTTGCCTTGCTCTCAGCGTTTCTGCACTTGGCTAATGAGAAAAATAATAAAAGGTTTCAACAGTACGTATATGTATCTGCCCTCTATCTAGAGAACTGTGTAAGCATGTTCTTCATGTGTGCACATGTGTATCAGTTTAACTTTGAGCATGGCTGTGAGTTTGCTTCATGACTAATGTGTCGTGGTGTCATTAATGACTTCAGCAAAATGGTTTTCTGTTTTTATTCAAACTGATCCATCAAGGCATTTGGATCCATGATCAGGATAGTGGCACCTGTATCCATAAAGTCATTGGAGCTCATTATGGGTCTGGTGTTAACCGTGCCAGTGCTACCGGCGGGTTGCCGCCGGTATTGTAAATATTTACCAGTGCCTGACTGCCCGGTGCCACTGGGGGATTACAACCCTGGCGGCCCCGAAAGTCAGGCGCCGCTAAAATGTTGATCCCCATTCCCATAGAGTCTAGTAGGAGTCTATGGGAGTGGGGACCAGGGAAGCACTGGTACCATTACTAACGGTGCCAGTGCTTCTGAGGCAGTCTGCCTACCATGGCTGCTGTGCCCAGCAGGGTCAGACATGCCGGGCATGGCGGCTCCGGCAGGCAGACTTGTAGTATGCCGCTCTGAAAACAAAGGTGCTGGTAAGCTTACCGGCACCGTTGTTTCTGTACCGGCATACTTGTAATGAGCCCCATTGACTTGATGAGGTTTGAATGACTGTCTAAGAGAATATCTTTTCACATACGTGGATTTCACTGGCCCTCCTTAGGTCTGTCCAAACAGTGAGTTGCATTGAGTGTTCTTGACTCTTCGGATGCCATGTTCATAGGTGTGAGGAGGGGCATTCCAGGGACCCTCTCTTCAATAACAAATTGTTAGGCAACACTTGCCTCTCCATGTTCCTCTGCTTCTTGGGAAGCCATTGACTAGCTTGAGGTGAAGGAGCAAGATGATGAATTGATGGTGATGATTGACTGCACAGGGGATGCTTCAGTGTTTGCTCTCATTCACTAATGTGTCCATACCTCATGGTGTCACCAAGGTGGATTGCTGGTGTGAAATTAATTTACAGTAGATGTCAGGCTGCCACAACATATGAATGCCTTTCTCAAATGGCGCCTTAACATTTCCTTTTCAATTTAACGTGGAACTGTCAAATGACATCACATGCTGCATTATGCTTTGTGCCTTTTGAGAAACCTTCTATGGTAAATAGTTTTTCATGGTACATGGAGGCCCGCACTCACCTTTCAATTAATAAGTTAAGCCTTTTATCGCAACGTATGTGCAATGCTCTTGTAGATGAGGGGCTCTGAAAGACTCTTTTTGAATTCTTGCATTTGTGTATCATTGTGACTGCAACCAGTTGTGGGACAACACCCTAGAAATATATGTGACCAATGTAACATGCCCGAGCAGCATGATATGGATCCAGTGGTATGTGGGGCTAGTGAATGTCTGGTTGAATGAATCTAGACACATGCATCCACCTGACATCTGGACTTGCCCACAATATACTGCCATGCATCATATGCTCTGTCCACCATTGTTTTGGACAATGATAGAATGTGTGCCATGTGTTTAGCTGAGAACTGTCTGGAGGGTGTCATGGCATCAGTGTGCTGCAGCTAGGAAGGGTGGCAGGATGTACAGGGCAGAGTGTGCCTGATAACTGAATGTCTTGCCATGCATGTCACAATGACATATGTCACTATCTCCTAACTAAAAGGCAGTTCATGCCTGCAGGAGGAAGGATTGCATTAGAAACATGGATGCAGGGTCGTGGCCGGATGCTCTTGAAAATAGGTATCCAACTCTGATGCTCTCGTCCCACTTAAAAGTCTCCCCAATATGGGAGCTGGCAAAGGAGGTGAAATAAGCCCAGGAAACTGAGCACTGGTAGCAGAGGTACTGGGGAATAGTTGGGTCATCTCTCTGATGCATGGAACCATGGCACAGGCAAGTTTGCGAAGGGCACAGAGCTCCATACCCAGTAAGGAAGACAGGCTGCAAGCTCTAAGAGACACAAAGCCCATCGGCCTGGCAGTAGAGGCAGCAGGCATTCCGGTGGCATGGCAACAGGAACAGGACTTGGCGGAATGGTGAGAAAGGAACCATGTAACCAACATAACTGCACTAAGAGAACACAAACAATGCCACATCCTGGCATTGAATATCTCAAAGCATGACCCAAATTGGGCTGAGAAACAAGTACATACAGGCATCTAAAGGGGAAAGAAAGTAAAGGAGGGCCACAACTGCAAGTAGGAGGAAAGGAAAGTAAAGGAACAAGAAGGAAAAGATAGTTAAAGCACAGAATTATTTATTTTAAAATTTGTCTATTGGCATTTATGGTTAAAAGCGTTTTACATTATTACTGGTCAGGGCCTTTATTCAGGATACCTGACAGACTTATTGCAGTTATGCCTTGTTTATGAAACAAAATAACAACATTCATACAACAAGCTTAACATTAACAGTCTCCTTACAATGGGCGAATGGTGGTTGGTATTGTCGGGGAGGGCGAGTGTAATTTCCACAGGGGAGCGGGAGAAGTCCTTTCTGGTGTAGTTCAGGGTTTGGGGGGTATGGTGCTTAGTGTTCTATGCCTTCACGTTTATCAGTGGGATAAACATTTGCGTCGTTCAGGGAGGTTTATCATCAGAGGATCGGAACAGTTTAGATAAGGTGTCTTTCCATGCCTCTAATGCCATGAGTCTTCAGTGGATCTAGTTACACTGTCCTCCCAGGCTCTGGTTTCGGCGTTCGCCCATCTTTCCAGTTCTTTGCGCCATACTTTGTGGCTTGGTCCTGTGGGCTTTTTCCAGGCCATTGCGATAGTTCTTTTGGCCGTTATGCACAGCAAGTCCATTAATTGTACAGCATGTTTAAGTTTGGCTAGCCTAGGGTAGCTGCCTAGGAGGCACTCAGCTGGAGTCCATTTGTATCTTGTGACTTCTGCTTCTTCGCAGGTTTGCTTTACTTTCGACCAGAGGTTCTGTGCCTTGGTGCAGTTCCATAACATGTGAATCAAGTCTGCCCCATCTGTCCCGCACCAGGTGCATTGTGTCTCAGTGGTTCTGCTGAACTTCGCTATCTTACTCGGGGTCAAGTAGGTGCGGTATAATACATTGATTTGTATTGATCGAAATCTTTGGTTCCTGGAGACCTCTTTTGGGAAGGACAGTGCTCTGAGCCATTCACTTTCTGTCATTTCGTGTCCCATGTCCGTTTCCCAGCGGGTCTTTAGTGCAGCACTGCGAGGGTTGGGGATGTCCCTTAGAAGACTATATATTTGAGATATTGCTTTTCCTCCTTCGTTCAAGTTGTACATCAGTGTCAAGAAGGGGTCCTCTTCGGGTTCTTCTGGCCAGGTGGTCCATCTCGTGCGGGCTATGCTGCGGATCTTTTGATACCACAGGAATTGACTGGCCTGGATATCTTCTATCGCCTGCAGCTCGGGGAATTCTCTGAATGTACCATCGGTGTATAGGTCACCCCAAGTATATATCCCTTTCTTTTCCCATAGCCTGATGTTGTATAGGTTGGTATCTGTTTTGTCGAGCCCTGAGATGATTGGCACTTCTCGGGAGTATGGGTGTTTCAGGCGCAAGACCATTATGGTTCTGTGCCATATCTTCTTGCCTAGGGTCGCCAGTAATGGTGGTCTATGTATCAGTTTCTGTGGGGCCCAAAGCCATTCTTTCAGCTGGATCGGGGCAATCATGGCCTGTAGCAGGGGGGTCTCGGATGTGGCTTCATCCGCTAGCCATTTGGACACATGGCTCAGTTGGGCTGCAAGATAGTACTTTTCTAGATTTGGTAGTTGGATGCCACCTTGATCGTATGGTAGGACTAGCGTGGATAGGGCTACCCGGTGTCTGCCCTTTCCCCATAGAAATTCCTTGATTATTGTGTCAAGAAGTTGGAAAAAGGGTTTTGTGATATAGAAGTGGACATTTTGGAATCCATACAGGAATCTGGGGAGAATAATCATCTTGGCTATCGAGGCCCTCCCCAGCATGGATAATGGAAGCTTCGCCCAGAATCTTATGGATTTGCGTAGTGCGGGTACTGTAGCCTTCGTATTGTGTATGTGCATTAACTCTGGGGTGTGCATTATTTGGATCCCTAGGTAACGGAAGGAGGTCGTCTGCCATTTGATGCCCACCTTGGGGAGATCTTCGCTGCTTCAGTTTTTCAGTCCTGCCAGAGGGAACAAGCAGGATTTAGTTTTGCTAAACTTGATGCCAGAGTATTTGGCGAAATTGTCGAGGACTTCCAGTATTGTCGGCACATTTAGGTGGGGATTTTTAACATATATTAGAACATCATCAGCATATAATGAGATGATATGGTCGATTCCTGCCAACCTGATCCCTGCATCGAAAAATTGCTGTCTGAAATAAATTGCTATAGGTTCCAATCCTAAAACATAGAGCATGGGGGAGAGTGGGCAGCCCTGCCTGGTACCCCTCTGAATGTCCCATGCTTCAGACACGTATTTCCCAGATTTCAGCCTGGCCTTAGGTTTGTTATACAGGATATTGACCCATCTGATGAATCCCTGGCCGATTCCGAATCCCTCCAGTACTGCTATTAGCCACTCCCAGTATACGGAGTCGAAAGCCTTAATGGCGTCTAAGGATAGTAGTGCTAGTTGTTCGTCGCATGTGTCAGTCTGGGTTATGATATGTTGGAGCCGGCGCAAATTTAGGGATGTGTTGCGGCCAGGTATGAAGCCGTTTTGGTCTGTATGTACTATTTCTCCTATCACTTTGGATAGTCGCTTTGCTAGGATCGTCGTTAATATTTTAACGTCGTAGTTAAGCATGGCGAGCGGGCGATAAGACTCGCATTTGTCGGGAGGCCTATCGGGCTTGAGCATTGGGATCACTAGAGTCTCTCTCATACTGTCTGGAAGGACGCCTCTTTCGTATGCCTCTGAAAAGACTTGGTGTAGTAGTGGCTTTAGGGAGGGTTCGAATGCTTTATAGAACTCGGGGGGGAGCCCATCACTTCCCGGGGTTTTACACATGGCTAGGGAGCGAATGGTGTCTGTTATGTCTTCTAGTGTGATGTCGGAGTTCAAGGTGTCGGATTGTGCTGGTGATAGCTTAGGTAGGCCTATTTCCTCCAGTGTATCTGCAATTTGTTCTGGTGGGATCTTGTCCGCATGGGAGTATAGATCTGCGTAGTAGAGTTTAAAAGTGTCGTTGATACTCTGCTGGGTTATGTGCTCTGTGTCGTGTTCGTCCCTTAATATTGTGGTTATCTGTCTGGGGTGTTCTCGTTTACACAGCCAGGCCAATAACCGGCCCGGTTTATCTGCTTCTGCGTGTGTTCTGTCAGTCCTGGCGCTAAAATCAAATTTGGCTAGTCTATTCCACGCGCCGGAGCAGGCATCTCTAAGGGTTCTAAGGTCGTCTTCCCTCCCGGGGGTTTCTATTGGGGTGGCCTCCAGTTTCTGGATCTCGCCTTCTCTCTGTTCAAGTTCAGCTCTTAGTGTTTTTCTGATGCCTGCCGCTTTCGCAATAACTTCCCCTCGGGTAACTACTTTTAAGGCTTCCCAAACCACGCTGATGTGTTCTACGCTACCTGAATTTTCTGTTATGTAATTCTCTATGGATTCTTGCAATTCCTCCCTGAAGGCTGGGTCCTTCAGGGCATTGGTAGACATCCTACACATGGGGATGGGTGGTCTGGGATTGTTGTGATGCCAGTGCATCAGGAGTGGGGAATGGTCAGAGATAGACCTCCCCAAATATTGCATGCCCCCTACTTGTGGCAGGTGCTCCTTGCTTATGAAGAGGTAGTCCAGCCTAGTGTGGAGTTTGTGGGGGGATGAGTAGTATGAATAGACTCTCTCGTCTGGATGTAATTCTCGCCATGCATCTGTCAGGTCTAGTTCCTTGACCAGGGTGGCTAGGGACATGGTGGCTGTGGAGGGACCCTTCGCTGGAGGACAGGACCTGTCCAGCACAAAATCGTGGACACAATTGAAATCTCCTCCCCACAGGAAAAAGCCCTCTCTAAATTGCACCATCTTGGCACTCAGTGTTTTCAAATGGGCAGGGATGTTATTGTTGGGGAAATATGAGTTTACTATGGAGATCTCCCTTTGCTCGAAAGTGCCCCATATTATTAGGTATCTGCCCTCTGGGTCCTTTTCCATATTAGTCAAGTGGAATGGCACTTGGGGGTTGATCCAGGTGTAAACCCCTATGGCGTATTTGGAGTAGGGTGCTCCGAAACCTTGTCCTCCCCAGTGTTTCTTCAGTTTTGCATTGGTTTCTGTGGTGCAGTGTGTTTCCTGCAGTAGGGCAATGTCCACTTTTTTCCTGCGTAAGTAGGATTTTATCCTATTTCTACGAAGATAAGTGCCCAGGCCCCTCACATTCCAAGTTAATATCTTAATGTGCACCGCCATCTTGGTATTGCTGGAGGGTTCAGGAGACGCTCGCTTCCCCCCGAAGTGCTTGTGGTCTCGTCTAGGGCCCCAGGGTCCTCGCCAACTCGTGGATTCCAGCCCTCCTCGACCGCCGTTCCAGCCCGCCAGATCGCTGGTTGCATTTTACTGTATGGAGACTTACTAACTGTTTTAACTGTCATTCCGTGGAATGGATTAACTAGGAAAAACAACAAGGAACTGCCCCAGCAGTCGTTTCGAACTGACAAAGCTCGGGGGCTCCCGGGCCTTCCAGTCCTGTCCAGGTCTTTCGGCTCAGGCAGTGTGTAGGTTTTTTGTCTCACCTTTCCGGTTTGGGGGGGTTATCAGCGGTCTTGTGATTGGGCTTCCAGTTTCCTGCCCAGTTGTGATATTTCCTTGATGCGGCAGTAGATTTGGTCTCAATATTTAGGTGCACGTGGGGCCTTTGTGTGGTTTCATCTTTTGTTGTGTTCCATCAATTCCTCAGTGTCTTCTGAAAGGTTATTGTGTTCGAGCCATAGGTTTGCTGCGGCCGGGGTCTCTAGGAAAATGGCCTTTCCCTTGTATAGTATTTTAAGTCTAGCCGGGTACAGCAGCATATATTTAAGGTTCAGTTTTCGTAATCTGGCCTTTATGGGAATGTAGGAGTTCCTTGCCCGCTGTACCGCAGGGTTATAGTCAGGATACATGACTATTGATGCATTGCTTCTTTTGATCTCACCTCCCTCCCTCGAGAACCTCAGTATAGTCTCTCGGTCTCTGAAGTTCAATATTTTCGCAATCATTGGTCTTGGGTAAGACCCGGGGGGTGGTCGCTTCTGAAGAGACCTATGGGCCCGCTCCACAGAGAACCCCTGGGTGAGATTGCCCGCTCCAATTTCCTGCATCAGCAGTGTTTCTATGAACTCTGTGGGGTTTGAGCCCTCCATGTCTTCCGGAACTCCCAGAATTCAGACGTTATTTCGTCGGGCCCGGCCTTCCGCATCTTCGGAGCGTGCTTCCAAACGAGCCACTGTTGTTTCCAGCTCTTTGACTTTCGCTTTTAGCTCCTGTGTGGTCTCTGTGGTTTCCTGTAGAGTGGCTTCTGTGGCAGTGACTCTCTCGGCCAGGTTACGGGCATCTTGCCTTATTAGTTGTAGTTCCGATTTTATTTCTCCTCTCATGTCTTCAACAGTTGTTTTCAGTGCTGCAATCGCCTGAAGGATCTGAGAGTCGCGGGGGTCCTCCGGCGGGGTCGGTGGCTCGGTCATGGTGTCCCCTTCTTGTGGCATATGTGTCTTCGGTCGAGCTGTGGTGAACGAGTCCATCGTTACGGTTCTAGACCTGTTTTTGGGAGGAGACATCGCACCGTACGGGGTGTCCGGGTTTTCGTGTAGTATGATGTTAGCTTTGGCAGTTTTGGTCGGTGGCCTTAATTTGATGTGGGGAGCCCACTTCTGGGGGTCTCTGCGAGTATGAGGTTGAGTTATGCGCTGATCTGACTCCTCGGTGGCTGACCCTATGCGGTAGTTAAGCGGATGCTGGTACAAGGCGCTTCCCTTGGCACAATACCTATTTCGCTGTCCACGGCCCGCGCAAGGAGGATTGTTGCCCCCGTATAACTGGTGACAGTGTGGGGTAGTGAGATCTTAAATGGGGCAGCCACTTACTTCATTTTGGGTTGGGTGGGTCCACGGTTGTCATCAGGATTCACTTGCTTGTGCCTCGTGGTGGCCGTCTGGAATGCTGCGTGGGTTCCTGGCTGCTCCCTCGTTTGGATCTACCCGCTCTTGTTACTTGGCCTGTCCCTCGTGTTGGGGGGCACCCTCCGCAAGCGGGCCAGGATGGGGGCCCACAGGGCTCCAGTCGGGGTCCACGGTCACACCGAGGTGGGTTGCTTCAGGGAGCTCACTCCTCAGGAGAGCCGGCGGGTCCGGCTGCCTTCCGCCACTCACGGGCCACTGCAAGGATCTTTCCCCTTTTCCACCGCAGGATGGGGTAGTGGGAGCCTGATGGGGGTGCTGCCTGCTTCCGTTGCTGGGTCAAGCCGTCCGCGGAGGTTTGCAATCTCCGTTGGCCTCCGCGAGCCGCTCCGTTACAGGCCGCTCGGTGTGATCGTCATTTTAGGTGTCGCAAGGGGGGAATCTTAGGGCGTTTCGTTTCAGACACCGGGTGAGCTGGTTTTTTTGTGGCTCCGTTTGATTTCTGCTCCACAAGGCCCGCGGTTCCCCAACCGGGTCTCCCGGTCACATGAGGGCAGGTCACCCTCGGGAGCGCTCCCGCTGGACTTCCTCGTCCGGGGCCCCCCGGGTCCCACTGTCCGCTGCCTCTCCTGGGTCGCCTCAAGCGTCCCCGCTCCCCCTTGCCTTGGGATGGAGCTGTGGGAGCCCGATGGTGGTGTTTCCGGCCGAGGGGAGGCAGGTTGTTGTGGTGTTCAGCGGAGGCCTGCGGATCTCATTTCTGTCGCACCTCGCCTAGTGGGTCTCTCCGTTGCGATGTCGCAGGGGGGGAGTCTCAGGGTGCTTCGTTTTCGGCTTTGCCTGCACCGATTTTCTCCGGTATTTCGGTCAGGTACGCTTGAAAGGTTCTGTTATGGCTCGGTCAAATTTCAGCCCTGGAGCTTCAATATTTTCGCCGCTATTTCTTGTGCTGCAGGATCATGGGCAGGAGCTCCTTGGAAAGCCGCCTTCACTACATGCGCACTGGCCACGCCCCTCAAAGCACAGAACTATGTATAGGCAAAATGGTGAATATGGGGCTGGAAGGCAACAGCGCCCCACAGCAAGGGATGAAGCTAGACCTTATCTTGCAGAAATTTGCTAAGCTCAATGAAGTAGTAGCGAGCATTGATGCAAGAGCAAAAGATACACATTGGGAAGGCTGCAATGTTAAAGCTTAGATGGGCTGGTTCACAGATAGACTGGTGGAAATGGAGGAAAGAGTTGGAACAGTTGACGAAGTGGCTGACAAAGTCTTCACTATGCAAGCTCAAATGGATTAACTGTGACAAGCTACCAATGAATTGGAAGACAGGAGCCAATGACGCAACCTGTATTTCTTTGGGTTCCCGGAGGCGGTGGAGAGAGAAGACCCAATAGGCTTTCTAGAGATATGAATTCTAGCCAATTTGCACATGGAGTTTAAGCAGCCAATGGAAATACAAAGCGCGCATAGATTGTGGAAGCGGAATGGTGGTAATTTGCATGCACCAAGACCATTGATCACTTGTTTTCTCAGATAGCCACATGTGTGGCAGATATTGATGGCTACCAAACACAAGAGCCCGACAACATGGAAATCTGAAAAAAATGTATATCTCATGAGGTTCTTCCAGAGAGACACTGGAAGTGAGGAAAAGGTTCCTATGTATAAGGCCAGCACTAAAGAAATGGGATCTTAGATATTGGCTGTGGGAACCTACAAGGATGCTGGTCACGAAAGACCAAAAGATTAGAGTATTCACTGACCCGTCAAACCTCTGGGACTTCTTGCAAGATATGCAGTGCAAGTCATGCACACTTCAATGCCCAGAAACAAAGAACGACATGAGAAAGAAGAGCAACGATTGGATGGAAGGCAAGAGAGAAGGGATAGAGGAGGGAGGCCATGTGGCCCGTCGCAAATGGATGAATGACAACCAGCAAATGAGAGATGGGACCAATGTGGACAGGCTAAGAAAGAATTATATATATAGGTGAAAAATTAGAATGAGACAAACAAGAGCTGGGGTACACTGTTATTGTCAGAGGTGAATGCAGGAAGGATATGAGTAAACAGGCAGTTAGGCCTGCTGGCAAGCAAAGGACTAGTAACAAATATGCTGATAACTGTGGACATTAAAGTCACCAGAAGGGACAACTGAAATCTCCAACAATGTGATATGCTAGCTCATGGAGAACACATGTAGATAAAGCTAATGTCAGAAAGTGGGGGATAGATCTGGATGTGAGGATGGGAGGGACAAAAGTAAGTGGCAGGTCTTTGTAACAGGGAAAGGAATAGCAGGATTTGAAGAAGATCTTCAATCCGGGGCTGAGCCGCCGGAGAACTGGAATGGAGGGCATGGTTAACTCAGTTGCAGGAGGATGAGGAGGCTGCATTTCAATGTTACAAGTTTTGAGTTCAAAATATGTTTGTCGTTATGGTTTAAAGGTTCAGCATAGAGCTAATACTGAACAAATATATCTTTGTGGGAGAGAAAAAGGGAAACAGACACACTTAATTAGACCCAGTACCTAAACATGATACCACCCCCAAGGATTTGTAAGGACCTCAAGATACTTTCGTTGAATGTTAATGGCTTGAGCCACTATATCAAACGGGAAAAAAATCATGCAATACTTAGCCAGCAAGAAGGCAGATATATCACTTTTGCAAGAGACACATCTGAACAAGCAAGAAGTGGAAAAGTTGCGAAGGGAATGGGTGGGGAAAGATTATCATACTAGTGTTGAGAAGGGGAAAAAATGCAGGTTTGCGATCCTCATACATAAATTGCTTACGATTCGAATAACAAAAATTTGGGCGGATTAGGAAGGTAGACTTGTAGCCATCGAGGCATTTATTGACAATGAGAAAATAATCTTAGGCTCGGTCTCCACTCGAATGGCAGATAAACAGGCCATTTTTTCAGAGCTCCACAGATCAATGTTGAAAGTGGGCAAGACCCCGATATTGATGGGTGGAGACCAGAATCTGCCATTTGACTCCTTCAAAGATAAGTCAGAAAACCTGATGGATAGAAATGTGAAGGATAGAGCACCCACCCCCAAAGCAATTGATGGTGGACTGTGGTTTATGTGATCCAAGGAGACTTCTAAACCACTCAGGTAGAGAATGCACCGTTACATCATGTGTGCATGGCACGTGATCGCGCATTGACTGCTTCCTGTTGTCAACGTGAATACTCTGCAAAGTAAGGCAATGCAATATTTTACCAGGGGGATCTCAGATCATGAAGCAATGAGTATATTGCTGGATACATCACAAGTAAGGCCACAGGAAAACGGATTGAGAATTAATAATATCTTTGTTAAACACCCCCAGGACAAGCAGGGCATTAAAGGTGCAATAGAAGAATATTTCCATTTCAATGAGGGCTCAGTGAACAGAGTAAGCAGTCTATGGGGTGGCAGAGAAGGTATACATCAGAGGAATACTAATACAAAAATGTTTGAGAAAAAAGAAGGAGGATATGGACATGCAGGTGACCCTTGAGAAGGACATAACCGGACTATCACACCTTTATGACAGAACATCCTCAAGGACAAATCAAATGGTGATCAGGAAAGCGAAATATGAATTAAATGCTCTATTCACGATATACACCCGTACCACTTTGGGATCTCTCTGGAATGTTGCAAAAAGAATGTTGACAGGGCAAGGGCTTTGTTGTGGTATTGCTAGACTCTGAATTTGTGCAGGGGATGTGGTGGTAGTTGAGGTGGTAGTAGGCACCTTTTCAGACTGTCTGTTGTTCCTACAACCCTCTCACTGGGCCACTGCAGGGGTTGGTCTCAGTATCAGTGCTGAAGCTGTTAAAACCGTTCTCAGTCTTCTTTCATGAGAAGAGGAGTCACACAGCCATTCAACCTGCCACTGTCTGCCCACTACCTACAACACCTTTTCTGGCACCCAAACATTTGTTATACCCCCCAAAATAAATCTACTTATTCTCTGTTTGAATGAGGCCATTCAAACAAGCTGGACCGGGGCAAATAGCCTCTCCAGCATACCGCTCACAATGTTCTCAAGCAGGTGGCGTGTTGCAGCACACAGTAGATCAACCAGCCACTAATTGGCCACCACCTCGAACAATTTCTCTGGAACCTGCATTGTTTACTGTTTTCAAAATCGTGCCGAATAAATTCCAATTGATATGCTTGTGTTTGACGGTGTGTTCAATGAAGCATTTCCAGCGCATATATGTACATTTGTTCTGTTAAATTGATCTCCAATAAGCTGTATTCCTAAAGGACATGTATGGTTCCTGCAAAACAGATTTCAGACAATTGAGCAATTGGATTCAGTAGCCCTGAAAGGTTTCTAAAGAGCTGAACCCATTGGATTCCACCCAAGTTAAAATTGTAGGACTCAAATAAATGCTGCCTATATTACCTGTAAATGATAGTGCTCCAAGTGTGTTGGCTGTGGTTGCAAGGGGGCTCTTTTTTCTGCTGCACACAGATCAGACCAAAGTCTTACCTTGATTGCCTTTGTGAAGGCAGACTCAGTAATAAATTTGCCAGCACAAGCGAAGCACAGCGGAGTGCTTCGAGTTTGTTGGCTGTGGCTGCAAGGAGGCTCTTTTTTCTGCTGCACACGGACCAGACCTAAGTCTTTCCTTGATTGCCTTTGTGAAGGCGGACTCAGTGATAAATTTGCCAGCAGAAGCGAAACACAGCAGAGTGTCTCAAGTGTGTTGGCTGTGGCTGCAAGGAGGCTCTTTTTTCTGCTGCACACGGACCAGACCGAAGTCTTTCCTTGATTGCCTTTGTGAAGGCGGACTCAGCAATAAATTTACCAGCACAAGCAAAGCACAGCAGAGTGCTGCGATGTGTTGGCTCTATTTGCCATGTTCCTCAGAGAGCCGGAGGGCTCTCTGTGAATGAGGCTCAGTTGGCACATCTCACTGTAAAATTTCCTGCGAGAGCTATACTCACGCAATACTCGAGCCGGAGCAACCTCAGAATTTTGACAACCCTTCCACTGGGTAAGTGATAAGTGAATCAATGAACATATTTTAAAATCTTTGTGACCATCCATTAAAACCATCACACAAGTGTGTCTTTTAAAACCCTGAGTGGCAGCACACTAAAAGATACAAGGGAAGTAAAAAAGTGGGCAATACTTTATTTCTTGGAACAGTACTATACATCCTTACCAATCCCCTTTTTATCACAAATTATGTACAACTTAAGAAGCGCCTCAATGAAAGATGATTTAAGAACCCCCAGATTTGACCCTACCGATGAGATACATGGCAATCAAAGTAGAATGTCTACCTTCTTTCCATCTACAATCACAGTGGCCATTTCACATCGGACTACTTCAACTGTTTTAGACAAAGACTGTGATTCAGCCAATGACAGACCAGCATTGATTGAAATCTCCCCTGTACCCAGACATCTGGTAAAAGATTGCAGAGACCAGAATCTGGAGTACACAATCTCTACAACAACTATGAAATGAACAATATTCAATCTGGCATGACGTAAACAAATATTTCAGAGTCTAGGCACACTTAGCAACGTATCTGGTGTAATTGAAACAATGCAACAATGCCCCGCTGTTGAAGGAGCTACACTTGATCTCCCCATGCGAGAAGATGCATGTGAAGAGATGCTCAAGGAAACACACAGAACCCCACATGAGGGGCTAACCTATCAAACTGATGGTGGTCAAGTCCTCCAAATCTCGAAGACCGCACAAAATATTCAGTTTGCACCATCTAGTGGGAACACAAATATAAGAGAGAGGTCACTCCGATCACAGCAAAGTAAAACTTCAACAGATCTTCTCCAAGAAACCACCCTAATGGCACTAAGCTTTGCACTTAATTCCCTCATTAATGTGTTTGAATCTTTGAAAAAAGAAGTACACATGTACTCAGGAATTTTAATGGCATTGTCCAAAGAAGTTGGTAGGTGTGAGTCCTCCTTTGTAGGCTTAGGTACAGCCCTTAATATTCAGGTAAAAGATCCAATTGATTTGTTGCATTCAATCGGTAAATAACACTCAACCATGCTAAATGACCTGAAAAAGGACCTCCACTCCCAGCAAGAACTCAATGAATACATGTGGAAGGATTTTAAATCCATACATACAGATTTGAAGAGATCTGATAACATTGTGCAAGGGGATATAGTCTCAGAAATGGATGTACCTTATTATGGAGATGACACCTCGCTCTCTGAATCAGCGTTGGAGGAGTTTATGAGACTAGTCCAAATAGTAGACAGTCACGAATTGGACCAAACCGGAGCATCCAGATCTGATAACAGTTCAGCTCAAGATTCCGCTCCTATAACAGAAAACAAGGCCATTATTAAAAATAAACTGGAGTCAAAAACCCAAAACCCCGACAAGGCTCATGAAGAGATCACCATAAATAACCAACAACAGAAGAGAAAGAAAAAAAAAGGAAATAAGAAAAATCTGAAGTTCAGCAGTGAAGATAAAGATGACACTGTCAAACCTGATGATAAACTGAAATTAAAGAAACAGAAAAAATCAAGTAAATATTTTTTTCGAGCATTAAATACGATCACAGAATTTGATCAATTGAATGAAAAGAAAATTACAATAAATACATTAGGTCATACAAATAAAAAGAAAAACACCAAAAGTGATGACCCCCCCTCCAGAGTGTATAGAAGTGAAAGCAACTGTATCCCAACAAACAGAATCAAAATCGAGGATCAGCACAGGTTGCCAGACATTGGAACAGACGATTGAACCTAAAGTCTTGCAAAAAATGCTTCACCTAGCTCCTATTTTTTGTAAGAAAAACTGATCAAAAGTTGAGGAGACCAAAGAAGTTGAACATTCTAAACTAAAGTCCCACCAGCACCTGCTGATCCAACTATGGACAGCACAGTTTCAAAACAGTCAACAAGCCTGTCAAAA
Organism: Ambystoma mexicanum; assembly: GCF_040938575.1. Lineage (NCBI taxonomy): Eukaryota > Metazoa > Chordata > Amphibia > Caudata > Ambystomatidae > Ambystoma > Ambystoma mexicanum. The sequence goes on along the minus strand of NC_090928.1, from coordinate 699,361,533 downwards.
GAGAATTGGGACCCATCATCTCTACCCAACAAGTCCTTTGCTGCTCCCAAATTATGGTTAGGACGATCAACTCAGAAAAAGGGATATAAAGCACTAAATCGCAGTAACATCGTATCATACTCCCAAAGAAATTACCAGACTTATATTCATTCTCAAGCAAAGACATTGAACGGATCTCCTTCCCACATGAAAAGTTCACATGCATAGTGGAACATATCCTTAAAACAAGTGAAGGAATTAATTCATTATTAATGTGTGTGGAAAAAGTAAGAGGTTTGAGCATCGAAGTGTTTGATAGTCTACCTCCCACATTGTCTGCAGACTCAGACATGGTGTACCAGGAATAATTGCAAACAAAACAAGTCCAATTCAGACTAGAACCCCTGTTCCTACAGACATCACTTTGCGAGCTGCCTACAAAGTCACCCCAACTAATGAGAAATCAAAGGTATGGGCCCTTTTCCCAGACATCCTGACAGAAGTCCTACGAAGGCTTAATGCCAATGAGGACTTGCTGCAGGGAAAAGATTACTTTTAATTTTAAGCTGAGTACAAGAGGTCCCTCATCCTACAGGGACAATGAAACAAGTAAAATGATTTTTAACGACCAAGACCCGCTACACTTTCAAGACACTTGGCTCATGCACAATGTACAACTTGATGGATTCACACTGATAAGTCACTCGCCACATGCCCAAATGGAGGTAGACCGTCTCGGGGCCTGTTAATAGCTATCCATAAGAGTATAGGACAAGACATTAATTGCATAAGCCGTAACATTCCGGGAATTCTTGCCGTAAAATGCCTTGTCAGATGGGGAGAAATCTTAAGAGGCTTGATCTTAATTAATATTTACTGGAATCCAACCAACAAGGGAATTCTGCCATTTCTTGACAATCTTTCTACAATTCTCACTGAAATACACACCACCTTTGATGATTATCTTATTATAATAGGAGGTGATTTTAATGCATATTGTTCCCCTTCTTTTAGACAAACAGCAAAATCTAGCATTAACGGAAATAATGGAGATTTATGGGACACTTTGTTCTCCCATTGTAACATGATGATTCTTAATGGCAATGTGTGTAATGACCTTGTCCCTTCCTCCACATGGTCAAATGGAAATGCTGAGTCCACAATCGACTGTATCATAGTATTGACAGAACCTTTTAATTATGGTACACAGTTTAATGTTGTATATATGAAATACAGTGATCACAAATCTCTTCATGCCCGCTTCATGCTTGAAAGCTTTTATACCAACACTGTCTTCAAGTATCCAATACAGGGTACCAGGTAGTAAGCATTAGAAAGCAAGGGAATTTGTTTTACTCCAAACTAAGCCACATAGTAGAACTTGGCCATGAAGCAGAAATAAACAACCTATGTGCCCGATAGCTGTAGCTATGTTGAATTCTTATGGAACTTAATTTGCCCTCAAGTGGAGAAAAACTTAAAACCTGAGTCCTGTTCACATTATTTTGATGAAAAAATCTATGTAAAAAAATAAGCTCAATAAAAATATACAAGCACTTAAAAGTGAAGGTCTAGACAAAAAAGCATGAAAGAAAAAAAGAAAGAACTAAGCAATAAATATCAACATTGGTCACAAACCCAGAGAATAATATGAAACATCTGTGATGGCCAAATCATGCTTCAAGCCCTCTTACCGACACAGACAAGAAACGTCTGGTTGATAATCAACAGCCAAACTCTATCTCAAGGTATGCAGCAATCATGTCCAATTTCAGGCAATACGTGTGTAGAATATTTTAGTGACACCCCTAAAACACCAACATTCGACCTAACAATTAGTGTGGATAAAACTAATTGGACTCTTACCATATCTAAAGATTAAATTGAGTGTCTCATTATAAAATCATTAAGATCTCAAGCTGTCGGCCCTAATGGTTTAACGAATATGATCTTAATAGCCGATATTTCAAAGTGGTCTAGAATTTTACATAGTCTCTTTGAAAGATTTTCCAACGTGAATCACTGTCTGAATCTTGTAGGCAAGCCATTGTCATTCCTATTTATAAAAAGGAAGACAGTATGGACTCCATCAACTACCGTCCCATAGCCCTCCTAGATTGTGACAGTAAGATTTTCCTATGCCTAGTGCTCAAAGATCTAGTGAAATGGGGCTAGTGTAGAAAAAAATTCTTGCTAGGCAACAGACTGGTTTTCCGAAAGGGTCTCTCCACTACACTTAATGGCCTGATTCATTACACCTTAAAAGATCTTAGTGCATGTAATAAACTAAAACCTACATACATTGCCCAAACTGACCTCAAAAAAGCCTTTGACTTAGTTAATAGAGAATAAATTGTGGGCCAAATTAAGAACATGGGGCATTCCAGAGGTCTTGCTCATCTTCCTAATAGCCCTCCATCAAACCACCACCTTTCAAGTAAGATTAAATATTAATGGAGAACTCTCACCCCAAATATCTACTGTAAATAGAGTCAGACAGGGATGTATTTTGGCTGCATTCCTCTTTAACCTTTATGATATGATATGATATTTTATTTGTATTGCGCTCATACACAAGTGTTTCAGAGTGCGACAAGGCAAGGGAGGGGAATAGGGGAGAACACAAAAACTATCTTACTAGGCCCAGTGACATTGAGATCGCGCAAGTGCATAGGAAAGGGAAAGGGGAAAAGTGCATGGAAGGGGGAGAGTGGAAAGTGCGGAGCAGAGGAGAAAAGACAAATAATAATACATAAATACAAATAAACAGATAATGGAGGCAGTAAACAGTGGTAGTGCAGCCAGCAATCGGCAAGTGCTGTGTTACCGGAAGCAGAACTGGCTAAGTCTGATAAGTGCAGAAAAAGGAGAAAATGGTGGGGGGGTGGGGGACTTTATGGGTACAGATACAGTCCTCAAGTGCAAGGGGTGGCCAGGAGGTAGTACAGGAGGGTGGCAGGGTGAGCAGGTACGTGTGCCCAGGGAAACAAAGGGTGGCCAGGTGAACAGTGCCAAGAGAGAGCAGATCAGCAGGGGAGAGGGCGAGCAAAGAAGGCAGAGCAAAGAGGAAGGTCTTGAAGTGCTTTCGGAACCGGAAGTGGTTCTCCTCAAGTTTTAGAGTGGCAGGGAGGCTCTTCCAGAGGGAGGCCCCAGCCGAAGAGAGAGCTCTACCACCAGCTTGTTTCTTTGAGAAACTATTGACCTTAAGGGAGTTAGAGGGAGTTAGAGGAAGAGGAGTGAAGAGCTTGAGAAGGGAGGTATTTGCAGAGGGATAGCTTAAGGTATTTTAGACCCAGGCCCCGGAAAGCCTTGTGGACAATGCAGAGGGTTTTGAATTTTATCCTTGCATCCACTGGGAGCCGATGGAGAGATTTCAGAGCTGGAGAGATATGATCCCAGGGCTTGAGGCCAAGGACAGGTCTCGCAGTCCTGTTCTGGATTTGTTGCAGAGGGCGGAGATTAGAGGCAGGTAGATTTAGAAAGAGGCTGTTACAATAGTCCAACCTAGAGAGAACCAGAGCTTGGGAGACAGTGAGCATCTGGGGGAAGGAGAGGAAAGGCAGAGTACCTCTAAGGAGGTGCAGTAGGAAGTTTGACTGTTTAGTGACCTCAGAGATGTGGATGGAGATGGAAAGTGTGGCGTCAAAGATGACCGTGAGGATCTTAGCCACACTGGTGGGGGTAGCAGGAGGGCCAAGAGAGGCTGACCAGAGAGTGAGGGGAAAGGATGGTGAAGGTGTGCCAATGAGGAGGGTCTCAGTCTTTCTGGCATTCAGACAAAGATCATTGGCGTCACACAAATCTTGAATAGCAGTTAGGCAATCAGAGATGAGAGAGGGAGAGGAGGGCAGCTTGAAAATGAGTTGAGTGTCGTCAGTGTAGCACCGGAAATTTGAGCAGAAAATGGCAATGCAATGGGCGAGAGGTATTGGTTGAAAAGCCAGGGTGAGAGGTTAGACCCCTGGGGAACACCACAGGTAGAGAGGAAGATAGATGATAGGAAGGACCCAGTTAGAACTGGGAGGGTCGATCAGAGAGGACAGAGGTCAGCCAGGCCACAGCCTGATCAGTGATACCCAGGTTAACACAGAGACGGTTGAGCAGGATGGTATGGTTGCCCATGTCAAAGGCAGAAGAGAGATCGAGTAGGATCAGGACAGAGGGAATGTTGGTGTCAAGATTGGTGAGCAGATCTTCACGGATGTTCAGGAGAGCAGTTTCCGTGCTTCTGGCTGCTCTTAAGCCAGACTGGTGGTCATGGAGACAGCCAACAGAGTCACAATGAAGGTTAAGCTGAGAGATGGCCAGCTTTTCCAGGAGTTTGCCCAGAAAGGGAATAATGGAGATTGGGGGATAGTTAGCCGGATAGAAAGGATCAGCTGTGAGTTTCTTGAGAAGAGGATGCACAAGGGAGTGCTTCAGAGGGGAGGGGAAGGATCCTGATGCAAAGGAATGGTTGCAAAAATCAGCAAGGGCCAGAGTGAGGGTGTCAATGTGGTCCTTGATGGTTTTAGTAGAACAGGGATGGAACTGTTTTGACAAGGTTTTCATAGATCAGACTTGTCTTGGGACCTCATCAGGGGAGAAAAGAGGAAAGGAAGAAAAGGAGGGTGGGGTAGTGGTTAAAGGGGGGCAGCAGGCATAGACTGAGAGGGAATAGGAGTGGGAAGTGAGGAGAGGGCGGACAGGATGTCCTGGGTTTTTGAGATAAAGAGAGAGGCAAGTGAATTGCAGAGAGCCTGGGAAGCAAGAGGAGGGGAAGAGACTGCAGCAGGGTTGGCCATCTCCTTGCAGATATTAAAGAGTTTGGTTGAGTTGTTAGATGCCACAGAGACACAGGCTTGAATGTGGACTCTCTTCTTGGTGCGGACAGAGAGTCGGTATTGCCTTTCGAGCAGACGACAGGCTCGTTTGTCAGAGGATGAACAAGAAGCCCTCTATTTCCTCTCAGCCACCCTACACTTACGTTTTAGTGTAGCTAGGTCGAAGTCATACCAGGAATTGCACTTGGCTTTGGACTTCAAGCGGATCCTCATGACAGAGGGAAGAGCATCAAGAGTATCAGAAATAGAAGAGTAGAGAAGAGACAGGGTTGTGTCCGGGTGTGAGTTAGTCAGAGGAGGAGGGGGGGGGGTTAGCAGCAAAAGCCTCAACTGACAGACACTTCATAGGACGGATGTCCGAGAAGGTAGGTGGCAGTGTTGGGGTGAGCTTGGCTTGGGGGGAAGAGAGTGAGTGCTGAGAGGAGAGAAGGCAGTGGTCACTCCAGGAGAGAGGAGTGGTCAGAGGGATATAGAGGGGGAGGCCAGAGGAGATCAAGACATCACGTGTGTGACCTGCAGAGTGTGTCAGGCTGGAGGGGAGGTTAGAAAGGGAGAGGGAATCGCAAAGGTACCGAAAGAACAGAGATGAGGGACAGGGAGAATCGAGGTGGATTTTGAGGTCACCAAGGAGGAGGAATTGAGTGGTTGAGGCCAGGAGGGAGGAGGAGAGGTCGGCCCACTCAGAGAGACAGGAGGTGATTTGACCAGGGGCCCGGTAGAGAGTAGCAACAGTAAGAGGGTGGCTTGGAGAGAGAGAGAGAGCCTGCAGACAAGGTATTCGAAAGAGGAGTAAATCTGAGTGGGAATGATAGTGGCAGGAATCCAATCAGGAAAGATCAGGGATACGATCTTTCCAGGCCGAGTGTATATGGGTGTGGAGAGGATCTTGTAGCCATCAGGGAGGAGAGTGTCAAAGCTTGTGACAGAGCTGGCCATGAACCATGTCTCCGTAAGACCAAGGACATCAAGGTCCAGTTCTTCAAGGAGGTGGCAGATGTCAGAGGCGTGTTTGACAGCAAATCAAGAGTTGAGGGTGGCAAGATGAGCAAGGTTGCCGGCCTTAAAGACCTTCTGGGGTGGGATAAAAATTAGAGGTACGCCCTGTGGAGGTGTGGAGGTAGCCTGAGGTACAGCAGAGGAGGAGGAAAGAGTGGACAAGGTAGCCAAGGCATGAGAGGAGGGGACAGACGGAGATGAAAGGAAGTTGATGAGGTGAGGGAACCACCTATTGAAGAGGAGGAGATTGGCCTGAGGACCTTGGACCATGACAGTGCCATTTAGGTAGACATTAAGGATGACTCTGGAGGAGTCAAAAGAAGCCATAAGAACTTCCCAGCGAGTGCCACCATAATGGGAGAGGAGGAGACAGTACATAGCACAGAGATCATATGGGGGGTCCAAAGATCCGTTGAAGGAACAACAAATAAGATGTCAGTGAGGGCCTGTCTGGAAGAGGCGCTGATATAGGTATCAGTGACAGGGAGACCAGGGTTGGATGCCAAGATATCCTTTTTGAATGTCTTCTTACCAGACTTAGTGAGAAGGGAAAGATAGTTGATAGAGAAGCAGTTAGAATACATGGGAGAAACAGAAAGTGCCATGTGTGGGAACAGAGCAGGCAGAGGGAGGAGCAAGCAAGTACAGCGGTATAGAACAGTCACTGGGCTAGCAAGTTACAATTGCAAAATACACCCAAGTTTGACTTCAAGTTAAATGCAGAATACGCCCAAGTTTGACTTTAAGTTAAATGCAGAATACATCCAAGTTTGAGTTCAAGTTAAATGCAGAATACACCCAAGTTTGACTTCAAGTTAAATGCAAAATAAACCCAAGTTTGACATTCAACTTAAATGAGGGCCCAGTCATTAAGGAATTTAAAATGGGAGTGAGATGGTAAAGGGGAGTATAGAACAGCTTCAAATGAGTAGATATGTGGCCGATCTGGCGGATTACTTACTAGCATACTCTCTTGTATGCCCTAACATTGGCAAAAGCCCAGTCCACTTTCTAGTGTATGCAGACGACATAGCCTTGATGAATCACACTCCTCTAGAGGCCATGGAATTAATTATATGCGGATGCAAATGAGCCAATAATCAATCCTTGAAAATCTAACATAATGATTTTTTAACAACAATCAAAAAGAAGAAAAGCACCGAAATGGTGTATGAACAACCACACCCTACCTGTTATAAAAAAGATTAAATACCTAAACTTCAATCTTAGAACAACTCTGTCGCGGAAAGATCTAACTGATGTACTAGAGCTAAAAATCACACAATGCATAAGCCAACAAAAAGAAACCTGAATGAAATCATTATGTAGCTTCTCACTGTTACCACTGTTAATGATCTATAAAGGGAAAGTGATACCAGCTATACTGTATGGGAGGGCACTTGATCCAGGCGCACGCACATGAAGAGGAAGTGCCAAGTGTCATCCACACTCCAGCCACCCCCTTTGTAGCACCCGGTACTTTCACGCCAATGTATGTGGCGTATGATGAACAAATAAACCAGCAAAGAGCAGTGGTTGGGCTCTGCCCAGTGCCTATTGGAGTAACAGCACCTATTGAAGTACCGACATCTAAGAAAGCATGGACAGTAAGGTACCAGTTGAGAAAACCATATCTACAGTCAAGACAGAATGACGGTTGTCAGAATGGAATACCCGAAGAAGCCAAGAAGATAATGAAGGAAGACGAATGGTGACATCATAAGACATCGGACGGGGACACACATGGATGATATAAGACCAGAGAATGCTGATGGAAAACAAATTCAAAAGGAGATACTATGGATAAATGACATCTTGAACCCAAGATGAAGAAACCTATGCCATATACATGATGAAGATATTCAGTTAGTTTAAACGTGTACAGATTCAAGAAACCGCAAGAAGCAAAGAAATTGTCAAGCTTGCTTATGCTTAGTAGTAACATAGATTGCGGCAAGCACCAACATATACATATATATACCTCAGAAGCACTTTTATGTATGAATATAACTCCACTACACACATGAGCAGAATTGAAAAAAGGTTACTAAAGGTCTCAAGAGGGGAGTGTCGCAGCGAACAAATCAAGAATTAAGACGGAGCGAAACTCAGCTGAAGGTAACCATGCCAAGAAGCCAAGGTCGCATCTGGTTGGAAAAGGCTGACAGTGGATACAATTAAGGAGACAAGAGCAGAGTATCCTGTTCATAAAGCTCAAGATAAGCCACAGATGGTAGAATTAAATTAAATACACGAAAATACATGAAGAAGAGGCCATTTACTTGGTGCCCTAGTCACGTGACAAGGCTGGCTGGAAGCGTAAGACTTTCATACCTATGCATGGACCTCTGCCATACCCATACTCCCTAAAAGTTCTCAGACCAAGAAGCAGACTCGAGGCCAAACTACAAAGCAGTAATTGACACATGATCAATGACGTGATGATTGATTGTAACATAATTGGAGGGAAGCTGGGGTGCAGACGAACTCTGTGCACCTGGCTGGTTGTTCTGCATGCTCTGTGCACCTGGCTGGTTGTTCTGCACTAGATGTAAGTGGAAAAGTATGAATGGGGTTGATGCCAACCCAATCATAGTGGACCGTGTAATCTGGGGTCCTATAGAAAGTAGGGCCAATGGGACGTTGTACTTTTAGTGACATTCATAGTGGCCATTTTGAAAGAAGGGCTTAGTTGCCCCACCTGACATTGATTGTCCAATCCCCTCTCCCCGTTACCACATACAGATATAGTACCTATGATAAACTTACCTTCCTTTAACCAATCACATTGCATGTTAGGTTTTTAGGATTGTGCATCAGTGATGACGAGTTTTTGCTATAAATACTGTGTTTTTTCTGAAAGTAAGTTGGAGTTGGAAGAGGGAGGGAAGATCGAGCAGTTGATGGTGTTCATTGTACTCCCTGTTTTATGTACTTGTCATTAAATGGGCTCCCTTTGCCAAACTATTGAGTTGTCATAGTTATTTGATGCATGAGTACGAATCTGCATCCCAATCTATCTCAAGGGTACTGCTACTCATCTTAAAGGGCTGTTTGGAGATCCCCAGTCAGAGGGCTATCTGGAGACCATCCAGCTCACACATTTAACTGGGCGCTAATAGATGGTTAAATATGGAAAAAGAATATCTCTTCCTATGTCTCTCCCTATAGCATGTCTCAGATATGAACTAGGTCTATATTCACTCCAATCATAGTTTGATTGGAAAGCATTACTCATCTACCAATCTATTCTAGATCCATGTAAAGGCTCTCTGTATGAGAATATAAGAGATCACACAATCGTACACAAGAGTGCATTTTTGACCAAATTACAAAGAGCCGCTGATCAAATCCTACAGAACTGCAAAGTAACAAGTGAGATTCTAATTGAAAATCCAGATAAAGTAAAGCAAGCTCTACTGACAACTGACTGGATTACAACAAGAGCCTAATTTTGCGACCTTAAATGTGCCAATAAATTCAGCATATAGGAGAAATCAAGCAAATATGTACTGTCATACTTAAGAAGATTTCCAAACCCCCAATGACGTGCCTAACGTATGCGGTTTCATTTGAATTTGGTGAAAACTACTGAAACAAGCAAGAATATGGCAAAAATTAGAACATAAAGAAGGTGAATGCGATCTATGTGGTGAAGGGTATACCCAAAAAATCTGAAAAGGGCAGGAAAACTCTAGCCTCTGGACCAGAGTATTGTAATTGCATAGAACAACAGAAAAAGATTGTCCAGAGAAACAAATCAATTTGAAAAAATGTGTATCAAAATTTATTGAAAGTGATACCAACAATTTAAACAATGGTGAGTCAATCACAAATAATTAAACAATGATCACTTTAATACAGCAAAACAGCAGCAACCATATGCCTAGAATCGGCTAAAACATTGTCACACATACTTGCCATTCATAGTGCACTCATTCAAACCCAACTCAACATACCGTGACATACATCCAAAAGCTTAAAAGACAAAGGAATCATGCTAAAAACCTGTGGGGAGAAGGAATTCATGACCAGTCCCCATCAAACAGACATAATGTTTATATTCATAATCAATAGAATTAATTAATAAATAATCTATTGTCAGGGTCGATCGGAAGAAAAAGTGCAAAAGATCACATCCCTGTAGGGTTTATCTCTCGACCGGTTTCGACGTGTGGTGGTAGTAAACACAACGTCTTCCTCAGGAGGTGGATGTTACCATTCTGATGAATGCCAAATTGCTGTGGTGGCCGTACAAAGTGATGTGGTCAGTCACACTGGGGGAAGACAGGACCAAATCCTAACCTAAAAGGCACCCTATTGAATTAGGGAAGGCCAAGGTTGCAGATGTTGGAAATTGGGAATGCAACACAGCTTAACTCGAAACACCAGTATCATCTGTAGATCACTCCACCAAACGATTATCCATCTCTGTGAAGTGGATAATAGAGGTCAAAAAGGTTGACTCTGCGAACCAAAATAGATTTTCTCACTCGAAACGCCACGCATGCGTGTAGGCAGTCTGCACAAAAGAGGTATACCCAAGACATAAGACACCTCTTAATAACTTGCTAAACCACATTCTCATTAAAAGAGAAATATTTTGCTAGATTTGTTCACCAAATTGAGTGGTTAAACTCCCAAGAATGTTGGCAGAGGCTATGAACTGGTAAAGACATGTTCTTATCAATAGAGCTTCAGAAACTGCCAAATGAATTACATTCGTAAAAATGTCCTTGTGAACGAAACAGATGAAACAGATGAAATTAAAAAAAAATGTTTCTCTTCTATCTCCCAATCAATTAGTTGTATCAATATGATTTATTATATTACCTTTCCCTTGTTGTCTTTTGAAAATAACTGTGTAAAAAGTCCGCGGGTGTAGGAGACCCATAAAATCTGAGGGGGACAGGGGACACCTTGGGACTTTGCTTTTTTTATTACTCATTGTGTTTTAGTCAAAGAACTTGACTTTTCACAAAATTAAAATAGCAGTACATATTAAATCACATATCATATATCATCACTGTATGACACAAGAGAAAAGAAGAAAATTAAGAAAAAGAAAAGCAGTTCAGAGGACAACATCCTTCAATTTGGCGTCTCACTTCAGAAGGCTCAGTTCATGTAAAAATGTTACCACTTCCCAAGTCAAAAGGTTTTCATGGCCTGAGCATAGATCGTCCCAAAAAGATTAGGTGTCCACCCACCATTCCTGGCTTGTCCTGTGTTCTGGTCTTTCCTGCACCCCTCTCTCCCCTGCACACACTGGTCACCCCGTGCTTTCAGCCCTATCTTTCATCTGCACTCCGTTCTTGTTCCCATCTCTCCCCTCCCTTACGACTCTCTTTTTCTGTCCTCTGCACCCTTGCTACCCATTTTTCACTTTGCAGTCCCACTGTCTGACAGAACTGGGGAGAGCATGCTAAATCCTTGGTCATACAGTTAAGACGAGCTTTGCATGTCTTCTCTTTCTTACACCGAGAGATTTCCAGCCTGACTTGGGCTTAGCTTTCAGTGGAATGGTAGCCTCATGACACAGTTAGATTGTTAGGCTACTGGCAATGTCTTCTTGATGGAGAGGGCCTTAATTATGATATAGAACATTGTGTAGAGAAGTTGAGTTGGGAGTGAAAGCCTGTGAAAAACGACCAGTGTGGCGGCACTGTGAGTGTGATTGTATTGAGAAGAGCGTGTGATTATGCAAACTGCCACATAAAGTCCTTTTAAAGGGGGTAGAGAGGAGCCGAGAGGAATGTATTGCCTTATGCTATGAGCAAGATGATGAGAGCCTTGCTGTCAGGATCTCCTGTGGGTCTTGCGCAGAGGTAGCACAAACTCCTGCCACCCTGTAAGGTCTTGGCACCTGCACTTTAATCTTAAACAGGGAAACATCCACAACCTGTCCAGGAAAGAGGGTTAGGGTTCACCGGATTGCTATTGCTGAAACAATTGACACACAGGAACGCGACACAGGACAGGAAAGCACCAATATGAGGCGTCAACAGAATAAGAGTCATCCAAATGGGCCCTGCAAACAATACCCCTGATTAGGCCTTTCATGATTCAATGCACCTGCATAGTGGGCTAGAAGCTGAGAAGGGCCGCATTGTTGCAAAAGTAATTGACTTAATGGAAATGTATGAACCACAGAAATTAAATGTTCACCTGAGTCACCAAGCGACTCACCAAGCAGAAGTTGGTGTAGAAGGGTAACAAACTACTGTTGCCCATCAATCCTGACCCTTATCTGACCATAGTGGGTGAAAGAATACCCCACTCATGAGAGAGAAGGCCCAGGTGGTTGCTGCTCATACTGTGCAGGTCACGGTCACTGTCTCCCTTGTTAGTATTAGCACTGTAGTACTACTCATGGTTGCTGGACATAAGTGTAACACTCAAACTGCGCAGCATTTCCTTTAGCGTATGACATTGGGCGCATTATCCATGTATGTAGGTGGAAATTCCAGGCTGAATGCACCGCTTCATTGACAACTTTCGAGTTACTTAAAATGTGTCCCAAAACGACTAACTGCAATTCCATGACATTTGTTGGGACACAAATGTGTGGTTCAATAATATTTTTTGAAATATATTTGATGTATTAGACACATGGAATGAAGGTAAGAAACTTAAAGTTATCAACAAAGTGGTGCATTCAACCAGAAATGTCTATTTATGTCGTTAACTTTAAGTGATCACTATGCATTTTTTACTGTGCATCACTAAAATGCAGAGGTTTTTGTTTTACCCCATTTCACTGCGTATTTATGCGGAGGAGACCCTGTGCAGCCTTCCCACCCATAACCACTCACATTTATTATTAAATTTACCCACCCGCCCCCCATATACATATCCAGTGAAATGGGGCTGTGGAAATTCTGCATTTTGGGATGTGCAGTGATAGGGGGATACCCTTTATGACACACAGTTTGGGTGCAATGTTCTGGTTTAACATGTGTGCAGCCTATTTTTGGGACCTCATCTTAAAATTACAATATTTGCTAGTATTTATTTCTGAGTGTGTGGGGGTTAATACTTTTTGGGTGCCAATTATTAGGTTGACATTTTTGGATTGGGAAGAAAGATGTTCTTCCCTGGGGGCGGTGCAGGGGGACGAGGGTTGGGGTGGTGTTGTGAAGAAGCTTGTATGCACATGTCTCCATGGATAGATGTAACAATGGTGGCTGTGCGTCTGGGGGCAAAGACACTGCCCCCTTGTAAAGAGATATAAGTTTGGATTCAAATTCAAAACTTACAACGTTCCTAGCAAGAAGTGCAGTAAAGCTACAACCAGAGACAGTCAGGGACATGTAACTAGCAAGATACAGCTGATTGCCAGGCAGTGCAATGATTGTGGGGTCGTGTGGTGGTAGGTCCTGCACAAAAACATGTTTGTTTTTCTGAACAGTGCCTAAAGGGCAAGACAAACATAGCATAGGTTTGCTCTTTGGAGGCCGGCAGGGTAGAAAAGGTCTGGAATGGCTTCCCCACAACTTTTGGCAAACAGCATGGCCCCAGACTGACAGCGGTTTTGGGCCTCTTGTACCGCCTCATACTTGCCAACCCTATTTATTTAGGCAGTAGGCGCGCTACTGCTTTTTAAGAAGTCCTACTGCCTACAGATTTGGGTGACAGATCCTACTGCTTTTTACAGTGGCAGGTAATTTATGTGACTCTAAGGCAATTCATCCATCTGTGTGGTGGGTGGATAAGGGATACATTTGAGTGATGGGCTCAGAACAATCGACTGACCTGACAGCTACATGACTCAGCCCTGCAGTCTTGCAGGGACAGACCTTAGGTGAACCACCAGTGAAGGCAAGTGGCAGAGCGTACCACCATCACACAACATTTGCCTATCAGACTGAGGAGGATATCATTCTCCAAGTTGTTTAGTGTTCCACCTCCACTGCAGTAATAAATATGCACTACCCGGGCTGATGCTACAGAGGAGTGGCAAACGTTGCCTACCAGCTCTGTGTGATTACCTTCTGTGAAGGTGGGTAATTCAATTTAGTGTTAATTTACCATTCAAAATTATACATTGCAAACATTTCAAAATCTCTCCATGTTGTGCTGTTTGATGGGTTGTGCATTTTAGAATGCTCCAGTGTTGCCAACAATGTATGGTTTGTAATTTCCTGTGATGTCATTGTTATGCTAAGTATTATTTTTGAAACTTGAAAAATCCAACATCTAAGACTTTTTGGTCACAGAATGTTGGCAAGTATGCCATGCAAGTCTGAATGGGGTGGGCCCACACTAAGGAAGCACTAGCAGCTCCTTCAACTTCAACGCACCACGCGTGTTAACTGTATAAATATCATATTTATACAGTTAACACGCCTGGCGTGTTAAATATGATGGTTGCTAGTTCGTTCCCTCTAATTAAATCCTCCTCCCCCAACACCCGATATCAGCCCGTCCTGCACTGCACTGCATCTCCCAGGGTGTCAGACAGGACATGGGGGCGGAGGTGAGGCACTTCCCAGCTGTGCACGGTCATTTGCTTAGACCCACGGCATGTGAACTAGCAGCGCAGGTTTGTGTGGTGAGAAACTTTGCTACACAAATCCCGCCCACCCCCCGCTTTGCGCCATCCGCAGTTTATGCAGCTTTAGAGGTGCCAGACAGGAAAGCTGGAGAAGTGTTACAATTTATTGCGTGAAAATTAACAAGTGGGATGAATTAAGGAACTTGCTGGCTTTTCCTGAATTCTAAACATTGACTAAACAGGCAGCATTGCATCGCTGTGGCACCCCTGCACGAAAACACGAAAACACACCTGCCTGGGGCCACTTTGAGTTGACTTACCTTACTTAGTAGGCTGAGTAAGTGTGAGGTCTCTCCTCGGGACTCTAGTCTCCAGGAGGTCGAATTGGCAGAATCACACTTCTCTCAGCCTGTCAGTAGGAGCACGTGTCGCTGCGTGTCGCTGCCTGGCTAGTGGCTTCTAAAGCTGAGGCTGCGCACTCGCAGTGGCACGTGCAGTAGCATGTGCAGTATGCCGGCCTGGGCACGTGATGCTCCAAATGCGCAGGCGCGGAGGGGGGAGTGGAAGGGGGAATGCATGAGACAGCTACACAGCAGGCAGCAGAGTTAAGAATCTTGTTTAACATTACCAATACCCGGGCTGCAGCGCTGCTGACTGTCTGAACTGCAGGCAAAATTTAGAGTCTGAAGTTTGCCCGCATCACTGCACAGGAACACGCTGCAGACACACAAGCTGGTGCAGCAGAGAGACACACGAACTGGGGGATACTGGGAGGGATAAATGCCATTGTATCCCCCCCACTTAAAATTGTGGGGGGGATTTGTCCCCCCTATCCCACCCATGTCCTACGCCCATGAAAAAGTCAATGTGCCTCATTACGAGCTTGCCGGTCCGGATACAATGGTATCGGTAAGCTTGTGCTCGCGGGTGTCTTTCATTCTGCCAGGTCTGACCTGGCGGAATTAAAGGTATCCGTGAACATAGCATGCCTGTAGCACAGGCAACGTTATGAACCGTGCCGGTGTTACAGGCTGTTAGGCGGAAACCTGTGTAGTTCCCTTAGGGACCACTGCAAAAGGTTTAAGACTACAGGTGTTAGCAGTAAACCCAATTGGTAGCAGTCTGTACCCCCCAGATTTACCTGGTTGCTGTGGCTGAGCAGTCAGACTTCTCTCAAGAAGAGTAAGCAGTATATAGAGTATACACAATAGGGCTAAAAATACAGTAGCACAAGCAAACACTGACCAGAGCTTTGGTATAAAAGTATATAATTATTTATTTAAAAACACACTTGTAAAAATACACTGGCACTAATATGTCAAGCAAGTTCAAACACAGTCACTAGAAATATATACACCTCCCTAATTAATTATTTGACAAGTCTAGGTTAAGACACCACTTATTTAGCAAAACAGAGGTGAGCGCGTAACCATAGATAGCACTCCAATCATTTGTTTAAAAAGGGAGAGAAAAAGGCAGAATAGGAAAATCACACAGTACCAACACTTTTAAAGAACCACTGCAAGTCAAGAAAGGCAGGGTCTACTGTAGAGCAAAAAGTTCATAGGTCAGGCCCACTCTTGGAGAGAGCAAGACGGAATGTGCCCAAGATCACACAGTGGAAATGCACTCAAAGTCTTTGTAGGAAAGTCAAAAAGAGGTTGGATCAAGTTAGAAAGGTAATGTTAACGGGTCAGAGGTCACCGCAGGATACAGAGTCAAGGATTTATGGGACACCTTGGACAGTCTGCTGCAAGGGAGACCAGGCGGGACACAGTACCTGAAATGGTGAGAAAGCTCCAGCGGGGGCAGTTGTTCCTGGCAGCGGGTGCAAGTCAGGGCTTCGTCCAGGGGAAGAGAAGATCTCGACGTGGAGGAAAGCCAGAGGTCGTTGCACTGCCAGGGAAGAAACCAGCCACAGAGTTTCCCAGTTAAAAGGTACTACCCTTTTATTCGCGGTAGTAGTGAAGGGTGGCTATTCGGCCGCCGGGGTGCTTGTCACGGGCGATTCGACCACGAGACGATCCAGGAGGCGAAAAAGGCGAACTGGTTGGTCCCACCAGCTCAAAGGGAAGAAGACTCTCCTGGAAGAAGATCTTCCCTGTCGTCGGGAAAGTGGTGAGTTTCGTACAGCAGGACTCCACCGGTGGTGTTGTCGTTGCAGATGGCTCTGCTTCTCCCCTCTTTGTATTCTTTAGGTCCTATTGCGACTTCTAAAGTTCCTGTCCCCAAAGCCCTGCTTTTATGCAGAAAACCACCATTCATCAGCCTAGCTGTCAATCAAACATGCTAAGTGGTGAGACGGGCGGCTCACCACTGGGCCAATCACACAAGAGTGTGACTTGAGTTGCCAAGGCAACTCAGTCCAGGGTGCCTATTCCCCCCCACACATCCTGTAGACCTAGACAGAGTGGCACCACTTTTGGAGGCTTGCAGAAGCCCACCAAAAGTGGAACAAAGGACTTGACTAGGGTTAGGATTTCAGAGGCGAACACAAACGCCATTTTATAACCGAGTCCTGGCAAAACCAGGGAATACATATTAAATAAATAACCCGGCGGTATCTGTAACATTGCACCAAAAAGTGGTGTGTTTAAAATGAATGGGAAAAATCCCATAGGAAATATTCTGGTGGAATATTTTGTGTGGTATCCACTGCCACCAGCCAGAAACTCGACAAGGGGGGACTGGACAGTGCCCTCTTGGAAAACAGTCCATGGGGCAATCGAATTACCCCTACCAGTACTTCCACAATATGATGGTTTGTTCTGGTTCTGTTCACAATTTAAGACTAGTAAAGTCAATGGGAATTTACATGTCCTGGGAGACCGTAGTCAGTCCCAGGGTATGGAGTCTATGTTTGGGGGTCACTATGACACCCCTGTGTTACTACACTGAGGGTGCTGTGTAACACACTTACCAAAAACACATGAAACCCTATGGAGTAAAAGACCCCGTAGCCCATAAAACACATTACATAGTCAAAGGACATTCTCAAATCATGCCTAAGAGTGGGAGTAAAAGAGACTCACTCTTAGCAGGAGAAAAAAATAAACCCAAAAAATCCAGCCTAGCTGCTGGGGCACTCACTAGTTTTGGGAAATTAGCCTTTACAGAGAATTCTCCCTAACACAGGCATCCCCATTCCCATTGAGCCCTACGGGGCTCAAATGGGAATGGGGATAATCTGATTCCGGCACCCACAAAGGGCAATTACCGGGTCCGGCGGGCACGGAATACCCAGGTAATTGCCCATTCGCGGGTGCCGGACTTTCTTGCAAGTTTGGAGGTAGCCTTGCCTTTTTTACCAGCAAGGCTACCTCCAACCTTGTTATGAGGCAATGTGTGACTAAAACCACAATAAATAAAAAAGTTTTTAAGCTCCACGCAAAGTACATCGTCTAGCTGGTAGGTGGTTGGGTTGCATGCTTTCTCCTAGGAATTAGTGGGCACCTATCACATGTTTGGCATATTCCGTACTTCTGTGATTAACAATCATAGCCACAATGTTTGATTTTTTAGCACAACGATTTGACTAATTTGTCTTTAGTTGACGTTCCATACATCCTATACGACTAGTGTCCTTTATGAAGACTAGTTGTGGCTTTGAGCTATTGCTGATGTGGTGTCCTTGGATGTTTTCGTTTTTATTAATACTTCAGACATGTTTCCTGTGCAGATATGCACGTGGAATGTGTTACACTTCATCTTCTGTTTATTCAGAAAAGCGTGACTCTGGTACTATTAACACTTGAAGGTTATGTTGTAGCTGTGGAAAAAGTAGTTTTTTGTGTGTTTGCTTGAATTTTGTGGAGGAGGTATTTTCATGCATATGATGTTGCAGTTGGTTCTTTTGTATTCCTGATGTGTTGCTGATTTGAATGGGAATCCCAGTTCACACAGCGTAATAATCACAGGTCTGTTTGGATCTGTTTTCTCAGGCGTCCTGGCGCATGCCCGGTTCCTGAATCCATCCCTGTCTAGAATGTTTACACTGGTGCAAGATCAACTGCTAGGTTTCTCAATAGGTGTTGGTCAGGTTCCTTGCAGATTGCAGCATTACAATGACTGTTTCCCCGAAGCAGTGTTTATGAGATGCCCTAATTATGAGTGGAACAGGTGCTTTAGTCAAAAGTATACGTTCACGTGTTCCTCACTAGCTCAGATCTGCAACTTGCACAGGGAAACACAGCTCTCAACCAACTAGGGTTTGAGATGCAGCAGTGTAAATTACAGGTAAGCAACTCAGGTGCAGCTTTTAAAAATAATATTATTGTTGAGACTCAAGCAGACCAGTAATCTGAACGCTGGTCTATTTTCCATGTCTTATTGGTAAATGAGACGAGGACATATACATGTTGTGTTACAGAATGAAATAGTCAACTAATCTCACACAAAATTCAGTGCTATCGACATCCCTATTTTGGAACTATATGTGTGAACATCTATGCAGATTTAAAGTGGTGCTTCCTTTTTACTGTGGTTTACTGGCCACAGTGCAAGGGGGGCAGGGTGTGGGGGGAGGCGGCAGGCGGCACGTGGTTATCACTTCCACGGCCCTCTTCCTCGTCCCACTGGTTATTCTCTGTAGGCACTCTGCCTTCCCCACAGGCTAACCAATACAGATTCCATACATGTGTAAGTCCGACCCTCACATTTTCCCTGCATCAAAAGGGGCAGTTATCGCTTCCTGGAACACCAAGAGCAAGGATGCGCCTTAGCATATGAGGGCGCGGGGTGGTGGGGAAGAGCAAAGCATTGGGCCGAGGGAGAGAATGACTAGGAGTAATAAAGATGAGCTGTAAGTAATGCATGCAGTTATGGACTGCTAGCCCAAGAGGATAGGGGAGTGGAAGCCTGCCACTATCGCAATTATTCCCAAAAGGTCTCAGGTGTGTGTTCCAAAGTTTACAGGTTGCTTCGCAAAGAGAGGAGGCCAAAGAGTTGTGAGGATGGTTCTGCACACTAGATGACTGGGAGAGGGCATAGTAGGGGCATAGCGGAGCTGAAAGCTGGTAAGGTGAGGGTTGTCACTGGGACGTTTGGCGACATCAGGGAGACAGCATAGTTAAGAATCAGCCATTGGTGTGCTGTGGGATCATGAGCAGGCAGGAGCGGTGAGGCAAATGGTGATAAGTGCAGAAGTCAGTGGAGCAGGGAATGCAGGCAGCCTGCGTAACTGCTCTGAGTTTCCAATGATGAGGAAAAGCAGTGGACTAACACTGATATTTAGCAGGAATGGACACACTTTACACTTGAAAACACACCCTATTGTATTGCTTCTGCTCCTGCTAGCTTCACTAAATTAATTGTGGCTTGTATGTAGGAGTATAATCCACCCTTGGAGAGACTACATATTTTTGGCTCACGAGCGGTGCTACTTTGCCATCATTATTTTTGGCTCAAAGTTTGCAATTTAGCCTGAACTAGTGAAGCTGCATTGTTTCGCCTCATAGGTGCTGCTCTAGAGTCAAATTTAGTTTGGTCTCCGGGGTGATGTAGTAGCAGTACCAAACAAATGGAATCAGGATCATTGTTATAGATGCATGTGTCATGATTTGCAACAGACACTTAAAGGCAAAAGGAACATTGCTAGGTCATTGTAGTGCAGGGACACGGCTCTCTTCTCCCATGGCAGTGACCCTTAATAATTCCTAGCTGACTGCGACCCCTCTTTCCGAGACATGAAAGATGATCTTCCCGGGCCAAAGAGTTTTGATTAACAAAGTCAAAAATGCATGGAAAGAACTAGGGCCAGATTACAGAAACCTTGCATTGTACAAGTGTAATTTTGCACGAAATTAACACTAAGACAAAGTTTCCCCTAGGGAAAAAACATATTCTCTGAATGCATGTTTGCAATAGGGCAAACTTTACCCAATTGCTACTAGGAAATGGTTTTGGCACTATGGCAAACTTTGCTCTGGGCAAACTTTGCCTTTCTGCTAATACTGTGCAAAACTGTACTTGCACCAGTGTAATGTTTCTGTAATCTGGCAAATGAATGGGTTGACTGCCCAGAGGCATGATATTCCCATTAGCAATTGGACTTTGAATACAGTCAAATAAGATGTGACTTTCTAATGTCAGATGCACAGCCGCCTGGATCGCTTGACCATTCTCCATTATGTGCATTTCATTGCCACCTGAGCTTGGAAGGCAAGGACATAGTCATATGAATTTAAATAGGACTGCATTCTCTAACGTGCTTCCTTGATCAATTCTGGTGTCAAAATCTTCAAGCATCTGATCAGAGGATTCTGGATGGCATCTGGTGACAATCCGACTGAGATAAACGATTAAAATTAATTTTTTATGCTTGTGGGGCAATCTTAATACATCTGTGGCCTTGTTGATGTTGGGTTGGACACTTGACAGCATACATCTATATGGTGTTGGTATTGTTTTGAGAAAGTTATATTTGTGTGTGAGTAGATTGTATGATTGCTTGATAGATATGAGAAAATGGTATATTTCTCAGGGGGGATGTAGGCATTGCTGGCTTCTCAATGAAATGCTCTGCCATAGGACGTCTCATTTTCTATGGGACAACAGTCCTGGATTCTTTTTTAACATCAAATATCGTATATCATTGGTCACACACCCAGAAACACTGAACATCACGGTTACACAGTCTGTGTGATGGTCTGCCAACCTGGGCTGGATATGGCTCCTTGCCTGTGATGATGGGTGTGGCCAGGAGAGCTATTATTACTTTGCTGCGGTTTCATCACTGCTGACTGCCAGTTGCAGCACTCATTTTAATGAGCATTTTAGGAATGGTGCACGCAAACCTGTTGCAAAATATTCAAGGGAATATGTGGCTAGATTCAGTGCAGAAAAATCAGCTCTCTTGCAGATGGTCATTGCATGTGTCCCATTTCTAAATGTTTGATGAGTGCAAGGCTTGGGTACCCCGAGGACCCCAAGCAACACAACTGTCTATTTTGTGTCTAAAATCGTGTTCATGTCTCACACTTCAGGACTTGTGGCCATTCAATAATCTCGGTTGCTAAGTGATGTGCTGTTTTTATCAATACATTAACATGACGTATTTGAGATAACCTTGTCTCCCATTTATAGTATTTCTGGGAATCCTGCAACAATGCATAGAAAGATACCATTGCATATAAGCTTCCCTCCATTGTGGTATAGATGAAAAATCAAACTGCATATGACCATGTGTGGGCAACCTTAGAATGGCTTCCCTTTCTTTATGTGACACTCCAAAGCCAACAATGAGACAATGTGTAGCCATCGCTCCTGTTATGGAAGTCATTCCAATATTTGTTCAAACACAGCTGATAATTTCCAATTGATAGGACATGATTCACAAAGAAAATCGGCCCTTCGGACTGTGCATAGGTACAAAGTGCACCACCAGATGTCCTAGCCATTCAAATAAGAGGCAAACGACAATTTTCTCTACTCGTCACCCCTCACAAGTTTCAAGTTGCACATACATATTTGTGGTCACCCCAGGACCTGAATCCTCTCAAGAACATGATGTGGGAGTCTGTCAATCCCTTGTGGTAGATCTACTAAAAATGCTATTTCTGATGTGCTTCCTGCTTTAGAAATATGAAGTTCACTTTTAGATTGTTTTTATGGTATTCCTGGGTTGTGTGGACTTCAGCCCGATCAAACTGGCCATGGCCTTCGGCCGTGACCACTGTCGCTGGTGCACAAAATTGGGCAATAATAGCAGAGCCAATAAACCAAACCTGCATCCGGAGCGCATGTCACCCTCACTGTTTAATTAAAGGATCCAAAGGGCGATGGGCACTGTCCCTGTCGCACCAACACAACAAAAAGTGCATAAGAAACTCACCACTATCCCAGTCCGCTTTATTCCGCCCTTCATTCATTTCTGAAGTAGTTTTCTCAGACAATTCCATTGGAAACATACCAGGGTAGCCTCTACGGCGCCCTGTATTACTGTGTTATTTATTCCTGGGGTAATGCATTGTTTGCCATTGGGCTCCCTGTATTACTGTGTTATTCATTCCTGGTGTAATGCATTGTTTGCCGATTAATGTGAAAATGCTTGACAACTTGAAATTCTTTCCCATCGCCACTGCCACACTTGATGTAAACCCTCCTTTGTAGGTCTTCCATCTGCGCACTCTGCGTTAATCCTCCCTGGGCATCTCTGGTTATCCCCTTTCACAAACTGGTTCCTGTGAATCATTTTATTTTAAAAGTGTGTCTTGCAACATGTACACTGAATCCTGTGGATTCCAACTGTAAGACAAAAGCATTCTGCCACAAAACATTCTCTGCAATCCACCCCGATCTCTCCAAATACACGTGTCACTCCTCCACCACCATCTCTACCATCAAGAGACACGACCCCTTCCATCATCCAAATCTTGTTATGACCACTTATTTTCAGCTTCCCAGGGTATTCCAACAAAAATTGCTCGCATTGAGCAAAAAATAAGAGAAGGAAATAGCGGCATTTCCTTTCCAATAAGTATCATTGCTGCAGTGCAACATGGTAGAGATATACAAGTTGGGAAAGTGGAAGTCACGGGTCGTGCAGTCATGCTGAAGCTTGGTATATGTTGGGCAGTCCCCTTGCAACATCAGTGGTGGCACCCTCATCCACCTATTAGGCATTTCCCTCTGGAAGGATGATAAAGAGAAGGTACAACAAATTATGCCTTAGGACTTTCACTCATGGAACCAGGCGTGGTAAGTTTGTGTCAAATACTATATCAGGATTGTGTTTCATCACTAGCACGAGGAAAGGGCATTGTCTGTCATGAGAAAGGGGTCATCAAAAGCCTCTTGGAAAATTGTGGGGTTGAGGCTTTTTGATGGCTGGTAGGGGTGAGCTGGAGTGAGTCTGGAAAGTAGACAGTGTCCTAAAGAGGCTGGTGCTGTGTCAAATGTACGTTAAGGACTTTGATAAAATTGCTAGAAAGTGTCAGGTCTGAATGTTGTGATCCCCTCATCTCAATGGGCGGAAAGAGTAAGAGTCTGTTAGTTGTTATAGTGATTAATGAAACCACAATGTTCAAACCCCCTGTGAGTGAATTGAAATTTGCATGCATTTGAATCCATAAGTCTTCCTGGCTTTGTCAGTCCTGTAATTTCCCCAAAGTACAGCAATTTGAAGATCTGTTGAGAAATGTGTTGATATGTTGACCTTTTCACTAAGTGGCAATCTCTGATCTAACACTCACTGTTAGTCCCAACCCTCAACAAACAGGCTATTTCTGATCAGAACTTAACATGAAAATAAAAGGTGGTCCCCTTACATTTTGCATTTTGCATTACACAATTCGAGTTGGCCTGCCTGTTACAATCTATGAGGTAGCACACATATGCAGTCATATCATATCAATAAAATATAGTTCTAACATTCCTAATGCTAAATAGCAGAATGACACCTTTTCACAGCATCCTCAATTCTATGACAAACATGCTGCTTATAGGTCACTATATCCAAAGCTTTTTCTGAAATTCAAACATTTCATTTCACTTACTAATTTAAAACACCATATTAAGCACTTTGTTTTCTCCAAAATCAAAACCAAGTATCGTTATCAGAGAAAGTGTGCACATACAAATGGCATTTATGTACCTATATTTACATATTTTCATTTGTTTGTTCCTTTTCCCCGTTTGAATATGGGGTTGTGGGTTTTTTAGCATGTACATGCAATTTAAAGGCAAACTATAATGAGTTTGACCTTATTCTGTTGAGTTGTGTTGGAAAAACAGTGGATCTTGGTTCATCCACCCAATATAGGAAAAGTGGTTTATGATTTCCAAATATAAGGAAAATATGCCATCTGGTGCAGAGCCCTTCCCCCTACTGTGCAAAATCGAATGGATAAACTTCCTTTAATTTCTTCATTCTGTTTTTTCATATATATGGCGTTCACACGTCATACAATATAAATCAAGTTTCTAGTTAGCAATGAAGCCTCGCCACCTATTCAAGTTCAATGTATTGCACTATGCCTGTGACTACCACAGGATTCAATTTATTTTAGCAACGATTTTCAAAATGCTGTACTGTCGACGCTGGGAAGTGCTCCCCATAATACACAGTGTAAACAGCACTGAAAAAAGTATCTTGTTTCTTATTTAGATCGTAACCCACACTAGCAAACTAAAATACCATATTCTGATTCTGATTTATCAATTTATCAGCCACTGCACTCTGTGTGCAGAAAAACACGATGCTCTCTACACACAATCCAATCTTACTTGGCGTTAAATAAAGTGAGTACTGTTGTCTTTCACACGCAAAATATCAATATATACAACTTGGAATGAGTGAGGCCTGGAGGCCTCATCTCCCCAGTTCCCTCCCACTACAGGCACTTTGCAGGTCAATTATTCTAGGGGCCTTTTCTAATTACATGTGTGGGAATCTTTATGCTCACTTTTAAATATTCTTTAAGGCTCTCAGTCAGAATGGCCCCTCATGAGTATTCAAATAACTCCCAGTCTTGGAAATCAGTTCTGCTCCAGGTAATATTCTTATCGTGGGTACGGCCCAATTCTCCAGATAATGGTCAGATTCAGCACTCATCCTTTTCTAACAGGTGTAGCTTTTGATTCCAGAGTCAGATCACTAATCCCTGTGTTCTTCTGCTTGTATCATGGGTCTAAGTCCCACACATATTTTGCATATTTTTGATTTGTAAAATCTTTACATTGGCTTGCTTCATAGACTATTAGACATAGTCATATTCAGCCTCCTATACAATAACACCCCCGCACACACACACAGAACTCTTATAAGTTAATCATAATTTCTATACATATGAAAGAAAGATGCATAATCAGTTTTATCCCATATTTCATTGTAGAAACATACTACATCAATGAAGCATTGATTTCCTGGATTCTCTGGAACTCATGAACATTGGGGCAGATTGCATGAATAAGTTATATGTATGATACGTTTTCATATGGTTATTAATATTCATAAATGTACTCATTTGCATTACTCCTGAACATCTCTTGCGTGGGTTCACTTGATAAAGGAGGACCCCAGGATACGTTTCTTTCTAAGTTACACCATTGGGAATTTCTCTTAAACATCACTTTTGTATTGCATCAAATAATGCTACATTTAGCTAACACCTGCGATCTGAACTGTGGACAAGGGACCTCTGTTCAGCACATGCGTTATGTAACCAGTTCTCTGAATTGCCTTCAGTCACTGATTGATTTGAGTAATATGGCACGTCTTGTTCTACCTTGACCCTCTGGTATGACATTTATGGTGAGGCAGAATGGTGAGGCAGAGTTCAAAGGTCACACTCTAAGTGCACCATCACACGTGGTGGGTCAGATCTTCCTATTTACAAACACTGAGAATTTAAGCTTGCTGAAAGTAAATTAAATCTATTTACAAGCATTTATCATTAAACAAGGCTTATATGGTTGGTACTGGTCATCTTCCTCTGAGGCCTGTTCCAGCCGGCTCTTTATTTTTATGATTTAATGGATCTTTCAAATATGATGAATGAGCCGTCCCCCAACAACAATAACCACTGTGGGCTGAAGCTCTGGTCAGCTATTTTGTCAAGTTCACTATAAGACTGAGAAAAAAAAACAAGTGTTGGGAAAACAACTACAAAGCATATTTTTGCCATGTAAATTTGAAAGTAATGTTTTTGTAAACTTTAATGCATCCACACTGGACAGTTCAAATAAAATGTCATATTGTAAACATGTATTCTCTAGTAAAAAGTTTAGAATCTGCATTTTGTCCATGTCCATACATGCACAGAAACAGAAAGCTGCCTCGTTTGAAAACATGCAACATCCTATAAAAGTATAATTCACTTGACTTTTATAACTTGATTATTCATTACAATGAAATTAATATTTTAGTGACAGAAGCTGTGTTCTCTGGCTTGCTTAATTAAATTTCAGATGCCTTGTGCTGTGAGTGTCTGTATATGTGTGGTAAATGAAAGAGACTGTGTGTATGAATGTGTATTTGCAGGGATGGAAGGGAGAGCTGGTTTGCCTGAATGTATACCAACAATTAAGTGATTGTATTTATTTTGGGGGTGTGGAGATGAGACTGTCGATTGGGGCACAGGCCCAGTTGTCGAAGTGTACGAAAAGAAGTAGTGGAACTATGTTCCCTACTGGCCTGCACGGCTCCCCACAAACCCCATTGCCACCCCCACACCCCCGCACACACAATACAAACCTCAAAACACATGTGCTTGCTGTTTAGGGGAACGTTCAGTGCAGTGCACTGAAAGTGCACATTTCAACTTCTTCCTACACTTTTTATTTTAAAACGAAACCATTCCGGAACAATTTATTTTTAAAATAAAAGCATCGGAACAGTAAAACTGAATTAAAAGAAGTAGAGGAGCACCACTCCCGACCGCTCCCGCCCACTTCGACCACTGTGCACTGCTAAAGAATTAGGACATGGGACTTATTCTGCTGAGATGGCCGAATGGAATGGGAAATTCTGGGACAATGTGCATGATGTTGGCCCGGGAAGCCTCATCGTTTCAGTAAAAAAGACACCATGACCCCCCAATACAACCAGCGTAGGTGGGGGGCAATAAAATAGGGGTTCTATACATTTTGGTAAAATAGGGCACCGTTTTTGTGATCTCAGACTAACCAAAGTAAGAAATGAGCCATACAATTCCAAATTATAATTATAAATCAATAGATAATGAAGAAGGACAGTATACAGCTGAAAGGGTCAAAACCCTCCATACGCAGCTCACAAATACAAGAGGAGAAGTAATGGGCAACATTATCAGTTTGGAAGTAAGCACAGTGCTAATAGTGTGAGAGTGAAATAATGTTACCACTATCTCGTCCAGCTCGGGGTTATCTTTGACTCCACACTCTCCTTCTCTCCTCACTTCTCTGACATCTCTAAGAAGTTACACTACCAGCTGCACCTCCTCAGAGGTATTCTTCCTTTCCTCTCATTCCCCCAGAAGCTCACTGTCTCCAGAGCCCCGGTTCTCTCTAGGCTGGACTATTGTAACAGCCTCTATCTAAATCTGCCTGCCTCTACTCTCTGCCCTCTGCAACTTATCCAAAACAGGACTGCAAGACTTGTACTTGGCCTCAAGCCCAGGGATCGTATCTCTCCAGGACTGAAATCTCTGCACTGGCTCCCAGTGGCTGAGAGGATTAAGTTCAAAACCCTCTGCATTGTCCACAATGCCTTCTGGGGCTGCAATACCTTCAACTCTCTCTTCCTAAATATCTTCCTTCTCAAGCTCTTCGCTCATCCACCTCCAACTCCCTCAAGGTCAGTCGCTTCTCCAAGCAACGAGTTGGTGGTAGATCTCTCTCTTTGGCAGGGGCCTCCCTCTGGTACAGCCTCCCTGCCTCCCTAAAACTCGAGGAGAACCATCTCCGGTTCCAGAAGCACCTCAAAACCTTCCTATTTGCTTCTGCTTTCACTCCCTCTCTCCCTTCCTGAATTCCTGGCTGAAACTGCACTGGTTACCTGGCCACCCTTTCTGATCTCAGCCCCAGGCCCTGCCAGTTTCACACCTACACTGCCTCCTTGGCAACCCCTGCACGTGGGGACTGTTTTCTGTATCCCTACAGTCCCCCTACCAGCACTTATGTCTTCACTCACCTTGCACTTGCCACCATTTGGCCGTTTATATTATCTTATTTATTCTACTATCCCATGTACTGAACTTTCCCCTCTCCCTTCCCCTATGCACTTGTCCCTTTCCCCCTTCCCATGCGCTTGCATGATCTGAATGACACCTGGCCTAGTAAGACCAGTGTCTGTCTTCCCTTTGTTCTCCCTCCCTTGCCTCGTCGCTCCTTGAAGCACATGTGTATAAGCGCGTTATAAATGCCATATCATATCATATCATAGCATAAGGAATCCCAAATTATGAGCCACGGATGTTTCTCTAATGTTCTGCAGTAATGGTATTTGTGTTTAATGCTTCAATGTTTCAGTAGAAATAGCATTATCACCATAAAAGTGGAGGATGTATTGATCAGTAAATTTAATAAAAACCAACATAATGAGTACCTCATTGAAAAGCATAATTCCACCACTTCTGTGGAAATTGCTTTGCTGCCATAAAAGTGGAGGATTTACTGATCAGGAATTCTGATAAAGCCGGCATAATAAGCACACCATGGAAATAGGCCATACCATGAACATGAGAATCAGCGGTAGCCATCTATGAAAACTCAATCCATCCATGATCATGCTTTTTCTACATCCATTTCAGCCCACAAGTACTGACTACCATGTCAGGAGACCAAAGCAAAGGGAATGTGCCTGAAATGTGGGTGAGCTCCATGTCTTTGATAAAGAGTTAGCTAGCCATACAGAGGAGATATTTGGAGTGCAGTATTAACTTCAACTGTCCAGAAAAAGAACAACATCTGAACAGAAATAAAAGTCAAGGTGATAGCTATGAGGACACACTCTTGGGACAATGAAGACTGCCACAAGAGGTGAGCTGATATGAAGGCCAGAGTTTCATCTCAATCCACCAGACAGCTGCCACATGAGGTGGCATAGTTGAGCCACACACCCTCATGTCGTGGGAGGACAACATCAGCAGTATCCTCTGCATGATTGGCTTGGGGGGTATTTGAGGTGCAGAGCTTGGAGCAGGTAGTAAACCTGAGCATGGTGAGTACCTCCGCAGAGTAATCTCGGGGGAATTAAATGCTTGGGGTACTCAGATAGCTACCCCTCATCTGCATCAGAGTGATTTTAGCGTTTATATATTGTGACTTCATGCAACCTGGAGATGTATTAATCAGTGCTGGCCATAGCCATACACCAAACAAAATCCCATGGAAACCACATGCATCCGTTAAGCATACAGAAGAAATAGACCCACCTTAAAACACCTAAAATAATATCTGGCTAGACCCCTATGCATGCCACATGAGCAATATAACTGCCAATGAGCGTCTGTACAAATGGCAGGCCAAAATACCATGTAGCCATTCCATAGTACAACTATGCCATTGTGCGGACATGTATCCTCAGTAACACCCGTTTATCATCAGACTACTGTGTGTGCCCATGAAAACATCCCCAGTACATGATACAATGGCATGCTGAGCACTGAGCAAACCACAAGATTCACATGTCAACATATGACCTTGAGAAACCTAAGTCCCTTTCACACGCATCAAGGAGTGTGCATTTCAGAGGGCATACACATCAAGACTAGAATAGTCTTGTCACTGCACTTGAATCCACCGCACTCGTACTGACATCTGGTCAGCATTCTCCAAAATATATGAGTGGCATTACCAGCCAGATAGCAATTCATCCCTAAAAGGTTCATAGGTCGCTCCGTGAGAGGAAGCGTGGTCTAGCACGTTGGCTGGACACATCCTGCACTAACACCACAGAGGTGGCCCTCCACTAGCACTTTAGATACCACCCTGGTTCACCACAGTCTTGACACTCACTTGAAGCCCTTGGCAAGGCAGCATCTGCTGGCAGGTCATGCAAAGAAGCTGCACACACTAGGCAGAATGAAACAACATCCGCAGTTGTGGCATCCAGCACCATCCTCAAAACTGAGCTTAGTGCACCTGCTCCACCTGTCACCACTGTAACCACCATCACCACTAAGATTGTTCCAACTACATCAGCTCTACCTCCCACCACCGCCACCATTAGTCTGCAGGTACCCGGAGAGGCAAGTCAGCCTTGGAGACTATTCCAGCCATCCATGGGAATGAACTGCCTGCCACCAGTCCAGTACACCCATGAAGTAATATGGAGCAGACTGAATAGTACCAAGGAGCAGCAGGCACGCATAGAAAATAATGTGCACAACAGCTGAAATGTCTGCAGGGTATGAGTGATGACATGCACGACTCTTCCTAATGAATGCAATGAATGACTAAGGCATTAGGCAGGCAGTGCCGCCACCTCACAGATGTGACAGCATCTAATGTGGTGATGCGCCAGAAGGTCTGTGTGCTGGCAGCGGCAATATCATCAGGCACAAAAACATTGCTCCTGACAATGCAGCAGATCCGGTGGCTGGATTCTGCAAGTCCCACTTCTGTCACCCTCATGGAAGGCTCACTGCTGGGGAGCTCACATTGTCTATCCTCATTTTCAGTTTCACACCCACTTGTTGAGCGATTTGGCCTGGGAAAATGGCCATATAAATAGGACTGCCATTTGAGAGATATTTACGTTGAATTTAAGGGTGGAAGGAAGGAACGGGTGTTGGGAATGAGGGTGGATGGAGGGAAAGGATGAAAGGTATGAGGGTGGAGAGAAGACAAGGGCTTTGTATAGTTAAACAACACAGACATATTGAAATGAGAATTGAGCATCGCAAAGTCATATTTGAGTTGGTGTCAAATATTTCCTTAAGTGAGTATATAGAATTCTATGCGAAAGATGTAATCATATGTTTTCACATGCTGCTGGTGCACGATCGTTCCATTCCTGCCTTCCACCCGTCACTTCGTGGTAACCTGTGGTCCCCATAATTAATGTCCTCCTCCTCTGGGGGCGCCATGTCACCATACAGGGGCATGAAGATATGTCACCTGGCGCTCATTTTGTGAAGCATGGTACAAACCAAAACTATTTTGACAACGTAATCTTACACCTCCCCATTCAGCCTGCAAAAGGCACACTATATATACATCCTGGTACTGATGCACATCTCCTGATATGCCACTTCTGTGCTTTCTGTGGGTTCTAGAGCTGAGGATACCTGAGAATACCCAGAGCCACCTTAAAAAACAAAGCTATGAATAATCGATGTGGAAACACCAGCAGGAGTTAAGGCATGATGAGAAAGGTTTGAGCCATTGTACGTTTAGCTACATTTGAATATTTGTTTAGTGCCCCTTAGTTATACATAGGCTCAAGAATTAAATGACAACATGCTGTATGGAATTAGGGTAAAGGCCCCATTTCCAACATTACTGACCCCCCAGACATTTATCATTTTATTGCATTTAGATGAACATAACAGTGGCAGATCAATTACAGCACATACATCCATTTTCATGATAATGGCAAGCCCCCCAGCACCCTCCCTCTCAGAGTCTGGTGACACGCCGTTATCACATCACCCAATTCCTTCCATGCACTCATCTCCAAAGTCAGCATGTATGTTCAACCAGGGTATCCCCTCATTCACTGCGGGTCGTCGAGAGTGTCTGCTGATCGAGTTAGCATGTAGCTTTGGTAATGGCCCCCATATTGCCCTAGGTTTTGCAAATGCAGCTGGTTGTCCGTTCCAATATCATAGCAGTATATAATATCACGCTTCAAGTTACTCAGCTGTGGTGGGGGCCCCTGCCCCATGACACTGCGACACAGCACTTGCCCAGAACAAGAGGCATCCACCAGAGGCAGCTTAGATAACCTGGGACCTCCTATGAGTAGTCCAAAAGCGCAACCATGGGAGACACCTAGAATGGCTATTCCACTATGTCTTAAATTGTTTGTAAGACCCCTGACCAGAAAGTTGCTACTGGGACACACTCTGAGGCCAAATCTATAAAGGAGGCTGAGATTTGTGCACAGCGCATGCACACGTCCATGAAGTCAGGGTCGAATTTATGCAGGGTTGCTGGTGTATAGTATGTCTGGTGTAGGTATTTAAAGTGTAGCAGTTTAAACCGATTATTGAGACAGACATGTCTGGTCTGCGAGCAGCAATATCACCACACCATATCTGCAATTGGTTGCCCCATGGTCTCTTCCCACCTATGATGTGCACCCTCTGACCACCGCGCTGTCTTTTCCAATATTCTTTTTAGTACAATTGTGCCATTAACTAACCCTCTCCCTCCACATCTGTAGCATAAAGTAGCAGTTGCATGGTATCCGGCTGACTTGGGAACTCACTGAAGAGCCCCCTTACCATGGTTCCCGTCTGAAAGTTGAGGAATATATCCAACACTGAAGCGCCCCCCACCCCATACCCTAACTCCTTAAACGTATCCAGAGACAAGAATTTACCGTCTGGGAATACATCATGGAACTTAGACAAGCCTAGCCTTCCCATGCATTGCACAAAAAGATTTTCACCGGTCAGGGGGACCACCGGTATGTGTGTAATGTGCAACACATAGTAGAGAGGGGTCTCGCCCTGTTTAAGCACTTTCTTCGCCCATGCCAAACACTTACAGTCAAACACATTCATCACCTTGGTTGTCCTCACTGGGACCTTAAATATAACCAACCTAAGGAGCGACGGGGCCACCAATGCCCTCTCTATCTGATAATGGGGTCTATCAGGGTTAGGGTAGTACCAGTGTGACAGAAATTGCACAAGGGAAATATATGTAGCTCCTTCCCCCATATTCCTGAGAACAGCAAACATAAAAGGCCACTACACAGAGTCAAAGGCCTTTTCCACGTCAAGGATGGTGGAAACCAACGGCAGGTCTGGCAGGTTAAGCAGGTCCGGGTCTACTGCTCAGATCAGGTCAAAGACTCGGACGAGACCATATGAGGTGGATCTACCTGCTATATACCCCTGACTTGTCCACCTTCACGCACACAGACATAGGGGGCCAAAGTCTATTAGCCAGAATCTTTGTGGGAATTTTGTTATCTGTATGTATCTGTGAAATTGGCAGGTAAGAAGAGCAGTGCAAAGGGTCCTTTGCTGGCTTGAGAAACAGAGTAAACACTGCCTCCCTCATCATTTCCGGAAGAGAACCACCTGCTAGCCCACGTTGATAGACCTGAAGAAAATGTGGTGCTAGCAATGCAGTGTATGCCTTATAAAAACATGTCGAGAGCCCATAAGGCCCTGGGGATTTCACCCCAGCCAGTGCTCAGATAGCCAACTTAATCTCCTGAACCATAATGGGAGCTTTCGGCACCTCTCTTTCCTCTGGAGAGAACCAATATTGTGCCTCCAGGTCCAAATAACCCTTGATTTTCTGCGGCGAGACATCCAGACATTAGGTGTATAGGTATGTAAAACATTCGGTAAGCACTTCAGCGATGTTTGCATCAGTGCCCTACAGTTACCTCCTGTGGTCTCTTACAGCATGTATATTCGTCCTTGGAGCTTCAGCTTGCGCCACCCAGATCAACGCCTTCACCAGTCACTGGCCCTCCCCATATTGCCTGACTGACCAAATATTTGCACTCTCTTTGTGTGCCTTCCCTGAATAGGGCTAGTGTAGCGTGTATCTTGGTCTGTGCACCCCAGGACGTCTACTTTATACCCATCCATTTCCAGGTCCTTGAATGTTTTCTCATGCTTGTTTAGTTCCCTTCTACTTGTCCTCAAGATTCCACATTCGTTAGTAATACAGACCCCCTTGATGACACACTTAACGGCCTCCCATAATACTAAAGAGGTGGACACTGAAACCTTGTTGTCATTAAAGAAGTTATTGATCCCTTACTGAATATCGCCCCGAAACACCCCATCTATAGCAGCTTCATGCTTAAATTTCCATCGCATGTTCTCCGTCAACCTCCCCAGGACCTCAAATTTCACACTCACTGCTGAAAGCTCAGACAACGCGTGTTCCCAAATTTCACATTCTGCAACCCACCTAGCCCTCAGGTCTGACATTTGGAAATATTCAATACCCGAATCAAAGCGATGCACTGATGAGTAACGTATACTCCTTTTCCATAGGGTGCCTATCCCTCCATACATCTGTCAGCCCATATAGCCTGCTCATCTGCTTTATTTTGCACACCTTTGTATACAGCTTTGGAATCCCCGCTGATCTATCAACTCTATGGTCTAGCACTGTGTTAAAATCCCCACCGCCCCCCATATGATCACATAGGGCCTCATTACACGGTAGGCGGTAGGGATTTACCGGTACCGGTAAAATACCGGTACCGGTAAATCCCTGCCGCCTTACTACGAGGTCCCTTAGCGGGTTGGAGCTTTAACGCCTGCTTTTTGCAGGCGTTAAAAACCAACCCGCTAAGGGACCTCGGAGCTAATTACGGCACCGCAAAATTGCGGTGCCGTAATTAGCGGCTTCCCCATTCCCATAGAGCCCTATGGGGCAGAAATGGGAATGGGGAAGGGCAATGGCAGAAGGGGGATTTACCGCCCCTCCAACCTTGGGATGGGGCGGTAAATACCCTTTCCGCCAAGGCGGTGCCGGTATTTTACCGGCATGAGCCATGGCGCTAATAGCGCCATGGCTCACCGCCTACCGTGTAATGAGGCCCATAGTCTTTATACCAAAACAACTGCTACTCGATCCACTATAGGTACTCCAAGATGTCAGTGTTTGGAGCATAAAGGTTGACCAGGGTAAATGTGCAATTATGTATGGAACCCATGATCACAAGTGCTCTGCCCTCAGGGTCTTTAACAGCTTCTATGGGTCAAAAGCCCAGTGTATTATGGACCAAAATACATACCCCCCCTATAAAATGTGCAGTATGAAGAATAGTAGCAGTGACAGCCCCATTACCTTGTGAAGCGTGCTTCTGTGTTCGGGACTAAATGTGTTTCCTGCAGAAAGTCTATATTCATCATGCGTAGGATATAACACTGTCCTTGCCTTTGAGTAACAGTAAAGGCACCAGACATTCCATGTGAGAAGATGAACGCCCTTAGTGCAATATATTACTGTACGGTCTCATCTCCCATAGTAAAGAGGCTCCCAGCAGAACCCCCCACCAACCTGGATCCCAATGAACGTGGACCAGCCATTACAATATATTTGTCTTGTATCCTAAACCCCCACGCATTCCATGTGTTACTTCAGCTGCCCTTAAAACTAAAACATCAAGAAACAATAACTGCATGAATCATTCCCTTGTTCTCTACCCAGCCCCACCAGCATCCTCAACATGCCTGTACGTAACTCCCGCCCCACCAACCATCCCTGCTGCATTTGTACTTCACTAGAGAGGTCACCCTGAGCCACCAACCTATACCCGCCACCAAAACATAGTTGACCAGCTTCAACAGTAATAACACATTTCTTTTTCCCCACTGCACCATCTTTCAAGTTCGCCCTAAACATCTCTCATTGCAGCTCCCTGGCTGGTGACAAGTGCGCAACAGTCTGGCCAGGCAGATGAGGAGTCCCCGGTGGCAGGGAATGAAGGACATCTCTGGCATCTTCTGGTGTATTAAAGAAAAGGGTATTCCTTTTGTGCTCCACCCTGAGTTTTTCCGGGAACATAGTGCATTTGATGCCTCTGGAACTCATAACTCGCTTGATGTCCATATGGGATTTTCTTAAGCTTTGGACTCTGTTGGAAAATTCCAGAAAGATATAGCTCTGGTACCCCTTATACGCTTGCTGACCACTATCTCACAGCAGCTGCAGCACCGTATCGCGGTCCTGGTAATTAAGCAAGCAGGCTATATTCGGCCTCAAGGGGGCACCAGCGATAGGTCTCCTGCTCAGGATTCTGTGCACCCATTTGATCAGGAACACAGAAGAAAAGCTGTTGGGGCCAGTAATTCCTTCGGGAGCAACTCCACAAAAAGTTCCATAGATTTGACTTCACTCACCTCAGATACCCCCACAATCTGAATATTATTTCTGCAGGATCTTGATTGGAACTCTTTGTGCTTTGCAGTAAGATCTTTCAGTGTCTTCTTAATCTGTTCAATTATTCCTGCCACTGCAGCCGATCCATCCTGCTCTGCTGAGATCCAATGTTCTGCTTCATCCAGCCATTTGCTTTATTTATCCAACTGGACTTTCATATGATCTACTTTACTGGTGAGGGAGTCCAACTTGGTGTCCACGGTGTGTATCCTGGCCTGCAGTTACAGAAAAATCTATTTGATATCGACCAGGGCCCACCTTTCCCCATCTGGCCGACCCACCCGAGACTACAGAGGGCACCACTTCCGATACCCTCCCCATTTTGCTGGTGACACTTGACTCAAAGGAGAGCTTGGCTTTTACTTTAACTGGTTTGTCCATTGTCCATTACATCGTATGTGGCATGTGTGGCCAAGCGCACGATGACAGTCTTATGCACAAGTCAGACTACCACATCTTACTCGACCGGGGACCTGGGCCCAGAGAGTGCTCAAAATGGGGGTGCACTCAGATGTGCCAGGGGTGCTCCTGAGACAAACATTCTGCTCAATCCTCATGAAGGTCCCACAAACACATGAACAGAAATTATGCTATTGGGGCAGCTCAGCTCCCACCAGAAAGATGATCCATGCACTGGGGCCGTCACACAACTCATGGAGCCCAGTCTCTGCACTTTGCTCCCTCCAGGAGGCATTTCTTTTTCCCAGATCAGCGTCAAGTGTCAAGCCTACAGTCCGATTTAGAGACCGCAGCTAAGGGGTCCACCAAGACTCGTCTGCCATCAGCTCAGGGACAGGTTTCCTCTTCTGCAGGCCCATGGTCTGCGCCGACCAGACATCCGGGCTCCTGGCACTCGTAGCAAACACCTGCCATGCTCCCTGGCTCCTCACCAGGCATTTCCCGGCAGCACCCTAGGAAGAAAAATCACTGCCTCTCCAAAGGGGCCGGCCCCAGATGCTTTGCTGGCATCACACCATGAGTGAAGGTTGAGCATTCCACATGGAGTGGGACTTAGCCGCCAACCCACCCTCTCCATTTCAGATACCAGAGGGGAGGCCCACTCTCCAATGGCCACCCTCACACAGGGGACAAAGTGCGCCACCTGGCCCACCGGTCAGCCGCAGGCAAAGAAACAGGATTTCCACTCTCTCTGAGTGTCCGGCATCCAGTGCGTGGGGTCAAACTAATCTACTGATGCGGGTAACAGAATGTATACACCGGATGAAACGTGGGTGTCAAAGAGCTCAACAGAGAGTGGCCATCTTGGCTGGGCTTTCGAGTGCCCCACCAACCCTCCAGACATTACACCTATGTAAAGGTGGTGAATTGCTATTGGCCTTGTTCTCACTGAATTATCTGTACTTAGCACTTATGCATTAGCTCTGTTTTTCTTTCTGATACTAAGAAACACTTTGCAATGGTGATCATGGACTTGGGAAATATGTCATGGTCTGCTGCTTTCACAGATGTACAATGTACCTGTCTGTGCTGCACCGTCATCTTACACTGGACATCAGTGCCATGTCCCATGACGGAATAGTTACCCTATACATTCTGTTACATGTCATTTCTGGTAATAGGCATCTGTGTCGCAGAATCATGTTTACTTGCATGTCTGGTGGTAGGTCTTTTTTTGTGGTATGCCATAGGGCACTATCATTATGCACAGTACACTGGCAGAGTATTCATTACATTTATATTTTTTGCTAACTACTCCACCCACTCTTTCCTCCACTGTTGTGAGTCTTGTATTACATTTTAGAGGCTGTTTCTGCTTAACCAACATCCATGTCTGTTCTCCTCCGTAGGTTTCCATGTATCTAGGTAGTG
The DNA here is from genome assembly GCF_040938575.1 of Ambystoma mexicanum. Classification (NCBI taxonomy): domain Eukaryota; kingdom Metazoa; phylum Chordata; class Amphibia; order Caudata; family Ambystomatidae; genus Ambystoma; species Ambystoma mexicanum. The sequence continues at coordinate 699,323,898 of NC_090928.1, read as the reverse complement.
TGCTGTTCCAAAGGAACATTGCATCATGGGTGAAACACGGAAAAGAGGCACAACAGGGGCTCATGATAATGTCAGAAATACAGGTCATTGGTTTTATTTATTTTTTAAGGAATGCGATTGTTTTCTGTTCTTCAACGCCTCTTCTGATGCCTTAAGGGCCGTCAATGTTATATGACTACAGCCCAGAGCTGATATGTTTCAGCTGTGGGCTCCTCTATATCATCTCACCTTCTGCCTCATTTAGCTTTCTGGCGGGTGGGCAGAGAGTTACGGTGGACAGCAGTTACAGCTGTAACACACACTTTTGAAAATGAGGGATGTGATATGCCATGGGGCATTGCAGCAGTGTGTTGAAAAGTACATGTGGCAAACAAGTACAACACAGACACCACGCCCATGGGATAGCTGTTCTGATGTGATTGGTGAACAGTAGTGGCTTGCCCAGCTCAAAGTTGTCTACTTCTGGTGGCTGCGTGTTGCATTGAAATGTGTTTATGAAAGGTGTGGGCCTTCCATACCTTTTAGGTAACACTTGAATGCACCTGTGGCTTTTTTCATCACTTGAAAGCATTTACTTCCACTTCTTCTTTTGGTTCAATGTGTGTGATATTTCAGCACACAATACTGTGGATACAACTTTTTTGTTTTTGGGACTATTTCAGCCCCAGGAATTGGTACCGGAAGAATTACGGCTGGTTATTTTCTGCAACTCCTTCGAAGGAATTACTGCCTTGGAATTTATTGCTGATTTTCTGTTACCTTTTACCTGTAATTTGGTGGAATAGTAAAATGGGTGGTAATGCTGTTACCACCACTTTTTGCCATTACAGTCACGTCTGTAATCCATCATGGAATTGGGGCCTGTTAACACATTAGCAGTTTGTGATTTGAGTGACTATTTCCATGCTGCTTGGTAAGACCTTTTACTGCAATTGACTAAATCTCATCGCAATGACGAAACATTGGTTTTCTCAAAGTATGAGAAAATAATGGCATATGTACTGCTGGCTTCACCCACACACTAGGAACAGCACCGGAGAATGATTACACACGATGAACATTTTTCTAGAGGGAAGATATTCAAACAACGGCACACCCCTGAAGATTTGAAGCATGTAGTACTGCAGATCCTTTGGTATATCCATATTTTCTTTCCCTATTCATGTTTTTTTAAAATATTTATTTAATGCGTACAGCTATTCACACACATAATGCAAGTCTTTAGCGTTAGTGTTACATGTTTCTTTTTGGTGCCCTCTTTGTGAAATGTAGTTAGGTGTATTATTTTGACATATACAATATAAATTAAAGAGCTCTTGCTGCCCTTTTGTTGACTTTGCTATGCATACATTTTCTTGACAGCGCTGTGGTTTCAAAGAGCTTGGCCCTCATTATGAGTTTCCCGGATGAATGCCGGTAATTCCAGCGTGCCGTAGAAACATTACTGCAGCCTGACTGCCAAAATCATCAGTGCTGGTAATTCCGGAGCTGGAATTTTCATTGCGGGAATTACCGGCACCAGAAATAGCGTCATCAGAGGTACGGTGCAGTCCAGCCTGAACCTCTAGGTCATATCCCTTCTGCACGACACCACAAGCATCCTTAAACATGTTTTGGCCTCGTTGGTCCTCATCAGTGTGGAGTAGCTTGGGTCTTTTGGCCCAGACCAATGCCAGAGGTTAAGATTAATTCTAAACCTTCCACTTGCCTACAGTTTAAACAGAAAAAAACAAAAAAATGCCCCACTGCCCTGAGGGTTTATAGTCAGGATTTTGGCATATTTGTACAATCAGAAGGATGCCCAACTGACTCACACAAATGGCCTTCTTGGTCAAACCTTGATATAGGTTCATGTTCAAACATATGGGGAAAGTAAGAACTTGTTGCACATCCAGACCCTCTGAACCTTTATAGTATAAATAAATATAGATGGCTTATTGGAGAACTTCAAGCAAAACTAAAAGGACTTCAAGAAGTTGATGGTGGAAGATTGCAAAATGTAGGAGGACCTCATCGTGTGGGCATTGTTTGTTGTCTGGAAGAATCTGCAAGTCTCCAGGCGATTCTCAGCTTTTGAACATGTATATGGGAGAAAGTCGTGATATGATCACAATGGCCTCCATTACAAGTGTGCCAATATTTTGACAGTGATTCCGTGAATCTGGTGGCACCGCTTCCGGCAACTGTAACCGCAGAATCACAGGCACATCACACCATCGCAGGAGTGTGCATTCCGGCTTGCTGGTAACAGTGGGACAGGCATGACAGTAACACCGTCATTGCCAGGTGAAATCGGTGGCACTGGCAACAACAATGACGGTGGCCCCATTTACGGCATGCCACACACAGCGCAATGGAAACGGTGGCACCGGAAACAATGTCATTGCAGGAACTGGAGGTTCGATCATGACCATTTTGGAAAACATAATCCACTGAAACTCACCCAGTTCCTGCTGCAATCCGGACACGCAGACACCAGCATCTCACTGGCAGGCATGACATCTCAAATTCTTGAAAGACGGCAGCGGAAGCCTTGCTTTAGCAAGCAGGAACAACCATCTTGACTGACAGCATTGTAGAACATGCTGGTGAGTTGTTTGCCACTGACCAATGGAGCGCTAGACAACCCAGAAAAAATGCCATCGGTGAGGAGCTGGCACAGAAGGTGTCAGCCGTGGAACACATACCCCACACAGAACGCGACTGCCACAAGTGGTGGGATGACCTCCGCCTTAGGGTCTTCAACCTGCCATCGGCCCACTGGAAGAAATGCTTTGCCACTGGCGGGGGGGCGGCCTCACCAATTGAATTCATCCAGTGGGAGGTGAAATGCATCAGTGTGCTGCATCTTGAAGGGATCGAGGGAGTGGGAGTGGTGGAGGCTGGTGCAGGGACACCTGAAGAGGGCGGTGATTACAACTTGACACACAAAAACAAACACAGCGGGCATACAAATGCAGCACACAACACAGAGAGACATGTCCAACTGCATGACAGCAGACCACATCCAACCCATACAGTGGGCAACTAACCATGGCTGTTCCCCAAGGGTTCACAAACATTGCCCCCCCCCCAACATCCCAACAGACATATGCCCACATGAGTACCGGTCATGTGCAGACATTGATGACACGAGAAGCAACACATACGCAAGGCACACACTCTCCAAGTTGGCATGCATGCACCATGAACAATATGCCCCTGTGACACACTCACATACATGCTTGCATCAAATCCATCCTGACATATCTGGCTCTAGCATGGTTGACTGCCTACCTGTCAGACCAACATTGCCAAGTGCAATAGTACCCTTCCCTTCCCTCACCTCCACTTCACTCACCACCTGTGGTGTCCCTCAGGGCACCATTCAATCTACATGGCTCCCCAAAACCTACCTTGCCCCTCTGTCCCACTCAGTCAGCACTATTGCACCCCACTCCCAGTGTTATGCTGTTGAGACACTGATCACCTTTAATCATCCATCCTCTACTTCCTCTCCATCCTCTCTCATACATGAGTGTAGACTGCTAATCATGCAACGTGCTCTGCTGACGATCACTGCCTTCATGCCAGTGAAGCAGAGAAGCCCCTCATTGTGGGCCTACACCATGTTACCCACCCACTCCCTGCCCACCCTCCATGGCCCCCCTCCTCCCACCCATCTGAGAGGATCCAGACCTTGGTGTCAACTTTGGCTCATCCCACACCTCACCTACGCACATCACGGCTCATGGCAATAGGTTCAACTTACAGCACCACCACCTCAGAGACACCCACCCTTACCTCAACTACATCCAAAGGCCCAATGTCTCCAGAGTACTGGTTATCACTAGGCTCAACAACAGCAACAACCTCTCCCTCAATCTACCACTTACCTACCTTTGCCCCTCTAACAAATCCAGAATAGTGCTGTGTGCATCAACCTAGCCCTAAATCCTTGGGACCCTGTGATCACAAGGATCAATTCCAAGACCCTCTGTCACATACACAAGGCTGTCTGGGGCCTGGTCCCCCATGAGTCACACTGGTGCCAGCCTATCCTTGTCCAGTCACCTCCAGCATCCCTTACCAGCACTGGCCCACAGCCACCCTTCACTGGACTAGCCCATATCTGGACCACCCCATCCTTTGCACTGTACTCCCTTCCCCCTTTCAGCCCTTGCACCTGCCCCTGTGGCTCCCATCAACACGTGCTCAGACCTTTGTGCCCCCCACCACCTGCACTACAATCCCTCCCATCCTGGTCTCCTCACACCTCCCTCCCCTGTACAACGTTGTTCATGCACTTGCACAGTGACAATGACACAAGGCCCAGTAGGGCCGAATTTCATAATTTGCCCACCACGGTCTTGCTGGTGGTACCTGGAAACACTTATGTACATGCGCCATAAAATTGTGCAGTGCATGATCTGTAAACACCATGCACAGGCACCTTGTTACATGCTGTTTGAACTGCACGTTGCAAGGCCATAGGATGGCACAGAGGTGAATAACTGCATGTCCATCTCATCCCCACATTCACAGCATCTGACAGTGATCAAGATGGACCAAACACCTCACAGACACCCACACAGAGGAGGAGAGCCATGCCACGCAAAACCGCTCCAAAGGCAAATCCATCACCGGCCACACAAGGCATAGTGAGCATTCCACCTGCCCCTGCAACAACAGCTGCTGCCCCAACAGAGGCACAGCCAGCAGCCCCTGCAGCAACACCTGCTGCCCCAAAAGTGGCACATCCAGAAGCCCCCGACACACAGCAGTGTGTGCCAACATGATGGCCATTCCCCCCAGCAAAACCAGTCTCTCATTTACATCAGTGAATCTACAGAAGACGTTGCTGTGCAGGAGGCCGGGGGGCACAACCAAGGGTACACCAGAGCACACCCCCAAAACCATCCCTCATTTGGCTCCTCTGACCTCCGCAGACAACCCCCACCACCCATCCCCAGCATCTGAGATATGGATGCACACATACAGTGCATCCAGGGGTTCTACGTTATTTCATCGCAGGACTTTTCATCGCGTTTTTTTTTACTGCATATTTTTTTTAAAAAAACTCATCGATTTTTTTTTCTTTTTTTGGGGGGGTTACCCCCGCCAAACTGCCCTTTCACGGTTTTTATTTTTATTTCCCCGTACACCCGCACCCTTTTTAAAAATGGTTACCCCCCAAAAAAATCGATTTGTTTTTTTTCGAAAAAAATGCAGTAAAAAAACCTGCGATGAAAAGTCCCGCGATGAAATAACGCTATACCCATCCAGGAATGGCATGAGCAGATGGTGGGGCTTGTGTGCCAGCACCTGGAAGAGGCCATGTTGATGCAGGAGAGTGTGCAGACCACCGGCCAGCGCTGTGCACGTGCCCTGGTCCGCTCATCATGCGCAGCGGTCCTGATCACACAGGGGGTCCGGGAGTGGAACGAGGCAATCTCAGCACTTGCTGAGTCCCTCACACTTTCCCTGCAGATGGCACTTGAATGAAAGGACATGGCAGGTTCCAACACAGCAGCCTGAGGTGCACACTGATGATATATAGGAGTGATTTTGGGACGGTGTGTTTGAGATGCTTATTCAGGAGGGGTAGTTGGGGGGTTAGTTGAGGGGTTCGTTGGGGGGCTAGTTGGGGACCTACTTGGGGGGTCACACGTTTGTTGTTTGTGCATGCAATTATGCCCATGGTTCTGCATATGAACTCACGTCCAAACATTCAATTTGTGTAGTGGAGTGCTTTATTTTTGCACTGCGTCTGCATCACATGCAGTGTGTGCCATGGGCCGTGTGCAGCTGCTGTGTGCTCAGAAGTAGTTCATCCCTATCATCCCAGTGATGATGTATTTGCATGGCTACAGTTGCATCCACGTCACTGTCATCATCATGGTCCGCCAGAAAGTCCATCTCCGGGGGCAGGGGACCATTCTGCCAGATGCACATATTGTGCAACATGGCACATGTCAGGACGATCTTCCCCACTTTCACTGGCCTATACATCAGTGCCCCATCGGAGCAATGAAGACAATGAAACTGTGCCTTCAACAGTCCAAAGGTTGGCTCAATTTTCCCCCTTGTTCTGATGTGAGCATGATTGTGCACTGTTTCCTGGTGGCTCAGTGGATGCCTCGCAGGGGTCATTAGCCATCGTAGTAAGGGGTAGCTGGAGTCTCTGCATGGAAAGGGACACAGGGAGAGCCACAATATTATTGAGGTGACTGGGCAGTGCATGCATGTTGGGATGCGGATGTAAATTCATCTGAGTCTGCGCGCTTGCTGCGCCCTGTGACAGTTAATGCTGGTCAGGACATGTGTATAATCGGACTCCCAAGGATGGGTTAGTGGTGGGTGGGGCATAGTGAGGATATGCTGTGCTTTGTGATCAGTGCCCAGATTGTGCCGGTGTGTCCTTCCCTAGATTCATGTGGTACATGCCAGTCGTGGTCACCCACTCTTACATGCAGGATGTGTCGGTGCCTGTGGGCCATGCACTGGTTACAGTGAAAACCACCCAATAGCCAGGTCCACTGTCTTACTGTAATGCGCCATGTACCCAGGCAGCGTGCTATTGAGCAGTCCCATGTAGTCATGTGTTGATCCCGGGAAGCATGCGCAGCAGTGTGTGATCATCAGGTCCGCATTACAGACAACCTTCACATTCAAGGAGTGGAACAGGTTTCAGTTCCGATACACCTCCTCTGTGTCATGGGCAGCAGCCAGCTCTATGTGTGTGCAGTCCACTGTTACCAATACATCAGGCGAGCCCGCAAGGGCATGGGAGTGGACCTTCGTGGTGTTCACCTGTGCCTGTGTCATTGGTAGACAATGTCCTGGGACAAATGACACAGGAGGGAATCCAGGACCTGCACGAGCACAAATGAAAATGCTGGCTTTAGTTATGTCAGGTAGCTCCCCGACTGTGTGCTGGAATGTGCCTGTGGCAAGAAATTGCAGCACAAACACCACCCTCAACAGGGTGGTTATGGCAGTCCAGATGCTAATGACGCTCAGCCTATCATCCTGGATGAGGTCCACTATTGCAAGGATGGTATCCCTGTTCAGGAGGTAAAGTGTGTGGATCTGCCTGTCAGTCAAGGACCAGGGGGTGGCCATTATGCAGGGTATAGGTACACGCCTCGGGGAACAACTTGGTGCCCATTCTTCCTCTCCATTCTCCTCCTCATCCGCATCCTCCTCTTCCACTGCCTGTCGGCCTGTTGCTACTGTTGCACCTCCAGCTCATAGAGCTTCACTCTTGCATGCACCACCTCCATGCCCATGACTGCTGCTACGAGTGACAGCATGGTTGTGTTGGAAGTTGTGTGTGGTGTGGGTGTGGTCGTTTCAGCAGTCCCTGTGCACATTGTGTGCAGCTCGGTCAATTGGGTGCACCTGTGTCCTGTTCCGCCACACCTGGGCCTGGTTACCCACTGCTCTGCAGTGCCAGTGTTTCCGGCACGGTTTTCCCAGTGACACTGTTATTTTTGTGCCAGTGTTTTCAGGAAACCACTGTTGTAGTGCCAACTTCTTTCCATGGTGCCGGAGTTTCTGGCACTGAGTCACAAGGGTCCCACAGTTTCAGTTACCTGTGCTACCGGCAACGATAACACAGTGCACACTATTAGTGGCACCGTTGTACCACCATTCCCTCTCATAGTGCTTTGGTCCGGAATGAGTGCCGGTAATCGGAATCACCAGCGCATTGTTTCTGGCCCGCCATACTTGTAATGAGGGCCACTATGTTTGACTGAGATATGAGAAAGCTTGGCAGAATCACATGTAAATTCAGTGTACTTGGTACAGTAGATGAAAGAGAGGATGGCCATAGTCCTGGAACACATACCCCAGCATATCTCACAAGTCCAAGAACAGAAACATCTGTACATAGGCCATGCTCTTCTATGCAAATTCAAAGGCCCTCATTATGGGGTTGCCAGTAAAACCTGCTGTTTCCACCAGGATATTACGGCAGGTGGCGGAAACAGTAAATTGTCATACCCGTGGAGTCCCATAGGAATCCACAGGAATGGGGACACTTAAGCACCAGCACCATTGTGAACGGTGACAGTGCTTCAGTGACAACGATGCCGGTAAGGGCCTGAAAACCCAGCAGCTCAGACCTGCCAGCAGACCTCTGGCCCCTACCGGTATTGTTCTAGTTTGGTGGTCCGGAAAGGGTGCTGGTATGTTGCTACTGGCAACCTTATGTCTGGACCACCAAACCTATAATGACGCCCAATGTGGGAGACCGGGTTCTTGTCCAACTCCCTACCTTAGGGAACAAGCAACTAGACCAGTGAAATGGCCAATACCTCACCAAGAAGCGATACAGGGACTTAAAACAACAGGAGCAACAACAGTACACTTGGAAACCCTCATAGTCAACCATGATAACTGATTGAATGAGTGAAAAATTCCTTGTGATCCTACTCTGGTGGGAGCTACCAAAGGTGAAAATCTGGAGCCGGTGATCAACCAGATAGCCAAGGAATTGGTTCCAGCAGGACTATGACCATATTCATTCTGGTCTCTTTGAGATTGTATGGATCTCTTCCAAAACAACATGGTTTCATACAAGCCACACAGAGAAACGTTATTTGTTCAACATATCCATACCCCACCATAAGGGTTTCTGCAGCTCTGTGCCTATTGTTTATCAGAAACACAATATCAGATTTTTAAACTGGAAGTCTGAAAGATTCTGAGATTACAAATCACTGCACACACCCTAAACCACTAGGCATACCCATTTGTGTTAGTGGTAAAACCCAATGGAAAGTGGCCTTTTTGTATTGACTTCCAGAAGATTAATAAAACCTATCAGTTTGATTCATATCTAATACCACAAATTGATGCGATGTCTGAGGAATGTTATCTCTACCTTCATTTCAATGCTCGACTTGACAATGGTTATTGCTAAATCTCTCTGGCACCAAAGGGACAGAAACAGAAGCCTACAAAGATGTGAATGTCTTCTACAAGCAATTCTGGAGTGAACACATGAAGCACAAATACCTGGTAACACAATCCTTGAGGAAAGCCAGATTGAGGGCCAGCCATGTGAGTATCACCTGGTCCAACCAACCATCTAATATCTAGATTTCCGATCGGGGATACATCTTGTTCAGCACCAATAAGGGAATTTTTGAGAAGTACAAAAAAATGGCACTGCCTACCACTACAAGGAATTCTGAGCTGTTTTAGGGATTGGTCAGTACTATCAATTTGTATCCACCAATGTTCAACATTAACCAGACCAATAACTGATCAACTGAAAGCATCTCAACCAACTATGAGTGACACTTCAAAGTCAATAGGCATTTAAGGAGTTGTAGTAACCAATATTACATCCTACCCTCCTCAGGGTGCCTGACTTCTCTCAAGCATTGATCCTCCGGATAAATGCTTCCCGAGTAGGATTGGCAGTGGTACCTTCAAGCAACTTAGATGGTAGCACATTTCCTAGAGAAAAACATATGCAACAATTCAGTTGGACACATATTTCAAATGGGCATTCAAGACTAAATGACTCATAGGTAGACACATCAAATTACTCACTGATCACTCACATTTGTCTAGCTTAGCGAGGAATAGAGAAACAAATGCTCACATCATGAAGAGTTTTGGCCATATGACCGTACACATTTCAAATAAAGCATTTACAGGGGCAAGGACCAGAGAATGTGGATTTCCTGAGAAGATCCATACTAGCCCACCAAGACAATACAAAGGGGGGCTTTATGGAATGAGGGAGGAATATGATGAATCACTTCAGAAATTCTAGGAGGAAGGCCTCCATAGATCCTGGGCGTGGGACGGTGATGCTACTATGGGATGCTACCTCAGAGAGAGTATGTTTAAACAAAGAGATAGGACACAAGACTAATAAAATACAGATGTAATACTAAGACCCTACACATATTCCAAATAGAAAGAACTTACTTATATCCTGAAAAAATAGATCAAGTACCACCAAATACAAAAATATATATAGATTTATTATACATCAGACTTAGAAAAATTGGAATTTTTAGAACAATAGACCCACATTTAAGCACAACTGATCATAAAATTACAGTTAGGTTACTACATTCAAACCATTCTTCATACAACATTTATGCTACATACACAAACACAACTTTAGCAGCAAATCACAATGTCATGAAACAAATGTGTTCTCAACACTGTACATAATCCCGACATGTAACATGTTTCAGTTCTTCTTGCCACAAAATGGCTGAACTCTCTTCAGGTGAAAACAATCACTTCTTTCTTGTAGTGTTAAAATCCTTTCAATGCTGGGCAGTAGGGGTCGTAAGCACATCCACCAATAGATGTAGTACACAACAGCTGGCAATGTAATATTCTTGCTCAAAATTCGTGATCCAACAACGAGATCACCTGACTCACAGATGGTAATTCACTGTCCCAAATTGCGACCGGATGAAAGTAAGTGCACCGGAAAGAAGGCTCAGAAGGTGTTCATAATTTTAGAAAACACCTACGCGCGTCCATCCCGAAGTGGCATCAGAGTCTCCGCAGTGTCAAGGGAGCTCGCACACGCACTTCCGTGTTCCGTGAGGAAACCAGGGAGATTATACATGGTATACTTTTTTCCCTCCACTTTATCACTAGCTTTATTGCATGAGAAACCTGGCTTGTGAATCACAGTTTGTGAGTCTTCACGATCCACTGATTGCATCACAAGGAACGTAAACAAAACAGAATTACATATGCACACATCTAGTTTATGGGACATGCCACAAGTATCACCACCATGAAGGTCTGTGGTCTGCACAGTAAAGCAAGGGAATTCCAGCAGCACCATGAAGCACTGCAACAATATTTACAGGCAGTCAGGTGGCAATGGGAAAGAGATGCATTACATCAAGGTAGTGGATCATCATCCTTTTGAACCCTCAGTGCATGGAATAGCAGACACAATAGTTGCATATGAGGAACTGGTAGTCCAATCGAGCCCCAGTCAATAAGGTGATCTACAACCCATTGATGCCTGGGGAGGTATAAAAAATGGAGCCTTATTTTTTTTATTTTCTTTTCATTTATTTTTTATTCTTATTGTGCATTTAGTTATACAATACAACCGTAAGCACTTTCAACAGATAAAAGGATGAAATACAGTACAATAAATACACGCTTTATCCCTAATAATATCACCATTCATATAAAAAAGGAAAAAGAAGCATTACAATTGAGAACAGCTATTGCAATGCCATAAGCTAAAATTATAACCTTATCCAAATATACAGTTTTCCTTGAGGTCATACAAATGGTCAATTGAATGGTACATAGTTTTAACAATTGAGAACCATTTTCTATCTTATTTTGTGCGCTTTTCCATACATCAAAAGCTGCATTGGGCACTACCAATGAACTGGCTCCCATCAGTAAACTCCAGAATTGGTCTCCTTGGATATTCTGCATATCATGTACAAGCCAAGCAAATTGTACCCTTTGTGGTATTGCTCAGAGAGCTGAATACACTGCGTTACTATATGTCTAGCAGATTCTATCTTCAATTTGCAAGTGTATGTATTTTTCTGTCTCTAGGGATTCCACACCAGGCCCCTGTGTATTCATGTGGGAAGGATGTTGAAGCAAAGATAGCTCACAAATGTATGCAATTTGTCATTACAAAGCTTAACAGTATATGTACAGGTTTATTATGTAGGACGCCCTGCCTTTTCAAGATATTTATTTTTATTGCTAAGTTGGGCAATGGCGCCTTATCAGGATAACAATGGGGACATTCAGAGTTTGCAGGTGAACGTGAGGAGAGTCATTAAGAGCAAAACAAGGAGGAATAAGGTGAGATTGGTTTGGAGTGAATATGAAGAGAGAGAGAGAGAGAGAGAGAGAAGGGGGAGGAGGAGGAACATTAAGTGAGTGAGAGGAGAGGAGAAGGGTGAAGAACATATAAGGAGAGAGGAATAGTGGATGGGGTGGGTAACAGGACAGAGCAGTGAGTGGAAAATGCAGTGTAGAGGAGGAGGCCAATCATACAAGGATGACAGGAGAGTAAAAAGAGGGAGAGAAGTTAACATTAGTAGGTGGGTGTAGGGATGTGGAAGGTCTGGGATGGAAGTGTGCTGGAATTGCTGTGTCAGGTGTCTGACTAAGGGGCAGTTAAGGTACAAAGAGACTACTAAAGAAAACCTGTTCCAAAACACTGAAATTTAAAGGTGGCAGCTAAAATCATTTTAAGTAGAGGAAGTTGAAAGGTGCCTGGTGTCCAATTTTTCTTCAACTCCTATACAATTAAATAAAGTTGTGGGTGAGCAGGTGACTGGTTGCACTTAGTCCAGGATTTCTGTCAGCCATGAAAAACCATGAGAGCAAGAACGAATTGCCCACAAGCATCATACATTCCTTGAGACTCTCAGTGACTGTTTGGATTATGCTGTGCAACGTTCATAACCCAGACAGAGGGACAGAGTCAGGACTACAGTTCTAAGAAAGAATAAAACTAATTTGAAGTCAATATCAATTGCTATTTTGATCCAAATCCGACATTTTCTTTCTTTAATCACACCTCTTTTAGTTTCTCTTTCAGGGAACCTCCCTCCCCAAAGACCTTAATCTTCATACCAATTCTATGTGACAAAAAAATAAGAAATGAGAGAACCAAGAACAAGTCATCTGTTGATCGCTTGGCCATTTTAATCCTCAAAATGTAATCCTTCTTCATGTTATTTTCTTTCAACACAACCATTTCTTCACAGGCATTTGGAGTTCAGACTGTGTTTCCTTCAAAGTAATGTTTTCTGGCAATGTAGTTTCTCCATACAACCTCTTCCTCAGGGAGAGTTTGAGAATGTAGGCATATTTTTTCTCAAAGAAAACAACATTGGTGTTTCATAAACATGTGCCGTCACATTCACATAACAATAAGACCGGTCATCAGACAAATGTCTCGATGTTTTATTCAATAATTGATACTGGTATAGCCGACGCGTGTTTCGACCGTTTGGTCCTTTTCAAGGCACAGTATCTTATCTATGTTACACATATGATTGTTGAACCAAACAAAGCAATTAAGTCAAAATTGACAAATATTATGAAACAGAAACAAGAAAAATGGAGATGGGGAACATGAGAATTTCATGGAAAACAGAGAAACAGAAAACGAGGAGACAAGAAGATACATATCAATTATTTGGTACATATTACTATTCTAAAATATCAACCATCAGATCTCTGTTTATGCATAAGTTCCTCTAAACCCAAGAAATTGCAAGAGAATTACTACTTGTGTGATATCTTTGAACTCGTTATCAAATACAAGGGATTGTGATAGTCTGATAACAAAATTAGACATCATCAAGGTCTACATACCAAGAGTAGTACTTATTCAATACCTTGTTAACATGATAAACAACCAAGCCCATTTAAATAAAGGGTGGATACATTTATTCGAAGCACCACAAAATTTGCGTTGTTTAGCTGAGAGCCTATGCTTACTGTATGATGTCTAGTCATGATTATGTTCAGACAGCCTATGCCATATGCTCATATTGTTCACACTAATCAATCCTCTGAAGGCATCCTCATGAGTGCCCAGGGAATTTGCATGCACCTGTGTAAGTGATTGTCAAAGCCTGATTGAAAAAACCTGCACATGAAACATTCCATGCAAAGTCAAAAGACCCATAGATCCACTGTGTGTTCTACCTGACTGCAGTATATAGTATAATCCACTCAAATGTGTTACGTTGAGACACTCTTTATAACGGCTCCCGATAGCCTGTGTTTCAACGAAAACATTAAATTATATTGTGAGCATACTTTGCTCATTAGATTAACAATTAGCAGATCATATAAAACCATAGCAAAGTGTTGACCCTTGTATTTAACTTTGAACTTGCTAGACAACGCTGACCATGCAAATTAGTCTCTATGCATTCCCGCAAATAGCAATGTTACAAATACAAGTCTCTATGTCTTTTTTGAATTTGTGTGCGCCCTGCAACATTAAATTGAAAACCCCACGTTGAGCACTACCAATACAAGAGATATCTTATTGTATTTAAGAGTAGTGTACAAGTTTCAACCACCGTTATTTCACTTACTTTATCATTTCGTCCCAGTGACATGTCAGCGTCTGATTGTGTAATAGTCAGGGGAGCATCAGTTTGCGTCTACCGCATACTAACAAGTTATTAACTTCCTAGTCAGTCATGTGAGCGTGGCCCGATCACGTGATGAGCTACGTGATCACCTGTTGTACTTGTGCTCTTGCTTAGTCTCTCATCAATACAAAAACTATTGATGTACTATTGTAAAAGGAGACGATTAGAGAAGGCTATCGTACACCTTAATAAAACACATTTTCTGAATTTAGTGCAGCATGCTTAGCAAGCTGCTATTTCCATGCATACTTGAATTATATTTTGTATTCGCACGTGATATGTGTCCATTGCACCTGTGTTATTTCTACTTTTATTCATTCTGTAAAAATGTCATTGCTACCAACTCGTATATATGAAAAATGCAGCGATATTTTATGTTTCATAAATTATATTATTTCGTGCCTGTGTCATCAATTCTCATCAGTCCCATGGATTTTGAAAAACTGACATTATGTACAAGGGTTGCATGTTATTGGGATGCATATAGTATTAGGGAATGTGGGAATAAACATATGATATAATGAGCCTAGTAATGTGAGATTATCCCTAATTATATTAAACAGTACCCATTGGTTACAAATTGGACACAAATCCTATCACCCCCGTTCATGTACATGCCTCTCATCTGCACATATTATTGATTGACCTTTCCTGTTGAGATTGCAAACAATGGTCCAACAAAAAAAGAGAGATATTGTAAGGAATAATGGAGGGAAAAACCAGAGGCCTACACGCAAGGGACTCTCAGGATACAAGTGCCAAATATATATCCTACATAAAAGCATCAATCAAAGATGTACATTTAACTCATGCTCGCTGTTAAGTCCGAGAGTGGGACATCTCAAATGACATATCATACGTGCTTCAAGCTGGCATAGATAAAGTTGCTGTTCACCACCTCTAATGTTCACACATACTTGTTGTAAGCCTACAAACTGAATATCATGCTTGTTTGCTAATTGATGATATGTTTGCCAGTGAACTGCGAGTGGAAGCTTTGGATCTTGACTGGAGAGATGTTCACGTATTCTAATCCGCAGTTCACGAATAGTGCTTCCTACATAAACTTTATCACATACACATACCAGAGCATGTACCACAAACTCAGATCGACAATTTATAAAGTCCTGAATTTTGGTTCGTAATTCACCATGGCATACAAAAGTCGTTGTGGGTGTTACAGCAAATTGACAGAAATTGCAATTTCCACATTTCTGCAAAGCGGATAGCTTATTCCTCAGCCAATTTTTGTCACTACTTGAATTGGGCTTCAGTTTCAGAAACGAGGGACACAATTTGTTTTTCAAAGTCATATTTTTGGTAAAAATGAGTTGCAGGTTTTGCGTTATATAATCTTGCAAATCAGGAGGAAGCTTCAAAAGATGCCAATGTTTATCAAGTAACCTATCTCCGGTCTGTTGAAGGGAGTGATTACCGGTCCAGTCTGAGGTTGGTGGGTCCGGTAATTCCCCATTCACAAGAGCCATTCCCCATTCCCATTTGAGCCCCCATAGGGCTCAAATGGGAAGGGGGAAGGCGGCAATAACGGTACCGCAAATTGGTGTACCGTTATTGACCCTGGTATCCCTTTGCGGGTCCCGTCCATAACGCCTGGTAAAACCAGGCGTTAAGGGAGGGACCCGCAAAGGGACCTCGGAATAGGGCGCAAAGGTATTACCGGCACTGGTGTCATTACCAGTGCCCGGTATCCCTTTGCGCCCAGGTCGTAATGACCCAATGACTATCTTGAGAGTATTTGGTAATGAAGCTAACTCCCTGATAAGATTCTGCCATTCTGATAGGCTTGTTTGTTAAGTATCTGATCCCTATTAAGAAGATTAGTTTTACTGGATACTTTCTGAATGCATTTCATGTTGTACCCCCGTTCCTTAAACCTCCGCTCGAGAAGTTCACATTCTGTTCGTACACCTTCTGTGAGCTACAATTCCTCTTTGCTCGGTGGAACTCACCCACCGGTACATTATTAACGACTGATGTTTTGTGACAACTGGTCACGTGTAACGTCAATTTAACTTCGGTTGGTTTTCTATGTGTCCTAGTGTGCATGATATTGCTGTCAATATAGATTCGAAGATCAAGGAAGTCCATGGTCACATTATTGATGGTACCTGTAAATTCAATCCCATAGGTATTCAAGTTGAGATACTGTAAGAAGCAATTGAACTGTTCTAGTGAAACATTCTAGAGCATCAAAACATCATCTATGTAACGTTTCCATAAACACATTTCTGTGACGTATTCATGAGAGGTGAACACATAATAGTATTAAAAAAAGCCCATGAAGAGGTTAGCCAGGCAAGGTGCATATGTTGCACCCATGGATACACTCTTTCTCTGCAAGTAGTATTGTTTATTAAATAGAAACTGGTTGTGATTAAGAGTGAAAATCAGAAATTCCTTAATCACTGTGATCTGTGTACTATGTGAGGCTGAGTGATTGTGAAATGTGAAATCAATAGTGTCCAAGGACAAATTATGTTGAATTGATGTGTATAATGCTTTCACATCTAATGTTGCCAAAAAAAACTGGGGTTGCCATGTGATTTCATTGAGTATGGTGAGCGTTTGTGTTGAATCCCTAAGGTAGGCAGGTAACAAGGGCACTTGATCTTTAATAGCTGTATCAATGTACTGTGAAAGACCTTCAGTTGCTCAGCCAGCTATCGGTTGAACATCAGGCAAATTATGATATGGTTTATGTACCCTTGGCAGAAAATATATGGTCAGAATCACCGGATGTTGTCTTACGAGAAATTATCTCTCATTGTCTTATTGTTATGTGAATGTGACAGCACAGTTTATGGAACACCAATGATGTTTTCTTTGATACACTTTAGGTTGGGGTAACCTAACGTTCCATAAAAATTGCAGCAGTCTCAAACAAATTCATTGTTCATACTTACCCAATTTACATTTCGAGCCACAGCAAGCCTTGTCCTGGCTGGCCCATACACATACACTTCATAATTTTCCTCAAAGCAACATTTCATGGCTTTAATACTCCTGCCAACAGCCTCTTCCTCGGTGGGAACGTAGACTTAATTTGCCATAATGCATTGAATTTTTGATGTAAAATTGTCTTCAATCAAACTGTTCCACAGATGGATTTCAAACACAGTATGTTTCTTGACATGATTGTTTCGCCACACAAACTATGCCAAAGAGAAAGTTTGGACTGCAGACCTCAATTCCCACCATACAAAAAGTGTTTATTTCTGCTCCCAGACATGCTGATTCTGCTGCTCTACATTTGAACCTGCTCTCCTTCTGTTGTCTCTGTCACTTTCACTTTTTCACATGTACATTAACTTGGAGAGTTTGTCCATGAGGGGAGAGCATGGCCAGAAGGGTCATGGGGAGATTGTGAGGGTGTGTACAAAGAGATGACATAAGATTAGTTTAGTTGGAATATTTGTCTGGGAAGTTGTGGGGTAGAGGGGGGTATTTATAAGCAATAAGGAGGTTAAATATAATGGTTGTGACATCAGGATATCTTGAGTTCTTTCATAGTCTGGGTGGCCCATGGTTGAGGGTGATGGTGATATCAGCTAAAGGAGAGATCAAGATAGTGGTAGTCCAGGGATGTGAAAAGTGTTTTCTTTACCTCTGAAAATCCTAGATCCAAGGAATGGGACAGGGTGTGGATATGTTTTTGTAGGGAGGATTTAACATTTTCCAAATTTAAAGCTACTGATCTAGGTTTGAGCTTTCTTTTGGTGACAGTCAGGGATGTGTGAATGTGGTTAAGGAGGGTGAAAGTTACTCAGATGGTTAAATGTATGTGTTTGCGGTTAGATGGAGAGGGGTCAATAGAGAAGGTGGAGGGCTTGAGGGTGGAGGATTGGCTGATGAGATCAAGGACGCTAACATTATTGTGAATGGAAAGATTAGTGGGTCTTCCATTCTGGTGTTCATGCAGCATGTTATCATTTTTTGCCCGACATTACAAGATTATAACTGTAACTGTTCACAGGTACATGCTTTGAATAAGGTATTGGATGGCTCCTGACGGTGATGTATTCCATCCAGTGTGTTGTCATATATTTGAGTACTGATATGGGCTTCTGAGCACTACATAGAGGGATAAGGTATCACGATTATGGATGAGGTTGTTCATGATGCAATGCATCCATAAATAGTATTGATGTGATTGTGGGGTGGAGTGTCTGTGCTGCTAGATGAGATACTAGGTGATTCCAGTTTCGCATGAAACGTGGCATTTTGGTCCTCCTTTCATATGTAAACATTTACTCTGGGTGTTTCAAAGGGAGGTCTTAACCGAATGCTTTGTTGTGTTTCCGTTTATTAAGTTAGGAATGGCTAGCCCTCTTTAGAAGCCACTTTGCCTTCTGGTGGAGCAATGGCAGTAAGGCTAGTGTGGGCAAAACCAGTGGCAATACATTGGGAGGAAAAGCAGCAATAGGAAAAATCCCCTGAGGCATTGCAGACAGGACTCAGTACGTGAACGAGTATAGGAAGTACATTCATTCTGGAGAAAGACTGAAGATGAGATTGATAGAGGTGAACAGGAAGAGCCAGTTGGAAGTATCAGCAGGTATGGGCAAGGCAGGAAGCACACAATATTTGAATATATCACTAAATGAGCACTTAAGTAACACTATAATCAACATGTGGGGGTTGATTATTTATTACTTTTGTACTCCAGGAATTCTAGTATAACTGTGTATATAAATGATCAAAATCATCAATAATATGCAACCAAATAGACTATAATGAGGTTCATTTCCCTAGATCCTTTATTGTTAAACAAAATCTACACACCTGGCTTAAAAGGTTTATGCCTAACTCTGCTTTTGCACCTGAATTAACACTGCAGGGCAGGCAGGGCAGGGGCAAAATATGACATTTCAGGTTCCACCTGCCCCACATTCTCCACCTGTCAAAAAAAAATAAACATGCATTCATGCCAGCATCACATTTTCATGCTGATGTTTAAGGAGGAGGCTACCAACCATGAGGCACCAGATATTTAGCAGTACAACTCCCATGATCCCCTGCCATTGCCTTTGGTGGCTAAGGTTGATGAAATTTGCAGAAAGCCAAAGTTTGCATGTCAATGCATCAATGCATAGGATTCCTGTGGCAGTTTCAATAGGAATCCATTGTAATTACCTACCTGCCTCAAGGAAACATTGCATGAGCCATTTTTACTTGTGGGAAGCTTTCACACTTCTTTGCTTGCTCAACGATGTGCAAAAAAGTGTGTTAACTTATTTCACCATGTTAAACACACACATATTTATTTTGCTGGGAGAAAACAAATATTGACTGTATAAAAAGAAGATAGGAAAGTGGAAAACAGATGCAGCAAACATGGGGGAGTAGCAGGGCAATAATATTTTGTGATTGCATGGGTGCATGTCAGTAGCGTTAGGTGGACCATGGATCTTCAAAATGGAGATAGCTGATATTTCCTAGTGGTCTGATAATTGTATTGTGTTTCCAGGGCAGATTTGGAGAATTGCAAGTTAATATGAAATGTAATTTTGGATTCATCAAGAGCTTCTGTGTGTTTTGGGCAATACTAGAGGCTTGGTGGCATATTTTCCTAAGCGTATCTATACTTTGTAGACCCTCACAATAGAATTTGATTTCAACACAATGATGAAATATTGAACATTTTAAATCAAACCCAAAGATTTACAAGCAAAGTCCAAAGGTATGTTTTGCTGATCCAGAATGTATTGATAATTATAGCAGCACAAAGATCATCAACTTTAAATACGAATGGGCTTCACAAAATTACAAAATAATATCTTGGAAAACCCATTGGTGAACATTGCACACAATTGATGCAACATGCAGAACAATACTCAATATCAAATATAATAGCACTTCTCAGATAATATATTAGCTAACTAATACACAAAAATCAAACTATCCTAGAACAACTAAAGCAGGTGGGTAGACAAAATATAGGGCTCACCTTTTCTGATGCTTCAGACAGTAAGGGTTCAAATTATAGAGATGAAGAGTTGAAATTTGGCCCTTCCGTAAGAGTGGAACATAGGTCAGTGCTTGAATGCAGAATGTGTTTTCTTTCTCCAAGTGAGTGGCAGAGGAAGGAGACGATGGTAGCAAAATACAAATAAAATGTGGATGCAACCACAAGCTAAGCAGCCAACCCTGCAGTAGAGATTATTTCATTATTTAATCAATCAAATAAGGATAAATGTAGATGTGCGTGTTACCTGATTTAAAAGGTGAATATATCAATTATCAAAGTTGAACATGGATGACCATTACTTACAAAATATAATGTATGATATATGTACTTACAATGTCTGCATATTATTATTTTACAGTGTGATAAGTGTGATAAGTGTGGGATATATTAACCCACTCTGCTATACTATGCGGCCTCACTCTGCTATCTATGGTGCGAGAAACAGCAAAATGGCGGCAAAACCCTTGTGCGTGCCAAAACCTCCAAAACCACGTTTCAACACACAAACAGATGCCTACACAACCTACCACCCATGGCACATGTGTGGTGGAACAGAGCACACGTTGCAGAATAAGTGCCAGTGGGCTCCTTGACAAGTAAACATGGAGTACAAAGGGAGAAGCAGCGCTTTGCAAATGAAACTCCAGAAAAATTGCCTGTAAATGACATTTACTTTGCTGCTGAAACTTCAAAATGCCTGTACATAACACTTTCCAACACTCAAAATCTTGCTTGGCCTTAACATAGAGTTAATCTAATGAAGCACTGTGAATGTACAAGGTCCTGAAATGTGAAGCGCAATACCCCTTCTCAGCAAAACTGGATTGCATGTGAATGACAGCCCCTGTGTGCATCTGTGTGAGTGATAGCCCCTGTCAAATGGGCTCTCCTGATAACACTTTAAAGTTGTCTAAAACTAAAGATCTGCCGGATTAGCAAATATAAAAGGATTGTTGCTGAAAGGAACACAGATTTCAGTTGTTTTGATCCCACAGGTTTAAATCTAAGAATGTAACTTATCAATCTAATCTGATGCAACAAGTTTGTTTTAGGCTGGCTGGGCCTGCAAGAGGTTGAAAAAAAAGATTTCCACCCAAGGGGAGGGCATTCCTCTCAGCAGACGCTCACTGAACCATGATAATTGTGGGGTAGGCCAGACTTGTGTCTGCAGCCAAGGACTGAACAATGTCAGATTCTACAGGCTAGGAAATGTGACGTGTGAAAAGCTTATAAAGTAGGCTTGCAGAAGGAAATCCAAAGGTGGGGGGCTGCTCCTTGAAGGAAATCCCAAAGGTGGGGGGCTATGGTAAACATGCATATATGTAGAAATTTGGAGAACGTTTGGAAAATGTGTTCATGGCAAAATGGACAAAATGCTGCAAAAAGGTGAAACAAGGTCTCACAGCTGTGGGATTTTGATGAACAGATACTCCATAAAATATGTAATCCTTGTATGTGATTTTCATAGAGGTTACAAATGTATAAATATGTATTTAGGATAAAATTTGATGTTGATACTAGTGGCTAGGGGAGGTTTCTAAGGATTGTAAAAACCAAACCATAAACTTGACATCATATGTCTTTTGATCCAATCACTCGGATGCAGGGCGGAGATGAGGCTCTTATCCAATCCCAGTTCACAGGGGCAAGTTTAGTTAAGCCGGCCCATACACCCATTTTTGTGATGTCATTTGATAGGATAAATATAGACTTCTGACAACACATAGACACACTCTCTCTTCTGATTCCAGCGAAGCACTCTTATCCAGCATTCAACATCCAGCCTTTAAAATCCTTCCAGTTGACAATGACAAGGCCAAGCAGTAACTGAACCATTTTCAGCTAGGCCTCTATCCTCAACTAATCCTCAACTAATCCTTGCAACCCAGTGAAGCACTGTGGTGTAGGGAAGCATCCTGAAACTATCTGGCTTGCTACCATAAGGTTTGCCTGATAAACTCGCCATCCCACTGATCTGAAATATCCAGAGACAAGAAGGGCAGATCCTGTGCTCTGGGCATCCTTCCAAACCATTATTTTTCTTCCTGCCATGCCATTGCTGAAGTGGAACACCATATGACAATCAGCATTGTTTACACCCCAAAATGGGCAGTGGGGAAAATCAACCTGGTCATGCACTCTTTCAAAACATTTTAGACCAGCCAGAGAATATATTGATATGTGTGTAAGACCATTGACACTATGGTCACAAAAAAGCCATCAACACCTCAACACTTCCAGTGAACATGGCCTCATCCCGCGTGCTTTCAAAACAACCTTCGTAAAGACCAACTGATCTCATTGTCCAAATTCCCCACCAACCAATCTCTATGCCACCTTTCATAGGAAATATCCCCAGAAAGTGTATTTACAACAGCTCCGGGAACACATTGAAAATAAAAGCCTCCTCCACAAGTCATCACATGAATTCAGGCCAAGGAGAGAAGCAGAACCTACACTATGCTCCTAGAGGGACATCGTAAAAAAACACCTGGATCGCAGTGAACCTATCCTTCTCGAGTTTTTTTTTAATTTTTGTTACCAGTGTCCATGAAATTAAACATGGTATTCTGCTAAAAGATAATTGAGGGACATTGGAATAAATGGACAGGACATATTCCCCAGCATCACATTTGCAGTACCCCATGAATCCATGATTGTTAGCCTCTACTTTTCTGTGTTTACATGACCCCTCTGCTGGAAGCTATCAATAATATTCAAGCCTCACATGTTTCAACTACATAGATACCTGAATCACCTACAAGCTTACAAACAACTCTACATCAAATACACAAAATCTTGACTTTTGGATGATGCCAATTATTCAATGAAAGCCAAACCTTTGATCTGTAGCACTACAATACTCAGCTCCTCACTAATCCGTGGCCTGGAGACATAGGAACTTACCACATTGCCCATGGCAATAGTGAATAAAACCCATAGAATTTTCATGTAAAGTGACACTTGAACCAAAAGTTCAAACCATAAAAAGAAGCTGCTAGTTTCATCTCCAAATAATCCAGCACATGATAGCATATCTGACTTTTGAACATATATCCATATATATATATAGACTTCAACAACATAAACACATCACATTTGCATTCCAAGTACACTGCAGGCTCCGAATGAAGCAGAAGATTAATTAAAAGTCTTTAAGCATAGGTCCTCACACCTTCCCTGGAAGGGTCCTGGTATCCAGTACAAGCCATTAAGAACCATTTGAACCAGTTAGGCAACTTTTGTGATATTTCTATGATTTAATCAGAAACCCAACAGAGGCTTTCCCTCCTTTCTCTCAACCAAGCTCTGGGATGGTATGCGCAGATGTCTGTGCACTGTGGACAACCAACTGGCCTTCAGAAAATCCCTGAAAGGCTGGATATTCAACCACCACAACAGCAGTAAAATCCAAACCAAACTGATCACCTCGGATGAACCTCAACCAACAAATGCCCATTTTTTAAATATTTTATTCATTTATTTGTGATTCTATTTGTCCTTATGCAGCCTCACAGAGTTGACAAAAGAATCAATGAAAAAAATGTCATGTTCATATATATATACACATACAAATTACCTACAAAATGTGCATATAAAAACAATTTCATTCGTCTAAAAACTACATAACATATACAGCTTAATTTGTACAAACACTATTAAAACAAACAGCAAAGTGAGTAAACATTACCATTTTAACTTTATCAGTCCAGCCCTGTGTAAAATGTGTATATCGGCAATCGTAGCCAAAGATTCCTCACCACTGGAAATACGTGCAAAGCAATATTCTGTGTCAAGAACTTCAGTTATGTATAAATCACCCAATACATAAAGTTCTGAATTTTCCCAATGCGGGGAATTCAAAACAACATGTTCTCTATTTTGTAGCACAATTTGATCTTTAAACAGAGTGCAGCCTGTTCCAATCTCCTTATTCCGAGATCTTATCTAACAGATCTCACTAGTCAGGAATAAGTTCAATTTGTATTTGAGGAACTGGCTGGCCCAATAGGAGTTTGGACATGTCTCCAGATACTTTGGGATACTTCCCTGCGGCTTAGCCACTGGGGGTAAACTATTGTACAATTTAAACTGTCTCATGCTTGTTATTGTGGTTATCCTGCTATTTCTAAACAATGCCTTCTTTACATAATTCGGAAACCTCATAAGACCTCCCGTAGACAGCTCCAGAATAGTTAGAATTCCCACCGCTCTACTCCTACAATTAGTCATGGCATTATGTGAAGAAGAGTGAAGGGCACCTTCCAAATCCGAGTCCTTCAGAGGTAGCCATACCCTTGTAGATAATGAAATGATCCTCCAATCAAGTACACAGCTCAGAGAAGTTAAACCCAACTTGAACCTCAGCAATGCCATGGGCATACAATCTCGTAAACCAAATACATGCTTCCATATCCTGGACTCTTTCATGATGTACGAAAGCAAACTCAACTAGAACTGATCTCTGCACCATACAATAGACCTGGTATCACCTTTATGTTGTAATAGGTTAACTGTGGATTTAAGGAGAATCTGCAATACTGAGATCTGATCTTCATCTGGGTGGCCTTTGTTAGCAGATATGTCAGGGGGTTACCCAAATTGTCTTCTGCATCACATTTAAATCCTAGATAAGTTAAGGATGCTGCCTGGGTTAGCCACAAATCCCCAAATCGCCCTTAAACCAACTACAACCCATTTTACGTTCTTATTAGAAGAGAATCTGATTGTGCTCATTTAACAAGGAGTATTCCCCTCTGGCATTTAGTTGTTTTTGCAGGCCCACCTGCATCAGGTCCATGGGATTGAGAATGACATCATCCGCATAGGTTATGGGATTGTCACAGATGATATCCTAGGTGAAGCAAATGACGAGTTCATCAAAAAATCTCCCAAATCTACCAGGCAAAGGTTTAATAGACAGAGAGCTTACAGTCCTGGGATCTGACATTCCCTTAGCTTGAGCCAGAGTAAATTGAACTGACGGCGTATAATCGACAGCAGCCAGATAAAGTGGCAAATTACCTGGCCTGAGTGATTGTTCCCTCACCAAGTCAACCACTAGACCATTTAGCTCCACATCTAACCCCTTGCGGAAGCCAGTCTAGAACTTCTGTAGGTGATCAGTTTTGGTGGCTCCTTGCACTAGGTCATGCAGGACCAGTCGAGAAAAGGTTTTGCTCTCACTGTCAAGAAGGAGAGATTACGATAATTACCTGGACTAATCCTATCTCCCTTCTTGCACATTGGTATAATGACTGCTGTATGCCAAGAGGTTGGTGTTGCTCCTTCACTCAAAAAAGAGATAACTAATATTTTTAATACAACTTTGATTTAAATAGAATAGTTGACAGGACTTTTGGGCCGGCTGCCCTAGGGTTGGATGCTTTCTTAATCAGGCCTTCAATACTTTCAATTTACATGTTCAATTCCCAAACTACTTCAACCAGAGGGCATGCAATCAGTTGATCAGATTTCCTGTATACTTACCCTCTAGCCCCGGTATTGGGTTACTTTGGTGGTGACCTTGTGTTTTGGTCATCTAATTATTCAAATCAGAGAAATTCCTAGTAATCCTTTTGGTTACATCCTCAAACATTTTAAAACCCTCATTGTATGTTATGGTACATTTGTAGTTCTTTAACCAATTTTTGAATTTTTGTTTTAAATACTTGAGATCCACCAAATGTGACCCTCAGCTCCTACTTCATCCTCTTAAGGTACGGATTTCTCTTCTCACCTTCATTTTTGGTCAACTCGATCTTACGGCCCTCTTTCTGCTTAGTTGCACAAACAGACAGGACAGTATCTTGTGCCCTTTAATAGAAACAGACTAATTCCCTTAAGAACACTAATCAGGCCTGCACACAACACAACACATCAGGCAAAGAACATGAGAGATCTGGCTTTTTTTTACCATGTCATCTGCTGCCACATCAGCCGAATTGGCCAGATCGAACTTCCACGCATCATGTGAGTCAAGTATTATGGGAGGCTGGGCCCATCTAGGTCATTCTCACAATGTAACAATGCTTTCACAAACATGACACAAATCCTTGCACAAACATCAGCAAAGAAACATAGGAGAGCAAAGTTGTTTGGGTCTGTCTCCCATTGCTCTTTAATGGTAAGAACACTTAATTAACAAACTTAACAAACAAGTGTTCAAATTACACCAGATTAATAATATAATAATAAATACTTTATTGTGATATAATCCAAGAATAGGATTTTACACAACTCATACATTTCTTCGGTGCATAATAATAAATATACATGTAAACCTAGTATACAAAGAATACAAAGAATACATATAGAATACAATCTACAATACAAAAGAATACAACTCTAAGTGGTCTAAAATTTGGCTTTTTTATACAATAATTACAAATTTGAATTTAAATAGCACAATTCATGTTCTTCAGTGGTATGAAAGTTGGCCAAGACGACCCATACCCATGTTCCATCCAGGGGGGTAGGGGAGGAGGGAAAGATATCTGCTTCATTCTTATAGTATGGCGTCAGACGGATGAGTAAGTGTAAGCCTGGAGTAGGGGCATCATTTTTTGACCATACCCTAAAGAGCGCTAGCTGCAGACCTAGGGAGTCGGTGTTCAAACAGACATACCAAAAATCTTCCTCTCTTATCGCCTCATAATTATGGACCTATTTTTCATATGTGCTCATATATGTGGTACCCAATTTAGGGCAGAGTGATAGTACATGTCGGGTAGTTTCAAAAACTCCTGCACCCTTGTAGATTCGATAGAGCCTAGCCTCCCGTGGGATCTTCAGCCGAGGGCCAATGATGATAAGGACCGGTAGCTGGTTAGTTTTTAGTCTAAGTAAGAATTGTCTTACTTCAGGGGCCGGACATAGGAGTAGGTAGGCCTGAGGTTTTAAATATCTATGCATAACATGCGAGACTGCCTCATATCCACTCAAGTTCGATAAGTGGTCTGAATTTGCACACCAATCCCACTTATTAAATTTAACCATCAAATGCTTTTATTTGTATGGATATAAGGTAGATGTCTCTGTTTTTTATAGGCCCAGTCGATCTCCCTGAATAATTATTCATTCAGCTCTTTATAGGTACGGCCCCGTGGATGTTTTTCTATATCGTAGTTGTTCCCTGCCAGTCTCAGCAATTTACAGCTAGGGTCTGCTCGTGCTTTCAAGTAGAAGGAGCCTCGCACACGCAGTGCCATCCACCTCAGTGAATTAAGGCCCAATTCTAAGCGCAGATATTGGATCGAGCAAGAGGGTCCCAGACCAAACACAGTACACCAATAGTGGCCTTCCAGAGTATTGAGCCATGTTAGGTCTTGCATAGACAATGCCTCCAGGCTGTATAGAATTGCAGGTACAAAGCATTGCTGGTACATTTTCAACATGCCAGCCATGCTAAAACCTGCTGAGCCCTTTGCAAATTTACAGGCCTGGAGGGTTAGCAATTTTGCTGTCTGTTTTTTATATCTTATTATGGCTTCATAGTCTGACAATGCCTTAAAGTCCAGTCCCAAATAGGGATATTGCTCACCACCGCAATTTTTCCCACATTGGTATCGATGCCAGTTCGACTGGGTCCCTTTCGTGCAATTGTCATTATTTTAGTTTTTTCAAAATTGATTACGAGGCCTAGCTGTCTAGAATAAACTATTAGTTAATTCAGCATGTTCTTTATGTCAGACATCGTACAATCAAATAGGATCAAGTCATCTTGATAAAGCATTCCTGAAATAGGAGTCTCCCCCAGCTTGGGAGGGCAGTTTGACTTTACAGACCTATGGGCCAACAGGTCAGCTATATATAAGTTGTAGAGCATAGGCGCAGTTACGCAGCCCTGTTTTACACCCATATTGGTGTACATTTTGTCAGTTACCTCACCCTGGTCACTAAGTCGAACCCTAGTGTTGGTATCACTATGTAGGGCTATTAGTATGTTTAGGGTCCACCTAGGGCAGTCCATAGCCTTAAGTTTAGACTACAGGATGTCACGTCCCACCAGGTCGAAGGCACTGCTGAAGTCTAGAAAGGCAAAGTACAATGTGGCCTCCTTGCTACTCATGGTGTTGTTAATTAATTGGTCAAGGACCCTAATATTATGGATAGTGCTTGCCCCTGGCCTAAAGCCTGTTTGAGCATAGTTAAGAATATGTTTTCAGTGACCCAGGTTTCTATTACTTTGAGCAGCAATGTGTTAAAGATTTTACTAGTTACATCCAGCATGGAGAGTTGTTCATAGTTAGCAGCAGTTGTTCATTCTCCCTTTTTACATACTGGAATTAACACAGATTTCTTCCAAGAGGAGGGTATCTGACAAGTTCTACATATTCTGGAGTAGAGCGTAAGCAATATCTGTGCCCAATTTTGTGGGTCCCTTTTCAATACAGCATTGGCTAAGCCATTTGGGCCTGGGGCATTGGACGTTTTTAGTTTCATAATGGTCTGTTTTATGATCTTATAGCTAAGAGGGAGGGGCCAGGTCTTAACCCCCACCAGGCTGCTAGTGTTAATCACATTCTCTTTGTAGAATTTGTTGGAAATATAATCAACCCAATTTTCCCCTGAGATGGGATTGAGGACCCTCAGCTTCTGTTCTCCCCCCGCCTGGGCTAGTATATACCAAATTCTACGAATATTCCTACTACATAGTACTTCGGTAAACTTCTGCCATTGATTTCTTTTTAATGTCTGATGATACAATCTTAACCATCTACGGTATTTTTGTTTTATCTCTATGATCTCATGATTTAATGAGCCCTTGTCTATTTTGGCAGTTTTTTGCACTCCTATATCTCTTAGGGCTCGTCGCATCATGCGTTTCTAGTCTCTTATGTTTGCATCGAAGGTTAATGTTCCCCACCTTCTTCCAACTCAGCCCGGGGCAGGGTTACCCTTAAAAGGTGAGTGAGTTAAATGTGTTATTTAACATTCAATTTCCTCGGGGCTCTTCCCCCTCATTAACTTTTTAATGTTAATATGATTGGGGAATGTGATGGAGTTCATCTTATAAATATTTCACTGCGTCCACTTGATCTTATTTCCAGCATGATTTGGTATTATATCTCTACAAATGCCCCCCTCAGCCACTACCCCACCTCCATCCACACTCAATGTTAGGGTGCCATGGTCACTATGGTTATTCAACATAACACTTAGATGCGTAACGTAGGTCAGCAAACACTCAGAGACAGCCATGTAGTCAAGTACTGAGCGCTTTTTTCCTACTGCCCAAGATTCTTTGCCCGGTGTACACCCCCTTGTACATCCATTCAATAGGGTCAAATTCCATTCCTTAAGAATATCCAGCCATAGTCTTCCTTTGCTATTACTCTAATGTAGGGATATTTTACATTAATTCTGTACATGGGGATAGTTTCCACATCCCTCTGGATCAAGGCATTTAGCATTCAAGTCCCCACAGAGTATGATAGCTGTCACTTTTTCCCCCATGCACCAGGAGGTTAACAATGTGTCAAGTTTATCCCCCAGTGATTCTGTGTTCAATTCCCCAGGATGATCATAGATGTTAATGATCAAGATTTCATTGCATCCTGTCCAACCACCCGGCGGGTTTATCTGGATCACCAAGATATTTCCCTCCGAGCTATCCTGATTGATCAGTTTAGAATTATATGAGGATTTAACAAATGTCAAAAGACCTCCTTTTGGTCTTCCCCTTTCTCCCCTTATTGCCATATTTTGATATATTGTATAGCCATCGAATTCCAAATCAAAGGTTATCCATGTTTCCTGCAAAAGGAATAAATCAGCTGTCAATAAAGGTTCACAGGAGTCCCACTCATTCAGCCAATGGCTAAATCCCCTCGTGTTCCAGCTGATAATGGTTGAAGTTCATCCTCTTTTCTTCTGAGCAAACATGCCTTGTAACCATTCCCACCCTTGCTCATCGCTAAGCCTTTGTGCAGATTTTGCATTAGTTGTTATAGCCGGATTAGTAGAGCATACACAGTTGCATTTCTGACAATTTTCCAACCTCGACTCTTTCAGTATGGGCACGTCCAAAACATATTCTAGATGGCCCAGCGATACCCGATTTGCCCTTATCATGGATGCAGTTTTGGGTAAACAACAGTGGATTGTTGTAAGTTTCACTCCTTTTATTCGTGTGGGTTCCACAAAATCGAAAAAACTGGAATTAAAAATTCGTAGAGATGGAATTTTTGAAAAGAGGGCAAAAAGTGTGGCTCGATTCAGTTGAGTACCAGATTTTACCATCCTCCACCGGGGATATAGTCACGTTTTTTATATCGACCTTACCCGTCACCACGGGCACAACTCCCCCCACGACGACATTTCTGGGGGTGGACCAGGTTAGGCCACGGGCTCCTGCACGGGCACTATTACCGGATGGTGTGGAGCAGGGCCCGTTAGAGAACAGGGGCCAGACTGGTCAACAGACTGCTGGCTAGTTTGGGCCGGCTGTTCGTCCATTAGCCAGCTTGTCAGGGTGCCCACTGTTTGGGCCGATCTTCTTTTCCTTCGTGCTGCCCATTTGCATTGTTTCTTTGATATGTTTTTGCCTGGAGGTCGTGGGGTGGAATTTTGTGGAGGAGGGTTGTTAATTTTCTCCAAATATTTATTAGCCTGTCTTCTCTGTTTCCTAGATGGATGAGCCCCTATTACTGGCTCTCCCACATTTGCCAGTGGGGGACCATTCTCCTCCTGAGTAGGAATCTCCTCATCCACAGTCAACAGTGGATTTACTCTATCCCGACTATTTTGCGGGATGGCCGATCCCGCTATTACCCTCAGGTCAATACAAGGGATGATGGGTGTTTTATTAGGAGGTTTCAAGAGTTTGTGGAGGGCAAGAATCACCCTCCCCTGTGCTTTTAGGTCCTCATGCATCGTTCCACACAATTTTAGTAAGATTTTAATGGCAAAATTGAGTGTGGCGTTGCCAGTTTGCGATGTTTCATGTGTGCTATACTCCGATTGTGCAGGTTCGTGTGACAGGTTTGCTGAATCAAACGCCATGTTTGGGCTAGCTGATAGGTGTGGTGCCTTAGGGGATAATGCAGGGGTGGAGGTAGGGGAGGGGAAAGGGTGGTAGGTGAAGTCTCCGTTTGGGATGCTGATGACACATAGATGGGGAGGTCTTTTTCCCCAACTATTGGGACTTCCACTAATTCCTCTGTAGTAAGAACAGTGGCCCCTTCCCCCTCCTGTGTACTTAATGCATTATCATTAGTTGTAGGGTGCACCAGAGGCTTTTCTCCAGCTTGTTTCCCCTCTTGTGTTCCCACACGTTCTTGCAGGGCATAACACAATTGAAGTAGAATCATTGTCCAAATCTAGAGGCAGGTAACTGCCTTCTCCCTCTAGTTGGGAAGTATTGCATTCATTCGGCCCGGTCAAGGCCCCTCCTTCCACAGGTTTCCTAGGAAAAGAAGCAACCAAGGGGCCCTTTTGGGGGGCCATGTGCTTATCTCCAATTTCATTCATTCCCCCACTTTCCAAGTTCGTCTTGCTGCCCATATCTGTGGGCGCCCCTTTATTGGAACGTAGGCCATAGGGTTTCCTTCCCTGTGTTGTTGCGGTTTTATTGCGATGTATTGCTTTGTCCGTCATTTTTAGTGTCTTTGTTAATGGAGCTTTAAGTGGGGGTTAATAATCCACTGTTGTCAACAAATCAACCCACGCCAGGGTTAAACGGACCGAGGGCTATGGCAGTCATTTGTCACACTCCCAAGGTCCCCTTACAGAGTCCTTCAGTGGGAACAAGGGCTATGGCAGTTAAGACTGTCACACTTCCGCGTTTCCCTTACCGTGGCTGTCCAAGCAGTCTGTGAGGCCGAGTTTAACAGCAGCGGATAGTAGTATAAAATAGGCCAATGCCTTCCAATTTAAAAAGACGTGTAAAAAAGTACCTGCATGCAAGTCTGGGCTATCTCATTCGGCGCTCGGCACTCAGCGCTTAGAGCTCCCCCAACATATCAATATTAGCCGAGCTGCCTCACTAATGAATATGGTGGGCTACAATGGAGATTGCACATCCCCAGCCGGGAGGCACAGCCGGCCTTCAGTTAAGGCCAGAATTCAAGGTGGATGGATGTATTCTCTGCTGGGCTCAGCATGGAGGTCGAAGCCACCTTCCTTAGGCAGTCACCTGTGCCTTCCACTCAACCAACCTTTCTCTTTGTAAGGTAAACCCGCTCAATTGAGCCGTATCCAGATCTTCTGCCATGATAATACTTCAGTAAAGGTGTGTTGTGAATGACTTCTGACTCGTGTCCCCACTGTTCCTGATTCGCTCCACCTCTTCCCTTCTTTGCCACTGTGCATACCACCCGACTTGCATGGACACTGCTCTTTCGACAAGCGCCATCTACCCACCCACATAAACAGATATGGACTGCATAGGACTGTCTGCAAGTACTGGGACCTCTCCTAAGATCTCATATGCATGCCATACACTGCCAATGTGTCTCTCAGCCCATGGGGCAGCCTTTCCTGCAGTGTGCCCACAACTATAATGTCACTGTAACTATTTATCTTATGCTGTACACTGCCGATGTGGCACCCAGCCCCTGGGTGCAGCCTTTCCTGAAGTGTGCCCACAACTGTTATGTAACTGTAACTACCCTGCATTTTACGTACCTACTTCTGCATACTTGATGTAGCCCCCGTACCATAAGGTGTGGCTTTGTCAGTTTGTGCTACCATACCGATTGTGACCTTGCTTACCTTTGCTATGCTGCATTTTACCTACTACTACTGCATGCTTGATGTAGCCCCCCATGACATGAGGTGTGGCTTTGCCAGGTTGTGTTACCATACCTATTGTGACCTTGATTACCTGTTATAGGCCCTCATTTTACCTGCCTATTACTGCATTCTTGATGTAGCCCCACGTAACATGAGGTGCGGCTTTGCCAGGGTGTGCTACCATACCTATTGTGACCCTGCTTACCTGTGCTATGATGCATTTTACCTACCTGCTACTGTATACTTGATGTATCGCCCCAGCCCCCGTTACATGAGGCGAGGCTTTGCCAGGTTGTATACACACACCAACTCTGTCTGAAACCATATGCATATTCTTGCACTTCAGTAATGTATTATGCACTTTCTGTAACTCGCGCCTAGAAGCCTCAGAGCTTGGTGCGCTGAAATAAATACAATAATAATAATAATAATAATGGTTCGCTGCCACTGACAACTTTCCTAGCCCTGTCACAGCACAGCCACACCATCAGCATACCAGGTCCTTGCAGCACTGAGTGCGCATGAATGATCACATGCTCTCCCCTCTGGATGACACGAAAACACAAGTGTCTCCTTCAATGCCCAATTAGAAACACACTGACAGTTGGTGCGCAGGTGCTTCTGTCTTGCAAACACCAAAGCCGCTGGACATGTAGTTATATGTCCCTCTATCCCACTAACATCCCTTACCCACTCTTGTGTTCCAGTGCCATGAGCAGCTAGGCCTCCAAACGGTGGAAGTGTGTTATACAAGACAACCTTGCAGTACGCTATTGTATTTCTTTTGACCAACTAGTCCCAGACACGATTCTGCCCCACTGGGGATCAGCCATAAGGTGTAGCCTGAGAATGTGATAACAGCAAGCTCTTGACCATTGTCTGGGCATACACATCCACATTCAAGTGCATGGTACTCTGAGGACTGATGTAGTAAATGTTCAGAACAAATCATAACCAATGACTTTGCTCTCCGCAACAATCCAGCCCATTGCCCATCACCATGCCAAAGCATCACAGAAAAGAAAAAAAAAAAAACGGTTTTCACGCACCTGATTTACTTATACCACTTTTAATGTAAATAGGCTCAATTTTGTTTTGGGCATTATATGCTTGTGGACCCATTTACAACCTCTGCCCACACAATAACATGACTTCCAGTACATGTTTGTGGTGAATTTGCTTTGCTTTTAAAGAACATTTTACTCGAAAAGGTGTATGTGCGTTTACATAAATCGGTTGTATTTAACCAACCAAAAGTTATACTTTTTTTTCAGTTTTATTAAGATATTAAGAATACAAGGCTTAAAATTAGACGTTTATGATCACTTTTTTACCTATAGTATTATGGTATTTTAATAGGGTATGTATTCATGTATAGAGCTTGCAAGGGAATTATACTGTATTTTCTTTGATAAAATGAACGATTCTACAGAAGCTTTTTCCCATGAATTAAAAATATATATATATATATCATCTCAGGTTTGAAATGCCCCTAAAATGCACCATTTCAAGACTTCCCTAAATGAGTCAACCATATAATCAGTGTCTCAGGGATGGGGAAGCCTCTCAAACTGGAAATGGACAGGGAGCCTTTCAAACTAATATTTCAGAAATAGCAGTAATTACATTATCATTTGTTACGCTTCGATTTAAAAGTTCTGCCTAATTAAGCACAGCTCAATTTTCACGCTACACGTTTACCTACAGCAGTGAAAATAAACCCCGAGACAAGCGCTGTCTGTCTGGTGAGTCCCTGGGAAGGGCTGCCAGCCTCTACAAGTAGTACATCATTAGTTCACATATCGTCTTGGATAACCCAAGGCTTGTGCAGGTGTGTTGGCAAAACATACAGTTGTTGCTTTTACACCCGAGCAAGTTGCGACATGAGCCCATCCTGTACTGTACATGGCAACGCTGTTCTAGTTCCTGCCTTTTCCTCGGCATAGCAGAATCAAACATGGAGCAGCACTAAACTGCACGCCAGTTTTTGATGAATGCAGCCGCGTTTGCTTTTGTCTGCTGTACACCGACCGGGTGACTCTCGCACTCACGGATTGGTTATTGGATGGAAATGATGTTGTTATACTCTGAAGACGGATAAACGTAATTTGAAATGGATTGTATCTCTTTTTCAATTAGAGTTATTTTATAAGGTTAATTCTAAATCAGGCAAGACATGAGCCTTGCTTCTTGTACCTTTTCAAAGCAGTACTTTGTAAATTAAATTGAAAATAATACAATGGCTATTGAAAAAATGTAAATGAAAACAATAGAAAAAAAACAATATAATGATACATGCATTGACTTTCACAGTGTGCCATTGTGCAATTAAACATCTTAACATGTGAACAGGTCTACCAAAAACATTTCTATAATTTGGAATAAAACAGTGATGAACGCTTTACAACTCAACATGGTGAACTAGCATGCTTGGGCATCAACACAGAATTGCGCCTTTAACTCTCTATGTATATTAGTTATGGTTAAATTGCTCAACCCATAGGAAGAGCAATTTTTGGGTGGTTTATAACTTCGCCCACCCTGAACGAATCCTCACAAAACTTTTCAAAACAAGTAACTGTAAGATCGAGCCTGCAATGTTTAGTGAGGTTTCGTCAAAGAGGTTAAAGTTACAGAGTGGGTCCCAAAA
Organism: Ambystoma mexicanum; assembly: GCF_040938575.1. NCBI lineage: Eukaryota > Metazoa > Chordata > Amphibia > Caudata > Ambystomatidae > Ambystoma > Ambystoma mexicanum. Next base: position 699,288,380 of record NC_090928.1, on the reverse strand, counting down.
TGTGTGCTGTTTCCCATAGACGCAAGGGAAAGAAAATTGGCTCACGTCTACAGCCCAAACCGCTGGACGGATTTTCACCAAATATGCGGCAGAAGCAGCGGCTTGGGCACAAAAGCGTACTTTTGTAAATTTGGTGTACATCTGTCCATTCATTTTTTTAAATGACCAAAAAGTAGGCCAATACAAATTAGTGATAACTGGGTCCAGTCCGCGGACCCACTTCCCTGTTCGGGCTTCACTGATTGGATGGTGAAGAGTGTGAGGAGGGTCAGATTTTTGGAAACGAAATCCATGTTGGAGCCGCGGACATTTGTGGCAGGCTGCGGGCAGCTTGGTGGGGAAAAAGTCTGGAAAACACATCTTTGGTCATTTGGTGGTGGAAAAAGGAGCTGGAAAGGATGGGGGAGTTGAAAAAATATGACATGGGGCTGTTTTTGTAGGTTTAAAAAGGCAGGCAGGTGCCATGGTTGTCCACAGACAATGCAGTAGTTCGCGAACATTGCGCTGAACAGGTGGCTTTAGGTGGCTTTGAAAAGACATTTAGGGTTTTTAGATGGCTAGAAGAGGGCATAGAAATGGTAGGGAAGAGGAATGAAAGTAATGTAGAGCTGTTTTTAAATGTGAAAAAAGGGTTTGTAAATGCTGCTGGCCCACAGTGAATTTCGGTGTTCGTGGACATCGCATTAATTGCAAGGGATGTGGGGGTGAGTTTTATTAGTTGACTGTGTATGATTTGTACTTGTTATACAGTTAATTTTGTTGTGGTCAGTGGCAAGATTCTGGGGAGCATGGCCACAGGCCATGCCCCCAGAATATGTGCACTGGTAAAATCACCAGAGTAGTAATATGTGTATTGCAATCATAGGTAATGTAATAGGAGTATAGCCAGAATCACCCTAGTAGGAATATGTGTACAGTAATGGCACATAATGTAGTGGGAGTACAAAGTGTTTGTAACATGGAGGAATTATGAAATTGAATTGTATATGGTACTTATGATTGTAGTATCATTGAGGACAGTGCTCACAGAATATATAGTTGATTAAGATTGCTGTGGCTACTTAGTGTTGTAGTGTCATGCAGCTGCCTTCTGTGGAAAAAAGTACAATTGGTTAAGCATGATAGTTCAAAATCTGTAGTGGTAAACTATTTTTAATATACATTTTCTTTTTTAGACCCTCATAAACCAGACCTTCCAGGATTTTGCGGCATGAAATGGCAAATTTTGCGGCATGAAATGGCAAATTTTGCGGCACAAACCTTTATTTATTGCAGCATTTTTGCGGGACATTTTGTATTAACTGGAGGGTGTAAGATTGCCACATTGCAGGAAATGGGCAGAGTGAAAGGCTACAAGAGAGCCAGGGTATCGTTATTATGTATCTTTTGTATTAATTTAATAGGAAGAGTCCCAGATGTCTCTGGCGTGGCAGAGCAGTGTTTGATTTGGCTACATTTTTGGTTTAATGTGCATGCCTATTTAATAGTATTAACTAAATTGATCATTATCAGTTGTAATGCTGAAAATATCCCCCTTCTATGTTCTCCAATCCCCCAAACACCCACACACCTCTCTCACCAACACACATCTCACCAAGTCCCCATCACAACTTGCATTCCTAAACCTCTCACTCTGTCATACAAATACTCACGTGCTATGTCACACGTGCTATGACAATTTGCACTGCCCAGCCCCTGCCACACTCCAAATCATACTCCCAACTCACACCTTACACTCTACAATTCCTCCCGCAATATACAGTCCTTCATTCTTTTGTGCTGCTTATGCATCTTGCATCCTTTCTCCCAATCTATCGCACCCTTCACTCATCCTTTTTCCCAATCTGCAGCTCACTGCCTCTTTCTGGCCAACCGCTTCCTCTCTGCTTTCTGGCTCACTAACCACACGCTCCCTCTACTTTCTGTACCTATGCTCGCTCTCAGTTTTCTGGCCCACCGCATCAATGCTTCCTCTGCTCTCTTGTGCAGTGCTTCCTCCTCTGACCCACTGCTCTCCCTCTGCTTTCTTGCCTATCACTTCACATCTCGCCCATCATTCTCCCATACTGTAACCATTTTTTTTTTTTAAATGTAGATTTTGAGCCAGATCCTCAAAAAATGGGGCATTTAAAAAAAGAAAGAAGGATATGCTATTTTTAGACAACCCATTTTTGGAAATGAGCAGGTCACCTTATTCTCAAAGGTGACTGGCACATTTCCACAGGCTTGAGCTGTAGCGCAAATTGTAGTGTAATTATTTGTGGCGGAATTGACCATAGTCAATTTCACTGCAAATTGATTTGCACTTCAGCCAAACAGCCCAAAATGTACCTTTCACCACCACCCCACCCCATCACCTACTTAACTGCTTGGTCGCTGTCGCTGCCTGCTTCTCCTGCAACCCTGCAGTGCCAGATCCGTCCCTCTAGCGTGGGTCGGATCCGACTCCGCAGGGTCACTTTTTTGTTATTTTCTTTTTTTTCTGTCCCGCCTCCAATTTTGAGGAAAAAGGGGAGAAAACTTCGGCAAACAACCTAGACCAAATATACTGAACATGGGGAGCAGGTGACACCCCTACAACACATGTTCGGTATTTATAAAAATTGATCGAATAGTACTGGACAAAATAGGTCAAATTGTACCATTCGATCGATTTTTGTCATCAAAATGGGCAGTACCTTGAATAGAATCGCTCTCCCGACAGTGTTCTGCAAGCTCCCAGCACCTTTTACAGGGACAGGCCCTCCAGGGGCCTGCCACTGTAAAATGCGACCCAAAAAATGCATTTTTATCCTGTTTGAGGAACAGAAATGCAAGCGACACAGCAGCGGTTCATACCTTAAAAGAAATGCATGACAGGGTCAGGAAAGTCCCTGTCATGCAGTGGCAGCCCCACATCCCGTGTGCGTAGGGTTGCCTACAATTTCTGCACATTTAAAAGTGCATCTTGCTTGGAAATGAGGCATGAGCTTTTAAATTGGCAGAAACACGACTTTATTTGATCAAGGAGGTGAAAAGGCCATCTGAATGGGCGCGCATATAAAATGTGCCCATTCATGTGTCCCTTGTGGATTGGGCTGCACTTTTTTGGGGCGCAAGTGATGAGATGTGTTAGCACATTTCATTTCTTGTGTAAAAATAAAAGTTGAGACCCTGGCACCCTGAGTATATATTTTTTGAAACAGTCATTTTTGCAGATAACTTTTTAAATTATTATTATTTTTTTAAGATGTTGTTTTTGCACAAAACGGCCGTTTTCGTAGTATTTTGTGCAAAATGGCTGTTTTCACGGCATTTTGCGGAATCGCAAAATCGCTATAAGCTGGGGGGTCTGATAAACTGTACATTTTAAGTACTATGTTGGCTACAACATTAGTGCATGACACACCGCTGTTGTTTTCACTTTACATATTCATTGGGTCATTGGGAAAAAAATCTGTACTGGATAAAAAAAATGATTACAATTACGTGAGTGTAAGGGTGAGTATGTTTGTTGAACCTTTTTTTGAAATATTTGCAAGGAACTTGGGGTTGGTCACCCTAAGTTATCTGGCGGCAACCAGACGTGGACTCGCTGCTCACTGTGCTCAGAGAGGCACAGCTTCACCTCACTGATGAGGCCCAACAAGGCTGAAACATGTGTATGGGGTTGCTGTTGGTACTCTTGTTCAGAGAGGAATTGCCATAGCATTTTGTTGCTTGACTGCCCATGTGGGCGGGACAAAGACTGATATGCAAATATATTTCCCATCTGTGAAAGGTACAGTGATTAAGATTGCTGTGGCTACTTAGTGTTGTAGTGTCATGCAGCTGCCTTCTGTGGAAAAAAGTACGATTGGTTAAGTATGATAGTTCAAAAGCTCTAGTGGTAAACTGTTTTAATATACATTTTCTTTTTTAGACCCTCATAAACTGTACATTTTAAGTACTATGTTGGCTACAACATTAGTGCATGACACACCGCTGTTGTTTTCACTTTACATATTCATTGGGTCATTGGGAAAAAGAATCTGTACTGGATAAAACAAATGATTACAATTACGTGAGTGTAAAGGTGATAGTATGTTTGTTGAACCTTTTTTTGAAATATTTGCAAGGAACTTGGGGTTGGTCACCCTAAGTTACCTGGGGGCAACCAGACGTGGACTCCCTGCTCACTGTGCTCAGAGAGGCGCAGCTTCACCTCACTAATAAGGCCCAACAAGGCTGAAACACGTGTATGGGGTTGCTGTTGGTACTCTTGTTCAGAGAGGAATTGCCATAGCGTTTCGGTGCTGGACTGCCCATGTGGGCGGGACAAAGACTGATATGCAAATGGATATTTCCCATCTGTGAAAGGTACAGTGAGCAAAAAGTGTGTGCTGCAAACTCTCATCTCAGAACAGGTTATCATGCCATGTTCCTTTTTTTGAAATATGCTTGTTTGAAGTTTTTATTTTTTATTTTTTTTAATTGTCTTTATTATTTTCCAGATATCAACATTCATCAAACATTGTAACAACTTCCCCCCCAAATCCCCCTCCCCCCCGGGGACACACGTGTTTTGATTCGGGGCTTACATTATGCATTAAAAATGTCCGTGACCTTGATGTTGTGTGAGCACCATTGTTCCATAAAGTCTGACTGGAGATACTTTAGGACTCCTCCCCATTCCTTAGCAAACCTGTCCCTCGTTCCTTGGATTGTGTGAGTGACTTTTTCCTTTGCCAGCTGCGCCCAGACTTTTTGAAGCCACGTAAAAATCACAGGGGTGTCTTTCTTTTTCCAATTCTGGGCTATTTTTGTCCATGCCGCAATGAGAAGTCCCATAAAGCTTCCCCATTGAGCTTTTTTGTATCTTCTTGCTGTGTCATATCTTATTCCACACAACCAAACGCCCTCTGCCAGTTTTCCCACATCTAGAAATATTTTACCCATTTCTCCCTTAACTTCTTCCCAAAACGGCACTATTCCTTTGCAGGCCCACCAGGTGTGTTTCCACTTCCACGTCCCCACCTCTCCACATTCACTCCAGCATAGGTTTGACGTTTTTGGGAACTTTGTGAGAAGCCTCTCTGGGGTGTAGTGCCACTGTGTCACAATTTTAATCCACATTTCTCTTATTTGTGCTGATCTGGTCGTTTTGGGGATCAAAGTCTAAAGGTCCTCCCACTGTTTTCTTGTCGGTTCCTCCCCCAGAGTTCTGCTCCATTTGATCATGTATGACCACTTAATTTCCTCATCCTGTGTATTTATGAAGGAATATAGAGTCGATACCGATTTCTTTGCCCCTGAGTTGGTTGTAACCTATTTCTCAAATGGAGTGAGGGTTCTCGTTGCTGCCTTCGCAATGTCCGGGGATTTTAACCAGTGTTTGAGGTGTTCATGTCTATATTTATCCCGTGTGGAGAGTGATGAGAATGGGAGGCAGGATTCGTATGATCTAATTTCATTGTTGATAAACATTTCCCCAATTTTCGTTATTCCCGCCTCCTCCCAGCTTTCATATGTCCCCTGCTCCATCCCCAGTGGAAACTGCGGATTCCTACATATGGGGGTAAATGGGCCTAGCGTGGTGGTCATTACACCCTTTCGTGTTTGGATGTCCCACGCTTCCATCGTTGTTTTCATTATTTCGCTAATCCCTATGTTGGGGTGTCTGTGTTGTTTCTGTTTCCAGAGTAGTTCCACTAGCGGGGTTCTTGCCACTGCTCTGTCTTGTGCTGCCCAGATTGGTTGTGGATCGTCTCCCAGCCACTCCCGTAGCACTTTTAACTGGGCTGCTTGGTAGTATTTCTGGAAGTGAGGGAGCGCCAGCCCACCCTCCCTGGTAGGTGTGGTCAAGATAGCCCTGGCCTGTCTCGGCGTTTTTCCCTTCCACACAAAGGTTGTGATTACCTTCGACAGTGTTTTAAAAAATGATCTGAGTATCCCTACCGGGAGGGCCTGGAAATAGTATAGTAGCTTTGGGAGGATGGTCATCTTTACTGCTTGAATCCTGCCCCACCAAGAGATCAACAGGGGATTCCATCTTTCCAAATCTCTACGGACCCTCGTAAGAATCTGCAGGTAGTTTTTACCATAAAGCTGCTCCACCCTGTGTGTTAGTGTTATTCCCAGGTATTTAATGCCTTCCGCTGCTATCTTGAGGTTGAGTGCTTTTGCTTCTCTTTCTATCTCTCCCCTGTCTCCTGCCAGAATTAGGATTTCCGATTTGTTCCTATTAATTTTTAGACCTGAGAGGGCCCGAAGTCTTCCAGCTCCCCAACCGCTGCCGCCAATGTTCGGTCCGGCTCCTCTAGTGCTAACAACATATCATCCGCGTATGCGGTTACCTTGTGTTGTATGCCTGCCATGTCTATCCCTTTAATATGTGTGGCTTCTCTTAATTTCATTAGTAGGGGTTCTAGAAAGATAGTGTATAATAACGGGGAGAGCGGACATCCCTGTTTTGTTCCACGGGATATAGATACCTTTTCAGTAACCTCCCCATTGATGGCCACTCTGCAAGTTAGGGCGTTATAGTTCGCTCTTATTCTTGCAATAAAGTACTCCCCAAATCCCATGAATTTCAGGGTCTTAAATAGCATGGACTATTCAACCCGGTCGAAGGCTTTCTCTGCATCTACTGCAAGTAGAATAGCCAGGGTTTGCTTTATGCCTATTTTTTCCACCAAGTGGATGATCCTTCTAAGGTTGTCGGGGGTTTGTCTTCCTGGGATAAAGCCCAATTGATCTAGATGTATTAGATTTGGGAGAAGAGGGAAAGTCTTGCTGCCAACATCTTAGTGTATATTTTGGCGTCAATATTTATTAGGGAGATTGGTCTATATGAAGCTGGGTATGAAGGGTCCTTCCCTGGTTTGTGAAATACTAGGACCTTCGCTTCGTTCATTGTGGGGGTCATGTTGCCACAATCTTTAAATGAGTTTAGAAGCCTGGTTAGGACTGGGATTAGCAGATCCGCATATTTTGTTATAAAATGGGGCCGTGTAGCCATCCGGACCTGGAGCTTTATTTAATGGGATATCATTTATTGCTTTTATAACTTCCTCTTCCTTAATAGGGTCCTCTAAGACCTGCCTGTCTACTTCTGAGATTTGCGGGAAGGTGAGGGTTTTCAGATATGTGTCCTGTGCGTCTACCTCCGGGTGGTCAGTGGAGTAAAGTTTTTGGTAGTATTTTCTGAACACTTCCCCTATGTCTTGTGTTCGCGTGAGATGTTCCCCTTTTGTGTCTATGATGCTTTTTTATCGTAGTGTCTTTCTGTTTTGCGTGGAGTTGTCTCGCTAGTAGCCTATCTGCTTTGTTTGCTTTTATGTAGTATCTTTGTCTTAGGTACAGCAGACTCCTTTCCGCTCATTTTGTGCATAGCAACTCTAGTTGGCCCTGAGTGTGTCTAAGTGTCTTCTTTAGTGCTCTAGTGGGTTGTGTCACGATTTGCCCTTGTAGTTCTGTTATGGACCTTTCCAGTTCCTTTTCCCACATATACCTCTGTTTCTCCTTCATGATTTTCAGTGCCATTATCTTCCCACGGATCACCACTTTAAACGCCTCCCAGACTGTGCTCATAGATACTTCCCCTGTGTCATTTTGCGTGAAGTATTCTTCTATCATTTCCCTTATGGATTCCCCCGTAACCGGGTCTTGGATTATGTTCTCCGGCAACCTCCACCTCCATAGACCATTAGATTTCCCTGGAAGTTTCAGATCGAGCCACAGGGGTGCATGGTCTGATAGTGCGATTGCCCCCATTTACAACCCCTGGATCTTGCCCATGAGCCCCAATCATGCCCAAAAGTAGTCAATTCTTGACATGGAGTTATGTACATGTGAAAAGTATGTAAACCCTCTTTGCTCCACCTTCAGTTCCCTCCACACATCATTTAGGGCTAATTGGTCCATTTGTTCCTTGAGGCGTCTTGACGGTGCCCCGTGGCCATTTACACTCCCCGTGCTTCTGTCCAGTTGTGGGTCCCAGGCCATATTCAGGTCTCCCCCCCAAATCACCTCCCCCCTTGCGAAGGTTTCTAGTTTTTCCAGGGTGTCTCTCAGAAAGCCATCCTGTCCCACATTGGGAACGTATACTGATGCTAGAGTGATCCACTGCCCTTCCAACACCACATTAGCGAACGCATACCTTCCCTCCTTATCTGTGAAGGCGTCCTTCAGTATGGCGTCCCTTCCATCCCTCACTGCTATCAGGACCCCCGATCTTTTTTCTGTTGTATTCGCCTGGGCCCAAATATTAAATCCCCTTACACGGGTTTTCTGTTTGTCCTTTGCTCTGATTTGAGCCAACAAACAAGTTGCCCCCGAGCAGGGCGAGGGTTCCTACTGATGCCGAGGCGTTGCGCCCACAGCTCTCTGCCCTCCATCCTCTCGGGGGGAATTTTTGTGGGGGATCCTAACCCCACATTACCGTCTGTCCTTACCGGATTCCTAGCCGATAGGTCCCTCCCGGGCCGCCGTCTCTGCCTCTCATGCAGCGGTTCTTGTTCTCACCGTCCCCCTTCACTGGTGCCTTGTGTGGCTGCCGTCAGGGTGCCCACGGCGTTCCTTTTCTCTTTCTCCGATCATGGCAGCTTGCTACGGCTTTCTCTTCCCGTGTTTGGCCTTTTTTGTTTGATCGTTTCCCAGCCTTTTGGTTTTCTCCTTCACTCCCCACTAGATTTTGCTTGATCCGCTTCCTCCCCTTTGTCCTGGAGCCCCATTATGTTGATGCCCTCTTCCCATGTGGTTGCTCTTCTCTGTTTCCCCTCCCATGTGAAGGTCAGCCCTAAAGGGAAGGTCCACTTATATCGGATTTCTTTTGCCACCAGTGCCTTGACCAGTGGGGCCATAGCTCTTCTTTTTTGCAATGTGACCAGGGCCAGATCTTGGTAGAGTTGAATTTCTTGTCCGCTCATTCTGGTGTGATCCATTTCTCTGGCCTTCCTCAGTATCTGCTCTTTTTGTGTGTATGAGGAGAGCGCCATCAGAACGTCCCGTGGTCTTTCCCCCGGTGCTCCAGATCTTTTTGGTCCGACCCGGTGGACCCTGTCCACTCCGATGGTATCTGTCTCAGATGCATCTAGAATAACTCTGAACACCTCCTTCACAGCTGTCATAAGGTCTTTGTCCAGTACTGTTTCCGCCATGTTTTTGATCCAAATGTTAGATCGTCTGGAGCGGTTCTCCAAATCCTCACATTGTATCTCCAGGTTATGGGTGAGTCTCACCAAGTGTTCCTGAGTTTCGCTAGCCTGTTGCGTTTCCTCCTCGACCCCCTGGACCGTTCTTTCCAATATGTCTGTTCTCTCCTCCAGTTTAGCCACGTCGACCCTGAGGTCCTGAACCGCCTGTTTCATGTCGTTTTTCATCATCGTGAACTGCTCCTGTACTGAAGACATGAATTTTTCTTGCAGATCCTGGAACCATGATTGCATGTCATCCCTGGAGGGTGGATGATGGGGGTTCGTCTGTGACATGCCTTCGCCTTCTTGGTTGTCCTGGGGCTTCCCTTTAGCTTGCGACGTAGTGTCCGATGACCACAATTGTAGGATGTTTGCGTCTTGCCTTGAGGACTGCGGGGTCTGTTGAGAAGCGTTATTTTTGCTTTTTGCCCTTGACATGTTCCGTTTGATTTCCTGGGGTGTGCGAGGGCTCTGTTTTACCCCTGTGAGCTGAGGGATGTGCCTCCTGAAATTCTCTTGGAGTCGTCGTCTTGGATCGCCCAGAGTCGCACCCGTTCGTAGAGTCCGTGACGGTTAGGGCCTACTTGGGTGGGCCCTTTCCTGTTTGAATGAGTTTCCCTTCCAGGTCAGGGTTTCCTAACTAGGTAGCGGGGGCACCCCGTGCAAGTCACGTCTTTCCGGTGGGCTCTCCCTTCTCCCAATTGCGGTGTCCACTCTGCCCTCTGGTTGTGTCCCCTTGGGCACCTTTACTGCAGCCGGTGGGCTCCTCCTCTTTGCCCCGCTACAGATTACCGTCTCGGTGCCCCTTCCTTATGGGATATATATCGCTCCGGTTGTGGAATATGGGGAAGCCAGGGGAGATCGCTTGACTCAGGCCCTGTTCCCCCTCAGCTGCTCCACTCCGCTCACCTCAAGGGGGCTATTTCAAACCGGGGGTTCGTCTCTCCGACATTGCTGCAATCATTGGTGCCCTCACTTCCCTCGGTGAGAGCGTGGGCATTCGCGGCCCCACGTTCCTTGGGCTTCTCATGTGTTACGCCACCATTTGCTGTGCAGGGGGCCCAGCGCCCTGAGTGTCCAGGCACCGGGCGTCTTCGATGGGGGATGTGGGAGGGGCCAGTACGCCCGCTCCACCGCCTTCGGGCTTAGCCACTTACGATCTGATTCCTTTGGGCAGGGATGCCTTGGCGGAGCGCCGGTGGGGGAAATTCGCCCCTGTCACTGCGACTCCTTTTTCCTAGCCTTCTGTACGCGGTGTGCCCACCTGATCCACTCCGGTGTAGTTGCCGGCATGGCGGCAGGGATCTCCCGATGGGGGAGGGGTGGTCGCTGCTGCTCTCGCTTCCCCTGCGTTCACAGCGCCCCACTGGTCGTACTGCCGGACCGGAGACCTCGGGAGGCGTGGGGGGGTGATCCGCTCACCGACCGTGCATATTCTGCTGCAATAATGTGCTTATTTCGGCAGCCCGGGGAGAGCGCAGCTTAGATGCGGCTCGTCACCCCGGCAGCCATCTTGGAATCTTGAAGTATGTTTTAATTGAGGGAATGCTTGAAATAGTTAGATACATGTTGGCGGACTGTAACTACATTAGAGGTGAGAAGATGTTTTGTCATATAAGAATTCAGATAGCGTATTGTAAGTGCTTTGCATTGAAGGGTGTTTTTGAAGTAGTTATATACCTGTTGGCATATTCTAGTTACATTGACTTTGCAAAGTGCTTTTGCAGTATTATAGATGTAGTTAGATGCCTGGTGGTGTATTCTAACTGTTAATTGTGCTACCGTTTAGTGATGAAATTTGGGTTGAAGGAATATTAAGTAGGCATTTGTTAAATGTGCTGGTAACCTATGTTTTGGGCTAACAGAGATATCATTACATTAAACCAATGACTTTTTTTCACATATGCAGTATAGAGCCCTGAAGTAGTTGTGGCACCAGTGCGGTATATTATACCTACTGTTGTGAAGGTTTTCTTTCCAAGTGATACTTGGTTGTGTACAAAGCCTGTAAGTTTACAGTTATTTTTGCTACCAACTGCACTGTACCTTCGAAGCATTAGTCTGACATACAAGCTATGTGAGTTTATTAGCATACTGGAATGATTGTCTGAATTGCAAAAATGGCAAAATACGCCATGATTTGCACTCTGCAGAAGCCAGTGAAATGGAATGGATTCACTATTTGGTATGGCTGCATAAATAAATCATTCATTAGGGATGTGGTCTTGTGAAACATGGTTGTATAGAGTAGAGAGTCCAAGTATGTTTCCATGTGTATGAAATTTGGAAGATTTAATTTATAGGGATGTTTTTGGTTTCCAGTACTTGTAGTAAGTACATTAGAAATTCTTGTGAATCTTCCTGTTTCTTTATGGTACGTTTTTGCAGACTGGTCTAGGGAAGCCAAAGCAACATTTGATGTAGTATTTCCCTTTGTTTTTATATCTATGTCGGCAGTTTTTGCCACGTTTATGTTTTTGGAAGCGTAACACCTGTGTATGTAGGTCACTTTTTGTGGTTTCTGAAGGGATGTCGAGGGTAATGTATTTTTGCAATGAATTGTAAAATAGTGGCGTCATAATCATGTTCACATTTTGGAGCTACTTTTATCCACAGGAGCATGTGAATGTGTGGAGCTCCCCTGAATAGATATTCTCTTCTCCAAAAGAAGTGTTAAAATTCTCCAAGCAGAGGGGTAGTTTTATTGCAGATAAAATGCAGCATGGCTATGAAGCGATGGTGAAAGTACCTTGATACATTTACAGGTTAAGAGAACAGATTTCTCCTGGTGTTTTTCTGTCTATTCCATCTTTATTTTGCTTTGCAGTGCATAATAGCAGGCATACGACGGTACATGTAGATGTAATTATTTAAATCACAAGCGGAGTCGAAACGTTAGGCGGCATCTTGAGCGAGATGGTGCATGCAAGGTGGCGATAAACAATTTGTAAAATGCATGTTTAGAGTGACTTAGATGCATTCATACATAGTAATTAACAACCACATCAGTGCGAAGAGACCTTGGTACTGCTCCAGTTTGCAAGACTCTCTGGCATGGGCTCTGTATGCCATGTAGGTGGCATGGTCCCATTGTCTTCTGTATGTGTTTTCCCCATTTCCCCATATCAGGGTTCTGGGTTGAACTCATGCAGGTGTAGAGGGAGGGGGTCACACGATCATAGTAGTGCCATATTGTGAATGGATATTCTGGTTCTTGTTACTGAATAAACTGGCCCAGGAACCAGTGTGGTTCTCACATTTGATCCATGTCTGCTGGAATGTCCTCCTCTAGACTGAGTATATCTCTTGAGGATGTGCTTCTTGTTCTGTAGGTTGAAAGGGAGGGTTTACAAAAGAAAAACGTATCCAAGATCTAGCCATAGCTATCCAGAACTCCAGGCACCCCTCCACACAGCAATCATACTTTCGGCACTGTCAGTTTTCCATTCTTGTTGTCAACGGAAGGCTAAGTGTAGGTTGAAAGAGGATCCATTTCAGGTTCTGTCTTTTCCGAATGAGGGTTTCCTAATGGGGTTGTAAGGGGCTATCCTTAAAGTCCAGTGGGAGCACATTCAGGCATTCAGGGAGCCCTTGAGTGACCTTTCCCCAATCGGTTTATATGCCATCTGGCGGCTTCATAGATTTGACCTTCTCAAGCCTCCAGTTAAGATGACTATGCCCACATGCGATCTCCTGATTGTTCTCACAACTCTCCAGGGTGCTTGATCGCCATTACCTTTGCTAGCTATTTGGGCGAACAGCGATGTCTGTTGGCTTACAGCCTTATTTGCAGGTTCTTCCAGGTAGGCTGCTTCCATGCTTCGGGTTTTCTTTTCTCCATAAGGTTCTCTTGGCCTTTCATGCGAACCACGAAATTCTGTCACCCTGTATTCTTTCCTAATCCATCATCAGGTAAGACTCCTGTCTAAATGAATTCAATGTTTGCAGGGCGGTTCTCATTTATTTGAGAAATGTTTCCCCTTTTCATAAGCATGACTCGCTTATGGTGACCTTTGGCATGGCAGGTAGAGGGGCATGCCAAGCTACTGCTATATGAAGCAGATGGGTCAGAGCAGTCATCAATGAAGCATACCCTAAGTCTGGGGAGACACTTCACGCCTTGGTGCAAGTTAGGTCTTCCAGGGGTATGGCGGTATACTGGGTGGAGGCTAGGGGAATCCCTTTGTAGGATATCTGTATAACAGCCACCTGGGCATCTGTGCACACCTTTGTGGCTTATTACTGCCTACACATTAGCAGGCACTGTGGGCCTTCTATCAGGGACAGAGTTATAGTGGCAGCACTTTAGGTACCTGCAAGAAGAGAGTGAGATTGCATTTCCTCTATTATTTACAGGATTTGCACATAAAAATGATATTGCAGTAAACCCTGTCCATCATGTGCTGTTTTTCCTCTTCTCGAGCTTCAATATCTATCAGACTAAATGGCTCATTGCAAGTTGCTTTGGTATACGTTACTTGTTTTGGAAAGTTACAAGGAAGAGGAACGAGGAGGTGATACCCTGATTACAGGGAATAATATAGCCTTGTAGACTGATGGAGGGTTTGTTATCATGGGATAATGACCCACCACCAAGTTATGGCCCGAGGTGAAGCTGAGGACCATCAGTTGAAGAAGGGACATTTTCCCAAGCGATAATGACCCCTCCTGAGGTCTACAAGGCACATGGTGGTAGTAGAAAGAGTTTTTGTGGTGAAGAAAACCATGCTGCTTTAAGAATGAGTAAATGGACAAAGTCAGTTGGAAAATTACATGTTGTTTTATTCTATAGTATTGAAAATACATGATTGTCTTCATAAGTGAAGCATTTTAATTGCAAATTTATTTGTAAGAAGGTGGCATCATTTTCCCATGCTTCTCTTTCTCTTTCATGTGTTCAATAGCATGTTGCAGCGAAAAGAAGGTCCTCCCAGAGAGGAATTGTCTTGTTGAAACAAAATTTTGCCTGGAATTTGCATTGTTGTTTGCCAGTCTGGTTCGGAAGACATAATGCAGTCAATATCAGTAGTTATTGACTGCACTCTAACTATTCTGATTGGCTGAGAGAAGGTCAATAACGATTTCCATGTTTTAATATTCATTACACCAAGTCCCACTCTGCATCGTCACTTTCATCTCCTGCCCCTCCCCCGAAGATAATGGGGTCAATGAACAGCACGTTGGTGATCTTGGGCAATAACAGGCTGGTGCCGGGATCAGTGGCGTTATTTGTGATTTAACAGGCGGAGGAGAGGGGTGGGACCATAAATTCAAAAGAAAAACAAATGCTTGTCTGTTGAGGATGCAGGTATCCTTCACTTTGTTAGGAAGGTGATGGGGACGAGAAGGCTTCGGTGAAATGAAGATTACCCCGGTAATCAGGGCATTATACAACATGTACTACACACCAGTGCAAATGATTTGCATAGCAACTGCCAGTGCTGACTTGGGCAGGATTTCCCTAGATGCGGAAAGTCAATGGGCCTCATTACGAGTAGGGCAGTAAGGGATACCGGGCACCGGTAACGAGACCAGTGCCGGTATTCTCTTACCGCCCTACTATGAGGTCCCTTAGTGGGTCCCTTCCTTAACGCCTGGTCTGACCAGCTGTTAAGGGCGGGATCCGTTAAGGGACCTGGGCGAAAATAACGGGCTTGGCATATGCCGGCCCATTATTTGCACCCTGCCCATTCCCATTGAGCCCTATGGGGGCTCAAATGGGAATGGGGAATGGTTTGGTAAATGGGGACTTACCGGTCCCTCCAAGGTCGAAATGGACCGGTAAGTACCCATTGTACCAAACCAGAGTCGGTACCGGTATGGGAGGCAGTCATGGAACAAATAGCGCCATGACTACCACCATACTCGGAATGCGGCCCAATGTTGTCTTCCCGACCCTGAATTCAAGCAAATTAAAAAGCCATGCCCGAGCTGCAGAAATGAAAAGTCTATTCGCAAGCCACCATGTGCCTACAGTGATTAGCTGTTCCCAGCACACGTAGATGAACGTCTGAGTAGCTCAGAAAAGCTCTACTTTGTTTATTTCTTTGTTTGGAATGTAACCTTAGTAACATGCAATTTTCTCTTAGATGGGTGCCGGCAAAGCATTGGGTGGTTCATTGGAAGACATGTTTGTCCCTTACGAGGAGTGCATTTACATGTGCTGGCAAATAATGGACATACTGTTTTTCTTTCACTGTGTTTCTTTCAATTTTGATGTGTAAAAATCAGCTTACTTTTGATTATGCTCATATTACTTGGTAATTAGTTGGTAATTCTAGGCTTCCATTCAGGATTGGGAAAACTGAGCTACAATGATAACTTTTTTGCTCAACGTTTTACTATAACAAACAATACATCGCCCCATTCATAATCTGACATCGTAAGCCAGATCTATAAAACTTTCATCTTTGGCTCTTTTTACACTTTTTATCACTTGCTTGACTACCCTATTGCCTGCCCTCATCAATGTGCACATCACAGATTTTTGCAGAGTATTTTGTATGCCCTTTAAAACACGGGGAACTACTCACAATGTATGAATTTAAATTGCATAATGGTGTACATCGAAAATCAACATAGATATCATTGCATTGTTTTCTATCTTTTCTTTACTTTTATTTTGTTTTGTAGTAATTGTACACTGTTGCAAAAGGAATTCAAAATTTTAGCCTGGAAATGCTAAGAGTACTGTAAAATAGTTGTCCCTGATGATTTGACATTCGAAAGAACAAGCCCGTTCTGTGAGATTAGAATGAGCAATGTAAAATAACTCAGAATAAGTTTAATTACATTAAACAATGTTAACAATTGGGCATTATTGCCAGTGGAAAAAACAAGTAATTAGAGTGTGAGGTACCTTGTGTTCAACATACAAAATAAACAAGGACTTCAATCACAGACACCAGCTTGAGTAAAGTTTACCGTAGCATTACACAGCTCAATTCCTAAATATTTTGAGATATTAACATCAATAAGTGAAGTTAAGAAGTCTGCTACTGTCTGCATGTGGGATACATAAACATAGGATGAGATGAATGCAATTGGCATGTCAATAACATGTTGGGTTCCGAATTCGGGTTGCTCACAGTTGAGAGACTTCTCCTTCGCACATTTTACAAAGCTGACTGAAAATCTTTGCCAAATTAAAAAAATTGCAGAAGAGCTTTTTTTTTTCAAACAATGCGTAAAAAAGTATATAGTATATAAAAAGTATATAAAGTATAGTCATATAAAATGTCACAATTCTTAGTTTACTAATGGCATGGACGTGAGTATCATATTCTCTTGTTTTTAATATCAATAAGAAATCCAAGAATGAATAGTATCACAACACAATTACAAATCCCATAACTCCACACTGTTGAGTCATTTTGAGACCTCCGATCAGGTGATAGCCAGGTCTTCATTGGTGTCTTCATTCTCCAACAGAGGCTTTTTTTCAACTGTTTGCCAAATCCCCAAACCCAAGTTCATCCATATAATAACAAACATCATGTGGCTGACATCCACAATTAAGTAGAGAACCATAATCCCCAAGGAAGACCCTCAGTAAAAGGGCTGACTTCCCTGGAATCCATCTGATGCTGCAAAATTGAATAGGCAGATCAAAGATTGATCATCCTTAATGGGATAATGCACACCTTGGTGCCAATAATATACTATGACTCTCCATTGTAATCTAGGAATAATCAACATGTTATGGCATGGCATGACATATTCCTATTATGTACATTCAATGCCTCCTTAAAACTGCCTGAGAACCATGAACAGTAGGTTTGCAGTAAAACATTTGGAAAGTGCCAGCACTTGACCAGTCAGATGACCTTAGAATGTCTTTGAGCCTGCCCTTGGACCAAAGGGCCTCAGATGCCATGGTCCCCGAAGCAGAGTGAGACTGAAAATAGAAATTTCAATATCTACCTAGGACATGTGCCAGTGAACCCAAATAGCCTGGGTCAGAGAAGAGATGGAATGAAAAGGCTTCCTCAAAGAAACTAACAAATGGTCTGTAGACATTTTTTCAGATTGGCTGTAGGTTTCTCATAAGCCTGTAAACAGTGCACTAAATGTTGTTTTGGGAAATCAGATTCTGGATCCATCTTAGTCCTGAGACGTTAATCGAAAGTAGACCTCTGCATGAGCGAATAGCCTTCTGGAAAGGTCAAAAGCCCTTACACCCACAATAGTCCCGAAAGAGACAAGGCACATAAGCATGACCAATTAAGTAGAAACTGCCTCGAGCAGGGGTCTGCAACCTTTGACTGTCCAGATGTTTTAGTTTATAACTTCAATGAGCACTCCCCAGCATAGTCAATGGTGAGGGATCATGTGAGTTGTGGTACAAAACATCTGCAGAGCTGCAGGTTGCAGACCTCTTTAGGTCCTTATTAGGGCCTTATTAACCACACAAGACCTGAACATGGACAATAGTAATCATCTTTCTGAAAATATTCATATTTGGCAAATGCTTGCCTGACTTCTTAATGCCCTTAAATCGTCTACAGATAAAATGATGCTCCCCACCTGAAAGGCCATTACTAAGAGCATGTCTGAAATAAATTGCAGACCTGTATATATTCACTATATGGTGGGACTACTTTAGAGTAATATCAGTTAAAATGTTTAACACCTGAGTTACTCTCGTCTGAAAGGAATGCAAGCTCCTTCTTAAACACCAATGATAAAATAGCTAAAGAACAATATTGACTGTAAAGGGAACATTGACGCTTTTCAGCCAGTGCATGCATTTACCAATATAAAATAAATTCAAAAATACTTAATTTTCTCCAATATCCAAACAAGTATGGCATCTGAGAAATTCTCGGAACAACATATATTTAAAAACAAACATCCATTTTATTTTGCTCCCCGTATATTGTGGGGCTGGAAATACATTGGCTATGCATAATTTATTTAAATGTATACAATGGCCTGCTAAAATATAACTTGCACAGGTTTGAATTCAAGCAAAAACGAGATTTTTCACTTCACTCCTAATACACATGCACACATGTGTGCAGTCTTCTCAGAATATGTATGTGCAGCTTCTAAAGAACAAGTGTAGATAACTTTCAATGTGTATGTGGATGCATGTGTTGCTTTAAATGCACATGTGTGGTGAACTACTGGCAATCTATTCCGATTGATTTTTCCATTAACTCAACAAGTTTGGGCTGGAGATGTAATCTTCCCCAGTAAAATGTAGAATGTTAAAACATCCTTTCCTTGTCACATTACACCTTCGTCTGTTTGTGCATTCAAAGATAAGGGACTACCATAGTTTAACTCTAGGCACTATTTCCTAAGAATAAGATGACTTCTCTATGCTTTTTAATTTTTTATAAACATAGTACTTATGACTAGACTCGCCCCAGTATGCAAATTTTGCATATTATCACAATAGGTGGTAGTATATTGTGAATAACCTATGACCTGTGCAAACCTCTATCTGCATGAGCCAAGGATTCTATTTCCCCAGGCATCTCTGTTCAGTGGTAATCAGCAAATCTTACATGTTCATCTCCCCATACTAATTAATGATCTCTCTCCTATTCTGTGTACATGCAGTTACATATCTTTGACTCCTTGTCTGAGCATGTGACAGAGAATTGGCTAACCTATACCATAATCTGCCAAGTGACAGGTAAATTAACTCTTAATGTTAAAATAGCAATTTCGTTTGTGTGGCCTAACTTTTGATTTAAATGTGTGAGATGAATAAAATCATTATCATTGCATTCTGTAGATCAGTGCACAGAATCGCATGCACAAAAGATCTCTGTCTGATAAATATTCCCAATTATCTCCTAATGTTTCCATGATACCCAAAAATGATTTTATGTGTGGCGAAAAGACATATTTCTTAGCTACACTCTGCATCAAATGTTGTCTTGAGCTGACTTTTCATCAAAAATATTTTATTAAAATTGTACACACAGGACTTTTCTTCAATGTGTAAATGAAGAAGTTGCTGACTTTGGCCAGAAGAGGTCACCAGTGATAGATTGGTAATTGCCTATTTTGCTGACATAGAAAACTAACATGCCTGTAAATTGCAATGCTGTCATGGTTTGTCTTGTGACTTTTATTAGGCTAATAAAGAGTGTTGGTCACCATGGGGCAGGCTTGCTATTACGATAACCGCGAAAGCATTGCAAGCCTGCCGATCCAGATTCTTAAAATAACATTTTTGTCTGCTTGGTACACTATCTGAGAGGAGGCAAATCTGGACAAACCCTCTATTAAGATGCATTTCCTGCTGCGCCCTGCGCCCTGCTAGGGGCTAAGTTGAGCACCTTACCGTGGTTTCAAACACCTACCACTGAATTATTTTGAACACGGCTCAGCCTTTCACTTAAAATTTATAACATGTAAGTGGTCAGGCAAATCAAATTCGGGTGACAGCAATTTGCTGGTGTGAAGAGTAAGAAATATTGCCACACTTTGTGCTGTTCTGCACTATCTACAATGACATCCAGAGAAAATACCTATTAAATGTTCTTAGGTCCAGTGGGTTATGACATTGGAGACTGGCATTTCTGTCATTACTGTCCCTCTAGAAAATAGGAGTTGCCTTTGCCCTTATCTGCTTCCTGACAGCTGCATGGCACCAAATAACAAGATTGTGCCATGAGACATATATGCAGTTACGTGCCATGTACACAATGTGTTTTCCTCTATTCTTAAACCTACTGTCCTGTTTTATATTTCCATTGTGAGAATATGAACTTGATTCAAACCTGATTTTACTGCTCAATGTGATATGCACTGTTTTTATCTGTTTATTGTATTATGTGATTCATTGTTTATTATGTGTTGCTTGATGGATATTTGTAATTTGAATGAAAATACTTGAACTGGAACTTGAACCATTAAGATACTGGGTTTAGAGATACTGGAAGGGTCCATGTCTGCACCTTTATGTGGAAACCTAGACAAAAATCCCCAAAACTCTTGGGCATGTCTGACAGGAAGTGAAATTGAGTTCCCCTAACTTGTTGATGTATCTGACTGACGTTAGGTTGTTTAGCAAAAGGTGCACTATTCAAGTGGAAACCCAATATGCAAAGCACCTGACCACAAAAAAATCTGCAAGCAAATGTAAACTTGTGATCTGCAAGATGACCCTTGAAACCACCATCACTCCCAGTACATGCCAAGTGCCCCACACCTGCTTGCTTGCATCTAATTCTAATTGAGGGTCAAATATTAGTGAAAGGTCAAACACTAGAGAAACTTTTCTCTTGCTTCTGCAGAAAGCAAAACCCGCCCCATACTAACATGAGGGCCAGCATCTTAAGTCTCTTCAGGCCCCAGCAATGAAGAGTCCCCAGAAGTGGAGGGAGGTCCTAAAATCATGACCAAAAGACACAGGGAGGTCCCTGCCAGTGGTAGAGCTCACTTTATATCTTACCTGGTGGACACCAACTTGCTTTTCAGCAGATTGTGAGAGGATGCCACAGAATCTACCATAAAGTCCAAGAATTAAATGTATCTGTCCAGATGTATGGCTGATTCATTTCTGTTTATGATGATCCCAAGACATTGCAATGTGCTGATACTAAACTGAGCATGGGTCAGTTTGACCTGAGCAGGTCCACCAATGAAGAGAATATCATTCAGGCAGATCAACAGGCTGATCCCCATAACCTGAGATAAACCACATCTGATCGTAGTATCTTCTTAAAGCACCGAGGCGCACAGGAGAGGCCAAACATAAGGGTCACAAATTGGTATTCAGTCCTCACCAAATACATTTTAAAAAGCATCTATGAGGGATGGTTATTGGGATCGAGAAATAATCATCCTTGAGTTCTGTTCGAACAAGCCAATATCCTGGTCTCAACACATTGTTCAACAAGTCAATCATATCCTTCTTGAAGTGACAATAAATCAGAAAGCTGTTCAACTCCGGCAAGTTGATCATCATATTGGACTGCTTTTCCTTCTTCATGAACAGAAACATGTTTCTTAGGAAACATTTGTGGTATCTGATAACTTTTCCCACTGTCCTCTTCAGGAGAGGTTTCAGGACCTCTCGGGGAAATAACTGGTAATTCTCTTTTGAGGAGAAAGCCACCCCCTTGAAATCCCGTTGGACCATCATTTCAACAAATTCCAATCTGAATCCAAGAATCATATGGAATACCACATGGGTCCTGAGAAACATGTCCCAGCTTGTCAAAAACACCCCCCTACAGAGCCTTTCGGAACCACACAGAGTGGAATCCTGCTTGAATCCAGCTCCACACATGGTGCCAGTCAAACCTACTTACTGCCCTCATTGGGACCTATAATGGAAGAATGATTATCTGGGATGCTTGCTGGCAGGGGTAAGGGGCATGTCCATGGAGGCAGATAAGTTCACAAATGTTCTAAGTTCCTTAATGAACCCATCACTAAAAATAAGGCTACCTATATTTTCCTACCCCATGGATTCTTCCAAGCCCCCAGCTAAGGGTTGATCTTAGAAGGATGTTTGTCTCCTGCATCATAGCCACGTTGGTATCCCCAACGCAGGGCTCTCTGGGTATAACGGAGCACACATAGGCTTAGCCTCTGCTGTTTGATCCAAAATCTTCATCAAAGGCCCGGAGATGTTGACTAGCTTGTCCTGGCAAGCTTTTCAACTCTGCCTACACCCTTGGTGATATCCTTCCCACACATGGAAAAGAAAATGTCTATCTTGCAGTCCCAGCATGTGTTTTCATAGGTCCTCTCAGATAAAGAAGGTCTGGGACACTCTGCCCTCATTTAACTATGGGCTGAGGAGTCAAATCTCTCATGCAAAAAGGTCTAAGCTTAATCCCACACTCTGCATGAATCAGCCCATTCCCGATATTTGGGTCGTGCAATAAAGTCAATTTGAAAAATAGGGTCTCCTGGAGGATTCTGGAGACCAGAAGACCCTTCCCTGATCTATTAATGGCTCCAGGGAAACAAACCCCCTCATCTAAAAATATAGTATCAGATTCCAAATGATTCAGTGGTGGGTCTTGAGACACCATGAGCTTTGCTCTCTTCGCCTTCTTTTGTCCATCCTCAAGGCCAAAGTGTCTTTTGAGTACCTAAAACAACTGTACCAAAGACGGCCCCAACAGTATCAAAGCCCTGGCTTCCCAGGCTGAGAACAATCAGAGCATTCAAACTCCATGCTGGCTCTTTCCCCGTTTTTATCTGTGGACCCTATGCCCAAATCAACTCTAACTCCTACGGTATTAGTATTGTTCTGATTCCTCTGAGTAAACACCTGTGTGACTGATTCCAAGAATAGGACAGGACAGATATCTTTGAGTCACGAGTCCTAGCCACTGCATAGGTCAAGCACATATTAATATGTGAACAAATGTCTACTGCCATGCTTGTGGCTCAGGGTGTGCCACCTGCTTTTCAGTCTGAGATTGTTGCTTTGCCATTCTAGCTTTAAAGAAAAGGGAATTCAAGATGAAGTGTCTGATGCAAGTGATGAACGCACATTGCGCAAGGGACTTTCCTTTAGCCGTGCGTTCTATTTAGTGAATGTACGTTCATCCACTGTCATACCCATTGTGATTCTGACGTGTTGGAGGTACACAAGTCCTGGTACCAGCTGATAAAGTGATGTTTGCTCAAATTAGGATAACATTAAGAAAAGGAACACAAGCGTTCCTTGATCTTCTTACTGTAATTGTAGAGTGAAATAGGATTAACTGGCAAGAAAATCAATGTACTTTGACCTTGAAGAAGTAAGAACAAGAGGACGTTGGGGGTCGCAGATAATAATGAAGGACCGGATACCACTCGATTGGGTGGCTCTCTGAGACTCTAGCGAATACATTTACATGACATGTAGTTATGTTTGGTTATATGTTGTTGTTATCTTCGAGCTGTAAGTTTGCATGATAGGATGCCCCCAAGCCATGCCAGATAATCTGAAAAGAAATAAAGGTAAAACGTTTAACTGAACTTCACAACTTGGAATAATTGTGGAAAGTTGGGAAAGTTGCACAACACGGAAGGCTGAATGTAACCCTCTCACATCCCTAGTTTTCATCTTTATGCGTAATGACCTCAATGAAGTCTTCAACAGATGATTGTGCTTTGATTGTGGACATGAAGATTTCGTTTTAGGCAACTTGCTAATTAATGGTTCTAAGCTATGCATGTGAAGACTAATGGATGCACGTCGGAGGTGGCCGAGTTAGACGGTGCAGCCTGACGTCTATTCTGTTGGTGTAGGGTGCTTTCCTCTAATCAACACAGAAGAAGAATAGAGAGTACAGTAGCTGGGGCAGCGAAGACCACAGCGAGGACCGCAGCTACGGGGGGAGCCCAACTGCGAAGACCACAGCTGTGCTTATACTGCTTATAACGCCTCAGTGAGCTCTATTTCTTTGTTGCCTTGAGGCCCAGCCCATTGCTTGATAACCCCCCAGCCCTGCAGTTCTCTTTCACCATTGTTCGTCTGGTCAGCGGATGGTGGTCTGCTACCGGGATTGGAATATAGACCCCTGGGTATCCCCGAGCACCATTTAGCTATCTGCTTAAATGATTTAGCTGGCACTGTGCGGATAAGCTGCTAACGCTGTTCATGCTTTTTTTAGGTGCTTAACTGTGGCTTGGCTCTGGCGCTGAGCAGTTCTGCGGTTTTGTCACTTCTTGAGCCATGCCAGGTACGAGGCTGCAGTCATTGTCAGGTATGAACAAGGGTACAGACCTGCCTACTGAAAGGGAAACTGGCCCTATCCATAGGTTGGGTCCTTCTAGCACATTATCCATCGCCATGAGTAGGGAGATTCAGCCTCTACACTTGTCACTATGACACCACTCTGGAATAGCAACCACCTATCTGATGTCCTAGCATTTAGTGCTAAACGAAGATTGAAGCTACAACAAGAACAGCTTGCCTGCTCTAAACTCTTGCTTAGTAGCAAAGAGCTTCAGAATTACCTCAATCTCGAAGTCAATGTTGCTGATCCTCAGTTACCAATTTCCATGCACTTGCAGCCAATGACAGCTAACCCTCAAGTCAGTAAAGGTGGGATAAACGGTGTGATGACAAGAATAAGGAAGGTGGTTCTTCAGAGAGATACTTATTGGAGGGAGCCATTTCTGGGCTAACTCAGCCAAAATCAATAGGGGAACAGCTTGGACAAAATGCAATGGTAAATATGGACAGGGGGTGGGCGGATTCCAAGATTCCAGACCCCTGGCAAATCTGTCTAGAGCAATTGTTGCGGGACCTTGTGGCTTGTTCAATAAATTAGGGATTTTCAGAGATGGGTGGCATCCGTAGGTTCCAACATGCTCACCACATCACTGCCCAACTTGAAGAAGCCTAATCGTGCTGAAACTGAGAAAATTGAACATCACTCACAAACTTCCCCTACCAGGAATGGTTGTCATCAGGGCTGCCAAGTAGACCTCATAGAGTCTCGTTATGCAGGTGTGTCCTATCAGGCGAAGATCGTCACTACAGCTCCTGCTCGGGTGGATAATGTTCCCCGAGAGGTTACTACA
This sequence comes from Ambystoma mexicanum, assembly GCF_040938575.1. NCBI lineage: Eukaryota > Metazoa > Chordata > Amphibia > Caudata > Ambystomatidae > Ambystoma > Ambystoma mexicanum. The sequence continues at coordinate 699,263,724 of NC_090928.1, read as the reverse complement.
CAGCCTACTAAGTTAGTTTCTCTGGTTGCCCTTCCATCCCGCGAGGATATTCGACAAAGAAAATCCAAAATGGCTAATATTGAGGACCCCAGTCTAAGGAGTTTTGCTCTGGACCCTAAAAATCTTATCATCACCAATGTTGCCAAGCCAAGCCAATTTGAATCCAGGGAGGCCCCGTAAAACACATTTTTGGCGTGGTTTAATTCTTCACTGGGCCCTAATTGTGTGAGAAGGCAAGATCTAAAAGTCCTTCGTAGAACTCAAATTGATAAGTGGAGTCCTACAGACAATACTGATTGTATCATTGTGGGATGTGGGTCCTGTAGCCTTCCTTTGTACTTGAACAGAATTCTAATCCCACAGCATATGTGCTCGTCTACCAACCTCAGATTGGTACTGAATCAATAGTTTTACAAAGGTAGCGGGCGCCCCTCTCTCGCAAGAACAGACATGATAACCTGTTCAGTGGTTATTAACCACTTGAGAGTTCGCAGCCACTGCTTTTACTCACTGTGCCTTTCACAGATGGGTAATTTCCATTTGCATATCAGTCTTTGTCCTGCCCAGGGGCAGTCCAGCACCGAAATACAATGGCAATTCCAATCTGAACGAGAGTACCACCAGCAACCCCATACACGTGTTTCACCCTTGTTGGGGATCATCAGTGAGGTGAAGCTGATGCCTCTCTAAGCACAGTGAGAGGGAGACCACGTCTGGTTGCCCCCAGGAGACCTAGGGTTACCAATCCCAGGTTCCTTAAAAAATAGTTTTACAAAGGTAGCGGGCGCCCCTCTCTCGCAAGAACAGACATGATAACCTGTTCAGTGGTTATTAACCACTTGAGAGTTCGCAGCCACTGCTTTTACTCACTGTGCCTTTCACAGATGGGTAATTTCCATTTGCATATCAGTCTTTGTCCTGCCCAGGGGCAGTCCAGCACCGAAATACAATGGCAATTCCAATCTGAACGAGAGTATCACCAGCAACCCCATACACGTGTTTCACCCTTGTTGGGGATCATCAGTGAGGTGAAGCTGATGCCTCTCTAAGCACAGTGAGAGGGAGACCACGTCTGGTTGCCCCCAGGAGACCTAGGGTTACCAATCCCAGGTTCCTTAAAAAATAGTTTTACAAAGGTAGCGGGCGCCCCTCTCTCGCAAGAACAGACATGATAACCTGTTCAGTGGTTATTAACCACTTGAGAGTTCGCAGCCACTGCTTTTACTCACTGTGCCTTTCACAGATGGGTAATTTCCATTTGCATATCAGTCTTTGTCCTGCCCAGGGGCAGTCCAGCACCGAAATACAATGGCAATTCCAATCTGAACGAGAGTACCACCAGCAACCCCATACACGTGTTTCACCCTTGTTGGGGATCATCAGTGAGGTGAAGCTGATGCCTCTCTAAGCACAGTGAGAGGGAGACCACGTCTGGTTGCCCCCAGGAGACCTAGGGTTACCAATCCCAGGTTCCTTAAAAAATAGTTTTACAAAGGTAGCGGGCGCCCCTCTCTCGCAAGAACAGACATGATAACCTGTTCAGTGGTTATTAACCACTTGAGAGTTCGCAGCCACTGCTTTTACTCACTGTGCCTTTCACAGATGGGTAATTTCCATTTGCATATCAGTCTTTGTCCTGCCCAGGGGCAGTCCAGCACCGAAATACAATGGCAATTCCAATCTGAACGAGAGTACCACCAGCAACCCCATACACGTGTTTCACCCTTGTTGGGGATCATCAGTGAGGTGAAGCTGATGCCTCTCTAAGCACAGTGAGAGGGAGACCACGTCTGGTTGCCCCCAGGAGACCTAGGGTTACCAATCCCAGGTTCCTTAAAAAATAGTTTTACAAAGGTAGCGGGCGCCCCTCTCTCGCAAGAACAGACATGATAACCTGTTCAGTGGTTATTAACCACTTGAGAGTTCGCAGCCACTGCTTTTACTCACTGTGCCTTTCACAGATGGGTAATTTCCATTTGCATATCAGTCTTTGTCCTGCCCAGGGGCAGTCCAGCACCGAAATACAATGGCAATTCCAATCTGAACGAGAGTACCACCAGCAACCCCATACACGTGTTTCACCCTTGTTGGGGATCATCAGTGAGGTGAAGCTGATGCCTCTCTAAGCACAGTGAGAGGGAGACCACGTCTGGTTGCCCCCAGGAGACCTAGGGTTACCAATCCCAGGTTCCTTAAAAAATAGTTTTACAAAGGTAGCGGGCGCCCCTCTCTCGCAAGAACAGACATGATAACCTGTTCAGTGGTTATTAACCACTTGAGAGTTCGCAGCCACTGCTTTTACTCACTGTGCCTTTCACAGATGGGTAATTTCCATTTGCATATCAGTCTTTGTCCTGCCCAGGGGCAGTCCAGCACCGAAATACAATGGCAATTCCAATCTGAACGAGAGTACCACCAGCAACCCCATACACGTGTTTCACCCTTGTTGGGGATCATCAGTGAGGTGAAGCTGATGCCTCTCTAAGCACAGTGAGAGGGAGACCACGTCTGGTTGCCCCCAGGAGACCTAGGGTTACCAATCCCAGGTTCCTTAAAAAATAGTTTTACAAAGGTAGCGGGCGCCCCTCTCTCGCAAGAACAGACATGATAACCTGTTCAGTGGTTATTAACCACTTGAGAGTTCGCAGCCACTGCTTTTACTCACTGTGCCTTTCACAGATGGGTAATTTCCATTTGCATATCAGTCTTTGTCCTGCCCAGGGGCAGTCCAGCACCGAAATACAATGGCAATTCCAATCTGAACGAGAGTACCACCAGCAACCCCATACACGTGTTTCACCCTTGTTGGGGATCATCAGTGAGGTGAAGCTGATGCCTCTCTAAGCACAGTGAGAGGGAGACCACGTCTGGTTGCCCCCAGGAGACCTAGGGTTACCAATCCCAGGTTCCTTAAAAAATAGTTTTACAAAGGTAGCGGGCGCCCCTCTCTCGCAAGAACAGACATGATAACCTGTTCAGTGGTTATTAACCACTTGAGAGTTCGCAGCCACTGCTTTTACTCACTGTGCCTTTCACAGATGGGTAATTTCCATTTGCATATCAGTCTTTGTCCTGCCCAGGGGCAGTCCAGCACCGAAATACAATGGCAATTCCAATCTGAACGAGAGTACCACCAGCAACCCCATACACGTGTTTCACCCTTGTTGGGGATCATCAGTGAGGTGAAGCTGATGCCTCTCTAAGCACAGTGAGAGGGAGACCACGTCTGGTTGCCCCCAGGAGACCTAGGGTTACCAATCCCAGGTTCCTTAAAAAATAGTTTTACAAAGGTAGCGGGCGCCCCTCTCTCGCAAGAACAGACATGATAACCTGTTCAGTGGTTATTAACCACTTGAGAGTTCGCAGCCACTGCTTTTACTCACTGTGCCTTTCACAGATGGGTAATTTCCATTTGCATATCAGTCTTTGTCCTGCCCAGGGGCAGTCCAGCACCGAAATACAATGGCAATTCCAATCTGAACGAGAGTACCACCAGCAACCCCATACACGTGTTTCACCCTTGTTGGGGATCATCAGTGAGGTGAAGCTGATGCCTCTCTAAGCACAGTGAGAGGGAGACCACGTCTGGTTGCCCCCAGGAGACCTAGGGTTACCAATCCCAGGTTCCTTAAAAAATAGTTTTACAAAGGTAGCGGGCGCCCCTCTCTCGCAAGAACAGACATGATAACCTGTTCAGTGGTTATTAACCACTTGAGAGTTCGCAGCCACTGCTTTTACTCACTGTGCCTTTCACAGCTGATGCCTCTCTAAGCACAGTGAGAGGGAGACCACGCCTGGTTGCCCCCAGGAGACCTAGGGTTACCAATCCCAGGTTCCTTAAAAAATAGTTTTACAAAGGTAGCGGGCGCCCCTCTCTCGCAAGAACAGACATGATAACCTGTTCAGTGGTTATTAACCACTTGAGAGTTCGCAGCCACTGCTTTTACTCACTGTGCCTTTCACAGATGGGTAATTTCCATTTGCATATCAGTCTTTGTCCTGCCCAGGGGCAGTCCAGCACCGAAATACAATGGCAATTCCAATCTGAACGAGAGTACCACCAGCAACCCCATACACGTGTTTCACCCTTGTTGGGGATCATCAGTGAGGTGAAGCTGATGCCTCTCTAAGCACAGTGAGAGGGAGACCACGTCTGGTTGCCCCCAGGAGACCTAGGGTTACCAATCCCATTGGTACTGAATCAACCAGCCAAATTATTTTAGCTCTTATAACAGTTCCTCTCTTACCATTGGCTTTGTCTCTTTTCAATTGCCTCGTTTTGCAGCTCCTGTTCCTATCCAATTTGGTTACTGTTATTGATTTGATTATTAATTTATTTGTTTTGTTTTTTTGCTCAGTTTATTGTGTTTGTTTTGCCGTTTTATTTTTGTCACTTGTATGATTTATGCTATGTGCCATGATGCCTGCAGGCTTATGGCGCTCTATAAGCATACAAATAAAATAAATGGGAATTATAAATATATATGTGCTATCATAATTTGCCCCTATTGGTGGCTGTATAATGGGTAGTGAATTTTATACGTTTTAAAATGTGATATCAAATTTAAAACTCGTCTCAATTCAGCTGAAAGATACCATTAACTCGACATGTCGGTGACATAGTCAGGATCCTCTATTGCCATGTGTTATTAAGTATTTTTTTTAACTCAATGCTTGTGCAACCCCCTCACAACTTTCAGAAGTAGTGAATGCTACCCAACAATGAATATATCCGCCCTAGAGGAGGCTGCTAGGCAAATTCCTTTAATCATTGAGACCTATCAACACATTTGGGCCCAATTCATGGAATATTTTGCACATTTCAAAGTGACTGCCCTGCTGAACGGTGACTTTGCACTGCCTACACACCTGCTTCATGGAAATGTGCAAAGTGTATTTTTGCAGTGCAAAGTTCATGCAAAGTCATTTTGCACTCCAAAAATACACTTTGCACAATTCCATGAATCAGGATTTGTGACAGCAGTGCAAAGTCACTTTGAAACATGCAAAAACAATTCCATGAATCTGGCCTGAAACTACGTTTTCATTCTCCTGATGTTTTACCGTTTCATTTTTTTGTTGGGCTCTCTAACATCGAAAATACTAAAACGGTTAAAAGCGGAGTAATTGCTCATTGTTACTCTGATAGAGGCTTACAGCAGGACATCGTCAACACAGTTCTGTAGCATAGCTGTGTATTCCCTTCGGCTTACATAGAAACAGTAAAATAATGATCGAAATCAAATGCCTTACCAACTGCTGTTGGGATTCTCTGAATGCAGACATGTGGCTGGAGCCCGGCCCTAACTCTTTTCATACCACCTTTACAATCTGGCACAGGTATGGGTAGAAGCCTGCATTACTTTCAAGGTGAGTTTATTTACATATCAAACATGGTTTAATTGCCACAGATCTGAATCAAACACGAGCACGGGAAATCAATCAGGAGATCTGCATGTACACCATCTAGGAGTTGGTGTTCATGCAGAGTGTGTCTCCACCCCCCATCCCCCCCCCCCGCTCACCAGGAGATAAGGAGAACAAGATCCCAGGAAATCCCTGCAGCACCAAAACCATTATAATAAAAAAAGACAGTCACAAGATGTCAAGAAGTAAGTGCAAGTACAGTCTGTACAATTCTTCTGGGTTTCTCACAAGTTCTGCTGCGGTGCTCAGGAAAGGCGCTATTGATAAGTATGGGGGCACAGTGCTTTGGCATGTGCCTGGCATAATCTGTGTGCACTGCAGTAGGTGCATCCCAAAGCGCTGCTAACCTGCATTTTGGCTGCAAGTTGGATAGTATTTACATTAGTGATTCATGATTTAAAAATTCGCTCTTTGTTGTGTAGGTAATTGCACAGTACAATCAAGGTGTATTTTTTATTTCCCCTTTATTCAAGTATCATTATAATCTCCCACCAGCCTTCTCTCCATCAACCGTCTCTTTCCTCCTTTGCATCTTTCCACTCCAGACCCCAATCTCATTGCATTCTATAGCATGCTACACATCCCCTTCCTTCATGCCCACCACACTTTACATACTAACGTGTTTAACCTTTGACATGTTGGAAATGTTGGAAATGAAAACAAGGCAGTAGGGAGAAAACTGGAATGAGCGGTGAAGGTGACTTGTTGGAAGCTAGGGTGCATAACCAGAAATAACATTGAACGGTTTGTAATAGAAAAATGATGCACAACTTCGATCTACATTGTATTCTTCAGATTATACTCAGAGCACGCTACTCTACAAAGTCTTTTAAGAAATACGGTTTGTGACAAGTTCTCAGAGGTCTAGCCTCTGACACCTCTTTCCCATTGGGACAGCTTACGTTGGAAACAAGGCTGTGGTTCTCTATGAACCTTGACATCCTATTACTTCTTCTAGGACCTCTTTCCCACTTAGCACTACTACCCATAGGGCTTCTCGCTTTACACAGCTTATTTGTATTCCAAACGTTCCCATCTGTGGTTGTCAAGTCATTATGGAATGTGAAACTCTTATCTGTCTATGCAAACCAGGTGGCAGTTTGACACTTATCCATTCTCCTGCTCTGTACTCAGATAACTTAATTATATTGCGCCTGTCATAAAACATCTTATTTCTTCCCTTTTTCACCTTGTTTGAATACCACACATCTTCCAACGTGATGCTATATGTCACTGCTCATCACTAACCAAGATGGTACACTTTCATGTTGGGCTTCCTCTCTCTCAAAATTTCAAATAAAGATACCCCTGCGGCGGAATGAGGTGTATATCTGTGGGTCATAATGGTGTCTCTGACAGCCTTCCTCTAGTCCCCACCTAGCTGTGTGTTCAACATCTTTAACAACCTTCTGCATTACTTCCAGTGAAGGATTTCCTTTGGACCACAAGGATTCCCTCACTTTTTCATCTCTTAATCCTTCATTTGAACTTGGCCCAAATCTGCATGTTGCAGCAATACCTCTTAATGCTGTCATTTATTACAGCACTTATACTTCTTCCTGTACTCGCTTCAAAAAGTGGTACTGGTCTAGGAAGACACACGCTTTCCTTTTCGTAGTGCCTATCTATCATCCTTATGCATTTTGAATATTCATTTAACCCAATGGCCTCATTTTTGTCATGCAAAGGTAGATGCTGAAATTGTTTCTGAATATAATTTTCCAGTCAGTGTATCAAAAACGATGTCTTCTTCTCTAGTACACAGCTTAAGTTTTGTATTACCAGCACATAATGTTCAAAACTCTCCTTCTATCGTTTCCATGGGACTTTAGTTGTCCCTTGTAATGGTAAAAAGAAATTTGGTTCGGGCACTCCTTGCATTTTTCCTTTCTTTTTCCTTGTGGTGCCCTTTTTCTCTTTCTCTTTATTCTCTAGCTAGTGCTAATTAATTTTTTATAAGTTCCTCATTCCTTATAGTTGCTGTGAGTTTCTTGATTATTTCCATGTGTGTTTCTTGAATGATTGATTCTACCTTCATTCAGATAATGCGACCTTGCAGCGTATGGCTCTGTGCTGATGACGTTTTGCAGGCATGCACCATGAGACAGTAATCACTGCCATGGTTGCTAAGGTGGCCCCTATGCAACACGGGAATACAAGGTTCTTCGACTTCTTGGCTACATGCTTAAGGTTCCTTTCCTCCAGTAAGAGGTCACACAATCATGGTGAAGCTTGGTGTGCTCCTCTGTAATTTGCATAATAGCATGTGCTGCATGGTTTGATTTTGCGCTGTGCCACCCCTCACCTTTGCCTTACTAAATTTGGCATCTTCCCAGGCATTCCAACACCCTTCAGGTGCACAGTATCCTCTTAAACATGCACCCCGCCACAACTGTGGTGGCATCAATAATTGAGTCTGTCCTCCTCTGCTTCACATGGATCTGACTGGCTCAATCACAGCGGGGCTAACTCGTCACCATTGTGGTAAGTAGTTATGATGTACAACCAACGTGTACTTTGAATTCCTCCTTTATTACAGCATCCCTGTAAGGCCCCACTGGCCTTCTCTCCACCAACTGTCTCCTTCCAGCTTGGCATCCTCCCACGCCAGGACCCCTCTCACTGCATTCCATGGAATGCCACCCTCAAGTTGGACCACAATGGAAGTCTGCTCACAACATTGTATGTTCTAGAATATGTGACCCTAAAAGTTAAGAAGGGGAGGGTTCTTGCTGGAAGTGAGAAACAAAACTGGTGGTATCTATTCATGAAGGAAAATACTGTATCAATTACGGCAAACACTGTATCAAATACAGAATAAAGCAGCAAGGGGAATCATTCAGTCTGATTTGTCTCTTTGTAATGTACTCTGTGACAGCGCATGTTTATGGAACAATAGTTAGTTTCCTTGTTCAAATTTAGGTTGGGGTAACCTAAAAGATCTATATTAACTGCTGCAGTCACCACTTCAACAGTTAACACTCTCGTCTATTAAAGCCTTAGCGCGCCTCACCCTGGTCACCCCACACACCTTTACTTCTATTCATGAAGCGCCTTACTTTGAGCACGTTGTGTCAAGACGAGCAACACTGGATTTGGGGATGTTTTAGATGGTTGTGATGAAAACATACTCTGCCACAAGCACAATCAGCCTTAGATCTGGGGACAAAGCTAATACACTAAGACACAATGTAAAGGCCCACACATGCTCTCCATTGAATCCAAGGAAAGAGAGAGAAAGGCTGTGCATGCAAATCTACACTCATGACTAAGCTTCACATTAAGTGCTTCTGATGCAAGACATCAGTAGCAGTCTAACCACACAAAATAAACCAAATACTTTGTAATTACTGCAGATCATTCACCAGCAATGGTGAACATGTTTACTTTAACAATTGCATACATTAATATCCATGATCAATTCTGAAGAATGACACAAGCCCATCGTTCAGTCTGATGAAAATCAAGAGAAGATATCAGAGAATAGTCAGTAAAATGAACATACAACATACCCAAAGTCTGAAATCTTTAACATCTCCTTAGCAACATCCATCAGCATACTGTACCGCATTGTTAAACAAATCACCACCCTTGAAAGGAAATGTGTATACCACTGGCAGCGCATGCATGACATAAACGCTGAGAGACATTTGCGAACAAATACTGTTGAGCGTGGGCTTACTGCAAAACATTAGTTTAGCCAGAACCCAATCTTAAAAAGACGACCTCCTCTGTTCACTTGGTACTCCATCAACAGAGGTCAAGTTGAGCACTCAAAAGTTCATCTTTGGTCAATTGATGTACAACCTAAATGACCAATATGGCTGACACCATACCCAGCAGAAGCAATGCAAAAAGAAAACATTTCCAAACACGTCAAGTACCCATTAAGGACCTACACATTTCCAGATAGCGAGGCATTAAATGTTTACTTTGGAGCTCACATGCTACCGTTTGCAGGAGAGAAGAGGACGAGATTGAATAGTGCTGGATGGTTTGTTGCACACTATGCATGAAGACACACAATTCCAGTTAAGAGCGATGTAGTTGGCATGTTCAGAAGCACATCTATACCCTCTTCAGATTTCCACCGCCGACCATCCTAAATATATCAGGAGTGACAGCCGATGACATCACAAACATTACAATGATGAATGAGCACATTACAACTTTGCAAAACCCATATAAAACTACTGAAGGCCAATGTGGTGGCATTTCCAGGCAGCATGGAGCAGGCTATTCCATCTGGAGGTAGAGGACGTTATTGCACTATAAAGCATCTATAGCTCACGGATGATGCCTCTATTACAGACTGTACTGAAGCTTGTGTAGTATGAGGAAGTTTGATTTGCGTATGCTTTTGCCCTTTCTGTAATGAAAGTACGGTCTGTAAAAATTGAATGGAAGGCTTTCCAAAGCTATTCTCAATGAGTGATTTGAAACTTTCAATTCATAATTTATAGTATTGCAAATTCACCCTAAGTGGCACACGCTTGCTGTGCTTTGGGTCCAAGGCTTCACCTCAATGATGATGTCCAATGGATGCAAAACCATCTGATGTTACTTGTCCATCCCTGCAGGAAGGATACCACCCCACAGGCAGAGCTGGATAAGACTGGGTGAGACCAACATTATTTTGCACATGTTTTTCCAACATCAACCATGGCACAGTGGACTGAAAAATAATGGAATGGAAGGCACCCAGAGCAATTGCACTTGGTTAGGATGAATGCAGATGTTTGCTTCCAAAACATTTTAATGTTGCAATGGGATGCCGAGCACCTCTAGAGCAAAATATATCACCCACGTCCTCATACAGGCACAACCAACCCACATCGAGTGGCAACAAATGACGAGCTGAATTGTAATTCCAATCTAGTGGTACCCAATGCCAATAAAATAACTGATTTTCTTCCCTAATGATTCATATGAAGAAATGTGGCTAATCCATGTTTATAGATGAATCATAAAACATGTTTGCTCTGTCAATCTTGTTAATGCGATGTGTACGGGTACCTACTCCGCATTGGTGCTCATGGACATAGAGTAGGCCTATCGTGACATTAGTGGAGGAGAGGTTGGAGACACTGCAGCCCCAAAATAGTATGTTCCTCCTGCCTTCAGCTAACAACATTATGACAAAATGTCTACTGCCCTGCAGGAGTACAAGGATGAGTAGTGGCTAATGCACTGACTCAGCCCTCACATCACTGCAAAGCAACAGTGATCCCATCATAACTGTGAAACAGGCACAGGTGAGAGATACCTCCTTCACCTTCTGTGGAAATGTAGGCCAATGACAGGCTATACTCTTACAAGGGTTGTGAATGTGATAATAGTAGCAACCAAACCAGCAGTAGTACAACAGTACAATATAAAGGAATGTCCTATCAAGGTTACATAAACGTACATATACTTGAATTAAATACACAATATGCATTATAACTGACTATAAAAGGACTAGCAAAAATGCACACCTGTGAAAAGAACACAGAAATAGCAAAATGTAGGTGTAGCAAGCATACTGGGTAATGTGGCTGGGGTAGAATAGAGACACTGCAAAAAGTGTAACTTAAAATGATATATCTTGGTAGAAACAAAGGTGAAAGGGGTGGCACATCACTCTCCAGGGACCCAAAATGGGGCAGTGGGGGCTCGACCTCACAAACGTACCCTAATATGTTCTTGGGGGGTTCAACAATGTTGAACCAGGTTTCGGGATGCTGTCTTTATGGGTCGAACACGGTTAGAAAGCAGTGAGTCATGCTGGTTTAAGGATGTTGCAAAGTGATCAAATACATCAATACAATTGCTTAGGCTTCTTCTGCTACTGTGAGTCCCAATACAGGGGAAACACCTGCCTTCACCTTACAACTCGAGGACTTTGGAAAGGACTGCTCTCCCAACAGTGCCCAAACAAATTAGTCTGTTCTTCTTGAAAGGTCTAAAGGAATCAAAGGAGGAGTGGAGACCCCTTTCCTACAAAGATGAAAGGTCACAGGGAATTGGATAAAAGCAGGCCTGCTTTAACAGGTCCTATCCCATTCAATGTGACAAGTGACTTTTGCTTTCTTGCATCATAAACACAGTGTTCTGCTCTGCAATAAGTGCAGGCAACAGGAAGGAAAATGAGCCCATAGAAAACAAAGATGGGGAACACTTCTTCCAGTGCCGGTAGCTCTCTCTGAATGTTCTAACTCCAAACCGTTCCCAAGGTTAGGTTACAGCTTCAAAGGCCCTTTGGTATGCAACACTCTGGTTGAGGCTGTCTCTTTTGTTATGGGGAGGGCTATTTGAAGCATGGTTCCCAGGATTCTTGATGCTGAGAGCTTCCTGGGCTGTTTAGGTGTTACCCATTCTCTCAAGGAGTCAAGAAGAGCCAGTCTTCCTGCCTACTGACCTGCTGTCTGAGGCAGAGAAAGGCACCCTATCTAGAATCCCCATTGGCAATCCATAGCTGGCCTGAGCTCACAATGTTGACTTAATGAAACGTTTCTGAATGTTAGAGATTCAGATGTTATAGAATTAGTAGATGGATAACACTTAGGTGGAGGATGCAATCCTTCAGTATAGTCCTCTACCCAGAAATAGTACTACAATATTGTTTCAATCAAATCGTTTGCATTAGCTTAGTGAGATCAATCTCAGTTTGAAAAGAGTAATATTTAGACGCGGGAGTGCAACTTAAACCTTCCTGAAGTGTATTTCTTCTTTCCCTTTTAAAGACGGTAGGAGGAGCGGTATGGTTAGTAATGTACCTGATAGTTCTTGCTCACCTCACCTGCATGTAAGGTGGGGTGAGCAGTGACTCCAGGTGGGACAATGCTACCCTTGTCCCCTTAACAAAGGAGCAGTCCTAACATAACATTACATTACTTCCCATTGCAGTTCCTTTTCTATTTGTGCACATGGGTTGGACATAGGATAATCCTGGTACCAATAGGATCCTTTTCCAACCTTAATTCACAAACAGCACAACAAAATCAAAACATATACATAGATCACCCACACATACTAAGTGGGATTTCTCTAGTGGGAACTCTGATGAAGATGTTAGAAGAATAACTTCAGTGGCAAGTTGTGTAAAGCCTAATTAAAATAATAGACAAAATATTAATAGGTACAAACATTGGAATGTAAAATTCCAGGATGGTCATGAAGGGCCTACCCTTGTTTTGTTTTAAGTGGGCCGGGTTAAAGTTGCCCAGACTGTCAACACAAATCACTCCACATTACAAAAAAGATAATTTTCTCTTATCAAGTTATCTTCTAAAACCAGAAGCCTAGTACAATTTTCATGACCATGTTTTATCCATAGTGATGCTTTATTAGATCTATAATAATAGACCAACATTTGAGAATGACAAATATGCAAAGGATACATTTTGTTTTGTGTGAATATAATACATGAAAAGCAGTAGTTGCACAATAAAACTGTTGTTAGTTGTGTGATCTTCTTTGTGCTAAAATGAAGAAAAAAAACGGTCATGCAAATGAAAAGTTGAAAAATCTAATGCATAACAAGGGGAAAAAACAAGCCAAAGGCTCTGGCCCTGTAAATGTAGAGGGTACTATCTTTCTCTAATGCCATTACAGTTCAAAGCCTGGCCTATTTGTTTTTCCAATAGTTATCATTGTAGATTTCCCCCCGCAGAGGATTCTTGATGGTTTCTATTCGTAAAGTTTGTCGCATTGCAAGCCCCATATTTGTTCCGCAGGACTATTTATTAATGTTATAATTTCTCAGTTCAGCACATATCATGCATGCTCCAGAAATCAACCAGGTCTCAACTGCATGCCTGCATGTTCTGATTGGATAACACACTGCTGCTTTCTTCCGGTAAATAATGTTATATTTTCAGATAGGGTGGACTTCAAAGTGTTGAGGAAAGAGTTGAGTGGCTGGACCGTGTTGTGAGAATGAACATAGTCACCTGAAATTTGTGACATTTTTCAAAAATAGTACACGCTGCATAAGCAAAATTGTTGCACACTATGCCTCCCATTCCACCAACAGCTTTTTAAAACTTAATTGAAATAATAGCACCAGGGGAAAACACATTTTTGTTATGGTAGGCCAGTCTGTCCATGGAGGCTTTGTTAACTTAATAATGTTTTTTTTACATCTGATTAAAAATGTAAAATGAGCTGAAAAACATGTGCAATGTTTCTCAGATAACTAATGAAAACATTAGTTAATGTAGGTTAAAAAAGAGTACATGTGTTCTGTGGTCAACAGAAATAAATACATGATATAGACATTGCCTTGTAAGCAACAGTCTGTAAGTTCAAATCAGCATGTTGCAGTATGCAGAAAGCATAAAAGTTACATCTTACCTGCTAGATACTTTGTTTTTTCTGAGAGCTGAGCACTGCCATATCCACAATCCCCCTGGCAGTAACTGCGGGGCTGTAGCCTGTGGATGAAAACACACTGGCAGCTCTGAAGCAGTGCTTGATCTTAACTGCTGAATACTTGCTTTTGCTGAAAGTTGCACACTACCATATCAACAACCCTCCTGGCAGTGACTGCGGGGTTGGAGCACTTGGAGCCACCCACTACTTATAAAAAACATGCTGACAGCACTGAGGCAGGGCTTGATCATACCTGCTGGATACTTGCTTTTTCTGAGAGCTGCGCACTACCATACCCACAACCATCCTGGCAGTGACTGCGGGGCTGGAGCCTTTGGAGCCTCCCATGGCATATAAAAACACGAAAGCAGTGCAGAAGCAGCCAGACACCAACACGCACTTCATGTGCGAAACACGCAAAGCTCAACACGGTCACACCATCAAAAGGCAGGACTGCAGCCAGCACAGCTATCTTGGAGTCTGAACTTACACCCTGGATATGATTATCTTGGAAGCTGAAGCATAATCATCTACCCATTTTAAAAATGCAGTAATTATGCAAATAACACCTTCAAACCGTGTGCCAGAAAGACCACCACGACCAAGTCTACTTGCTCTAATCTTGCTGCCACATTACCCACTTCTTTTGCTTGTCTAGTCAGCATGAAAACCGATTCTGTCACTGCTGCCTCAGTTATTTCTCCCTCCTCGGTAGATCCTCGGTCTAGCCTTTGTGAGACGATGCTGGAAGACGCTTGCCTAAAATTTGTAACAACTGAAGCCACTGCTACCGTCAAACTGTCCCACATGGTCAGCCCAATATCTACATTGATCGTCACCGATGACAGTCTACCTACTTTGAGTGTGCTCCCCTCTTCCATTGGGGCATGCATGACAAATGAACCTGCTGCCGACATGGTGCCACACTACACTATTTCCATAGCAAGCAATGCCACGATTCAAAACTTACCTCAGAGGCTATTCAGATACACTGCGTGGATAGCGATGCATTGAGTATGAGAATTTTGGCCACTCCTCCTTCGCCTATTCACAATTCCACATTTTCTTCCCTGGGCAATAAAGCTTCGGAAGCTCATATTCACATCTCAATTATAACTGAAAGTGATGCTGTTTTTAATAACAATGTCCTCCTATGATGAATCTGATGGTGTCATCACTTCTTTCCTGGTGGAGACATCTCCCCTGTGCCCAGGGGATGACAGCCGCTACCTGACTGCGACCGTGGGGGTGGCTGTATGAGGGAGGATTGCATGGGGGGAGACAACCTCCAGGGGTGTATCAGGGCACCATCGGACAAGGCATGGAATTCCCCTTCCTCTTTTGAGGATACCCTATCCATACCCAATCCCATAATGGCAAATTGTTACGCCTCCCCTTATCCACCTACGAACGGTACTGAAGAACTTCTAATGAGATATGTATGTAAGCCATTAAAATCTGACTTACCATCTAAGGATCATCAAAACATTTTCTCAGACCCTACCTACAAGTAATTCAGAGATAACTTGCCCTTAACGACTACTGAGAACACTTTCCCAGATTTTACATTTAGAACATCAAGAATGGACTACCATTACCAAAGCTGCAAGAATACTGGGATGAGGAAGATGAGCCAAATAATGCAAAGTGGCAAGTACCAAGAGTACTGGTTGCACTCAAGTTGTGAGCACATATCTGTGGCTGGGAAATTTAAACAGCAGCAACAGCTGATTGGTGATGCTGCTGGAGGGCAAAAGTTGCTTCTCTTGGTATTGAACAGGAGATTGTGTGACTGCAGAGAGTAAATTGGAGCCATACAGGTCAAGAAGGAAGACAAGGAATGCTGACCGTGAGAGAGCACATGCTGCTCGAATGCCAGACACCAACACAGGGCTCCTGGGCATTTGCAGGTGTTGAGTGGCAGCATTTACTTTCTGAAGCCTAACATGAAGCAGAAGAGCCCTGCAGGTACAGCGAGAGGCAGAGACGCTGAAGAACGAAGGCAGCGAGACAGGAAGAAACACTGAATGACCGCCACTGGCTTGCCTTGATTAATAATGAAGTAGGGACAATGGGGCATATTGACAGCCATGCCACATGCGTATGACTGTTAAGGAAGCAAATAAAGTACTTGAAAGAGAGGAGAGGAAACCAGTGAGCATTTCTTTAAAAGGGAAACAAAAGGAACATAAGAGGCTTACAAGTTAGTGAGTGCAGGCAATACACATCTAAGAAACGCCCTGGAAGCAAAGTATACCAGGCAGATACCGTTTCAGAAGAAAAGCAAGCATAAAAGGATATCAAGCATGGAAGTGTGTGCAGAGTCCACATGAGAAAAGCACTGAAAGGAGAGTATACCAGGGAAATTAAAGCTGCAAGTGTGTGCCTTTAAGAAAGCCCTGGCAGGAGAGTATACCAGGCAGTTGCAACTGTGTGCATATAAGGAAAACATGACAAGAGAGTATACCAGGCAGTTGCAAGTGTGTGTATTTAAGAAGGTCCTGGCAGGAGAGTATACCTGGCATTTGCAAGTATGCTTATTTAAGAAAGCCTTGTCAGGAAAATGTACCAGGCAGTTGGAAATATATTCATATAAGAATACCCTGGTAGGGAAGCATATCAGGCAAGGACAAACAGAAGAGTGTATAAGAAATACAGAGCCTAAAGTGGTCCTGAGAAGGGTATATCAGGACTAGCAATAAGATGTGGCAAACCAAAGAGCCGAGCAGTGAAAAGCTGGAAAAGGAGTATCCCAGGTCTCCTATCAAGAAACAAACTCACAGCCAAGTTGTTTTGTGTATTAGGTGTATTGTTGAACAAGAAAAGAGGAGTGAAAATCTGGCAAAGGAGCACCACAGCTATCCTGCCAAGGTACACACTAACATCCAAGTTGTTTTGTGTGCTAGTTGTATTTTTGAACAAGAAAAGTGGTGTGAAAACCTGGCAGGAGAGTACACCAGGCATCCTTACAAGATCAAGACAAAGAGCCAAGTTGTTTGGTGCACCATTTGTGTTGTTGATCAAGAGAAACTCAATGAACTGATATTTTTGAACATACAACAGACTGACGTGAAATCCAGAGGAAGGGAACCGCCCTCTGTAACCTGGAATTCTATTCTTTTGGAACATTTTTGTTAGAGTTACGCATTTCCCTTTTTTTTTTTTGATATAACATTTTTATTGTTTTGTGGACATAAACAAGCACAACAACAATAAGTAGTTGACATTTGGTCACTACACATAACCATTTAAACATTTAAACATTTAAACACACAGGTATACATTTCTTCCCGGCATCTGGTTTATGTTTGCATATATTGTAAAGTCGTTACATCTAGAGTTTCTCGAGATCGTTCCAATGGCTTATATCAGTTCACTGTTCGGCGCTCAGTGTCCCTATGTCTGTTCTTTGCTTGCCTTCAGTTGTCCTCCCATTTTTGCCATATCTTGGCCACTTTCTCTGGGCATCCTCTTGTGGTGTACACTCTCGCCTCCATTGGGATGCACATGTCCACGTCCGCTACCCATTTGGCGTACTGTGGCGGTGTGGGCGAGCCCCATAATTCGGCTATGTTTCTTTTTGCGAGACACGTAGTCGTTGCAAACATGAGTTTTTCAAATCTGGATAGCTCTATATCCGCATCTATTCCCAGTATCAGGAGTTTGGGGTCCATCGGTATTTCACGGTCAAGTATTGTTGAGAGCCTATCACCGCATTGTTGCCAAAAGTCCTGTATCCGTGGGCATTCCCATAGGATGTGGAAGAAGGTTCCTCTCAGATGGTGACATTTCAAGCAGTTAGGGTCCGTCGCCCTTCCCCATTGGTGCAAAGCCTCTCTAGGATAGTAAATCCTATGTAGGATTTTTAGCTGGACCAGCCTGATTCTGCCTGAAATGGCTGATTCCCGGGGGTGCATAAGTGCCACTGTCCAGTCCTCTGCTTGTATTTGACCCACATCTCTTTCCCATTTCTCTTTAAGTCCTGTGAGTTCTTTCGTGGCAAACGAGTTGATGGCATTGTACATTGTGGATGTTACTTTGTGTCCAATTCGTTCCATCACTATGTTCCTCTCGATAGGGGTGCATTCTGGCACATTTGGTAGGTCTATTTCGCTTGCAGTAAGTGCGTGCCTTATCTGTATGTAGTGGAAGGGCTCTGTGATGGGAAGGTTGAATTCGTCTTTCAGGACTTGGAATGTCTTGATTTCGCCATCCAGTACCAGGTCTTCTAATGTCTGTATCCCCTCCTCCTTCCAGGCTACCCATTTGGGAATGTCTTTAAGTTCCGGGAGGTGTTTATTCCACCACAGGGGTTGTTTCAATGTGACCTTCCCCTCCGACCCCAGGTATTTATGCGCATCCATCCAAATCTGCGTTCTCTGAGCCACCATTGTGGGTGTGGCTTGTCGGGTTTTCTTTTGATACAGGCTTTCTAGCGGGGTGATTCCATGGTCCGTCTGGGCGTCTGCTCTGTTGTGTGGTATCATTGGATCGGCATGCAGGCTATCATCCACCACCGACATTTGGGCAGCCCAGTAATACGTCTGCAGGTGTGGAAGTCCGATTCCTCCCTCCCACACTGAGCGCTGTAGGGTTCTGAGAGCAATTCGTGGGTGCCCCCCTGCCCATAGCAGTTTCCTGAGTGATTCATCTATTTTGTGAAATTCTATTTGGGGTATATATAGCGGTGCGTTCTGCAGGGCATATAAAAACCGGGGGAGGGCCAACATCTTGAATAAAGCAGCTCTTCCCAGTAGGGTGAGCGGAAGGGCCATCCAGTGCTTTACGTCATTTACAAATCTATCTCTTTCTGGGTGCAGGTTTTTCCCTATATACTGGGTTAGGTCTGTTGAGATTGTATCCCCAGATATCGGAACTGCTCTTTCTCGATCTTAAATGGGTTATTAGCTAAGGTCGCTGCATCGAGTCCCTTTATTGGAAAGATCAGGGATTTATCATAGTTTACCCTCTAAAGGCTCCTTATGTACTTAGTATATTGGTTACAGTCGGACAGGAGATTGCTGGGTCACTAAGGTAGATTAGGAGGTCATCTGCATATAGGGACACCCTGTCCTCCCAGTTCTGTGCCCAGTGGAACCCCTTCCAATCTAGGGACTCCCTCAGTATTATCGCCAGTGGTTCAATTGCGAGTGCAAATAACATTGCCGAGAGGGGACATCCCTGCCTGGTGCCCTTCCCAAGTTTTATGGTTTGTGAGGACCAGCCATTGACTCTGATTTCTGCTATTGGGGCATTGTATAGGAGTTTGACCCAGTTTGTGAATTGCTCTCCAAATCCCATTTTGCCCATGATGAGCCAGAGGGCCTCCCAATGGACCGAGTCGAAGGCCTTCTCAAAGTCAATAGTAAGCAGTGCCAATGGGTCCTGTAGAGTGGCAGGTCTTTCAATGGCAGAGTAAAGTCTGCGTATATTAATTCGCATGGATCTTTGTGGCATGAAGCCGCATTGGTCCGGGTGGACCAGGGAGGTTATCACTGTTTGCAGTCTGTTGGCCAGTATTTTGGCCAATATTTTAGCTTCCGTGTTAATGAGAGAGATTGGGCGGTACGAGCTGCATGGGTCTGGAGGTTTGCCTTCTTTGTGTATTACTACTATGCTGGCTTTTCTTAGGTCCGGTGGTAGGATGCCTTTCTCCTTTGCCTGTAGGAACATTTTGAGCATGTGTGGCGCCACTTCTCGGGTGCCAATTTTCTTCCATATTTCTACTGGAAGGCCTTCGGCCCTGGGGTTTTTCCATTCTGCAGCTGGGAAACGGCTGTCGTCAGTTCTTCCTCTGTTATTGCGGCATCGATTCGAGATTCAGCCTCTGGATTTCATTTAGTGCTGGGATGGTCGCTGAGTCCAATATGGTGGCATCCAGCGGAGTCGTCGGTGGGGCATATAGTCTTTCATAGTAGGTTGCAAAGTCCTCCGCTATGCTTGAGTCTGTTGTAGCCCATTCAGTGTTTGTGATGCCTATCCGCCGTACCTGGAGGTGGCTGTCCTCCCTCCTTTCCAACCATGCCAGCATTTTGCTGGCTTTGTCTCCCGCTTCATATATCCTTGCTTGTGTAGTTCAGTGCACCTGTTTTGCGCATGTCAGCGCCACATTGTGTAGTTTCTTTTGTGCCACCTTTAGAGATGTATTGTCATCTGTCGTTCCTGATTTTATGAGGTTCTCCTCAGCACGTCTCACGTCTGCTTCTGCTTCTTCTACTTCTTGCTGGTGTGATTTTTTGTGTGCTGAGGTCCAGATCAGTATTTCACCCCTTAAAGTTGCCTTATATGCTTCCCATACTATTCCAGCATCGACCACAGAATCCTGATTTAGTTCAAAGTACGTTGTGGTTGTTTCTTGGATTTTCTCAGATAGTTCTGGGAATCCCAGGTAGTATGCATTCAATCGCCACTTCGGTGGGGGCTGGGGTCTTTGTGTCTCAAGCAGCATCGTCAGTGGGGAGTGATCCGATATTCCTCTGGGCTGCAGAGTTGACTCATTTACTTTGTGCATATTTACACCGGGGAGGAAGAAATAGTCTATCCTAGACATCGATCCGTGTGCACCCGAGTGAAAAGAGAATTGTTTCTCGCCTGGGTGGAGGTCCCTCCATGCATCTTTCAGGCCCAATGCCGATGTAAACCTGGCCAGCTTGGTTGGTCGTGTCGGATTTCCTCCTCTCTGATGTGTGTGATCCTCAATGCTGCTCATCACCTCATTGAAGTCCCCGCCCATCACCAGTGTATCCGCTGGGTTATTTACTATTATCGGTGTGATTTCTTCGAGTAGAGGAGCCATTAATGCTGGGGGCGAGTAGATCACCATTGTAGCTATGGTTTGGTTCCATAATGTGCCATGCATAAACACAAATCTGCCTCCCGGATCTTGAATTATCTGTGTTATGTCTATCGGGGTTCTTTTGTTTATCTGTATCAGCACACCTCTCGAGCCCATGGAGAAGCCTGCATGGATTGCTGTTTTGTACTTGGTTCTCTTGAAGAATTGGCAGTTCGTGCCCGCCAGGTCTATTTCGGTTAGCATCACTATATCCGGATCATGTCGATTAATATATTGCATTACTAGTCTTCTCTTTATGCTATTTCCCAGGCCATTCACGTTCCATGTCATGAAGGCAAGCTTTTTTTCCCTAAGTCCAGCTGTAGCCATTGCTCACTGAGTTCCTTACCATATGTGGGTGTTTGATTCTTGCCATTTTCAAGTATGTCTTGTTTGAAGTGGTCCTGATGGGCCAGGTGTCATTTGGATACCTGTGTAACTCCCGATTCCCCCTCCCCATACTCCTTCCCCAACTGAAGCATCTGTCGCCTATTAAACAAAACATTTATCTACTTATAGTCT
Organism: Ambystoma mexicanum; assembly: GCF_040938575.1. Taxonomy (NCBI): domain Eukaryota; kingdom Metazoa; phylum Chordata; class Amphibia; order Caudata; family Ambystomatidae; genus Ambystoma; species Ambystoma mexicanum. The sequence goes on along the minus strand of NC_090928.1, from coordinate 699,242,585 downwards.
CTTTGGTATTAGGAATACCACAGTGTGCACTTCGTAATTGTTCAGAGGGGTTGTGCCGTGCTGGGTTTTGGGCCGCCAGCATTCATTTCGCCAATTGTTATGATTGTTAGGTGGTCATCGCTTAATTTTACGTTACGTTGATTTTATCTTTGTCCGCTCTTTCATTTATTCGCCTTAACTTTGTGGTATCGCTTCCATATCTTGGTAGGATAGTTCTTGTGGGGGTTCGTTTAGCTTTGGTCCATTTCCCTTCGGCTCACATCTTTTGCATGGGTCTCAGGTGTCATGAGTTCTTTCATCTCTCAGTCATGTTTGTAGTTAATCATTTTCTCTCTGGGATCTCGCTTCTATTTCCTGATGGGGTAGCCCGTTTGGTGGCTCATTCAGGCGTGGCCTGTTCCTTCTTGTTTCTTGTCATTTGCGTGGGTTCCATTCTCCCTTCAGATGCCCCTCAGCCCAAGCCCATGCTTCTCTGGGATCAGTAAAGTGTATTGTGGTGCCATTGTGGTATATCTTCAATTGCGCAGGGAACAGGAGGCCATACTTCACGTTCAGTGTCTGCGGCGCTTCTTGAGAGGGTCAAAGGATTGTCTCATCTTCTGTACCTCCCTAGTGAAGTCTGGAAAGAATCCGATTCTGGAGCCGTTATATGTTATCGCCCCTTTTTGTCTGGCCATTTGTAATATTGCATCCCAATCTCTGTAATTGAGGATCTTCGCTACCACCGTTCTCGGTTGTTTCCCAGGTATTGGTGTGCCCGTTGGGACTCGGTGTGCCCTTTCTATTGAGAACAGTGTCGATAGGGTCTTGGGAGAAAATAGGTCGGTCAGCCATTTTTCTAGGAAGAGCTCCATGGAATCCCCTTCAGTCTTTTCAGGCAGCCCAAGAATACGTATGTTATTCCTCCTTGACCTGCCCTCTCTCTCCTCCACCCCGGTCTCTAGTACTTTAATGCAATCTAGCGCTCTGTTCATTTGCTGGCCCATACTTCTCAGGTCATCCTCTGCAACAGATATACGGGTCTCAGCCTTGCCAGTGCGGGATGAGAGTTTCTGGAGATCGTGTCCCAATAGGGAGACTTCTGTAGTGATGCCATCCATTGTGACTTCCATAGAGGATCGCGAGTTGGAAATGGCATTAATCACATCCCTTAGGGATAGGGACTCTTTGGGGTTTTGTGTATCTTCAGGTCTATCTGAATCTGTTGGTTGGGGCAGAGTAGTGGTCGTGAATTGTTCCATGGTGCTCTGATTGTCCCCCTTTTTGGTGGTTAGTGCCTTATCCTTACCCATTGCAGCAGCTGTCTGCTGGTTTGTTGTCGTTATATAGTGCACAGTTTTTAGAGTTCTGGGTTGTCTTTTGGGGTGGTTCGTCTGGTGCTGCTTTTGTCAGGAGGTTGCTTTCCTAGGCAAGCGGTTCACTGTGTGAGTCCCTAATCTTTGCGTGAACACCTCTGCTAATGATATTCTGCTGGTTCGTGGTATTGCGCCGCACTACCAGTGGATGTCATCGGCTGGTGGGTTGGTTCTCAGTTTCTCTCTTTCCCTATATTTCGGCCACAAGCTGGGTGTGGGGATCTATTTCTTTCCCAAATGGCCAAACCCAATTCCTGTTCAGACCTTCTGCACAGTGGCTGGATTCCGTTCCCTTTATGTCGCCTTTTGCCTCATTGGCAGTTCGTTTTCGGGGTATTGTTTATTTCCTGTATTCCAGGATTCACCTTTGTGCCCAGTTCCCGGTTCTGACAGTCTAGTGGGGTGGGTTTATGGCCGATGCTTTAGGCCCACATGTTCAGCTTCAGCTAGGGGGGTCCAGTCTCCCCTCCCGTAATGTGGCGCCTTTGGTTCAGTGTCCTGCCCCACCTCCCCCTCTCCTTACCGGTGTGTCTTGCTGGGTGAGATGCATTTCCCTTTTTGAACATTTATATATCACTAAAGGCCAAAGACATTACACTTTTCAACTTAGAGTTAATTGTGTTTGAATATGAGGGCCAGAATAGTACTTTAGGCACAGGACATTCGACTGTCACTTAGTTTTGTTTAATATAGGGAAACACCTTTTAGTGCAGGGACAGAGGCATTTTCCAAACCCCTTCTCTTTTATCAGGAAAGATTTATGGCCAAAACCCTACGTTTCTGTATCTGTGTCTCATTCCTGGTTCCTCACAATCCCATTGATTATCTCCTTACTTCTTTGGTATGCCTTTGCAAGGATCTACATAGGACTACTTCAGGACAAACCCTACTATTGAACATTATTCTGGAACTTCTTTCTTCAGTATGTCCTGTTACTAGTGTAGCACAAATGCTATCTGAGTCAATTATGGATTTTGTGGACTTGACTGACTCTGTGTCAAATGTGCGTGTAGTTGGTATCTCAATGCGAGCTACTAGTGATGCTAATTGCACCCTTAATCACACTAGCAATCCTATCTCTACTGCAAATTAAGCGAACAACTCACTTTTCTTTAAGGAGTAAGGGGTAATCTCTGTGGATGAATATTGTATAAGAGTACCTTATATTACTAAGAACAAAATCAAATGAGTCCAATACATTAGTTCTTGCTTCGCCTATGGTTGACTCGCCTACTACCGCTCATATGGAACTTGATGCCGAAACTAAACAAACAAAAGAAAGTCACCACAGTGAAAAATAAAGCTGTTTTGGCCCAGGTGGAAAATGGGCTTATGACTAACAACCAAACTAACAATTCTATTTACTTGAAACATAGGCCCTTACATCACAGGAAACAATACAAATCTATGGCTGATATTCAGCTTTACTTACCAACTAAGGCTATTGACAAATCCAAGCATGTAAAAGTAGCATAAAGTAGCATAAACCTCTTCCGCTTCTTCAACTGAGTCATGTGAAAAAAACTGTCCATTACGAGGGCTTATATTTGCTTCTCACGGTAGAGGAAAGTACCACAAGAATGACATTAAGTCTGAGTATTTTACACCCAGACACACCCTCTACCAATTGGCCTGACTGCTCTTTGAAGTTAATTGTCCAACTCCAGTGGGAGTACCTTGGCCCACACAGTGCCCAATGTCACTCAAAAATGTTGGAACCCTACAAATGTGTAACAAACTATACATAGAAAAAAAATAAAAGGAGAGAAAAGAGCAAAAAGACCTCATGCATTCAATGCATATTTGCCCACAGTGATGGCTGCTTTTTAAACCGCTCAGCTATTATGAGTTCATTTGACCGAATGATACCCCTCTATTCCATAATTTCTTCTGATATCGATTTTGTTACCATCTTGGAACAAAGGAGATTCGCAAACTCACATATTCTTTTTCATTCCAAACATATTATTGTCTTTATTGTGATGAATGACGCAGAGTTTGGGCATTTGGGTTATTGTTGTTTTCTTGCGCACATAGCACACAACAGGCATACAGAGGTTTCAAGCAATAGTGCTGCACAGAATTTTATAGCAGGGCACTAAAAGGTGGTAAAGCAATATTCTTGTCAAATAGGCACTCAGCCTTAGGGCATAGTCACACAATATGATTACTTAGGCATCACTTTCGACAACAAAGTCACTTGGAAAGCACAAGTGAATAAGTCTAAGATTAAGGCCCGCCAACAGCTTGGAGGCATCTTGGCCTTTGCTAAGAAAAATGTGGCTACTCCCTGAAATTGGTTGTCGTCATCTATAAATCCAACATTCCTCCTACCATCTTATTTGTAGCTGAAATATGGGTACACAAACATCTTGCAAGTATTCAGAAACTTGAAGCATCCTATCTAAGAAGGTTCATGGGCTGTTAACTAATCTTCCTCTTGGGTTCCTTTATGCTGAACCTGTACTCATCAGCATTCTCAGCCTGCTGATAGTATGATGTGTCATCATTTCCTGGATTACTCACTCAGGCCGCATTTACCTCCTTATTGTATTTTATAGCACTCTTAGGTAATGCAAACACACATATTCTTTTTAATTCCAAACATATTATTGTCTTTATTGTGATGTATGAGGCAGAGTTTGGGCATTTGGGTTATTATTGTTTTGTTGCACACATAGCACACAACAGACATAAAGAGGTATCAAGCAATAGTGCTGCACAGACTTAACAGTTGTCTCGTTCATTATCCCAAAATCAATTGAGGATTAATAATCTTAGGTCAGTTCCCAAAAGCATCGACTCCTCATGTGAACCTAGATCTAACCTTGCCATCATGAAAATTCGACTGGAGCTAGAAGAGTTGTGTTTTTTTTTAGACATGATACAGATCAGGATTGGTACTTGAGCGAGTATGAGCCACATAATTGGCTATGACTATCCGCCTTCTTTCCAGTAAACCAAGAAAATCGTCCCTAACAATTATTTTAAAATGCTCTCCTGGAATACACATGGTTTTTCACATGTCTTTGACCATGAATATCTTATTCCTTGCTCCCACAAGTTTAACCTGCTCTCCTTACAGGTGACTTAGCTCACAGAATGGATCAACATTGATGGTAAGAACTCTATCCAGAAATTGGCCACTAAGGGTTCAAAGGAGGGTCCGATGGGAGGTTTACTCATTAATATGGATGTAACCATGCAAATTGATCTTAAAGAACTTAAACTTCTGTCTTCAATCTACTTTTGGGCATTAAAAAGTGGAATCTTCCCCAGGACTCAATGGATAAGAACAAGATGATGCAAATGTTAATAATTAACATTTATAATCCTCCTGCACTCACAGTTAAGATCTATTATCCAGAGTCTCTAACCTCTGAGCTCCATATGCACATTCATATTTGATTGTTTTGAGTGGAAACCTCAATACGTACATTGTGATTGCCTTGACTAAGCACGAGGCACATGGAATAAACCTTGCATGATGGATATGTGATTGTTTGGGCAAGCTTCTGTCTTCCTCTGGCTTGTGAATGTTAAATGTCTGGTCCCCAAGAGACACACCAGGTAATTCCATGAGAACTTTCTGTAAAGATGAAGGGAGGCACTCGTAATTACTTAAGGTAAGTTTTATTATAACGGGGCCTGCCGTGCCCAACCACTTAACATCGCCTCCAACGGTTTCTTCGGTCACGTGAACCAAGCTCTGAACGAATACAAGGAGAATGGCTTGCGTGCCCCAACATTCCGAAGGACACATCTCTAGCATCTCTACACACCTCCCTCCTTAAAGAAAACAAAAATCACTTCCAATAAGATTAGAGAATCTAAATTTAACATCACTACTTTAAACATAGAATTAGAAATAACCACTTTAGAAAATATTGAATTAAAATTTTGCTCCTATGCTCGTATCAAGTCAATTCAATGAACCTTTGTCAACACCAAAAGCAATTTACAAATAAAGCACGAATGACTCATTCATTCATTTAGATATACAGTCTTACATCCGCATTAGTTAACATTCTAAACAGTGTTCAACATACTTTCATTTTTATGTATAGTCTTTCATCCACACTGGTTTAGACCTGGATCTCTGATAAGTACCGGAACTGTCATGAGAACCTCCACCTTGAACACTTTCACTCCCACCTTGAACACCTCGATGTTCTTCATCCTTTTTCTCTTTGCTGTCGCTAGATTCATTTGTTTCTACTCCCTTATCCATGCCGTATGCTTTTGCAATTTTCCCTTTAGACCAGACTTCTCCTCCTTCTAATATGACCACACTCTCCCTTACTGCAGAAATTCTCTTAGGACCCATACATTTGCTGTCCAAACATTTGTTCACTAACCTGGGATTCTTACACCATATCTCCTACCTTCCACTCACGCTCCTTCACTTTCTCACGAGCATCATAACTCAATTTATTCCTCTCTTGGCTCTCCCTGATACATTTCATTATCTTTTCTCTATCAACTTGAACTACTCCTGCTACTCCCAAACACCCTGGACACAATTTGGTTCCTGGTTCCCTTCCCTTGAGAGAAACAAATGGTGATATCTTTGTCACTGAATGCGGAGTAGTGAGATAATTCCACATCATTATCTTTAACGTCTGCCTCCATGGTTGCTTCACCCTCATTGCTAGTTGCAACCCTTCTTTCAAAAAACGATTGACTCTCTCCACTAGGCCATTGGCCCTTGGGTGATATAATGCAGTTCTAACATGTCTAATGCCATAACTGCTGAGAAATGTTTTCATTGCCAATGAAACAAACTGAACCCCATTATCCAAAACAAGTTCAGTAGGCACCCCCTCTCTAAAGAAAATTTTCTCTAAGAACCCAATGAGTTCTCTAGCTGTGACCTCTCTTACCACTTCCCATTCAATCCATTTCGTGTGAAAATACACCAGCACAAACAGAAACCTCAATCCATTTCCCAAACCCATAATGGGTCTCATAATATCCACAGCAACTTTAGACCACGGCTGCTCTGGCACTGTATTAGAAACTAAAGGGGTTTCCCTTGTCACCTTAGTTTTGTCACTCATTTGACACTCCATGCAGTCCTTCAGCCACCTTTCCGCCATCTTGTCTATGCGCGGCCACCAGAAATTTTGTCGCAGTTTTCTCTTCATCGCTCCTTCCCCTGGGTGACCCTCATGAGCCAGTTCTAAAAGAGTCTGCATAATCGACACCGGAGGTACAACACATTGTCCTCTCCTCAGTCTGCCCTCATGTATGCTCAACTCCTCCTTGACTTCCCACCATATGTCAAATCTCCTATCCAAACTATTTTTGTGGGGCCACCCCTTCACCGTCCATTCCTTGATCAACTTGAGCTCCTCATCAGAATCTTCCCCCTGCAACCACTTCTCTTGAGCAACTGCCTCATTAACTTCAGCTACCACCAATTCTTCCACTGTTCATCCTCCACCATCTCAGTTTCACTCAAGGGTATCCTCGACAGGCAATCTGCTACAATGTTTTTCTTCCCAGGCAAAAAACTCAGGTCAAAATTATACCCTTGAAGACCTAATCCCCACCTGCTTATCCTTGGTGAACCCAGAGCCCACCTTCCACTATCAAACAACTGCACTAATGGCTTATGATCAGAGCGAATTACAAATCGCCTGCCCCACAAGAAACATTTAAAATGCATGACTGCCCAGAACATGGCCAATGCTTCTCTCTCGATCACTGAATATTTGGACTCCGCCCCTCTCAACGCTCTTGAAGCAAAAGCAATAACTCTCTCCTTATTCTCTTTGTCCAATTGTACTAATGTGGCTCCCAACCCCATCAAACTTGCATCTACAATCAGAACTGTTTTGTCCATGGGATTAAACCTCCCAATAGACGGTGCTTTACTGATTGCTACCTTGATACTTTCAAATGCCCTACTACACTCTGGAGACCACTCAAACCACGATCCTTTCTTAAGTATCATTCTTATGGGAGCCGACACTATGGCAAAATCTTTCACAAATCTATGGGAATATTCCGCAAGGCCTAAAAAAGACCTCACCTGGTCCTTGTCAGTCGGCACAGGGGCTTTTTCCACAGCCTCTACCAAACACCTTTTCGGCCTCACACCAAGTTCATCGATCTCATGTCGAGATACTCCACCTTCCCCACTGCAATCTTACACTTGCCCCTTCTCACAGTCATACCAGCTTTTGACAATCTTCCCAACACTTCCTTCAAAATCTCATCATGTTCAGACCTAGAACTCGCAAACACAAGCATCTCATCTTGGAACACCACAATGTTCTGCACACCCTCCATAACTTTGTCCATCACTCTCTGAAATACGGCTGCTGCCGAGGCAAGGCCGAATGGCATTCTTCAATACGTGAAAGTTCCAAAAATTGTAATGAACGCCGTCAAATGCTGGCACTCTTCCTTCAAGGGGATCTGATGATAAGCCTGAGAGAGGTCAATCACAGAGAATACTCTGGCCTTATCGAGAGTCAACACCAAGGACTCAATCTCAGTCTTTATCTCTCTCTCAGGTTATGAGGTGTAGGCCTCACTTTATGCACTTTGGGGACTGCTCCTGCCTTCAAGCGAATCTCATGTTCAAAATCTCTAACCATCCCCAATTCTCCCTTAAAAACCGCCGGGAACTCTTCTTCCAACCTGTCATGAATCTCAGCTACTGAAACTGGCTCCTCGGCACTTGCTTGTATCCTGATACCGAGTTTGCGCTGTTCCTCCCAGCCTAGCAAGGACAAGCCCTCCTGTGTGACGTATACTTCTGAATCACAACTCCTGCCTTAATATTTAATCACTGCTTGGAATTTGCCCAACACGTGTGCGTTTTGTCCTGCAAAGAGTATTTTCTGCTTGAAGTGCAAGAAGAAAGGACATTTCGCCAGGGTGTGTAGGGAATCAGGGCATGTACAATGCATTGGGTCGGGTGCAAGGATCTCGGAGCAGGAGCAGAATGCAGATGTTGTTCAACTACCTCAGGCCAAACATGTGCTGGAGGTCTCGGAAGTGTCCGGCAAACGTAGTGCACCAACCAATGTATTTATGATGAACGGGAGAGTAGTGTCTTTGAAAGTGGATAGTTGTAGAATGTTGGGGCACGCAAACCATTCTTCTTGTATTCGGGAATGAGTTGGGAGTTCGCCTGGAGGAGGTGCAACTGAAAGAGCAGCTGAAAGAGGTTTCTGCGCAGCATTTAGAATCTGTTATTCAGCCAGCAGATAGTTTGGAAGACTCTCTTCAACACCCATTGGCACTCGTAGTTACTTAAGGTAAGTTTTATTATAACAGGGCCCGCTGTGCCCAACCACTTAACATCGCCTCCAACGGTTTCTTCGGTCACGTGAACCAAGCTCCGAACGAATACAAGGAGAATGGTTCGCGTGCCCCAACATTCCGAAGGACGCATCTCTAGCATCTCTACACTTTCCAGTGTAGCTCTACAACTATTGATTATTTATTTGTCTCCCAGAATATGCTGAACTACTAAATGGATATGAAAGTCATTTTTAGAGAAGAGAGCGACCACTATCCCAACTCGGCATACTTTGGTCTACTTCAGTATACACAAATGAATACTCCTCCAACTGATAATTCTGGATCTCTTGGAGTTAACCAAGGTAGGAATGGACTTAATTGCTATGCTCACAATTAGCAAGCAGGGGGCTCTTGGAGATTCAATCCCGATATATTACAGTAGATGCATCTTCTTGGTTGCCATCCACAGGGTTGCTGGTTGACAGGGCTATGGATAGTATACTAAATGACCACCTTCTGACATATCTGGTAAAGTACACTGAAATAACTAAGGATATTACTGTTATTATAAACTCTACACACCCAGTGGGTCACAATAATATATATTCATCAAAATGTTGGCGTAATACTAAATACAAGTTTTATTTTGATATCAATATACAGGATGAAAAAAGGAAATTGCACCATGATCTCATGTTGATTTGGCAATTTGGCAATGACCAAGGAAGAAAGTTCTCGGGCACTTAGAGCTTGTCAGGCCCGTTAAACTCACTGGCTCAAATGGTTTAATAAGAATACTTTGTCTCAATGGCGAGAGCGAATTGTATTAACCAGAAATAATAATATACAGGACATTTGGAGGCTTGTGAATCCACTTGAATTGGTCCTTGAATTGGCCCTTGTGCCGCTCACCTGTGTCTCTAGAGAAGACTAAGTTAAAGATTTTGAAAAAATGATTTCGTCTTCTCAAGCGGTCAATAAATATATACTTTAGAGTTAAAAGAACCTTTGGGCATTATTTCTACCTTAAAAAACTCACGGCAAGACGTAATTAACTCGTCAAGATGAATGTAAATTGGTGAGGAAGCTGTTGCATGTGCTGATTGTTGCAGTAGGATACAGCGTTATCAAATCCTGGTGGGAGAGTATTATCATACCAGTTGCGCTCCAACCTGAAACACGTTAGTATTAAATAAGCCTTTGTAAGTGGCATTTGGGGACTATAGCTCAGCTTTCGATATGGTCATCCGCAAAGTGTTCTGATATAAGCTGGTAGAAGCTGGCCTGCTTTCGCATCCCAAGAGGCTTACTTGGGATGATAGTTGCTTGATATTCATAGACCAGTGTTAGGATTAGTTTGTCACATTAGGGAAACTTTACTGATCAACTAGATACTCACACTGGATTAAAACAGGGATGTATGTTTGCCCACGTGCTCTTCAATTTGTAACTCTCGGATCATTCTAACTCATTAGCACATTAGCATTTAACAAAGTCTCTACCCCTCGATTTGGAATTTATCATTAATACTATAAAAACAAAAAATATGACTTTTATAGCAGGGCATAAAAAGGTGGTAAAGCAATATTCTTGGCAAATAGGCACTCAGCCTTAGGGCATAGTCACACAATATAATTACTTAGGCATCACTTTCGACAACAAAGTCACTTGGAAAGCACAAGTGAGTAAGGGCGGTAAATCCCCCTTCCGCCATTGCCCTTCCCCATTCCCATTTCTGCCCCATAGGGCTCTATGGGAATGGGGAAGGCGCTAATTACGGCACCGCAATTTTGCGGTGCCGTAATTAGCTCCGAGGTCCCTTAGCGGGTTGGTTTTTAACACCTGCAAAAAGCAGGCGTTAAAGCACCAACCCGCTAAGGGACCTCGTAGTAAGGCGGTAATGGTTAACGGTCACCGTTACCATTAACGGTGGCCGTTAACCATTACCGCCTTCCGTGTAATGAGGCCCTAAGTCTTTAAAATCTTGCCATTTGCTAAGAAAAATGGTGGCTATTCCCTGAAATTGGTTGTCGTCGTCTATAAAGCCAACATTCCTTCTACCATCTTATTTGGAGCTGAAATATGGGTACACAAACATCTTGCAAGTATTCAGAAACTTGAAGCATCCTGTCTAAGAAGGTTCATGGGCTGTTACCCAATCTTCCTCTTGGGTTCCTTTATGCTGAACCTGTACTCATCAGCATTCTCAGCCTGCTGATAGTATGATGTGTCATCATTTCCTGGATTACTCACTCAGGCCGCATCTACCTCCTTATTGTATTTTATAGAACTCTTAGGTAATGGTTGAGCAACACTACTCCGGGTATCCCTAATAAAAAAACATGCTCTTTGAATCTCTACATTGAGGCAAACACGGGCTACACCTCTTATCTGCGATTTAAAACTGCAATCAAGGATAAAATCTATGATCTAGAGTAATCGGAAGAAGGATGTCAGGATAAGGCAATGTACATTTTGAAAGAAATATAAGAACCTCAGCAACACTATCATTTTAATTACCGCATCCCTCCCCATTACAGATAATGGCAATCTAGATCAGAACTTTGTTCATTTCCTTAGCGCCTGCACCGTGACTAGGGTGTTACCGCCATGCATCTCTTCGGGTGTGTGCCAGATGTTAACCCCCAGATATCTGAATGTACTTGTTTTCCATTCAATTCCCACATCTGAGAGTTCTGCCTCTGCACACCTGGCCAACCTTGCTAGTGGGAACACGCTCGACTTTTCTTTGCTAAAGGCGATCCCCGACACTCGAGCAACATTTTCTAAGACCTCCAATATTGTTGGAATTTTAAGGTGGGGGTCCCTCAGGTATAATAGTACATCGTCCGCATACAACGAGACTATGTTATATTGACCCCCTACTCTGATGCCTGCATCGAAGAACTGTCTCCTCATGTATATTGCTAGTGGCTCCAGGCTTAAATTGTATTGCATCGGGATAATGTCTCGTGCCTCTCTGGATTTCCCATAGCCCGGGCACTGTCCTCCCAGTCTTTACTCTGGCCACCGGCGACTTATATAGGATTTTTATCCATCGGATGAAGCATTCCCCCAACCCGAATTGCCCCAGGACCTCCAACAACCACTCCCAATATATAGAGTCAAATGCCTTTATGGCGTCTAAGGATGCAACAGCATATGATTCGTGTGAATCCTTTGTTTGTGCCACTATGTATTGTAATCTACGTAGGTTTGCTGATGTATTTCGACTGGGTATGAACTCGTTCTGATCTTCATGTACTACTGTCCCTATCACCCCAGCCAGTCTCTTGGCCAATATTGTCATCAAGGTTTTAATGTCGTAATTGAGCATGGCCAATGGCTTGTATGAACAACAGTCATCTCTTGGTTTCCCTGGTTTGGGTATCGGCACCACCAGCGTTTTTCTCATACTTCTCAGTAGTACCCCTTTTTCGTATGACTCTTTGAACACTTCTAGGAGGGTGGGGGCCAGTTCCAAGCATATGTTTTATAGTATTCGGGAGGTAGACCATCGCTGCCAGGGGTCTTAGTCGTGCACAGTGATTTGATTGCCTCAGTTATGTCTTCGGCAGTCAAGTCCCTATTTAGGGTGGCTCTCTGGGGTTCGCTCAGTTTTGGCAGACCTATCTCATTCAGCGTGCCTAAGATGTCTTCCTGCAGCACAATCTCTTCATGGACATACAGGTGGGAGTACAACTGCTTAAAAATATTGTTGATATCTAACTGGGATGTGTGGACCTTGCCGGTGGAGTCTTTAATTTCGGAAATCGGGTACTTCAGGTTTTCCCTCCTGCACAACCACGACAAGAGTCTGCCTGGTTTGTCGCCTTCCGCGTGTGCTCTAGTGGTTTTGGCCAATCTGGTCCATGCGTCTTGGCAGTCTCCCCTAACAGCGGATAGTTCCACCTCTGCCTCTCTTGTCCTCTGGGCAGTGGCTTCTAGTTGTGTGATCCGCCTTTCCCCGTCCTCTAGCTCACTCCTCAGTGTTCTTCTAATCCTGCCCGTGCTAGCAATGATTTCCCCCTGACCACTACTTTCAGCGCCTCCCAAGTCATGTCCCACCCCTTCACGCTCCCAACATTGATATCTAAGTACTCTCTTATTTTGTCTCGAAGGTCCTCCTTGAAGGCGCAGTCTGTTAGAGCCTCGGTTGGCATTCGCCACATTGGTATGGGTGGCTTAGGTCCTCGCTTTTTCCGTTCCATGAGGAGTGGAGAGTGGTCAGATATTGATCTTCCCAAGACGGACGTTGACTCTACCTGGAGTAGGTGCTGCTTTTCTATGAACAAATAGTCAATTAAAAAGTATAGAGTGTGCGAGGGGATGAGAAGTACCTTAATGTCAGCCACCATTTTGAACCGCAGTGTCCCCATCGTCTCTTCCAGTGCTTGCTGTGCTCCTGTTCCCTTTATAGTGAAGACTAAAAAACATTTCAACAAACTAAACTCAACCAACTGCACCCAGCAGTTGCGCCGTGTGGGCAACGTTCAGGTGCCCCTGCCAGATTTTGGCCTGTCCAGGACATCTCAGGCAGGTTGTGGTGCAGCAGCAACAGGCTGGCACCAGTCCTTTCACGGGGTCGAGCCATCCTGCCTTAATGTCCATCCATACCTTAATGTCAGCCACCATTTTGAACCGCAGTGTCCCCATCGTCTCTTCCAGTGCTTGCTGTGCTCCTGTTCCCTTTATAGTGAAGACTAAAAAACATTTCAACAAACTAAACTCAACCAACTGCACCCAGCAGTTGCGCCGTGTGGGCAACTTTCAGGTGCCCCTGCCAGATTTTGGCCTGTCCAGGACATCTCAGGCAGGTTGTGGTGCAGCAGCAACAGGCTGGCACCAGTCCTTTCGCGGGGTCGAGCCATCCTGCTTGTGTGCAATGTTGTGGTAGGTCTCCCATCTTCTAGCGAAGGTAAAATTGGCATAGTCCTTCTCTTTTTTAGATCTCCAATTGTTCTCAGCTAGGTATTTCTTCTTCTGACATTGTGTGATTCATTCAGCCAGTTCCTCATCCCCTGCCATGTTGTTGTGTTCAAGCCACATGTTGGCCACAGACGGTGTCTCTAAAAAAATAGCACGCCCTTTATGTATCACCTTGAGCCTGGACGGGTACATCAACATGTACTTGAGATTTAGTTGATGCAGCCTTGCTTTAATTGGGAAAAAAGAGTTTCTCGCTCTATGGTCTGGATATATGGTGATTTTGATGGTTCCTCCCTCGAGTGTGTGGCGCAGTATGACTTCCCGGTCTAGGAAGTTAAGGATTCTTGCTATGATCGGGCATGGGTATGAGCCAGGCAGTGTTTTTTTCTGGAGGGCCCTATGTGCTCTTTCGACTGCAAACCCCTGCAAGAGCCGGACGGCTCCTATTTCTTGTTGCAGTAGGGTTTCTATAAAGTTCATAGGGTCGGGGCCTTCCAGTCCTTCAGGAATGCAGAGAAGGCGAACATTGTTGCGTCTGGACCATCCCTCCGCATCTTTGCCCCTTTCTTCCAGGATCTTATTGTGCCTTTCCAGCTCCGCCACTCTGTTCTGCGCCTCTTTCACTGTTGTGGACATTTCACGTTGCTCAGTTTCTGTGGTTGTCACTCGTTCTGTGAGGTTATGTATGTCTTGTCGCATTAGCTGCATGTCCGATTTCACTTCTTCTATTTTAGTGTCTATGAATGAGTGCAGCCCAGATATGGCCTCCAGTATCTGTTTGTCTTTGCCTTGCTCCTCAGGAGGCTGTTGAATCGGGGAAGGCTCTCTGGATTCTGTTCTCTGTTCTTTGGGTCTAACTGCGGCAAAGGACTCCATGATATTGGCCTTACTTTTCCCTTTGGAGGAGGGCATCTCCATGTGTCATGGGCTGGGGCAGCTCTGAGCCACCGAGCAGGATTGCAGTGTCTGTAGTCTGCGTATCTGCATATATGTGTGCTTCTGTGACCTTCCTCATCTATTTCCTAGGTATTAGGCTTTGCTATGTGCAGCTTGTTGACTTTTTAGGAGTTAGGCCAGTTAGGGGTGATCCGTTAATTCAGCTCTCTGTGCTGTCAGAAAGTGTGCTCCGGGGCAAGTGGGGCAGGGTCAATGTTCTGTTGAGCCCTCAAGGTACTCCCTCCTCTGGTTGCTTTATTGATCCTGTGTGGGCTGGTTGCCGTGTGATCCGGCGCGCCTCCCACTTCTTGTTGCCTGTTACCTGGTCAGTTAAGTTGCTGCATGGTTTGGCAGGGCTGGTTAATGTTCTGGGTGTCACTCAATGCGGGCGTTAGATTTTTGTGGTGTAGCCTGGTCTGCCCCGTCAGCTGTAGCTTGTTTAGAGTAGCTCTCTGTTCTATAGGTGACTGCGCTGGGTTGTATCAGCAGTTGCCATCTGCTTGATATTCGTGCTTGGGCCCAGCGTGTTGCCCCGCTTTGGCAGTGTCTGGACTTGTTTTGGGCTGTTATTCCTGGTGCTGTCTCTACATGCAGGCTTCCTTTTAATCTTGTTGTGTGTCTAGCTTGCTATTAGGTGCTTCTGGGTGGGGGGGGGGCTAAGCTTTATTGCCATGATCGTTGCTTCAGGCTATTATTGATAAGGCCACTGTAGCCCCCACTGAGGTGGTTGTGGTTGCCACTCTATGATGCATCCCCAGTGTGTTCCACTCTCGTGCCCCTCCTTCCCCCAGCCGCCACCCACACACGCTGCATCACTCGTGGAGGTTGCCGTCCCCGGTGGCACGAATCCCTTCGCCCAAGCACCGGGGTCTCACCTCCTGTCGGATGCAGCTCCGGGTCCCCTGGATCTTTGTGGCCCCTCAGTCCTCCTTCTAGACAGCGCTGCTGATTCGCTGGCCCTTTGTTGTAGCGGCCTCTGTGCAAGCCCCAGTTACAGTCGGCGCCCTCCGCAGCAGCTAGCTGGCATTCTCTGCCCCTCTTATCATCCCCCAGCATTCACTCCACGTGCTCAGGAGGCGTCGGCTCCGGCACCTTCAGCTCCGGGCAGCTCCGCTCCGGCATCCTGTTCCATTTCCGGGTCGCTGCACGCCGAGTGATGTTCTGCTCAGTCAGCTTCAAGTCTCCGTGACACCCGCCATCTTGGTTGCCGTGGACGCTCAGCTTTGGGCGCCTGGTTCAGGGGATCGCCAGCTCTGATTTCACCTGCACTTTTCACACAGTGTGCCGGATCAGTTCATCTTCATAAATGTTCGTTTTTAGGCTCAATTGGTTTAGTTTTGCCTTTTTTAAAGGATCAGCTATAGGATCTAGACAGGAGCTCCAACTCCACACATCCTCACATCTCGCGCTCAGGCCATGCACCCTTCCAAGTGAATTATATTGGCAAATGATACCATTGACTAAAATTCATATAGGTTAGATACAATGAAAGTCAGGGGAGCTAGGGAAGGTATTCCACAAAGCAATCGGCACTGTAGACTTTGTAGGAGCTTGGTTCTGGAGCATGGTAAACATTTAATGATGTCTTGCGAAAACTTACAGTACTTGAGTAACTTGACTATGCTTTCCTGCGGTATTGACTATACCATTCTTGATTTTAGTGACACTGTGTGGGAGAGGTGTCTAATGGGAAAGGACCTCTACTTATGTATTACCTGACTAAGCTGTGGATTTACATAAGCAACATTTTAGACATTTTAGACATTCTTTAAATTGATATTTTGTTTTTATATTGCATTGCCTATAACTTCTTGATATACTTTACTCTTTTATATATGTACCTGCTATCATGTTCTCTTGAGTCTGAATTGGCTTTGGCATGTCAATTTATGAATCTATATATTTACTAACAAAAGAGACTATCTGGAATCCTATATAAAAATGTCAAATGCTAACATACTAATAAATAAATAGAAATTACTATCTGCCTCTGCACAAATGTGGATGAGATTAGGGAGAAATCCATATATAAGAAGAAAGGCTACTGTACAGTGTTGTTTAAATTGAACAGGTGTCTACACACTATGCCTCTTCAGATGTTTCAGACTATGATTCCCCGATTGGTCATCTTTGGCTTTTCTGGGTAGAGCTCATGAGAGCTGCAGTACAAAACATCTGGAGTGCTATTTGTTGCAGGGCCCTATCTACTGTATATGGTTCCAGAATGTACTATGTATCCATGATTGAAATGAGGCACTGGATTAACACTTTTCCTTTGATTGCTTCGATCCCCCCACCCCCCTTGTTGCAACAAGAGAGTTCTGTGTGAACTGGTTTTTGAAGATCACACGGTTGTACTGTTAATGAATCCTTCCTCCAACCCCAGTACTGGCTGTGGAACTGATTGCTTTCTTCACCATAAATAGCTCAAACTATACTGTGCCCCAATGGTCACAAGGCTGTGCAGCATTGAATCCCTTCACCTTCATATGTTTTTTTCCTTCGCATGGAAAACAAGACCGCACAATATACTGATCGAACATGATACGACGGCTGTACTATAATGTATCCTTTCTTCTCACCGTGCTGATTGTTTGTCATTCCAATCCATGGAATAAACAAGCTAATATAATGTACCTCACCAAAATAACAAGGATTCCCTGTAATGTGTGCATCACTATCTCAGTACTGATTATAGTCTTTCCTTTCCACCTCATGGAGTTCAAAATCTCATTTTGTATAGTGTTTATCCTGGATCACAATTCTGCACTGTAATGAATCCTACAAAACAAAAGAGGTGATGTCTGGAAGGTTTCGAATTAATCTTAACCTCTGACAATAGCCCTGGGCAACACTCCAGAGCATTTTTCTTCAGCCAGCCAATCCAATACAGAAAGGGGAAATACCATTCGCAAATCAGGCTTTAGTCTAGCCCAAAAGGGAAGTAAAGCCTGAACTGCTTGGTAACATCACTTCTACTTAAGAACACAATCAACCCCAGACATGTTTTGGCTTCATTAGGCATCATCTTGTTGCTTAGGTCAAGCAGACCCAGAAATGTTTCAGCCTTGCTGGGTGTCAGCAGTGAGGTTTTATCAGTGAGGTGTAGCTTGTGTCTCTAGTTCCAGCAGGCTCACGACCCACATCTGGGAAAATCAGTCGTACTCGGGTTGACTTAAGTAAAACAATAGAGGTGCTGGTTTGAAGATTTAGAATGAATCTCAAGCTGTGTAAATACCTCTGGGCAGATCTCTAGATCTTTTATGGTGTGGAGCCACCAGAAACCCTCAAGTGTTCCCAAGGAAGTCTCAGTAAGCATAGCACTCGTGGTCCATTCCTCCCCTTTTCATAAAAAAGCAAGTCTGTCTCAAGCAATTGGTTTCAGGATCCCTCATGGACAAGGCATTCATCAGCTGTAATATCTATATTTAGCACTCATACAATAAGGACAGGTAGTGTTCTCTCCTGCAGCTTGTCCCAGAGTCAGAATAGTATCCCATGTGTGCTCCCACTTTTAAAGTGTAAAATATGCCCAATCTTATGTCATGATCATGTCACACTATGTGATTCTCTGGATCTTTCAATTATCCTGCCTCATCACCAGACACTCTGTCCAGGGTCCATCTTCCCATTTTACCACTTCACCACTGAGTCTCCCCGTCCAACCTAATAATGCCTTTATGTAAATGCCTGCTTTGAAGGTACTGCCTCCTCCCTCTTGCCTTGCTTATTCTGTAATTAATTTCTGTTTGAAATGATATGCTGTTCCTTCAATCAATAGAAACATTGATACATATTACTACTATTTTGGCTACAAAATATCACCAGGAGAAGGCTAATGTAGCCAAATCTCATTATATCTATTTATATTTTTTCCAGCTATGTGTCTACTTTGTATTCAACAGGGTTTGTCATGCCTGAAGTAGGATGTTCAATCCACAATTTCAGCAGGCACCATGGACTGACAACGGTTCATATGTACTCAGACATGCATAATTGTCATAGTGTTGCTGTAGCATAGGCTACAACACCCAAGGATGCTGTGCGAGCGGTGTACCACACAAATGAGCTCCTGTTAGAACCCCCTATTATTAATACTAATCATTATTTAGGCAATAAAAACAGCTGTTTAGTTTTTCAGTGTGTCCCAAACATGTTTAATGGAATGGTTGGCCTCTTAAAACATGAGAGTCTCCACTGTATGCCATTGCTAGAAAAAGATGAAACAATTTGGATGATAGATTTTCTCTTTTATAATTCAGCGAACAAAGGACTCTGTTACAAGGGCATATGCCAAATGCTGTTTTGTCAGTATAAACTCTATAGAGTAGGTACTTAAAACCTGATGCCTGTATCTGGACAAGGAATTGCTAATAGTCTATGAGAACTGGCTGAAGCCATAGAATGTAAGCATTTGGCTAAACTAGTATATTTGCCTAGTCCAACACCGACTAGGTAACTAATGCATATATGGGAATTTGCAAAGTCATGCTGTTGGTCAAATATTGTCCTCCCCTCTGTGTAATACAAAGAGATTCTCAGAGAAGTTTATAGTTGTGTGCTTAATGTAAAGTACTGTACCCATCAACTACCAACCAATGCCCATCAAACAGTCTGGAATTCACACTTCTGGATTTAAAGTGGGCAAGTTTGAAGCAATCATTTTGTTGGAAAAGCCTCTCCAGAATCGAATGGGGCATGTTTTCATGTAAGTGACATAAGCATGTCTGTGTCTACTGTAGTTCAGCTCTTTAACGAGATATATAATAATGGTAGGTACTTAAAGGCTGAGAGGGCATCATCACTTCACTCTATGAAAACTGTCTATGGCTGTTAATTACACAAACATCAATTCAATTCACTCCTTACAATACTAAATGCATGATGACAAAGACATCTGCTTATATGATTATTTAATGTAACTTTACAACAATATGTGCATGCTTCACAGTTTTGAATTTACTGTAATTACAATAATTATTAAAACAAAGCCAATATTGTGCTTATTCTGAAATTGTTAACTAATGGTCAAATAAATTATCACTTAACTAACAAACCTAAAAAGAAGGAGAGCATGATGGGTGGAATTAAATCATGATCATAAATCCAGGTTCAAAGACATGTTAGAGCACAGAAGATCTACCATATTACTTAGACCCAACTTCAGCAAATCCATTGTGCCCTCTTATGTCTCTCAACATAAAATAAAATGTCTTTACAAAAACGTTGTGCTACAGAAGTGCTCATAGTGTGACATTGCGTTGTACGAGAAAGACATATTCGGCTATTTTGAATTTGCTCTGCTTTGGAAACCAACTGTGAGCCTGTCACTTTAAACCTCAACATCTAAAAATCTTGCAAGACCTCAAAATGCAGTGAAGTGCTGCAGAAGTGTTCACAGTGTTCAGCGGTGGGCAGGATTAGAATGTTAACCAAACACAAAGCAGAGGTTGCCGAGTTGGCCGAACCGCCCTTTCCACAACTTGAGTGACGTACACAACTCTTCTGCTAACGTTGGAGAGCAACTTGTAAATATCTTGACAGTTGATATAAATATGAAGACTGCTAAGCAGCGAAAGTATGGCCTTTGTAGTTTGATGCGCCGTGCTGAGAAGCATAATCGAAGCCTGGTAGCTTCCAGTGATATTACAAATGGATCACCATGTCTAAAAAAGGAAAAGCAGGACACCGCTCTTGAAACACAATCCAAGACTACTGGCTTTCTTCTAACTGTGAACACAGAGGCTACTGGATGATCTAGCAGGATTGACTTGAAACCTCCTCCCTGCAGCCCTGAGGTAGTACTGTGAAATTCAATTCTAGATTCCTCCACTATTGATAATGATAATGCATTGCTTAACATTTGCCTGGAATTGCAGAGAAACTCTGTGGGTGGGGCGGGCACATTACTAAACGCATCTGATGGATATGACAATATTTTCGGTACACATTTATCTATCAGCCCTGATCTACAAAGATTGGTCTCTTCTTCTTCTTACTCATCAGATATTGACAGTGAGGAGGATAAGCACAATGCTGACAAACTTTCTCTTAGAAAAAAATAAAGAAACTCCCCAGACATTAAAAGCCATGTCTGCCAAACGTGACTCCTTATGGACCCTTTGCTCAGGAATGGCTGAGGAGCAACAAAAATGTATCCTGGCAAAAATGGTGACATTATTCTTGTCTGCTGCTCCGATCAGATCTCAGAGCACCTAGATGGGTCTGATTGTGACGTCATTGAGGTAACCGTCCAGGATCTTGAAATTAAACAGGACTCTCTGACTCCTTTTTTGGATCTAAGGATACAACAGCCGGACGTGCTACTTCCATTCCGCTTGATCCGATAGAGACTGAAAATGACAGACCTATGGCTCAAGATATGGTGGACATTTCTGATATGTCCTTACACCTCCGGAGGGTGCGGAGAGTGTGGTACACTTCGACCAAATTGAAATCTTTTCTGAAAAGCGAAAGGTGGCCTTTATTGAGAATGCAACAGCTGCTAATCAATCTTGTGGTCAGCGGGATGTTGCTATCTCTCCTATAGGGAAAACAAAAATACAAAGAGCACAAGGAGATGGTACAATTAGGCAAGCTCACCTGCAGGGGTCTTTGGACAAGAGACTCCGGCCTGGCACAGGACAACCATCTACCTCATTCCCACCCACGATTCAGATGCCTGTTATACTTTTGACTGACACAGTAATTAAATCATTGTCAGGCCAGTTAGAAATTAATGCAAAATTGTAGGCACCTGTGTTTCCCCGGCAGTACATTTATACAAGAGGCCAGGCTTTTACTAATGATACTGTATATCATACCCAAGCAACGGTTGTTAACAACGTGCATCACCCTTCCTATACTAACAGTGCATTTACTGGCCAAATCTCTTTGGGCACTGTAATACAAGGAGAATCATGAGGTTCTCTCCCATTTGGAAAATGGGTCATACTGGAGGAACTTGACCCAACAATGGGGAGCCCATTTTTAAACCAGACCTTTTTACTCGATCTATGGCGTAGAATACCTCACCTATCAACAATTAGTTCTGAGGACTTGATCTACATATTACATATCCCCAGTTACTAGGGATGGATAGTCCCACAAATTGGGCATTGATTGAGGTTATATCCCCGGTAGTTGTTGCACTATTGAGCTCTTGTATAATGGAGTTAAACAAGCTGGCTTTACAGCTGACGGTATGCAAGAAGCATATCACCAAGCTGACGGGGAGCATGGTCCCCAATCCCCAGAGCATGAGTACCTACCACACAGGTCTAACTAACAGCATGGCTACAGAAAGGGATAGCCTACAGACATTGCTGATCAAATATAAGGAGGTGAAGAGGCCACAAAAGGAAGTTGACCATTGGATATCGGATACCTTGAGTATCAATGGTAACTGACACACTCAGCTGATTAACAGCATTAAATGGACATGTTGGAACACTAGAGGTTTTAGATCCTTTTTGCTACACCCACAAAGCTACTCTCATATTACCTCTAGTGAGGTATTTTTGCTACAAGAGACCTGGTCAAAAAAGTATTCAACATAGAGGGGCATCACGTGTTGTGTTATCCTGCCATCCGGAAAGCCAAAGGCAGGCCTATGGGTGGATTGGCTATCTGCGCACGAGTTCAATTTGAATTGAAGCTGTTTAAAGTGTGCCCTATCTCTCGTTATGATCTGGCAGCTATTATTCACGATTCTAAATGTACGATATCTAAAATGCTCATTGTTAATATCTATGACCCTGCTGGATATCATTAAACTTAAGAGCAAAAGGGCTCCCGGCCCATCAGGATAAATTCCAGCAAGTTGGCCAGAGTCTATTTTGGTGGCGGTTTTTAAGAAGGGTAACTTTAGCAACCCTTCTAATTATAGGCTCCTGGCCACGTCAGATACTAGCCAAAGAAATGTCTGTACCATGTTACTAAAACAGCTTAACAAATGGGCCAAGAAAAAAGGATTAATCCACAATTATCAAACAGGATTTCACAAAGGACATGGCACTATGGCACTATTCATAATATTTGTGCAGAGGCTTATGGCCCCAGATCCAAGAAACGTTATCTTTGTTTTGTGGATTTTATTAATGATTCGATTTGGTCTCTCGCCTCGATTATGGAATAAATTAAGCTTTTGGGAATTGATGACACGCTGATATAGTTTATCAAGGCACTATATACTGATACTTCAGTAACAGTGCAAATAAATCAAGAAGGCTTAGTAATCCAAACTGTACTCATGAATAGAGGCCTTAAGCAGCGGTATGTGCTGGCACCCCTGATTTTTAATTTATATCTCTCAGATTTGCATCTTAATTTGAGCAGCCCACAACTTTCCACCAACATTTTGGGGGGTGCAAGCAGCATAGCTCGGGTACACGGATGATAAAGTCCTGCTCGATTTTACCCCAATTGGGCTAAAACTTTCCATCAAAGCCTTACTACTATACACAACTAAGAATGATCTCAAAATAAATATCTCTAAAAGTAAAGTGGTAAGTAGTGGGAGTAGAACAAAATAAATCCCATTTATATGAATCATCAATCAAAAACCACTTGAAGTGGTTGGGAGTTACATGTACCTTGGAGTGCCAATGAAATCCTGTCTACAGCGTAATTTATATGGTGATATTACTATGCCCAAAGTTTTAAAGAAAGAGTTAGTTATAAAAATAATATCATTAGTAATAAGGGAGGTTACAAAGTTGAAGGTCTCATGACTGTTTATAGAAATAGCCTAGTCCCAGGATTCTATATGGCCTAGCAGCGCTTCCTGAGTCTAGAAAGATGTGGCTGGAGAAACTGAAGGGGAAGCTTCTTCATTCTGTATTGAGTGTACCTCCATCTGATCCAGTGAAAGTGCTAAAATGTGAACTTGGCCTCCCCTCGCTGAGATCTCTATGGCTTCTACAATGTTGTAAATAAAATGTTCTCTATATTCTACTGAATTGTCGACATCATTATTACTAGGCCAAATAGATAAACAATATCACCAGGAGAAGTCTAACCAATTTTTCCAAGAACTTCGAGAAACTCTGATTAATCATTTGAGAAACCTAGGTCTTGCTATTGAACAACTGGCTGACCTCCCAAATACACTGAGGATATAAAAAAATAAAACAGAAGTTTGGTTTGCAGATACTAATTTGACTACCCTTCACAATAAAAGAAACAATGTAGTTGCCAAGGTTTCCTCACACATTTAACATGCAGATACCTTCAGTAATTTATGTTCTAGGAAGTTGAGAAGATGTATTACCTATATGAGGTTCAACATTCTCCTCACTTAGGAGCATACTGGACGCTGCATTGGTATCCTACTTAAGGACAGACTCTGTTGTTTATGTATTAAGAGCTAAGGTATGTGGATGACTGTGCAGGTGTGTTACTTAGGTCAATGCAGGTTTTATAGTTGTTTAGTCTAATTGGATGCCTATTTTATTGTAATTAATTTTGGTCAATTTTAAGTAATTTTTACTATATTATGGAATATGGGATTGAAAGATTTTTTATATGTGCTTAAGGTTTTTCATTTAACCGAATGACTTAACTAACAAATAAATAAATATTTGTTTAACCAACTGTACTATTACTCAGCATATCAGTATGTACAATGTTTGCATCAAACATAGAAAAGAACCTTACGAACAGAAATGCCATTAAGTGTAACTCAGAAAAGAAATATTCTGACTACTCTAAGGGTAGGCTAGTTCTATTATGGTTATAGTAAATGCAATTGAGAAAACAAAGTTTCCCAGTTGCCCTTATGTTTATTTCAGCAATAATATAATATTCAGTTTGGGCAACATTCCTCATTGGGATAATGAATCAATAATGATATATGACACACAGGTGCTAATCCCACTCACAGGGGACTATAAAACTGACATGTCCAATCTCACTGCTATCTGCTCGATCATCCAATCCTGGATGGTGGACAATTGGCTGTTACTTAATAGCGAAAAAACAGAAATCCTACTGATCGGTTCACCCACTACCTTGGGTAACCTCGGTCAGGAATACTCCTCCTTCACTATTGACAACACACCTATCAAGGTTTCCAACAATGTTAAAACTCTTGGCGTCTATCTAGACTCAAACCTCACCATGCACAGACAAGTGAATTCTATTGCCACCTCTTCAGCCTACTACGCTAAAACGCAGCCAGACCATTCCTATCATGATAGAACTGTCTCACCATTGTCAGAGCATTTATGGGCTCCAGACTCGACTATTGCAATGCCCTCCTATCTGGGACCTCTTGCAAAAACCTTGCTAAATTACAACTGGATAAAAACAATGCCCTCAGGGCAGCCACTGGGACTTCAAGGAAAGACCACATCTCTGAAATCAGGAGACAGGTCCACTGTCTCCCTGTCAAACAGAGAATTATTTTCCAAACACTCTACTTGGCACACAAATGTCTCCACGATGCTGCTCCTCCTTACCGTGTCCAGAGAATTGTCAAACACACCGCCACCACACCTCTCAGAGAGGGGTACTCCAACCTTATCGTTGTTCCTAGAACCAAAAAGGCCCGTGCAGGCGGATCCAGCTTCCCCACGATAGCCGCCACACAATGGAATGCCCTTCCTCCCAACCTAATAATGATTGAGTCTCACCAAGCCTTCCGCAAAGCAATCAAAACAAAACTATTCATCTAATACCACCCAGTTGCTTTCTTATGTCTGACTAAACTCTGTGTATGGATTACTGCTGACTTATGTACCTGCAACTAAGGGACCTTACGGTCACATGTAACCTTCCTATTGAAAAATGTTTATACACCTCATGTAACAGCGCCACGATGCCTCTGGGCTGCAGGTGCGCTATACAAATGCAAATAAATATAAATACATATATATTGCTGTGAAAAATATGACAGCACATGCATTGTTTGATAAACATAGGTACAAACGTTTTTTTATAATTAAACTCAATAATTGATTGGTTAATAACAATCATGTTTCAGATGTGTATTAACTGGTTGCATATACCTTACCTATTTAGCCAGGCATCCAAATATTCTTCGCTATTACATTTCTGATACTGTTGATTTGATTTGATTTGGAATTTGTATTGCGCATATTCATCTGGTGCCAAGCAGAGAACCTGCATTTATGCGGAGATGGTCAATTCCTACACTGTCACTTAGAGCCTTAACAACATGTTGTATGTATGTGTGTAAACAAACTTACATCAAATTAACTATCAACATAAATAAAACATCTTAATACAGTTAGAGCGATGTCTTTAGATTTAGTAAAAATATCTCAAAAATCTTAAAGGTTCCACAGATTCGATTAGGTCAATTAATACTACCAGTAAAAGTTACTGTAGCTCACCTACAATCCCCACTTTCTAAGATCCAGCATTTTTGGCAATCACTTCCTAATGGTATGCATGTTTAGTAATGGAACCATCTTGTTTATGTCGCAATTATATATCATTTCATCATGAAGTTTGATGTCATGAAGTTTAAAAACATAGCGATAACCATACCTTTCTTAGAAAGTTTGGTGTCAAACCTAAACACACCTGTGATTCAATGAACAAGAGAAGAAATCTGAATAGTAAACAGTTTGTTCTTAACAAAGTCAAAATAGTTCATGAATGAACCCATTTTACATCATTAATACAGTAATACTAAAAAAACACTCAAAAGCTTTCTCTAGACCAATTTCCCATTAGTGAAATGCCAGCAAATATTAATAATCATGTCCATCTTGTCTAATTAGTAAATGCATCTGCCACTCACTCTTATGTACCTTTAGGCAATGATTAGTTCATCGCTTTCATTTAATCCATCTCTCATGAAATCAGAAACAGCCACCTATTCTCTATTCCATAATGTATATGATTTTTGATTTTGATGAATTTGTAACACGCTCGAAACGGACCAAACCGTATAATGGCGCAGATGATTTTGACTAGAACAGATTACAGGAATTGTATTCATTGACACATTCTGAGCAAAGATGAGGCTCTGACCAGTTCATAATGAATAGAATTTCATTTAAACAAGAAGGTTTTTAGAGCTTATTGGAACTTAAGTAGGGAGTCCAGGATTCTAATTTCCCAGGGTAGGCTGTTCCATAATCTAGGACCATACACCGAGAATCTTCTATCCGCTCTAGACTCACATGTGGATGAAGGGATAATTAACAGTGTTTGGTCACTTGGTCACTTGAACGTAGACATCTGGACGGATGGTAATACCAAAGCTTGTCCTTAAGGTAGTCCGGTGCCAAGTTATTCAGACATTTGAAGACCAGAGAAGCTATTTTAAATTTTATCCGGTCTCCAACTAATAACCAGTGAAGAAGCCGGCGAGAAGGAGAAACATGAGAGCTTTTATTTAATCTGTAGATCAACCTAACCACTGCATTCTGCGCTCTTTGCCGTCAAAAAATTTGGAATGCCCACCAATTGACTATTACAATAGACCAAGTGGGCATTCGTAAGTGCTCCCACTACCTGTGCATGATCTTCTTTCAGAATATAAGGAAGAGTTTGCCGTAGAAGCCTTAGGGAGTAAAAAATAGCTTTCATCTTGGCTCCAACCTAGCTTTCACTACCCAAGTTGACCTGCCAGATGCAGCCAAGGTTTATGACTTTGGTAGAAAAGGTGAGTTCAACTCCCAATTACTTGAGTAGTGATTGATTTTTAATAGTAGCCGTAAGATACTCAGGGCCAAACAGAATAAACTCTGTCTTGGCGTCCTTAATCTTTCCAGAAGAATCTCATGATTAACCGTATCAAAGGCGGCTGACAGGTCAAGCATCACTAAAAGTGAAAGTTGCCCTATCAGCCACCTCCAACTGCTCATCATAGACTGTTAGCAATGGCGTCTCTGTGCCAAATTTTGGACGGAACCCAGACTGCAAGGGATCCAAAAGTGATTCCTTTTCAACAAACGCCTGTAGTTGTTGAGTCACTACCTTCTCTAATATTTTCCCTGGCCAGGGAATACCAGCAATGGGGCGATAGTTCTGGAGAACCAGGGGATCCAAATTAGATTTTTTCAGAAGAGGGGTAAATGTAGTGTGTTTAAGCATTAAAGGCACTACCCCTTGATCTAGTGATTTAAATAACAAAGGTGGTGACAAAAAGAGCAATTACCTCGGCCATGCGTGTGGCTGCTACAGCCAGCAAAGGAAATAAACAGTCATTTGTTGGTTTCAAATTTTTCATCAATACACATATATTCTCAACCGTGACATGATGAAAATTGAACTGTTTTTGAGGGGAAATAGCTTGATCATGTCCCTTCATGTCAACAGCGGAATTTAATTGCACTGAATTGAAGGGACTAGGATTCAAAGCTGCAATATTATTCTTAATTGCCACCATTTTCTCAACAAAAAAGTTGTTAAAGGCATTGTCCTGTGCCAATGATGGAGAAGTGGATACATCGCTGCTGCTTGGATGATGGAATTTCGAGATAATTGGGAAATGTTCCCTTGAGTGATTACCTGCATCATTAATTTTTTTATGGAAGAACTTTCATTTTGCCACGAAAATAGCTTTTTTATAGAACAAAGTGCTCTTTTAGCTTTGATGCTATGTTCTTCTTTAGATTGCCTTTGCCAAATTCAGCCTGTCAAGCTAACTTGCTTGCGTAAAGGAGTCAAATTTTGAGTGAACCAAGGCTTAGAAATCCTCTTTCGCCTAGGTGTTTTTGGTTCTACCCTAGAACAGATTACCTCCATAAGTTTAGTCCCATAAGGAAGAAATCTTCACTGGGCAGTGTATTATCGACCTCTGAAAGTGCATTCATCACTTCCTGTGCTGATATATCATCTAGATCTTTATGTCGCCGAGATACTATCCCAGTTGCCTCTATAGGACTTTGAGAATTCATTGATTTAGCCACTAGTGCAAATAATTGCAACACATGGTCTGACCAACAGATCAATATATCGTCCAAAAATGTAGTACAAATACCTCTTACTATTATCAAATCGAAGCAGTGACCCTTATTGTGAGTAGGTAACCTTCCTAGAGGGCCAAGGTCATGAGTGTCCCAAAGTTCCGTAGAACCCGGGTGACTTCGGTCATCCAACCATAAATTCCAATCACCTAATAATAAAATCTCTGCCTGTTTACTAGCCACTGTGGTTAGAAAATGGTCAAGACTTTCCAGAAATTCCTTAAATGATCCTGGAGGTCTATAACCTAGAACCACACAAACAGCTGATTTGGGGATAGCACAATAGTAAATTGCCCCACTTGGGATTCATTTTGACAGTCAAGCAATTTAAAGTGTGAGATACGCAATGTATCCTTATAGATAATAGCAATGCCACCACCACATTTATCCACTCGATCAATATGTTGATTGAGAAAATTATCTGGGACTAAATTATGAAAGATTGAATGTGAAACCTCCGTGAACCATGTCTCTGTTATGAAGAAAATGTCAAGTGCTTGTTCTTCAATCAGTGTAGTGATTTCTGAAGTATGTCCACATGCAGATCTAGCATTGATTACGCCTGCTTTAATGCCTTACGGTTTCTTTAATATATGGGGCCATATGTCTGAAGTGATGGCAATTCCTAGATTTATTTAAACTGCGCAGTGTGATGGCCCCCATATTGTTGTCCAGGGTTTTCAGTGCCAGAATGACACCTGGCCTAGTAGGATCGTTGTCTGTCTTCCCCTTCTTCCCCCCTCCCTGCCTCGTCGTGCCTTGAAACACTTGTGTATAGGCGCGTTACAAATGCCTTATCATATCATATCATATCAGAGTTATAACAAAATATCTATCTCCCGACATCAAAACCATCCCTTCCCAACAATGTGGCTCACCTAATTTGCAAATCAAAGAAATCACAATAGTAAATCTGGGAGTGGCAGCCTCCTCTGCCGACTGCCGTTCCAGGCCGTAAAACAGGCCAAAACAGGCTTTGCATCAGCGCTTCGGCATACGCGAGTCAGTTTTGCCCTGGGTCAGCTCTGAGTCGGCCCTGGATGACGCGTTTCGTACCGCGTTGGGTGCTGGGAGCAGTGGGAACTGTAGTTCCTTATCCCGCACTAGTTTTATAAATATATGCCAGGTGAAGAAAACAAAGCCCGAAAGGACCGTTATCCACTCCTACACTTCCCAAATTTCAAATGCCTTACACAGAATTAGGTTTCATGATATTCAATGAATGAGGACAATCTATTTAAAATATTTGTATTTAAAAATGTAAACACCCAATCTTAGTCAGTACAAAATTAATTAAAAAAATAAACCAATTCTAAAAGGTCTGCTTTCAGATCTTAGGTTAAAATACACGTGAAACATGTAGAATACTATAAGCAGGTCAATCAACTGAGTCGCGCGGACGTGAGTCAGTTATGTCCTGGGTCGGCTCTGGATGACTCGCTCGGACCGCGTCGGGTGCTGGGAGCAATGGGAACTGTTGTACCTTATCCAGCGCTCGTTTTATAAATGTATGCTAGGTGACGAAAACAAAGCTCAAAAGGACCATTATCCACTCCTGCACTTCCCAAATTTCAAATGCCTTACACAGAATTAGGTCTAATGCATATTCAATGAATGAGGACAATCTATATAAGATATTTGTCTAAAAATGTTTAAACACCCAATCTTAGTCAGTACAAAATGAATACAATTCTAAAAGGTCTGCTTTCAGAGCTAAGGTTAAAATACATGTGCAACACGTAGAATACTAATAGAATGTCAATACTATGGGCCTCATCACGAGTCTGGCGGTAACCCTTAAATGCGGCAGTAGCGCTATTACTGCCGCATTAAAGGGTCCAGATCATGGCTTTGGCGGATTTCCCCCCAGCTATAAACTGGGGGGGAATCCGCAATAAAATTGCCGATTTTCGGCACGATTACCGCCGCCAGGAAATCTGTTGGCGGTAATAGTGCAAATTTTCCCCATTTGGCCCAATGGGGAATGAGGAATTTCCGAATGGGCCCAATGGGGAGTGGGCAATAACCCTTTCGCCAAACCCGTGATCCGGCGCTAATAGTGCCGGGGGTTTGGCAGTAGGGCTATTAGCACCAGCGCTAATAGCGCCGGTGTTACCGCCCAACTCGTGATGAGGCCCTATGTCTCTCTTTCTGTTTGAAAAGTGGCAGACCCAGGTCTTCCAGCGCCGTGTGCAAGATTTTTGCTTGCACCCCCCGACCAAAGTTCTGAGAGCACTGGTGAGGAAGAGATAGCAGCTGCACGGATTCTCATCTGGCTGATGGTACTCTACAATCACTTACACAGCTTGCACTACAATTAATGAAGTTTGCTTTGGTGGAAAAATTGCAGCAAATGTTACTTGCCTCCATCCCGCTCTGATATATTTCATTAAGATTTCTGCGCTAGAACAAAGAATTTCAAGGATGTTTCGGTACACCACACTTACTGAATAAAGCACTACCATGGACTTGCATCTCTAATTTGTTTGCACACCTTTATTTTTGCTTCAAATCACAATCCCCTTCTTAATGCAACAGACTCTAATAAATGGTGCACACCTTTTATTCATCACTGAGCCTTTAGTAGTCTGCCACTTGAGGTGGTTGCCCATTTGTTTACAGTATGTTCCACTGTAGCAAAAAACAACAATAGTAAAAAATCTTAATGGACAAAAAACTAACTCTAGAGCCACACGTAAACATTCTAATCAAGAAATGCTTTTTTCTCCTGCGAGCAGTAAGAAGGATCCTACCATTCCTCTCATTCTCCAACAAAGCACTCACTGTCATTGCTCTAATCATGTCCAGAGTAGACTATGCCAACACCCTGTATCTAGGCATGCCAGAATGGCTTCTAAAAGAAATCCAATGCATACAAAATGCGGTGGCCACACTACTCCTGAAATTGCTGCAAAAAGAACACATCACACCAACTTTGAAAATGCTACACTGGCTACCAATACAACAGTGAATATAGTTAAAATTAATGTGCATAACGCACAGGGCAATACATGGCCAAGGCGCAGAGTTCCTAAGAGAGAAAATGAACATCTACCAATCAACAAGACCACTCAGATCTAGCAACAACATCTGTTTGAAACCAAAACCATACAACAAAAGAACATTCGGGGATCCTCTCTCTCTCACCTTGTCCCAAAAACCTGGAATGAGCTACCAATGAATATGAGTAACACGAGAGATCACCTTCTATTCAGAAAACTACTCAAATCTTGGCTCTTCTCCCAATAACTAGAAATAATGCTTATGGGGGCACATACGAGCTGAAACAATACTCTGAGAGGCAACCGACCTTGCCTATCTCCCTGAGCTAGCTTCCATAAACAGAGGGAGGCATAAGAACAATCTACAGCATACAACTATACCAAATGAAAGATAGTTAAGTTAGAATCACACTTAAGAACGATTGTGGAGAGATCAGGAGGGAGGGGTAAGGATGACATATCAACACACCTTAGCCAACAAAGCAAACATAGGCAGTGATGGATCACAGACAGGGAAACGGATAGGAAAGGAGCGGATGAGTGTAAAATATGCAGCACCAATACCAGAGCGGGGGACATTGAGTGCGTCAATCTGATACACAAAGGTCCGAAATAGCACAGATGGAAACTTGCCATCCCATTACACCTAACAATTAGGCGGACAGACTAAAATGCCAACTCCATAGGACAATGAGATACGTGGAGCAAGAAATATACAGACTAAGAGACATAAAACCCACTAACCCAAAAGCTCAAATTTCCACATACATATCTCACACAAAAACCCACACAACCACCTGCCTGCACAGCAAACTGCACATTCTTAACCACAGCGCACCAACAAACAAACAACACATAACTCGCACCAACAGCAAATGAGGACTCACATCGATCCTATATTCACACCCAAGCACAGCGCACAGTGAAAACCGAACTGAAGCTGCCAAGAGGACACCACCTTTCTCACTTTCCTACTCCCTCTTCACCCTACTAACCCCCACCCCTCCTTTTTTATTTCCGGATCCGCCAGAACGGCTGGGGACCAATTACATTGGTGACGGTGCGCAGTACAAATACCTTTAACATTAACTTTAACTGTATCTGGGGTTCCTAAAGGCAGTTTCTCACAGAGTAATTCTCCAAGCCGTTCATGGGTCTGTGTGACAATGTGGGAAGTGCTGACTGGAATGTGCTTTTACTACATACTCACACCCTTTGACAATTTACATCATGTGGTTCATGTGACATTTTCATTTCACCAGGCTGAGCGGATGAGTGCAGCGTTACAAGATCTTCAATTGCGGCCCTCCTGTGCTTTGAAAATACTGCTGCCTGTGCCTGAATTTGTTGTGCATTGATCCACTGTATTGTGTTTTCCTGCCCGTGTCCCCTGTGCTCCCGCGTCCCTTCCCCGTTGTTCTCCTCCTCCCCGCCTTCCTCCCATCCCACCCACACCCCCCTGTTTGCCTCTGTGGGGCCGTGTGTTTGCTGTGTACTGCAGCGCTGCTCGCCACGCTCCCCATTTCACCTGGCTGAGCGGGTGAGTGCAGCGTGACAAGATCTTCCATTGCCGCCCTCCTGGGCTTTGATAATGCTGCTGCGTGTGCCTGAAATTGTTGTGCATTGATCCACTGTATTGTGTTTTCCTGCCCGTGTCCCCTGTGCTCCCGATTCCCTTCCCTTTTGTTCTCCTCCTCCCTGCCCGCCACCAATCCCGCCCAAACATTCCTGATTGGCTCCTTGGGGCCGTGTGTTTGCTGGGTACTGCAGCGCTACTCGCCACGCTCGCCATTTCACCAGGCTGAGCGGGTGAGTGCAGCGTGACAAGATTTTCCATTGTCATGCTCACAGGCTTGGAATATACTGCTGCGTGTGCCTGAATTTGTTGTGCATTGATCCACTGTATTGTGTTTTCGTGGCCGTGTCCTCTGTGCTCCCACTTGCCTTCCCTGTTGTTCTCCTCCTCCCTGCCCGCCTCCCATACCGCCCTCCCTCCCCTAATTGGCCCATCCTCCCTTATCACTGACCTTCCCTGGCAGCCCCTGCCCGGCAGCCCCACGGCTAAAGGCCCCTAGGCCAAGGGCGGCTTCTACTTGGTGGCTCCCTGTAAGTATCTGCAGGTGTCCGCAGGGGACACCAGCTGCCAGTCACCTTCCTTCTGACTGCCCTGCTTACCCCCTTCCACCTACAGGCGTTCTTCCCCTGTTGCTTCCACCCCCTCCTCTCCTACCTCCTCTATGGTGCTCTCTGTCTCTCCTATCTTTTCCAACTTCTTCTCTATTGACTATCCTGCTCTCCTCACTAAATCTGGTAAGAAGAAGTTTAAAAAGTACATCCTGGTCTCCAACCCAGGCCTCCCTATCGCTGACACCTACACAAGTGCCTCCTCCAAGGAAACTCTCACGGATATCCTCTTTGTCGTTCCTTCACCAGCCCAATGGACCCTTCATATGGTCTCTGTGCTCTCTTTTCTCCTCTTCACCCATTAATGGTGGCACCCATTGGGAGCCTCCTTCCATTCCTCTAAGGTCATCATTAATGTGTACTCTAATGGGACCGTCTTGGTCCAAGGCCTCAGGCCAGCCTTAACCTCTTTGATAGGCGTTTCCCGTTACTCATCAACTTCCTTTCTTCTCCTGCTGTCCCCTCTCACCTTTCCTTGACTACCTCACCTCCTCCATCTGCCTCCTCCTTGGCCACCTTGCGTTCTCCCTCCCTTGCTGCCCCCTCTCGGGCTCCCTCTACACCTCCAAAGTGCATACCTCTGATCTGTGCCCCTCCCAGGAAGTCCTTCAAGGATGTCAACCTTCTCCATATTGCCACTCTAAACTCTCGCTCTGCTGTCAAACATGCTTCTGATATCTGCCGCCGTCTGGAAGAACTGGACCTTGATATCCTCGGTCTCAACGAGACATGGTTCACGGCCAGCTCGGTCACAGGGCTCGGAGTCGGGCCCTGCAGCCAAATAAAGACTCAGGTCCTGCGTCCACAGGGCTGGCTCAAGCAGCGATCAGGTGTCGACTGTTCAGACTCACTACAGTGAGTCACTGACTTCCCAGTAGTGTGAGCTGGTACCCTTTATTTACCACACCCCTGTGCGACCACACCACTTGATCACCCCTTGTGTTATGTGTTTGAAATTATCAATTTCTCAATAATTGTCCATTTAACATCATTGAACGTGTGTGTTATCTCTCTCCAAAATGTTGAAAAAGGTTGATGGCTGCTGTGCCAATATTCTGATGTGACTGGTGCTTAATCAGTTGGGTTGACATCTTCCCAGTAGTATATCCAATGTAAATTAAATTACAAGGACACGGAATAAATTACAGTTTTTGAGTTGCAGTTTTTGAGTTGCACTTTATGGGGAACCTCCATTCCCATCTTAAATATCCAACTAATTTGTGGTGGGCCCCGCATATATGTCAATATAGGTGTCTGAGGTTCCAATTGAGTTTTGACCAAGCATTTATATATACTTGTATCTTTGTTAAAGGCCACTAACAGTGTTTTCTCTGTAAATTGCCATCATAGGCTTAAACCCGTCACTTTACCCAGTTCAATCCATCCAAAGCAATCAATGCCTATAGGGGAACTGGTAAAAGAAAGCCACTGTAATTCCCACATATGTAATAAAAATGGCCCCACTTCGATGACCAGTGCTCTTTTACTTTTATTTGGCAACCCCACTGGCCGTCAATGTGAACATTTACTCTTGGCACATCCACAGTACTAGCTGCTAAATGATATCTATCTTTATAGATGGAAATACGATGGGGTTGGGCAGAAGAGCATTGTAGGAATGTTTCCACAGCAACATATTGATTTGGGGGTGTTAAATGACCTTGCATAATCAGAGCCAACTGAAAAGTGGTTATTTTGTATTCAAAATTATAAAAAAAGATCTAAGAAAAGTAGAGCAATGGTTTAAAGGTTTGAACAAGGTTCTCATGGTTGCACACTTTTAGTGCTCCCCTTTAACGGACTCTGTATTTTATATATCCTGCTGTATTTTGTACTCGCCCAATCTTTAAAAATAAAAACAATATTGCAAATTTGAAAACATTAGTGTCGTTTTGCACTGAGTGGAGTGCAAAATGAAAGTGTAAAATGCATTTACACTTTCATTTTGAACTACATTTCCTTTGCTTGCTTTCCACGGTTTCAGAGAGCAGCAAAGCCGAGTTTTTATCACCAATTTCCATCCCTCTCTCATCTTGGAAGAGCACCCAGTTTTACGCATGCATGCGATTTTCAGGCAGCCGTAAAACCAAAGGATTCCTATATAATATGCCTTCTATGTACACCTGGTTTCTAGCTGATGGATTCCATAGGAATTCATTATCAAACACCACCTGAAAAGCGCAATTTTCAAATATTGTTTTATGTCTCACAAAGTAGGGAGTGAAAGTGAACAGCAAAGGTGATTTTACCTTCATTGGCTCTTCATGATTTCGCTCCACTTTGTGAGTGTTGTAAAATGCATGCAGGGGACTAGCGACACATAAGTGCAGCTGTTGGTTGTTTCCTGCATGACATTTCCATATTTTGTCAAATGATAATTGTAAGCAATTTCAGTTCATACGAGTGTACATCTTAAATTAAAAAGGAGAGCGCTGGTGGAGAGATTGAAACCAAGCTCAAAATTCCTGATGTCTTTTTGCAAGAGTCTGTCCCTTCTTTTAAACATTGTGAAGCTGGCATCATGGAAGGAGACACAGACAACAGATTCAAAGTATAACAAAAGGCGTTATTAAAGAAAAGTCAGGATGGTGTAAGGCCTAACGTGCCCTATGCTACGGTGGGATGTCCCTGCCTAAAAAAACAAAGGAAAGTCTGTGTGTGTAACTTTAACTGAAAAGTCTGTCCGTGTCCAAAACCTATGCTTGCCATCACAACTGAGACAAAGCAATCTGTGGGATGTCAACCATGAACTAAACAGTGTTCCAAAAGTAAAGTTTAGAGCTATATCCAGCTCTTGCTTACCCTTCAGCCTCTTTTCCCCAAATGTCAACCAGTTTATCACAATGTTCAATCTACATTCTTCTGCACGTGAATTAACAATGGTCCACACCTTTGTAAATGTCGAGATGCCCTTCTCTAAGTACATTATAGGTCCAGTGCAGCATGTTTCAGAGTTCCCTTCCCCAAGTTGAATATAGTTTCAGGATTTCACATCTCAGGATCAATGTCAAAAGATGTCACAGAAAGAGGTCTCTTAATGCTTTCACTTTACATTGTGTTTCCATAGTTCTTCATAGCTCAGGGTTCCCTTCCCCAAGTCTCATATGCATCAATGATAGTTTTCATTTTTACACAACAGCAACCTTACTTGTTAGCATATAGGAGTTCTCTGGTCTTGGCGGAGTTGTTAGACACAACAGTCACCCAACACAGGTCACCCAACCAGGAACCTTGCATTGTCATTCAACAGTTCCTTTGTTCAAAATGCAGAGGTTTTCTGGTCTGGGCACAGTTGTTGGATTGCACAATCCACCCATTACAGGTGACGCAACCAGGAACTTCCAGTTCTCTTTGAGGAGTTCAATATTCAGCTGAACCAATGGTGTCTCAAATGCAATTTCACAACTTTACAAAACAAGCAGTTTCTCAAATGCAGCTCCACAACAAGCACGTGTTCAGCCTTTACTTCAGCTCTGCAATCAGAGTCTTTCATTCAGCTTGGTTTCCAACTGTCTTTCAATTCATAGCTCAATCTTAGCAAGTTGGTTATTTGCATTCACTTTGAGGTGCAATATTAGCAGCTGTACTGTTTCACTTAATTCCCTAGTCAAAATAGTCTTTGCCTTCCTTTCCATTTGTTATTCAAAAATGTGCAAGTTTTACTTATTTCCTTCAATTCGGTATTTTAATAAATTGTAACTTGGCTTCTTTAATTCAAATCAGTATTTAATAACTGCAACTTTGCTTGTTTCATTCAATTTGGTATTCAATAAGTTCAGCTTTGTTTGTTTCATTCAATTTGGTATTCAATAAGTGTAACTTTACTAGTTTAATTCAATTCAATATTCTATAAGTAAAACTTTGCTAGTTGCATTCAATTCGGTATTCAATAAGTTCATCTTTGTATACTTCCATGGACCGCTACTCCATTCACGGTTTCTTGGAGCACCTGGGTAGCTCCAGTGTCCCTGACACTCTTCCAGACCCGGCAGCTCCTCGTGGTGGCTTCATCCCAAGCGGGAAATCCTTTTGCCGGGTGCTTCATTCAGCACTCGCTGGCCCTCGTGTGTATCTCTGCCTCCACTCCACGGCACGCCTGCTGCCCACGTTCCCTTCCGAAGGTTTGCCTTCCAGCAGTGTCTCACAAGCAGGACTCCTGGGATCTTGGTAGGCTTCTCTGTGACTCAGCTTCTCACGCTCCCGCATGGCTCCTTCCTTGCTGCATCTTCTTCTTCAGCTCTCTCTGATGATGCTTTCTCCGCTGCTGCTTCTCCTATATGCATCTGCCGTCCACCTCTTATACACCTGCGGTCCCTCAATGAGCTGCAGGTGTATTCCATTAATTAAGATTACCTGACTCTGATTACAAGGATCTGCCTGACCTCTATGAATCTCTGTTGTCCGAGTACCAAATTGGTGACAGTAAGTGGTGTCTATTACTCTCAATTGCTTCTTCCTCATCTCAGTACTACAGTGGGGAAAGTGCTTAATGTTCATAACTGTCCGTTTTTTTCTTCCTCTTCTCAGTACTGTTAGGTACCACAAAAGGGGAACACATGGGGTCTGCTCTATAATGACCCATAAAGGTCATGGGAGGGTTAGGCTGGTTGTCACAAGGATAAGGGGGATACTTAGTTTTGTCCAAAGGTACCTCTTCCTCAATCCTTCATCTCCTCTTTCTAACACATCTGGGATGATAATATTTCCTGCCCTTCTCATCTATCAAGGTGTCAAGGTTGTGAAGGATAGCTCAAGGGCCACAAGACGATGGGAAGCAACATAGGTCCAATCCCTGGGTCTGGGCTTAGAAACCACTGGGTATTAAGTGCACTATAAATACCCAATTCAAAATGTTTTTTAAGAAAATGAAGAATCTTGTGACTCCATATATTCTTAAACAAAGCCTGGGCTTCACTATGTTGAAGTCTCCATATTATAACACAGGCACCTGGGAGGTAAGCGAAATATTTGTTTAATGGCATACACTTAACGTGCATTACATGGGTAAATGGGACCAGCAGCCTCCTTCACCACTCGGCTTACTCTGCTTACTCCTTCAACCGCCTCCCCTTCCAGGACATCCACAGCATTAAAAACCCCAGCAATTCCATCTTAGAACTAAGGTACTTCATTAACCTTCTAGCCTACAGGGAAATGTCAGTGTTCCCGAAGGCTCTGAGTGTGGCATAGCGTGGCTCCTCCAGCACAGTTGTTGGTGAGAGCACAGGCAGTTCATTGTGCATGTTGGAGTCTGCTTCACCCCTGTGTTGGCATAGGTTGATTCTGTCACCCTCTCATTTCCTGCCTCGGTGCTACCATGCCACGTCAGTGACTTTGAGTGCCCTAGGATCCCCTGCTTTGATATCTCCGCTGTGATCGCCTCATTATGTTGTTTCCAGCGATCATAGTTTGAGGCCCTTAGCAATTCACACACGTTTACTCCATGAAACAGAGGCAGCGTGTCCTAATGACAACGACCCCAGATCAAGCTTGGGATCCTGTTGAAACTAGGAAGAGAGGGATAAATGCATAAAAGTGTACCTCGTGCACAGATGACTGTACAACTTTATATGGTCTCGAAATACAGCACACGCAATCTTAAAGTGAGCAACAGTAAGTTCATAAAATTGTTCATGCTCTTTCAGAAATCTATTGGAATACATGATTTAAAAACACACAATTGTAAAGCAGTTTGTGTTTTCCTCGCACAGAAACAAATACATTGTTTTGCAGACCCTATGTTTGCACGACCTCTTTGAGCCCAGACAGCCAATATTGTTGCAGTCAATGCCCTGTGCCCTCACTCATGAGGGTTTCTGAACTGTGGTGCCCCACGTCTGTCGATGAGAGTTGGTATTGGAGGGCTGCCTTTTGGATTTTCTGATGTGATTGCCTTGCTAGTCCATAGCTTAATTTTGAGCAGTGTCATGAATCCTATATCAATGTTCAGACCTCCTTTTTAAAAAAAAAAACTTCAGCACCCATGTTCTTATGTATGTGGTCATGATCACGCACTTGGCAGTGTACTGTTAACTAAGCAATTTCTCAAAAAGCAATAGGACTTGTACACCTCATTGTGATTCAATAACATATATGTTAGTGATTTGGGTCAAAAGTCGGTGTGATTTCAAAATAGTTTAGCAATGCCTATGTTGTACTTAAAAATCGACGGAAAAACACAAGGTAGAAACTATCTAGCACCTGCATAGTGACAAGCAGTATGTTTGAAGACAGAGAAGGCAATGAGGGTGTGTGTAATTAAACATGTTCTTATTTTCTTCTCCTTAAATATTCTGATATATTGTGTTTTGTTTGCTCTTTTTAAAGCATGGTTTTATTTTTCAAACAAGAGGGCCGTTTGTGGGGGAATGATGGAGGGAAGTCAATAAAAAGGACTGGCCTGAAATGATGGAAATTTGTGGACTGGGGACTGGGATCCGAATCAAGCTCACACATCTTTAAAAATAACTTGTAAATAGTACTACCAAACAAAAATGTCATGATGTAGCATGTCAGCAGAGGGACACCATCCTACCAAAATGGGAAGGCATTTTAAACCCACCCGTTTGAAAAAAACAAGAGATCCCATGATCATTAAACACAAACTGGGATTTGTCTGTACCCAATCCTAAAATTCCCCCATAATACCCACAAATGCAGCTGTCAAGGGATTATCACCTCCAACAACAAGAAACTGGACACGTCACCTGTGTCTGGCTAATGTTCACCATACACAACTGGGTGGACCAGCACTTACTAATTAAGTGCAGTTCAGTACTGATGGATCTCTCCAACTCCCAATAAGGTGAATGAGAACAATGACATATCCACATATTGATAATAGCAGGGAGAGGAACCATGTTTGTGTAAGGTGGCACAAATGTAGTGAACAAAAACACCTAGATTGATAAATACATAACCAATGCATGAGGTCTGTGTGGCTAAATATGTTTGATACCAAGACAGCCTGCAAGTATGTGTTCTTTGCATGAAATGTTCCACATTCTAAAAATCTTGCCTTAGCCGATGATTTGTTTTCTTTCAATTGTGTGTTCTTTGTTGGCAGTGAGCAGATCCCTGTACATTGTAGTGGAATTGA
This sequence comes from Ambystoma mexicanum, assembly GCF_040938575.1. NCBI lineage: Eukaryota > Metazoa > Chordata > Amphibia > Caudata > Ambystomatidae > Ambystoma > Ambystoma mexicanum. Next base: position 699,201,874 of record NC_090928.1, on the reverse strand, counting down.
AACAGTAAAAGCACTTAAAGAAAAAAAAGCTGAAAAAAAACATTTACAACAGATGATGTGTATTTATTCTGGACCTCGAATTCACCTTCTTGAATCAGTCATAAGGGAGGTGATCACATCTGTATGGGTCTCAATAATTGGAAAATTACACCTGTACAATTAGCCTGGCCCTTTCTATAAAAATAGTTACAAATCAATGTGCATCTTTTTGAGACAAGTGCAACTTCACTAATTGGACCCAATTTGTTCAAATCTACAAATGATAGATTTCATTAAATTGACTTGAATAAAAGATGTTACATTTTAAATGTTAATTGATGTTAACGTTTGGGGGTTCATGTTGGATGATCTCCAGCACAATGTATAAATCACTTAAAGGGGCACTCTGATAAATGTAAGTCTGCATTAAAACTGCTATCTAATGATGTTACATCAATTGACTGTGTACTACCTACAAGAGTGCAAACGGCAGTCATTATGAGCTTGTTAGTATTCTGAGGAAATTACAACCTTAAGTAATTAATATCACCCAGGCAACCCTTTCAACTTGCTTAGTATGTAGGTTGGGAGGCTGAGTGCCAGCTCAAACCACACTCTCAGTTGCTCTGGTACTATTCTCAGTGACTAACTGTGAAGGCACGGCAAAGCCCATCAAGGCATAGAAATGCATTTTGGTCATTACTCCATTGTAGTCCAAAAGGCTCAAACACCTCTCAAACAGTGCATACAGCCCAGGCTAAAATGGCATCCCTCCCACCTGCCGCCCCTGACCTGGGTTTGTGGCCGTTCCATAATTTCAGTTTCAGAATGACGTTGAAATCTGGACAGAATATTTTCACAGTGAAGAGATGAGCAGCAAAGTAAAACTAAGGAATCTGGATTCCTCAAAGTGCCCCAGGAGTCGTACAGGCCTAAAGGGTTGCAGTGGCTGCTGGAAGGTTGGAGAGAAGCATTCTGTCAGTGAAAGAGAGGGTTTTGAGGTAGATATTGGTTGACTGCAATTTCGACTTTGCAATATCTCCTGTTCTTTACTAGGACCTGCTCTGTGCTTCAGATCCTAGGAAAGCTTTTATTTAGAACTAACAATACCAGTGCAGAAGGAGGAAAGCAGTATTTACATATCTAGAGGTGTCCTTCTAGAGATAGGGTGGGGGTGTAAGAGATTATCCTATGGACAATGTGTGATCTGTTCTCACTTGAGTTCACTTGGAGCAACTGAAACCAATATTTTCACAACTCAAGGGGGATTAAGGGAGAGAAGCTATTTTTCTAGAGCAAGGAACAATTGACTGGTTTGTGTCCTACATTTTACACTTTTGTACAAGTTGGTATGTTTTATAGAATTAGAGTCAACAACTGAGCATACCGACTTTTGCAGCAAGTTCCAAATGCTACAAAAGTACACACATGTTTTATTCATGTGAGCTTCTTTTGGTTGCCTGTCATTTTCTGCCTTCATATGTCACATAAGCCATCCCTGGGTCCCAGCTTGCCCTTGCCTTCACTTGACATATAAGCCCAATGTGCTTACCTTTACCCTCACCTCATCAGTAGCTTTCCCCACCTTTTGTTTATATATGCTCTGCTGTTTAGTGACATGTATGCCATTCATGCCCATGCCTCTTCAGTACCGTTTTCTGTCTGTAGATGCTTTCCCTTCTTATGACATGTAGGCATATCAGGGTCTCTAGCATGTGCAGTGTAGGAGAATAGATATGCACTCTAAATCCTTGCCCTTAAGGTACATCATATGCAATACAGAAGAATCACTCTGCTGCTTGAAGCCAGATCCTACATGAGTGAATAGTGAAAGCCCGAAAAATCAAGGAAAGCAAGGTCAGTGGAAGAATCATGAATATGGGAAAGAGACAGGTTCTCACATCATCAAAGTGCTGTGCATTAGCACCCCGGGTGGGGGAGCCTGCCATTCAGGTGGTTAGGAATGCAGGCTTGAACTCGCCGGTACAAGACCATGTCCCAAGCCGCCTGACGGCCGGCTCTCCCTGCCACCATCTTCCTCCCACCCTCCTTCCCCTTTATTTTCTTTATCAACCCCCCCGCACCTCCACTTACCTTATTCCTGCTGTGGTGGCCGTCGTCCTTCAAGCCTACACACCTAGCCACCTGATTGGCTGGCTCCCCCACCCGGGATGCTAATGCACAGCACTTTGATGATGTGAGAACCTGTCTCTTTCCCATATTCATGATTCTTCCACTGACTTTGCTTTCCTTGATTTTTCAGGCTTTCACTATGCACGTATAACTCCATTTGACCAATGCTACCCTGCTCGCACATGCACACCTTCACATCCCCATCCTCAGCCTTGAAACACCTCTGAAATTCAGACCATCAAAATACACATGTGCTGTGACATATGATGATGATGTAAATTATGGGCAACTATCCTACTCCTCATCTCTAAAAATTAAATTGCTTCAATAACCTCATAATTGGCAGCCTCTCCTAAAGCTTCCTACTTCACAAACCTAAACTCTAACATTCTCAATCACATCCACAAAATTTCATCTACCCTCCAGGCTTTGCTAACACCTTGCAAGGCAATATACATCTCCCCATCCATTCTGCTAATGACTTTGATCACAACCTTTTCTCTAAAATCTTTAAAATATGTGTGACTATCGCATGCCTCTTATCTCTTCCTCCCAAACCCTCTTCTCTTCACCACCTCTTCCCTACCTCTTGTACTCTCTACTAATTCTCCCCTACATCTGCTATTGAACCAGGACCAATCCTTTGCACTTCCAGCCCATCTCCTTATCAACCTTTTGCTCCCCTTATCTCTCTGGGTTCTTTAACCTATCTCTCTCTCTCTGCTGGAATATTCCCTGCCCTCTTCAAATTTGCAACTTTCTTATCCCTATTGAAGAAACCCTCTGCTGAGCCAAACATTCCAGCCAACTATCACCCAGTTTCTCTCATTCCCCATAATTCAAAAGTACTTGAGCAGGTGGCCTTCAATTGGATCACTAGGTACCTTCAGAAATATGGCTTTAAGATTTGCTTCAATCTGGCTTCTGTAGTAAACACTTCACCAAGACTGAACCCACACACGCCCCAACGTGTTCTCTAATGCTCACCACTACAAACTCTCCTTTATTCTCATCCTTTAGGACATTTCTGTCACTTTTGCCACTGTGGATGACTCCTCTGTCCTCCTCATCTCCAGAAACCTGGGCTTCACAAATCCCCTCATTCCTGATCCCTCCTACTTGGAAGGTCGATCCATTAATATCTCTTAGAATTCACAAGCCACTGCCCACACCTGTCCCCCTGTCAGTTTCCCCCAAGAATCAGTCATTAGACCTCTGCTCTTCATCCTCTATGCATCTTTGGGAGTGGGATTTGACAGATGTGGTAGCTTCACTTCACCCTTCCTTCATTTTAAACTTATCACATATGAGTTTGTTTTTTTGTTATACCTATTATATTTGGTTAATTTTAATTGGCCTGGTTCTACCCATTGCCTTTGGCATTTACTTTGTGCATTCAGCTTTCTTTTCATGTCTGTTTTTATACATGTATTTAATACTTTTATTTGTATCAGTAATTTTAATTAATTTGTGTTCCTTGTATCCGCACTTGAAATGATATGATATGGCATTTATAACGCGTCTATACACAAGTGTTTTAAGACCGAGGGTGCCTGGCCTCATTGGCTTACACTGGGGCTCGTTCCCAGTGGTCTGCTTTTATTTCCTCTGCTTGCTTTCCTCCATGCATATCTCAAGTCTTTTCTCGCTGTTCTTTGTCAACTGGAGCCCATTGGCCTGTTGTGCCTCTTAGGTCTTCCCTGCTCACATGGTCAGCGGATTTGACAGACATGGTAGCTCTGCTCTGCCTTGAATTATAACTTATCACATATGTGTTTGTTTTTTAATTTGACCTATTATACTTGGTTCCTTTTAATTGGCAGGGCTCTACCGTCACCTTTGACGTTTGACTGTGTGCCATCCTTTTCACTTTACTTTGAGCAATCAGCTTTCTTTTCATTTCTGTTTTTATACATTTATTACATTTATTTTTTTAATTTCTATAATTTAAATTATTTTTGGTTCCCTGTATCTGCACTCACCTTCCTGCACGCGCATTGCAAGTCTTTTCTCATTGTTCTTTGTCAACTGGATCTGATTGTCTCCTGGAGATAAGATGTGCCATTTAGCTCCTCTGCTCCCTCGGAGGTGCAGCAGACTGGTGCAGCGGAAGCGCTTCTTCTGCACCACAGTCCGTCCCGTCTGCTCCCAGTGTGCAACAGGCAGGCTTTTGGGTGTGCTCCTTCTCGGCGTCTGCAGCCCACTATTCTAGAAATTATCTGCTGCTGGTCCCCCCATCAGCCATGGTATTTCCTAGCATGTGGGCTACCTCTGTTAATATTGGTGCTTATCCTCTATGAGTGCCAGCATCTAAAGTTAGAGGTCTTCTTTTTAATGCACGCTAATTCGGGTAACATGCATTTGCTTGCTATGAACTGCTGCATGACGATTGCCCGGATTTAGTATGTGTGACCGGGACGTGGCTCACAGATAATTTGTGTCCTTTTTTGGCACTTGCCCTCCCCATTGATTACAGCATTCTCCGACTAAATAGGGATTGCCCACACACTGGAGGCAGACTGGCTGTGATGTATCGCTCATTTCTCTGTGCACTAATCTCTTTCACCCATATTGCAGATTTGGGGGCTTTTTCAGTCCAAGTCCTGGTCTCTGCCTCTTGTAGAATGCACATGCTTTTAGTCTATCACTCTACTGGGCATGATTCAGCATTTGTCCTGTCCTTTTTGGGAGCAGCGATGAACTTGAAATGCGGTACAAAAACCTGATTTTACTTGGGGTATTTAACATGCATCCTAACATTCCCACGGATCTTTAGGTGAATCGCCTGGTTCCTGCTCTGTCAGATCTTAATCTTCCACCATTAATGATGGGGCCTACCCATTCCCACAGCAACACACTCCACCTTATATTTGCTCCTCCTGCTTTGCTTACCCTCTTTTCAATTTTTGACCATTGCTTGGTCTGATCATGTGGTCATCCCTTTCATGTTAAACATTCATCCCTGGCTACCGGTCCGGTTCTTCCCCAGCCTCAACAACGCTGGAGGAATGTTTTACGTGAGGACATCTCTACTAATATAAATGCCTCTTAGGCTTCTGATGTTTTTCGTGACTTGGCCCCCTTCTCTGCAGCCCTGGCAAGTACGGCTGACTTACGCCAGATTAACATTCACTCCTCTAGGGAATTAAGGCCAAACGTCTTTATCTTGCAAGGATAACAAGTTGAATCTGTACAGAAATGAGGATGGGGGCAAAGAACTCTGCTCTCCGACCAGTATTCTATCCCTCTTCCATGTCTGGCTCCTGCAGACTGGTGCCAAGGAGGAGCCTTATGTACTTTGGATTCTGGCATGGCTCATCCAAAACTGTCCTTCTTCCCTTACAAGGGATGTTGCAGTCTTCCTTCCTGCATGGCCGGGTTTCCATTTAGGACAAACTACTCAGCATACTGCTAGCTATACAAGAATACATTGTATCTCATGTTTATCATCATTTTGCTACATTATACATATTTATATATAAACACATTTTCCTGTCATACTCTCCATACTTCACTCAATATACACATATTTTATACGAACCAGTATTTCCCCTTAAACCTTATTTTCTCATAATGTTGCATTGTGTGCATGAGCATGTACACTCCCCTATTCTTAGTCTGCATGGGCTTTTGATGGACAGGAAACAGCTGCTCAGCCACTTTGTGTGCTCTGCCAGAGCTAGCAGAGCAGCACAGCAATGCCTATAGTCTATTTTAGCACAGGCTGCATTCCTTTTGGCACACAGCCTGCTGCTCTTTACCATGCTTTGAGAAGAATTAAATACAATTTAACATTTTTACACATGTATTCAGCATATAGTTATTTACACCTTATATTTAAATACTAACTATCTTCATTTAGTGCCTGGCCACACCTATGTGTATATTTGCATGAAAGTGCTTTAGCGCTTAGCAAAGCCTTGCCAAATTGTAAAGCACTTGGGAGGGAGGCGGGGGGAGGCAAGACAGTGCTAGACAAGGCACTAGCTCCTCCCCAACAAGGCAGAGGGAAAATGGGACATGGCTTACTGCCCCTTGCCCCCCCTTGCTTTGCACGCAGAATCTGTGGCCTATCAGTGTGGTATTTTTGAAACCAAATGGAGGTATTACACTTCTCGGGTCGAAGTAGCTGTAAATGCTCCCCAGGAATTATTCAAGCAGGTGCAGTCTTTATCTTTTTTGTCCCTGGACAATCCGGTCCTTGCATCTTAAGGGCTATGCTTTTCGCTCTCTTGTTTTTTTTATGACAAGATTGTGTCCATCCGTTACAAGATCTCTGGTTCTGGTGCTCCGCCGGCCCGGTTGGTTGATAACCTGACCCCTTCCTGTTCTGCTCACGTCTGGGCAAACTTCCCAAGGTTTGAGGATATGGACATCATTACCACCTGAAATCAGCATCTCCAGCTGATCATATGCCACTTCATAGTCTTAAGGAGGTTATCTCTATAATTTCTTCTTCTGTGACGGCTGCGGTTAATTCCTCCTTTGTCAGCAGCTGGGTTCCCCTATTCTTAAGCATTCATGGGTCATTCTTCACCTTAAGAAACGTATTCTAGATCCCCTGACTCCCTCAAACTTTCATCTGATCTCTTTGCTTTCTTTTCCCATGAAATAACTGGAGTCCCTGGTTATACCTATTCTCTGCTCTTTTTTGGAAGACTCCAGTGTCTTGGATCCTTTTCAGTTGGGTTTCAGGCCCAGCCAGGGAACTGTGTCTGTGTTGGTATCTGCTGTCGATGACCTAGCCCAGACTGTGGATCAGGGCAGATTCAGAGCTTTGATCTTATTAGATTTCTCTGTGGCATTCGACACAATCAACCATTCTACATTAGGCGACAAGTTATCTTTATTGAGCATTAGTGGGCTACTCCTTGACTGGTTCTGTTCTTTTCTTTCTGATCACATTCAGTCTCTTTTTCTTTCTCCTTTTCTCTCTTCCACCAAGTCCATCACCTGTGGTGTTCCTTAAGGTTCTGCACTTTCTCTTCTTCTCTTTAACATTTATATTCAGTCTTTGGTCACATTTATTCACTCTTTTGGGTTTTAGTGTTATTCTTATGCGGGCAACACCCAGATCTGGGTGTGCCTCAATTTATCGGCGACCTCCACGCAGTGCTTTGTTTGACCCGAATTTGGCTTCGCCTACATGGCGAAAAAACTGAGGTCCTGCTTTTTGGAGATCCCTCTGACTCTGCTTTTTGGTCAGCTGATTTTTGGCCTACAGAGCTGTGTCCCCTGCCGGTTCTGGTCTTGGTGGCCAAAGATCTCAGTGTGAAGCATTCTACTTCAGTCACCATGAAGGCTCAGTTGAGTACCATCTGTCAGGCTGTTCACTTTAAACTGTGGATCCTCAGGCAAGTCTTGCCCTATCTTCCCCACAAGCTCTGGCTCTTAGTTGTATCATCCTTGATTTCAGGCTTAGGGACTGTTGCAATTCATTGTACCTTGCCCAGCCGGCCTACCTGCTGCAGCGGCTACAGATTTTGCAAAACTCTGCAGCTAGGTCAGCCATGAGGGCCTCTTACCTTAGATCTGAGACCTTGCTTCTTTCTTCCCTTCATTGGCTGCCTGTAGCCAAGCGAGTCAGCTTTAAGACCTTGTGCATTGTTTACCATGAATTTTATAAAGTTGGCCCAGAATATTTGCAAGCTAAATTCGGCCCTTATGTTCCGTCCCGCCACCTTTGGCCCGGGGGAGCCTTGCGTTTCAAGCATTCCTGTATTGGAGGTTGCTCTTTTTCTATTGCCACTGCACAGCTTTGGAATTCTCTCACATTTAGGGGGTCATTACGACCCAGGCGCTAATTGCGCCAACTTTACCACCATGGTGTAAACTACGTTTACACCATGGTGGATGGCGGATTTACCGCCCCATTCCAAGGTGAGTGGGGCGGTAAATCCCCATTTCCCATTTTCCCTTCCCCATTCCCATTTTTGCCCCATAGGGCATAATGGGAGTGGGGAAGGCGCTAATTACGCCACCGTAAATTACGGTGGCGTAATTAGCATCATGACAGGTTAGCGCCATGGATTTTAACGGCTGCTAAGAGCAGCCGTTAAAATCAGAATAGGCGTTAAGGGTTAACGACGGCGTTAACCCTTAACGCCTGGGTCGTAATGAGGCCCTTACTCTACATGTCATCCTGGACCATCTGCCCTTTTGCTGGGCAGTTAAGACTTTGCTGTTTTAGCACTCTTCTTTCCTCTTTCTGATCTTTTCGGTCTCTCTGAGTGCCATGACGTCCTTGTTGGTGGAGGTTTTCGCTTTACAAATGTTTTAACATAAGAACATAACATAATGTGCCTCTGCCCTAGGAAGACTTTTTTCATCCTTCGGTTTACGGTGAAGGAAGATTTGAGAAGGCTTACCTGGTGCAGTGTCAAGAGTCAGGGCTGCCGAGCGCCTGGTTATCTCCTCGAGAAGATAAATGAACGTGAGAAGCAAGCCGAGCGCCTTTGTGAGGTGTAATGGAAAAACAATGGAAGTGCAAAGGTTTCTTCATTTAATAGTATTAAATGCAACAAAGGAGCTCAAATGTGGTCTCCGGTCACATGGTCAGATGAAGACTTTGGGGCGAGCTACACCGAGACCAGAAGATAAGGCCATGCCTTCACTCCCTTTTATTCTCAGGCATAGTGAGCCTTCACAAGGCCAAGTTCAAACAAAGTAATTGAATGGCATCCGCAGGGCTGATGATGGATTTTGGGCTAATTGGGTGGGGAGGAATGACCAGGCCAACCCCCCAGCACCTGGGGTACCAACTTGTCTGCTGCTAGCGTGTGAAATATTCTAGAATGGTACAAGCATGCAAACCAATTGTAGAGGGCCACGTATTAAGGAGTTATAGGGCTCCTTAATACGTGTGCCTCTACAATTTGAGAAGCCAATAGTATATTGTGTATTAGTCTAACACGGAAGATGACTTGCACTTCGGATGGGCTTAGTTGGCCACCTGAACTTAGAGACACAATCACAACCCTATACCCCATTGGAAGTATATGTAGATGTTCCTATTAAGCCTATTATATTCCCTAGAAGGTTTTCTTATGTTTGCCTCATAGTATGACATCACTTATGACGAGTTTTTACTGTAAAGTGTTGTTTTTTCTCAAATGTTTTCGAGAACTCGTTGAGCAAGCTGTGTGGTGTCCGTTGATGTCCGTTGTACTCCCTGTCTTAAAGACTTGTTATTAAAACAGTTAATGTTTGCCAACTTCCTGAGTCGGTCTGATTATTGATGTGTGAGTAAGAACTGCATCCTCAGCCATCGCAGATACTATTACCTCATCTTAAAGGACCCACAAGGGTTCATGTCTCACTGCCATTCATCACTGGATGCCTCTCTGCAGACTCAGGCTGAGCTCTTCAGAAATGTAAGTCATCTTTTTCCTGGTTTTCAGGGCAACACCCCTCTCCTAGCTACTTCCCTACCGCCTGACCTTTTTGTTTCTTCACCCAAGGCTGACAATCTTGGAGTCCTTTTTGATAGCGAAAAGCAACAATTCTTCATTACCACTGCTTCTGCTGCTCGTATTACCCTCTTATGAATTTTGAAAATGTTTCCTTTTTATAACTAACCACTGTACAACAATTCTAAACACCACTCTCCTGTTCTGCAACCTTTGAATACTGGTCAAGCCTACTCTCTGGCCTTCCTCTACTCCTTCCTCCCTCTAAACAGAGTCTTAAACTTTTCTACCCACATTCTCTACAATCTATCCAGATCCTTCCCCACTTGTACCTAGCAACATCATGTTGGTTGGTTCTACATGCACAACAGTTCTCTTTTCAAATGCCTTCTCCCAGTCTACAAAGCTATTAATGGTCATGCTCCTCACTAAATGTCTGATTGTATCTCAGTTAACTCACCATCACATTGCCTCTGATCCTCCTCTGTACTCAGTCTCACCATCCCATACCCTCCCTGTGCCTCTTCTTGCTTCCGCTTGTTCAACCAACTTGCTCTGCTCCCCTAGAACCCACTGCACATAACAATGAATGCCAGCCCAACTATGAACCACCTCAAAGTTCAGCTTGAACTTCACTTACTTGCTAAAATACCTCTGCCCCCCATCTTCCTTCCCTAACCCAATCACTGCCTCCATTCATGATTAATAATGTAATCGTATTTACTAAAATAGTACTCCTCTTTAGTGTGTTCTTATAAATGTATATTTTCTGTTGGTTTTCCACTTGTACATGGCCTACTTTCTTACACCCTCGTTAAATGGCTCAACACTTGTTCTCCTTGTGCTATTGTGCAAGCACCCTTCGCTGGAATGCCTCCACTATCTGTGAATGTGTTGTTGTAAGTCATGTCTAATCGAAATGCACATCCATGTTCTTCAAATAAATAAATAAAAATGAAAATAATAGCACTGCTTGTTAGCAGCAACACACATTTCTGATTGCACTATGATGGATCATAATTGCTCAATTGCTCCTCATCATTGTCATCTGATTTAATTAGTGGATGCTGTGGTGGAGGTAGACACCTGCTTTTTTTCTTTTCACTGTCCCCTACACCACTACGCTGTGTGTTTTTCTTATCTGATCTTTGAAAGGTTGGATCTGCACCAAACTCCCTTGTGTCCCTGGTATAATAATCACAAATGAAAGTGCAATCTCCTTTGTTGATATCACTAAGCAATTAAATGTGGTTACTATAACATATTTAATGCCAGACTCCAGCTTCTACGCGTGGAACTGGGATTGAGTATCAAAGCTGTGCTGCTCACTGTATTCTTTTTTCCAACATGAGCCCGTTGCCCCTGAGCTATCCTCATATTAGATGTTAATTGCTGTGGTGCAATACACACACTGGCTGATGTGACTCCTGAATCCCTAAATCCCTGCTGCTCTCTGCCGCCAAACTCCAGTATACATGACTCTCACACAGGCATCTATCACAGTCATGCAAACTGCTCTCCTTCTTTAGCATTCCACCTCTAAAACACCCTTCAGATAGCATGTTCCTACTTCAAATCACTTAGTTGTCACACAGCATTGTGTGAGCAAGAGCAACCCGAAATATAACACACACAGTTGGTCCCTAGCCACTCACAACGTGCTCCTACCTTTCTTTCAACTGAATTACGCTAACTCCACACAAGTTGATTAAACATTCACTAAATTGTCGAAGCCCGTTTCCAGTAAAAAAACATCCTAATTCTATGAAAGGTGCCTAAGGCTGATGGAGCTCCAACCACTTTCCCCCCTTAAGCTATGTCGTTGAAATTCAGATGAGCTCTTCCAAAGCCCCATCCAAGGTTTGACCTGGTTGAGCCACCTGAAGTAAAGGTGATTTCAGGTTAATTCAGTAAAGTTTGTCCAGACACACCTACTACATCCACAGCACCAGCCTACTTGCCATCCTTTTCCCACATCTATTGACCCCCACAGAGCAATAGACCCTCTCTAGCCTCCAAACAATCACACCAAAACGCACGCACACCCTTCCTATATGAAACCCAATACCACCCAGACTTGTATTTGTATTTGTATTTTATTTAATTTATATAGCCCTTTACTCCAAAGTGCTTTACATGAGAACAAGTAAACAATACAGCAAACATAAGATGACAATTGAACCGCAACCTGAAAGCAGTATAAAGAAAAACGTACAATAATGCAGAAGTGAGGAGTATGTAGGGAGGGGAGAGGTGTGCAAGGGAGTAGTAGATGTTAGAGGAGATAAGAACAGGGGAAAGAGGGAATGCAGGAATGTGAGGGAAGAAGAGAGGAAAAGTTGAGACTAGATGCGAGATGTATCACACCAGTACCCGTCTGCGTAAAACAAAATCCATCATACCCGCTTGGGCTGGGAAGCAGTGTTTAGCTGCGAACAACCATGTAGTCAGTGTAGTTGAGAACATTCCATGGTCCCTCTTTAAACCCAAAGCAACAAGGGTGGTATACATCTACAGTCATTCAAATCTCCAGAAATAGTTTTGAACGGCAGATTGTCTCCCGTTTAGTCTCTCACATCTTGCAAAGCTAATGAACATTGGTGGCAGTCAAGTGGATGATTCCCATGCAGACAGCCTGATACCTCTTTCCACCATTTGTCACCAATATTTGGATGTACATTGCCACATTGTTTATTGCTGCCACCACACGAACAGGTATTTCTGCACACTCCACCCTTGCCTGCATATGGTGAATGATGGCCAACTGGATCTCTGCAGTGTTGGAGGTAGGGCGATGGAATGCTTCTGTACACCGCCTTCATACACTTGCAGGCACCATTAAAAACAGACAAATTCGATTTTGCAGTGTAAGGATATTTGGCGTGTTACAGCACAGAGTACAGCACTACTGCACAGGTAGCAATTATTTTTTATGCAGCACCACCACATGGGTGCGGTGCATTGCTATATGTGTTACGAGATTAACATGGAAAGACAGGCTATTCAGTCAAAAACAATTTTAACATATAAGATGCAAATCTATTTTTACAGTTAAAAGCATGCGTGCACATTCAAAAATGCACACTATTTTTCACCTGAAATGCCTATGGTGCAAGAGACACATTTGAAAATTAATAACTAACATTATTCATAACTAACCTGACTAATAAAACTGCATTTAACATAACCCACTAATAAAAATGTGTCTCCACTGCAGAAATAGGCCTACTCTGAAAGTGAACTTTTAAACGCACATTCATTTTTTTTTCTTTTTCTCTGCTGCTCTGTCCAGATAACTCAGGAAGCCAAGGGCTCGAAGATACAGGAAATCAGTTGGTTACAAATGGTTACTGTAAAAAGGAGCCATTGTCTAGAGAGGAAGGAGATGGCATGATTAATTTCTGATTGGAGCAGCGTCATAGCAAGTATCATGCTAGAGGCAGTGATGAGGGTTTTGCTGGGGGGAGTTTGAAGAGAGGGGGAGAACAGTCGGGATTTGGAGAGCTGGGAGAAGGACCTGTTTTCTTGGTTGGAGCATTTCTGATGAAAAAGCTGAGAGTTCCAGGCAATAACCCCGGTTTGAGAACGAAAGACGCTTGTTTTCACCGGGGTTAATCTTCAAGGGAGCCACATTCAGAAAGCTGAAGAAAACTCAGGCTGAACAGATAAGGTAATTACAGAAGTGTGGGGGCTGAGTGTGTACGAGAATATTCAGTCAGTGTAGGAAAGGAGATTCCTATGCTTTAATCACATGTTAATGTTGCAAATTGAGTTCTTGTCTCCGCCACTCTCTTTTCAGTGTATCACAGACAATGCTGTTACTGTGCTATTTTATTTATTTCTGTAAAGAGTGAGATCGTGTTTAAATGCAACTTTTATAATACAGACAAATATTTGAAAGCAGACGGGTGGTGTGTTTTATATTTACCAATACAGTGCTGATGATGTGGGGAGATTTTTAAACAGTGCAATTGTCATTTTAAGACAGATGTGTGCATGATCATATTCAGTATGGACAGTTGTGAGTGACTGTTTGTAGCATAGCTCGTTGGAGGTACATGAGCCAACGGGAAGAGAGACTCTCTGGACATAGTTCCCTACCGTATATAAGGTAGTGGAAATTACCACAAAATTACCACATATAGCTCTCTGTCGTAAATAAGTCAGTGAGATCGCCCATGGTGGCACACTCTAGTAATCACAAGAACAACCTAAACAAAAACAAGGGATTCTGGATGTTGGGGCCACAAATAGAACAAAGGAATTATGCTTGCCACTATAACCACGCAAATCAACCACGTTTACCACCTAAATATGTCTGAGCTCTGAAATAACGCACTGTATTATTGTTATGTGTGATCCAATATGAATATAGAGAGTGATTATTGCTAAAGGTATTCTGGCGGTAAGAAAATACCGCAAAGCCCCAAATATCCACAAAATACCCTACTTATTTATGGTGCGTTGCAGGCCGGGAAAGTGATCATAGAGTACCTACTGGGCGTGGCAAGCGTGTCTCACACTGCCATTTGCACATTAAAGGGAACCCATTTTATAATAGCAGTGTGCCACTAAAAACGAATTTCAGAATGTCACAAAGGGAAACCACATTCTCAGATCTAGTGCAATATTTAGAGGCAAAGTTGTTTGCACATGGGAATTGGTCGTCGAATAGCATGTTAGAATGGAGTAACCGCATTCAGGGTGAGGTGCAGAAAGAAAAACTAGACAATATTTTTGCAGAAGGCAGCATAATTCAGGTCTGCCTTACAAGATTATTGAATGCAGCCGATAAAAGTGCAGAGAAAGACTGTTTAATACGGCTATGCGGCAAAATATGGTTTATTTTAAACAAGTCCCTGCGAATGCAAGAGAATGATACTCAGCTAATTAACAGATTGAAGACTGAATTAGATGAGGCAAGTAAAAATCAGGAAATGTTGAGAGCAGAATTGGATGTATGCCAAAAAGACATGCAATTAAAATGCAGAGACTTTGATACTCAGTTATCCAAAAGCAAGAAACAATTTGAGGATAGTGAGCAAGAATTGGGACACTTAAAAGCCTTAATAGATCACATTAGACAGGATAAAGATGAGGTTGTTTCAGAAATGCAGATTTTACAAAAAGAACATTGTGAAAAAGAATGTGATCTCAGAGCGCAGAACAAGAAATGATTAAAATGATTCAAGAAAGAGACAAGAGAAATAAAGAGTTCAATGAATGCCAAATGCAAATGTGCGACATGCAGGAGGTGATTAATAAGATGAGTGGTGAAAACAACTATTTGCAAGATGAAGTCAACAGACTCCTTAAAAAGTGTAAGGACTTAGAACAGCAAATGTGCATTCCCAGGTCCCAGGAGAGGCGGCAGGGTACCACATTCAATGGAGTGGAGGTGAATTCTAGCTCTGCCCAAAGAGCTAGTGCTCCAGTGACTGGGCCGGTGACTGAACTTGGTTGCAGCGCCCTTGGGGGATTTGATACTCTCATTGGGGGCAGCCACCAATCTCATACACCTGAAAACAGGATTGAATCACAAAATAGTGCAATTCCATGCATTGCAACAAGTAGCCCCATAAAAATAATGAAATCCATTAAAGCCCTGATCAAACCATTTAAAAAGTGAGGTGAATGCTGCATTGAGGATCACTTAGAAGCGGTGCATGACATTTTTAAAGCACTCCAGATACCTAAGTAACAGTACAGACAATATTTTCATTTAACTTTAGATGCCCCGACGGCCAGCATCATAAGGGGATTAAATGAACAGCAGAATATGACATGGTTGGAGTTTGAAAAAGAAATTAGGCGTCATTTTTCTCCTTTTCAGTCATTGCAGGAGGCAAAGAAAGTCGCTTACACAATTACTGCTGGACCTAATACATCCCCTCGCCAATTTTTACAAGATTTTAAAAAAGCATTTTCTCGCTTTGATGTATCTTTTGACTCAAATTCCAATGAGTTTAAAACTGCATACTTCTATGGGCTACAGAAAGACATCATATCCCAATTGGTCCGTGAATTTGACCGTGACAAGTCCCTTGAATGGATTGTACATCAAAGCACAAAACTATATGAGGTACTCTATTGTCACGGTAGAGAAAGTGATAAAATGAAAGATACTAGACCTAAATCTAAAGAACCCTCAGCCACAGTAATGGAAATCAGGTCAGCCAAAATGTCCCTTGAGTCTGCTCAAAGCCAAGGTAAAAATAATGTGACACCTGAACAAAGGGGTAATCAACAAAGATCGCCATTTCCTGTACCAATGTTCCAATCACATGATCCTAGTAATAGAGAGAGCTACCTCAGCCCTAGGTATTTAGGGGACAGACCGCGGGTAGGATATCGGCCTGATATGGCAGGTATGAACAATAACCAGAGACAAAATCAAGATCAAAGAAATGATGGTCCATACCAGTCATTGGGGACACAGAGCAGATTTGATCCCAACACCATGGTATATGGTAATCAGGATAGGCCCGGATATATGGATCAATTAACTGATAATGGAAATCAACCTAGGGGCCAGTACCCACAATCTGAGAGACAGGACATGAGGCAAAACGTGAACTACAATCCACACCAGTACAATGATTCCCCACCAGGGGATTATAATCAAAGGATGGGTGCAACCCGCTCCCCTCCACAAATGAATCAAGAGTTCAGAAACCATCCCAACTGACATCATTCACCTGAGAGGTATCAGAATAGATCCAATCAGGGGGAAAACAACCAATATCGACCTAGACCACAGAAAGAGGATCCTAGAGAGATGGAAAGGTTCCAGTGCCTTGAGGCCCAAGTGAAAATGTTAGCTGAGCAAATAGGAAAGCTCTGTACAGCGCAAAAACAACCTTCCAAAGAGGGGGCTGATGGCCATAGCAATGACCGGGGGGCTTCCGAAAAGTGACTAAGTACTCATGATAACTGCAGTGCCAAAATGACAGATTGCTCTGATATAATTTTGCATAACGACTCTGAGATGCCTAATGGATTAAATGTGAAAGTGCCAGTAAATGAACTTGTGACAGAAAGTGCAAATAATTCTAAAAAAGAGGTACGGTTTAACCTAGAGCTAAATAAAACAGTAAAGATTTGTACAAATGAAAAAGAAACATTAGGAATTCCAAAAGAAAAAAGGGACAGACTTAAGAAAAATGATTAATGCATGGGGAATACCAGTGGACAGGGAGTAAGTGGGGATGCTATAGCTCCTTCCCTGGGCAAGCAAAACAATGACCAAACACAGACAGAAAAAGGAAATACTCACAAGGAGGGTACAAGTCAATCACCTGAAGAATTCTTTGAGCCACATATTTTTGAAGAGGCTGAAAGGGCTGGTATCACACTAAATGATCACAAATGCACAGAATTAAAAAATGACAAATTGATGAATGATGTTGTTACACATGTTCAGTTGGAAGGTTGTAATGTGGTCTCTGATGTTACCCAGATGGATGGGCGAACAGTGGCCACACTCCAAAAAACCTCTGATCATGGAGAAATGAATAAAGTCTCTCGCGCAGAAATGGGTAAAAAGGAGGGAAAAATGTCTTTCCATTTACCAATGTGTTTAGCCAAAAGTGAAAAAGACCTGAGAAAGGTGAGCCCTGAAATCAGTAAGAATTCACATTTCTTATGTGTATTAGAGGAAGTTGAGGACAGATATTATGCACCCATCACTGTAGAAGAAAATTGCCACACCTTTGCTATGATTGACACTGGCGCACAGGTCACAATTATGTCCAAGGAGCTGGTAAAGAGTATCAATGAAGGGAGACCCCCACGGAGTCAGATCACAGTGAAGGAAAATCAAGGCCCAGTGCATAACTTTAATGGGGAGGAGGTGCCCATCATAGGTGTAACTGAGATTGACATAAAAATAGGAAAGCACAGAATGAAACAAGAGGTATTGATCACATCTATTTGTGAAATTGCATTTCTGATGGGGACAGATTGTCTGAAAAGATTGTCTCCTCTCATAGATGGGGTGAATGGAGTGCTGTGGTCCTTAACCAAAAAACCATTGAGGCCTAAGAAACTAAAATCACAAAACAGCAATATAAATGAATGTCACACCGTTGCCAAAACAAATGATGCTGTGGAGGTATATCTCCAGAATAGCTGCATACCTAGTGTCACTGTTATATTAATGTGTCAAGACAAAATGCAGAGCGACAATGAAAAACTACCTGTACAAATATACTTGGACCCAAGGAAAAATTGGCAGACTGCCATAGATGAGCACACATTACGTTTTTATTTAAAAGAGAAAACATGCAAACAGAATATTACTCCTAAAACAGATTCAGAAAAACACATTACCACTCTGGCAGAAATACACATGGAAGATGAGCAACCATGGGTTCATGTTGGTATAAATGACTATTTTAAAACAATAAAAGCCACTTTAGTGCTTGAACATGAAAGGAGTTTCATTAATGAGAAATTGTTGCAAAAAATAATGGAGAGGGAAGAAATCCCGAGATTTAGGATTAAAAACCAAAATGTTTCTGGCTTGGACAGTCCAGACTTTGAAAACCGAATTGCAGGCAGATGCATGCTTAAAATTAGCATTGGGCAGAAAACAATTTACCATAATGTATGGATAGTGAGTGGAGCACAAAATGAATTTTACATGGGAAATTACATCATGCACAGAATGTGTATGGTGTTAGATTTCCTTAATCAAAAAATATGGTCACGCCTAGGTGGTCCGGCACCTGAATTTGAAGACAAAAGAAGGGCTTATCATTGTGCACAACTGGTTCCTTATGCAATCGAATTACAAATGAGGAAAGATACTATTATTCCTGCATTTACAAAACAGTTTGCAATAACACTGAAATGCAAAAATGGACAGCAGATGAAAGGCTCTGATGCATTTGTATGCCTGAATGAATCCATAAAACAGCAAGGCCTGGATTATGAATACATTCCATTGGTAGATATTGGTGAAGGATCTGTAAAAATGATGGTAAATAATAAAGGTTGTCAGGATATTCATTTAGAGGAAAACTCCCCATTAGGAATGGCCATACAAAAATTACATTATACGGCAGATCTAAATAACATGGTGATTGGAAATATTCCTGAAAAGTATGTAGATGCCAAGGGTGAGTTGCCAGAACACCTGGACTCTCAGCCCAAAGGAATATTTAAAATTCATTCTGTGTATCCTTATGATTCAAATGAGACAGTGTGCTGCCATCAAGAGGATTGCATAATATTTAATTTAAATGAAAATGAAACAGAAAATCAGCCCATTGAAGTGGAAGCTGATATGCCAAAATATTTAAAAGTGGCAGCTTTACAAAAAGACACAGCCACACAGTTAGAGGAAAGCGCAGAGATTCCCTTACCAGAAGATTTTCCAG
Organism: Ambystoma mexicanum; assembly: GCF_040938575.1. Classification (NCBI taxonomy): domain Eukaryota; kingdom Metazoa; phylum Chordata; class Amphibia; order Caudata; family Ambystomatidae; genus Ambystoma; species Ambystoma mexicanum. The sequence goes on along the minus strand of NC_090928.1, from coordinate 699,182,970 downwards.
AATTTTCCAAAATGGTAGAAGAACAGATCTCCTTAGCGAATGCGTGTGAAAGCAATGAAGAGAGGGACAATCTGAGGGAGATATTTATGGAGTTTAAGGATGTATTTGCAAAAGATGCTTATGATTGTGGTTTAACTGATTTACATGTGGCCACACTACCAGAAGGGTGTAGCAGAAATCCAGTGTTTGTACGCCAGTATAGACTACCGCTGGCATGTTTAGAATCATTGGCAGAGATTATTAAAAATTTGGAATCGCGGGGAATCATCAGGCCCATTCATAGCACATCCAATACACCTATTTTAGGTGTGTTAAAGCCAAATGGTCAATGGCGGCTGTGTGCAGACTTGAGAGAGTTAAATAAAAGAGTACCAGTATCTAGATGGCCACTCCCATTCATTGATCAGGGCCTAGCTCAGATACATGGTTCAAATGTATTTACCACATTAGATCTCACCTCTGGATATTGGTGCGTGCCATTGGCAGAGGAGATACAACATTTATTTTCCTTTACATTTGACAGGACTCAATATGCCTGGCTTAGAGCTCCGTTCGGGTACATCAATAGTGGGAGTGAATTTGGCATATTTTTGAGAAAGGCCATGCCGGATGCAGCGGAAAGAGGAACAATAGTTTATGTGGACGATGTCCTGATAAAAAATAAAAGCCTGAAAAGCCATTTTGATGAAATAAGACATGTACTTGGCCAATTACAGAAAGCAGGCGCCAAAGTATCTTTGCATAAAGCACAATGGTGCAAGAAAAAAGTGAACTTTCTAGGGCATGAAGTGACTGAACATGGGCTAAATCCACAAAAGAAGAAAATAGAGCCCTTACAAAGATTAAAAGATCCTAAAAATGTGAAAGCAGTAAAAAGTTTATTAGGGATGACAGGCTATAACAGAAAGTTCATTGAAAATTATGCAGAAATCACTCAACCATTGACTAAACTGCTTAAAATGAATACTCCCAGGAAATGGGAAAAAGAGCAGTCTGATGCAGTGGCTAAATTAAAGGAATGTCTTGTAAAGGCACCATGTTTAGCATACCCCATAAAGGACAGGGATTTCTTTATAGAAATAGGTTTTTCTGAACATTGTATGTCAGCAGTGTTATCACAAAAACACGATTTGAATCACAAAACCATTGCATATGCAAGTAAGGCATTTTCCCAAGTTGAAATGAAATTTAATGAATGTGAAAAGGCCCTATTAACCACTGTGTGGGCGCTACAACATTTCCGCCCCATTGTTCAGGGAGAAAAGGTGATTATTGAAACAAATCACCAACCTTTGCAATTTTTAGAGAGTAAAAGAATTAGATCAGGTAATCTAGCGCAATCCAGAATCACTTCATGGACGCTGGCATTACAAGGTTTTCCCGTAGAAGTGAGATATGGACAAAATAAAAAGAAACCAATTGCTCAAGGGTTAGCTGACTTACATGACTGTGCAGCTGAACAAATACCAAATGAAATGGAAGTAGAAACTAGTTTGCAGGAATTTGAACAATCACCACACAAAGCTTTTGATGAAAAAACATGCAAGGATTTGCCAACTGTATATGTGGATGGTTGTGCTTTTCACATTGAAAATGACAGTAATAAACAGTTAGTGGCAGGAATAGGAAATGTCTGGTTGAAATGTGAAGGTGTCCCCAGTATAGGGATGAGGATTGGAGATAGGAGCAGTCAGGTGGCGGAATTGGCAGCCATTTATAAAGCAATTGCTACTGCAGTTGATAAAAAGTTCAGTGAAATTGTCCTGGTGACTGATTCTGACTATGCACGGAATAGCTTTGTGGAGTATTTGCCTGGTTGGAAAGCAAGAGGCATGGTTACATACAACAAAAAGCCACTTAAGCATGGAAAAATGATACAAGCCATAGACAAATTGGTGTCAGAGAATAAGTTAACAATATACTGGAGAAAAATTCGTGGGCATTTAAAAACACCAGGAGAGGATAAGGAGGGAAATGATAAGGCAGACCACCTGGCTAAGATTGGGGCTGTGATGGGAGAATTGCTACCTATTGATTATTTAATGGGTGAAATACAAATTGATGCAGTCACACGTTCTAAAGCACCAAAGGAGGTAGATCAACCGGTGGTGCAGTGGAGTCATGACACGCCAGACCAAGGTTTGATTGAGGCACAAAAGAATGATCAAATTTTGGGACTCTATTATAATCATTTGATAGATCCCGAACAAAATTCTTTGACAGAAAATGATTGTATGGGAAAAGAAGAGTTGAGGGTGTTATTAAAGAACAAAACACGAATTAGATTACAGGATGGACTCATGATTAGAGAGTCCATAACAGGACAAATACAGTGGGTAGTACCCCTTTCATTCAGAGGACTAATGCTACACCACGCACATGATGCCATAATTGCAGGCCATAGAGGTTCACAAAAAACATTAGAAATACTAAAAGATTATGCTTACTGGCCACATATGTCCCAAGATGTGGAATTATATACTAGAGGATGTCTAGTATGCGCCAAATTTAAACCTGCTTCACCAATGCATAGAGCACCATTGATGAAAAGAGGCCTAACTCTCCCATGGTCAGATTTGCAAATAGACTATGTAGGTCCTTTAAAAAGGTCGAGCAGGGGACACCGTTATATTTTGAGTGTGGTATGTTTGATGTCGAAGTGGATTGAATGCATTCCTGCACCAGATTGTAGTGCGCAAACAGCAGCCACATTGCAGGTGAACCATGTGTTCTCAAGGTTTGGGTTGCCACAAAGAATTGAGTCAGACAGAGGAAGTCATTTCACAAGTACTCTAATGAGTAAGGTATGGCAAATACTAGGTGTGAAAAGGAAACTACATATCGCATATCGGGCGGCGTCTTCAGGTACAGTTGAAAGAAGCAATAGGTCTGTTGTGGATATTTTAAAGAAATTTGTGGCAGAAGCAGGTTCCAGCTGGGATTTACGTTTACCGTTGGTTTTGATGGCAATCAGATCAACTCCTGCCAAGGCAACAGGTGTTAGCCCCCATGAGGTCTTGACAGGTAGGAAAATGGTGTTACCACAAAACCTACTATACAGAACACATGAGCAGACACTTGTGAGTGCATCCACAGTTCATGAATATATTGATGAACTGAGGAGGCATTTGCAACATGCATTTGCTTTTGTGCAGAGAAATCTGGAAAGAGCTGCTGACAGTGCAAAGTCTTATTATGACAAAAAGACATCAGTAAAGGAATACAGTGTAGGGGATCAGGTGTACAAGTTTCATTTTGGAAAAAGTAAACAGAAAAATTCTAAATTTCTAGCAGCCTGGCAGGGGCCATTTCGAATTATAGATAAGGTCTCTCCTGTAGTTTATAAAATTTTGAAAAATGAAGGTGAAACGGCAATAGAGCAGTTTGTCCATGTAAATCAAATCAAACCATGCAATCCCAGACATGAGATCAGGCAGCTTGAGCATGTAGAAACAGATAAAGTCCCTTGAACACAAAAAGAGAAAATAAATGGGTACAATCAGGAGGCAGTGACAAAGAAGTTAAACAGTTGATTGTTATAATGGTACATAAACACTGTAATATATGTAAAAATATATAATATAAAATAAATAAATAAATAAAAATATATAATGGAAGCTCATGGTTGGTGTGCAGAGAGAAAATGTATTAAATATTGAATGCTGTTTTATATGTGCTTGTTTTCTTTTAACTTGTGTTTAATTAAAAATAAAAAAGAAAACAAAATATTTTTACCAAGCATGTTTTATTTTTGGCAAAAGGGTGAAGTTAGTATTGTGCTATGTACTTAATTTGTTTATTTTCTATTTGATTTAGAAAATGAACATTATTTGGTCGGAGGTTCCGGGATCAGAGCCCACGGGAGATGATGGAGTCCTTGAGCCCACGTGGACGGATTCCGGGAAAGCCCCAAAGAGGGGTGAAGACCAAGGCTGCAAAGCGATCAGCATTGACGATGATACCAATGATATGGTTAATGATGATGATATTTGGAGGGATCTTCAAGAATTCAGAAGCACAGGTTGTCATTGAACCTGGACCAGCATCTGGTATCGCGGTGGAAGAGGCACCAGGATTCATCATGAGTGATAGAAGGATGATTTTCCAAAATATATACATACCATTGAATCCTGAGATTTTGATTGAAAAACACTTGAACAATACCGGAATTAAGATTGAACAGACTAAAGAGTGGCTGGAAATAAGAAAAGAGGACACTAAGCAGTCAATAAGAGATATATTAATGCAGTTGGAAAAAACATTCGTGAATTCAGCAGACATTAAGAAGAAGAGAGGAAAGAGAGGTGCTGTGATGCTCGCGATATCAATGGTAATGTCTATAGTTGGAGCCATAATAGGTACCACAATATCAACAGCCAATTCTATTTCGGTAGGAACACTGAGTACTAAAGCGCAACAACTGAGTATTGACCTAGAAATAATACAAAAAACATTAGATGGAATTAGAGGGGGACTGGATGAACAAGTAAGATTCATAAATGAAACTGCAATCATTCTAAATGAACAAGCGGATGTAATGCAACGGGCGACTAAAATAATACTTAAGCATGACAGAACTTTAAATGAAATATTGAACATAATGAGTCCTGTTGATAGACTATTAACGAATTATATGAGAGAAGTTCAATCTGCAGTTTCACAATTGATTCAAGGACATATCCCCTTGTATTTTGTTTCGCAGGATATTATTCGTCAAATTATAGAAAGATTGACCAGGAGGGAAATTGATATAATACAGGTAAACATTGCATTCGAAATGGGTAATGCAATGCCGTTATATGTGGACTTGGAAAGACTAGAGATCGGATTTTTGCTATGCATCCCATATGTAGCCCCTGAACTTATTTATCAAACGAAGTGTGTACACAACGTGGGATTTTGGCAAGAGGACACATTTATTAAGATTAAAACTCCAGAAGTGGTGGCATTTCAGTCATGGGAACCTGAAGTTTATTTAATACCAAGCCTGGAAACATGTGTAAAATTTAAAGAACAAAATTATATGTGTCCAGGTAAACCGTTTGTTCCTGATGCCACAGATGCTATTTGTGGTTTGAAATCTGACCCAAGTATATCAGAGGTATGTGAAGTGATTATTAGCAATATGGGGAGTGAAGAAATGGCACAGGCTAAGATGGTCAGAGGTAAATGGTTGATCAGCACCTGTTTAAAGAACATGACGGTAGTACATTTAAACCATGGAACATACGTGGTTAAACAGGTGAAATATAATGTTTTTTATTTACAGGTTCCAAAGGATACAATTGTGTCAATTGGGGGGTTAACATTGTTTCATGTAACAAATGATGTTTGGGAAAGCCAAGTGGAAAATATTGATTTTTTTCAAAGGGATACTTTTCCAATAGACCCGGATGTGGAATATTTATTGAATCACAAAGAAAGACATGTTATAAAAATGAATTTGAGAAAAAACAATATTACAATTAGTAATCTGGGGATAATAGAAGTGGAAAGATTTAATTGGGGAACCTGGGGGCAACTCTCAATAGTGGGTTTGGCTGTCCTGGTGCTAATCATGGGTGGATGGTTGATTGTGCTATCAGTAAAAATGAAAATGTTACTGATTTTACTAGCTACGTCAGGAAGAGAAAGATATCCCAATACACATGCATTTTAAAAGAAAAAAAAAAAGAACAAGTTGTTTTTAGGAATTGGCTTGGATTGTAGCCAAGTTCTAAAAACAAAAGGAGGGTATGTAAGGATATTTGGCATGTTACACAGCACTACTGCACAGGTAGCAATTTTTTTTATGCAGCACCACCACATGGGTGCGGTGCATTGCTATATGTGTTACCAGATTAACATGGAAAGACAGGCTATTCAGTCAAAAACAATTTTAACATATAAGATGCAAATCTATTTTTACAGTTAAAAGCACACGTGCACATTCAAAAATGCACACTATTTTTCACCTGAAATGCCTGTGGTGCAAGAGACACATTTGAAAATGAATAACTAACATTATTCATAACTAACCTGACTAATAAAACTGCATTTAACATAACCCACTAATAAAAATGTGTCTCCTCTGCAGAAATAGGCCTACTCTGAAAGTGAACTTTTAAACGCACATTCATTTTTTTTTCTTTTTCTCTGCTGCTCTGTCCACATAACTCAGGAAGCCAAGGGCTCGAAGATACAGGAAATCAGTTGGTTACAAATGGTTACTGTAAAAAGGAGCCATTGTGTAGAGAGGAAGGAGATGGCATGATTAATTTCTGATTGGAGCAGCGTCATAGCAAGTATCATGCTAGAGGCAGTGATGAGGGTTTTGCTGGGGGGAGTTTGAAGAGAGGGGGAGAACAGTCGGGATTTGGAGAGCTGGGAGAAAGACCTGTTTTCCTGGTTGGAGCAATTGTGATGAAAAAGCTGAGAGTTCCAGGCAAAAACCCCGGTTTGAGAACGAAAGACGCTTGTTTTCACCGGGGTTAATCTTCAAGGGAGCCACATTCAGAAAGAGAACAGCTGAAGAAAACTCAGGCTGAACAGATAAGGTAATTACAGAAGTGTGGGGGCTGAGTGTGTACGAGAATATTCAGTCAGTGTAGGAAAGGAGATTCCTGTGCTTTAATCACATGTTAATGTTGCAAATTGAGTTCTTGTCTCCGCCACTCTCTTTTCAGTGTATCACAGACAATGCTGTTACTGTGCTATTTTATTTATTTCTGTAAAGAGTGAGATCGTGTTTAAATGCAACTTTTATAATACAGACAAATATTTGAAAGCAGACGGGTGGTGTGTTTTATATTTACCAATACAGTGCTGATGATGTGGGGAGATTTTTAAACAGTGCAATTGTCATTTTAAGACAGATGTGTGCATGATCATATTCAGTATGGACAGTTGTGAGTGACTGTTTGTAGCATAGCTCGTTGGAGGTACATGAGCCAACAGGAAGAGAGACTCTCTGGACATAGTTCCCTACCATATATAAGGTAGTGGAAATTACCACAAAATTACCACATATAGCTCTCTGTCGTAAATAAGTCAGTGAGATCGCCCATGGTGGCACACTAACACTAACACTGAAAATGTGGTATTCCTGAAATGTAGGCCTGAGGTTTCTCTAGTAATCACAAGAACAATCTAAACAAAAACAAGAGATTCTGGATGTTGGGGCCACAAATAGAACAAAGGAATTATGCTCACCACTATAACCACGCATATCAACCACGTTTACCACCTAAATATGTCTGAGCTCTGAAATAACGCACTGTATTATTGTTATGCGTGATCCAATATGAATATAGAGAGTGATTATTGCTAAAGGTATTCTGGCGGTAAGAAAATACTGCAAAGCCCCAAATATCCACAAAATACCCTACAGCAGGCATGCATGCATGTATAAGTGACTTTTATCATGATAAACAGTGTTTTTTCTTACTTCTGCAACCAGCAGTAAGCGGAAATAAAATTCTGCTAACAACTACCCCTAGCGCAAAGGAAGTTGGTGCAGAGAAATATTCCATGAAAGCACTATGTGCTGAAAAAATGTTGTACTAGCAACTGTACCTGTGCTTCGCATGGTAATTCCTAATACAAAAATAAAAGAAATTAGAGAAGGTATATGTATTTGTTTAACGTTTTTCATTGTCTACACCTTGGAACCTAGTCACATGCCAAATTTCTGGTTTGTAGCATGTTGGGAAGTATGCTGAACATTTCAAACAGACAGAAATCCACAAATGTCAATTGTATATATAGACAAAGCACCTTCTTCCAGGTCAAAACAAGATCATAGAGATGAACATTGCATGACCTGCAGGCAACAGTCTAAACGGTATATCAATCCCCCTTCCTGTTTTTCTCATGTGACTGCCATGAGAAAGATGTTTGACTACATCCTTGTGATTGCAAAAATGTGACAGCATGCTTTGGTCTGCTGTGGAATCATCACTTTTTCTCAGACTGAAACAGGTAAAGACTGATTAAATGTGATACAAGTCATTTGTTTATTCTTTGTTACCAAGTTTTGTTCACATTTATGGGAGAAATGAAAACTATACATGGGATTCAGAATGGTCCCAAGTGTTTTCTGTTACGCTTAATATACTTTATCAGTAATAAACTTTTGCAAATGTGTTTGTGTGCTTTGTTTTCTTCTAGCTGTGTTTCAGCTACATTTCACAAATGGTTGTAGGCAGAACTCTATTTTTTGAACTAAGGTCCTACACCTACCCCAAGGAACTCCGACGGCGTGCATCAGATATAAACTTGGCCTAATATCAATTCACGCCAGAATATCTTGGAATACACTAAATCTTTACTCCAAAATGACCAACATAAACACCACCGTCCAATTTGAGATTTTACAAAATATTGAAAACGCCAAGGAACAAAATGTTCTAACATCTTGGGTAGAGAGTTGCAAAATGATCTTGAAGAATCTTGACACTGACATTGAAGCCCTACATACTACCCAAATTTGGTGAAAAAACGCCTATGCAGAAGTGACTGGATCATAACAGAAGATAAAAGGAGAACTCACAAATTGATGGAAAATGTACCCCATGAAAAACGAGCATACAATGAAATTCCAAATGATCTAAAACTATTTCCAGAGGCTCGGCGGCGAGATTTGTATTTTGAATTTAAAATAAATCTACTTAAGACACAAGAGCGAAAAGGTTTGTGGCAGAAAAATAAAAATTTAAGAAAGATCTGTAGATTCTGTGGACTATGTGAGGAGACCTTAAAACATCTTACCTTGTTATGCACAGCCCTCAGAAAGGAAAGAACAAGCTGTCTTGGAGACTTGATCACAAAAAGACCCTTTTTAAATGCTGATGATTGGTGACAAATCTTGTTTGATGAGACAGAAAGAAAACTAACTTTTACCCTTACCTTTTTTTCTAGACACTTTGGAAGTGAAACTAAATAATTTTGAAAAGGAAATTGTCCAAGTAAAGGGACTCGAAACTATTGAGTAAAAATGTAATAATCTGCTGAATGGAAACTTCATGTTGTGCTGACTAAATTATGAGGTTGTAATCATATTTTAAAGGTTTGTAATAAACCATATAAAATAAATAAAAGGAACTGTATTTCTGTGAAAATGACAAACATGAATTTCACGCATATCTATGTGTGCAATGGTTTGCAGATGCAACTCGAATTGGTAGGAAATGTGTTGCCATACATGGTTCAGACAACAACATTTGCTGTCCGAGTAGTCGGAAAAAGTACAGGAATATTCGCAACTTCATGTAGTTGCAAAGCAGGAAACTGCACAAATGCACAGGCAGGAAAAGAAATATTCATCCCTAGTTACTGGGTGTGTATGCAGGCACTTCATCCTTACCTCCATCCTCTGTTATGTCCTCTGCTGCAATTCTAGGCCCCCCTGGAGCATGTCAGGAAAGGTCCACATTATCTTCCTCCTCTAACAATATAATAAAAGACCAGATGCATTTGTGTCCCTGTATGTTAGTCCGAAGCAGTCATAGCTTCGCCTATTTTCACCACTAGAGGGAGCCGTTGCCTACCGATATATAGAGACAATGGCAATTCACATAGCTTCACCTGTTGTCAAAGCTAGGGGAAGCTGTTAGCTAAGGCTATATAGTGGTTCTACTGTGTCAATGAAAACCTGTACTTTGACCCGTGTAGATGTGCCTGTACACTAGGCTTCCCATAATTTGAGATCGTGGAGATCAGCTCCACTGTTTATAAGGCCATCCTTGGCCATCGTTAAGCTTACGAGGACACATGGCACACGCACCAATAGCATAGTTCCCAGGCCACTGTACAGCAGCACAATGATTGAACAAATACAGATGGACTTTACTGGACATGATATGATGATATGATATGATATGGCATGTATAACGCGCCTATAAAGTGTTTCAAGGTGCGACGAGGCAGGGGAGGGGGAACATGGGGCTGGCTGTTGCGTGGCTAGTTTCCAGGCCACCACGCCAACCCCTTGGGTGTGCATTGCAACAGTGACCAGCTGGGTTATCAAGTGACTAAGTGTCTGTTGCAGATGTAGTGAGGTATTGGAAAAGGTGATGTCAGTGGTATAGATGGTAACCATTGTAGTGGTGTCACTGTTGAATGAATGAGTGAATCAAAGCATGTATTTTATTTTTTAAGCGTTCACACAGGCCGGGGGCATCGAGGCGCTGTTACAGGAATATGTCTCTCAGTTGCGTATTTATAATGTGCTTAGTACCCAGAGGTTGTTTTTTTTTTTTTAAGGCAGACCCGGGGAATCTTGTTTCCAAGGCGAGTCCGTTGCCCCTGAGCTATCCTCCCGGGACACATGGGACTCCCGGTTCTCCTATGCTTCTAGCACCTTTAGCTGCTGCTTGAAATGTGATTATCTTGTCACATGCCTAGATCTAGGAGGAGCAGTAGTCCAGGCTCAAAAATTCAAACTAAGAGTTCACGTTTTTGCAGAATAGAATTTAAAAGACCCTACATTTCTCAAAAATTACAAAGTTGATAATGGCATGTGTTTGAATTGGGCAGCATTTACAAACCGTTTTGCACCAGGGTTGGTTCCTGCAAATACATTGCATGTGTTCTGGTGCCACTGTCAGCAAAACAACCCTTAATGCACACGAAATACGTGTACTTGACATTACTGCAGCAGAGTGCATGTATACCCTACTGCGCATTTGCAGTGTATACATATTAGCATAATGAAATTGCACAGAAACTGGCACAACACATGTGTGGCAACACGTCTACGTTGCATGCATGAGGCAATGACTTCAGCACAAACATCTGTTGGGTTTATACAGCATGTTCGGGCAGCTGACAGCAGCAAACCCTTTCGTAATACCTCCCATGCTGTGAAAAAATTAAAGGAAGAATCCAAACTGATTAACCAAATTACAATCAGAAAATGAAGATAATATGAAGGTGTAAAGAAAGTATAGAAAAGAGGAGGGCAGGAGGGGGTGCTCGTCCATGGAGAAATGTATTGCAGGTTGTGATACCTTTTTCTCTGAAGATGGCATTAAACGTAAAAGTTTTAGGACCACACAGCTCCTTCTAACAGCTGTTTTAGATATGGAGCTTAAATATTTATTCAAAAGGAGATGCTAGAAAATTACGCCGGTTTTCTCTTTTGCCAGAAACTGAGAAGAGATTATTCTTTCCAATTGAGTAAGCTCGGAGGAAACTACAAAATGATGTTTGCTTTAGGCATTATTTTCTCCAGTGCTTATTTCTAGTTGAGGAATGCAGCAGCTTTCCTCATAATAGTGGTTCGTCTGAAGTTGCATAGCGTCTGCCAAACGGGGTTAAGACTCAGTGAGGGTTTCCATGTCATGCATTAATAACATGACTTATGCGCATTGAAATTCAATGTAACTAAACCATTTGTTATTAAAATAGCAAAATAAAATGTTCCTTTAGTAATCTCACGGCTCACTGGTTCTGAGTGACTGTTATTGTAACTTCTGCTCGATGCCTTCTGCTGAATGATTGTTTGCAAAATTCACAGGCGAACAAACACACATCCCAGCTCCGAGTGTAAATGGAGGTCTTGTGGTTTGTTGGGGCGATGACAAGTTTGGAAATGGGAAATCACACATAATCACAAATTGAAAGCAATAGTTTTAAAATTAAGAATTGTGGTTTGTGTCCGATTACTTACTGAACAGTGCTGCTTCTGTCACATTTGCATTCATTCAGGCTTGATCAATGTGTGGACATTGTGAATGCATGTAATATATAATATTAATAATAATAATTGCAGGGCTTAGTCCTGCACTTTTTTGCATTCATTCAGGCTTGATCAATGTGTGGACATTGTGAATGCATGTAATATATAATAATAATAATAATAATAATAATAATAATTGCAGGGCTTAGTCCTGCACTTTTTTGCATTCATTGGGCCTCATTTACAACATATTTAGAGCGGCACAAAGTGACTTTGTGCCGTAAAAGTATTCCTTGTGTTACGCTAAAAACAATTTCCCATTCACACATCAGACTGGTCCTTCCTAGTGTGCGTTGTGCTGCTGTGCTTTGCATGACACAGAGCACAACGCGTGAGAAGGGCCAGGGCGAACAACTAAATGGGGCATGGAGCATACAAAATCCCCATTCAAGGCAGAATATGAGGAAGAACATGGGCTTGGGGAGCGAGGCACCATGCAAACAACAAACACGCCCTTTCAAGCGCTAAGGAAACCCTATTCACAGAAGTTATTGCGCATATGTCTTGAATCTAAAGGAGAATGCACATCTTGCAATCTTAACGCCACTCTTTACACATCACAAAGCACAATGAAATATCACATAGAAAAGTGCAATGTAACCCCATTGAACATAGGACCTGCCACAATGCCAGACCCTGCGTTGCTAGCACTGATCCTACCAGATGGAAGAAGGATGAGAAGAAGGAGAAAGAGGAAAGAATCTTCCATCCATGAACTACATTATTTGGGATGCCACATGAGGAGGTGCATGCAAGATACCGATTCCCTCCCCATGTCATCCTAGACCTGGTCAGGGAGTGGGAGAATGACCTGGTATCACCCACCATGTGCTTGCAGGCAGTGACAACCCTGGTGAAAGTACTATCAGTTTTACACTTCTTGGCTACTGGATCATTCCAGCACACCACATCCATTGTCGGTGGCATATTACAGCCCACACAATTAAGGTATCTCCACCAGGTATTGCACAGCATCGTAGCTTGCGTGCATTAGCACATATACATGCAATGCACAATGCAGTGAAGGCAGAGAGTGTGAAAGGAATTCTTCGCAGTTGCTCACTTTCCACGGTTCCTCAGAGACATCAACTGCACACATGTAGCGTCAAAGGCCCCCTGGGATATAGAGCACATAAATCGCAAGAGGAAACATCGGCATTCCAGTGGGGAGCAGATCACTAAGTCTTAGGTAGGGTAAAGAGTGCAGGGTGTGTAGACCTAGGCGTTCAGGAGGAGCCATTCCTTGAAGAGTAAGGTCTTGAGTTATTTCCTGAACTGTAAAAGTGATAGGGCAAGTCTGAATTTGAGGGGGAGGAGGTTCCAGAGTCTTGGAGCATAGACAGAGAATACCTGTCTTCTGGTTCTTTCCATCCTTTACCTTTGCGTAATCCAGAAAATACCACAAACGTTATAAAAAATGGAGAGCACAACTTGCAAGAAAAAAAAGCTTTTTATTTGCAAATACAGCTGGGAGCAGCAGAAAGCTCTGTGGAAGTGGATTAAAAAACAACAACAACACGTCTATTCCGGGCTACAGTATTTAAGGTGGGAAACTGCAAAATTAACATATTCTCTAAATGCAACATTAGTTCTAATTCTAACATTTCAATTGGCTGTTTGTTCATCAACAAGCCCCTAAGAACACTATACATTAAACATGATTGGCAATTTCTTTTCTCATGACAATTACAAATACCACCCTTCAAACATAACCTAATTTCTTAGTCAGCTGAAAATGCTACTGTGCATTGGTTGGCACTCCTCATAATGCCATTGATAACAAAGCTCTGCCTTGACTGGACAGTGACACCTGAGGCAGCTGGGGCAGTAGCATCCCACCAGGAAGGACCAATCATATATTGAGTGGAAATCAGTGAGGTCAAAAATTAGTTGCAGCCCCTGGAACACCACAATCCCTTCCCCATAATTGGCCCTCTGGCCTTCTGCCCCTTGCAACTGCAACTCCCATCTTGATACATGTTGCCAACTATGGGTCTTACCTTCTAGTTATGTTCTCGCAATGAATAGTTGTATGAAAAAACAAGTGTGTGGCCCTGTTACTAGAACCTAATTCCTTCTATTTATTTGTTCTACCAATGAACTTTTAACTCCAGACCAAATGCCCTGCTCTCAGTGGGCATGCTGTGCTCATTTCCCAGTTCTTCATTTTGGCAATGCTGCTGTCTGGGCATGTTCATGCATCTCACTTTGTCCTTCACCACCATTATGTATTTATTCATCTTTCATCTGGAAAGGCACCTGCTGTCTCAAGCCCCATTTCGGGCTCCTGAGAACTTTCTCCCTTGCAACTATTAGCTACACACTGTTTGGCATCTATTTCCATCTGACTTTGACTACCTAAAGCCTTCTGCCCAATAGCAAAATGAAATTTGATTAACTAACCATAACTCTGATATGTGGCCTAGCACACTAGAGTGGCAAACATATGCAGCCTTTAACAATGGTCTATTTTAACATGGTCGACCTCTTGCTCAATACAGCAACTAACAACTACACTTACTAAAACTCAATCTACACAATCCAAATAAATCCAAACTACCTCACTGTGTCTAATAATATAAGTGTGGTGAAAAGAATACAATATAATAAAATGTTCTTTGCTGCACATGTGTTTCTCTATGCAGCACACAGTCTAAAATTGTGACAAAACTACATCTACTCTAAATACATCTTCGCACATCTTCGGAAATACACCACGGAAATACATGACACATACGTCACTACCAGGGGACTGATGCCTTGCTAAAATAGTGTTCTTATTTTGTACTTGCACACACCTTTATGATGTTGTATTTTCATGTTTACACATATCCCTTTAATTAATCTATAAACTAATAACTCCTCTTATTTCTTCCTATACCATTCATCCTTTGGAATACATATCTTACAGACACCAAGTATGTTTTGTCCCTGTGCTGTGTACTCCTCAGGTGTACAGGTCATAAAAGCATAATCACCATCTGCATTGCAATCTTCCAAATATTCAGTGTAATTCTCAGGGTTTTGAGGTGGATTATGGAGCATCCCTGGGGGACCAATTGGATTCCCTATCCAAACCATATGGTGTTCAAGCTCACCATTTCACTTATCTATCTGTGTATGAACATGTCTCGAGAGGGATGTGGCAGCGTCATTGTGATTCTTTAGTGTAACTGACATCATAGAAGTCCCCTTAGCCCCAAAACATTTACAACAACCCAGAACAATTTGGAGGGCACAAAGAGCAACAAGCATTAATATGAGGAGAGGAACAGGGACTTGTACAATATTCCTCAACCATGTGGGAAATAAGGAAAAAACATTGTTATACCAGTCTTTTTTATTGTACTGCTTCTTTTTGTTCCATACCAGTGTGGAGTGTGTGCAGTGTGCTGATAGTTTATGTCAAGCTTCCATTCTCAGCATCATTTATTTCTCTATTACAATTATGAAGGGCGCAAACAACCCTAGGGCATCGAGGCGCTGAGAGCACAAAAGTACAGCAGGAGCTTCCTAACTACCTACACACTCTATCATTCGATACCTGTTATGAGGTTAAGGACATACCAGTTTTTCAGGGTGGTCAACCGTACTGCCCTTAGTTCTTCCCTGATTGTGTTCAAACTCTGCTCTGTACTGTTTTCCAGCTGTAACAACTCCCAGGTGATCTGAAATCATTTGGCATTGGCTGCCATCTGGCTACCTGGTGCAAAAAGTGATGCAAACAATTTTGCAGTTTTGGAAAAAAGTCAGAAGTCTGTAGGTATTTCTATGAGTCTATCACGGAAGGAGTAATTACTGTTCTGAGGGCTTCTTTGTAAGTTCAGGAACTACCTAGGCCTCCATTGGTACGTTTGTTTAATATCAGGATGTTCAGCAAAGGGTACAAGATCGAATTCAGTACCACCCATGCTGGTGATTACAGGGTAAGAAGGGAACATACACTGGCCCAATGTGGTTGTAGTTGGGCATAAGCCAGAGTGCTGCACACCCAATAGGTGTGCATTAGTGCTGCTGATCCTTCCCTTTGGCTTGAGAGCACCATTCTTCTTGTGCACTTCCTGTTCATGCCCAGTTTAACGCTACCCCTGGATCTAAAACACAAGGAATATTGTGTGAGTGGCTGCATGTAAACAGGTTGATTGTTTTCATCTATCCAAGTTAGTGTCTGTATATTATGTTCCCAAATACTAAAACAAGTCTTATTTTTATTCATAGCCACTTCTTTGGAAAATCCCACCAATCCTCCTGCCCTAAACCCAATTATTCCCTCCACCCACTCGTCCTGGTAGAAAACAGCACCCTCTATATGTAATTTTGGGCTCGTCCTACCCCATGGCAACGGATGTCCTATTTGATTTTTGCAAGAAAGTGTGTGTTGTGTTGTAAACTATAGCTCCCCTCTCCTTGGCCCCTTTGCTTCCTAATGCAACACAATACCACTTGGTTCTTCCCTTTCTGCCATTTTTCTTTAACTGTAATTATCTTCATAAACAACATCTTTCTCCGCCAACCACTTTATCCAAATCCTTTATTCCTGGAACATCCACCTAACTCTGCATAAAGCCAGGTGGACCAAACAGTGGCCTCATTCTGACCCTGCCGGTATCCTGGTGGTAGAGCCACCAGGATACAAGCTTTTGGTACTTACATGGCTTTTCAACCAATACCTGCCACTTCTTGCCCACTGCATTGCCACGCTGTTCCCCAACGTCCAGTGCTATGCGGATGACACTCAGCTCATTTTCAGGCTACCTTCAGCCACCTTTTCTCCCTCTCTCATCTCTGACTGTCTGTCCGCCATCCAGGAGTGGTGTGCCGATAATGATCTCTGTCTTAATGCCAGTAAGACTGAGATTCTCCTCATCCACACACCTGTTCCCTCCTTTCCTGTCCCTCTCTGGCCAGACTCTCTTGGCCCTCTTGCTGCTCCCACCTGTGAGGCTAAAAACCTCAGGGCGATCTTCGACTCCACACTCTCCTTCTCGCCTCACATCTCTGACGTCTATCTACAAAGTCACACTACCAGCTGCACCTCGACAGAGGTACTCATCCTTTCCTCTCCTTCCCCCAGAAGCTCACTGTCTCCAGAGCTCTGGTTCTCTATAGGCTGGACTATTGCAACAGCCTCTTTCTACATCTGGCAGCTTCTACACTCCGCCCTCTGCAATTCATCCAGAACAGGACTGCAAGACTTGTCCTTGGCCTCAAACCCAGGGATTGTATCTCTCTAGGACTGAAATCTCTGCACTGGCTCCCAGTGACTTCGAAAATTATGTTAAAAACACTCTGCATTGTCTACAAGGCCTTCTGGGGCCTAGGGCCTCAATACCCTCAACTCTCTCTTCCTAAATATCTTCCTTCTAGAGCCCTTCGCTCATCCACCTCCAACTCCCTCAGGGTCAGTCGCTTCTCCAAGCAGCAAGTTGGTGGTAGATATCTTTTTTCAGCTGGGGCCTCCCTCTGGAACAGCCTCCCTGCCTCACTGAAACTTGAGGAGAATCATCTCTGGTTCCAGAACCACCTCAAAACCTTTCTCTTTGCTTCTGTTTTTTCTCCTACTCTCCCCCACTGAATTCCTGGATGAAACTGAAACTGCACTGGTTACCTGTCACCCTCTGATCTCGGGCCCAGGTCCCCTCCCCCGCCAGTCGCACACATGAACTGCCTTCCTGGCAACCCCCGCAGTTAGGGACTGTTTTCTGTATCCCTACAGTCCCACTACCAGCACTTGACACCTGATGTCTGCACTTCCCCTTGCACTTGCCACCAGCTGGCCGTACTTTTACTTATTGTTATTTATTCTATTATCCCATGGACTGCACTATCCCCTCCCCTTTTCCCCTGCACTTTCCCCAATTGTCCCTTCCCGTGCACAATCTGAATGACACCTGGCCTAGTAGGATCATTATCTTTGACTTCCCTCTGTTCCCCCTCCCTTGCCTCGTTGCGCCTTGAAACACTTATGTATAGGCACATTATAAATGCCATATCATACCATATCATTACCTTTACTGGCACTCAGTCCGGCAGTACTGTCGCCAATTACAAGTACCGGCGGGATGGTGTTAATTCCCATTCATGGAGTCGCATTGGACCCCGTGAGGAGTTTTGCCATCATTGCCAACGGCAATGCCGTTGGTGGTAATGACATCTCTTACTGCCAGTAGGGCACCTGACTAACCTCCAGCTATTAGCTGGGAATAATTCAGGTGCCTCACCGGCAAACCCATAGTTGGCGGTCTGGTAAAGTGCTGGTATCCACAAATAGCAGCACTTTTTTACTAGACTGCCCAACTTGGAATGAGGCACAGTGTGCTGTCTATACTGGTACATCCTGTGGGATAAAGGGATTGTTTGTGCCTGTTGCATGTGGAATCAGGGAGTAAACATAACATGTATCATTTGCCCTCTCCCTTACCACAGCTCTCAAGTGGTTATACCACATGTTATCAGTGTCAGTGTGATGCTCATTCCAAGTGCTGCTCAAGACCATTTCTGAATTCAAAACATCCCTTTCGTTTCTGGTCATGGACTATTTGGTATTTCTATATTATGAACACTATATCTAACAAAACCTCATGTTTGTTCAAACCAAAGGAAAGAACGAGAAACGATAAAGAAATCAACACCTTAACATAAAATATATTTTGTTATTCCTACGGTTTTCCTCTGCTGTAAGACTGGAAAATGACAGTCTTATCACCTAAAAACATGAAAAGATGCTAAAGCAGTCCACATTAACTGGCCAAACATCCATTGTATCTCTCCCTTGTCTTCTCCTGGAAGGGGGGTCTGGACATCTGATAGGTTGTACCCTTGCTTCAGACCGGTATCCTTGATGGAAATCAGTGTGGCATAGGTCACATTAAAGGGACCGATAAAGAGGGGCTGTTGTCACTTGCATGTGAAATTTCTGTTGTAGACCTGGTAACTGGATAAAGCTGAGGTTGCTCTAGCAGTGATGCTTCCTCTTGTGGTGTTGCTGTTTCTGCTGTTAATGCAGCTAGCTGACTTCAATGTCGTTCAACCTTCCGGGATATGAACTCAAGAGAATGTGTAAGTTCCCTAAGATTGCCCTAAAATTCATCTCCCAAAAACTCTGCTGAACTGTGAGCATCTGCAGCTTTATGGATAGGAGTGAGCGGTGCTTGCATTCTCCAGCCCGTCACTATCTCATGCAGAGATAAGCAATGGTCAGAAACAGGCTGGTTCCATAAAGGAAGCAAAGACAAAGGCAAGCAATGCAGCCAGTTCTTGTGAAGTGTTTCACACATATTCACAAGGCTTATTGTATTAATCCGTTGAGGCACTCCACTACACTTTTGGCTTGGAGGTGGTAAGTTGAACATAATTTGTGTTTTATGCCTAATAACAAAGTGATCTCTTTGAAGAGTTCATTGAAAGGATATGGCCCATTATCGGACATCAACACCTCGCAAATACTCCATCATGGGGACAATTATCTAACAAGGGATGTAGCTGCTTATTTAACATCTTAGTGGCTACAGGGACCTACTTTAAGTCAACTAGAGAATGGGCACACCATAACAATCAAATAGCGAAAATGTTTGCATTTGTTAATCATACCTCCAAAATCTATGTGGAGATGTCGAAAAAGTCCTGAAGCTCAGGGCAATGTTGCCTTAATTGTTTTCCATGTGTGACAGGAGGTAGTTGTTTGGTAAGTCACACTGCTAGTAATGAACTCTGCTACGTGTTCCTGCAAATTTGGGATAAACCAATCTTCCTGGAGATCAGCAGCAACGTACTCTTTGCAGGTGTGTACTGGGAAATGCAATTGTTCAAGGTAAATTTAAAGTAATTTATGGGGTATGACAACCTTCCCTGAAGAGTTTTCTCTCTATATTAAATATGTGGGCCATAAAGAACACTCTCTCTTTGACTTCAGTGCTTGCAATTGTTGAAAAATACATCAATGTAACTCTATATATTTTTTCCACAGATAGGGCATTGTAGGGTTCAGTAATGTGAACTTGCTGTCGTGCAACATGTGTGAATGTGGGAACGTTTTCTGTACTGTGTGGTAAATATGCTGCTTCTGATTTGTCAGATACATCATTGCCCTGAGATATGAAGTGTGTACCTTTTGTATGAGCTGCACATTTCACTACTAATGCTGAAGGAAGGGGCAGTACTTCTATTAATCTGGAAAGTAAATCTGCATGCTGCACAGGTGTGCCATTTGATTTTCTGAACCCTCTCCTCTTCCATCTGGACAACCCTTAATGCACTGTTGATGTGACATATGTTGAATCTGGATAGATGGTGGCACAACATCCTTTTGACATTTTACAGCTGTTATTAATGTCGCTAGTTTGTCTACTTGTACCGGATAGTGTAATGGAAGTCTCATCTTTATCATTACCTCAAACTCCTCCTCCACATATCGTACCACTGATGTCCCCGTGTGCCTGTAACCTGTGTACTGACCATCATTGATGATCCATCAACGAACATTATCTCTCCTTCCTCTAAGGGGTCCTCCTTAACATGGGGTAGGTCATCTAATGTGTCATGATATGTAGTACAATCATGTATATAGTCACCTGGCTGTACTGGATCTGCAAGAAATGTTGCTAGATCAACAATGTAACAGCTAGCACCTCACACGCTGAAGCTCATTGGGTGGTAAGGGTTGATTTTGATTTATCCAAGATAGCAAAAACTGAATGTTGTAAACACAGTGTCGCTGGCCAGCCCATAGTAATTGTTGACTATTTTTGTTTGGCACACACTGCTGCTGCAAGTGCTTGCTCAAATGGAAAGACCACTCTAATAAGATGTGTCTCTGTGAAGTTTTCTGGGCAAGGATAGCCGCCATCATCTGACTATAGGAATGTGAAAAAAGAAAGCAAAATGTTATTATAATCTTGGGTCACTAAAACAGGTGTATTACTAAGTGCTTTCTTTAATTCCTTGAATGAGTCAATCATTTTGGGTGTTCATTTTCTTTGCTTTCTTTGCTTCCTTCAACCCCTGTAGGAGGGGCTTGCTTTAACTTGAATAATCAGAGATCCAGGACTGCCAATAGTTGCATGGGTCCAATAATTGTTGCATCTCTGTCACTGTGCTTGGCTGTGGTTTGTTTTGCATCCTTTCTGGGGTAACCCTCCACCCTGCTGATGACATTATCTGCCATAAGTACACCACCTCTTTCTGCAGTATTGCAGTTTCTCTTTGTCGACTGTGTACCCCTTTTCTGCAAATAGTATCAAGAGTGTCACTGAATCCTCTCTGCACTGTTCTTCTCTGGTACTACACACCAGGAGGTCATCCACATACACTATCACAGTGCATTGTGTCTGCAAATTTCCTAAATCCATTTGTAAAACTCTGGTCAAGAGGCTTAGTGATTCACAATATCATTGTGGTAAACGAGTGTGTTGGAATCGTTTCCTATGGAAAGTAAATGTGGTGAGGTATGGGGAAACTGGGTTCAGTGAAATGGAAAATAATGCATTCTTAAGGTCAACTAGTGTGAAATAGGTTGCTTCTGTGAGTATGTTCCACAAACTGGTTGCTGGATTTGGTACCACCGGGAATTCTGCTTCTACAATATTGTATAAAGGATGGAGGTCTTGAACCATGGAACCCCTTTCACTTTTTTCACTGGATATATAGCAGTGTTACATGGGGATCTGCTTCTCGTGGCATGGGGTACTGTTTGACCCCGGGCATTATTGCCCCTGCCTTCAGCTTCATGTTGACAAAATCTATTCCTTTCAAGAGACCCAAATCATGGGGGATACAGGTCTGTGTATTGAGATAATGGTGCCTGGTGCCAGTTCCTTGTGAACTGCTTGTCTGAACAGAAATTCTGTGGATAATCGGTATGTGTGCTCTTTAATTCAGGGGAACATATGCTAACGGCATTTCTAACCCATAAAGGAATAATTCTGGGTAGAGTGGTACCCCTCGCAGAGCACTATGAACGCAAAATGCTTGTATAATTACAGTGATCCGTGTGTAATGCACGTCTGGCATGGAACACACTATGATCTTTCTGGAGAAAGAAATTGTCATTTTTAGTTTGCTCATAATAACTCTGTCCAATTTGTTAATTGGTATTTTGTTTGCATACAACAGGGGTCCTACAACTGCTTGTGTGCCAATGGTGAGTGGTAAATCTTCATTGAAAGAAAGCGTCATAACAGCCCCAGAGAAACCCTGCGTGTCCATTATGTTGTCCGACAAAGGAAATCTTCCTTCCCTAATACAAGACCTGGTTGCTCCTGTGTCGTCCAAAAATGTAAATGTTTTATAACACATTTTCACTGCAACCTGTGGTTCTTCTTCTCGGTCTGCAGTTACTGAAAGGCCTCGGAACACCAGAGCCCACTGTGGGCTATCCTATTGAGTATTCTTCTCTGTGTATGTGAATGTGAAAGAAAAGGTTTCCTCACAACCCTTTCATTCCTGTGTAGTGTGGAACTGCACCTTGGGGTAACACATTTTTCTCCCATTGCTGAGCAGGGGCTTGCACTTGTGCCTGGAGAGGATTTGATGGTGGGTATTGGGGCAACTGCTGCTGTTGGACACTACTCTGTATAGTGTGGGCAACTGGGGGCATCTAGTTAACTGAGGGCATATGCTGTGGGATGTGGGCAACTTGAGGCATATGCTGTGGGGTGTTTTGGACATTTGGGGGAAATGGTAATTGCATCTGTTGGGGTTGCATCTGTGCCTAGTATGTAGGGATAACACCAGGGCATACTGTACTTGATTTCTACTTGTGCACTCATATGCAAAGTGTCCCATTCTCCCACAGATATAACATGGTCCTCCAAACCTGGGTCTTGCTCCTCCATATCTAATCCCACAGTTGCTGAATCAGTGTCCTGGGTCCTTATGCATCCTCGGGACCTTGACCTCCCACACCAATTCTGCCCAGCTCCTGTCTATCTACAGGCCTTGCATCTGCACACCTTCCACTTTGGAGGTTTCGCACTTACACCTCTTGCGGCCCAGTCTGTGTAGCACTCAACATTCCCAGCACTTTGTCTGTGGCTAACCCACAAGCTTGCACTCCTCAGCACTTACCCTTCTTCCCTCTTCCTTCTGTACTTGCACGTTCTGAATACTCCCAAGGCATAGTAGGTTTGTCCATATCAATCTTCCCCCCACTGCCCTTAAATATTGTGTTTTGATTGTATTTTCCAATCTAGCTCCCTCCCTGGCCTGCGAGCGCTTTGAAACAATATCTCCTTATTGTATTAGCGCCTAACAAGCAATAAATAGATAGATAGATAAATGAATAAATAAATAAATAAATATCTGATTCCAGTCCCCCTTCCTTTCTGAAAGGCAAATGAGTACAATGCTTACTTTCATGATAAGGTTCATTCTATCCGTAAAAACATTGATTTACAGTCTTCCTCTAACCCCATTTGTTCACATCAGAACTGTGCGATTGCATATACCTCTAGTCCACCAGAATTTTCTTTTTACTGATAAACTCAGAAGATATTGAAACTTTAATTCAGAAATTGAAACCAACCAATTTTGATTATGACTTCATCCCCGCCTACTTGGCCGTGCAATCAGCATCATCACTTAAATTGTTTCCAACCGATTTTGTGAATGACTCCCTGACTCAGGGTATAGTGCCTTATCATCTAAAAAAAATTGGGTTTTACTACTTTATTGAAAAAACCTTCTTTGGATCACCAGGCACTGGAAGACTATCAACCTATTGCAGGGTTACCATGGACCTTGAAGATCCTCGAAAAGATAGTTACTACACAGTTACAAGATCATCTGGAGGACAATTCTATTCTGTATAGGTATCAATCCAGTTTCAGATCCGGTCATGGGACTGAAACCGCCTAGGTGACAGTTTGGGATGACATTCTACAGGCTGCTCATGATGTTGATCTGAGCATGTTGATCAAGCTCGATCTGTCAGCGGCTTTTGACATGGTGGATTTTGACTTATTATTGAATAGATTGTATGAGGTTGCTCAGGTGTCAGAAGGTGCGGTGAAATAATGATTTACAGCATAGGACTCAAGTAGTCAAACTTGGGGGTTGTTATTCTGACTAACTCCCTGTCCAATGCAGCGTACTGCAGACGTCAATGTTGTACCCGATATTATCTAATGTGTATCTCTGACCTTTAATGAGCATTTTCTTAAAATGTTAATTGCAATACCATTCCTATGCTGATGACACACACATTTAAGTTACATTAAAATCTGCACCTGAATGAACGGATCAAGTTATTGCATGTGCCAATGCCATTAAAACCTAGATGACTGAAAACAAGGTCATGGTGCCTGAACCAAAACATGTTCTTAACAATTATCTTGTCTCTAATGTCTGTCTCAAAATATTTGACACAGATACCCCTTTTCCTAGTAAGGTGAAACATCTTGGCTGTATAAGGCAAGCCTCATTGGAATATAAAGCCCAGGATTCGTAAGTCATGAAAGGGGTCTTTTATCAACTTAGACTTCTGAAGCCCATTCTGCTATTCATGAGTACACATCCCTGCTTAGAGGTGTACTCATGTTGTCCTTCTGGGGTGCTTGTAATTAGTGATCCTTCCATTCTAAATGTAGCTAATTTCTTTTGTACCAATTTCACATCTGCCTTCGGTGCTTGGATAATTTAGCTTCTTTTCTTTTCCTGTTTCGCTCTGCAATGGTGTACTATGTGTCCTTATATCTGGGCCAATCCTTTTGTCCAAATTCCTACCACGTTCCCTAATTCTGCCCATACTGCTTCATGGAAACCTCTCACCACTATGTAATGATTAATGAGGATGTTTCTATCTCATGGTTCTCATGTCTCTAATCACCACATCTCCTGTATCTGCTGAATGTACTGTGCAGGATCCTCACCTGGTCCCATAGTTCGAGCTTGGATAGACTACATGTCTGATGTAGCTGGATACATTTTCCTTAGTACTGACTATATGTGTGCTTAAAAGTTATTGAATGGCAAGCTGTCATGGTCATTACTCTTCAAAGTCACTCCATCATATTGTGCTTTTGTCCAAAGTGCATCTCGCCAAATAATGAGGCAAACAAGCTTTATATAACCCCTACAGCCAGGGTAATCCCTGGTGTTTGTTTCTCAAGGGCATACATCCATTCGCCTGCCCCTGTTGTGAGGGACAGCAAGCTGTCCATTACATTTTCCTTGTCCAAATTCAGCCATGGTATGTACTGAGGCCCCCCTCAACCTTTCTGTAATAGGGGGAGCTGTGTCCCCAAATTTGGTGCTGCAATGTCTCCTCTTACTTCTTGGTACTTGTTGCAGCTATTTTGGTGGGCCTTTTCCTAAGCCACTGTTAAGATGGATTTCTGAACTCTGACCTGGAGGGGCAGAGGTTCAGAAGGCCAGCCTAGTTTCTTGGAACAGGGTAACCTCTGGACAAGCCAGATTAATCAGGGTAGATATGGCAGGCGGTCAAGACTAGATCTCAGGAAGGGTGAGAGTGACTGATGGACCTCAATGAGCACAAAAAGCAAGGACACTTACAAATTACTCCAGACAGGTTTTATATCAAAAATATAGACACATTTATTACAAGGCCTTTGTAACATAGACCATAGCACAATAATCACAGTAACACTAAGTAAACCAACACATCACTATCAATACAATGTATATACAAGACCATTGGGGTCTAAAGGGGTTAAATGCACAAAATATGTCGACAACCTAGATGGGAAGGAAACAGGCAGTGCAGATAGTCTTTAGGCCCTTTCGTACATTCAATGCAAGCGCATGCAGTTGTTCCAATGGGAAAAATAGGGTCTCTTCAGGGGTCTCTAGCAGCTCGGGAAGGTGGATGAGGTGATAAAGAGCAAGTTCCCACTATTCAGGGAAGACCTCCACTTGAAGGCAGAGGAAGTTCCAGGGAGCAGGCTGGAGTCACTAGTTCGCACTAGCAGTGGAAAGGAGAGGGGCCACCTGTGCATAAAAAGGGGCCCTTGGTGCCTGGGGCCACCGGTTAGTGTTGGAAGTACTCACCGGTCCCAGGCACACTCAGACCCAAACTTCACCCGTTCAGTCCACTCAGGTTGCAGGTTCGAACACAACAAAAGGACGTCTCTGCAGCTTTCAGTTCCTGAGATACAGCGATGATTCCCAAATGGGACAGTGATGATTTCTCGAGTCCGGGTGGATGAATCGACCCATTTTCACTGCAACAGGCTTCAGGGGCGAGAGGGTCACAAATGCAGCGTACTTGCAAAAGACGTTGCCATGGTAGGGCAACACAATAACCGCATTCAATCTGGTCCTGGTGCACTCGTCTCACTTCAGACCTGGCAATGCCAAGATACAAAATTCGATGTGAGGGTGCCGGGAACATGGAGCTAGCAGTATACCATGTTTTGAGGGCCTCCTCGAAATGGCAGCAGTGACAGAGCAAAGCAACTGGGTAAACTGGTCAGCCCACTAGTTGGCCCAGGGACACTTCCGAGAAAGCGTACTGCAGGGTTTGATGAGGTGCTGAGAATAGTTGGTCTGATTATTCCAATGGATCGAAGCATCTTTGCAGACCTTCGAGGACAACCAGATGCAGAGGGACCTCATGGACGACAGTGGGCTCAGGGTGCCAAACCTTCCAGCGGGTCAACAGCGGTTCCTTGACTCGGCTTTGTAGTTGCAGGATACTTGGATCCTATCCTTTGTTCAGTGAGAACTCAGGAGATCGACATGGCATGGGTGTTTTCGGCCTCCTCTTATCAAAAGTTCCCTTTGTGTCAAAATGATGAGGACCCAATGGGAGATCTGCTCCTAAACACACACACACTCCATGTGTGGACTAATCATGGACCACGGTGGTCCTAGTCATTCAGGGCACCCCAGACTCTCTGGCACCCAGGATGTGTATTGGGCTCAGGCGTTCCAGCCCGCATCCTGGAGGCACACAGACAAGGCATGCAGAAGCCCGCAAAAACATTGGGTTTCGCGGGAAAGTGCATGACCAAATAAGAACTGACCCAGGTCGACTTGACCTGGGGAAGGTGAAGGGGCAATATGGCCAAAGGACAAGACAAAGAACCTCGTGGCATGGCCATTTTGGAGCCCGGCCACCTTTTGTGCCAAACACGGTTAACCCGGTTAACATGGCAGGAAAGGGTTAAAAAAAAATGCGAAAAGATAGCTGCCACCAGACCTGTCCATGACACATCTGCACAGTTCATAAAATATCCAGCGAGAGTATCTAGGGCCTTTAGAAAATTAATATTGACCCAAGTGTTCTGTATGGTAAAATACATTGCACACTTGTTACATATTGCACAAAAGTTGCAACATGGGAAAAGGACTAAGGGAAACAAAGTCTCCCAGTACTGACTGTCTTAAGGGCATGTCAGTTTCCCCATAAAAAGTGAGCGAATTCCCAGAGGAGTGGAGCTGAAGACTGTGCTTCTCTAGCAAAGTCAGTCAATGGTGTCTAAACAGCAACAAAAAGGTTTGGGGGTGTACACATGGAAGCAAAATTACATACAATTATGAAATCTTTCCTAACACACGCCCCTTCCAGACTAAGGACAGGGGGAACTAATCCACCCCTGGATGAGTTTCTTGTTTAGGTCGGTTAAACATTCTGGACAGCCCATCAGCATTGATATGTTGGACACCTGGCCTATGCTCACTAGTGAAGTCAAATCCTTGCAGACTTATGGACCACCTAAGCAACTTCGGATTCTCTCCCTTCATGTTCATTAGCCACTTTAAGGGCTTATGGTCAGTTTGCACAGTGAAGTGGGTCCCATAGAGGTAGGGCCTCAGCTTCCTTAGGGCCCACACAACAGAGAAACACTCTTTCTCTACTGTGGACCATCTGAGCTCTCTGTCATCAAGCTGGTGACTAATGAAGCCAATAGGGTGGTGTTCCTTACCCCACTCATCTACTTGTGATAATACAGTTCCTATCCCAGTGTCAGAGGCATCTGTCTGCACAATAAAAAGGTCTTTGGTAATCAGGGGCCCTGAGAACAGGGGCCTGGCACAAGGAGTCTTTTAAGCCATTGAAGGCATTCCCACACTCTTCAGACCAATTTAATTTCTTGGGTTTCTTTGGAGGGGTGACAGCAGTCAGAGGGGCAGCTATGGTACCATAGTCTGCAATGAAATATCTGTAGTACCCAGTAGGTCCCACAAAGGCTCTCACTTGGGTCTGTGTAGTGGGGATAGGCCAGTCTTGTACTGCTTGTACTTTACTGGGTAGAGGATGAATCCTCCCTCCATCTACTTCATGTCCAAGGTTGTCATGATGCCTACCCCCGGGGATCCAGATCAAGTCCAGCAGCACCGGGAGCAGGCATCAAGTTATTCCAAGCAAGCCCAACAACCCCTGCTAGGGGCCATTTGGGTGCAGTCCTGGCGTCTGTGGCGCCAGGCTCATATGGAGAGTCAGTTCTGGCGCCATAGACGCCAGGCTCATAGATTAAAACTTACCTGATGCAGACCATGCTGCAAACTTACTTGATGCAGACCATGCTGCGGAGCTCCAAGCCTAAAGAGGCTTGGAAGGGACTACTTTACCTAGGGACTATTTTTTTACTTGGGTGGGGTCGGGGAGGAATACTTACCTGGGACTACTTTAGATCCTATTTAAACCACGCCCGAAGAGCAGCACACGCTTCGTGTTATTCTGCATCCAGCAGCGTAACGCTCACTGTGCCTGCAAGTCTGCATCCAGTCTTCTGCCATGCCCGCCTCGAGTCTGGAGCTCCTAGAAAAAGGAAGGAAGAAGGAGAAAAGGTTAGAACAAGAGCAATACCTTTGATCCTTACCTGAATTCCCGATCCACCGCGCCTTAGAGCTGGAAGAAAGAAGTTAATTTTTGTGCATTGCCTCGCCTGCTGCACTGCCGCGCTGAACTCACCAGCCTTCGCAGCATCTTCACTATCCACTGCATCCTTCTGCATGTTCCCGCCGCACTCCGGCACCTAAAGGGAACACAGGAACAGCAAGGTGAGCCAAGGGAATAAACAGAGGCAACATTAGTTACCCCCTCATAGACTTACCTGATTTTACCGCCAGGGGTACTATTCCTCTTCACGGGTCGGCGCAGCCTCCACCACATCTTCGCCGTACCCCTGCCCCTATGGGGAAACAAATGGACAGCAAGGTGAAACAAAGGGACAAACAAGGGGAATCCTCCTCACCACACTAGACTTACCTAATTTTACCGCAGGAGGCAATATTCCCCGAGACTTCATAATTTCTCTCAGCACCTGAATAAGGGAGAAAGCAACAGGTTACATACTGACATTATTTTATCGAACTGTGTTGGATAATACAAATCCTTACCTGAATGTTACCGTTTGCCACAAGGAACTCTTCGCTAGGGTCAAGCTGCAACCTGCAAGGAATCAGACAAGAGTGAAAGTCAGACATTTAAACTCTTACGAACTATATACCTACGGCGTCTTGCCGGAAATCTCAGAGTCAATATTGTTCTGGAACTCACCTATTCCTTCGAACCAGTGAAGCAACTGGTTATCTACGCGCCCCTGCGCTCAATGCAGGATGGAGAGCTCATCTTTCCAAACCATCAGTGAGACTATAAGAGGGGACATTAAAGGTGATCAGTGGGGAGAACAGCGGGGGTGGGGGTTAACGCTCAACTCCACGGGTGGTTAATTCCCTTTCTCCATTTGCAGAAGAATACTCCTACGGGCCAAGCAAACGAAGCTAGGTGGGCCAGTCCAGTCTGTCATCTCGGCACTATGCATCACATTGGTGGAGACCGCAGCTATCCAGTTCAGATCGACGCCCCTGTGAGAGCCAGGTGAGCGTAACAGAATGCGAAGACTACCCACAAATTCCCACCCGGGCGTTATGGATACCTCAGAAACTGACCAATTGGCCCAATTACTAGGGGAACTGAGGGCTGAAGTGCATTCCGCCCGTCAAGAAACCAATGCTCTTAGGAGAGAACTGATTTTGTCAAAGGAGCGAACTGATGACCTTGCTAGGCAACTACTGAAAAGCCAGGGTGGACAAACACCCCTACCAGGACTCGGGGGAAATCCAGCTCCTGTGTCATCGAGTAACCCTGTGCAAATAAACCTACCAGGAAATATTCCGTTAGCTCCGCCCGAACGCTTTGCAGGGGACCCCAAAAGGTTCGCCGTGTTTATGAACCAATGCCGCTTTCACTTTTCATGCAGACCTGGAGCCTTCCCAAATGATCAAGCCAAGGTAGCCTTTGTATTGTCATATCTCAACGGCAGTGCAGCTAATTGGTCAATTCCACTAGTTACTCAGGATGACCCAATTCTTCGGGAATTTCAGGGCTTTCAAATGAGCATGGAAAGACTATTTGCCCAGCACTCCCAAGGACAGGCCTTGGATAACGAACTTTTGACCCTACGACAGGGTAACCAGGACCTCCTATCCTACATCACGACCTTTAATAGGTTGATAGTGGAAACTGGATGGCCCGAGGTAAAACGAATCACGTTATTTCATCGAGGGCTTCAAGGAGAACTCAAGGATGTCTTGGCTGAAGTTGTGAACCCACCTCAAGACTGCCCTGAATATATAGACTTAGTGGTCCAGTTAGATCACAGACTTCAGAACAGAAAGGCTGATCAAGCCAAGTTTGAGAATCGGGTGTTGGTCAAAACCCACACTAACCCCAAAGGAGCAGATGCTTCAGAACCCATTCAAATCGGAGGGGTTAAAGGACCCTTAACCCAGAAGGAAAGAGAAAGGAGACGGCAAATGCAATTGTGTCTATATTGCAGAACTTCTGGGCATTTTCTACGGGATTGCCCTGTAAAACCACCCAAGAAGGTGGTAGGAGCTGCTGATAAAAGCCATATGGAGTCAGACTCGGGAAACGACCATGCCCAACAAGCGTAGAGGTCCGCTTGCCGAGCTTGAAGAAGGATACTCAGACCTCGCATTTCATCATACCAATGGTCCTCGTAGATCCAAGGCAGCCATCACGTATGCACGCAGTAAGGGCATACATTGATAGCGGGGCCATAGGAAACTATGTGGACTACGAATTGGCTTCCAGGATGAATCTACCTCTCTGCCGAAAGACCACCTCAGATGTCATCGCCACAGTCGATGGAACTGAAATTGCCTCTGGGCTTGTAACTCATTCCACTGCAGAAATGCCACTATTGGGTCAGGATGGGCATCGAGAGACTATTGTGTTTGATCTAATCAAAGCCCCACAGTTCCAAATAATACTGGGGATACCTTGGTTGGAAACACATAATCCTTGTATTGATTGGCGAGAGAAGAGAATAACCTTCCCGGATTTTGCACAAACCTGTTACCCAAAGAAAAACTTGAACGCAGGCCTGGCCACAGTCACCACATCAGTCGTGCAATTACCTCCAGAATATCAAGAATTCCGGGATGTCTTCCAAAAAGAACAGGCAAACACCTTACCACCTCACAGATCGTACGATTGTCAAATCGATCTCATACCCGGTGCACAACCCCCTTGTAGCAGGATCTACGCCCTTACGGAACCTGAGAACCTTCACCTACGGCAATACCTAGACCACTGCCTTGCTAATGGCTTCATTCGCCCATCCAAGTCCCCTGCATCTTCAGCTTTGTTCTTCGTGCCCAAAAAGGAAGGTGACCTCAGAACGTGCATAGACTCCGCGCATTGAACCAGATCACTGTTAAGAACCGATACCCATTGCCTCTGATCCCCGAACTCCTAGACCAAGTAAAGGACGCATGCATATACACTAAGTTGGATCTCCGGAGGCCATATCATCTGGTACGTGTGAAAGAGGGCGACGAATGGAAGACTGCTTTTCCCACTAAGTACGGGTTATTCGAATACCAGGTGATACCCTTCGGGTTGTGCAATGCACCAGCAGCCTTCCAATACTTTATGAACGATGTCCTTCGTTCTCACTGACGTTTGTGTTGTCGTATATATTGATAATATTTTAGGGTACTCCTCTTCAGAATCTGACCATGTGAAGCACGTCCGAGCAGTCCTTGAGATATTGCGCCAGCACAAACCATATGCAAAACTGGAAAAATACGTTTTTCAGCCACGGAAGTTGAATTCCTTGGGTTTATCCTGAGTCCAAAAGGAGTCCGAATGGACTCACAAAAGGTGGACGCGATTCTTAAGTGGCCATCACGATTTCAGTTAAAGGAGTACAAAGCATGCTCGGCTTTGCCAATTTCTACCGCAGATTCATCCCGGATTTCTCACATGTTGTACATCCCATCACAGCACTCTTGTGAAAAATCAAACGCTTTATGTGGACTGAAGAAGCTGAAAATGCCTTCCAAGAGCTGAAAGCGAAATTCACGTCTGCACCTGTACTAAAGCACCCAAGCCCTGAACTTCCATACATAGTGGAAACTGATGCATCTAGTTTAGCCATGGGAGCTGCCCTGTCTCAAAAGGACCCTGAAACTGGCCAGCTTCACCCAGTAGCATTTTGGTCCAGAAAGTTCTCGGCATCCGAGTTAAACTATGCTGTTACCGACAAGGAGTTATTAGCCATTAAATCCGCCTTCAAGGCTTGGCGGCACTATCTTCTCAGTGCCAGGCATACCATTACTGTGATCACCGATCACCGGAATTTGCAGTATTTAAAGACAGCCAAGGCCCAATTGTCACGCCAACTCTGATGGCCATTATTTTTTGCCGAGTTCGATTTCGTGATAACATATTGACCAGGTTGCAAGAACGGTAAAGCAGACGCCTTATCCCGAATAGGGATGGGAGAGGCAGAAGTGAACCCAGAACCAGTACCTATAATTTCCGAACAAAGGATTCTTGGCATGACTACTCTACAGACACTAGAGGACATTCAGGTAAAGATCCAGCAACTCTTTGATTCCACAACCCTGCAGGACTGGGTAAAGAAAGGCCCAGACTACTCTGTCACCAATGACCAACCTTATTACCAAGGGCGGCTATTTCTGCCACTCAAGGAACTACAAGAGCTAGTCATTTCCCATTATCATGACACCCTAATGGAGGGGCACACAGGTATCGCAAAGACTGAAGCTAAAATTAAGAAACAATTCTGGTAGCCCACCTGGCGAAAGGATATTTGCAGGGTAATTCATAGAATTTCGCAGAAAAGTGTGGCAAGCAGCTGGCGCAGAGTGTCCGCGTGCGATTGTCTGCGCCAGGCGTGTGCGTCAAAACCGATTTCCGCGCACAGCGTATTCATGGATTTTAGGCTCCCAAACCAGCCGTGGCGCAGAGTATCGCAACGACCCTGCAGCAGCGCCAGTAACGCCCCCAAGAACGCCCTTGTGCAAGGAAAAGCCATCAAAATAGCTAAATCATCGCAAAGGGCTGCGCTAACCCTGGACCAGGGCTGCCAAACAAGGAACGCAAAGCGGGTAACGTTCATATCAGGGGTACACGGGAAGTTTTACATGCGATTAGCCAGGGTACGTGTATGACAGGGGTACGCGTGAAGTTAAACACGCGATTAGCCAGGGTACGTGTATTACAGGAGTACGCAGGAATTTTCACACGCGATTTGGCTGGGTACGTGTATGACAAGGGTACGCGTGAAGTTTTACACGCGATTAGCCAGGGTACGTGTATTACAGGGGTGCGCGGGAATAATCACACGCAATTTGGCTGGGTACGTGTATTACAGGGGTGCGCGGGAATAATCACACGCGATTAGGCTGGGTGGGTCCTCACAGGTGTTCCCTGTACACCCTCCACGGCCCCTGCAGGCAGCCCACAAAACAGGGGACTACCCTGCACACCTGCCCATGTCTCCCACCACCCCCAGCAGTGTGGGGCACCCTCCACCAGGCCCCCACTCATGTCTCCCACCACCCCACCCCCCAGCAGTGCAGGGGCAGCCTCCACCAGGCCCCCACTCATGTCTCCCACCACCCCCACCCCCCAGCCACCATGGGCAGCCCCCACCAGGCCCCCACTCATGTCTCCCACCCACCCCCACCCCCCAGCCACCATGGGCAACCTCCACCAGGCCCCCACTCATGTCAAACACCACCCCCACCCCCCATCAGTGTGGGGCACCCTCCACCAGGCCCCCACCCATGTCTCCCACCACCCCCACCCCCCAGTCACCATGGGCATCCCCCACCAGGCCCCCACTCATGTCCCCTATCACCCCCACCCCCAGCAGTGCAGGGGCTGCCTTCACCAGGCCCCCACTCATGTCTCCCACCACCCCCACCCCCCAGCCACCATGGGCAGCCTCCACCAGGCCCCCACTCATGTCTCCCACCACCCCCACCCCCCCCAGCAGTGTGGGGCACCCTCCACCAGGCCCCCACCCATGTCTACCACCCACCCCACCCCCTAGCCACCATGGACAGCCCCCACCAGGCCCCCACTCATGTCCCCTATCACCCCCACCCCCCAGCCACCATGGGCAGCCCCCACCAGGCCCCCACTCATGTCCCCTATCACCCCCACCCCCCAGCAGTGCAGGGGCAGCCTCCACCAGGCCCCCACTCATGTCTCCCACCACCCCCACCCCCCAGCCACCATGGGCAGCCTCCACCAGGCCCCCACTCATGTCCCCTATCACCCCCACCCCCCAGCCACCATGGGCAGCCCCCACCAGGCCCCCACTCATGTCTCCCACCACCCCCACCCTCCAGCCACCATGGGCAGCCTCCACCAGGCCCCCACTCATGTCTCCCACCACCCCCACCCCCCAGCAGTGCGGGGCACCCTCCACCAGGCCCCCACCCATGTTTCCCACCACCCCCACCCCCCAGCCACCATGGGCAGCCCCCACCAGGCCCTCACTCATGTCTCCCACCCACCCCCACCCCCCAGCCACCATGGGCAGCCCCCACCAGGCCCCCACTCATGTCCCCTATCACCCCCACCCCCCAGCCACCATGGGCAGCCCCCACCAGGCCCTCACTCATGTCTCCCACCACCCCCACCCCCCAGTCACCATGGGCATCCCCCACCAGGCCCCCACTCATGTCCCCTATCACCCCCACCCCCAGCAGTGCAGGGGCTGCCTTCACCAGGCCCCCACTCATGTCTCCCACCACCCCCACCCCCCAGCCACCATGGGCAGCCTCCACCAGGCCCCCACTCATGTCTCCCACCACCCCCACCCCCCCCAGCAGTGTGGGGCACCCTCCACCAGGCCCCCACCCATGTCTACCACCCACCCCACCCCCTAGCCACCATGGACAGCCCCCACCAGGCCCCCACTCATGTCCCCTATCACCCCCACCCCCCAGCCACCATGGGCAGCCCCCACCAGGCCCCCACTCATGTCCCCTATCACCCCCACCCCCCAGCAGTGCAGGGGCAGCCTCCACCAGGCCCCCACTCATGTCTCCCACCACCCCCACCCCCCAGCCACCATGGGCAGCCTCCACCAGGCCCCCACTCATGTCCCCTATCACCCCCACCCCCCAGCCACCATGGGCAGCCCCCACCAGGCCCCCACTCATGTCTCCCACCACCCCCACCCTCCAGCCACCATGGGCAGCCTCCACCAGGCCCCCACTCATGTCTCCCACCACCCCCACCCCCCAGCAGTGCGGGGCACCCTCCACCAGGCCCCCACCCATGTTTCCCACCACCCCCACCCCCCAGCCACCATGGGCAGCCCCCACCAGGCCCTCACTCATGTCTCCCACCCACCCCCACCCCCCAGCCACCATGGGCAGCCCCCACCAGGCCCCCACTCATGTCCCCTATCACCCCCACCCCCCAGCCACCATGGGCAGCCCCCACCAGGCCCCCACTCATGTCTCCCACCCACCCCCACCCCCCAGCCACCATGGGCAGCCTCCACCAGGCCCCCACTCATGTCTCCCACCACCCCACCCCCCCGGCTGTGTGGGGCACCCTCCACCAGGCCCCCACCCATGTCTCCCACCACCCCCACCCCCCAGCCACCATGGGCATCCCCCACCAGGCCCCCACTCATGTCCCCTATCACCCCCACCCCCTAGCAGTGCATGGGCAGCCTCCACCAGGCCCCCACTCATGTCTCCCACCACCCCCACCCCCCAGCCACCATGGGCAGCCTCCACCAGGCCCCCACTCATGTCTCCCACCACCCCCAGCCCCCCAGCAGTGTGGGGCACCCTCCACCAGGCCCCCACCCATGTCTCCCACCACCCCCAGCCCCTAGCCACCATGGGCAGCCCCCACCAGGCCCCCACTCATGTCTCCCACCCACCCCCACCACCCAGCCACCATGGGCAGCCCCCACCAGGCCCCCACTCATGTCTCCCACCCACCCCCACCCCCCAGCCACCATGGGAAGCCCCCACCAGGCCCCCACCCATGTCTCCCACCACCCCCACCCCCCAGCCACCATGGGCAGACCCCACCAGGCCCCCACTCATGTCTCCCACCACCCCCACCCCCCAGCCACCATGGGCAGCCCCCACCAGGCCCCCACTCATGTCTCCCACCCACCCCCACCCCCCAGCCACCATGGGCAGCCCCCACCAAGCCCCCTCTCATGTCTCCCACCCACCTACCCCCCAGCCACCATGGGCAGCACCCACCAGGCCCCCACTCATGTCTCCCACCCACCCCCACCCCCCAGCCACCATGGGCAGCCCCCACCAGGCCCCCACTCATGTCCCCTATCACCCCACCCCCCAGCCACCATGGGCAGCCCCCGACAGGCCCCCACTCATGTCTCCCACCCACCCCCACCCCCCAGCCACCATGTGCAGCCTCCACCAGGCCCCCACTCATGTCCCCCTGCCCACAGGCCCTGACAATCCTCAAGCATGGGCCTCATGGCCAGCCACCACAGCCCAAAGACACAACCAAGTATTACATGTGCCCATGATACTACTCCAATGGAAACAATGTAAATCAGCACATGTGTCTCACACACACACAATGGTTGCAAGTGAACCTGAAAACCCATATCATGACATGCATGAAAACAATGAGATGAAACCACACATTGAAGAATGAAAAAATCCAAATAATGTATTAATAACAACAGTAATGGCAATCAAAATTAAACAAAACACACAAGTAAAAAAAAAAATTAAGCTGGCTGTCCCTTTTCAAATTAAAATCAATAAATGATAATCCAAAAAAATGTCTTCCAAAGTTCAACTCCATTAAAAGGAAATGAAGGGAAAAAAGAAATAGAAAACCATTGCTCCATGGGAAAAAATATTCATAGTAAAAAAAATGTCCAAATCCAAAGTCCAACTATGTACAAAGTATTCGGGGTCCATCATCCCAACAGAAGAAATGAAACCTACCAAAAAACCTATCTAAAATGGAACTATATACAAAAGGTGGAGCAGTGTCCTTCGACTCCAAATAAAAATAAACCATAAAGGAAACCTATCACTAAATAACTATATACAATGGCGGCGGGCCGGTCCAGCGGCTCACTTAGCGGTGTTCCGGGCCAGGGCATCATCGAACTCCTCGTCTACGTCCCGGAGGCGGTCCTGTTCCATGGCCCCGAGGGTCCGCAGGGACGCCGACATGTTCACCTCCAACTCCCTGCGGATTGCCTCGAGGCACTCGGCCCGCCTCAGGGCCCTCCGCATGGAGTTCTCCGCCCTGACCATCGTGAGCCGCGCCTCTTCCACCCGCCGCCGCTCCGCATCTATGGCGTGGCCCAACCGCTGCCACACGGAAGACAGTTCCCGTCCAGGGTCCTCCTGCCCTCCGGCCGATGCCTGCCCCTCCGATGTTGAAGGCCCTGAGCTATCGTGGCTCCCACCTACAGCCTCCTGCTGCTGCAGCTGCTGCTGTCCATGTGCCCTGTCCGATAGTGCCTGCACATCCTCCTCCAGCTGGGGTGCAGTCGTTGATGTGGCCACCCCTGCTGGACGTCCGACTCCCGACTGTGGCAGGGATCTGTTGTCCACCAGCCTGGCCGCACGGTCGGAGGCAGCTCCACAGGGCACCCAGGTGACACATGGGTGGGAAGATGGCATGGAGGACGACTGGGGCATAGGGGGTTCCGTGGAGGAGGGGGTCGGAACAAGATCCAGGAAATGGAGGAATCCAGCCCTGGTGAGCTGTCCTAGTGGGTCAGTCAACGCAGTCAACGAGCCATGCGAGAAGACGTGCAGACTCATCATGAAAAGACTGCAGGTCAGCGCGC
Source organism: Ambystoma mexicanum (assembly GCF_040938575.1). Classification (NCBI taxonomy): domain Eukaryota; kingdom Metazoa; phylum Chordata; class Amphibia; order Caudata; family Ambystomatidae; genus Ambystoma; species Ambystoma mexicanum. Next base: position 699,145,179 of record NC_090928.1, on the reverse strand, counting down.
ATGGCCCGTTGAAGCAACGCCACCCCACCCTGGACAGGCTCAACCTGGTGCAGGATAGCCACATCCGCAGGGAGAGGAAGGCCAGGTGTTGTAAGCCAATCCCCTCCCTGAGAACGGGTCTAGAGGTAGGCATCCCCGCTGGTGCAAGATGATGCATTGACAGGAGCAGGGACAGGATTGCACACAGAAACCTCCGTGGCGGCCTGTGCTGCCTCCTGTCCCAGATCCTGCACTGCACCACTAGCACCAGTGGAATCCCCATCTCCAGACCCCACCTCTGTCGCTTGCACGGCCTCCTCCTCCTCCAAACCCCCCACCAACCTGGATGACTCCGTGCCATCCTTCTCCGTTGGGCCCTGTGGGGTCCCAGCTGCCCCTTCTGCTGCCGAGGAGTCCAACTCCAACCTCCGCCTCTTGGATCTCCCTCGGCAGCTGCGGCCTTGGACACGGCACCAGACTCCTCACTCCCCGACGAGATCAGAACCTGGGAGGGGATCCGGGCCTTGCGTCTCCGGCTGGTGGTGCGACCCCTGCCGCTGTGCTCCACAGCACCTTCCCGCCCTCTTCATCAGTTGACGCTGCAGACAGGGAGAAAGAAAACACAGGCATCAGGGCACTGTCCAATGGACTCATACACACATGACAGTCATACATGAGTGGCATTGGTAAACCTCAGACATGGCATCACAATCCCCAACACACATGTCATTTCAACTTGCACACATGAGCCATACCACAGCCATATTGCAACAGCCAGCACCATCCATTCACATACAACAGCATGAGCAGCCAAAGGTCATCCACACATCACATGCAACATAGGGAGTACACTACACATGCACACACACCACCAAACTTGCATGCATGTGTACACCTCCGCCAACCGTCGCAGTGTTCCGATCGACATCCATGTCACACCTGACAATCATTCCTCCACATCCTGTGCCATGCAAGCCCACACACACAAGCACCATCCATGTGTCACACATGAGACCCCTCGCATGTGTCACCCTCACGGCCCTGTACACCCCCCCTACTTGCCCACATAAAAATACATGTTCAACCTGCACACTCCTGGCACACCACACGCACAGCTTACAATCAGCATGCATGTACACTTACCGCACGACTCCAGACGGGTCTGCCTCTCAAGGACCTGGACGTGGAGCGCTGGGGATATGCGTTCCAGGACCCTCATCTGATCTTCCGAAAAGTGGCCTTTTTGAGGGTCCTGGACCTGAAGTCCTCCCAGCGCTTCCTGACACGTTCGTAGTTGTGGACTGCCACCTCCTCCGCGTTGATGGCAGTCACGATGTCCATCCAGATCCGAGTCCGTCCTTCCTTGTCGGCGCGCAACCTTCCGAAGAGGGCATCATACTGCCCCAGGACATGCTCCACCAGGACACCAACTTCGGTGGCAGTGAAGCTGGTGCCCCTCTTCCTCCTTGGCCGGGGGTTGCCACTGGTGCCAGATGTTGCTGTGCCCGACATGGCAACCCCAGAGCCAGGAGTGGGTGGGCAACTGGGTCCTGGGGCTGGGCTGTGGGGCGATGGAAAAGCAGTCGGGAGTCTTCGGTTCCAGCAGGGGTGGTCACAGAAACAGCACCCCTGGCTGATGTGCAGGCAGCAAATGGCAGGGCACGTGGGCAGCAGGCAGTCAGGCAGCAGCAGATGGCAGGTGGGAGCGTGCTCAGGGCTCTGGGGGGCAGCAATTCGGCCTTCTGGGCAGGAGCGTGGTCTTCCGTGTGTGAACGCGTGGCCAGCTTGATACGGAGTGATTTTGCACCTGAAAATCCAGCACGTCTGCGTGTAATTCGAGGAAAGGCCCTTAGCGCGTAAGCACGTCAGCACACGTCTGTACATTCATTGGCCCAAAGCCCACCAGCGTATGCGCGTCTATGAAGTCACGTGCACGTTGAATATGGCACACGTTTGAAATGTTGCGTGTTAAAAAAATGAAAGACACGTCCGAGTGTCAAAGCGTGTAATTGGTGGAAATGGCCTTAGCGCGTACAGGCAGAAGTGACAAAGCGTGTAATTGGTGGAAATGGCCCTACACGCGGAAGTGACAAAGGGTGTAATTGGTGGAAATGGCCTTAGCGTGTACACGCGGAAGTGACAAAGCGTGTAATTGGTGGAAATGGCCCTACACGCGGAAGTGACAAAGCGTGTAATTAGTGGAAATGGCCCTACTTCGGAAGTGACAAAGCGTGTAATTGGTGGAAATGGCCCTAGCGCGTACACGCGGAAGTGACGCTGGACGTGTGGCCTGCATAAAAGGTACGTGTAGAACACCATTTCCTTGTACGTGCTTTTCGTGGAGAGCGAGTGTGTGAAATCTGTACTTCTTGTCGTTTCACACGCGATTTACTTCACGGCGTTTCAAGTTCGTACTCCCTGTTACCTCTGACAGCTTTTTCTCTTTTTTCTCTTTTTCTGGTTTTCCTGGGCCTGTTCCCTCAAACAGCGTTCCCTTCTACTGTTGTCCTGTCTCCTCAGACAGCGTACAATTCTTCTTTTGGCGGGGGTGTTGCCAACGAGCACACTCGCTTCTTTTTCACGCTCTTTTTCCTGGCAGACGGTGAGTCACGCACGTATCTAACATCTGTGCTTGCCCCGTGTGTAGCCTACCCCTTCAGAGGTCATTCTAGGCTGCGTGTGACACGCATATGTTCATTCTTGTGTTACTGGGTGCCACAGCGTAGTGCAGGTTTTTTTTTCCGCACACTTGGTCTAGGAGGGGTTGCGTGCATGTCATATCCCTTTTTTGGGCTTCCTGTGCGTTGCGTGACCCGTCATCTTTCCCCAGGGGTCACATTCAGCCTTGCTAGAGCACTAGGGTACAATTACCATCTGGTACCCAACCCCTTTGACCCCCAATTGCCCAGGACAATAGTTTACAGCCACTCCCATACGCACATTAACATCAGTGCCATGGGTGGGAGGCGAGGAATCCGTAAGGGTGGCAAAGGTGGACGAGCCACAAGTGGTGGCCGTGGTGGATCCGGTAGGGGACGTGGTCGTTACTTGCAGGGTGACCCTGACACCATCCATGCACAGCCCTTGTTGGACCAGCCCATTGTGGCACCAGACCTGGCTGACTCCATCGCTGACTTCCAGGTCAGCAGGCCTATGACACGTGCGCTGGTGCACGTTGATGTCATCAGGCCACGTGGATCAGGGGCAGCAAGGTCATCTGCTGCCCCAAGTAGGCATGGTGGAGAGGCTGCAGGGGCAGCTGCGGCTCCATCCACCCCAGCTCTCACACACCCAGCCAGGACAGTGTCGGTCCTAGTCCATCCTGCTGACATTCCCCCTGACACCATTACACTTGAGCCAATGCCTGCACCAACTCCCATGCTGAGTGTGCAATCCCACACTCCTGATACAGAGTCCACCAGGGCTCCTGCCCCTAGTGTCCAGAGCGGCATAGGACACTCAGGATCAACGACCACCTTCCAAGCGGAAGAGGAAGAGTGCTCGTCCGGCACAGGCTGATGCCCCAGACACGGCTACACAGTCCGGCCCGTCGAGGAAGCCCAGCTTCATGGATGCCGAACTGAATGCACTTGTGGAGTATGTGTCCGCACATGATAACGAAATGGTCATTGTTGCAGGATCCAAGACCACACCTGCACAATGCCAGGCACACTGGCAGACCGTTGCGGACATCGTAAGTGCCCTTGGAATCGTGAGGCGCACAGCCAATGATTGCTATAAGCGCTGGAATGACCTAAAGCGCAGGGCAAAGAATAAGCTGGCCTCAAGTCATGCCGCAACTCTAGTGACTGGAGGTGGGTCTCCAGTAGAAGACATGGAACTCACTCCACATAAGTCAGTCGCTGGGACCTACGTCATGGAGGAACAGATCCAAGGCGTGGGAGATCTGCCTGATTATGAGGCATTGTCCGGTGAGTGCACATGCATGTGTGTGTCATCCATGTGCATGGTGTGTGTGTGAGAGCTTCTGTTTGTGTGCCAGGTGAGGGTGTGTGCACCTGAGTCGTTTGGGTCACCCATGTGCTTCATGCAATACATTCTGCGCAGCAGCATTTGGCCATAGCAGTATCCCTTCTGCCAACAGTAGACACCTAGCCCAACAGCACGCCAGTTGCCCTTGAAGTGTCACCTTGCCACAACATTGTTGCTTATTTTTCTCTGTTCATTCAGGCAGATTGTTTGCATTCCACCACTTTTACTAGGCATTTCTCAGTCCTCTAGTCACATGTCTGACATGGCTATGGTAAAGTGGAGTGACTTTGTTACATGGATATCATTTGTTTAGACATGTCCCTGTGCAATCGGACAATTTTGGACTGGCAGCTTCAGGTGCAAAAATCAGACCTTTAGAAAAGCTATTACATGAGGGAACTGGACTGAATGAATAAGTGCTGCCCTCCTCTCCATCTTCACTCAATAGCAATGGTACATGCCATCTGTGTGATGGCATGTATATTTCACCTGGCAATCACAGGCCAATGTGTGATGCCACTGCCAGGCAGCATGCAGAAAATGTGTTCATCTTCCATCTTGGTGTCATCAGTGTGTGCCATTTGCCTACCCTTCATACGCAGTGAGGGTGCATGCATGGGAGGGTTTTAGTCATGTGGGACATGTGTCAATCAAGTACTGGTTCTGTTGCTTCTCAGCCCTCATTGTGTGCCATGGTGCTAATGACTGTTTCCATTTGTTTGCTTTTATGTCTTTGCAGAGGAAGATACTGATACTGCTGGGGTTGTGGAGATGGTGCAGACCCAGGAGGGGTCTGAGGGCCGACCGACCACCAGTGAGGGACGTGGTGTGGTGGTGGGTGAGAACCCACAACTGCTGCAGGTCGTGCTCTCAAGGGGTGTCTCTGGCTGCACCTCCCCCGAGCTGTACTCAGGTGTTAATTCGGATGATGAGACCTACGTGCCGTCGCAGGTGAGTGTTCCTGGGAGGGATTCTGTTCTGTCCCACCCACCTGCACCAGGGTCAGAACCCTCAATGGGGATGTCAGTGTTGGCAGCTACGCCTTTGGTGGTTACGGATGCAGGGTCCTGCAGGGTCCTGTTCCTGGGCCAGCAGATCAGAGGGGGAATGCAGTCCTGCAGCCTCAGGCAGTGCCGGCACAGCAAGGCGCAGTTTGCCTTGCCCCAGACAGGTGTGGTGCCCGCCGACGTCGTGGCCGTACGCCACCTGGCAATAACGCATGGGAGCAATCCATTTACGGTATGGCAACCCAACAGGCAGCATCATCAGAGATGATGGCTCAGGCCATGGATAGGGTGGCCACTTCCATTGTCCCCCCCGAAAGGCTGATGGAGCGACTACAGCAGGCAACCGACTCCATCTTTTTTTCGCAAGATCCACACAGGTGATTTTGGTGTGCACCCTGTCCTCGGACCTCCTGGGTGGCCTCCCCAACCCCCCCGGGCCCATTAATGGGCATTTTTGATTTTTCTTTTTTTTTTTCTTTTTTTTTTTTTTTTTGGGACAGTGGCCCTCATTACGACCCTTGCGGAAATCGACTGACCGGAGCGCCACAGCGTAAATAGCGTTTCCGCCATTGCACGAAGGAGCAAAGTGCGGCCCATTCCGACCCATCGGGCACGAGCACCACGCCACGGCGGAAGTGCAAAGTCCGCGATGGCGGAAATGACCCCAAAACGGCCCACACCGCCGCCGTACGGCGCCCTAGGTGCAATACCGCCACCCCTCTTAGCGGTCACCGCAGTGTGCGCCTACCGGAAAGTACGGTGACCGGAAATATACGGAAACGGAAGATAAAACATGGGCCCGGAACGGGAAACATCCCGGCGTACACCTATAAAAACACTAAAACCACACAACCACTAAAATCACTACCCTGAAACACACCCCAACCCGTCAACCACCCTAGCGAAACCAAGAAAAATGGGAAAAGTAGCGAAGAAAGCGTGCGACCGCAAGCGGCAGGTCCACTTCTCCCGTGAGGAACTCACCGTGCTAACAGAGACCCTCCAGGAGAATGCTGCCGTCGTCTTCTGCACGCAAATGACCAGGACGGCACTTGCAAACAAGAAGGCCATATGGGCTCTGGTGGCACAGCGGGTAAGTGCGGTGGGGACCGCACCCCGCACCCCACAGCAATGCCGCAAGCGATGGGACGACCTGCGGATACGCGTCCGCAGCATACTCTCTGCCAACCACAACATTGCCACAGCCACCGGGGAAGGTCCTGAATCACCCATCAAGTTGACCCCCTGGGAAGAAATCTGTGCCTCCACCATCGGAATGGAGAGCATAGAGGGAGTCGGAGGGATGGAGAAAGGAGTGCAGACATCCGAAGATTCAGGTAGGTGGGCCAGATAAAACAATGCCAAATCCACACAGTCCATCCATGTGAAGTACCATGCGTCCACATAGTGCAACAGAAACACATGTCCAGGAGAACGTCCACACACATCGGCCTGATAGCGCACGTTAAAACCCACAATAAATACATAAATAATTAAAAACCCCTAATACACGCACTACACGTGCAGCAGGCACACCCTAACTGCAGGCTGCCAAACAACTGCACCCTCACTCCACACACAAATCAAAGCACCTCCAAGGCCCCGACCCAAATCACCCTCAGGTACCACCCCAAAGCATGTGATACAATGCCATTCCAATTCCCACAGACCCATCAATAACCCTCGCCCTCCTTTACTCCACCACAGGGTCCGATCCAAACGACGAGCTACAGGACACCCCTACCAGCACACCTGCAAAGAGGGCCAAGACCAATGGGCAGAGACCCTCCACCTCAGCTGCACGCATCAAGACACGGCAGCAGCACAAATCAGGTGGCAGCACAGAGGAGGGAACATCAACAGGCACCCCAGCAGCCAGCATGCCCACAACACCACCACCACAGGTCCCCCCAATGGATGCCACAGAAGGCACTGCCTCTGGTGGCAGCAGCACCATAGGTGACACCCCATTGATGGCAGCATGCTCCGACACAGAAAACGGGGATGCCGAAGTCAGATCCATCCATGACCTGTCCCAATCCCCCTGTCTGTCCCATCCCGTACAACATGAGGATACCACGCAGGGGCACCCACAAGACGACGACTGGCCATCCCCCACAAGCCCTGTGGCAAGGCAACATGAGGACAACAGCCCCTCTGTGACACCCCCGCAAATGGCCATGGCCCAGCAGAGGCAACAGTCCCTCGACCAGTTGATCGAACAACAGCAGCAACTGGCCACACTCCTCAAGGACCATGCCGATGAATGTGGGGGCACTAAGGCAGACATAGAAACATCAACTGAGACACTTAGGGCAGAAATGGAGAGAGGTACAGAGACGCTAAGGGCACAAATTGAGAGAAGCACCGAGAGCCTGAGGGGGGAACTGCATGCGACGTCCAAAGACGTATGTGCCGAACTTGCCGCAGTGCGCCGTGTGCTCACTGAGCTCTCGCAAACCCTTAGGGACATGCATGGACGTGAGCAGGCAGACACATCATCCGTTGCAAGTTCCGTCCAGGGCAGCCCCCAACGTAGATCTGGAAGGAACCTGCGCTCCACAGGCAGGGGTGCCCCTGATACCCGCAGAGGGGGCTTGCAATAGCGACAGCCCACTGACAATGAGCATCTTTGGACACTGGTGTTCGGGGGGGAGGTAGGAGGGTGGAGGGGGTGTGTTGGGCTCACTTGGGTGGCGGGTCGATAGGGTGTTCAACATGACATCACATATGCCATTAAAAGTGCACGATCAACCAATGAGATGTGTGGACATTGATCTTTGTGTACTAGGCCATCATAGGCGTAGAGTCCATATTGTGCATGTCCCAGACACACGCAGTGCCACGAGTCCCGTGTCCATGTATCAGCCACCAGGCGTGAGTGCTAGAAGCATACATCAATGAGATGCTGACGAATGTCACGGGCCTCCGGTGCCTCGCAGACTCCATGAGGTGCTGCCACAGCCCCACCCTCATCATGACCATCATCAGGTGCTTGCAGTTCTGCGTCAGGGGGCATGGGCACATTTCTACGTACGCACATGTTGTGGAGCATGACACATGCCATGACCATCTTTGCAACCTTCTCATGGCGGTACAGGAGTGCCCCGCCAGACCTGCTGAGGCAGCGGAAACGGCCCTTCAGTAGGCCGAATGCCTGTTCTATGACTACACGGGTACGTGAGTGGGCATGGTTGTAGTCCTCCTCATGCTGGTCCCGTGGGTTCCGGACTGTTGTGAGGAGCCATCTCTTCAGTGGATATCCAGCATCACCTGTATGTGGACGAGAAACGTATGATGTGGAATGCCATTGATACGTACGCACCCCACCCCTTCCTGCCAGGTCATTGCGAATTCACATACCCCACATCATCATGCATGTAATGAGACTCACCGAGTAGCCAGGATCTGTTCCCTGCATGTCGCTCCATGTAGCGTGGTATTGTAGAGTTCCTCAAGACCATAGAATCATGGGTTGATCCAGGGAATCGGGCACAACAATGTGTAATGATCCTGTTGGAGTCACACACCATTTGTACATTCAGGGAATGAAATTGTTTTCGGTTGCGGTACTGGGCCTCCATGGCATGTGGGACGACCAATTCAACATGGGTGCAGTCGATGGCACCAATGCAACCCGGTATGCATGGAATCGCACTTTTGTGTTGGTAATTTCCTGCTCCGAGCGTGGTAGAGAGATGTAGTCGTCTGCGTGCTGCAGGAGGGCATCGAGCACTTGCAATAGTGTCCGTGAGAACAGTGGCTGAGAAATGCCATGCAACTGCCCGACTGTGTGCTGGTAGGTGCCTGTGGCCAGGAAGTGTAGTACAGACACCACCTTCAGTAGGGGTGGGATGGCGGTTGGGCTATCTATCATGCTGACAAGGTCAGCCTGTGTCATGTCCACAATGGCGGCTATGGTGTCCCGGTCCAGACGGTAGAGGGTGTGGATCTGCTCATCAGTGAGGTTGAACGGATGTGCTCGGAGGCGTGGGATTGCGGGCTGCCTGCGTGGTGGTAGTGGCTGTGCTGGCGGCCCTTGCTGGCCCTGCCTTGCCCTCCTCCTCCTCCTGCGTCTCCTCCGTGCGGCTGGTTGTAGTTGGTGTTCGTCTTCCTCTTGGAGTCGGAGCACTTGCAGTGCTATCAGGTCCCCCAGGGCCAACATCGCGAGTCCTGCCGGTAGCATTTCGGTGTGGTTGTGGGAGGAGACTGGCTGTGCAATTTATGTGTTTCCAGGCTGTATGGCCTCCACCTGTGGTGATTAATTCCACCTGTGCAAACTGCTCTCCCCTTTGGCCGAGCACGTCCCGCGCACAACGCTGCAATTCGGGGAATGGTATCTTGCTATTGCAATCATGTATTTGTACCCGATGGGCGTGTAAGATTGGTTGATATGTTCATTCTGCTGTGGTCCCATTGTTTCCCATACTATCTGTGCAGTCGCGAACGGACTTGTGAAGGGTCAGTGGAACGTAGTACTCGAGTAACGGTGGGCCCTCATGCATCACTGTACCGAGTTGCAACGACGGGCGGGGCGTCCCATTTGTGGGTGAAGGCAGTTGCCATTTTCACACACAGCCGCACTCGATGGAATAATTAGTGATTTCAAACGGCCACAGATGCCTTTTCGACGTGATGTTGCAAATGAGGAATTCGAAGGGCGGCGCTTTCGGTTTCCAGCTAGCGGCGAGGAGATGCCCACAGGTCTGACTGCAAATGTAACGTTCTATTGTTCAATGTCCTTGAGACAGGGCCCATGGCGAGGGAGCAATGATTGATATGAATAGTTTGGGATGCGCAATAGCTACGTGGGCGATGAGGCCGACCGTTCCCAAATACATGTTACTTCACAACACTGGAATTACGGGCTGGGGCACTGTGGATTTAGCAGGCTGCATAACGCACAGACTCGATGGATGTTTCTAATGTTATGTGAGTAATTATTCAGGCGTTTTGATCCCGGGATGAGGGAATGATGAATGGATGCATGGGCAGGTGATTTGATACAGAGTTTGCCATGTACAGGGCTTCTTGGGATCTATCCGCCTCCCCTACGCTATGTGATGCAGGGCTGCCATAGTGGGACCATCGTCTATCTGGCCTTGTTGAGCCCTCCCTGTCTCGAGGCGCCCTCAGACACTTTTGTCCATGCACGTTAACATTCCCATCTGATGGATTCTGTTTTGGCAGACGCATGCACAGGTACACTCGTTTGTGATGGTGTGTTTGCACCTCGATATAGATGGTTATGAGTCGCAAGTGGTTTTGGGGTGGTGATGATGCTTTTGAGTGGGCTAGCATGCATATGCCTGTGGATTTCGTGTGATCATTGAAGTGAGTTGTTCGAATGTAGTTCTGATGGCCATTCTGTTCTTGTTCTTTTCTTTTGGTTGACAGGTATCTCCTCCCCTTTTGCCACTGCCATCTGTATGCCACTCCTGCAGATGGATTTTACTCCCGACACCTGCTGCTTCGTGTTAATCAGTGGAGCAGCATTACGATCTTATGGGACGATCGCCAATGGCCCACATGCCCTTACGCAGTACTGGTGGCTCGGAGCAACATTTCGGCCTTTCAGCTGGACTAGTGCCTCCCCATTGGGTCGGCCATGCGGTTCTGTGCGCTTCCATGTTGCCTTTTCGTACGTGAATGTGGCTCTGTGTACCATGGGGGAACAGGGCGACACACAGGTAGTGGCTGGTCATTTCTTGCGGATGCAGCCCACAATGGTGATTAGTGTTTTGGAGTTCATGGCCTGATGGCTGTATGGGCTTGGTGACTTTGATGTGCATAAAATTTCTTTTCTGATTTGGCCCGTGTAGCGTTTTTCTTTGCAAGTGATGTGGCATATGCCTATTTGGGGGGCGATGTTTTGTGAGGAGATCTGCATTGGGTTCCAGCTTCGGGGTTTAGTTGCGTGGTACTGTGCTGGGCGCGTTTGCCTACGAAGCCCAGTGAGGTCAGGGATGGGGGCTGCCAATATGACTGTTTGAATGTTGTCATGCTCAGGGGCGGGGGATTGGGTTTTGTGTAACAGATGCCGGTCAGCCAGGTGGACTGGTGGAATGATGTGATTTTCGGAATATTGCTGGTCACAGGTGCCTGTGTTTGCGTGCGTTTCTTGGTGGGGGACTGTGGTCATGTCCATTGGGATGGCTTCTGTATTCGTGCCATCTGTGCCCTGCAGCTCCCATTGGCCCCTCTTGTGTTTCTTTTGTTCGTTGCCATGCATGGGTGACTTGTACATTTCTATGGTTGCATTGTGACTTCATTGCACCTACGGGGAGTTGTACTTTGTGGGCAGGGAGCGGTGTACAGGCACTCAGTGGGGCCGTTTACGGTTGATTCGCGATGCCGTACTTCTCACCATGGTGGTATGGTGCTTTCCGCCGTGCTTGATGGCGTTAGGTACATGTCCGCTAGGGTCGGAATTCGCGTACCCTTGCGCCATGGTGGTATTTACGGTTTGGCATGGCGCGCGCGCGCGTGCTTGGTGCAGTTAGCGTTGGCGTTCACTACGGTGTCGCTAATGGCTTCGTACTTTGCGGTGACGGGTCATAGTCGCACCGAGCGCTATTCGATGGCGGTATTGCATTCCGCCATCGTTTTTCGATTTCCGCCAGGGTCGTAATGAGGCCCAGTGTGTTGCCTTGTGAGGCTCCCATGGGCATACACTGCATTGTGGCTGGGCACATGCAGGCTTGTCATGTATTTGGTTCAGATGCTTGGGTTTTTGTCACACACACCCCTCCTGCTTCCTGTTTCCATGGGCTTGCAAAGGGTGTGCCCAAGTGACATTGACGTACATGGTGACATTGGACTCCCACTACATGTGTGGGTAGTCTAGTCAATACTGTGTATACATTCCTAGTGCATATTGCTGTTGTGTTGTACATTGCATGTTGCATTGATGTGTAACTCATCATCCATGTCTAACTCCTAATTTGCAGGTCCTTTCCTCATGTCTACACAAGGCCCTCTACTTTGGAGATGGGGTCCATGTTGGCAGCAGTGCACCTACAACTCTACATGGCGGCAACACTGTACAGTTGGAAGTGGTGGGAGTGCAGGCATTTCCAGGTGGTGAGACTACTGATTCCTTACATTCGTAATGTCATGTTAATGGTAGTTTTGAGGGTCAGTAGCTGATAAGTGTTATTGCTAAATACCTGCTCAAGTGTGTTGTTGGTCCTGCATTACTGTGAGCATTTCAGGTGTCGCGAGTTTCAATTAGGGACACTGTACTTTGTGACACTTGTGTCATGTTGTGGGGATTACTTTGTTTACCTGCACATAGCATGACATGGCACGGTGTGTCGTGTGGCGGTGCTGGGGATGGGTTGGGTGACATGGCACTGTCCTCATGTTGCATTTTGCAGGTGGGTATTCATTTTAGCTGCATGAATGTGTTTTTTCACAAAACTGCATTGGTGGTGTCTGTGTAGGTAGGGATGCACACATTGTAACACTTCCAGGTGAACAATCTCAGGCTGATATGGTTTTGACGGTTGATTCTCCAGACATTCAGGATCAGTGTCAGGTTGAGTCATCATTGATTGTCAGATGGTATGTGCCAGGGCAGTGTGCACTCCACAGGGGTGTGATTTCTATGTGAAGTTATTAGCCACCAGCTGCGTACGGGCTGCCTCCCCCGTGCCCTTTCCCCTCCCATGCGCAGCGGGCTTGCATGTGGTTGGGGATGTGGGGGCACCACCATGTCCACGGCCAGGCCCCGGCGTGTTGCAATGTTGTGCAGGACACATGCTGCCACTATGATCCTGCACACTACTGGGGGAGCGTATAACAGCTGCCCGCCAGAACGGTCAAGGGAGCGAAAGCATATACTGAGGTGATGATTCCCTTGGCATTACATACTACCTGCACGTTGATGGAATGCCAGTGCTTGCGGTTCCTATAGATGTGCTCAGATGCCCTGGGGGGACGTAGAGCCACATGGGTGCAGTCGATGGCACCTAGCACTTTGGGGAATCGTGCCACACCGTAAAAATCCAGGGCGGCAGCATGCCTTTCTGCAGGTGTTCTGGGCAGGTATATGTGCCTGCGGACTGATGGGCGTGCAGTGATGATGTTCAAGACCTGGTGTAGGCAGCGTGACTGCGTGGCCTGTGACACCCCACCCACTATGGCACTTGTCCGCTGAAATGATCCAGTGGCTAAGAAGTGCAGTACATTGAGGACCTTCTCCAGGGGGCTGAGTGCTTGGGAGCAGAGGGTGGGTGATGTGAGGTCATCCTCCCACTCACTCACCAGGTCCAGTATTATGTGTGGTGGAAACCTGTACCTCCCATACACCTGGTCATCAGGCATCCCGAAAAGTCTGGTTCTGGGTGTGAAAATTCTGGCCCTGACTTCCTCCTCCTCCTCCTTTGGTAGCCCACGGCCACTGCTGCTAGGAACGGTATATTCATCCTGGCGTCTGAGCTTGTTAGTTTTTTGCGTGCAAATTTATGCGTCGCGGGTCGACGTTTGCCTGCTTCCTACTGGCGTACGTGTTTCTTTGCACGTGTTGTAGGCGAGCGTGTGAAACTTCCTGTGCACCCCTAAAATCCAGTACCCAGGCCAATAGCGTGTGGAAATTTCCGCGCACCCCGGAATACACGTGCGCTGATGTACTCGCGTGTGTAAGTGCCCGCGCACTCCTGAAATACACGTACATAGGCCAATCGCGTGTACGCGCACTTTTGTCCAATTACACGCGATGACACTCTGACGTGCAGTCTTTCCACGTGTGCTCCGTCATCACGTGCTATGAGGAAAACACCCGTGCGGGTCACGTCACAGACGCGCTTACGCGCAGAGGGCCTTTGGTCCAATAGAATCGCGTATGCGTGCTGACGCGCTTACGCGCTAAGGGCCTTTCCTCGAATTTCACGCTGACGTGCAGGATTTTCGCGTGCCAAATCACTCCGTATCAAGCTGGCCACGCGAAAACACATGGAAGACCACGCTCCTGCCCAGAAGGCCGAATTACTGCCCCCCAGTGCCCCGAGCAGCCTCCCACGTGCCATCTGCTGCTGCCTGCCTGCCTGCCTGCCTGCTGCAACCGTGCCCTGCCATTTGGTGCCTGCACATCAGCCATCTGCAGGGGTCCAGTTGCTGTGTCCACCCCTGCTGGAACAGAAGACTCCCGACTGGGATAACATCGCTCCACAGCCCAGCCCCAGGACCCAGTTGCCCACCCACTCCTGCCTCTTGGGTTGCCATGTTGGGCACTTCGACATCTGGCACCAGTGGCAACCCCAGGCCAGACCTGCGTGTCTGTGACTTGTGAGTGCCATGGATTCATGACACATGTGTGTGACAATGCACAGATTCACTGATGCAGCCTAGTTATCCTTGTATCCGCTGTGTTTGGGGTGTATGAGGACAGATGGATGTGACTGAGGTGAAGTGCGTGCATGTGATAGGCATGACCCATGATGCATGTGAGTTCCATATCATTGTATGTTTCAAGAGTCCATTGGACATGTATGGAAATGTCCATGGCATGCACCATGCCTGTTACTGTGTGTGTTTTGCCTGGACTGACCCATGTGTTGTGGAGGGACATGATGGAAGTGTACTTTGACAGTGGTACTCATCTGCTATTGCTTCCTGTCTAGGGGACCATTGTACAGTACCCTGATGCTTGTGTTCTATGTCTCCCTCTACGCAGCGGCTAGTGAAGAAGAGGGCGGAGACGGCACTGTGGAGCAAGGCGGCGGGGATGCCCCCACGGCTGCAGCGGAAGGGGTGGGTGAGCCCCCACAGGGGCCTGCTACGGCAGAAGATGGTGAGGAGCCATCCAGGTTGGTGGTTTCCACAGAGGAGGAGGAGGCCGCCACTGAGGCACACATGGGGCCTGATGGGGGCATCCCTGCTGGTGCAAGTGGTGCAGTCCAGGGGCAGGGGCAGGAGGCAACACAGGTCACCGTGGAGGGGCCTGTGCATGTCGCTATCCCTGACCCTGTGAGTGCACCACCATGCACCAGCAGGGATGCCCCGTCCCAGGCCCGTCCGCAGGTAGAGGGGATGTCCATGTCACCTGACTCCCCTCCACCTGTGGACGAGGGGACCCGTGGCCGTATGGAGAAGGTCCTGATTGGGGTCGCGATACGCGCGGGTGCAATTCGTGATGACGTGCGTGCTTCCCGGGAGGAGCATGCACGTCATCACGAAGAGCACCGTGCCGACGTGGCCCAATTGGGATCTTCCATGTTCGGGGGTTTCCTGCCTATGTCGGCCAATCTGGCGGCCCTCTCCTCCTCTGTGGAGGCTATACGCCGGTCGTTCTCCTTGCCGTCTTCCGGCCCAGATGCCACCAGGGCCCCCTGTGGACCTGCCCTGACCAATGCAGCCAGCTCGGTGGGGATCCCATCCCTGCCACAGTCGGGAGTCGGAAGTCCAGCAGGGGTGGACACCACAGCAACTGTACCCCAGCAGATGGAGGATGTGCCGGCATCATCAGGCAGGGCACGTGCACGACGGCGTCGGTGGATTCCATCAGCCTGGATGCCGTCGTGCTGGCAGAGGCAGTTGCGTCGGAGGCAGCAGCAGAGTCAACGTGGGAGGCATCATGTCTCGGGGCCATCAACATCGGAGGGGCAGGCATCGGCCGGAGGGCAGGAGGACCCTGGACAGGGAGTGTCTTCCGTGTGGCTGCGGTTGGGCCAGCAGATAGGTGCGGAGCGGCGGCGGGCGGAAGAGGCGCGTCTCACGATGGTCAGGGCAGAGAACTACATGTGGAGGGCCCTGAGGTGGGCCGAGTGCCTCGAGGCAATCCGCAGGGGGTTGGAGGAGCAGATGGCGTCGTCCCTGCGGACCCTCAGGGCCATGGAACAGGACCGCCTCCGGGACATAGACGAGGAGTTTGATGATGCCCTGGCCCGGAACACCACGGAGTAAGCCGCTGGACTTGCCCGCCGCCTTTGTATATAGTTCTTTAGTTTTAGGTTTCCTTTGTTTCTTCTTATGATTTGGAGTCGACGGATACTGCTCCACTTTTTGTATATAGTTGCATTTTAGTTAGGGTTTTTTGTAGGTTTCCTTTGTTCAGTTGGGCTCATGGATCCTTGGATGTTTTGTACATAGTTCTTCATTGGATTGTTTTAATTTTTTTTTTTTATTTATTCACCATGGAGCAATGGTCTTTGCATTTATTTTTCTCTCTCGGATTGATTTTATTTTTAATGTGACTTTGGACAACATTTTTTTGGATTTGGATTTGTAGTTTTGATTTTTTTGGACGGACATGCGGCTTATCTTTTTTTCATTGCCATTGTAGTTTGTTTCATTTCATTTGCATTCAATTTTTTTTATTACATTTTTGTTTTCATACTTCACTGTGTGGTATCATCTCATTGGTTTCATGCATGTCATGTTGGGTGTTTTCCCATTCAATTGCAACCATTGTGTGTGACGGACATGGGTTCATTTGCTTTATGAACATTGGGGGTGTAACATGTAATTTCTATTTCCATGTGGGTGAATGGGTTACTTGGTAGGGCCTTTTGGCTGTGGAGGCTGACCATAACGCACATGATTGGGGATTGTGAGGACCTGGGTGGAGGGTGCCCCTGGATGCTGGGGGGTGGGGGTGCAGGAGGACATGAGTTGGACATGAGTGGGGGCCTCGTGGAGGGTGCACTGCACTGCTGGGGGGTGGGGGTGATGGGAGATATGAGTGGGGGCCTGGTGGAGGGTGCCCCTGGATGCTGGGGGGTGGGGGTGCAGGTGGACATGAGTGGGGGCCTAGTGGAGGGTGCCCCTGGATGCTGGGGGGTGGGGGTGCAGGGGGACATGAGTGGGGGCCTGGTGGAGGGTGCCCTGCAATGCTGGGGGTGGGGGTGCAGGGGGACATGAGTGGGGGCCTGGTGGAGGGTGCCCCTGCACTGCTGGGGGGTGGGGGTGGTGGGAGACATGAGTGGGGGCCTGGTGGTGCTGCCCCTGCACTGCTGGGGGGTGGGGGTGATAGGGGCCATGAGTGGGGGCCTGGTGGAGGGTGCCCCTGCACTGCTGGGGGGTGGGGGTGGTGGGAGACATGAGTTGGACATGAGTGGGGGCCTGGTGGAGGGTGCCCTGCAATGCTGGGGGTTGGGGGTGCAGAGGGCCATGAGTGGGGGCCTGGTGGAGGGTGCCCCTGGATGCTGGGGGGTGGGGGTGATAGGGGACATGAGTGGGGGCCTGGTGGAGGGTGCCCCACACTGCTGGGGGGTGGGGGTGCTGGGTGACAGGAGCAGGTGTGCAGGGTAGTCCCCTGTGGTGTCGGCTGCCTGCAGGGGCCGTGGAGGGTGTACAGGGAATACCTGGGAGCACACAGCCAAATTGTGTGTAGAATTTCCTGCATACCCCTGAAATACACGTACCCAGCCAAATCGCGTGTGGAAATTCCCGCGCACGTACCCGGCCAAATCGCGTGTGGGACTTCCCGCGCACCCCTGAAATCCACGTACCATGCCAAATCGCGTGTGAAACGTCCCGCGCACCCCTGAAATCCACGTACCCAGCCAAGTCGCGTGTGGAAATTCCCGCGGACGTACCCGGCCAAATCACGTGTGGAACTTCCGGCGCACCCCTGAAATCCACGTACCCTTCCAAATCGCGTGTGAGACTTCCCGCGCACCCCTGAGATCCACGTACCCAGCCAAATCGCATGTGGAAATTCCCGCGCATGTACCCGGCCAAATCGCGTGTGGAACTTCCCACACACCCCTGAAATCCACGTACCCTGCCAAATGGTGTGTGAAAGTTCCCGCGCACCCCGGAATACACGCACACGTTATTTTTCAGTCAGCGGATATCCGTGTTTGTGGGTACCCCTTTGCACGTCATTTGTCCTGGAGGGCCACATTATAGGACATTCATCATAGCTGTATATAGGTGCTATTTGTTGGCGCACCTTTTGGTGCACATTTATTACAGGCGCAGAGACGCTACCGCCTGCTTACTTGTGGCGGTCGTGTTTGTGCCTGTGCGCTGGTTTGACCGTGCGCTTTTTTGCCCTATTCGATTCCATGAATACGTGTTGTAGGCGAGCGTGTGGGCGTTCCGCGCACTGCACCCTGTACTCCCCCCGTGATGCCCACATTTTGCAAGTTGTTCCCCATTCCGAGTGTTACGCCCCGTGTTCCGCCTACTTTTGTTGTGTGCGCCGCGCTATGTGCGATTTTCGCTGTGGCCTGTGCGATTTTCGCTGTGACCTGGAGCACGCCGTTAGATGGCCTGTGCGCCAACGTGCGCAGCGCCCTTTTTTAGCGCACATCCAATGGTTTTCTCGCACACGGCCTTCCATGAATCGATGTGCGCTGCTTTTCGTGCGATTTTCGCACTTGCACTGCGATTTTCGCTATTCCACTGCGAATCGCACGTTTTTGAATCGGCCTGTAAATCATTTGTAATGTCTTGTGGCATTTGCGCCCAAAACAAAAGTCAGAAGAGAAAACCAGCTGGACTCTTACAACCTTTAGACATTCCGCCTACACCATGGCACACCTTATGGTTAGACTTGATTACTGATCTACCTCCATGCAATGGATTTAACACCATTCTAGTTATTGTGGATCTTTTTTCCAAGATGGCCCACTTTATTCCTTTAAAGGGATTACCTTCAGCTTCAATCCTGGCCAAGGAGTTCCTCGGAAACATTGTTCGCATACATGGATTTCCGTCCGTATTGGTCTCTGACCGGGGCAGTCAATTCATTTCACATTTTTGGAGGAAATGTTGTCAATTGGTGCAAATCGATGTGAAGTTATCGACCAGTCACCAGCCCCAAACCGATGGTCAAACGGAGAGGACCAACCAGACTCTTGAACAATACCTGCGTTGTATGTTACATCAGACTGAGAGTAATTGGAAAGACATTCTTTGGATCGCCAAATATGCATACAATAATTCAGTACATTCTGGAACTGGACAAAGCCCCTTTTATACCTTATATGGGCACCATCCTCGAACCTCAGACCTTGACTCACCCCAACACCTAGACATGCCCGCAGTGGACCATCTGCATGCTACAATTACACAAGCCTTTAAGGAAGCAACTGCACATTTAAAACAAGCAACAGAAAAATACAAGAAAAATGCTGATCGGCATAGAAGTGATACTCAACAATACCAGATAGGGGACCAAGTATGGTTGGCCACAAAACACATACCTCTAAAGGGAACACAGACCTTTAACCCCAGATCTTTGGGACCTTACTCTATTAAGGCCATTATCAACCCAGTGGCCGTCAAGTTGGACTTACCTGCTAATATGCAAATTCACCCCGTCTTTCATGTGTCACTTTTGAAACTAATGCACTCAGGGCCAAGACTAACCAAGCCACCAGACACCATCCTTATAGACGGGGAACCCGAATTTGAGGTTAAGAACATCCTGGACTCCAAGCTGGTGAAGTCAAAGCTTTTTTATTTAATCGACTGGAAAGGTTACGGACCACAGGAAATGTAATGGGAACCTAGTGACCATGTTCATGCACCCCGATTGGTGAAAAAATTCCACCAAGATTTCCCAGACAAACCAAAACCACGGGGGAGAATGACTTTAGGAGGGGCATTGGGGGAGTGCTGTCATGATGCCTACCCCCTGGGATCCAAATCAAGTCCAGCAGCCCCGGAAGCAGGCATCAAGTTATTCCAAGCAAGCCCAACAACCCCTGCTAGGGGCCATTTGGGTGCAGTCCTGGCGTCTATGGCACCCGGCTCATATGGAGAGTTAGTTCTGGCGCTATAGGCACCAGGCTCATAGATTAAAACTTACCTGATGCAGACCATGCTGCAAACTTACCTGATGAAGACCATGCTGCAGAGCTCCAAGCCTAAAGAGGCTTGGAAGAGACTACTTTACCTAGGGACTATTTTTTTACTTGGGTGGGGTCGGGGAGGAATACTTACCTGGGACTACTTTGCGGGCTATTTAAACCACGCCCGAAGAGCAGCACACGCTTCGCGTTATTCAGCATCCTCCGGCGTAACGCTCACCGTGCCTGCAAGTCTGCATCCAGTCTTCTGCCACGCCCGCCTCGAGTCTGGAGCTCCTAGGTTCGAACAAGAGCAATACCTTTGATCCTTACCTCAATTCCCGATCCACTGCGCCTTCGAGCTGGAAGAAAGAAGTTATTTTTTGTGCGAAGCCTCGCCTGCTGCAGCCCCGCGCTGAACTCACCGGCCTTCGCAGCATCTTCACTATCCACCCTCATCCTTCTGCATGTTCCCGCCGCACTCCGGCACCTAAGGGGAACACAAGAACAGCAAGATGAGCCAAGGGAATAAACAGAGGCAACATTAGTTACCCCCCCAAAGACTTACCTGATTTTACCACCAGGGGTACTATTCCTCTGCACGGGTCGGCGCAGCCTCCACCACATCTTTGCCGTACCCCGGCCTCTAAGGGGAAACAAAAGGACAGCAAGGTGAAACAAAGGGACAAACAAGGGGAATCCTCCTCACCACAATAGACTTACCTAATTTTACTGCCGGAGGCAATATTCCCCGAGACTTCATAATTTCTCTCAGCACCTGAATAAGGGAGAAAGCAACAGGTTACATACTGATATTATTTTATCGAACTGTGTTGGATAATACAAATCCTTACCTGAATGTTACCGGTTGCCACGAGGAACTCTTCGCTAGAGTCAAGCTGCAACCTGCAAGGAATCGGACAAGAGTGAAAGTGAGACATTTGAACTCTTAAGAACTATATACCTACGGCGTCTTGCCAGAAATCTTAGTGTCAATATTGTTCTGGAACTCACCTATTCCTTTGAACCAGTGAAGCAACTGGTTATCTACGCGCCCCTGCGCTCAATGCAGGATGGAGAGCTCATCTTTCCAAACCATCAGGTGAGACTATGAGGGGACATTAAAGGTGATCAGTGGGGAGAACAGCGGGGGTGGGGGTTAACGGTCAACTCCACGGGTGGTTAATTCCCTTTCTCCATTTGCAGAAGAATACTCCTACGGGCCAAGCAAACGAAGCTAGGTGGGCCAGTCCAGTCTGTCATCTCTCCACTACGCATCACATTGGTGGAGACCGCAGCTGTCCAGTTCAGATCGATGCCCCTGTGGGAGCCAGGTGAGCGTAACAGAGGTAGACCACTGATCCTTGTCGATTCTGGCACTTACTGGCCTTTATGGTCAAGTGGGCCTTCTGAAGAGTCTGTAACACAATCCCAAGGTGTTTCACATGGTCTTCCCAGGTGGCACTGAAAACTGCTATATCATCCAGATATGCAAGACCGAATTAATCCAACCCATTGTACAAATGATTCACAAGCCTCTGTAAAGTGGCAGGGGCCTTCTTCAAACCAAAAGGCATTACCCTGAACTGGTAAAAACCCTCTGGTGTTGAGAACGCTGTCTTCTCCTTGGCATGTTCTGCAAGGGCTATTTGCCAATACCCTGCAGTGAGGTCAAATGTGCTGAGGTACTTGGAGGCACCCAAAGTATCCACTAGCTCATGTGTTCTAGGCAAGGGGTGTGCATCTGCCTTTGTGACAGCATTCAGAGCCCTGTAATCCACAAAGAACATCAATACAGAAGTACCTGCCTTTAGAACCAAAACCACTGGGCTGGACCAAGGACTACTGGAGGGTTCAATCATCCCAAGATCCAAAATTTTGTTGATCTCCGTTTTAATGTAAGACCTTACTTTGTCATTCTGTATCCCCTACTTTTGGTAGGTACACTGTCTCCTTTGGCAATGTTATGTTTGCACCCAGGTTTCAAACTAGGGGACTGCGAAAACAAGGGGGAGAATTGCCTAAGCAAACTTTTCACCTCAGCCTGTTGATCAGAAGTCAGGTGAGGGGCCACCTGGATACCCTCAATGGATCTGTCTGAAGTACTGCTTTGGAACAGGTCAGGCAGAGGTTCTGACTCCTCTTCCACAACATCTGAAGCCAACAGCAGTGCAGCCATTTCAACTCATGGGATGAAAGCCTTCAGTCTATTTACATGGAACACTTTTGGAGCCTGACCGGTCCTTCCGAGGTTCACTAAATAGTTGACCTCACCCGGTGACTCCACCACTGTGTAAGGGCCTGGCCACTTGTCCTGTAAAGCTCTAGGCCTTATAGAATTCACGGTCAGGACTTGCTGAGGTGTGAAATTGATGAGGGAAGCCTTCTGGTCATACCAATGTTTCACCAGAGCTTGCCCCGCCTTCAACTTTTCACTAGCCAGACCCATCAGGAGTACCATCCTTTTTCTGAGCCCTAGCACATAGTCTACTACATTGGTAGTAATGGGGGTAGTAGGCATCTCCCTTCCCTCCTTGACTATGGCTAAGGGCTCCCTTACAGGGTGACCAAACAGAAGTTCAAAGGGGCTGAAGCCAACACCCTCTTCTGGTACTCCTCTGTAGGCAAACCGTATGCATGGTAACAGAAGATCCCATTTTCTTCTTTGGGGTTCTTCCAGAGCCCTGATCATACTTTTCAACTTCCTGTTAAACCTTTTAACCTGTCCATTGGTTTGAGGGTGATATGCAGATGAAAACTTATAGGTGACACCACATTCCTTCCACATGGCCTGCATATACTTGGACATAAAGTTGCTGCCCTTATCAGACACAACTTCTTTGGGGAAACCAACCCTAGTAAATATGCCAAGCAAAGCTTTTGCAACTGACTTGTCAGTCACAGTTTTCAATGGGACGGCCTCAGGATATCTGGTGGCATGGTAACCTTTGCTTGGTTCTCTTGATTCCAAGGTGACCATCAAAGGGCACATCATGTGCCAGCTGCAGGAGGATGTTTTTTAAGGATTCAGTTACATAAGATACCCAAGTACCACCTTCTTTCTGTTTGTACTCTCTGAATCTTTTTAAGTATTGGGCAGGAGTCTTTCCAAACTTTAAGATGAGAGTGTTCTTCAACATTGCAAAATCTGCTCTATCAGCTATTGAGCTTTTGACATGTCCATAATGGCACTACAGCCAGAAGGGGGCAGTCTGCTAAGTAACCAGACAATTTTATTAGCATTTTCAACTTGTTGAACTTCGCATGCATACTCAAATGTATTCAGCCAGTCCATAATGTCACTCTTTTCCTCATACACACTGAGCAGATCCTTTGGAAACCTTGGATTAGAGGAGGACCCAGACCCATGTGCAGGACCCTTGGTTCCATTGGCAACCTGAAGCTTTCTGTTTTCTGTCGGCTCTATCGTCAGCTTGGCCATGTTAAATTCAAGCTCCTTCTGCCTAAACAGCAGTTCTTGTTTCTTGAATTCAAGCATGGCCTCACCTTCAGCACTGGCAGAGGAAATATTAAACATTACATCCCCCAAATCCTCATGGTCTCCATGAATCAGTGCAGTGGCATAACTTCCAGTTCTGCCAGTGGGAGCAGACCCACCTCCTTCTGCACTGTCATCAGAAGCTATGGCACTAAACTGAGCTTCTTGCCAGTCCATGATTATTTGGATAATTTCCATGTTTGTGCCTTGAGCAGAGATACCTCTCTCAGCACATATCTTTCTCAATGTTTCTGACTTGGAAGCATTTAAGTTAACAAGGTCCTTGTTTCCATATTGTTAGATAGGACTATGGTCTTTTCAGTATACTACAACAATTCACTATGTGTCCTGGTAGGAATAACTCGAAATGCCTTCAGTAGTATGCAACACTGGATACCTTCAGTCCTATCCCACCGCTGTACATCAATTTGTTAAGATGGATTTCTGAATTCTGATTTGGAGGGCAGAGTATCAGAAGGCCAGCCTAGTTTCTTGCAACAGGGTAACTTCTGGACAAGCCAGACCAATCACGGTAGCTATGGCAGGCGGTCAAGACTAGGGGCCTCATTACAACCTGTCAGCTTTGGACCGCAGTGATTCCGTAACGGCGGTAACAAAGTTTCCGTGTCCGCAAGGTTGCGGAAAGACCGTCCGATTACGTGCTGTCGGTCGCGCACACCACACGGACGCGGAAACGTTGTTACCGCAATCACGGAAAAAGCCACGGAAATGGACATAGCGCTGCCACAAGTAGCGCAAAACCTGTGTCCGCCTCTGTCGCCACGGACACGGAACCGGAGATACCATGATCGCCAAAACAGGAAACAGAGAGGCGGCCATCATATAAAGCACAATCCACTGCCATCCAGAGTCAGCACAAGCAGAATCCACACTGTGAGAAGGCAAAAGGGACCACCAGCATGTCTGCCAGGATTCCAGCTCAGAGGCAGCGCAAACAGCGCTTTAGTGAGGTGGAGCTAACTGTTCTGGTGGAGCATATAGTGGAGCATGCAGAGATGCTGTTCAGTGCCGATCAACGGCGTGCCACACAGCAGCGGAGCAAGGCAGTATGGGCGGAAGCAGCATGCAAGTGCACCACTGTGGGCGTGACTGTGAGGAGCGTCAAGGACTGCCACAAGCGGTGGGACCACCTCAGGCTGAGGGTTCGGAACCTGATCTCCACACACCGCCAACACAGCAATGGGACAGGTGGAGGACCCCCTTCCCCACTGAGGCTGCAAGCATGGGAGGAGCGTTGCAGCAGTGTCCTCCACCTTGAGGGCATCCATGGGATCGGGGAGGCTGAGGCAGGAGGCCAAAGGACCTATTAACAACCCCCCCAAGCAGTGCATGACTGGGCCAAAGGACCCATTAATAACCCCCCCACCACCACAGGGGCAAGGCTGTGTAGGAAGACAGGAAAGGATAGAGTTGAGTTCTAAATGACCCTTCCTTGTGGACTCTTCTGTCCCTGTGTAGCGCTGCTGGGCCACCTACAAAAACAGGGGATAGGATAAGAAGAGAAACTAATTCCTTCTAGATGTTATGCACCAGTCAGCCTTGCATCATATGTGCCCGTCAACCACTCTCTCCCCCTATGTGTTAGCATGGGAAGAGACAAGTACCCGATCTAAAAACAGTGTTTAAGTGATGAGGCGAACATATATCCACTAGTCTTCCTATTAGTATGGCAGGTGGAGGATGATAAAAAACTGCTCATGTATAGAAGGTATCTATCATATGTAGCAATTGCTGTCTACCGGTGTCAGCGACTCATGTTTGTTGGGGACGCTTTCTTCAGGACAGTCTTTTTCTATGTATTGACAACACAGGGGTAAGAGAGCAAAGTTCTATACCTCCGTGTGTAAATTCTAGTCGGGAAAAGTGGATAATCAATACTTTACCACCTCCTCGGTGCGGCAGGGCTGTAACAGACAGGTGACCAGGAGCGGGAGGCCGCCGGTCCAGCCCAGGAGGCAGGCGAAGGTGAGGAGTGCAGCGGCCCACGGCATGGTGGGACTCCGATTGATAAATGTAGCAATTGCTACATATGATAGATACCTTCTATACGTGAGCAGTTTTTTTATCATCCTCCACATGCCATACCAATAGGAAGACGGCAAAGTGGAGAGTGTTGTATTGTATTGTTTGTCTTTTGATGTTGGTCTAACTCAATTTCCGAGTGATTGCAACCTGACTTTGTGTTAGTCCTTTTAAAACTACAGTGGATGGGGTGTGACAGACAATCCTTGGGAAAATAAACTTATACAACCCAGTGGATGTATGTTCGCCTCATCACGTAAACACTGTTTTTAGATTGGTTACTTGCTCTTCCCATGCTAACACATAGGGGGAGAGAGTGGTTGATGGGCACATTTAATGCAAGGCTGAATGGTGCATAACATCTAGAAGGAGTTAGTGTCTCTTCTTAGCCTATCCCCTGTTTTTGTAGGCGGCCCAGCAGCGCTGCACAGGGACAGAAGAGTCCACAAGGAAGGGTCATTTAGAACTCAACTCTATCCTTTCCTGTCTTCCTACACAGCCTTGCCCCTGTGGGCGTTAAAACCCACAGAAATGTCTTTTTCTGTGAGAAATAACTGTGCCCTCAACCACAGTGGTTTTATTCCAAAGAACAGGCTTACTGCCTGGCTTTGGAAGGGGCAAGATTGCCAAAGGACAGGACAAATAACCTTGTTGCATGGACATTTTGGAGCCAGGCCACCTATTTGTGGCAAACACGGTTAACCCGGTTAACATGGTAGGAAAGGGTTACAAAGAATGCAAAAAGATAGCTGACACCAGTCCTGTCCATGACACATCTGCACAGTTCATAAAACGTCAAGCACAAGTATCTAGGGCCTTTGGAAAATGACTATAGACCCAAGTGTGCTGTATGGTAAAATACACTTGGTACATGTTGCACAAAAGTTGCAACATGGGAAAAGGACTAAGGGAAACAAAGTCTCCCAGTACTGACTGTCTTAAGGGCATGTCAGTTTCCCCATAAAAAGTGAGCGAAAGCCCAGAGGAGTGCAGCTGAAGGCTGTGCTTCTCTGGCAAAGTCAGTCAATGGTGTCTGAACATCAGCAAAAATGTTTGGGGGTGTACACATGGAGGGAAAATTACATACAATAATGAAATATTTCCTAACAGCCACCCGGACCATGATAGTGTCCGATCTCTGTTCTCCCAGGCACATGATATCCTACTTCTGTCCTCTCAAAAGACCCTGTCTCCTGAATCTCCTGTTACACTCCCACCATCATTGTTGTCTGCCTATGCATCCACTTCTTCTATGGTAGGGAGTTCTATGACAGGTTTACTATCAAGTTTAAACATAATTGTCTGCGATGTCCACTTATCTGTTGCTACCACTTTTCACCACCCCTACTCCTGTTCCCGTGCTGCTCTTTCAAGCTCCTTCTCTTCTCCTTTCAATATATCGTCTATCTGCCTTTGTGCATGCGTCCCTATTTCGGAAGGTACTGGGTTCGTAACAATGTTGGTCGTTGAATTCCTAACTGTGTCTGTTGATGTTTTCAAAATAGCCCTTGTGGTTTTCTTTATAGGCCATCTTTTATCGTCATTTCCAGGTGCATAATGGAGACTGGTATTTCCTACAGCTGGCTCTAGAGGAATTAACACAAAAGGGGGTGGGGTTGGTGCGCAAGGCACCTTAACCTTCTTATTACTTTTAATTACCTTGTCATTAGGGGCCTCTTCTTCCTCACACATTTTCCACAATTCCAATAGGCTTTCTCTACTCTTTTCCTTTGCGTGTTGACAATAGGTATGTGTACATGTGTTCTAAAACATTTGGTTCATGTGTGCCCTCTGTGGGCCACTGTTTAATCTTTTTTCCTTTGGTCCCCTGTACCAAGTCGGTGTGGTACTTCAATATTTTATCCATATACTGCAGAATCTTTTTGCACATATGTTCTAATGGAGTCTCCATAATACCAGGAAGCACCATTTCTCCCTGCTAAATATTTGCTGACACTGTTTCAGCAGGGTCATATATTCAAAACCCTTTGCCTCCCACAAATAACCCAACTTGTAAAAATCCAACAATCGTTTGCCCGAACAATAAAGCAATTTGCAGAACATCCAGCTGTAAACCGATTTTCTTGTTCCTTCTCAAAGGCACCTGCAGTCACACATTAACTTCCACTCTTCTTACTTGCACCTCTGAATACTTCCTGCTACAACAAAATCCAACCAATAATATTTACAACCATAACTTCATCTTGCCTCTCCCACAGATCGGCTGAGGGATCCATTTCTTCTTCTACACAGCACTGTTGTTTCCCCTTATAAGGCTGTTCCCACATCAATTCACAACTCTATTCTACGTATGATGGCATCTTTCCCCACAATGGGGGAGTTCCCTTCCAGCTTAATCTACTCATCTATTTATTTTTTCATTCTTATAATGTGCTACTTGCCCGTAGGCTTCAAAGTGCACAATCAATTAAACAGCAAATTAAACCAACAACAACAAACAGAAAAAGCATCCACAATACTGCGTTTTCATGCAAGAGTACATTCACGTGATATAGGAACTCAGAGTCCCCTCCATGCTGAGTCTCCCCTCTCAATTGCCTGCACCACTTTGGTGAGTTGGCCAGCTCGGTAATCAGGCACACCTTTGGGCAAATCAGTGACTGCTAGCCTTCCCTGGTGTGGCCACAAAACTGGTCTCTGCAGGCCAGTGCTGCGTCCCCAAGGTGTGCGGTGGAGAGCCCCCATCTCCTTGGGGGTACTGGAGATCTCGCAGGGGCCTCATAATGTAAAGGTGCTGTTGCCCATAAAATAGCACAAAAGCCTTAAAAATACAAAAAACTGCCTTTAATCTGCAAATAGAAGCAGATAGCTTTGTGGAACTGAGCCAAAAAAACCTCAGCATGCATATTCCGGGCTACAGTTTTTAAGCCGGAAACCACAAATATAACATATTCTCTAAATGCAACATTAGTTCTTATTCTAACATTTCAATTGGCTGTTAGTCATCAAGCCCATAAAGGACACTATACATTAAACATTATCACTGGGAGTTTCTTTTCTCATGACAATTACAAATACCACTCATCAAACATAATCTAATTTCATAGTCAGCTGAAAATGCTGAAGTGCCATTGATAGGCAATCATCATGGTGCAATTTTATTTATTTATTTATTTGCATTTTTAAAGTGCTCACACAGCCCGGGGCATCAAGGTGCTGTTACAGAATTTTTTGTTTTGTTGTTGTTTTAGTTGCATATTTATAGCATGCTTAAATACCCAGAGGTTTTTAATCACGGAGCCGGGGATCGAACCTGTGTTGCTTTGTGTCGTCTTGCTTCCAAGGTGTGCATGTTGCCACTGAGCTATCCTCCTGGGATAAAAAAGCTGTACAATTGAAGGGAAAGTGACACCTGAGGCAGCTTGGGCTGTACCATCCCACTGAGATGGACCAATCATATAGTGAGTGGAAATCAGTGAGGGCAAAACTTAGTTGCATCCCATGGAACACTACAAATGCTTCCCCATAATTGTTCCTCTGGTCTTCTGGCCCTTGCACCTGCATCTCCTGTCTCGATACATGTTGCCGACTCTGGGTCTGACCTTTTAGTTATCTTCTCACAATGAATAGCTGCATGAAAAAAAGTGTGTGCGGCCCTGTTCCTAGAAATAAATTCCTTCAATGTATTTGTTCTACCAGGGCACATTTACCTACAGACCAAATGTCCTTTTCTAAGTGGGAGTGGTGTGCTCACATCCTAATTCCTCATTTTGACAATGCTGCTGTCTGGGCCTGTTCAAGCATCTCACTTTGTCCTTCACCACCATGATGTATTCATTTGTCTATCTTCTGGGAAGGCACCTGCTGTCTCGAGCCCCATTTAGAATCCTGAGAACTTTCTCCCTTGCAACAATTAGCTGAACACTATTTGGCATCTCTTTCCAACCTGACCTTGGATGCTTAAAGCCCTCTGCCCAACAGCAAAATACAATTTAATTAAATAACCACAGCTCCGAAATGCAGCCTGGCACACTAGAATGGCCAACATCTGCAGCCTTTAGCAATTGTGTATTTCAATATGACCGACCTCTGGCTCAATACAAAAACTAACGACTACACTAACTAAAACTCAGTCTACACAATCCAAATTATTCCAAATGACTTAACCGTATCTAATAATATGTGTGGTGAAAAGAATATAATATAATAAAAGTGTTTTGCTGCACATGTGTTTTTCTATGCAGTACTCAGCCTAAAAGCTATGTGAAGTTTGGAAAAACTACATCTACTCTAAATATATTGTCACACCATGGAAAACATGTGACACCTATGGCACTACCAGGGGTCTGATGCCTTGCTAAAAAAAGTGTTCTTATTTTGTACTTGTGCACACCTTTACGACATTGGACTTGCATGTTTATCGATGTAATTCAAGTTTACACATTTCCTTACTTCTGGTGGATTGGAGGCCTCCGCACATGTTGAGTTTCTCAGTAAGGTAGCTTGGGGACTTCAGGATGATAGCCTTATAGATGATGCACCCATCAGGCATCCAGCCATCCCAGGTGAGGCAAGCTTCAATATATCAACATAGCCACTAGGGGGATAGTGGAGCAACCATTCAGAGTGCTCAAGACACACTTCCGCTCCCTTGACAGCTCAGGTGCGTATTGTTGTATGCACCCCCTGTAGTATGCATGATAATCGTGGCATGCTGTATCCTGCACAATATTGCCACACATCGTGGCATAGCAGTAGAGAAGCAGGACGTCCACTGCCCTCATCCACAGGCACCACCTAGTCCCTTAGAAGGCCAAAGGGCACAGGGACAGGACACCCACAATCAGGTCATACAAACATACTTCACCTGAACTGCAACCCCTGTGGATCTGGAGCACACACAGTGAATCCACATCCCTGATGCCCTTCAATGATGCAAAAATCTAGCTTGCCCATAACAACGCCCTGAGAATGTGCATCTGTGAGAGGCAAACTGTGCCCCATAACACGAAAACTGCAATGCCGCCCCAGCGACAGACCTCACATCAAACGTACAAATCACCAACACATTCTTAGCAAGTGGAAATAAAAGTATAAAAATAATTGTACCATAAAGCGCTCAAGGGGAGTGGATGCACGTCGAGCTGCAGGGACATCAGAGTTGAGAGATACGCAAGTGGAGCTAATATAATTTACTGAACAAAGTACACTTTAAGTTCCCACAATTGGGCAAACAGAACACAGTCAAACCTGGAGGAAGGCCTTGTGGTTGAAACACGTGTCAGCTGGAAATAAAAGTATCCTTGTAATAGGCAAACATCCTAAACAGAGTGGAACCATCCCCAGGCACCATGTGTTTCCCTGAGTGGCATGAACCAAGTGCAAGAAAGGGCTCACCTCACTGCCACCTTGATGATGTTTCTTTCTGCACCATTGCTGCTGAACATTCTCACCTCCACTCACCACTGCCATGTACGTGCTCCTGCAATGAGGAAAATGAACAGCTGCCCACCCACCCCCTCTACATGCATGTCTCTAATACCCTCAACATGTCCCCCGTCCAATCAGGAAGATGCTCTCTAGGAATACCAGAAAGCAAACTAGCCAACCACAGGATACATGAACATACATTAAAAGGTAAGGTAACATACCCCTCTCCCTCAACAGTCAGTGACCATTTTAAGGAAAGCACATCAGCCACATGACACATGAGAAGGGCATACCGGCATCTGACACCTGCACCTTACCAGTAATGCACTCCACACTACACGCATTACTCACATGCATACATGTCAAACATCTCATCCACCTATGTTGAATGAGACAGTGAGGGGATTTGTTTGTCCATGCAACATGGACATGGGTGGACTGGGAATCAAAAGAGGCCATGGAAATGATGCCAAATGTGACCTTATATTACACTTCAACTACAAGGCTAACACATTCCCATGAGAAAATGTGGAAACACCAAAGAAATGAGGCCCAGGGTCCAGAGGCCTACTGTGAAATTACCCAATAGGCCATTTCGTCCCTTATTATTGATTGATTGCTTGATTGAATGATGTGTTATTTATTATGTGCCTATACGCGGTATTGTACAAAATGACGGAATATAAAAGCCCTACCCCACCAAAAGACCTAAAACACACACCATGAAATGTTCTAACTACCAAAAGTTTGAACCTTCCGTGGTATGTGTTTAGGTGTTTCGGTGGAGTCGGACTTGGGGCTGGGGGGGGTGTCACCCGCAAACCCTGCTCACTGTAGTGAGCTGCATGTTGTGGGAGACACCCCCTCAGCCCCACAACAAATGAAAAAAAAACAGGCGCTGCAGGGGTGTCCCCCGCAATACCCTGCTCACCATGTTATACAGTATAGTGAGCAGGGTGTTATGGGGGACACGTCCGCAGCACACCCGAGAAAAAAAAACAGGGGATGCGGGATTGATCCCGCAACACCCCACTCACTATACTTTGCAGTATAGTGAGCAGGGGTTAAGGGGGAAAACCCTGCAGCTGCCCGAAAAAAAAGAAAAAAGAAAAGGACCCTGCAGCACTGGTTCTCTATCACGTAAGTGAAAGAGAACTGGTGCCACAGGGACACAGCGCATCTTCAAAGGTAAGTAGGGTGTGGATGGGGTGTGTTGTGGGTGGGGGGGTGGGTGGGGGTGTGTGTGTTGGGGTTGTGTTGTGGGTGTGTTGTGGGTGTGGGTGGGGACGTGGGCTTGTAAGGGTTTTTAATGTATGTTTGCATGGGAAATGT
Source organism: Ambystoma mexicanum (assembly GCF_040938575.1). NCBI lineage: Eukaryota > Metazoa > Chordata > Amphibia > Caudata > Ambystomatidae > Ambystoma > Ambystoma mexicanum. The sequence continues at coordinate 699,113,191 of NC_090928.1, read as the reverse complement.
ACAAACCTTTTGTGTTTCGTACATTTCTCATGCAAACCTTTCCGTTGTGCACTTTTCCATGATGGAAAAATCACACAGATCCCTACACACAAGTGTTTCAAGGCGCAACAAGGCAAGGTAGGGGGAACAGAGGAAGGACAAGGCAATGATCTTCCTAGGCCCTGTGTCATTGAGATTGTGCAAGTGCACAACAGGAAGTGCTGAGGAGAGGGTAGAGGGAGAAGTGCAGCCAGAGCATCAGGGACCTGAATTAAGTGCTAGGAGGCTGGGGCTACAAGGGGCAATCCCAGCCCGGTAGTGCAAGTTTAGCCAGGAGGCATTGCAAGTAGGGCCAGGCGGGAATTGCAGGGCCACTGGTCATGGGGGCTGGTATCCTGTAAGACTCAGAGGACAACCAGATAGCCAGTCAGCAGACGGAGCAGGAGCACAGGAAGGTTGGCAGAGGGAGGGAGAATGAAGAGGAGAAAAGCTATGTCTTGAGGAGTTTCTGGAACTTAAGCAGGTCCAGCCAAAGGCCGAGAGAGACAGGGAGGCCGTTCCAGAGTGAGGCACCTGCAGAGGCAAGAGTTCTACCCCCCAATCTCTGCTTGGAGAAGCGACTCACTCACAGAGAGTTAGAAGTAGATGAGAGAAGGGTTCTAGGAGGAAGGTACTTAGGAAGAGAGAGTTGAAGGTAGTAAGGGCCACTGCCCCAACGAGCCTTGTGGACAATGCAGAGGGTCTTAAACTTGATCCTTGCAGCCACCGGGAGCCAGTGGAGGGATTTCAGGGCTGGAGAGATGCAATCCCTGGGTTTTAGTCCAAGGCTAAGTCTTGCGGCCCTGTTCTGGCTGAGTTGAAGAGTGTGAAGAGTAGAGGTAGGCAGATGGAATAAGAGGGTGTTGCAATAGTCCATCCTAGGGAGAACCAGAGCTCTGGAGACGGTGAGTTTCTGGGGGAATGTGAGAAGAGGGAGAATACCTTTAAGGAGGTACAACTGGAAGTGGTCCTTCTTTGCAAGTTCCGTGATGTGTGGAGAGAAGGAGAGTGTGGAGTCAAAGATCACTGCAAGGTTTTTTGCCTCACAAGAGGGTGTGGGCAGAGGGCCCAAGGAGGATGGACAGAGTGAGAGAGGGAAAGCGGGAGCAGAGGTCCCAATGAGAAGGATCTCAGTCTTGCTGGCATTGAGGCAGAGATCGTTAGAGGTGCACCAGACTGAATAGAAGACAGACAGTCACAGATGAGCAAGGAGGAGGAGGAGGCCGATGGTAGCCTGAAAGAGAGCAGTGTGTCATCCACATAACACTGAAAGCTAGAGGTGAAGGTAGAGATCAGGAGGGCCAAAGGGGAAAGAAAGAAGTTGAAGAGCCAGGGGAATAGGATAGAGCTGTGGGGAACACCATATGTAGAGAGGGAGTTGGCAGAGAGAAAGGAACCAAGCTGGACCTGGGAGGGTTGGTCCAGGAGGAAGGAGGTCAGCCAAGCCAGAGCCTGATCCTTGATGCCAAGGGTCTTGCGGAGAAAAGTAATCAGGATGTTGTGGCTGACCATGTCAAATGCAGAGGAAAAGTCGAGGAGAATGAGGACAGTGGGAGAATTAGAGTCAAGATGAGAGAGCAGATCTTCACCGTTGCTCAGGAGTGCAGTTTCCGTGCATCTGGCTGTTCTGAAGTCAGACTGATGGTCATGGAGGCAATCAACAGATCAATGTGGGGGGTTAGTTGGGAGATAGCCAACTTCTCCAGTAGTTTGCCCAGGAAAGGAGTGATAGAGATCGGGTGATAGTTTTCTGGAATGGAGTGGTCAGCAGAAGCGATTGATAGGGGGTGCACAAGGGAGTTCTTGAGTAGACAGGGGAAGTACCTTTGGCGAAGGGGTGATTAGAGAAATTGGTAAAGGCTGGAGTGAGAAATCCAATGTTGTCCTTGATGGTTCTGGAGGAGCAGGGGCTCACCTGGTTAGATGAGACTTTCATTGACTGGACTTGTCTGGAAGCATCTTCAGGTGTTATAGGAGAGATGGAGAGAAGGAGAGGAGGGGGGCGGCCAAGGCAGACCTGAAGACAAGAAGCCAGAGCTGTGCAGAGGGCATGGGTGGGTGTAGAGGAGGAGGATACTGCAGTAGAGTTGGCCAGCTCCTTTCAGATTTTGAAAAGTTTGGCCGTATTGTTAGAGACCGCAGAGATGCAGGCTTGAATGTGGACCCTCTTCATATAGAGGATGGAGCTGTATTGCCTTTGGAGCAGGCGGCAGGCCAGTTTGTCAGAGGGTGCAACCGTAGCTCCCCAATTCCACTCAGCTACTGTCAGTGTGACTTCAGATGGAGGTAAGCGCAAGGTAGGGCAATTTAGTAGGATACCGCACAACACTGCAGCCTTGTCCTGCAAGGGCTTTGCAGCAGTGGGTCTGATCCTCGGTTCCTAAAGGTTTGAATGCGTGGATGTAGGTGCAACTTATTACATATGGACGGGCATCACCTCCTGCACAACTGCATCACACAACACTGTGGTCTTGTCCTGCAATGACTTTGCCGCAGATGGTCCAATTCTCAGTTATTAAAGGTTTGGATGCATGGACGTAGATGCAACATATTACGTACAGACGGGCAGCATCTCCTGCGCACCTGATTCGCACAACACTGCAGCCTTGTCCTGGGAGGGCTTTGTCACAGAGGGTCTTATTCTCGGTTCTTAAAGGTTTGGATGTGTGGACGTAGGTGCAACATAATACGTACCGACGGGCAGAGTCTCTTGCGCACATGCTTCATTCAACACTGCAGCCTTGTCCTGCGAGGGCCTTGCCGCAGAGGGTCCAAACCTTGGTTCTTAAAGGTTTGGACTTGTGGACATAAGTTCAACTTATTAGATACCAACGGGCAGCATCTCCTGCGCACCTGCATCACACAACACCACATCCTTATCCTGATAGGGCTTTGACGCAGAGGGTCTGATCCTCAGGTCTTAAAGGTTTTGATGCCTGGACGTAGGCACAACATATTACATACCGGCAGCAAATCCTGCACACCTGTGTTGCACAACACCACAGCCTTGTCCTGTGAGGGCTTTGCCACAGAGGGTCCGATCCTTTGTTCTTAAAGTTTTGGATGTGTGGATGTAGGTGAAACATAATACATACCGACGGGCAGAGTCTCCTGTGCACCTGCTTCATTCAACACTGCAGCCTTGTCCTGCAAGGGCTTTCATGGAGTGGCTACTGAACATTACACATCATAGGAGATGGCATGCAAGACTGACATGACATGGCGCAAATGTAATGCCACATAAAGAATGAAGCTAGTCCATCAGCCCTCACCAAAAGCATGTGCAGAGGAACATCAAGCAGACAGTTATGGATATGCAACCAGCAGCCCAAAGCACATGAATAGCTACTCATGGAGGCATGCACACACTCACATCTTGAGTGAAAGTGACCATCATCCAAACATCACCAAATCACAGCATTCATGCAAACCCTATGGTCCTACATCATGCAACGAACAATATTGACAGCGCACAACCTTACCTGCTGGTACAACTGTGGTGCTGTGAATCCCTCATTACCTCAACCTAACACCGGGCCGTTGCATTGGTGCAAGGAGGACCAGTGTCCAGCAGATGGAATGAAGACTTGGGTGGAAATAATGTGCTCGGGGGGGTCCTCTCATAGAGTGTGGGCACTCAATGAGGCAAGATACCTGAAATAACATAGCACATTTGTTTGTAACAGCTAAAGGAGTCAGTCATACATACTGCACATATATACATTAATGTGGAATGGAATGCACACTTGTGTGATGGAGACTGTAGCAGTCAACAAGACGACATCATTTGACTTCACTGAGCATGGCTGCATGTACAGTCCTGCAGCTTGAAATGTCCTTGAGCGGGCAATGGCCCTGACATGAGGCAAAAATAATAATGACAAAGACAACCTTGGATGAGGACAATAATAAAATATAGTCCACCTTGGACAGGGGTAAAACACAAATAAAGACCACATTGGTATGAGGACAAAAATAAAATACTGTCCACCTTGGGGGTAAAAAACAAATACAGTCCACTTTGGACGGGGACAGCAATCCCAATGGAAAAACAAAACTAGTCCACCATGGAGGTGGTCCGGGGTTATCAAAAATGTCAAAAAAAGTGAAAAAGCATGCACCCTTAACACTCTCATGGACACCAGGGGACATGAAGAAGAGGTGGTGGTGACAAGACAATAGGGGTATGTGTGGACACCTGAGTGGTTTAACTAGGAGCACCAGCCTGTGGTGGATCCTCGGATGGTGCACTGTGACCACGCAGTGCCGAAGCCTAATCTTCATTGGCTATGGCCACTCATGAGAGGGATGCATGCATGAGGGTCCCAGTTATCTGGGTTCCATGTTATAATGTCCCCTCAAAAATATCGCCATGCAAAAATGTTGCCGAAAAATGGCCGTTTTTTGGGGGGACTTTATTGCATGGAACATGCGGGGGACAACCCCGCAACCCCCAAACCTTTTTTTGCTGCCCCTAACCCCCTATATATTGTCACCCATATAATATCGCCACAACCTTTTCCCGGCGATATTATGTACGGCGACCATATATATGGGGATAATATTACCTGATACCGTTGCTACAAGGTCCTGGTGATGTATGTCACGAGTGGCTAAAGAATCATCATTCATGCTGACCCTTGAGGTCTCCAACTGCAGGTTGAGATTTTGTCTCAAGGAAGACATCTCTTGGTGGTGGATGACCCTTGTGGCAGAGCATCATGGAGAGACTGCACATGCAGTGTTTCCCTCAGGGTGTCCATCATCTGCTGCTGGTGATCTCTGGTGGTCAAAAACTCATCATGCAGGGATTGCCTGAGAGATTAATCATCCGTGCGAATCTCCTGCCTCAGTTGTTGCATGTCATCTCTCCCCTCCTGGGGCAATAGATGCAGTTTGTTAGTGTGTGCAGCCATTTAGGAGATTACATTTTCAGTCAGGCGATGGATGTCCCTGGCTATCTCCTGCATGATCTTGCCCCGTTGGGCACTTGCACACTCCAATTCCTCCTCCCATTCTGAGTGTCCCGCATGCATGTTATGTTATGTTCAAAGAAATATAAAGTGCACATTCACCCCAAGGCATCATGGCGCTACCAAGCTGGACGGCCAGCAAGCAGAATAAGGTAGCTCAGAACAAGAAGGTTTTCAAGGCCCTACAAAACGAGACATGTTCAAGGGCAGAGCGCAGGGATAGGGCAAGGGAATTCCAAGCCCTGGCTGCAGCAACCGAAAAGGTGTGGCCACCCATGCAAGAAAGTCTGACCAGAAGAATTTGAATCATAAAGACATTGTGAGAGCAAAGGAACATAATTGGAAAATGTAGTCTGTAAATATTCTGCACCACTTTTATAGAAAGCTCTATGTACGATGCAGAGTGACTTATAGAGGACACGTTTCTTGACTAGAAGCCAGTGAAGTTGTCGAAGAAGAGGAGACATATGGTTGCCAAAGGGAGGGCGGACAACAGACCTGGCCTCAGCATTCTAAAGGAGCTGGAAAGGGTGCATGAGATAGGCAGGCTGAGCTAAATACAGCACGTTGCAATAGTCAAAGTTGATGAGTACAAGGGCGGCCACCACACGTGCCTGAAATTGCACAGGAATAAACAGAAGAACTTTCCTTAGAATTCTAAGTTTAAAATGGCAGATATACAAACCGAAGCGCCCTGGTCGCCCATAGAAAGAGAGGAGGACATTTTGACCCCCAGATCCTTAACAGAGGAGGCAGGGGAAGGAAATGGTCGAAGCGTAATCGGCCAGATGTCCGGGGTCCAGAAAGACAGAAAGGTGGAGGTGCTGACAACCAGGACCTCTGTCTTTTCACCATTTAGCTTCAACCTGTTCTCGGCCACCAAAAGACCCAATTCTTCAAGTCAACCATTAAGCCGTGCAGCAATATCAAGCCAAGAAATGTCAAGGCGAACCATGAGCTGCGTATCATCAGCATAGGAGTAACAGTGGAAGCCTTGGGAATGGATAAGGCGGAGAAGTGGATGAATATAAATGTTGAATAGTATAGGGGAAAGAGCAGAGCCCTCCGGGACTCCATAAGATAGAGGAACAGGTTTAAAACATAACAGAAAGAGAAATACAGACTGGGAACGGTCGGCCACAAAAGCGGAAACCCAGGCCAAAACCTGTCCTGACAGACCCGTGAACGAATGCTGGGAGATCAGGGTGGGATGACCAACAGTATCCAAAGCAGCAGAGAGGTCTAATAGAATCAGCGCCCCAACACCACTCTGATCAACCAGGCAGACAAGGTCATCAATCACGGATGTAAGAACCAACTCAGTGCCTCTCCCAGGGGGAAAACCAGACTGAAAGGAATCAAAGAAGCTGGAGGTTTCAAGAAAAGATGAGAGCAAAGGGGACACCAAGGACTCAAGCAACTTCATAGGAAAAGGAAGAAGTGAAATAGGACGAAAATTAAACAGCAGCGATGCAGAAAGAGAAGATTTCCTGAGCAAGGGAATAATCAGTGGATGTTTCAGAGCACTGGGAATAAATCCAGAGGAGAAGGAAATATTGACTGAAGATGTAATCAGTGTAACAATCTCCCCCAAGATCTCTTTGAGAAGAGCAAGAGGAATGGGATCAAGTGGAGAAGCAGAGTTAAGAATGGCAGTGAGAATGTCATGGTCCTAGAAAGTGGGAAATGTAGACCACTTAGCATTAAGCATAGTTAAAGAAGCAAGGAAGGGGGGCAGTGCAGGTTGCACAGTAACATTGCTAATATTCTGACGAATAGTATCGATCTTATTAACAAAGAAATCCGAGAGAGAATCACAGAGATCCTGAGAGGGCACAATCCAAGAGCTAACCTTAACAGGGGAGGAGAGTGAATGGACCAAGTCAAACAATGCTTTAGGTTGGTTAATAGCTGCCTCAAATTTCATGCTGAAAAAGGATTGTTTGGCAGATATAATAGTCTTCTGGTAGATAGCCGTAGTTAGTTGAAAGAGAGTTTTGTCAGCCAAAGAGTAGCTAGCTCTCCACTTCCTTTCCGACTGCTGACAGAGAAGTTTGTAAGCCTTAAATTCATCTGAGAACCAAGGCTCAGAGGGACAATTTTTCTGAGAACCAAGGCTCAGAGGGACAAGTCCACCATGAGTTTGGGGCCTACCAAGCCGGGATGCTGAAGCCCGGGCCCATCGCTGTGAGTGCATTGGCTGGTGGGCTGCAACCCTCTGATTAACACTGCTGCTGGCTCCATTATGGTTAAAGGCAATCTTGCAGACACTGAATTTGCCATAGACACAGGGCCTCCCAATGCCAGGCCCAGGTTCACCTGGCTCTCTTCCTCAGACTAAGCAGCCTCAACGAACTCAAGAACTCAAGGAGTTCCATGGCATCCTGACTATACAGTGGTGGGCCTTCCACTGTGTCCATCACTGTGCCCGCTACATCAGATTCTGCAACATCATTGTAAAAGTCTGCAGGCCTGCTGATGTTGCTCTGCAGAATGAGGGCATTCTCATTGGGCACAGCATCCCGGGATGCACTGGTAAATGGTTGTGCCTCATCCTACTCATCTGCTGTGCCATCACATGCATAAAGACAGACAACAATATTCAGAGACATAACTACCTGGCTGAACATGCATATGTCAACTACAATGCATATGGATACAATAGGGCCAGCAACACATGCATCACACATTGAAACTGAGAACACTGTAACTTGAAAGGCACAGGTGACTGAAATTCAAAAACATATGCAATCATGTTAGTGCATATTAGGCCCTCTATCAGGTCATGGTGTGGAGGAGTAAGAGAACATACATACATTCAGACATGTATGATAGTGGACATGCTACCAGTGGACAGATGGAGATCCATGCATCATTGCTGAGCCCCTTCTCTACTTCAACCTTGTCTACTTGCAACATGTAGAAGTGTCACCTCTACTTCTGACCAAACCTACATGCAGGCATTTGTGTTGCTATAAGCACCATCACCCCCTTCGGCACATTGCCCTAGGGCAGATATGTGGTTAGCCACGCTCATGTGCATCCCAACCTTGCCACATTCGGCCTCCATCTCTCTGGATCCCTTGCCAGCTGCCTCTCTTTTGGCTCCCTTAACACTCATTGTATCCACTTCTCTGGCTCCATTGCCATCCATGACCTATTGGGCTTCTCCTCCTCCTCATTTTACCTCTCAGGCTCCTCTGCCATCTACCTCCGTGGCTCCCTTGCCAGCTGCCTCTCTCCTGGTGCACTTTCCACCCTCTGCCTCAATCTCTCAGGCTCCTCTGCCACTTCCGTTGGGTACCTCGCTCCCTGTACCCCTCCCCAGAAGTCTTTCAAAAGTGGCAACATGCTACATATTGCTACTCTCAACTCACGCTCTGCTGTCGAACACTCCTCTGACATCTGCCACCTCCTTGAACTCCTGGATCTAGATGTACTCGCTCTCACCGAGACATGGTTTAAGGCCAGCTCTGTCATGAGTTTTGATACACTCCTCCCTAAGAGCTAGAAGATCCTCTCTGAGCCAAGGCCAAACAGGCCTGGTGACAGAGTGGCCTTATCTTTCCTGAGTGCATTCCTGCCTCCATCATTCCCACTCAAACTTATTCCTCCTTTGAAAGCCTGGTCTACAGGCTCTTTATCTCTCCTGGCTTCTCACTGACCATGGCCACCTTCTACAGGCCACCGGGGCAGGCCACACTCTTCCTTTCTGAATGGGCTGACCTCACTGCATCTCTCATTTCTTCTACCTCCCAGCTTATCCTCCTTGGTGATCTCAACATCCGCCTGACTCTCCTAACTCCTCAGGGCTTTTCTGCAACCTCTGCGACTCTCTCTCCCTCTCCATTCTTCCCGCTGGCCTGCCTCACTCTGCCGGGAACACCTTGGATGCACTCATCTCTTCAGACATACCCCTCTCTAATCCTCTCACTACTCCTCTCTCCTGGACTGACCACTCTCTCCTTTCTTCTCACTTGAAGCTTCCTGTCCCCTTGGCAAAGGCTCACCCAGCAATGCCACCTTTATTTGCAGTGATTCGACCTATGAAGTGAGTGTCACCACTGGAGGTTTCCCATCTCCTCTCAAGCACTCCCTTGTGCATCCCCTTCTAAAAAAGCGTTCTGCGGACCCCTGCATTTGGCAAACTATCAACTGATCTCTATCACTCCCTTCCTGCACAAATTCTTGAAGAATTTTGATATCCCCCAGCCTACCCTCCACACCAGAGATGTTGATTGTCCCCATGACAATCAGCCTGGCTTCAGATCAGCCAGGGGCATGGACACTGCTCTCCTGAACACCTGTGAAGAATTTAACTCTAACCTTGACTCTAACTCCCCCTCTGTCCTCATTCTCCTTGACCTTTCCTCTGCTTTTGACAAATTGAACCACAACATCCTGATCACTCATCTCCGCGATACCTCGGTCATCATGGATCAGGCTCGGTCTCCTCCTCACTCATCCATGATGTTCTATCCGTTAATCAGGAATGGCGTGCCTCTAATGATCTCTGCATCAATGACAGAAAGACAGATATCCTTCTCTTCAGGACCCCTACTCCCGCTTTTCCCCTCTCAGTCTGACCGGCCTCCCTGGGCCTTGTACCCTCCCCCTTTTTTTAAGCAAAAAACTTGGGGGTCATCTTCAACTCCACTCTCTCTTTCTCTCCACAAATCAAAGACCTTGCCAGAATGTCCCACTTCCAGCGCCACCTCCTTAGAGGTATACTTCCTTTTCTTACCTTCCCCCAGAGGCTCACTGTCTCCAGAGCCCTGGTTCTCTCTAGGCTGGATTACAGCAACAGCCTCTTTCTCAATCTACCTAGCTCTACCCTTCGCCTTCTACAACTCATCCAGCCCAAGGACCACATCTCCCAGGCTCTGTAATCCCTCCAATGGCTGCAGGTGGCTGCAAGGATCAAGTTCAAGACCCTCTGCATTGTCAACAAGGCTTTCTGGGGCTGAGGCCCTTACTAGCTCTAACACTCTCTTCCTATGTACCCTCTTTCTAGAGCCCTCTGCTCATCTACTTCCAATTCTCTATGGGTGAGTCGCTCCTCCAAGCAGATCATGGGTGTTAGATCTCTTTATGCTGCAGGTGCCTCCCTCGGGAACAACATCCCTGCCTCTCTCTGCCTTGAGCCGGATCTCCTTAAATTCTGGAAGCTCCTCAAGACAGTGCTCTTCTCCTCTTCCTTCTCTCTGCCTCTCCTAACCTTTCCCTTCCTCCTGCACCGCTATTCTCATTGGTGTGCTCTGAGCCAGCAGGACACCAGTCCCACTGCATGTGCCTGTTAGTCTTCCTGCACTGCTGCCTGCCTACCTTGCACTACCTGCGTGTGACTCCCATGGGAGGTGCAGCTCTTCCTTGTACTTGACTCAGGGCCCTGCTGCTCTGGATGCACTTCTCCCCATACCCTGCCCCTGCACTTCCTGGCTGCGTACTTGCACAATCTAAATGATACTAGGCCTAGTAAGATCGGTTGTCTTCTTTTCTCTTGTCTTCCCCCCCTTGCCTGGTTGTGCATTGAAACACATATGTATAGGCTCATTATAAATACCATCAATCAATCAATCAAAACCATGTCTGTTGAGAGTGTGACATGGCCAAGACCAGTGTGCACTTGCATGGCCACTGAACCATTGACAATCTACATGTAGAATGGACATCACTCAAACATCTCTTGACCACCTCCTGCAATGCCTGTCTGGAATACAACCACATACATCATTGCTCAGCCATGTCCCCTTTTTCCAGGACCAGATAATGGGCCTCATTACGACCCAGGCGGTAAGTTACCGCCTGGGCCGTGACTTTACCACCATGGCGTAAACTACGTTTACGCCATGGTGGTTGGCGGACTTACCGCCCCATTCCGAGGTTGGCGGAGCGGTAAGTCCCCAATCCCCATTTACCCTTCCCCATTCCCATTTTTGCCCCATAGGGCATAATGGGAGTGGGGAAGGCGTTAATTACGCCACCGTAAATTACGGTGGCGTAATTAACTCCATGGTCCCTTAGCGCCATGGATTTTAACACCTGCTAAAAGCAGGTGTTAAATCCGCTATGGCGCTAAGGGACCTCGTACTCAGGTGGTAAGGGTCGGCGCTGTTTACGCCGCCGTAAAACCCTTACCGCCTGAGTGGTAATGAGGCCCAATGTATGACTCTGACATCACCCATATCTTAGTGTTATTCTGTGTGAGTCCTAATTCATGTTCACAATACACTATCCATAAGCATGAAAATGTGAGCATGTCCAATGAGATGTGTCTTGCATGCCATTGCAATACATAGGTGTATTGGCGTAGCAGGAAAATTCTGTATGCAGTTATATGTACTGTGAGATCAATGTCAAATGCACACAGGCAACAAGCATCCACCACCAGGAATGTAAACATGTGATGGAAGTGACGATGGTAGCATTAATGCAGTACCCATAGATCGGTGAGGAGGACCCCAGCCAATTGTACCACAAAATTTGACAGCATAGCATGTGTGTCAGAATCACTGTGAGAATCTGAAGTTCTGCCCCTTCTTATCTCTTGTTTCCTGCACTCTTGGTGTCATATAGGAAGGGTCTATCTCTTGGGGTGGCCATACCGACACCCTGACCAATTCCACCAGGTCCTCAGTCAGGCCCCCTGCAAGGTAGATCCAACATGCTAGAGGGGAAACCCTCTGGGGTGGAAAAACCTTATAGGGTGATGTTCGAATCCAAACAGTCCAGGTGTCAGCTTCTGGTGAGTAGTAAAACAACAAATTCCTCTTTGTATCCAGCGAAGGTACAGTTGATCAAACGACTGATAGAACTAGAGGAGAGTAGAACGTGAGGAAGTATCAGGAGCAAGCTGCATAGAAGAGCAGTCTGAAAGACAGGGGCACACAGGACCAAGCAAAGGAACACAGAACACAACAGAGACAGAATGTTGAAGCAAGAATGAAGACAGAGTACATTCAGTGAACAACAGTGCCACTGCAACTCATAGAATGGTTGTGACGCAAGGGCTCTAGTAAACTGCAAATATTTAGGCTTCCTAGTCTGCATCAAGCCACACATGGATTGGCCAGCTGCATTGCAACGACTAGAGTATTACATCCGTCTTCCCCACAGAGCGTGACGGTACCACGAGGCGTATCTGAAGTGCTTCACTCGGCAATTCATGACATGGGGCTCACTACGAGCCCGCGGTAACCATGCCGGTATTGCCGGAGGGTTGCTGCCGGACCGGTAAATATATACCAGCACCTGACTTGCCGGTAACACCAGGGGATTACAACCCTGGCGCTCCGGAAAGTCAGGCCCCTGTAAATTGTAATTCCACCTTCCCATAGAGTACCATAGGACTCTATGGGAATGGGGAACACAGAAGCAACGACATAATTAATAACAGTGCCGGCGCTTCCATGACAGTTTGCTTACCATGGGTGCTGTGTCTGGCATTGTCCGACCTGTTGAGCAGAGCGACTCCGGCAGGCAGACCTGTAGTATGCCCGTCCAGAAACTACAGTGCCAGTAAGATTACAGGCACCGTTGTTTCCAGACCGGCATGATTGGAATGAGCCCCAATGTGTAGATGGAAGCACATATGGCATGCACAAAAGGCCCTCACCTGATATGCTGCTTAGGTGGCCATGCCCCCCACGCCAACAACCTGCTCACTACTTATGAGTCCACTTGCGACCTCCTCAAATGGAGCCATCTCGTCCACATTTGGTGATCCACATCTAGTAGCCTGAGCAGAGGCCACATTGCTGTTGAACTTGTCCTTGGTCCATCGCATGCGGTCTGCCATCCTCTTGTGAACCTCTTCCGCAGTGCACCTCTCCACACCACATGCATTGATGTGGTCTAAGACCTCCTGCCACATCCTCCAATGCTGGGTCACAGGAAGGGCACTGACAGCCCAAGGGTACTTGTGGACCTGGTGTACATCAACATTTATCAGTGTGGATTGTTAGCTCCTCATCTGAAAAGCGCTTCTTCGTTGGTGTCCCTATTCCTTGATCTTTGCATCTTAGTGGTGTGTGGCCTCTTCCTGCTCAGCAGGATGGCCCCTCTTGTCCCTAGTGTATGACAGGAAATGCACTTTGTGCCCCTAACAGTCTCCAGCACCACACATTCCATAAAATACACATTGCACTCCCTAACAGTCTCCAGCCTTGCACTCAATAGAAAAAAATACTTCAAAATATAGTTCAAACCTAGTTTTCTGCATGCATTTGCGATTGACAAAGAGCTGTTTTATAAATGGCTTTATATTCTTGAGTCAAATATGACCTATTCTTTAAAGTGTACAGTGTCAAATAATGACAGCAGAAGAAGGGAAACTTGACAGGAAGGTCACTCATTCATTGATGGAATACGCCAATCCGAATGCAACACTAACTCTGTCCATGGATGTGTTAAACGTTTGTCACAAGAATGCAACCATAACTGCCTGTGTGCCTACTGATCGGAATATGATCTTGCTTTTCCAGATGCATTTGTAGTTCACAGACAATGAAAAATAAACCTAGGAATGGAATGTTATAGTTTCATTGTCAATTTATCCCAAAATGTGGTGGGGTATGGGTTTACAATAAGATGTGGGTTGAGAGATTTTGATATAGATTACAGGCCCTGTAGTTATGGTTAAGTTGCTCAACTCATAGAAAGAACACTTTTTGGGCGGCTTATAGCTTCACCCCCCATGGACGAATCCTGACCAATCATTGCACAAAAGGTACATTCCCCTCTCAGAATGATTCTGTGAGGTTTGGTGCAGTTTCATCAATGATCATGCCTACAGCCAAAACCGGTGGATGGATTTTCACCAAATGTGCTTGGTCCCGAAAGAGTGCTTTTGTAAATTTGGTGTAAATCTGTTCAGTAGTTTTTTTTAAAAACAGCCAAAAAGTAGGTAAAAAGAAAATACTGATATCTGTTCCAGTCCGCAGACTCACTTCCCGATTTGGTCCACAGACACCCCCCTGGACCAATCAGGGGGTGGTGTGAATTCTGTGGACATTTGATGCACCCACTGATTGGATGGTGAAATATTTGTTTAAACTGTCGACATGTTGGATCCGCAGAAAGCCGCCAGTGTCTGTGGATAGCGCAGTCGGGAAAAAGTTTCGAAAACACATTTGGGGTTATTTGGTCATCAAAATAGGTGCTGCAGGGGGTGGGGTGGAATAAAGATGATAGGGGCTGTTTTTCTAGGTGAAAACAGTGGGTGCAGGTGCCACTCAGTCCGCGTACATCACGGTAGTCCGCAGACAGCACAGAGAATGCATACATTTGAAAACACAAATTTGAGGTTATTTGATGGCTGAAAGAGGCTGTGGGAAGGCTAGGGGAGTAGAATGGAGATAATATGGAGCTGTTTTTCCAGGTGAAAATGGTATGTTCTGGTGCCACTGAGAATGTGGTCACTTCTTACTGTCTTTGGACTTTATATGGATGGCGGGAGGGTTCTGGTTTAGTTTAGTTATTTGAAGGATGTTCTTGTGATATGTTGAAATCTATTGCGGTGGTTGTGGCCAGTGGCCAGATTATTGGGGGCATGGCCTATGGTCATGCCCCCAAAAATCTGCCCACTGGCAACACATAGTAAAGTTATATGTCTATAGTAATTATAGGTAATGAAGGGGGAGTATACCGTATTTGGAATATGGTGCAATTATATATTTAAAATGTATATAGTATTTATGATTGTACTACAATTGAGGATAGTGCTCCTTGATGTCTCATCCACCTGTCATACAGTGAATCATTGTATCCTTATTAAATGGTTACATGATACCTTTAGCATCATGCACCGGGCACTGGACTGACTGATCACCTTTCCTCACTAACTGCCCTTCCCAGCTGTAACTGGCCTTTTTGTACTCCACCACCTCACTGTGTACTTGCAGAACACCCCAGGGTTTTTATACTATCATTGTGTCAATTGCATATCTATAACCTCCCTCTCGCTCACCTGTTGTCTTTCTTCTTTTCTCATTTCCAGTGTTATGTTAATGACAGACAGCTTTCCTTAAACTATCCTGAACTAATTTGTTCTCCTTGTTTTTTATCCCTGATTGTCTGACTGCCATTGAGGCATTGTGTGTGAATAATATCTGTCTCAATGCAACTAAGACAAAGATCTTTCTTATTATGACACATGTACCCTGTTTTTCTCATGTTGCTGCTGTCTTTGGGCCATCTACTCTTAGCATTCTGTGAGGCCAAAAACCTTGGGGTTATGTTTACATCTTTTCTCTCTTCTACTCCTTACATTTTGGAGCTTGTAAAGTAAGCCTATCGTTTGAGTTTGGCCTCCTTACAGGTATTCTACCATTCCCTACCTTCCCCCAGAAGCTCAACTGTGTAGGCTGGACTACTGCAACAGCATCTTCCTTAACCTCCCTGTTTGTTGTCTATACCCCCTTTGGCTAATCTAAAATAGGGCTGCAAGACTTATCCGTTTTCTAAAGCTCAGGGATGGTATTGCTGCAGCCCTGAAAATGTGTACATTGATTCCTGCTAATTGCAAGGACTTTAATACTTTGTTTTCCTAAATACTGCACTGCTACAAAACCCCACTGCTGTAACTCCAATACTCTGCTTGTTAAATGCGTTTTGAAACACAGAGTAGGAGACATGTCTCTGTCTTCAGTTAGTGCCTTTCTTTAGAACAACCTTCCTGCTCATTTTTTACTTGAGCTGTACTTCCTTAAGTTCCAAACACTTCCCAAATGTGTGCTTTTGTGTTCCTGTTTCACTTAATCATGTCCTTGCTAACTCATACCACTGATACTGACACTGGTGGCTTGGTCCCTCATAAACATCACCGGTTCCAGGCCTCATATCTAGTCGACACTAGTACACCCCTGCACCCTTCAGCACTGCCTTTGTGTGTGTACCGCCTGGCGGCTGTGTACCACACCCTTGGGACTTCTTTCCTCTAGCAGTCAGTTAGTGGCCTCGCACTTTGGCATGTCTTGGAACCTTCCTTCTCGGTTTCTATGAGCACTTGGTAATCCCTACTCCTCTTTCCATTCATGCACTTATTTTACTGCACAGTGCATATGTGCATGTATTGCAGCAGTGTTTAAAATTGTCTTTGATATGCAAGGTAAATATGTACGGAAAACATTTATAGAAATTATTAAGTGGCAGTTGGTGTGTGGAAGTTTAATATGCTGATAGGGTTATATGTAGATTTTTTTAACTGATTGGTGGATGTTTGTGTGACTGTTTCAAAGCAGGTAATTAGGGAGTGGTACAAACATAACAGTAAAAAGGGTAGAGGTGCTCTCCTGTGTGATGATGTGCACGTTCAATATGGATCTTTTAATAAAGCATGACCTAGAGAGGGGACTCCAGAGAACGCGGATAGTTATAAAGGGCCATGGATTCTGGCCCTTACTGTATGCTAGAGAAAAGTATTCCAGTCACACTCTGCCAGGCAGCATGAGATGGTGAGGTTTGGAGGCAACATAGGGTAGGAGGATGCAAGAAATGAATGGTACGAGGCAGGAGGAATAGGTGTCTCCCATACATGCATGAGACAGCAGTGTGAAGATCAGAGTAACGGGTCTATGCGTATAATTTACATGTCACACGCAGCACGCCTACATGCTTAATGCTGTATATGACGTTCCTCCCTTGTGTGCACAGCGGCTGAGACATTTAGGTGGTGCAATGTGCACCCACTTAACACAATACATGGAAGAGTCAGACACTGTATTGTTCTCCACTCTCCTCCATGCCTAATCCCATATAAACATTTGCATCTAATTTCAATTGTATACATTCCACATAAATGCTACATTGTCCTTCTTCATAATTTTCACAGAAACAAGAATCAACCAGAGACAAATCTGCAACAGGAACCACTGCTTTTCACACAAAGCTAGTGTATCACTTTAATAAGTGTCGACTAGAACCTGCATTGCAAATATTCAGTGTGTACTACAAATATATCTCTGTTTTGACAACTCATATGCAGTTAATGGAGAAGCAACATGAATGCCCATTACAATGATCACTATTTCTCTCAAAAATATGGAGATACGCATTTACCTTTTCCATCACTTACACTCACAGTACATCTGTGTGATTATTAGAGGCAAAACCAATAATATAATGCAGAACCCCATTGCTGGATTTCCATTTTCCCATTACCAATTAACACCACTCCACATTCCAGTCCTTCATAACTTCACGCCTCGTCACTGTCCCTAATTACCCAAGTATGTCTTATTCTCATATGAGGTGCTCATTATCAAGCAATCCTCTCCTTAACTACTTCCCAATCATCCACACTACTACCCTGCCTATCCAATGCCCTCATTTCCCACAACTCTCCTCTCCATATCCCACTCTTCAGTATACATCCAAGACCCTTTTTCCCACTGACTAATCCCCACAAAATTCACACGCTTACTCTGTTAACTCACTTTTTACCCACCCAAAACCCTTTCTTATTCCTAAACATATTACTCATGCAAAGTGCTCCTTGCCCCACTGCTTTATTATTCACACAAATCATCCTCTGTGCATGCAAGACTGGAGATAAATCTCACCATGTAAAGTACAAATACAGATGACACAAACATAGCACTTACTCTGCCAACTCCATCAAAGAAATTCAAACAACTGGCCTTCAAAATAGTTTTATTATATAGTCCACATTTAACATTCGACGCAAACATGCATGGTATATTCTCCAGTGTCAATATGCTTCCAATAATATGTTGAGAAATGTCCTAACTAATCTTTAAAAATATGTGAAACGAGTTTTAGAGGCAATATTTGACAGCACATTCACTCTAAAATCAAAATGGTCCTTTCTCATCTTAAACAGAATGAAACTACTAACAACATTAGTTATGAAACTCGAAAATAAAAATAGAAACACATGCACAATTAACGTAGATAACATCTACAACTGTCCTGGGGGTGATTGGTATCACACCACCAACGTGGACTTTGTCAACGATCAAGAAGCCTGCAACCAGGAACAAGCTAATCCAATTGCAATAAAGATGCTGGCAGAGGCTATGAGATGGGAAAGGAATCAGATAAAGAAATGTTATTCCCAACACCATCTATTACAAAAATTGACCCCAAAGCTCCTCCTCACAAGATACCCCATCCAGTATAGAACTTTCCACGCAGCTCTATCTGCAATGTGCTACCTCAGTTCGTATAATCCTTATAACTATTTCTAAAACAATACATAAAAGTAAAATACAAAAGTAGGATACAAAATCTTCAGAACATGGACTCCTGTTGTGTGCACATTCTTACTGTATTACCTGAACATTTTTTGGGCTGTCTTACTGAAACATGTTGTAAAAGTACCTTTGACCAAATGAATACGCTGGAAGAACACCAGTCTACAAAGCCCAGTCTTGTGCATAAACTGCATTATGCTAAAAGTCCAGCTCTGGAATTACTGAAACTAAATCATACACTTCTAATCAGCACAATACAATAAGTACTTAGACAAATAAATGACCGTCACAATAATTATTTTAGTACTGAATTAGAGAAAGAAAACACTACTAATGAAGACATTGCAAAGTTTCAAAATACCTCTGCTGAAATTGCAGGAAAGTATGTTTGCTTGTTGTCATTGAACTTTTTTCTCCAAAAAAGGTACATGCACAATAATCATGTATAAGAATATAAAGGACAATGCACATCCAAAATGGTTTAAATTGGTCATGTACCTCACACCAAAAGATACATATGATGAAAAAGATCCCTTTTAATTTTGCACTTAAAGCAATAATAGGCTGGAAGTCATCTTCCGTGTCAGACTAATACACAACATACTATTGCCTTCTTAAACTATTGGGCTCCATAATACATGTCCCTCTATCATTGGTTGGCAGGCATGCGTGCCCTTGTGGAATATTCTGCTTGCTAGCAGCAAGCAAGCTGGTACCCCAGGTGCCAGGGTTTTGACCTGGTCATGTCTCCCCACCCAATTAGCCCAACATACATCATCACTCCTGCAGTCTGCCATTCAATTAACTCTTTTGAACTCAGTCTTGCAGAGGCTCACTATGCCTGAGAATAAAAGGGAGTGTGGCATGGTTTTATCTTCTAGTCTCGGTGTAGCTCGCCCAAAGTCTATTTTCATCTGACTATGTGACTGGCGACCACGTTTTTGAGGCCTTCGCTGTACTTAATACTATTAAATGAAGAAATCTTGGCACCCCCAATGACTTTCGTTTCACCTCAAACAGGAGCTCAGCTTGCTTCTCACGTTATTGTATCTTCCTGTGTACATGGCAAGGATCTCGGCGGCCTCAACTCTTGACAATTGGCCAGGCAAGCCTTACTCGAAGCTTCCTTCACCGTCAGCTATTCCCATTCTGCACTGTCACGCTTCCAGCCCTTTCATTCACGGGGTCGAAGTTTGCTTAAATGCATTGTGGAACATCCAGATTCTATACATTCCTATGTATATACATTGGCACTTCGCCTGCAATCTATTCACTACGTAGCCATTACTTTGTCTACTTGCATTACAGCGTCTGTGCAATTTTAAAATGGTTATATATTTTCTTCAGTGCTTCTGCGCACGTGCAATCTTCATTTCACTCCCGAAATGTTGCTCACTTCACTACTTCATCATCAGATTCTATAAGGTCTATCGTCATTCGCTTCTCTTCTGGGTGCATCACGTTTGCTTCATGTGACGTCACCAATCCTCTCTTTCATTCGTTTCACACTTCTGGAATTTCCTTCAGGACACCGTCATTTCTACGTGTATAAATGTAGAGTTTTCTCAATGGATACCTTGTTTCAAGGCCTTTTCACGATATAGGCACCATTATTGGCTTTGCGCATGTCACAATTTCCGGTTGCCAACATATAGACAGAATAGGGGAGGAACAACCAGTAGAGGTACTTGGCTCCTCCTCTACACTCCCCCCTCGTGGTGATTAATCAACCACTCTCTTGCCAGTTTCCGCATTCAGACATCCTCTTCTGAATAAGTGCTTCTTTTGAGTCCATGGGCCTCATTACAACCATGGCAGTCCGGGAACTATGGTACCGGTAAGCATGACGGTAGCGTAGTGCCCAGACCGCCATACTACATGCTCTGCTCGTGGGTGCCGTTTCACCCACCAGGTTTTTCCTGGTGGGTGTAACGGCACCCGCGAGCAGAGCACATCGGATGCATCGACACAACTCTGAATGTGCCGGTGCATCTGACGTCCCCATCCCCATTCAGCCCTATGGGGCAGAAGGGGGATTGGGACGCCCTTGATTCTGGCACCCGAAAATGGGCAATTACCAGGTCTGCCGAGCTCGGTATGACCCGGTTCTTGCCCATTCACGGGTTACAGAAAAAATACAACTCCGGCGGCAGCCGTGCCCTTAATAAGGGCATGGCTACCACCAGAGTTGTAATGAGGCCCGATATCTTTATTAATCCATTCAAGCATCCAGCCAATTTCACATGATCATCAACACTCCAGGTCATGAGACTGCATTGTCCATTCAGACAACAGTAAATCCATATTCCCACATACTTCTTGTGGTTCCTTGGATACAGGAATTTCATTCCCTCAGGTGCATAAATACTGGCTTTAACATAGTCTCTGATTTCTTCACCTGTCAGCTCTTTGGGTCCAAACCCAGATTGAACATCAATCATGAATTGAATTCCTGTTGCTTTCTTTGTAGTCTGTTTGCACTGTGCGATTATTATTATAATCACACAGAATCCAAACATGATCATCACCAACGGGGCTCTATGAAGCTTGAATTTTTATTCACCATCCATTGTGGAACCTATGAGAAGTATGATGCAAACCAGATGTCATCAGCAATGTCTTCCACTTCATCTTCCATATTGACATGCAAGTTTGTCAACATCGTTATGGCCTCTGTGAAGGTGCCATTCTCATCATCCTTAGAAGGTATGAATGTACAACATGATTCTTCGATTTTGGCACAAACATCTGCATACAAAGTTGTAATCATGTCCAGGACATATCTATTCTGAAGAGTCATCAGTCATATGGCTCTCAATTCTTCCTTTATAGCATTGAATCCCTTTGTGGTAGTTTTGATCATCTACAGGAGTACCCATCTGGTTATCTCTAACCATTTGGCATTTGCCATCGTCTGCATCCCTGGCATAACAATTGTGGCAAGCACTGCTGAAGCCTGACTGAACTAATGGTGTTCATATAGAATATAATTAAACACTTTATCGATTTGGTTGAGAAATAGTTCTCCCTCTTTGTCCGATGAAGGAGTCCAATAGATCTCTTCTTTCTCAGGTGAGCACCTGCTTTTGGGAACTCACCAATGTTCAAATCACTCTTTGGAATCACTAATGCTGGAACATGCACAATCACCATAGAACACAGTCCTCCCCAGTCCCTTGGTAGCTTCATATAAGCTCTGGATCCACAGGCTCAGTAGTGGTCCATTATCATTACTGTCCCATCCTTCATTCCTGGTACATCAAAGATTCATCCACACTGCTGATTTTTTCCAACTGTTCATGTGCCATTGTTTCTGAAGCACAGTTCTGCACTAGCCAGAGGCACTATCTGCAACAGACCTCCTTTATCCTCGACCCCTGTCAGCAGCTTTTCAAGCCTCAGCCATAGAGGTTTGCATCCTTATTCCACACGTTGTATAACTCGTTATTGATGTCCAGTTACTGCCACAGCTCTGCATACGACTATGTCTTCTTCCCAGCCATCCGGAGAAAGTCTCATGGCCTCCTTCCTTGCATCTTCGTATTTCTTCATCAGTCTTTCCTTGGCTACTAAGCTTTCTATTTAGTTCCCATCAGATTCCTGCTCCCTTCATGCAAGGCTGTTTGTATCTTAACACATTATCTCTTGTGTGTGGTATCTCTCTTGTCTTTAAATCTTGCACATAATCATCTTCTTCTGGAGCTGCCCATTCTGTCACCCATACCAAAGATGATGTTCAACCCTGGAATTACCCTCTTGTATGGCGGAGTGCAAGGTATTTCAGGCAATGAGCCATTTGGATGTCTATTTCTATAGCTATGAATATCTTAGATTTCCCCATAGCATAAGGTAGGAGAGCACAAACATAGCAATCTTCCTCAGAGGTTCTCTTTCCTACCTCCTTCATGTGTTGATACCACATGTTGTTCCCCAAATGTGCTGTACTGTCTAGATAATCATGTAACTCATAATCATCTTCCCCTGCACTTCTCTTAGGTTTCTTTCTTTCCAAAAGAATAGGTGCACAATGCTCATGAAGTACATCAGACATCATCAATCCTACGGGGGGGGATCATAGCAACACTTGTCAGAGAACTGGGTGACTTCACATGTGCCCTTGGTGTAGGAACAATCAGATATGGCCTCGGCCTCCTTACAACATATAACTCTGAATTGGTCTCTAGAGTGGGGAGGATCAAAATGATTTCTGCCTTTCTGGAACCAACAAAGTAAGCAGCATGAATTAGCAAAAATAGAAAAATAATGACAGATGATGTACACATATAAATTATACACCAATACATAAAACTCCACCATTGGTGTCTTTCCACACGTCGTTGAGTCTGCTCACTTTCTGGAACTGCAATATGCTCAATAGACCAAATTATGCCTGTGTATTATTTATTATCAGGCAGCCTCAGTAAGTGCTCAGGTAGCTGCCGAATTTGCTTTATTATCTCCACAAGTAACCAACTGATTGCAGGAAGATTTATAGGATCTCACAGAAACACATAAGTGTTGGTGTTGCGCCAAACAAGAAAAGGATGAACTTGAATCATGTCATAAAAGACCATAACAAGTAGTCTGTGGGCATTGTCATCAGACAGGACCATTTGGGTGTCCAGAGAGAAACTCAGTGATAAACAAATCTAGGAACTGCTCCCTCTTCCAGTCGTCGAAAATGAAATCAAGATCTGGCATTTTTCATCATATCAGTACTTTCGAAAATCTGTTTTTTCAAATGAATCCTGTAGTTTAAGAACAGTTACTTCTTTCACTCCTGCTAAAAAATCCATAAAGAGTGTCTGGGAAAAGCCACAGTCCAAATGCAAACTTGCATCTATTCAATCAATCTTAGCCTCCTTCTTCCTCGTCATCGATCGAGTCTACACATGCTGAGCTGCTTCTTCTTGACTTGCTTCTGAATCGGTTGGGGGTGTTCTGGTCTCACCAGCATATGGTTTGACGTCACAGAGGTGAATCCATGCACGTCATTCTTGGACTTTTACTGCAGATGGTGTAATATTTTCCACAATAAACAGACCACTATATCGGGGCTGATGCCACTTCCTAGTGAAGTTGCGGATCAATACGGGATCTCCAATAAAAAGTTTAGTTACAGATAAATCTTTGTATCCGGTTGCTGAATGGTCTTCATCTGTGTCCTGAGACCGACACCTCTTACGATTGAGTTGATCTGAAATGACAGAGATACTAGCGGTCATACATGTTAAATATGCATGTATCTCATTTCCTAAAAATTCTGCTATCTTCTGGGCATCACTCCTATTCCTCGATGGAGGAGTCAGAGGCATTCTCATTTGCCTCCCTGTTACTAACTCATGGGATGTGAGGTGGTGGTCCAACCCAGGCTGATTCCTTAATGCATGCAATGCAAAGGGCAGGCAGTTCAGCCATCCCTCCTTTAGTGACAATTTATGTTTAGAAATACTCTCCTTGAGAAGACTGTTGAGTAACTCACATATCCTGTTTGCTTGAGGGTGATAAGCAGAAGAAAATGTATATTCAAAATTAAGCAATAGACTAATATGTTCAAATACTTCATTAACAAAATGGGGCCCATTGTCGGATCTCAGCACTTCACATACTCCCCATCTAGGAAAGACTTCTCGGACTAAAAGCTTTGCAGCACAAGGCATCAGGGTGTGTACAGGAACCTGCTTCAATCCATCTCAAAAAGGGACACACCACCACTATCATATATATATACCTGTATCCACTACATACTTGCAGCATGTCAACATAATCAGTATGTATATGCTGAAAAGGTCCATTTGGTCATGGAATCACCCCTCTGATTATTCGCAATGTGTGCCCAGCTGTAAACATTTGACATACAATGCAATTTACTACATAAAAATCAGTGTGTTCTAACAGGTTTGTTACAAACCAGTCCTCCGCAATAGCTGCTGCAAGGCTTTCCCTAGTTACATGTGCAGGGTAGTGTAGCTGTATTAAAGCTACCCTTAATAATGCTACTGGCATTACTGGCTTTCCAGTGCTATCTTGCCACCATAATGCTTCGGAAGGGGATAGGGAGCACCCTTCCGCTTCCACAATTCTTGTTCTTCCTGCAATGCCCTGCCTTGAATTTCCATTAACTGTATTTTCGGCAAATGATTAAAACCTTATTGCATTATCACAGCCATAATTTCTCTCTTTCTTATATTAGGAGTATTAAAAACCGAGATGTCTGAAGAAGTTGCAACCCTTTTGGCTTCTTCATCCGCGGCTTTGTTTCCACATGAGATCAAATCAGTTCTCTTAGTGTGTGCTGTACATTTAACTATTCCAATGGCTGCTCTCAGCTTTAGTGCCTCAATGAGCATGTCCAATAATGCAGTGTGTTGCACTGGAGTGCCGTCCGCTCAGAGGTAGCCCCTCCTTTTCCAACGTGCTAACCCTGCATGCACGGTTGACATCACATAGGCGGCGTCACTGTACACCGTCACTTCCTCCGCTTTGTATTTCTCAAGCACGATATTAAGCACCACCAATTCTGCTGCTTGTGCTGAAAAATGAGATGACAGCCTTATGTTTGCCACCAATTCAAATTCTCTATTATCACTGTGCCTTACCACAGCACAATCTGAACTCCTTTCCCCAACAGTTTGATTATTTTTGATGACCCGTCAATAAAGAGAACCTCCCCCCTGTTAGAGCATTTTCCTTTACCCTTGGGATCTCATCATAAAACTCCTCATAGTTGGAACAATCATGCACTTGCTTGTCCTCTGTCACAGGTTTGGATACAAATGTGGCAGGGTTCACTATTCTACACCTGACTATTTTAATTGCTGGATTTGATATAACTACCTCATATGCAGAAGCCCTCTGAGATGTCAGTGTACCCACAGGTTTCTCCAAAACAGCAAACAAAGCATGCTCAACAAATAAAGTCATGGAACACCCCATCAAGATACTTGTAGACTTATCAATAATGAATGCGGCTGCTGCCAGCGATTGTTTGCAAGGAAAGTGTCCTCTCATAACCATATCTAGAATCCCACTATAATATGTCAGAGGTTTATACCCAAGTGTGGCCCTCTGTGTAAGCACTGCTGTCATAACTGTTCCATTTGTATGTGAAAACAGATAGAACTCCTCAGAATAATTGGGGATTCCTAAAACTGGAGCTGTACAAATTGCTTTCTTCAACTCCACAAACCCTTCCTCCATTTCCTCAGTCCATTCAATTTTCTTATTGTTCACTTGGGCTTTCTTTAAAGCCTGCAAAAGAGGTCTCGTTTATGAACTATAATCAAATACCCATGCTGTAACATAGTTACACAATCCTAGAAATGTCTGCATTTGCTTTATCGTGTGCGGTTTGGGTGTTTTCATGATCGCCTTAGCTCTTTCAGGTGTAACTTTCTTTCCCTCATGTGAGATTAACTGACCTATGTACAACACCTAATCCTGACAATATTGCAATTTCTCTGTGTCTACCTTGCATCCCTTGTCTGATAATATAATACAGTTTTTTTAAAAAAAATTGGTTAGTTGTTAAAAACAACTTTTCAAATCTTTAACATTTCAACATGAAAAAGAACATTAAACAAAATTACATATGCATGATTAAAATATTTGTATACAGTATACTTTCACTCTACAAGATATCACATGAGTAAGAATCAACATAACTAAAGCGGATAACTAAACCGAAAAATAAATCATATAGAATGAATCATATATACTAGACATCAGTGAATGAACATTAAAATAAATCACATAAAAAATGTTATGCAAAAGATGACATTTAGTCTAGATCAATCACTCCTTACAAAAAAATCGAGATCTTTTTTGCTGCATTTCACGCTCTCAATTCCCTGATGACAGATTGTCTCCTTTAGAGTTTATTGATACTATATAGACTCAAAATCTGGGACAGTCGATTCAAGAAAATGCACAATGGCAACTTTTACGGCCAATTTTGGGCTTGTGAAAATTAATTTCCAGATTACGCTCTCCTTCATAACAGAGAATAATGTGAAGACATTTTGAAATAGTTTCATACGAAGCAGACTTAAACCGGGGCATCCAACAATGAGATGTTGCAGAGTTTCGATTTGTGGTTTGTTTAAACAATATCGGCAATAATTTTGGTTTGGCATGATTAAATTTCTCCTCCGTAGAACTTCTCGGGTGTGCCATAAATTAAATTGAAACCTCATATATTGCCGTTGTATATGAGGCGAGGGACATTTGATTCAGTATTCAGCCTTCACTCTGTGTCTTTTCGACCCAAATACTGCGGCAACAAAATCCCTATATGTTTGGCAAGCTGCTAAATTCCTTATCCAATCACATTCAAAGATCTTTTTCTTTGCAAGTTCTGGCTTAGTCACCAACGTCTCAATGCTTACATCAGCATCAGCCATCATATCATATAGTAGTACATACCACTTACCGGGAAATCCAGTTGAAGTTGAAAGCAGATAATGTGCTACTGTGCATAGTACATTGGGTGCATTGAGGCCCAACAGACACTTCCACAAGAGCACAAACATTTTCCACAGAACCTGTGAATGCAGGGATGATGAACCCAACTCAAAGCGTATCATAGGAAGCGGGGTACAATTAGGAAGTTGTAACACTTGCCTCCAATATTTAGACTCTGTTTTGTCCCAGTATAGTTGCTTTCTTGGACTTCCGGCCTCAACTCGATATAGGAATATTGGCACTACCTTCATTTGATAAAAAGAGAGTATATGCTTAAATGAACATTTGCCGAATCTAGAGTCAAGAATCTTAGTCTGAGAAGTCAGAGCTTGCAATTTGCATTGCAGTTCCCAGTTCTCTACTTTCGGTGTAATAGAGCTTGTGAAAGTGAAACCTAGATATTTATATTGTTCCACCACTTCAAGTGCCTTGCCCTGGATTGTCCAAGCGTAAGTCTTTTTCCTGTGCTTGAGAGTGTTATGGGACACTAGAACTTGCGATTTGGTTGGATTTATTTTCAAATGGTTGACTACCGTATAATGATCCAGCTTGTCTAACATCTGCTGTAAACCATAAGGCGTTTGGGACAGTAGTACCAAATCATATGCATAAAGAAGATATCTGATTTTATTCTTTACCAATTTTGGGGGGTCACAACAGATGTTAGTAAAAATCTCTCCCATGTCCAATATGAAGAAGTTAAATAAAATTGAGGCCAGCAGGCAACCCTGTTTCAACCCTCTCATGGTCACGATAGAGGCCGAAAGGATGCCCTCAAAGGTTAGGCGCACCTGCATTGTCGTGTTCGAATGCAGTAGCATCAAAAGAGTTAATAGAGAGTTTGGGCAATTATGCCTTTTGAGTTTCTTATGGAGTAATGCGCGATCAATGGAATCGAACACAGCCCGAAGATCAATAAACGCTACATAAAGCGGCTGTCCTCGGGCAGCGTATTGCATTTTAATCAAGTTTAAGCATAATATGTTTGGTATTGTCCCTAACCCAGATACAGAGCCGGATTGATAACTATCTCTTAATTGTTCTTGCATAGTTTAAGTTGAATTTCTTTAAAAGCAATCTGCCAAAAAATGTTCCTGGTACATTAAGAAGGGAGATTGGACGATAGCTACTAGGGGCTTGCCGATCACCCTTCTTGAATATTTTAACAGTGTTGAAATGTTTCCATGTTTTTGGGAGTGCTTGTGCTGCATTAAATTGCTGAAAATATGGTGTATAATATAGATGCCCACAACTCGGGATGCAATTTTAAGGTATAATTTGAAAGACCATCTGGTCCAGTGGCTTTGGAATTGGATGCAGTTTTAATTAATGATAATATGTCTTCGTAATCGAAATCAAGATAAAAATGTCTGTCCAACTCAGCAGTGTCAAAGCTTTTAAAACCCTGGGGAACTGAGTATAAGTGAAAAAAATACTGTTTCCAAGATTGTTCAGTAACTGCATCAGATTGTAATGCGATTTGCGTGGACCCAGTAGCATGATTGATAATATTCCCCATTTTTGCAGTGTTCTTTGTGGCCAAGGTACTCAACATAACAGCGCCATCATTTTGCTACAGCTTTGCACGATGACTTTTTACCGAGTTGACATACTTCATTTTGATTTTTCTTACAAGTAAGACCCTGATATCAGGAGGATGCTTAGAAGCTTGTCTCAATTCAGCACGATGCTCAGCTTTCCTTAATTTCAACACCTGATCAAAACTGTGCCGATGTTTGAATTTTGTTCGCATGTTTAATCTTGGGTTCTGAAACAGTTGCATAGTATTGCTGTACTGAATACCCATATTACTCACATCAGTGGGATTTTGGCGAATCGAATTTGCCAGATGTTGATTAAATTGTTGTAAAGCATCCTCCGACCATCAGAGTCTGTTGAGCCGCAGGTTCACAAGTAAACACCCTTCTCGCTGACCATTATCATCACCTTTTTTTTATATCACTGCGCCACCATTTCATTGCTAAGATATTGTGATCCCTCTGCTTAGCATCATGGATGGCGACATTCTTGACCACAGGCAACAAATAGTTACACACATAAATAAAATCAATGATTGATTCCATTTGACCATTATGCCAGGTTGTCCTTGGTGGTGTATCTTCTTTAAAGAGACCTTTTAATATATGTAGGTTATGAGATTTAGTGAACATATTCCATCTATATGCTCTTCCCCCACTTAATGCGTTTTTATTGCTCAAGGCATTGATATTGAAGTCTCCAGCTAGTATTAAGTGAGAGACCGAGTTATCTAGGTCAACCAAATCAAGTAATATTGTTATATCCTCAAAAAACACATTGTCACCTATAGCAGCCACATTCCAATATATATTAAAGACAGCATACCCAATTCCCTCAGCTATTACCTTCACCAAAAGCATGTGATTATTTGGACAGGCCCATAATTCAGATGACATTCCGTTTTGAATTTTTATGGCTGTTAATATACCAGAAGATGGTCTGCAAGAAGAAGGTCTATAGACAGGATTGAGATGAATATCAAAACCATTCCAAACTGGAGGATCAATGAGCCAGATCTCTTGCAGTAGAATTAGATCAAACGCTCCAATCTGATTTGGGTCATTGTTGAGGAGGTGAGTAAAGCCTCTGGTATTCCAGCTCAACAAGGAAGTCAAATTCTGCATGTGCACGTGATCCAGTTAAAGTTGTTCCTGTGAGCATTTGCACTGGAATTGTTGATCTTTGCCATTGCCCAATTTCCTACCCGATTAGATATTCCCCCTATTTGTTTAGCTAGATATACTTGGGAGCTATCAGAGGATGGATCTGTTAAATGCATCTCTGCTATTAGATCGAAACCCAGATCATATACATGGGCTTTTGTTGACCAGATGAGATTTTGTAACACCCGAGAGTTCAACCACAATCTCACAATATTGAGATTATCGTCCCTCATAAACTCCACATACTCAATGTCAGCAGAGTTGATGTCTTCCAGTTGCACAACTTCAGAAAATATGGCCATAACAGATCTTCTGTTGAGATCATATTGCTTAGATGGTGCTGGTCTACAAGCCAAAATTAGGGAATGAGGTGCCAGTCTTTTTTTTTCCCTCTGGCTTTGTCATAGGAACTAAAGGGATCTGATTGTTACTGTCGTTATCTCTCAGTGAATCCATTTTTGTTTTCGCCTGTATTTTTCTTAGAGCACTCTCTACAAGACCCATCATTTCAGATGCCATATCAAAAACTTGCGATTGCAGATCTCGAGATGCTGTTGGCTTGAGCAAGCCTTCGATTGAGTCTCTATCATCCCCTACTGGTAATTAGATGGGTATTGCAAGAGGTTGATCTAGAGGCGTATTCATTTGTGTGCCACCCACTTGGTTTTGCAGATATTTTTTGGGCAATTTTGATGTGACTCCAACCTTGCATCCTGCGTGAGTGGTGTACTGGCTGCAGATGACCTTGTCGTGGGCACCTCACCTAGACTTGATTGTAATTGCAGGTGATGGCCAGGCATATATGCATAAACTGCCATTCTTATTTCATGTCTGTGTGCCTCAAGGGCTTCATTTGTCATAGCTATCAGATTAGATATGGGCGTATTGGAGGGCCCTGATAGAACCCCCCACATGATTTCTTTCTGTTGATTTAACACATTGTGTCGGTTCACTTCCTTTATCAATGCATCCAGGGGGGCATACTCTGTGGTCTCGGCAAGAGCGTTAGACTGAGTAGTTTTAGAGTGCATCTGTTATTTATATTTTTTCTTTATTGCTTGTGATTTTACAATCATGCTTTTATTAGGAAGTGTAACTGCTTTAAAAAATTGCTTGGAGCGCGAGATAGCCACTGTTTTAAGTGCACTCTGATTTTTAGGTAACTTACCACTGGAGGTGTTTTTATTTATTTTCCCACGACCGGGGGTAAAGATGGTATACACTTTTTTTGTGTGGATGTAGATATAGGGGCAGCCAAATGGGCTTCAGAAAGGCTTGAGGGTTCAGAGCCGGACTGAGCTCTCACATTTGGTAAAGTTTCAACAATGATCCCCTCAATATGGGGAATAACAGAGTCTACTGTCTGCATTATTACAGTCGTTTGCACAGCAACTGATAACATAGATGTCTTTTTTTGTCTCCGTGTGCATGCCATATGTAAATCTGCACCAATTGCTGTCCCAATGGAATCTTGTCAAGTGTGCATGTGATCTAACATAACTGGTTTGCTAGTTTTTTGTCAAGTGTCTCAAACAATTTCCCTAGTGTTTGTATAGCAAAGTTCATGGCTTGCAATGTTGCATCCAATAATCACTCATTTTGCGATCCTGCTTGTGTTGTACTCCTTTTACTTAGTGGAGATGGGGGTCTCCTTGGGGTAGGATGTGTAATTGACTTCAAGTGTTTCGAAGAGGACTGGGGACGCTGACAAATTGTCTGTTAAGGTGTGCCCAGAGAACCCAAACCCTTTGTCCTCAAGATCAATTACCGGTACATCCTGTGCAAACTTATCTTCTACTTCCTTAGTTATATTTACTTTAGCAGTGGAAGGAAGAGCTTTTAGCATAATGCTATCAGTTAACGAGTGGTTTTTAGGTTTCATTTTTACATCAGTGGGAGTATCAGACTCACTCATATTGCTCACAACAGATGTAGACAGAGAGGGCAATTTACACAACTACGCCCGATTTGAGCGCTCACATTTGGTGTCCATGGGAGCCTTTGTTTCCAATGTTGTTGCAGTAGTGCTCGTGGGAGAGTCTGCCACCACTTTAGAAAATTGCAGCATTGTCGTTGGTTTGTTGTTTGCCAGGCGCCTCCCGTGATGTCTTTGTAAAAGGCGTGAATGTCCGCATCCTTAAGAGGGGGTAGGAGCATGTGTACACCCACCAGACGCCGACATGCCTCCCCCTCGAACCAAATGGGAATCAGCCAGAGGCTGCAACAGCGTGTGCTTTGAGGATCTCAATTGCATAACACGTTGAAAGCACGAGACGCAGGCACCCGAAGCACCTCAATACTGCACCCCCACGACTCAGTGGCAAAGAGGCAAAGAGGTACTTCAGGTACTTCGCCTGGTGCGCGCTGGTGCGCACGACCTGATGAATTTAACTGTATTCTGCCCAAAGGGGCGAGGCTTCAGCAGATAAAGCCGTAAAGCGGCTGTTTACACACGTTCAGTAAGCAAATGTAGCACAAATCCAATGGTCCGGAGCAGCGTGAGAGGCAAAGAGGAGGTACTTCGCCTGGTGCGAGTCATTAGCCGAATCGAGTCTTGTCTACACTCATCTTCTGCCGTGCTACAAACTAAAATATCATCTATGTACTGCAGCACAACACTTGGCAAATCGATATTGCTTAGGTCCATCTGCAGGACCCTATTAAAGATCGATGGAGACTCATAGTACCCTTGAGGCAAATGTGTGCGTTTCAGCTTAGTATGACAAAATGTAAATGACGTGAGGTCTTGAGAATCCTTATGCAACGAGATTGAGAAAAACACATTTTTCAAGTCAATCAGCGTGAAATATCGCGCCTCTGTAGAAATACTACATAAAATCGGCGCAGGATTTGGAAATGAAGCAAACTTTGCCTCTTCAATTTGGTTAATTGGTCTCATGTCCTGAATTAAACACCATGATCCCCCTTTCGATTTTTGCACAGGGTACACAGCAGCATTACACAGTGACTCTGACCTCCCTATTTGCCCTGTTCCATCATAGCTGATATAGTCTTAAAAATACCCTCATCTGTCTCTCGAGACATTGGGTACTGCCTTTCTCGAGGTAAAATTGGTCCTGGTTTCAGCTTAATCTTAACTTCTCCCACACCCCTCAATAGGCCTACGTCATAAGGGCCTATAGTCCATAAAGAGGTTGGCAATTTTTCCATGTCCTCATCAAAAAATGCTGGGCGTTTCCACACTATCACCATTCACTGTGGAAATTCCCTTCTTTCTATTCTGATCCAATATGTAATACTCATTTTGAACATGCATCGTCTGACGAATCATCCTTCAACATATCTTTGCCTGTGACGTCAGTAAATCTGTACCCTTTCCCAATGGCAATTACCATTCTCCATGGTGTGCCCTCATCATCAAATCCTGCATGGCCTATTTCCCTTGTACTATGGCTGCCTGCAGCTGTAAGGGAAAAATCTGTCCTCCCGTACGTCCATGGGTATCTGGGGCCTGAACAAACATTCATCAGGTATCCTCATAATCCTTCCCACTAAGCTGGGTAGCCATGTTAACAAAATTCGTACCCCATAAAGAAAGACTTCTGGCTCTAATGGCATACCTCACAGAGCTATCTGCCCTGTAAACACCATCATAAATTTGCTCACGTTTAAATAATGTATCCCTGGCGTGGAACACACTATATATTCATCAGTCAAAGAAATCATCATATTTAACTTCGTCATTAAGTCTCGACCCAGAATATTAACTGGTGTCTGCTGTGAACATAATAAATGGACAGACATATCACATTCTCCTATAGAGACTGGCAATTCATCAATAAAAGGAACTCAACTTGTAGCTGCAGAGAAGCCCTCAGCATTCATGGCATTTGCCGATAACGAAAATGTTCCCTCTCATATACATGAGCGAGTTACCCCAGTGTCTACTAAAAAAGAAAAAGATTTGCCTCCTCTGGTAACAACAACCCTTGATTCCTCTTGAGGATTTGATGTCACCGATAGTACTGAACACATCAAGTCGCCCTGTGAGCTATCCTATTGTGGATACATGCTTATTCCTGTGCCTGTAAAAGGACTTCCTCCCGCAATAGTGACACCCCCTACTCAAGGAGTCAACAACTGTCCTGTGTTTGCACTTTGTTGTATCTGCATAGGTGCCTGCTGTGACTGCCCTTGTGGTGGATTCAATGGTGCTTGCTGTGGTTGCAAAGCCTGTTGCGTTTGCAGCGCTTGTGCTTGATACACTGTTTTATCTTGGGCAAACCTGTCCCTATGTTGTGAGCTATATGCTGGAGGACAAGCTGTATCCCTCTTGAGAATTGCCCATTCTGTACATATCCTTGGCTTCAACATGTTCGTGCAATGTGCCCTGTCATACCACATGTCCAACCTATAGGACTTGGTCTTCTCATTTGCTCTCCTTGCATATTTTAATTGTCATTCTGCATATTCTGAAACCCACCTTGGTTATTTTAAAAGCTGCCCTGATTATTCTGGAAACCACCTCTTCCTCTGAAACCTGTTCCTCTGCCTCTTGGCTCGAATACATTGCCTCCTTGATCTGTTTGGGATTGATTATTTGCCTGTGGCATACCCACTGCTTGCTGCATTCCTCCCGTACGTCCATGGGTATCTGGGGCCTGAACAAACATTCATCAGGTATCCTCATAATCCTTCCCACTAAGCTGGGTAGCCATGTTAACAAAATGTGTACCCCATAAAGAAAGACTTCTGGCTCTAATGGCATACCTCACAGAGCTATCTGCCCTGTAAACACCATCATAAATTTGCTCACATTTAAATAATGTATCCCTGGCGTGGAACACACTATATATTCATCAGTCAAAGAAATCATCATATTTAACTTCGTCATTAAGTCTCGACCCAGAATATTAACTGGTGTCTGCTGTGAATATAATAAATGGACAGACATATCACATTCTCCTATAGAGACTGGCAATTCATCAATAAAAGGAACTCAACTTGTAGCTGCAGAGAAGCCCTCAGCATTCATGGCATTTGCCGATAACAAAAATGTTCCCTCTCATATACATGAGCGAGTTACCCCAGTGTCTACTAAAAACGAAAAAGATTTGCCTCCTATGGTAACAACAACCCTTGATTCCTCTTGAGGATTTGGTGTCACCGATAGTACTGAACACATCAAGTCGCCCTGTGAGCTATCCTATTGTGGATACATGCTTATTCCTGTTTCTGTAAAAGGACTTCCTCCCGCAATAGTGACACCCCCTACTCAAGGAGTCAACAACTGTCCTGTGTTTGCACTTTGTTGTATCTGCATAGGTGCCTGCTGTGACTGCCCTTGTGGTGGATTCAATGGTGCTTGCTGTGGTTGCAAAGCCTGTTGCGTTTGCAGCGCTTGTGCTTGATACACTGTTTTATCTTGGGCAAACCTGTCCCTATGTTGTGAGCTATATGCTGGAGGACAAGCTGTATCCCTCTTGAGAATTGCCCATTCTGTACATATCCTTGGCTTCAACATGTTCGTGCAATGTGCCCTGTCATACCACATGTCCAACCTATAGGACGTGGTCTTCTCATTTGCCCTCCTTGCATATTTTAATTGTCATTCTGCATATTCTGAAACCCACCTTGGTTATTCTAAAAGCTGCCCTGATTATTCTGGAAACCACCTCTTCCTCTGAAACCTGTTCCTCTGCCTCTTGGCTCGAATACATTGCCTCCTTGATCTGTTTGGGATTGATTATTTGCCTGTGGCATACCCACTGCTTGCTGCATTCCCAACCCTTCTACACTTGTCAGTACCGCACCTTCTATGGCGTACTTTGAGAATTTCATCTATACTAACTTAGTCTCCTCAAGCTTCCTAGAATCCTCCTTCTTTTTATTTTTCTCTTGCAACAATCGGCAAAGGTGAATGATAGTCAACTGTATTTCTGCCCACGGCTTTGCTTCCATTCCCATTAGTTTCTTGAGCTGTCTCTGTACTTGTTCCCTGACACAAAATATGGTAAAGCATCGGCACTGATTTCCCCCAAGGCTCTCGAGTTTCCAAGGTCCACCGTTTCTGCACTTTTTGAATGTAAGCAAGTGGATCCTCGTCATCCTTCATCTTATGTGCCATAATTGCACCCATATCTGATGTATCAGTATACTGTACCCTTAGCACTTTCCAAACAGCCGCCCTACAATTATTAAATGGCGCTCTGTCATGTGATAGGTTTTCTGTGCCGTGACACTCGAGTAACCTGCTCTCGTCCAAATGTCATCAGCTCTTTTCCCAAGAATGGCTGCTAGGAGACCCTTAATGTCCCCTACAGCAAATTTATTTCTTCCTGTCATCTTTTCTAGCTCATACATTAATTTTCCTGCCGTTAAACTAGGGAGTTTGCATCTTAAATTATGCTTGTCCATCTGGAGCCATGGGATATACTGTGGTCTGGCCCCTGCTTTATTTAATAAGGGGAATTGCATAAACCCAAATCTACAATTGGCTCCCATCGTCTGCCTATTCATAGTGGTTCCTGATTGCCTTCTACCTGGCAATGACCTCAACCTGTTCACATATGGTGGCGATTCACCCCTCTCACTATGCAATCATCCTTAAGGTTGCTCTCGGTACGTCTGGCGTCCTATATTTAGGTTGGTCTAAGTCCAGCCATCTCACTTCCTTGTCCGTTTGCAGACATCCTTTGGGGCTGAAGGGGGAGTTTTTGTTCCTGGCTATCTTGCTTCTAAGTCTTAAAGAATTGTTCTCACACACTGTTGAGTGTGATATACTTTCGCTTTTATTTGTGCAAGTGGTTGGTTTTCTTTCAAATTGTAGTATACATGTGGTACATTTGGGGGTCTTCAGTCCCGTTGTTGTCAGCCGACACGTGTTTCAACCCAAAGGTCTTTATCAAGGCTGATTCATTTATTCAAAACCATGTGTGGTTATAAGTGGTGACATTTGTTGTGACATACACAATTGGCATTGGTGTTGAGTGAATGGTGTTGGGTGATAGTGAGGTTTTTGATAAAAATATTCATATTTAAACATCAATGCAATGTATATAGTACATTAAGAGGCGTAGTTGCGGCAGCAGGAAAAAAGGAGGGAGAGAACAAAAGGTTAGCAGCAGATTTGGTTGGTCCTAATAGTATATTGGCTGGCTTTGAATGGCCTCTTACCTATTGGTACCGGTGTGTAGCCCCCTGTGGG
Organism: Ambystoma mexicanum; assembly: GCF_040938575.1. NCBI lineage: Eukaryota > Metazoa > Chordata > Amphibia > Caudata > Ambystomatidae > Ambystoma > Ambystoma mexicanum. The sequence continues at coordinate 699,076,653 of NC_090928.1, read as the reverse complement.
GTCCTGGTTGGAGATGCAGGTTGCTTGCGCTGTAATTACAGTGGCTCCAGTTGGGCCCTGAAAAATAAAGAGGGTTCTGGTGGGTCCTGTCATGAAGTTGCTGGTGCTATGGGATGAGGCTGGTGCTGGGCCCCTGTGGGTCCTGTTTGACGATATGGTTTGCTTGCGCTGTGATGGGAGTAGCTCCAGTTGGGCCCTGAACCAGGAGGGTTCTATTGTGTCCTGACTTAGCAATGAGGGTGCTTGGGGGTGATAATGGTGCTGGGAGTTGGATCTGGAGTGAGAGCCAATGGCTGGTGCCATGGTGTGGGATGGAGGGTCCTGCTGGTTGTGGTATGCTCACCATCTGTGGTGGTGGACTGCTGGGCCCTTCTCTTGTTGGAGTATCAATTAGCCTTCATTAAGGCTGCGCCAGATGGCTGTGGGACTGCATGCACTTTCTCCCTCTTCCTCACAGAAGGTTTCACTGTCTTCGTCTGAGATATCTAATCCCCATCTAGTGTGGTTTTCATCTTTCTCATCTCTGTTTAAAGTCAACCTGTCTAACATTAATGCTCTGTTGTCAGGACTAAATAGGCTTCCTTCATTGCCTCGTGACAAGGCAACTATACATCAATCTTTTTTTCCTTTGCTTTTTGATTCACTTTTTGTCCTCATCTCCTGATAAACTTTATCGATCCTATCTCCGATGCTTCCTATCTCAAAATTCTCATCTAGGTTTGCCCTAGAAGGTCCTGGCATTGCTACTTGTGACGGGAGAAACTCCTCTAGGTCGCCCCATGATATTATTGTACTTGGATCCATCAGGTCTTTCTGAATGTGATCAATGTCTCTTTGTTTCTTTGCTTCCCATCTAACTCTGTGCTCTTCCTGTCTTTTTTCTTCCCTTCTTCGTTTGCTCTATTAACTTCTTCTTCTCTTCGTCTTTGCATTCTTTTATCTCGTAATTTATGTTCTTCTTCCTCTTCTCTATTCTTTACTAGCCTGTCTTGTTCTTCGATTGCTCTCTGTCTGTTGTCATACTTTCTCTGTTTGTCTGCCCTTTCTTCCTTTCTTTGTTGCTCCTCCTGATAAATTTGTTCTTGCCTTTGTCTACTCTTCCTTTTATGCTCATCCTCTTTCAATCATTTCTCTCTTTCCCTGTCTTTTCTAACTTGTTCATCTTGATCTTCCCCTTGCCTTGAGCAATATCTGTCCACCCATCCATTTGTTTTGTACGAGCACAACCTTGTCAGCTTTATCCCGTTCCCCTTTCCATCTCTTAATCTCCTGTTCTATATCTAAAGATACATTTGGTTGTTTCCTCTTCTCCTCTTTGCCTTGTAAGACCTTAAATATCTCCTCCTTTACTTTAGCCCTTTCTTTTTCTGGGCTCTCATCACTGCTATAAGCAGGTGGTTCATATATTGGATTACTATATCCTGATCTGCTTTCAATTGCCTTAATGGATACAATCCTTCATCTTTTGTACTATCCCCATGTACTTAAGGTGCGAAAGGCGAAAGGGGGAGCAGAAGGTTCAACACCTTCCTCTCTGCATTGAGTAGGCATCCAATCCTCAGGAGGCGGATCGTCTCGTTCCTCCTGATACATCTTCCAAAGTTCTAAGCTAGCTAATCTTTTCTCCAATTTCTTCCCTGTATACGCAGTGTGCAAGTATGTGGTAATGTGTCACAAAACTGTCTTTGACAGCAATCCCCCTTGTGGCCATGGCATGAACATTTTGTCTGCAGTACCCTTAACCCATTCTGCACTATACTGATTAAGCTTGGGCATGTGTTTTGGCAGTTGTTTGCAAAGATGCATCAGTGGAGTAACATCCCCCATTGTGACGAGTCTAAATTGACTGTCAATACTTACCATTGATTTACTCAAAAATACGTTTCAGAAAAATAACAAATATGAATGTGCACCAACAGTCGCTGCTCAAAGCCTGTACTTCACATTTTACTCGAATTTACCTTTTTTTAGCTGGCGCCGACAATGACTAAACAGATCGATAATAACTTTTGATCTCTGCTCAACACAACCTATCCTTTCCGCTCTTGGACACTTCACTTTTCTTTAATACATAAAATATACAAACAGACAAACACGTCGACTCTGACATATACTTCCTCAGTGCTTTTCGCTGTTACTTCTTGCTCCTAATCTACTCCGATGGGAGCTAGGGTTATTCCCTCTCACAGACCTTGTCCGTGTGCCACCTAAGTACCCACTTTGGGTTTTGGAATAACTCCTTCTAGATGCTCCTTGAAAGTAGGACTCTGGGCTTATCTAGACGCTACTCATCTTGACGCTGCTCATCATATATCATTTACTTAACCAACCCCCTTTACTCTTTACTATTACCACAATACCCTGTTCCCACATTGTTTGCCATTCTCCTCAATCCACTCACCATTCGTCTTTTGGCTCCTGACACTCGGGATCGTCTCCTCCTCCAAAAGGCCACCTTCGCCTTCGGTCTGCTCAGAGCCAGTGGAAACCAGCAGGGATTTCATGAAAGAAGGGCCCATCCCACGTGTATCTTCTCTACTTGCAAGTTTTCTATATCGCCCGCTCTCCACAGGAAGCCTTGCGATCCTCCAGCTAAATGGCGGAGGACATCCGATGTTCCGCAATCTCTAAAAGTCTACTGGGGCGATGGGTCTTTCGATAAGCATTATCTCTCTGCTACCAAGTTAACCTGGAGAAACTGGTCGTTCAAGATGAAGCAACAGTATCTGAGATGGATCAGGATGCAGACCTTACTCATAAATCAATAATCAGACCGGTTCAGGAAGTTGGCAAAAGTCAAAGCTGTTTTAATAACAAGTCTATAAAACAGGGAGTACACGGATGCCGCACAGCATAATCTCTTGAAAACATATCATAAAAAACATTCTTTTATGCTAAAGATGTCTCATAAGTAACATCATGCTATGTGGCAAATAAGAAAACCTACTAGGGGTTGTGGTTGGTCAATGGGGAATGTCTACATGTACTTTCTAAGGAATACAGGGATGTGATTGGGTCTCTAAGATCAGGTGGACAGTTAAACCCACCCTAAGTGCAAGTGCAAGTCATCTTCCGTATCAGTCTAATACACAACATACTACTGGCTTCTTAAACTGTTGGGCTCCTTAATATGTGGCCCTCTATCATTGGTTGGCACACTTGTACCCTTCTGGAGTATTCCACTTGCTAGCAGCACGCAAGCTGGTACCCCAGGTGCCGGGGGTTTGGCATGGTCATGTGGTCATGCTTCCCCACCCAATTAGCACCACATCCATCTTCACTCCTGCAGTCTGCCATTCAATTAACTCCTTTGAACTTGGCCTAGCAGAGGCTCACTATGCCTGAGAATAAAAGGGAGTGAGAATAAAAGGGTGTGTGGTCTGGGTTTAGCTCACCCAAAGTATATTTTCATCTGACCATGTGACTGGAGACCACGTTTTTGAGCTCTTCGCTGTACTTAATATTATTAAATGAAGAAATGTTGGCACCCTCAGTGACTTTTGTTCCACCTTAACTAGGAGCTCAGCACGCTTCTCACGTTATTGTATGTTCTCGAGTACATGACAAGGCTTTCGGCGGCCCCAGCCCTTTCTCAAATCTTCCTTCACTGTCAGATATTCTAATCCTGCTGCGCCACACTTCCATCTCTTTCATTCAGTCCAAGTTTGCTAAAAGGCTTTGTGGAACATCCAGATTCTATAAATTCCTATATATATATATCTATATATATATATATATATTGGCACATCGCCTGCAATCTATTCACTAAATAGCCAACCTTATGATTACTTTTTCTACTTGCGTTCCTGCGTCTGTACAATTGTAAAATTGTTTTATAATTTCTTCAGTGCTTCTCCGCACATGTAATCTTCATTTTGCTCCCAATATTTTGCTCACTTCACTACTTCATCATCAGATTCTATAAGGTCTATCTTCTTTCTTCATTCACATCTCTTCTGGGTGCATCACAATTGCTTCATGTGAGGTCACCAATCCTCTCTTTCATTCATTTTCACACTTCTTCTGGAATTTCCTTCATGAGACTGTCATTTCTTCATGGATACATATAGGGTTTTCTCAATGGATACCTTGTTCCAAGGGCTTTTCATGATTACGTGAGCACGATTATTGGCTTTGTGCATGTCGCAATTTCCAGTTGCCATCATATAGGCAGAATAGGGGCGGAACTTCCAGTAGAGGTACTTGGCTCCTCCTGTACACACTGTTGAAAAGTTTCCATAATCTGGCCCCAGAAGTACTAAGGGACATTTGTGGGAAGGATGTATAGTTACAATTAGTCATCAACAACAATGTTGAAATTCTAGGAGTAGGATGTACTGTAAATCAATATTTAATTGTATTTGCCAATGGGGTAGCAACAAAAGACAATAAAATGGCAAAAGCTGGTTGACTTGAGGCACTTTTCTATTGCCAAGAGCACATTTAATACTACAACGACATAAACATTGACAACATAAACAAAGCTAGCAAAACATATGAAGACACATCACACACTGGCCAATTTGAAATATATGGATCCTAACACTGTGAACAATAAACTTGACCATACTAGCTCCTTCCAAGCAGCATCATGGGAATAGATGCTTTAGAAACATACCAAACGCATCAAGGAAAGGGATATTTTATGAGTGTAACTCACACAGTGGTTTAAACTTTTCTTCTCTGAAGGAAGGAAAGAAAGACTAGATGACAAATATTTTCAAATCAGTGCATCAGAGTATCATTTGGTTAGAATGTGCTTTGTAAATCCAAGATTCCAAAAAAGCATTGAGCTAATTTTTCATCTTTTGTTTGACATTTAACTGGAAAATCTATGCTTTGGTATTGCGTATACATTAAAAACGGGCACCCATTACACCAACATGTCAACAAGTTAACTATTCTAAAAGATAAACAAAGAATACATATTTCAGGCAAGTGTGACCCATCCTATATCTTGGAAAATATGAGTGGCACAAAAGAATACCAGTTCCAATGTCACACTAACATGTACTGTATGATAAGGAACATCGATCCTCCCACTTGATTTGTTACACTCGGTTCTGCAGAACATGCATGGGAACATGTAAATCAAGGTAAAGAGGACAAAATTAAAAAAACACAGAAGAACCCTGCTCAATAAATCAAGTGAAGGTGTCATGTTACATTCATCAACGTTTCATTGCCAGGTTAAAATTAACCTGCAACAAATCTTGCTCTCCATTTGGGCCAGTAGAACATTTCTTCATAGCACATAATACCAATCAAAAGAAGGAGTACGTGTTTACTTGATATTGTTGATCAAAGAAGCTGAAAAAAATTGGCCACAATATAGACTTTGTAAGAATTTATTGAAAAATATATGACATGTGTCATCTCAGCGGAGGACATAAATATTTACCTTTGAAGTAAAGTCTTGCATTTCCAATGTCATAAGTGTAGAAATGACTGTTGTCAATATGGAAAAAAATGTAAATATTACACCAATTGTCATTTTGTATTTCGAAGAGCTGTCATCACCACACCAAAAGTTTGGTAAATAATTTAATGTCTGCTGTTAGACACAGCATCAAATTCAAGTTTCCAAAAATACATATGCATTTAAAAGAGATGAAGCATTCAAGTAAATTAATAATTGCAATCCCTGTCATTGCATCCATATAGAATGCTAATGCAGGCGATCAATTAATTGCAGAGTTTTAACATACCCCCAATTACAGGCATGCATTAAAACACATTAAACAAATTCCACAAACGAATGGGTGCTTCACAGGAAACAATATATTTATTGACCAGAAAGGGTTCCCATTTAAGTTGGGAGAGCCATTCTAATCAGCCCTGCTGGGAGCTGAATGAAGAAGTCTCATTCCGCCTTTACAAGAAGAACCTTTTATAGACATGACTCGTTGCATTAAAATGGAATATATTAATAATGATTTAGACATGCGCATCACCTTCGTTGGTCATGTCATTAGGGATTAAAATCGAATACTCTGAACTAAATGGGCAGACACCATTAAACACACACTGCCCAAAGACCCCTACCTCTCAATCATTTGTATTTTTGTATTTGTTTATTATTTATATTGCACTCCCAACCCAGGGGTATCTGGGCACATTACAAGAATATGCAGGTTCTAGTTACACAAAAAAAGGTTATATAGGTATACAGTCATGATTATATATACATAGGCAGAATTTACATTGTCAAAGAAATAATGTTGTGGGCTCTGGGGCCTATGGGTCAAAATTACATGGATACATGAGTATGCGATCATCACTGTTCCTAAATTAGGCAAGATACAGAGAAAAGACAATATCATGTGTAGGAATAGAGTTATCAAATTTGGCGGTATGTACACTAGGCAATATACATAAGGTTGGATATGGTGAGTTTGATCAGGACATAACAAATGGTTAGACAGGTCTAGTAGGGTACATAATTGGCAATGAACCAGCATTTCGTGTGTTTCTTGAATTTCTGAAGGGACTGGACATCACTTAGTGTAGTAGGTAGGGAGTTCCACAGTTGGGCGGCCATAACCGGGAAGCTACTGCCACCGGCTTTTTCAAGTGTGTACCTTGGGACTTTGAGGTGGCCAGAGTTGAAAGATATGGTAGATCAGGAATGGCTATGCTTAGTAAATTGTTCCATGAGATAGGGGGGTGCATTGTGGAGACATTTATATGTCAGGGGTGTTCTTATTAGTTGAATTCTTTCTTTCACTGAGAGCCACTTGATATCTCTGCATATTGAGGAGATATGTTGCCTTCGAGGTATACTCAATGCTGATCTCAATGAATTGTTCTGCAAGATCTGGAGCTTCTTAAGGGTGTACTGGTTAGTCCCCAGATATAGGGCATTGCAGTAATTGATTTTGGAGAGAGCTAAGGCGTTGGCTAAGGTGGTACAGCTTTTGGTAGAGAGAAAGGGTTTACATGCCTGGATAAGCTTGCAGGTGTAGGCTGTGGCTGAGGCAATAGCACTGACTTGTTTCTGCATGCTTAGTGAGGAGTCCAGGTAAAAACCCAAGGTTTTTACTTCTTTGGCTACCTTAATGACACTACCATCTATGTTGAAGGAACAATATTGATCATTCAGTTTTTTCAAGTTAAGAGGGGTTGCTAGAAGAAGGAGTTCCGTCTTGTCATCATTCAGGCACAGTCTGTGAGTGGCCATCCATGCCTGACTGATGAGTTGCATTTTGTTAATGAGGGCCAGGTCTTTGCCATAGTCTCAAGATAGAGGTATGAGGATCTGGGTGTCATCTGCGTAGTTCGTATAAGTGACACCCAGATCGTCTAGGTCATCAAACAGAGGTTTGGTAAAAGCATTGTACTTGGTGGGTGAAACGCATGAGCCTTGTGGGACTCCACATGAGATGGGGTTGGGGTCAGCTGCTGCTGATGTGAAGAAGGCCCTCATGGATCTATTGTTAAGGAAGGATTGAATCCACATTGTTGCTTCTGTAGAAAAGTTGGCTGCTGTAGATAGGTGTTTGCGCAGCACTTTACGATCAACCAAGTCAAAGGCAGCTGATAGATCTAATAGTAGCAAGAGGGCAGATTTCCCTTTGTCTTTCAAATCATCAATTTGGATCTTTAGGTCAATCAGGGCAGTTTCTGTGCCATGCTGGGGCCTAAAGCCAGATTGACGAAGTCCTAGTAGTTTGTTGTTTTCCAGGTAGGTTTGTATTTGGTTGTAGGTGGCCTTATCTAAGATCTTTAATAAAAAGAGGACCGTAGTGATTGGTCTAAAATTGGTGGGTACATTGGGGTCCAAAGAGGGGAGTACCCATGAGTTTTTCAGGTTAGTGCGTACATTTCAAGTGTGGAAGGAGGAGTTGATTAGTGTGGTGATGAAAGGTGCTAATACACTTGCTGCTTCCTTTATGATGGTGGCTGGGCAAAAGTTAGCTTGACAGTTGGAGGGTTTAAGTGATGCTATGATTTTTTGCACTTCTTGTAGCGATACTGGGTTGAATTTAAAAGATTGAGTTGGTTGGGAAGTATTGATCTTTGAGTTTGTGCCTTAGGTTGGGGATGCAGACTGAGTTTTTTAGCAGCTATTTTGGTTTGGTGTAAATTAATTTTGTTAGCTAAGGCATCTTGAATTTTAGTGCACCAGTTTTTATCCTTAGTGCAATTGTCTGTTGGGGGAGTGGGAGTTTCAAGTTCCCTGAGAATGGTAAAAAGTTCTCTGGTATTGGAACTGTCCTTCTCAATTCTGTCATTGTAGGTATTTCGTTTAGCTAGGATAATTTCCTTTTTGTAGTTAGCTGAGACTATTAGGAGGATGTTTTTGTTGGCTGCTGATGAGTCCTTTATCCATATAATTTCACATTTTCTTTTTTCATTTCTTAATACCTTAGGTTTGGGGGTGAACCAGGTATTCAAATGTGCTTTAGGTTTGCTTTTACACATTTTTAGTTCGGCTGGATCAGTGTACGCAGGTAGAGGTTGGACTAGAGGTTGGATGTATGGCAGGAGTTTGTCTAGAGTAATATTTTTCTTATTCCTGCTGCGAGTGGGTGGCACAATCAGGTGTTCTCTAGGAGGGAGTATTCAGTATTGCAGCTTGAATGATAATAGAATGTGGTCAGTCCAGGATTGGGGTTCAGCATGTGCTGACCGGCAGAAATCTAGCTAGGGGAAACACTGGTTTAGACCATATATTGCTTGTTGGAAATGAAACCAAGGCCAATTCAAAGGAAATCATTGCCCGCCTTTCCCTTATCCGTTCTATGCTTGTGCCAAATCTGGTGGAAAAAAGCTCCTGCAGCGGCACTACTAAACTTGTATTTTCCAACCATTTAAATCTATTTTCCCATTATATTTTGCTGCCATAACACTACACCTGGTGTACTCTGTGCAAAATCCTCCCTAATGTCTTCAGCAACCTTGGATGAAGCCTTAATTTCACTGCTTGAGATCTGCACAGATGTATTACTTAATTAATTCACCATGTTGTGCTATCTGAAAGTTTTTAGAGATTGCATGTATTAAAGAAGCTGCAGCTGGCTTTTATTTTGGACAAAATGGCTGGTAACCACATTTCCATGCCAGTGAGCTGTGTTCACGTATAGTTACAGTTGCATTCTGATTATACATTTTTTCTATTTTCTATTGAATGCAGGTAACATTCTTCATGTCTAAATCCAGTCTAACCTAAAACCCCTGTGATTTCATGGTGAGTGTATATATGCTTTGTGTCCCGTGCATCTATGTGTGTCAGTCTAGCAGCGCTGTCACTTTGCTTGTGTCATCTTTGGTTACAGCATCTTCATAGTGCCTTTCATCTATACAATCATGGACCGGAGGAGGGGCAAGAGCTCTGAGTGACATGTTCATCCATCCATCAACAGGGGCAGGGTCAGTAGCTATTGGTCTACCCATTAACAAGAGAGTTCAACTGCAGATGCAATATATGTCCAAGCCTATCTCAACTACACTGAGAAGATTGTGCCAAAAGATATTTGCGATGACATTTCACCTGAAAGAACATTTTCTCAAAAACTATAAAGCTTTGGAAAACACTTTTCTCACATTGATAAAGCAGTTTTAAGCATTGGGTTGTTGAACAGGTACATACATGTACATAATCTTGGAAAATATTTTCCAGTAAAACCTTGGACTTTGTCTCGAAATAGAGAACTAATATCCTTCAGAAAAGTATTTGCTATAGAAAATCCCAAGAGTCAAGACATCCTAAAAACTCATCTGATCAACACATAGGGATCCATTTCCTACTGAATTTGAGCACAAAGAAAAGTGTAAAAGCATTTGTTTGGATTGGCTGGATTGGAGAGAGAGCAATGATTGTGCATGCTTTCTGCGGGGTAGTTTAAAACCCTTTTTAGTCGAGCTGTACCTTGCCAAGTCTTTCAGCTGTGTGTGCTTCATTCTGAGTTGGGCGCAAAGGGATTACCGGCACTGGTAAGGACACTGGTGCCGGTAATCCCTTTGTGCCCTATTCCGAGGTCCCTTAGCGGGTCCCTCCCACCAGGCGTTGTGGATGGGAGCTGTTAAGGGACTTTGGAGCCAATAACGGTACCGCAATTTGTGGTACCGTTATTTGCTCCTTCCCCATTCCCATTGAGCCCTATGGAGGCTGAAATGGGAATGGGGAATGGTTTTGTCAATGGGGAATTACCGTCCCTCCAAGCTCGGAATGGACCGGTAAGTCCTCATTGCACCAAGCTGGAGGCGGTACTGGTATGGGAGGCAGCCATGGAGCTAATTGCTCCAAGGCTACCACCATACTCGGAATGAGGCCCCGTGTGTCTGTGCATGGCAGCCCTAATTAGAACTAAAGGAGAGGCGCACTGGTGCAGCACATATATTGGCTGAAGTGGACATGGAGGCAATGATTTTTCACAGTGACTGAAGAGTTGTTTAAAACCCTTTGAGCCAGGTTAAGTCTTACCAAGTCTTTCTACTGTGTTTGGCTTTGCATGCCCCATCTCCTTAGAACTAAAGGAGTAGACATGCAGAAGCAGCACATATATTGGCTGGAGTGGACAGAGAGAGCAACTATTATGCACAGCTACTACAGGTTTTTTTTTAACTCTTTGTTTAGCTGGGCATGTTCACTTTCCTTAGAAGTAAAGGAAGATTTGCACAAAGTGTGTCGCCATTACACCTTAAACCGGTAGACCGGCAGCCAGAGGGGCTGCTAGGGCAGTGGGAGTTGCAGCTGCTGCGATGGTAAGTAACTTACATACTGATGTCACACATTCAATGGATCCATTCAGCATGTGTGTTACTGCTGTGAGTAGTGAGTGGTGATATTTGTATTACTAACAATATTAACAATGCAGCAAGAACCCTACGGTTATTAAATGCCCATCATTTAAATAGACTGATAGTAATAAAGACTCTGCTACCTGTAAGCCAGCTCTGATTGGGTCCATTGTGGGGAAAATTACAGATTTATGTACACAAGTGAAGATAGATGGGACTACAACAGACAATCAGTTTGACAAAATGGTAAATAATTCAATGCCATGTTTGGAAAGTAAATGACTGAATGAATTCCTTTATTATTGGACAGTGATATTGTGAAATTACATTCTTGTAAGGGCAGTATTTCTGCCCAAAAGATTTTAAAAAATGACATTGAGCAAACATGCAATATAGAAGAGCAGTGCAATAATCTGGTAGAATAACCACCTAATGAAAATATCTCCAAATTGAATAATGTTGAAAAAGTGTACAGTGTCTTAAACAGCAGCTGTGCAATCCAATAAATTCTTCTGAGGTGTTTGTTCCAAACTGAATCAAAGAAGTGGTGTGAGACAAGACCACGTCTTTTAACAGTAAAAGCTCACAGGTGACTGGAATAAAGCTAGACTGCATTAGTTGTCCTTTCCATGTCCTTAAAAGAAGTGTACTTTGCCTTTCTGACATCACACCCAAAGTACATTGTTCTAGAGCAGTGTTGTCCAACATACGGCCCGCGGGCCACAATGCGGCCCGTGAAGCCATTTTATGTGGCCTGCGAGGCCGTATATTGGACAACGCTTGAGTAAAAAAAAAAAGAAAAAATATTTTTTAGATGTGCCTGTGCGCAAAACTACTCTGTGCTCTATTCGGGACACATAAAAGAACAAGATGAATGAGAATTCTAAGTGCACACTCACTCTACTAGACTGCTATCAGCATCATCAGTCACAATATTTTTGGTGGGAGACTTGGAAACATTGGCACAAAAGGAGCCGTTCTGTGCTGGATCACCATCCTTTCACCAGTAAACCCGATTCAATCACCATGGCCCCCTTACAAATCCAAGCCATGCTGTGATTGACCTGTGGACACATACATAATCGTATCAATAAACTTGCTCTGCATTTTTTATGGTGAATGCCAATTTCGCCACATTCATTTGGGTCAATTTTATTGCTTTTTTTACCACAAAAACCAGTGGCAGAACCCCTGCACCCTCACTTTGTATACACCTTACCCAAAATTACCATCTATATTTTTTTGGTAAAAAAAGAGTAAAAGAATGCGGCAAAAAAATGTTTTGTCGAAATTGCCATTCTGCAAAAGTGGACACTAGCAAATAATCTACACACTCAAGAACAACCTTTCAAAAAATGCTCTCCAGAAATGTATGGAAAGGAAACAAAATCCAAATCCAAATCAATGGAAACCAAAGTTTTCGTTTGTTAGTAGATTGAGTTTGTTCACAAAATGGATCGGAGTACACTTCGAATAGTTGCTGCAGCTCTGGAGAAAATACGAGTGCAAGCTGAGAAACTTAACCTTTGCAGTGCTTTTTTTCCTCGTCTCAAGACAAAGAAGAACAGCGGGAGCTCAGTTACGTTTACCTCTAAGCACAGTGCGGATTGATGAAAATGTCCATGCATTATACCAAGTACATTTATAGGTGAAAGAAAAGGTAAAGTGTGCACTCGGCCTGCTAGGTTGCATACCTTTAGATTGTGCTCACATTGCGTTTCTTCAATTAGGTTCACCTTTGGGTGATCGCTTTTCCACATATTATCTGTTGAATTGAATTATGCTTCTTTCATCACCATAGAAGTAATGTGTATTACAGAGATAAGCTGCCATAAGTATTGGGCACACTGCACATGCTCAGGCAGCATCAATCATGCTTTGTACAGGACAATGCTGGCCTAAATTGGGAACAGCCAGCATAGACATGTTGCTAGAGAGGCATATCTTGGGTACAACCAGCATGACAATGTGTTACATCAGTGACAGTGCTGTCTTACACTGTGGACACATTGATCATTAAAATGTGTTGTGTTGTAAAATGTTCTTTTCTGCTGTTGGTGACATGGAATTTTCATGTTCCCCTTTAGAACTGATTGTAAACTTATGGCTTTTTGATCACCTTTTCTGCTGTAAAATGCACCATTTCAACCCCATATTTGAAAAAAAATTCATGGTGGGGAACCCCCCCAGGGGGGGAACCACCCTCCCTAGCACCTTGTAGCTCCCTCGCTACGCTCGGTTGCCCCCACTATTTCTGAAAAATATTAACACAGACACTGAAAGAAATCACAAGCTACTAACCTTTGATCACTGCCCATGACACCAAAAGCTATCCTTGGGACTGCATGGCTATCACTGCCTGTGATGCTATTGTGTCAAAGGTCACACAATATCGCTTTTTAATATACTGCTTTGGGTGAGGTTGTTGACTTTTGGCTCGCCGGCCCACTGGGTGACAAAAAGTGAATGCTTTGGCCCCACATTCAAAAAGGTTGGACAAGCCTGTTCTAGAGGAAGTGGAGGGGACAGGACGGCGAGAGAGAGAGAGAGAGAGAGAGGAGGAGAGAATCAGAATTGTGGAAGTCTTCCCCAATTTCACAGAGCTCCCCAGTCTATATTAACCCCATCCCTACTATTCCAGGAGCAAAGGCATTTAGAAATTTAGGCTACTCCCACTGAATGCTCCTTTGATGGCTGCCCCCTGGACTGCCTGTTGTTTGGCTTTCTCTGGAGGACGGCGATACTCACCCTCACAAAGGGCTCAAAGAAGAGACATGGTCTCTCATGTTCCTGTCCTGTCACTTTGGTACGCTCAGCCTGTCTGGCCAGAATACACATCTCCTTACATTGCTGAGCTGGCTCACAGGAGCTCACACGTGTGATATCAAAATGTATGTGACTTTAATGATTATAAGTAGTGCCATGCACCATGTGCCATACACCATGCCTTACCACACCCGTAGCTTATATTTAGAGTTTACCCTGCCACCAGCATGGGCTACTTATGATAATCATAGCTTTGGTAGAGGGACGCATATCTTAAATGCAGCACCTGCAGAGCTGTGGCTATCTGCAGAGACGTGGCTATCACTGCAGCTGTCAAATGCAGCTGTTGAATGGGCAACTGTGACCTTTGAACTTGCTCTGTAGAGCAGGCTTTTCAGATCAGACACTGATTCAGCAAGGCACACACTATGCTTTTGGCCTTTAGTTTATGGAAGGGAATCTGATCAGCAGATTGCCCATTCACAGAGAGAGAACTACCTGCATCATTGTATTCATTTAATATAAATTTTAAAAAACAGGGTTCTATACCCTTGACAGATGGCAATCCCTCACAGGGAGTTACAATTTAATTATTTTACCTCTGCCACATTTCCCATCAAGACCAGCTTGCTTCACCTTTCTAAGTGACAAAGGATCACAGGATCAAAATGAAGACTATAACTATCCTTCATAAGGGCGACCTGGAAGATTGTGTGGACAATGTTTCTTAATTGGGTGAGCGCTTTGGCTGCAAGGGTTCATAGGGCCACGCATTGAAAACATAGCAATTGCGTTAAATAAACAGACTGGGGTCACAATAACCTTTTCAGAATTATATGGGGGTCTGCCATAGCCCCAAGTTTGGAAGGCTATAGGGCCCAGGCAATCTGAGCAGTACTGTTTTGAGCTCAGATTTGGGGACTGTCAAAAATGCAGCCTCTTAGTGAGGACAGAGTGTTTTTAAAAAAAACGACCTTTACTACAGAATAGGGGATCTCAGATTTGGGGACTGTCAAAAATTCAGCCTCTTAGTGGGGACAGAGTGTTTTTAAAAAAACGACCTTTACTACAGAATAGTACCCCAAATATATCTTTGTAAATGGAGCTTGGCTACGTAGGTATGCAGTACATGGCACAACTAAAACAAGCGACAGTATGGCTCCACATTTGGGCTTCTCCTGAGCTGGTTGCACATAAAAAAGCCATGCTAGGGGTGTTACACTCCACAAAAGGCACACTATGGCCAGACATGTTCATTGTATGTTATGCACAACAGGTTGGCAGTCCCTTTAAGATAATCCTGAAGGTGATAAAGCACACACCTTTAGAGAAGGTCAAGGAATGATACCATCCATGGTTCATAGAGGACATGCTTTCCAAGGGATGTGGCCAACCATTGTTTGATGAATATATCCGAATGAAACATGAACTCTGCCGTGTGCATTATTTATTTTTAATTTAATCTTTTGAACAGGTACAGCTATACATGAAGTTGTGCCTGGGCAATTCTACCTTTGCAAATTTGACAAAGAATCGGAAGGCTCACTCTACAGCCACATACGTATTGTGCCTATATCCCACTGAAGATGTGGGGCACTTTTTTATTGTGGTGCCCCACCCTTGCTCACCTAAGAAGATAATGGCTGATCCCATGGTTTAGAAAGTAGAACGTGGTCACCGTACGAGGTGCATAAGATCCATGTAGGGATCCGACCAAAATAGATGTTGCCACCGTTGTTGTTTTGTATTTAGCAATGTATGGAAATTAAGGATCGTATATATTAATCACGCACTATAATCCTTACCTCATAGGCTATCTTTTTTTTTCTTGAACTAATACTGAGTACTTTCTGTATCTATTTCAACAACAGTAAATACAATATTTATGATGGAAAGTGGTTACAAAATGAGGTCTTTACCACTGCAGACATGAGGCTTGTGTATCCCTTTTCTGTATATTCTAAATCCTACTGTATCTTTTTTGAAAATGAATTAGGCATATGGCTTTTACATATAGATGAACTATGACTTTTCTGAGCTGTTAGATTGTATCACATGATTTACAGAGAGACTATAATTTTATTATGAACAGTTTGCATTTATGGTATTTACATTGTAATGGTTTTATTGCTTTATTAATGTAATTTTGATGCTTTTATGGAGCATATCCGAAAAAAAGTTACTTTGTTTATAATGATGATAACTAGGAAAGTTCTGGAAATATAAACGAAGTCGCTGCCCTGGATTTTGTCAGTATGCCTTTGTGCAAGTCACCACATTAAGCTGCTGCATGTTGCAGAGAGAACGCAATTACATGATTTACATTTTGTTGTCAATGGGACTTCCCCATGTTAAAACATGTTTGTAAGTCAGGCCCTGCGTGCTTTCTTTCTGAGATTGTGGATGCTTCGTTACACTCAGTACTATAAACTGATGTATGTCTGATAACAAGCGATTCATGATTTTTTTTAAAAGTTGCCTCACAGTATATCTCAGAGCTGCTCTATTGTGTAAACTAATTGGTGTTAGTAGGAACACCTAAATAACATGTATGCACCTGGATACTCTGAAAGACAATGGAGTACTACGTTATTGGCCTGCTTTAAAAGAAATCTGCAGGGAGGGGATTACCTCCACTCTGTCCTTGAAGTGCATTTGGTCACTTTTTTCGCTGACTCACTCGGTGACTATGACTCGTATGACATTTAGGCACATGACGGGACACTCGCTGTCAGTTACAGTATTAAAATAAATAATGATTGCATTGAAGATAAATAGATAGTTACATCGAAAAGGAAAGAGAGAGAGAATAATAGAGAAAAAAGGGAGAAAAAGAAAGCGAGATAGAGAAGCAGAGCAAGGCAATGAGAGAAATAGAAGGGGAAGATGGATAATAATGCAATGCACTGTGAGAGTCAGACTGGAAGATGCCCGCGTTTACCGGAAGACATCGAATTGAGCGAGTCATTAAGCAGTTGCAATGACAGGAACCATCAGTGACGGAAAGGGGAAGCGAATGCCTTTGTCTCTTCAAAAATACAGGCGAGCACACATACTCGCTCCTTCACATGGCAGCGCTGCTCTTGGTGCATTTCTAAGTAACGTTGCCAAATATAGAGTAGCCATTGGTTAGCAGCGAAATACCCCAGACTGCTGGGCTGCCTCTTCCTCTTGAGCATTGTGGTTTGCCCTCTAAATTTGATGGCCTGAGGAAATTACTCCTGGCTTGCTTTTTACAATTCCCTGGACTCCATTATAATTCACAACGTGAAGCAAAAGGTTGAAGTTAAGGAAACGCATATTAAAGGCAAACATCGTACGGGCATTGGTGCGTTTCCCTGGGAGGAATGTTTCGTTTAAGCTTTGTGCATTCATTGCAATAAATACGCATATTTCCAATGACACCCATTTAATATTGTTTGATTATTCAACAGTAAAGCAAACCAACCTGGGACACCCCAAATCAACGTTTGTGATGCATCCTTTTTAGCTTCTAATATTACCACCAGAGAATAGAAAAGAGGCCAAGTGTTGTGCAGATGTTCATTTTGTACGTTTTTTAAATGAATAATTAAAATAATTGCAATCGACGCAAAAGAATTAGCACAATAACATAGTAAAAGGGCAAAATATGTTATGTGTTGGGAGCAATAAAGTACAATTAGCAAAGGTTCAAAACTCATCATAAGCTATAATTATAAGCATTGGTTAAGAAGTTTATCAACACACAGCATACCGTTCTCATGCTCGCTAGAAGCGCTATCGTCTCCCCTTATTTTGCTGTAATGCCCAGAGTGCCAGAAGGATGGATTTATAGTATCTGTTTGCACTCCTTGTGGACTGGGACATAAAAAGATATCAAGGCCCCGTATCATCCATCTAGTGCACCCTGCTAAAGGCCCACGTAACATCTCAAATAAAATCTAGTAAAACCTCGAGGGGGATTTTTCAAAATGTAAAGATGCAAAATGCAAGTGTGCAAAATTAGTCTGGTTTAGAAAACACAGCAGCAATAAAAAAAATAAATAAGTAAAAACAAGAATCATTCACAAGTTTATAACATCTTTATTGATACATGACAAAAAATCATCTTAATATTTTTTATGCTTGTCGCAATCAACATTACCACAAATAAGCAATTGTAATGTAGCTTTCATCATGGGGCCTCCCTCTGGAACAGTGTCTTTGACTCTCTGAAACTTGAGGAGAACCATCTCCGGTTCCGGAAGCACCTCAAGAACTTCCTCTTTGCTTCTGCCTTCTATCTTGCTCTCCCCTGCTGATTTACTGTCTGATACTGCACTGGTCACCTGGCTACACTCAGATTTCGGGCCCAGGTCCATGCCTGCCCAGTTGCACAACCGCACTGCCTCCCGGAAACCCTTGCAGTTGGGTTTGTATCCGTATCTCTACAGTCCTGCCTTCACTTTTGGACACCTGCTGTCTGCACTTACCCTTTCACCTGTCACCTGCTGGCCACAGTTCTTGTTATTCTTTTGATCCCATGTACTGCACTGGCCCCCTCTCCTTTCCCTTGGCACTTGTCCCTGTCCCCCTCCTCTGCACTTGCACAATCTAAATGTCACTTGGCCTAGTAAGATCATTGTCTCTGTCCTCCCTCTGTGCCCCCTTCTTTGCCTCATCGCTCCTTGAAACACTTGTATATAGACGCGTTATAAAGGCCATATCATATCATATAATTTGTATGGGAATAAATTAGCCAATCAATTTCAGCAAGGTAGAGTTAAATAATTGGAACCCAATTAAAATAATTTGTGCTGATATGCATAGCTGATGATATCACTGAATTTAAATACTTCTGGGTCAACAGTTTCTCGCCTGGATCATTTTACTTCTGGGTAGGTTGTTTTGCTTCCTGAGGCAACATTGGTAATTACACTCCGGTGAAACGTTTCACTTCCGGGAAACAAACTGCTTCAGGGTAAATGGGTCACTTCAAGTGGCTTCCTTGAGGACAGTCTCCTTCCTTGTAACTGACCAGGTAAGTCACAGATGATCACTGGTCTCAAATCCCCCTCCCCCGGGATGAAGTGATGTTGAGTTCTATTTGGAGCCCATTTCAGATTACCTTGTTTTCTCACTATGTTACTAAAAACCAGAAACCTCTACTTATTGTTGGAATGCCTTCTAATTATTCACCTATGACAGCTCAAAGAAGTTTGTTTTATAGTTAATGCAGTACAGATGTTTGAGTGCAGGTTTATCAGGTGGGAGGGTGAATACTGCACTGCTGTCTCACAGTCCAAAGATAGCAATGAGGAAACGACTACTCCTTTTGAACATTTGTGTCCATACCATTCCACAGGTCTACACTGCCAGCATCTGGTGGAAGAG
This sequence comes from Ambystoma mexicanum, assembly GCF_040938575.1. NCBI lineage: Eukaryota > Metazoa > Chordata > Amphibia > Caudata > Ambystomatidae > Ambystoma > Ambystoma mexicanum. The sequence continues at coordinate 699,057,789 of NC_090928.1, read as the reverse complement.
GGTTTCTCTTCCCATAATCTCTTCATCAAACAACCCCTTCTGGTCCCCCGTGATGTCTGTATGCTCCTTCGGTCCCCTGTGATGTCTGTATGGTCCCCCCGACCCCCGCTGCTCCCCCGTGATGTCTGTATGCTTCCCCACCCCCCTCTGGTCCCCTATGATGTCTGTATCCTCCCACTACCCCCCTCTGGTCCCCTGTGATGTCGTATGCTCCCCCTGGTCCTCCATGATGTCTGTATGCTCCCCCCTCTGGTGCCCTGTGATGTCTGTATGCTCCCCCACACCCCTCTGGTCCCCCGTGATGTCTGTATGCTCCCCACACCCCCTACTGGCCCCCGTGATGTCTGTTTGCTATCCCCATGGTCCCCTGTGATGTATGTATGCTCCCCCTCAACTCCCTCTGGTCCCTGTGATATCTGTATGCTCCCCTCCTCGCCCCTCTATTCCTCCGTAATGTCTGTATGCTCCCCCAACCCCTCTGGCCCCTGTGTTGTCTGTATGCTTCCACGCTCACTTCTGTCCCCCCGTGATGTCCGTTTGCTCTCCCCCCTGGTCCTCTGTGATGTCTGTATGCTCTCCTTCCCTCCCTCTGGTTCCCGTGATGTCTGTATGCTCCCCCCACTCCTCTCTGGCCCCCATGATATCTGTATGCTCCCCTCCTCCCCCGTCTATTCCCCCGTAATGTTTGTATGGTCCCCCCACCCCCTCTGGCCCCCAATGATGTGTGTTTGCTCCCCCACACCCCTCTGTTCCCCTGTGATGTCTTTATGCTCCCCTCTCCCCCCTCTGGTCCTCCGTTATATCTGTTTACTCCCCCTAGCCCCCTCTTGTCCTCCGTGATGTCTTATGCTCCTCTACCCCCCTGGCCCCCTGTGATGTCTGTATGCTCCCCTACAACGCCCTCTGGCCCCGTGATGTCTTTGTGCTCCCCCATCTGCCCCAGGCCCCTGTAATGTCTATATGCTCCCCCCAACCCCCTCTGGTCCCCGATGATGTCTGTATGCTCGGTATCGTTAGCCAACTGAATCATCTCCCATTGCACGATTTGGAGCTATTTTACATTGGCTCGTGTCTGGATGCTGGGTATTGGGGATGGAAAAAAATTCTCTGCTAAATTATAGAGCTTGTATTCATCAGGTATTTGTGCAAACAGTTTCGGACAAGTCTTTCGATAGGTACATTGAGGATCTTTTTCTTCTTTGCAGCTGGTCGTATGGCTCTTTCCCAGTGAGGATACGAACGCCTTGTGTTGGCCTTGTGTGTCGTGCTTCGATCATTGGGGGCATGGTGGGTACTTCATCAAACAGGAGCCCCCTTTCAGTTGTGCTTCTGGTACCACTAACAGGGCAGAGTGAACAGTAGCCCCTCTAAGAAGCCTGGAGGTGGAAGTACGCTTGCTGGCCGCAGACCCATTATTAGTTTGTCAGTGCTGCAGTGCCTTTTCTGAGGTCTGGGATTAGGATAGTTCTGTTACACCGCTGGTTTGATCTGACAGAAAAAGTTCCTTCACTGTAAAAACACAGTTTGTATGTCTTTTCTTGATGTATTTTCACTGTTTTCTCAATAGCTGCAATCCAAGTTAATTTGGTGATGTGCTTTGTCGATGTTTGCGCGTAGGTCTGCTCTATGAGTGCTTTTAGATAACCTTAAAAGTCCAGTGTTTCCATTGTCCCCATCCCCATGGAGTACTATGGGACTCCATGGGAATGGGGATTTATGGAATTCCGCCTCTGGAATTACCGATGCACCGGGGTTGTAATGCCCCGGAAAATCTGGCAATCACGGAGGCAGAATGTTATTTCGGGTCCGGCGGCAGCCTGCCAGTTTTTCCTGAAAGGCTACCGCCGGACTCGTAATGGGGCCCATTGTGTCTCTATCATGGGTACTTGTTGTGGTGTTAAAACCTTGGGTGCCCCGGATGCATGCAGTATTAAGTAACAGACGTACCAACTTCTATTGGTGGTTCATCTTCCCATTACACTCATGTCGGAGTAACAAATGTTCGAGTGTTCAGGGTGAGGTATTTATTCTACGGCATCTAGGCCTAAACCATGTTATGCATCATATTTATGTTGACACGCTTGTCTCTTCACTCTATTGTTACGAAGCGCGTGTCTTTCCACTACTTTTCTTCTGCTGTTTCTGCCGGTAGTTATATTAACATTACTGCTTTTTACATGCAGCATTAGTATTTCAAACATTTTGCTTGTAAATACAGGTGCATGGGAGCTGCTATTATTTGCAGGAGTCACATTATGCACTGATCCTGCTTTTGTTATGTTGTTTGGTTCTGAGACATTGAATGACACACTTTCATTCATCCTTTCATTCAGGTTGGGCTGGTTATCATTATTATTGCCATCGAGGGTGTAGGGCTCAGGGTAAATTCTTCTGGTTTGGAGCATACAGGGGTCAATTCAGTGAAATCGGACAGTAATTCAGTGACATTGGAGGGTAATTGAGCAACATTTGGCAGCATACTCATGTTCATGGTCCAGGTCCCTGTGGTCTCCTCCCCCCTTCTTTTAGATGGCCAGCCCAGATAAAAGCTGTTACCCAATAAATCCCTAATACAAACTTCTTTACTCTAAACAAAATAGCTGCAAAGTGGAGGCCACAATTATAACTATACTTTCCAGTACTACTAATCCTGTTTCTATCCACAACCGAAGAATATCTCGGCATTGTCATCTCCATCGTTGTTTCATCTGTGTTTTTTTTTAAAGAACGGGAAGGGAGGGGAAAGAGACAGAGAGAGGGGGAAAGAGAGAGAGATAGAAAGAGAGAAAGTGTTTCAATTCACATAGCTGGTGCTCTAGCAGCAATACATGTTTTCTGACTTTTTACACATGCACTTAATATAATCAGCAAGACGCTATGCAAACTGAGGTAGTGGTGTTGTCTTGATTTTAGAAACTTAAGGTCGAGTCTGGTGGGCCTCCGCGAATGTCTGAGGGGTATATCCGATATCTCAACCCCTTCACTTTCACCGCGATGGGGTGGAAAACACAACCTCTTAGGGCCCGTGGAACCTTGGGTTGTTACATTTTCACACAAAGCTTCTGACATAGACCAGTTCCCCCGGCAACAGTGGTTGCACAGGTGTGGTGTTAGTTTGTGGGGCAGTTGATGTTTGTGCATTTTTGTGCGTTTTTGTGCGTCTTTGTGAGTCTTCTGCTTTTGGTGGAGCTATTTGTTTTGCAATACATCTTATTACACGTGTCAGTTGGGACAGATATTGTTTCAATTCCTCCCCCAGAAATGTTGCTGCCCTATGAGCATATGATGCTCTCCTCACAGACAACAGAGGTGCCTGCATGTGCCTGCCAGTCACTATTTTGTGGGGGGACAGGTGGTGGTCCTTGCTGGGCTGTGTGCACAGATGTAACAGGGACAGGTGCAGGCAATACACCCAATACTTTTTTGAGGCTGAGAGAAAGAGAGGCTGGTGACATCACAAGAAGCAAGCGTGACACACTTGGAAGTAGCTGAAGAGCTGAATGCATAGACCTTGTAGAACCTGGTGATGAAGTAAAGAATCGAGTAAACTTTCATATGCGGAATAAAGATTGCATGTGTGAAGAGCACTGCAGAAAATGCAAGCCATTTTATAACTGTACAGATGCAGCAACGCAAGTAGATCCTAAAGGCTGACTATACGTAGTGAATAGACTGCAGGCGGTGCCACAATTATATAAAATTCTGGACATCGGTGTCACATATTTAGTAAGCTCAGACCCATGAAGGAATAAGGATTGGAGGGAGGGCTGTGTCGCAGCAAGAAAACAGCTGAAGATCGAGGAAAGACCTGCAATAGCTGTTTGGCCTAGTGTCGAAGGATGGAGCAGCCAAGAACCCGGTTATCTATCCTTGGAGAACAGCTTCCCTTCTTCCCTTCTTTTGAGAAGCTGAATCAGCCCTTGTTAAGGTGCAAGAAAGATCACCATGAGTGCCAAGTTTATTAATTCAAGACAATTAAATGCTGCAAAACAGGCCCAAAAATACGGTCTCCTTTCACGTGAGTCAAGGATGGAAATAGGAGTTAGGCGTGCAGACCTGAACTGCGATAAGGATGTGCCTATACTCCCTTTTATTCTCAGGAGCAATGACACTTTGCAAGGCCAAGTTCAAAGACCATCTGAATGGCAGATGGCACGAGCCATGAGAGATGTTGGGTTAATTGGGTGGGGAGATGTGGTCAAGTCCACCCCTTGACACCTGGGGTAGCAGGTTACGTGCGGCTAGTGAGCCGAATGTTCCAGACATGGCATGAGCATGCCAACCAATCATAGAAGGCCATATAATGAAGGGCCTTATAGTTTGATAGCCAATCATATACTGTGTACCTAATAACTGATGAAGATGACTTACACTGGGGGTGGGCATAATTTGTCCACCTGACAGTAGAGACCCAATCACAACCCAACCCCTTATAGAAAGTAGGCTTAGATGTTCCCCTAAACCCAACCACAACTCCCCGCAGGTTTTCTTAGTTTGCCACGTAGTATGACATCACAAATGACAAGTTTTTGCTATAAAAAATGTTTTTAATTAAATGTTTCGAGACCTATGCTGTGCGACGTCCGTTGATGTCTGTTGTAACTCCCTGTTCTAGACAATTAAAAATGAAACAGTGAGAGATTTTGCCAACTTCCTGAGTCAGTCTTATTATTTGGTACAAGAATTATTCAGCATCCCCATCCTTGTATGACATGTTACTGATTTAAGGGCTCCCGTGGGTTCACTGCTGTCATCTGTCATGAGTGTACCATTTGAGTGTGCGAAAATGTAAAACTCCAGTGTATAATCTGGGGTGGCAAGGACAGGTGCTGTGGAAATTACTTCTTTTATGTTATTGAAATGTGTTATCATCTCAGGAGTCCTCTCCATTGTGTTGCTCTCTTTTTGTGCTTCCTTGAGGCCTTGTAGGAGTGGTCCTGTGTACGCTGCATAATCTAGAATCCATGCCCTACAATAATTGCACAACCCTACAAACTTTTGCATGTCTTCTGCTGTAAGTGGTTTGGGAGTGGCACGCACTGTTGCTGCCCTGTCAAGGATTATTCTTTTTCCATCCTTGGAAATGAATTGACCCAGGTAAAGTACCTCCAGTTGGCAGTACTGGAGTTTTGCCTTGTCCACTTTGTACCCCTTTCTTGCTAGCAACTGTATTAATGTTATAGAGTCCCTGCGACAGCTTTGCTCGCTGTCATTGCAGACCAGTAGGTCATCTACATATTGAATTATTGTGCTGGGTACTTGAATGTTACCTAGTTCTTTGTGTAGTATTCTGTTGAAAACACTAGGGCTCGTACAATAAACCCCTGGGGCAAAAAGGTGTGTTCATAGTGCTCTCCGCCTGTGAGGTATTGTGAGTCTGGGTGTAGGGGTACTGAGAAGCCATTTGTCAAATCCACAACAGAGAAATTAGTTGCCTCTTTAGGGATGCTGCACAAAATGGGCATCGCGTTAGGGAGAAGTTTAAAACTCCTTCTGTACTACGTCATTAGGGGGCTGGAGATCTTGGATAATCCTCCAACTGCCCCCCAGTGCCTTTTACATTGGGTATATGGCCATATTGCATGGGGAGGTGGAGGATACTATGATTCCTTGGTGTAACAGGGCCTGTTGTGTTTCTCTAAATCATACCTCTGCTTCCCTGGACAGGGGGTATTTTTTCACTTGTGGGAGTACAGCCCCTAGTTTGAGGGTAATTTTCACAGGGGTCACCTCTTTCAGAATCCCTACTTCATGTGGGTTTGTTGTCCATAATTGTGTGTGGACATATTGTAAATCTGCCTGACTGATTGGGGGTGGTGCGACAACAACCATTAGGGGGCTCTGAACTTTTCTGTATTGCACCATGATCTCACATGGTATGCAAATCTCGATGATAATTCCCCCATCATTATTGTCATCCTCGAAGAATTCTTTGAAGTGGGAGAATGGGAGAAAAGGCTCCCCCCAATCTCCTCGCGACCATGGCCCAGAGGATCATGGCCAAGACACCCACGACGAGATTAATTCATCTATCTACCAGACGACCAAATACCCTGGTTCAAGAACATACGGATATGCCCACCAACCTGCCCACCAGCCTGCCCTACTCAAGCCGACACCTGTGGCATGGATGAACTCGACTAAGACCTCAACAACAAGCACCCACATCGTCAGAGATGCCATGACGACCCAGCCAACTGCCAAGAACACACGTGCCACCATGCACGCTGGACACTCACACACCAACCCACAAGAAGAATATAATCAGTGCTATGAAGTAGGTGACGGATACACCCACTGACTTGCATCTTTATTATTTTTCACATAGGTTTTCCGAAATTCAGAAACGCAAGACGCACAAGGCACTCGCTTACACGCTTGCTGACGCTTCTCCCGACCGTTGCATCATGATGAAAATATAACGAAGACATGATACTGCCTATGAAGCCATGTCGCACCGCAACACAGGTGCCGTGCATTACACATCCCCACCTATGAACCAGGCTCAAGTAGGCCGCAAGCAAGAGCCACCATGAACACTGAACAAGCAAGAGTACAAGTGCTGACCATGCAGAACGAGCCCAGCGGGAGCTGACAGCCAAGGGAGTGATGTTGCATCTCGTATGCTCCCGACTGACGCCAAGGTCACACCTGTAAGCATAGCCAAGCACGCAGAAACAAATACAACTTTAAATGTGCAGAATTCTGCCTCAGCCACGGTCTCTCCTCACGTGACCAAGCCAACCTGACAAGGTGCCAGACCCACGAGGGAGAAGTCGCCTGGGTCCCACGCCTGGGACACAGGCTGCAACAATGAAATGACCCAATGGACACCTACAGCGATGGGAATGGTCTGCTCTCAGGCCTATGAGCAAATCTGCGCGTTGTCTGCACGAACACATAGTTACATATTGTTGCTAGTGACAGGTACACCGCGGGCTGGGAACAACGATGGTCCCAGGCTGGGGAGCTCGCGAGTAGACCAATAAGAACATGGGGGCACTCATCACTGACGCCACTAACATTAGCCAATTATTAGGGGCCTTCGTGTAACAATTTTCAAGTATCTAATAGAAGGGACAACCCAAGTATACCACCTGACTGACCCTCAACCACTAATAATGTTCTCTATATTTATGCTATACTAACCCTACCACTCGAGGAACCAATCCAGAGTGGTGATAGGTTTTTTGCTAACTTTCCCAGGTGACGCAAGTAGCGCGTCATACTGAGGTAAAAAGGGCCTGCGAGCCCCACGAACTTTGAGAGTCTGGACGGACGCGTACGATCCTATACCCATCCCTGCCGTTGTTCAATAAACAGCAGAACCACCTTGCGTCTTGCGTGTGTCTCATACTCATTTTTGGGGAACACGGGAGGAGTTGGGGCCTCCAAGCTCAGAGGTCCGCGGACGGCGCAGCCGACCCCGGGAGAAACACCCCGACAAGTTGGAGGCACTGCTGAGATTTGGTTATGATCTACCTTTTTATTTTTCCAAGGCCTCTCGTTGCGAGGAGGCCTGGCGGCGCGGCCCCCTCTGCCGCTGCCCCCTTTTTGAGGACTACAGGACCATCGCGGAACTGCGAGAAGGCCGGACAGCGCAATCCGGATATTGGCCCTCGGGAGCCGGTTGAGAAGTATCCCGCCCGCGGTTGGAGAGTGTCCAGACGTGGTCCAGAAGAGGGGAGGTGGCGAGCCACTTGGAGGGGTGCACGCAGTCGTGCGGCCCGCATCGAGAGAACTTGGTGAGTATGTCACACCCAACAAGCAATGTGAAATTGTGAGGGAGGGGGGAGGAGTGAAATAAGGGCGGTGGGAGGTGTTACTAAGGTGTACAGCACAGATTTGATAAATTAGTGTTGACGGTGAAGTGAATGGTAGCAGGACAGGCGCGAGAGCCGTCTGCTACCACGTCATGGAGAAGGGTGGGCGTAGCAAGAAAACATCACGTGCGGTTGCTCGTAGACACTGATTGGCCTAGGTTGTGACCACCTGTAAGGGGGTGTGTGTGTGTGTGAGGCTTCCTACGAATTGGCGGTTATTGATCAATGAGTAGATGAAGATCCCTATTGATCGAGCAGTCAAACTCGATAGATAGATGATGATTTCCTGCAGGGGGGAGCTAACCGGTTGCCTAGTACGGAAGATAATTGGCTGGTTAAGCCCTCCTGTTAAGGGGTGTATCACACGCGAGGCGACGCAGCGTGCGCAGTCCGATTATATTATTGGTTACCTTGTTCCAGGTGTAACAAAAGGATAGCTGTGGGGTTACGGGGACAAACAGCAAAACTTATTTTGAGCTTTCTGAAGTATAAAAGATCTTACCGATAGTTTTGGAAGAGGTCGGTGATGTCACCCGTAGGGCTTTCATAGGATACCTCGACCACACAGCATTATTGAAGAGTGGTGGGAAGTGAAGAGTGGAAAGGGGGAAGTGACCGTGCACGGAGAACGCCGGCCACGACGAGTGAGGAAGGAGGAGGGGGAAGGAGAAAAGTGGGACGGCGGTATAAGCACGTCACACAGGGCACGCAGCCGCAGGGGGCTTCGTGCGCCTTGGCCGTAGGGGGCCGTAACGTTATTAAGGAAGAAAAACAAGACAGGGAAAAGACAGCATATGTGCAAGCATTATATTTGGCTGTTTTTCTTTCAGCGGACGGTCACAAGTCCCCAAACTACGGCGCCAGGTAATGACTACTATACTGAAGGAAGCTAACAACACAGTGTAACCATGTCATACGGGTTAGGATCGGGAGGTTGGGGGAATACCCTCACTACCCCACTACAGCATATATGTAAAACACTATCACCCCATAGGGAAAAACTGATCAAATATAGCATTCAATGGACACAAGGGACGGACAACAAAATGACGACACCCTGGCCGCCTAACGGCAGTTTCGACCCATAGGTTCAACACTCGCTACTGACACATATACACAACACATACAAGGGGAAGAAGTTGACGCACCACGTGGAGGTGTTTAATTTATGGAGGATGTTCCAGGGGTCCCGACCAGGACCAACCGGAATGTTCATTGTGGAGGAATCGAAGGAGGAGAAGAAGATTAAGGAGGAAGAAGGAAATGGGGAAAAGGAGGTTGAAAGCGCACAGTGTGCGGGAAGTGGCCGAGAGGGGGAGGAAAAGCTTAGCATCGTAAATGAAACAGAAATAAAAAAGGAAAGAACCGACGACATGTCTTTAGCGAAAGTAGTGAAAAAGGAGGAAGGGGGCTTATATCCTGTAACGGAACTACGGGAAGTGGTAAGGCAACATCTAACAGCAGCTGAGGGGTATTCCAACCCAGCGTACAGCCCACCACCATATACAGCTACGGGTGGCTACACAGGGGGGGAGGTGACAGGGGCGGTAGGCCCAATTTATACGAAGATGTACGCAAGGGAAGGGAAGACTAGTGAAGAACCAATCCCAACCATAGGACACGACGAGTGGGTAGCTGCGCAGGTGCTGCTAAAATTGCAAGGAACATTAACGGGAGAAGAGAAGGAGGTAGTAAGGAAAATGAACGAGGACGATGAGAGTAGCAGTGAAATAAAAGGGGAAGAAGGTAAAAAGAAAGAAGGGAAGCTGTTACGAGCAGAGGAGGAGATGTTGGAGGAAAGATTAGCGGAGTTAAGGAATGAGCAAAACGCCCTGCTCAAACAGCTCGAGAGGGAGGAACGAGAGAGAAGGAGGGAAAGGAAGGAAAGTAAGGATGAGTTAGAAAAAATGAGGGAACGAACTGAAGAACGGAGTAGGGAAGCTGAAAGGATGAAGGCGATAGCAGAAAGGGTATCTCGAGCAGCACAGCGTGACAGGAAAAGGGAGGAAGAAGAGAAAGAAAAGGAAATGGAAATATGGAAGAGGAAAATTCTATCAGAAACCACCAAGAAGTACAAAGAAGGGAAAGTGATAGAAAGCATATTAGAAAGGGAAAGATTGAGATGGGAAAGGAGGAGAGAGGAAGAAAGGATATTAGAGAAGGTGAGTTGTGAGGTGATGGAGGAATTAAAGAAGAAAAGAGAGGAAATAGGTGGTGAAATAGTAGAGAAAAGGGAAGGGGAAAGAGAGATAGGAAAGGAGAGAGTGGGGTAAGGAAATATGTACGCAGGGACGCAGAGGTAGCAACAACATCAGCACAAAGGGGAGCAATTGGTAAAGAAGAAGTGGTAGGAACGGATTTAATAGATTTAAGAACAGTGACGATTAGGGGGAAAAAGACAGATTAGGGGTTGTCGCTCCTGGATGATTTTTGCAGCGAGGAAGAAGAAGGAATGGGGGGGGAGGAAGAAGTGACGAAAGGGAAAGCTTAGACAAATTTTACATCACCCGCACCAACAGGGAATCCCCGTGGGCATGCAGAAGGAAGGAAGAGCTGGGGGGAGGTGAGGAGAAAGAACAAAGAATGGCGGGAAGGCAAACACGTGCAGCTACACCCGCATCACCCCGTCCAACATGTCCGCCCACACCTGCTCCGGAACACACCCCCTGCGCCAGCAGGCGCAGAGACCTCCCTGGATGCAGGTAGGAAGAATGGACACACACACCCACATCAAATAAAGGAAATAATAAGAGAAGGGGAAGAGATGAAGGGGAAACAGCTATGAGCGGGGGAAATATGGACATAACAGATGACGTAGACGACACAGAAGAAGAGGAGGGGTATACGGACTCTACACCGCGACAACTGTGGGGGCAGATGGGACACAATCTAATGCCACTATTGGAGAGAGGGGGGGTTAGACCACAATACGTTCCTTGGAAGCATGCAGATAAGGAAAATATAAAGTGTAGGCCCCCATCACTAAGTGGAGGAGCGGGGAAATGGATATGTGAGATGGAAAAACACACTGCAGGACAGAAACTAGCAGTGGGAGACGTGAAGGGCCTACTAATATCAATATTAGGGGATGCGGCAGATGATATCTGGAAGAGAGCGGATTTCCCCGGGGTAACAATAACGAACACATCACATGACGGGGCGCCATTTGCGAATTGCAGGCATGCATTATGGCAAGCACTGAGGGTACAATACCCAGACACCTCAGACATAGGAGCAATTACCTCACGCAAGATGCGTGAGAACGAAGATCCTGTTGATTATATCCAGGAGATTCAGGAGGAGTGGCTTATGGAAACTAGAGAGCAATGGGACAAGACACCGGCAATATTTTACCACATACTAATACAAGGGCTCCCGGAGGCAGTACAAAAACAATTAAAGAAAGCAGTGGGGATGGAAGCAAAGGCTTGGCCGGAAATACAAATGACAATAGTACACCATTGTAGGACATGACAAATAAAGATGAAACAAAAGGAAGAAGATAGAAAAGCGGAAGAGGCTAAATTAGTGCAGAAAAAACTGACTAAGTACACCATGGAAGGTGCATTAATAACCACACCAACCACAATAACACCAAACACAGCACAAGTAGTGGCCGCGCAGGATCCCTCACAACTACAAACACCACCACTACCACAATCACCACGAATTACAATGCAACAGCTGCCACCACCCCCACCATACACGGCTAACATGGGAGGAGGATACATGGCATCAGGAACTGGATATTATAATAAAATCAGATCAGGGAAAGGGGAGGAATGATGAGGGGGAGGGGATATGGCTATCCTGCACAACAGCCAGGGGGAGGATTCCGAAGCTTCTACCCCACTGGACAACCAGTGTACCAAGATAATGCAGGAAGTTTCCCATGGCAGACCAGGGAACCACCTGTATGTTGGGTTTGTGGGATGTTAGGACACATGTCACATACGTGTAGAATGAGACCCTCCACACCAACATGGGGGGAACAAGGACAACAGGGGCCCATAAGAGAGCAGCATGGTTACCAATAACCACGGGCTGCTACAGAGCAACATACCGCAACAATTAGCAACACAACAACAGCTGCCGACATATTCATTACCGCAACAACAGGTAGCAATAACACAACAACACCAAGTGTAGCAGGTACAGCAGCCCACTCAAATACAAGACCATAAGGTAACCTTCACCGATACACAGCTCCAACAAACACAATTGGGAAGGGTGACTGTCCCGGGACACAACCCTTACACAGGAAGCGGTCAGTCATTATACCCACAATAGGACAGCGCACAGACGTCCTTGGTGTGTCCCATCCTGTCGGTAACACCTAATAGTGCGGAGGAACCACGCATTGAGGTAACGATAGGTGACAAAAAATTATCATTCCTTGTTGATACTGGGGCAACCCGGTCTTGCATAATGGAAGGTAGATTTAAGATGTCAGGTGAGGCCATGAACACCCAAGGATTCTCTCGGGCTAGGGGGTTGGTTCCCTTTACTGATAACATCTCCTTATTTATTGGAGATTATGACATGTCTGTCCCGCTCCTGTATTCAAGAGAGTCACCAATAAACATACTTGGGAGGGACATAATGAGCAGGCTAAAAATTACAATATCCTTCACGGAAGACGGCATAATTTGTTCCACTCCAGGAATAAACATGCTTACTGCACGACAAATACTACAAGCATACTGTGGACAGACAGTAGCTCGGGCTGAGCCAGTGGATGGCGAACTGTTCCATTACGGAACGGACATGGCATTCGCCTGGATGCCAGGAATAGAAGGAAAGATCTGGAGGAGGCCAGCAGCATATTTGTTCAGGCCTGAGACACCAGCCAATGAACCAGAAGGGAAGGTGATTTCCGTGAGCATCGAGAGTATTATAGCAACTGCTGATTATATCGCAGTACTTGCCCAAGACCAGGAAGGGAGAGCATGGAGGGTAGTGATAGCCCTGGCTGAGGGATGCAGGCTCACACAGGTGTCCGATGAGGAGCTCTTTTCAGAAGACAAGGAAGAAGGTGAAATGGTGTTTATTATGAGTGTAGATATATTGCTAAGAGTGACATATAAGCAAGTGGCACACAAAATGGCCATGGCACTTGAAGCACCCGCATCTACCCCAGTTCCCTTTTACGAGGAAGATATGGCAAAAGTTCCAACATCACTATGGACCACCAGTCCCTATGACGTGGGCTGCATAAAGAGTATCGGGGGAGTAAGAATAAAACTGAAAAAGGGTGCAATACTACCTAGAGTGAAACAATACCCACTATCAAAAGAGGCAGATGAGGGCATATACCAAACCATAACGGCCCTAAAAAATAATGGCATATTGGTACCATCAGAATCACCACGTAACACGGCCGTGTACCCAGTGCGCAAAGCCAAAGGAGGGTCTTGGCGTTTTATCCAGGACCTCAGACCCTTGAACAACATTGTAGAAGCAGACCCGGCCACAATATTATGTGGAATTCCGGCAGAAGCCTCACGGTTCACAGTGATTGACCTTAAAAATGCCTTTTTCTCAATACCCCTGCACCCAGATTCACAAGATCTGACAAGCTTCACATACAGAAACACAAAATGGAAACACACCAGGTTACCACAAGGGTACTGCGAGTCACTGTCAATTTTCAACAGAGTAATACAGATGGATTTGGGAAACATTGAATTGGAAAGTACGGTGCTGCAATATGTTGACGATATAATAATTTGCAGCACAAGCGAGAAAAGGTGCAGGGAGGACTCGTTGAAAATGCTGGCAGTATTGGCTGAAAAAGGGTACAAAGTTGACAAAGAAAAGTTACAGTACTGTCAGGAACAGGTATTATGCATTGGTCAACTAATATCCCAACACGGAAGAAAGATTGCATCACAATACCACAAGCTATATCAAACACACGACTACCACAAACGGTGAGGGAGCTGCAGCAGTTCCTGGGATTGTGCAACTACTGTAGAGCATGGGTTTTTGACTACAGCTCATACATAGGACCCCTACTTGAAGCATTGAGAGAAGCACACAAAGGGGACAAAAGATTGGGGTGGACAAGGGAAATGAAGGAGGCATTTGACGAGTTGAAGCACGCCATATCCACTGCTCCGGTACTAGCCACCCCAGATTATGAACTGCAGTTCTTTATCTTTTCACATTGTGACTCAGCAGTAATGAAATCAGTATTGACTCAGAAAACCAGCATGGGACACAAGCCAATAGCGTTCTACAGCGGTCACGTGGACCCTGTTATGTTAGGTCACTTCCCTTGCAAACAGAGTCTCGCCGCAGCTGCATTTGCGTTAGAGAAATCATCATCGATTACAATGGGGTGCCCAACCACACTATTTGTGGAGCATGCACTATTTGCAATATTGAATAAGCCTAAGTCCACACTGACCACACAGAGGGCGTCATGTTATGAGATCATCTGGTCTATACCCGAACTGTCCATTGTCAGATGCAGTACAGTTAACCCAGCCAGATTTATAGCGGAAGTTATTGAGGAAGGTGATTATGCTCACGATTGCACACAGACTATCGAAATGTATTCATACACTAGAAAAGTTGAAGAGAATGCACTAAAGGGTGGAGAGATTTTATTTATTGATGGGTCATCAACAATAGACCAAAGTGATGGGATAAGGAGAACTGGGGCAGCAGTTGTAAAAATGTCAGAAGATTTGATGTATGTCCCAGTGAAATGTGTGCAGTTACCACAGCATTATTTGGCCCAAGCAGCAGAATTGGTTGCACTGATCTTGGCATTGAAGGAAAGCATTGACAAAAGAGTTACTATATATTCTGATAGCGCATATGTCACTTCAACTCTCCACTCGGGGTTGATAAAATGGCAGAGAAGGGGGTTTAGGAGAGCTGATGGCACCCCAGTGCAACATGCTCTCTTGTTAACAGAATTAATTGAAGTAATTAATGATCCCCAAGAGATAGCTTTGGTTAAATGTCCGGCACACACTAATGGAGACAATCATATCTCAAAAGGGAATTAAACAGCAGACGCACATGCCAAACATGCGGCGTACTTTGGTGAAATATGGAACCCCCCAGAGTCAGAGAGAGAGAGAGGGAGGGGGATGACCAACCCAATGTTAATGAAAGAAGGGTATACCCATCTCCCAGCCACACAGATAATGGAATTACAGGCAGCCGCACCAATGGCAGAAAAGGAACTTTGGGTAAAAAGAGGATGTACGATGTCCCCAACTGACGCACTATGGCGTCAAAATAACACCGGAAAGGTGGTCATGCCATTGGCACTGTTGAACACTGCCCTGGCCCAGCTCCATCACCCAGCCCATACAGGAAAGGAAGTAATTGCAGCACGAATTTGGGAAGACTGGTTCTGCCCCGAGTTAAATTCTCACGTAACAAATTTTATCAGCAATTGTCTCACATGCCAACAGTTTACGGCCGGTCACACGCTGCAAGTGATAAAAGGTACAATACCCCGGCCAGAGGGACCCTTCCTGCACATTCATATTGACTACGTTGATATGATCAATGTATGTCAAGGAAATAGGTATATGATTGTAGTGGTATGCCCGTTCTCCAGATGGATCGAGGCCAGACCCTGCTCACATGCAGATGCGTTCAGAGCAGATACATTTTTAGTGAGAGAGGTCTTCCCCAGATGGGGTGTGTGTGAAGTGTTGCGGTCAGATAACGGCCCACACTTTGCTAATGAAATGTTTCAACACATCACGTCCTTGCTGGGTGTTAAGCACAGATTTGCATGTGCATATCACCCGCAGGCCAACGGTCTATGTGAACGCCTGAATGGCCTATTGAAAGAAGAAATAGCAAAGATACAGCAAACAACCAAGAAGAGTTGGTTGTACTGTCTCCCGCTAGCTCTATTTGAGCTAAGGAATAGGCCAGGGTCTGATCACCACCTCACTCCTCATGAGGTGGTGACAGGACATCAAATGCGCCTTCCTCTAACGCCTACATCATGAGCATTCACAGACCATGAAAATACTGCAACTGTTCTGGGTGACGAAATGTATCAAATATGTCTTCTTTGATTACTAGTGTAGCGTTTGTATCTCAACAGCTTGAGCACACGCGGGGCGGGTCGAAGAGTTCTCAACAAGAAGACACCGACAAGGAACTGGAAAAGGAAGGACTAAGCAAAATTGCTAAAGGTGACCATGTGCTACTCCGCAACTTCAATAGAAAGTGGAACGGCCCTCGCTTTACTGGTCCTCATTTGGTAGAGGAAATAGCTACCAGAGCGGTGAAACTGCAGGATAAGCGTGCCTGGAATCACCTACACGACGTGAAGATCTACAAACTCTAGACCCACCCTAGCGTTAACGACAGGGCCATTGGAAGAGCAACGACAGCAACGGAATTGGCTACGGAGAAGGAAATGTCGGCTACAGCTAATGACAGTGGTGTCACCACACGTGATCACACCCCAGATTCCTCAGAGGCAACTACTGAAATAGACACTGGACACTTGCCCACAGCCCATCCCATGGTGACGAGATCGAAAAGTAAACAAACTTCCGCCAATTGAGCCCCAAACCCCCTCCCCTCTAAGGTCACCCCCAATTGAAGGACATTGTTTTGTGCACACACACATGTAAAACACTTGTATGTGTTCTCCTTTTTTTTCTCTCGCACACGCAGGTACCGTGCATAATTGTATGGTTGAGAAAATAAGTAACTAACAGTGTACTGTGCCCAGGAGTAGATGCTGCCCACGTATGATAGCACGCCAGAAGCGCTATCACACCAATTTGTATATCACATAAAAAGACCGAAGTACCTGAAAAGAAGGAGGGTACGTGTATATTACACTGCATTTATTTTGGCCATAGAACAATCATTTCCCCATCTTCACCAGCACTTACCCGTGCTAAGGGATAGATCACTAAGGTTAGCGTGGGAACAGCTCTTCGCCTGGGCAATGAACGATTACTTGATAGGGAGAGCTTAATAACAACGACTAACAATAATAACAAGCGTGTTAAGAATTTTCAGGCGGGCAACTTTAACATCGCAAGAATAAGCTGTCGGACTGCAGCAAGGTAAGAGCAAATGCCGGTGAGCCTAGCTTTTGTAATAAAAATGATAGGAGTACTGGTCATCACTGGTCTATTGGCTGCCTCTGTATGGCAGAAAAGTTATGCTATCACTATTATGGCTGCACCCAAACTTAACATACCCCCTCCCACGGCTGCAACAGGTGTGACTAGCAACCCTCTGCATCAGGGAAATAGAGTTAAACTCAGGACATATTCAGACAACAAGGGTATTGATAATTACGTAACGGATTCAGCACACGTCTCAAACAACATTTGGTACCAGCACATGACCCAAATAGGTAAGCAGACAACGGAAGATAGCTGTTATGTTTGCTCATTGATCCCATACGCCATGAGTGCTTCTCGAACATTTGTCGCTACAGAAATACAAGAAAAACGGCACGATGTATAATATATCTGGCACTATTCCAAACGAGAGGGCGATTTCAAGGAACAGTGATGAGAATGGAATGGAAAACAAGAGACACATACCCATACGAAAACAATTTCCTCAAGTCGTATTTGAGTTACCATAAGAGCAGTTTGGGTTCAGATACATGACAAGTGGCCCTGAAAAGGGAGAAACAAAGAAAGTAACCCTACAATACCTAACATGTGATTGGTACGCCACTGAAGTTCCTGGTATACAAGGATGTTGGGAAAGGCCACTGGTAACAATAACAGGGAAGGTATACATGAACAATGAATGGGAAATAGGAATGGTCGGTAGCAACATGGTAACAAGAGAAAATATTACCACCATAAAGGAACACAATGACAGATGTTGGATGACATGGGGCAAGTACGTACCCATGCTGGCATGGATGGAGAAGGATGAAGACCGAATAAGCATACTACCACTGACCACGCCCAAGATATGCTACCAACACAGAGGAGATGTGGAGGTAGGATACAACACCAACTGTGGAAGCGTGTTAGAATTACCAGAGGGGGGTGCTGGCACGGCAGTGATAATGGATCACTATCGGGCCTGCGGAAATAAGGCATATCACACCCTGCCCCCGTTGTGGAATGGTATATGCACAATGGTACACATCAATGTACCATCGCTAGTGGTGCCCCAAAAAAACATGTCAATATGGCCATCTTCCCCAAAATGGATGAAGGGAACAAGAGGAAGAAGATATCTGTACAATCACAGGAGACAGAGAACAACAAAAACAACAATAATGTCCTAAAAAGGAAAAAGAGACAAGGAGAACACCTGACAGGAAACTACCTCTGGGGAAGGTTGGAAACAGCACTCACTTCTATCCCACCAGAACACAGGTTATTTAGCAGGGCTGCTATGTTCTTCTCGTCAATAATACACCCTGGACTACAAGCTTATGCAAACGCTAAATGGCTCCAGATAACACGATGGGAACTAATGATGACGATTAATTCAACACTAAACGGATTCAATGCAATAAAAGAGGAACTGCGAGCGGTGAGAATGGTAGCACTACAGAACAGATATGTGTTGGATCTCCTCACAGCGATGGAGGGAGGAGTTTGCGCAAAGATAGGACAATCATTTTGCACATTTATTCCTGCTAACGATGCCGATAATGGTACACTTACCGAAGCAGTATCACAACTGGCCCAGATGCACTCCAAGATGATGGAAGAAAGTAAAGGAGTGAAGAAGGATGATAGCTGGTTTTGTGACAGTTTAAGTGTCTGGTCTCCCTTTTCTCCCCCTTCTGTCGAACTCTCCTCACCTGAACCGCTGGAATCGCTGTCGGGGTCCTGCAGACGCCGTCTGAATAGATAATCCTTCTCCTTTTTCCGATGAGCTTGCTTGTCACGGAGGGAGGCCACCGTGACCGCTGGAGAGAACAGCTGTCCGAGGGCCTCCCTTCCGGAACCAAGCCGAAATAGGGGAAAAAACCCTGAATGGGGAAAAAACCCTTGGACTCCTCTGGTCTGTAGCCCGGCAGACGTAGTTCCAGCCAAAAAGTAGAACAGTAGACTGGATCCGTAAGAGTAACTGAAGGTAACACAGCACCAAGGCCTGCAAGGGGGTTCAGGACCGTAGGAGAGGAGAGAGATAAATAGAGAAAAGAAAAGCGCAGGGAAAAGGGGCGGCGCCTATCCGCGGGGATGGGGCCGCCAGAATAGAGAAAACAGAAACCGCCGAGGCACGGCGGCAGCAGAGAAACTGGAGGGAAGGGAAGTAAGAAGAACACTCGCTGTAGGGCGCGAGTGGCTAGAGCCTGGACAGAGCGAGGCAGGAGCGAAAAAACCCGGAAGAGCGAGAGCTTCCAAAGGAAAGTTGCAACGCAGGGACCGCTGGGCCGGGAGAGTAGATATACTCCCAGCGGCCCCGCGCTACAAGGAGGAAAAAGTAACGGACACAAAGGAGGGACTAGTACCTCCCGTACCTCTGTCCCAAAACCCAGCGCGGAAGAAACCGCCAGTCGGAACGCCTGCGGGTGACAGTATGCCCCCTTCCAGTCCGCACCACCCCAGATTTCCCCGGATGCAGGCGGTGGAACCTGGCAAGCAAGCGAGGAGCATGCACCTGAGAAGCAGGTTCCCAAGAGTCCTCCGACTCCGGGTAACCCTTCCAGGACAAAAGGTATTCCAACCTTCCTCGGTAGAACCTAGAGTCTCTAATGTTGGAGACCTCAAATTCTGCTTGATTGGGTGTCTGTGAGGGAATGTGTCTGAGCACTGGTCTGTGATGAGAATCAGGATAGAAAGGTTTTAAGAGAGACGAATGAAATACAGGGTGAATGCGATTTAGAGAAGGAGGCAGTCGAAGACGGTAAGCCACAGGATTGATCCTGAGAAGAATGGGAAAGGGACCCAGAAAGCGAGGGGAGAGTTTAGAGGGCCTTGTCCATCTGGGTAAAAACCGAGTGGACAACCACACCTTGTCGCTTGGCTTCCAGTCTGGACATTCTTTGCGGTGTTTATCTGCTCCGATCTTTGATCGTCTCCTGCTGTTCTCTAGGCTCCGCAATGCCGTGGCATGGGCATCTTTGATCTGACCCAATACTTCTTCGGCCGCTGGGGAGTTGGTGAAATTTGGAACCTCAGGAAGAATGGACTTAGGGTGGACCCCATAAGTACAAAAGAATGGCGAGAGACCAATGGCAGTGTGCCTGGAATTGTTATATGAGAATTCTGCAGTAGGCAGTAGAGAAACCCAATTGTCTTGATGCTGAGTGACGTAACATCTCAGATATAGTTCGAGAGTAGCGTTCAGACATTCCGTCATACCGTTGGATTGGGGATGGAATCCCGAAGAGAGTGCTCTCTCGATCCCCAACCGGGTACACAGGGCTGTCCAGAATGTCGAGGTGTACTGACTACCCCGATCAGAGATGATCTTGTCAGGTAAACCATGAAGTCTGAAAATATCTCGTACAAACACCTCGGTCATCCTGGTGGCTGTAGGAACACCAGAAAGAGGAGAGAAGTGTGCCATCCTGGAGAACACATCCACTGTGACCATGATGCAGGTACAGGATTCGGATACCGGTAGGTCCACAATGAAATCCGTAGAAACCAACCCCCAGGGGCGAGTAGGCATCTCAACTTGGTTGAGTAATCCCAATGGTTTCCCTGTAGGATATTTAGACCGAGCACAAGTAGGACAGGTCTTCACAAAGTTCAGGGTATCTCTTCTCACAGTGGGCCAGGAAAAATTCCTCGAGATGAGCTCCAGGGTGTTGATTACCCCACGGTGACCTGCAAGGCGAGAAGTGTGACACCAATCCAGTATCTTCTTTCGCAGCATTCCTTCCGGAACATATAGCCGTTTCTTGAAGAATAGCCAGCTGTCTTTCTCCTGGTAATGAGAGTCGGAGTGTAGCGGTAATTGGGGAAGTTCCTGAACCACAGCGGCTTTAACCTCTTGTAGAAAAGAGCTAACGAGGGCCAATATCGGTTTGCGAGGAAACATAGGTTCAGTGGATAACAAAGCCCTTTCCTTGCTGGAGTCCTTGCGGGATAGGGCATCTGCTAGACAGTTTAGTGACCCAGGAATGTAAGAAATCTGGTAATCATACTGCGAAAAAAGATATGCCCAACGTGCTTGCCTGGAATTAGAACACTCCATTTCCTGGAGGGCTTTCAGGTTCTTGTGGTCTGTCCTGATAAGGAAGGGATGTCGGGCCCCCATGAGCAAATGGCGCCATTCATCGCAAGCCAATTTCATTGCCAACAGCTCCTTCTCTAGGACAGAATAATTCAATTGACTGGGTGAGAGTGTCTTAGATAAGTAAGCTACCGGATGTTCCACTCCACCGACAGCCTGAAGTAGTACCGCTCCGATGGCAATTGCAGAGGCATCGGTCTCCAGGATGAAGGGCTGAGTTTGGTCCGGGTGTCGGAGTATCGGAGCTGAGCAGAAGAGATGTTTGAGCAACTTGAAACTGTTCTCAGTATCGGTTGACCAGCGGAACGGCAAGGCCTCCTTCTTGAGAAGGCGAGTGATGGGGTACACCACTTCCGAGAAGTTGGGGATGAACCTTCGGTAATAGTTTGAGAGTCCCAGGAACCTCTGCACCTCTCGGACAGAAGTGGGCGCGGGCCATTCAAGAATAGCCTGCACCTTTCTTTGATCCATGTCTATTCCCTCTTCTGATAACTTGTAACCCAGATACTGCACAGAAGTTACCGCAAATTTGCACTTCTCGGCTTTAACCAATAGCTCGTTTTTCTGTAGACGTTCAAGAACTTGAGTGACATGAACGATGTGTTCCTGTAAGTTTGAGGAGTAGACCAAGATATCATCCAAATAGACGATGACAGAAGTGGAAAGCATGTCGGAAAACATTCTGTCCATAAATCTTTGGAACACTGCAGGAGCGTTAACCAGTCCAAATGGCATCACCTTATACTCGTACAGGCCGAATGGAGTGCGGAATGCCGTCTTCCATTCGTCACCCTTGGAGATTCTGAGCAGATGGTATGCGTTTCTGAGGTCGAGTTTGGTAAAAATTCTGGCTCCTTGTACAGCCTCGATGATATCGGAGACCAATGGCATGGGATAGCGATCTCGGATAGTTACCTTATTTAGGCCTCTGTAGTCTATACAGGGTCTAAGTTCAGTGGAATCCCTTTTCTTGATGAAAAATAAAGGAGCCCCCGCAGGGGATTTCGAAGGCTGAATCAGCCCATTCGCCATATTTGTGTCCAAATAGTTACGTAACACAAGCTTCTCCGTAAGTGTTAGAGAGAACATTCTGCCGAAGGGAACTAGTGCATTGGGTTCCAGATCTATGGTACAGTCCTCGGCCCGGTGGGGTGGTAGTTTGGAGTGAAGGCTTTCTTGGAATACTTCGGAGTATTTCAAACAAAAACTGGGTAGTGCAAAAACCCCCACACAGTTGGAGGTGTGAGCCGTAATAGATTGAGGGGCCTTCTGACTCTTCGGTGGAAGACAGAGTTCGGTGCAGTATGTAGAACAGAAACTCAGCTGGTTATTAGTCCAATTGATTTGAGGATTGTGTCTGCGAAGCCATGTGATCCCCAAAATAATTGGAAAATGTGCAGCCCGAATGATGTCGAACCTTATCACTTCCGAGTGCTGAAAAACTGTTAAGGGTAGCTCTTCAGTGGTATGGGTGATGAGTCCGGATGATAGTGGAGAGCCGTCAACTCCTTCTATCTTCTGACCTTCCTTCCGGGGTATCCTGCGTAGACCGACCTTATCGGCCCATAGGGTATCAACGAAGTTTCCTGCTGCTCCGCAGTCCAATAACGCGAGAGTCTCCACCTTCTCGCCTTCTATCATGATGATAGCTGAAACTACCATGAGTCTGGAGTCTTCATTTGAGTTGGAAGAAGAAACAGTTAGAGAAACATAGGGACGAGTAGACAGAACTGGAAACCCCCGGACACTAGTCCCTATTGATGCCGAGGGTGCTCGTTTCCCTGCCTTTTGTTAGGCAGTTCTGTGCAGTCCTTTAGAAGGTGTTGATCCGACCCACAGTAAGCGCAAAGTCCTTTTTTTCTTCTTCGCCGTCTTTCGGCAGTAGTCAGAGGTGCTCTTGTAAAGCCAATCTGCATCGGTTCCTCTGAAGCGGCAGCGGGAGAGCGACTGGGGGGAGAGAATGTCCGAGAATCCGTAAAGAATCCTGAGTCTCGTTGTTTGCGTCTTTCCATCTTCCTTTCCTGTAGGCGATACTCGATATGTAGTGCGGCAGTTAGCAGGTCCGAGAAAGTAGGTGAGCGAGTAGATCTGGCTAACTCATCCTTAATCTCCTCTTTTAGACCCCTCCTGAAAATGGCATACTGTGCTGGTTCTGGCCAGCCTGCGCCAGAGGCTACTGTTTTGAAAGCAGAAATATACGACAGGACGTCCAAAGAACCTTGCTTTATATCCAACAACTCTTCAGAAGCGGTAAATGACAACTCTGGGCGTTCGAAAGTCTGTCTCAGAGAACTTTGGAATGCAGCGTAATCTTGGAGAATGGCATTGTTGCTTGTGACTAGGGGAGTGGCCCAGGTCAGAGCGTTGCCTGTCATGTTTGAGATTAGGAAGCTGACCTTCGTTTGGTCTGTAGAGAAAGTGCGAGGTCGGAAAGTAAAGTAGACGGTACACGCCTCTAAGAATTCCTTCACCTTCTTGGGGGCACCATCAAATTTTCCCGAGGATAGTGTTGTAGGCGGTAATTCTGGAGGAGGAGGTTCCCGGGCGGATACCATTTGTCTAAGGAGGGCGTTCTCAGCTTTGACTCCCTGAAGTTCCTGAGACATAGCTTGAATTGCCTTCCAAAGTTCTTGCACTTGCCCTTCGGCTGACATGATGTCTTTCTTTGGCGTTGCAAACTGTGACAGTTTAAGTGTCTGGTCTCCCTTTTCTCCCCCTTCTGTCGAACTCTCCTCACCTGAACCACCGGAATCGCTGTCGGGGTCCTGCAGACGCCGTCTGAATAGATAATCCTTCTCCTTTTTCCGATGAGCTTGCTTGTCACGGAGGGAGGCCACCGTGACCGCTGGAGAGAACAGCTGTCCGAGGGCCTCCCTTCCGGAACCGAGCCGAAATAGGGGAAAAAACCCCGAATGGGGAAAAAACCCTTGGACTCCTCATGGTCTGTAGCCCGGAAGACGTAGTTCCAGCCGAAAAGTAGAACAGTAGACTGGATCCGTAAGAGTAACTGAAGGTAACACAGCACCAAGGCCTGCAAGGGGGTTCAGGACCGTAGGAGAGGAGAGAGATAAATAGAGAAAAGAAAAGCGCAGGGAAAAGGGGCGGCGCCTATCCGCGGGGATGGGGCTGCCAGAATAGAGAAAACAGAAACCGCCGAGGCACGGCGGCAGCAGAGAAACTGGAGGGAAGGGAAGTAAGAAGAACACTCGCTGTAGGGCGCGAGTGGCTAGAGCCTGGACAGAGCGAGGCAGGAGCGAAAAAACCCGGAAGAGCGAGAGCTTCCAAAGGAAAGTTGCAACGCAGGGACCGCTGGGCCGGGAGAGTAGATATACTCCCAGCGGCCCCGCGCTACAAGGAGGAAAAAGTAACGGACACAAAGGAGGGACTAGTACCTCCCGTACCTCTGTCCCAAAACCCAGCGCGGAAGAAACCGCCAGTCGGAACGCCTGCGGGTGACAGGTTTTCATTGTTCTGGTCATGGATGCCATCATGGCTGTCGGATGGGCTGAAGATAATAGTTGGATGCATAATACTGGCTGCAGCCGTATTGATTGTAATAAGGTTTTGGAAGGCCAGGAAGGCACGCACTACAGACGAAATGATCGGAATGGTCGGCAGAGAGAAACTGCGCAAACAGATCATCGCCAATCACTTAGACCCACCATCGGTAAAGATGGAGAACCCAAGAAACCCGAGGGGCTATATCGGAAGATGGGTATACTGCAAACCGGGAGGGAGCTGTGTATACATGTACTAGTCATTTGAAGACCATGTCAACCACTATGGACACCTGGGAGGAGTGACTAAAATTTGGAGAGTAAGAGGAGATAAAGAAAAAGATATGTTTGTGGTCGACAAGTCGACCAGAGGGGGGACTGAAGTGGGAGAATGGCAGAAAAGGCTCCCCCCAATCTCCTCGCGACCATGGCCCAGAAGATCACCGCCAAGACACCCGCCACGAGATGAATTTGTCTATCTACCAGACGACCAAATACCCTGGTTCAAGAACATACGGATATGCCCACCAGCCTGCCCACCAGCCTGCCCTACTAAATCCGACACCTGTGGCATGGATGAACTCGACTAAGACCTCAACAAACAAGCACCCACATCGTTAGAGATGCCATGATGACCCAGCCAACTGCCAAGAACATACGTGCCACCATGCATGCTGGACACTCACACACCAACCCACAAGAAGAATATAATCAGTGCTATGACGTAGGTGACGGATACACCCACTGACGTGCATCTTTATAATTTTTCACATAGGTTTTCCGAAATGCAGAAACGCAAGACACACAAGGCACTCGCTTACACGCTTGCTGACGCTTCTCCCGACCCTTGCATCGTGATGAAAATATAACGAAGACATGATAGTACCTATGAAGCCATGTCGCACCGCAACACAGGTGCCGTGCATTACACAAGTAGGCCGCAAGCAAGAGCCGCCATGAACACTGAACGAGCAAGAGTATAAGTGCTGACCATGCAGAACGAGCCCAGCGCGAGCTGACAGCCAAGGGAGCGATGTTGCAACTCGTATGCTACCGGCCGACGCCAAGGTCACACCTGTAAGCATAGCCAAGCACGCAGAAACAAATACAACTTTAAATGTGCAGAATTCTGCCTCAGCCACGGTCTCTCCTCACGTGACCAAGCCAACCTGACAAGGTGCCAGACCCACGAAGGAGAAGTCGCCTGTGTCCCACACCTGGGACACAGGCTGCAACAATTAAATGACCCAATGGACACCTACAGCGATGGGAATGGTCTGCTCTCAGGCCTATGAGCAAATCCACGCATTGTCTGCACGAACACATAGTTACATATTGTTGCTAGTGACAGGTACACCGTGAGCTGGGAACAACGATGGTCCCAGGCTGGGGGGCTTACGAGTAGACCAATCAGAACATGGGGGCACTCATCACTGACGCCACTAACATTAGCCAATCATTAGGGGCCTTCGTGTAACAATTTTCAAGTATCTAATAGAAGGGACAACCCAAGTATACCACCTGGCTGACCCTCAACCACTAATAATGTTCTCTATATGTATGCTATACTAACCCTACCACTCGAGGAACCAATCCAGAGTGGCGATAGGTTTTTCGCTAACTTTCCCAGGTGACGCAAGTAGCGCGTTATACTGAGGTAAAAAGGGCCTGCGAGCCCCACGAACTTTGAGAGTCTGGACGGACGCGTATGATCCTAGACCCATCCCTGCCGTTGTTCAATAAACAGCAGAACCACCTTGCTTCTTGCGTGTGTCTCATACTCATTTTTGGGGAACACGGGTGGAGTTGGGGCCTCCAAGCCCGGAGGTCTGTGGACGGCCCAGCCGACCCCTGGAGAAACAACCCGACATCTTCATTTAACAATTCTCTTAGGGGCACATTGGGATCAATGCATAACACCACACAGTGCGCCATTGGCACCCGTGGGGGTCAGTACCCAGCACTATAATCCTTTTTGTGGACACTAATAGACCTTCCAGATCTAATGATAGGATTGTACCAGCAACCAGCTTGGGGAGTATCACAGGTCGAAAAATGAAGTCAGTGGGTACTCTCCATTCCTTTCTGGTGATCTGGGGGACAGCTTGTGCGAGGACTTTGATGCCGTAAACAAACATGTCAGGGTTGAAAGGGTACCTCTCACTGCCACTTCACTTGCCATGGCATGTATCACTAGCATTGCTCTTAGGGAACACATGCCAGGTGTGGCACATACAATACCACTGTCTGTAAATGAAAACATCATGTTCAATTTGCTAAGCAGATCCGTACTGATCAAGATGACAGGAGAGCTTTCAGAGTATGCGAGGGGGGCTCATACAACATTCCCTCCCACCCTGACATCTAAGTCTGTTGTGTAAGGAACTGCTAACACAGCTCCAGAGAATCCCTGAATGTCAAGAGTCTTTCCTGTTAGTGGGTTGTCACATTCGCTGATGCATGACTTCTCCTCTCCTGAGTCCACCATAAAGATGAATTGTTTGTTCTCTATCTCGGCCCTCACTAATGGTTACTCTTCTGGATTCAGGGTTATTGACAGGACTGGACACGCAAGTTCTCTCTGTGGGCTGTCCTAGTCAGGGTAAGCGCCTGTTTCTTGTAATGAGAAAGGGTTTCCTCCCATTACTGTGGCACCTTGGAAGGGGGCCGCCACGCTGTTGGGTGCAGTTCTGAAAGCATGTCTGCTCTCTGCTGGCTGCTGGTTAGGGTGGGCTGGTATGGCTGAACTGCTTGCTGTTGGTGTGATGGGTGATAGGGGCTTGGGATTTGTGGGGGTAGCTGTGTGTAAGCCTGATGGATCCCGTAGGGTATCGAGGTCATCCTGGTAAATGGGCCTGAGGGGCTACCAGGGTGGGGACAATCTTAATTTTTCTGGTTGTGGTTGTAATTCCCCTTTGCCTGCTGCGTCACTCTCTCGAGAAGTGACCCCCACTTCCCACAGGTCCAGCACTGTCCAGTTCCCCACCTCTTGGTGCTGGACCTCCTTGTTCCTCGTTGCTGTCACTGGGGTTCTGAGAATTGCTGGTTTCCTCCCCACTGCCCTTGTCCTCCTTCAGCCCATGCCACTGCTATTCTGGCCTCTGCCATGTTAGAGGCGAACCCTTCTTCCACCTTCTGATCTGAGGATGGCCCTGTCGATACTGCAGCCACTTTAACAAGTTTATTTTGAACTAGTTTCGTTTCCTCTGCTTGTCATCTCTGAATAGTTTATTTTTCTGCTCCTTGATCCTTCTACAGTGGTGAACTTTAATTCTACCCCTGCTACCTTTTCAGACGCTTTCTGCAATTCTTTGGAGATCCCTCTTTTTTACTATAAAATAAAATAGTGATGTTGATTGGTGCCAGGCTCTGCCCGTTTCTGCTCTCCACATGTCCTGAACCCTAAGAGTGTACTGCACAGTGTCTTCCTCATCCCCCATTGTACACTGCATTACTGATTGTAAATCTGGGATGTCTGGGAATTTACATCATGGCGCATCGCATAATCATGCTCTAATCTTGTTAAACGATGCGCCATCGTGGGCATTATTACTCAATGTTACCCCTAGGTACCCTTCTTTAATCCACACTGTCTCTGCTTGATCCCCAAAAGCAGCTACCAACAAATTCCTGAAATCCCCATTGCTAAGAATAACCATGCTGTATTCTTTTCAAATGCACAGATCCATTTCTCAGCTCTTAAGGAGCTTGTTCATCTGTGCCCAGGGTACATAGTGTGGTTGGCCTGTGCTTTTGTGTATAAGGGGATTTGCATTTTCAGTCTTCCTTTCCCACCCTTAGTTGCACTTCCCCTTTTCTGTGCTAGTGCTATCCTGCCAAACCTCTCTCGTAACCTTCCGTCCCACAGACTCCCTAATCTCGGTGTGGCCTGGGGTGCCTGTTTGGCCCCTCCTTCTCCTTCTTCTTCTGTGTCATCAAAATCACTCCAATATTCCTCATCTCCTCTTCGGGACTCTACCTTTTCATAACCCAAGTTGTATGTTTCCCCGTCCCATTCTATATGTTCGGTTCTTATGGGTGAACTGTCTTTTCTGAATAGGAAGTCACCTGACTTCCACTCATCCCAAGGTGGCTGTGGGGGTGCCCCTGCTGGCAACATCAGAGTTTCTCCCACCCTAGTTGCTTGACATACTGCTCATAGCCTGGCCAACTGTGTGTGTGTTGTCACCAGCACTACCTCTAAGTCTCTCGCGCTCACCCTGGAGTGTGGCAGTAACCTCTGGTGGTGGGGCATATGGTGTGGGTGAGCTGTACCTGGTGTGACCACCATAGTGCCCACTGTCACATATGTTGGGTTGGTATACCCTCCTGCTGGGCAAGTGTCTAGTGGATATATCCCCTTTTTACTCTCCCCATTCTACTCGCCCTCCCCTGCTGGCATGGCATGTTACTGTCATGCGTCCCACCTCCTCGCTTCGGGTCCTCTGTTGCCTCAAACATTTTCCAGAGGTTTAATACTTCCCAGTCGTGAGGGCCCCTTTCCAAAATATGATTTGTGTCGCTCTAGTGTTTTGAACATCTTTGGAGACATTCAGTCCCTCGAGGACTTGTCCTTGAGTGATTTTGACCAGATTGAATTTATTTGCGAAAATAATCTATCAATTGTAAGATTATGGATCAAATCGGGATTGGTCCGGAACGCTCTATGGAATTCAAAAATGGACTTATTCAATCTGGGCTTTTTGCTCGCATTAGACCGTGCCCGTCCATCGACACAAGAAAATACAGTTCGAAATGAGATACCAGTACAGGCTCCGACCGCAGAATGCTCTTGCACCTTTTGCACAGAGGTTAACTGTCCACAGACCAGATTGACATAAAAAAATATGTTATATACAATCAATAGTTGAGAAGAGGGAAACCATCTCTCTTGCTAGTTGGAATACTAGAGGGCACTCACATCTTCAGTGGTCTGCGAATGCTCCAATTAAACAGTTATGATATCATAGCCTTGCAAGAGACGTGGCTGGTATCTGCCCCCACATGGGATGATCATATTATTTGTTCTCTTCCGGCAGTGTCTTCCAATAAAGGTAGACCAACTGCGGGCCTATTGGTGGCCGTTAAATCTAGCAAAAATTTCCAAATTGGGGAATGGTTGTCGCCGAATAGATTCATTCAGGTGGTCAAAATCATGGACCGCAAGTTTTTGCTCTCATAAATCTTTATCGTAATCCCGCAGGCATCACCGATGATGCTTTTTATCTTGCCCTATCATCAGTTTTTGAAATTATTGCTCTACAGTCGATTTCTGATTTAATAGTGGTGGGAGACCTAAACTTTGCATGTTTGCCTGCCCCTAATAAGGGGTTATGCAATGCAAGTCTGAGATGGAGCACCTTTATCAAAGATCTCAATCTGAAGGCGATGAATGGTTCAATTATGGGCGACATCCCGCCGCAAAATACGTGGGAAAGAGGAAACTCTAGTTCCATCATAGACTACATTTATGCAAGTGAAAGCATACATGCTAACACCATTAAGTTCGAAATCATAAGGCAAACACATAGTGATCATCACATATTGTCCCTGCAATGGTTGACCCCCTGTCAAACTGTCTCCCCTACTAAACATTGGTGTAAACAATCGCTGATACTTAACAATGGTAAGAATCGCTTTCATTGGTCCCCAGTGTTGTTGCAATCATTAAACGCAGCTATTTTACGACACCAAAGCACAAATTCTCTATCATCTTATGTTGAGGTACTTGACACATTTAGAAATGGTGAATTTTTACACATTAGACACTCTCGCTCCCACACTCACGGCTTTGATTTAACTTTACACCATCGTAAAGCTCAATTAAGAAAATAGATACATTATTCCCGAATCCTGCCACTAAAAGAACAGTTCCAAGTAATCAAAACAGCGAAATGTTCATATTGCAACTGGACGTGTGCTAGAAAAGCGCGTTTATTTCAAGTTGACAGTGAGAATTTCCTGTCTGCTTGCTCTTCGAAAAAACTCAGCTCAAGTATGGCAATTATTGAACAAGTGCAATACCTCTTCCCAACTGGAATCCCAAATAAATGGTGTTGCAGAATCGCAATGGATAGAACATTTTACCCACCTATATGCTGACCATAAGATGTCAAAATATGAATATATACAGAGATCTTCTACTATTTGGTCCCTGGAATGCTGGTTGGAATCTGTGAGGGATTTCATTAATAAATCATCCTCCTCACGAGCGGCTGGGCCGGATGGTCTTACGAATTATATGCTTAAACAGAACACAGAATAATGGGCTACTATCTTGTTTAATTCCTTTCGTCACATCTTATCCACTAAAATAATTCCAAAATCTTGGAGTACTTCTCTTATAGTTCCCATCTACAAGAAAGGTGACCGTAAAGACCCAAAATGCTATCGCCCCATTGCCCTCCTAGATGCGCCAGGAAAAATATTTTCGCGGCTGGTGCTGAAGGAATTTAACCAATGGACTACCCAAACAAATCAGCGCGATCCGGCGCAGACAGGCTTCGTGGCAGGTCTGGGCACGTCGGTAAATTTAATAACTCTTCATGCCATTAAACATCAGGCACAGTCTGTTAAACAGCCCATGTATTTTGCGTTTGTTGACCTACACTCGGCATTTGATTCAGTTTCTAGACCTCAACTGATGGATAAATTGTTAGAGGCTGGGTGTCCGTCAACTTTAAGTGACATCATTTTCGCATTACACTCGAACACCTCCATCCGGGTCAGATTGAATTTTGAGGGGCTTCTATCATCGGACGTCCTTACCTACCAGGGGCTGAAGCAGGGGTGCATTCTCGCCTCAGCGTTGTTCAATTTTTTCATTAATGATGTTAGAAGAGCACTTGAAGAAGTACATGCAGATGCACCAAAATTGAATAACATCGAGGTGAAAGCGTTATGGTACGCAGATGATTTGGTACTAATATCTAAAACTCCCATTGGCCTGCAAAATCTTTTAACAGCATTATGTCAATATTTTCGAGTGAATGAGTTGGTAGTAAATGACAAGAAAACCCAAATCGTAGTCTACACTCCGAAAGGCAAGCGCAGTCATCGTATGACCTGGAAGATAGAGCACATACATTTAGAGGTGGTTCCCAATTATACATACTTGGGTATCCTGTTTGACGGATCGTCGAACGCTCATTCTCAGTTAATGATAATTGAAGTTAAAATTCTTGCAGAAATCCGCCAGACTCGTCTAATCATGCATACATTTGGGAAATTCTCCATTAAACCTGCTCTGATCTTCTGGATTCAGAATGTCATCCCTACCATCTTATATGGTCTAGAGACATATAGTACAAGTGACCCAGCATTCCTACATGCTTTGGAAGCAAAATATTGGCGTGCTATTCTAAATCTGCCACAATGCATTCCAGGCCCGATCATTCGATATGAAGTAGGTTTGACCTCACTTTTGGCAATGTATAACTGGCGCTTATGCAGTTTGTTTAGAAAATGTCTATTATCTGCTCTTGATAAATCAACTTTAGCCACAGTTGCCAGCTATCTGATGTCTTCCTCTCATCTGTTTCTGAAAACATGGTCTAAAAACATTATTACCATACTATTAAATGCAGACATCTCCATTGAAACTCTTGTCACCGATCCTGATAGAGCTAAGAAAAAACTATACATGATGGATTGGATTGACACTAGAGATCTGTGTTTGAAGTATAAAGACTTTGATCCAGCTGTTTTCTCAGCAAAGTGTTATAGAGACATGGCCTTCTATTTATGCAAATCTCCTTCTCCTGCTGTTAGAAATGCTTTGTTACGCATGCGTTTTAATTTATGTCCTACCTGTGAAATTCAAGCCCATAGAAAAGAAATCCCGCGGGAATCACCAGGATGTCGTTTTTGCAACAACGCAACAACTATTGAAACTTTGGAGCATGTTATTGTGGACTGCCCTGAACTTATGAACTTAAGACAAAGTCACTTTAGTAAACATTTGCCTTATTTTAGCCAGATGAGACATGAGCATAGATGGCTTGCTATTTCCACTACCACCTGCATGAGTATAAGGCTGGCTACAATTCACTTTCTGCGAGCCTTAAATCTACTAAAATAGCCCGATTTTTAACAATAGCTGCTATATGGAACAATGATTGTCATACCTGGTCATTGCGTATCAATCGTTTAAGAATGCCAAACCCAAATGTAATTATTAGCCTTGGAAGTGATGGTGTGACATTTGGGATGATTTGTGGGGTTTTATGATTGTATGCTTTATAATTCACCATGTTTTATATGTAAACCTTTTTGATAAATTCATGTTTTAAATTGAAAAAAGTTGATTAAATTCAACTAAATTCATTAAATAAAAAAAATAAAAAAAATACTTCCCATCTATTTTGTAGCAGTCTCCCTTTATACTTTGCTGTCAGAAAGGTGGACATGTTTTCTAGTGGATATTTGTCAAATGACCCAAGCTCAGGCCAGGAATGGGGCATTCCTCCTCCTCTGGTCTTGGTCACCCATTAATTATGGTACTTTTGAATGTTCTCACAATACAAGGGCAAGGCCTTACATATATGGTCTAAGGGTGTGCCTGTCCCCATGGTCGTGTCGGGCGGGTATCTTTTAGTGGGGCTATGCCTATGCTACTACGCCACAGTCAAAACAGAAATGTGTCTAGAACACTTAAAGCAGACACAGTTCAGTCTTGTCTTTAGTGCATGTCAATGCTGTCATTCAATTCACAGAAAAATCATCAGTTCACTTTTACCCCCTCACGCTGTTCCCCACTAGAGCTCCTTCACACACTTCTTACGCACTCGCCTGATGCACTCACACAAGCATACCATACACGCCCCTCCTGGGCCTCCTCCTTACACTTTAAAATCCACCAACAAAACAAAATAAAAAAAAAACTTAAACAATAACCACTACTTTTCCTGAACTCTTTAATTATAGGGAGCTCCAATATTTCTCCTTATATTTCTCCCGCACTGGTCGAGACAGTACATATGGCGACACCTTCCCCCCTCACTCGCGTGGGCTCCCGTATTTCTTTTTTCCTTATCCTTAATATCCTTAGAAAGTAAATACAAAATGGAGAGAAAATCTTAACACAATCAACAAACTAAGCACACTCTCAATTTCGGCCACTGCTCCATAAACCCAACCCTACTTTGTTATCCCCTGCAGGCTATACTCACGCATCCACGTTCTCCTGAAAGCCTTCGTTCACGGGAGATCCATAACAGGCCTGCACCTCTCCTTCTGGCCGCACCCTGCTCTAACAAGCAGGTGGGATTCTACAAAGACGGCACCCACAAGCTCACTCAGCGTATAGATTTCTTGGGACTTGTCGCCGTAGGTTTGCATGACCCTTTTGGAGAGGCCGCCTGGATACCTCTGCAGGTATAGGGGCATTGGAATCACATTACAAGGGTCACCAAAATGAAGGCAAGTCCCTTGTAACGCACACTACAGAGTGAATACAACCCTCTAGGGAAATAAGCCAGGAGATATCTTGCAAGGATAACATGATTTTAATTGTTCAGAATACAAAATATCAGAATAGGACTCTACTGCTAGAGAATATTCTGGTTAATCTTGGTGGAAGCAGAAGCTTAAAAAGCAGTGTGATGTCATCACATACAGTACAAATAAGTGTCACTGATTGGCGCTACAATGTACATGGGCCTGCTCTATAGGGTATGCCAGGCTACAATTGGTTAGTTTCTCCACCGTCTATCAGGCTCCAAGTGCGTCAACTGGGTTCATCTCATCTGCAGGTGAAGGTTGAGTTGCTCACAAGATACAGTGTCTAGGCTAAACTAACATCCTATGCTGTGGAATGCACCTGGGTGGATTGGACCTCAGTGCCAGGGGGAAAGCAAGAAGAGATTGAGTCATACTGACCCACACATTTAGGGCTTCATGGATACCGCACCTCCCACACTCAAGGTCACCACCCTGGGTTTTGATCTCTAATTTATCCCTCCCTGTACCTCATGTTACAATGGATATATTTTATGCTGGGGCGAGACAGTTGCACATGCTTAAATCTTTTATGGACACATGATTTGTATCAGAACAGGGTGGTTGCTGCTTATCATGGAATGCAGGGATGTTGGTGTTGGGTTAGGAGTGTGGGGTTCACTTTTGGGCTGGCAGGGTGGGGGTTAGAGGCCTACTTGCAGCTTAGTGGTGATGAATGGACGCTGTGCAGAGTCTGGTGTTGTCTCACGCTCTAGCAGGGCACATTCCTCTGAAAGATACTAAGGGGGTAATTCATAGAATTCAGCGCACAAGTTGCACACGCGGCTGGCACACAGTGTGCACGTGTGGCAGTCTGGGCCAGCTGCGTGCGCCAAAATCCATTTCCGCGCACAGCGTATTCATGGATTTCAACATCCATAACCAGCCGTGGCGCAGAGTAGCACAGCGACTCTGCAGCAGTGCAAGTTACGCCCCCAAACCCTCCCCGTGCACCATGAACAGCGCACAAATCCTGTACATGGCGCACAGGCCAGTGGACCAGCATACAGCCCCCAACCACGAAAACGTCTGTAAAAATCCCCACGCAGCCCTCCGAATACACGTACCCCGCTGCGCGGGAAGTTTTACATGCGATTGGCCCTGTGTGAGCGGAGTATGTGTATTTCGGGGGTGCGTGGGAACTTTCACACGCGATCGGCCCA
Organism: Ambystoma mexicanum; assembly: GCF_040938575.1. NCBI lineage: Eukaryota > Metazoa > Chordata > Amphibia > Caudata > Ambystomatidae > Ambystoma > Ambystoma mexicanum. The sequence continues at coordinate 699,022,632 of NC_090928.1, read as the reverse complement.
GTGCGAGTGGGGTACGTGTATTTTTGGGGTGCGTGGGAACTTTCACACGCGATTGGCCTTGTGCGAGCGCGGTACGTGTATTATTTCGGGGGTGCGCGGGAACTTTCACACACAATTGGCCTTGTGCGAGCGGGGTACGTGTATTTCGGGGGTGCACGGGAACTTTCACACGCGATTGGCCCTGTGCGAGCGGGGTACGTGTATTTGTGGGGTGCGCAGGAACTTTTTGGCCCTGTGCGAGCAAGGTATGTGTATCTCAGGGGTGCACAGGAACTTTCACACGGGATTGGCCCTGTGCGAGCGGGGTACGTGTTTTTCGGGGGTGCGCGGGAACTTTCACACGCGATTGGCTCTGTGCAAGTGGGGTACGTGTATTTCGGGGGTGCGCGTGAACTTTCATACGCGATTGGCCCTGTGTGAGCGGGGTACGTGTATTTCGGGGTGTGCGTGAACTTTCACACGCGATTGGCCCTGTGCGAGCGGGGTACGTGTATTTCGGGGGTGTGCGTGAACTTTCACATGCGATTGGCCCTGTGCGAGCGGGTACGTGTATTACGGATGTGCCCCAACGAATTGACAGTGTGTGCCCTCCCAGGTGTGCACTCTCCCCCCTCCCAGGGCTATAAGGATATTTGGCGTGTTACAGCACAGAGTACAGCACTACTGCACAGGTAGCAATTTTTTTTGATGCAGCACCAAATGCCTATGGTGCATTGCTATATGTGTTGCCAGGATAACATGGACATATAAGTAAAGTCAGGCTATTCCGTCAAAAACGATTTTTACATATAAGATGCAAATCTATTTTCATGTGCACATTCCAAAATGCACAATACTTTTCACCTGAAATGCCTATGGTGCAAGAGACACATTTGAAAATTAATAACTAACATTATTAATAAACAACCTGACTAATAAAAATTCATTTAACATAACCCACTAATAAAAATGTGTCTCCACTGCAGAATTAGGCCTATTCTGAAAGTGAACTTTTAAATGCACATTCATTTTTTTTTTTCGTTTTCTCTGCTGCTCTGTCCACATACCTACAGGAAGCAAAAGGGTTCGAAAGAACAGGAAATCAGTTGGTTACAAAGTATTACTATAAAAATGAGCCATTGTGTAGAGAGGGAGGATATGGCATGATTAATTTCTGATTGGAGCAGCGTCATAGCAAGTATCATGCTAGAGGCAGTGATGAGGGTTTTGCTGGTGGGAGTTTGAAGAGAGAGAGAGAACAGTCGAGATTTGGCAGAGCTGGGAGAAGGACCTGTTTCCTGGCTGAAGCATTCCTATCTGCAAAAGCTGAGAATTCCAGATAATAACCCCGGTTTGAGAACGAAAGGCGCTCGTTTTCACTGGGGTTAATCTTCAAGGGAGCCACATTCAGAAAGAGAACAGCTGAAGAAAACTGAACAGATAAGGTAATTACATAAGTGTGGGGGCTGAGTGTGTACGAGAATATTCAGTCAGTGTAGGAAAGGAGATTCCTGTGATTTAATCACATGTTAATGTTGCAAATCGAGTTCTTTTCTCCGCCACTCTCTTTTCAGTGTATCACAGACAATGCTGTTACTGTGCTATTTTATTTATTTCTGTAAAGAGTGAGATCGTGTTTAAATGCAACTTTTATAATACAGAAAAATATTTCAAAGCAGACGGGTGGAGTGTTTTATATTTACCAATACAGTGCTGATGATGTGGGGAGATTTTTAAACAGTGCAATTGTCATTTTAAGACAGATGTGTGCATGATCATATTCAGTATGGACAGTTGTGAGTGACTGTTTGTAGCATAGCTCGTTGGAGGTACATGAGCCAACGGGAAGAGAGACTCTCTGGACATAGTTCCCTACCGTTTATAAGGTAGTGGAAATTACCACAAAATTACCACATATAGCTCTCTGTCGTAAATAAGTCAGTGAGATCGCCCATGGTGGCACACTAACACTAACACTGAAAATGTGGTATTCCTGAAATGTAGGCCTGAGGTCTCTCTAGAGATTACACGAAAAATCTAAGCAAAGATAAGGGATTCTGGACATTGGGGCCACAAATAAAACAAGGGAATTATGCTCACCAAAATACCACCAACCACGCATACCAACCACGCATAACAAATATGCATGTCTGGGTGCTGAAATAATGCATGTCCACTGTATTATTGTTGTACATGGCCCAATCTGAATACAAGGAGTGATTGTTGCTAAGTTATTTTTCGGCGGTAAGAAAATACCGTCAGGCCCCAAATCTCCACAAAATACCCTACAGGGCCTGCAGGCAGAACCCAAAACAGGGGTACAAACTGCACCCCTGGCCATGCCCCACAGGCAGCCCATCCACCCTGGTGAAGCCCCTCATCCAGCCCATATGTCACCACGCACAAGTGAGCACTGACTCATGTCCCCCAGCAGTGAGGGGCACCTGCCAGCAGGCCCCGACTCATGTCCCCCAGCACCCCCACCCACCCAGCATTGAGGGTCAGGCCCCGGCTCATGTCCCCCAGCACCCCCATCCACCCAGCAGTGAGGTGCACCTGTCAGCAGGCCCCGACTCATGTCCCCCAGCACCCCCACCCACCCAGCAGTGAGGGGCGCCTGCCAGCAGGCCTTGACTCATGTCCCCCACCACCCCCACCCACCCAGCATTGAGGGTCAGGCCCAACTCATGTCTCCCAGCACCCCCATCCACCCAGCAGTGAGGGGCACCTGCCAGCAGGCCCCGACTCATGTCCACCAGCACCCCCACCCACCCAGCAGTGAGGGGCACCTGCCAGCAGGCCCCGACTCATGTCCCCCATCACCTCCACCCACCCAGCATTGAGGGTCAGGCCCCGACTCATGTCCCCCAGCACCCCCATCCACCCAGCAGTGAGGGGCACCTGTCAGCAGGCCCTGACTCATGTCCCCCAGCACCCCCACCCACCCCGCAGTGAGGGGCACCTGCCAGCAGGCCCCGACTCATGTCCCCCATCACCCCCACCCACCCAGTATTGAGGGTCAGGCCCCGACTCATGTTCCCCAGCATCCCCATCCACCCAGCAGTGAGGGGCACCTGTCAGCAGGCCCCGACTCATGTCCCCCAGCACCCCCACCCACCCAGCATTGAGGGTCAGGCCCCGACTCATGTCCCCCAGCACCCCCACCCACCCAGCAGTGAGGGGCAACTGCCAGCAGGCCCCGACTCATGTCCTCCAGCACCCCCACCCACCCAGCATTGAGGGTTAGGCCCCGACTCATGTCCCCCAGCATCCGCATCCACCGAGCAGTGAGGGCACCTGCCAGCAGGCCCCAACTCATGTCCACCAGAACCCCCATCCACCCAGCAGTGAGGGGCACCTGACAGCCGGCCCCGACTCATGTCCCCCTGCAACACAACAGGAAGCTGCACAATCATGGCCCTCATGTGCACCAAAATACCACAGCTTGCCCCCCCCAGTCTTGACATGCAATGATTTCACCAATCCACCCCACACCGACATGCCTATGTCAGGACACAAATCAAAATTCAACCATGTACATCAACACATGTCCGTCACACACACACACTGTTTGCCATAGTTTGTGTAAACCCACATTTTGACATGCATGAACCCAAAGAGCGAATCCCACACATGGAATTAAAATATAAAAATGTATTATGAACAAAAACAATGTAATGAATGAAAGCAAAAAAATAATACAAACATGAAATGAAATGTATGTCCAAAAAAATCAAAAAGGAAATGTAGATCCAATCCAAAGAATTCCTGAAAAGAAATGGTCCAAACTTACTGTCCACCAAAACAAATCCAAAGTAAACGTAATAATCAAATTCCATTGCTCCGTGGTGAAATCCAAAGAAAATGTACACATGAATCCAATGTCCAACTATGTACAAGCAATTTTAAAAGGGTCCATGAGCCCAACAAAAGATCTGAAACCTTATCAAAGAAACTACCTAAGAAATAACTATATACAAACGTTTGGGGAATAGTCCAATCACCCCAAAATAAATGAAAATGAAAGTGAAACCTAACACTACAAACTATATACAATGGGGGCAGGCTAGTCCGACGGCTCACTTCCCGATATCCCGCGCCAGGGCATCATCGAACTCCTGGTCTATGTCCTGGAGGCGGGCCTCTTTCATGTCCCAGAGGTTTCGCAGGGACGATGCCATGTTGAACTCCAACTCCCTGCGAATTGCCTCGAGGCACTCGGCCCGCCTCAGTGCCCTCTGCATGGAGTTCTCCGCCCTGACCATTGTGAGCCGTGCCTCTTCTGCCCGCTCCGCATATATGGCCTGGCCCAACCGCTGCCACACGGAAGACAATTGAAATCTAGGGTCCTCCTGCCCTCCGGCCCATGCCTGCCCCTCTGATGTTGTTGGCCCCGAGACATCATCGCTCCCACCTTCAGCCTGCTGCTGCCGTGCATGTGCCCTGCCCATTGTTGCCTGCATGTCAGCCACCTGCTGGGGTCCAGTTGTTGGGGTGGCCACCCCTGCTGGACTTCCGACTCCCGACTGTGGCAGGGATGTGTCCTCCAACAGCCTGGCTGCTGGGTCAGGGACAGCGCCACAGGGTGCCCTGGTGACACTTGGGCAGGAAGATGGCATGAAGGACGACTGGCACATAGGGAGTTCAGTTGAGGAGGGGGTCGGCAGAAGCTCCAGCACACGGAGAAACCCAGCACTGGGGTCCCCGCCCAGTAGGTTGACGCGGTCTTCGAGACATCCAAAATGACGTGCGCTGTCCTCGTGAGAACACCGCACGTCATCCCGAATGTCACGAACACGCAACACCACCCCACCCAGGACAGGCTCAACCCGGTCCCGGATTACCACGTCCGCAGGGAGAGGAAGGCCAGTTGTTGTGCGGCTATCCCCTCCCTGAAAACGGGTCTGGACGAAGGCATCCCTGCTGGTGCCGGAAGATGCAGTCACAGAATCGGGAACAGGATTACACACAGGCACCTCCGTGGCGGCCTGTGCTGCCTCCTGTCCCTGCCCCTGGACTGCACCACTGGCACCAGTGGAATCCCCCCCTCCAGGCCCCGTATGTGTGACTTCCACGGCCTCCCCTTCAACCAAACCCCCCACCAACCTGGATGACTCCGTGCCATCTTCATCCGTAAGGCCCTGTGGGGTCTGAGCTGCCCCTTCTGCTGCTGAGTAGTCCACCTCCGACCTCCGCCTCTTGGACCTACCCCCGGCAGCTGCGACCGCGGAGGTGGCACCAGACTCTTCACTCCCCGACGAGATGGAAACCTGGGAGGGGAGCTGCGCCTTGCCTCTCCGGCTGGCGGTGGGATCCCTGCCTGTGTGCTCCACAGCACTGGCGCCGCCCTCTTCATCAGTTGACGCTGCAGACAGGGAGAGACAGAACACAGGCATCAAGGCACTGTCCAATAGACTGATACACACATGACAGTTGCAGATGAATGGCAGTGTCAACCTTCACACATGCCCTCACACTCCCTAACACAGATATCATCTCTAGCAACACTCACACGCAAGTGAACTGGAATTTTGCAGCAGCCAGCACCATCCATACACATACAACACCATGACCATCCAAAGGTTATCCTGACATCACATGCAACACGGGGATTGGCAAACGCATGCACACACGCCACCAGACGTACATGCATCTGTACATCTACACCACCTGTTGCAGTGCAAACCCGGCATCCATTTCACATCTGCCAATCAGCCTCCTACATGTCAGTGTCACCACATACATCCATGGTGTATCACAGTGGCACACATGTCAAATACCCTCACACACACACACATGTACACCATGCACGTACATGAAGGTGGAACCCGCATCCACGTGTCACACCCCAACTATACTATTGTCAAAATGGCTAAAAGCCACAGTTGGGGATTTACAAACTTCTTACTCCATGGAGCAGTGTCTGTTCTCTGCAAAAAGAAGTTCAATACCTAAAAGGTCCCACAACTCTCATGGGTATCCTATCTAGCAGGTAAGCAGCACTATGATACTCAACAGTACAAATTTGTATTAGTTATACACAATTCATTGCTAAATAAATCATCATAAAAAATGATAATTTACATAAAACAAACAACCAATTTTAAAACCACACAAGTAAATCAGCTTTAGTCGGTTCTGATCTTAGATTTAATCTCTGGTCGAACCCGTGTGGTCTGATCACACTGAGTCCCCTAGCCTAGAAAGTTGTTTTGGCTATTTCATATTTTAGTTTTTCAAATTCCCAACTTGTACAAGTTTCTGTCCCATTATCACAAAAATAGGGGACATTCTTCAGGGGTGTGTAGTGTCTTGTGTAGATCTTATTCAAGCTGAAACCATGTATTCAAAATTCTGTCTTCTTGTAAAAACGATGTACCCTGTTAATATAAAGGAGGCACTATATTACTCTCTCTTGTAACAGTATTAGTCCATTAATTAAACTAACTGTATAACCCTTATCCCCATAAAGGTGAAAAGTATGTTGTTCATTAGATACCTCTCTGACTCAAGAGTTCACTATCCTGAAGTCTTCTTTAACCTTAAATGGTTAATTTAACGGCAGAATTCCAATTGCTTTAGAACTTTCTGCCTGGTTTCCTCTGTCTTCTGTCCTAGTATATAACACACATTGGCATTAGATTAATGATGACCATGGATGATAAATTATAATCTCTTATTTTCATAACAGAGGCATTTTACCATGTTATTATAAATGTATGGCCCCAACGTCATTCCATCCGCTTCTGATGTATCTCAAAATCTTTCTTATACCTACAATCAAAGCCACAACCGGGCACCAGTGGAGGACGTGGGGTGGTGGTGGGTGAAAACCCAATCCTCCTGCAGACCATACTGTCCACGGGTGTCTCTGGGTACACCTCCACAGACCTCTATGATTCAGGTGCTGAATCGGACAGTGAGACATATGTGCCGTCGCAGGTGAGTGTTTCTGGAAGGGATGCTGTTCTGTCCAACCCATCTGCACCGGGGTAGGCTCCTCTATGGGGATGTCAGTGTTGGTAACTCCGCCTTTGGTGGTTATGGATGCAGGGTCACACTCCACAACATATGATCCTGTTCCTGGGCCAGCAGATCAGAGGGAGAATGCAGTCCTGCAGCCTCAGGCAGTGCCAGCACAGCAAGGTGCAGATCTCCTTGCCCCAAACAGGTGTGGTGCCCGCCGACGCGGTGGCCGTGCGCCACCAGGCAATACTGTTTGGGAAAACTCCATGTACGGTATAGCAGCACAACAGGGAGCACCGTGTGAAATGATGGCTCAGGCAATGTATAGGGTGGCCACTTCCATTCTTCCCCCTGAAAGGCAGATGGAGCTCCAACAGCAGGCAACAGACTCCATTTGCCAATCACACAGGGAGGACATGTTGGCGTCCAACATGGACCGACGGGCGGCACTGGAGACTCTGCGTGAAGCCATATCTGTAGAGTCACAGGGCCACAGGGAAGCCCTGAGGTTAGAACACCATTTCCTCAGGGAGACGGACTCTGGGTGAACTTGAGGCTTCCCGAAATTTTAGGTCAGAACAGCAGCTGGAGCAGCTCACAGGTTCACTCTCAGCAGAGCTCCAGGCAACCCGTGCGGAGATCCAGGCATCATGCGAGGCCATGCAGATAGAAATGCGGGCTACCCGTGAGGTGCTGCATGGGGATCTCCGCACCATCATCCTCCAGAATGAAACCTTCCACGCCCGCATGCTTGCTGCCATGGAGGACCATACCAGGGCTTTGCGTGGGCTGCCTCCCATAGCACAGCCACCTCCTTATGTAGCAGCAGAGGGTGACGAGAGCGACAGCAGTTCTCCCACATTAGCGTAGCCATGCAGGGCATGAGCCCATGGAGGTATTTTTTTTTCTCAACATCCACGCAAGTGGGTGTTGGGGTGCACCCTGTCCTTGAACCTCCTGGTTGGCCTCCCCACTGGTCCACACATGGCCATTTTTTATTTGTTTTTTGGGGGGGTTTTTACAGTATGTTGCCTTGTGTGGCTCCGTGGGCATCCACTGTGTATTCCAGCTGGGCACATGCAGGCTTGTCCTGTCTTTGGGTTAGATGCTTGGGTTCCTGACACACACCCCTCCTGCTTCCCCTTTCCATGGGCTTGCAAAGGGTGTGACCAAGTGACAGTAACTTACACAGTGACATTCTGCTCCCATGAGCTGTGTGGGAAGTCTGTAGTCAAAACTGGGTGTACAACCCTAGTGGGGATTGTTGTTGGATTGAACACTGCATGCTGTATTGATATGTGCTTGTGCATCTATGTCTTTCTCCTTATTCACATGTACCTTCTTCATGTCTTCACAAGGCCGTCTCCTTTGCAGATGCAGTTCATGTTGTGTGCAGTACACTGACACATTTGCCTGACAGCAACACTCTGCAGTTGGAAGGGGTCGATGTGCTGGCTTAGTCAGGTTGTGAGACTTGCACTACTTTGATTTTGTACTGTCGTATTTTGACACTGTTTTATCCTGTGTTGCTGTTCTGTGTTGCTGGTAACTATTTGTTCATGTGTGCTGTTTCTTATTGATTACTGGGAGCATATTTTCTGTGGTCTGTTTACATTTGGGACAGTGCGCTTTGTGACAGTTGTGTCATGTGTTGTGCATTCATTTCGTTGGTTTCACATTGCATGACATGCCAGGGTGTGTTGGGTAGCTGAGATGGGGAGGGGTTGGGTGACATGGCACTATTTTCATGTTGTATTTTTCAATGGGGTAGTCATTCATGCAGCATGAATGTGTGTCTTTTTGTCAAACAGCATTGGTTGTCTTTTAGTAGGTAGGGAGCACAAAATGTTACACTTCCAGGTGACCAATCTCAGGTTGGTATGGTTGTGACAGTTGACTGTCCCTTATGTCATCATCATTGATTGTCAGCTGGTATGTGCAAGGGCTGTGTTCACTACGCAGGGGTAGGATTTTAGGTGAAGTAATTAGCCACCAGCTGTGTACGGGCTGCATCACCATGTGCCCTTTCACCTCCCATGCGCAGCGGGCGTGCATGTAGTTGGGGATGTGGGGGCACCACCATGTCCACCCGCAAGCCCCGGCGGGTTGCAACGTTGTGCAGGACACATGCTGCCACTATGATCCTGCACACTACTGGGGGTGTGTATAGCAGCTGCCCACCAGAGTGGTCAAGGGAGCGAAAGCGTGACTTGAGCACTCCAAATGTGTGCTCCACTATGCCCCGGGTGGCAATATGGGCTGTTTTGTATCTTACCTCAGATGGTGTGGTGGGGTTCCGAATTGGCGTCATCATGTGGGTACTCAGAGGGTAGGCACTGTCCCCTGGGGAGGTGATGATGGGTATCATTAGTGGGTTGTGACGTTACTCAGTATCTGACATGCATGCATGTGCAGAGGCATTAATACTCACCAAGCAGCCATGTATCGCCATGCCGCCCAGCTTCTAGGTCCCGGTTTAGGGGTGACATTCTGAAAATGAAACTATCATGGATGGACCCTGGATAGTTGGCATATACTGAGGTGATGATTCCCTTGGCATCACATACTACTTGCACGTTGATGGAATGCCAGTGCTTGCGGTTTCTATAGATGTGCTCAGTTGCCCTGGGTGGACATAGAGCCACATGGGTGCAATCAAAGGCACCTAGCACTTTGGGGAAGTGTGCCACCCCGTAAACGTCCTGGATGGCAGTCTGCCTTTCGGCAGGTGTTCTGGGCATGTATATGTGCCTGCGGACTGAGGAGCGTGCAGTCATGATGGCCAACACCTGGTGTAGGCAGTGTGACTGCGTGGCCTGTGAGACCCCCCCACTATGGCACATGTCCGCTGAAATGAAACAGTGGCCAAGAAGTGCAGTACATTGAGCACCTTTTCCAAGGGGCTCAGTGCTTGGGAGCACAGGGTGGGTGATGTGAGGTCATCCTCCCACTCACTCACCAGGTCGAGTATTATGTGTGGTGGAAACCTGTACCTCCCATACACCTGGTCATCAGGCATCCCAAAAAGGCTGGTCCTGGGTGTAAAATTCCAGGGCCTGGCTATCCTCCTCCTCCTGCAGTGTCCCACGACCACTGCTGTGAGGAACGGTATATTCATCGTAGCGCCTGAGCTTGCACACGCGTTTCCCCTGTTCGATTCCATGAATACGTGTTGTAGGCGCGCGTGTGGGCGTTGCAATCATTTACCTCCTGTACTTCCCCTGTAACGCCCACATTTTCACACGGTGTTCCCCATTCCCCATGTTACGCCCCGTGTTCCGCCCACTTTTGTTATGTGCGCTGTGCTATGTGCGCTTTCGCTGTGCGCGTAGCGCACACCGTTTGATAACATGTGCGCCCGCGTGCGCCACCCACGATTTTAGCGCACATCCCAGGATTTACACGCGCACTGACTTCCATGAATCGATGTGCGCTGCTTTGGCATGCTTGCGCTGCGATTTTCACGCTTGCGCTGCCATTTTCCGCGCACATTAATTCCATGAATCGGCCTGTAAATGTTTGCAACAGTGAAGGGACATGGGGGAAGTGGACTTACTTGAGAACTGGTGGCGCAGACTCATTCTGTCTTAATGATGTTAGGCCTAGTGAAATCTTTCCATGGAGTTCAGCTGGTGCAGTGTAGTTATGAAAGCCTGTGTTTTTGCCATTTACAAAATAGCGTTCCTTTCTATCTGTCTTCTAATGCCATGTATTTACCGTCCACGTTATATTGCTTTTGCACCAAGTTCCATAGTGTGATTCTCTTCCCCTTTATATACTATAGTATCTCATAGGGAATATGCCTCACCGAAAGCACTTACGGGGGTGGGATATATTCATTTCCATCCCAACACATAGTAAGAAAAGTCCCTTCATTTTGTTTTCAAAGTTGCTCTCCTGAAAAAAACTTTTAAAAAAGCACAACAAATTAAAAAAATCACAAAACACCAAAGAAAACAATTGCATTAGGAGCCACCTGTCACAGTTAAAAATTAGAACACAAAAAAAGCACTCAGACAGTGTGGTAGTCCACGGCCATCTGGAAAATTCCAGGCGTGGGGTGAGAAAATTAAAATCATTTTTATTGTTTTTAATTGTTTTTCATTCAAAAATGGTGTCTCTTAAAAGAATGTTTTTTCTCTTTTTAGCTTTTATATATTGGTCTGGGTCTGCATTCCCTGAATGGGGAAATACTGGGCCCTACAAAGTCAGAATGGCTGGTATTTCCCCATTCAGGGACCACGGACCCGGACCCGAGTTTGGAGGCAGCTATGCCCTTAGTGAGGGCATGGCTACCTCCAAACTCGTAATGAGGCCCATAGTCTTGCAAAATGTTAGTAAACTCACCCAGTTTAGCCCAGACACTGTATATCACAAAACCTCCACTCCCTCCAATCCAATAGTACCAGAGATGCCACACAACTCACCGTACCTTTTCAAATTATTTATCCAACCATCTCCCAACATACACACAGTGAGATTTTTCATAGCAATAGCCACACCCATCTTCCCTACACACAATAATCAAAACACCTGCTACCCTCTCTTCCTAAAATACCCTTATTGGCTAATCCCCATAGCCCCCTTTCTATGCCAGGCATCCATCTGCTTTTCTTTTCTTTTACAAAAATGTTACAGACAGTGCTGTTATAAATGAATATCTGCATTTTTTAACTTTCATCAAAATGCTCACAAAAAGAAACATTTTTAAAAGGTCAGCATTTTCCATTTTCTATTCCATATAAATGTCACAATTTCCAATGTCATTCATTACATCCCTTACACTGGCGCCCAAATCCACCTGCTTACACAAATGTTTATACCACCAAAGTATCTTTATTCAACACTTCACCGTATATAAAAAGTACTCTTACAACAACAATCTGCCATTGCATTACCACTAGGCCACAGTTTTTCTATTTTTTTTTTCAAAACACTGTAACACATTACAAATACATTCCACCACAAGCACAGCACTTCTTGTATTAAAATTATTAGCACAAAAATAGCCTACAGATTCACGTTTTCTCACTCCCTTGTTGGCCCTGTTACTTCTAATGTGCCAAACAGCAGTAATCATAATGCAATTGTCCTAACAACATAGTTTAGTGCACCACCCATAACACCTAATTAACTTTGTTTCCCAACAACTCCTCCTACCTTAATAAATAACAACCTTGCTTACAAAAAGTACTTCCCCATTACCACATATCATATTCCACTAACTTTCTTTTACAATTACAGGAAAGAAGAATATTGCCAAAGACAGCTGCCAAAAAAAGAACACTCTTCACATCAAACAAAGTAAGTACATTAATATAGAATGTATACCTTTTTAAATGTACCAATGTATTTTCACTATGTATTAGTCCAGAGTATTTTTTTTGTATAAAAACATTAATTTCACTCTTGCATATTATATTGCAACATTCACACACTTTCTATTTCCCATCAAAACACCACCATTGCAACACCCACTACTTGCCTCAAAACATCACAATGTCCCTACTTATTCAATCACACCACCACTCTCTCACTCATTAACCCAAGCCCATCACACCTCTAGACCCTTAACCTTACAACCTTCTCAACTACGCATTTCATCCCACTACACAATCACACAGCCATCTCTTCTCAATACAATCACTCCCATTCACCCATCCACATATCATAAATATACATTCCTCAAATTCGAATCGCAAACTTTCATTTTTTCCAAAAGACACAACAGAATGCCTACTAAAAAGCAACTCCATAGAAAACAAAGACAAAATAGAGCAGAGAAGAATAAAGGCAAGCCATATAGTCATAAACCTCGCAAATAATCTGTAAAAAAAACCTTAAAACAAAACAGCTAGTAACCTCACTCCACTAAAGAAAACCAGTGACCACTTAAAAAAGTAAGGCTCCCCTTCCAAAAACTAAAAGTAAAAAAAGATGTATGAACAAAAGAAAACGTTCTAATGAAGCTAACACTATATCTACCAATGTTAATGTAGCCACAGTAAAGCATTCCAATAAATGTTTTGTACAAACAATGTTCCACTGTAGGGTTCTTCACAACCTTATATAAACAGATGATAAGTCACAATATACCCTTAAAAGCTAATGCAGAAAACTAATCCTCAAGCTCTAATTGACAGTGCAATTCTACTAAAAATAAATATGTTTATATTGATTGTAAACAGAATGAAACCACTAACTAAATTAATCAATAAATTACAAAAAGTATTTCTAAACATGTGCAATGTCAGTATAGATACATTTTCATGCTTCTATGAAAGTGAATTGATTCACATAAGCAGCACAGAACCATATTTCAATCCATATGTCAATGAAGAGGCTTATAAACAAGAAAAAAAACAATTGGGCTGAGGGTATGAAATGGTAGGAGACACCATTATGGCAAAAGAAACCTGTATAGAAAAAACATCTCTTGTTTTTGATGAACACTACCAGTCTGTGCACCCTACCCGTGGTTTAGTCTGTTTGGATTCCTTTCTGTTGGTACGTTTACTTAATAACTGACTTGTCCAAAACTAATTGGAGGTCAGTGGCTGCATGGCTCAATAGGGCACGATATTCACATGTTCTTCTAATGCTTATGAAGTATAACGGTTTTGTTCCCATGCGAGCCTTTGCAGTTTCTAATTCAGCTGTCCTCACAGGTTCCCAGCTTAAATAATGACTGTGAGGTATACACTTGTTGGTGTTTTTACATACAATGTTTGCACTTTATTCAATTTGTTTTACATTCATCTCATGAACATAGATTGCTTCACCTAGTGCTTGTTTGAATTGTTTCACTTTCATCTCTTACAACATAAATTACATCACTTAGTGTATGTCCTTCCATTATTTGTTGTGACTTTTCTTGGTGAAAGCTGTATCAATCTTTAAAAAAATCATTTTTGCCAACATTTCTTTGCACATGCATATATATTTTACCCTTCCTGGGGCTTTATCAAGGCACTTTATTTATTTTGTTCAGTGTGTCAATTTGTGTAACACTTCATATTTAGTGTATGCATTTGATGGTTGTGACACACACATATGTGTTTCTGCTTATACAAAAATACAACTTTCTTTCTCTTTGTTGTTGTTCACCAGTGAGTAAACTTCTCTGGTTCTTGTGTACCGAATGTTGCTATCTTAGTTTGGGGTCCTGGTTAGTAGATGGTTGAAGTATCTGCCTATAATCCTTCTTCTGGTTGGTATAACATTTCCTGTTGCTGCTTATATCATGCCCACATGGTTGTTACTTTAAGTTGTGCAGAGTATGCATGGGAGGGCTTGTGCAACTTCTTATGCACTGCAAACCATAATCAAGATGGAATAGATATAAAAACACCAGGAGAACTCTGTTCTCTTGACCCTGTCAATGTATCAAGGTACTTTCACCATTGCTTTAATGCCATGCTGCACATCATCCGCAATAAAACTACCCCTCTGCTCGGAGGAGTGCAACACTTCTTTTGGAGAAAAGAATATCAATGCAGGCAAGCACCACATATCCACATGCTTTTGTGGATGAAAGATGCTTCCAAATGTGGCCATGATAGTGATGCCACTGTTTTACACTTTATCCAAAAATACATTACCTGCAATATCCCTTCAGAAACCACAGATAGTGGCCTATGTAAGCAAATATTATGCTTCGAAAAACATATGTATGGCAAATACTGCCAACATAGATATAAAAAAAGGTGAATACTATACCAAATATCACTTTGGCTTCCCTAGACCACTCTGGAAAAAAATAACAAGTAAATAGATCAATGTCTTCTGTTAGACACAGTGTATAAGGCAAATCCCCAAAAAACATGCAACATTTAAAGGGACAAAGCATCCAAGTACATCAATGAATACAATGCAATCATAGCCTTCTTCTGGAATCCACACATAGACATACAATGCATTGCAGACAATTCCACCGCAGTTGCAAGATATGTCACAGCCAATCTCACCAAAACTGAGAAAACAGAGCTAAACATTACACATCATCTGAAAAAACACTGCCACAAACATTGTACAGCTTCAGAAAAAAAAGCTCTCCCACAGAAAATGCGGATGCTACAAAGCTGCAGAATGTTTAACAGTTACAGCCTTACATGGCACATCTGTACATATAATCTGGCTAAACCTTGGTCCAGCTTCATCCCAACAAAAAATGTGTTAACATCCTACCAAGAGATTGAAACAATAGCCACAAATGCTCTCAACAGCCAAGACATTTTAAAAAAACAATTTAATTGACATATAGGGCCTCATTACGACCCAGGCGGTAAGGGGTTTACGGCAGCGTAAACAGCGCCGACCCTTACCGCCTGAGTACGAGGTCCCTTAGCGCCATGGCGGATTTAACACCTGCTTTTAGCAGGTGTTAAAATCCATGGCGCTAAGGGACCATGGAGTTAATTACGCCACCGTAATTTACGGTGGCGTAATTAACACCTTCCCCACTCCCATTATGCCCTATTGGGCAAAAATGGGAATGGGGAAGGGTAAATGGGGATTGGGGACTTACCGCCCCGCCAAGGTCGGAATGGGGCGGTAAGTCCGCCAACCACCATGGCGTAAACATAGTTTACGCCATGGTGGTAAAGTCACGGCCCAGGCGGTAACTTACCGCCTGGGTCGTAATGAGGCCCATAGTATCCAAACAGACATACTGCTTTCAAAAACATGTGCCTATATGACAAAGATCAAAACTTCTCCTACTAAAATAATGTCACACCAGATAACACAACTTGCAAATATTCAGTCTCAACTTGTGAAGGAAGCCTGCTGAAACTTACCATACCCAGCCTAATTAATCCTATAAAGTTATCATTTACTTTATAACATGGCCCTACTGAATTATTAGGTAAATATGACTCTTTGAAGATGCATTCAAACAATCCAAAGAAATATGGGGCAATGAAGGCCAACAAGAGGAAGACATTGAAACTCAACAAGATGAAGACACTACTGAAGGCAGTTAACATTCCCTTACAGGAAGCCAGAAACCACTTGGAGACCCACTCAGCCTAAATGAAGCACCATGTATCTAGAAGTCACTGAAGAAATAGAACATAGTTCCAAACATGAAACTAAAACTTGTAGCTGTAAAAATTATAAATCTCTGCTTCTGTATGTAAGTGGTGAATCTGGTTCTGGTAAAATGCTCTTAATTAAAATAATCAGCACAAAACTTAACAAACAACAACCTTCCGGCTGTTGTTACAGCCCCACAGATTTAGTTGCCTACCACATATGAGGTATAACTTAACACCGACTATTCCTTCCAGTAGAACACAAAAACAAGTTTGAATACTACAAATTATCAGCAGAAGCAGCTACTGAAGTACGCATAATTCTACAACACATGAAAGTGCTCCTGACAGATGATGTAAGCATGGATTCCAACCTCATGTTGGCTTTAATTCACCCCAGAATGCAAATTATCAGCAGAAGCTGCTACTGAAGTACGCAGAATTTTGTAACAAATTAAAGAGCTCCTGATAGATGATGTAAGCATGGTTTCCAAACTCATGTTGGTTTTAATTCACCCCAGAATGCAAGAAGTCCCGAACACTGGCTACAAAGAACTTTTTGAAGGAAAACATGTTATTGTTTTCAGAGACCTCATACAGTTAACACCTGTAAAAGGGCAGCCTATTTTCAAAACATTACAACACAAAGAATGCCGCAACACACTTGGCAGCATTGGAAATGTTAATCTCTGGCCACATTTTCACTACAGAGAAGTAACTCAAAACATGCATTGATATTCCTATTGATATTTTATTTCTATCGCGCTCGTACACAAGTGTTTCAGAGCCTGACAAGGCAAGGGAGGGGAACAGGGGAGAACAAAACAGCAATCTTACTAGGCCCTGTGACATTGAGAACGAGCAAGTGCATGGAGATGGGGAGGGAAAAAGTGAATCGAAGGGGGAGAAGTGGAAGGGGCGAAGCAGAGGAGAAACAGATAAATAATAATACATAAATAATAAAGGCAACAAACAGTGGTAGTGCAGCCAGCAATTTACAAGTGCTAGGTTTAAGGTAGCAGACAGGGTAGGTATGATAAGTGCAGGAAGAAAAAGAGCGGGCTGTATGGGTACAGTTACAGACCCCAGTGCAAGGGGGGCCTGGAGGCAGTATGGGAGGGTGGCAGGGTGAGCAGGTACCTGGACCCGGAGGACAGAGGGTGGCCAGGTACACAGTGCCAAGAGAGAACAGATCAGCAGGGGAGAGGGGGAGCAAAGGCAGAAGAAAAAAGGAAGGTCTTGAGGTGCTTCCGGAACCGTAGATGGTTCTCCTCAAGTTTTAGAGTGGTTGGGAGGCTGTTCGAGAGGGAGGCCCCAGCCAAAGACAGAGATCTACCCCAGCTTGTTTCTTTGAAAAACGACTGACCCTGAGGGAGTTAGAGGTAGAGGAGCGAAGAGCTCGAGAGGGGAAGTATTTGCGGAGCGATAGCTGAAGGTATTTTGGAACCAAGCCCCAGAAAGCCTTGTGGACAATGCAGAGGATTTTGAATGTAATCCTTGCATCCACTGGGAGCCAATGGAGAGATTTCAAAGCTGGAGAGATACAATCCCAGGGCTTGAGGCCAAGGACAAGTCTTGCAGTCCTGTTCTGGATGAGTTGCAGAGGGAAGAGAGTAGAGGCAGGTAGATTTGGAAAGAGGCTTTTATAATAGTCCAACCTAGAGAGAACCAGAGCTTTGGATACCATGAGCTTCTGGGGGAAGGATAGGAAAGGCAGAGTACCTCTGAGGAGGTGCAGTAGGAAGTTTGAATTTTTAGAGACCTCAGAGATGAGGGCGGAGAAGGAAAGGGGGGAGTCAAAGATGATCCTGAGGTTCTTAGCCTCACATGTGGGTTTAGGAGGAGGGCCAAGGGAAGCCAGCCAGAGAGTGAGGGGAAAGGATGGTGAAGGTGTGCTGATGAGGAGGATCTCCGTCTTGCTTTGTCAGACAAAGATCATTGGCGGCACACTATTCTTGAATGGCAGTTAGGCAATCAGAGATGAGAGAGGGAGTGGAGGTGGCCCAGGGCAGCCTGAAAATGAGTTGAGTGCCATTAGCGTAGCACTGGAAATTTGAGCAGAAAATGGCAATGCAGTGGGCGAGAGTTGCCAGGTATTGGTTGAAAAGCCAGGGCGAGAGGTTAGACCCCTGGGGAACACCACAGGTAGAGAGGAAAATAGATGATAGGAAGGACCCAAGTTGGACCTGGGAGTGTTGATCAGAGAGGAAAGAGGTCAGCCAGGCCAGAGGCTGAGCAGTGATACCCAGGTTTTCATGGAGACGGTTGAGCAGGATGGTATGGTTGACCATGTCGAAGGAAGAAGAGGGATCGAGGAGGATGAGGACAGAAGGTATGTTAGAGTCAAGGTTGGAGAGCAGATCTTCACGGATGTTCAGGAGAGCAGTGTCTGTGCTTCTGGCGGCTCTGAAGCCAGACTGGTGATCATGGAGACAGCCAACAGAATTGGAATGCAGGTTAAGCTGAGAGATGGCCAATTTTTCCAGGCGCTTTCCCAGAAAGGGAGTAATGGAAATTGGGCAATAGTTAGCTGGACAAGAAGGATCAGCTGTGGGTTTCTTGAGAAGAGGATGCACAAGGGAGTGATTCAGAGGAGAGGGGAGGGAACCTGCGGCAAAGGAGTGGTTTCAAAAATCAGCAAAGGCCGGAGCAAGGGTGTCAATGTGGTCCTTGATGATTTTAGAGGAACAGGGATGAACCTGTTTTGACGAGGCTTTCATAGATCAGACTTTTCTAGCGACCTCGTCAGGGGAGAAAAGAGGAAAGGACGAGAAGGATGGTGGGTGGTGGATAAAGGAGGGTCAGCAAGAACAGATGGAGAGGGAGAGAAGTGGTGGGGGTTGACAGGATGTCCTGGGATTTTTACATGAAGTGAGAGGCAAGGCCATTGCAAAGAGCTTGGGAGGCAACAGGAGGTGTAGAGACTGCAGCAGGGTTGGCCGATCCTTGCAGATTTTAAAGAGTTTGGCCGAGTTGTTAGATGCCGCAGAGACACAAGCTTGAATGTGGACTCTCTTCTTGGTGAGGACATAGAGTCGGTATTGCCTTTGTAGCAGGCGACAAGCCAGTTTGTCAGAGGATAAACAGGAAACCCTCAATCTCCTCTCAACCACCCTACACTACACTAAAATGTGTAAGTGTAGCTAGGTCAGAGTCATACCAGGAATTGAACCTGGCTTTGGACTAAAAACCAATTCTCATGACTGGGGTAAGAGCATCAAGAGTATCAGAAATTGAAGAGTAGAGCAGAGACAGCCAGAGGTGGAAGGGGGGAGAAAGTGGTGGCAAAAGCCTCAACTGACACACGCTTCATGGGCCAGATGTCCGAGAAGGTAGGTGGCAGAAATGAAGTGAGAGGTCAGAGCATTGAAAAGAGGCAGCAGGAGGAATAGAGACTGCAGCAGGTTGGCCAGCTCCTTGCAGATTTTAAAGAGTTTAGCTGAGTTTTTAGATGCTGCAGAGACATGAGCTTGAATGTGGACTCATGGGCCAGATGTCTGAGAATGTAGGTGGCAGTGTTTGGGTAGGCTTGGGGGAAGAGAGGGAGAGATGAGAGGAGAGAAGGGAGTGATTGCTCCAGGAGAGAGGAGTGGTCAGAGGGATGGAGAGGGGGAAGTCAGAGGAGATCAAGACATTGAGTGTGTGCCCTGCAGGGTGAATCGGGCCAGAGGGGAGGATGGACAGGGAGAGGGAATCATAGAGGTCACGGAAGAGTACAGAGGAGGAACAAGGAGAGTCTAAATGTATATTGAGATCACCGACGAGGAGGAGTTGAGTGGTAGAGGCCAGGAGGGAGGAGGAGAGGTCCACCCACTCAGAGAGAAATTAGGTGATTTGACCATGAGGCTGGTAGATGGTAGCCACAGTAAGAAAATGGATAGGTGAGAGAGAAAGCCTACAGACAAGGCATTCAAAAGAGGAGTGGGTCTGAGTGGGAATGATACAGGTAGGAATCCACTCAGGAAAGAACAGGGCTACCCCCCACTGGACCGGGAGGATCTGGGTGCATAGAGGATCTTGTAGCCATCAGGGAGGAGAGTGTCAGAGCTTGTGACAGAGCTGGCCATGAACCATGTCTCAGTAAGACCAAGGTCATCAAGGTCTAGTTCTTCAAGGAGGTGGCAGATGTCAGAGGAGTGTTTGACAGCAGAGTGAGAGTTGAGAGTGGCAATATGAAGAAGGTTGCCAGCCTTAAAGACCTTCCAGGGAGGGGTACAGATCAGAGGTATGCCCTGCAGAGGAGAAAGAGCCGTAGGAGGGGCAGAGGAGGAGGAGAACGAGGGCAAGGTAGCCAAGGGGGGAGAGGAGGGGACAGCAGTAGATGAGAGGAAATTGATGAGGTGAGGGAAGCACCTATCAAAGAAGAGGACCCTGGACCATGACAGTACCATTTAGGTAGACATTAATGATGACTTTAGAGGAGTCGAAGGAAGCCATGATAACTTCCCATTGAGTGCAACCATTAATGGGAGAGGAGGAGATAGGACAGAGCACAGAGATCATATGAGGAGTCCATAGATCTGGCGAAGAAACGACAAAGAGGATGTTGGTAAGGGTCTGTCTGGAGGGAGCATTTGAGTAGGTGTCAGCGATAGGAAGACCATGGTTGGAGGCCACGATTTCCTTTTTGAACTTCTTCCTACCAGATGTAGTGAGAAGGGAAGGATAGTCAATGGAGAAGCAGTTGGAAAAGATAGGAGAAACAGAAAGCCCCATGGGGGTGGAAGTGAGGAGAGGATGGAGATACTGGGGGGGGCTAAGGCAGGTAGGTGTGGGAAAAAGAGAGTGGTGAGGTCACTGGGCTGGCAAGTTACAGAGAAGCATCAGTATGCAAGCAAAATACAGATAATTTCGCAATGGTCAGCAAAATTTGACTTTGTAGCACAAAGCAAACACAGCAATATTTTACTTTCTAGCAAAAGCAAACACAGCAAGTTTTGACTTTGTAGCACAAAGCAAACTAGACAAAATGTGACTTTTCAATCTTGCATCCATCTACAGACCTCACCTATGCTAACATTTTAAAAACATTAGAATTAGAACTGGTATTCTTACTAAAGATGCTAAACACATCTTAAATAGTAGACTAATCCATGATCTATATGGGCGAAACACATCTGTTCCTGATGTCATGGAACAATTAACTCAACAAAATATAAAATGTATGTCCTTAATGCCAACCCGTGCAAGTTGTAGTGAATTCAATCAGACAAAGGGCATCATTACGAGTCTGGCGGTAACCGAGGTGGTAAAACCGCCTGGTTACTGCCGGACTGGTATTACCATTCCGCCTCTGTGACTCCCAGAAATACCAGGGCATTACCACCCTGGTGTCCCGGGAATTCCGGAGGCAGAATTCGGTAAATCCCCATTCCCATTGGGTCCCATAGGACTCAATGGGAATGGGGAAGTGGAAACACCGGCACCATCTTGTGATGGTGCTGGTGTTTCCACGTCTGCCTGCAGGCGGGCGGTGTTAAACCCGCCAGATAAGACCTGGCGGGAACATCACCTCCCGCCTGCAGGAGTCGGGATCAGGCGGTCCGGAATTAACAGTGGCAACTGGGTTTACCGCCACTGTTATTTCCGGACCGCCAAACCTGTAATGAGGCCCAATGTTAAAAAAAGAAATGCAAACCATACTGCATATCAGCTCCATAGACAAACTAGAAGTGCATAACAAGACACTATCTATGTGCCAACAAGCAACAGCACAACCAAATAGCTTAGAAAAATGTATTCCAACACAGCTGAATTGGAAGAAATATTAACTTTGTGTCTAAACTGCAGAGTGATTCTAAAACGTAACCTTGACGTAGAACAAGGTTTAGTCAATGGAACAATTGGTACAGTTGTTGGCTTCCAAATATATTCACATGACAACAAAATTTACGGGGTAATTCATAGAATCCAGCGCACAAGTGGCGCATGCAGCTGGCGCACAGTGTGCGCGTGTGACTTTCTGCGCCAGCCGCGTGTGCTAAAATCCATTCCTGCGCACAGCGTATTCATGGATTTTAACATCCAAAACCAGCCGTGGCGCAGAGTGGTGCATCGACCCTGCAGCAGCACCAGTTACGCCCCCAACCCCTCCCTGTGCGCCATGTATAGCGCATAAATCCTGGACATGGCGCACAGGCTCACAACCTCGAAAACGCCTGTAAAACTCCCTGCGCACCCCTCCGAATACACGTACCCAACTGCGCAGGTAGTCTCACACGCGATTGGCCCTGTGCGAGCGGGGTACGTGCATTACTGGGGTTCGCGGGAAGTTGCACACGCGATTGGCCCTGTGCGAGCGGGGTACGTGTATTACTGGAGTTCGTGGGAAGTTTCACACGCGATTGGCCCTGTGCGAGTGGGGTACGTGTATTACTGGGGTTCGTGGGAAGTTTCACACGTGATTGGCCCTGTGCGAGTGGGGTACGTGTATTACTGGGGTTTGCGGGAAGTGTCACACGCAATTGGGCCTGTGCGAGCAGGGTATGTGTATTACTGGGGTTCGTGGGAAGTTTCACACGCGATTGGCCCTATGCGAGCGGGGTACGTGTATTTCGGTGGTGCGCATGAAGTTTCACACGTGATTTTGCTGTCAGAGCGGGGTACGTGTATTTCGGGGGTGCGCGTGAAGTTTCACATACGATTTTGCTGTCAGAGCAGGGTACGTGGATTTCGGGTGTGCGCGTGAAGTTTCACACATGATTTTGCTGTCAGAGTGGGGTACGTGTATTTCAGGGGTGTGCGTGAAGTTTCACACCTGATTTTGCTGTTAGAGCGGGGTACGTGTATCCAGTGTGGTGTGTGGGGAGTCCTACACGTGAATTGGCAGTGTGGGTCCTCCCAGGTGTCCCCTCTACCCCCTCCACGGCCCCTGCAGGTAGCCCACACCACAGGGGACTACCCTACACCCGTGGTCATGTCCTGCAGGTAGCCCATTCACCATGGGCATGCCCCCCAGCCAATCCACATGTCACATTGCAATATGATCACCACCTCATGTCCCCCTGCACCCCAACCCCCCAGCAGTGAGGGGCACCTGCCAGCAGGCCCCCACTCATGTCCCACTCATGTCCCCCTGCACCCCCACCCCGAGCAGTGAGGGGCACCTGCCAGCAGGCCCCCATTAATGTCCCCCAGCACCCTGACCCCCCAGCAGTGAGGGGCACCTGCCAGCAGGCCCCCACTCATGTCCCCCAGCACCCCCACTCCCCAGCAGTGAGGGGCACCTGCCAGCAGGCCCCCACTCATGTCCCACTCATGTCTCCCTGCACCCCACCCCCCAGCAGTGAGGGGCACCTGCCAGCAGGCCCCCACTCATGTCCCCCAGCACCCCCACCCCCCAGCGTGAGGGGCACCTGCCAGCAGGCCCCCACTAATGTCCCCCAGCACCCCCACCCCTCAGCAGTGAGGGGCACCTGCCAGCAGGCCCCCACTCATTTCGCCCCCCCCAACATGTCAACATGACCCACAATCATGGCCCTCATGGCCACCAAAATCCCACGGCACGCCACCCCTGCCCAAATAACCAACCAAGCATAACAAACACCCCACATTGAATTGCCCATTACATGAAACAACCCAAATGGTATGTATGTACATCAACACATGTCCGTCACACACGCACAATGGGTGCCAGTGAATGTGAAAACCCACATCGTGACATGCATGAAACCAATTAGATAATACCACACATTAAAGTACGAGAACAAATGTATTGAACAAAAAAATTGGTGAAAGAAAATCAAATACCAAACAATGGACATAAGGAAAACAATGCAGAATGTCACATAAAGATAAAAAAAGGGAAATCAGAATCCAAAATATATGAAATCAATAATGTCTCCAAAGTCTCCTTCCAACAAAGCAAATCCAAACAGAAATGAAAAAGTAAAATCCATTGCTCCATGGAAAAATCAAAAATGAAAATGCCGACAAATCCACACTCCAACTATTTACAAGGATGAAATCCTGGGTCCATGAGCCCAACTGTCCAAATGAAACCTACAAAAATACACTAACTAATGAAGAACTATATACAAAAATGTGGGGTATTGTCCAAGCGCCCCAAAAAAAATGAAAACCAAAATGAAACCTAACACTAACTAACTAACTAACTATTTACAATGGCAGCGGGCTAGCCCGACAGCTCACTTTTGGATGTCCCGGGCCAGGGCATCATCGAACTCCCGCTCAATGTCCTGGAGGTGGTCCTCTTCCATGGCCCCAAGTGTTCGCAGGGACGATGCCATGTTGGCCTCCAACTCCCTGCGAATTGCCTCGAGGCACTTGGCCCGCCTCAGTGCCCTCCGCATGGCGTTCTCCACCCTGACCACTGTGAGCCGTGCCTCTTCCGCCCGCTGCCGCTCCGCATCTATGGCGTGGCCCAACGGCTGCCACATGGAAGACACTTGCAATCCTGGGTCCTCCTGCCCTCTGCCCGATGCCTGCCCCTCCGATGTTGAAGGCTCCTGAGCCATCATTGCTTCCACCATGTTGCTGCTGCTGCTGTGCCTGCGCCCTGGCTCTTGCTGCCTGCACGTCCTCCTCCGGCTGGGGGCCTGCCCCTCCGATGTTGAAGGCCCCGAGCCATCATTGCTCCCACCATGTTGCTGCTGCTGCTGTGCCTGTGCCAGCGCCCTGGCTCTTGCTGCCTGCACGTACTCCTCCGGCTGGGGTGCAGTTGTCGTGGTGGCCGCCCCTGCTGGACGTCCGACTCCCGACTGTGGCAGGGATGTGTCTCCACCAGCCTGGCTGCTGGGTCAGAGGCAGCTCCACAGGGTACCCAGGTGATACATGGGTGGGAAGATGGCATGGAGGACGACTAGTGCGTAGGGGGTTCAGGTGAGGAGGGGGTCGCAAGAAGGTCCAGCACACAGAGTAATCCAGCACTGGTGACCCATCCCAGTAGGTCAACGCGGTAAAAGAGGCATCCGAGATGACGTGCAGTGTCTTCACAAAATCACTGCAGGTCACCTCGCATGCCCCGTTGACGCAACGCTATCCCAGCCAGGACAGGCTCAACACGGTCTCGGATAGCCACGTCCACAGGGAGAGGAAGGCCAGTTGTTGTGCGCCCATCCCCTCCCTGAAAACGGGTCTGGACGTAGGCATCCCTGCTGGTGCCGGATGATGCAGTCACAGGATCAGGGACAGGATTACAAACAGGCCCCTCCGCGGCGGCCTATGCTGCCTCCTGTCCCTGCCCCTGCAATGCACCACTGGCACCAGTGGAATCCCCACCTCCATACCCTGTGTGTGTCCCTTCCATAGCATTCTCCTCCTCCAAACCCCCCACCAACCTCGATGACTCCATGCCATCTTCCTCAGTCGGACCCTGTGGGGTCTCAGCTGCCCCTTCTGCTGCCGTGGAGTCCATCTCCAACCTCTGCCTTTTGGACCTACCCTCAGCAGCTGCGGCCTGGGACGCGGCACCAGACTCCTCACTCCCCGAAGAGATGACAATCTGGGAGGGGAGCCAGGCCTTGCATCTCCGGCTGGTGGTGCGATCCCTGCTGCTTTGCTCCACAGCACCCTCTCCGCCCTCTTCATCAGTTGACGCTGCAGACAGGGAGAGATAGAACACAGGCATCAGGGCACTGTACAATGAACTGATACACACATAACAGTTGCACATGAGTGGCAGTGTCAAACTTCAGACATGGCATCACACTCCCTAACACACATGTCATTTCTACTCACACACAGGAGCAATATTGCACCAGGCAGCACCATCCATACACATACAACAGCATCAGCATCCGAAGGTGAGCCTGACATCACATGAAACACGGGGAGTACACAACTGGTCCGTCCTTCATAGTCGGTGCAAGAACTTCCAAAGAGGGCATCATACTGCCCCAGGACTTCCCTGGCACTGAAGGTGGTGGCCCTCTGCCTCTCTGGCTGGGGGTTGCCAGTGGTGCCAGATGGTGGTGTGCCCGACATGGCAACCCCAGAGGCAGGTGTGGTTGGGCAACTGGGTCCTGGGGCTGGGCTGTGGAGCGATGGTATCCCAGTCGGGAATCTTCAGTTGCAGCAGGGGTGGTCACAACAACTGCACCCCTGCAGATGGATGATGTGCAGGCAGCAAATAGAAGGGCACGTGGGCAGCAGGCAGGCAGGCAGGCATCAGCAGATGGCAGGTGGGAGTGTGCTCGGGGCTCTGGAGGGCAGTAATTCAGCCTTCTGGGCAGGAGCGTGGTCTTCCGTGTGTTGTTGCATGGCCAGCTTGATACGGAGTGATTTGGCACGTGACAATTTTGGAAGTCTGCGTGTAATTCGAGGAAAGGCCACTAGGGCGCAATCTCGTCTGTGATGTGACGCACGCAGGCGTTTCCCTCGTGACGTGGCCATAGCGGTTCATGGCACGTGAAAAACCTGCACGTCCGCGTGTGAATGCGTGTAATCCGAGGACAGGGCCTACGCGTCTGTGATGTGACGCACGCGGCTGTTTCCATCAACACGGGTGCATGTTCATCGTACATGTCCAAAAACTGCACGTCCGAGTGTCAGCTCTTGTAATTGGAGGAAAGGGCCTTAGCGCGTACAGCGTAAGTGACGTTGTACGTGTGGGCCACTTTAAAAGGTACGTGTAGGACCGCATTTCCTTGTACGTGCTTTTCGTGGAGAGCGAGTGGGTGAATTCTGTACTTCTTGTCGGTTCACACGCGATTACATCACAACGTTTCAAGTTCGTACTCCCTGTTACCTCTGACAGCGTTAATTGTTTTTGTTGGGCCTGTTTCCTCAAACAGCGTTCACTTCTTCTTTTGTACTGTCTCCTCAGACAGCGTACAATTCTTCTTTTGGCGGGGGTGTTGCCAACGCGCACATGCGCATTTTATTCACGTTCTTTTTCCAGGCACACGGTGAGTCGCGCACGCATTTACCAACTGTGCTTGCCCCGCGTGTCGCGTACCCCTTCAGAGGTCATTGTAGGCTGCGTGTAACATGTGTACGCTTATTTTTGTGTTCCTGGGTGCCACGTCGTTTACTGCTACTCACATACGCACAACAACATCTGTGCCATGGTTGGGAGGCGACCAAGCGGTAAGGGAGGAAAAGGTGGCCGACCTCCAAAAGGTGGGCGTGGTGGGCGCAGTAGGGGACATGTCCAGGATTTGCAGGGTGCCCCTAGACCCCCATGTGTGGAGGACCAATCAGGGACACCCATGCACACCCCATGGTTGTGGGAAACGTAGCTGACACCATCCCAGCTCAGCGCTTGTTGGACCAGCCCATTGTGGCACCTGACCCGGCACAGGATGACTTTCAGGCTGACTTCCAGGTCAGCAAGTCTAAGCCACGTTTGGTGGTGCAAGTTGGTGTCACCAGGCCACGTGGATCTAGGGCAGCGATGTCATCTGCCACTCCAAGTAGGCATGGTGGGGAGGCTGCAGAGGCAGCTGCAGCTCTATCCACCCCAGCTCTGAGTCTCCCAGCCGGGACAGTGTCGGGCCAGGTCCATCAAACCGACGTTGCCCCTGCCAACATCATACTTCAGCCAATGCCTGCACCAAGACCTATGGTCATTGTGCCTTCGCACACTCCCAGTACCCAGTCCACTGGCGCTTCTGCCCCTACTGACCAGAGCGGCGTAAGCCACTCAGGCTCCGCTCCACCTTTTAAAAAGAGGAGTAAGGGTGCTCTGGCACTACAGGCTGAGACCACAGACACGGCTACACAGTCCAGCACGTCAAGGAAGCCTAGCTTTAATTATGTCGAACTTGATGTACTTGTGACCTATGTGTCGGCACATAGCCGTGAAATGGTGGTGACTGCAGGGTGCAAGACCACACCTGGTCAACATAGGGCACACTGGCAGACCATCGCGGACCGCATGAGTGCCCTTGGATTTGTGAGGTGCACAGCTGATGATTTCCACAAGCTGTGGAATGACCTGAAACGCAGAGCAAAGAACAAGCTGGCCTCAAATCATGCCGCTACTCTGGTGACTGGCGGTGGGTCTCCACCAGCGGACAACAAACTCACTGAACATGAGTCTGTTGCTGGGACCTTCGTCACAGAGGAACAGATCCAAGGCGTGGGAGAGCTACGACACATTGTCCGGTGAGTGCCCATGCATGTGTGTGTAATCCATGTGTATGTTGTTTGGGTGACGGGTTCTGATTGAGTGCCAGGTGAGGGTGTGTACTCCTGAGTTATGGGTCACCCATGTGCTTCCTCCAATACATTCACGTGCCTTTGATTTGGGTATGACAGTATCCCTTCTGCCCACAGTAGCCAATTAGCCACACATTACTGCTGTTGCACTTGAACTATCATCTTGCAACAAGATTGTTCTGATTTTTTCTGTGTTCATTCAGGCTGATTGTTTAGATCATCCCATTTTTCATTTGGTTTTTTCATCCCTAATGCCACATATGTGACATGCTTCTGTCATTGTTTACACCCCACATTGTGCCACTTTAGTTACCTGGTTATGTGAATGATTAGAGCATTCAGGGCGAGGGAGTATTGGCCAGCTGAAATTTATTTTTAGGGCCTGTTTGCATGTGGAACATGATAGTTGTTTCCTGTCATGTTGAAGTGTCCAACCATTGATGTGTACATCTGCCTACAATCACTGTTTTATTGTACACTGGATGTGTTGCAGTGTGTGGCACATGCATAATTTGCAACACTATTCTGCATTAATCTTCTCATCATGTCCATGTGACATGGATGTGTGACAGTACTCATTCACTGACGCTGTAGTTGTCTAATTTACAATGGCTATGCTACATGACATCTGTGTGCTGGCATGTGTCATGTATGTGTATTGGACATGCCACTCACATGCTGATGTGTGATGCCAGTGCTTCACAACATGCTGCGAATGTGTTGCTTTTCCATCTTGGTGCTTTTTTGACTCCCCTTCAAACTCATTGACAGTGCATGCATGCCAGGGTTATAGTCATGTGGGACATGTGTAAACCATGTACAGAATCTCTGTCTTGTCAGGCCTATGTGTGTGCTATGGTGCTCATGCCAGTTTCCTTTTCTTGTATTTCATGTTTTTGCAGGTGACGACGCACTTGATGCTGGTGAGGTTCATGAGATGGTGCAGACCCAGGAGGATTCTCAGCCACGACCAGGCACCAGAGGGGGATGTGGTGTGTTGGTGGGTGAAAACACTTTGGTACTGCAGACCATACTGTCGAGGGGCGTATCTGGGTGCAGCTCCCCAGACCTCTATTCAGGTGCTGAGTCGGATGATGAGACTTATGACAGCAAATAAGCGACAGCAGGTGAGTGCTTCTGGCAGGGATTCTGTTCTGTCCAACCCACCTGCACCAGGGGTAGAACCCTCTATGGGGATGTCAGTGTTGGTAGGTCCGCCTTTGGTGGTTACGGATGCAGGGTCACACTCCACAGCATCTGATCCTGTTCCTGGGCCAGCAGATCAGAGGGGGAATGCAGACCTGCAGCCTCAGGCAGTGCCAGCACAGCAAGGTGCAGATCGTCTTTCCCCAAACAGGTGTGGTGCCCGCCGACGAGGTGACCGTGCGCCACCAGGCAATATTGTATGGGTAAAATCCATGTACGGTATAGCAACCCAACAGGCAGCATCAGTAGAAATGATGGCTCAGGCAATGGAGAGGGTTGTCACTTCCATTATCCCCCCTGAAATGCAGATGGAGCAACAACAGCAGGCAACAGACTCCATTTGCCAATCACACAGGGAAGACATGTTGGCGTCCAACAGGGACCAACGGGCGGCACTGGAGACTCTGCGCAAATCCATATCAATAGAGTCAAAGGGCCACAGGGAAGCCCTGAGGCTAGTACTCCATAACCTCAGGCAGAGTCTGCTTGAACTTGAGGCTTCCCGAAATTTTAGGGCAGAAGAGCAGCTAGAGCAGCTCACACGTCTGCTCTCAGCTGAGCTGCAGGCAACACATGAGGAGATCCGGGCATCCCGCGAGGCCATGCGTGCAGAAGTGCAGGCAACCCGTGAGGTGCTGCATGGGGATCTCCGCACTTTAATCCTCCAGAATCAGACCTTGCAGACCCGCATGCTTGCTGCCATGGGGGACTATACCAGGGCTTTGCGTGGGCTGCCTCCCATAGTGCCACCACCTCCTGATGCAGCAGCAGAGGGTGAAGAAAGCGACAGCAGTTCTCCCACAATGGCATAGCCGTGCGGGCCATGAGCCCATGAGGGTTTTTTTTTTTTGCAACATCCACGCAGGTGGGTGTTGGTGTGCACCCTGTCCTCGAACCTCCTGGGTGGCCACTCCTCCGTCCCCCACATGGCCATTTTTTTACATTGTGTTGCCTTGTGTGGCTCCCGTGGGCATCCACTGTATTCCAGCTGGGCACATGCAGGCTTGTCCTGAGTTTGGGTTAGATGCTTGGGTTCATGACACACACACCCCTCCTGCTTCCCGTTTCCATGGGCTTGCAAAGGGTGTGACCAAGTGACAGTGACTTACACAGTGACATTGGGCTCCCAAGAGCTGTGTGGGCAGTCTGTAGTCAATACTGTGTGGACATCCCTAGTGGGTATTGTTGTTGTATTGTACACTGCATGGTGTATTGATATGTGCTTGTGCATCCATGTCTTCCTCCTAATTTGCAGGTTCCTTCCACATGTCTTCACTGGGCCGTCTCCTTTGCAGATGGAGTTCATGTTGTATGCAGTACACTGACACATTTGTGTGGCAACAACACTCTACAGTTGGAAGGGGTCAATGTGCTGGCTTATGCAGGTTGTAAGACTACCACTACTTTGACTTAGTACTGTCATGTTTTTGCAATGTTTCATGCTGTGTTGCTGTATTGTGTTGGTGGTAATTATTTGTTCATGTGTGCTGTTTGTTATTGATTACTGAGAGCATATTGTCTGTGGGCAGTTTCCATTTGGGACAGTGCACTTTGTGACATTTGTGCCAGGTCTTGTGCATTGCTTTGTTTACTTTCACATTGCATGACATGCCATGGTGCGTTGGGCGGCGGAGCTGGGGAGGGGTTGAGTGACATGGCGCTGTTTTCATGTTGTATTTTGCAAATGGGTTATCAATTTAGCAGCATAGATGTATGTCTTATAATGACACAGCATTGGTGGTGTTTCGGTAGGTAGGGATGCACACAATGTAACACTTCCAGGTGAACAATCTCAGGCTTTTATGGTTGTGACAGTTGACTGTCCCTTATGTCATCATCATTGATTGTCGGCTGGTATGTGCCAGGGCTGTGTGCACTCCACAGGGGTGTGATTTTAGGTGAAGTAATTAGCCACCAGCTGCGTACGGGCTGCCTCACCACTTGCCCTTTCCTCTCCTATGCGGAGCAGCCGTGCAGGTGGTTGGTGATGTGGGGGCACCACCATGTCCACTGGCAGGCCCCGGTGTGTTGCAACGTTGTGCAGGACACATGCTGCCACTATGATCCTGCACACTACTGGGGAGCGTATTGCAGCTGCCCACCAGAGCGGTCAAGCGAGCGAAAGCGTGACTTGAGCACTCTGAATGTGTGCTCCACTATGCCCCGGGTTGCAATATGGGCTGTGTTGTATCTTACCTTTGGTTACTCACCAAGCAGCCCTGTATCGCCATGCCGCCCAGCTTCTAGGTCCCGGTTTAGGGTTGACATTCTGTAAATGAAACTGTCATGGGTGGACCCTGGATAGTTGGCATATACTGAGGTGATGATTCCCTTGCCATCACATACTACCTGCACGTTGATGGAATGCCAGTGCCAGTGCTTGCGGTTTCCATAGATGTGCTCCGTTGCCATGGGGGGACGTAGAGCCACATGGGTGCAATCAATGGCACCTAGCACTTTGGGGAATTGTGCCACCCCGTAGAAATCCTGGATGGCAGTCTGCCTTTCTGCAGGTGTTCTGGGCAGGTATATGTGCCTGCGGACTGATGGGTGTGCAGTCATGATGGCCAACACCCGGTGTAGGCAGCGTGACTACGTGGCCTGTGACACCCCCCCACTATGGCACTTGTCCGCTGAAATGAACCAGTGCCAAGAAGTGCAGTACATTGAGCACCTTTTCCAAGGGGCTCAGTGCTTGGGAGCACAGGGTGGGTGATGTGAGGTCATCCTCCCACTCACTCACCAGGTCGAGTATTATGTGAGGTGGAAACCTGTACCTCCCATACACCTGGTCATCAGGGATCCCAAAAAGGCTGGTTCTGGGTGTAAAAATCCATGTTGGATTAAAAATAAAAACCCTTTTCTGTTATGCTACAGTTTATTTATTTGTTTGTTTTCTGCATTTACTTGTTCTTTCTGCATAATGCTTTATGCATTGGATTGTTTCAGTTTATGTGAGCAGTAAGATATTAGGTATTTGTTTCTATATTGTAAATTTTTGGCCCAGTTAGATACCAGTAGGTGTATTCTAACTGTTTATGTTTTGATATAATTTGATATAATTACATATTTACTATGTGTTTGTATTAGTAATGTGGAGCGATTATCCGAATTGCAGGTAGAACATAATGTACCGTGTTTTGCATTTTGTACAAGTTGCTGAAATGGAACGGATTCACAAATAGGTATTGATATATACACAAAGTGCTCATTGGGGATTTGTTCTTCTGTCACACTGTTGTAGAGAGTACATGCATGTTTCCACATGTATGAAATCTGGAAGATTTCATTTATAGTTATGTTTTTGTTTTCCAGTACTAATAGTAAGTACATTAGAAATTCTTGTGGATCTTCCTGTGAGTTTATAAGGAATTTCACCATTCCAGCACAGTAGTCTAATTGTTGTCTTATTCCATAAACACTATACGTGTTGTCAGGATTGTTTGCTGCATTTCTGTGAAGTACTAACATTTGCAAACACAATGGGTCTGTACTGTGTAAGTAAATGTTCTCAACAATTGGTGGTAATTGAAATAGAATATTCATTGCTACATTTGCGTAGCAGCTTACACCAACTATATTTGAGAGTTTAAATGGACCAGGTAGTTCTGTATCTGACTGCTTTTTTTGGAGTTTGTCTTCCTTCTTTGAAGAAGTACCTGGGTTACTTTCCCTAATTGATTCTTTTTTGCTTGTGCACTTGATGAAGTATTACTTTCTATTACTCTCTTCGGAGGATTTGCAGTGACATCCTGTGGAACAGGATATGTTTGTAGATGGGGGTGTATAGTGAACGAAGTCTATTGTATTCTAAAATGCAAGGAATATCAGCGTTTACTTTACTTGCATCAAAGTTTATTAGAAATAGACCGTCAATTGTAAGTAGGCATGACAGTGCTACGTAGCTCATGCCTTCTTTAAAGACTGTGTTACCAATGTCTATCATTGGTTTGTCTAGAGTAAGACCTTGTGATTTATGAATGGTGAATGCGTATGCAAGAGTTAGAGAAAATTGTTCTCTGCGTACATACATGTCTTTGAAGAGAAGGAATCGAGCCGTTGAGCTTCCTATTCTTTTTACTTCTGAAAGTTTGTCAAAGAGAATATTGACAAACTGAATTTTGTTGTCACGTGGGTATGTC
Source organism: Ambystoma mexicanum (assembly GCF_040938575.1). NCBI lineage: Eukaryota > Metazoa > Chordata > Amphibia > Caudata > Ambystomatidae > Ambystoma > Ambystoma mexicanum. The sequence continues at coordinate 698,989,181 of NC_090928.1, read as the reverse complement.
TGAAAGCCAGCAACTGTACCCAGTGCTCCATTAAATAGTCCTTGGTCCACATCAAGGTTACGTTTAAGCATTACTCTGCAATTTAAGGATAATTTTAATATCTTTTCCAAGCCTGCTGTGTTTGAGATTGATTTTTCTAAACTATTTAGTCTTGCTGTGGCTTGGTCACACATGGGTAGTGTCATTCCATGTACATCTAGTTTGTCTGTGGCGCTAATTTCCATAATTGGTTGTATTTCTTTGCTTAACATTATTTCATTGAATTTGAAACAGCTTGCAAGAGTTGGCATTAAGGCCATACAATTGACATTTTTGTGGGCTAATTGTTCCATAACATCTGGAGCACATGCATTATCACGATAAAGTGCATGAATGTGCCAGGTTTTCAATATTGCTTCTGCTCCTCTAGAAAGTATACCAACTCTGATACTTTTTAAGATGTTGGTATAAGTGAGATCTGCAGATTGGCGCATGTTTTCTGTTAATTCTCTGTATTGGAAATGTTGCCAAAGGTTAACATTTCCAATGCGCCAGCAGTTTTACGGCAGAGTTTGTGTCCTAATGTTTTAAAAATAGGCTCACCTTTTACAGGTGTCAATTGAAGGAGATCTCCGAAAACAATGATGTGTTTTCCTGCAAAGAGCTCTTCATGGTTTGTTTTGAGTACTTCTTGTAATCTGAGGTGAATCAAAGCCAACATTAGGTTGGACACCATGCTCACTTCATCTATTAGTAGCATTTTCATTTGTTTCAATACTCTGCGTACTTCCATTGCAGCTTCTGCAGAAAGTTTGTAATAATCTAACTTGTTTTGGTATTCTACTGGCAGGAGTAGTAATCTGTGTAAAGTGACACCACCTATGTTGTAGGCAGCTAAACCTGTGGGGCCAGTGACAACAGCTGACAGTTTGTTGTTTGTCAATTGTTGAAGGAACTTACTGATGATTTTGATTAGGAATGTTTTGCCAGAACCAGCTTCACCCCTGACATACAATAGTATAGGTTTGTAATTTTGGCAGGTGCATTATTTGTTTTCATGTTGCACACATGTGCAATTTCTTTTGTTATTTCTTGAAAAATGCTACGTTGCTCTTTGTTTAGTTTTGATTGTAGTGTAGTTAAGTCTTCTTTATCTTCATAGTGACACATGGTGTTTTCTACTTCTATCATAGCTAATTCTGCCTCATTTGTTATTAGTGGTTCTCCCAGTGGTTCATGGTTTCCTGTGACAGAAGGTTGACTACTGTCAGGAGTGTCCTTATCTAGTTGGGTCTGGAGTTCCCCTTCGTGTTGCTGTTCATTGTGAAACATTGTTTTGTACTGTGCAAAGTTTACATCAGTTATACTGCTTTCATTGGCTTTGAAAGCGTCTTCATATGAGTCACAGGTATCTAGCATTTCTTCTTCTTTTCTCCATGGTTTGAAGAGTTGTAGCAGGGACATGCAATATATTTCTTTATGTTGAGTCTTTAATGACAATTTGATATGATTAATTAAATTTGGTTTGGTGAGTTTTACTAAGCTGCCATCACAGTTTGTCACTTTGTATTTACGGTTTTGCTCATCACGTTTTATATTATTTTTGTATGTGTAGTTTTGGGCTATGTGGTATAGACACATGGTTTCCAAAGTGGTGCTCCTGTTTGGGTAGTATATGTCCAATACATTGTTTTTTAAAATGTCTTGGCTGTTGGGATCATGTTTGGCTATTGTTTCTATATCTTCGTATGATTTTAGAACTCTTTTTCTAGATTTAGCTGGACCAAGACTTAGCCATACTATATTTGCAGATTTACCATACAATGCAGTACCAGTTAATCGATCAGCTGCTTCATAGGATCCACATTCTCTATGGGACAGCATTTTTATGCCCAAGCTGTATAATTTATGAGACACTGTTTTATCTGATGACAGGTCATTCCAGAGGTCTTGGAGCTCTGTCTTTTCTGATTTGGTTAAGTATGCTGTGACATATCGTGCAACTGCAGTAGAATTGTCTGCAATGTACTGCACATCTATGTTTGCATTCCACAAGTGGGCAATGATTGCATTGTAATCATTGATATATTTTTCTTCTTCTTTTCTTTTTATGCAATATGTATTTTTAGGTGACTTACCTTTAACATTATGTCTAACTGAAGACATAAGGTTTTTCACTTGACCTGTATTTGTAACTGGTCTAGGGAAACCAAATCGGCATTTGGTGTAGTATTTCCCTTTGTTTTTGTATTTGCAACGACAATATTTGCCACATTTGTGTCATTGGAATTATAAGATTTTTGCATGAAGATCACTATTTGTAGATTCTGACGGAATTTCACAAATGACAATATTTTTCAATAAACTGTAAAACAGTGGCATCACTGTCTTGAACAAATATAGGAGTATCTTTAATCCATAAAAGCATGTGTACATGTGGCGCTCCTCTGGCTTGGTATTCTTTTCTCCAAAAGAAGTGTTGCACTTCTCCAAGGGGAGGAACAGTTTTATTACAAATGAAATGTAGCATAGCAATGAGGCGATGGTGAAAATATCTAGAAATATTAACAGGATCCTGAGAACAAAGTTCTCCAGGTGTTAGTATTTCTATGTTTGTTTTGTTTTCATTTGATATGCATAGGAAAGCATGTACATCTTCCCATGCATATTCTGCGCAACTTAATGTAACAAACCAAGTGGGTGGGCCAAGGTTTCTGATCATACAACGTACATCTCCATGGCGTCGAAACCAGTACTCTTTAATACCTCGCATATTTGCTAATAGATTTGAAAGATTTGCCTGTAAAACCTCATCTTTTTGTTGAACTTTTTGTAATAATTGTGTGGCTGTCATATTTTGAAAGTGTGATACGGATTTTAATATGTGTGCAACTCAGTAACATAAAGTTGCTAGTTCACTTTCAAAGAGTAGGTGGAATATGTATTCCGCATTTTGCCGAAATCTGGGATCTTCAGAATACATTCGTAATGAGCGATATTCTGATGCTGATATTTGAACAGGTCTATCATCGTATCTTCCTCCTTTGCCAGTAGGAAAGAGTAGAGGAAAAGCACATGCTTCTATACTTTTTTCCCATATGCTGATTGGTGATCCTTTTCTTTGACGCATTTTGTACGTTTCCAGTGCATCTTCTATGGTGTCATTAGAGTGCAATGGGTGAATTGTACAATGGTCTAAAGTGTTTGCTATTGTAGCAGGATCTAGGAGCTCAAATTGACCAGTTTCTTGTGTCTCTTGAATTATTTCAGTTGTATCTTTCAAGTTTTCTTCGATATTAATTTCTTTGTAATAATCATTATTCTCTTTGAGATATTGCAGGGCTTCTCTAACTTTATGTAAATCTATCAGTTGTTGCCAAATTTTTTTGTCTTTTGTAGGTACTCCATTTACCAAGATAATTAAAGATTGTTGCATTGGACCTTGCACTCCTAGAGTGTGCACATTTTCTTTTAGATCTAATGGTAAATACACTACTTTTCCACGAATACCTTTCATTAATTCAGAGGGAGGTAATTTTGCAGTTTTTGCATGAAGGTGTAATATTGCTTGAAATGGATGAACTGTTTGAATTATGATGATCTCATATAAATTAAGTTGTTGAAGGAGTTTTGGTAGTGGATGAAATTCCAAGTTATTTGAGATAGCACGTGAAGGAGTTTGGTTGCTGTCAAGTTTGGTAGTGCAGTAACTGCTAAGTTTTATGGGGTCAGTTATTTCGTATTTGTTTTCTGCTATAAGGTAGAGAGCTAATTCAAACCATTTAGAATCTTCATTGTCTTCTATTTTGTATGAAACGTCTATAGTTTTTGTGTTACTTTTATAACACGTTCCGCGGCAACATACACGCATGTGGTTTGGTACTTCAGCTGAAGTGTTTTGAAATTTTAGTATTTCTTTTTTGTATGTGTGTAGTGAAAGGTTGCCATGTGCAGATTTGTTACGAAGTTGGTTGACAGCTAATTCATCTTGTAAGTGGGTTTCATTTCCAAAATATTTTTTCTGTATATACTCGATTTCTTCTAGTAGGTCTTTTGGTGTACCATGTAGAAGAATGTTATTTAAATTGGCTAGTGCTAAAGCAGGACTTCTTGCATAATACAGTTTATAAACTAGATTTCTTATACTTGCATGATGTGTTGATATCCTTTTGATATCATGGAAGGTTGTTTTGCAAGTAGCTCCTGATATGCAGGCCAACGAATGTCCTTGCAGTCCTGTGTGCTTGCGTACTGGACAAGCATCCATACTTTGCAGTATTTTAATTTTGATTTTGTCTTTGCTTTTCACATATTGATTGAGGAATAGGCGTAAAAATTTGAACATTTTTTTGGGAATGTTACACATTGACGTGCATGGCCATGTGTAAATTAGATGTTCTGATTCAGTCGAATGGAGGGGTAAATCTAAGTTTTCAGGGCATATTTTTGTAAGGAGTACTTCTTGTTCCATTGTGGTATTATTAACTTTTTCATAACCTCGACCACTGCTATGTATGGCAATTGTATTTGTTTGCTTTTGTTTGTACGCTTCTTCATTAAAGTATGGTTCTGTGCTTGTAGTGTGACTCCATTCACCTCCACAGATATTTAAGAAGTTATTTCTGTTCACATTTCGTTTATTGAGAAGTCTTTTTTGAAATTTAGTTATTAGTTTTGTTAGTGGTTTAATTCTGTTTAACACAACAATAAATAGGTTTCTTTTGAGAAGAATTGCACTGTCTATCAACGCTTCTAAGATTACTTTCCTATGATAGGTTTGAAGTGTTGAACCTGGTTTTCCACTGTTTTCATCAAATTTTGAAGGACTTTGTGACGGAACATTTTGGTTAATATACTTTTCTTGGTATGCTTACTTTGTACTATATCAAGATTTATAGAAGATGTTTTATTTGTAGTGATAGTTGATTTTCTGTTAATAGTTTTTTGGGTCGTTTTACTTTGTGATAGAGGAGGCAAAGTTTTTGCACTAGAAACTTCTTTTGTTTCACAACATGACTGTATTAGCTGTTGTGTTTCAACATTTTTTACAAATTCTGCTATAGATGGGTGTTTATGTTGGAGACTTTTCTTTTCATTTGCTCTACTTCTGCGTCCCTTTCTATGGAGTTGCTTTTTGGTGGGCATTCTTTAGCGTCTGTTGAAAAAAATACAGAAGGTATGGGTTGGGGTTTTCTGCAATGCATGTGTGTTGTGTGCATGATTGTTTGAGTAAGATGATAAAGATGTATGTAATGGTGTGTGATTGTGAATTGGGAAGTTGAACTACTAGGGATGGGTATTCTTCAATTAGTGTGTTACTAAACTGGGGTTCAGATGACAGAAAAAGTAAGCCGGTGGTGTGGAGAAGAATAAATAATATAGGTAAAGCTATACAATTAAAACAGTTGTTTGTTCTACAACATCTACATTCTAGTGGCTGAGTTGGGTAATTTGTGTGCCGAACAATTTGAGGAATTTGAGGGCCATTCTGACAGGAGATCACTGTTTAAGACGGGGGGGATTTTTGGTCAGAATGGTGCAGAATCTCTATTTTTAGGCACAGACATACCATGAATGCACCATACAGTGCGTGTGAGTTATAAATCAAATATTATGGTAACAATCTACTTACTTTTTTTTCAAAAATGAGTAGTTTGCTTCTTAGTTGTTCTTTGTAAATCAAAATCGGCTGCTTCTATTCAGGAGAATGGGTTTCACTGCAATTGTAAAATAAAGAAATTAGTAATTTGGTTGCTACTGTTTTCATTTTAGACATAGATTTTTTTAAATTGAAATGCTCAGCGCCTTCCTGAAAACCATTAAAACTATATTATGACTAAGAGTAGGAAAGAAAATATCTTTAACAACGTTTTTTCACTGAATTTCATAGGTTTTTAGTAGCGCAACTTAACCATAACGTCCCTTTAACAAAGTTTTTTACTGAATATAGATATAGATACATTGGTCTGCCTCATAGAAGTTGCTGTTTTCCTACACATTTCATCATCAACCTTTGTACAGACATCCTTAACATCAACAACAATTGCCTGCATCCTACACACTTTCACACTCTCTAGTAAATGTGTGCCATCATTTTATACATTATTGCCTTTGAAATATGTGTTGCTGTTGCTTAAATCTTAACCCTTTATTTCCAACTCTTCTGGTTCTTTTCTTGTCCCTTCCCTGTCTCTTTAGCTAACTCCAAACATGTATCTTTCACTCTTCTTATCTTTTAAGCTGGCTTTCACTCTCCTCTTCTGCACCCTTCACACTGCCAAATGCTGTTCAATCCCTTACTGAATTATGCAATACTATCTTTTACATTCCTCTATGTTTTTCCCTCCCCATGTCCTCAGCTGAACTAAAATCCCTAGACTCATCATCTTCCAGGACCGTCCCTAACAAATGGAAGTTAGACCATATTCTGAGCTCCCTCGATCTTTCACCACTTTGTATTCATTTTTTCAGATGGGATCTACATTTTCTCCTTTCACTGTAACTACATGGACAGGCAACGTGGAACAATTGATGCTCTTAAACAGCATGGGATCCATCACCACACATTTTCCACAGAACATGTTAGACTTCGATCTTGAATAAAAATTCAAGAAATCTGGAAATTCAATCCTCATTTCCTAGCACTATTACTTCTACACCATCACTCGTATGACCAAATCATCCACTGCTCATAGCCTTCCTCCTCCTCTCCTAACTGCTTTCCATTGCATTTTTTAGTTTAATATTGTCATCTTTTTTCCCCAATCTATCTAATATAAGTACATTTCTCCTCTTTACACTAAATGTGTTCACTTAGTAGGCTCACTTCAGCCAGGATGTCTGCCTCCATTGTAACCTGCTCACTGTGGTATCTATTTCTGCCTTTACCCACCTTTTCTTTCAATTTTCCTCCCCAATTCATATTTCTCTTCATGGCCCATCCCCTTTTTAAGCTTATACAGCGTCCTTCCATTTCTCTTCCCTGCAAGTCTATACTTTTTGGTCAATCATTTCAACCTCTTTCTTGATAACGTGCAGAAGTCTTGCATGTCCGATCCTCTGATGCTTATCACTGCTCAGCAAGAGGTACTGGAAGAACATTGCGTACTCACCAACCATTCTTTCCTTGTTATTTATACCAGGGTCAGCGCAAGCATTAACTGTTCACTAACCTGGGTTCCTCTCCAATTGAAAATCTTATGATCAGGGTTCTTGCATGACTCTGGAATCTCTTTCCTCTCCACTTCTCTGCTCCAGAAGAGGGTAGTGATCTGCAACAGACCCCTTAACAGGTAGACAGCACCTTCTCTACCCATCTCAGTTTCTACACAAAGCTGACTTAAAGGTAAGCTTGTACGCTCACATGAATTATCTTTCCATGCTAATTAGCATGCTCTAATTGAGACATCCTCACCAGAAGTCCCACCATTGCATACTGTAGTGTCTCATCACCCGTACACCTGCTTGTTTACAGTTATGATAAGAGGTATTCTTGCACACTCTGCCATTCCTTGTGCTCATCACATTTTCTGTGCATGCTTCTTCCCATGATGTAGGAATGTAGCCTTTGCTCCCTAATCAACAGTAGAAAGCTAATTTGGTGTTGTTTAATACTGCGAACATTTGCAAACTGATGCACCAAATTCCAGAAGATCCACATTCCAAGTGAAACAGAGGTACATGCAGGTTTGGTCAGTAGCATTATAGGTAAGCAGCAGTCATGATTACTAGTTGGCCACAGTTGTCCCTCACATTGCCTCTCCATCTCATGATCATACTTAATGAAATGTAACATCATCTATTACATGTTTGCACATTGTATAGTGGTGAAAGTTAAGAAGCTGTATAGTTTTTAGCACTTTCTCAAAGCAGTATCATTTGCATCCGTTTTCATGTTGTTTACGTACATTGGGCCTCATTACGAATCAGGCGTTAAGGGGTTAACTTGGTGCAGGCGTTAAAAACCATGGCGATAAGGGACCATGGTGCTAATTACGCCACCGTAATTTACGGTGGCGTAATTAGCGCCTTCCCCACTCCCATTATGCCCTATGGGGCAAAAATGGGAATGGGGAAGGGTAAAATGGGAAATGGGGATTTACCGCCCCACTCACCTTGGAATGGGGCGGTAAATCCGCCATCCACCATGGTGTAAACAGAGTTTACACCATGGTGGTAAGGGTACGACCCAGGCGGTAACTTACCGCCTGGGTCATAATGAGGCCCATTGACCCAAATGAGTCATAATGCATTGCATTCTGTTGATGACAAAGGGGAGGTCTACTAAATGCCTCTAACTAAACATCAAAAAGCTAAGTTACTGTTAATAGGACCTAGTCTATAAGCCCCTTGTCAACCCTTTAACCATGAATGTCCAGCAACTTTAGTCTTTTGGGGCACCATTGTTCCCTAAACTCCCCTTTCAGGTAGTCCAGCGTCTCACTCCAATCAGCTGAGAAACTCCCAAAACTTATTATCGGCCGTGTATGTAGCCCATTCCAGTGAAACAATGTCCCACATTTTCCTGAGCCAGTCATGCTCCGAAGGAATCATTGGGCTCTTCCGATTCTCCGCAATTAGACCCATCACTGCCAAAGTGAAAACCACTTGCGCCTTAAAACTACCTTTCCTTTCTCCTTCACCCCCTGCTACTCTCTTCCCCAGCAAGGTCTTCCAGGGGTCCTGACTGCTCCCCATCCCGAGGGCCTGGGACTGGGCACCAGCAATTTCTCCCCAAAAAGGTCTAATATGAGGGCAGTCCCACCATATATGAGCAGCAGCCGTACCCACTTCCCTGCAGCCCTTCCAGCAGTCCCCTGAAGCTGTCGGGTACATCGCATGCAGGGGGGCCGGGGTATAGTGCCAGCCATAGATTATATTTGTACCATGCTTCCTGTAGTTGGCTTGCTTTGGCTACCTTTGGAATTGTCCTCCACAGCCTCTCCCAGTCTTCCCTTTCCATTCTAGCCCCCGGTTGCTGCTCCCACCCCCTCATATACGGCCATGTGACAGCCGGGCCTGTGCTCTCCAAGAGTCTATATAGGTCCACGATTAAGCCTCTGGAACCCTCATGGGTTAAGAGGAACAGTTTGAATTGTGTTAGGTCGCGCGTAGCTGCCTTCCTGACCTCAGCCGACATGACCCAGAGTCGAATTTGGAAATACCTGTACCTTTCCCCCTCACCCACCCCAAATTCCTGTTTACATGCCTCGAAAGTTTTCACCTTTTGGTTATGAAACATATCCCTCAGTGTCCTACAGCCCCCCCTCCCATGCCCGGAATGCCACCTTCCCCAACCCTGGTGTAAAATCCCCATTGTTGAAGATAGGCGTGAACGGGGATGGAAAGGACGAGATCCCTTGCCTCTCCACTGCCCTGTCCCAGGTGTCCGCCATTCCCTTTGTTATAGCACTCAGATAGATGTGGGACAGTCTCAGCCTTCGCAGGAGCCATAATACCTCCCCCAGGTGATGTCGGGCAACCGCTCTATCCATTTTTACCCAATGCTTTTTGTAGTCAACCTCAAACCATTCCCTAATCACCCGTAAAAGTGCAGCCTCATGATATTGCCTGAAGTCCGGAATAGCCAGGCCACCCTGCCCTCTGGACGCCAGAAGAAGTCACCAGGACAAGCGTGGCTTCTTGCCCTCGCAAATAAAGGGCCTCATTACACGGTAAGCGGTAATGGTTTACCGGTACCGTTAAGGGCACCGGTACCGGTAAACCCTTACCGCCTTACTACGAGTTCCCTTTGCGGGACCCGACCTTAACGGCTGGTTTTACCAGCTGCTAAAGTAGGGTGCCGCAAAGGGACCTCGGTGCTAATTACGGTACCGCAATTTGCGGTACCATAATTACCTCCTTCCCCATTCCCATTATGCCCTATGGGGGCAAAAATGGGAATGGGGAAGTGCCTTGGTGAATGGGGAATTACCACCCCCGCTCACCTTGGAGTAGGGCGGTAATTCCACCATCCACCAAGGCGGACATGGTAAAATACCAACGGCAACCATATGGTTACCGCCTACCGTGTAATGAGGCCCAAAGTCTTTAACCGCCCGGTGAAAACTGTAAAAAAGCTTGCAGGGATGGAAAGAGGGATTGCCTGGAATATATAGAGTATTTGGGGAAGAATCACCATTTTTAGGACTGCCCCATCCCTAGCCAGGAGATCCTAAGGGCGCTCTACCTCCTCAGGTCTTTCTTAATTGCCATTAGCAAAGGGGGGTAGTTTTCACAGTACCAACCATCCAGAGAAGGGGTAATCCTAATCCCCAAGTATCGTAACCCACCCGGGCTCCACTTAAACGGGGAAATCGCCCTCAATTCCCTCGCCTCATTCTCCTGCAGTGACAAATTCATTAGTTCCGACTTCTGCCAGTTGACCCGCCGCCCCGACACCTCCCCGAATTTGGTCAGCACTTCTATGCTCGCCCTGATGGATTCCTTCAGTTGCGTCAGCATGAGCAACATATCATCAGCGAATGCTGCCACTTTATGCTGATATCCCCCAAATGGAATGCCCTGAATCTTCTCTGTCTCCCTTATAGCCAGTAGAAGGGGCTCCAAATATATAGCGTGAAGCAGAGAGTGTAAGGCGTGCCCATGTACTCTCCCCTTACCATGATATATCGCCCACTTTTGTCCCGGAGTGTGTTGTTCACTTGGAAGTCCACCCCCTTCCAAAGCCAGGGCTACTCCCCCTTTCTTTGTGGGGCCCGATGCAAATAATATTTGAGAGAAACCCTTCAATCGCTGGCGACACTGATCCTTCCGCAGTAAATGAGTCTCCTGCATCGCCAGTACATCTGGTTTATGGGACCTGGTAAATTGCTCCAATTTCGTACGTTTAAGAGGGGAGTTCAGCCCCCTAACATTATGTGTTAGCCACTTGAAGACCGGGCAGTTATGCAATGTGTCCCTCTTAGATGACACGCTCTCCCCATACTGGGTCTGCCCTGCATCTCCTCCCCTTCCCAATGGTGAATGATCTGAGCCGCCTCTTCATCTCTTTTGCCTTCTGCATCCTTCCCCTTGTACTGTGGAGCTTGGCTCACTCTCCTGGTCGCTACAATCCCCTCCCAAGTCCCCCCTCCCCGCCCTCGCCCATCCTCCATCCCCAACTTTGGGTGAGATATTTCAGCAGAAATGTCCTGGATTTCCTGCTTTAACTCCTTATCCGGGATGGATTCCGGCAACAGCTTCACCCTAATGTTGATCCTACGAGACCTGTTTTCAATGGTTACCAGACATTTGGTCGAATGCATTTGATCGAATTACAATATGGTCGAATCAATTTGGTCGAAAAAATGGTCGAATTATTATTATTATTTTTTTTTGTGGGGGGTCCCCCCCAACCCCTCTTTTTGGTGTTAAAACACCTTTTTTTTTACCTATGTTTACCTATACTAGAGCAAAAAATATATATACTTTTAAAAAAAAATGTGACCTTTTTTTTTTCGACCAAATTGATTCGACCAATTTGTCATTCGATCAAATATATTCGACCATTTGACTGGACAGCGTTTTCAATATCCTCCATTTGGATCTCCAGGTTCTGGGTTGCCAAATTGTGTCATTCTATGGCCTCACTGTTAGCGGTAGTGTCCTTTTCCATGTCTTGGAGACCTCTTTCCAGGAGATCTGTTCTTTCACCCAATTGTTTTAGGTCCCTCTTGATCTCCCCAAGGAGCTTCATTCAAGTCTGCATACATAAGCTGAAATTGCTCCTGGAACGTCTTCGCCAAATTAGTTTGGAGTGCCTGACTCTCACCCAGGAAGTCCTGTCTAGTGACCAGAGTCAGCACCCGCGGCCTTGCCACGGCCTCCCTCTCCTCTGTTCCCTCGCTGTTACCCTCCGATCCGTCTCCCATATCATCGGCTGACCACAAAGAGTGGAGGGTGCTCTGTGAATCCCGAGGATGCTGCACTGATTTTCTGCTTTTTGCTTTATTTCGTGTGGCCATCAGTGTGATCCCCTACCTGCGGGGTGAGTTCCTGCCTGCTCTCATCCTCTTCCTCCCTGGCCACTTGTCGGAGCCGGGCCATCACCAATGTGTCTCCCCTGGGACCAATTTACTCATGTAGGGGCCCCAGCAGATCAGTGCTGCCCTGCCGACTTCTCTTCCACTCCTGCCCCTTACAAATCCTTGTTATGCTTCCCAGGGTCCTTACTTCCCTGTAGCGCCCCCACTGGGGCTCAGACTTCTGAAGTCTCTTAGGATGCTTTATGGGGTAAGATCTACCTTACCTTCAATTCAGATCCAACCTCATCTAGTGGATGAAGGAACATGACATCTGACCATACATTACTGGTAATCTCAGAGTACTTATTGTATATATGCGTACCATATATGTACCATAGTAACTCTCTGCATTTATTGTATATACGTGTCATATGGCAGTGCATACTTACTTTGTATAACCCTCACTCTGCCTGCTTGTTCATACATTCCAGCACTGTAACCATAGCTGGACGTATTACTGTGTACCAATGTAACATAAGCTTAACAACCCTCTTGATGCCTTCGCGCCCTAATACCTTAGGATCTGGTGCGCAATATAAATAAATAAAAAAACAAACAAGCAACCAAACAAACTGTGCCCCAGAGATGCCCAAACCGGGGCTCAGTCTCTGGAGAGCCACAGGGGCCGCCACCAGCCTCAGAGCCCAGGCCCCCGCATCCAGTCTTTGCTCCTCCCCGAGTCTCTTGATGACTGGGGCCACGAAGCCTCCGGAGCCGCTCCTGCTTCTGGCTCCTTCCTCCCCCCGACTCACTGTAGCACTTCACCTCCACTTTACACCTCTTCCTTGCCCCGGGCAGTGACTCCCAGTCCGCGGGGGCCACACCACTCCTTCTTCTCCTTATGTGGCTGCGTGCGCTCGCGCGTGGCCAGAGAGCCCCTCCGCTCTTCACTCACCGACGGTCCACTAATAGCTTCTGCACCTCCGCTCGGAGCTCAGCCCCCAGGTCCGGTCCGAGCTGCAAGTGCCTGACATATGTCCTCTCCACTGTCCAGGCCTCGAGTTCTGTGCTCCGCACTCCGGCGGGTGGGCTCCCCACCCACTCCTCGAACAAGGCCTTCCTGGGGCAAAATGTACTTCTGAGGGGGAGTATGCGCCTTCCCTGCTCCTCACTGCCTCCTCCAATGGACCCCAGAAACCTTGCCACAATGTTTTCGGGGGGTGCTGACCAGTAGCGGGGTGGTGGACCACTGCAGGGGTCCGGGAGCGCATAGCTGACACGTCTAATCCCTGTCGGTCGCCATCTTGGAATCTATTGTTAATTTTTCTAATGCAAACCGACGATGAAATGACCTGGCACTGTATAGTTTAACAAAGAAATTAGGATTAAAATAATTAAACCACAATGTCTTATATAATTCATTCTCAGGTAAAAAGTGCAACATCAAGCAAGAAGGTAAAGAAGACATCAGATCACAAGAAATAAAAACAACCCACCAAGAAAGATATCCCAAAGCCAAGCATGCAACTGTTTAAGAATTCAAAGATAGTTTGGAATTATATCTAGGGAGGGAACTGGTGCACCAGTTAAAGAACAAAAGACGGATTTAGGCTTCATAAGACAAATAACTTCAAGTAGAAATAGGTAATGAACACAGATGCCCCTTGGCTCACCAGAAATCTTCCACCAGATAGCTAAGAAGTCAGAAGTACTGGCATGCAAAGACTTCTAATAATAATAACAATTCTTTAATGTGATATAGATTGAAAATAAATTCAAACTTTACACATATTACAAATTGCATACATTAATATTAACTCATACAAGAAAACAAATCAGCAAATATCATATACAGAAAAAGAAAATATGTAGTGAAGCAAAATTTCTTTACAAATATTTACAACCTAAAAAACACAATACTCAGATAAAAACAATTGAGTGTAGCTTATTGTTATCTTCACATCAGCGCAGTCTTAGCCACATATGCAAGAATTGGACATCTCAACAAGAAACACCCTGTCTCAGAGTCGGATGGAGGTACAATAGGTGTAAAACCTCCGCCTGATCAGAGTGTTCCATGTAATCTTTGACCCGCAATAATGAGGTGTTTCAGATCAAGGAGCCCAGATCTTTTTCAATCAGCTGCCAAACATTATACAGTGCGATAAACAAATGCATGTTGCAGGTGTTAGTGCAATAAAGCCAGAATGAAGTTTCACAAATGGTTAGAGGATCGTGTAAAAATTCCCCCAGATATTTATATATTGAACGACCCAAAGTCGCACACACAGTCAACAAATGTTTGGCTGTCTCCAAACATTCAGGAGATTTGCATAAGCGACAAACTCGCTCACTGGCAGGGATCTTTTCCCAGGCTCCTACGTTAGACAGGGTGGGTAATTTCTCCAAACGGAACAAAATAATAAAACGTCTGAGCCTTTTGGTGGGACAAAGATACAGATATGCTTGTGGTTGCATAAAATTATAGAGTCTATATTTTACGAAATGAAAGGTCTTTAGGCTGCTCAGGTGTAAGAAATTCTCTAACCAGTCCCATAAATCCACCTTTTTACCAAGCGCATTTAGGACATCCTTAGAGGCAGTCACTCCTCTGTGCGTCCAGCCTATGTCCGTTAGAAATGTGGTCATGTCTTTCTGGAGGGGAGAAGTGGTGTGTTTTTTTGCTCACTTATTGATGGATCACAGCCAGTAACGGATTGGGAGAGCTATCCTTCATTTTAAGATAGAATCCTGCCCTCCTTTTGAGTACCAATGCTTTGAGTGAGGGAAGGCCCAATTCAAGCCTAATCAGGGCCACTGGGACACTCGGAGGTAATCCCAGTATCCGGCGCCAGAATTTACCCTCATCACTTGCAGCCAGGCAAGATCGAAAGAAAGAAGAGACTCAAGGCCATAGGTAATCATGGGCGCAAACACTTGGATGTATAAGTGTCTTGTCCCCCATAAGGTAAAGCCACCCTGCTTGTTTGTGAACGAAGATATTAATGCTATTACTTGCGTCGCCCTTGTTATGCGTCCTTGCTGGCACAAGGAATAATCTCCCAATGGCTCAATATCCACTCCAAGATACCGATAAGATGGAACGTAAAGTATATGGTTATTATGTACAAACAGGTTGACTCGGGATGCTCTTTTCCTGGTGAATCTGAGTACCTTTGTCTTATCTAAGTTTATAGTCAAGCCATTGTTCTTAGCGTAGTCCCATAGTGTGGCCGCAGAGCGCCTAAGTCCAGCTATGGTATTATCAAATACCACCAGGTCGTCTGCATATGCTAGGACAGTGCAAGGTGCCTCACCTATTTTGGGAGGGCAGTTGTTAGCCTTGCCAAGTGCTGAAGGGATGTCGTATACATAAATATTGTAGATGAGGGGTGCAGTTATGCATCCCTGCTTTACCCCCCTGTTCTGGATCACCTGTCTCATCATACTGTCCTCCTGGTTTAATCTGAGGCACGCAGAGGTATTATGGTGCAACTGTCTTAGATAGTATAGAAGACCAGGCAGGCAGCCCATTGTTTCCAGCTTAGTCCATAGCCTTGCTCTAGAGATAGAATCAAAGGCTGCCTTGAAATCAATATATAGGGCATAAAGCGGGGACTGCTCCTTGCTCAGCGCCCGTGTGCGAAGCATATCCATCACCCAAAGATTGTGAGAGGTGGAAAAATCTCGCCGAAAACCACATTGAAATCTGCTAAGTATGTTTGTCTGTTCAACCCACTTCTGCAGCTCACTAAGCAGTAATGCGGCAAAAAGTTTACAAGTGATGTCAAGCATAGAGAGGAGCCTGTAGTTGTTAGGATCTGTACGGCTGCCTTTTTTATACACAGGGACGAGTATAGCCGTTTGCCAGGAACGGGGAATAATTCCCTGAGCCAAAATCTTTTTGAAGAGAATAGAAAAGAGATAAGCCCAAAATGCAGAATAGTGCTTAATTACTGCATTGGCCAGCCCGTTAGGGCCGGGGGCTCTAGAGGCCTTAAGGGTGACTATTTTGTTGTGAATGGCCTCCGCTGAAACATCAAAAGGCGGGGGGAAGGGAACCTTCACTTTAGGTATACTAGGAGCCTCCGCCTCTCCAGAGTTACGACCTAATAGAAATGTTACCCATACTTCTTCGTCAATAGGGTTGACTAACGGGCCATTGACCTTCACTCTGGTCTCATTTAGGAGTGACCATATACTACGATAATTTCTGGAGCAGATAGTTTGTAGGAGCATTTGGTATCTGTTGTTCCTCTCTGACATTTTTATGCTCTTAATACAGGCTCTATATCTGTATTTAGCTTTTCTGACTTTATCATAGTAGGCGGCTCCCACTAAGCTCAAGTTCTTGAGACCCTGCATCTCAGCCCTATACCCTCTCTTGGCATCCCGGATTCCCTTGTTATAGGGGAGGTTTCTGTCCCCAAGCTTTAGCATATGCCTCAATTTTATAGTGGCATGTAGGCCAGAGAATTCCCAGATCCAATCTTCTATGTCATTTACATTCATGAGATCGAAGTGAGGAAGACAAAGCGGTGGGTTTAAGAGCTTCAGTAGCCGCTCTTATGTTCTTCTCCAACCAGACTATTCTAGTGCCGGAACAATAGGTTTGAATACTGCCAATATTAGAATGAGAGGTGGAGGGGGAGGGAGGCGGAGGGAGCAAAGAAGTGACACTTGGTCGCTCCATTTATTGGGAGATACACTCATGTCAGCAACTCTGGACTGCATCTCAGGGCACATAAATATGTAGTCCAGGGTACTGAACGATGTACCATTAGTCCAAGTGTGTTTCCCAGGCCGATCTCCCAGTGTACGACCATTAATCATGG
Source organism: Ambystoma mexicanum (assembly GCF_040938575.1). Lineage (NCBI taxonomy): Eukaryota > Metazoa > Chordata > Amphibia > Caudata > Ambystomatidae > Ambystoma > Ambystoma mexicanum. The sequence continues at coordinate 698,972,401 of NC_090928.1, read as the reverse complement.
TGAGATCCCATGAGTCAAACAATTGCAGCCAGCCTAACCCTTCACCCTCCCGTCTTCCATGGGTCATCAGGCAACTTGCACTGAGGTCAGGATTAGGAGATACAAGAAGGTCGCCTGTCATATGGCAATTAAAGTCCCCCATAGCCACTACCGCTATGTTACCGGGCCTCAGTGACCAAGTAGACAATAGATCCTGAATAGCTTCTTGTAAGGGTTCTCTTGTCACAGCACCCGGGGGGTTATAGAGGTTAAGCAATAAGAATCTACAAAGACCACCTTCATTTAAGTAATCAACCTCTACCGCCAACATGTAGTCCTCAGCTTTACACTGTATCTTTCGTGAGATGACCGTATTAACCACCCCTGTAAGTAAACCCCCAAAAGGGCGGCCCTTATCACCCCTTTTAGCAAGTGACTGATATGTAACAAAACCATCAAGCAATAGGGGGTCCAATGACCAAGTTTCTTGGAGACACATACAGCTGTGTTTGGACAATAAGTCTACTGAGCCCTCTGGTCTCATAAAATGTGCAAAGCCTCAACAATTCCAAGAAACTAAAGTAAAACATCAATGGTTCTGCAGTACTCGCGGGAGGGATTCCAATAGTGATTTGAGAGCTTGTATTTGAGTTCTCCGCTGCCACAAGCTTGGGCTCATTGGCTGGGGGAGCCAATGTGTCAATGATCTCAGGTTCGTCGAGTGGATCCCTATCCTGCGGATCTACATCAATGTCGATGTCAATTGCCCTCAATTCTTCTTTGAAGTTTCTGATTAGTTGCGCAGAGGCCAAAAAAGTACAATGTATGGCCGAGACGTGTGAATTAGGGACCTACAGAGGTTCAATAAACAAGAAATCCTCCGATTTCAAAACTCGAAGTTGAGGAATGTAATGAAGTCTAGTTAGGAACTCAGAACGTGACAGCCAGGGATTTTTTCCACTAGGATAAAGATTCTTAATAAAGCAGATGCGGTTTTCGTTGCACTCTTCCGCTGAGCTTTTTTGTCCGTGCCGTGTAGGCTCTGGTGGCTCTCCTGCTGCCCCCGTCACAGAGGGTTCTTCAGGGCATATGGGAGTACCGAAATCAAGGTTTTGTTCAGAGTCCACCAGCGAGGCTTCGTCTAGGTCCACCACAATGGACTTTTCTCCTGGTACTAGCCAGTCTGAAAGGGGACCCTTTGTCATTGCCGCTCGGGCCGCCGCTCGCGCAAGTCTTTTCCTGGCTTTTTTTGAGCGAGTTTCTGGGGCAGTCCGTGGTCTATCAGTTGGGGGTGGGGCACTCATTGTAGCTTTCTTATTTTTAAGTGCCTTCTTGGCCAATCTACGTTGTTTCCATGAAGGGGGAGCCCGAGGACTTTGTGCTAGCTCCTGATCCTCTGTGCACACTGCAGGTACATCCCCCTCTTGGGTGCTCCCATTGGGCGTAGAAACTTCAGCAGTTTCCTCGGGAGTGATTTCCTGCTCTTCCGTCTCTTCCAATATATGCACAGCGTCAGATAGATTCACTTCCACATCGTCTCTAGGGAAATCCTTAAGATCTAGCACCATGGTGATGGTGTTGGTGTTTGTCAGAATGCGCCCTGACATTTGCAGAAGTATTTTAAGCACAAATTGAAGGGAGGCCACCAAGGATTGAAGCTCGGCTATAGCAGTTAAACTTGGATGCAGACTATTGTCATCCTCAGCCTCATTTTCAGGTCCATCCTCCATGGGAGCCATCGCTAGATTTGGAGAAGCAGACAGGCGACCGCTGCACCCTCAGGATTATGCACACCCAAAGGAGTGCTGATGTTTTCCTTAGGAGATGTTATGCTGCAACGTACCCTCTGGGGAATCTGTGACAACATTCCTCTCTGTATGCTTAAGCAGAGGTCAAGCAATGAATTGTTGTCTATGTCTTCAAAGTTTGTGGTATTTAAGGAAATATTACCACTAAGGCCTGGCACAGCCGTTTCCTCGTTGATGGTGGAGTTTATTTCAGGGGAGGATTCACTGCAAAGAAATCTGTGATAGCTCCTTGTGCAACCGGTATAGAATTTTTAGCGTTCTTCTTGCGTTGGTCACCTTTCTTGTTATTCTCCTTACATTCCATCACAGGTTTGGGCTTGATTTTCCGTAGATTGTAAATTGAATGGGGAGCTCTTTTCCCCCGCTGCATAACTGCAGAGTGGCTACACTAGCTGTTGAGAGTTAGTTTATCGCGATCCTGCCTCTCTGGCAAAAGTGATAAACAGCACAGTGATTGGAGAGAAGGGGAGGTAGGTCCCAACAATCACCCCTACGATGATTCTTTCCACTAGAGCGTCCTGGTATTACAGATACAGAGTTTAGGATCAAAGGCCAATGCCCACAGTCTCTGGGCCGTTACACACTGTTCCAGTTCACTGCCGGTGCCCACTTAGTGCGAAGATGTACTGGGGGCGCCGTGCTATGAAGGGATACTCCCCTGGGTTGATTCCTGAATAGGAACCTAGGTGGTTACAGACACATCGGCAGGTCCACCTCCAGATCTACAGCTGGGGACACAGGCAGTGTATACAGTTCTCCCCCCACAACCAGTGCCCCCAGGCCCAGCCGCTCAGGACCCCTCCTCTACCCTTCCCCTTCTTCCTGTAGCTCAAACCCCAGGGGGAGCAAATACCAGAGAATGCAGGCCAGGCTAAACCTGCTGTCTGTATTTGGAGTCTGCACTCCAGGCCCCCACTCCTAACGGGCGCTCCTAAGCACACCCACCTGTCAACCAGGGAGTAACCGCTCCCGGTAAATTCTACGGGCAGATCGGTGGCCCCGTATGGCGAGCAAATGGGATGCAGGGTCCGGGATCCCAGGTGCTGCTGCGGGGGGGCGCTGTGCCAAAAGCAGGGGTAACACGGGAATGCCGCACTGAGTGCAAGGAGCAGGGAGCCTCCGTACGTGTTCGGGAGTCGCTCCTCAGCTCCTGGCTTCCTTGCTTCTTTGCTTCCTTGCTTCTCGGCAGCCCTGCTTCGCGTCATTGCAGCCCTGCTTCGCGTCGCTTCGTACCCTTCGTATGCACAATTAGTGTATTAGTAAATTTGAAGAACAGTGATTTCGTATGCACAATTAGTGTATTAGTAAATTTGAAGAACAGTGACGTCAATTTCAATCAGAAATTACTTACAATAACACATTTACAAATGGCAGAAACCAGAAGGGTGATGGTACAATAGCACAAAGATTAGAACAATTGGTGAGCAAGTTTATCATGGTGTGAAGAAAGTGGGATATACACCAGGCACAAAACCAGACAAAACAAATCTAAAATATTAGAAACAGGTGACATGCCAAGTTAAAACTAACCCAAGGGGTAATGGCTTCAAACTACCGAGGAGTACTGTATAAATGTATAAAATTACAAAGTACATGACACTGGGTGGAACAGTGGTGTCAGGGAGGAAGAAATGGGGAGAGGGCAGGAGGGACTTCCTCTTTGACAAGTAGGTATCCTTTACGCTGTGTTTTGAGGAGATTCACTGTCAAGCTGGCTTTGATTATGATGAGCAGCATGTTCCACTTGATTGATTTTGATTTTTGTCATTTGTAAACGCGACCTGACAAATTCAATCGTATCTGGGCGCAGATGTAATCTTTATATGGCAGCTGACTCAGAATGAGTTCAAATCCAAGGTCTAACAGAACAGATAGATCTTTACCGCCTTGCGGAATGCTGCAAGATCTGTAATTCCGCTGATTTCTCTCGGTAGTTTATTCCATGCTCTTGGACCGTAAACTCCAAAACAGCGATCCCCCTTACTCACCCACCTCGTGCGTGGAATCTGGAGCAGATTCTTATCTGCAGAACGTAGTTGTCGAATAAAGGGCATACTTCTTAATTTTATTCGATAGATATCTTGGGCCAATATTGTTTACTTATTGGAAAATTAGGCAAATAATCTTGAAATCGATTCTTTGCTTTATAGGTAACCAGTGTAAGGTTCTCCTTAACATTGGAGCTGATTTTCTAACCCCATATACTAGCCTTACTGCTGCATTTTGAGCAACCTGTAATCTGTGTAACTGATAAATCGGTATGCCTGATAATAATGCATTTCCATAATCCAATGAGGAGTTGACCAATGTACCAATTACCGCTGCTCTATCTTCCATTGCAATGAAGGGTAGGATGTGTTTCAGCAGCCAAAGTGAATGGAAAGCTGTCTGTACCTTTGCGCTAACCTGTGCTCCACATCCCATGTTATTTTCCCAAATACAACCTAGGTTCTTGACTTTCTTAGAGAACTCAAACTTGAGTGGGACAAGTAGGGAGAATGAGGGGAAATGAGAGGAGGCACAGGTGGTATGGGACAGTGAATCAGAGTGCAGAGGAGGATGAAGGAAATGAGATGTTGAGAAGACAGAGATACAATCAGTCAGGACTGAAGAGCAAGACCATTGACAGCTTTGTAGAATAGGACAAGGAATTTGAAAGACAAGGGTTTGCACATGGCGTAACAACCAGCATGGTTTCAGTAGGTAAAATTGGGGGTCGATTAATTTGAGAGAGTGTGGGTAGCAAGGTGTAGGAATTTGTCTAGAGACAGGAAGTAGGGGAGAGGAATGCCAGGGAGTAGATATAACCAGTAGTCAAGTTTGCAGAGAACAAAAGTGGATATTAGAGTTTTTGTGCAGTGGTGAATAGGAAATAGATGCATTTTCTGATTCTTGAGAAGGTCAATATGCTCAGCAATGACATTGGTAGTGTTTAAGTGTTACAGCTAGAGCTCACTATCAAAAACCACCTAAGGTTGCAGGCTTCTGCTGAAGGAGCAAAAAGGCTAGGCAGCAAGGAGTCAGGAGAGGGGAGAGTAGGGGAAGCAATGGAGGTGTTCAGAAAGATTATCTGTTTTTGAAAGTTTCTGCCTGGGGCAGAGGGGTCCAACCGGTAATGGGCTGCAATGGGACAGTTGATAATCTGTACCATGATTGCTGAGGTAAAGGAGAAACATATTTGAGTGTCATTAGCAAAGTGATGATAGTGAAAACCAAAGAAAAACATGAACGTTCCTAAAGCAGAGGTCTAAAGGGTGAAGAGCAGAGGTCAAAGGGCTGAAAGTCAGGGGATGACAAGAGAGAAAGGGTTGGGTTCAGAGATTTGTGAGTTCCACAATATTTTAAAGGTAGGAGGAAATCCAGATGAGAGTAGATTTGTGAAATCAATGTCCTGAAGAGTGTGGAGGAGGGAGGAGTGCTTGACAGTGTCAAAAGTGGCAGAGCATTCCAAAAGGAGTATAGAAGAGAGTTTGGAGTGATGAGCCACACTGTAAAAGTTAGAGACATCCATTAGTGCATTCTTGGTAGTGTGTTTACTACATAAGCTAGATTGAAGAGGATCTCTGAAGCCATTATTATTAAGGTATTTAGACATCTACTTAAAGACCAAGTTCTGAGGGACATTTGAATAAAAGGGAAGGAGTGCAACTGGTCAATAGTTTTCATGATGCTTGGTTCAGCAGAGCGTTTCTTCAAAAGGGGTGGGGCAGTTGCAGATTTGATGGAAGCAGGGATGAGTCCATCAGAGAGAGACTGAAGAGCTCAGGGAGATAAAGGTAGGTGATTGAGACCGTTGACGAATAACATGTTGATAGAAGCACCAGATGGGCTGGTGCTGCAAAGAGTGGGTGCTAATTCAGTTGGCGAGGTAGGGGAGAAGTAATTGAGCGTTAAAGTGGTAGGGAAGTGGTAATGGACATAATGAGTGTGGGGAGGGGATGAAAGAAGGGCTGTGAGATTGTCACAAATGTATTTTAAAGATATTAGAGAAGATGCAGTGAGAAAAGTCATTAGCAGAAAGGGAGGAGACAATGGAAATTGGGTTGGGAGGCGTCACCGAATCTTGCAAGGTAGATGAAAGTGTGTGCAGGAGATTGCAAAGAGAGATTAGGTTTGTGAAGTAGTCAAATTTGGCAGAGTCTAGGGCAAAGACGAGAACAGCAAGAGATATTTTATAGAGTAGGAATAGAATGGGGGTCCGTGGCTTCTGGCAACCTCGTAGGCCATGATTCATGTTTGATATGAGGGTCTGGATTTCAGAAGTGATCCAGGGCTGACGAAAGGGACCAGAAGACATGAATGCACATGAAGTATGCTGTTGGTAAAAGGGAGTCATAAGCACATAGTGAAAGTCAGAATTGCTGTATTGTGCCATTGTTTGTTAAGTCGCTTCACTGGTAACAAAATGCACAATCGGTGCACAACCAACTGCATTGTAACAGCCATTTAATTAAACGGAATCCTTGAGCACTTTTTGAATACATTGACCTACCCCCGTTCGTTTGGTATACTTTTGTCACAGAAATGTTTTTGCTGAACATTTGATTTGACAGATGAATTTCCGTAGTTTTCTTCCTAGTGAAGTGTCGGTTTTCCCTCTGCCTTAATTAAAGAAATGAGTGTGGGAATGCCATCTTCTACTTCCTGCTCGAAGGATGATTTGTTTATCATAGAAACATGCATCTTTGCACCTGGCCTGTCTGCTCGAGGTTGTAAATTCAACGTTACTGTGCACTTTTTATGGCTTTGTGCTCTTACCGCAAGCGTGCAATGACGCAATGCGCGCACCTTGCTCTGCTTCTAACCGAGGCTGACAAAAGTGCCCACCTCCAGTCTAGACGCTCGTCTATCTGTGCTGCTAATTCTAGGTTGGAGGAGTCTGAACTTCACATTTGTCATAGCTCGACCCAAAGCCGCTTCTTTGATCTCCGCCCTTGAAAACCACAGCCATTGACAAAGGCAAAATTAATCCTGCCCCTCAGAGGCATTCGTAGCAACGTCCTTTTTTATCTTTTCATTTTAAATTCGCCCAAAAGCTCGAAGAAGCATCACAAAATTGCACGTCAAATACAAATTCAATTTAAACCAGGACGGATCTCTGTAATTACCATAGTCTTATTACAGTACTGGAGACATGTTTGAAGCACCAGAGCAGGTTGCTCTATTTTTAGTCGCTTTATCAAATCCTGCTAGAATTAAGGCTAACGCAGGTGAGGTTGGAGAGAGTCACTGATTTCCAGTGTAAACAGTACTCTATCAAATGGGAGTGAGTAGACCAGGCTGTGCATGTCCTCTGTTTAGGGGTGGAATGCATCTTTCCTTTCATTAATGTCTTGCAGAAGCATACAACTAGGGCTTTTAATGGCCCCCACGTTATTTTTTCGAGTGCCTATCGTGCTGTCATTTTATTTAATTCACTAAGAAGTCTCTAGATGTACGCGTTCTACGTACACCTGAAATAGATAAACACATACATAAATAAATATATCCAAAATTATTCCAATATACAAGACTCAAGGTATCGTTGTCGAGAGCCAAACTCACTTCATGATTTTAGGTTATCCATGCAACATGCTTTCCATTTAAATGTGAATTACACACAGCACTAATTATCCTGGAACCCTGGTGTGGTTGGGGCACTGGAGGACTGGACTTAGAGGCCAGTGCGAAGTAAACGTTGATTGCCATGGCATTTGTAAAAGAAACAATGTAGATATCTCATAAATAGAAATCAGGATTCAAGCCTCTGTGCCAGTGTTTCCTTGTCAAATGAAGAGTTTTAACATGCATTTTGCAGAACACGGGAAGAACAATCCCTTGCTTCAGTTTAGACTGCGGTCTACATCCTCTGGACCGCCAGGTGTGTTATACTATAACTCCCTTCAGCCCCAGCCATCCTAGACACTTATGTGTGATCATGGGATTTGGAATTCCCACAGGTTGACGTCCCCTGAATAACTCAACAATGTAATTGTCATGCAGAACATTGTGCACAGGCCACTGCATACCGGGCTTTACATGGGGCATTGTTCCCAGGGGCCCAGCCCTGCAGGGTTTTCGATTCAGTGACGAGACAATACCTTGCTAGAGCCCTTGATCATGTGCAGATTGTCTGCTCTTCACCCAAAAAGCTGCCCGTGCCCCAGCGCAATAGTGGTGGCATTGAAAAACAGAATATGACAATTATGGCTGATCATTGTATCTGCTGTTGAAACTGAAACCTTTGTTTTTTGTATATCTTGTCATCAACCTTCCTAAGAGATGACGCTTTCATGTATTTATACTATTATTAGTTGCACTTGATTTAGTGTTTTAATCGCACTTGCTTATTCACCCCAACATGGGCATCTTGGTGCTGGGAGAGTTTAAACAGAGCATGGCATAAAGACAAAATAAACACATTTCAAGACAGTGTACTATAGACCATACCAAACATGCAAAAAATATGCCAAATCCAGCTCAATTGGAGAGAACAAATATAAACCAGAAAAGTGAATTTCACAAACTGACAGAGGGTCCAGAAAAGCCATTAGCGAATAGGAAGCACAGGAATGAGGACAAGACTAAAAGGCCCTTTTCCAATGGGGGTTTGCCATTATAAAAGGCTTCTGTGAATTAGGCCCATGAAATCCAAAGACAGCACTAACAGCAAATCCTTTCTTACCCTTGGTAGCCTATGCTCAGCTTCTTATCCTATCATTGTTATAAGCCACATTCTGGAGGGGTATGGACATTGCATCTGTAGGCATACTGCCCAGGACCAGCACATGTGAAGGTGGAAGTGTTGATCTTGTTGCGGCTACCATAGTTGACAGAATACTGTCATACTACAGAAAACTCACTGTGGCAAGGGCTAATTTAAACAAGCATTGGCAAAGTCAATCGTTTTGGTGTTTGGAGTTGTTTGTTGCTTTTTACATCTATAGGCATGAAATCAATACATATGTGATCCCTATACGGTCATTTTTTACTTTAAAAGTTTCAAGGATGTCTGCAAGTAGAAATTTGATGACATTTAACATTAGCACTAAACACAGCAAAAAAAGTTTGGTTCACAGTGGGGTGCACATTTATTTTTAGAATGTCTATTGGCCCAATATCAGCCTGAAAAGACACTATTATCTTGGTTTTGCAACTGTATTTTCCAAACAAAAGTACATGGAACACCAAAAAGGTTGAGCAAACAAAGGTGTGCTGTGAGATTGTCCTCATTGGGACCCCTGCTCCCACTTTACCAATCTCATTCTGGCCGGCCTCCCTTGGTCCTGCTCCCCCGCCAGGGAAGCAGAAAACCTGAGGCTCATCTTCGACTCCACTCCCCCCTTCCCTTCTCACATCTTGGACATGTCCAAAAAGTCTCACTATTAGCTGCACCTCCTTGTCCCACCTTTGCCCAGAGGCTCACTGTCTCCAGAGCCCTGGTTCTCTACAGACTGGACTACTGCAACAGTCTCTTTCTCAATCTTCCTACTTCTACTCTCCAACCTCTTCAACTTATCTAGAACAGAACCGCAAGACTTATCCTTGCCCTCATGCCCAGGGATCTAGTCTCTCTGGAAATCACTCCACTGGCTCCCGGTGGCTGCAAGGATCAAGTTCAAGTCTCTCTGCATAGTCCACAAGGCTTTCTGGGGCTGGAGCCCTTACTATCTACAACACTCTCTTCCCAATTACTCTCCTTCTAGAGCCCCCCACCTCGGCCTCCTTCAACTCTTTGCGGGTGAGCCTCTGTGCACCTGCATGCTGCTTGCCAGTACTGCATTATGCTCCATAAGAGGGGCAACCACTCTGCACTTAACCAGGTCCCTGCTGGACTGGGCACACTTGTCCCCTTCCCCATCACTTGCACCTCCTTTTCTGTGCACTTGCAAGACCTTGACCTTGAATTTTCTAGGCCTTGCAAGTCTGCCTGTCCAGTCCTCCCTCTGTCTCCCTGCCCTAGCTTGGTCGTGCTTGAAATTGTCATGCATAGGCACATTGGATGGCCAACTACCAAGCTGCCTGAAATGTCACTAGACCTCTCCCCACCCCCTTTTTCTCCTTTTGTCAAGCACTTACTAGCAGATATGCATGGCCTAGTATGCTAGCTTTAGTTGTTAGATCATTCAGAATTTTCAAGGCCTAAGAATGACAACTGTTTTCCCTTGTTCCCTTCCCGTTTTGAAGTACTTAACTTGTTTATAAGTGCTTTACAAATAAACAATTACAATTATAATGGCTCCTTTGTGCAAATCCAGATTAAGACTGGTGGTTGTCTTGTGCTAAAACACTGAAGTCAGACATCTAGCTGCAAGCGGAATGGCCATCTGTGACAAATGTATACCTTTCCATTAACATGGCAAACATTGCAAAAATGCTTTTAATTTCTGATAAAAATGGAAAGGCTTGCATGGGAATGATACGTGTTTGAGTGTAGGATAAGTGCGAGAGTGAGAGCTGGAGGTGTGTGCAGACAAGCGAGTTGGGAAAGGTGCATATGAGAGAGAGAGCTGTGCGGTGTATACTAAAGTGAGAACTAGGCTGCGAGCATAAGGGCTAGGGAGCAAACATGAGAGCGAGTTAGGATGCAAGAATGAGAGAGTAGAGTGCAAGTTTGAGAGATAGGGTGTGAGAAAGACCTGGAGTGACAGGGTGAGAGAGCAAGAGAGACCTGTGAACATACTGACATGTCACAGTCCCAGAGTGTGAGAGTGCCTCAGTGTGAAAGAAGGGTGCTTTTGGGGAGAGGATGCATGCATGCAGTTTTCTGAGAGGGTCAGAGTAAGTTCAGGGCAGCGGACATAGTAAAATAAGGGTGAGGTGAGACGGTTGTGGTAAGAGGGACGCAGACACACACATACACAGAAAAGCAACGAGACCCAGAGAGAAAGAAAGTAAGAGACACACATTGCGAACGATGGAAACAGACAGGTAGAGGGTGGTGGAGTTGAAGGGAAGAGCAGTGGTAGGGGCAGAGTGAGGGGGCACAGACTATGTTGTAACCATGAAGAGCAAAAGACCATGTCCACAGTCAAAAGCATTTTTCAGCCTTTAGAAATCAGGTAGACTTTAAATAGGAAAAGAAATCAAGATGTTATGGTGGGGATAATGCTGTTTTGACTTTTTCACACAAACGTACAATTTAAGTGTAAGTTACCAATTTGTTTCCTGAATTTTAAAGAAACTACATGATGAAAAGTTTTACAGCAAAAGAGTACAAACACCAAAGTAAAGTACAAGAACGTTTGTACTTACGGTACAGACATTATGGTCCGGGATGTGGCAGGCTCCTTTTAGTGCCTCTGTTAATTTATGTTATGTTATGTTATGTCATGTTAAAGGTTCTTATACCATGCACTGTCACCACCTGCCTGGTCCTTTGGCATTCTCTGGACAATCTGTAAGGCAAGAGGGTGAAGGGGATTGTATGTTAGTAGCACTGAGCAGCAGAAAAAGTAAGATAGCTGTGATGTGCTGCTGTCAGCCTCAGGTCGGTTCACATTGTTTGCTGAGTGTGGTTGTGTTTTTCAGTTGGTAGCCATCATGTGTTTTTGTGCAAGGCTATGTGTAGTTTGTTTTGTTGTGGTGTGGTGACGTGCATGCGGTTTGTTGTGCTGCAGAAATGTGGTTCTGTTTAGTTCAGAGTTTGAGAGGGGTAAGCAGAAGGGTGAGTTTTTTTGTAGGGTTGGTTAGTGGTGGTACCCTCAGTTTTGACTGTGGCCCAAGTCCCTTCCCCTGTCATACACTCTGATGCGCTAAACTTACCAGTCCCATGCTGTGTGCAGATAAGTGAGTCCTCAATGGGCCATTCAGTGGTGGCACCCTTCCACCCCTAGTGCTCAGGCCTAGTGCTGCCCATAGCTCCTCCCTCCCAGCCCGCCCTGGTGCACAGCAACCATCAGCACCATGTGTTCCTTCAGGGCAGCTGCTCCCCTCCACCTGCAATCCATCAGCTCCAAGATCGGGACACCACTCCATCCACATGTATTCCTCCAAGGCTCTCCATCAGTGGTCCAACCAGGCCGGACCCATCTCTTACCCCATCCCCCATTTGACCCTCCACACCGAAGGGCACACCTAAGTCTCCCTCCCGTCAGGACGGCTCTCTTCTTTCTCTGTGCTCCACTCTGCTCTGTCTTACTCCCCAGTCCTTCTTATGGGATGAACAGCTAAATGTAGGGCTCAACAGCAAATGCATTAAAACCAATATCTGAGATACAGCAGCAAATGATAAAATGCCTGAATTTGAGGTAAATCAATATATGGAGAAATGCCCAATTTGGGATTCAACAGTCAATGCAGTGACACTAAGATTTGAGATAAAGCAGTGAGTAGTAGGACACCCAAATCCGAGGCACCCCTGTTCCCCGGTGCTCCCCGTCTCCCGCAGTCCAATAGCTCTGAGTTTGGAACACCTCTGTCTCCCCTTTTTAATCTAAGGCCCTCTATCTGAGGTTCAATTAAGTTGGCCCCATTTATCTCACCTGTTTCTGGTTCGACCATCTATGGGGACGGGTACACCTACGCATCCTTCTTGTTCAGACGCCTCTCTAGTCCCCTGCGCTTCAGTCTGGTCCAGCCTACTTCCCCGTCCTTTTCAGTTGTGGGTGTTGTTTATTTGTTTTTGTCACGTTCTGAGGTGAAGAGCCATGTCTTCTGAATTTTTCATGGTTCGTATTTCTCTGGGGAGGGAGTTCCAAAGTTTTACGTCTCAGCATGAGTATGCTGATCCGCCATATTTTTTCTTGTGTATGGTTTAGGTTCTCGGCAGATGTTGCCACTGGATCTGAGTGTTCTAGTCGGCTGGTAGATGGTGATTTTCTTTGGTATGAATTCCACTCCTAGGTTGTGGATTGCTCTGTGTGATATGCACATTGTTTTGAAGGTGATTCGTTTTTTGACTTCTAGCCAATGTAGCATCTTTAGCGCTGGAGTGATGTGGTCCCTTCGAGAGAGTTTGAGTGCTGCATTTTGTGTACATTTCAGTTTCTTCAGTAAATAATCTGACATTCCGAGGTATAAGCTGTTGGTGTAGTCTTTCCTGGACATGATGAATGAGATGATAGCCAGTGTTTTGTGCGTGAAGGAGATGAATGGTTGAATCTTTTTGGTGGTGCGTAGATGGAAGAAGCATTTTTTGATTATGGTGTTTACCTGTGGTTCTTGAATTAGCTTTTTGTCCATTAGGAATCCCAGGTTTATTACAACTTTGGATGGTCTGGGTGCTGTTTCCAGTTCAATGGGCCATGGTATATACTGGTTGCTTCCTTGGTTGTTGGATGTAATCATGATTTCCGTGTTGCCCGTGTTGATTTTGAGGTGTTCATCCACATCCATTTCTTTGAGACAGTCAATTAGCATTGAGTTCCCCCTTGCTCATCGCCGATTTTGTAGTTGATTTGGGTGTCATCTGCCTCCTTGTAGCAGGAGAAGCCTTGTCTTTTCGATGAGGTTGATTTGTAGCATCATAGAGATGTTAAATAGGAGCAGGGATAGTGAGGAAAATTGTGCTACTCCACAGGTGGTGTCCCATGGTGTTGAATGTTTTTATCCATGCTGTTTCTGTTCTTTCAGACAAGAAATATTGAATCCAGAGCTGTGCTGTGTCGGTGTTCCCTATTTCTTCTAGTCTTTTGATGAGGATTTTATGGCTGATTGTGTCAAATGCTGCAGAAAGGTAGAGTAGTATCAGTGATGATTTAGTTTCGCAATCTGCATTGGTCTTCAGATCGTCCCATATAGAGAGTAGTGCGATCTCCGTCCCTCTCATGGGTCTGAAGCCGACTTGTGTCTGGTCCTGTAGTTGGTGATTTTCCACATGTTACAGTGTTTTTTCGTAGACATAGGTCTCTAATAGATTTGCTGGATAGGGAATGTTTGAGATTGGTCTGCAGTTCAGAGTGTAGGTTGAAAGGTTTAAGTAGCAATTTGATGGTGTGCCCTGTGGAAGGACTGATTTACAGATGTCTGGTGGGCAGAGCTACATTGGGGTTCCCACCTTGTTGCTTTTTCACCAGGTTGAGAAGGTTTTCTCTTGACATTTGGGCAAAGCTTTTAACCTGTTCTGTGGTTCTGACATAGGTAGGGGATGGATCATGATCTGGTTGATTGATCTACTTTGTATGATCTAGTGTATTTCAGTGATTTTATTCTTTAAATTATCATTTTTGAGAGGGTACCAGTGTGTTATTGCATCTAGTGGGATTTTACATCTCGTTTATGATGTTGAATAGTTCTTTCTGAGTGTTGGTGGCTTTTATGATCCTGTCATCACAGTATGCCTTTATGGCTTTCAGAGTCACCTTTTTGTATGCTCCATTTTGTTTTTGATAAATTATTCTTTTGGCTTGGTTCTAGTTTATCCTCCATTCTTGTTCTAGTTCCTGGTTTGTTTTTATCATTGAATTAAGGTGGGGTGTAAACCGTCATGCCCATTTTTTTGTGATGAGATGAGGGTTTTTTTCTGGGGAGATGCTGTCAATTGTTTCTGTGATCGATTTCTGGATTAGGTCTGCTTTTTCGTCTAGGTCTGTTGCGCTAAAGTTTGTGATCAATGGTTTTGAGGATTCTAGTTGTTCTTCTAAGTTGCTTCTTTTGACATTATTCCAATTTCTTTTCCAGAATGGGGGGAACTTCTGGGACTGTTTGGATACTTTAAATGGTAACTGGATCATGAATGTTATAATGAGGTATTCGCTCCATAGTATTTGTATTGGTGGCACAGTTGAGATCAGTCTTTGTTGGCAAAGATTGTGTCAAGAGTGTGTCCTGCCGTGTGTGTCACTCATTTAACCATCTGGCACAGTCTCAATATCTCAAGCTGCTTAGTTAGGGATTTCTGCGAGTTTGCATTCTCTTCCTCAAACCATATGTTGAAGTCCCCGAGAATGATCAGGTGATCATGTTTCATGGTCAGTTTTGTGATGGCTTCTATGAAGATGTCTACGAAGGTAGCATTGTAGGTCAGTGATCTTTGTATCAATATGAGGTTAGTTTGGGGGTCTGATGTCAGGTGAAGGATGAGGGATTCACAGTTGGGATGTTTAGCACCACAATCCACATTCAACATGTCACTGTACAGAAAAGTGGGAGAGTAGGTATGTGAGTAATAATATTCAAAGTTGGACATGGACGGGAAGGTGAAGAACCTAGCAAATTATTTTGTAACCTTTAGGGGATGTAGACAGTTTCAAGATGAGGGGACAGGGAGAGGAAAGTGGGGGAGGGGGCCTTCACTTCAGGCTATGGAAGGTATGTTTGATGAAGTGTGTGAGAGAGGGTGAGTGTAAGTATTCATGTGATGGTGCAAGAGACAGTATTTTCAAGGATAAGAAATGTAGAGTGTGTTTAAGGCAGTGGTTTTGAGTGAGGTTGATGGCACGTGCAAGTGTGTATAGGTGTAGGCAGTGAAGCATAGGCAATTCAGGGTCTATAATGTAAGACAAGGCAGGCAACACAAGGAAAAATGAATGGGACAAGATGCACATAGCAGTATGGTCATGCTGTACAGAGTAGGATGAGGACATCTGCAAAGGGTAGGACAGGGACAGGAAGCACAGGGTCAAACGAAGTAGGAAGCAAAGGGTACATTAAAAAGGAAAGGGTGGGAGGAACACATACATGCTATGAGAAGGAAGAAGGACACAATAGGAGGAAAATACTGCACAGAGTCGAAGGATAAAGAGAGCATGAGGTAGGGAGGGAAAGACAGCACAGTGTAGTAGGGGACAAGAAGCATAGTAGTGTAGAGCAGAAGCACAAGGTTAGATAATCGACAATTTTAGGGAGGATTGTGCAAGTAGCACAGGATACAACAAAGCAGGAACACCTCTCAAAGGATGTCAGGAAGCATGGGGTGCGTTGCTTGAGGAAAGAGAAGGCAGGACACATTGTAGGGAGGACAGACAGCATGGCATAGGAGAGGAGGATGTTTGGGGTAGAATGAGACATGCAGCAGAGGGCATAATAAGGAAGCTGAAGGGAATCAACACCAGGAAGGATTGGCCAGGCAGCACTTGGTAGGAAGCAAATGTTAGGGCTACTAATTGAATATAAAGGTGGTCAGAGAGCAAATGACAGTGCAGGAAGCAATGAGTAGGAGAGGTACATAAGCAAATGAGGGGGCGGGCATCAGGCTTGAAAACAGGCAGTATAGGGCAGGTAGGTTTAGGTGGAATGAGGTAGGAAGTGAAATGTATGAGTTGGCAGGCAGCATTGTCTGCACGTGTGGCTTTTGTAGGCTGAGATTTTGGGCCTGGGCATTTTCTGGGCTGTGAGATTGTATGTTGGCTACATTGCCCCTAAGCACTGGTACAGCTGTGTCAAGGCTGACATGGAGTCCCCTTTCCAGCAGTAGATCCTTGGCTCCATGCCTAACCTGAACGGACTTTGGTGGTGGAGAGGCTTTGGGTGGATGAGAGAGTCCCAGTAACAATAGAGGGATTGCAACTCACTCACACTTCAAACATTTTCATCATCTTGCCATACAACTTCAGCTACACCCCATCTGTGTCAGGGGGTGGCTACCACATCTTATGTGAACAGACTAGGCACTTGCTGCCACAATTGCCATATGTGAAAGGGGTTTCACTTTCACGTCTGGGCAGGAGCATCTTCTCCTTGTGCATGGTACCCATATACTCATAGGCTTGTCAACTCTATTGTCATATTATTGCCTTTTGATCTATGGACACTATATTTGATCGCCACCAATGCCTGGGATTTGTCAGTACTACTGGCTCCCACCACAAAAACTGCACCTTCTACCATTTAACCCTTGTGGTATTCTTGCTACCACTATGATAAAACATGGTCTGCAGATTGCAAATACTATTAGCTCTGGCTAAAAAGAAACACTACAGGGTTCATGAATGAATGTCTCATGGGTTTCTGTGCAAAATGCCCTATTTTTACACAATGTGGTCTCCATCTTCCCCTTACATATTGCACCCTAAAATGTATTTTCATCTTTAAAGCCAGTTTTTCTCAGCATGTACTGCCATTTGAAACAAATATTGTAATTTATTGCATTAAACACTTATATCCATGCGTATATCTTTGCATTTGAATGGCATAACGTCTCTAGCTTTAACAGGGTTCACTCCAATAAGATTCTTGATTTATTTATTTATTGTGTCTTACAGTCTAAAACTCTTACTAAAATCGCCATTTCGTTTGTGTTTAAAAACCTGATCCAGAGATCCTACTTCCCTAAACAGCGTGGGGCAGATTTTGCATATATGTTTCAAAGTTTCATCCTCGCTTTTGCAGAATCGACACAGATGCATGGCCCTTAGCATGCATGCGCCTTAGCACATTACTCCTAATCCCCAGCACCTCCATTGTCAGGAATAGATTTGGTTTCATTTCAGTATTTTAAAATGAAAATCTCTAAATGGGCGTTTCTTCGGGTATGGAGAAACTACATTGGTATTTTTCACTGATCACCTAAAGTGGTCATTGAAACAATGATAAGCCATCAGCTCAGCCCTCGGTTCAATCGAGACATATCTGTAGAGCTTTAGTTTAATTTTGTTAGGGATTCCAGCCAGCTCCTCAGTTGATGAATCATTTTTTGCAAGCGGCTCTCTACAGAATTGACCCCATTGATCCAGTACTCTACATGTCCCTTTGCCCAACATAGAAATAAGAAGGACAAACAATAACATGGACGGGGGGGGGACCAATATATTAGCAAATATTTGTAGTGTACACTCAATGTAAGTTTAAATTCGGAGTTGACCCAACTCATGAAGAATACCCGCCAATTGGAATGCTTGTGGGAGATGTAGAAGAACCTCCTTCCACATGGATGCTTCCAGTTTTTACTCCAAGGGCCCAATTCTCATCTTGGCGCAGTGAGTGTACTAAATAGCACAACTCACTGCGCCATTTCACTGCTATTCTCAATGGGGCCTGGGCGCGTTCGCAAAGCACGACAGTGCTTTCGCTGTAATCCGCCTGTTTCTAATGGCGGATTGCAGAATCTCAGCAGCATTTTCGTTAAATAAAGAGGGAATCGTTATTTAACGAAAATGCTGCCGATACACCAAAGTGAGCAGCTTCAACTTTGGGGGATGTTGAAGCTGCTTACTTTGGTGTATAGGAAAGTGTTCATATACACCCTTGTGGTGTAACACTTTCATTTAAAGCGAGCAGCTTCAACATTACATCCTGCAACGTTGAAGCTGCTGGCTTTGGTGTAAATGAAAGTGTTCACATACACCCGTGCAGTGTACATGAACACTTTCATTTACACCAAAGCCAGCAGCTTCAACATTACATCCTGCAACGTTGAAGCTGCTGGCTTTGGTGTAAATGAAAGTGTTCCTATACACCCGTGCAGTGTACATGAACACTTTCATTTACACCAAAGGCAGCAGCTTCAACATTACATCCTGCAACGTTGAAGCTGCTTGCTTTGGTGTACATGAAAGTGTCCATATACAACCCGGGTGTATATGAACACTTCCATTTACACCAAACAAGGCTTCTTGTGGCACTCCTCCAGTTTAACAGCACCAAAAGGGTATTGTATATGTGCGCTAGTTTAGCGCACATATTAAACTGGAGGAGTGCCGCAAGAATAGGCTTCCAAAAAGCCACATTTTTTACAAATGTGCCGGTTGCTAGGTTGGTTTCCAAACCATCCTAGCAACCGCCACATGTATTCTGAAAGCGGCGCATTCCTTCCGACTTCGGAAGAAAGTGCCACCTTCAGAATAGGTCTTAAGTACCCAAAAGGTCGTTAACCCTTTTAACGTCCTTTTCGGTACTTAAAACCTTGATGAGAATCTGGCCCCAAGAAGGCTAGCAGCGTAGAGCAGTGTTTGTAAAAGATGTTTTTTGATATTGACCATTAATATAGTGCCCCCTTTTGTAAAAAGTGCTTTTCTACACTTTGAGGAATGGATGCATGCAGGCATTGCATTATACCCAATGAGTTATTTGCACTTACTATGATAGAATGGGAAAAATTGATGGCTGCATCACCCAATTTTGTGGATAAATGTGCGATATAAAACCCATTGGTAACCCTATGTGAATTTCTGTGGGTTACATTGACTCTAAAGCAATAAAAACAAAACAAGCATAATACTCACAAACAAACATTCACATGGGCAATATCAATGCATCCACTATCTTTCACACACACAACTCCTCGCATGTGTGCGGATGGGCCTTTAATCACCTCAACCCAAACATGGACACCACTTAAGAAACGTGTACACAGTTGTACATAAAGAAAGTGTATTGTACAAAGCTCCGGGGAGTGGATGGCTGGTGTTGCAGGACCAAATCAACCCAAGTCTCAACAATACCAAATCAGTGCACATCTTTTATACGGTTTTGCAACAGTTAAAACACTCCTAAATACTTTATTGCAGTCCACCCCCCAAAAAGGTACTTTCCTTCAAAGATGGTATTTAAAACTGTCAAAAACTAACCAAGTAGGAAGTGTACTTCTTCTAATAGTTATACAACAGTTCAATATATATATACATATATTTATATATTAACTTTTAAAGTGCTGAAACCCAACGTATGCAAGTACTAGTAATAGGCAAGACAGTTTATAAAGATGTTACCATGAGTTTGTTTTGAAATTGACTAGAAAGAAACAGCTGAATGAGCTAAGTTTTCAGGAGTTTCCAAAAATGACCAATATCAGACTCTGGCCTGAGCTAAGAGGGTAGCATGTTCTGCATTTTAGTGCCTTGGATAGCATAAATTCTACCCCCTGCAAAATTAATTCTGTATCTGGGTGGAGCCAATTGAATAATCAATGTGGAGCTACGAATGATATGTAAAGCCAATCTCTTGACCAAATAAATTGGAACCCTGCCATAAAAAACATTTATGACCCAAAGTAGCTATTTTGAAAGTGATCCTCATGGTTACTGGAAGCCAATGAGGTTGCCTGAAAGTAGGGGTGATATCTGTCCAAAAAGAAAGATTCAAAGCAATTTTGACAGTGTTGTTCAAGAGAACCTATAACATTTGCCAGAGATCTTTAGAAAAACCAACATATAAAGAATTGCAATAATCCAGTTTAGAGCAGATTATTGGACATGCAGTAATAGGCAAGTGTACTGGTGATACAAACATCTGGATCTGCTCACATGTCTTAACTAGAAGGAAATAGAGCATACGGTCTGGTTAACTTGAGCAGAGAAATCAAGCATTGGGTTCAAATAGGCACCTAAAGATTAGACTTTATTTAAGATGGCAGTGTTTCCTATGTCCAACTGAATGGAGGTGGGTAATGAAGTAAGAGAATTAGATGGACTGGGCAGATGAATCAGAATGAGTTGTTATCAGAGTACAAAGCCCGAGACAGATAGGTTTCAAACAGACCCAACATGTTTGAGAGAACCAGGCTATCAGACAGGGGGCCTGGACAGAGTTTAAAGAACAGTTGGCTGTCATCTATAGAGCATTGGAGTCAATACCCATGTGTAAAGGAAGATTGTGGAATGGTTCCGCATAGATGTTAAACAGTAAAGTTGAATGGGCCGACCCCTAAGGAAGGCCATATTTGGAAGCCAGAAAATCAGTGGCTAGACCATCCAACATTAGGCAAAAAGTATGTCCAGTAATGTAGAATGCAAAGCATTGTAAGGAACATAATAGCCTAGAAGTACCTGGTGGTCTAGCATGTCGAATTCTGCAGAAGGTTCAAACATTATGATGAGTGAAATAAAATTGTTATCAAGGTTTCAAAGAAGACCCTCGCTGAAATCCAGGAGGGTCATCTCCATGCCACGTTAAGTTTCAAAACCTGATTGATGTGAGCCAAGTAGCAGATGAGATGCCATGAAGCACTGAAGTTACAAAAAGCAGTTTTCTCTATGAGCATCATCAAAAATGGGCAGTTCGCTATCAGCTGATAGTTGCCAGCCTGATTCAGATCCATAACTTGACTGGCAGTACAAAACTTCTAAAGGGGCATAGAATGCTATAATTGGGATGGAGTGTATTATTCCCAATATATGAGCAGAATCTGTGCTTGGAGGTGAAAGGTCTAACTCACAAAATGAGCTGACAATTCATGCCTACCCACCCATCACTTAGCTTAAACCCCCTGGAAGTAGAAATTGATTCTGGCCATGTGACACTTCATCTCATCCCATGAATTAGGCATATATTTAATGTTGAACATTACACACTTTATAAGTAAACACTTTAAGTGACTATTCTTCTGGAGGGCGTTCCCATTCTGTAAATCCTAGCTTGGCAAATCCATCTTTTAATAATATAATTCAGAACAATTTCCATGGTATCCAACGGGTCAAATGATTTAACTAGGCTGGTAGTACCATCTTATTATGTTGCAATGTAGTTGACACTGTTGGAAGAGTATACAGTACCACTTTGTGTTATTAGAGCTCAACGTCATTGGGCATTTTCAAGCAGCATATTTTCCCCAAAAAAAGCCTCACCAGTGTCTGAGAAATGTGTCTCTGTGTTGAACTGCAGTACACGACCTCTAAGGGGGCAGAGAAGTATAGAATTGGGTGGGTGGGAATTATTCCCAATATAGAAGCAGAATATGTTTTGCAAGTCCAGTATTTACAGACTTGGATTTTGGATATGTGCCCTCCAGTTATAGACCCCTTCATGCATGCTTGCCTCCATTTCAACACATTTTAAAATGCTACTTTTTCCTCTCTTCAGAGGTGTATGAAATAAATCATAGGCAGTCCTAAGTTAACATAGAAAAGATGACGGAGTGACAAGTGTGAGATAACACGTGTATACCCACACTCATCTGTAGCTATGTAGCTACTTCTTTACCTTTTTCATGGGATGTTAGTTATACAAATCGTGGGCAGGCCTCCAGAGCGGTAGATGGGCTCTAGCATGGGTGCTGCTGGCAGTTAGAAATTTGATGAAACATTCAACAGCATACAGTTAGTTTTTAATATATTTATATATTTATTTATTTATATAACATTCCAAATAATCTTTACAAAACATTTTATTCAATTTAACATATGAGTTTAAAAATTACAAGTTTTATTATTCATAGACTGGTCATAAAAAACTTCTAGCTTCACTGCTTCATGAGGAGTACTTGCTGGAGTAGGATCATTGGGGTACTCAAAAGAAGATTACTCTCAGTAAGATAACATTACAGCCCATAGGGCAAGCTTAACATTTCATAGAATTACACAAAAGTACATAAAAGTGCATAAAATTACTTAAAATTAAATAAAATGTATGCAAAAAGAACACAATTTTACTCAAAATCACATAAATTACATTACTTAGATTATCATTGCATAGAGCACAAAACACCCCTAAAGTAAGGTAAGAATAATAAATAATGAATAATGAATGTGTTGGCCAAGTTAGGGACTATCAATTGAAAAATGTATTTGAGTACTGTCACTAAGAGGCCAAAGGGTTAACACTATGTTAGTGTTGTTAACGTCCCTATTGAACAGAAAAGAGAGTTGAAAGCACAGAGCTAAAACATCAGACATAAAGGCACAATACAATAAAGTTACATATATTTAGAGCATTTTTAGTGGGACTAATTTTTCAATATGTTGCAAAAGCCAATACAGCGAGTTATGGAGGGACTCTGTATCAGAGTTTAAACAGTAAATCCAAAATGCCTCGCTTTTAATTGAGTCATACCTGGGAACGTAACCCCCAAGTAATGTCATATAAATAAGACCCAAAGAGCTGCATTCAGTAAACACATGTCTCAGTGTCTCAATACCTCCTGCTGATCTACATATCTGGGAAACAGGTGGGAATAGGTGGGTTCCAATTTTTAACTGAGCCCCCTGAAAGACCAGAAGGGGTAATTGATTAGTTTACAGTCTGAGCATCAGGCTACAAACCGCAGGGCTGGGACACTGTCACAGGTAGGGTTGTAAGCTTAGGTTACTATGGGACAAATTGGACACATAACAGTATGATCTCGAAGTCGATAGATGGGTATAATTACTGCACCAGTCCCAATGTTCTATGCTTTTAAGGTATCGTAGTTTGTACCCCATTTGAAATCGGGGGGGCCCAGTCAAGACTCTCGTAAAGCTGGTATGTGAAACGGGCAAAGTCCCCATCCACCACAATTCCATTCAATACCCTTATCAGATCCCACTAATGCCAATAGTTGGCATTTCGGCTTTGAATTAGCCTTTAGATAAAAACCTCCCTGTCCAAGCAACAGTTGGCCTCTCAGTGAGACCAGCCCAGCTCCAATTGGAGGTATTCGACTGATGCTCTGCTAGGGAGGTTCAAGGCCCGCCTCCAAAAATAACCCTCCATTCTGTCCAACCAGCTCAGATTAGTCATTAGAAGTACCTCTAAACCATTCAAAATCATCGGACAGAAACTTTGCTGATATAGGCTAAAAATACCCTCCAGTGAGTAACCGGCCATGTTGCGGGCAATCTTGTCTATCAAACTAGTCAGCCCTCGCTCTTTAAAAATCTTAATCTCTGTGATATGTGTGTATGAAAAATGTGGGTACTTGCTGGAATAGGGTAAGTTACCCAAGCAGGTATCAAGGGTGGGACGGATTACCTTGGAGGCAGAGACCCACATAACCTTTGTCTTATTCATACTAATGACCAGTCAATTCTCGGCGGCATATGCAACTAAAGTTTCAAACATGTTCTTAATGCCACTGACGGTATGGTTAAAAATGGCAAAGTCATCAGCATAAAGGAGGCCTGGGATAGATACCCTTCCAATTCTTGGGCAACACCCCACCACGTTGCGGAAGTGTGTTGTTGAGTCTATCAAGTATAGGTTCTACAATAGCGGGTTCAGGATGCAACCCTGTTTAACACCCCTAATGAGCCGAACAGGGGAGGACACAGTATCCCTATTATCCAACCTTACCCACCTTAACGTGATAATGTGCAAATTCTACAGTATACAAAGTAACCACTGCTGGCCGTCCCACCCTTCCAATTTAGCCCATAACTTAGCCTGGTAAACACCATCAAAAGCTGCATGAAAATAAACAATAATAAAATACAATGGTGAACCACCTTTGGATGCAGCATCTCAAACTGAGATGTCCAGGGTTTGCAAGTTGTGGGTAGTGAAACTACCCGGCCGAAAGCCGGTTTGTATATAGTGGAGAAGATTGCTCTCATCTACCTGAAACTGTAACTGTCTCAACACCAGGGTAGAACAAATCTTACCAGTGACATGCAAGAAGGACAATACTCTATAGTTACCTGGCAATAGCCTATCTCCTCCCTTATATATATATATCGGTAGGAGTATCGACTGTCGCCATGGATCAGGGATAGTCTGATCCAGGCATACCCTGGAAAACAGGATTTTTAAGAGTTTAGAGCAGCCCCCCCGGGTCCTGTTGTAGGACTATACTAACCAACCCATTTGGACCCGGGGCCCTAGAACACTTTAATTTCAATACAATCCCTTCAATTTTCTCAATAGTTATTGTCAAAGGCATGCAGTTAGACAAATTGAAACTTGATCGCAAATATTATGATATAATCTATTGGTCTTTCTTCAGTGTTCTGGAAAGTGTGAAGAAGGCCTACTCAAAGCACAAAACAATAAAACAAGACAAAGTTAATGTATAATACCAGTCTCTGTGACTATATAGCATTTTCATTTGGAAAGAAGCAGGTGAAATGTCTGCAAGTGGCCCAGAAATGTTGTAACTTAAAGCAGGTTTCAGAAACATAAAAAGATGTTGCCATAGAAATTAAAGGGGTGTGATATTAAACAAAGAGAAATTGGGGGATCAATCCGAGTCTCATTTTAAAGACAGAAGGACAGGGTATCCATTGGAGCAAAGAATACACTTTTTATTAAGATTACATTGAATTGTAAGGTTCTTTAGTGCAACTATTGTTACTTTGTCTTAATGATTTTAACTGACAATAGACGTGTGCTTAAAAGGAGATTTTTTTTTTTGCTGTGGTGGAATAGGATCATTGACTGTGAAGTAAATTTTGGCATGTTCATGCAAAGGTTTCTCTTACAACCTGAGGTACGACAGGTCCCAGCATCTTGGCAGGGAAGCAGAGTGTGACAAGAATGTATGAAAGTACACAGCCAATTACATAAATCAATCTTGAATTCCACAGTATGGCTCACCTTCTTGCCACCACCTCAGTCTCCCTCTCATTTCCACACTCTCTCTCCTCACTCCCACTCTCTGGGGAATGCTCTTAATTTCCCTCTCCATAGTCCTCCAACTATACCACTATTTAAATCCAACCTCAAAGCTTTCGTTCTTTCTGAATAACCTGTTTCCTAGCACTCTATGCTACTGAATCACCCTGTTTTCCTCTCTCACTACCCTTCATCGACAACCCTAAAGCACTTGGCACCCCTCCATCCTTCATTCAGCACTTTGTCACCTTCCCGTTTCTATGTCATTCTGTCCTGTCCTCATCCATGATTTATGTTTTCACCTTCCCCTGCAATATCTCATCTTCAAGACACATTCTCTCACACCTTTTGTAAAGGACCCATGCCCGTCGCTCTGTTATCAATGGTAACTTTTGTAAGCATGTTTGTGCCAAAAATGCATTGTATTCCCTGTGAATACATAAATAAACTTTGTAACTTGGTAATCTAACTAGAAATGAACTGATGAATACTTGCAAAGATGGTGACAAACCCACTTTGATATGGTGTAATGCTGGAAATGTGTAATTGCATCCATGATGTGTGCATTTTTCTTGGCTGATAGAAAATATAAAACATGCTTGTGTGTTAAGTAAATCTCTCAAAAATCATACAAAGAAATGTAGGATCCCCATTATTGGCATATGGTTTGGTTTGTAGTTATTAAAAAGGAATTCATCTTCCAAATTCACGGATGTATTATGTATGTACATATGAATTACTGCAAAAATGCAGACAGTTCATAGTCCATGTTAAGACCAGTATTAGTAACTCTATTGTTAACACTCTTCTTTTCTTCTCTTTGATGCATGAAGAACGCTATCTGTTGCAACCTCTCTCATAGTGTGCAACTTTTCTTTTGCCAGGAATCTGATGTGTTTGATGTTGTACATTTGATCCTCAAACACCTGATGTTGGGATAGTGGGTATAGAAGGTTTCTGTTTCTAATGGTATTCAGGTGTCCTTAGTCTAGTTTGTAACTCATTTTTGTGATGCCTGCAAATTCTCTAATCCTGTGTGCTTCAGCACCCTCTGGTTTAAAGACATGTTCTTCAAAACATATGGACACATAGAACAGTTGCCACATTTAAAGATTATCAGTAAGCCAAGCTAGGAGTGTCCTTTATTTCATTGGTGCCATGAAGCCCTTGAAACACTTGTGTATAGGCGCATAATAAATGTCATATCATATCATATCAAGCTCGACAGAGGTGACTGTCATTGTTTTTTCTCTTTGTTTTACTATTTTAGATTTTTCATCAATATATGATTTAATTGCCTGTGCTAGACAGTACCAATCTTTAATGGGAATGCAACAAATACTTGCACTTTTTCGAGGGTATTTTGTATTGAACTTTCTTCTTTTTCTGTTTTCTCGCTTGGGGTCAGATTATTGTTAGTACATTATTAGCTTTAATTATGTCATTGGTGATGAACTTTGGACTGGACCCTCTCTCAAGAAGATGATGATGTATAGTTTTTGTATAGATGCTGTTTGCTAAAATGTAGCCAAGTTAAATCCTCCTGTTGGAATGTTATCAATGTTATTAATTGTGCTTTCCCTATGACTACTGCTAATATGAGGTATCATGTTGATTTATGTGATTCAACCTGATTTTCCATAATTTATTTGCTACACTGACCTATATTTGTTATAGTTTTGTTTTTGACCAATTTAGCAAATGTTGACTATTGTTGCTTATTACTGTTGCATTTATTGCTTAAGTTTCAGGGCACTTTATGTTTTCTGTGTGACCAAGATGTGTATATACAAACTTTGTCACTATTACAGCATGCAAGCTTGCTGTTATCTGGCCATTGTAATTTACAGCATGTAAAACAGAAGCGACTATGTTGACATTGAATTCAGTAATAATAAATTGGCATAATCCTGAAATCTGTGATTGTGTGTTTGTTCCTATAGACGCTCACAAACTGTGCCTTTTAATATTGCTTTACTACTTTGAAACACGTGTTGGTGGTTTTATTTTGTTAGTACCTATGGTGAAACAATAAGGATACCAAATATCCTTTGGAAAGAAGATATGCGTCAAGATATCATGTGTTTAATTTTAAAAGGTGATGATTTATTACTGATATTCTTGGCTTATTAAAAAAAAAATTTACCCAATATTCCTCAAAATGTGTTGATTCAATTAATTTGTCATTACTTTCAGGTACGGATGATTTTGTTGCTTGATTATTTACTTTATTTAGATTATAGCAAAAAAATACATATCTGAGATTGTATTATTCAAACTGAGCGCAGGGACTAGTCTTTCAACATTACCTGATTAAAGTATGATCACACGGTGGTACCATTGCTAAATGTTTAACACAATGTGTACATTTCAGTGCTGCTTACAATTAGCTGTAGATTTAATTTTGAAATCAATATAGAAAGGGTAGGAAATAGCTTAAATATACTAATATTATTTGTAATTTACCACTGTTTTGGGACTATGCAAACTGGATTTGTTTTTGAATTATTTCTTCATTAAATAAATTGCCAATCTGACACTGATTTTGCAATGTTGTGAAAAAAGCATTACATCAAAATTTGCTAGTCTTATGCTTTTACATGGCTATTACATGGTAATGCTGGAATGCCATAGGAAAAGGCAAATTGGGAGGTTTATAACTTTGGCCGCATTATGAAAACTGCATGACATTTTCCTAAAGAAAAGTATGTTTTGTGCCATTAATTTTTGGGAATTTCTTTTTTCAGGTTTAGTCCAAAGGTATGGGGGGATTGCAAAGTCATAAGTCATAAAGTCATAAGGTCAGAAAAGATCCAGGCCTATGCTAATGTCAGGACAGTTAGGACTCTGGGCTAGCTAGCTTTTGGTTGCAGCCCCTGAGATTCAATCCGGGGCTACAACCAAAAGGCACATGGCTATAGCCCCCTCAGCCCCTCCTTAGCAACACCTCTGCATAGGGCAGATCCCAAAATAGCCAATAGCATTCCTGTGCCATTTAAATGCAAGTGGAACAATTCACACTGTGCCTGGCCGCACAACATGTTCAGTGGATCTCTGATATGGCAACTGGCAATGCATTAGGCATCACTTTCTGCACATCATTTGGAATATAGTAATTCCCTTGTGGTATTGTTCCCAGGGAACCTATAACATGCTCAGGGCTGCAGGAAATCGCACGACAGACTACCCAAAGTTGTTTTGTGGTTATTATGAATTATTATGTATTATTTTATTTGATTTTATATTGATTTATTAATTGAACATTTGTATGGTGCCTATACAGCAGAAAGTGTCACCAAGTGCAACAATACAAAAGGGGAGGGGGACATAGGAGTTAATCAACAGTAACAGTACTACTAGGCCTTGTGGCATTGTGATTGTGCAAGTGCAGTGTCCAGAGGTGCAAGGGGAAGGAGGAGAGGTGGGGAAAGGATGGGGAAGAGGGAGAAGTGCTGGGAGAGGGGAGGTTCAAGGGGCTGGCAAGTAGCAGGGGAAACTAGGGTAAGGAAATAGTGCAAGGGGATGGGGGTCAGCCTCAGAAGGTTAATCAGGGAAGGGTGCCCGAGGGCAAGTATTGTTGGTGGACTGGACAAAGGAGGGTCTGAATCCAGGGACTCATAGTGTCGGAATAGAAAATATATCGTGCCTCCTATTGTGGAAAATATATTTAATATTGGCCTACGCCAAGCTGCTCGAAAGTCGCTTGCGAGAGAAATCTGTGTTGCAAGGTCCTGACCTTTAATCCATGTAGGTCGCCATTTTAGGTCAAACCGCCATTTTAGGATTTGTGTGGAAAAGTCACCCTGTGAGCTAAAATGGTGGACGATGTCATTGCAAAATACAACATGGCAGTCTTGACCTCTGTACATCGCTAATGTGTAATCTGCCTGCAGGCTACTTTTTGAGGTCATGAACTGAGACCTCGTCCTACTTTGACCTATGTGTAAAAGGACTACTCGCGCAATTAAACCAATCCATGAGTATATATTATGTTAATGTAACTACACATTGAACAAAGAACTTCTGTTTTACTACATTGTATTAAAGTTTAAGAAGACCTGCAATGCGAAACTTTAGAATACACAGTTAATGCATACGCTTATTGTTAAATGTAATAAAAACAAACCAGTTAGATGCGGTTATTTGGGATTTAGCAAGAAACCCTAGAATTGGTGATGTATAAAGTGGAATATTAACCCGAAGTAGGCTGGACATAGTGCCCACAAAATGTATAAAAGGCGAATGCATTCTAATGTACAGCTTCTCTCACTGAACACACTGAACCACGCTGGAGTTTGTTGTGTTGTACTGAGGGCCGATAGCTATCTGATTTTGCACCGTTTTTGTAATTGAATTTAGTAGAGAATAAAGTACTTTGTATGTTCCTTTGTAACCCGTGTTCGGTGTATTTCCTTTTGGGGTACTCAGCCTCGATATTTTGTTTCTGTTTTCACAATAGGGGCGCAGGCATCCAGTCATAACTGAGGAAGAGACTAGCAGGGGAGGGGGAGATGGAAGGAGGCAGAAAAGAAGAAGGTCTTGAGGAACTTCCGGAACTTAAGAAGATCCAGCTCAAGACAGAGAGGGGCAGGGAGGCATTCCAGAGGGAGGCTCCTGCCGAAGAGAGAGATATACCCCCTACTCTCTGCTTGGAGAAATGCCTGACCTGCAGAGAGTTGGAGCTAGAGGACTGAAGGGCTCTAGCAGGGAGGTATTTGAGTAAGAGAGAGTTGAATGTAGCATGGTCCCAGGCCCAGAAAGCCTTATGGATGATGCAGAGGGTCTTGCATGTGATCCTTGCAGCCACTGGGAGCCAGTGGAGAGATTTTAGGGCTGGAGAGATGTGGTTCCTGGGCTTGAGGCCAAGATTAAGTCTTGCAGTCCTATTATGGTTTAGTTGAAGAGGTAGGAGTGAGGAAAGAGGTAGATTAAGGAAGAGGCTGTTACAATAGTCAAGCCTTGAGAGAACCAGAGCTCTAGAGACATTGAGTTTCTGGGGAAAGGTGAGGAAAGGGAGAATACCTTTGCGGAGGTGAAGCTGATAGTGGGCCTTCTTGGCAAGGTCAGCAATGTGGAGTGTGAAGGAGAGGGAGGAGTCAAAGATGACACCCACATTTTTAGCCACACAAGAGGGTGAGGGGAGGGTGCCCAAGGAGGTCGGCCAGAGAATAGGAAGGAAGGAGGGAGTAGGGGTCCCAATGAGAAGGACCTCGGTCTTACTGGAATTAGGGCAGTGATTGTTGGCAGCCCACCATGCCTGAACAGCAGTCAGACAGTTGGGAATGGGAGAAGGAGGAGTGAAGCTTAAAGGAAAGTTATGTGTCATCAGCATAGTACTGAAAATGAGGAAAAAAGGTAGAAGTTATTACATTCACCCAATCTTTGTACAGTTTCCAATCATGTTTAATGAATTGGTAAACTGGTGATCTTTTCATTGTGCGCCTGTACTTGGCTTTGATTTGCAGTGTGAGCTTAAAATTGGCTGTTCTAACTTATTGTAATTGAATTCCTTTTCAAGAAGTCTTTTCCTAATACTGACTCATTCACACTTACCATGTTATTGTCTCCAGATGCTTCATAAATCAATTTTATAGACGGAGAAGAAGAGAGACTTGAAACCTAAAAGGGTTCCATGTATTAACTACAATAGTGAAAGTCTAAAAGATTAGCAAAGGTAAAACACATTTTCACAAATCGGTTATAAAAGGCCTCTGGATAAAAATCCCAGGATACAGAACGGAATTGTAGTCTATTGTCATAACTCCATGCGTTGACAAAATCACTATCAGGCATAGCATTGGTGTGGAACAAGAAATCAGACTTTGAGGACAAAAAGAATTGTATCTCACAAGTGATTTTCCATCACAGATGGTGCCACAACATTACCCGCCTAGAATCCATGTGATGCAAGAATGAAAGAACCATGCCTGGAATTTGAAGTAAATACTAATCACACTCTGGTTGACACATGACTCCTACTGTTCAGGATGGGACGGAAAACCCTGCGCATCCTCTGCTGCCCCCTGTTCAAAATAATACCCCTTCAACACATCCTCATTCTATTTGCATTGTTCTTCTCCCTGTATTCTTAAAATTCTTTGTACAGTGCAACATTGCTTTTTTAACTTGGTTTGCATTATATACATCCCACACATAGATAAATACATGCATACATTTGGGCAAACCTCCACCAATCCTTGTCAGGCTCATGACAAAATTCCCTTTTGTATTTATTGTTCCTGTGGCACTCGATGGAAGACACTAATGGTGCCATAACCTGTCCCATAGCATGGGATTAACAGGGTACTGTTCAGCAGGCCAACTAGAGTCATTTAATCTCTTGGTGTGATTTGTTGTGCCCTGGGAGGTTTCAGACCTAAATGGACTGTATCACTTTCAATTTCTCTTTAGGGGCTTTGACAGCTTGTAGGATCAAGAGTGTATAGGGCAAGCCCACAGGTGTGTTATAGAGGACTGTGGTTGATTTGGGGGAGTTTGGGTATCTTGGCTCCTCCTTAACACCTCGGTCCACACACCCTGTACTCACCACCCTACCTGAGACTCAGTGATCTGCTCCCTACTGTCTCCTCCTCTGGTTGCTTATAGATCCCTTGCTGCCAATTGCCCACACTTGCCCTGCCCTGTTAGCTTCCCATTCCCTTTTTTTCTGCTTCCTTCACTGTGTTCTTCCCCTATGATTGTAAAGCACTCTGTTGTTTCTGAAGCGTCGTCCATGCTCTATAAATACCCTGATAATATTAATAATACTAATATTAAAAATATATTACTGCATTATATTTGAGTCTAATAGAAGTCTATTTGTTGCCTTTTGTCTGTGTTTGTGTTTATTAACTTTATTACCAGGTTCGCCTTTACCTGTACTTTCCTTAATGGGAAGCACCAAACAGGTTGCTCCTGTCCTCCACCTGTTTGTTTTTATTTTGTTGCTTTTAAAAAATGTATGGAGTGACACAAAGGGGAACATTTCTGTACAAATTCTCCTACTTCACCCTGGCTGCTGATTATAAATACAGCAGCTGGGTAATATGAAGAGAAGTGGGAAGGCAATCATTAAAATTGGAGGCTTTCCCAATCCTCAGGCTACTGAAACAAAACAACTGTGTTTAGTATTGCAAAAGGAACATGGTAGCAAATATCAACATACCCCTCACTCCATAATAGCTGAAAAAGTGTCCACGAGGTACATGATGCGCATGAGAACGACCAGTGACTGGTGAAGGCCAAATGCTGGAGAACCGGCGGAATGCCAATGAGAGATGAGGGTAAGAGTTTGATGTCCAAATTGCAGAAGGACGAAAGCATGCAGTACATCAATGCATGAAAATCAATGGTGCTCAAATAGTAAAGAATGTCCAAAGATCTGCAATAGAATGGAAGGGCAAGAAAATGACACAGTAGAGGTTAGAATCCAAGATGGGAAGGGGAACAGCGGGGAGGTCTGTCTGGGAGAATGGGCCCAGAGGAGAAGAGGACAAGCACCCCATTGGGAGGTATTGGATTGGACCCGGAGTGCAAGGGAACAAGAAACACACAAATGATAACCTGAAGCAAGTCGAGAAGCAGCTCACGGTTCACTCATTCAATGTTAGGAGCAGAGGAAGATCCAAAGACAGTCCGCAAGTCAAGCAGGGTTGAAATAAAACAAGAAACCAAAACCAGAAACACTGTAGCAACCATAAAACATGGTCAACATTGAGAAATTGTAGTACAGAGCAACGGCATGACACCATCAATTCATTTCACCTGTATAAGATCTGGCTTGAGCACTATAGACCTGCTAAGTGGGATGTGGCACTAGGTGGCCTTTTCTGAAAACAATGATGTGTCTCATGTGCTTGTGGGGGAGGGGAAGAAGCCCCCATCTCACGGTTCAATCATTTAATGTTAGGATCAGAGGAAGATACAAAGACAGTCTGCAAGTCAAGCAGGGTTAATAAAACAAGAAACCAAAACCAGAAACACTGTAGCAACTATAACACAAGGACAACATTGAGAAATTGTAGTACAGAACAAAGGCATGGCACCCTCAATTTTTTTCATCTGTATAAGGTCTGGATTGTGCACTATAGCACCGATAAGTGGGACGTGACACTACATGCCATTTTCTGGGAACAATAATGTGTATCTTGTTCTTATGGGGCCTATAGGGTCCAAAACCCCTCAACCAGACACATTGTTGCCTGAGGTGGCAGAGTAATTAGGGGGTGGCCCAGGAAAAGAAGAGGAGGCATGTACAGACAAAGGAGATATGGAAGAGGAAGCAATGGGGGGTTTGCCATTGACAAAGGAAAAGAGGTGGAGGGGGGAGTTGGAGGCAGCATGACTGGTGACGGAGTCATTGTGCCAGAATTGGTATATATGACTTGCATGGACTGTTTGGAAATAACCAACTTAATGCAGTTGAACAATATTGTAGTTAAAGATCCACTACAGCCATTGGTGAAAAAAAAGCTTTAACAAACTTTAGTTAGAGAGGGGTTTGCGGTGGTGACACGTGGAGTGGGTGCAGCAGAGTTGTTAGGCTGCGCAGACCCATATTAGGAGATAGTGCAGATGGTGCTGGAGGGGAAGACAGAAGAGCAAGTAGCAGAGAAGATAGAAAGAATCCCCAGCAGATGTCTCTTAAGGAAAAGACGGGGGCATCTGAACTAGGACCTAGTACAGCTGTCCCTTGTCAAGTGTCAGGTGGAACAGGTGACATCCAGCCCCTGGCATAAGCATGTCCACCTCGTAATGCGCCTGGGGAGGAACACTTTAACTTGTCAAAAGGGAAAAGAAGGTACTGTGACATGAAACATTTGCAAGAAACTGGTAAAGCAGAGCAGATCAATGAAGCATTAATCCTTGGGAACCACCATAATACACAAGCACAAGTAACAAAAACATGGCCTTTCTAGTCCTAGGTCATGCAGGGTAGCCCCCCGTGAACCCTCTTCCACTGTACTCTCCTACGATGATGATGGCCAGGGGGAATCTCGTGTTCATCAACAGACACAACAGCACAAGCAGAGCTCAGTTTACGCACCCTATCTGACAGTCCAAACAGCTCTTTCCTCCCTGAATACCGTGTGGAGGACACCATCCACCAGCATGCATGGCACCACCACCCCTCTGCAGCAGCTTGGTGATGCTGTTACATTACTTGTCAGCAGCATTTGTGATCTCGAACGAGGCACACTGTGATCTTTGCTGTGATACTATTGTTAACATATAGTTTAGAACAAACTCACTTTGCTTATTGCCTTCTGTGATGTCCTGCCAAAAACAGAAGGGAAAATGAACTGCAGAACAGTTGCTGCCATATTGGAATGACAAGTCCTTCCATTATTTTTTTTTAACTGCTTAAGCCCAAGTTTTACTATATCCATTATTTAGTTATCTATGTTCAATTATAGCAGATGTTGCATAGGATGATTAACATGGTCTTCTAGTACGTGGCTTACTATACATTCCCAGAAACGCATATAAAAGAAAAAGATATATATATAAATTGTATTTATTGATACCCCTTGCAACATTTTGATGTTGATGTGATATTTAGTAATCTTCACCTGACATTTTTTATAATAGTGGCACCAATCATAATCACTCCTTTCCACTTTCATAAATTCCCACCAGTAAGTGTTAAAAGATGTCGAAACATGTTGTATGAGTTTTGCTGGAATTGGCCATAGTTAATAGTTACAGGGTAAGATATCTTATAACTATAATGTGATTGGTAGTTAGAAACTACAAACTATATCTAGGAATGACAGGAATTGTAAATTGTAGTTTTCGCATTGATTGTTGTTTTATTTTGAATTTTAATTATAATTAATTATAATTGTACTTTTGACCTCTTGGTGCTGATTGCATTCATGATTTGGCCACCGAAAGCAGTGATATTTTGCATGGCATAGCAGATAACATTTTACTGAAAGTCTATTTGGTAGCTGACAATTGCCCGCATCTCTCTTTTTCTCTTGATCTCTTCATTATTTAAAGGATCAAACATTATGATAAAATATATAGGGAGCATTGATGACTCTTCCACACATAATTGAATTGGAAAAAATGCCACAGTATACTTAACTATTATGTGCCTATGCTACCTGACCGAGAGACTCTCCAAGTCCAGGCCCACATGGACTGCTTATGTCAAGCTCCTATGTATTCCCAGGTTCAAGTGTGCCAAAGCTGGAGGCACCAGCTTCCCATCTCTGCGGCTATGCTCTGGAACTCCCTTCCACTTCCTTGAGATCAGAGACTTCTTACACCCTGTTCCGAACGAAACGGAAAACCCACATGTTTAATTAGTAGTCCTTCGCTGCTAACTGTTTGTAACTACCTACACTGTAAACAGGGGTTAGACGCCCACAGGTTAAGTGAAGTGTGCTATACAAATGTATAAATAAATAAATAAATAAATACATAAATACATACATGTTTCAAGTGTTTTCATATTGTGCTTATGTGGTTGGTTTTGGATTCCTTAATTAGTTTTAAAAACAGTTCCCAACTATGTTAAGTATCTGCTTTGTATAGACATGTTTTGAAAAAACTGCAGTGCATATACTGTTGGTTAACATGCAACTGGAGGCTGTTCCCATTCACAAATTGATGTTTCCATTTTAGAATGACCACAGAAAAGCAGGAATGTCATTCAGAAATGAAGGAGTCATTGCTTTGTTTTCTGATAGATGCATGCCTAGCATTTGAATGGCTGACATCTCGATGCGGGAGAAGGTCAATTCAAGAGGTGTACGATCAGTCAAAGCCTCTATTTTTCAAAGCGATTTGTTGTGCTATAATTGTTCACCGAGTTTAGTTTTCCAGTAACAAAAAAGAGCGATATGTCATAATTTCACTCTCGTACATTAGTCATATGGGTGAGCGGGAGTTTGGACAGACCTAGAGGGGCCAATTAATAAGTTATGCTGGCATGCAGAACCTGCATTACAAGTTGAAAATCAGTCAGGTAGTGCTGGACCACATGGCAGTGGTGGATGCCATGGATGAGGGGCACATGCTATGGCACCATTTAAAGAATGACTTGGTTGAAGAGGGTCGTAAAGGTACAGAAGGAGTGAGCGAGTGCCATCGTAGCCTGAAGGATAGCCTGAAGTGCCATCGTAGCCTGATGGATAGGCCCACAATATTGTAGGAGCTTCCCTTCATTTGTGGAAAGTATCAAAAGGAGTTACAGAAGCTGCTTGGTTGCAACTGTGTCTGTAGACCTAAAACGGGAGTGAACATAGTTGAAAATGGAGATAAGGAGTTAAATGTGATGAAAGGAGTGAACTCAGACAGGGATCACATTAATTAACTAAATGTTGGCCCACGTATTTGCGATGTTTGGACTTAAGCTGCTGAGATACTGCGTTGCAATCCGCAAATGGCAAAAATCCAAGGAATCTTTTCGTACAGATTTGCATTTTGTTTCCTTGAAAAAATAACGCTGCCAGTTAGGAATTGGCCCCATTCAATCTTCTGCCATGGCTAGAAGAAAGGACAACCTGTATTTGACATGGTGGTAATGTATGGAAAACACAGCCACCACTGAACTGAGTGCAAATATTATGTGGGCAGAATACAGTAGGAGCCAAAAAATAGACGCATTTGAATCCAATGTGAAGTGGTATTAATGTGTAGACTAGTTAGAAGACATGCACACATTTGAACATCATAGTTGATTAATTTTACAGGTATGCTCTCTTTTTGTGATTTAAAAATATTGGGTTGATGGTGTGTTTTTCTAAAGCAACTATTAACATGTTTGCAATTTCAGAAAAGACACGAGAAAGCTCTTAATCCTTTTAAAGGAGAATGAAAAGGCAGCAGGGTAAATTATTGCAGTTAAAACTTAGTTTCATTTGGTTCTAAAATGCTCTCTTAGCAAGCAGATACTGGAGCATGCCAAACACGTTGCAGCTCTCCTTACAACGGGAGAGCAGTTTAAACATGGCCAGATGTACTACTGTGTGTCCTGTTGGAAAATGGCTCACTGGGATTGTAAAATAAAGGAGAAGGACTCACCATCAAAACACTTTGTTCAGAACACAGGCCGCCTTAAAGTAACATGTTAAAATACAAAATAATGTTTGTACAATAAAAGAAAATCCCAGAATTGATTCCTGTAAACACATAATACTATTCGAAAAACTCCTACACTATTTACTGAACAATTAACAGTTAAAATTCTGAAGAAACAATCAGGACGCATCATGTGAATCAATGAACTCGAACCTATCTACACTCATTAAATCACTTACGAATTAGCATTAAGCGCATTCCTGTGATATAATGTTCATCCTAGATAATACATAAGTGCCCATCATGTGCTTATAGATATGCTTACAGATAGGAGAAACAACAGAGCTAACCTGCTCGGCGTACAGCCCTATCATTTCAAGACAGGAATTAGAGTGGTCGTAATTGCTTTCAATTTGTGACAAACAATGTAAAGGCCAGAATAAGTTCTAGTTTTATCTCGCAAAAAAGCAAAAACGTTAGGTTATGTTATTGCAGTTTTCACCATGCGCCACTATCCTTTTCATTGTCTCCAGGTGATCACAAGGATTGGAATTGAAGTGGACAATGGGTTGTGGTGGAGTATACAGAAAACAAGGTTTTGTGCTTAGCTGTTGGGGTTTGTGTAGAACCAGGACCAACTTGCATCTGCGTGAATGCGTTTCCCAGGCATTTTACTTATAGTTAAAAGGCCTCTTATATCCTCCAGAGGACATGGGCGTTGTGTTCACTGTCGAGGTGTTCAGTGTAGAGGGTTTGCACATTGAGTTGAGAGTTGTAAAGTTGTGACAGTTTTGGTGTGGGTTAAGGTTGTTGAAAACTAACTGGTTGTCAGTATATACAGTACTGATCCAATAAGTAATTACAGGGAAACAAATTAGAGCTGCTATGCTAGGGAATTGGTCTACAACCAAAAAGCCTTAATAATTCACTAAACCCTATCTATGTCCCTAGATGCAAGCAATTCTCAAGAGATTAAATACATAAAACCATTCGAAAATTCAAATCAAACAATTTCTATTGCAAAGTGCAAGCACCACTATGGCCATCAGTTTCGCCCTTTGTGGTTTTTCAAGGCAAATCAATCAAATGCAATCGAGCAATAAATAGATACTTTTCTGTCAATAACAAATATGACAGCAGACTGATCTGTGTGTGGTGCTGCCCTTCTCGTGTCCTTAGTTGTTCCCAACTTCATATCTCTTGTGCGTCATGTAGCATTACATTTTTGGCTCCTCCATCATATTCACTTGGCTTGGTTAATCAATACATCTTTCTTCCAAATTGTCTGTCATTTATCCGAACCTATAATGTAATGAGCAGAGCCCAATCCTTATGTATTCCTGTTACTCTTCGTAAATGTTAACATACCTCATGCTTCAAAGAATCCATAAATAATTGCAAAGTTGCTGTAT
This sequence comes from Ambystoma mexicanum, assembly GCF_040938575.1. Taxonomy (NCBI): domain Eukaryota; kingdom Metazoa; phylum Chordata; class Amphibia; order Caudata; family Ambystomatidae; genus Ambystoma; species Ambystoma mexicanum. The sequence continues at coordinate 698,934,069 of NC_090928.1, read as the reverse complement.
GGTCAACCATGCCATCCTGCTCAACCGTCTCCATGATAACCTGGTTATCACCGATCAGGCCCTGGCTTGGCTGATCTCTTTCCTCTCCTATCGACCCTCCCATGTCCAACTTGCGTCCTTCCTCTCGACTATCTCTATCTCTACTTGTGGTATTCCCCAGGGGTCTAACCTCTCTCCCTGGCTGTTCAATCAATACCTGGCACTTCTTGCCCACCGCATTGCCGCTCTCTGCCCCAACTTTCAGGCTCCTTTCCATCACCGCTTCTCCTTCTCTCATCTCTGACTGTCTGCCCACTATCCAGGAGTGGTGTGCAGCCAATGATTTCTGCCTTAATGCCAGTCAGACTGAGATTCTCCTCATCGGCACACCTGTTCCCTCCTTTCCAGTCGCTCTCTGGCTGTCCTCTCTTGGCCCTCTTCCTTCGCCCACCTGTGAGGCTAAAAACCTTGGGGTCATCTTCAACTCCACTCTCTCCTTCTCTCCTCACATCTTTGACATCTCTAAGAAGTCACACTACCAGCTGCACCTCCTCACAGGTATTCTTCCTTTCCTCTCCTTCCCCCAGAAGATCACTGTCTCCATAGCTCTGGTTCTCTCTAGGCTGGACTACTGGAACAGCCTCTTTCTAAATCTGCCTGCTTCTACTCTCCGTCTCCTCTGCAACTCATCCAGAACAGGACTGTGAGACTTGTCCTTGGCTCAATCCCAGGGATCGTATCTCTCCAGGACTGAAATCTCTGCACTGGCGCCCAGTGGCTGCGAGGATTAAGTTCAAAACCCTCTACATTGTCGTCAAGGCCTTCTGGGGCCTGGGTCCTCAATACCTCCAACCCTCTCTTACTAATTATCTTCCCTCTCAAGCTCTTTGCTCATCCGCCTCCAACTCCCTCAACGTCAGTCACTTCTCCAAGCAACAAGTTGGTGGTAGATCTCTTTCTTCGGTTGGGGCCTCGCTCTGGAACAGCCTCCCAGTCTCCCTGAAATTTGAAGAGAACCATCTCAAGTTCCAGAAGCACCTCAAGACACTTAATGGCTGCACTTACCCCTGCACATGCCACTAGCTGGCTGCACTTTCACCTACTGTTTTTATTTATTCTATTTATTGTGTACTGTTGATCCTATGTATTGCACTGCCCTCCCCCCCTGCACTTGCACAATCTCAATGTCACCTGGCCTAGTAAGATCGTTGTCTCTGTCTTCCCTCTGTTTCCCCTCCCTTGCCTCATCACGCTTTGAAACACTTGTGAATAGGCGTGTTATAAATGCCATATCATATTATATCATATCATATCGTACTTATTTACCAGGGTTTGGTTCCCCATACGAAAAGTGTATGTGCCACTGCTGTTTAGCTGTTTTTGTAGGTGAGTGCAATGATCATGTGGTAAGTGAGGGGGGATGAGACTTGTGGTTGTTTGTGGGTCATGTTATATGTATGTTGTTTGCAAGCAAAGTTAATTTTGACACATTTGAATCTTTCTCATTGGTCTTGGTGATAAAAAAACATTTAGCTAGAGGGTTCAAACGCTTATATTTGTTCTCGTTTTCTATCATGTTCCAAAGTATATTGGTTGACTGTTTGAGTGGTGTGCTGGTCCAAAGATGATCGTGTATGTTCTATTTGAATATTATTTCAGGTTTTTTCCTAGTGGTCAGTTTTCTCCTTGTGTTCTTTCTGGTGATCATTTCTAGCTGTGTGGTTGGTGGGTTTTCCGATGACGGCAATGTTATATGGGTTGCACCTATGTGGCATGCTGTCGCATGAAGATTAGAGATAACGGAAGGCTCTTTGTTGGCTGGGTGGCAGGTCATCTCATGGGGATGCTTTTTGGCATTGTGCGGTAATTTCTATTTGGCATTGTGCGGTAATTTCTATTCTTGCCTGGTTGTGAAATACTCCTTATCCTGATGTCTGTGCTCTATCCTAGTACAACATGTTCAGTGCCTGCCATTTGTTTACTATACATCAAAAGCCCATGCCATTTAGTCATATCTTTGTTAAGCTCCAGGCAATTAAGAAAAATACAGGCATTAGGCATCCGATGTGTGAACAGAGTTAAATGCAATTATGGAAAGCTATGTTTCACCATTACTTCCAATGCATGATTTGTTGCTTTACTGAGCTGGCAGTCTTCCCTCATATTGTTGTGCAATTTTATACGTGTTGATTTTACTCTGGAGAAAATTGATTTACCTCTTCTACCTAGATCCTATAAACTCTGTATTGTGGCACTTTATTTAGTTATTTCGTTACATAATTGATCCAGGATATCACTCTCACATTACACTGCCACCAGATGACAGACATTGTCAAATGAAAGATGGTGCAATGTAAGTAAAATGTAAGTAACTGGCTGAACTAACACAAAGTATCTCTGTTAAAATCTGATTAGTTAACATTCGTTAATACATGCCTACATGTGTTTCACTATTATGGATTTTTTCAAGGCAATTACTGCATACCGTATACCGTTTACTTTAAATAATACATGTCCGAAGTTTATGATGATCCCAATGTGATATTGCATAAAAGTGTAAGTAATAAGGAATGGATATAGAGCATTTTTGTGCATAAGTCCCAACAATCCCACCGAATCGTTCACAGTACAAAAACAGACCTCAAATGGAAAAAAGGAAAAGCACAAACATGAAGTGATTTAAAAAAAAGTTAAAAGCAAAAGTGCAATACAGTAAAGCACACCTGATATTAGGCTTTGCCAATAGACCCAAAGGAGACCACCATAGTTCCTCATTTTTCACTCTTACTGGAGGAAAGATGTTTGCCTGTTGTTAATGTCCTTATCTTCAAACTGATAAAGGGCGATCCGAACTCCAAGATATGAATAGCCTTCAGTGTTTTTGATTCCTTCTTCTGGATATGCCATATCTTAGTTTTAGTTGGGTTCATTTGGAAAAATGTTTCCCTTGGTATATGCAATAGCTTGTGATTTCATCATGTTTTAGTGCATGAGATCATAGCACAATGCTGACGTCCGATGTTTACATTTATTAGTAATCCATTAGTAACAGTCACATATTCACCCTTGATCAAATATTGAATAATGATATATTATTGTCCTGATTTCTTCAATATTTCTGACATGTGATGGGTTGTTTTCCTGCTTAATTCCTACACATTTATAATGCAGCCTATAATAAATCAACTATTAATTGAAACTTCATTGTTCAGTACAATCTCTAAGATAGAAAATAGTCAAGTCTTGCTGTAAAACGAGCTGCTCTCACTACCCAAAATAAGTCAAATATATTTGAGTTATTTGAGATATAATTACAGCCGTGTTAATTGTACATCTGATCTCAACAAATGGTACACATGATAGCTAGATCAGAGAAAAACATGCAGTTCATGTTTTGTGTTAAGTCCTGGATAAGTTGTCTCAGCCTCAATTCTATGTGTTAGCCTCTTTCAACTGGGTTGGCACTTTCTAAGCACAGAAATCTTTTTTTTTTTCTTGGATCGCCGGCTGGCATTCTTTTTGGAAATGTTCGGTTAGTGGCAATTTCAGATCTTGGCTTCCATGAAGCTCATGTGTTTACGTATTCTTTTTTTTAGCTTTCTAATGGCGCTCTCTTATACATACAAAGGCAGTAGCATTCACCACGTATTTGTTTCTAGAAATAAGCAATTGACAGATCTGCACATTGCGTTTATTCCCTATGAAGAGCGTCTTTGTATTATGCATGGCTCATTTGCACATTGCATGACCCATACTTATGGACACCTTCAATCTATTGTCCTTGATTCAGTCATGTTGCTGTATTTCCAGGTATGCAAATTTTCTTTGCATATAACTTGGACAAAAGTGATTTTGCACAGTAGCAGCATTTTCATATACAATGGGCAATCCTCACCTGTCAACAGAATGTGTCAATAGTGTAGCACTCTCACTAGTGGATTGTGCAAGAAAACATTTTTTTTTAATGTCTCTAGGTTTAGGTGTTAGCAAATAGGTACTTCATTTGCACATCGTTTTTTTTATCTCTGCTTCCCTCATAATCCTCATATTATATAACCTCTGCCAAATTCTTCACTCAATGAGTTGACATTCTGTTGCAAACGTTAATTCCTATCCTGAGTTTCTTTGAACTCTAATACATTTGCCTTCAGGAATATTTTCAGTTGTGCACCAATAATGAAAAAATGTATCATGTTAACAGTTGTCTTTGACTTTGGTTGGTTTGCGGTATGTTTAATGTCTGGTGTTTTATCCTTCACAGAGATGTTTTCAACCATAAACAGAATAATATTTCTACTCGAATTGCATGTGAGCATTATTATTTAGCAATCATGTATACTACTGTGGGGCTTCATCAGTACCAAGTAAGCTCACAAAAACACTATCTATGTACTAACGCAATATAATTACTTTTTGTAAAAATGCATTAGTTAATCCTGTTATGGCCTGTGTTCTTTCGTATTTATCCATGTATAAATTGGCCAGCAATGGTGCATAGAATGCACCCATTCCTATTACTTTTGTATCTTTGAAGTATTTTTCATCAAATAGAAATATATTATAGCCTTAAGTAGCAGCCTTGTATCTGTAACTATGTTACCTTGTTTAATATAATCCTCTTTGTTGAGGATAAATATATTCTGACCCTTATGAGCACATTTTATTATAAAATTGTCATCATGAGCAAGGTGTTCCAAGGCAACCTTTTCCTCGCCTGATAGTTATTTGTGTTAGTTCTCCTCTCTATGAATTTAGTAGCAATATCTGTATGTATATCCATAATTACATTGCTATGGAAAGTATCAATTAGGCCGTCCTCTGTCAAATTTGGAATATAATTAGATTCATGCTTCAATTCTAATAATGTAGGTATATGTCGTACAATAATAAGATTCGTACAGTAATAAGATTGTGCCTAAGTCGGTCATCGAGTTACTTCAAATCTTTCGTCCAAAGAAATGTGTTCCTATTTTCTTTAATAGTTAGATGACTAGTATGTATATCAGTTATTCCAGATTTAACTAGTTTTGATTTATTGTGAAAAAGGGTTGACAGTTTTAGTTTCCTAACAAACTTGTATATATCTGTATGTCCATAGAGTTGTTTTGTTGGGATGGTGCGAATAACAAACTTTTTTTCAGTACTATAATTTCTCCACCATCCATACATATTAATTTGACAGATTCAGAACTAAATTCTGGGTTTGCCTTTCTTTAGAATGTTTTAAAGCCCACTGTTTCTCAATCTTGTTGCCATTCTGATTGTTTCTTCCACATATTCTCCTCTTGTGTTCCCATCCTCTTTTACCCATCAAATTGGAGATTGATGCTCTAGCACTAGACACAATATGTAGAAGAAGTAGGTGCACTCTGATACAATAGTTTAGATGTTTTAACCCCATTTCCGTGTGCATAGCAGATCAAGATAAAGGAATCCCCTAAAATGTGCCACAAAATGTGTTTGCCTGGAGTAGTAAGTAAGACGTATTCACAAACAACTAAATGGCAGACCACAGAATGCAAATGGGCCATATTAACCGCATGAATCCAAAACCTATATCTGATGGACTGTGATTTATATATATTAACAAAAATTAAAATGCTGGCAAATGCTTCTGCCATAGTACTTTCCATATGCAACCTCCTCATTATGAGTTTCATGAATGTCACACCTAAGAAGTTACAGGGGTTCACCTTTGCTGTCACCTCATCTATTTTCTCAATTGTACAGTTAGGATTCATTTTCCCTCTTCTAGTAAAAGGCATTGGCCCTCATTACAACCCTGGCGGTAAGTAGCGGACATTACCGGCATGGCGCAAGTAACGTGGCAGTGCTGGCCAGATACCGCCAAAAGCGGCACATTACGACCTCTCGGGCACGAGAATTTCGCCATGCTGGTAATGTAATTACCGCCAAGGCGGTAACGTCCAAAAAACGCCACTTACCGGCATCGTATGCCGTGCAAATAGCATGTTCGCCACCCTAGCCATCGATATCAATGATCACGCTAATAGCGGTGACCGCAAATAACGAAAACCGCTATTAGCGGTGACCGCATATAAGCGGATCCGGAAGTTGCGTCACCGCACAGGAACGGGAAAGAGCACAGCGGCCATTTTCAAAAACACCATCCATTGCCATCCTCCCCAAGCATTGGACATCTGACCCCCACAACCACTACAAACCTTCACCTACATCCATCAATCCTCACAATGCCTAAAGTTGTGAAAAAAAGTGGCAATCGACTGCGGCAGGAGCGCTTCTCTAAGGAGGAGCTTAACATGTTGGCAGAAACACTACAAGAACATGCCGACGTAGTGTTCTCGACCGAGATGACCAGACCGGCAATAGCACGTAAGAAGACCATATGGGCCATGGTCACACAGAGGGTCAGTGCAGTTGGCACTACACCCCGCAATGCAAGACAGTGCAGGAAACGGTGGGATGACCTACGCCTCCGTGTAAGGAGCATACTTTCTGCAAACAGAAACCTGGCCATGGCAACTGGTGGAGGAGCAGAGTCACCAATCAAAATGCAGCCGTGAGAGGAGATATGTGCTGCACTCATTGGCACAGAGAGCATAGAGGGGGTCGAAGACATGGAGAGAGGAGCCCCTACATCATGTGACGCAGGTAGGTGCTTTAAATCCAGCCATGCCAAACTCACTGAAGTCCAGATTCATGGGAAGTGCAATGATGCCTGACAGGGTTAACACAACACATCATCAGAAGACTGCCTACAGGCAGTTCTGACCTCCACCTTGTACGCATGCAGTATGCACACCCTTTCTGTAGGCACCCACATGCCTCCATGCTTCTACCACCTAAAAGTGAGACAACCTGTATGTCACTGCCTCCAATGTGCAACATCTAGCAATCAATATGAATGCAGTCATCACAATGCCTGCTCAATGTCTGCAGACCCATCAATAACCCTTTCCCCCCTTTGCTCCACCACAGGCTCTCATTCGGACAGTGACGAGGAAGACACTGCCACCACACCTGCCAAGAAGGCCAGGACTGAAGTCCCCACACACCAACCCTCCACCTCTGCTGGAAAAAGCAAAATCCCTCCGCAGCCGAAATCTACAACCACGACACAGGCCAGGGCACAGATGTGCACCAAGTCAAGCACCATGTTACCACCAGCAACAAACATCCAGCAAGTGGTGCCCACTGAAGGCACTGGATCTGCCGGAAGCAGCACAATAGGCGAGACTGCTGGACCGCAGCTGGCTCGGACGATGATGCAGGGGATGCTGATGTTGTTGTGGGTCCCCCACTGCCCATCTTCATTCCCCCTACCTTTCCCCATGCAGCCAGCATGATGAAAGCATACAGGGGAAATCCCCTGATGACTCTTGGCCAGCCACTCCATGCCCAGTGAAAGATTTGCAGGAGGGGGGCAGCACATTCGACACGCCACTGGCATTATCCTTAGTCCAGAAAAACCAGGAGTCGATGGAACAAATCATCACGTGCCAACAACTGTCCTCACTCATGAATCAGCATGTGGCCGAATGTGGAAGTGCAAGGGCGGAAATGCAACAATGTGCAGAAACTGTGAAGGCAGCAATAGTATCCACCTCCAAGGATATCTGTGCAGAATTAGCCACGGTGCGGAACGTGCTCTCGGATCTTGTTCAGACCTTGAGGGACATGCGTCCTTGCGAGCAGCCAAGTACCTCCTCGGCTGACAGTTCTGCCCCATCCAGCCCAGTCCGCAGATTGGCCAGGAACCTGCGGAGTACAGGCAGGGGTGCCCCGGGTGCAGGGATAGGGGGGTGCCAATAGAGTCCGCCCAGTGGAACAATTCCACATGATGCACTTGATCACAGGCATCCACACACTTTGTGGGGAGTTGAGGGGGGATAGGGTGTATTGGGGAGTTGAGGGGGCAGGGGGGATGGGGTTTGTTGGAGAGTTGAGGGGGGTGGGGGGATGGGGTGTGTTGGGGAGTTATTGTGTTGGGGAGTTGAGGGGGAGGGGGATGGGGTATGTTCATTCAAATCACAAAATCAATACACTTTTCGGTTATGCACAAATCAGATGTGTGGACATTGCTCATTGTGTACGTGTGCTTTATTGGTGAACAGTCCACAGTGTGCATGTCCCAGACACACACAGTGCCCCAAGTGCCATCCGTCCATGTGTGCTAGAAGCATTGGTTAATGAGAGTCTGACGCATGGCACGTCCCTCCTGTGCATCGCTTCCTCCCTGAGGTGCTGCCCCATCCCAACCCTCCTCATCCTCATCGTCAGGTGGTTGCAGTTCAGCGTCAGGGGGCAGGGGCACATTCCGTCTGATGCACATATTGTGCAGCATTGCACATGCCATGACAATCTTTGCCACCTTCTCATGGTGGTACAGGAGTGCCCCACCAGACCTGCTGAGGCAGCGAAACCGTGCCTTCAAGAGGCCAAATGTCTGCTCAATCACCACACGGGTTCGTGTATGTGCACGATTAAAGTCCTCTTTGTGCCGGTTCTGTGGGTTCCGGACTGGGGTAAGGAGCCACCTCTTCAAGGGATAGCCTGCATCACCTGTATGTGGGCAACAATATAGGTGTCAGTCATGACATCAGATTTCAAATCATGACGTAACACCATGACATGCATTCATCTCTTACTTTGAACCCCATTTCCATGCACGAATGGAGTCACACAATGTGACCGCTATATGTGTATTCCTCTTATGGACTGTTTTGCATGCCATCAACCAGTGTATGCAGGGGGGTCCAGTACCTTATGAGTGCCCATCCACTCTGTTAGTACATGGCGGTTGTTTAGGTGATCTGGCCGATGTCCATGTGATTTCAATGCTCTCATCATGGCACCATTGCTGTCAGCCTCATGAGGACCTCACTGAGCACTACAAATGTTGTTATGCAATTTATTTGGGCCTCTGTGTCAGTGTAGTGGTGTATTGATGTTTATGTCCGTCATGTGACTCCTTTGTGCGCAGTTATGGGGGACTGGCATTTCAGTTGATGGTGTTTGGTGCCGTGTATTGGCTGAAGTCATTGCATGTAGGTGCATTTTGTTGAGGTGGATGCGGTCTGATTTGGTACAGTGCACATGCAGATGGTTTTGTCATGGTTGGGACACATCTTCATTCACATGGTAGGGATGCTTACATCTGGCATTATGTGGTCAGGTGTCAGCTAAAGTCTGGGCTGCTTTAGGGTATGAGCTGGCTCCATTACCTCTGGTACTCGCAGCCAGGTGAAGTATGCATCTCCCCCCCCATGTCAGCCAGATGAAGTATGCATCTCTCCCCCCCCCCTGTCAACCAGGTAAAGTATGCATCTCTCTCCCCCCCCATGTCAGCCAGGTGAAGTATGCATCTCTCCCCCCCCATGTCAGCCAGGTAAAGTATGCATTGGTACGTCAATCACCTACCCACTTCAAATTTCCATGGCCATGACATGAGACTCACCGAGTAGCCAGGATCTCGGCCCTGCATGTCGCTCCATGTAGCGTGGTATTGTGGAGTTACGCAGGACCATTGAATCATGGGTTGATCCGGGGAATCGGGCACAACAATGTGTGATGATCCTGTTCGAGTCACATACCATTTGTACGTTATTGAGTGGAATAGTTTACGGTTGCGGTACGCTACCTCCATGGCATGTGGGACCACCAATTGGGTGTACTCGATGGCACCAATGCAACCTGGTATGTGGGCCAGTGCATGGAAACCCACTTTGGTGTTTGCGATCTCCTGGGCAGACCGTGGTAATGAAATGTGGTTGTCTGTGTGCTTGAGGAGGGCATTGAGCACTTGGTTCAGCGTATGTGAGAATAATGGTTGTGAAATGCCATGCAAGTGCCCCACTGTGTGCTGGTAGGTGCCTGTGGCCAGGAAGTGGAGCACGGACACTACCTTCAGTCGGGGGGGAATGGCGATGGGTGTTTCAATCATGCTGACGATGTCGTTGTGTATCATGTCCACGATAGTGATGATGGTGTCCCGGTCGAAACGGTACAGGGTGTGGATCTGCTCAGCAGTGAGGTTGAATGGACTGGCTCTGATGCGTGGGATTGGGGGCTGCCTGCGTGGTGGCATTGGCTGTGCTGGTGGGGCTTGCTGGCCCTGCCTTGACCTCCTTCTCCTCCTGCGTCTCCTCTGTGCTGCCTGTTGTTGTAATTGTTGTTGTTGTTGTTGCTGTAGCACCTCCATTGCAATCAGGTCCTCCAGCCCCAACATTGCTAGTCGTATTGGAATCATTGTGGAGTGTGACTGGGTGTGGGAAGGGGTGGGGTGTGCTCCTATTGTACTTGGCCAGTGTGTATTGCCTCCACCTGTGCTGATTGTGTGCACCTGTGGCAGCTGGGAACACTGCACATAGCCATTTACGTTTGGTCCGAAATGGCGGTAAGGTACTTTACGGCCTTCGCAAGGGTGTTAAGAGCATTTCCGCTTGACTCGTTATATTCCCCACTTTGCGCCATGCCGGTATTTACGGCATGAGAGGTCACGTGCCCACGCGCTTGGTGCTGTTAGCGGCACCGTTATCTATAGTGCCGCTAATTGCACTTTCTCGGGTCATAATGGGACCTAGCGGTAAGCGATGCCGGTAATCCTTTACCGGCATCGTTTTTCACTTACCGCCAGGGTCGTAATGAGGGCCAATAGTTCTTTCAGCATTTGTTCTCCTCCCAAAATGGTGATTTGTTGGGTATAGGCACTTATACATTTTTGTAAACCTGCCTGTATTGCGGCTATTAAAACCAAGTAACCAGCAGAAGAAAGGTTCAGTACTTTAAACATATGAAAATCGGGGGAGCTTACAGTCATATAATCTGTGTACAAGAAATGTACAAATGGATTGTGCCTCATCAATTTCCTTTCTTCTCCTGCTGTCCATTTGTTCCCTTCTCCGGCTCCTATGCCTCGATCTTCTGCCACCTCTTTGGCTTCCTCTACTTCTTCTGTGGCTGCTCTGTTTCCTCCCTCCTCTGCCACATATCTGGCACCTTCATCCTACTCCTTGGCTACCTTGTCCCCCCTCATCTTTCCTCCTCTGCCCACCCTCAGGCTCCTTCTACACTTGTGCAGGGTGTATCTCTGACCTGTACCCCTCCACAGAAGTCTTTCAGGGGTGGAAACCTTCTCCACATTGCCACTCTCAACTCTCGCTCAGCTGTCAAACACTCCTCCAACATCTGCCATCTCCTGGAAGAAGTCGACCATGATGTTCTCGTTCTTACCGAGACATAGTTCACGGCCAGATCTGTCACAAGTTTTGACACTCTCCACCGAGATGGCTACAGGAGCCTCTCTACGCTCAGATCCAATCCAACCATCCCAGTGGGAGTGTAGCCTTGATCTTCCCAGAGTGGATACCTGCCTCTATCATTCCTATGCAGGTCTACTCCTCCTTTGAATGCCTGGTCTCCAGGCTCTCTCTCTCTCTCTCTCTCTCTTCTCTCTCTCTCTCTCTCTCTCTCTCTCTCTCTCTCTCTCTCTCTCTCTCTCTCTCTCTCTCCTGGCTGCTCTCTTACTGTCGCTGCCAGCTACAAGCCGCCTGGCCAGGTAACCTCCTTCCTCTCTAAGTGGGCAGACCTCTCCTCCTCCCTCCTTGCTTCATCCATTCAACTCCTCCTCCTCAAAGACCTCAACATACACCTGGATGCTTCCTGTCCTTCATCTGGACTCTTTTGCAACCTCTGCGATTATCTTTCTCTCTCTATTGTTCCCTCTGGCCCCACTCACTCTGCAGGTCACACCTTGGATGTTCTGTTCTCCTCAGACCTCACCCTCTCTAACCATCTCACCACTCCTCTCTCCTGGAGTGATCTCTTTCTAATCTCCTCTCATTTCTCTCTCTCTACGACTCAGGCTGAGCCAATCCCAGCACTGCCACCCACCTTCTCGGTCATCTGACCCATGAAGCGTGTGTTAGTGGAAGCTTTCATCACCACTTTCTATCTCCCTCCTGCGCCTCTGGCTGATTCATACCCTGACACAGCCCTTTCCAACCTCCATTCTTCTAGCTCTGAAACTCTTGATGTACTTGCACCTGTCAGGAGGATCCTCTTGAAGCCCAAAGCCAACAGCAACTCTTGGTATGACTCTGACCTCGTCACCCTTAAACGCAAGTGTAGGGTGGCTGAGAGGAAATTTCAGGCATCATGTGCGCCCTCTGACAAACTGGCCTGCTGCCAGCTCCAAAGGCAGAACCGAATCTCTGTCTACACTAAGAAGAGAGCTCACATCTAAGCCTGCATCTCTGCGGCACCTAACAACTCAGTTGAACTCTTTAAACTCTACAAGGAGCTGGCAAATCCTGCTACAGTCTCTACCTCTCCTTTCACCTCCCAGGCCGTCTGCACAGCGTTGACTTCACATTTAATCTCTAAAAACCTGGACAGCCTGTCCACCTTCTCCTCCTCTCCTTCTTCCTCTACTTTTTCCTCTACTTCTGGCTTTCCTGTGGCCGCCTCTCCTCCTCCTTCTCTTCCTTTCCTTTGTTCACCCCTGACAAGGTTTCTAGACAAGTCCGATCTATGAAAGTCTCGTCAAAACAGGTTCTTCCCTGTTCATCCAAAACCATCAAGGACCATATTGACACCCTTACTCTAGCCTTGCCAGACTTCTGCAACCACTCTTTCACCACTGGAACCTTCCCTTCCCCCATGAAGCACTCCCTTGTGTACCCTCTTCTTAAGAAACCCTCAGCCGACCCCTCCTGTCTGGCTAACTATTGCCCGATACCCATTACTCCTTTTCTGGACAAACTCTTGGAAAAGCTGGCCATCTCCCAGCTTAACCTTCACACTGGTTTTGTTGGTTGTTTCCATGACCATTACTCTGGCTTCAAAACAGCTAGAAGCATGGATACTGCTCTCCTGAACATCTGTGAAGACCTGCTCTGAAACATTGACACTAACGATCCTTCTGTCTTCATCCTGCTCAGTCTCTCTTCTGCTTTTGATACTGTCAACCATGCCATCCTGCTCAACCAGCCCCATGATAACCTAGGTATCAATGATCAGGCATTGGCCTGGCTGACTTCCTTTATATCTGACTGACCATCCCAGGTCCAACTCGGGTCCTTACGCTCCTCTATCTCTCTCTCTACCTGCCATGTTCCCCTGGGGTCTAATCTTTCTCCTTGGCTCTTCAACCAATACCTGGCACCTCTCACCCACCACATAGCTGCTTTGCTTTCAGGCTCCCCTCAGCCGCCTCTTCTCCCTCACTCATCCCGGATTGTCTGTCTGCAATCCAGGAGTGGTGTGCAGCCAATGATCTCTGCCTAAATGCCAGTAAGACAAAGATCCTCCTCTTTGGCTCACCAGCACCTTCCTTTCCTGTCACTCTGTGGCTGCCCAATCTGGGCCTTCTTCCTGCTCCTACCTGTAGGGCTAATAACCTCAGGGTCATCCTCGACTCTACACTCTCCTTCTCTCCTCACATCTCTGATGTCTCTAATAAGTCAAACTACCAGCTGCACCTCCTCAGAAGTATTCTTCCTTTCCTCACTTTCCCCCAGAAGCTCACTGTCTCCAGAGCTCTGGTTCTCTATAGGCTGGACTACTGCAACAGTCTACCTGGCTACCTGGCTGTACTCTCCATCCTCTACACCTCATCCAGAACAGGACTGCAAGACTTGTCCTTGGTCCAAGTCCATCGATTGTATCTCTCCAGCACTGAAATCTCTCCATTGGCTCCCAGTGGCAGCAAGGATTAAGTTCAAGACCCTCTGCATTATCCACAATGCTTTCTGGGGCCTGGGACTGCAATACCTCCAACTCTCTCTACTGAAATATCTTCCTACTCAAGCTCTTCGTTCCTCCTTGGGAGGATAACTCAAGAGCAACGTGCTCACCTTGAAAGCAAGTTGACACGGAGCAACACAGGTTCAATCCCCGGGTCTGCGCTTAGAAAGCTCTGGGTATCAAGTGCATTATAAATAACCTATCATATCATATCATATCACCTCCAACTCCTTGAGGGTCAGTCGCTTCTCCATGCAAAACGTTGAGGGCTGATCTCCTTCTTCGCTGGTACGTCCCTCTGGAACAGCCTCCCTGCCTCTCTGAAACTTGAGAAGAACCATCTATGGTTCCGGAAGCACCTCAAGACCTTCCTCTTTGCTTCTGACTTCTCTCTTCCTCTCCCTGCTGATCTCCTGTCTGCCTGGTCACCTGGCAAGCCTGGCAAGCCTTTGAATTCAGGCCCAGGTCCCTGCCTGTCCAGCTGCATTCCTGCACTGCCTCTTGGCACCCCCTGCACTTGTAGTCTGTATCTATAACCCTACAGTCCCCTCTCCTGCAGTTATTAGACACTTGTCTGCACTACTAATACTCACACTTGACACCTGTTGGCTGCACTACTTGTTTTTTCCAGATTCATTGTACTGCACTTGTTCATCCACCCAGCCCCCTCCACTGGCACTTCGCCCCTCCCTTCTCCCCTGCACTTGTGCGATCTGAATGTCACTAGGCCTAGTAAGATCAATGTTTTTGTCCTACCTCTGTTTCCCCTCCCTTGCCTTGTTGAGCCTTGAAACACTTGTGTGTAGGTTGTGTTGTAAATGCCATATCATATCATATCATTGCTAAGTTGTGCAGCTAGAATGTATCTCTGTCAAACCCAATTGTTCAGAATAAAATGTTTGGTTGTGGCACTATCTAACTTATATCAGACTGCTGTGGTGTTGTCCGTAAACAGAGCCATACATATTAAGAGAAGGTCAATGGGAATACCCAAGTCAGACGTCACTGCAGCTTTGACCTATCAACAGTGTGTAAGGCAACTTTGATAAAAGCCACAAACATGTTTTTTTTTCCTAGTATGGACAGCCTTGGCCAACAAAAGATATAAGTTTAAGAAATGGTAAGTCTTTACCAAGGCCCTCCCTAAAACCCAGTTGATTTGGTACAATTATCTCAATGATGTGAATCCAGTCCTCTAGTTTTGAAAATATAAATTTGTATGAAGATATTTAAGATGCTGTCAAACAAGGGAATATGTCTATAACAAGCAGATTTGTTTATATTTTAATATTTACAACTACATCCCAAGAGGGCCGTTAAGTATTAGCAGTGAACACACTGTTTTGCACAAAAATAGGGACCACATGACAGGATTTGCTTTAGTTAGGTCATGGCTTGTATTGGCTTTCAACCCCCTTATGACCAAATTTACATCATCTAGATTAATTGACATGCTGTAATAGGTAAATAGTCAAAGTTGGAGAAACATACATTTGGGGGGCGTCTCAAGAACATAACCTTAGTATCACATACCCTAATGGCTTCTATAACTAGACAGCTAGATGCATGGTAATCAATAATTACAGATGAGAAACAACATCAGCACATTTTCTTGGTTAACAGTACAGATTGGTGGTGGCATGGTCTTCTGGGTTAACCTTAATCCTGTGCATGGATGCGCCATAGGGCACCACAATGCTTTGGTACCAAACCTGGTCCAGGACATAATAATGTCCTGGAGATAATGTAATTCTTTGTCTTCTTGTATGAGAATGTCCACATGTTTTTGTGGGAGCATGAAAACATGCCTCCATATGCTCTTCAGCTGCAAGGTACTATTGACAGTGACACAGTTGGCGCTGTGTCTGCCACAAGCTGATGTTGTTCAATTTCAGATCTGAAAAACTGTCTTTGAAAGAGTTAGTACAAAGAATGAAGAATAGATTTTCCATCATTAATATCTTTCTAACTGTGACAATATCCTCCTCATCTTTACCCTCTCTTCCATAATCATCAACAGCATCACTGTTCTATCTTCAGACTCATCATTATTTGATGTGGGCAGTGGCCATCGATGAAGGTGCAGTGATGAGTGTTACAGAAACATAATGCATTCTCTTGCCTAAAAAGGATTGTAAGATATGTTATTCACAAATTTGCAAGCAATTACTACTTGTTTTTATCACTAAAAGATAACAAAGTCACTTAAAGACACTGGGGGTCATTACGAGGTTGGCGATAGGGGTTTGACGGGGCCGGCAGAGCTGCCGCCCCATTAAACCCCTACCGCCGCATTACAAGGTTTGCTCGCGGGACCCGCAAAGGGCGTCTGGTGAAACCAGGCGCCCTTAGCGGGTCCCGCGAGCAGACCAGGGAACTAACAACAGGCCCGTTGTTAGCTTCCTCCCCATTCCCATTGAGTCCTATGGGGGCTTGAATGGGAATGGGGATGTACCAGGTTGGAATGGCCCGGTAATTCTTCATTTAAGGAACCAGGACCCGGAACCCGGTAATGACCCCCACTGATTTCATTTTATCCCACTGACCAAGAAATATAAGACATTTTCTCATCAACTGACATCTGGCATAGCCCCTAAAATTCAGGAATCTCACACAGACTTGATCTAATCACATATTTCCAACATATAAATATAACATTCCTTTTTCATGACCAATAATGGTCACTTTTAACTTCTGCCTAGCAAGTAAAATAAACCTGTTTATCTGCAACTTATGTGTAATATGCCTACTAATCAATGACAACGTCTCAAACAGCCACTAAATGTAATCTCCTCTAGCCTACAAGGAAATATAAGACTATGGTGGTCATTACGAGTTTGGAGGTAGCCATGGTGCTATTAGCGCCATGGCTGCCTCCAAAGTCGTGTCCGGGTCCGGGTTCCTTGAATGGGGACTTACCGGGTCATTCCAACCTTGGAGGACCCGGTAAGTCCCCATTCAAAATACCCATCCCCATTCCCATTCGAGCCCCCACGGCAACCAGCAAGATCCCGGGGGATCCTCTGTCCCTCCAAACCCACACATGGATTAGTGCCATAACAGGAGACCTTTCACCTGGATCCAGTTCAGCACAACACCCGATGCAACCGCACTTTTAGTGCTACCAAATTTAGGTGTCCAATGTGACCCTGATTTTTGAGACACCAATGGTCCCTCAATTCTTCCATACTGGTTACGCCTGTGGCCTCAATTAAGTACCACAGTTATATCTGAATATCTTCACCCACATGTCTTCCCCTTCCTGACGAAGGCCCTAATAAGGAAAAGGCCCCTAAGCCCCTATATATGGCCAAACACCCTGTTGTAGACAAACCTTTTTCTAACCACAGTTGCACAAATGTTTTTTCACTGTTTTGTTGAACCAATATACATTCTGTATACCTTTTTCACTCTTTTATGTGATATGACCCCTGTCGTCTGATGTATCGACAGTAGTAACTGTATTATGTTATTCATGTAGATGTATATGCAAGACTTTTGACTTGCTTCTGTGTTTTTGTGCAAATTGATCTTGCTCACCGTGCAATTTATGATGTTCAATGTTATACTTTGAACAACCAGCAATCACATGGCAATAATTACAAAAAGAAGTATTCAAAGGACCTAGGTGTGGTTCTTTTTTGTCATGTGGAAATTGTGAATGAATAATGAGGGGGTGTTTGTTCTTTTGACCGGTTCACTTGTGTTGTTGTTAAATATAAGAGCAGGGTTACATTTAAGCACACAATTCTTATTCTAGTGTGAATTTTTACCCAAACACTGCTTTTAGGAAGTAGGCTGGTGGCACCAGTAATTTAGCTTTGGCTTCACCAGGATTGTAAGCCAATTTAAAATATTAGTAGCCCAATGTACCTTTTGGTAGACATTGGTTTATTAATATATTTTAATTTTTGCTCTCAACCATTTTGTTTCTTTGCATAGCTTTGTTTGAGAAAAGCACAATGTAGGCTTAAAATGGCTGTTTGGTATACCTGGGGTCACTGACTCTCTCACCTCAGGCATAGCCATTACACATTCTGATAGTCAACCTGATAGCCTGGCCAACACAATCTTTGTTTAAAACCCTATTCTGTAATTGGATGGTTGGTTAAGTAAGCACTGGGTTTGTGGAATATCTAGGGCAGACCCTATTCCTACAATCAGTTGTCTTAACATGTTCAGCAGTACATCAGATTGGCTTACCTGATGGGAAATGTCACTGTAAAGAAGCATGTGCTGCATTTCTAGTACCACATCTGGTCATACATGCTGGACCGTGTGTCCTGGGTTTGGATTGTTAGTGCTGTATGTCCTTTCAGGGCTGTCCTCATCCTCCTCTTTGTTGACCTGGCCATGCTTCCTATGTTGGGAGAGATTTCTAGGGGATAGTACTGTTGTTTTCTTTTTTTACTGCCTGAGTTATGTTCCTTGGTGTTGGAAGCTGATTTTTTATTTTTTTTTATTTGTGTATAGCCAATTTAGGCTTTTACAAAAGATGAAGACGAAGGTCGTAAAGACGTATGAATATGGTGAAAGCTGATTTTAACTGGACTCTGCTGTTACCCACCACATCTGCTCATATGGTCTGTCCTGGGTTTTACCCACTGCTATTTTCTTTGTGGGACTACATTCTGATGGTGGGCTGCCTCTCCTTTTCCTTTCAGCCACGTGAACCTGATTGTCTGGCTTTCTCTATCTTTCTGGAGAGGTCTTTGCTATTGCTTCCTCTTTAGGCTAGGATCTCTTTCCTAGTAGGCAGAGAGATCTTCATTTGGGCCAATTGGGTGTTGTATATTGCATAATGTACCTGTGACACATTTTAGCAAACACAGACATCACGATGAAGTCCATCTGATAGAGATTAAAGATAAATGAATGACACCTACTAGCATACACTGGCTATCAAGGAAGCAAGGGTGGTTCAAATGGGCCTGGGTGGATGGGTTTACAGCCTATATAACTTGCTGTTCAGAACAGCAGTGACTCATGCAAACTGCAGACACAGCCGGAGTCCAGGTTCCTGAAGAAGCCAGATGTGGCTGAGTTTGAAGGACTTAGTTGATTCACAAGGTGGACTACATGGGTAAGCAGCTAATTCATTGTATGGACAAGGACAGCAGTTCTGCATATGGTACTAAACTGTGGCTCTTGGCTATGATAACCCAAAGAAGAGAGTACACCTTTGCAGAGGGATTTGAAAGGGTTTTCCTGTACTGTATTAATTAATCCATGGCTTTAGATTGATTTCAGGTTGGTTGCAGTGAACTTCCCTTGGAAGTCATGGTACTTTGAAAGAGATTGTATATGTTATTCAGGGATTGGTATGTATGACCTGACCTGATCTGACACGTGGCTCACCAATCCTGACAGCAGCACCATTTTGAGTATGATTTTACATTGTAATGTGACAAAATGGCTATATAGACATTGCCGATTGGTTGTAGGTTGATTTAACATTTTAAATGTTGAGCTACTTTATTGCTAATATTTGGAACTGTATATTGTTTGACTATACTATTTCTAATGTTCATATATTATCTCTACAAGAGAATAAATACATATAAATGTTAAGAGAGTGAGAGCATTCATAATGTATTACTATTTGTAAGCCTAAAAGACACCTTGTTTCAAGTGTGTATATTTGATTTGATTTGATTTGCTCTTTATTATGCTCCTATACACAATGTTTCAAGATGCAATCAGGAAGGGAATGGGGACAAGGGTAAGACAAGACAAACAATCTTACTAGGCCTAGTGTCATTTACATCATTCAAGTGTGCAACAAGAAGTTCAGGGGAGAGGGTACGGTGGAAGTGCAAACAGGGCAGGAGGGCTCTGTGTTAAGTGCATAGAAGGCTGCTGCTACAGGGGGCAACCAGAGTACAAGACCCTCTGCATGGTTCACAAGGTTTTCTGGGGCCAGGGCACGCACTACTTACAACACACACTTCCAAAATACACTCCCTCTACAGCACTCCACTCATCCTCCTCCAACTCTCTGAGAGTGAAACGGTTTTCCAAACAGAGACTTGGGGGTGGGTCCTTATCTCTGCAGGGGACACTCTCTGGAACAGTCTCCCTGCCTCTCTCCATCTCAAGCCAGATCACCTTAAATTCTGGAAAGTCCTCAAGACCTTCCTATTCTCCTCTGCCTTCTCTCTACCTCTCCCCTGCTAACCTCCGCTTTCTACCTGCTACCACCTACATCTGCTCAGCTAGCTGACTGGTCTCCTGGCTCACCTCACAACCTTACAGGTCCCAGGCACCCACGTCAATCCCTGCACTTGCCTCCGGGTCCCCGCACTACCTGCAGCACTACGCACTTCCCTGAGATAACCCTCTGCACTTAACCCGGGCCTCCTGGAGCAGGGGCAATTCCCTTCTGCCCATCACTCGCACTTCCTGTCTGGCTATTACACAATCTGAAAGCACCTTATACAGTAAGCTCGTTGTCTGTCTGTTCCTATGTCTCCTCTTGCCCCCCCTTTGTATTGTGCACCGGAAACACTTGTGTTAGTGGTACATTATAAAGGCACAATAACCTGCTCATATCCCCTCCTATCGTAACTGCTGGTCACGCACTTGCATTATTGTCATTTGTTATGATTGTAGCACCCTCTGCTCCCTGCCCGCCCTGCTCCCCCAACTGCCTAGTAACACACTTGAATTATCAGAAATGTCTTCAGGCCTAGTATGCTTATTATTACTGTACATTATTACATTTCCAAGGCCTTATGGATGATTGTAACCCATGTTCCCCTTCTGTCTTGGAGCGCTTTGAAGCACTTGTTTTTGTGTATAGGTGTTTTATAAATAAACAATACAATATGGTACAATACGACCCAACCAGGTAGTGCAAGGTAAGCCAGGTGGCATGTGTAGGGCACTGGTCTGGGGTGGGAACATAAGGAGAGAGGCAGGGAGGCCCTTCCCGAGAAAGATACCTGCAGAGGAGAGATATCTACTCCCATTCTTTGTTTGGAGAAATGACTGACCCTAAGAGAATTAGAGGTAGACGAGAAGAGGGCTCTAGAAGGAAGGTATTTAGGAGGAAATCCTTGTGAACAATGCAGAGTGTCTTGAACTTGATCTGTGCAGCCACATGTAGCCAGTGAAGGGATTTCAGGGCCTTGGAGATGCGGTCCCTGGGCTTGAGGCCAAGGATAAGTCTTGCGGTTCTGTTCTGGATGAGTTGCAGAGGGCGCGGGGCAGAGGAAGGGAGGTTGAGGAAGAGGATGTTGCAATAGTCCAGCCTGGAGAAAACCAGGGCTTTGGAGACAGTGAGCCTCTGGGGGAAAGTGAGGAAAGGTAGAGTACCTCTGAGGAGGTGAAGCTGATAGTTGGACTTTTTAGAGAAGTCTGCAATGTGGGAGGAGAAGGAGAGAGTGGAGTCAAAGAAGACCCAAGGTTTCTTGCTTTACAGGAGGTTACGGGCACAAGGCCAAGGGGGGCCTGCCAAAGCGAAAGTGGGAAAGCAGGAGCAGGGGTCCCAATGCAAACAATCTCAGTCTTAGTGGTGTTGAGGCAGAGGTCGTTTGCAGCACACCAAGACTGAATAGTTGACAGACAGTCAGGTATGAGCAAACAGTTGGAGGCTGCTGAGAGTAGTCTGAAAGATAGTTGCATGCCGTCCAAATTGCACTGGAAGTTAGAGGTGAAAGTGGCAATCACACGTGCCATGGCAGCCATATAGACATTGAAGAACCAGGGGGATAGGTTAGCTCCCTGGGGAACGCCACATGTTGAGAAAGTGATAGTTTCTTGAAAGGTTACGAGTTCCACCTGAGATGGGTGGTCGGAGAGGAAGGCGGTTAACCATGCCACAAGTGTCACAGAGACGTGCGATCAGGTTGTCATGGTTAACTGTGTCGAAGGCAGTGGAGAGGTCAAGTAAAATGAGAATAGAGGGGCTGTTAGTGTCAAGATTTGGGAGCAGGTCTTCACGAGTGTTCAGAAGAGCAGTTTCCATGCCTCTGGATGTTCTAAAGCCAGATTGATGGTTGTGGAAGGAACCAATGGTTTCAGTGTGGATGGTCATCTCAGAGATAGCCAGTTTCTCAAGGAGTTTGCCCAGGAAAGGAGTGATGGAGATAGGGTAGTAGTTTGCCAGAATGGAGGGGTCGACAGAGGATTTCTTGAGGAGAGGGTACATAAGGGAGTGCTTTCAGGGCAGTTGGGAAAGCTCCAGTGGAAAAGCAGAGATTGCAATGATTAGCCAAGGCTGGGGCGAGGGAGTTGATTTTGTCTTTAATGGTTTTGTAGGGGCAGGGGTCCACCTGTTTGGATGAAGGCTACATAGATCGAACTTGTCTGGAGATCCTCATCCAGTCTGATGGGCGAACAAGAAGAGAGGGTAAGAGGAGGGGGGCTAAGGACGGCTCCAGTGTTGGTATATGCTGTGGTATGGAAGATAGAGTGGATAGGATGTCTTGGGTTTTTGTGGTGAAGTGTGCAGCCGAGGTCGATCAAAGGTCCTGGGTGGGTGTGACACAGGAAGATGCTGCTGCAGGATTGGCCAGTTCCTTGCAGACTTTGAAAAGTTTGGCTGTGTTGTTTGATGCCACGGAGATGCAGTCTTGAATAAAGACTCTTTTCTTGGTGCGGATGCAGAGACGATAATGCCTTTGAAGGAGGCGGCAGGCCAGTTTGTCCAATGGTTCACCAAACACATTCCATTTCCGCTGAGTTGCCCCACACTTGCCTTTAAGGGCAGCCAGGTCGGAGTTATACCAATAGTTGCACTTATTGGAAGGCTTCAGTCTGACCCTCATGACAGGGGCAAGAATGTTAAGAGTGTTGGAGATAGAGAGATTGAGGTTAGCGAGAGCTGTGTCAGGGTGGGTGTCACCTGAAGGAGTGGGAGGAGGAAAGTAGGAGGAGGCAAACTCAACTGCTGTCAATTTTTTCATCGGTCTGGTGACTTTGAAGCCAAGTGCCTGTGCCAGATGTATTGCTGCAAGAGGAGCGGAGGGCTTCAGGTGTGTTGAGAGAAGACAGTGGTCAGTCCAGGAGAGGGAAGTAGTGGTCCACAGTGTGTGTGGAGCTGGAGGGAAGGATAGATAGGGCAAGATAGTCATAGAGGTTGTGGAAAGGACCTGAGGAGTCAGGAGAGGGCAGATGAATGTTAAGATCACACAACAGGATGAGTTGAGAAGAGGAGGGGAGTAGGGAGGAAGCCAGGTCAACCCATTCAGAACAGAAGTGAGTGGTCTGACCTGGTGGCTGATAGAGTGTGGACATAATAAGAGAAGATTTTGGGGATAGAGAGAGTCTGCAGACTAGGCACTCGAAGGAGGAGTAGGCCTGAGTAGGGATGATGGACACAGATATTAATTCTGGGAAGATAAGCACAACTCCACCACCTGTCTTCATAGGCCTTCATGGACCATTCATATGGTCGCGCTTCTCTCTCCTTCTTCCTCTTCTCCCATTAATGGTGGCACCAAGTGGGAGATCCTCTTGGCCTCCTTCCTGTCCTCCAGAGTCATCGGTAATGTCTATCTAAATGACACCGTCATGGTCCAGGGCCCCCAGCCCAAGCTCCTACTATTTGATATGCACCACCCTCACCTCACAAACTTCCTTCCTTCTCCTCCTACCCCTACCACCACTCTGGCTCCTCTGCCACCCCCCTTTTCTACCTCTCTGGCCCTTCTACCTGCCACTACCTCTCTGGCCCTTCAGCCACCTCTGTCCTCCACCTCTCTGGCTTCCCTGCCATCTAATGCCTCTCTGTCCCCCTTGCCAACCACCTCCCCTCTGGCTCCCTTTACTCCTCCAGCCTCCACCCCTCTGGATTCCTTGCTATCTACCATCTCTCTGGCTCCTCTGCCACTTCCGATGGGTACCCCTCTATCTTGTACCCCTACCTGGAAGTCTTTCAAAAGTGGCAACCTGCTCCACTTTGCTACTCTTAACTCTCGCTCTGCTGTCAAACACTCCCCTAACGTCTGCCACCTTCTTGATCTCCTGGACCTGGATATACCTAGACATTTTTCAATGCCAGCTCGATCAGCAGTTTTGACAAACTCCTCCATGAGGGTTTCATTATCCTCTTCGAGCCTAGGCCCAACAGGCCCGGAGGTGGAGTGGCCCTGATCTTTCCCAAGTGGATCTGTGCTTCCATCAACCCCACTCAGACCTATTCCTCCTTTGAATTCCTGGTCTGGAGGTATTCTATCTCTCCTGGACTCTCTCTGACCTTGGCCACAATCTACAAGCCACCTGGCAATGTCACCCTCTTCCTCTCTGTATAAGCTGACCTCACCTCCTCTCTCCTTTCCTCTACCTCTCAGTTTGTCCTCGTTGGGGATCTCAACATCCACCTGAACTCCCAAGACCCTTCCTCTGGGATTTGCCGCAACTTATGTGACTTTCTTTCCCTCTCCATTCTACCTTCTGGTCCAACACACTCATCCATACGCACTTTGGATGTCCTCATCTCTTCAGACACCCCTTTCTCTAATCCTCTTACCCCTCATCTCTCCTGAACTTACCACTTCCTTCTTTCTTCTCATTTGAAGCGTCCTGTCCCCTTAGCAAAGCCCCACCCACCACTGCCACCTTCCTCCGTGGTCATTTGACCTGTGAAGCGAATGTCAGTGACCACCTTTGCCTCCACTTTCTCTACCCACCTTCTCCTGCAGCTGACTCCCACTGTGACACAGCCATTTCCAACCTGCACCTTTCGATTTCTAACACTCTGGATATCCTTGTCCCTGTCATTAGAATCCGTCTGAAGCCTGCCACCAATTGCAACTCTTGGTACGACTCTGAGCTGGACGTTCTGAAATGCAAGTGTAGAGTAGCTGAGCGGAAGTGGGGGGCATCAAGCACACCCTCTGACAAACTGTCCTGCCGCCTGCTCCAAAGGCAAGATCGACTCTCCATGTTCTTTAAGACGAGAGTCCATATTCAGGCCTGAATCTCCATCACCTTTAACAACACGGACAAACTGTTCAAAATCTGGCCACTCCAACTGTAGTATCTAAATCTTCTACACCCACCCTGGCCCTCTGCATGGCTCTGGCTTCTCATTTCACTGATAAAACCCAGGGCATCCTATCCACACTCCTCTCTTCTTGTCCTCTCTCACCCTCTACCTCACTCAGGTCCTCTTTGGCCACCCCACTCCCTTCCTTCTTTCCTTCCTCTCTTCTGTAACACCTCATGATATTTCTAGACAGGTCCGATCTATGAAAGTCTCATCAAAACAGTGAGCCCCTGCTCTTCCAGAACCATTAAGGACAACATTGTCTCTCTCGCTCCAGCCTTGCCCAATTTCTGTAATCACTGTAATTGACAGCGTTGCTCTAACCTTGTTTCATCTTTGACTCCACTTTCACCTTCTCTCCTCACATCACAGACCTTGCCAACAAGGCCCACTTCCAACTGCACCTCCTCAGAGGTATTCTAACTTTTCTCACTTTCTCCCAGAAGCTCACTGTTTCCAGAGCTCTTGTTCTCTTTAGGCTGGACTACTGCAACAGCCCGTTACTCAATCTTCCTGCATCTACTCTGCGCCCCGTGCAAATAATCCAGAATAGGACTGCAAGACTTATCCTTGGCTTCAAGCCCAGGGACCATATCTCTCCAGCCCTAAAATCCCTCCACTGGCTCCCGGTGGCTGCAAGGATCAAGTTCAATACCCTCTGCTTCGTCCAAAAGGCATTCTCTTATCAGGGCCCGCACTACAGCCTACTCTCTCTGCCTAAGTGCATTCCTTCTTGAGCCCTTTGCTCAGCTACCTACCTCCAACTCTCTAAGATTGTTTGTCTGGTCTTCCCTCTGTCTTCCCTCCCTTGTCTTGCGGCGCCTAGAAACACTTGTGTACAGGCATTTAGAAATACAATATCATATAATCTCACATAAGGACAAGGAATCACTGCACAAAGGTACGCCACACAGGTGCACAGGAGGGGATTAGGGAAAAGGGGGGGGGGGCAGAGGGAAAACAACAGTCAACAGCAGAGCGCAGATGGAGGCGAGTAAACAAGCAGCAACAGGCAGTGAGTGGAAGGATTGTTGGAAGCCAACCACGCTCATCTCATGTTAGAGAGGAAAAAGGCCTAGAGGGCGCCAGTGGTAACCAACAGGAGAGGGACCTTGAGAAGAAGAGCAAGGCCTAATGGACACATCAGTAAGCGGTGTCTAAGCACACGCAGGAACACTCACCTAGAGGGAAAATGCCACAAAATGCAAAAGAGATGGACAGAAACAGTGACAGCTGCCAAAACATTCACCTAGAAGGGAAAATGCAGGAGCGTGCACAGAAACAGTGATAGCGGCCAACACATTCACCTAGAAGGGAAAACATTGAGAAGAATGCAAGGGAATGCAGAGAAGCAGTTGTCGAGACGGGGAAAACAAAGTAAGGCTACCCGGGAGAGGGGAAGCCTAACGGGTGAATGGAGGCAGTGCAGAATGAGACATGCGTTGAAATGGAAGTAAGCACGAGGTAGGGCAGTTTAGTGGCACACAGTGATGGCTTCGCCCCGCACCTTTCTTATCTTGCGGTCACTGCTGGTCGACAGCTGAGCTGCATGCTCGCACTCTGCATTCCGACACCTTCGTCACCAAACACTTGCATCCCACAACACCACACCATTGGCCTCCATTGGCTATACTCATTGATTTAGTTATAAAGCTGTGAAGGGAAGATATTAATAACATGCAATGTATATCGTATACACTAGGGTAATACAAATTGACTCCTATATTCTCTATATGTAGACCCACAATATTATTGCTGCCTTTAGTAAGCAATTTGGTCTTTCAGGGGTAGTGCTTGATCTTGCACTAAGCAGAGATCAAACTCTCTCCATAGCCTTGTGTCAAGTACACCACTGTTCTCTGCTACAAAACCTGTCACAGCCCCAAGTGAGAATTTAAACAGACTTGGGGGTGGATGTAAAGCTCTGGCAACCATTATATGATAGCAAACATGGCTGAGGTTGCTGTTGCTCCAGGGATCAATGCCTCTTTGTCTGGATCCTGCATTACACCTACAAAGCAAAGGAAGCCACTTTACTCATGGGTTGTGTAGCTGTTTTTTGTACCGTGTTTTGGAAACTGCGAAATTGAGTATCTACCTCTGGGTCCTTGTTTGGTGGGTTATTCAAGATACGCATGACCGGGGACCAAGCAGCTAGGGTGACTTGGCTCTGCAGATTACCATCAGCCATGTTTTTACCATTGAATTGTATTAGCTTGAATACTACTCTGCATCTGTTTGCTCTCGTGACTTTTCATCTCAAACCTGGATGTCTTAAAGAGGCTCATACCTGGTGCCACTGGAGTTGAGTTATGTATTATCTAATCCTGTGGGATAGGACAGGGGCTTACTTGGGCTTTCACCACAACTGCATACTTGCATACTCACTTTGACCCGTTACACTATAGGGAACCTTTAAAACGTACTTTAACTCCTCTCAACAGACATTTTCAGGTACGCACCTAGAAATTTACATATTTCCTGCCCCCCTGTCCCCTGAGAGCTTTAAGCCCAAAGATTCCAATTGTATGTTGCATTTCTGTTTCTATCTGCATTTTGTACGTCCTGTATTCCACCCCTACCAATGGAAAAATGCCTTGTTAAATTTGTGGCTACTTTTGTATCTCTATCTATGAGAGTGTAATTAGTTCTTGCAGCCAGTACTCGAAGGATAACCTAATCTTGCCTTTTGGGTACCCTCTTAGTTTGGTTATTACATTTTAGCCCCTTTCTCCCCTTGACGTTTATACATAATCAATGCATTGTGAGCATTTGTGCCAACCAGTTTATTATGTGCTAAAGGATTATGAACATTGTTATTACTATTTGTGTGGCATCTTGGGTGCTGGTAATGTCTAAGTGAATGCAATGTTTTAGGTTCCCTTGTATCTCCCCCATATGTGCAGCACCAACAGCAGGTAGTAGACATAGGGCCTCATTACAACTTTGCTCTTCCGGAAACAACGGTGCCGGTAAACTTGACAGCACCGTTGTTTCCGTACTGCCAAAGTACGAGTCTGCGGGCGGGTTGTGGTACAAGTCTGCGGGTGGGTCTGCCCTGGCGGGCGGAACGGCACCTGCCTGAACACCTTCATGGAAGCACCGGCACCTTTATTAACGGTGCCGGTGCTTCCATGGTCCCCATTCGCATTGAGTCCTATGGGACTCAAATGGGAATGAGGAATAACAATTACTGCCACCTGACTTACCGGACCACCGGGGCTGTAATGCCCCGGTTATTCCGGCAAGTCAGCCGATGGTAAATCATTGCAAGTCCAGCGGCAGCCTTCCGGATTTACCGGCATGGCTACCGCCGGACTGGTAATGAGTGTAGTGTTAGTTGTGCAGGTAGATTGGTACTTAACTGGCCACATCTGTTTTGTCTACATACACTGGTTCAACATTATGCTATGTCTAACTAAAGCACCTATATTGACCTCTTAGAATTTATATGTGTTATTTTAGTAAGTGTATATTTGTTTAGTACACCAGTGCTGGGGGTTTTCTGTTTAATTGTGTGGACTAACTGAACTTTACTATCTACTTTACTTCCTCCCTTGAGTGAAGCCAGACTGATGTGGTGTTGCTACGCCCTTTGAAGGTTTGGCATCCCTTTTGCTATTAGCATAGGTGGTTGCACATTTCTCACCAGAACATTTGTAGTGATTGCTCAATAATTTTACTTCATACCAATAAAACCACTTATACATAGGCACACCCACTCATACACCAAACACACACTAAGGTCACATGAAACGTCCTATTTTATTGTTTTACATCACAGGATGTCTACCGCTTGGAGAATGTCTTCATATTTGTTTTTCAGCATTCGGGCTGGTAAATTGAGAATATGTGCCAAACAAATACACGGGGTCACAACTCCTTTGTAAAACTATTACTCATGTCATACATCCCAAAATGCCTCCTCAACCTAAGCAAATGCACCATAACAAATAAACTAAATGCGCGATACTAGAGCCACTAAAAATGCATGCAGTCATGTATGGCAAGTAAAACACTCCAGAACAAATACACATCATAGTTGGTGAATCAAACAAACAAACGTATTAACTAATGGTAGGCAATCCTAGCCAATCCTCTAGCACTCCATCACAGCCCACTAAACCCGATCAAGTGTAACCATAGTCGGTTTGCAATGTCTGCCCTTACTCTTCAGGAATCCACTACACATAAGGGCGGGATATAAAAAAAACTTTTGTTTGGCACCAAGTGACTTAGCGCAGAAAAGTGCACGTTGTGCCATGCAAAATTACATATACTGATCCAGACCTTGCTCTGGGACTTTCCACTTTGTGCCCTTCTAGAACGCATAGTGCGAGCCTCACGTTAGCGTTAGCGTAGAGCTAGTGTAAAGAATAAGAAGGGGCGGAACATGAAAAAGTCCTCATTAAAAAAATTAAAATGAGGAATAGCATGTGCGTAGGGAGGGAGGCACTACGCAAAGGTACCAACATGCCCTATCAAGTACAAACCTAACCATATTCAGAGATTATATAGCGGTTCTGAGCTAACTTCAAAGGACCAAAATCATGCCGCCACCCTTGAGCAGGCGCAAAGCAGAAATGTGCAAGGAAATTGTCAGTATAAAAAGCACTCTGCAATTATACCAAAATTTGTCAGAATGACTGATCATGCATTGCTTGCACTTGTACTAGTACATGGAAGGAGTAGGAAGTGGAGCAGGAGGAGGCCCAGAATATTCTGTGCCACGCTAAAAAACTATACCCTGAATACTCAGCCTCAACATTGACGGTACACTGATCTCAGTTTCACCAGTGGTAACAACTCTAGGGGTATAGCTTGACGCAACACTCTCCCTAACCCGGCAAGTAAACGACATATCCTCCTCAGCAGCCTACTCAACCGAACTCCTCAATGTTGAAAGACCTTATCTCTAGGTAGAAAGCTGCCTAACGATTGCGTGGTCGGTGCAAGGTTGGACTACTGCAATTTACTCTTTGCCGGTACATCGGCTTGCAACATACAAAAACTCCAGCCCATCCAAAACAATGCCCTATAAGCTGCACTAAACATTCCAAGATCAGAACAGATATCTGTTGCCCGGAGAGCAGCACAATGGCTCCCCATCCGGGAAAAGATCTCCTTCAAGACACTCACTATCACGCACAGGTGCATCTCCAAATCTTCCCCACCCTACCTGGCCCAGAACATTGAAAGGAATCAGGCAGATAGATCTACCAGAACCCCTTACATCCATAGACTTGTGCAACCCAAGCTCAAACGTGCCAAAGCAGGAGGCTCAAGCTTTCCAGTCATTGCTGCCAAACAATGGAACCCTCTCCCACCTTTGCTTAGGGCGGAAGAATCCTATTGGGCACCAAAAGTTGGCTATTTGCCTGAAACCTTCTACTTGCCTATGTAAGCATCTGTTCACACTATGTACCTGATGGAATGCATACACCGTTTGTAAGTCCTGCACTTGACTATGTTTTCATTGCCTCTGGGCCACATGTAATTGGTTGACCACAGCACCTTGATACATGAGGGTGTGTGTGTGCTTAACAAATGAAATTTTTGGGATGCAAGATGAGGAGGTGTTTGGCACATACCGATTCCGCCCACATGCCATCCTTGATATTGTCAGGAAGTGGGTGAATGACCTGGCATCACCCACCATGTGCTCATAGGTAATACTACCTCATGTAAAAGTTATATCTGCCCTTCTCTTCATGTTCATTGGCCACGGGCTCATTCCAGGACACCACAGCCATAGTTGGGGGTATTCCTCAAGCCAGCTAATCACAGTGCCTCCACCAGGTCTTCCACTGCAGGCATATAGACATGCGATGGACTCTGCAGGCAAGTCAAAGAATGACTTAGGATTGATCTGTGGTGCTCAAGTTCCCTAGGTCCTCAGAGCCATCCGCTGAACCCATGATGCACTTCAACCCGTGTTTAGAGGTGATTGTAGCTTTTCAGTTTTCAGTCCGAAATTGTAGAACAGTCTCCGACTGGAACTGAGAAAACTGGATTCCTTGACATCATTTCACAAAAATA
This sequence comes from Ambystoma mexicanum, assembly GCF_040938575.1. Classification (NCBI taxonomy): domain Eukaryota; kingdom Metazoa; phylum Chordata; class Amphibia; order Caudata; family Ambystomatidae; genus Ambystoma; species Ambystoma mexicanum. Next base: position 698,903,330 of record NC_090928.1, on the reverse strand, counting down.
TGGAAAACATACCTGTTTAAATAAGCACTAGGAACAAAACCAATACGACAAAGAAAACCACATGTCCTATGACTGTGAAGGAATTCCTCCAGTCAGACCTCCAACTGTGCGTTGATACAATTTAGTTCGTCTAGCCGCACGCTATAAACCAATCAATCAACCTCACATAGAGACAGAGCACATGTATCTATGTAGTTCAAAACGACTTCATCTAAATTACACCATGTGTGGAATACACACACTAAACCCACATCCCTGATGGGCTTTCTATGATGAAATCTAGCAACTCCAGTTTGCCCATACACAGCAGCCTGACAATGCCTGTTATGGATTGGCAAAGAGTGTGTGCTCATAAAATAAAAACTAACACTGCTACTCAATCTACATAATTGTCATGCATTGCACTAACCACACCCACACTCACTTCAAGTGGAAAAGTTTGCTTTAATGTGATACACCCAGGCTTACAAATATTGCCAATCTGCCTCCCTGGCCTTACAGACTAATACAGAATTAACATAGTTACTACTTCATTAACACTGTTAGGCAATCCACCCATTCACTAGCACCCACACTCCTTTCAACTCTTCCTTTCCCCCTCAACCCCCCCAATATTTATGTAATTCTTGCCCTATGCTCTCACCGATCTGCCCCCCATGTGTTGTCACTACCTCCTCCTTTGTACCTTCCAACCTAAAAAGAAGAAACTACCCCCCTTAATGACATATGAGCCCCTGAACTCAACCCAACCATTCCTTTAACTAGCCATGCTTTCAAGGTCTCTACTAACTTTACTGTACATTCTTGACCCATCTTCTTACTCTTGCTCCCCGATGCCCCAAAGGAAAAGCCATCAGAAATAATTCCCCCAAAGGTTGTGTGATTCCCCAGTCTGGCTAAAACTCCAGCCACCTCAGAAGTGGACCCAACTTAACTGGTGTATGATCCCTTGGGCATAATCCTTCTCCCTGCTCTCCTTCCCCTGTAGCCGCCAATCCCCATCAACTGCTGCAAAGCACTGTGTGACTGGGTGCCATCCAGAACCCCGGCTGCACTCGTGTTTGTACTTACAGACCAGCCGCAAACAAGATCCCTTGTTAAATGCCCAACACACTGCTGACCCTAGCACCCTCACCATTAGCTGCATCCCCTCTGGGGTTGGGTGATTCTGAAAAGGCATAAAGGCCAACGGCAAAGCACTCGTGGTGTGCATGAAAGAACCCATGCTCCTCATTAACATCCATAGAAAGCACAGATGCATGCCAATTACCCTCGACCATGCTTTGTTCATCAACCAGCCTTGCCCAGAAGTCCATGTCATGTCTGAGCCAGAATCCCCCTCCTCCAAAGTACAAAAAATAATTTCTGTATCCCGTTCATGCACTTCAAAAGCACCAAACATTTCTCTGGGTATTTTTAATTCTACACAGTAGCATAACTCATTAAGGCTAATGCCCCATTATCCATTGTCACCAGAACCTTTGATCTCCTCCCCAATTCCCTCTCATCCTCCTTTAAACCCCCCTCGTATAAAAATGTCCCAGGCACTTATTTCAATACATTGACATATTCTCCATTCCATACATTAAGGTCATGTAGGTCGACTTCCTACAAGTAAGTTTTTGGTTATTACTTGCACATTGTCCTTTTTCCTCTTTACTCCCTTTCTCCCTCAATGTACCACCTTCTCCTTGCCCCTGTCCATCACTGCTTCCCCTCCTAGTGCAGGATTCCCTGCAACATCCACTCAGATGCTTTTATCCCACACCTGCCTGACCCACGCCTCTGTTACCTCAGCCTCTCAGACCCAAGTAGTCCCCAACCTCCCTCCCACACCCTTTGTGACACCAGCTCTGCCTCCATTGACTATGCCATTGACCACTCTGTTCTCAGCTAACCTGAGTGCAACCTTGATACCTGGTCCTTCTGCACTGTTGTCACTGGTCCTGCTCCCCTCCTTCTCACCTCCACAGTGTGCATCCTCATACCATGGGACAAAACACTATCTGGAGAGCCACTGCATGCTTTTTTACCTTTCCTTTCCGTCTCCCCAATTTCACCCCAATGCAATCCCTATCGCTGCACATTACACCTACCAACCTCCACTTCATAATGTCGCCATCTTCAATGCTCTGGTCCTGCTCCCAGCCATCATCCTGCCTTTCCTACAAATCCATCAGCAGCCCCTCCACTCAAGACTCCTGTTGTACCCAGTACCCCTCCACATCTCCCATACCACTAATGGCAGGTTCTTCCTCTTCTTTCCAGTGGGAAGGTGTTCACCGCCACACATCTGTGCTCCTACCTGCGTGGGGTCTGCCCTAGCCACTCCCTGCTGCTCCTGCTGGGTATGGGTGTACCACCCACTGCCCCCATCTCTGTACCACTTATACTCTGCTGCTCTGCCACTAGCAGGGGCGCACCAATCCCCCTGTCATCCAGGGACATGTTGGTTCATGAAGTCCTGCTCATGCACCTACTCTTCCTCCTGCTCCACATTTCTTGCTGGAGGGTGTCCTTTGAGACCAACATGTCTTCATTCTTCATGCAGGGATTGGCCTCAAGATAGAGACTTCCTCATGAATGACCTGGCTCAAGTGTTGCATATCCTCTCTCTTCATCTGCCTCAATAGGCATATTTCAGATCTGAGTGTAGCATTCGAGGATAGGATATTACTGTCCAGATGATGGATGTCCCTTGACATCTCCTGGAGGAGCCTGGCCTGTTGGCCACTTGCCCGTAGCAACTCTCCCTCCCACTCCCAAGTGGCTCTCAGGCAAACGTCCCCCACATGTGAGTGGTCTATCAAAGCATGATCCCAAAGCCTGGCCCTCTCACAGTAAGTGCAATGTGATTGGCTGCCGTTCCATACCACTGCCACTGGCATCACCCTCAGCTTCTACCTCTAAGATGAAAGATGGCAAGGTGGCACACACAGAAGCGGCCAATACTGCAGTGCTCTCAACTGTCGCTTAGCTCTCTTCTACAGAGTCTGTAGCCTCAAGAAACTGTAAGGGCTCCATTTGTTCAGGACTAATGAGTGCAAGGTCCTCAACCATTTCCCTCAGTAATACCTCCATATCAGATTCAGTATGATCAATAGAGTAAGAGTTGTCAGGCCTGCTGATGATGGCCTGCAAAAATAGGGGATTTTCACCAGCCACAGCAGGTGGATGGTCAGGCCTCCTCCTCGTCTGCTGCCTTCTCACCCACAAAATGAAGAGTCAACAACAATCAGATGTCTATACAGTTTTGCATGTATGCAAGAATGTATACGAGAAAACAATAGGGCACCTGGCTATTCTCTGATCTCTCCAGCTAGTACATACTTTATACATCGAGCAAATGATCAGGGCGAACCCGGAAATACAAAAGACCCAACAATGGAATGATTATTAAAACATAAAAGACACATGTCACATTAAATACAAATTGGTGAGTATCACAGCTGAGGGAGCAAAAGACATTTCAGACAAAAAACATATGGTGAAACCATATAACCATAGTACCAATTAAGATACATTCAGAGTACAAAGCATCTTATCAGTACAACTCTTTGTTGTGTTGAAGGGAATTGTATTAATGTAGTTTCAGACAACATAAACTTAGTGCCAGTGTGTACAAAAAACACTGCACAGTATAAAAATTCGATGCATGCTTGTGTTTCGCCCTTTCAGCCAACTCACATTGGCTGTGAATAAAATAGCCTTCATCAGGACGGGAGAATGAGATTGGGGCTCTGGCCAGCTTTCCTGTGATGGTATTCTATAAAACAAAGAATATGTGCTCAGTAAGGGTCTGTATCTAGTATTTAATTTTTACTCAGATAAAAAAAGTAGCTAGAACAGTGTCCCCATGGGGGAACTTACCGTGCTTCAAATGATGTGGCACATGAAATCAAAATTCAATCAGTACCTCTATGTTGAACTCTTGCTGTCCTGGTCCAAAGATAATGGATGGGGGAGTGGAGTATGTATCTCCTGTGAAAAACATAAGGGTGAATAGAGGCCGTAATTATAGGTCCTGCCCCGACACTGACTAATCGTGTCACCCTCAGTGACATGAAGGGGAAGAGAGAAACACTTTCCACGCTTTTGGCGAGTGACCCATGAGGTGTGGGTATTCGAGCAGCACATTGAGTATGGTCCGGTGTAGTCCCAGTCCCCTCGTCTGTCAATACACCTAGTAAAATTGAGGGCATAATAGGTAAGTTCTATGTGGCGAAGGAGGTCAATCCACACACTGTACATAACATGCCATGTCATAAATATGCCTGTCTGGCCAGTTACATAGTCATGGGGAGCCCCTAGAGGTCCCTAAATGTATGTATGAGAACTTGCTGTCGGTGTCCACCATGTGCAATGTGCACACTGGTAAAAATGACAGTCTATGGTGACTCATATAGTGTACAATCTAAATATATGCTCTGACATAATCACATAGTCCAGGAGGTTACAGCTATGGGATTGTGTGCCTCTAGGCTGTGCCACTCTCCACTGTTTTAACATTAATCAATGGTTACTTCATGCGCTGCGGGTCTCAGTGTGTTTCTGTCTCTGGCGTCGTCATGGCAGCCAGACCAAGAAAAACGGCCATCGTAAATAGGGGCTTGTCTGGCTGTTCGTCATGGCAACATGTTGCCGCAACTAGGCAACGTGGAATACCATGCAGTGCAGGTGGCCATCTTTGAATGGCACAAACTGCCATCAATTGCGACATGCTGAAGCTTGTGGCAAGGTCTACATGAGTGGGGGGCAATCAATCCAACACACGTAAGAATCCGCTGTATAAAAAATAAATGAAGACCTATCAAAATACTAAAATAGTGCCATCAAGTGGTCATTAAAAAATTCAAGAATGTATGCGCATAGACACACAATGGACTTGCTACACATACATCTGCTCATCCTACTGGACATTAATTAGTGTTTAGGGCTGGGTAAAATTGTGATATTTTGTCCCGCCAGCCGCGGAAGTGAAATCTGAAACATTTCGACCCGACAAAAAACTCTGTTCCGCCATAGATCAGAAAAAGAACTGCAAGACGCTTCTCGTGTCGCTGCATGAAACTAGCATGGATCGAAAAAAAAGATCCATGCGAAGTTTCTCGTCACACAACACATGACTAACATGGGACCAAAACACCAGACAAGGTGCACAACTGCATGAAAGGTAATGCTGATTTTGTGATCGGGTGGAAGCGGAATCCAGTGTGGACTCCACACTATTCACTTCACCAGTGAACATTTCACTAAACCCCTAGTAGTGTCCCACATGACCATCACCCACAGCACAAGCATAAATCACCATAAAACAGCCAACATGTTGTGTACCCTGTTTGTCAACATCATGCAAAACATAATGTATTTTGATGTAGAATCAATATATCACTACCAAGCTAAAGCATGGATGCCAAAAGCCACATACAGCTCTCAGGTGTCTTCAACATGACATTCCCTGATTGTCCACGTGTATAGTGATAATTGGCCAGCTATGCAAACTCCTGCAAGCTCAGGAATGTCTGTCTACTCACATGATACATCACATGTGCGCCAAACGACCATGTCATTGAAGGATCAATTTAGCTGCCTTTTGGGAGTGTTGATACCCAACCTTTGAAATGTGTCTGCTGACTGTGAGAACAGCACATCACAGATTGTGGTTGGTTTAACAGTTGTAACTCTGCGTCATGAACAGAATGACAAATATTTGACATGCACAGTGTATATGATACGTTTATATGGATGTGTGTGCATTTACTACACATCATCACATACACACACACAAGTGTAATCAGCACATGTGGCAAACCCAGGTACTTTTAATAGAATGCTCAATGGCATCATGTCATGGCAATTTGGGTCCTGCATAAAGCCACGAATTGGAGGAATATCTGACCATATCTACATATATGTGAGTGGCTTTAGGAAACATTGACAAAGTGCAACATTATTGGTGTGCCTAAGCACACATTAGTCCTATACATGTACTATACATCACGTCATAGCCTATAATGAAAAGATGCAATATGGAACATGTGTTACAAACATCCCCATTACCATGTCTGCTTGGGGTTCCAACCAAGCCATTTGTGCATGGAATGTCCAACGCAAGGGCCAGGGAAAGGGACAAAAACTGTTTTAACTTTCCTGTCTCTAAGATCCTCCGGTGACCCTGGTCATAGCTCTCCCTGTCTGGCCCCAGAGCACGGGTGCAGGAGATGTGCCCCCAAGCCTCAGGATGTCGAGGGATCCCCATGAGTGAGCCAGCCTGGTTTGCGGTCTGAGCAGCCCATTGGCCTGGGTAGTCCATGCGGCAAACGGTGGTGGAACGCAGTGTCAGGTTAAGACACCCTGGGCCTCATTACACGGTAGGCGGTAACCATGGCGCTACTAGCGCCATGGTTGCTGCCGGCACCGTACCGAGTCCGCCATGGTGAATGGTGGAATTACCGCCACATTCCAAGGCGTGTGGGGGCGGTAATTCCCCTTTCACCATGGCACTTCCCCATTCCCATTTGAGCCCCTATAGGGCTCAATGGGAATGGGGAAGGCGGAAATTACAGTACCGCAAATTGCAGTACCGTAATTGCCTCCAAGGTCCTTTTGCGGCCCCGTTCCTTAACGTCTGGTAAAACCAGCCGTTGAGGTCGGGTCCCGCAAAGGGACCTTGTAGTAAGGCGGTAAGGGTTTACCATTACTGGTACCCTTACCGGTAACGGTAAACCCTTACCGCATTCCGTGTAATGAGGCCCCCTGAGTGTGTCTGAGCTCTGAGCATTGTGTGAGCAGTAAATCCCCCCACCAAGACCTAGCTGGATGCCTCAAATTCACCTTCTCCCTACTTCCGCTCACTGAGTGTGTGTGAGTCCATCGGGCCCCAACTGAGAGCTGGGTGGAGGCTCCAGCACCTCGGAATTGCCTTCTCCTTCTGGCCAACCCCAGTGACGTATGTGTGGCCTTCTGTGATTCTGAAGTGAATGTCAGTAGGTGGAGACCAGAGGAAGCGTCAAAGACCGTAGGGTGCCTGCAAGCCAGGGGCAGAGTGCAGGTACCCAAGGCAGCCTCAGAAAGAGAGTCTGGAGACCATCACCTTCATACCTATGGAAATATTTTTCTTTGGCCATGCTCCTATGCATCATTTACATGCCTATCATGACTTTAAGGGGTACATGACCACTGTGTACTCCCATACACACTACATGCATCACACTCAACATCTTATCAGGCCATGAACACTTATGTATCTTTGCTGGCTCCACTAGTTCCAAACACAATACACTACATGGCAATTGTTACATACATTATACCTCATACATACCATGTCTCTGGCAGGGGAAGTGAAAACATGTCTCCTACAACATGCCCTGCAAAGTGTGAGCCTTTTAAAGGACACTGTTCTGTGGCAACTGGACCAGCCATAAGCATGACACTGCAAGTGTATGCTGTGCCATGTGTTTTGGTAATAATGTGCAGATAATTGGTTACTGTCATTTCCTTTGTTGGCCTAAACAGTCATTGGTGGAGAAAAGGGTATTCTACAGGGAACCAGACATCGACCCTCCGCCTTGTTCACCACACCTCATGTAAATGAAATGGACATGTCTACATTACAAGAGGAGTGAGGCCTGGAAGAGGAGGACCCAGAACAAACTTCCTTTTAAATGAGCACACATATCATGTGGTGACACAAACAAATACATCATACATGCACTCACCTGCTGTGACTGCATAGTTTTCCATGACTCCTACCCCAACCACCTACGCACTCGTGATGTGTGCACCCACCTCCTCTTCAAAGGATGTCAGATCCTCAATCTGCAGTGATCTTCCACCAGTAACCTGGCTAGCGGTCATATTTGGCTGAGCTTGACCTTTGTGCGCCTCTCCAGAAGTGCAATTCTCCACCCCACAGGCATTTATCGTGTCTATGACTTCTGCCAAACCCTCCACCGCTGGGTGACAGAGATGGTACTGCCAGCCCAAGTATTAGGGTCCCTGTCTCTCATTTATAGCAACTGTGAGAATTTGCAGTTCCTCATCAGAGAAGCGCTTTTTCCTGGGTGGTCCCTTCTCCCTGACCTGTGCCTATTCTTGGATACCGGCCTCTTTAATGGGATGTCCCCTTCTAGGTCAAGTGGGCCCCTGTGGTACTGGGGCACCCTGTGTGTTTTTTTGCTAATTTAGCAGTTGTCCCCGTCTTCCTTGCCACCCCACCTCTCTCTGCAGCACCTCGGAATTGCCTTCTCCTTCTGGCCAACCCCAGTGACGTATGTGTGGCCTGCTGGGATTCTGAAGTGAATATCGGTAGGTGGAGACCAGAGGAAGCGTCAGAGACCGTAGGGTGCCTGCAAGCCAGGGGCAGAATGCAGGTACCCAAGGCTGCCGAAGAAAGAGAGTCTGGAGACCATCAGTGACTAAAGGAAGGACGAGTTGCTGGGGTCTGCACAGCTGGGGCCCACACTGGACCGTCTGCCCAAGCAAACGAATGAGAGCGGGAATGTAAAATTGGAAGAGTTTTACAGTCCCATATTTCCTGATGCAAGACCCAGGGTATGTGAGGATCCATAAACCCACTCTGGTCCTCCACAATGACTGAGCTGAGGAAGACGATGAAAATAGCCGCGTGGGGGCAGTTGTGCCCTACCCGGGACAAAGTGGGCTGGGAGCAGAACCCCTTTCTAAGAAAGACCTCCTGGAGTGCATGACGGTGCTGAAGACTGAAATATTGAGGCAGTCAAAAACGAAAAAATGGGGGCTACGGATGGGATAAAGAAATTGCTGGCTGAGATGTCCAAAGACCTAGAGAAGCACTAGAGTGGGGGATGCACAGGAAGCCATATTAGCAGGTTGATATTGATTTCCTGCAAGAGAATCATTTGAAGAATGCAGTCACTGCAAGACTATGTATACATTTTTTTCCTCCTGTCACTTAAAGAACAGGGGCGTGGGTATCTTCTAAGTTGGATATTGAGGGTAGGTTTCTGTTTGTGTTGAGGCTCCTGGGAGGGGAGTGGGTGACCTTTGCATCAGTCTATGGTCCAAATGCAGAGCAGAAAGATTTTTTACGGGATACCCTGGGTGAGCTGGGGGAATAATCTTGGGTGATAACTTTAATTTACCCATGGGATCTAATTGGAACAGTTCTAAAGACACTAATGGGGGGGATGCATGCAGCCTACCAGGGACCTTCTTAAGGAGTTGGTTGATTCTGTTCTTATAGGTGCTTGACACCATGCACACCCTGTCTCCAGGGATTACACATTTTTGTCACACTCGCACTGGATATAATTCTGCTTAAACTACTTTTTGGTTGGCAGGGATCTCCTCCTGCAGGTGGAGTGGGTGGAGATAGGCACTATTGATTTCTCGGACCACGCTGCAATAACTTTCTCTTTTACTCCGGCACCAAATATACCTACGCCTAGACAGTGGAAACTCATCAATCTCTCCTAAAGGACCCACAATTGAATGCAGAGGGGGAGGAGGCCATAAGTGAATTCTTTGTTAATAACCCAGAAGGACAGGTTGAGGGTACTATTAGACGGGACTCCTTTGAGGTGAATATGTAAGGTATACTAATATCTAAGTCCTCGGTTCTCAATAAGGTACTGAGCGAGCAAGCTCAGAGTCTCGAAGGTGAATGAAAAGGAATAAAGAGACACTGGATCTTGGAAAACATTTCAGGATCTTCAGTCTGAACATTCTGGTATCAGAGAAAGTGGAATTTTTAATGGCGCGTATGAAGCAGAAGTGTTTTGAGGAGGGTAATAAAGCCAGGAAGATATTAGCTTGAAACATCAGACAGAGGGTTAACCTAGGGAAATTATTTGGGATTCGAGGCTCGGCAGGTAGTATGCTGCACTCCGATTCTGACTTGGGTGAATTTGATAAGTTCTATAGAGCCCTTTATGCAATGTAACATCAAACACCCACAAAGATAGCAGACTTCCTCGACGATTGCCCGTGACTTGGCTTCCCGTGAAACACCAGACTTCACTTAAATCTGGAAATTAGGATATAGGAGATCCTGAAGGCTATTTCCTCCCTGTCAGCAAGCAAAGCTTCAGGTTTGGATGGTTTCACAGCCTCTTGACATAAGCGGTTCTCTGGTTGCTTACTCCAGGAGCTTCATAATGGGATGTTTGAACAAGGTACGTCCTCTAGCTAATTGGGGCAGGCCAAGATATCCCTGATTCCTAAGGAGGGGGGACCCCAAACTCTGTGCCTCATATCACCCTATTGCTGTGCTCAATGCAGACATTAAAATCTATGCTACAATACTAGCAAACAGGCTGGAAAAATTCTCCCACATGTTGTGGGAGAGGAACAGTTGGGTTTTGTGAGAGGCAGGCAGGGCATGGACAACATCCGGAAAATGGTTGCTCTCACCAATATCCTGCATAGATCCCACATTCCTGTGCTGCTCCTGGGGTTGAATGCAGAGAAAGCATTCAACTGTGTCGAATGGCCTTTTCTCAGGGAGATTCTATGTAGGCTCCAACTAGTGGACAATTTCATAAAGGGGATTTTCTCCCTTTACTCTGCACCACTATTAAGAGTAGAAGCAAATGGGGGTGTTGTCCGCTAGCTTATCCCACTCTGGGGGACAAGACAGGGTTGTCCCCTTTCGACTTTGCTTTCTGCTATAGCAGTGTATCCCCCTGGGTGAGGATTAGAACCAATGAGGGGATTAGGTGCATACCATATTGGGTTGAGTCCCACAAAATAACTCTCTTTGATGACATTGGGCCTCATTAGGACCCAGGCGGTAAGGGGTTTACGGCGGCGTAAACAGCGCCGACCCTTACCGCCTGATTCCGAGGTCCCTTAGCGCCATGGAGGATTTAACACCAGGTGTTAAAATCCATGGCGCTAAGGGACCATGTTGTTAATTACGCCACCGTAATTTACGGTGGCGTAATTAACACCTTCCCCACTCCCATTATGCCCTATGGGGCAAAAATGGGAATGGGGAAGGGTAAATGGGGATTGGGGACCTACCGCCCCGCCAACCTCGGAATTGGGCGGTAAGTCCGCCAACCACCATGGCGTAAACATAGTTTACGCCATGGTGGTAAAGGTACGACCCAGGCGGTAACTTACCGCCTGGGTCGTAATGAGGCCCATTATATTGGCACTGACTGAGGCCAAAGTGTCTGTGCCTCTCCTCTCTCAGATTGTGGAGGACATCCGAGATGCCTCAGGGTTTAAGGTGAATCTAGATAAGAGTGAGGCACTCAATTTTAATTGTACTCAGGGCACCATAGAACATCTGCAAGGGTTGACTGCATTCTGGTGGGTTCGGGCATGCTTAAATACCTCGGCGTACAACTTACATCGCACTGCACTGGGTTGTATCAGGCAAATTACCGAAGATTGTTCTGCACCATCAAGATGGACTTACAGGTGTGGGGGCACGGACAATCCCATGGTTGAGCAAGACTGCATTAGTCAAGATTAACATATTAACACAGCTTCTGTATGTCTTTCAGACATTGTCGTTGGTGATTCCCCCTCCAGCTCGTCAGGAAACGCAACAAGACATTGGGACTCATTATGACCCTGCCGGCCCGGAAACAATGGTGGCGGTAAATCCGCCACCACCGTTGTTGCCGGACCGGCTGATTCTGAGTCCTGCAGGCGGGAGGTGTCACTCCATTCAGGTCTGACCTGGCGCTAGTAACACCACTCACCTGCAGGCGGAAATGGAAACACCAGCTCCATCATAGACAGAAGCAGTGTTTCCATTGTCCCCATCCCCGTGGAGACTCCATGGGAATGGGGATTTACGGAATTCCATCTCCGGAATTAATGGGTCACCGGGGTTGTAATGCCCCTGTGATTCCGGCAATCACAGAGGCAGAATGGTATTTCTGGTCTGGCGGCAGCCTGTCTGTTTTTCCGGCACAGCTACCGCTGGACTCGTAATGAGGCCCATTGTGTCTTTTGTGTGAAGGAATGGGAGGGCTAGGATAGCCGGAGCAACCCTTTACAGACCGGGGACAAGGGAGGTCTGGCTCTTCCAAACCTAAAATGCTATTATCCAGTCGGCAGATTTGAGAGCATGTATGACTGGGTCAACCTGAACACTAAGTGGTAGTGCCGCCTGGAGGAGGAGATAGTGGGGAAACCCCTCGGTATATTGAGCATGTACAAGTTACTATACATGAAGATAACTATTCAGGTGTGAGAAGAGGCAGTCTCCCGATATGGTTTGTCATTGTTTCCTCCCCAGTCATCCTTACTCACTTTAATCCTGACTTCCAACCAGCTTATGACGAGGTGACCTTCTCTAAATGAAGAGCAGGGGTATGGGAAATTTTGGAAAGGGACAAATTCATTCATTTGGGTCATGTAAGGCCACCTTCAGGTTGGCCACGAGGGAGCAATACCAATATTGGCAACTAAGGCACTGGCCAATGCAGCCACACAACAAGGCGGAAGCTACCAGACTTCTAACAGAGTTTGAAGTAACGTTCTCTCCAAGTGATTCAAAGTGTGCAGATTTCCTACTTGTAGGAAGGCCTGGGGGCTAGGCGGTGTGCTATTGTGCAGACATATGTCCAGCCTGCCATAAAGACCTGGGAGTGGAGGTACCTGAGGAAATTTGGTGGGAGACTTGGAGGGGCCAGAAGAGGGCCACCCAAAGTGTGCAATATGCAGAAAGAGGATATGAAGGTGTGGCACAGGACTACCTGACCCCGGATAGAATGAAGCAACTGAGGCTTCATGGGGAGGGCGGCAAATGTTGGCAGGACTGTGGGGTCACAGGAACGTACATGCAATTTTGGTGGTGCCGCCCTAAACTCGTCCGTTTTTGGTCAGAGCTACTGACCAAGTTTAACCTCATTAACAGGAAGACCCTTCTGATTGATGGCATTGTCTGTCTCCTGGGAATCTTTTGGGTCAGGGGAGTGCAGGTGTATCATTATAATGTGTCTATCCGTCACACAATGTCCAAACAGCCAAATAACCTGCTGCAAAAGGGCAAGCCCTTCAATGCTGGAGGACTGGTGGTCACGAATGCAGTTTCTGTTGTACATTGAGAAAATAGACCACCTTGTGCAAGACAACACGCAAGAGTTTTTTGTGAAGTGCAGAAGCTTTTTTGGCTCATGCGAAAGCTCACAACAGGGACTTCCCCTGTCCCATGAGACTGAGGTCTCTGGGCCTCAGCAACTGTTCCTAGTCCGGCTCTCAATGTCTTTTCCCTTCACCAATTATCTATTTGTAGTAAGTGCGCTCATGGGCATAAACTCAGCACTGCGTGACTCAGAGTGAGTTGGTTTTGTGCTTTTGTATTATTTCATTCTTTTGGTCGGCTGTTCATCCGTGAGACTTACTGGTCCATAGTGAAACACTTTACTGCAACAGAGCTTGGTTTTAGTTATACAATGTCAATAAACACATTTGTATATACATTGTGAAGATATATTGTCAACATTCTTTGCCAGGAAATGCTTCTGTTGAGAAACGAATGCCAAAACACATAATCAACTTCCCGCAAGTCTATCCAATTCCATCACATAGCATGTGTGCCGCAGTTGTTCGCAAATGGAACATTACTGTCCTAGCATGCAAAGCACCTTACCAGGAACACAACATGTATGTCACAATTAGGATTCCAGAGCAATCTGTTAAACCTAATTCAACCGTGTCATAGCTAGAAGTGTGGGGCACTTGGATCATAATGCCCTCATTGTCCCTGGAATGCAACCCGCGCCCTAACTAGTGCACATATTCATGGAAAAATAATAATAAAACAATTGTAACTGGCCTCTCCTTCAGCTCTTTCCCCAAAATCGGCATGGCTCCAGCTGATGGAGACATGATTAGCAAGTCTATCTATCAATCACCTAACGTCTCTCCTCATGTTCCCTTCCAGAATCAGAAGCTTTTGCACATTCTGTTAAGTGGTGCACCCTACTGTCCCTGTTGGCAAGACCCAGCACAATGCCATTTCTAAAAACAGAAGTTCTCTATGTGAGATTTTTTGGGGGGAGTAAATGAATAAACGTATCAACTGAGAAGAAGGGACAAACAATGCTCAGGTATGTCTTGATATGGCCATATCAGCACTTCCCAGCACTGCTTCTCCATCTGGCCAATTGAGGCCACAGATTGAGGGGTCATGCATTGTCTCTCCCCAAACTGCATTTGGGGATCGTACCTGCAGCAGTGCTGTGCTCCTCAATGGGTCCTTGCTAACAATACGCAGCTTCTTCAATAAATACTTATTTATACACACACATATGGACTGACCTGACTACAAACAACACATTTTATGTGGGCCCCATTAAGCATCAGTGTTGACAGTCCAAATGTATGATACCATCATGTACTCTTTCTATACCCTATGCTTATACATGGCAATAAGACATATAGTCATTGCATACTTTCACGTTGGAATGTCTGGGATGCATGTTGCAAGATGAAGTGAGATTACTCTCTCTATTCGATGGCATGGCCACTTGGGGCCACGTGCACTGCCCACAAGGCTGCCTGCATGCAACACTTGGGCAAGAGCTTCAGTGCTAAGTGAATCTCAGAAGAGCAGTTGTCATGAGTCTGTGGGTACAGGTCAAGGTTGTTTGTTGAATGTGTCAGGGTCAGGATTGTCACTTGTCATTTCACATTGACTGAGTGATTTAGCAAAGTGAGGTGCTGTGTGTGTAAGCCAGTTGGAATGTGTCTTATAATGGCTGCATAGTACGCTACAATTGTATTGAACTACACCTGCTAACGAACATGCTAATGTTTAATGCATCCATTCATCCTTCTCTTCCAGTGTCCGTTGTTGTAGAAGAGGGACCAAGATATGATTATGAGCTGCATGCCAGCGGAAAGCCTTCCACATGCCACTGCATACCCTGGGGACATGTGCCTGGGGGAGCAGTCTAATCGGAAGGCACTGCTGCATGAGAAGAGGAGCTATGTTACATCATACTGGTGGATATATAAGAAGCTGAGGGACAGGGAAGTGTTAAGGTAATTCAGGGGTCACACAGCATGGTGTGGGTCTGGAGGTGGAGGAGGAGACCATTGCGAGGCTTCCCACAACGTTAGGGGGGGATGATAGGAAGATGGGAAGGCTGCAAACCTTGGCCTGAGACAGGGGCTGAGCAGGACACCATGGAGGGGTCAGCACATCCCCCTCTGTCTTGCTCATCTGCTGCAGATCACCCTCTGTGATGCATCCACCCAGATAACACCTGCAGCTTCAGCTGATAAAACAATCCCTGATGCAATGCTGCCACTGCTGTAAGCAGCTGCCCATGATGCAGTTAAAGCCATTCAAGGGCTGCTTTAACTGCATCACACACAGCTGTTCCACCTTTCTTCGCACATGGCAACAGCACTGCTTAGGGGTGGCCTCTTTGGATAAGCTGGTAAAACCAGGCGCCCATAGCGGAACCCGCTAAGGGACCTCGGAATAGTGCAGTAAGGGTTTACCGGCACCGGTCTCCTTACTGGTGCCCGTTAACCCTTACCGCCCACCTCGTAATGAGGCCCAATAGGTCGTAATGTTTCTTTTTGTTTTACATTTTCACAAAATCGACAGTGTTCAAGAGCTCTGTTAATCAAACTGCGCTTGATCAATACCACTCTGGTTGGCCATAAATTGTATCTAAACCGTATTAAAAGCTCAGCGGAGGGCCATAGATGGATATCGAATCAGATAAGGTTCACAATCCTCAAATCTTTTTTGTGCAAATGGATTTTCTCTAAAGTCCTTATATGAACAACACGATCTAGTGGTTTTTTTCTGGGAGTCCATCTTAAATATGGATATCTTCTTATTCTTGACGTTTCTTACAATATGAGGGTGGTCTTGGTTTGGTGCGAAAACAAACACACCAGGGTTTGTCCAGACAGAGTAACAAACAGAGAAGGGTCCACAAGCCTAATTCAAAGAACGATCTCAAAACTCGAGTACAATCTATCCAGCCCAAGACCACCATTGTATTCTAAGAAATGTCAAGAATAAGAAGATATCCATATTTAAGATGGACTCCCAGAAACAACCACTAGAGTTCTAGTTGATGGCAAATAGCGAATCCCTACCATTCTCAAACTCGCTTGAAATCCTGAACCAAGCAGGAGGGAGTTACTGTCATGGTGCATGCTGCCAAACCCCTGAAACTGGTGAGCCCATCCCTGACACTGGCATCCTTAAGGGCTTATCAAGCCCCAAATAGACTCTCCTGGACTCACTCCTGGCGCCGCTGGCACCAGGCTCATAGTAGGTGTTGACTTCATGGGACTATATTCTCAGTTTAGGGAGGCTGAGCCTTTCAGTGCAGGGTGTGGCTTGGGACTACTTTACCTGAAGAGGCAGGATACGGTTAAGAGGACTATTTGCCTGGAACTACTTGCAAGGCTATTTAAACCGCACCCTGCAAACAGAACACGCTTTGCGTTATTCTGCACCCCTGCAGCGTAACACTCACCGTGTCTGTTCAGCTCTTGCACCTCTTCTGCCACACCCGTCCAGAGTTTCCCGTCCATCGACACCTGTGAAAAGAGAAGAACAGGAGTTATTAAAGCGTTGAAGGCCTTACCTGCAGTCTAACATCCCGGCCTCGCCTTCCGTTTATTCACAGACCGCCACATCTGCAGAAGAAGCAGAAAAGAAGGTACTCACGCGGGTAGCTACACTCGCCTGGGGTCGGCATCCTCCAGGAACTCCATCGAGCGGTTCTTCCATCATCCTGAATTGCGCCGCACCTCGACATCATCCAGGAACTCCATCGAGAGTTTCTTCCATCATCCTGAATTGCGCCGCACCTCGACATCATCCAGGAACTCCGTCGAGCGGTTCTTCCATCTTCTTCCTGGAATTGTGCCGCACCTGCTGAACAGAAAAGACACAGCAGGTTAGTCACACACAGCAAAGGAAAGATATTCAAAAGAACAGTTAGCGTGCCCCGCACAGCGCTATACTCACCTGCAGGAATCCTACTCATCATTGAAAGGAGAGTCAGTCCGTTATCCGAAAACCGCTCAACAACGCGCCTAAAAGAAAAGAACGAACATTAGTTAAACTTGAGCAAGAAAGACTTTATGCAGCTATTCCAAGAAGCTATTGGGATAGAGACTTACCTGATTACTCCGGTTCTTCCAAATCAGCAACCTCCATCGGATCAGTGAAGTAACTTGATCTTTGGAAAGACTGTACAAACCGTGCCCCTGCCAGAGTGTGCAGGACGGAGTGCTCACTTTTAAGAAACCCAAGGTGAGCCAGAGGAAGAGAGGGGAATCGGAAGGAGGTGAAGCCAAAACCAGCTCCATTCAGTTGGCTAATATCTTGTTTCGACTTTGCAGGCAAACGCCTCCTGAGGTGAGAATGAAGGGAAGACGCGGGGTAGCATCTTCATTTAAACCGCGCAACGCCAATGCAGACACTACGCCCCCGTGGAGACAAGGTGAGCGTGACAGTTACACAGATTCTTCCTCCAGAGCCTAAACAAGCATCCTAAATTAGGCCAAGCTAGATTGAATTGTGCTGAGCTTGTGAACAAGAGGAGAACTCCTGCGTAATCCAGGACTCAATTCCTCAGATTTCCTCCACACACTGGACCAGACATAGCCATATGTGCATATATACGTTTTTCATTGTCAACAAGAGTTAAAATCGTCAACAATTTGAAGCTACTGCAATTGACCTTGTTTTTATTGTAACTCTAAAGAGATAGTGACATACCCACTGAAGAAAGTTCTCTCAACTTCTTTAGAGAACTGAAACATGTCGAGTCCTTCTACCCTGGCATGAAATAACCAGAGTTAAATAGATAGCTCACTAAAAGGGCCCTAACTATTCTAAGATGGCAATAGCCTCTTTAATAGTTAAACATTGAATTAATGCCTTCAGTACACATATCACCCTACTAGATTTAGGTATTGGTGTCACAAGTTAATTGTCTATTTTTAGACAGTATTTAACATTTAAGATGTTATGTCCGATAACAGATATTTTTGATGTTTCTTGCTTTTTAAACAATGCATAATTTTGAATAAATGAAACCTTTTGTATCACTAAACAGTTTCAATTTAATGTGTATTAACTGTGACTGCTGATATTAGCTAACTACCTCTTGTGTTTTTGATATTTAACCCCCAATATAAGGTAGAGCTACCACCGTGGTGGTACTATTGGGTTTCCCTCAATGTAGTATATTGTTTTTAAATTATCCATGTTTCCAGGCCATAAAGAAGGACTGGAGTAGTCTTCTGGTTATAATATGTTACTGCTGATCGTAATGAGAATTTCCCAAATTTATACAATATCATTTTGGTTTGGGAGATGGCGGTTGTAATTCAAGATTCCAGTATCGCTAAATGCACATCATTATACTAGCAATTTTTGATTTGCATACCCAGGTAAGTATATTGCATTACTATCTCCAACTCTGATCCTTGCAGTTTCCACGTATATCTGTTCGAACTCGTTTTGGGGGCATTGCAAATCATAATCTTAGTTTTTTTTTTTTTGTATTAACTGTGAGTTGGTTAACATTTACATATGATGATAAAGCATTCAAAGAATTCTGTATACCAGTGTTTTTTTTTTTTAAATTAAAATTAAATTGTCTGTGTACAATAACACAGATACTCTCTCGTCTCACATTCGCAAAGATCTCAGGCATATCATGGAGAAAGAAGTTGAAGAGGGCTGCGGCAACAATACATCCTTGCCTCAGCCCTCTTGCAACCTTCAATGGAGTCGAGAGCAAACCCTCAGCATTCAATCTGATTTGTAATGAATTGTCAGTGTGTAATTCATGTATAATGTCTGTGATAGCATCAGGACTTTTAGCCTTCTGCAGTTTACCAATCAATGGTTCTCGAGATACGGAATCAAACACTGCATGAAAGTCAATATATGCAAGAAATAGTGGCTGTCGCAGAGTATTTGGAATTGATGTTTAATAGCATATAGTGACATAAGGTTGATAGTAGTTCCCATTCCGATGATAAATCCCGTTTGATGCAGGTCCCGCTTAGATTGTTATTTGGTCCATACATTAAAATCTCGTAAAAACAAAGTGTGCAAACATTTTTCCCTTTACATCGAGCAATGATATTGGTCTATAGTTTCGAGCCATTGATTGATCTCCACTTTTATAAATTGGGACTACGACTGATAAACTCCATGATTTTGGAATGGTTTTTGTCTGAATAACGTTGGAGAAGATATTATATAGGATTATAGACCAACTATAGGATGGTCTTTTAGTATAGTGTTACTAAGGCCATCAGGATCTGGGGCCGTGATGTACTTGATCTCTTGATGACATGTTCAATATCTTCTGCAGTTATCTGTAATTGCCATGTTGTACACAAGGTAATGATAGTTGATGTGTTGTCCCATCTCGTATCATAGAGATCATGAAAGTGTTGTATCCATTGTTGCTCCGTTACTTAGTTAATGTGTGCTAATAGCAGGCTATTGCCCAAGGTTTTATTAAGCATTGTCCAGATACCAGCTGTATTTTTGGAGACCAAGGCTCGGAACATATCTTCGCTGTCATGTTGGTATTTCATGGCCTGACGGCCACGGGTCCAATTCCTATATTGGGCCTCATTACGACCCTGGCGGAGTGGGTTTACGCCAGCGTTATTCGCGGCGGACCCGTCCGCCCTACTACGAGTTCCCGTAGCGCCATGGAGCTTTTTCCGCCTGGTTTTTCCGGGCAGAGAAATCCATGGCGCTACGGGACCTTGTTGTTAATTACGCCACCGTATTTTACGGTGGCGTAATTAACGCCTTCCCCACTCCCATTATACCCTATGGGGCAAAAATGGGAATGGGGAAGGGTAAAATGGGGGATGGGGATTTACCGCCCCGCCAAGGTCGGAATGGGGCGGAAAATCCGCCAACCCCCATGGCGCTATCGGCAGCTTTCCGCCGTGCTCCATGGTGCATTTTGCACCGCGATTTCAGCCAGGGTCGTAATGAGAGCCATTGACATTTAAGTGATCTTACTGAAGCAGATCTTTCTGATACATGTAACAAATTAATCCTTTTTTTGTTTCGTCGCAACTCAGCCATCGTTAGTTTTTGTTCTAAATCAAAACAATGCATTTTCAATAATTCTTTTTTTGAAATTAGCTTATTGTTACTTTTGAAAATTATAAGAGCCTTTGTATACTGGCTGTCTCCATAAATTGCTACATTTTTTTTAACAAAGTTTAATTCAACTGTGTTAATTGATCTTCATTCCATCGGAATCATTTTTTTGCATTGTTCACAGTCAGGTTATGAGCATAAGGGTCTCTAGTCTCCTTAATTTTTCTCAGACTCCAATCCCAATTCAGCGTCAGCATTTGGTGGTCACTGTGGTTCTGGTCAACTACTTGAAATCTATTTGCCTGTGTGTATAGATGTGTATCTACATATATGAAGTAAATAGTACTTTCCAAATATCCTCTAGACCATGTAGCTCTCGGTGGTAAGTCCCCTGGAAGAGACCCATTTACCATTATGAACCCTCTCTCAGCCATTAAAGAGGTCCATTTAAACAAATCTGTTTTTTTGTTTGCCGTTTGCTCAAGGCAGCGTAAATTCAAATCACCTGCCAAAATGAAGCCAAGCACATGAAGCTGGTGATTATCCTACAAATAACATGACAGCTTCCCCCTGATCAAGAACGAAATTGATATCTCCCTGCTGTAGTTCATAGAAGATGCAGCACAGAAGGGCTGGGTATGACAAAATACATTTCACAAGTGAAAATTGGCCCATGGCACCACAAGGTACGTAGTTGGCAAGTATCCCTGAACTTACTACCATTGTAGGACTGGCACCCCATCCTTGTGAGCATGGCCCCAGCCTGTTTTGTTCCTTTTTGGGTCTGTCTGGGGGTAAGGTGATCCATTACTGCTGTGTATGTGGCAAATCCGCTATTGACTACAGTTCCTGAGTCTTGGAAACTGAAGGGTTCTATATGTTCACCAGCTAACAGCAATTGTACATTTGTGGCATCAAAATAGTTTCCTGAGTGCAGGGGTAAACAAGCAGACATGCAGTGTCCAGGTAGAGGTGTAGAGAAATGCCAATGGAGTTAACAGGGCCTACTATAGTAGCTTGGACTTTCATCAAGAACATCTGAACCAAGCTGATTCAAAAGGGCAGCACTCAGACAACTGACAGTTTCTGAAAAACCTTATTTAAGTATTGTGAGGAAGAAGATGGGGTGTAGAGGTAATGAGGATTTGGGGAGCACTTTGATAGAGCAAGTACTGTGAGGAAGATGAGTGGGTCTAGGGGTATGGAGGAGTTGGGGGCACATTGATAATCCAGGTACTATGAGGAAGAAGTGTGGGTGTAGAGGTAATGAAGATGTGGGATGCACCGTGATAGTGCAAGCACTGTGAGGAAGAAGAGTGGGTATAGAGATAATGGGGATTTGGGGTCCACCTTGACAGGGAAAGTACTGTGTGGAAGAAGAATGGGTGTAAGGGTAATGAAGGTTTTGGGTGCACATTGATAATGTATTTACTGTGCAGAAGTAGAGTATCTGTGGCAGTACTGAGGATTTGGGGTGGCCCTTGATAGTGCAAGCACTGTTAGTAAGATTTTGTGTAGGGTCATGAGGAATTTTGTGGAGCACTTTGATAGAGCAAGTACTGTGGGGAAGAAGAGTGGGTGTAGAAGTAATGAGGATTTGAGGTGCATCATGATAGTGTAAGCACTGTGTGGAACAAGAGTGGCTAGAGGGGTGATGAGGGTTTGGGATGCACTTTGATAGTGCAAATACTGTGAGCAAGAAGAGTGGGTGTTAAAGTAATGAGGATTTGGGATGCACCATGATAGTGCAAGCACTGTGAGGAAGAAGAATGGCTATAGAGGTAATGGGGATTTTGGGTGCACTTTGATAGTGCAAGTACTGTGAGTAAGAAGAAGGGGTGTAGGGGTAATGAGGATTTGGGGTGTGCATTGATAATGCATTTACTGTGAGGAAGAAGAGTGTCTGTGGCAGTACTGAGAATTGTGGGTGGCTCTTGATAGTTCGAGCACTGTTAGTAAGATTGTGTGTAAGGGTCATGAGGATTTGGGGTAAACCTTGATAGTGCAAGTACTGTTATGCTATCTTGTTATGTTATTGGGCATTTGTATAGCACCTTTAACCATTGGTATGATTCCAAGGCGCTGTTGGTTGAACACCCTCAGGGACCGCAGTCCAGGTCAGCAGAGATTGTAACGCAGTAGAGCATGCTTGGGTGCACTCGGTATGCGTGCAGCCAGTGTGGAACAATTGGTTTGCAGCTGCATGCAACTGGTAGGTGTGGTGCAGTGATTGTGTGAGATCAGTAGAATGTGTGCAGCAAGACCAATGGACTTGGATATCTGCAATGTGTAGTGCTGGAGTTTGTGAATGAGGGTATGTGTGCAGCTAGGCCGATTTCGAGGGGTATAGCTGCGTTCTATAGACTGTTGACATGAACATGGAGGTGTATAAGTATGTGTGCAGCTAAGCTGAATTAATTGGGGGGTGTAGCTGCATTCTATTGTTTGTTGGTGCAGAGTTAGGAGTTAGCATAATGGCTTGTTTGAGTGTTTGTGTGCTTCCAGGGGAGCACTGTTCCTGTTAAGCTTCCAGTGCCTGTTGAGGGGTGGTATCTCCCTTTGGGTTCGGGCTGTTATGCTCAGGTCCTGCCTCTGTCTTGTTGAGTCAAATAGCTTTGTTCGAAGACTGACGGTATTGACAGGCAGATCTATTCTGACTCATGTTGTTACTGTATAGGTGCAACAGATGTCCTTGGTCTGTAGTTCTGCTAAATGGATTCCCTGATAGGTAGTTCTACTAAGCACATTCCTGGATAGTTGGTAATAGCAAAGAATAAGTGCTAGAACGGTTGTCTGTATATAGATCTGTAAAGGGATTCCAGCTGATTAGGGTTAGCAATCAAGGGCATTTCCTGGACTGATAGCATAGTGCATGCAGGGCAATGATCAAGTTCGTAAGCGCTGTGAGGAAACATAGTTGGTGTGAGGGTAATGAGGATGTGGGTTGTGCATTGATAGTGCAAGTACTGTGAGGAAGAAGAGGGTGCAGAGGTAATGAGGATTTGGGGTGACTGGTTGTCAGGATGCACCTTGACAGTATAATTGCTTCACTGATAACAAAAAGTAATCTTCCATTGCGTCTTTTTGATTGCCCACTGCAATGTCCTGTTTAGCGCTTCACATCGCACCTCACTGCCGTTCCACAGCACTAGTTTGTTCTGCACTGGGGGCGTGCTGTGCCTGTGCTATGCACAACAGGCTTTACTTTGTACTGTTGGTTTCTGCACGGCTTTCATTCTGTGAATCATCTGCCCTATTAGCACAGCTCAATGTGCACACTCAACCAAACACGTCGAACGGCGTTACTGTTTATTTTGCAAATTAGCTCTAAGATAACAGATCAAAAACACACATAAGTTACATGTTTCTAGTGCAGACAACTAAATGTTTTTGCACACCTATTCATGAAATAACGCACATGTATTCACATTAACATCATTGTATTTAAATGCAACAACCGAAGAAAATATCGAGTGAACTGAAAGGAAAAACACTGGCAAAACCCTTCCCCACACTTCTAACACTAAAAATGCAGAGCACTGCAAAAAGCACTGGTATGGTGCCCAATTGAATTGATCACCTCAACACAATGAACAATAAATGCTACTCTTAAAATGTTTACAAATATTTTACTTAGGCAGGTCACTTAGACAGATATAATATAGACATCTTACCGTTTGGCATGCAAACAGAATACAGAATACAGATATTGCCTGAACGTTTTACAGGGATAATGGATACTGTTTGCCATCCAAATGCCGCTAGTTCTTACAGGTACACCATAGCTGCTAAAAATTAAAAAAAGTTGTGGGGACATCACATGATCGCGGGAGCGTGTTCTCGCGAGATCTCGGAGACGGGATCTCGCGAGCCCACACTCCGCGTGAAAACATTCCCGCTTCAGAGTTGGCGCTCGGCCAGCTGAAGCGGTCACAGAGGAGCGCTGCTCCTGATTACAGGAGAAGAAGCAGTGAGCCACAGGACTCACACCACAGCTTCTAGGGCGTAATACCACAGCCACAGGAGGCTACATGGGGGCCCTAGAAGTTTACAGCGTGCCACCGGTGAGCACAACCTTTCCACAGTGAATCAACTGGGAAAGCACAGGACTTGATCGCAATGAACTGTAAGTAAGCGCCCAGCGCCACCAGGCCACGTTAGAGCCTTTCTCCCTTTTGTCAGTCAATAAAGACTGTTAGAAACCCTACAGCGTCCTGTCATCTATTTAACTGGCGACGAGGATACCAGAAGTCCCACGGACCCACCATGCAAGGCGCCACACCACCCCCTGCGTTTCTCCCCTTGCCAGGGACACCGGCAATTCCTTGGATGCAATGGGAACCCCTTTTCTCCACCTACTTGGAAGCAGTGGGCGGCACGCGATATGCCCCCATCAGGAAGAGGGCGATGCTGTTAAATGCGTTAGGGGTTGAAGGTCAGCGCATCTTTGCTGGCCTTAAAGAAATACCTGCGGCCGACAATGACGTCGAAGACGACGATGTTTACAAAGAAGCGACTCGTTGCATCATGAAGAGATTCACCAATAAGGAGAACATTGTACTGCACAGGCTGAGATTCTACACTCGCAAACAGGAAGGGAGCGAACCCGTGGATGACTACATCACCAGGATGAGGGAACTCGCTTCTCTTTGCGCCTTTGGAGAAAATGCAGAACAGGTTATCTGCGACATGCTCGTTGTCCACACCAACTCTAGGAAAGTACAGGACAAACTCATCCAAGAAAAGGAGGTCACCCTCGATAAAGCCATCCAGATTGCCAGGGCGGAGGAAGAAACCTCCAGCAGACGCAAGGAGGCGGGAAGTCACCTGCCTGTGCCCGAAATGGCGGCGCTACAATGGAGAGGTCGCAGAGACAAGCATTCCCGCGACGGCCCCAAAGACAAAAGTCCCAGGAAAAAGGAGGCACCGAAATGTTACAGATGCGCCAGCTCCAAGCACATGGTGAACGACCGCGACTGCCCCGCCAGGAATAAGGAGTGCTCCAAGTGCCAACGCATTGGCGACGTGGCTCCGGCATGCATGTGGCGGGAGAAAACTGTTTCCCGTGTTGACGGTGACTGCACCTCAACTGATGATGATGAACTACAGGACAGACCCATGGTTGTCATGGTCAATGCCCCCCATGCCAGAAGAGAAAAGCCCCACTGCACCATTAAAGTGGACGGAATGGAAACGCGCGTCATGGCTGATTCGGGATCCAACCTCACCATTCTGCCCATCATCTTTGCCGGCCTTAAAGAAATACCTGCGGCCGACAATGACGTCGAAGACGACGATGTTTACAAAGAAGCGACTCGTCGCATCATGAAGAGATTCACCAATAAGGAGAACATTGTACTGCACAGGCTGAGATTCTACACTCGCAAACAGGAAGGGAGCGAACCCGTGGATGACTACATCACCAGGATGAGGGAACTCGCTTCTCTTTGCGCCTTTGGAGAAAATGCAGAACAGGTTATCTGCGACATGCTCGTTGTCCACACCAACTCTAGGAAAGTACAGGACAAACTCATCCAAGAAAAGGAGGTCACCCTCGATAAAGCCATCCAGATTGCCAGGGCGGAGGAAGCAACCTCCAGCAGACGCAAGGAGGCGGGAAGTCACCTGCCTGTGCCCGAAATGGCAGCGCTACAATGGAGAGGTCGCAGAGACAAGCATTCCCGCGACGGCCCCAAAGACAAAAGTCCCAGGAAAAAGGAGGCACCGAAATGTTACAGATGCGCCAGCTCCAAGCACATGGTGAACGACCGCGACTGCCCCGCCAGGAATAAGGAGTGCTCCAAGTTCCGACGCATTGGCCACGTGGCTCCGGCATGCATGTGGCGGGAGAAAACTGTTTCCCGTGTTGACGGTGACTGCACCTCAACTGATGATGATGAACTACAGGACAGACCCATGGTTGTCATGGTCAATGCCCCCCATGCCAGAAGAGAAAAGCCCCACTGCACCATTAAAGTGGACGGAATGGAAACGCGCGTCATGGCTGATTCGGGATCCGACCTCACCATTCTGCCCATCAACACGTACAAGGAGATGATGGGACAAGAAAAAGTGGAGATTAGATCAACCAGGCAAAAACCGACCGTGTTTGGAGGGGCAACAGTCGACCTTTCGGGCTACATCAAAGCCCGGGTCGATTTTAAAGGGAGGTCTACCACCACCAAAGTGTATTTTTCACCCAAAGGTCCAGCCGTGGTGGGGTGGGATGACCAACACAAACTCAGCATGAAACTAGATCCCAGCACTCCGGAACAGGTGCTCATGATCTCATCAGGAGCAGCGCAAAACTACAAGGAGATCTTTCCAAAACTGTTTTCCGAGAAACCGGGAAAAGTGAAAAACTTTGTCCACAAGATTCGGCTGAAACCCAATGCCACCCCGGTCAAGCACAAAGTAAGGGCAGTACTTGCCACCGCAAGACCAGCTTTGGACGCCCACCTGCGGAAGATGGTCGAAGAAGGAACCATTGAAACCGTGGAATCCTCAGAGTGGCTGAGTCTGGTAGTATTAGTAAAGAAAAAGTCCAGCAACGACCTCAGAATCTGCATCGACCTGAGAAGCCTGAACTTAGAGGTCATCACGGATAGCTTCCCACTCCCCAGCATCAATGAGATTGTCCTCATGATGAAGGAGGCGGCCATTTTCTCGAAGCTGGACATGCGTGATGCCTATCACCAGATTCCTCTACACAAGTCCTCCCGCCCCCTGACGGCGTTCATCACTCCTTTTGGCACCTTCCAATACACCCGCATGCCTTTCGGGTTATCGTCCGCAGCATCCGCATTCCAGAGGATGATGAACTCCCTGCTTAAAGGACTCACCAATATCTCATTCTTCCAAGATGACATCCTGGTGTACGCCAAAGACAAAGAGACCCATGACAAGGCACTCAAGTCAGTCCTGAGCAGACTTCAGGAGGAAGGCATTCACCTACGCCATGAAAAGTGTGTCTTTGGGTTGAACAAGGTAGAATATCTTGGGTACTGCATCTCGATTGATGGGGTAAGCCCCAAGAAGAACCTCATGGAGGCCATTACAGAAGAACCGGCGCCGATGTCCAAAGAGGAACTACGCTCATTCTTGGGCCTGGCCGAGTACTATGCCAAATTCGTCCCCAGGTTCTCCGAGACCACGTCTCCCATGAGGGAGCTCCTGAAGAAGGGGGCAGCTTACTCTTGGGGCCCAGAACAGGATGAGGCTTTCGCCGAAATCAAAAAGGATTTTACACGCGCCGTGTCTTAAACCATACAACCCTGAATGGGACACCTGCATCACCACTGACGCCAGCGCATACGGCCTGGGGGCCACCTTGACCAAGAAGAAGGGCGATACTGAGAACATTGTGGCGTTTGCATCCCAGGCATTATCCTCATCCGAGAAGAATTACTCTACGGTAGAGAAAGAGATGTTGGCATGCGCCTGGGCCGTCGACTATTTCAGATCATACGTATGGGGGACAAGATTCAAGTTGATCACCGATCACAAACCCCTAATTCACATGTTGAGCCCGGGCAGCACCAAGACGGCCACCCCTAGACTGGCCAGGATTGCTGCAAAGCTCCAAGAGTATACCTATGAGATACTACACATTGCAGGCTGGAAAAACGAACAAGCGGACTGCATGTCCAGGCTCCTGAACCAAAGCGCCCCCGGCACCACATTCCTGGAAGACGAATGTGTTGTTGCTTCCATCGGCGACTTGAGGAACGTCGAGTACATGGAAATGAGCGAGTGCCACTGGCAGGAAGAGTTCGAGCAGGACTACGCCCTAAGGCACGTAGCACCTGGGTTCGAAATGGATGGCCCAACGAGAGAGCGATCTCCGAAGGCCTTCGTCCCTACTGGAAGGTGAACGAGGAAATCACCGCCATGAACGGTCTCATTCTCAGAGGTGATCAAATCATCCCACCCAGCAGAATCCACAAAGTCATACTGTGCAGAGCATACTCGGGCCATCTAGGGTGCAACATGACCAGACGAAGGATAAGCGACGCATACTGGTGGCCAGGCATGGACCAGGACGTACGGCAGATGGTCGATAGGTGCCATGAATGCTCAAACAGCGACAAGCTCCTAGCCGTGAGGCAAGCCCCCATGCTGCCCACCGAAGTCCCCAAAGGGGTGTGGCGAAAACTGGGTCTGGATTTCATAGGGCCGCTGGACAACATGCCCCCAGAGCACAGGTACGGGATAGTCATGGTCGACTATTTTTCCAAATGGGTGGAAGCTGACTTCACCTCAGACATCACCACAGGAACAGTCATTGAAACACTCACCGCCATATTCCAGTGGGAGGGCCTGCCCGAAGAACTCGTCACGGACAACGGAGTCCAGCTAGTCTCCAGAGAAATGGAAAAGTTTCTCAAGCTCAACAAAATCCAACAGCGGAAAGCAAGTCTATACCACCCACAGGTAAATGGCCTAGTCGAGCGGGCAAACCGCTTCATCAAGGGGGCGCTACAACTGTCTCACTCCTCGGGCCTAGCCCATACAGGACAGTCAAAGAAGCCTTAGCGGCCCACTGTCTCACCCCCAACGCCGTCACAGGTGTTTCACCTTTCCATCTGCTGAGGGGGAGAAGGGCAGCATCCTCACTGGTACCACCATGGCTCCAGCAAGTGAGGGCCGACGAAGACGTTGACATGGATGACATAACGTGCCGCATGCAGCGCAACAAAGAAGCAATGAAAGCACAGGGGGATTTGCGCCGAGCCGCTCGACACACACAAGTCAACAAAGGGGAGCTGGTGAAGATACGACTCCCCCACAAGGACACCTCCACTGGTTCCAGATACAGCAGTCCCATAGAAGTCATGGAGAGAGGGACAAACCACATCTGCACCAGCGATGGCAGGAGATGGAATCTAGAAAGGGTAGCCATGTACCGCAGGAAAGAAGACACTGTACACTCACAAGGAGACACTGGAGAAGATCAAGTCTGCCAAGAGTCATACGAGAACCATCACCTCCCAAGTAGAGATACCATAGAGCCGCACCATCACAACGACTTCGCAAGCCCCATCCCCCCAACAACACCCAGGGAATCACAGCAAAGAGCTGGACAAAGAGAACCTGAATCACCAGCACCTTCCCAAAGACACTTCATCGATCCCGCTCCATACCCCGATCCTGGCAGGCCCCAGAGAGAGAGAAGGAAACCCAGGAAATATGTGGACTTCATCATGGAGTGACCACCCATCCTTTTTCCCAGCAAAGGAGGTGTGTGGGGACATCACATGATCGCGGGAGCATGTTCTCGCGAGATCTCGGAGACGGGATCTTGCGAGCCCACGCTCCGCGGGAAAACGTTCCCGCTTCAGAGTTGCCGCTCGGCCAGCTGAAGCGGTCACAGAGGAGCGCTGCTCCTGATTACAGGAGAAGAAGCAGTGAGCCACAGGACTCACACCACAGCTTCTAGGGCGTAACACCACAGCCACAGGAGGCTACATGGGGGCCCTAGAAGTTTACAGCGTGCCACCGGTGAGCACAACCTTTCCACAGTGAATCAACTGGGAAAGCACAGGACTTGATCGCAATGAACTGTAAGTAAGCGCCCAGCGCCACCAGGCCACGTTAGAGCCTTTCTCCCTTTTGTCAGTCAATAAAGACTGTTAGAAACCCTACAGCGTCCTGTCATCTATTTAGGCCACAACAGAAGTGAAAACAGTGTAAATAGACAACTTTCCTCTTTCAGTTCCAGTCAAGATATCTGATATTTTGTCTAATTAACCCCATGGTTTCTGAATGGCACTGTTGAATAGTCACACAAGTCATATTTACAAGTGTTCCCAATATATCTGTTGATAACAAATAAATGAATGAAAGCATGAATCGTTGGATAAGAACTCCATTCATGTACTTTCTGCCAAAAATACTTCTACGCAAAAAGGCATACCAAAAGAAATAATAGTATGGTAATCAAGAGTTACAGAGTCCCCCTGTACTTAAATCTCACTTCAGAGCAAGTCACAGGAAGCAAGGATGTGG
Organism: Ambystoma mexicanum; assembly: GCF_040938575.1. NCBI lineage: Eukaryota > Metazoa > Chordata > Amphibia > Caudata > Ambystomatidae > Ambystoma > Ambystoma mexicanum. The sequence goes on along the minus strand of NC_090928.1, from coordinate 698,873,248 downwards.
GGAAACAAAAATATCTGACAATAAATGTCATATAAAAGAACGAATCGATTGAGGCTACTGACCCAAGAACACCTCCATAACTGTGGAATTAAATAACAACTATAAAACACACAATTGCAACCTGCTTCAGCGACCTACTCGGTATACCTACAACTTTGTGCAATTTTAACAGTGTATCCATACACCACGACTAACCTGCTTAAATTCCACATTCGCATTTCCCATAGGGAGAGCATTTTGGGGGGGGGGGGGGCTTATAACTTTGGCATCGTTTGATGAATCCTCACCAAACTTTGCAAAAATGTATATGGCCATCGCCACCTAATAATGATTTTCAGAAATGTGGTGTGGTTTCATCAAGCGGGGCCGGGGGAGTTATGAGGGGACCCAAAACATTTGAAATCCAGATAGACATACATTGAAATATGTTTTTCCCATGCCTATAGCCTTAAACAGTGGACGGATGTGCACCAAACTTGAATAAGGAGTGATGGCCTAGTCTCTAAAGTGTGCTTTTGCAAATCTGGTGTAAATCCATCCAGTAGATTATTTTTAAAATGGTAAAAAGTAGGTCCCAAAAATGCATGATATCTCTGTGCGGTCCGCGGACTCATTTCCTGATTCAGAGTCTGTGGACACATCTGAACCAATCAGGGAGGCACATGACATTCGCGGATGTCAAACGTGCATGCTGATTGGTTATCGAAAAATGTGAGCTGTGTCAAACTTTCTGAAATGATCGCCTTATTGGAGCCGTGAACCATGACATTAGTCCACGGAAAGCGCTGCAGAAAAAAGCTATGGAAAATACATTTGGGGTGTTTTTGTGCATGAAAGTGTGCCTGGGAAGGGTGGGGGAGTGGAAAAAAGTTAAGATGGTGCTGTCTTAACCCCTTAACTACTGGGGGTTTTCCCTCCCAGTGCCACAGTGCCAAGCCCTTTTTTGGTGATTTTGGTATGTCTCCATTCAATCCCTTGTAACTGTTGTTACATGTGATAGCTGGGCCCCTTTTCTTCCCACATGCAGGCGGTCATAACGCCATCAAGGAATCCTGGTTTGCTGTATGGCAGTGAGAGAAAATATCAAGAAAGAGAGCATAGTTTGTGTTTTTTTCAAAAAATAGCAATGAAATGATGTGCAAAAAAGCCTGTGATTTGTTTCCTTGTAAGAGCTAGGAACACATGGTTTGCTGTTCTGAATTCCCAATTTTTCAAGCTTTCAAGAACAGGTTGAGTGTAAACGAAAAAAACATATTTTTATAAGGTTACCGTCAGTTTTGTGAGAGGTAGGCGATTTGTCCCTTTTTTTCCAATAGGACATGACTGGACGGAATGGAAGAGGAGGGTAGGAAAGTTGAATGGGAAGACAGAATGGTATACATTTCTGAAAAGTAAACAAAATTCCAAGTTTAGGGAGGGGTCAATTGCGCAGGTCAGGCAACAACTATGTGGGTTTAATTTCCATAGTTTGGGGAAAATTTGGAAAAAGGTATGTGCTGGACATGATTGGACCTGTAAGGTAATGGCTTCTGCGAATATTGAGAAAAGCAATGCACTGCTACATTTCCCTGACTCTTCAAGTTAGGAAATCACACATTTTTCATAATGTTTCAAAAAACAAGCAAAACCACAATCCAAAAACTGAGCCATGGGGCACAGGAAATGTATGCTGAGGGCCTAAACAGATGTACGGCCTAAACAGATGTACTTAGCATGTGAAAATAAGGAAAACAAATGTGGTGAAGAATGGCAGGCATACATTTTTTGGAAAGAGCACAGGCAGACCTTTCAAAAGGATATGTGACCTGTGCAGGCTACAAAAGTGTACAGTGCTTAAAGCAGCGTCTAAATGTAGGTTGCATTTGGGAAATGAAAAGGTTGTGTAACAAAGTGCTGTAGCCAATGTATGAAAATGTTATCAAAACCAAGAGAAAACAACAAATGTCCTAACTTCCCACATTTCCACATGTGTCCCGACAAAAACGGTACCTCATATGTGTGGGTGTGCCTACCTGGGAGCAAAGGGAGAAGGCCAAACCACTGGTACATCAAATGCCCTGGGGAAGACTGGATTTGGCTTTGTGGACTATGCACAGATTTGGGCTTGGGGTGTCACAGCCACCAAGGAAAACAGGGAGCCACATGCATTTCTGAAAAGAAGAGACCCAGGGAAATCCACAGAGGTCTGACTTGCACAAATCACCCTAGAATGTATTATCCACAAGCCCTGGCAAAGTCCAAAATTTAGGGAAAAAAACACAATTTTTGGACATTTGCCACCAGGAAACAACCGAAACACGCAGCCAACAATACCTAAAAAAAATATATATTTCATAGTTTTTTTTACAGATAGATGAGTGAAACCATTTGTAACATTAACATATATAATATCAACATGTGTTCATTGTAGCATATCTTACACTTCATTTTAACATTCCCCTAAATAAGCCAACCCAATTCCCACCCACTGGCCTTGCCTGCTTCACTCCTGTATGGTAAACGCACCGTATATCTAGCAGTTAGAAGCACCTTGCATTCTCTTTAGGGTCAATTCACCTCTGTTTGTTCTACAACTTCAGTAGTGAACAAGGCTTGTAGCAAGACTTCCCATTCTTTGATTCCCCTTGTGTCCTCCCCCGGTCCTGCCACGCTGTCCTTTTACAAGCCACTCATTCCGCCCCCCACCTATGCAGGTCCTTCCACCATTCCTCTTTTCTCTGGCCCTTTGGAGATTTCCATGCCATAGCTACCCTTTGCTTGGCCGGGATACACGCCAGATCCTTTAACTTTCTAACATGTTTGCAGCCTTTGGGATGTGAAAAACGGCCCAGAAGGAAAGCACCCGGGGAAACCGCATCCAATTTCACCCCTCCTTTTGTAGTCAATATACCACCTCCCTCCAGTATGACCTCACTACTGGGCATGCCCGTAACATGTGCAGCATCCCTGTGTCTATCGCATTGCACCTGGGACATCCCTGAACCGCTGCACACGGAAACCGTGAGATCCACTGAGGTGTCATGTATGCCCTGTGCGTCACTAGCAGTTGTATATGCTGCAATCACGCATTTTGTGACACTTTCTTGTGGTATCCCAGTATCCCTGCCCTTTGTGCATCAGTGAAGGTTGCCCCTTGGTCCTCTTCCCATTTGCTCCTTACAACTAGAGGGGAGGCTGGCCCATTAGACTGTAGGAGCTCATATATTCTCGATATGGCATGACCTCCCTTTCCTACATCATATAGGTCATCCACTATCGAATGTTTCTCCATCAGCTCGCTGTATGCAGGCCAGATACATGTAATCTCTCTCTTGATAGTGCTATACCGTAGATATTGGCCTGTGTGGATGCCGTCTGTCTTGTCAGCTCTGAGAAGGGTATATAAGCAGTATCTTGTAACAAGTCCCCTATAGTAGCAACACCGCAGACCTCCCAGTGCACGCGTACACCCATCTTTGCTTGAGTCAAATATGACACCACCGAGACCAAATGAATCTGTGTCGAGATTGGGTCCTTTAGCCCCATCACTGTCATGGCCTTGTCCCACACCTTCACTCCCAAGGCTCTTAAGTGTGATCAAATTCCGCTGCCAGGCTTCTTGAATCACAGTAACTCTTTCAGGTAGTAACTCTGCCCAGTGGATTGCAACATCATTGTGTCTGGGGTAAGGGCATCGGCCAGCCAATCTACTATGAATTGCAGCTGCACTGCTATATAGTACAGTTCAAAATGCGGGACTCTAATGCCCCCTTCATCATACAGCCTGTATAGAGTTGATAACGCTATCTTATTCCACCCATACCATCACAAGAAGCCTCTACAAATAAACTCATGGGTCTTAAAAAAGGGTCTAGTTATGTAAAATGGGACATTCACAAAGAGTGCAGCAGCCTGGGTAGTACTACCATCTTCAGCAATGCCGCTCTTCCCATCATTGAGAGGGGTAATTTAGCCCAGAACTTCATAGTATCCTTAACGCCTTCTAGAGCTTGTTGCATGTTACGTTTGTGTTCCTCCGCAGGGTCATGGTACACATTAACCCCCAGATACCTGAACGTGTGCATTTTTCATTGCAGGGCAAGCACAGGTAGCTAATTTCGCTCCTTCCCACCTAGTCCTGTTATAGGGAATAGAGCTGATTTATTCATACTAATTGTAATCCCTGACAGTGTTGCAAAAAGCACCGTAGCTTCTAGCAGCAATTCCAGATCATCCTCAGGGTTCTGAATTTATAATAGTGTGTCATCAGTGTATAGAGATATCATATGTCTGGCCCCAGCTATTTTAACACATGCCTTCATGTATTCTGTTCTAAAGTATTGGGCAATTGGTTCCATGGCAAGAACGTACAGCAGCACCCTTGTCTTGTTCCCTACTCCAATTCACATGCCTCTGAAATGTGCTTACCCTTCTTGACCCTTGCCATTGGCCTAGTGTACACTAACTGGACCCACTTGATAAATGCTTGTCCGAACCCAAACCTATGCAGTGTTGCATACAGCCAGTCCCATTTCAGTGAATCAAATGCTTTTATCGTGTCCAATGTGGCTATAGCCCATGGAGTCTCCAAGGATGCCGACCTGTCCATTACATGATGTAATCTCTTCAAATTCCAGGTCATACTTCGGCCTGGAAAGTAGCCTGTTTGGTTCGGCTGCACTAACTTGGGTATCACTCTCTTCAACCTAGTCGCCAGTATGGACGTAAGTATCTTATTGTCCTGGTTAAGTAGTGAGAGGGGCCTGTAAGAGCTGCAATCCAATGGGGTTTTGTGGGGTTTAAGGAGGAGTAATTGGATTCCCTAGGGCTAAGTGGAAGGGCTCCCATTTCATAAGAATCGTTAAATGTACTGAGCAAGTGGGGGGCTAATTCATGTGTATATTCTTTATAGAATTCACTAGGTGGCCTGTCTGAGCCCGGTGTCTTTCCTGCCGGCAACCCCTTTATTGTGTTTACTATGTCTTCCAAGTTGATATGCTCCTCTAGACTGTCCTTTTCTTCCTGGCTCAGCACAGGGAGCTCAATCTCATCTAACACTTCCCCTAAGTGAGTGCTTGATGTCACAGGTCCCTCTTGGTACAATTGTTGATAACATTTGCAAAACCTATCATTAACACCATTCTGTGTGTAGCATACTTCTTCCTGTCTCGTGTTTACCGAGTGTATGGGGCTCTGTTGTGCCTCATTCCTATACAACCATGTTAAGAATCAGCCGGGTTTATCTCCCTATATATGCTGTCTCTCTGTGTATTTAGCGAAACTATGTTTGCGCAGTCTCTCCCAGCAGTCCATACATTTCTGTTTTACCTCCATCACCTTTGCTTCTCTGTCTGGATGCTGCCCTCAAGATTGCTCTAATTTCCTCAATTGTTCCTCCACAGAGTACAAGTCAATATTTAAGGTTGCCTGGATACTACTGGATCTCGCTATGGCAGCCACTCTGACTACCACCTTCAACACTTCCCAGAAGGTTCCTGCACTGGGTACACTGCCCAGATTGTGCAAAACATGTTCCATGATGTTGTCTTTAATGTTGTCTCAAAATACGGGATGTCTAAAAGATTCACTTCTAAGCCTCCACATGGGTATCAGGGCTCTGGGGGGCACATATTGCCATTGTAAACTAAGCAGTGTATTACCTGATAAGATCCTCCCTTTATACTGAGCGTGCATGATTTTATGTGATAATTCCCCCCCTACGATAAAATAATCTATCCTTGTATATACTGTGTGTGGCGCTGAGAAGTGTGAATAGTGTCTGGTGTCTGGATGAAGCACCCTCCAGGCACCCACTAAAGGGAAATAATCAAGGAGTGTCTTTAATGTCTTTGCGGGCAGTGCTAATTTGGTATACCTAATGTCTGATCTATCTAGTATTGGGTTCAATGTAGAATTCAAGTCTCTTCCCATATCATATTTCAATCTCGATATGGACCCAATTGGGGATATAGATTCTGAAATAACATAACAGCACTGTGGTTGGGGACGTACGTGTTAACCAAACATGTATCTACCTGCCCGAGGAGGCCTTGGACAAGCACCATTCTGTCCTCATTGTCCGTTTTAACATGTATGACCTTGAAGGGTAGCAAGGGCGCTATCCATATAAGGACTCTGCGGGCATAGGCAGAATATGGGGCACCAAATACTTTCCCCCTCTGCCTTCCTGCCAATTGTGCCTGTTTTTCTGCTTTGAGGTGAGTTTCCTGAATCATGGCAATATCCACTTTACATCTCTTAAGATATAAGTATACTCTGTTCCTCTTTACATAGGCGTTCAACCCCCTTACGTTCCAGGTAAGCACATTTACTGTACCCTGTGCTACCATTTTCTTTCCAATTGCATGCAGACAAACCCTCCCCCTCCATAAACTCCCTTAACTTTCCCAACCAAAAACAACTGACCAGCTTTGTTAACCTTGCTCAGGTGTGTCCGCTTCTCGCATCTGCTCCAACAAGTCCTGTATGGTGCTAGTGCACAATGGATGGGCAAACAAACAATTGCCCATGAGAAATAAAACTTGGAAGTTGTGACGGTCGCAGCCGTAAACCCAGTCTCTTCTTCTTTGTTATAAAGCATTAACTGTTAGTAAACCCCACAATATGTAAAGAAAACAGAAGTCCAAGCATCTACAATCTGATCCACCGGGAGATTTGTGCCATATTCCCAAGCCCTGTAGCCCCAGGATGTTTATACTGTTGCGGGACTGTTGAAGTGCACAACTGATCAGTGCATGCAGTTGAAAGTGTCTTAGTCATTTTTGGCCTCCGGTCTGGTAGGGCTCTCTTTACGTCTTCCCTGGTCATCATCTCTGTCTTTTCTGCTGCGTCCTATCTTCTCCCTATCCATCAATGCCTGCGCTTCTTCTGGCTGGTTGAAGAACCAAGTCTTATTTTTCTATATAATTTTAAGCCACGGTGGGTAGATCAGCATATATTTCAGTCCGGCTGTACGGGGCCTGATCTTAGCCATTGAAAATTGTGCCCTGTTCTTCTGCACTTGAAATGTGTAATCAGGGTAGACCACTAGGTCTGCAGAGGCTCTCTTCAGTTCTCCACCCTGCCGGGAATAGGCCAGTATTTTCTCTCTTGTCTGATGCTTGCAGCCCTCTTGCAACAGGGGCCGGTCTCCTGTTGCCACCAATTGACCCAGGTTCACTGTTTCTAGCTCGTTTCTTCTCCACTATGTGCAAAGTGCCCCAGCGGGATAAAGCAATATGTAACAAGGCCCTTCCGGCTTTACTACGTGCCTATGGAAGCGATGTGTGCTGGACCATTGTACCCTCCATGTCGTGAAATACTCCGGTATGCGTCTCGCCATTAGCTCACAGCTCGAGAGGGAATCAGTCTCTATGGCGGGGCATGCAGCACTTGCCTTGTTGCATCTGTCATGTTTCCTTAATTTGAGTGGTCCACTGCTGTCCCTCTCCTCGTGGTGACTCTCCGCTGGGTGCACTTGAACTTCGACTTCCCTCCTCTTCTGCATTATATCCTGGTGCCCCCTGTAGCTCTACAGTGTCTCACCTGCAAGCTGTCTTCTGGCTTGGCCTCCACCGACCTTCCCGGGCTCACTGGGCACCTCGCTTGATTCCACTGCCTACTTTGTAATACGGGCGTCAACTTTGTTCCAGCTACCTCCAGTAGCCTCTGCATTTCGCTCTTTGTACATCATCGCCAGGCAAGTCTCTGCTCTCCAACCTCCATGTCTAGTGAACCTGAGATCTTCACTCACGTATTCCTACCATTTGTAGGCTATAAATCTAGCTTGAAACCAGTTTTTATTGTCGGACATTTCTGGATCTGGCGGGTGCAGTGTCAGAAGATTACCTACTCCATCAGTTGCAAGCCATAGCCCCCGCGTAGACAACAACACATGTCCTACCTTCCCACATTCCCACAAGTGTCCCTACGAAAACGTGTGGGTGCACCTACCTGGGCACAAAGGGAAAAGGCTAAACCACTGCTATCCCAAAGGGTTTCGGAAGAGGACATTTTCAGGATTTTGCATTTGTAGACAACCTACAGTTTTGGGTCTGGGGTGTTGCAGCCACCAAGGAAAACAGGGAAACCCATGCATTTCTGAACAGAAGACACCCATGGGAATCCACAGAGGTCTGCTTTGCATCAATCACCCTACAATTTATTATCCACAAAGCCCCGGTAAAGTCCAAAAAAACTCAATTTTCAGACATTTAGCACCAGGAAACCCCCGAAACACGCCATCAACAACACATGTCCTACCTTCCTGCTTTCCCACAGTTGTCCTAATGAAAACGGTACCTCACATGTCTGAATGCACCTACCTGGGAGCAAAAAGAAAAGGCTAAACCACTGGTATCCCAAAGGCCTTTTGGGAAAGCACATTTTCCAGTATTTTGCTAAGGTGGACAACCTACAGATGTGGGCCTGGGATGTTGCAGCCACCAAGGAAAACAGAGAACCCCATGAATTTCTAAAAAGAAGACACCCGTGGGAATCCACAGAGGTCTGACTTGGGCGAATCGCCCTAGAATTTATTACCCACAAGCCCCTGCAAAGTCCACAATTTTGGGGAAAAGACTACATTTTCAGACATTTGCCACCAGAAAACCACTGAAACATGCCGCCAACAACACATATATTACCTTCTCACATTCCCACAGGTGTCCTGACAAAAATGGTACCTCACATGCGTGGGTGCACCTACCTGGGTGCAAAGGGAAAAGGCTAAACCACTGGTATCCCAAAGGGTTTCGGGACAGCACATTTTGCAGGATTTTGCTCTTGTGGACAACTACAGATTTGTGCTTGGGGTGACGCAGCCAACAAGGAAAACAGGAAACCCCATGCATTTCTGAAATGAAGACACATGTGGGAATCAACAGATGTCTGACCTGCGCAAAACACCCTAGAATGTATTACCCACCAGCCCCTACAAAGTCTAAAATGTAGGGACAAAAACACAATTATCAGATATTTGCCACCAGAAAACCACCTAAACACACAGCAAACAACACATGTCCTACTTTCACGCATTCGCTCAGGTATCCCAAAAAAATTGCTCCTCACATATGTGGGTGCACCTACCTGGGCACAAAGGGAAAAGGCTAAACCACTGGTATCCCAAAGGGTTTTGGGAGAGCACATGTTTAGGATTTTGTTCTTGTGGACAACCTACAGATTTGGGCCTGGGGTGTCTCAGCCACCAAGAAAAACAGGAAACCCCATGCATTTCTGAAAAGAAGACAGACGTAGGAATCCACAGATGTCTGAATTGCGTGAATCGCCCTAGAATATATTACCCATAAGCCCAGGAAAATCCAAAAATGTTTGGGGAAAAACACAGCTTTCAGACATTTGATCCCAGGAAACCACTGAAACACGCAGCCAACAAAACATTCCGACCTTCCCACCCTTTTCACAGGTGTCTCAATGAAAACAGAACCTCACATGTGTGGGTGAACCTACATGGGCGCAAAGGGAAAAGGCTAAACCACTGCTATCCCAAAGGTTTTCGGGAGAGCACATTTTTAGGAATTTGGTCTTGTGGACAGCCTACAGATTATGGCCTGGGTTGTCACAGCCACCATGGAAAACAGGGAACCCCATGCATTTCTGAAATTAAGACAACCGTGGGAATCACAGAGGTCTGACTTGCGCAAAGCACCCTAGAACTTATTACAGATATTTCCCAACACAAAACCACTGAAACACATTGGCAACAACACATTTCCTACCTTCCCACATTCCCACAGGTGTCCCAATGAAACGGTCCAACAGCAGTCCAGGTAGCCCCGGCAGGGACCCCATCCCTACCCGAAGTGAAAAAGTCTAACGCAGCGCAGCCCAAACTCCAGGATGGTCGGGGGTGATGTTGCAGCCGTGGGCCCCCGTCTCCCAAGTGTATTGATCATCCCCAAGCCCAGTACTGATTCCTGAGCACCTCGGCAGGGTCCCCACCCCTTCCTGGAGAGAAATTCTGTAACACAACCCAGCCAGAGTTCTAGGGTGGTAGTCAGTCATGTCCCTGGCCTTGGTCACCTGTCTCCCATGTGGGTTGAATGTCCCCAAGCCCAGCAGTGGTTCCAGGGAAGCTCAGCAGGGCCCCATCCCTTCCTGGAGGGAAATTCTGTAACTCAACTCATGTGGGTCGACCATCCCCAAGCAGAGTCTGTTACAGCTTTTCCCTCCGGGAAGGGACAGGGACCCTGCAGGGGCTCCAAGGGAAAGCCCTTGAGCTTGGGTGCTGTCCATCCAAATGGGAGACAGGAACCCAAGGCCGTTGACATCACCCTGACCATCTTGGAGCTCTGGCTGGCCTGCGCTACAGCTTCTCCTTCTGGAAAAGGACAGGAATGCTGCCGGGGTTCTCTGGAACCGCCATTGGGCTTGGGGATGGTCAACCCACATGGGAGACATCCACCCAAGGCCAGGGATATCGCCACCGACCATCCTGGAGCTCTGGCTGCCCTGTGTCACAGCCTTTCCCCACCAAGGAGCCCCGGCAGTGTGCTAGTACTTCCCCAGAAGGGAAAAGCTGTAGCACAGCCCAGCCAGAGCTCCAGGATGGTGGGGGGTGATATCCCTGGCCTTGGGCATTCATTTCTCATGTGGATCTACCATCCCCAAGCACTGCAGCAGTCCCATGGTCCACTGGCAGGGTCAGCTAGTGGCCTCCCACCTTGGCATCCCTTGGCACTTCCCTCCTGAGCTCCCATGAGCACTTGTCAATCCGTACTGCCCCTTTTATTTATGCATTTCTGTTATTGCACAATGCATATCTGCATTTATATGAGCACTATGTGCACTTTTTTGGTATACGTATGGGAAATGTGGATGCAAAAAATGTGTAGAACATTGTTAAGTGGAAGTTGTTTGGTGGAAGTTTAATACGTTGACAGGCTATATGTAGAGTTTGTTTATGTGTTTGGTGGATAAGCGTGTGAATGGTTTAAAGCACGCAATGAGGGTGTATTAAAAACATAACAGTTAAAATAGTGTACGGGCTGTTTTTGTGATGGTGTGCATGTGTAATCTGGGTTTTCTAATGAGGCATGGACTAGACAGGGGAATGCAGAGAGTGTATAACGTTATAAACAGCAATGGATTATGGTGTTTATTGTATGCTAGAGAGAAGAATTTCTGTGGGATATATTGACCCACTAAGCTGTGCTATACTACATCACTTTGCTTCATTGGTGCAAGAAACAGCAAAATGGCCGCGTTGACTCCTCTGCGCGCCAGGATCTCAAAATTGTGTTTTTGCAACAACAAGAAAATGGCTGCACCACCCTGCCACACACATTTCAGGTGGGGTGGAACAGAGTACTCACTGCAGGAATGTGCCAGTGTGCTCTGCAACATTTAACATGGAATGAAGTGAAAGAGGCAGCATTACTTTGCTGAAAACCCAAAATGCCTCTTTAAAATTACACCTTTTTCAACCAGGCACTAAACTCATCCAGTCCTTATGATTCACTGTTATTAAAAAGGCCATGCAATGCCCAGGATCATTCATTATGCCTCAGAGGAACCAGGCCTCATTTGAATGACAACTCCTGTCAAAGGTATCTTTGGAAAATAAGCCAGCTACAGCTGCATAAATTGTGTGTTTGCTGGAGATGAAAACCGAATTTAAAGAAATAGTAAAATGTGCTTTTTCTGACTGAAGCGAGAAAATTGCCTATTTAAAAGTAAATTGCTGTGTGAAGGCCTGCTTACTTAGCAATGTGAAAGGATTTGTTGCTGGTAAAAGTACACCTATAAACTGTTTTGATTCCACAGGTTTAAGTCAAGATGTAAAATGAGAAAACAGAAGCTAAAAGGGGTGACACCTCATACATTTCTGGGACAGGAAAGTGCTAATTGCCAGCTTGAAAGACTGTGAATGCACCAGGCCAAAGAAACTTCACAAGCTCATCAGACATTTGTCTTTGCTCCAGGCTGGCACAAGAGCAGTCCTGAGACTCTCACCTGTCATGAGTTAGAGGCAATAAAACCTTCACTCAAGAAAGAGGCCCCTCATCCTGCTTCAAAGAAACTGACAATAATTGGGAAAAATATGAAAAGTTTGTAGCTCTAAATCTAATGTTATGCTCTTTCTTTGAAAACTTGGTAGAACTCATTTCTGCATAAGGAACAGAAGTTATAAAAAATGACAGATTATGGGGAAAGTATTGATGTTGTGAACATAACATTGTGTACATACATCCCTGGGGTAAATGCACATCTATGTACAAAATTGGGAAATTTTAGACCAAATCTTTCATGTCTAAAATTACCAAAAGGTAGCAGAAAGGCGAAACCAGGTGCCACAGACTTGGGATTTGGATTGAAATATGACGCACAAAATATGTAACCTGTGTATCTGATTTTCTCACAGGTTGCAACTGCATAAATATGTGTTTGTGGCTAAATTAGATTTCAGTTCTAGTAGCTAGGAGAGGTTTCTAAACATTGTAAAAATCACCCCATAAACATGACATCCTTTTTCTGTGATCCAATCAGCGAAGAGCTAGGAGGAGACTTCTACCTTGCCCAATCCTGTTATTAGAGGCGGGAGTAGTAAGCCTGCCCGTAGTCATATACTTTAGTGATGTCATCTGGCATGGTAAATAAGGGCCCTTGACAGCACTACACACACTGATTCCTGACTTTCTTCCTGAATTCCTGCGTGGCGTCTTGTTCCTGATTTCTTCATCCTGGTTGAGCCTGATTCCAGATTTTCATTACAAAGCCACGGCCTATGCATTGCTAACCCCATTTTCAGCTAGGCCTCAAATTCTAAAACAATCCAAAAAACCCAAGAGAAGCATCCTGATCCAGCCTGGTTTGCTGCTGCTAGAGGCATGCCTGCTGCAAACGCGCCATCCCTCTGATCATTAGTATCCAGTAACCAGAGGTGCCAGCCCATGCAGTCCGGTGACCAGAAAGGCAAAGATGATCCTGTCCCACCAGATTTGCCCAGCTGTCCTGTGTTAGACCAGATCCGTGTGGTGACCAGAACCCGTGACGGTCCAAAATCCTAAATTAAAGTGGACTGTAAGTATTAATAGGAATCATAGAAAACCATAGCATACCTTGCCTTGCATTGTCCTATCCCAATCTCTAAACCATCCTATCCTTACCTTAATAACTTGTAACATTGTCAGAATCCTTATTGCAATCCTGTCCTTGATTTATCTTGCTAAGCACCATTTCTTTAGTCATTCTTATCTTGTGTAAATCCTAAACTATCAATCCTACTTCTAGTGAACCGACTGGTTCCGCCAGGATGGGCACTGGGGATCTGGGCTTGAAGTAATGAATCATCTCTATAGCTTACTGTATCCCTCTTTGGTATTCTAGCTGGAATTCTCTAGTATAGAGTAAAACTTTCAGAGTAAAACTATTCTTGTCCAACCTGAGTTTCTCTTCTGTTTTCACTACCCAATATTTCTAAAAACGCCTCCTATTCTACATTGCATATCTCCCTCAGTTTAATAGCTAGAGACCTCATTTCAATTCTTGATTTCACCCATTTTTATAAAAAAACGGTTGGTTAATTTTGGGCGAGAATCAACATTTTTGCAAAGTTTTACACGTGTTATCTTCATTTTAAATTATTTTCAACGTTCCATTCAAATTCAAATTGTTTACTTTTGCTCAAATTATTGCTTATGACTGCTAGTATCTTTCCAATGTTGATCCCATAGAAATGTGTACTGATTTAGGGATTTTTTAACACATTCATTGTTTTATTCAGCCATTTCTGAGTGTCACTTTAACATTGCAAAGGTTCAAATCTGTGTTTCTCTCTTGTTTGGGGAGGGAAGGTTGGATTTGAATTCTGTTTTGTATTCTTCATTCCTGTCTTTCTTTCCAAACACGCCAAAAGTGTTCTATTCTCTGGTGTTTTCCATCTGTGTTGGTAAAGTGTTAATTTAAGAGCATTGTTCACATTTCTATATGTTATTGTCACCACAATGGTGATTGCTGCTCCCTATTAAAAATGATATGTTTGATTTGAATTTTAAATAAATACATAAATATTACCTTTACCGACCAGCCTGATTCCTGGTCCATCTTTACCCGGGGTATTTCAAAAGGGGTGTGATATGAGTGGTGTATCGCTCAAATATTGAACCTATATATATAATAAAATAAGCATTTCAGTTGTGCTCTGCATACTAGGCCGAGACCAGGGTGTATCGCCTGATTGAAATACTTAACACATTTGGGGGCTCGTGCCTTGATTTTGAGTTTGATTACCACCCATGACAGTCTAACACAGCAGACTAACCTGCAGAGTAGTAATACTTTGTGTGGTTGGAATACTGTTCTACACTGTACAAGCGCCTCCCAAAACAAATACTCCAAAACCACACCTGTCTGTAAAAGTAAAATTAAATCAACCCCGAAATAACCAATACAGAGAGAACATTGCCAAGATGGCTGTCCCAGTACAAATCAGTATGGCTAGGGAGCACCACCTGCGCAAGCCTTTTGTCAGAGGTGAGTGGCCAGAACAGGCTGAACATGTCTGGCTACAGGAAATCACACAACAGGTCACTGCAGGACAATGGACTATTACAGCAAGCTCTTAGTGAATTATACATGGCCCCAAAAGTTAAAGAGGAGCAAAGCAAAATTGCCAAATTGCGGCCTACCTACACCTACACATAGGAGTGATATGGGAAAAACATGCTGAAAACACAGCTCTGGCACAGAATCAAATTGAATTATTAGAGTAAATCCAGAATGATCTAGACTCAGCAGAACAAAGGCTAAAGAAGATCCAAGAATTGGAGGCAGAATCTAGAGATTATGTCACAAAATTAACAGAGGAGTAGGCTCGCCAACAGCAGGATAATGCAGACCAAGAGGCCCAAATAGAAGTAGAAAAAATAGATGGTCAGGAGAAGGTTGACTCTCTAGAAGAGAATCAACAGAAGCTGACTCAACAGTTAAACTATAACAGGGCCTGCTCAGGACAAATAACCATGTTGCAAAATCAGATAGATGAATTGAAAGAGGAAAATAATAAGTTAATCTTGAGAGACCTCCACTCTCAAACGGAATTTGATCAGGAGTGCCAGAAATCCAATGCCATCAAAATACAAAGGGATGACCTGGCTGAACAGAGGGGCACTCTAAATCAAGAGAAATACGCCCTAGGCCAGGAAATAAGCAAGTTACAAACCAAGTTACAAGAAAGAAAGTGGGCCCTCCAGGAGTTAAGAGAACTAAGAACTGAGCATGGGAAGCTGCTAGAGCACACCAGACGGGTAGAAGGTGCTCTGAAAGAGAACAACCAAGCCAAAGATACACAAACCCAGGAGATGAATCACTTGCAACAGAGAATGTCCCAGTGCTCCCAAAACATGCAGGAAGCACAGAGGGACAATGAGGCCCTCTGTGAAAAGATTGATGGATCCACCAACAAGTAGCAGTTCGAGAGTGAATCATTGAGACTAGTAAGGCCTTGATAGATGAACAAAAGGCTCAGATTTTTGCTTACCACCAGGAAATAGGGGCTGGAAAAGAAAAGGTAGCAAGATTGGAGAAAGAGGGTGATAGACTGAATTCTAACTGGAGAGACCCTGCTAGAGAGGGACAGGATAACCCATGATCATAGCAACAGGACTTCTGTACTCAGGGACTCAAACCCCTTCAACACCATGAACACTGCCAGCTTCATGTCTACAGGCTCATATGAATCAGAGGCCATGGGGATGGCAGAAGTCAATAGGGTTGGTAAAATGGGACTGACAGATCTGTGCCACCTGGAAATTGATGGACAGGCGTCCCTAAACAGATACTGAAATGTTAGGGCTGATATCTCTGACAAGGAAGACTGCTATGAGGGGAGGGTCAGGGAATTAGATCCACTAAAATACCAACTTCCAAGGGACCAGTTTATGAAATTTGGTGGGGAACTCCAGGAAATAAAGCCCAAAAAGTGTATCCTGAACACCTCTACCCAGTTAGGGCAGTGGGGGGATACTCTACCCACCCTGGGAGCAGGGAAGAGTCAGAAGACTTTTCTGAGCACCACACGAAAAGAGACACTAGGCCCCAACATTCTGCAAGCCCTCCTCAAACTCGCAGAATCAGGGAGTGCCTAAAGGATCAAGAAACCACCTCCAGTACCAGCGCCTCTGAGTCTGAGGACCAGTGGACTCGGGTGACTAGAACCAAGAAGGAAAACAAAATTAAGAGAGCTATGCAAAAAGATCCCCTTAGGCAGATCAAGGCCATAATGAGTGTTATACCTCCATACCATAAAAATTCAAAGTATTCTGTCTGGGAACACCTAGAATTATATGAACAAATGATGGACACTATTCATGTGAAGGACAGCCAGAATTGCATACTATATGTGAAATGGACATTCTCCCCTGAATACTCCAGTTTCTTTGCGGGACTGGAGTATCAGAACCACTCAAGATGGTCCACCTACAGGGAAGCCATCTTAAAACATTTCTCTGCACACAAAAACCCCCAAGGGGCCTGCAAGGTGGCCTACAATTTGCAGTACAGGAAAGATCAGGTGCCACAAGAATTTGTGCAGGAGCTCAAACGCCCCTTTGCGCAGAACACTATGAGGGTGCACACAGATAGTCAGGAGTTCATCACCACCTTCTTTCACGCACTCCCCAAATATATAATGAACCAGCTGGTGAGGGACTTTCATGAGAAGAGATCACTGGACTGGGTCATAGAACAGGCGACTCGCATTTACGAGGTACAAAAACTGGCAGATAACAAATACACAAACAAAAACCCCAATCCAGCCAACATCCCTACAGCTGCTAAGGTGGTAGAGGTGAGGGTGGCCCCCATTTTAGCTCTGGCGATGGGTGGGCCTAAAAATATACCTGTACAAAATCCATCCAATCAAAGAACTAGAAGGCCCTCAGGCCAATCCCAGACAGGTGGTAGTCAGGGAGATAATCCCACAAATGGAACTCCTAACTCCCCTGATTACATTAGCCCCCGATACAAGGGTAACAGACCCATCCTGGGGTATGTATGGACTCCTCCAACCCAAGGGGGGGATCCAACCAGGTAGGTACCGCCCCAGGAAACTTCCCTCTGAACTTTCTCCAGGAGGATAGTAATCCCCCAAATGCTGGGTTGTGTTTCTTTCCCGGTACCCACAAAACCCCAACCTGCAGGACAACCCTCCATTCTTTCACCGCTTTCAGGAACACAGACAGCCCAATCCGGGAGAGGGGAGGCCAAGAGTGGAGGGTAACCAACATTCTCATTACCCAGGGTACTATGGAAGAAGAGATAGTTACCCTTCCCGTGATTCAACCAGGGTTGACCAGAGACCCCCGTACCAGCTGGAACAGGTGTCCCAACTGGAGCGCCAGGTTCATAATCTGTCCCAGGATCTGGGTCACATGTTGAGGGCTCAACAGAATCCTCAAATGAACATGACGCTCAGAACCCCACAAACCAAGTGTCTGGTATGCCAGAACAATGACGGGGGAGCACCCCGACAATGCACCGATTCCAGAGGAGGGGGCATGGTGCAAGGGTGGTATAAAGCCCTAGAGGAGGTTTCTTTCCTTACCCATGAAGACACCCAGGAACTGGAACCAAAAGCTCCTGCCCTCGAAAGTCTGCAACTCAGGGAAGAGAGGGGGGTATGAGAAATAAAGAACCCAAAAAGGCCCATTTTGTCGGAGGAGTTTAGTGTCCTCCAATTTGAAGAGGAAGGATCCTTAGAGGATTCTGTAAAACAAATCTTCTCCTTTGGGGATCCGGGAACTCCTCCTAAAGAAAAATGGGTCCCAAGAGATCAGAATGAAGACTGGGTGAATGGGGGGACTGAGTTTGAACGGCTCATCATTGAACCCCAGAATGATCACCAAGGAGACCACACTGTCCAAACCAAGTCTGGGGACTGCCTCCAAAAAGGGGAAGGTGACCCAGAATCAGAAAAAGAGGATTCCCCAACTCTCCAAAGCAATTCTGGTGACTGTCTCCAAAAAGGGGGGGGCAGCCCAGAATCAGAAAAGGAGGAGCCCGAGACTCCTTCAATCCATGAGTGTGAACTTTTCCTTTCAGATTCTCAAACTACCTCACTCCATTCTGGGGACCGCCTTCTAGAAGGGGGGCAGCCCAGAACCAGCACCAGAGAAACCCCAATACTCACCAACCACTTCTGTTGACCACCTCCAAAAAGGGAGGGGGGCAGCCCAGAATCAGAAAAAGGGGAGCCTGAAACTACCCAAATAGCAGTGTGTCAAAATTCTCTGTCAGATTCCCCAACTCCAACACTGAATCATGACCAAACTATCCCTGCGTTGGAGTCAGAAATAAGGAAATTGACCACACAACTTTCCCAGAAATCCCATTACCTTTGCCCATTGGAGGAGAAAGAAGGTAGATTCTATGCCTCCGGCCAAGTGCAAGGGCAATGTGAAATTCCAGCACTGGTGGACACTGGATCGTAAGCCACTCTTCTGTCAAAGAGGGCATTTGAGCAGCTAAATTCAGGAAGGAGGAGAGATACTAAATCCCTCTCACCCCTCTTCCTGGACAACTCCAGAACTTCAAAAGGAAGGAAATTCTGGTCGAGGGGTCTGCAGTGCTATAAATTAAAATAGGGCGACACAAGATGAAGCACCCGGTCATAGTCGTGGCTCCCGAGGGACCCCCATGCCTATTAGGGAATGACATCCTCTGTAGGTTGTCTCCCCTAATAGACTGTGTGAATAAGGTACTCTGGACCCAGACTCACAGGCCAATCAAATTAAAACAGAGTGTCAACCATATTAGTATAAATGGTACATGCCACATGGTTGAACAAAAACCAGATCAAATTAAGTTTCATCTGCAAAATAATGAAATACCCGACGTTACCATAATTGCTGTGGGACAACAAACGGGTGATGGGAACTCCTCTCCATTCCTGAAAATCAATCTTCCTTCCAGTCTCAAGTGGCATTCTACACTGGAAGGAAATACTTTGAACTTTTATACCAATCCACCATCTGAAAATCCCAATTCTATAGCCAAAATTGATAACCAACCAGCACAAAGTGTAGCTGGCATTCAGAAGAAGGGTGAACAGCTCTTCTTTCCGGTTCAGTTAAATGACGGGAAGGAAGCTGTCCTCGCCAGAGTTGACTTGAATAGCGAAGAAAGCTTCATCAGCGAAGTATTATTCAAGAAACTCCCAAAAGAGCAGACCCTACCCGCTGTAGAGTCAGTTTATCAATGGGTATCAGGCCTGGAAATTCCCTGTTACAAACATCTTCTGCTTAGCAGTTCTATGATCAAAATTTCTAGAGGCGACAAAAGCATAGAACACAATTGTTGGGTCGTGTGAGGTGTTCCTTCCACCTTTTATATGGGCAGTCACATCCTCAACCAGCTCGAGATTAATTTGGATCCCAGTTATTGCCTAGCCCGGTCCCAACTCTAGAGTAAATCTCAGGGCCCTGGCAATCCTAAAGAAATCCTTCCGGTCAGCCCCAGTGCTACAGTAGGAAATTGAAGTTCAGAAATGGAGGAGAGGTCACCATCCCAGGTCTCGCCTATAGAATCCGCATCCCCAAAGGTGACTGACAGAAGAGAAATGGGTCCACATCAATCAGCTAAAGAGTTGCCACCCCAGGCACACTTTGCAACAAATAGAGGAGTCCATAGAAAACCCAGTGGGGGACACATCTGAAGCATAGGAATATTTCAATTGTCACTGAAGGCATGCATATCCCACTGCTGTAATCCCGATTGGAGGACGGTTAGTGGGAAATTGTCGTAACCGGTTTGTGTTTCTCTTTTATAGATTCATACTGGTTGCACCGTCCTTACCAAGGAGGACCACCTCTGTGACCCGGAAGGAGAATCCCAAGGAAATCTGGGGTGTCGCTCCACACCAGAAAAGAAAACCTGAGAAAAGGCTGGGGGTATCGGTCCACGTTCCAACCAGAGGCAGTGAGGGGAACATGTTGCACCGTTCACTGATGGAAAAAGGACTCATACCCAAATGAAGAAAGAAATCGATCTTACCCGACTCCCCCATGACTGGAAGTCCCGAAGAAGTCGGGGGAGATCTGTGGGATATATTGACCCAATCAGATGTGCTATACTACATCACTTTGCTGCAGTGATGCAAGAAACAGCAAAATGGCCACGCTGATTCCTGTGCGCGCCATGATCTCAAAACTGCATTTTTGCAACAACCAGAAAATGGCTGCACCACCCTGCCACACACATTTCAGAAGGGGTGGAACAAAGTACTTAAAGCAGGAATGTGCCAGTGTGCTCTTCAACATTTAACATGGAGTGAAGTGAAAGAGGCAACATTACTTTGCTGTAAACCCAAAATGCCTCTTTAAAATGACGTCTTTCTCAAACTTTAAAAGGGCTGCTTGGCGCTAAACTCATCCAGTCCTTATGAACCACTGTGATTAAAAAGGTCCTGCAATGCCCAGAATCATTCATTATGCCTCAGAGGAATCAGGCCTCATTTGAATGACAGCTTCTGTCAAAAGTATCTTTGGAAAATCAACCAGGGGCTTTGTTTTCATTTTTCATTTTACATGGGAAACGCGTCTATTTTGCAAAAGTATCTAAAAAAATCAGCTGTTCAGAGAAAGACTCTAAATAGATGACTGTTCAAATGTATCCATGCTGCAAAACAACTCCAACACTCAAGCAACGATAGCTGCATAAAGTGTGTGTTTGCTGGAGATGAAAACCGAATTCAAAGAAATAGTAAAATGTGCTTTTTCTGAGTGAAGAAAGAAAATCGCCTATTTAAAAGAAAATTATTGTGTGGAGGCCTATTTACTTAGCAATGTAAAAGGATTTGTTGCTGGTAAAAGTACACATATAAACTGTTTTGATTCCACAGGTTTAAGTCAAAATGTAAAATGCGAAAATAGAAGCTAAAACGCATTGGCTAAGTTGACAAGCTAGAAAAAAAAGAACTTGCTCTGCCACTGGCCAGCCGTGAGAAAGGGTGACACCTCATACATTTCTGGGACAGGAAAGCGCTAATTGCCAGCTTGAAAGACTTTGAATGCACCAGGACAAAGAAACTTCACAAGATCATCATGAAAGGGGCCCTTAGGGGCCCTGACGTCTATGGAAACAAGGCGGGTCACCACACACGATAGAGACACCAGACACGAAGTTGTATTCCCAAACCCTAGGGTTTTATTGCAAAGCAAAAGTCTCAGTTGGCCAACTCAGTCTCACGTCCCGCGACGTGTATCTCTAGACCGCGAGGGACGCAAGAGCGTGAATTACGTACATCAATTACATATATACAAAATGCATATCAAACAATCAGCTATGACATGTTTATTGGGTTTCTTTGAACTTGGTGTGATGATGGACATCTCCGACCACTATGACACCTTCAAACATCTATTCTAGTAACAATTTGCAATTTGTGAGTGCGTAGGCATCTTTCGGTTATTGAATAGAACACGTCGCTTCTGTTCTTGGAAGCGAACTACATACGGGGGGAGTTGCATTCCGGACCTTGCTATCTATCAGGTGCTATTCGCGTCCTGGGAGCCAACACTCTTAGCGGGCTCAGCAAAGGGGGCCGTTAGAAAAGCATAATTCAAGCCTTTAGCGATATTATTCTAACATATTCTACCATATAACGAGACTGGCTGGCAGCTGTGAAATGATTAAATGCCCTGCAGCTCTGCTTCAAGGCTACATTAAGGAGGGAGCCGGGCATTCTTCCTGGCGCTGCCTACGTTTGTGTTTCAGCAAACTCTTGTTATCCTCTCGGCCCTGCGGCCTTGTCCTTTTCATATGCAGACAACAATGTTCCACAGTCGAGCAGTGTAAGCGGAAAATATACTGCGAAGCAATAGGAACAGAAAGCAATGAGCAATGGTTAGAAAACAAAATGGCGATTCTTGTTACATCAAAATGGCCGTTCATTGGCAAACTCGAAAACCTATTTCTGTTGTATCGTGCATGAGACGGTTGGTCCACGGCCACCAAAATGCGTTTGCGGTCTCAAATTAGAGGTATCCGTATTTCTAGACTGACAAACCCTCCTTTGGCCATATGCCAAACGTCTCATCTATTTATTGAAACCTCCTCTAGTGATAATGAATCTGAAGTACTTATGTCTGAGTCTCGCATGCTATCGTGGACATCATTGTCTTCATCAATATCTATTGCCATCAACTCTTTCACTACTCTCATCTCATTTGGGTCTGGGCTAGTTCGATCATGAGGTTGTTTTTTCTTTGTTATCATATGCATGCATCCTTACGTACATCCCTCAGTTACCTCTGCACAAACTCAGGGTAAACAATGTATACAACAACAGCACGTTAGGAATATTCCGAACACCACTACTAATATTGAGATCAACTTCCATCCCCAAGATCGTAGTATTCCCCAAAACCAAGATTCTATTCCCCAGCTCCCTTCTCCCGTGGGGAGTTCAGAGCTTAGAACGTGCATTTTCTTTATTGCTTCAAAGATCGTGGGGGAATAGTCATCGACATAAACGCAACATGCTGATCCCACTATTTTGCAAATTCCCCCACGATCAACCAGGATTACATCGAGAGCCATTCTATTTTGCAGCGTCATTAACCTGATTCCTCTTTCTTCCAATGTCATGTTAAATAATATATCTGTTGTTGTGTTTATTGTATTCTTTAGGATTCTGGACAGTTGCCTTATATTATAGGAGTTCACTATCTGTCCTAAGAATGGAATGAATGATTTCGCTACATCAGTTGCAATTAAAACACCTTTGTCAGTCCTCTTGACTCTAGTTCTGGATACTCTGGCCATGGCTGCTGTTTCTAAGAGGATTACTCCTGGGAACAGTAGCCCTAGGTAACATGTACCTCCCCA
The DNA here is from genome assembly GCF_040938575.1 of Ambystoma mexicanum. NCBI lineage: Eukaryota > Metazoa > Chordata > Amphibia > Caudata > Ambystomatidae > Ambystoma > Ambystoma mexicanum. The sequence goes on along the minus strand of NC_090928.1, from coordinate 698,850,424 downwards.
GTTTCTGGGCAACCAAGGGTATGCTTTCTCTCCACATATAAAATAAAGTGGATCACCTACGTATACTGGTTCTATTTCCCATTTTAGTACCACTGTATTCATACAACCAGTATATGTTCCGACTGAAAAAGAGCCTTTCTTTTTTAGACAAAAAAGGACAGTTCTTGGGCTATAATTCACCGTGTAAAATGGGGGAATCGCATCTTTGTTCCCTTCTGTTCTTACACGAAACATCATTATAGATGTTTTTTCTGGCGGGGACAATCTATCTCGTCTATTTCGTCGTGTTATCTTCCGTGTACTTTTCCTCGTGGGCTCTGGGGCTATTACTTGTGCTTTATGGAAAATGGAACAACCCACAGGCTTCATTATTATCTCCTCAAACTCATTAATGTTGGTTCTGTCTAATTGACCCTTATTACTCTTATTCCACTTCCCATAGAACATTGCACCTAAAGATGCACTACATGCAGAACTTAATGATAATGGCTGCATATACCACCCTATTCCTTTCCCGGCATGCTGTGGTAAATGGGCACATACCCAGCAGTTTGTTTTCTTTAGGATTGCATGTGTCATGTTCATTATCAGAAGTAAGGTGTTATTTCTAAAACCTTCCCTGTGTTTTCCTTCCATTGGGGTTAGGGTATAAGTGATCACCTGAACCGGGTTTTTAATAGTGGATATATTAATTATTGGTAAAAACATTTCGAATGGGTGTATTGTTTCTACCCACCATAATATTAGGGCTGTCGATATTGGTGCTACCACGCTCATAAAGCACATTATTATCGTTAGTGTCAGCATACTATTTGTTTTACCATGCGTTTTTCTTAAACTTATAGTCTTTATAACTGACTCATTCTCAGCGGTTGTAGTGCAGGAGGAGGCTGGAACCGGTCCTGGCATGTTTCTCGTCGTCCTTCTTCTTCCTTATCACAGTTCGTTGTGGATATCTCTCTTCGTCGCGCTTGCTCTGATGTCTATAAATTCAATGGAATTCTCACAATTCAGTTTTGCCTGTCCTTTTTAGCCTGGATTCTTATACTGCTCAGTGGACCTTTGATCAGTTATCGCCTCAGTATCATATGCGCCCAGCTTGTCCGCTCTGGTTCCGAAAACATGTACTGTTAATCAATTATCTCACTTGCCATAGTACCATGTGCACCCAGCTTGTCTGTTCTGGATCAGGACACATGTACTTTTTATGATCGCACCAAGGAGCCGCGAGTCTTGAATTGTCCAACTTGCACAATTCTCACGCTTCTCTCCTCTACACCCCTGGTTCCTTCTCCGTCCATGAGCTGAACCAGAAGTTGACATAAACATCAAACAAAAAAAAAGAATGCGGATCACTTTGCCTTCCGAGGCTGCAGGTTGTATCGCCTTGCTCCTGGTATCGTATGATCCGTGAACAGTGCCGGTGCACTTTCAGATTCAGGCTTGAAGTCAGCCTGTGGCGCTACTGCAGGTGCTGGTGTGTGCCGCGCCAATGATGCAAATCCGTTTTTTGGCGTGCTGGCAAGTGCTGGTGGGCGCCAAAGGGGTACACGATTTGGTTTTGCTGGTATCTGTAAGGCAGATTTCACATCGGTCAGCAGTGAAGTCGATTCTGCTGAGCAACATTGGGGCACTTTTTGCCCTTCCCCCCTTTTGGCAATCGTATTAGGTCTATATCACCCATGGTAAGCACGGATGACTGTAGGCAGGACTCTACTTCCTTGTAAAACCTGCAGGATTCTTTCTTATATCAGGAATCGTCTGCTTTATGCTGTTTACATCCTCTCTGGAAAAGGGGACATGTACATGTTGGGCAGTGTAATGGGCTGGTGTTAACTGCGCCGCTACATTGCCCACTGCGGGAACCTCCACTTTGTGTACAAAGGTAGGTGGGACCTCTCTCATAGGAAATGCCCCACTTACCGTCCCTCCCACTTCTCTTAGATGTAACAATATTCCCAGATCCAATGATAGGGCTGTTTCTCCTGTCCCTCGGTCTAATGCTCTTCTATATACTGCCATTATTTCAGGCGGGCTGGCCTTATCATTTTTTATATCTTTATCTAATAAATGTTCAACCATCGATTGTAGCGCTTTTATTTTAATAGGCATGGAATATTCATCAAATATCTCGTGTATCTCCATTGTGGGAATACTAGGATCTGACATCCATCTAAACGCTTCTCGCATACATACTTTTAACTTGTTGCCCCTTTGTACTGATGACATCGAATGTCGTCGCTGTATATATGGCTCTACAGTTTCCTTTCTATTTCTCCCGATATCTTTACTCCTGTACCCGGGTGCAGTAAACATTTCGGCATAGTCATTATCTAATTCATCTTTAAGCTCAAAATGTCTATACACATGTTCTCTCACTTCTTCATCCCTCTCCCTACAGCGTGCTAATGCATTCAAATCTAACAATCGTTGCAGTGGTAATTTCCCAATTAGCTGTTTCCATCTCTCCACCAAATATTCACCCATGCATTCCAACACTACCTGTCTTTCGTTGCTTCTACGATAGTCATATATCGAAGCCAATGTTGCCGTCCCATCATTCCTGTCTATATACATCTCTGCCTGTTGCTGCAATTCCACCTTCCTTTCCTTGCTGATTGTGCTGCGGGTTACCCTCGTGCACTCCCGTTGGTCAGTCCCGCCTCTTGCCCCCGTGGTTTCAACTTCAACCCCGGGAGGAACGGACGGTACCGAGTCTGTGTCTAAGGCCGGAGGTGCGGATGGGACAATGGGAACAGTGAGTGTCTGTTGTGGGCCTGGTTAACTAGTAGGAAGTGTTACGTGCGCGGTCTGTGGCTGTGGGAGGGCTTGAGCTACCGGAGGGGGAGCTTGGGCTACGGGCGCGGTCTGGGCAATAGCTACTGACGTATCTGGTCTTACTTCTGATCTTGGGCCTTGTTTCGTATGGGTCAATATATTTTCTATCAATTCATCTGTCATGTGTAATTCTCATTGTGGGTATATCTTTTCTATATTCAACTGGTCACGCCTGCCTGCCCTTCTTAGACTCTCAGTCCACTCCTCCTCTTTTTTTTCTTCCGCGACCTCACTTTTTGATTTATGCCTGCGTGCATGCTTTGCTCTGCTTTTAAATCGGAGCATTGCTTCCTTTCTCCAGTCTTTAATAGTTTCAAATGCTGCACAACGCGCTTTCTTTCTTATCAACACCCTTTCCAAGTTATCTATCCTCGCCATCTCAAAACTACCATTAATCGGCCACTGATGGTCTTGTTGCTTTCTGGTTTGCCTATGCCCAGTCTCACAGAATATTATCGCACCCACTCCATACTTCACATACATCTCATACGGCGGCGTTCCCCCAGGTGGTACAATTTGGCCATTTTCCAAAGATTTTCTACCACAGCGGAAAAACCCTGCTAAGGTGGACAATACCCCAGGCATGTTTCAACCTTCCCCCTGGTTAATCAACCTTACCTAGGGCTTTTGATTTTGCAAAGTCAACTCTCAACCAATATCACAATATTTTGAATCGGGGAATGACTCACCTGATAGTCGTCTGTATACTGACGCACCAAAGGACGTCGTGTCTGCGTTTCTTGGCTTCCGCCTCGTTTCGGGACCCTCGCCTCCTTGTTCTCTAGCCAGGCACGTCGATCAGGGATCAGATGTGTGCAGATCTGCAAAGGAATCTCTCATTCACTTTCACAGGGTGCCCCGAACACCTCTTGATCCCGGCTCGATCGTCTCGTCCTCGCTGTTCTCTGCCTTTCTCAATTACAACGTTACGCGAAGGAACAAGTGGGGGAGGGTCCCTATTCGGGCGCCATCTTGAAAGGGGCCCCTACGGGACCCTGATGTCTATGGAAACAAGGCGGCTCACCACACACGATAGAGACGCCAGACACGAGGTTGTATTCCCAAAGCTAGGGTTTTATTGCAAAGCAAAAGTCTCAGTTGGCCAACTCGGTCTCACGCCCCGCGACGTGTATCTCTAGACCTCGAGGGATGCAAGAGCGTGAATTACGTACATCAGTTACAAAATGCATATCAAACAATCAGCTATGACATGTTTATCACCCCTCTTTATTGGTTTTCTTTGAACTTGGTGTGATGATGGACATCTCTGACCACTAGGACACCTTCAAACATCTATTCTAGTAACAATTTGCAATTTGTGAGTGCGTAGGCATCTTTTGGTTATTGAATAGAACACGGCGCTTCTGTTCTTGGAAGCGAACTACATACAGGGGGAGTTGCATTCCGGACCTTGCTATCTATCAGGTGCTATTCGTGTCCTGGGAGCTGACACTCTTAGCGGGCTCAGCAAAGGGGGGCCGTTAGAAAAGCATAATTCAAGCCTTTAGCGATATTATTCTAACATATTCTACCATATAACGAGACTGGCTGGCAGCTGTGAAATGATTAAATGCCCTGCAGCTCTGCTTCAAGGCTACATTAAGGAGGGAGCCGGGCATTCTTCCTGGCGCTGCCTACGTTTGTGTTTCAGCAAACTCTTGTTATTCTCTTGCCCCTGCGGCCTTGTCCTTTTCACATACAGACAACAATGTTCCACAGTCGAGCAGTGTAAGCGGAAAATATACTGCAAAGCAATAGGAACAGAAAGCAATGAGCAATGGTTAGAAAACAAAATGTTACATCAAAATGGCCGTTCATTGGCAAACTCGAAAACCTATATTCTGTCGTATCGTGCATGAGACGGTTGGTCCACGGCCACCAAAATGCTTTTGCAGTCTCAAATTAAAGGTATCCGTATTTCTAGACTGACAATCAGACATTCATCTTTGCTCCAGGCTCGGATAATAGCAGACCTGAAACTCTCACCTGTCAAGTGTGAGGGGCAATGAATCCTTCAATCAAGAGAGAGGCCCCTCACAATGGACTTCTTTTTGGCTTTAAAGGCTACTTTGTAACTGAACTTTAAAGGTGTTTAACTTTGCAGCAAGAATTAGGAAAAATATGAAAAGTTTGTAGTTCTAAATCTAATGCTATGCTCTTTCTTTGAAAACTTGGTAGAACTTATTACTGCATAAGGAACAGAAGTTATAAAAAAAAATGACAGATTACGGGGAAAGTATTGATGTTGCAAACATAAGATTTTGGACATACATCCCTGGGGTAAATGCACATCTGTGTACAAAATTGGGGAATTTTAGGCCAAATCTTTCATGTCTAAAATTACCAAAATGTAACAGAAAGTCAAAACCAAGTCCAACAGACTTGGGGTTTGGATTAAAATATGACACACAAATTATCTAACCTGGGCATCTGATTTTCTCAGAGGTTTCAACTGCATAAATATGTGTTTGTGGCAAAATTAGATTTCAGTTCTAGTAGCTACAGAAGGTTTCTAGACATGGTAAAAATCACCCCATAAACATAACATCCTTTTTCTGTGATCCAATCAGTGAAGAGCTAGGAGCAAATGTCTACCTTGCCCAATCCTGTTATTAGAGGCGGGAGTAGTAAGCCTGCCCAAGGTCATATACTTTAGTGATGTCATCTAACATGATAAATAAGGGCCCTTGACAGCACTACACGCACACTGATTCCTGAATTCCTGCATAGTGTCTGGTTCCTGATTTCTTCTTTCTGGTTGAGCCTGATTCCAAATTTTCATTACAAAGCCAAGGCCTATGCATTGCTGACCCCATTTTCAGCTAGGCCTCAAATTCTAAAAAAAAATCCCAAAAACCCAAGGGAAGCATCCTGATCCAGCCTGGCTTGCTGCTACTAGAGACATGCCTGCTGCAAACTTGCCATCCGGCTGATCTGTAGTATCCAGTAACCAGATGTGCCAGCCCAGAGCAGTCTGGTGACCAGAATGGCAAAGATGATCATGTCCCGCTAGATTTGCCTAGCTGTCCTGTTTTAGACCAGATCCATGTGGTGACCAGAACCCTTGACGGTCCAAAATCCTAAATTAAAGTGGACTATAAGTAATAATAGGAATCAAAGAAAACCATATCATACATTGCCTTGCCTTGTCCTATCCCAATCTCTAAACCATCCTATCCTTAACATAATAACTTGTAACATTGTCAGAATCTGTATTGAAATCCTGTCCTTGATTTATCTTGCTAAGCACCATTTCTTTAGTCATTTTTATCTTGTGTAAATCCTAAACTATCAATCCTATTTCGATTGTTCCGACTGATTCTGCTAGGGCGGACTCTGGGGATCTGGGGTTGAAGTCATGAATCAACTCTAGAGCTTACTGTGTCCCTCTTTGGTATTCTAGCCGGAATGCTCTAGTATAGAGTAAAACTTAGAGTAAAACTATTCTTGTCCAAACTGAGTTTCTTTTCTGTTTTCACTACCCAATTTTACTAAAAATGCTTCTTATTCTACATTGCATATCTCCCTCAGTTTAATAGCTAGAGACCTAATTTAAGTGTTTGATTATACCTAAGACCCATAGCTACACCCCAACCCAAAAACACTCAAAATCAGTGAATTTCACCCATTTTTATTAAAAACCGTTTGGTTAATTTTAGGCGGGAATCAACATTTTCACAAAGTTTTACATGTGTTGTCTCCATTCGAAATTATTTTCAACCGCCCATTCAAATTTGAATTGTTTACTTTTGCTCAAACTATTGCTTATGACTGCTAGTATCTTTCCAATGTTGCTCCCATAGAAATTTGTACTGATTTAGGGATTTTTTAACACATTCATTGTTTTATTCAGCCAGTTCCAAGTGTCACTTTAACATTGCAAATGTTCAAATCCGTTTTTCTCCCTTGTTTGGGCAGGCAATGTTGGATTTGAATTCTGTTTTGTATTCCTCATTCCTGATTACCTGTGGCTTCCTTGTATATATTTAGAATTGATTATTTGTGGGTTGAGGAATATTGCAGGGGGAAATCCTAACTTAAGTGCTATCTTTCCAAACATGCCAAAAGTGTTCTATTCTCTGGTGTTTTCCATCGGTATTGATAAATGGTTAATTTAAGGGCATTGTTCACATTCCTATCTGTTATTTTGACCACATTGGTGATTGCTGCTCCCTATTAAAACGTATATGTTTGAGTTGAATTTTAAATAAATAAATATTACCTTTACCAACCAGCCTGATTCCTGGTCCATCATGACCCGGGGTATTTGAAAAGGGGTGTGATATGAGTGGTGTATCTCTCAGATATTGAACCTATGTATGTAATAAAAGAAGCATTTCAGTTGTGCGCTGCATACTAGGTTGAGACCAGGGTGTATCGCCTGATAGAAATACATAACACATAGTCGAAAATGCTAATGGGAATGTTGGAGAATCTTATTGAATCTAACTACTTTACTGAATAATTAGTAGATGGAGTCTATGAGCTTATTTTTTTAGTTCTATGTTTTAACTGTGAAAAAAGGTTCCTAAAGGAAACATGTTCATGTTTTTATTTTGCAGGAGAGGCCAGAAAGTAAGGTGGGGTGTGAAATGAGAGAAGGGGCACCAACCACTTATATGGAGGGGCACTTGGACAGGGGAAGATGTTGCACATGTGTTAAATCTAAGGCAGAGGGGAGCATTTCTGATGCTCCTTGACTATAGTTTCAAAAGCACTTCGAAAATTACACCCCCCTGTAGAGTGCTGTGTTGCAGTATTTACAGGGCACTGCTATTTTCAGAAGATATGGATCAACAGCCTCTACTATTGCTTGCGTGGTAACTAGTGGTATTTTTTTCCCAACGAAGTGGGCTGTGTGGTTTCAGCATTGGTTGAGTAAGATGAAGTAGAGGAGGACAACCTACTACTTCCTAAGAAACGAACAGCCTTTCTGAGAGCATTGAGTGGTTGTGTTTGATGTGGCAGAGCATGGATGTCGTCCTGTAGTAGTACCGCCCAGGTCTGCAACTGAGTACAACGTTGCACTCAGTGCATTTTGCTTTGGTACATTTCCAACAGTGGTAATGAACTGCCACACCTATGATTCTCTCATGGTGCTAGAGGTAGGCACTTCATCTACCTCATCTTCCTGGTGTTCTTGATTGTCTTTTGAAGTATTGCATTTCTTTCGTTTTGTTTGTCCTCCAGCTGTTTGTGGTGGTGACTCTTGGGGAGGAGGGATGGCAATTTCTAATGCCTTTTTTAAGATAAATAGCAGTTTTCCTAATATTCTTCCAAGTATGTGCTGCATGCTAGATTGTTAATGGATAATGAGCAGGAATAGTTGCAGGAGCTCTGCAAGGGTACATTCTGAGCTGAAAAGTTTCAAGATGAGCTGAAAAATACAATTTCGAACTGTTCTCAAAGCACGGACCAGTTCACAAAGTGCAGACGCGTTTGCGAACATGTCGTGCCGCGCGTGTGCACTTGGCCATGTGACACTGTCTGGATAGTCTGCGATGACGTCACATGTTTGCGAACATTAGTGAAAACAAAAACAGTAGAAAAAGTTGCAAAAAGTGTATAGAAGGGTTACATATGATGCTAGGTGGGGAATGGCAGAGTTTTAAAGTGAAACTTTCGAAATTGGACAGAAATGTTGCTATATTTTGGTAAGTATGATAGTAAAGTAGTAGCAAATTGGGGTGCACTGGTAAAAACCCATGAAATTCACTGAAAAAACATTGTTAAAGATATGTTATGGTTAAGTTGCACTAATAAAAACCCATGAAATTCAATCAAAAAACGTTCTTAAAGGGACGTTATTGTTACAAGTAAAACCGAAACCCCCAGAAATGTGTCAGTTATGGTAAGCTAAGCAACCATAACTCGCGCCACCAGCTTGCTCTTCTAAGACAAACACCCAGTAAATGAAAGATGACATCAAGATGCTGTATGATAACTCAACTATACTAACCACTTAAGTAACTACGAACTTGGTTTTGCATCAGCAAATTCAAAATGGAATTGCCCACAATGCCAATAGATTGTGCACCTATAAAGGCATTTCACTACAATGAAGATATGTTTCGATACAATGACAAATTTGCAGATTCATTTATTCAACCTTAACCAGGAAACCAAGACATATAACCTAACCATGTCTTCAGTTTTACAAATAAATGTATGAAGACATGCCAACATTGTAACATTATTCTGAATATACATCTTTTTAAAATGTAGTGATGCTAATATTTCAAATAATAGGAAGGCAATTTGATTTGCATCCTTTTTTTGGCCACCTACAGACTTAACAAGCTAATGACAATTTTTGACAAACTACAAAAAAAAAACAAATGCCCACAGTGTAAGGAAAGAATACATTGTACGGCTTTTCTGAAAACCTCCAGACTGCAAATAGATCTGTAAACATTGAACAAACTAACACTTAAAGGTCACTATTTTCTTTTTTAATTTAATTGGAATACTTTTTTAAAATGTTCGATTTTGCTACCTACACACATGAAAAGTAAGAAACAAGATATCTAAATCCTTCCCTAAAACTCTTGTTAGTAGTTAGATATCATTTATTTTACAAAAAAATGTACTTTATTGTCTTTGTACCTACATTCTACTGTTTATGTGTTTCATATGTGAACAGTCATGACCTTCTACACTCCCTAACACTCAAAATAATGTACATGGAACCATGTATGTACCATAGTTCTTATAGGGAACACTTGTACATATTAAAACATACACTGTTTTTCACAATAAAACAGAAGTAGAAGATTGCAGAATGTTGTTTCCTTTTCTAATTTATATCATCTTTTGAATATTTCTTCCACATTTATTTTGTACTGATTTTAAAATACATTCTGGTAACAATCCATCTTCCACTTTACATAAAACACGTGTTAACCTATTCTTCCATTTCAAACATTTATTTTGCATGTTTATATTCACAAATAATATAAAACATATATTTTAAAACTTTGGTTCAAACAACATTAAGTAAGCATTCTTTATACCCATTGGCAATCTAGATGTGTGCATGACTATAGAGTCATTACAAACAAGCCAATCTATTTCTGTATGCACCCATGTTGTGAAATGTGCACAGTGAATGGATGCCCCCTCATGAAAAATAATTGCACACATCTTAAACATTTTCTTACTAATAGAAACTTGATTATTTACATATTGCATTACTGATGTGTTAATTTTCATACTATCCACACTATCTTTGAAACATAATCAATACATACTTAAAACTAGATTTTGCAGTGTTGATTAAAAATTACAACCACAGTCACTGCATTGCATGTCATGGAACACTTTAATTAGAAGATCAGAAAAATGTATACTTTTCTGATCAGGGATAGGAACATATCCAAATATTTCAGAAATATCCTGCATAGTGCAATCTTTGTTACATTGTGGACACATATGGTTGATTCCGCTCATAACTAATTCCTACATATCTATTTACACTAACAGTTTCCTGCAGTGATAAATCAAAGACAGTCATTAAAAATGCTTGGCTATTTTCCTGTGTTTTTTATTTTAGAAGATTGTTGATTTCCACTTGCAATAACCACATCATTTCCAATTGACATTGCCAAATGCATAATGTGTGGTTTTTCATCTACAGATATTTTAAGAAATGAATGTTCCACACATAGATGCTTGTCTGCTGCAAAAGCTATTTCTTTCATCAATGGTGTCATTTGAAACAACATACACAATAGAATAGCATTCAACTCCTGTTTCTTTACTAAATCTGCAATGAGTCTATGTCATAGTTGAATGACTCTCCATCACCAGTAGATTCTGTTGTTTTTTAGTCTTAAGAGGAATAATTTTATTTGAATATAGTTTCACTTACTCTTTATGTTTCCTGGCTAAGTGCTTTGTAGGTATAGATATAAGGTTCAGGTGAGGCGCATACAGTACACGTAACGTGTTATATTCTTCAAAGCAAGTAATGTCAGCTGTCACTTTTCTTTCATCAAAGTTTATTAAAAATAAACCTTCAATATTTTTCACATGTGACAGAGCTACATATGGCATTCCTTCTTTAAACACTGTATAACCAATGTCAATAAATGCTGCTTCTAATGTCAACCATTCAGATGCATGAATAGTATGCATGATCAAATTTTACTTCAACATGTTCAATATTTGTACTGTGAGGAAAAGTGTGAAATGCAATCTCTCTTTCCATCGCTCCATTGACTAGACCGATTCCTACATTCATGTTCCTCTTTAACATTACTTGTGCATTGATGCACAGTTTCAAAGCTGCTTCTAGACCTGCTGTTTTAGAAATTTAATTAGTTGATCAAATTGCGGGTTTGCTCTCTCATCCAAGCTAATGGCATAACATGACCATCTAAAACATCACACGATTTTATCTCCACAATGTTTGCTTCTCTGGCAGTAGCATTGTAGAGTTAAACTAGTTACACACTGCAAGTGTGCACATCAGAGCAGCACAATAAATGTATCTTTCATGAAGAGTCAACATGACATCAGACTGCAATCTGCTTGAAACATTTGATAAATTAGTCTTCCCCTTAAGACGGCTTTCACATTCTCCTCAAAAACACCTATACAAATCCTATTAAGCATTTCTGCATACTCTAAGTATGTAGATAGCTTCATATAAATGGTAGGCTGCTAGAATTCAAAACAAATCCAAAGGTTAAATTACCAATGCTTCCTATAGTTTTTTGACTATCCTTAGATTGCAGCATTTTGAAAACTGATTGTCCTTTCACAGGACTGAATTGTTCCAAGTCTCCCAAAACAAGTCCATGTTTACCTCCAAACAAAACTTGAAAACCTCTTGCATTTGCAAGTGAATGAAAGGCAGCATCAAGTTAGACATATGCGTATAGGGAGACAAAGTTGTAAAGCAGGTACTAGAGGTGTGTGGTGTAAACACTCTCAGTAAAACATTAGGAGGGACCAAAAAAGGTTAAAAAAGCCAATATCAAATTTTAATACAGACATTGTCAAGTCCCATGTAGAAAGCAGCAATAGGAAATACATAACAGGCTCTGAAGGCCAGATGAAAGTGGTGTTATATCAAAAATACGACCACTAACGGTACTCTTCAACCTAAATAACAAGGTACCCATCCACATATGGATAAATGTGTCATAAATTATAATCTCTGTTTAAAGTTCAGAGATACGTCTCGACATGTTTCTGTTCCTAGAGAGCAAGGTGTGGAACATTCATCAGGAGGGAGTACATTATAGTATATCCTATTTGACAATTGAGATGAAAAACAATAATGCCACTACATTATCATAGCACCTTATAGTGTGCCTGTGGGTGCTCTCTACTAACATTAGTAGGTACAGGGTGGTCAAAATCACGGCCAGTTTTTGTTGGTGTCTGTTAGTTGCTGGCTTCCTTGGCGTCCCCTGTGGACACCTGCAGACACATCTTGGAGCCGCCAATGTCGGAGCCGCCCTTAGCCACCACTTTCATCTGGCCTTCAGAGCCTGTTATGTATTTTCTATTGCTGCTTTCTACATGGGACTTGACAATGTCTGTATTTTTGATCTATTTATTTAATTGATGTTTTAATCTTGACAGACTGTTGACTATTAAAATTTGATATTGGCTTTTTTAACCTTTTTTGGTCCCTCCTAATGTTTTACTGAGAGTGTTTACACCACACACCTCTAGTACCTGCTTTACAACTTTGTCTCCCTATACGCATATCACTATCCTCCCGGATATAGACAAAGTATACACTGCTAATTGTGATTAGACAGTAGTATACCGGGTTTCCTCTCCTTGTAAATAGCATCAAGTTAGACACCATGTTTACTTCATCTACAATCGAGGTATGATTTTCTAAGACCTACTTCTTGTGCTGCACTTGATAGATGTTTTCGATACTCTACTTTGTTGTCATTCTTCACTTGTAGATTCAACAGTCTATGTAAAGTGGCACCTCCTACAACAAATGCTGTTGGAGCAATTACAATTCATGACAAAGAGCAATCAGTTACATTTTGGATCATAGCTATTATTGCATGAATTAAAACAGATTTACCTGTTCCTGCTTGTCCACTAACATACAACAACACAGGTTTGTATTGTACACAAGAACATTCATGATGGTCATTCTGTAAACCATGTAAGAACCTATTTCTGATTTTATAATACACTTCTTTTTGCACTATATTAAGTTTACTAACTATTGCATAATAATTAGCATCTGTAGCTTTATTTTGTTGCATTCCATGTTCTACTTCTCCCATGGTAAGCACAACATCAGTTTGAATAATTGGCTCATCAAGCACATTTTGACTTCCTGATGAAGAATCTTGACTTCCCTCAGGAGTCTCTTTTGCCAATTCAGCTGCCAAAAGTTCTTCTTGACGTAGTTCTTTCTCCAGTATATCCAAGTACTGCTCACATTTTGGATATGTAATTAAGCTTTTTTTTGCAAAAAATGATTCTTCAAAAGTTTCAAAACTTCAAGGCAAATCACTCATGCCATGGGAAAAATAACTGCAAATGACAAAAATGAAATAATTCCTTTTTCTCTGCAGTTTTGCAAGACAGTTTCATGTGGTTGATGAGACGTGCCTTCCCATGTCTCACTAGACAACTGGTACATCCCTGTAATTCAAACAGGCCTCTGTCACTGTTTGCTTCAATATTTTGATATGAGTAGCATTCTGCTACTTCATATAAACAAAGATCCTACAACTCTACAGATCTATTTCGATAATATGTATCTATCAAGTTGGTTTTCAGAATCTCTATACTGTCAGGTACTGTTTCAGGTAACTACTGAATTTCACTCAAATACTACACTATCCAATTCTAGTAGGAGCTGGGCCAAGACTTAACCAAAGTACATTAATGCTATGTCCATACAGAGGCAAACTACTTAGCCAATCTGCAGCTTCCTAGCTGCCACACTCTCTATGTGAGAGCATCTTCAGACTAAAGTTCAGAAGTTTTTTTATCTGCTGATAAGGCTGCCCATGCCTCAGCTGCATTGCTCTTCTCAGCTTTTGTCATGAATCCTGTAACATAATGAGCAACAGCTGTTGTCTGATCAACAGTATACTGTACATCAGTATTTGTACTCCAAAGCTGAGCAATGACATTATTGTAATCATTAATGAATTGGCATTCCTTATCTCTTTTTTAAATGATAGATATTTATTGGTGAATTACCAGTAACATTTCACTCGACAAACTGGTGTCCCAGGCCTTGGAAAGCCAAATCTGCACTGAGTGTAGCACTTGTCTTCACTTCAGTATTTTCTCTGATAGTACTTACCACATAAGTGCCTTTGAAATCTCTCCAACTAGTTCCATAGATCAGCATTCACATGCTGAGCAGGTATGGAACAAGTAAAATATTTTTCTATGAACTCCATCACACAGCCATCACTTTCTTTACCAAACTGAGGAGCATCTTTAATCCACAACAGCATATCTATATGTGGAGCACCACGTGCTTGGTTCTCTTTCCTCCAAAAGAAATGTTGCACAGTGCCTAGGGGACCATTTTCTTCATTACATATGAAGTGTAACTTGCATAAAAATCTGTGATGATAGAACAGCGATACACTTACAGGGTCCATGGAACACAATACTCCTGGTGTCATGTGTCCTATGTTTTCTTTCTGTGGATTAGTGTCACAGTGTCACACTCACCTGATATCCCCAGGGGCGTCTGGAAGTCTCTGAGATCTGGAACCCTGGATGCGTAGTTGCCCAGTGCTGAATAATGAATCTTAGTTATTTGTAGGGTGAGCTATCCGTCCTGCGTTTCTTGTGCAGGGGCGCTTGACGTTTGTTGGTGAGCTGCCTGAGTTGTTTCACTGGTGCAGTACGCCTTCCTTGGGCCCAGGCCTGCTGTGACCCCGAATCTGCTTTTAGGCGGGTAGTTTGTTCATTGTAAGTCTTTGTTCTGTTTATGGTGGGAATTCGTTAATGTCTTTATCTCCTTCTTTTCAGGTGCGAAGGTCTTGATGCTGGTGTGCCGGATGGAGAGGCACGTTTCTAGGTAAGAGAAAGCGTGAAGCGCAGCGCCTTTATTGTCTTTTAAAGCTAACCTGTGTTTTCTTCTTCTTCTCCTCACTGGCGGCTGTGGTGCTGCGAGTGGATGAGAGCGCAATGAAAAACAGGCCCCCGGAATCCGTTAAGTTAAGTACAGCGCTGTGCGGTTCTTTAATATTGAAAGCGAACCTGAATATGTCTCTTTTTCTTTGCAGAGGTGGCTGTGGTGATCCGGATGGAAGCGTGGTGTAGCGCGATGGAATTCAGGTAAGACTGATGGAATTAGATGTTTTGGAAGCGTGCATTCTAATATTGTTTTCCCTTTCTCGTTATTGCAGGTTGCAATGTTCGAACAGCAGCTGTGGTAGCGGTTCGCCGGAAGTTCTTAAGCTAGTACTCACAGGTAACTGATGTTTCTTCTTCTCTCGGTTTCCACAGATTGCAGCCCAGTTGAGATGCTGAGTGCTGGATGGTTTTTCTCAGGTAAGGCAGAATAATCTTGTTCTTGTTCTTGGAGGATTACAGGAAGATGCTGAAGACCAGGAGCTGGACACAGTGAATGTCACGCTGCTGGTTGCAGAATAACACAAAACGTGTTCTGCAGTCAGGGTGTGGTTTATATAGCCCAGTTAAAGTAGTACCAGGGAAAGAAGTACCAGGATGCCACACCCAAAACACTAGACCGCATGGCTTGGTTCTTAGAACTAGACTGTGTGGGTGCTTCCATGTTGGATTTAAAGGCCCATGTACATAAATGGGACCTAGTGTGAACAGCCCTTCCTTCCTACATATGGGCCTGGTGCCAAAGGCGCCAGGACTGACTCCGGGAGCCCTTTTGCAGTGGTTTTAAGGCCCTCAGGGTTCTTCAACCCCTGGCTCTTTAACCCTGAACTGAAGTTCTATTTTTCCCCGCTAATGTCCTCCCCCCTCCTTCTCCTCCTTCCATTCTCTTTCCTCCCACCCATCTCCCTATCTCCCCCTCTGCCCGCAATCCTGGTCTCCTCCTTCGCTCACCAAATCTCTCTTACTTCACGGGCCTGTCACTTCCATCTATACAACATATGCAAAATTCATCCCATCCTTAC
Source organism: Ambystoma mexicanum (assembly GCF_040938575.1). Lineage (NCBI taxonomy): Eukaryota > Metazoa > Chordata > Amphibia > Caudata > Ambystomatidae > Ambystoma > Ambystoma mexicanum. Next base: position 698,834,471 of record NC_090928.1, on the reverse strand, counting down.
TTTCCACTAAACTTCTAATATCTTCTTAATATTCTCTCGACTTTTCTATTGCTATGTTCTCTTCTTTGACCTTCCTTCCTCACGTCTAGCCCCTCTTAAATCAATCTACCATTCTTCCATCCATTTTCTCTGTCTTCTTTCCCATCAGGACTCTATCTCTTCATCCCTTACCTCACTGGGATGGCTCTCCTTTCACACTCAACTCAAGTACAACTTTCTCTGTCTTGTCTTCAAATCACTCTACAGACTTGCCCCCTCCTATCTCGCATCCCTCCTCTCCTTCTATTGTCCCTCTCATTCTCTCTGCTCTGCTGATCACTTCTGATTTACTGTACCCCCCGAACTTGTGCACAATCCTGTTTCCGATCCTGCCAACTTCTTGCTCCTCTTCACTGGAACCTTCTCCCTCTCTCTCTCCACTCCATTACTTCCTACTCTTCCTTCCTCTCTTCTTTAAAAATGCACCTACTTCAGTCACCTGCACAGACTTGCCCCCTCCTATCTCGCATCCCTCCTCTCCTTCTATTGTCCCTCTCATTCTCTCTGCTCTGCTGATCACTTCTGATTTACTGTACCCCTCGCACTTGTGCACAATCCTGTTTCCGATGCTGCCAACTTCTTGCTTCTCTTCACTGGAACCTTCTCCCTCTCTCTCTCCACTCCATTACTTCCTACTCCTCCTTCCTCTCTTCTTTAAAAATGCACCTACTTCAGTCACCTGCATGACTGTTAACGGCTGATTCTGAACACCGTCCCACACTGCGCAAGTTTGTATTACTGACTGTTTCTTTGTAAATTGCTCTGCATATTGTTCTTTGCTACATGATTCAAAAATTGGACTCAAATTGCTTAGGTTATGTATTGCATATTGTTCTCTGTAAAGTGCTTTGCTTAAAAGCGCTATATAAAACTCAATAAATACAAAAATACAAACATCTATCGCGCCCCTCTTGCTCACCTTATCTCCACCTTTTCGCCACACTGCCATCGTTATGCAGACAATGCCCAATGCTTCTTCAGACCTTTGTCTCAATGCCAGCAAGACTGAGATTATTCCTATCGGGACTCCTGTTCCCTCTTTTCTCCCTTCACACTGGCCACCCTTAATGGGTTCCCCCTCCTTCCTCTGAGGCCAGAAAATGGGGAGTTATCTTCAACTCCTCTCTCTCTTTCGTTCCTCACACCTTGCCAAGAAGGCCCATTTCCAACTCTTCCTCCTCAGGTGCATCCTCCCCTTCCTCGCCTACCCCCAGAATCTCAATGTCACTACAGCTCTGGTACTCTCCAGGCTGGACTACTGCAACAGCCTCTTCCTGAACCTACCTTCTAACCATTTGCTCCAGCTAATCCAGAATAGGGCTTCGAGATTTATCCTTGGCCTTAAGACCAGGGACTGTATCTTTCCTGCCCTAAAATCTCTCCACTGGCTCCCGGTTGTTGCAAGGATCAAATTTAAATCCCTCTGCATCATCCACAAGGCTGTCTGGGACCGGGGTCCACGCTATCTGCAACTTGCCCTCACCAAGTACTGCCTGTCCAGATCCCTCTGATCCTCTGTCTCCAACTCTGCTAGTCAATCGCTTCTAAAACCAGAGAGTGGGCGGCCGTTCCCTCTCCTCAACTGGCTCCCTCCTCTGGAACAGCCTCCTCCCTTCTCTCCATCTTGAGTCAGATCTCCTCAAGTTCTGCAATACACCGCAAGACTTTCTCTTTTTCCTCCTCCTTGCCTCTCTCCCTGCTGTACTAAATACCACAGTAGATATTGATTGGTGGCCTGGGTGCGTGTGTCCTTTGGGGTCCTGGCCTGCTGTCTGATTGCCCAGAGCCTCCGCACCCACCTGCACTTGTCTTTGTGCACCACTTGGCCTGTTGCCTCACAGGTCTGCAGTTACTGATGGGCTGGTGTCCCCTCTTCCATCTGGTGGTCACAGCCGGGCACTTTCTTGTTGCCTTTGCAACTGATTCCTGCACTTACCTGTTTTCCTGCAACCATCCCCCTTGCACTTCACCCATCTGTGGATCCCCCTAGTACTTACTCCCTTCCCCTGTCTCCTCTCTCTCCCTGCACTTGAACAATCCAAATGTGCGCAGGCCTAATAGGACTACCTTCTGTATTTTGCATTTTCCATTGTCTTGCTGTTTCCCTTGTTCCCTTCCCTTTGCCCTGTGGGCGATTTGAAACACAATTCCTTGATGCATAATTGCGTAATATGTAAATACAATAAAAAAATAGTACATAGTGTTCCGCAAATCTAATTTCTACATGAGATGCAAAAATATAATGCTGCCTATTATTCATTACCCTTTAAGCTTTAAATGCTAAATAGAAGTGTCCTAATGTTTATTTGTAGATGTTCCCAAATACACAGAGTTAAATTCACATAGATGTGTTTGTTCAGCACCAGGAGGCAAAAGTAGATCCTGGTAGCTGCTAGTGTCAAGCTAACCAGGCTCTTCTAGCATAAAAGCAGGAACTAAATAGCTCCAGCTCCCCTCAATTTCGAACCCTGTATAATATGGTTTGTTTATATAAAATGTATTCAGTATATGTAGGTCTCTAATTTAGTACAGTTTATAGGTATTATTTGGAAAGTAGGGTTTTCCATATTTTATTTCAGTGTTTTCTGAAGAGTGTTCAAGCAGTAGTGCATGTTATGCTATGGTTATGTGAGAGAAAAGGATATTTCACATATCAAATGTCATTGCTTCTTTTTCTATAGGTATGACCTGGCAAATCCCATATTTCTTTCACTTCATATGTGCATACCTTATCATGAATTCTTAGGTTGTGAAACAAATTGTCACTATGATCGATATAATAAGCTCAGGTTTCATTCAGGCTTAGCATCTTAAAAATGTACTGTGCCAACCACAAATGAATCACAAACTGAGAAACCCAGTTGCCACCCATTGAAACTCTACTTTGCTCATCTCAGTTATGCTACATGCAATCCTTCACACACTTTATCCAATCATATATAAGGCTAATCTACAAGAGATATGTCAGCTTGTTGGGCAAAAGGCATTCCTTCACCAGAAATTTGAAGGAGGGGCATATGGTCTTCTCCCTCTACATTCATTGATCACTATAAACTGAAGGTGCAAAGTGGGCATCTTATTCCTCAGCACAGTAAACATGGCATATATTATCTAAACATTTTAATTCACATACATAAAGGTGTTACAAGATAATCTTCTGCACATCTTTGGTTGTATGTAGCAACCTGCCATTTATGAATCTGGTGTGTCCTCAATTCATGAGGAAGGTGATGAGGGACGAGAGCTGCAAAGTAATGCACTGTTACTCATTTGCTCTGCCCAGCTCCAGTTTTCACCCTTACAAGCCTCTACTTAAAGACTGCAGGCCAGCTGCAGGCAGACATCATTGAGTAGGCTGCTGGTCACATGATCAGGCCCTGCCACTCTCTTGCTCCTCCCACCACCTATTTAAGTAGTCCTCCTTTGGCATCCTCATCAAAGGATGTGCAAAGACAAGTACCTCACCTGTTTGTACCTGTTCGGGACTGATAGGGCCAATGGCCTGACCTGCTATCTTGTGTTTCACCTACAAACTAATCACTACTACTGCTACTCAACAAAAGCCATCACCATGCATGTCCTTCCAATACTGCCCATCCCCACGCTCACGGGTTTCAATGGCCAAGTACCCTGGGCCGCTCGGGAAAGCTACCCTAGCAAACCTCATCAATATTGCCCTTACTCCCATCGCAGTTAACATTTCTTTAGTAATACCTGGCATACTGTAAGACAATTCCCAAACCACTTATCAAGAGAATAAATGTTCACTGGAAACTTACCAGTTAAACATAACTTCCCCTGTAAAATGGCAGAATGCATAAATTACCACAAATAAAGAAAATACCATTTGCCAACATCATAACAAAGCTGACATTGATCAGCTGCATTCCATCATACGACTTGTCATAGTTAAAGCTACATTCAAACACTTCCACAAATTTGACACAAAGGGAGTTACTAATATGGGGTCATAGGGAACAACTAGCTACCCAACTTCGAAGTAGAAACACAGCTGCAATATTTTTGAAGCATAGAGGTATGCTGCGTGTTTGATGATAGGAATTACTATGCACCCCCATTCATTTTACATCTCCCTAAGTCTGTGCATTGTGTGACAACATATTTGATCACATAGCATGGAATCCAAGTATGTTCCTGCCCTTCCAAAGCACACCATTTCCAAGCAAATTGTGAAAGTGCCAGAAATGGTTGCTGTTTATTATTTAAGAAATACTAAAAACATTTTGTTTTGTCTACCACACAGGCTGGACTCATATACATGGGTGCTGAACAGTATAGTACCCATAAAGTTCTACATACAGTGCATTGATGCAATCTACTTTCAAAATAGTGACCAAAATGTTAGACATTTAATTTATATTGTTTGTGAGGAAATTGTACATAGCTGAGCTAAATAATGCAACAATTAGATTAGAGAGCAATTAATGCAGTATAATAAAATGCCCCATGTACAGCTCTGCTTTTAGCGCTTGAAAAATGTGGGATGGTATTGAGCAGCTCATATGGCGTAAATAAGCAAACTAGATGATCAATGAATGACAATTATGTTAGTCAGGTTATAATGCCTCTGTATGTGGCATACTACATTTTTGGAATGCTAAATCAGAATAAAATATGACCTAATCGTATAGACCACAGAGACCATTTCTTTCACAGCTTCAGAATTCATAATAATGCATACACATATCAGATGAAGGAAATGCATAAACCATGGAATTTCCAAGGCCATACATATACAAAAACAGGCAAATACAGTTGATGGATTACTACATAAAACCTGAAATACAAACTATTAGGCCTTAGCCACGGTGCATTCACCTTCTTCACTTTATTTCAAATGTTCTCAGAAACCATGGTGCATTTGGCTTGAACCCCCAAAACACTATTGTACTACCTGGCATACTGTAGCTACTATCTCAGTGTAGAATTCCCAAACCACTTTGCAAGATAAGAAATATACACTGGAAAGGTACCAGTGGTGATGAACTTTCCCAGTAAACTGGCAGAATCCAGATACCTCCCCAAATAAGTAAAAGGACATTGGTGAACATCATAACCAAGTTAGCATTGATCAAGGGCACTGCATCATAAGACTTCTCAGATTTAAAGTCACACTTCCACAACTCTAACACAGTTTAAAGTCACTAATATAGGGTCATAGAAACAGCTTGATATCCAACTACAAAACACATACACAGCTGAAATATTTGTCAAGGGTAGAGTTATGCTGCTTGGTTGACGCTAAGGTTTCCTATGCACCCCCATTCATTTCACATCTTCCAGTGTATGTGCATTATGAAACAGTATATTCCATCACATAGTATAGTACCCAAGTGGGTTCCTGCCCTCCCAAAGTACGCCATTTAAAAGCAGATTGTGAAAATACTAAGAGGCCGATTCATGGAATAATTAGCGCGGCGCAAGTGGGCAAAAACGTGCGAATCGCAGTGGAATAGCGAAAATCGCAGTGAACGTGCGAAAATCGCACGAAAAGCAGCGCACGTCGATTCATGGAAGGCCGTGCGCGAGAAAACCAGCGGATGTGCGAAAAAAAAGTGCGCGGCGCACGTTGGCGCACGTTGGCGCACAGGCCATCTAACAGCGTGCGCCAGGTCACAGCGAAAATCGCACAGGCCACAGCGAAATTCGCACATAGCGCGGCGCACGCAATAAAAGTAGGCGGAACACGGGCGTAACACTCGGAATGGGGAACAACTTGCCAAAACGTGGGCGTCACGGGGGAAGTACAGGGCACAAGTGCGCGGAACGCCCACACGCTCGCCTACAACACGTATTCATGGAATAGAATAGGGGAAAAAAGCGCACGCTCAAACCAGCGCACAGGCACAAACACGACCGCCACAAGAAAGGAGGCGGTAGCGTCTCTGCGGCTGTAAGAAATGTGCGCCAAAAGGTGCGCCAACAAATAGCACCTATATACTGCCATGATGAATGTCCCATACTGTGGCCCTCCAGGAAAAATGACGTGCAAAGGGGTACCCACAAACACGGACACCCGCTGACAAAAAATACGTGTGCATGTATACCGGGGTGCGCGGGAAGTGTCACACGCGATTTGCAGGGTACGTGCATCACAGGGGTTCGCGTGAAGTTATTCACACGATCGGGCCTGGGGGAGCGGGCTACGTGTATTACAGGGGTTCGCGTGAAGTTCCTCACGCGATCGGGCCTGGGGGAGCGGGCTACGTGTATTACAGGGGTTCGCGTGAAGTTCCTCACGCGATCGGGCCTGGGGGAGCGGGCTACGTGTATTACAGGGGTTCGCGTGAAGTTCCTCACGCGATCGGGCCTGGGGGAGCGGGCTACGTGTATTTCAGGGGTTCGCGTGAAGTTCCACACGCGATCGGGCCTGGGGGAGCGGGCTATGTGTATTACAGGGGTTCGCGTGAAGTTCCACACGCGATCGGGCCTGGGGGAGTGGGCTACGTGTATTACAGGGGTTCGCGTGAAGTTCCTCATGCGATCGGGCCTGGGGGAGCGTGCTACGTGTATTTCAGGGGTTCGCGTGAAGTTTCACACGCGAATAGCCTGGGCGCGTGAATTTGAGGGGTGCGCGGGAAGTTCCACACGCGATCGGGCCTGGGGGAGCGGGCTACGTGTATTACAGGGGTTCGCGTGAAGTTCCTCACGCGATCGGGCCTGGGGGAGCGGGCTACGTGTATTTCAGGGGTTCGCGTGAAGTTTCACACGCGAATAGCCTGGGCGCGTGAATTTGAGGGGTGCGCGGGAAGTTCCTCACGCGATCGGGCCTGGGGGAGCGGGCTACGTGTATTACAGGGGTTCGCGGGAAGTTCCACACGCGAATAGCCTGGGCGCGTGTATTTCAGGGGTTCGCGGGAAGTTCCACACGCGAATAGCCTGGGCGCGTGTATTTCAGGGGTGCGCGGGAAGTTCCACACGCGAATAGGCTGGGCGCGTGTATTTCAGGGGTGCGCGGGAAGTTCCACACGCGAATAGGCTGGGCGCGTGTATTTCAGGGGTTCGCGGGAAGTTCCACACGCGAATAGCCTGGGCGCGTGAATTTGAGGGGTGCGCGGGAAGTTCCACACGCGAATAGCCTGGGCGCGTGTATTTCAGGGGTGCGCGGGGAGTTCCACACGCGAATAGCCTGGGCCCGTGTATTTCAGGGGTGCGCGGGAAGTTCCACACGCGAATAGGCTGGGCGCGTGTATTTCAGTGGTTCGCGGGAAGTTCCACACGCGAATAGCCTGGGCGCGTGAATTTGAGGGGTGCGCGGGAAGTTCCACACGCGAATAGCCTGGGCGCGTGTATTTCAGGGGTGCGCGGGGAGTTCCACACGCGAATAGCCTGGGCCCGTGTATTTCAGGGGTGCGCGGGAAGTTCCACACGCAAATAGCCTGGGCGCGTGTATTTCAGGGGTGCGCGGGAAGTTCCACACGCGAATAGCCTGGGCGCGTGTATTTCAGGGGTGCGCGGGAAGTTTTACACGCGAATAGCCTGGGCGCGTGTATTTCAGGGGTGCGCGGGAAGTTTTACACGCGAATAGCCTGGGCGCGTGTATTTCAGGGGTGCGCGGGAAGTTTTACACGCGAATAGCCTGGGCGCGTGTATTTCAGGGGTGCGCGGGGAGTTCCACACGCGAATAGCCTGGGCCCGTGTATTTCAGGGGTGCGCGGGAAGTTCCACACGCGAATAGGCTGGGCGCGTGTATTTCAGGGGTTCGCGGGAAGTTCCACACGCGAATAGCCTGGGCGCGTGAATTTGAGGGGTGCGCGGGAAGTTCCACACGCGAATAGCCTGGGCGCGTGTATTTCAGGGGTGCGCGGGGAGTTCCACACGCGAATAGCCTGGGCCCGTGTATTTCAGGGGTGCGCGGGAAGTTCCACACGCGAATAGCCTGGGCGCGTGTATTTCAGGGGTGCGCGGGAAGTTCCACACGCGAATAGCCTGGGCGCGTGTATTTCAGGGGTGCGCGGGAAGTTTTACACGCGAATAGCCTGGGCGCGTGTATTTCAGGGGTGCGCGGGAAGTTTTACACGCGAATAGCCTGGGCGCGTGTATTTCAAGGGTGCGCGGGAAGTTTTACACGCGAATAGCCTGGGCGCGTGTATTTCAGGGGTGCGCGGGAAGTTTTACACGCGATTTCTGCACGGTACGTGTATTTCAGGGGTGCCGGGGAGTCCCACATGTGATTTGACAGTGTGGGTCCTCCCAGGTGTACCCTGTACACCCTCCACGGCCCCTGCAGGCAGCCCACACCACAGGGGACTACCCTGCATCCCTGGTCATGTCCCGCAGGCAGCCCACCCAACATGGGCATGCCCCCCAGCAAAGGCACATGTCTCCTTGAACACCAACACATGTCCCCTTGCACCCCCACCCCCCAGCACTGTGGGGCACATGCCAGCAGTCCCCCACCCATGTCCAACTCATGTCTCCCACCACCCCCACCCCCCAGCCACCAGGGTCACCCTCCACCAGGGCCCCACTCATGTCTCCCACCACCCCCACCCCCCAGCACTGTGGGGCACCTGCCAGCAGGCCCCCACCCATGTCCAACTCATGTCTCCCACCACCCCCACCCCCCAGCACTGTGGGGCACCTGCCAGTAGGCCCCCACCCATGTCCAACTCATGTCTCCCACCACCCCCACCCCCCAGCACTGTGGGGCACCTGCCAGCAGGCCCCCACCCATGTCCAACTCATGTCTCCCACCACCCCCACCCCCCAGCACTGTGGGGCACCTGCCAGCAGGCCCCCACCCATGTCCAACTCATGTCTCCCACCACCCCCACACCCCAGCACTGTGGGGCACCTGCCAGCAGGCCCCCACCCATGTCCAACTCATGTCTCCCACCACCCCCACCCCCCAGCCACCAGGGTCACCCTCCACCAGGGCCCCACTCATGTCTACCACCACCCCCACCCCCCAGCCACCAGGGTCACCCTCCACCAGGCCCCCACTCATGTCTCCCATCACCCCCACACCCCAGCAGTGCAGGGTCACCCTCCACCAGGCCCCCACTCATGTCTCCCATCACCCCCACACCCCAGCAGTGCAGGGTCACCCTCCACCAGGCCCCCACTCATGTCCCCCTGCACCCCCACCCCCCTGCCACCATGTGCAGCCCCCACCAGGTCCTCACAATCCCCAATCATGTGCGTAATGGTCATCCTCCACAGCCAAAAAGACCTACCAAGTAACCCATTCACCCACATGGAAATGGAAATCACATGTTACACCCCCAATGTACATGAAGCAAATGAACCCATGTCCGTCACACACATATTTTCAAATTGAATGGGAAAACACACAACATGACATGCATGAAACCAATGAGATGAAACCACACAGTGAACAATGGAAAAAAAAATGTATTGAAAAAAATACAAATGCCAAAGAAAGAAAACTAACTACAATGTAAATGTGAAAAAATAAGCTGCATGTCTGCATAAAAACACAAAACTAGAAAATCAAATCAAAAAAATTATGTCCAAAGTGAAATGTAAAAACTCTCCATGCAACAAAGAACTATGTACAAAAATAACAAGGGTCCATCATCACAACTGAACTAAGGAAACCTCCTAAAAAACCTACCTAAATATCAACTATATACAAAAAGTGGAGCAGTGTCCGTCGACTCCAAATAATAATAAGAACGAAAGGAAACCTAAAACTAAAGAACTATATACAAAGGCGGCGGGCAAGTCCAGCGGCTCACTCTGTGGTGTTCCGGGCCAGGGCATCATCGAACTCCTGTTCGATGTCCCGGAGGCGGTCCAGTTCCATGGCCCCGAGGGTCCGCAGGGACGACGCCGTGTCCTCCTCCAACCCCCTGCGGATTGCCTCGAGGCACTCGGCCCGCCTCAGGGCCCTCCGCATGGAGTTCTCCGCCCTGACCATTGTGAGCCGCGCCTCTTCCGCCCGCCGCCGCTCCGCACCTATGGCGTGGCCCAACCGCTGCCACACGGAAGACACTCTCTGTCCTGGGTCCTCCTGCCCTCCGGCCGATGCCTGCCCCTCCGATGTCGAAGGCCCCGAGCCTTCATGGCTCCCACCATCTTGCTGCTGCTGCTGCTCTGCCTCTGCCCGTGCACTGCCTCCTGCTGCCTGCACATCCTCCGCCGGCTGGGGTGCACCTGTTGATGTGGCCACCCCTGCTGGACGTCCGACTCCCGACTGTGGCAGGGATGCCTCCTCCACCAGCCTGGCCGCACTGTCAGAGGCAGCTCCACAGGGCACCCAGGTGACTGATGGGTGGGAAGATGGCACAGAGGACGACTGGCGCGTAGGGGGTCCAGTTGAGGAGGGGGTCGGAGCAAGCCCCATCAGACAGCGGAATCCGGTCTGGGTGACCTGTCCCAGCAGGCTGACGTGGTCAACGAGCCATTCGAGATGACGTGCAGTCTCTCCATGAAAAGACTGCAGGTCACCTCGCATGGCCCGTTGACGCAACGCCACGCCAGCCAGGACAGGCTCAACCCGGTCCTGGATGGCCACGTCCGCAGGCAGAGGAAGGCCAGTTGACGTCAGCTCATCCCCTGCCTGAAAACGGGTCTGGACGTAGGCATCCCTGCTGGTGCAAGATGATGCAGGGACAGGATCGGGGACAGGATTGCACACAGGCACCTCCGCGGCCGCCTGTGCTGCCTCCTGTCCCTGGTCCTGGACTGCACCACTAGCACCAGTGGGATCCCCACCTCCAGACCCCGTCTCTGGTGCTTGCGCGGCCCCCTCCTCCACCAAACCCCCCACCAACCTGGATGACTCTGTGCCATCTTCCCCTGTTGGGCCCTGTGGGGTCCCAGCTGCCCCTTCTGCTGCCGAGGAGTCCAACTGCAACCTCCGCCTCTTGGACCTCCCCCCGGCAGCTGCGGCCTGGGACGCGGCACCGGACTCCTCACTCCCCGACGAGATGACAACACGGGAGGGGAGCCGGGCCTTGCGTCTCCGGCTGGCGGTCGGATCCCCGCCGCTGTGCTCCACAGCACCTTCTCCGCCCTCTTCATCAGTTGACGCTGCAGACAGGGAGAAACAAAACACAGGCATCAGGGCACTGTACAATGGACACATACACGCATGACAGTTGCACACGAGTGGCATTGGCAAACCTCAGACATGTCATCACAATCCCCAACACACATGTCATTGCAACTGGCACACATGAGCCATACCACAGACATATCGCAACTGCCACCACCATCCCTACACATACAACAGCATCAGCAGCCAAAGGGGAGCCATACATCACATGCAACACAGGAAGTGCACCACACATGTACACACACCACCACACTTGCATGCATGTCTACACCTCTGCCAAGTGTCGCACTGTTCAGACGGGCATCCATGTCACATCTGCCAATCAGGCTTCCACATACCGCTGTCACATGCATCCATGTAGCATCACTGTTGCACCTTTGACAAATACACACACATGCACATGTACACAGTGCTCATACATGCAGCCGAAAACAACATACATGCCTGACATCACGGACATGTCTACTTACATACACATTCATCCAAACATGTGTGCACGCACAACTGCATTTGCCATGCAAGCCCACACACACAAGCACCATCCATGTCTCACACATTACAGCCCTCGCATGTGTCAGCCCCACGGCCCTGTACACCCCCACCCATACTCCACCCCATACAAACAGATGTGCAACCGGCACAATGGGGAATGATCACCACACGCCCTGCTCACAACCAGGATGCATGTACACTCACCGCTCGACTCCAGACGGCTCTGCTTCTCTAGGACCTGGACGTGGAGCGCTGGGGATATGCGTTCCAGGACCCCCATCAGTTCTTCCGACAAGTGGCCCCGGCGCCCCTTGGCATCCGCTGCCTTCAAGAGGCGCCGGGCCTTGTTCAGGGTCCTGGACCTGAAGTCCTCCCAGCGCTTCCTGACATGTTGTAAGTCCCGGACTGCCACCCCCTCCGCGTTGATGGCAGTCACGATGTCTGTCCAGATCCGAGTCCGTCCTTCCTTGTCGGCGCGGGAACTTCCAAAGAGGGCATCATACTGCCCCAGGACTTGCTCCACCAGGACACCAACTTCGGTGGCACTGAAGCTGGTGCCCCTCTGCCTCTCTGGCCGGGGGTTGTCAGTGGTCACAGATGGTGTTAGCCCCGACATGACAACCCCAGAGGCAGGAGTGGGTGGGCAACTGGGTCCTGGGGCTGGGCTGTGGAGCGATGGAATTCCAGTCGGGAGTCTTCTGTTCCAGCAGGGGTGGTCACAGCAACAGCACCCCTGGCTGATGTGCAGGCAGCAAATGGCAGTGCACGTGGGCAGCAGGCAGTCAGGCAGCAGCAGATAGCAGGTGGGAGCGTGCTCGGGGCTCTGGGGGGCAGTAATTCGGCCTTCTGGGCAGGAGCGTTGTCTCCCGTGTGCTCACGCGTGGCCAGCTTGGTACGGAGTGAATTGGCACGTGAAAATCCTGCACGTCAGCGTGAAAACCGAGGAAAGGCCCTTAGCGCGTAAGCGCGTCAGCACGCATACGCGATTCCATTGGACCAAAGGCCCTCAGCGCGTAAGCGCGTCTGTGACGTGACCCGCACGGGTGTTTCCCACACAGCACGTGATGACAGAGCACACGTGGAAAGACTGCACGTCAGAGTCTCATCGCGTGTAATTGGACAAAAGTGCGTGTACACGCGATTGGCCTATGTACGTGTATATGAGGTGTGCGCGGACACTTACACACGCAAGTACGTCAGCGCACCTGTATCCCGGTGTACGGCCATTTCCACCAATCACACGCAATGAGACTCTGACGTGCAGTCTTTCCACGTGTGCTCTGTCATCACGTGCTGTGTGGGAAACACCCGTGCGGGTCACGTCACAGACGCGCTTACGCGCTGAGGGCCTTTGGTCCAATGGAATCGCGTATGCGTGCTGACGCACTTACGCGCTAAGGGCCTTTCCTCGGTTTTCACGCTGACGTGCAGGATTTTCACGTGCCAATTCACTCCGTACCAAGCTGGCCACGCGTGAGCACACGGGAGACCACGCTCCTGCCCAGAAGGCCGATTTACTGCCCCCCAGAGCCCCGAGCACGCTCCCACCTGCTATCTGCTGCTGCCTGACTGCCTGCTGCCCACGTGCACTGCCATTTGCTGCCTGCACATCAGCCAGGGGTGCTGTTGCTGTGACCACCCCTGCTGGAACAGAAGACTCCCGACTGGAATTCCATCGCTCCACAGCCCAGCCCCAGGACCCAGTTGCCCACCCACTCCTGCCTCTGGGGTTGTCATGTCGGGGCTAACACCATCTGTGACCACTGACAAACCCCGGCCAGAGAGGCAGAGGGGCACCAGCTTCAGTGCCACCGAAGTTGGTGTCCTGGTGGAGCAAGTCCTGGGGCAGTATGATGCCCTCTTTGGAAGTTCCCGCGCCGACAAGGAAGGACGGACTCGGATCTGGACAGACATCGTGACTGCCATCAACGCGGAGGGGGTGGCAGTCCGGGACTTACAACATGTCAGGAAGCGCTGGGAGGACTTCAGGTCCAGGACCCTGAACAAGGCCCGGCGCCTCTTGAAGGCAGCGGATGCCAAGGGGCGCCGGGGCCACTTGTCGGAAGAACTGATGGGGGTCCTGGAACGCATATCCCCAGCGCTCCACGTCCAGGTCCTAGAGAAGCAGAGCCGTCTGGAGTCGAGCGGTGAGTGTACATGCATCCTGGTTGTGAGCAGGGCGTGTGGTGATCATTCCCCATTGTGCCGGTTGCACATCTGTTTGTATGGGGTGGAGTATGGGTGGGGGTGTACAGGGCCGTGGGGCTGACACATGCGAGGGCTGTAATGTGTGAGACATGGATGGTGCTTGTGTGTGTGGGCTTGCATGGCAAATGCAGTTGTGCGTGCACACATGTTTGGATGAATGTGTATGTAAGTAGACATGTCCGTGATGTCAGGCATGTATGTTGTTTTCGGCTGCATGTATGAGCACTGTGTACATGTGCATGTGTGTGTATTTGTCAAAGGTGCAACAGTGATGCTACATGGATGCATGTGACAGCGGTATGTGGAAGCCTGATTGGCAGATGTGACATGGATGCCCGTCTGAACAGTGCGACACTTGGCAGAGGTGTAGACATGCATGCAAGTGTGGTGGTGTGTGTACATGTGTGGTGCACTTCCTGTGTTGCATGTGATGTATGGCTCCCCTTTGGCTGCTGATGCTGTTGTATGTGTAGGGATGGTGGTGGCAGTTGCGATATGGCTGTGGTATGGCTCATGTGTGCCAGTTGCAATGACATGTGTGTTGGGGATTGTGATGACATGTCTGAGGTTTGCCAATGCCACTCATGTGCAACTGTCATGCGTGTATGTGTCCATTGTACAGTGCCCTGATGCCTGTGTTTTGTTTCTCCCTGTCTGCAGCGTCAACTGATGAAGAGGGCGGAGAAGGTGCTGTGGAGCACAGCGGCGGGGATCCGACCGCCAGCCGGAGACGCAAGGCCCGGCTCCCCTCCCGTGTTGTCATCTCGTCGGGGAGTGAGGAGTCCGGTGCCGCGTCCCAGGCCGCAGCTGCCGGGGGGAGGTCCAAGAGGCGGAGGTTGCAGTTGGACTCCTCGGCAGCAGAAGGGGCAGCTGGGACCCCACAGGGCCCAACAGGGGAAGATGGCACAGAGTCATCCAGGTTGGTGGGGGGTTTGGTGGAGGAGGGGGCCGCGCAAGCACCAGAGACGGGGTCTGGAGGTGGGGATCCCACTGGTGCTAGTGGTGCAGTCCAGGACCAGGGACAGGAGGCAGCACAGGCGGCCGCGGAGGTGCCTGTGTGCAATCCTGTCCCCGATCCTGTCCCTGCATCATCTTGCACCAGCAGGGATGCCTACGTCCAGACCCGTTTTCAGGCAGGGGATGAGCTGACGTCAACTGGCCTTCCTCTGCCTGCGGACGTGGCTATCCAGGTCCGGGTTGAGCCTGTCCTGGCTGGTGTGGCGTTGCGTCAACGGGCCATGCGAGGTGACCTGCAGTCTTTTCATGGAGAGACTGCACGTCATCTCGAATGGCTCGTTGACCACGTCAGCCTGCTGGGACAGGTCACCCAGACCGGATTCCTCCGTCTGATGGGGCTTGTTCCGACCCCCTCCTCAACTGGACCCCCTACGCGCCAGTCGTCCTCTGTGCCATCTTCCCACCCATCAGTCACCTGGGTGCCCTGTGGAGCTGCCTCTGACAGTGCGGCCAGGCTGGTGGAGGAGGCATCCCTGCCACAGTCGGGAGTCGGACGTCCAGCAGGGGTGGCCACATCAACAACTGCACCCCAGCCGGCGGAGGATGTGCAGGCAGCAGGAGGCAGTGCACGGGCAGAGGCAGAGCAGCAGCAGCAGCAAGATGGTGGGAGCCATGAAGGCTCGGGGCCTTCGACATCGGAGGGGCAGGCATCGGCCGGAGGGCAGGAGGACCCAGGACAGAGAGTGTCTTCCGTGTGGCAGCGGTTGGGCCACGCCATAGGTGCGGAGCGGCAGCGGGCGGAAGAGGCGCGGCTCACAATGGTCAGGGCGGAGAACTCCATGCGGAGGGCCCTGAGGCGGGCCGAGTGCATCGAGGCAATCCGCAGGGGGTTGGAGGAGGACACGGCGTCGTCCCTGCGGACCCTCGGGGCCATGGAACTGGACCGCCTCCGGGACATCGAACAGGAGTTCGATGATGCCCTGGCCCGGAACACCACAGAGTGAGCCGCTGGACTTGCCCGCCGCCTTTGTATATAGTTCTTTAGTTTTAGGTTTCCTTTGTTTTTTCTTATGATTTGGAGTCGACGGACACTGCTCCACTTTTTGTATATAGTTGATATTTAGGTAGGTTTTTTAGGAGGTTTCCTTAGTTCAGTTGTGATGATGGACCCTTGTTATTTTTGTACATAGTTCTTTGTTGCACGGAGAGTTTTGACATTTCACTTTGGACAAAATTTTTTGGATTTGATTTTCTAGTTTTGTGTTTTTATGCGGACATGCAGCTTCTTTTTTCACATTTACATTGTAGTTAGTTTTCTTTCTTTAGCATTCGTATTTTTTTCTAATACATTTTTTTTTACATTGTTCACTGTGTGGTTTCATCTCATTGGTTTCATGCATGTCATGTTGTGTGTTTTCCCATTCAATTGGAAAATATGTGTGTGACGGACATGGGTTCATTTGCTTCATGAACATTGGGGGTGTAACATGTGATTTCCATTTCCATGTGGGTGAATGGGTTACTTGGTAGGGCTTTTTGGCTGTGGAGGCTGACCATTACGCACATTGTGAGGACCTGGTGGGGGCTGCACATGGTGGCAGGGGGGTGGGGGTGGTGGGAGACATGAGTGGGGGCCTGGTGGAGGGTGACCCTGGTGGCTGGGGGGTGGGGGTGGTGGGAGACATGAGTGGGGGCCTGGTGGAGGCTGCCCCTGCACTGCTGGGGGGTGGGGGTGGTGGGAGACATGAGTGGGGGCCTGGTGGAGGGTGCCCCTGGTGGCTGGGGGGTGGGGGTGGTGGGAGACATGAGTGGGGGCCTGGTGGAGGGTGCCCCTGCACTGCTGGGGGGTGGGGGTGGTGGGAGACATGAGTGGGGGCCTGGTGGAGGGTGCCCCTGGTGGCGGGGGGTGGGGGTGATAGGGGACATGAGTGGGGGCCTGGTGGAGGCTGCCCCTGCACTGCTGGGGGGTGGGGGTGGTGGGAGACATGAGTGGGGGCCTGGTGGAGGCTGCCCCTGCACTGCTGGGGGGTGGGGGTGATAGGGGACATGAGTGGGGGCCTGGTGGAGGCTGCCCCTGCACTGCTGGGGGGTGGGGGTGGTGGGAGACATGAGTGGGGGCCTGGTGGAGGCTGCCCCTGCACTGCTGGGGGGTGGGGGTGATAGGGGACATGAGTGGGGGCCTGGTGGAGGCTGCCCCTGCACTGCTGGGGGGTGGGGGTGGTGGGAGACATGAGTGGGGGCCTGGTGGAGGCTGCCCCTGCACTGCTGGGGGGTGGGGGTGGTGGGAGACATGAGTGGGGGTCTGGTGGAGGCTGCCCCTGCACTGCTGGGGGGTGGGGGTGGTGGGAGACATGAGTGGGGGCCTGGTGGAGGCTGCCCCTGCACTGCTGGGGGGTGGGGGTGATAGGGGACATGAGTGGGGGCCTGGTGGAGGCTGCCCCTGCACTGCTGGGGGGTGGGGGTGGTGGGAGACATGAGTGGGGGCCTGGTGGAGGCTGCCCCTGCACTGCTGGGGGGTGGGGGTGGTGGGAGACATGAGTGGGGGCCTGGTGGAGGCTGCCCCTGCACTGCTGGGGGGTGGGGGTGGTGGGAGACATGAGTAGGGGCCTGGTGGAGGCTGCCCCTGCACTGCTGGGGGGTGGGGGTGGTGGGAGACATGAGTGGGGGCCTGGTGGAGGCTGCCCCTGCACTGCTGGGGGGTGGGGGTGGTGGGAGACATGAGTGGGGGCCTGGTGGAGGGTGACCCTGGTGGCGGGGGGGTGGGGGTGATAGGGGACATGAGTGGGGGCCTGGTGGAGGCTGCCCCTGCACTGCTGGGGGGTGGGGGTGGTGGGAGACATGAGTGGGGGCCTGGTGGAGGCTGCCCCTGCACTGCTGGGGGGTGGGGGTGGTGGGAGACATGAGTGGGGGCCTGGTGGAGGCTGCCCCTGCACTGCTGGGGGGTGGGGGTGGTGGGAGACATGAGTGGGGGCCTGGTGGAGGGTGACCCTGGTGGCGGGGGGGTGGGGGTGATAGGGGACATGAGTGGGGGCCTGGTGGAGGCTGCCCCTGCACTGCTGGGGGGTGGGGGTGGTGGGAGACATGAGTGGGGGCCTGGTGGAGGCTGCCCCTGCACTGCTGGGGGGTGGGGGTGGTGGGAGACATGAGTGGGGGCCTGGTGGAGGCTGCCCCTGCACTGCTGGGGGGTGGGGGTGGTGGGAGACATGAGTGGGGGCCTGGTGGAGGGTGACCCTGGTGGCGGGGGGGTGGGGGTGATAGGGGACATGAGTGGGGGCCTGGTGGAGGCTGCCCCTGCACTGCTGGGGGGTGGGGGTGGTGGGAGACATGAGTGGGGGCCTGGTGGAGGCTGCCCCTGCACTGCTGGGGGGTGGGGGTGGTGGGAGACATGAGTGGGGGTCTGGTGGAGGCTGCCCCTGCACTGCTGGGGGGTGGGGGTGGTGGGAGACATGAGTGGGGGCCTGGTGGAGGGTGACCCTGGTGGCGGGGGGGTGGGGGGGATAGGGGACATGAGTGGGGGCCTGGTGGAGGCTGCCCCTGCACTGCTGGGGGGTGGGGGTGGTGGGAGACATGAGTGGGGGCCTGGTGGAGGGTGACCCTGGTGGCTGGGGGGTGGGGGTGGTGGGAGACATGAGTGGGGGCCTGGTGGAGGGTGCCCCTGCACTGCTGGGGGGGTGGGGGTGCAGGGGGACATGAGCAGGTGTGCAGGGTAGTCCCCTGTTTTGTGGGCTGCCTGCAGGGGCTGTGGAGGGTGTACAGGGAACACCTGTGAGGACCCACCCAGCCTAATTGCGTGTGATAATTCCCGCACACCCCTGTAATACACGTACCAAGCCAAATCGCGTGTGATAATTCCCACGCACCCCTGTAATACACGTACCTGGCCAAATCGCATGTGAAACTTCCCGCGTACCCCTGTAATACACGTACCCTGGCCAATCGCGTGTTGTACTTCCCGCGTACCCCTGTAATACACGTACCCTGGCCAATCGCGTGTTAAACTTCCCGCGTACCCCTGTAATACACGTACCCTGGCTAATCGCGTGTATAACTTCACGCGTACCCCTGTAATACACGTACCCTGGCCAATCGCGTGTTAAACTTCCCGCGTACCCCTGTAATACATGTACCCTGGCCAATCGCGTGTTAAACTTCCCGCGTACCCCTGTAATACACGTACCCTGGCTAATCGCGTGTTAAACTTCCCGCGTACCCCTGTAATACACTTACCCTGGCTAATCGCGTGTTAAACTTCCCGCGTACCCCTGTAATACACGTACCCTGGCCAATCGCGTGTTAAACTTCCCGCGTACCCCTGTAATACACGTACCCTGGCTAATCGCGTGTATGACTTCACGTGTACCCCTGTAATACACTTACACTGGCTAATCGCGTGTTAAACTTCCCGCGTACCCCTGTGATACACGTACCCTGGCCAATCGCGTGTTAAACTTCCCGCGTACCCCTGTAATACACGTACCCTGGCTAATCGCGTGTATGACTTCACGTGTACCCCTGTAATACACTTACCCTGGCCAATCGCGTGTTAAACTTCCCGCGTACCCCTGTAATACACATACCCTGGCCAATCGCGTGTTAAACTTCCCGCGTACCCCTGTAATACACGTACCCTGGCTAATCGCGTGTATGACTTCACGTGTACCCCTGTAATACACTTACCCTGGCTAATCGCGTGTATGACTTCACGTGTACCCCTGATATGCACGTTACCCGCTTTGCGTTCCTTGTTTGGCTGCCCTGTAAACTGGTCCAGGGTTAGCGCAGCCCTTTGCGATGATTTAGCGATTTTGCTGGCTTTTCCTTGCGCGAGGGCGTTCTTGGGGGCGTTACTGGCGCTGCTGCAGGGTCGCTGCGATACTCTGCGCCACGGCTGGTTTGGGAGCATGAAATCCATGAATACGCTGTGCGCGGAAATCGGTTTTAGCGCACGTGCCTGGCGCAGTCAATCGCACGCGGACACTCTGCGCCAGCCGCTTGCGACACTTTTCTGCGAAATTCTATGAATTACCCTGTAAATCTGGTTGCTGTTCATTGTTTATGAATTACTACCAACATTTTATTGTAACTAGTACACACATTGAGCTCATCTCATCTGCTTGCAATGGTGTTATAAATTAAGGTACCAATGGTGTTCTGGATGCAATGCATCGATACAATGTACTTTCAAATCTGTGACAGAAATGCCACACTAAATTTCTATATATTCTTAATGAGGAAACTGTGGCAACCTAAGGCACATAATGCAACAAAACTCAGAAAAAACACTGTATTTCTTCAAAGTAAAATCCATGTTCTTCCCAAACCAATAACTTGTGAGAGTTGTGACCATATAATTCTTAGATACAGAGCAGCAGCACATTATTTTTAACAAATACAGAAAGATTTTAAAAATATTCCCAAAAGCACATTATTACCAAATTATCAAATAAATCCTTCAACAAAACAGTGAGAAACAACCTTTCATTGGAAATATATTTTTTTCACACAGAAACATAGCATAACATGTGCTACTGCTTGATCACTCTCCTGAAAACACTGAAGTAAAATATGGAAAACCCTACTTTCCAAATAATACTTAAGGTATCTTATATAAACAATTCATATTATAGATTAAATATACAAAAACACACAATCACTTATCTTCAGCTACTCCAAAGATTGAATAGATCTTCAAAATAGGCAAACACAGAACATCTGCAGACTCTGAGTTCTGTATCAGAATGTCAAAAGTTCACAAAAAGGTCACTTTCATAGCTTTCAGAAATCAATAGTACAAAAAGAGAACTGTACAGAGCAAACAAGTAAAATTACAAACATGTTTTTCATTACAACCTATATAGTCAATAAACCCCAAATCAATCCTTCCAAAGAACAAGTTGTAGAACATGTAGAAACACAATTACATTTAAAAAAAAAAGTATTTGACAAATTTCATAACCGTGGATATAACCCCAGAAACACTGGGAGACATCACATAACCACAGGTGAAGATACATTTTTCCAATGCACTAAAAAAACACATATTGCAAAGATTTCACATTTAAATGCACATTCCTTGAGATGAGAACAACCAAACAGAAGGACATGTAAACATCTGTACTAAAACATCCATAAAATAAATTATCACTGCGTCAAAATCCAAACGGCTATAACCGTGTGTACGACCAGCGGGTTCATAACCGTGGCTACCAAAGCCCACAACTAAGTATAATGTCCAATTGGAGCATAGATAGCCGCGGGTCTGGTCAACCGCCATTAGTTGCTACCTGTAACATTTTTCAAGATTCAAAAAGATATATTGACAAGGTTTAAAAATTCAAACAACACAAAGGTACACATGAAGGCATAGAATTGGACCCCATGTAAAAGCGTGTACTGTAAAATCCATGAAATATCATGATCAATGCACAAGAATTGGTATCGCTATATCAGCAGCTAAGGCATAGTTGTAGTGGCTGCTGTGCCTGACAAAATATTGCATGACGTCCCATTGGCTTTCTGGTACCCACGACTATAACCCCCCTGACAAGACATGAGGTTTCATTGACTGCAATCGTAGCCATGGCTACTGATAAAAAAAGGCATCAAAAGTACTTTCCTTTTCACATATACATAAAAAGTTCTCTGGGTGGCTCTTAAAAGACCCTTTAGGTTATTATATCAATATATAAGAAAAAAGCATATTTTCAATCAGATAAATTCTCTTCACCTCTATTACAATTAAAGAAATCTTGGAAAATGTCTCTGCTCTTTCTTTAGATGATTAATTAATATTCTTTCCTCAAAGAGAAAAAAACCTATGCTAGCTGTCAAAAATATTTCTCCACAATTGCAGCATAAACCTCTCATTTCAAACACTCTATCTAAAGTAATATTATAGAACCAAAAACTTTTGTAAGTCAATACTTTGAAAACACATCACCTATGTCCTCAACATCACTATTAAGCCCATTGACAAAATTCTGAAATTCTCCACGGTCTTCTGAACAATGAAATTCCTCTCCTTCTGAAATAGGCTCCATGTTTCAAATATCTAATGAAACAATAATCATACCCCAAAAATAGCACAATCTCCTAAAACTACAACTCACTCTCAAGCAATAAAAATGTACCAGATAGAAAAACTCTTAATATAATGATACAAAATAATCTACAGTTGTATTGGCACATATAAACATCGCTCAAAAAAAGTACATTCTCAGAAAGCTTCAGCTGTTGAACAGCATCTGAGGTACTTGACATCCTATTGGCAGCTACCCACCACACAAACAATAAACAGCCAATCAGAAAGTAAATACAAGAAATTCCACCTTCTCTTCTCATGTAATCTTCCTCTGTTTCTATTTCTAATATCTGAGGTGACAAGCATTACTTTTTTCTATCACAGTTCAATTAATTGCATCCAAAAACCTTTTTTTTAAATAACTCATCACTAATAGCTGTGGCTAGAGTTCATTGACTTTTTTTAACCACGGTTACAATATGAAACATTGGGGTGTAAATCACATAGATATTTAAAACATATGTACATAATAGATTACTCTTACAAATGACTCTTTCGGGGAGAAACAGTGTACTTTTTTGCACAATGAGGCTCATAGCCGGGGGCATGGTCCAACGAACCCGAGGCTACGACCCCCCCAGTTATTGCTGTAGTTAACCATGCCTCCAAAATGCAACACCCCATTGGGCGACCCCGTAGCCACGGTTATTCTACTGTTTAAAAAAAATATCTTTCTATACGTAAAAAAAGAAAACATAATTAGTTAAAGAGCACACACACTTTAATGAACACAATTTAAAACACATGTTTTTATGACCCTTATATCTTGTATGCAGTGCATCACATCCACAATATAAGATACACCATTGGTGCATGTGGCACTGTTGTTCTCTTTGCACATACTAATCATTGGGTCACTGGGGAAAAAAATCCAACTTGGATTAAAATAACCCATACAATAATATTAAACAAGTACTAAAACTGTCACTATAATAACTGAACAGCAATATATAAACTGAGTAAGAATAAACAGGGAAAAATATAGAGGTAGCTGCAATAGAATGCATGAGGTAGGGTAAGTAAACTTGGACAGCAGGAGAATATAGGGTGGGATAAGTAAACTTGGAGACTGAGCTGCTCTGAGTGGCTTCAGCTTTACATCATAAAAAAGCAAGGTACGCAAATAACAATTGCTGACAGTTGACAATATTACCGGGAGAAGTACTAGAACAGCAAAAAGGAGATTGAGAAAGTGATGTACAAATTCTGTGGAAAGGTTTTACAGAAGAGTCTTTCAAACAAGCTGTCGCAGTCTGGGAACCCAAACGTTCATTCAACATCTTGTCTGCGTACATTGGAATGAAGTGAAAGAATCATATAGGAAAACTCATATGAAACATAAAGTCAAAGTGCATGGAACAAAATAAGGCAACCAGTATTCATCATCTGTACCACAGTGTACAAACACTATCAATATTTTTCCACCAACCAACATCCAACCCCATCCCATCCTGTCTGCACCGAACTGTCAAATTGTTTGATAATATGTAAAACCTGTCATAGCTGGATCAAGGTGTGAGATGCTACTCTAGACGGTTTGGACAAGGCTATTTCAGAACACCAGGATAATTGCCAACACTGGGTGCAGCATTCAAAACTAGACTATGGTGACTAAACTTCAAAACAGGGAAAGGATGGGTTGGACACAAATAATAACAGATGGAATGTGTGAACCAACTGGCAGGAGTCATCGTAAAAAATAGTGCAGGTTCCCAAATCATCCCCACCACATGAAAGGGCTACAGGAATGAAAATGTTTGCAGACATGGATAAACTACATAGAACTGTACAAGATGTGGACACACTACAACTACAATAAAACACACAACAAACTAACAATAAATGTATAAAAACAAACACTACAATAAACAAACAGGGATATATAAACTGGGTGAGAATAAACAAAGGATGTTATACTGGGTGGTTGCAGGACAGAGGATGGGGAAGGTCAAGTAAACTTGGAGAACATGAGAGAACAGAGTGGGATAAGTACGCCTGGAGAAACATACATACTTTCCCACTGTATATTTTACAACACTACCAGACTACTAGGCATGGTCTTTGGCCATGGACAGTGTGCACATCCTTCAGCTGTGGCCACTGTATAATTTAAACACTACCAGACCACTAGCCATGACATTCGACTGTGCCCATTTTCCATTTTAGAACACTACCAGACCACTAACCATGGCCATTGGCCATGCCCACTTTAATTTTTAAATCCTGTCCAGACCACTAGCCAAGGCTTTTGGCCTAGCCCACTCTATATTTTAAAACACTTCCGACCCATCACTCAAAGATGCTCATCGATCACAGACTGATTTTGACTTATTTCAAAAGTGGTATTGTTATGTATAAAATATGGCAGGCTTTACGAACTAGCAAAAATACTCGGAAGACAGATGGATTATTCAACAGTTCACCTTCGCAAGAATTAAGGAAACATATCCATTTTTATTCAAACATAATGGTTAAAAAATAATTAAATTCTGTACTTCAATATACATACCATATCATGCATTTAAACCAAATGTTAAAAAACAATTGTCGTGTGATGTGAAAGATCCTGATCAATGGTATTCACCAAGGTGTATTAGTATGGAATATCCATTGGTGGTAATCTATGTTAGATTCAAATCACAATCTAGTCTGATATGTTCTAGAAGGTGTGGCTCAACATGTTTCTGTTCTGTGTGATATATTTTCTTAATTCTTGCGAAGGTAAACTGTTGAACAATCCATCTATCTTCCGAGTAATTTTGCTGATTTAACTACCCCAAAAAGAGATTGGGATATCACTAATCGTTAGTGCAATTTGGGATTCCCCACCCCCATTTAAGTAGGCTTTATGAACACACAATTTTTATAAACAATGCACAGTGAGATTACATTATTTGCCAAGGATTACTCACTTTGGTTAAGCAGCATGCTGCAAGCACCTTGTTTTAATGCCCGTCTCTTGGTGACTGTTGTGATACATCGCACAACCCCAACTAACCGTATTTAAGCAGCACAGAAAAGGGGAACAAATGACTGGCTGTAAGAATAACATATGCTCAGGTACTTTTGTGCCCTTAGCAAAAATCAAAGGCTGACACCTATGAATATACACACAGTGAACATATATCTTAAAGCCCTGACAGGCATAGGGGCTCCGCCTGGGCAATTTACATTGTGCGTGGAAACCTGCAAAAAATAAATCCTGATTCCAGCTTGGAAACTTTGTTTTTTCTCCCACTACACACCTCCACCCCTCCCCATATTGTAGTGCTTGTGTGCTCTGTTTGTTGGCCCCCCCCCCCCATCTCCTCCTCCACAGCACAGCACACCACACCACCTTCCACCTCATGGAACAGTCCCCCAGCATGCTGCCGACTACTTCAAGAACTAGTGACTCTCCTGGAGGCTTGACCTCCCATTGCAGGGCATGTATGAATTATGTTCTGACTACCTGACATTAATTTCTGACTCATTAATGCTGAATTGATATGTGCCGTAAGTCAAATTGGTGCTGTTTTGCCTATGCCTTCTATACCTCCACTATTTTACTACATTTGTGTGTTGTTTGGACGATTTTGAATCAAGGTGTGTTTACAACTCTGCCCCCCCCATGTTTACATTGAATTTGTGTGCTGTTGGGCAATTTCAAATCAAGGGGCCTCATTACGAGTTGGGAGCAAAGGGATACCGGGCACCGGTAAGGACACCGGTGCCGGTAATCCCTTTGCGCCCTATTCCAAGTTCCCTTAGCGGGTCCCTTCCTTAATGCCTGATCAAGACAGAGATTCTTCCTATCGGGACTGCCACTCCATCTTTCATCCCTTTACTCTGGCCAGCCTCTATGGACTCTTTCCCTTCTCCTGCATCTGAACCCAGAAACCTTGGTGTCATCTTCGACTCCTCTCTCTCTTTCCTCCCTCACATCTTGGACCTTTCCAAGAAGGACCATTTTCAACTCCACCTCCTTCCTTTCCTCACTTTTCCCCAGAATCTCAATGCAACAGCATCTTCCTCACTCTACCCTCTTCCTCTCTCCACCCTGTCCAGCTTGTCCAGAATAGTGCTGCAAGGCGTATACTTGGCCTAAAACCCTTGTACTGTATCTCTCTAGCCCTAAAATCCCTACACTGTCTCCGGGTTGCTGAAAGGATCAAATTCAAATCCCTCTGCTACATCTATAAGGCTGTATGGGGCAGAGGACCAATCTATTTATTTATTAATGTATTTATTTATTTATATAGTGCACCAAACCCAGAGGTATCTAGGCCTTATGCTTAAGAAATTGGTTACAGTGCTTATGGTTAAAGGCCAAAATGAACAGGAAGTAGTTACAACATTAAGTGCAAAAAGTGAACATGGTGACTGGATTTAGGTTACAGACAGGAACAAACAGAAGGTAATTACACAACAGGAGTGCAATAGAGTTTAGGTGGGCATAATGGAGTAGCCTAACCTCATGTAACAAGGTGGCTATGTCACAGGCTGCAGTGGGGTCCAGGTGGGCACATTAATGGAACCTAATCCCATGTTCCAGGGCAGCTGAGACACAACAATACAGAAAGTAACTTCAAGTGGGCACATTCAAGTTGCCTAACCCCATGTTGCAGAGCTGTTATGACACAACGATGCAGAAAGTCAAATCAAGTGGGCACATTCAAAGATCCTAAACCCATGATGAAGGGTGACTGTGACACAATGATGTAGAAAGTCAAATCGAGTGGGCACATTTGCGGAGCCTAACCCATGTTGCAGGGCGGCTGTGACACAACGATGCAGAAAGTCAAATTGAGTGGGCACATTCGCTGAGCCTAAACCCATGTTGCAGGATGGCTGTGACACAACGATACAGAAAGTCAAATCAAGTGGGCACATTTGCAGAGCCTAACCCCATGTTGCAGAGCGGCTGCGACACAATGATACAGAAAGTCATATCAAGTGGGCACGTTCACAGAGCCTAACCCCATGTTGCAGGGTGGCTGCGACACAACAATGCAGAAAGTCAAATCAAGTGGGCACATTTACAGAGCCTAACCCCATGTTGCAGGGTGGCTGCTACACAACAATACAGAAAGTCAAATCAAGTGGGCACATTCGCAAAGCCTAACCCCATGTTGCAGGGTGGCTGTGTCACAACAATGCAGAAAGTCAAATCAAGTGGGCACATTCTCAGAGCCTAACCCCAAGTTGCAGGGCAGATGCGACACAATGATGCAGCGAAGACAGGTGGGCACAGTAGGGACAGCTGGATACCGGGTTCAGGCACACATGCACATACATACAACGGGGGGACAGCTAGATACAGAGTCCAGGCACACAGACACATACATACAACAGGGGGGATAGCTAGATACAGAGTTCAGGCACACAGGCACATAGATACAACAGGGGGCACAGCTAGATACAGAGTGCAGGCACACAGGAACATACGTCCAACGGGGGACAGGGATATACATCATTACAACCAGATGCCTTCAGACAGTGGACAGGGAGCAGACAGGGGCCTTAGGAGTGGGCCTTGGAAGGAGGGCTGGCCAAGCCTGCCGGCTATCCCATAGGTGGCAATGTAGGGTGCTTCAGCCAATCAGGGATGAAGCAAAAGGCACTCCAGTGCACAATGTGTGGGACGCCATCTTGGAATGGCCTGCTTGCAAGTAAATAAAGTAGGAACATGAAGTTGAAATGCTTTAGATCCGCTCAGAATGAGTGTTCAAACCCACAGTTCCTGATTAAAGTGAGCAGAATGCAGAATACACAGAAAATGTAATCCAAAAGTATGGAGCGCGCGATAGCACAATGCTGTGAGGCCCAGGGGGCTTATCTTACAGCTGATGGTGTGCTCAGAGCACAGTTGGAAGCTCCCGTTGTGCGGGGATAGGTACTGCTGGATCAGCTGTTGTGCTCAACATGCCGTTAAGGAAGAAGTGGATGGAGTGGGCCTTGGAAGGAGGGCTGGCCAAGCCTGCCGGCTATCCATTAGGTGGTGATGTAGGGGGCCTCAGCCAATCAGGGATGAAACAAGAGGCACTCCAGTGCACAATGTGCAGGCCGTCATCTTGGAATGGCTGACTCGCAAGTAAATAAAGTAGGAACAGGAAGTTGAAATGTTTTAGATCTGCCGAGAATAGGTGTTCAAACCCACAATTCCTGATTAAAGTGAGCAGAATGCAGAATGCACAGAAAACGAAATCCAAAGGTATGGAGCATGTGATCGTGCGCAATGCTGTGAGGCCCAGGGTGCTTACCTTACAGCTGATGGTGTGCTCAGAGCATAGGTGGAAGCTCCTGTGGTGCAGGTGGGTGTGCTGCTGGATCAGCTGTTGTGCTGTACATGTGGTTCAGGAAGAACCTTCTCCAAAAATGCTCTCACCAAATACCTTCCATCCAGATCTTTACGCTCCTACGGTTCCGACTCTCTGCATGCCAGGTGCTTTTATAAGCAACAAGCTGGTGGCATATCTCTCTACTCGGCTGACTCCCTCCTCTGGAACAGCCCCTCTTCCGCTCTGTCTTGAGTCAGATCTCCTCAAAATCCATAAGCTCTTCAAGACTTTCCAATTCACCTCCTCCTTCCCCTTCTAATTCCCATGCTAATACCCTACAGTTGCTGAGATTGGTGGCCTGGGACCTTATGTGTCCTTCTGGGTCCCAACCTTTCTGCCCAATCACCCTCTGCCTTCTGCCCATCCCAGCACTTGCCTTCAGGCACCCACTGGCTTGTGTTCTCGCAGGCCTGCACTTAGTATTGGCAGGTGATCACTCTGTACCAAGTGATCTCTGCCAGGCACTTACTGTTGCACACAACTGAATCCTTGGCACTTCCCTCTGTGGAACTCCTAGTACTTACCCCTTTCCCTGTCTCTTCTCTCTTTCCCTACACTTGCACATTGTCAATGCTCACAAGGCCTAGAATGACTGCCCCTTTCCTGTGCATCAGTTTATTCTATTTGCCTGTGTTACCATGTTCCCTCCCATTTGCCCTGTGGGTGCTTTGAAACACAATTTCTTGATGTATAAGAACCTTACAAATGCACATTAAATAAAATAAATAAAGTGAAATATACAAATGTAGTTCAATTGACCTTCTCCTTAGAAGAAAGTGTGCAAGACAAAACAGCATTGGACTTTTAAATGAAATCAGAAAAATAACTTGAGTGAGGAAATGTTCCAATAAATATGCTGACAAAGTATAAAAGGTGCTGTTTGTGGTCTTGTGAGCAAGCGTCAGCACTGGGAACATGACAACCTGAGTAAAATCCTGGTAGCCAAATACTTGATTTCACTGTGCATTGCCTAAATAAATTGTGAGTTTGCAAAGCCTGACATCTTTTATGCATAACAATACCTTGTCAAAGCAGATCAAAATCAGTCTTTGATTGATGAACATCTTTGAACGATGGCTTGCAAGTGTTTTAAAAAATAGAGTTGGCCCGAAGGCCATGGGTAGTGGTCTGGTAGTATTCTAAAATATACAGTGGGCACGGTCGACAGCCATGGCCGGTGTTGCATAAAATATCTATGGAATAACAAAACCCCTGAAATTTAATGAAACAGCTTTAGTTAATGATCGGTTAAGGTAAGAAACTTATCACAACAAAACCCCTGAAATGCAACGCATTGGGAAACTCTGGACTAACTTAACTTAGCGCATTCCCTCTGCAAAGCCGAAGAGCACATCTTTTATAAGAGAAGGGATTCACAATGACATACAAAATGGCATCATGTGGGATATAGTATTATAGGGGAGATCAACGGGAACCCAATGGGGTTGGCCACAGGCCATGCCCACTGGCCAGGTCCAAGGGCCATGTGTAGTGGTCTGTTAGTATTCTGAAATGGACATTGTGCATGACCAAAGGCCATGGCTAGAGGTCTGATAGTGTTCTAAAATGGACTGTGGGCACAGCTGACGGCCATGGCTAGTAGTCTGGGAGTGATTTAAAAAATAAAGAGGGTATTGCCAGAGGTTGTTCCCACTTTCCATGGCCAAAGGTCATAGCTAGTGGTCTAGTAGTGTTCTTAAATGGACAGTGGCATGGACAAAGGCCATGGCTAGTGGTCTGGTGGTGTTCTAAATTGGACAGTGGCCCTGGCTGAAGACCATGGCTAGTGACCATGGCTTGTGACCAGTTAGTGATTTAAAAACTTTAAGTGGCATGGACTAAGGCCATGGATGGTGGTCTGATAGTGTTCCAAAATGGACATTGGGCATGGACAACGGCCATGCGCACTGGCCATGACCAAAGGTCACGGCTGGTGGTCAGGGAGTGATTTAAAAGATAAAGTGGACATGGTCTGAAGTCATGGCTAGTGGGCTTGTAGTACTCTAAAATGGACAGTAAAGGCCATGGATATTGGTCTGGGAGTGTTCTAAAACATACAGTGGTCACAGCCAAAGGTTCAGTGTCAGATGGAACTCTTGCCCCACAGTACTTCAGAGACAGTCATAGTCTTTGCCAACTGCCACAGAGCTCACTCTGAGTTAGTTCAACTAATGCAAATAGTTAAATAGCAAATCTGCATCACTCGTAACATAAGTGAAATATAACATAACATAGTGTTATCCCACCATCCTCATTGACTAACACCCATATACATACTACCAGTGTCCTATAGTCCCTTGATGGATTGCCCTCATCTTCCTATATCCTGTACCTGTAACACATGCTCTTTTACTCTGTCACTTTGTTTGCCCACTACCTGATTGGTGGGTTCCATGATATGTTACCCTTCCCAGGAGCCTACTCACATTGCAGGCACCTGGTCATTAACATGAGCTCAAAGGATCAATTTGGCCCTTTAGAATAAATAAGTGCTCTCTTGATCCCAGACACAAAGGTGCCCTATCATGCCTCCCCATCGGTAGGATACATTTCTTGGCCTCACCTCTTGCTCCTCGTAGTACAAATCACAGGATGTTTCACTCCTTGCTCCCCCTTATCGGCTGCCCTTCGTGGGAACACCGCCTGTGCCTCTTGAAGACCGCAATAATCAGCCACATTGTGAAGGATTTAGGTATCTTGTTTGTGGGCATCTGGCAGTTCAAAAGGGAGGGTCATTATTGTGGGCAGCGCTAGTGCCCTAAATCTAGACCATGCTGCTGGAAACCTCTGCCCTGTATCTCATGGGTTTGTCCTTTGAGATGGACACAGTCCTGCCCATGCTCGCCCATTGCCATTCTTTTCTGGTTTTGCAGGACTGCAACACGAGACAACCATATTTTATCTATCAGGTCTGAAGTACTCTATGCTTGGTTTCCCTGCTGGGTTTGGAATGGGAATGGGATTCAGAATTAATTGTCATATTATGCTATTACTTTCATCACGGTCCGCGGCAGACTCTGTCTTCCATTAAATATGGTGGGGCTTCAGTGTTTCTTGCAGCGGGGACCAGGGCCTACGTTTCAGCTATTGTACTTTAATATCACTCATGCCCTATACTGGGGCCTACCTGCATTTCCATGACTATTGGAAAACACCACATTTGCTAATGCCACGCTGTGTGCACCACCACCTCTGCAATCACGCACATGCATTTCCGTGTGCACTATTATATTTTTCTCAATCTAAATCATTTGAGAGGACATGGCACCTGAATGTGCATCCCTTCACTCCATTTCGATGAGCATGGAGCTCTCCTGTCACTCTCCCCATAGCGTTGGCATCTCGCTGCATACCAGCTTCCTTCAGAGACCTCCATCCTACATGCAGCTTCTGTGTTCTTCAACATCCTTAAATAAGAACAGAGCTTCCCTGCCACCGAAGGTTAGCATCAGGACAAGAAACATTCTCACAGACCTCCATGTGTAGTCTAGTTCATGCAAGTCCATCCAAGTCTGTTCTCCCATTGTGCCTACACACCTAACAAAGGGCACATCTTTAATGGTGTAGCTCCCTCCTAGAGTGCGCAGAGGCTGGCAACTTTTTAATCAATCAACCCAGCACTTCCCTCGTCCACATGGCACTGTTGCTGTATTCACTAACAGGCACCCAACAAAGGTCTTCCTAGGAGTCTGGCTACTGACACACACTTCAGAAGAGAGGGCACTTATCTTCCAGGGTTTGAGGGTGGTGGATGTCCTCTAGTTGTCCTGCAGCACAGCACATGTCTTCAGCACAGCGTAGGTCTGTTCATCTCGTTGCCATTGTTGAAAAGTGCCTTTGTCCACAGCACAAACATGAGCCTCACGTACAAAAGGAAACTTCTGTACTTCAGTTACAGTGCAGATAAGAACAGGACCAGGTTACATGCTCAGGTTACATAGGGGAACATAAGGACACAGAAAACGGCCTCTTGTCAACTGTCATACAGAGAACACCCAGCAGAGAACATTCACACAACATTCCAAAACCAGGCACTCATGACAACAATATATGCATGCTGAACAGAGTAGGTAGGGAAAAGGTAAGTCACAACATTGTCCTAATAAAAACCATTGCAATTTAGTGACACACTTTGGTAAAAGGATGTTTTTGTTGCAGCAAAAAATTGAAAACCCAAGGAAATTCACGAGTTATGGATAGCTACACAATCCTGATTCACAAAGCCACAGGCACTGACCATGCCCATCCACATGACATCACAGATGGCATCATTGATGAGATCACTGATGGCATCACGTACATCACCTTATTAATAGAAAGTGTTTACTATGAGTTGTGTTTATGGTATTGCAGCCGACATATGCAGGGTGACAAGGAGGCCCCTCATACTAGACCATCGTTTACAAAGTGTACTTTTACTAAAAGATCTATCTACTGGCGTCCTGTCAAGAAAATAGCAACCATAAAATACATGCCTACAGCCAACAGCTAGAGAATGGAACATAGAAGTAAAGCATGAATTATATGACATGGTCAGCCTTAGAATTGTATGATTGGGCCTATCAGAACTCTGATTAAGTTGAAACGTGTGTTCAAGGGCTAAATATACCTCAAGGAGTATGTTCACGCTAACTTTCGTATTATCCATTTGTTAACTACTAATTTACAAAGATTGGAAGTGTTTTTAAATTGTAATTTGGCAGCAGGGAAAGCTAAATGAAAAATAACCGCTCCTGTGTTGTGCAGGGAATTTTAGAGAAGTGTTATATACGTGAAGGGAGGCAGAAATAACAGGGAAACACACTACTCTTTGAAGTTTTTAGCCTGTAATTCAGAAGACACGTGGAAAAAGCTCTACAGTGATTGCAGCAAGAGGCTTGCTTGAGCTTCACAGCTGACGACATGTGTCACAACTAAAAGAGAAATGTCAGTATTGTACTCCAATTTATAGACTTTTTGTGTCTACCTAAAGATTAGCCTTGTGCCACATCTAGAAAGAATTGTGAATAAGGTTATGCGTTACATCTAGATGGGATTGCAATGTTTGCCTTGTGACACGTCTAGACAGAATTGTGAAGATAACCAGGTGGCACATCTAGATAGGATTGTAATGTTCAGCCTTGCACCACATCTAGATAGGACTGTAATGTTTAGCGTTGCACCACATCTAGATAGGATTGCAATGTGTAGCCTTGCACTGCATCTAAATAAGATTGTAACGTTTAGCCTTGTGTCACATCTGAATAGGATTGTAATGTTTAGCCTTGTGCCACATCTAGACAGGCTTGTAATGATTAGCCTTGAGTCACATCTAGATAGGATTGTAATGTTCAGCCTTGCACCACATCTAGATAGGACTGTAATGTTTAGCGTTGCACCACATCTAGATAGGATTGCAATGTGTAGCCTTGCACTGCATCTAAATAACATTGTAACGTTTAGCCTTGTGCCACATCTGAATAGGATTGTAATGTTTAGCCTTGTGTCACATCTGGATAGGATTGCAGTGTTTGACCTTACATCACATCCAGATAGAATTCTGACAACTGACCCTGCGCCACATCTGGACAGAATTATGACTATTGACATGCGTCACATCTAAATAGTGATGTCACCAACCCCACTAAAATCACACCTCTCTACACCTCTCTGCAGACGCCTCACAAACTCTAACCAAACACAACCATAACTCTAAAGCCCAGCAAACCACTGGCACTTCACTGCACTAACAAAAACAAACAAAACACAGTTTTGCACAACAGCACATGACGGCTACCAACTGAAAAACGGTGTTAACCGAACTGGTACTGCCATCAGTACATCACAGCTCTCTTGCGCTTTTCCCACTGAGTCCCACTAACTCATCCTAGCCTCTTTGCTTTCAGACCCACCAGAGTGCCAAGGGACCACTCCGGTGGTGATAGAGTGCGGTATACATATCCTTTAACATTAACATTAATACCCCCTTGTTGCTATCATGTCAGCTATTGTTTGTCCTGAGCCACTTTGGTTTGTTATTCAGTGTTTCTTAGTGTTCCCGCATGTTGCCTTATCGTCCTTAACAATAGTGTGTTTTGTTTGCTTGACAAAGACAAACTCAAAAAGAAAAAAAAATAATGGGCCTCATTACGACCCTGGCGGTAAGTACCGAACATTACCGCCATGGCGTAATCAACGTTTACGCCGTGGGTCGATGGCGTAAAGTGCAGCATATTCCGACCCATCGGGCACGTGCATTACGCCATGGCGTTAATGTAAAGTACGGCATGGCGTAAATGGGCCAAAAACGGCCCTTACCGCCATCGCACGCCGCGCAAGGAGCACTACCGCCACACACACCATAGCGGCGACCGCAATTAGCGGTCACCGTAATTAGCGGTCACCGTAAATAGGCGGAACCGGAAATAGCGCCATCACGGCGGAACGGGAAACTGCACGGCGGCCATCTTTAAAAACACAATCCATTGCTATCCTCCACAACCATACCTGATCCAACCCTGACACCTATCCACACCCATCACCCACCCAATTAGCCAAGTAAAAATGCCCAAAGTAGTCAAAAAAGCATGTGACCGGCAGCGCCAAGACCGTTTCTCAAAGGAGTAACTAACCATGCTCGCAGAGATCCTGCAAGAAAATGCTGCAGCTGTATTCTCCGCGCGGATGACAAGGCCGGCAATAGCGAAAAAGAAGTCCATATGGGCCCTAGTGGCACAGCGTGTGAGTGCAGTGGGGGCCGTACCCCGCACTGCCCAGCAGTGCAGAAAGCGCTGGGACGACTTGAGGCTCCGTGTCCGAAGCATCCTCTCAGCTAACCGGAACCTAGGCACGTCAACTGGGGGTGGATCCGAATCGCCCATAAAGCTGCAAGCATGGGAGGAAATATGTGCATCCACCATTGGGATGGAGAGCATCCAAGGTGTCGGAGGGATGGAGAGAGGAGTGCCGACCTCAGGAGATGCAGGTAGGTGGCCAGAGCAAGCCATGCTAAACTCAACAAAGTCCTATAAGTACCATGTAGCCCCATAGTGCATCTGCAACACATCGGCAGGTGAATGTCCACAGACACATCCAGACTCCACCCTGTACACATGCAGCATGCACACCCTAACTGCTGGCACACAAATACCACCATGCTACCTCCACACAAAAGGCACAAAACCTGTATGCCCCTGCCTGAAATGTGCTGCATGTACCCACTGTATAGATGTCATCCCTCACAATGCACGGCCAATGTCCGCGGACCCATCAATAACACTATCCCTCCTTTGCTCCACCACAGGATCTGACACAGACCTCCAGGAAGAGGACAACACTGCATCCAGATCCACCAAGAGGGCCAGGCCACAGGCATCCACCTCAGCCGTCCTAAAGGAAACACACCAGCAGCCACAAACCATGCCTGGGGAAGAGGACAGGCAAGTGCCAGCCCCCACAACAGCAAACACAGACCCAGCAGCAGCACCGCACATGTCACTAGTCGTGCCCACTGAAGGGACAGGCTCTGCTGCAAGCAGCACCCTGGGTGAAATCGCTGCCATAGCGGCAACCTCCGACAGTGAGGCAGGCAGCATCGAGGTCATCAATGAGGAAAGGCCCACTGCCCAGCCACATTCCCCCTGCACATCCCTAAGCCCCCTGCAGGCGGATGCCACACAGGGGCAGTCGGAGGCCGAGGATTGGCCAGCCACCCCATCCCCCCAGCCTGAGGTGAGCAGCCCAATGGACATGCAAATGCCACTGGGCATGGGCCAGCGGAACCAGCAGACACTTGAAGATATAGTTACCCGCCAGCAGCAGCTATCCGCCCTCCTCAACGAACATGTTGCACAGTGTGGGGTGGCAAGGGATGGCATGGAGAGGTTGGCAGACCGAGTCACAGCTGCTATTGAGTCCTCCACAAAGGACATATGCACGGAACTCGCGGCTGTGCGCAATGTCCTCACAGAACTTGTTCAGACCATCAGGGACATGCGTCCAGATGTGCAGGCCGGACCCTCCTCATCAACCAGCTCGGCACAGAGCAGCCCCATCCGCAGATCAGGGTGCAATCTACGCAGCACGGGCAGGGGTGCCCCGGGGGCCAGGGGAGGGGATTCACATTAGTGGCTTGACAGTCGAGCAGGACTACTGCACACCCTGCTGCACAGACACTACCGCACCTTCGTAGGGATTCCAGGGTGGAGGGGGGAGGGGGGAGGGGGTGTGTCACGACGTTTCATAGTTTAAATACACTTTTTTCTTTCCCAAAATGAAAAGTGTTGACATTTTCATTGCGTATGTGTGCTTTATTGGTGTACAGTCCACAGTGTGCATGTCCCAGAGACACACAGTGCCCCAAGTGCAGTCTCCATGTGATTCACACCAGCCGTGTGTGCTAGAAGCAGTGGTCGATGATACTTTGGCGCATTGCACGCCCCTCCTGTACGTCGCCTCCTCCATGGGGTGCCGCCCCATCTGCACCCTCCTCATCCTCGTCAGGTGGTTGCAGTTCTGCGGCAGGGGGCAGGGGCACATTCCGTCTGACGCACATATTGTGTAGCATGACACATGCCATGACGATCTTTGCCACCTTCTCATGGTGGTACAGGAGTGCCCCACCAGACCTGCTGAGGCTTCGGAACCGTGCCTTCAATAGGCCGAATGTCTGCTCTATGACCACACGAGTACGTGTATGTGCACGGTTGAAGTCCTCCTCGTGCTGGTTCTGCGGGTTCCAGACTGGTGTAAGGAGCCACCTCTTCAGGGGATAGCCTGCATCATCTGTATGTAGGCGAGAATGTATGTGTCAGTCATGTCGTCTGATCAAGAACATGATGTGCCACCATGGCTTGCATCCAACTGTTACTTCGGCTCACTTCTACATGCACTAATTGATTCACACAATGCAACCAGTATATGCTCATGGCTCTCATGGCCTGTTTTGCATGCCATCACCCAATGTATGCAGAGGGGTTGAGTGCATTGTGAGTGCCCATCCTCTGTCTCCGTTCTCTGTGTTGCTCACAGCCAGGTGGAGTATGCATCATCCCCCCCCCTTTCAGCCAGGTGGAGTATGCATCATTCCCCCCCCCCTTTCAGCCAGGTGGAGTATGCATCATTCCCCCCCCCCCTTGCATCCAACTGTTACTTCGGCTCACTTCTACATGCACTAATTGATTCACACAATGCAACCAGTATATGCTCATGGCTCTCATGGCCTGTTTTGCATGCCATCACCCAATGTATGCAGAGGGGTTGAGTGCATTGTGAGTGCCCATCCTCTGTCTCCGTTCTCTGTGTTGCTCACAGCCAGGTGGAGTATGCATCATTACCCCCCCCTTTCAGCCAGGTGGAGTATGCATCATTCCCCCCCCTTTCAGCCAGGTGGAGTATGCATCATCCCCCCCCTTTCAGCCAGGTGGAGTGTGCATCATCCCCCCCCCTTTCAGCCAGGTGGAGTATGCATCATTCCGCCCCCTTTCAGCCAGGTGGAGTATGCATCATCCCCCCCCCTTTCAGCCAGGTGGAGTATGCATCATTCCCCCCCCCCTTTGAGCCAGGTGGAGTATGCATCATTCCCCCCCCCCTTTTCAGCCAGGTGGAGTATGCATCGGTACGTCATTCACCTGCCCACTTCCATGACATTGGACTCACCGAGTAGCCAGGATCTTGGGCCTGCATGTCGCTCCATGTAGCGTGGTATTGTGGAGTTCCTCAGGACCATTGAATCATGGGTTGATCCGGGGAATCGGGCACAACAATGTGTGATGATCTTGTTGGAGTCACAGACTATTTGCACGTTGATTGAGTGGAACTGTTTCCGGTTGCGGTACGGTACCTCCATGGCACGTGGAACCACCAATTCCACATGGGTGCAGTCGATGGCACCAATGCAACCGGGTATGCCGGCTAGTGCATGGAAACCCACTTTGGTGTTTGCAATGTCCTGGGCAGTCCGTGGTAATGAGATGTGGTCGTCTGTGTGCTTGAGGAGGGCATCGAGCACTTGGATGAGTGTTCGTGAGAATAATGGTTGTGAAATGCCATGCAAGTGCCCCACTGTGTGCTGGTAGGTGCCTGTGGTCAGGAAGTGGAGTACAGACACTACCTTCAGTAGGGGGGGGGGTGGCGGTTGAAGTTTCTATAATGCTGACGATGTCGTTGTGTATCATGTCTACGATGGCGGTGATGGTGTCCCGGTCCAAACGGTACAGGGTGTGGATCTGCTCAGCAGTGAGGTTGAATGGATAGGCTCTGATGCGTGGGATTGGGGGCTGCCTGCGTGGTGGCACTGGCTGTGCTGGTGGGGCTTGCTGGGCCTGCCTTGCCCTCCTTCTCCTCCTGCGTCTCCTCTGTGCTGCCTGTTGTTGTTGTTGCTGTTGTAGCACATGCATTGCTATCAGGTCCTCCAGCCCCAACATTGCTAGTCGTATTGGTATCATTGTGGAGTGTGACTGGGTGTGGGAAGGGGTGGGGTGTGCTCTTTTTGTACTTCCTGAGTCTGTATTGCCTTCACCTGTGGCAGCTGCATTCACTTTACATGGCCCTTTACGGTTGGTTTGCGATGGCGTAATTAGCACCATGGCGGTAAGGTACTTAACGGGCTGGGTGATGGCGTTAGGTGCATGTCCGCTTGGGTCGGCATTTGCGTACCTTTCCGCCATGACGCTAAGTACGGTGTGGCCGGTCGCGTGCGCGCACCCTTAGCGCAGTTAGCGGTAGCGTTAACTACGATGCCGCTAATGGCATCGTAGTTAATAGTCACGGGTCATGATCGGACCTGGCGGAAAACGATGGCGGTAAACATTTACCGCCATCGTTTTTCACTTAGCGCCAGGGTCGTAATGAGGCCCAACGAGTGGTTTCCATGGAATGTATAACAGAAATCCCTCTCAAAAGGACATTTGTGTTACCGACATTAACCATGCTAGACGCCTTTCCTGTCTGCAAATATTCTCAACCAACACAATAAGGAGAATTTTTCATCAAATGTTTCATCATAAACTAAAACTTTGTTAAAATGCGTGTTTTTTTTAAATTTTATTTCTCTCGTCATCTTTAAAATAAATAACATTATTCACTTGGTCGAAAACCTGCAATCATTCGAAAAGTACTTTCCATGGAGCAAGCTTCATCCCTTCCGAAAATCAGCACATTTCACGAAAGTAATATTTTGACAAGGAGTTTTGTGACTCGGCAGGTTTTGTATCTATGGCTTTGTTTGCTCAGGTCCTGTTTTATAACGGGCTCATCTCCTTCCTTTAAAACCGCCTGCGTAGTGCTTATTCTGAACTCCCTCAAACCTTTTGTTCCAGTTCTGCGATGGGATTAAAACATGCCCTTTGCAAATTCAGCCGGACTACCTCATCGCATGGACTGCTAAAATATAAAGAACTTTAAACAGGCAAATCTTATCATAGATTTAAACCTGGCTCGTGTTCCTCGGAGGGATTTGCACGACCGATTGGGACGCATTATCAGCAAGCGTTCATACTCTAGAATGGTTGACACGTCCATTTTTGTCAATACATGTTTTTTTTTGCCATCCGGGGCAAATAGACTAATGTCATCACAGCCACATTCATGAAGACATGTTTATTCATTTATTTGAGAAAAATCTAGTAGCACTTTACAGCTGCACACACTTCAGCCCTTTGATGCAGTAGAGTAAAACGAAAAAGAAAGACTGGAACTAATAGGTTCTGATTAAACATTGCGATTGTTAAAAGAAAGTTGACTGGAGTATTTTCCAGAAAACCAGTAAATAAATATATGCTAGCATTCATGTCTTTTCCTAGATACAGTGGGTGTTAAAGTCAGCAAAGCTGCAGTACTTGTATTTGTATTTTGTATTTTATTTGGATTTTATATAGCACTTTACATCAAAGCGCTGTACATAGATTCATCCAATGGTACAAAGAATTTCAAAATAGGGAATAAACGGAGATGAAGTGAAGAGAAAGAGGAAGAACATTCCAATGCAGAGGAGCAAACAATGAGAATGAACGAAAGTGAGACTGGGCACATGCAGGGTGGGGAACAACAAGATGAAATTGAGAACAAGAGCAGAGTGAACGTTGTGGGTGTAGAATGACACCAAGGAAGAAAGATATTCAGGCGCAAGACTGTAGAGAGATCTAAAAAAACAGACAAAAAAAGTTACATTTAAGGCAGCATTGGAAAGATAGCCAGCCAAGATTAGAAAGGGAACAAGAAATAGGATCACAGGAAGCTAACAGAAAAAGTAGACAAATAGAAGCATTAAAAACAGATTTCAAGAGGGTGAGACGAATAAGAGGAAGTACTAAAGAGCACAGAAGAACAGAAGAAAAGGCAAGAAAGGATAAATGAAGATATCAAGAGTTTAGTGGCCTCAAAAGTCAGGAAAGGACGAGCTTTCCGGATGCTCTGCAAGTGAAAACGACAGGCACGTGAAGATATAGAAATGTGGTGCATAAGGGATAGCTCAGAGTCCAAATTAAGTCCCAAGTTGCAGGCTTTGAATGAAATTGGCAACTGAGAAGGAGGAAATTAAATTAAAGGAGAACAGAGAAGAGACTGAATAGTCTCCTACTTGTCATAGAGACATGCAATACACAAAATGCACCCTTTTATTGTCATATGGATCCTGTTGTCTAAGAGAGCAGCCTCCTACACATTTTTCCCCTGTTTTCCCCAATGCTCATAGGCCTAAAGATTAACTAAGTGCATTTCTCAACTTTGTCTGCAGTGCAGAGCTGGATGGAAACAGCCTGTGCACAAGATTTTCGCTAAACCCAACAAGCCACACGGTCAACTGCTCCACAGAGGAAGCCCTGAATGCAGGGGTGTTGCTAGGTTGGAAAAGATCTGTGGCTATGCTAATGGTGGGACTGTCTGCCCAACACTATAGCCCCTTCCCCTCCCCGCAGACCATAGCAACACCTCTACCTGAATGTCATCCCAAGATCACGAAAAATGCACAGCGATGCAGCATGACGTGATGTGCTAAACCCATAATACTTATACACTTTTCATGGCAGTGGGCATCCTTTGTCTAGAGGATTGAAAGCTGGTCTATGATATGGGACCTGACGGTGAATCATGCTTGCAATGCTGTTTTAATGGCCTGAAATGGCTGATGGTTAAAATACAAAAACAAAGTACTAATAGCTAATTGTACTTCATGTTTTATTTTTGGGGGACGCAATTAGCTCCATTGCTTTATAAATGAGGTATTCTGTCTGTACGCATCTGAGATTCCGGTGTTTGTCCAGGATCAAAGGCATATTTCCTTAGTTCAGAACCCCTAGATGACCGATGCCAATGTATGTGTTTATTTATAATTATTTGATTTTCAATTTACAAAAATGTGCATACTGTACCTACCATTGGGTGTGCAACACTATCTGTTTCCTGAGATTTATTTATGATTATACACCCTATGAAACAGAGAGCTAAAAACCGGTCAGGGTATGGTTTGATTGAAATGTGTGCCACTGCAAAATAAAATGAATGATACACATTTATAAAATAAGGGGTTCATTTCAGTGTGGCACTACAAGGGAGGAGCTAACCACACACTGCGTCTGCTGACCAACAATTAACCATATAGTGGAGGCAGAGTCCCCAGTAGTACATAACCCAGCCACAATTTTCTTTAATATACCGACTGAAACAATATGCTTCGCAGGGATACATTTGAACAATGCATTCTCTTTGGTACCCTTGGACCAGACTCACAGTACCTCACCACATTCCCCTACCACAGCACCAGCTACCAATACACCCGATTACCATAA
This sequence comes from Ambystoma mexicanum, assembly GCF_040938575.1. Taxonomy (NCBI): domain Eukaryota; kingdom Metazoa; phylum Chordata; class Amphibia; order Caudata; family Ambystomatidae; genus Ambystoma; species Ambystoma mexicanum. Next base: position 698,792,564 of record NC_090928.1, on the reverse strand, counting down.
GGGCATTGCGAAACCACAAGTGTTTGCAATAGGGTGTTACAAATGGATCTAGGGAACTTGGACACGCCCTGTGTGGGGATCCAATCTGTTGATGTTCTCTTAGTGTTCAACACCTTGGAAGAGCAGTGCAGGGAGGACTCAGTGGCACTGTTAATGCTGCTAGCTGACAAAGGATACAAGGTTGACAAGGAGACACTGCAGTATTGCCAGAAAGATGTTGTGTACTTAGGACAACTAATATCCTCAAAAGGAAGAAAGATTACCCCAGAAAGGGCCACAGCAGTAGAGAACACACCACAGACAAACACAGTAAAAGAGATCGAGCAATCTTTGGGGCTGTGCAACTATTGCCGGTATGGATTGTTGACTGCGCCTCCTAAACAAAGCTCTTTTTGCAGGGGCTAAATGCGATACAGAAGGAGAAGAGCGCCATAGTGTGGTTGACTAATTCCAAGAATTATAAAATGCACTCTGCACTGCACCTGTCTTCAAAATTATGACAAAAGATTTGTTTTCTTCTCACATTCTAATGGCCAGGTTATGATGCCTGACATCACATCATTGACCACTGTAACAAGCCAATGGCCTGTTGCAGTGGTCAACTAGATCCAGCAATGCCGGGGCACTTTCCATATGAACGAGTACTCGCAGGCACCAGAGTTTGAAATGCAAAAAAGAGCCACTATGGGCTGAACAGTGATTCTTTACATGGAACACGCAGTGTTTGCCATATTGAACCTATACAAAAGTACCCTCACCACTCAGTGAACTTCAGGCAATGAGGTCATACTGTCCAACCCTTCAATACACATAGTGAGTTGCCGGGTTGTTAACCTAGCAACATTTGTAGTAGATCCATTGCAGGCAGGAGATTATGTGCATGATCGCACTAGCTACATGGACACACTATGGTACAGGATGATGCCTTAGAAGAAGGAGAAATGCTCTTAGTTGATGGGTTATCAACGATTGATCCAAACAGAGATTATTGGCACATGGGAGCAGCAGTAGTACGCTAACATGAGGGGGAATTTCAGGTTTTGTCCAAAATCAGATTACCCCAGCACTTCTCTGCACAATTGGTAGAGCTGGTGGCATTAATAACAGCAGTGGAAATGTCACAAAGGAACTGCATTACCATTTACTCAGAATCAGCGTACCGGGGAAACAAGGAGCCTGCAGCCATCAACCTGTGGCGACAAATCAGGAAAGTTGAATCTGGATGTCTTGCATTGCTGCTGTCTTTGAGAACGAGACCTTTTTCCCCTTGTTTAGGAAACTTGAATCTAGGTTTCTTGCATTAATGCTGTGTTTGAAAAGTAGGATTGTATTCACTGTTTTAGGAAAGTTGAATCTGGGAGTATTGCATTGGTGCTGTGTTTGAAAACTACGCCTTTTTCACCTTTTTAGAAAGGTTGAAATTGATTGTCTTGCATTGCTGCTGTGTTTGAAAACTAGGCCTTTTCCCCCCCTCCTCTGAGCATCCTGCGTTGTGTGGTGCTGAGCTGTGCATCTCTCATCATTCGCGCCGTCCTCCCTCAGACTCTCTATGTACTCTCCATTTCCCCCATCTTCTCAAACTGCTAGTCCATCTCCTATCATATCCCTCTCACTAAGTCTGAAAGGAAAAAGTTCAAGAGGGACATCCTGGTTGTCAACCCTGGCCTCCCTATTGTTGATACGTACATCAGTGCTTCCTCCAGTTCACTGGACCTATGGACCCCTGATATGGTCTCAGTTCTCTCTCCGTTTTCCTCCTCTCCCATTAATGGTGTCACTCGGTGGGAGGTCCTCTTGGCCTTCTTCCATTTCTGGAAGATCATCATTAATGTCTACCTGATTGGGGCCGTCTTCGTCCACAGCCCCAAGTCCAATCTTCTTCTTATTGATAGGCTTCTCCCATGTCTGATCAACTACCTTCCTTCTCCCGCTACTCCTACCAGCACCTCTCCGGCACCTCTGCCACCTCTGTCACAGGCTTGTCCTGCTCACCACAATACCAGTGCTCATCCAGTTCCCCCATGCCTATTCAGGCATTGCAGGCACTCGGCAGATGGACACAAATAATACACAAGAGACCAGAAGTGGGGTAAAAAGCGCTGCAATGCTAACACACACACATGCTTGCGAGGGCTGTATTTGGCTCTGCCCCTCCCAGCCCCGGCTCATCCTTATGTACAATGCAATAGCTAAATCTATTCTCCACCCATTAACAACACATATTATAACAAGCAGGTTATTTCGCCGAACTGGGGGAAAGAAAGTACATTCCATAACTGCAGGCTGTTTCTGTGAGGCAGCCTCTGTCAGCCTTGGGGTATGAGCCAGTAGCGTCATCACTGTGTACTTCTCACTAGGGGCTGTTCATGCCCATCTCTCAGGGTCACTGCATTCCACAGCTCTGCTATCACATGGTGTAGGCGTTCAGCTGTAGGACAGTCTGTATGCCAATCAGTAGGTCAGTCTCTTAGACAAGTATTTAGGCCAGTCCGTTTGTATCCAATGAATCTCAAAGAAACCAAAAGAAAGTGCAGAATCAGAAATGTAACAAGTGCCCACTTTTTCTTCCTCTCTTCTCATCTTATCTATGAATCGCTGACCAAAGCCTAGCACTACTTCTACATAAAGCACACTGCAATAAAACTATTCTGATACATACAAACTCAATAAGGAAGCAACAAATGAAAAACATTATCAAACTAAGACAACTTATTTATGTCTTAACTCATCTAAAGCCATTCATTCACTCTACTGTATTGCATAAACACTCCCACCTATTAGCATCAGCCATTATCTAGGGTGCAGCTAAAACAACAAAACCAGTCATAACTACATGTCCCTCCCTTTCCAGATCTGAGCATCCCTGTCACTCTAACAGCAGGCTCCTTGTTTCCCCTTTTCAGGTGTCTGTCATGTTTGTGTGCACTGTACAAGTCAAAGTCAATGTCTCTCTTACTTTCCACTATATAGTCAGCCTCTACTAGTACCTCCCAGTTCCTAGGTGCACCCGCAGTCGGTGTCAGCAACAACTTGTCACTGCTGGTCATATTTCTCCCAAGTAGCATCTTACATGGTGAATACTAGGTCGCTGACCGCTCTCTCAGTAGTCCATGGAGAACAAACGACAGACATTATACCCAATGTGTGCCTTTCGCATCCATCTGTTTGAACTGTTCCTTCTTTTGCTCCTCTTTCAGTTTTTTCTTCAAATGAGCCATACAAATGTCCATGTGCTCCTGCCAGCCTTATTTTGCCGTGGGCCTCCAGGCCATCTATGTCGGGCACTGAAACGAATTGTCTTGCCCTTTCTCTGCATTGATATATTGCATCATTTGTTCATCCTCCCTTTTCCAAATGGCCAGGAGCTGCTCACTTTTCTTTTGACCCTACTTCTTGCTCTTTTGTAGGATAATCCTCACCACTTCAATCTGTGGGCCCTCTGTCACATGCCACTCCTTATCTTCTGTGGATGCCATTAGCTGTGGCTGTAGGTCATTGTCAGGTGTCATGAGCTCAGATACAGTTATCTTCTTTCTTCCCAGAGCCAACACCGCTGATTGTATTTCACCATACTGTGCTCTTTCCCCCCAAACTCTATTGACTTATGCTGACACTGACCACCTTCTGTATATGTGGGCCTGTCAATGTCCTTCTCTTGTGCACATTCCCTGAAAGCTTTGTGTTGTGTTTTGACAATCTCTGACATGTAGTCACCTGACACTACCCCTTCCTAAGAAAGCGCTGACCTGATTGTAGTCCTGTAGTTGCCCTTGCGACCCTGTACTATATTAATACAGCACTCTGAGGCACTATTTTCGTATTACTCCTAGAGACCCTGAAGACTTGAAATTCCACAAATTGCACTTTTTACGCACCCGTTGCATTGTTGTAAATCACAGTCATGCACATTAGGAAGGGGAGCTGCCGGGTTCCGGCAGCATATGTTACAGGCTTGTCCTGCTCCCCACAATACCAGTGCTCATTCAGTTCCCCCACGCCTATTCAGGCATTCCAGGCACTCGATACTCGAGCACAAATAATACACAAGAGACCAGAAGTGTGGGGGAAAGCTCTGTAATGCTAACACACACCAGTGCTTGGGAGGGCTGCATTCAGCTCTGCCCCTCCCAACCCCGGCTCATCCTTATGTACAATGCAATATCTAAATCTTTTCTCCACCCATTAACAATACGTATCATAACAAACAGGTAATTTCGCTGAACAGCGGGAAAGAAAGTACATTTCATAACTGGAGGCTGTTTCTGCGAGGCAAGAAAAAAAGACAAAATTTGACACGCCAAAGCCAGTATGCTTACAATGCGTTCCTGGTTTTGTTTTGAAGACCCACGTATCAAATGGAAAGAGCTCCGTGATTCTGAGCATAACTCGTATGAGTTATTATAGCCGTGCTCCATAAAATTTTAGGAACATCATATATAGATGGTTTTGATCAATAGGTACAGGGTCAGAGTGGGTTATACAACACAAATAACCATTAGAGTTCCGCATTGTTGTCAACGTGACAGTTTATATGATACATATTTCTATGTTTAGGTTTGCAGCCCAAAGTGCAAAACTGCAGCCTGTTTATAGATATTGATCTAAATTAGTGGCTAATTTTGGTTTTAGAATTGGTGATTTGCCCATGCTGCCCAATGAGCAAATGTATCCTTTTTTTCACCTTTTTAGGGAACAAGACTACTAGTATAAGAAGCAATTCTAATCACCCCTGTTACTAATTATAAGACTGCAGTGAGGTAAGCCCCCACCTGACAAATTCATTTCCTCTGGTAGGAAGACTGCGCTAGGATTTTTTCTTGAGTAGTAAAACTGATTTTTCATGTTGTTTGGTCTCCTTTAGGCCATTGTTTTCCATTAATCAGAAGCAATTACAAGAGAACTGCCATAACGGCTGCATCAAGTTGCACAGAATAGACACTGAACAATCCTGGTCATAGACACGTTAACTGAAAATTAAAAGTGTTCCCCTGATGAATTTCCCTTCAAAAATATTTTCATGGACAATGGGAATGAAACATGTCGGGACAATGATACTGTGAGAGTGTTGTCACAGTGGTAATTAGGCACTAAAATTGGTATCTACTGAGTATTACTAAAGAATCCTGTTACTTACATAGGAGACTCTATACTAGACATTATAATTCTACATCTGTCATGAATGCTAGTAATGTAAACGGTGTCATCCGATTTGTTTAGTGTGAATTTGAATGGTTTATTGTTTGTAGTGTTGTTTTTGATTATTGATGTACTCTTATTTTGTTTTCTGTATTTTTTGGAATTTTATATACATAGATGAGTTCGTTATTTTTCATTAATTTGGTTGGTTATTTGCAACAAATGTGTAGGTGAAAAACTGGGTATTAACATTTCCTTTTGAGTTCACCTTTAGGATTATTGGTACACAGTTTTTTCATTTTTTTCCTTTTTTCTGACTTTTCTATTGTAAAAGGATTGCATACGAATGCTATTGATATGTATTTTAGAGTTTTAGAAGTTCTGCTGTAATAAAATAAATAGTTATTTTTTTCAAAAAACAGGTTTTGTTGTAACTTGTATGCAGACCAGTGTTCGTAGTTCTCAAGGTACTTACTTAGTGGTTCAGCAATTTCTAAGTGAGAGTGTGGGAGGTGTTAGGACCTTTTTGTAGCTTATATTTGTCACAAGGGGAATGGTCCTATCCTCTGTTTTTAAAAGAAAAACAGTCCTTTTACATTTTAATCGTGTTTCTGTGAGGCAGCCTCTGTCAGCCTTGGGATTTGAGCCAGCAGCATCATCACTGTGTACTTCTCAGGAGGGGTGTTCATGCCCCTCTCTGAGATCTCACTGCATTCCACAGCTTTGCAATCGCTTGGCTTGGATGTTCAGCTTTCGGCCAGTCTGTATGCCAATCAGTAGGCCAGTCTCTTAGGCAAGTCTATAGGCCAGTCCGTTTGTATCCAATGAATCTCAAAGAAACCAAAAGAACGTGCAGAATCAGAAATGTAACAACCTCCTTCTTCTGTCGCCTCTGTGGCTCCTTCCTCCTCCTCTCTGGCTACCTTGCCATCACCTGCTATCACCTCCATCCATGCTCGAGCACCTCTACCAATTCCACTGGGTGTACCTCAAGCCTGTAACCCTTCCCCTGAAGTCTTCCAAATGTGGCAACCTGCTCCACGTTGCCACTCTCAACTCTCGCTCCCTTGTCAAACACTCCTCTGACACTCCTCGAAGAGCTTGACCTGGATGTCCTCGCTCTCACTGATACTTGGTTCATGGCCAGCTCTTTCCAGGTTTTGACACTCTTCTCCCTGATGGTTACAAGATCATCCTTGTGCCCAGAACCAACCAATCCGCAGGGGGAGTAATTCTCATCTTTCCAGAGTTGGTCTCTGCCTCTGTCATTCCTACGCAGACCTACCAATCCTTTAGATTTTTGGCCTCCAGGCTCTTCATCTCTCCTGGCCTCTCTCTTACTGTGGCCAGGCAGCAAATTCTTCTCTGAGTGGGCTGACCTCTCCACATCTCTCCATGCCTCTAGCTCTCAACTTCTCCTTGGAGACCTCACCATTCACCTGGATACTTCTGATATCTCCTCTGCATTCTTCTGCATCCTCTCTGACTCCCTCTCTCTTTCTTTTCTACCCTGTGGTCCAACACACACTGCCGGACACACACTGTGTGTTCTCATCTCCTCAGACATCCCTCTCTCTAACCCTCTCACTACTCCTCTCTCTTGGACTGATCACATACTTCCTTCCTCTCACCTGACATTCTCTGTCCACAGGCAAAGCCCACCCAGGACCACCACCTACCTTCAATGTCATTCGGACAATGAAACCTGTGTCTGTGGATTCCTTTGCCTATACTTTCTCTGCTCATCCAATTCCTGCGGCTGACTCACACCTTGACACAGCCCTTTCTATCCTACATCTTGCTATTTCCAATACTCTGGACATCCTTGCTCCTGTCATGAGAATCCGTCTGAAGCCTACCTCCAAGTGCAACTCTTGGTATGACTCTGACCTTGCCACTCTAAAACGCAAGTGCAGGGTGGCTGAGAGGAAGTGGAGGTCTTCAGGTACATCCTCTGATAAACTGACCTGCTCCAAAGGCATTATAGACCCTCTTTCCTGTCCGAGAAGAGCGTCCACATCCAAGCCAGCATCTCTGCGCCCTCGAGCAACACGGCCAAACTCTTTAACTCTTTAAAATTTGCCAGGAACTGGCAAATCCTTCTGCAGTCTCCACCTCTCTTATTCCCTGCTACGCCCTCGGCATGGCCCTGGCTTCTCAATTCACCATTAAAACACAAGGCATCCTGTCCTTACCCCTTCCTCTCCTTTTCCCTCTCTTGGTCCCCTTCCAGCCGCCTCACCCTCTCTTACTACTCTCCTCTTTCTCTCTGATAACATCTGGTGATGTTTATAGACAAGTCCAATCTATGAAAGTGTTGTCCAAACAGGTTCTCCCCTGCTCCTCTAGAACCGTCAAGGACCACATTGATACCCTAGCTCTAGCCCTGGCCAATTTCTGCAATACCAATGAAACTTTCCTTCTCTCCTCAAGCACTTCCTTGTGCACCCCCTACTAAAAAGAAACTTCTGCCGATCCTACATGTCCAGCTAACTACCATCCGATCTCCATCACCCCATTCCTGAGCAAACTTCTGGAACAAATGGGCATCTCCCAGCTTTCTCTTCACATTGTAACTGTTGGTTGTCTCCATGATGATCAGTCTGGCTTCAGAACAGCCAGAGACACGGAAACTGCTCTCCTGAACACCTGTGAAGACTTGCTCTCCAATCTCGACTCCAGTATCCCTTCTGTCCGTATCCTCCTTGACCTCTCCTCTTCTTTCGACACAGTCAATCACACCATCCTGATCAACCGACACTGTGAGAACCTGGGCATCACGGATCAGGCCCTGGAGTATCTGACCTTTTTCCTCCTGGACTGACCCTCCCAGGTCTAACTTGGGCCCTTTATCTCCACCACCTCTCTTTCTAAATGTGGTGTTCCCCAGGGCTCCAACCTCTCACCCTGGCTCTTCAATCACTATGTGGCCCCTTTGGCTCAGCTAATGCTCCAATTTACAATGTTATGCAGATGTCACGCAACTCTCCTTCCGGCTCCCTAGAGCCTCCTCCACTCTCTCATGCATTCCTGACCGTCTATCCGCGATTCAGGAGTTGTGCACCTCTACTCATCTCTGCTTCTCTGCTTCAATGCCAGTAAGACTGAGATCCTTCTCATCAGGATCACTGTTCTTGCTTTCCCTCTCAGACTCTGGCTGACCTCCATGGGCCCTCTTCCTTCACCTTCCCGTGAGGGCATTTTCGACTCCACTCTCTCATTCTCTCCTCACATCACAGACCTTTCCAAGAAGGCCCATTACCAGCTGCACCTCCTCAAAGGTACTCTTCCTTTTCTCACTTTCCCCATAAGCTCTTTTTCTCCAGAGTCCTGGTCCTCTCTAGGTTGGACTACTATAACAGCCTCGTTCTCTATCTGCCTTTGTCTACTCTCTGCCCTGTGCAACTAATACAGGACTGCAAGACTTACCATTGGCCTCAAGCCAAGGGTCCACATCTATCCAGCCCTGAAATATATCCACTTGCTCCCGATGGCTGCAACAATCAAGTTCAATACCCTCTGCATCATCCTCAAGGCTTTCTGGCAGTGGGGCCCTCACTAGATCATCACTCTCTTCCTAAATACCTTCCTTCTTCAGCCCTTTTCTCTGCTGCCTCCAACTCTCTGAGGGTCAGACCCTTCTCCAGGCAGAGAGTAGGCTGAGAGTACGGGGTCATATCACCTTACTCTGCAATTGCGTCCCTCAGTAATGGACTCTCTGCCCATCTGAAACTTGAGCCGGACTACCGGAATCTCCGGAAGCAGCTCAAGACTTAACTTTTCTCTTCTGCTTTCTCTCTCTCCTTGCCCTGCTAACCTACCTGCCTGCTGCGTCACTGTTTGCTTGGTGACCCTAACTGTTCTAACTGGGTACCAGGCTCCGTTATGACCAGTCCCATCTGTACTGTAACGCTCACCTGATTCCCTCGGAGGCGCGGGTCTTGACTGGGCGGTGAAACCGTCTTCAGCGTTAGGCGTAGGATTCGTTTGGCTCCCGGATTAGGCCCCTTCTTCACTGAAAATTTGACCCGAAGGGTGAGGTGTCTGCAAGTAGAAAATCTAGGTATTAGTGGCTGGAAGGTTGGGAGAAGTTCCAAGCCCCTCTCTCCCTCTCTCCCCGTGGTACTGGGTTGTAGTCGCGCTCACCTTAAATAGGTGAATGCCGGGCTCTCCATCCTGCGTCTTGTGCAGGGGCCCTGGGTCCAGTTACTTCACTGGATTCGAGTTCAGCCTCTTGATTGCAGAGGGTGATTTGAGAGTGATGCCGCCGTTTGCTGCACGAGCGTGACTTGTAAGTATTAAAGTTCTTTTTAGATTGCTCTCTTTTAATGTCTATGTCTTTTTCCTTTTCAGTTGCTGCCGGTGCCAAAGAAGATGCCCTCCCGGTTCGTGGCAATGAACGAAGCAAGAAGATGGAGAATAGGATGGCACGTAAGAAGAAAGGCTGCTCTAGGGCTGTAGAATGCACCTTAATGTCTCTTTTTGTCTTTACAGGTGATGGAATGCGGCGCGAGCAGCGTTGGGGCGAGCGTAACGCAGGTAAGTCGTTTTGCAACTAAGCGTTAGTAACCAATGTTCTTTGTCTTTGCAGGCCCGATGCCGGACGAGAAATGCAGAAAAAACGCCTTGGATGCTGCCGATGGATCGGGTAAGTTGAAGCGCCAACCTTGCTTTTGCCTAACCTGTGCCTTTTGTTTTTGCAGGAGTTGCTGAAGACTGCAGATTGGTTCCAGCAGGTAATTTTCTTATTCACAGGATCCGGAGCTGAAGATTCCCTGGAGCTGACACGGTGAGCGTCCTGCTGCAGATGCAGAATAACGCGAAGCACGTTGCACCAATCGGGTGTGGTTTAAATAGCCCACAGGAGTGCTTAGGTGTCTCCTTCCACAGCCTCGCCCAGGAAAAAAGAGTTCCTGCTTCCAGAAGGGTTCCAGCATCAATGATCCAGGGAGTGGTGCCTGCCCCACCCAGAAGAAAAAGTAGTCCCTGCCAGAAGAGAATGAAACATCATTCTGCTGGTAAGTAAGCAGCATGGTCTGCTGCAGGTAGGTCCACCCAAGCACTTTCACACTTGTTATGAGCCCGGCGCTTCCTGTGCCGGGACTGGTCCATTTTATGAGCCTGGCTCCACCGGTGCCAGGACAGGATCCAAAAGGTCCCCATTGGGACTGGCTGGCGCCGATGGTATATGTTATGAGCCTGCTTCCAAGGGTGTTGGGTTGGTCCTGACTCCTTGGAAGCAGTGGTCATGACAGTACTGCCTCTGGGCCTGTCACACACTAGGGGCTGTAACTGTAACATCTACAGTTACCCACCTCCTTGCACTTACGCAGAGCCACCCTGTCCTGGCTCTACTTACTCAGATCAATGCTGCCCTGATCACACTTTCCCTTTCCTTCTCCCCTGCACTTCTCCCAACCCCATCTCCTGCTACTTGCGCTACCACACTTGCACAATCTGAATGACACAATGCCTAGTAAGATCATTTGTCTCGTATTCCATCTGTACCCTCCCTTGTCTTGTCGCGCCTAGAAACACATATGTACAGGCGCATTATAAATTACATATCATATCATATCATACCTCCACAGTGGACTCAGGGTTTTCAAGATGGAAGAGGATGGGGTTCAGAAAAAGTGATGACTCTTTGGTGAAATAGGCAGAGCTATTATCTAGATTGATAGAGGCACTTCCCCTTCCCGCAGGACTGACTATTGTAAAATGTGCAGCCCATACCAAAGGTACAGATTTAATTTCCCAAAGTAATGACAGGGCAGAATCAGCAGCCAAAGAAGCTGTCTATTTGCCACCCGATACAAGAGAATGGGCCTCATTACAAATCTCCCGGTATGGAAACAATGGTGGCGGTAAACCCGCCACCACTGTTGTTTCCATGCCGGGCGATCACAACTCCTGCAGGCGGGAGGTGATGTTCCCGCCAGGTCTGACCTGGCGGGTTTAACACCACCCGCCTGCCGGCGGACGAGGAAACACCGGCAGCATTACGAGATGCTGCCGGTGTTTCCATGATCCCCATTCCCATTGAGTCCGATAGGACTCAATGGGAATGGGGATTAACACCATTCCGCCTCCGTGATTCCCGGAAAACAGGGGTTGTAATGCCCCGGTAATTCCGGGAATCACGGAGGCGGAATGGTAATACGAGTCCGGCGGTAACCAGGCGGTTTTACCACCGCGGTTACCGCCAGACTCGTAATGAGGCCCAATATGTTCCACACAATGCAAAAAGGCTTCCCATGTATGAAACAATGTCACGACCACCAGCACCACTCAGTGAGCCCTCCAATGCTATATCCGTGACTGAGATAATAGAGTTACAGGGATGCATGTCACAAAAAGAGCAGGAACTATGGACAAAGAGAGGGTGTTCCCTATCACCTACAGATTTGATTTGGAGACAAAAGAGCAAAGACAATCCCATAATGCCCAAAGAGCTGCTTACAATTGCCCTGGATCAGTTGCATTATCCAGTACACACATCCAACATTGCAATCGATATCCAAGAACAGTGGTTTGTACCAAATGTGCATGTATGTGTGGCAGTGTTCATTAATAATTGTTTGACTTGTCAACGGCACACCACAGGGCACACACTCAATAAGATTAAGGCGACATTGCGATGCTCTGTACGGCCTTTTTGACATTTGAATAATGTCTTTATCGATATGACCTTCAGATGTAATAAATATCGCTATGTAATTGTTGTGGCATGCCCATTCTCCCTTTGGCTGGTGGCAGGTCCATGTGCCCAAAATTATGCCAAGGCGCCAGCAAGATTCCTAGTACATGAGGTATTCCCACAGTGGGGTGTGTGTGAGGTATTGAGATCCGACAACAGACCACACTTCTTTAATGACCTCTTTAAAGAGATAATGTCTCTATTGGGTATCAAACACAAGCTGTGTTCCATGTACCAATCTCAAGCCAACGGTATTGTAGAGTGCCTCAACACATTGCTTAAGGTACACCTTGCAAAGATGTGCAAGACTCTTCACAAGAACTAGGTCCACTGCTTGCCACTTGTTTTGTTTGGAAAGCATAACACGCCTGGCTCTGACCCCACCTAACACCAAACAAGATCATTGCAGGCAGGAGAATGCATGCACCACCAAATCCTGCATTTATGATCTCAGATGCTCACAGTACTGCACAAGGGCTGGGGAAGGAATTCCAGGGGAGCCTTAAACAGCTTTTTGAATACCTAAAGTTCATTTCAAGACAGATGATACCTCCCCAAATCCAGCGGGCCACCTCCTCAACAGAAACAACACCACCACAAGAGGAAGTTCCCTACTGCAGCACCCTCATTGTACCTGGGTGAGAAGATTTACATTAGGAATTTCACCCTGCAATAAAATCCTCTCCACTTCGTGGTACCATGCACAGCGATGTATGGCACACATAACGAAGTGAAGATGGATGGTATCTGCATGTCAGACGTCCGTTGAGAGAAAGGGACCAACCCCCACCCAGAAAAAGAAAGAGGGCATGAGCTGAGGGGAATATCAGTGAATTGACTGTTTTAACATCACTTCATTTTTCAGGAGGCCAGACTATTTCCTTTTGGCCACAAAAGTGATGGGTGGAAGGTTTCGAATGAATCTGAACCACTGGCAATTGCTCTGGGCAACCTTCCACACCACTGTTTTTTAGCCCGTCTGCGCCATTGCAAAAGGGGTCCAGCATTGTGCAAATCAGTCAGCTGCCGCCACCAATGGTAGCAGCCCAGCCCGAACTGCTAGGCCAGGTCCCCTCTGCACAGAAAACCAAGCAACCCCAGACATGTTTCGGCCTTGTTGGACCTCCTCAGTGAGGTGCAGCCTGGTTCCCTATGGCGCAGCGAGCAAGGGACCCAAGTCTGGGCATACCCTCTCTCACATGGAGAGACAAACTGTGACCACAAAAGTGATGGGTGGAAGGTTTTGAATGAATCTGAACCACTGGCAATTGCTCTGGGCAACCTTCCACACCACCCTTTTTTAGCCCGTCTGCGCCAATGCAAAAGGGGTCCTGCCATGTGCAAATCAGTCAGCTGCTGCCACCAATGGTAGCAGCCCAGCCCGAACTGCTAGGCCAGGTCCCCTCTGCGACCTAGCAGTTCGGGCTGGACTTCCCCTTTTGGGGTGGGGCCAAGCCTGATTTGCATATGGTCTTTCCCCTTCTGTAATGGCTTGGCAGGCGAAGAACGATGGTCTGGAGGGTTGCCCCGAGCAATGCCAGTGGTTAAGATTCAGTCTAAACCTTCCAGACATCACCTCTTTGTTTTTGCTATTTCCTTTTGGCAACACAGCACACATGACCCGCAGGAGAGAAGAATGTGAAATTATGATACGTTTTAGGATTTTGTTAGTGTGTTTTTCTCTTTCTCTCTTTCTTTCTTTTACCCCCATTGTAAATAATGTACATATGCCAGGGACTAACAATATGTCTGTGCTTAGGAGAAAGAAGGGAGTATTCAACCCAGACTTATTTGTGGACAGCATTGTTGGCAGGCATCACACCAACTCTGACAACATGGGGTAGAACCATATGAAAGCAGTGGGCAAAGAGATTACATATGACACATGTTATGTGTGCTCTCTCATGCAACATGTTACAGACACACCCAACATGTTAATTCCCCAGGAGGTACCAAGATAAACAGCAAACTGGTTTGTGTATCTGGTGTTGTGTAATGTTTGGGGTCCATTCCAAGTACATAATGTCTAAGTGAAATGGGTAGAAGAGGAGGAAGTTGTGTACAAGGACAATTATATTAAACTAAAAAAGATGACGAAACAGGAAGAAACTAAACATTTAGTTCTGCATTATGAGTGAAAGGGGGCAAGAAGGGGGAGCAATTATCATGACCCAGCGCACACTGTCTTGGGTAAATGAAACAGGGCATCCACTGCAAGGCATCCACTCCCATGGTGTAGAAATAGGCCACAGATGCATATCAAGGGAACAGTATTCTATAATGGAGAATGGGTGAATCGGATGATAGGGTGTAGAGTAGAGGGATATGTGGGGTTCGCTGAGGACATGGTAGTGCACTTGAGAAGAAATAGTCACCAAGTTGGGAGAGTAATATTAAGGTTCTCACTTGGATTGATGACAGAAAGCAGACTGTACATATAAAGGAACTCATAAACCATTCTTTATGTTTCAGATTGACAGGGACCATTCAATTGGGCAGTAACAAGAGACGCTCAAAAGTAAAGGAGCTCCATTTCGACTTGTACTGGGCCTATGGCACACAAGCCTACATCCAGCTCCCACCACGCTCGGGCGGACAATGCTCTTTGGTCACCCTTCACTCCCCTGCATGAGTAGTGCCCCATTCAGACCTTGTGCCATTGTCAGACCATCCAGCTATTCGAGGGGTATTGTACACATGGGCCAAATGGTCCTTGACCTTACAGAGGAAATGCAGAGCCAGCAATTACTGGTCCCAGAGGTCTGTGAAAAGACTGGCAGGCCGCTGGTGGCACTAGAATTATTTCGTGGTACACATCCTCTTTCCTGAAAATTAGGAAAAGGATGCATTGTGATGTGTAAAACACAGAGCTTTGCCTCTGTGAAATCATGATAAAGTATAGTTTTTGTGTGCATATTTCTTTTAAGTCTTATCTTTTATTACTGGACTGGGGCAGACAAAAGTGTGAAATGGAGAATGCTAAGAGCCCCTTTCTTGAAAAGTAACTGCTCACTGAGAAGGGGCCATTAGCATTCCAAAGCCCCTCCTTCTGTGCATACTGCACAGTAAATGCCTGCACCAAATAAACATTATTATTTTGCTAGCTATTCTTCAATGTGTCTAAGTTGACATGCAAACAGTGAGATAATAATGCATACACACTTGTACCTTTGATTCAGAAGATGCTTGTGTGAAACAACTCTATGAGTGAAGACAAGTAGGGCAATACACAGAGATGTCCAGTTATCTTGTGCAGGTAAGAACATGTCCAGCATCAGGGTGTTGTAATTGTTTTATTGACTCCTTCGTTTCGGGAATAAGGAGTGCTTAACATGAATGTTGAAACAAGGAAAAGGGTGTTTTTAAAATCTGGAGATGAGCATGGGTACAACTTTAGACGGAGAGTGCCACCACCGGTATTGGCAGAAATACCTATGGAATGATGTCTTTTCAGCAAGGCCACTGCTTTCTTCACTTCTCTTCTTGCACCATGTCTATAGACTACTGCCAATGCAAAATGGTTGCAGATAACTCTCTATGACTTTCTGGCTGCAGAAGGCTAATGTGGCAGAGAGAGGGTTGAACACCATCAGGGAGGAGCTGTGAACAGTAAGATTGACCACTCTTCAGAATTGCTACTTCCTCAATATAATTACAGCTATGGAGGCGGGGTGTGTGCAAAAGTAGGCAGCAGTTGCTGTACATATGTGCCAGTGAATAACACAGAGAATGACACGTTGTCAGAAGCTATCAACACCTTGCACACCCTCGGGGAGACTATAGTAAAAGACACCAGCAGAGTGGTCGAACAGGATTGGTTTGATAAAATAGTCGCTTGTGTGCCAAATTGGTTGCCAAAAATCATCAAAATACTTGTTCCAATTCTCATAGTGCCTGTAATTACTTTCTGTTCATGTCAAATGGGATTTAGATGTTTTAAGGGATGTCACTTTCACGTAAAATGGTCAATGACACCTCACCCTTGTCCAGAACTAGGCATATGCAAAAAGACAAATGGAATGCTGAGCCAATGCCCCACATGGTTGAAATAAATACACAAACTGGTCCTCCACGGACACTCTCTAGCCCACCTGCAGACCCTCAAATGTATACAGAACACTGGGTCGACTGTTATGGTGATGAGGGTTCTTGCTTTATGACCTGCACGGCAGAGGAATACGCAGCAAGGGGGGAAGTTTGCATGGGGTCTGTAAGATATGGCTATCAAAGGATGGGTGGTACCAGAAGAAGTTATCAATTAATACATTAATTGAAGGGGGAGTATGAAGATGCAGATCGAGCGTCCTGAAGGGGGCAACACCTAAAAGTTATGGAAGTGACAGGATGATGCAAGGGTCACGCATTTAGCAACATCACAGCATATTTGTGCTACACATCAGTGAGCTTGCACTGTGCAGGAAAACACACATGCAAAATGACACATGCAGCAAACCATTTTGTCTGTACTTTCTTCCTTTGTATTCTCTTCTGTGGGAGCACTCTTACATTACACAAGTAATTAAGCATTTCCTTGTAATAGAGAACCTTTATATTATATGTGTGGAAAACCTTTTCTTTCCATGTTCTGTCAACTACGCATATCTTTTTAGTTTTCTTTTTAGCACTCTCTTTCAACACACACATTATTGCATATAGATAGGCAGGTAGGCTTAGCGTTATTATGTAGATGGAGCTGTATTAAGTGTATGTAGCAATGAACAAGAGATCCACCATGTTTTAACAGGCCCATGCTAAAAGCTGCAGAGCTTCCATCTTTAGCTTAGGGCCACAACTCGCATTTAATTGAATTGTATTTCTGCTGATGGACTGCTAATCGCTGAGCGGCCAAGGTTAGACGACAAGGAAGATTCCAGGTAGTGTCCAATAAATTTTTGCAAGGGAACATTTCCTCATGGGACCGAAACTAACCACCAGACACCAGATGCAAACCCACGAGATATGGGGCAATGCACAATGAGCATGAATGACACAGTTTTGAGGGTGAGGTGGCCCAGGCCAAAGGCTGCTAGAATTTGTAACTACGATGGGAGCGACAGTGTCCCCAATTACCACAGGCCATTTTTCCTGAGAATGAAAGTGCCATGCTAGAACAAATAAAATAGGAGGAATTGACTTCCAACAGCAGACCCTTCGCACCTTTTATAAAATTAAGTTTTCTACATGTTGTGAGAAGCGAGTTGGGGATGCAACGAGCTAAGCAGGTTCAGAAGGGTGATGGGCTGAGGGAGCCAATAAGGAACAGGGAACTGTGTGCATAGAGGAGGAGCCAAGTACCCCCACTCCACCAACCCCCCTACATTACCTGAAAAGTATGAACCAAAGTATCTGTCATATACTACAACAATAAGAAAGCAAGAAGAAGAGCAACGACTCTGTGGAAACCATACCTACATCCAAGACAGTATGATGGTCATCTGAATGTGATTCCTGATGAAACAAAGAAACTGAATAACCAGGATGAATGTTGATGTCATACAAAGCTGAATCGACTCCATATAGAAGATAACCAGACATGTGAGGCAGAGGATTTATGAAGAACAAAGAAGTACCAAGGATACGTGACATCTTGAGATCAAGATAAAGAGATTTGTGCCATAAGCATGATGAAGATAGTTAGTTTAAACGTGTAGAGATGCAATGAAATGCAAGCAGCAAAGCAATTGTGAAGCTAGCCAATAGATCACGTCAACACATACATATATACCTCATAGATACATATGGATTGAATAAAGAATGAATGTTTCCGCTACATATATAGTGTATATAGCAGTCTTGAGCAATGTGGAAGGCCTCAATTCAGTTTCGCAGTTACAAAAGCAATTGAGTTAAACAGAATATATTTCAACTAAGGAGTTGGCAGAGCCAAGAGAGCCAAGGATTTATCAGAACAAGAATTGGCTGACATTGGATACAATTAAAGTGAAAGAACAGAAGTTCCTGTTCAGGAATGTCAAGTGAAAACAAAAGACATCAGAGGACTATTGGAGAATATAATCAAACATACAAAAAGGCTCAAATCATGGTGTCCAGTCATGTGATGGAACAAAGTTAGACGCATGAAAAGATCACACCTACGCATGGAAGTCTGACCGTACCCATACTCCTTAAAAAATCTTAGAGAACAGTACAGACTCAAGGCCAACTTCAAACACTAATTGACACTGAACCATTGAGGTGATGATGGAGTGTTCTTTTAATTGGTGGGAAGCTGGTATATAGACAAGCTCACCCGCACCTGGTTGTTCGGTCTGTGTGATGCTCACGTAGGTGGAAAGTGACTGCCTGGGGGGGGTTAGTAGCCAACCAATTTTAGAGGACCACATATTTGGAGGTCCTATAGTTTGTATAGCCAATGGGACGTTGTTAATTTAGTGATGTTCATAGTGGCCATTTTGAAGAGAGGGCTTAGTTGCCCCACCTGATGTTAAGTATCCAATCATTTCTCTTTGTTACTCTATACAGATATAACACCTATGCTTAGTTATTCAGTTAAAACCGATCCTGCATCCCAATAGGTTTTAGAAATTGCCATGTAGGATGATGTTGGTAATGACTCAGTTCAGCATATCAGCTATGACCAATTTTGGGTTTAAGAACCCAGCTTTTTTATGAAATGATTGAGAGTTGAGTATCGAGCGATTGCTGATGTTCGTTCTACTCCCTGTTTTAGTTACTTGCATTAAAACAGCCAAACTTTTGCCAAGCTATTTGTGTCATCTGAATTATTGATGGTTGATTAAAATCTGCATCCCCATCCATCTCCAGGGTATTGCTACTCAGCTTAAAGGGCTGGAAGTCTCCAGTTCACTTGGTAGCACAGGATGGTTAGATAAGATACCAGCGGCTGTTGCCATAAGTAACTTTAGGGTTTCAGCAATTTCACACGACCTTCGCCATTCGGCTGACAGGACATAAAGCTCCCCGTAGATCATGGTTAGAATAGTACAAAACCTTGCAAGGAGGCTGTGACGGGACCCCTATTTTAATATAGAATCCCCTCCCACATCTACGTGAAGCAGATCGGAAAGCAGCTCTAGGAGGCAGTAATGAAGGCGGTGATCCCGAGGGTCCGAAGACTAAAACATGCGAACAGTGAGTAAATAAGACCAAAGAGTGTGGCAAAAGGGATGCATGCGTAGTAAATAACAGAGAGTAACGGGCGTAGGTGGGATAAAATATAATGCTAGATTAAGAGTGTAATATATATATATATGCATATGGGGAAAAGATATTGACTTGAGTGCTGCCAAGTGATATATGAGGAAGCTAGTCGTAAGGTGTAGCCATGCTATGAGGATACGCCCTGTTCCTAGACTTTAAAGAGTGCTAACAGAAGCTTTAATTCAGAGCCCCCTTTACGAGGGACATATAGAAGACGAGATTAGTTTAAAGACTTTCAAAAATGAATTGGCTAAAGTTCTAATCGGAACAAGAATTTAGAGGGTAAAGACAAGTCCTAAGAGAGGATCGTGAGGTGCACTTATATGTGGCTAGTCAAGTCTGTCTGTTTTGTTTTATGTGGTCGCAAGGTATGATGAGGTCACAGTTAAAAGAATAAATGTTTTAAGTGATAAAGAAATGTGAAGTTAATACGCAAAAAGTTATTATTTTAAACTTTGAGGTGCTCGCTCATAAGTGTATGTTGATTGAAACACAAAATTGAAAACTGTAACTAAAGCAGAAGCGAAGTGGTAATAAAAAGAGAAGTAAAAGTTAGTGCATCTTTGCAAACAGCTCCCAAAGCATGCTCTTAAACTTAAACAATACAGTGCAGAGTGGCTTAAAGGGACCGCAGACAAAATGTTTATGCCATGGCCGCAAGGAGGTTCATTATCGAGAACAGTCCTACAGCATATGACGACATATTTGCATGCTGCATACACAGTGAAAAAGGTAGAAAAGCGCCTAGTGAATCTAGAGCTTTGGAAAATGTATGAACACAAGAAGGAGGCGGAGCCTATGTTAGATTGGATACTCTATATATGCAAAGAGGGTGGTGAAGAGCCTACTGCTCCGCCCACCACGTCTGAAATAAAATACGAGATTAAGAAAGATGAAAAAGTTATACCCATTAAGAGAACTTAAAGCAGCAACAGGATATAGCAATCCATCATACGAGTCACCTACGCAGAGTAGTGACGAGGGCCCAGAGAAAGATACTGAGAAAGATATCACCTCCAAAGTCCTGAGCGATAAGGAGAGAAGTGATCATGCAAGTACATCTCTAGACATAAGGAGAGAAATAAAGAGTTGAGATAGCGCTCATATAGAACGAGTGGTTGGGAGGTCATATTTTACTTAAACTTGATGGCAAAGGCATTCAAGATGTAAGACAAAGGGGAGACCAAGAAGAACAAGATAAAAAAGACAAAGAAACGGAGGAACAATTGAGAGTAGAAGGAGCGAAAAGAAAAGATATACAAAGACGAGAACAGTTATATCAAGATGAGCAAGCTAAAATACAAGAGAGAGCAGTAGAGCAAAGAAAGCGTGATAATAAAAGAAGAACAGCCGATGAAAAAGAAAGGTTAAAGATGAAATCAATTGAAGCCGACGAACAAGAAAGGGTAAGAGACAAAAGAATACTAAGGCGAAGAGATGAGGACAAGCAAAGGGCATGTGAACGAAGAGATATGAAAAAGAAAGAGGAAGATGAAATAAGAGAAGAGGCGAGGAAGCACAGAGAAGTCGATGATGACATGGAATGCAAAAGGAGACACAGAGCATGCAATCTTGAGTATCTGGAAAGGGACGTAAGAGATCCCAATCGACGGGTAGACTGGCAAGACATAAAGGAATTTTTTCTCGAGTCTCAGCCATTTCCAGGCACGTCTAGAGTAAATCTAGAAGACGAATTTGACTCGCAAAGCATTGGGCAAATGATTGATAAAGTATACCATGAAATGCAAGACCAGAAGGAAGCAAAAAGAAAGGGAAAAAATGATCATCTCGAGAGTACTCGGTTGTCTGATACGGAGGAAACCTCAGGTAGTATGAGACTAAAGCAGCTGTCTTTAGACAGATTAACATTAAATTGAGATGATGATGAGAGGAGTTGCACGAGTTGGGCACAAGGAGTATTAGACAAGGAAAGGGAAACCTACTCGAGGGAAGTTAGGAGTTTTATATGTGAACTAGAAGAACATCCACCTTCGGATAAGGAAGTAAGATGGTCAGATTTAAAGATACCTTTGTCCAAGGCATCAGAGCCACTGACACAGTAAGACTGACATAAGGGGCAACCCCATGGTCAAACAGACAGACTCTGTAACCAGGCTAAGATCATTGCCCGGTAGACAGTGATGTGGGCACATTATATCAACAGTGGATAGACAAATGATGAGAGATGAGAATGAGCTTGGAGCATCACTGTTCCCATTGTTAGAAAATGGAGGAGCAAGGCCACAGTGTATACCATGGCCTCAGATGTACAGGGAAATCTTAAAATGTAAACTCCCGAATTTAACTTCTGGCGCTGGAAAATGGATACCTGAGTTAGAAAAAATGACGGGGGGGGAATAGATTAGCTATAGGGGATATTAAAGGTCTTCTAATCGCCATACTTGGTGAAAGAGCTGATGACGTATGGACATGGGCAGGTTACCCTGGTGTGACTACAGTCAACACCGCACACGGTGGAGCACTGGTTAATAATTGTAGAGCAGGGATTTGGAAAGCGCTTTGAGTACCTTATCCAGATACTTCCGATATGGGAGCTATAATGACAAGAAAGAAGAAAGAGGGAGAGGATCCGTTGCTTATATTCAAAGTTTTCAAGACACATGGGCACTTAAAACACCTGAGGCTTGGGGAAGTGTATACCTTTATTTTATCATATATTATGAAAAGACTGCCAGATCAGGTGCAGAAATAGCTCAAGAAATGAGTGGGGATAGAAGCAAAACCATGGTCAGAAATTCAGGTGACCATTGCACATTATTGCAGACTCCTACAGGAAAGAATCGCAAAAAAGACGATACACGTAAAGGTGAAGAAGCAAAGTTAGTTCAGAAAAAGTTATCCAAGTATGCCATTGAAGGAGCAATGTTAACTAACGTGGGCGGATCAAACCCGCAGAAGGCAGTAACTATGCCGCAAGTAAATAACCAAAGAAAGTTTGATCAGACAAATAATGGATATGCTCCAAGAGGAAGGGGATATCGAGGGAGAGGTTGGCAAGGTAATCAAGGGTATTGGCAGAATGATCAGGGAAGTTTTCAGAATGGACAACAAGGGTTTCAGAATATGCAAAATGGTAATCAAAACATGCAATATGGGCAGATGGGAAGACAACCGCTTGTATGTTGGACATGTGGAATGACAGGGCACATAGCTGGTATGTATAGGAGCCAAGGGATGGTACAGAATGATCAGTTTCCAAGACAGGGAATGCCAAATCCATCTGCATATTTGCAGTAGAGCGGAAATGGAGTTCCACAAGATCAAACAGTGCAGCTTCAAGCACCAATTGTGCAGCAAAGCTTGCAACCACAGCATGTGACAAGTAACGCATCGCAAGGACAATCACAGCAATCTTGTATGCAGCTTCAGCAGAATACAAACACAGAGCAACCTATGATGCGTAGAATAGGAGGTGTCACTGTTGATGGAGGAAATCCATTCACGAGTGATGGAGTGAGACTGTACCTGCAATAGGAAAGCTCACTGGAAGACCTGATGTGTTCAGTCCTATCTATTACACTGAATCGTCATGAGGAGACAAGGATAAATGTAATTATAGGCGGCAAAGCTTATTCCTTCCTAGTGCACACGGGCACAACATGCTTGTGTATACGTGAGGGTACATTTTCAATGTCTGGCGATGCGATGAATACTCAGGGCCTTACAGGAGCAACAAGTTATGTTCCTATTACAGAAGAATTACCAGTCTCCATAGGAGAGTGTGATATGAAGGTGCCACTGCTTTATTCAAGGCAAAAAACTGTCAACATATTAGGATGAGATTTAATGACAAAAATGAATATGACCATTCCGTTTACAGACAATGGTATAGTATGCTCAGCACTGGGAATGCATTATTTGAACGTGTGCGAAATGATCAGGGCATACGCACGACAAATAGCGCCTAGAGCAATACCATTGGAACCCGAAGTGTTCCATTATGGGATATGTATTCTGTTAATATGGCTGCCAGGTCTAGTAGGCTGTTGGGGAGAAGCTGGACCCCCCCAGGGCAGTGGGGGGCCAGCAGCCATACCCTCACCATCTATGGGAGACCCCAACACCTCCCATATGGCCCCCAGAAATGCAACAGAGACCCCAGCAGGCAGCCACATGTTCCAAACTTTGTTTATTCCTGGGCAGCAAAAAAGAAAAAAACACGCCGAGCATTGTGCACATCGAGAGTTCTGGCGCCGTCTCCCCCGGGGCTGGCTTGCAAGCCAGCTTTGTAATCACACTGCAGGCTGACCTCACAGAATTGGATCAGCTCCCAGAAACCTATCTCCACCTGCTATTGGCTGCTAAGTGATAGGTTACCTATGTAGCCCTTATAGAGAGCCTGACAATTGGATGTTAGCCTTTTGCATCAGTGGGTTGGTTTAGCTGTGCCAGCCCCCCATTACCTAATTCTAACTTGTTGCATTATGACTTTGTTCCCATAACTTTTTAGCTGAAGCAAGCAGTTCGCACCTGAGCTCTGAGCGCTCATTGGCTGTGTTGAGCCATTCTTGTTACAATTATGTTTCAAATGTTGTGCGAGTCTTTGCGAAAATGTCTTTCTTTCCCAGAAAGAAAAGAAAAAAACACACTGGGTTGCCGTGGCTTATTCGCATTTGTGGAGAATTCAGAATGTTTGTCTGCAGAAAGCAATCTTATCTTGAATGCGCAACCTTGGCTGCTCGTGGGTTTTGCGAGGAGCATTACTGAAGGCTTCTGCAGCCAGTGTTCAGTGAGAGAAATTAACTTGGCTGTAATTTTCCTGAAACATGGCTTTACACTGTGCAATTAGACCATGTTAATTCATATAGGCATTTGCCAGCCTTTAAACAGGGATTTTTGTGTTTGTAGATTCTGATATTGCAGCATTGATTCTAATGTAGCATGAAAGTTGCACTGTTGGTGAAGTGGGTGTGTTTCAGCATATTTGTCACCCATGGGTGCACTCGGGCCTGGTTCAAATGATAAGTGCGCTCCTTGTTCTTCCTGCTGTTCTTCTGTATATGAGCCTGGGGTGAGGGGGCATGGGTTTGATCTCGATTTTCCCTCTTCAAGGCAGAACCCTGAGAATACCGGATGAGTTTCTATTTAGACCACAGATACCTATGGACGAAGAAGAGGGGCAAATGTTCCCCTTAGCCTTAGAAGCAGCTATAGTCCGAGGAAATATGGCTTTGCTTGATACAACTGACGACAAGGCTAGATGATGGAGCACAATATTTGCCATTGAGGAAGGTTGCAGAGTGACTGACATCACTTATGAAGATTTATTTGGAGATGACAAATCTGACGATGTTGTGATATTTGAAATGTGCATCACTTATTGGGTCAAAGCGATTAGGGGATAGGTCCCACAGAGAACGATGTTAGCAAAGAAGCATCCTGAATATTTTGACAAAGATATGGCAAAAGTGCCAATTGTATTATGGACCACTGGCCCCTATAATGTAGGAGTCGGGGAAGTGAAGATTAAATTGAAACCAGGAGTGATTTTACCTCGATGCACAATATTTCACAGTGATTGACTTAAAAAATGTGTTTTTCTCAATCCAATTGCACAAAGACTCACAAGATTTGACATCATTCACTTTTATACAAGTGCGATTAAAAAGCACGAGGCTGCCCCAGGGGTACTGCGAGTCCCCATCAATATTTAACAGAGTCCTCCAAATGGACTTGAGCAATATTGCTTTAGAAAGCATTGTGTTTCAATACGTAGATGACATTTTAGTTTGCAGCACAACAGAGGAAGAATGCAGACTCAATTCTGTTTAGCTAATGATTATAGTAGCTGACAACGATAAGTTACAATATTGTCAACAAGAAGTGTTGTGCATAGGCCAATTGGTTTCACATGAAGGAAAGAAAGTTACTCCTGAAAGAGCTGAGGCCATTCTAAAAACAGCTAAGCCACACATAATAAAACAGGTGCAGAGTTTTCTAGGACTATGTCAGAACATGTAATTATGTCAGAACATGGGTCTTTGACCCCAGCTCATGTACTAGGTCGCTCTTACAGGCTTTACAGAAAGCACAAGCCACGCAAGAGAAAATTGTGTGGAGTGAGGCAATGGAAGAAGGATTTGACGAATTGAGAAAAAGCCATTTGCACAGATACAGTTTTAGGGATTCCCAATTATGCAGAGGAATTGTTTTTATTTTGCACACAGATGGTACTTTTATGATAGCAGTACTCGTACAGAGAACCGCCTTGGGGTACAAACCCTGCACATATTACAGTGGAATTTTGGACCCAGTAATGAGAGGTGTCTTTCCATGTGAATAAAGTTTAGCAGCCGCCGCATTCGCCATAGAGAAGGCTACAAACATAGTGATGGGATGTTCCATGATGTTATTTGTTGAACATGCATTATTTGCAATTTTAGAAAAACCAAAAGGCACGTTCACTACCCAAAGGGCTTCTGCCTATGATGTAATCATATCGACTCCAGCGATTAAAATAGTCTGATATAAAATAGTGAATCCAGCTATGTTTATAGCTGAGCCTATTACCGAAGAAGAACCTATACACGATTGTGCAAATTATGAAGAGTTCTGTGATGAGTGCCCTAGAGCTATGCAGCCAAGTTCTTGGTGCGGGAAGTGTTTCCTAGGTGGGGAGTGTGGGAAGTAATGAGATCAGACAATGGACCTCACTTTATTAATACAATTTTCAAGCAGATTACCTCGCTGCTGGGTATAAAACACAAGTTTTCTCCAGCTTATCATCTGCAAGGGAACGGTATCTGTTAAAAGCTCAATGGCCTGTTATGGAAAGAATAGCTAAGTTGAAGCTTACTTTGAAAAAGGGTGGTTACACTGCCTACCACTGGCATTGTATGCATTGAGGAACCAACCAGGTTCTGACCACCATCTTAAGCCGCACAAGATCGTGACAGTCAGGCGAATGAGAGTGCCTTTATGCCTCCATCCCGAGTTAGAAGTGATGCTCAGTCAACTTCAGAAGTGTTAGGACTTGAATTGCAAAACTACTTGAACTGTGTAACATCTAGTTTTCCTGTGATTTCAGGACAGTTGCAGAGACGAGGGTGTAAAGCAGTACAGAACACAGAAGGAGATGCTCCCACAATACAAACTCCTGAATTTCTACATCCAGGAATCTACCCAGGAGATAAGATCCTGATCCGCTACCACACAAGGAAAAAGTGGGACGAGCCCCACTTTCACGGTCCTTGCATTGTCGAGGACGTCACACCATCTGCTGTCAAAGTGCAGGGTAGGCGAGCTTGAACCTTCCTGGGCGACAGGAAAATCTATGCCAGAGAGATGCCTCTGTTTACACCCCACCACGAAGAAGCTGAAAACATCGGGGAAGAACCACAGCATGTGCAGAAGAGATCCATGACGAGGAAGAAGGACGCACAACCCGATAAGTGGAAAGCTTGAAGAACTTTTAGTTGGACTGTGACTTAATTTGGACAATCTCTTTTCAGCTATAAATAAAAGGGTAAAAATACACATTCGAACAATCTGTGCATCCTAGTTGCAGAGTAAAAGAAGATCTAAGATCTGAATTCTTGAAAGCCACAATAGGTTATTAACTTTGGACCGAGGCATGCACCAATTGTGCAGCAAAGCTTGCAACCACAGCAAGTGACAAGTAATGCATCGCAAGGACAATCACAGCAATCTTGTATGCAGCTTCAGCAGAATACAAACACAGAGCAACCTATGATGCGTAGAATAGGAGGTGTCACTGTTGATGGAGGAAATCCATTCACGAGTGATGGAGTGAGACTGTACCTGCAATAGGAAAGCTCACTGGAAGACCTGATGTGTTCAGTCCTATCTATTACACTGAATCGTCATGAGGAGACAAGGATAAATGTAATTATAGGCGGCAAAGCTTAATCCTTCCTAGTGCACACGGGCACAACATGCTTGTGTATACGTGAGGGTACATTTTCAATGTCTGGCGATGCGATGAATACTCAGGGCCTTACAGGAGCAACAAGTTATGTTCCTATTACAGAAGAATTACCAGTCTCCATAGGAGAGTGTGATATGAAGGTGCCACTGCTTTATTCAAGGCAAAAAACTATCAACATATTAGGATGAGATTTAATGACAAAAATGAATATGACCATTCCGTTTACAGACAATGGTATAGTATGCTCAGCACTGGGAATGCATTATTTGAACGTGTGCGAAATGATCAGGGCATACGCACGACAAATAGCGCCTAGAGCAATACCATTGGAACCCGAAGTGTTCCATTATGGGATATGTATTCTGTTAATATGGCTGCCAGGTCTAGTAGGCTGTTGGGGAGAAGCTGGACCCCCACCAGGGCAGTGGGGGGCCAGCAGCCATACCCTCACCATCTATGGGAGACCCCAACACCTCCCATATGGCCCCCAGAAATGCAACAGAGACCCCAGCAGGCAGCCACATGTTCCAAACTGCGTTTATTCCTGGGCAGCAAAAAAGAAAAAAAACACGCAGAGCATCGTGCACATCGAGAGTTCTGGCGCCGTCTCCCCCGGGGCTGGCTTGCAAGCCAGCTTTGTAATCACACTGCATGCTGACCTCACAGAATTGGATCAGCTCCCAGAAACCTATCTCCTCCTGCTATTGGCTGCTAAGTGATAGGTTACCTATGTAGCCCTTATAGAGAGCCTGACAATTGGATGTTAGCCTTTTGCATCAGTGGGTTGGTTTAGCTGTGCCAGCCCCCCATTACCTAATTCTAACTTGTTGCATTATGACTTTGTTCCCATAACTTTTTTGCTGAAGCAAGCAGTTCGCACCTGAGCTCTGAGCGCTCATTGGCTGTGCTGAGCCATTCTTGTTACAATTATGTTTCAAATGTTGTGCGAGTCTTTGCGAAAATGTCTTTCTTTCCCAGAAAGAAAAGAAAAAAACACACTGGGTTACCGTGGCTTATTCGCATTTGTGGAGAATTCAAAATGTTTGTCTGCAGAAAGCAATCTTATCTTGAATGCGCAACCTTGGCTGCTCGTGGGTTTTGCGAGGAGCATTACTGAAGGCTTCTGCAGCCAGTGTTCAGTGAGAGAAATTAACTTGGCTGTAATTTTCCTGAAACATGGCTTTACACTGTGCAATTAGACCATGTTAATTCATATAGGCATTTGCAAGCCTTTAAACAGGGATTTTTGTGTTTGTAGATTCTGATATTGCAGCATTAATTCTAATGCAGCATGAAAGTTGCACTGTTGGTGAAGTGGGTGTGTTTCAGCATATTTGTCACCCATGGGTGCACTCAGGCCTGGTTCAAATGATAAGTGCGCTCCTTGTTCTTCCTGCTGTTCTTCTGTATATGAGCCTGGGGTGAGGGGGCATGGGTTTGATCTCGATTTTCCCTCTTCAAGGCAGAACCCTGAGAATACCGGATGAGTTTCTATTTAGACCACAGATACCTATGGACGAAGAAGAGGGGCAAATTTTCCCCTTAGCCTTAGAAGCAGCTATAGTCCGAGGAAATATGGCTTTGCTTGATACAACTGACGACAAGGCTAGATGATGGAGCACAATATTTGCCATTGAGGAAGGTTGCAGAGTGACTGACATCACTTATGAAGATTTATTTGGAGATGACAAATCTGACGATGTTGTGATATTTGAAATGTGCATCACTTATTGGGTCAAAGCGATTAGGGGATAGGTCCCACAGAGAACGATGTTAGCAAAGAAGCATCCTGAATATTTTGACAAAGATATGGCAAAAGTTCCAATTGTATTATGGACCACTGGCCCCTATAATGTAGGAGTCGGGGAAGTGAAGATTAAATTGAAACCAGGAGTGATTTTACCTCGATGCACAATATTTCACAGTGATTGACTTAAAAAATGTGTTTTTCTCAATCCAATTGCACAAAGACTCACAAGATTTGACATCATTCACTTTTATACAAGTGCGATTAAAAAGCACGAGGCTGCCCCAGGGGTACTGCGAGTCCCCATCAATATTTAACAGAGTCCTCCAAATGGACTTGAGCAATATTGCTTTAGAAAGCATTGTGTTTCAATACGTAGATGACATTTTAGTTTGCAGCACAACAGAGGAAGAATGCAGACTCAATTCTGTTTAGCTAATGATTATAGTAGCTGACAACGATAAGTTACAATATTGTCAACAAGAAGTGTTGTGCATAGGCCAATTGGTTTCACATGAAGGAAAGAAAGTTACTCCTGAAAGAGCTGAGGCCATTCTAAAAACAGCTAAGCCACACATAATAAAACAGGTGCAGAGTTTTCTAGGACTATGTCAGAACATGTAATTATGTCAGAACATGGGTCTTTGACTCCAGCTCATGTACTAGGTCGCTCTTACAGGCTTTACAGAAAGCACAAGCCACGCAAGAGAAAATTGTGTGGAGTGAGGCAATGGAAGAAGGATTTGACGAATTGAGAAAAAGCCATTTGCACAGATACAGTTTTAGGGATTCCCAATTATGCAGAGGAATTGTTTTTATTTTGCACACAGATGGTACTTTTATGATAGCAGTACTCGTACAGAGAACCGCCTTGGGGTACAAACCCTGCACATATTACAGTGGAATTTTGGACCCAGTAATGAGAGGTGTCTTTCCATGTGAATAAAGTTTAGCAGCCGCCGCATTCGCCATAGAGAAGGCTACAAACATATTGATGGGATGTTCCATGATGTTATTTGTTGAACATGCATTATTTGCAATTTTAGAAAAACCAAAAGGCACGTTCACTACCCAAAGGGCTTCTGCCTATGATGTAATCATATCGACTTCAGCGATTAAAATAGTCTGATATAAAATAGTGAATCCAGCTATGTTTATAGCTGAGCCTATTACCGAAGAAGAACCTATACACGATTGTGCAAACTATGAAGAGTTCTGTGATGAGTGCCCTAGAGCTATGCAGCCAAGATCTTGGTGCGGGAAGTGTTTCCTAGGTGGGGAGTGTGGGAAGTAATGAGATCAGACAATGGACCTCACTTTATTAATACAATTTTCAAGCAGATTACCTCGCTGCTGGGTATAAAACACAAGTTATCTCCAGCTTATCATCTGCAAGGGAACGGTATCTGTTAAAAGCTCAATGGCCTGTTATGGAAAGAATAGCTAAGTTGAAGCTTACTTTGAAAAAGGGTGGTTACACTGCCTACCACTGGCATTGTATGCATTGAGGAACCAACCAGGTTCTGACCACCATCTTAAGCCGCACGAGATCGTGACAGTCAGGCGAATGAGAGTGCCTTTATGCCTCCATCCCGAGTTAGAAGTGATGCTCAGTCAACTTCAGAAGTGTTAGGACTTGAATTGCAAAACTACTTGAACTGTGTAACATCTAGTTTTCCTGTGATTTCAGGACAGTTGCAGAGACGAGGGTGTAAAGCAGTACAGAACACAGAAGGAGATGCTCCCACAATACAAACTCCTGAATTTCTACATCCAGGAATCTACCCAGGAGATAAGATCCTGATCCGCTACCACACAAGGAAAAAGTGGGACGAGCCCCACTTTCACGGTCCTTGCATTGTCGAGGACGTCACACCATCTGCTGTCAAAGTGCAGGGTAGGCGAGCTTGAACCTTCCTGGGCGACAGGAAAATCTATGCCAGAGAGATGCCTCTGTTTACACCCCACCACGAAGAAGCTGAAAACATCGGGGAAGAACCACAGCATGTGCAGAAGAGATCCATGACGAGGAAGAAGGACGCACAACCCGATAAGTGGAAAGCTTGAAGAACTTTTAGTTGGACTGTGACTTAATTTGGACAATCTCTTTTCAGCTATAAATAAAAGGGTAAAAATACACATTCGAACAATCTGTGCATCCTAGTTGCAGAGTAAAAGAAGATCTAAGATCTGAATTCTTGAAAGCCACAATAGGTTATTAACTTTGGACCGAGGCATGCTTAAGCCTTGATAACAAGAAGAGTGAGAAGGGTTTACTAATTTTGGACTGAGGCACACTTAAGCCCTGACAAGAATAAGGATATGACTAACTTTGATCATGGACACAGCAATTGGAAAAGGATACAGTACCCTGTTTCCTTCCATACAGAGCTCTTGTTCAGTGTTACTCATGGTGTTACCCAGTGATGACCTTTCTAGGGATATACTTATGTATTTTGAGTTGGTGTTACGTTTGTATGCGTCACTGCTGGCGAGAACGTGCAGCGTTCCAGATTTTATTGGCAATACTGACAACGAAAAGATCATTAGAAGATTGTTCATAATCATCACTGAAGAGTTTTGGAAGTTGCCTGATTTTAGTGAGGAATACACAAATTCCCCTATCACCCAACGCAGCACTGCTCAGTGTGCTGTTCTTTTGTTTAATTATAGACTACCCGCATCTCGTTGGAAGACACACGGATGTGGTGACATTTCTTAGAGATCCAAGAAATACTACAAACTTTAATGTGATCCTGGAATGTATCATCATCCAGGTAGCAATCTATTCTGAGAGACATCACAGAGCAATGTAGCAACTTTCCTCCGAGGGACAGATCGAGGAAGTGATTAAAACCTAAAACTGTGTGCATGACGACAGGGGAGCTACAATGTCATCTGCACTAAAGCAAATTTGAGGCATCTATTGGGAACTGGTTAATGAAGCAGAATTTATAGAACCTGTAGAAATCATCTTTGTTCACGATAAAGGAACATTTGCACCGCGACTGGTGAATGAATTGGGTCCAGAAAGAAGCTAGCTGATCGAGGACGAATGCTGAAGACTACAAGCTTCCAGAAGCAATCTAAAAATGCAATGTCATTAAAAGTGTTTTTCCTTCCTTAGCATCAAATGATCGAGAAGGGGTATCAAAGTAGCAACTCTGTGTTGCCCCAAGAACACAGACTTTCAAATTGTCCCAGAAGTAGATGCTGCCACATTAGATATCATTTTATTGTTTACACATGTAATGTATTCATACTCAGATTGCTTTCACTGACAGTTAGAACTGCTTTTTATATAGGCGCACATGATGCAAAGATTCCTGTATATGTGTCGAGCAGAATGAAAAGGTAAACGTGGCAACTACAAAACAACCCAGGCCACTCATAGTCATTCCCATCCCTAGAAATAATTGACAGTTATCTGAGAATGAAATGGATGTTATTAGTATACATCACACACAGCACTTGTTTTAAACACTACTTATGAACGCCGGAGACGGAGTCGGTGGAACAGGCAAAATAAGAGGTTGACGAAGGTTGGGCCCACACAGATAATGTATGCAAACACACCTGGTCCATTGACAAGAAGCCCAAGCACAAGTCCCACAGAAAAATCCCACAGAAAAATCACGTGCAGAGATGATAGCAGAATCTGTATGGCCGATTTGAGCTATTGCAAGAAAGAAACAGAGGGATAAAGAAAAACTTGCTGAACTTTCTTCTACGCAGATAGCTCGGATGGATGTTCATGCAAATCAACCAGCCAGAAGAAGTTATACCGATGTATTCAGAGAGGTGGTTGTAGAAAACTACATGAAGACTTTGAGAATTGAAAGAAGCCCCCAAGAGGAAAATTATGAACTGAATGATTATCTAGACAGCACAGCACATTTGGGAAACAACATATGGTACCAACACATGAAAGAAGTTGGAAGAAGGACGTCAGATGAAGACTGCTTCATATGTGCACTCCGGCCATACACCACGGGGAAGTCAAAGATCTTCATAGCAATTGAAATTGATGTCCAGGCAGCTCATTGCCTTTCGCACATAGTTCTTTGCAAAACAAGAGGTCAGTTTATGGGAAGTGATGCTTCTCTCAAATGGGCAACTGAAAAGACAGATCCAGATGAAGATGACTACATACAAGATATAAAGACGAGAAACAGAGCACATACGAGAAATCTTGTGATCAGATATGAGAAACCAGGATTGAAAAGAGCTGGCATTAGGTGAGAAGTGAACAAAAAACTTGATGTCAAAAGAAAATCTACAGAAGAAGCTCACAGATGGAAAAACAGAGGTCAAATGCAAATTTGCGGAACACTACTATCACCAGACGGATGGGAGAAAGGAGTGGTGATCTGCAGAGCATGGGTAGGTTTTGGCTGTTATCAACCTATTATTGACATAGTGCAGAATGGATGCAAGCCATTATGGCCAAGACTTGCTAAACTGCTGGCATGGGTCGAAGACAGGGGAGGACCGTTGCAGAGAGTACCATTAGAAAGGTCTACATTTTGCTTCAGGAACAACAGTACAAGAAAAATGGGGGAAAATCAGAACTGTGGACGAATATTCGATGCACAAGGAATGGTGCATGGAACAGCAGTAATAATGTATCACTACTGTGCTTGTAGATCAAAAGCCTACGTCAGACTGCCTAAAAATTGGTGAGGAATTTGCACATTGGTGAATGTCAATGTTCCTGCATTGGTGATTCCTATAGGTGACCTGAACATTGATAATTTTCTGAAAGCAGATGCTCACCTAAGGAAGAAGAGATCTGTAGAACTGATAAATCGAATGAAGAGGGAGAATTACTTCTCTGCTAAATCAATAGAAGCTGTTGATGCTATCCCGTATGAACACAGGCAGTTCACAATGATCTTTATGCCAAGAATCCAGGTTGGGGAAAATACCAAGTGGGAACAAATCACCAGATAGGAATTGCTGCAGACGATTAATGCAACTACAAAAGGATTCAATGCAATCAGAGAAGAACTGAGAGCTGTAAGACTAATGGCTCTCCAGAACAGTACGTCCTGGAGATGATTAAAACCATGGATGGAGGTGTTTGTGCCAAACTCAGAGAATCATGTTGCACATTCATACCTTCTTACGATGATGAGAATGGAACTATGACAGAGGCCATAGACATGTTGACGAAACTCCATGGCCAGATGATAGAAGAAGTAGAAGATTGTTCAGATTGCCTTCATAGTTTGCCCCGTAGTGTAGAAGAAGAATTCTACCCTACAATGTAACCCTGTGTCTGGATACAAGTAAACCAGCACCAGGGATAAATTGTTTGGAAGAATGGACTCAAAAACGCGTGGCAGTAGACTCCCTTGTGCGTGACAGTATTCCAGTTGACACAATTAATGCTTTTTATGCCGACTTCACAAGGACCAGAAAACAGCTGTTACAATACACAAGAAACAAGAATCCTTAATACTCACACAAGGTGAAACGAAAAGCAGAAACATAAATAAGGACAGACACTCTTACCATGGAATTGATAGCAAGTATTCCATAGACAACCAATGCTCCAGTAACACTGCCAGGTACAGGGGGGTAGGGCTATTCCCGCCGGCACGCGTACACCTAAGGGTCGGAAGTACAATACCCAACGAAACGAGGATGCTCTGACCTCAGCCCCTGATGGTACCACGGCAGTCTCTAGTCCGTACCGGGGAAGAGGAGAGGAGTAGTGTACTGGCAGTCTGGTTGAGGAGCAATTGTCACGTGGATCCCAAGAAACAGGGGGCAATCCTATGCAGTCCACGGTGATGTGTTATAAAAAACGTTGATCAAACGAGAGGCAATAGCAATCCATAAGGCAGTCCAGGTCGGTAGCTGAAGGATTTTCACAGGACAAAACGTGAGGCAAAGCAATCCAGGAGGAATTCCAATTCGGCAACAGGAGGTATTGATGATCAAAAACGTGAGGCAAATGGCAGTTCCTGGGTGCGGTCCAGTTTGGCAACAAGAAGCAGTGGAGCGGAACGGGAATAGTTCTGTGTGTAA
Source organism: Ambystoma mexicanum (assembly GCF_040938575.1). Classification (NCBI taxonomy): domain Eukaryota; kingdom Metazoa; phylum Chordata; class Amphibia; order Caudata; family Ambystomatidae; genus Ambystoma; species Ambystoma mexicanum. Next base: position 698,757,854 of record NC_090928.1, on the reverse strand, counting down.
GCTGGAAGGATGAAAGGAGCAGGAAGGCAACAGGTAAGGGGAATAGCACAGATAGGAGGAGGGAGATCAATGGAGATTCCAATCACGGAGGCTGTAACTTCGAGGAAACTATGAGTGCGAGGTTGAAGCAGGGACAAAAAGTAGCGAGGCAGAGACAGGAAGGCAAGAATCCAAAATAGCAGGCAAAACAAGGAATATCACAGGATACGTAGCAGACTCCAAATTCAAAATCAGAAGCAACAAGTTTGCTACAGGCTAGAGTTTATCTACCTCCGGTCACATGACCTAAAGGTGCGGCTGACATGGTGCGGGTTGACGTCCCTGCCCTAATCTCCATGGCAACCGCCAACGCAACAACATGGAGGGACGAGGTATTACCAACTTCTTGTGGCCTTGAAGTAACCCTCTTTTACGAGGAATCCGAAGGGATCGTGAGCACTGACACCATGTAGAGTGTTCCTGTTGTGTCTGAGACTATGGGGAGGGAGCCAGCCTAGTTCGACTCCTGTTGATCCCGGACCGATTCCTGACAGTACCCCACCTCAAAGAACGCCTCCCTCTACGGGAAACCCAGAAATCCCTTAAACAGGTAGGAGCATGAATGTTTTCCAAAGGCTCCCACGTCCGGTCTTCCGGACCATACCCTTTCCAGTCAACAAGAAAGAGACGGATACCACGACGGACCGTGGTATCCAGAATCTGATGAACTTCGTACTCATCCGAGCCAATGACAGGTAAGGGACGTTTTGGGACCAGTAACCGAGAACCCCATTGAACAGGTTTCAGAAGCGAGACATGGAAAACAGGGTGGATCTTCCAAGCGGAAGAAAGCTGTAAACGAACAGCCACTGGGTTAATCAGTTCAGACACCGTAAAAGGACCAGAGAAACGTGGTAGGAGGGAGCTACGACCAGGTAAGTGCAAATTCTGTGTGGATAACCAGACCTGCATGCCTGGGGAGTAAACTGGAGATGCCGAACGATGGGCATCTGCATGTCGTTTGCTAGGCCGTTGGGCCTCCAACAGGTGTTGTCTCACTCGGGTATGCAAAATCGTAAGTGACTGGACACAAGAATTAGCTGCCGGGTTACTGGATCCAGAGGACAAAGGCAATGGCGAAGTATGTGGATGATGTCCATTAAGAGCAAAAAACGGGATGACCCTGTGGCGGTATGCAAGGAATTATTATACGCAAATTCAGCCATGGTCAAAAAAGATAACCAAGAACCCTGGTAATGGAGTAGAAGACAACAGAGGTATTGTTCCAGGGTTGCGTTGATTCTCTCTGTTTTCCCGTCAGTCTGAGGGTCATAAGCACTGGAATACCTGCCTTCTATGCCCAAGGACAATGTGATAGCCCTCCAGAAATGTGACATTAACTGCGACCCCCAATCCGTGACAATGACACTAGGAAGACCAAAAAGTAGACCACTTCTAATGCTTTTTAAAGTTAACATCAGTGAGGCCTGCAGAGTGACACCTATTTTGAGTTAGTTCTCTGGAGTGAAAATGCTTCCAAGGATTTACATTTCCAATGCTGCCTAGTGTGTTATAGCATTGTTTGTGTCCGAATGTTTTGAAAATATGTGGACCTTTTACTCGTGTTAACTGTAGGAAGTCTCTGAAAACAATAACATGTTTTCCTCCAAACAGATATTTGTAGTTGGATTTTAGGACTTCTTGCATTCTGAGGTGACTTAAAGCAAACATAAGGTTGGAAACCATGCTTACTTCATCTATTAGGGGTACTTTCAATTGTTTCAGAATTCTGTGTACTTCAGTAGCAGCTTCTGCTGATAATTTGTAGTATTCTAATTTGTGTTGGTGTTCTACTGGGAGGAGGAGTAGTCAGTGTAAAATTACACCTCCTATGTTGTAGGCAGCTGTGGGGTCTGTTACAACATCCGAAAGGTTTTTGTATGTTAGGTTTTGTAGAAATGTACTGATTATTTTAATTAAGAATGTTTTACCAGAACCAGCTTTACCACTTACATACAGGAGAAGAGGTTTAACATTGTTACAGCTACAAGTTTTAGTTTTATGTTTAAAACCATGTTACATATTTTCAGTGACTTCCAGATAAATGGTGAGTTGTTCATCATTTAGCTGTGACTGGAGCACTGACAAGCCTTCCTCAGATTGTTTAGATTGATACTTGGTGTTTTCCACCTCAGTCATGGCTATTTCTGCTTCATTTAGAATGAGTGGTTCTCCAAGGGGTTCTCGTTTTCCTGTAAGGGAAGGTTGACTGCCCTCTGGAGTGTCTTTATCTAGTTGAGCTTAAATGTATTCTTCTTTTTGGTGTTCAATGTACAACATTTCTTGGTATTGTTTGAAATTGACATTTGTTATACTGCTTTCATTTGCTTTGAATGCAGCTTCAAATGAGTCATAGCTACCTGATAATTCTTCTTCTTTTCCCCAAGGTTTAAAAAAAGTTGCAGTAGGGCCATGTAATACAGTTTTCTATTTTCCAGAGATTTAATGTTAACTTTATATGATTAATTAGGCTGGATTTGGTATGTTTGACCAGTTTTCCTCCATAAATTGAGACTGAATATTTGCCGTTTTCTCATCTGGTGTGACATTTTTTTTGTAGGAGTAGTTTTGTACAGGCACATGTTTTCAAAAGCAGTACTTCTGTGTAGTTAGTATGTGTCAATTACATTGTTTTTTAAAGTGCCCTGGCTCTTAGGATCATGTCTGGCTATTGTTTTTATCTCTTGGTAGGATTTTAGTACTCCTTTTTGGGATGAAGCTGGACCAAGCTTTATCCAGACAATGTGTTCAGATTTGCCACATAAGGCTGTAACTGTTAAGCGGTCTGCAGCTTCGCAGCATTCTCATTCTCTATGGGAGAACATTTTTATACCGAAGCTGTGCAACTTCTATGACAGTGTTTTCTCAGATGATATGTCATCCAAGATGTCTTTTAGCTCTGTTTTCTCAGCTTTGGTGAGATAGGCTGAAACATATCTTGCAACTGCAGTGGAATTTTCCGCATTGTATTGTATGTCTATATTTGCATTCCAGAAGAGGGCAATGATTGCATTGTAATCATTGGTGTAATTCTATGTTTTGTCCATTGTAATGTTGTATGTGCTTAGGGGATTTGCCTTTTACACTATGTGTAACAGAAGAATTCAAGCTATTTTCTTGTCCTTTTTGCTCAAACTGGTCTAGGGAAGCCAAAGCGACATTTGCCATAGTATTTACCTTTGTTTTTATATCTGTGTCGGCAGTATTTGTCACACTTATGTTTTTGGAAGTGTATGATTTGTGTAAATAGGTCACCATGTGTGGTTTCTGAAGAGATGTTGCAGGTAATGTATTTTTCAAACACTGTAAAACAGTGGTGTCACTGTCATGGCCAAATTTGGGAGGACATTTTATCCCAAAAAATCATGTGGATAAAATATTTGGATGGTTTCTTTTTCCTCTATGTTTATATCTATATTAGTATTCATTGTTTTCTTTCAGATATTGTAGGGCTTGTCCAATGTTGTTTAAGTCAACCAGTTGTTGCCAAATTTTGTTGTCTTTTGTTGGTACACCATTAACTAGAACAATCAAAGATTGATCTATTGGCCATTGTACTCTTAGAGTTTCTACATTTTCTTTAAGATCTAATGACAAATATACTACTTTGCCATGAATGCCTTTTAGTAACTCAGATGAAAGCAATGTGGCTGTTTTCAGGTGAATGCGTATTATAGATTTAAATGGGTGTACTGTTTGGATTAATTATAATGCTCTCATACAAGGTATGTTGTTAGAGTGCCTTTGGAAGTAGGAATATTTCTAAGTTTTTAGTGATAGCATGTGATGGCAGTTGCTTATTGTCAAGCTTTGCATTACAGTACGTGCAACTATTGAGGGGTCAGTTATTTTTTATTCATTATCTGCTGTAAAATATAAAGCTAATTGGAATCATTGGGATTCCTCATTGTCCTCTATTTCGTAGGCCACATCTACTATTTTTGTGTTCTTTTTCGAAAAAGTTCTTTGACAACAGACACATCCTTGGTCTGGTATTTCAGCAGATGTGTTTTGAAACTTAGCTATTTCTTTTTTGTATGTGTTTGTTAGGAGGTTGGTGTTTGTGAGGTTTTTGCTAATGTTCTCTGAAGTTACTGAATTTTCTAAGTCAACATCAGTTGCAAAGAATTTATTTTGGATGTGCTCTATTTCTCAAATGAGTTATTTGGCTGTTCTATGTAGGAGAATATTATTTACATTTTGCAGTTCTAGAGCAGGACATTTTGCATAGTATAGTCTATGCACAAGAGTCCTTATAGCAGAGTGATGTGTTTCTATAATGTTGATGTTTTGGAAGCTGCTTTTGCATGCAGTTCCTGAAATACAGAGTCCATGGTTTGTAAAGTTTTCATTTTAGTTTTGTCTTTTAGTTTCACATTGTGATTGAGGAATTGTCATAAAGATTTAAAGGATTGTTGGTGTACATTACACATTGAGTTGCATGCCCATTTATACACTGAACAGTTTGTTTGGGTGAAAGGAATATTTGGTTGAAAGTTTGGGGACCTTTTTTCTATAAGGGTTTCTTTTGCCACAATGGTGTCTCCTTCCATTTCCTATCCTCAGCCATTACTGTCTATGGCAATTGGGTTGTTTTGTTCTATTGTATAAACCTCTTCATTGAAATATAGTTCTGTGCTGCTTGTGTGAATCCATTCCACTTCACAGAAGTTTGAAACGTTATCTGTATTTACATTGTGCATGTATAGAATTACTTTTTCTAATGCATTGATTACTTTAGTTAGGGGTTTCATTCTGTCTAAAATTCAAATAAATATCTTTCTCTTTAGTAGAAATGTGCTGTCAATTAGAGCTTTGAGTATTAGTCTTCTGCAGTAGTCTTTAAGGGTAGATCGTGAATTTTCAGCTGTCTTCATAAGAATTTTAGGGTGGAAAAATGTTTGTAAAATTATTTTTTGGAATGCTTTACTTTGCCTACTTTAACATTGGTGGATTTAGTGTCACGTGCATTTGTAGGTCAGCTTTTGTTTGTACATGTGGTTTTACTTTTTGTTTTTTGGATGAATGGCCATACTTGTTTTAGTGGTCGCTGTTTTAGTTTTGTTGAGTGAGTTTACTAGCTGTTTTGTTTTAATGTTTTCTATACATTGTTTTAGAGGTGGATAACTATATGGATTGCTTTTATTCCAATGCTGCTCTATTTCTTCTTTGTTTTCTACAGAGCTGCTTTTTAGTAGGCATTCTGTTCTGTCTGTTGGGAAAAATAAAGTTTTGGTTTGAAAGTTGTGGAAAGAATGTGCATGTTTTGTGGATGGGTGTGTGGGTGTGATTGTAGAGATAAAGAGAGAGCTGTATGATTGTGTAGTGGGATGATAGGTGTAGTTGGGAAGGCTGTAAGAGTAAGATTGTGTGGAGGTGTGATGGGCTTGTGTTAGTGAGTAATGGAGTGGTGGTGTGATTGAATAAGTAGGGAAATTATGATGTTTTGAGGAAAACACTGGTTGTTGTAATAGTGATGTTTAGATGGGAATAGAAAAAGTGTGAATGTTGCAATATAATGATTAAGAGTGAATAAATGGTGTTGATTCGAAAGGAAGACTGTTTGCTAGTGAAAGTACATTGTTACAATTAGAAAAATATAAATGCTATATTGATGTACTTACTTTGTGGGATGTGAAGAGTGTTCTTTTTTGTTACAGTTAGAAAAATATAATTGCTATATTGATGTTCTTACTTTGTGGGATGCGAAAAGTGTTCATTGTTTTCTTCGGTAGCTGTCTTCGGCAATCGGCTTCTTTCCTGTAATTGTTAAAGAAAGCTAGTGGGTATATGTGGTAATGGTGAAGGCAAGGATGTTATTTATGAAGGTAGGAGGAGTGGTTGAGAAAAAGAGTTAATAAAGTTGTGTTATGGGTTTTGTACAAAAGTGTGTTAACTATGTTTTAATTTTTTTATTATTCTGTTTGGTTTATGCCAAACCTTTCATAAATTCAAACATAGGTCATCTTCTTTTGTATGTTCAGGCTTGTGTATTCCAAGTTTGCATATAGGTAATGTGCCTTCTAAGCATGTAATGTTGACCAAATGTGCATCTAATGTTTACCAAATATGCATGTAATTCAGATGTTATTTATTGAAATGCTCTTAACTGCAGTCATGTGCATGAGGGTTAGACAGTCCTGTTTATACAGAATGCTCGCTCCACATTTTACTGCAGCGTCCCCCATTATAAGTTGCCTATGTTGCACAATAAAATATGATCCGGCCAGCAACCTCATATTCACTGACATAGCAAATCGCACAGCACCCTGCATCCCACACATAATACTGTTAAATATAATGGGTTATAGAAAAAATATAGGTACCATGACAAATGGATTCCTTGTTAAGATATTGCAAATATCAGCCTGGAAGAAAGTTAACTCCCCTCTTTACAAGGCCTTTGTCAATAAAACTGTGGTTTTTGACATGCGGCTATAGAATTAATTATGGACATAGGGATCCCAACAAATTTGCTCAAAATGATTAAGATGCTAAAAAGAAAATCGGCAAATCAAACTGGGATACGAAAGAATTGTGTTTTAGCACCCTGTCTGTAAAATGTATTTATGTACAATTAAATTGAAGAACTGAGTAAATTGAGAATATTTCCTTCAAAATTAGGTCATCTGCACATAACTACATTGATGTTTGAAGATGATATTGTCCTTTTTGCTACCAACACGCCTTAATAGGGCTGGAGAAATATGGAAAAGAAAATTATTTAAAATGAGTACTAAAAAATCTGTAATAGTGGTTTGAAACATGGTTAACATATATTGAATTCTAAGTGGTTCTTAAATGGAAATAGTTTAAACACAATACACCATTTGCTAAACCTTTCTTTCTATATAATCGGCCACGTGAAATGTACACAATCTTAAGGCTTAAAAATAAATGTTCCCCCCTAAAAGCACAGTTGATATAGATAAAATCGAAATATTGCAAATTCTCGATAATCACGTTAATTACATTTTATGAAGGGTACGTAGTACCAGCAATCACTGAAGGCCTATTTACATGATTGGCAAAACCTTGGATCGATTAGATAGGATATTCTGGAAACAATTATGAATTGACCTCTTTCCATCCCTGTGGTTTTATTAAGGTACGAACTTGGTATTCAACATGGCAGTCAATTGTACAATGTAAATGTTGCGATTTATTAGGCAGTCACTCTCAACTCAGGGTGTTCTTTCCCCCCTCCAAGAAAGGTGGCGTGCACCCAAAGCGCTTATACCAATTCAACTTTAGTGAGGCATCCAACCTATTTGGCACCACATCAGCAAATACCCTTTACACCACCAATGAGCTAGGAACCAGGCCGGTGTATAGTAAGAATATATATTTATTTAAGGTTTAACAAATAATAATAGCAACCAAAACATCAACCACCAACACTGTGGCACAACACAAAGTCACATTTTCAAATTACATACACCAATTGACTGACTTGCATTTCTAATAAACATACAGATACTACAAGGAACAGGTACAATTTTGAGACTGTACATCAAACACACACAGTGGATTTCTTGCACATTAACAATTATGACATTTGAAAAATCCCCAGTGATTGCTTGGGTTATCACAATGCTCTTCTCTCCCAGCAACCTCTACCCTCAGGCATCAGTTGTATATGATCACTTAATTTGAAGGCAAGATACAGGGAGTGGGAATACAGTAGCAACATAGTCTTGGCCTTTTGTTAAAAGGCAGGGTTTGACAAATAGACAAAATGAAAACAATCTTTTTGTTATTTTATTTGAAAAGCAAAGTCTTGAAAGGAGCTCAAAGGGTTAATCGTTATTGGCTTTTTATTTGCATGAAATATAGGGCTTTGGGAAAATCTTGTCAGGATGCAAGTAAATAAATGGCAAATTTAATTTTGCATACTTTACATTTACTTGAATGACAGTGTTTTAGGGTTACTTATTTTAGGATTATGGACCCTATGCTAATGTAAACAATTATAGTGTAATCATATGGTGAGGCCCAGAGGGAGGGCACCACTGCCATTGTGTGTAGATATTAATAATCCTAGGTAGAAGGGAAGACTCGCTCAGTAAAGGCGGCATTGCATGCACTAGGCCCATATCCACGAGGTTACAGAAATCTCCAGTCATGCCCGAGCTCCCGTGAGGACAGTTCACACCCCCCACCAATGACACCAGGTGCCCTTTGATCACCAACCCCAAAGTAACAAGCCCTGAAATGTTCAAAGAGGATAGACAGGGTGTATCATTGACGGGACAATCGTGTGATTTCCATTGCGAGGTGCTGGGAGGGATAAATTATAGTTAAAAATGAGGGTGGAGACGTTGGAGCCTGATGGCGCAGAGGGAGTGAATGAAATGTGTGTGTGAAGGTTAGAGTGCCCTGGAACCTCCTGTGTGTCTGTCTTGAGGCCTGCCAAGTGCACAGTATGAGTGATAAATAAGCTGTGTAGTAGGAGTATAATTAATTTGTTTTCTGACCTTCGACATGAGAAGAAGATGAGTCCCACGTGATGGAAGATGGACAGACTAGGCTGAGACCAATACACTGCTATCCCATATGGATAACGGCATAGCCATCAGTATTAAGCTCTCAGGTAATTTCCCCTTCACTTGCTCAACTTCGCATTTTAGTGGAGTTGGCTATGCCCATTTCTTTCCATTTCACTAGGCCTTATGTCAGAAATCACTGTTTGGCACTGGCTTTTATATTTCAATGGAACGCCACATTAACCAGCTTTTCTCTCACAACAGTGCCTAGCATGGCCTCTCCATCTCTGTCACTCTGGGGCTGTCATTTCACACCACATAAATAAACAAATGTTATTTCACAAAATACTATTCCACCCGAAGCCTCACTTTACACAGATTTCAATTGGATGTTGAAAGAAGGCTCATCTAGCATTATTGGTGAATTTGTTCATGAAGGTGATATGTTCCTTGACAAATTTGGCTGTGATCGACAGTTCGTATATGTTAACCCAGGAAAGGTCCAATCAAAAATGAGAGAAAATTATTGGTGCTCACAAAATCCAAGATCTCATGTTATCAACTACATAGGGAATATGCTATAATAGAAAAATCCTACAAAGAATTACCTGCATATTTCGTGAATTTCCTGGACAGGAACTATAGAAAAGTATACATGAGATTTTGACTTAATATATAAGGAACATTAGAAAGATGTAGACCATATTTAAGGGTTGCCAAGAAAAAGAAGAAAAAGCGACTCTGCCGTCTTTGCCTTAGAACCACGATCATTGAAACCCTTATACACTTGTTATCACAGTGCAAAGCAACAATTTCTCTAAGATTATAGCATGCTCATAGATTCGTCCATAATACCAGTTTTATGAATTAAGAAATGTTTTGGATATGATTATTAAATAGCAATTTAATTGCATGCATAATCACTTTGATACGTGTATTTGTATTAATGTATGCACAATAAGGGGAAAAGATGAATAAGGATTAATAAGGAGACATTTCTGTACCATCGCAGATCAACAAAAAAAAATCATCTTCACTTAAATATTTGATCTTAAACCCTTTTGTATAATGAAATAGTATGTGATGTATTTTATGGAATTTTTATATTTATATTTGTTAAAAATATTAAATAAACTAAATAACAAAAATATGTACATTACAGTAGTCCTCTCTGTCATAAAATGTTATTTGCATGCAATAGTAAATGTAAAGTAACATGCACCAGTTGTGATGTGATGTGCATGTAATATGAAAGTAAAGTAATGTGCTTACATATGTATTTTTTATGAAATGTTCATGTGTTGTACATGTAATGTGCATTTAAATTATTGCTGGAAAGACCTCAACACCGTCAGTTGTTCTGTTAAAGATAGCTGTGTGTATATATACATTGCTCGCTCTGCTATTTAGTGCAGCATTCCCATATTAACTACCTGAGTCTCGAAACAAATTTGGTCCGTACCATAACATTTGCAGATATAACAAACCAAACAACACCTGCAACAAACACATACAACTGCTAAATACAATGTTAAAGTGGCTATCTCTGCCACAAATTGTTGTTTGTGTATAGAAGTACATTTTATAGTACAAGGTAATGCCCTTCTTCTGTAATATACTTTTTATCATGTATGTTCAGCCAACGTTATGCCATACTCCCAGACAAAATGAAGCACTTCAAGGCCATGCCGATGGCAGTCACGCACTATGCAGACATACTAAATAATATTACTTAACCTACAATGAAATGCAATAATAGACCTTAACAGTTGCAATTTTAAGGGCTGTAATTACAAATCACAAAACTATTTGCATTTCCATAGATTACAATGATTTTAAAATGTTGGGGTGTATTGTGGTCTTTTCCAGTATTTTGCAGTAGGTTCTATCTTCTCTAAAGAATGCCATGATCTTTGATTAAATTAAATACACTCTACCTCATAAAGAAATCATGTCTTAAGCATTGGTGGTGTATGAACTAATGTTATGGAAAATCTTCAGCTGAATATGGTCATAAATCGTTTCATGAAGGTACTTCCTTTTAAATTGTTTATATGTATATTTTCAATATTTAAGAAGCTTCTGGGGCTAAGAACATGAACAAACAGACCCCTTTTCAAGTTAAATACTCTTCTTAGCTTACACAGAATGTATTAATTTTCTATGCTTTCTTGTTTATGTATTACCCGTTTCTCTTGTTGATACGGCGGGCCTGATTTACAATGTGTTTTTCAATTGGATTAAGCCGTTGTAAAAGGCTTTTGTAAATCAGGCCCTTTGTATATTACCATTGATAAGATGGATTTCTTAACTCTAACCTGGTGGGTAGAACTTTAGCAGCCCACCCTAGTTTACTGAACAGGGGAACCTTCTGAACAAACCAGACCAATCTACAGTTGCTTGACAGGTGGTCAAGACTAAGTCTCAGGAGGGGTGAGAGTAATAGGAAGGCCACAATGAGCACACACAGAAAATCTCCACATATCACTCTTAGACAGATGTATCGAAAATGCATTTATTATAGGCCTTATAATCAAAACACAAATAAACCACAGTTATGAGGAAACAATACCACACACAATCATACACTTTCTAACATGTATACAATAATGTGATTAGCCTAAGGCTGATGATGGGGGAAGAAAATAACCACGACCTGTAACAGTAAACGGGTTGATTCAACACAGATATCCGTTTAGGCAGTTCTTCATTAACAATCCCTAACTTATGCAGTCCAGCCCTACGAAGAGAGGAGCCTGGTGCTCAAAGTACAGTTGTGTTTAACGCGTGGTCGTGCGTAAACGAAAAAGCAGGTTATCTTCAGGTGTCTGTAGGTGCTCAGGAAGGGGCTTGAGGCAAGGAAGAATATGTTCCTATTCCTAGAAGATGGACTACCCTTTCAGATAGAGTGACTTTCACAGTTTGGGAATAGCTTGGGAGCGCAGGCTATCCCAGCCAAGGAGACTATCTTTTGAGGGACACTCATACGTAAAAGTGAATGGATGTGCAAGAGGGTCACCGGTAAGTTAGGAAAGTACTCACTGACCATCAACACAGTCCGGACCAAACCTTGGCAGTCTAGCCGACTTCGACTGATGGTGTTAACCCTGCAGTTTCACAATGCTCCAGCTCTCAGAGGCTGCGGTACAGGATGATCGTCCATGACGGAACATTTGTTTTTTCTCAACCCTTGAATGAAGAAGAAGGTTCTAATCTGGTGCAGCTCATCTCAGGACATGGTCGTCAAGAACTGCAGGCACTTTCAGCAAGGTTTGCCACAGCAGGGCGACACAAGTCTCGAGTCTCAACTCGGGACAGCAGCGTTCCTGTGCTATACCCTGGGTTTGAGCTGGTCAGTTCACTGGATGGCCCAGGAACACTTCCAAAGAGGCTCTTTGTCTGGGTAAGTAGGAGCAGCTGAGAGTAGTTGTTTCCATTTCTCAAAGGGGCAAAGCGCCCTTGCAGGCCTTCTTGGTTCGATGAAGAAACAGGGGTCCGACAGGACAACAGCGGGGACATGGTGCCAAACCTTCCAAGCACATCACTGGTGGTTCCTCGAGTATGCTTTCTTCTTAAGGATACTTGGCTCCTTATGGTGTTCAGTGTGAACCTCAGTAGATCGACCTGGAGTGAATTCAGAGCCCCTTCTCTTATACAAGGTTCAGTTTGCGCTCAAATTTCAGATAGCCAATGGAAGATCTGCTCTCTTGCATGCACGCCAATCATGGGCCAGTCGTGGCCCAATGTTAGTTCCAGTCATTCATGGCTACCAGACATACTGGAACCATTAGTGTGGATTGGGACAAACCCTCTTCCTGGGCACTAGCACACTTGACATTCAGGAGCCCACAGAAGTTGTGGTTTTTGCTCAAGGGTGCATGCCCAAATAAGGACATGGGGGAAGGCAAAGAGACAAAATGGGCAAAAGACAGAACATAGACTTTGTGGCATGGCCATTTTTGGCACTGGTCACAGTCTTGGGCCAAATGCAGTAAACGCGGTATGGCCCATACAAACGAATAAAAACACTTTACAATTAAACTGATGCCACCAGTCCGTCCTGTGCACACTTGTACAAACACCAAAAAATCCTTAGAGGGTGGCTCAGGCCATAAAATAAGAGGACTCCTATGTGCGGCACTGTAAGGTACTTGGCGCATAGATGAAAAGTTACCAAGAAATGGCAAGACTAATGGAAACATATTTTCCCAGTACTGACAGCCTGAAGGATGTGTCAGTTTCCTCATAACCAAGGAGCGAAAGCCCAGAGGAGCGCAGCTGTAGGCTGTGCTCACTGGAAAACGTCATGTTAGGTACTCCAAACAAAAATAAAATGTTTGGAGGGAAATTTGCTCCTAAGTGACATCTTCCGTAACACTCGCTCCTACCAGACCAAAGGACAGGGGGAGTTAATTCACCCCTGGATGAGTCACATGTTCAGGTCGACTAAACATTCTGGACAACCCATCAGCATTGCTATGTTGGACACTTGGCCTGTGCTCAATGGTGAAGTCAAACACTTGCAGGCTTATAGACCACCTGAGAAAATTTGGATTCTCTCATTTCATGTTCATTAGCCACTTCAAGGGCTTATGGTCAGTTTGCACCATGAAATGAGTTCCATAGAGGTATGGCCTCAGCTTCCTTAGGGCCCACACGACAGAGAAACATTCTTTCTCTATAGTGGACCACCTGAGCTCTCTGTCCTTAAACTGGCGACAAATATATTCAATCAGGTGTTCCTTGCCTTTCTCATCTATCTCTGATAGTACCACACCTATCCCCGTATCAGAGGCATCTGTCTGCACAATAAAAGAATGTGTGTAGTCAGGGGCCCAGAAGTGGTGAGAGCAGTCATAGGCAGCTATGGTGCCATAGTTTGCCATGATGTTTCGGTAGCACCCAGTGCGACTTAAGAAGGGTCTCACCTGAATTTGTGTAGTGGTGTACGCCAGTCGTACTGCTTGTACTTTACTGGGTAGAGGCTGGATCCTCCCTCCAACTACTTCATGCCCAAGGAAGACCACATATCCTTGTCCAATCTGGCACTTCCTGGCCTTTATGGTCAAGTGGGGCTTCTGAAGAGACTGCAATACTATTCCCAGGTGATTCACATGTTCTTCCCAGGTGGCACTGAAGACTGCTATATCATCCAGATATTCTAAGCAGAATTCATCCAACCCATTTAGGACATGATTTACAAGCCTTAGAAACATAGCAGGTGCATTCTTCAATCCACAGGGCATTACCTGGAACTGGCAAAAACCCTCTCGGGTTGAGAATGCTGTCTTCTCCTTGGCATGTTCTGCTAGGTCTATTTGCCAATACACTGCAGTGAGGGTAAATGTGCTGAGGTACTTGGAGGCAGCCATGTCATCCATCAGCTCATCGGTTCTAGGCAAGGGGTGAGTATATGTCCTGGTGACAGCATTCAGAGCCCTATAATCCACACAGCACCTCACTCAGAGGCACCTGCCTTTGGCTCCAGAACCACAGGACTGGAACATGTACTACTATAGGGTTCAAACACCCCAGGATCTAACATCGTGTTGACCTCCGTCTTTATGTAAGATCTCACATTATCTGACATCCTATACCCCCTACTTTCTGCAGGTACACTGTGTCCTGTGTCAGTTTCGTGTTTGCATCAAGGTGTCAAACCAGGAGTCAGAGGAAACAAGAGGGAGAACTGGCTAAGCAAAGTTTGTACTTCCTCGTGCTGGGTAAAAGTCAGGTGAGGGGCCACATGGACAACCCCAATGGAGCCTTCTAAATGGCTACTTTGGAACAAGTCAGACAGAAGTTTGGATTCCTCTTCTTCTCTGTCTGATGCCAAAAGTAGTGATTCTATGAAAACACTAGAGATGAAAGCCTTCAACCTATTTATGTGGAACACTTTAGGGCCTTGTTCAGGTCTCTTAATGTCCACTAAATAGTTTAACACACCCAGCTGCTCCACAATTCTGTAGGGCCTGACAATTTGTCCTGTAGGGCTCTACGCCTTGTATGGTTCATGATCAGGACTTCTTGGCCTGGGGTAAAGTGAATGAGGGAAGCCTTCTGGTTATACCAATGTTTCACCATATCATGGCCTGCCTTCAACTTGCCACTGGCCTCAGCCATCAGAAGGACCATTCTCTTTCTTAAGACCAACACATACTCCACTACATTGGTGGTGATAGGAGGAGTAGAAAGCTCCCACCCTTCCTTGACTATGGCATGTGGTCGCCTGACAGTGTGAACAAAAAGAAGTTCAAAGTGGCTGAAACCAACACCCTCCTGAGGTACTTCTCTGTAAGCAAAAAGGAAAGAAATGGCAATAGGAGATCACATTTTCTCCTTTGAGGTTCTTCCAGAGCCCCAAACATGCTTTTGAGAGTTCTATTAAAACTTTCAACTAAGCCATTAGTTTGTGGGTGATTAGCCGATGGAAACGTGTAAGTAATCCCACACTCCTTCAACATGGCTTGTATGTACTTAGACATAAAGTTGCTGTCTCTGTCTGACACAACTTCTTTAGGGAGGTCAATCCTAGTAAAATTGCCTAGTGATGCTTCTGCAACGGACTTGGCAGTCACTGTCTTCAATGGGATGGCTTCAGAATATCTGGTGGCATGATCAACCGGCACCGAGATAAATCTATTACAAAAGGATGTCTGAGGGTCAAGGGCACTAACAATGTCATTCTCTACCCTTTCAAATGGCACCCACGCCACAGGGTGTGGCACCGATAGAGCCTGGATTGTTGAGCCACTCTTACGAGAAATCTGACAAGTCACACAACTCCTACAATGGCCTTCTACATGGACCCCATCTTGGGCCAGTAAAAATGCATGGATAGCCTCTGCTTGGTCTCTTGATCCCAGTTGACCAGCTAGAGGATCTTCATGTGCCAGTTGTAGGAGGAAGGGTCTGACTTGAATGGGTACCACCAACCTCCTATGGTTACCTTCAGTAGACTCTGCGGGCTCACTGTACAGGTGCCAACCTTCCCAATAAATCCTTTGCTTCCCAGGAGGGTCACACTCAAGCTGGGAGCAGGCCTATCTACTAGGGCTTTCAAAATATGGGCACCGCATTGGCCCTTACTAAACTCTTCCCTATCAGGACCACCTTAAACCAACAAACATTGGCGTTCAGGATGGGCATGTGGGTTAAGAATTTTAGGAAGCACCTTTCCTCGTTAGTGTTCAGGGCTTGGCCAACTACCACCACCTCAGAGGTAGGTGAGTTAGGCAGAATATTCTCTTTCCCTCCTTTTGGTTTCTTGACTCCTTTAGCCTTAGGTTTCCCCTTTGGCTTTGGCTCAGCCTTGGGCTTGGGCTTGGCCAGAGCAGCCTTGGTTTGTGACCTTGTGCATGGTTGTTCTGCTGTGTCCCCCACAAGATCTACGTCTCGGAGGGCATTTCCCAACAGAACCTTTCCAGGCACTTGCTTCTGAACGCACAGGAATCCTTACTACTGTACCATTGATAGTTAGATTAAAAGGCATTACTGGGAACTTGAGAGGGGAGCCATCAGGTAATGTGTTGGACATCAGGAGAGCTCTGGCAAGCTCCTCTGGGTTAACCAATCAATCTGGAATCCACCAATGTTCTGCTGGCTCCACTATCCCTAAGAGCAGGAGTGTCTACTCCATTGATCAGCACACTGTCTTTAAAGTCGTGCTTGGTGTTGTCAGGAATACTAGCATAAGCCTCTGAGAATCTAGGCTCCAAGGAACCCATGGATACCACGACTACCTCAGATTCTATCCCACTGGGGAAGGAGTCCGAGGAGAAGGATGCCCCTATGATAATTTCTTCCTCCTGATAGGAGGGGAAGGCCAGACCCACACAGTGGAACCTCAACGTTTTGACCTTACATCTGGGGTCCCCATTCATGTGATCACTTACTCCACAAGCCACACAAGATCCACTGGGTCTTGGGACATAGGGAGGCTTACTGTCAGTAGAATTATCCTTGGGAGAATGACTCCTACTATTCTGAACATTCTCATGTCACTTACCCTTGTTATGCTTTTTGTAGACCTTATGGGAGGACATTTTATCAGATCCCCCCTCTCCTTATATTTGTACTTTTCCCCCTCCTCCTGCTTACCAGGAGCAGGTTTGTCCTTATGGGACACTCTGTGTTACAGCAATAAATCTGCTGCAATGGTTAGTTTCTTTGGAACTATCTCCTTAGAATCGGCAGAGTGCTGCTTAAGCTCTGGGGAACAAGAGGCAAAAATATGTTCAAGCATGACTAAACAAATTATACCCTCAAAGGTGGTGACCTTGTAACCTTTCACCAAGCCAGTAAAGATTTTCAAGGAATCAGTTACATATGAGACCCAAGTATTACCTTCTTTCTTTTTGTAATCCCTGAATCTTTTCAGGTATTGGGCAGGAGACTTTTTAAACTTTAATACCAGGGTTTGCTTTAATTTTGCAAAGACTTTTCTGTCAGTCTTAGACATTTCCATAATGGCACTGCAGCCAGAATGGGGTAATAGACTGAGCAACCATGCAATTTTATCAGCATCCACAACTTCTTGCACTTCACATGCATACTCAAATGCAGTTAGCCAATCCATGATGTCATTCTTGTCATCATAAACACTAAGCAGATCTTTTGGGAATCTTGGAGAGAGGAGGCACTAGACCCATTACCAGATCCTCAAGAGGAGCCATAGGCAGCATGTATCCTAGAAACCACCAACTGGTGATCCCTGTCCTTCTGTGTTTTTCTGCTTCCTCTAGTTCTAGCTTAGACATGCAGAATTCAAGCTCCTTCCTGTCTCTTGAATTCCAACATGGCTTTGGCTTCAGAGCCAGCAAAGGAAGCATGAGACTCTAAACCATCCGGATTATCATGTGTCCCCTCGATGAAGACAGCAACAGCCCTTTCCGAACTGTTACTGAGGGCAGCCCCAGCACCTTCTGCACTGTCATCGGAGGGGTATGCTGTGATCTGGTTTGCCTGCCATTCCATGATCTTATGGATCATTTCAGCTTTTGTTCCAGATGCTGACAATCCTCTTTCAGAACAGATCTTTCTCAGAGTTTCGGATTTCGAAGCAGTCAAAGTTATGTTCACAATTGCTTCCATGTTTTAAGTGAGACAGGTGGCTTACAGTTTAATTAAACTAAGGTCACTGTGTTTTCTGTGTAAGTACAACCTGGGTATTTCACCAGTGTGCAAAACTGGGTACCTCCGATCTTATCCCAGTGCTGTACACCAATTTGTTAAGATGGATTTCTAAACTCTGACCTGGTAGGCAGACGTTTAGGAGGCCACCCTAGTTTAGTGGAACAGGGGAACCTTCTGGACAAACCAGACCAATCTATGGTAGCTTGGCAGGTGGTCAAGACTAAGTCTTAGGAGCGGTGAGAGTGACCGGAAAGCCCACAATGAGCACACATGGTAAAACTCCACAGATGACTCTTAGTCAGATGTATCAAAAATACATTTATTGTAGGCCTTATAATCAAAGCACAAGTAAACCACAGTTATGAGGAAACAATACCACACACGATCATACACTATCTAACATATATAATAATGCGATTAACCTAAGGCTGATGATGGGAGAGAACAATAACCATGACCTGTAACAGTAAAGGGGTTAAATCAACACAGATATCAGTTTAGGCAGTCCTTCATCAGCAATCCCTAACTTATTTAGTCCAGCCCTATGAAGAGAGGAGCCTAGCGCTCAAAGTACAATTGCACGTTACTAACGCGTGGTCGTGCATAAACAAAACAGCTGGTTCTCTTCAGGGGGCTGTAGCTGCTCACAAAGGGGCTTGAGGCATTGTAGAATATGTTCCTATTCGTAGAAGAGGTTCTGCCCTTGCAGATAGGGTGACATTCGGAGTTTGGAAATAGCTGGGGAGCGCAGGCTATTCCAGCAAATGGGAGTATCTTTTGGGGGAAACTTATGCGTAAAAGTGAATGGATGTGCCAAGAGGCCATTGGTAAGTTAGGAAAGTACTCACCGACCATCGACACAGTCTGCCCTAAACTTTGGCAGTCTAGCCCAATCCGCCTATTGGTGTTAACCCTGCAGTTTCAGGGTGCTATGGCTCTGAGCGACTGCGTTATGGGACGATCCTCTATGACGGGACATTTGCTTTTTGTCAGCCCTTGAAGAAAGAAGAAGGTATGTTCTGGTGCAGTTTGTCTCAGGACATGGTCGGCAAAAACTGCAAGCACTTTCAGAGAGGTTCAGCACAGCAGGGGGACACAGGGACTGTAAATGCTTGCGAAGTGGTGCACTCACGTAAACCACAACCCAGAGGAGCTAGGACAGCAAGTTATGGCGGGAGAGGGCCCAGGACCACAAGCTAGCGATTCCACAAATCTTGAGTCTCAACTTGAGACAGCAGCGTTCATGTGCGATACCATTGGTTCGAGCTGGTCATTTCACTGGATGGCCCAGGAACACTTCCGAAGGGGCTCTTTGCGAGAGTAAGTAGGAGAAGCCAAGTGTAGTTGTTCCCACTACTCCAAAAAAGCACCCTTGCAGGCTTTCTTGGTTCGATGAAGAAACGGGGGTCTGACAGAACAACAGCGGGGTCAGGGTGCCAAACCTTCCAAGCACGTCACCAGAATTTCCTCAAGTCTGCTTTCTTCTTAAGGATAAATGGCTCCTTATGATTTTCGGTAAGAACCTTAGTAGATCGACCTGGAATGGATGCAGAACCCCATCTCTTATCCAAGATTCGGTTCACGGTCAAATCTCAGCCAATGGAAGATCTGCTCTCTTGCATGCACGCCCGTCGTGGGTGAATCGTGGCCCATGGTGGTTCCAGTCATTCATGGTTACTAGACATACTGGAACCGGTAGTGTGGATTGGGACCACGCAGTCCCAACCCTCTTCCTGGGCACTAGCACACATGACATGAAGGAGCCCACGAATGTTGCAGTTTTCATGGGAGGCTTATTGCCAAATAAGGAATACACGGGTCTCTCGACCGGGGGAAGGTAAGACAAAATGGCCAAAGGACAGAACAAAAAACTTTGTGACATGGCTATTTTTGGCACTGTCCACAGTGTTGTGCCAAATGCAGTAAATCCAGTATTGTCCATAAAAACGTAGTAAAAATATTTTAAATGTAAACTGCTGCCACCAGTTCATCATAGGCACACTTGTACTAACACCAAAAAAATCCTTATAGGCAGAGGCGTTGCTAGGGGGGGGCAAGGGGGCTATAGCCCCTGGTCTTTTGGTTATAACCCCGGATAGAATCTCAGGAGCTACAACCAAAAGGCTAGCTAGCCCCCAGTCCCGACAGTTCCGACATTAGCGTAGCCCGGGTCTTTTCCAGACCTAGCAACACCCCTTCTTATAGGGTGGTTAGAACCATACAAAAAGAGGACCCCTATGCACGGTACTGTAAGGTACTTGGCACATAGACAAAAAGTTACCAAGAAATAGCGCCAACGTCAAAGACTAAGGGAAACATAGTTTCCCAGTACTGACAGCCTGAAGGACGTGTCAGTTTCCCCATAACACATGAGCGAAAGCCCAGAGGAGCACAGCTAAAGGCTGTGCTCCACTGGAAAAAGTCAGGTTAGGTACTCCAAACAAAAGCAAAAGGCTGTGCTCCACTGAAAAAAGTCAGGTTAGGTACTCCATACAAAAGCAAAACGTTTGGGGGGTTCACAAATGGAGGGTAAATCGCACCTAAGGGAAATCTTTCCTAACAATCATATTGCATTTTTACATTTTATATGCAGAAATCAACCTTAATTCATGCCATTCGGACATTTTGCTCTTAAGCATTGAGCATGAAGTATATAATTCTGGACATCAGGCAATTCATAATCCCTCTTAAAATGAAAATGCAGGAAACAGCCAGCGTTTTATGTCGGTGGAGGTCATGGTGAAGGGGAAAGTGTGGATGAAAATGAAAGTGGATGGGAACGACACTGGGTGAAGTGCCCCCCTTTTATCCTCCTTTGGTTGCTGTCAATGCCCACCCTTATCACCCCTGTTATTAGCTCCCCGCTCAATTGTATTTCTGCTTACCTCACTGTGTCCTTCCCCCTATGATTTGTAAAGCGCTCCGTCGCTTCCCGGAAACTAAGTCTGCGCTCAATAAATACCTTAATAAAATTTCCTTTATTGAAATACTATAAACACTAATAAACTTTAAAATAAAGTACATGAGTGTTTCTCTTAGAAAATAACAAACTGAAGATGGAAAAAGGACTTACAATACATGCTAATACCAATAAGAGCACTTGCTCTATCAGAAATTCCAAGTGACCGAAAGAGCAGTGAAAGGTTTGAAAATGCGTGTAGGCGCGCTCTGCCCCGAACTTGAATCATCATGTTAGCATTCAAAGTAGCACAGTAAACATCGTCACAGTGCTTAGTACGCTGCGCCTGACAAGCCCTAGTGTTCCCTCCTATCACAACCCGCTGAGAAGAATGCGCTCACTTCCTGAAACAATGATGATGAATTACAAACGAGAAACATTGTAATTGTATTGAAAACACCGGTCCTAAATAATTGCACTACTGTATCTATTTGAGATGTTTACTAGATTTAGCTGAAAAATGTGCTAACTGTGAAAGTTGATTCGAAAAACATGTTTAATGGAATATGATTCCTGAGGGAGCATCCGTTGCAGGATTGTTCAGGTTATGAGCAAGCCGGCACCTCCCTCGGTCCACTACTAGTAGGCCGCATTCCTCTCAGCAGGGAAATTCCATGCGGCCAGATGATAGAAGATGTACCTTTGAAGGCAACATTCTTTGGTGAAAAGGTATCCTTCTATTTTTAATGAAAAGTTGTCTTAAACATTTGTTTCTTGGTTGAACATTAAAGCACGTCCGCCCAGATTTATTAGGTTGTTTCTTTCGAGGTTTGTGTCCAAGACTTTCTTGCATTGCCTCATTGTGATACAATGTCAAAAATGTGTCTATCTAAGGTTCTGCACAACGTCTGCCCCACCAATGCATTGCGTTGGCTAAATTGAAATGCGTTACATGACACGACAGCAGTCCATCTGCGTGTCTGTGTGTTCACATACGTTAACATGTTTGTGTGTGTTTTATCTGTGAACGTTTGAACTGGAAATATAGCTCTCGGGTAAGACATGTTTGCAATGTTTCAAACACAATGTTGTAACAGCTTTAATGACCATAGTATTCGTTATAAACGTTATTTGTGATGGTGTCCTCACAGGTAGATATGGGCTGACTCTTACCTACCTTCCTACATCTCACTCTCGTTAAGTCAAACTATGTTAATAAACCATTTCCTGTCTTACACGGTCTCCCTTTGACCCCTGCTGAGCTGTGTAGCTTAAAGTTGTTTGCCAGCAAGCATTTAAGTCAGTTGCCCCCCTTTCATGTGCACACTTGACTGACTTTATCAATCAAAAATGCACATTGGATGCCCACAAATTGGATGCAGGTGACACACATTTAAAGATTTCTGTTTTAAAAGGCTCTAAAATTCGTCTAGATGCTACACAACCTGCTCAACACAAGCTTAAGACCGAATGAGCGAGAGCAAACTTGACTGTATGCTAATGCCTCAAATGTCCACTAGAGTGTAATCCTAAGCAGTTCTGGACAGGCTTTAGAAAAGGCAAGCAACAGAAATCTATTGGCGACAAAGAGGCTGGGGTCTTCTAGTTATTACACCTTACTTGGAATTGTAACATCTTCTCTGCAATGAGTGATGGTGAGGAAATAATACCCTAACACAGCCAACCACTGCATATCTCTCAGTCCAGGACATGTGATATAAGCTCACTTCTGGGGTCAAAAAAGCTGCAAGTGCTGAACCCACAGAGCTAGGACAGTGGACCACGAAAGCTGTGCGCGTTCTGCCACGTAACATCACCTTGAGAGTGCAGAAATATTTCTGCCTCTTAGCCCTAAGGGAATATTGTTAAGCCACCTTTGATTCCATGAGAAATGCCAAGGGTAGGGCAGATTTCTCGTTCGGAAATCCGATCTACAACCCTGGCACACCAACATATCCAACCCGCCTCCGCAACCCAAAACCATAGATGCCCATCACAGACTCTCCACTGAGGTGGCTGCAACAAACTGCCCTCAACTAGAACTCTTCAGCAATGGGATCGTGTTGATTTAGGTAAAAGGTGAGCACATCAAAGATTTGAATCAGAAGTTTAAATCCCTTTTCACACAAAATGCAGAACTCGGCACTCAAGCCAATAACAATGACAATCTCTCCAATGCTCATCAAAAAAGAATGGAAAACAAACCACTGTACACGAGAGTGGCATTTGTACATATCACTCTATTTTATCAGGTAAAAATGGCCATCTCACCAACACATTTTACCTCCTTTTTTTCTCTATTACATGTCAGACACTGTTTTCGCAAATATTGTTTATCTTTCTATCTTAGGTGTCTCCTTCTCATTCATGCATGTTTTATTCACAGCAGACAAGAGCTCACTGTGAAGAAGAACGCGAGCTATAAACGTCCATTTAAGCAAATAGCTCTTTAGGCACCCGCCGTTCCCTGTAATGGGGAGGGCCCGAGGTTGAGCGCTTGTCTTTGATAACCTCATTCGATTGGCAATGAGGTTTCTGATCTGGTGAACCCCTCAATCAAATGGGTGAACCCCTTAATCAACTGGATACCAGGTTTTGATCCACACCAATGATGTTTTGCCAAATTACACAGCAGAAACAAACGACTGCATTGTATGTTCTTTTTATGTATGCCTAGTTTTGTTGTTTAAGAAAGTTTACCAGTCACGCCCATACAAAGGCATGTCAAGGAGTAGTTTACTTTTTTTTCACAATGATTTATTTTATGGTGCACTCAACTTCTGTAAGCTAACATGTAGCTGAGGGAAACACAAGCTTCATTGGAGTGCATTCTGTGTAGAGCCCATATAATCGTTGGGCTTTTTGACCTACAGTACAATACTGTGCCTACTTCAAGCAAATAGGAATTCAGCCACCCTTAACTAGCAGCATGCTGGTAGGCTCGTGGATAGGTTGTACACTTGGGAAACTATAAATCTGCTGCCGCCCGACAATCAACATTTATTTCACCCTGTAAGTTTTAAGACTATACTCTTTTTTTGGGTGTCACATAAATATGTTAGCTATTATTTAATTCTAAATGTTTTATTTTTCAGGCAGATATAAATGCAGTGCCTCATTCTTGTGCATGTGTTTAATAACTAGCTTAATGACTCCATTGGGCAGGACATAGGTAGTCAAGAGGAACTGGAGGAGGCCTACAGTTGTTGCAGAACCTGATCTATGATTATGTGTTAAGAGATACAGCGCCTCAGCTCCACCCTACTAGTGAGATCCGACCAGACCGAAACACTTGTCTGGGGCTGCTGCTGGTACTCTTGTTCAGAGGAGAATTGCCTAGCATTTCGGTGCTGGACTGTCTCAGGGCAGCACAAAGACTGATATGTTTTGGATATTTCTCCTCTGTGAAAGATAATGAGCTAAAGAATCTGAGTAAGGCTCTGGCAACGGGGACTAATATCTGGCAGAGACTCCCAGGACCCCCTAGTTTTTTGCATCCCTAGAATAGGGCCATACAAAATAGCAAAAGAGCCCTACGGAGTTTAGTTTAGTTTAATTATTTGTATAGTGCAGCCAAACCCTGGGGTAACTAAGCACATTAAACTTAAAGATTAACATAGGTTACACATGTTACAGAAGTTATACATATAGCACAGAGCAAGGAAAATAAATAAATACAATAGAATGAAGACCAAGGTTACAAGATGGTCCGATTCAAAGAGTAGTGCTAGAATTAATTAATGGACCGGGTTACAGAATGGTCCGAGTCACAGGTAGCACAGTTATGGTATGAGAGCGTTTAACAAATTATTGCTGAGATGTGAGCAAGGCCTTCACCTTCGCTCTGAATGACCAGAATGAAGAATGCAATCTGATTTCTGAGGGGAGTGTGTTCCAATATTTCACAGCTAGTATAGGGAAGCTTTCACCCCTTGCTGTTTTCAGGTTGAACCTAGGGATGTTTAGCTGGTGCAAGTATGGGGATCTAGTTGGTCTGGATGAGCTATGTCAAGTAAATTTGGTTGATAGGTAACGAGGGGCTTTCAGGGATAGGCATTTATGTGTAATAACTAGAGAGCGTAATTTGATCCTGTCACAAATAAGGAGCCAGTGAAGGAGGAGATGTGGGCCTTACGCAGAAGACTGAGGGCACATCTGAGGGCGTTATTCTGTAGAATCTATAGTCTATTCAGATTGTGATTAGAGGAACCAAGAAAGAGTGTGTTGCAATAATCCAATCTGGATAGAACCAGCGCTCTAGCCAGTGTAAGGCCGCTGTTGGTGGATAAAAATGGTTTACAGGCATTGATAAGTTTATTGGTGTAAGCAGTGGATGAGATAGTGACGTTTATTTGTTTTTTAAGCGAGAGTGTGGAGTTGAGATACACACCCAGTGTTTTGACTTCTTTTGAGACTTTTACAACATTTCCATCGATGGTGAAAGATTGGTACCAGAGGTCAAGTTTGTTGAGATGGGCCTGGGAGCCCACAATAAGCAGTTCTGTCTTGTCGTCATTTAAACACAGACTATGAGTCGCCATCCCTGCTTGGATTTCAAGGTAGATTTCATATAGTTTTGCAATATCTTTCTCATAGCATCCGGTGAGAGTGATGAGGACCTGGGTGTCATCAGCATAAATTGTATTTGAGACACCCAAGTGGTCGAGCCGGTCAAAAAAGAGCTTGGTAAAGATGATGTAAAGCATGGGGGAAATACAAGACCCTTGGGCAACTCCACATTCGATTGGGACGGGGTCAGCCGCGGCAGGTAGGGCAAAGACCCTCAACGTTCTGTCGGATAGGAAGGATCAAATCCATTTGGTTGCATTTTGAGAGAATGCGGCAGCTGAGGAGAGGTGTTTGGTCAGAATTTGATGGTCGACCAAGTATAAGGCTGCAGACAAATCCAACAAGAGCAAGATAGCCTGTTTACCCTTGTCAATGGCTTCATCCATTTGGATGTTTAAGTCAAGGAGGGCTGTTTCAGTCCCAAGCCTGGGTCTAAAGCCAGATTGTCCAGACGTAGGAGGTTATTGTCTTCCAAATGTTGCTGTATTTGGATGTATGCCCCTCTGTCTAGTATTTTCACGAGATAAGGGATGGTCGTGATGGGTCTGTAGTTGGTCAGTATATTGGGGTCTAAGTTGGGTTTTTTGACAAGTGGTAGGACCCATGCCTCTTTAAGGTTATTAGGGACGGACAAGTTCTCAAATGGCAAATTGATCTGGGAGATGATGAAAGGGGCTGGATCTTCAGCTCCATCTTTAATGACTAAGGCAGGGCACAGTTCACCTTGGCAGTTAGAGGGTTTTAGGCTAGCAATTATGTGGATAACGTTGTCCTCGGTGACTGGGGAGAAGTGGAAGGTGGGGCAGTTTGGTTTAGTGGGATTAGGTTCTGTAGTAGAGTGGTTGATGGGGGTGAGGTTAGCCTTTTAATATTCTATTTTGGCTTGTAGGAGGGCTATTTTATTTGATAGAGTGTGTTGGATGTTCTCACACCAGGCTTTGTTCTTGATATAATCATCAGTGGGCGGTACCCGCGATTCCAATTCTCTTAGGATGGAGAATAACTCTTTAGTGCCAGATTTGGCATTGTGAATTCTTGTGTTGAAGACCTCTTTTTTAGCATTAGTAATAGCTGTTTTAAATGTGGCTGCTGCAGTGTATAACCTTTCTTTTGTGGAGAGCGAGGGAGCTTTTCTCCAGATAGCTTCAGATGTTCTTTTAATGATCCGGAGTGCTTTTAATTCTGCTGAGATCCATTTGTTCAGATGAGCAGATGGTTTGGCTTTTCTAGATTTAAGTGGTGCTATTTGGTTTAGAGCTTGTTCCAAAGTGTTATTATAGAGTTTGGCTAGCGAGGTTGGGTTGCAGTTGGTGATGGCGTGAGTATTGATGATAGTGATATTGCGTTTGTTCCTCAACATAATTTGTGGTGCTGTGGATGTAGGTACACTTTTAGGAGTATCTTAGGGTAAGGTGAAGTTGGTGAAATGGTGGTCTGTCCAGGCGCATGGCGTGATGTCAGTCAGGGATATGTCACAATTGGAGTCGGCCAGCCAGTCCAGGGTTCTACCTTTGGAGTGTGTGGACTTATTAATACGTTGTGTAAGACCTAATTGTGTGATAGTGTCATTAAGCAAGGAGGTGTTTGCATCATTGGGGTTATGAAGAGCTAGGTTAAGGTCACCCATTAGAATAATTTGTGAGCCTAGTTAAGTATTGGATGTCAGAAGATGGGAGATGTCCTCCTCAAATGAAGAAATAGAACAGGGGGTCTGTAAATAAGATGAAGTAGTAATGTCTGGGTGTTAGATAGTTGGAGTTTGATGGACAGAAGTTCAGCAGAAGGTAGGCCAGGATTGGAGACTTCTCTGAAGTTCAGATTGGATTTCGCAATGAGTGAACTAGTTACTCTAGCAAAGACTGAATTGGATCCTATTGGACAATGTCGAAAAAAATGAATACATACAAAACAGATAGTCCAAATGGTTGAGGAGAAATACGTATCTGATTTAGTGCACTAGGTGGAAAGCCCTGGTCTTTGCTTCCCAAACCAATGATTCCAATGAGTTCTGGCAGATTATTGGAGGGGGGGCTCCGAAGAACAGGGAAAATAGAGGCCTAAATGGTGTGTCAGAATTAGCATGGAAGTTGCACATAGAACAGGCATTTGGGACTGTACAGGGAGACGCATGGAGTGATGATTATGAATTTTTCATCTGGTCCTCTTGCCACACTCCTAGAGATATTTGCAGACTCATGTGTGCTTGTAAATACTCTTGGGCAGCTGGGCCTGATGGAATCTGTAGCTCTCTAATGAAATCTGCCTCTGATGTCTGGTCTGAAGTGCTGCACATGCTCTTCTGCTCCATTGGGCTACCCAGAATAGTTCATCCTTCTGGTGTGATAGTATTGTTGTCCCTGTCTTTAAGAAGAGCAGTCCAGATGCTGCATCGCAAGTAAGCGATACCCAACTATCGCCTACTTGCGATGTTGGATGCTCCGGCCAAGATGTTTGCTTGGGTTTTATTACTTGAGTGGAATCTTGGGTTGAGAGTTGTAAATTATAGCACTCAATCAAACTGGTTTACGGAAGGGCACAATACCACTACTAATACATTGGCTCTCACCACTATTATTCAGCAGGTATGGATGATAAGACACACTACGATCTACGTGGCATTTATCAACCTTAGTTCCACATTTGATACCGTATATCGCAATCGACGCAAGTTAGCTGGGTGGGGCATTTCCCCCGGCCTACTGAGCATGATAATCTCTATGCATGAGCACACCCAAGTCAAGATCATGATGGACCAACTTGGGAAAACCACCAAATGGATAGCAACACACAAAGGCTTAAAGCAGGGCTGTATTCTCATGCCCATAATTTTTAATCTCTATCTTGACAACTTGAGCAATGCCTTGACCAGCCCTGCCTCGATTCTGCCGAAACTTGGCTCCTTTCCAATACAATGGCTGAGCTATACATAGGATATTGCAGTTCTAGACCTTATACCATGGGGCTTGAAGGCCTCCTTGGATGACCTGAAAGAATACACGGATTGCAATTCATTGGTGGTGAACACACTTAAGACCAAAATTATGGTATTTAGCATGGCCAGAAAAATGGGTAAAGGGAGCAAACTGGGAGATGGGTGGAATGCCCATTGAAGTGGTCAACACATGCAGGTATTTCTTTCTGCACCTTGATAGCAAATTGCATGGCACAGCACATTTTGATCACGTCTGCACCACAACTTCCATTCTCACTGGCACGATCAGCTCTTTCGCTAACAGACCTGAAGGGTTTACCATTGATGCATTGCTCAATTTATACCAAGCCGAGGTGTCCTCTGTTATCCTTTATGGAACAGAACTATGGGCTATACAAAATCTCACAAAGGTTAGTAAACTTGAGTGTACCCTATTGAAAATGCTGATTAGATTCCACAGTGCACTGCTATTGATATGATTTTCTTGGAGTACAACGTGATGTCCATTACCCTAGGAATTCCATGTTGCTGCTTGATTACAGCCTGGAAACATGCAAATGCACCGGCCAGAGACACATATAAGCCTTACATACAAGGTCATATCCTCTAGAATATCACTAATACCACATAGCAATTTGGCCAAAATAAACATGTTTTCCAATCACTGGTTACAGCAAAGTGGCCATACACTGGGCACGACACTAATCATGTTCAAGAACTCCCTCAAAGCCACAATGAATGAGAGCAGTCATGAACAGTCAATGGTAAATTTAGCCACAAAGAACCATGTGTCCAAATTTCTTTTGTATATGCATGATCAGACAACATCACCCCCATATATCCAACAATTTATTGGTAATTCCCTTGTTTGAGATAGCATAAAATTGAAATGTAATAACATTAGAACCAGGGCACATGGTATAGAATTATGAGGGAAAATAGGGAATGTTGCTTGTGTGTGGTAGGTACTCTTGAGATGGTAAAACACCATCTGTTTGAGTGTGATACCTTGTGGACATTGAGACAAACTACACAGCTGGCTTCAAAGTGGGAAAAGTGATGCTTGTATCACCTATTTCACTATCCCGTGGAGGAAGATTGCATCTATTTTGGAAATCTGTAGATGTATTGTGTGCTGTCATTGGGTAATATCAATTGTTCATCTACCCTTTTGCTGTTAATTTCTGTTTCCTTTTCTTATGTGGATGTATGGACAACCGATACATATGATTGGTAACCCATAAGATGATTTGTATCTTAGGATGGTATTTTATGGATGTATGTTTTAATTTTTTGTTGTGTGAAAAGTTTGTATCAAACTATATCACATTAAAGTAAATAAATGTAAGTGCTCATCACATCTGAAGCAAGTATGGTTTCCAACCTCAAGTTGGCTTTTATTCATCTCATAATGTAAGAAGTCCCAAAAAACAACTATGAAGAACTGCTTGGAGGAAAATACATTATTGTTTTTGGAGACCACCTACAGTTAACTTCATTAAAAGGTCAATGTATTTTCAAAACGTTAGGATACAAACAATGCCGTAACACACTCGATTGAAAATGTGAATCTCTGGCAATCCTTTTGCTGCAGCGAACTAACTCAAATCATGCGTCAGTCTGCACAGCTCACCTATGCTGGAATAGTAGCAAGTATTAGAACTGGTCTGCTTACTACAGATGCAAAATCCATCTCACATAGTCAAGTAATCCATGAGCTATATGGGCAAAACACATCTGCTCCTGATGTCATGGAAAAAGTAATGACACAAAATATAAAATACATGTCCTTAATGCCAACCCTTGCAAGCTGTATTCAATTCAATGATACTATGTTGAAAAAAGAAATGCAACCCAATGTGTATATGACCTCCACAGACAAAATGGAAGTGCACAGCATGAAACTCCCTATGTGTCAACAAGCAACAGCACAACTAATTAGCTTTGAAATATGTATCTCCAACACAGCTGGATTAGAAAAAGTATTAACTCTATGGGCCTCATTACGACCCAGGCGGTAAGTTACCGCCTGGGTCGTACTCTTACCACCATGGTGTAAACTATGGTGTAAACTATGTTTATACCATGGTGGATGGCGGATTTACCGCCCCATTCCAAGGTGAGTGGGGCGGTAAATCCCCATTTCCCATTTTACCCTTCCCCATTCCCATTTTTGCCCCATAGGGCATAATGGGAGTGGGGAAGGTGCTAATTACGCCAACGTAAATTACGGTGGCGTAATTAGCACCATGGTCCCTTAGCGCCATGGATTTTAACACCTGCAAAAAGCAGGCGTTAAAATCACCATGGTGCTAAGGGACCTTGTAATCAGGCGTTAAGGGCGCCGTTAACCCCTTAACGCCTGACTCGTAATGAGGCCCTATGTCTAAACTGCAGAGTAATTCTAAAACATAACCTTGACCTAGAACAAGGTTTAGTCAATGGAGCAATTGGCACAGTAGTTGGCTTCCAAACATATCCAAATGGCAACAACATTCAGTTTGTCATCATTCACTTTGACAAACTTGCAGAAGTTTTAATAATAAGATGCACAACAGCATGTTTCCATCTTTTTTAAGGACATGGACGTATGCAGGGAACAATTTTCTCTATATCTTGCATATGCTGTCACTATTCACAAATCACAAGGTCTAACCCTAGATCAGGCATTGGTTGACATTGGCAGTACAATCTTCAAAGAAGGTATGAGTTATGTAGCACTTTCACATATGTGTACACTCAATGGTCTGATCCTAGTTAACTTTGATACAAACAAATTCAAAGCTGACATTCCTTGCATCCTAGAATATAACAAGCTTTGTGGACTTTACACCTCCATCTAGATATGTACCCTGTACCTAAACAAATCTTTTGAAAAGAAAACAAATACAAAAAGAACCTATAACAGATCTCCCAATAATACTGCTGAAAAAACAAATAGCAACTGCTGCTCCATTCAATAATACAACCACAAAACTGTCTAGTCCATAATACACAAAGAGACAACTGCACACCAATCAATGGATACAGAGGCACAACTCTCTGCTCCATTTAAATTCAGCAACACAACTGGAGTAAATTGCTATGCAAATGTAGCAATCAATCTTCTCTTCCAATTGCCACCAATTGTTCACATTTACTAAAACAGCTCAGACCAGTTGTATTTGCAAATACGTGTCCTTCATATAAATGCCACAAATAATACTAACAGCACTTACAGTGTTTCAGTTATAAAGCAAGAATTGGACTACTGTATAGGAATGGTAAAATGTACCATAAACACACAGGAAGATCCACAAGAATTTCTAATGTACTTGCTACAAGTGTTGTAAACCAAAAACATCCCTATCAATGAAATATTCCAGATTACATACACGTGGAAACATAGATGCATTACCTGCAAACATGTTTCACAAGAGCACATCGCTAATAAACAATGTGTGTATGTATCTTTATGAGACTGTGAATCCATTCCATTTCACCAGCTTCTGTAGAATGCAAATCATGGCATATTATGCGATTTTTGCAATTCAGACAATCGTTCCAACATACAAATGAACTTACATGGCCAACATTTGATATGTGATATGTGATACTAAGGCTTCCAAGGTACAAACAGATGGTACCAAAATCAACTGTAAGCTTACTAGCTCCATACATGGCCAAATATCACTTGGCAAGAAAACCTTCACAACAGTGGGCATAATCTACCACACTGGTGCTATAACCACTCCAGGCCGCCATACTGCATATGTCAAAAAAAGAAGTGGTTGGTTTGAATGTAACAACACCTCCGTTACTCCAAAACATAGGTTATCAGCAAATCTAACAAATGCCTACTTAATATTCCTTAACCCAAATGTACTCACTAATTGTAGCACAATAATGCCAACAGGTATCTACTTCAAAAATACCCTTCATTGCAATACACTTCAAATACACCATCACAGTTCTTGTTACTGCAAATCATCTTGTAAAGTTTATTAAAGTTAGAATATGCCAACAGGCATCTAGCTACTTTAAACATTTGATTAATTACAGCACACTTCAAAGAAACATACTATCACACACTCACATAATTATAATAGATTTTTATCCTCTAGGATTTTTTCCCAATGACCCAAGGAATATTTCATGTCAATAGAACAACAGTTTAGCACATACTAATGTTGTACCAAACATAGTAAATAGAATGTACTGTTTAAGAGATTCAAAAAAGTGAATGCATATGTACAGTTGTATGCAACTAAAGCTTTTGAACTATCCTACTTAACAAATTGTACCATTTTGTTTTCCCCCAACAATCTGGCAACTGGCCACAACCACCACAATATAATTAAACCATATACAAGTATGTACAATACACCTTCAAATAGCAAAACTCACCCAGAACCCCCTGCCATCTAAATTATGTTCACGGACACCAAAATTGACCAGCAGATTCGGCGGCATCTGCAAACCATTTTTCAACTAGAAAACCATCTCCATATCAGCTTTATTACACTCTCTCACCCTTTCCAGCCCCTCTTCCAGCCACTTAATAACCCCAAATGTGTTTTCCAGACTTTTCCCCCAGTGTGCTATCCAAAAGAAACCAGCAGCTGTCCGCTGATCCAACATGGCGACTGTTTAAAAAAATGCGATGCAACTCATGCTTTTGAGCATCCAATCAGGAGGTGTGTACGATGTCTGTGGACATCACACTGTCCTCTGATTGGCCCAGACGTGTCCATGGACCCTGACTCAGGAAGAGAGACTGTGGATCGGACCCAGATATCACAAATTCATTTGTTCCTACTTTTTTGGCAATTCTTAAAGAAACTACTGGACAGATTTGATTTAAAACAAATTTGGAAAAGCATGTTTTTGGGACCAAGCTGCCGCTCCTGGTGCAATTTTGATGAAAATCTGTCCAGTGGTTTGGGCTGTAGACATGAGCAAATTGCAAAAGTGTCTATGAGGATTTTCATAATTGGTGGGACCCCATATAACATTTCCCACCCTGGAAGGGACCACACTAAACTTTGCAGAATCCTTCCGATGGGCGGGCCATATAACGTTTTTGCAAAGTTTGGTGAGGATTGGTCCAGTGGGGACAAAGTTATAAGACACTCAAAAAGAGCTCTTTCTATGAGTTGAGCAACTGAACCATAGCAACAGGGTCACTACCGCAGGCCCTGTAATAACGCTTGGGTATGTTTCTGTACTCAGCTTATGCAATTCATCAGTGTTACGTTGCTTTCTGCTGCCAAATGGCAAAGTGCACCCACTTCAACAACAGCTATCAGTTCAACATACGGATGCAATACGGATGCAATTTATCATTGTTAGGTTGCCCTCTGCTGTCGAAAAGGCAAAGTGCACACACTTCAACATCTGCTACCATTTCAACAAACTGAATGAGTGCGGTTCTATGCGGTCACCTTTACTTACCACTATCCCAAACATTCCGAAGTTACATATTTTCACCCCCACTTCTCTTCACACAGTGCACAGCAGTTCCAGTGTCAAACAAAATGAGCACAGTTTTACGCAGTCACCTTCACCTTCCACTATCGCAAACATTTGAAAGTTACTTGTTTCCACCCACACTTCTCTTCACACAGAGCACAGTGGTCCGTTGCCAATGAACACTTTATTAATTATTCAGCGTTTCAGCCTCTAAAGAGTGAAACACTGTAGAATGGATGTCTCCTCACGAGCTAAAACTGAAAGTAGGTGCTGTATTTATGTACCTATGCAATCTTATGCCATCACAGGGACTCTGCAATGGAACAAGGTTGACCATTAGGCATCTACAAAGACACATCATAAAGACCCTATGGATATTGTTTAATACCACGCATACCTCTCATTCTTTCTAATACATTTAGCCTTTTCAATGACCATTAATAAGTCACAGGGACATTTGCCCCCTTCCTGGAAGTGATCAGTGCTAATTATGATATTGAAGAAGGGGGTCAGAAGTGAATTACAGACCGATATTGACTTTTAAAATATGGTGGAACGGAGTATGCTACACAGGGAACAGCTAGTTTAATAATAACGTATCGTAGTACCAAAGACAAAATGATGTCCCAATCTCTTACTAACACTTTTACTCAGTTATTTGTTTCATTCTTTACTCTTCCCACAATTCTCACTGGCCTACCGTATTTACAACATTGCTCTCAAAGATGGTATGTGATTAACAAACGAAACGTATATATTAATAAATACATTAATAAATTAATACTAAACGCCTGTTGTCCATATTTGGTTCATATTGGAAAACGATTGCACAATTACAACAGCAATTGTTCATGGTATTAGCAGTAGAGCAAAGTTTGCTCTTGGGCAAAAACTTCTCATTTCAATTCATTTTGGTACCTGGGAAATGTTTGGCTTAGTACTAAAACGGAATGGTGTTAGCACTAGGGTAAACTTTGACTTAGTGCAACAATGCATTGAAAGTTTTTTTTTGTCACTTTGGAAATGCTTTCCCTAATGCCACACCATGCAATAATTGAACTTGCCATGGTACAACCGTTTACTAATGTGGCCCAATGTTGTTTGTACCAGGGCAAGCTTTGCCCTATAGGTAATACGGTGCAAGATTGCACTTGTAGTTCACGAAAAAGTGAGGTAATTCTGTTACTGCTAAAAATAGTGGCATTAACGCAATTACCTACACTTTTTTCCTGCACCGCCAAACTGGGAATTAGGCCAAAAGTGCCTAGGTTAAGAAGGAACTGTAGAGACCTACCCACTTAAAAAAAAAAATGGGGAGTCAAGCTAGTAAGCTGGTCACCAAACCCAAAGCACAGATTGCAGCAGTGGAACAACTGGGGCCATTTTACAGAAATGTTATTGTCGGAAAAGCATTGTCGGAAGCGTCTGCTCTGCAGTGTCAGTTTGAATCAAAGTTCAGAGGTACCTTGCTCGTGGGAATTCCTGACGTGCTGGCCATGAATGCAGTGATTCCTGCTGCTGCTTCTGGGGAAGGGACGGCAGGCCAAAGCAGGTGGCACTGAAGCGAAACCTACGTGGCTGCAATGCCTTACAAGCCCTGGGCTTTGGCTACCTGGAGAAAAGTAGCGGCATATGCCCCTGTATACCACTGGTACTAGTGGTGAGTGCATGCACCTCCCTGCAGTGGGGGCAAGGCAGGTGGTGTGGGGTGTGTCTAAGAAGACTTGAAAGTGGAACAGGGCAGAGAGGGATCTCCTATTACCCTCTACCCTGCACAGTAGAGCTACTGCTCCCTGCATGCTGGAAAGTGCGCCGTGGGAGAAAATATGTAGTGCATGACTAGAACTCTGGCCTCGGGGGAGTTCCCCGTGGGTGGTGCACTGCCTGGCAGGGAGATGTATGTGTGTTGGTGGGTATAGGCAAGTATTTTATACGTGTATTACACATCAGCAGTTTGGCAGTGAGGCTGAGTCAGTGAGGACACCTCCCCCGATTGAGAAGTAAGTATCCTTTTGGACTTCTCGTATCGACCTGCTTTAACTGTCCAGCTGTTTCACAGCACTTTCTATCGAAGAGTTAACATGCCAGCATGTAAAAAGGCTAAGGTGGTTAATTTTAATCTTCCTCTGAGGCAGAAAATGGCAGGTATAAAAGCCATTGGGCAAAACCGGTGAGGCCAGACTGGCACAGGTTATCAATCAGCTGGCCAGGCCAAAGGAGCCCATTACAGCACCCGACCGCAGCAGAAAAAGTACAAACTTTCAAAATGGAAGTGCATGTACAACCCGGGGATCGAATACTGTCTATAGAAATGGAAGAGCATGACAATAATCAATTGCAGTCATAGGAAATTGACAACAATAACTCATCACTGGAGTTGTGCTATTTGGTGGATGAAGTTTACAACCATTATCCAATCATGGTGGACACTGCCACTGGGGCACTAGAGGTTCTATCCACTCATCTCTATGCTTTGTCGAATTTGTTCACTGATAAGTCTGACACTGAATCTGATGATGGTGATTGTTTATAAACTGACAGCCCAGCATTTGACATCACAGAATATGCAGTTAAAATACTTCATAAACTCTGTAGCAAAATGTATGCAAACATCAACATGCAGGGGGCCACCATAGCACAAATTGAAAGTTTTATTTTTTAAATCTGTTGATTGGCACTTTTCATGTCAATTAACAGAAGTCAACAACCCAATTAACGATAAACCCAATCCCAAATTGTGACCCCCCTTCTCGCCAAGCCTATGCATAACCATACATTTGCACCCCTCTCACTGACCATGCCATGCTTATGGTCGTGCAATGGGAGATTTAGTTACAGTTTATGGTGTCCTCCCTTGCATGTCTTTCCATGCAACCAGTGAAAGTTTAGTCATGTGTCTCAGGGTGGGAGGTCATCCGGGGAGGTTTGCAAATCATACAGTAGAGTGTTTCATGCCAACGCCTGCTCCTCATTCCCTTCCTTTCTCCCCAGTTTGTGTGTAACCTGTTGCTTCGCTGCCACCTACCTTTGTGCATCAGATAGCCACTGTGACAGCCAGTGGCCTTTTGGGTTCTTCCAGGAGATTGTCATTCTCTGTTTCACTAACACCAATAGGGAAGCTTCCATTCTATTCCTTTGGCCTCGCTTCTTCCTGCCCCAGCACAACCCCCAGCAGGCAACTCTTAGAGAAACATTCCAGTTGGCTACCTGGTAGGGAATTTATTTTTGACATCAACCATGCCAGTAGGTTTGTATTATGGGGCATGCCCACACTATATGTCAAAAGCCTGCCAAGCCTGCCAAGTCTCGGTTTATTAATTTGAGTTGTCAGGTAGTGTGAGTTGTCAGGATGTATCATACATGCAATTTCTGGGGTGTCATGTAAACTCGATGCAGGATGTTAACTTGGTACAATTTAAACCAGGCATTTCTGGGTGCCTTGCTTATTTGTACGCATATTTAATTCCATTGTTTCCATTGTAGACAAGGGGTCGAATATGACCCTCATGACACCCACATGACTCTAAACATGAAGGCAGAGAAATAACAGATGTGCATCACTCTTAGGCCTATCACGCAGTCATCTATGTATCGCAGATGTGGGAAACATTGCTCTCTCAGTCAGCTGTTCAGACCATACCCAATAGATGATTTGGACGATGTGGAAATGACATCGCACTTATAAATGAAGTGCATATTCATTCATTCATGAAGTTACACGTACATGAACTTGTTTAATGCATATAGACATGAAGCACATGCTTATGACCCACATAGGTAGAGGATGGACACACATACATATCACCATATTCACATCTTTTGCGAAAGCTGAAACCGCAAGAAGCAAAGTATTCATATATCTAGCTTGCACATACTTGACAGCTACAAAAATGGAGAAGCCATAAGGAATGATATGGAAGCTATAGACCTCTGACATGAATGAAAAAAGAGAGCCAGGCTTTGGGTACATGGAAAGGCTGACATGATCGCCAGAGGCAAGCTGAACCAAGGCACACAGCCAAGGACAAGTGGAGACAGGAAGATTCGAGTTACCAAGACAATGACACCTGCAGAAAATCAGGCTAAGATCCTCATAATTACAAGCAGGGAATCTTAATTTCGTGGTCTCAACACACGTGACCCAGTTGAAAGGGACCATGTCTATTCAACCAGGGTAGACAGGGACAGAGAGGGCTCTTCCCATCGAACCAGAGGATGAAAGTTAAAGTTTTCCCCATGAACTGCTAACTGAATGTACTATCACAGGTTTAGGTGATCAGAGATTGCAATATTAGGGAACACTTTGCACCACCATGTTCATAACCATTGCCTTGAAAAGGTACACTCAGTCTGGTCAGGTAAATTACTAACTATGGGTCTACATCAGTTTATGGACTTTAATTTTCGCTTGCCTACACCTTTGGACCGTTACTTTTTTTGTTGTATTACTCTCGAGATACAGACTTATCCTGATCTCATTTATGTTATTTTCTCTTACCTTGCAGCACATCTTGAGCTGCACTGAGTATTGTAATTACTCCACGTGTTGAGAGGGTCTTCTGCCTACATCTCAGGTCTCCATTATTTATGGTTCAGTGGCAGGGCATCTTTATCCAGCCACACCTTGAGCACAATTGGTAAGCTTTCTGATTTTTCTGCCCCACCTTTTACTCTACTTATATATACACTGTTTTCACTGTCCTGACACTGGTTCTCCATCAGAGACACGTTAGACAGTATTACCATTGTGAGCGTTGTGATAGCACTTCCTTGTTCCCATTGGGGTCAGCCCCTAATATCCATCTCTATTCTCTGCCGCTAGAGTATACATATGCATGTTGCTACCAGATCCTTCCTCCTTTTGGACATGGAATCTTCCCTCAAACCTACTCCTAAGGCGAAATCTATTTGAATGGTTGTCTCACCTGTAATTTAAAACATTAGGTACGCACCATTACCTTACTGAACCTAACTTTGGCTATAGCACCAAACGGGAGAGATATTTGGTCTAACCTATCCATACCTATCTGTAGATTCAACTTGGCTTTAATTTAAAGCCAAGGGGATTACCATGAACAACGGCTTGACAGTACTCGCTGTATGCACTTCTTGCTTTTCTCCCTCCTCGTATTGTTGAATTATCCTTGGTCAAGCAATGTGCATCATGACTGGGGTTAGAGGCCCCGACCAGATGGAACTTGTAGTAAATTAGGATGGTATTGCAAAGATGTAACCATGCGATGATGTCATATCCTACTACGGAAAGATCCCAAAAATGGGTGTGCTGTATATTTGAAATAATGCAAATATATGTTGAAAGGGGGTGGTGGGAAATAATGCAAATATATGTTGAAAGGGGGTGGTGGTTCAATAAATGTATCCAGTGAGATCATGGGAACAGAAGGGGATTAGATTTCTTTGTATAGGGTTTAACAATCATATTTGGGGGATGACTTTGTAATGCAATATGGGGGAGTGTGTTAAATGTTGCATAATGTATATAATGTGAAATCTTTTTGTGGTTCGGGGAGACTCGAGTTACTTTGACTCTACTCCATCATCTAGCCCCTCCTGGCCATTTGTACAATGAACTTGCTTTATGGACAAATGTGTACTTGCTTCGGGTGGGACTATTTTGGGTAAGGAGATTGGAGGTCCACCCACACAATGGTCCAACCATAGGTTCTGAGGAGCGTACCATGGGAGATAATGCTGGTCCTTACATGGTTAAGAACTCATCTACACAAAGGTTTGAGGGTCTGTTCACATGCCCATGGAAGACATTTTACATCTATCTTCAATCCATTCCCCAGTGGCAATGACAAATTGTTAAATAGGGGCCTTTTCTGAGAATGTTTAATTCCATCCCCCAGCTGCATGTTGGAGATCTAGTGATATTTCATATGTGGAGCTGGGGGAGGACACTAAGGTTCCGACCTCGATAGTCCATTGTTATTCACAGGAAACGGTGGAATAAATTGGCTACTACGCATCTTGCATGTTAAAGATGGGTTATGATTTTGAAGTTGGCAAGCAAATATCAGTACTGCCACACATCAATCATGATGAGAACGTTTTGGAGAGGTGCCAGGAAGCCAATACAAGCATAGGGGACATTTAACTCAAACTGAATTGCCTAGAAGGGGGGAAATAGTGAAGGCTTTCAGAGGACGGGCCGACCATTACCGCCACTGATCAGGGACGAAGGGTTATAGCAGGAAATGGTTTTGGAAAAAAAGTTGCACTCACTCAAGAGTGGTCCTGGCTTACTGTTTTACCTGTTAACTCCTTACACCACCGATGATCATTAAAGATCATGTCATGAAATATTCGTGGCAATAGTCACTTTATGTATGTTACTGCAGGCCATAAACACTTTTATGACTATGAAATATGTGTATTATAAGAGACCTGGTTTATGCAGGAAGTATTTATTGATGGTAAGACTCTTGTCCATACACTTGCCATGAAAGGTGCCCAGGGAAGACCCAAGGAAGGCATGATGGCGAAAGGCATTGCTACGAGGGAATATGTGGTGACAGACAATTCAAATAGCGTCCTTGTAGGTGAAGTTACATTCTGTGAGGACCGCTGTGTGAAAAGGTTATTATTAATCAATGTACACATACCCGCAGGTAGCATGCTAACCGTGGATGTTTTCAATACCATAGGTCCAAACATAGGTAAAACCATGGATGACTGAGACCAGGGAATCTATGGTAATTATAGGTGGTGACCACAACGCACATTGCATGGTTGAACAAATCATCGCCCCTACTAAAAAGGTTGGGGAGAGGTTTTGTACGATCCAAGCTACCACAGACTTTTCAGGAACACAGTGGTCTTGTTTCATTAAGAACTGGGACTCAGTAATTCTTAATGGCTGTACATGTGTCGATGTCCCGTGGACATATACGTGGCAGGGATGCCACAGCCCAGCCACACTAGATTATTTCCTCATTAGTGGTGAAACGATTGGTGGGGTATTGGAATTGACCACAAAATTCACTTCATGTAGTGATCATGCTATGTTGTCACTTGCCTTACACTGTCCCCAGGTTCCCCCATCTAGTAGGAACTTCAGTGATGTTGATGTGAATACAGGTATAAACAGAATCACATGGTCAAATAAAAACTTAAACACTATGAAAGAACATTTGGCCAATCTGCTACAATCTGGTAAATTATTAGTCCTTGTGGGTCCAGCTCATGATATAAGTGTATGGTTAAAGCAACTGCAAAAAAACACTACCCCTATAGGCA
Source organism: Ambystoma mexicanum (assembly GCF_040938575.1). Lineage (NCBI taxonomy): Eukaryota > Metazoa > Chordata > Amphibia > Caudata > Ambystomatidae > Ambystoma > Ambystoma mexicanum. Next base: position 698,717,080 of record NC_090928.1, on the reverse strand, counting down.
ATAGATATATACTCAGGGTGTGGCCAGACAAACAAGAAAATATGACTCTGTAATTAGAGAAGCCAAATGTTAGCTGAGGAAAACCATTAGATTAATAAGGAGACAGGCCGTTGATCTGACTACGGCATTAGCATGCATCAAAAGGGAAAGGAATAAGTACAGGAACTGGCTAAAATGATACAGCATCAGGTTTTCTAAAAATTATAATGCAGGCCAACTGAAAAAGCTTATGGAGGGCCCTGAATGATGTTATGTGTGATAAGACCAGCACATTAATTAACCCTATTCCTGAGCAGACATGGATTGACCATGTACAAAGAGTATATGGAACATGCAATCATATTTAGCACAACCTTTGCTCTTGGTAAGAATCCCTACAGTATTATCTTTGATAAATTATACATTATAATGATGATAAACACATTAAAGAGCTCTCGGGCCCCGGGCCCTGATGGTCTAGCAAATATTGTCTTTAAAAGTGATACGGAGAACTGGGGCAACATCCTTATGATCGTATTCACAACGATACGTGAGGAGGGGAGAATCCCAGACAGCTGGAGGAAAGCTATCATCATCCAAGTTTAAACGAATAATCGTTGGTTGGAATTGTCTAACTAGCAATTATTATCAATGTTAGATGCTTCCAGTTAATTATTTGCTTTGTGGGTATTGGAGCAGCTGAGGAAATGGGTTGTTGATACAAAAAAAATACTTGGTCCTTCCATAACAACTTCAGAGCTGGGACCAGTATCATACATTACCTGCTCCTTTTAACCAATCATATAAATAAGGAGCTCAAGATGCACAATTCCTGATTGAAAGAAATTATGGGGAAAGTTGGAGAGCTGGGGTATCCCTAAAGACCTGTTGCGCCTACTGAGGGATTTCCAGACAGATACATGCATGCAGGTTAGGTTAGATTGCATGTGTGCCTGTCCTAAAGAAATTCAAACAACTAAAGCACTGAAACAAGGTTGTGTTCTGGCGCCTATGTTATTCAACTTATACATAGCCGATGTATCTATTCTTCTGTCTGGGATCATAAATATTCTGCCAAAGCTGGGTGAGCAACGAGTATACTGGGTCTCGTCTCATACACAGACGATGTGGTACAGCTGGACCACACATTGGTGGGACCAACTCGGTCTGCCAAGGAGTTAACTCAGTATACTACTGAGAATTATCTTATTTTAAAATTGTGATAAGACCAAATGCATGTGTTTTATTCATGCTAAGAGAAGTTCAGGTAATATGTATGTAGCATATACTCATATTGAAAAGGTTGAAGACTACAAACATCTGGAGACAAAATAAAGCATATGCTCTCATTGCTACTGTTATAAAATGTGCATTCTCTACAGCCGGGTATGGCCTGAAAGGCATTATTATGGTATACAGACAAAAGTATATTATCCATTATCATTTACGGCCTTGAGGCAATGTACCAATTGAAATTAGATTGGTTAAATCTGATTCTAGGGCGGATTTGGAGATGAATATTAGGACTTGCACAATGTGCACCCAGTCAGGTCCTAAGGTTAGAACTTGGATTATATGGCCATTTATTGTTGTGGCGGGTCTCCTTTATATGAAAGAGATGAAGGAGTGAGCATGTCCATTGCTGCATATGATGGGCTGCAAATTAAGAAAGGTAGGTATCACTGATTTTGCAGAGTTCAAAAATAATTGTATGGAAGTTTTTGAGCATGGTGACTGGTCTCCTGTTTGGCAGAATGATGAACACATCTTAAAGAAAGAATTTACTGACAAACTAAAATTATGAAACTCTGAAAATCACAAACATCTTGCTACTCTGAAAACATACATTGACTTTGCTGAGATTCAACTTAATTATTTGAGACTCCAGAAATATCTGATACTGTCTCTGGCGCCAGCCCTGAGAAGGTTCATTCTGCGCTTGCGATTGAACCAACTTCCCACGCTTGGTTTGCTGGGGCCTGGAATTGGTAAGTCGATAGAAGAAAGGGGCTGCAGTGTATGCTAGGTTCTGAAATTAACAGAGACCTTTAAACACGTAAGGACATGATGCAGAATGTTGGGCAAGCTCTATATGGATTAACTGGGTGAATTTGTCCACAACTTGGAGGAAATCAAAAGCGATTTGTTCTGGAGAAGGTGTCTAATTGGCAGTAAACATTGTTTGAATATGGCCCTTTATAAACTATGGCTTGGAGTGACTATATTATTGGGAGAGGTGTAATAGATGGCTAGACATCGCACCATCATTCTACATCATTATAGACGGACAAGGCTAATTGAGCTAGACTTTTACACAAACGTAGGTTTCTTTTTCAAAATGGTGATTCAATAAAATATGAAAACTGTTTTAATAATTGACTGTAGTTGAAGCAACATTATAACCATTTCTTGATTGTACAGTATGTATAAAATGAATTTTGCTTGTGCAAAGTTCTTAAACTAAACCACAATAAAAATAATTAAAACAAATACAGTGTTGGCAGAATTACCACCGGCTGAATAACTGAGTGGTAATTCCACCGATTCTTGAATGAAAAGTGGAGGATTGCCCTCTGCAGAATTACCACATTGTAATTCTCTGCTGGTGATAATTCTGCCTAAAATCCGCAATAGAGTCATATAGAGATTTTTGACTAACACAACCCTCGCACAAGGCTGATGAAAATTCCATGGAATTATCACCGGCAGAACTTTTGAGTGGTTAATCCCCCACTTGTACTCCAAAAATTGTCCGAATTACCATTTAGTAATTCCGCTGGTGATAATTCCACCTAAAATCCCCAACAGATTTCCATGGGGATTTTTTACTAACACCACATTACCACCAGTAATGATAGCCAATTTTGGCAGTAATTATGTGGAATTACCAACCAATTATCACCAAACCTGGAATGAGGCCCTTAATCTGTGGACTCCATTGACACTTTTCACCTTCAATCTTTGCAAAAATTAAGATATCTAATTTCATATTTGGTGTCATTGTTTACAAAACACTAAAAATATCGGTCCGGGAGGATAGCTCAGGGGAAACACGTTTGTCTTGCAAGCAAAACAATGCAGTGCAATACAGGTTTGAATCCCGGTCCCACGCTTAGAGACTTGTATTCGGTATTAAGTGCATTATAAAAGGTTAATTAATTAATTTGGATAAATCCGGAAGTTACTGTAAACCGTGCTCCACTCTATCATCCCAAGATGTGTAGACATTTTGCTTAAACATTATTGTTTGGCAGCATATATCACCACATCTCTGCTCTAATGAGCACTAGCCAAATTAAGTGATTTCCAACTAGTGTGTGAAATGTTAAAGGCCTCGAGTTACAAGTCAACTTAACCCTTTCCTTGGTCATCAAATTGGTATCTTTCAGATAACCGTTTTTGTTTTCCCATAATCTTTCAACGTGGTTAAACCATGCAGGTCTTCAAATGTAGAATACAATGCAGGGACAGTCTTTACTGGGCATTTGGGAACACTGCTTCTTAGAAACAGCTGGCCTAGAAGGCAACTTACTTCCTACTTACCTTCTTATATGAGTCAAATAAAGGAATCATGTTCTACCCACACGCACAGGATTACATTAGTTTCCTCTGGCAAAGCAAGAAAGATGTATGCCTCTCCATTTAGTCCACCAAACAGTTCACTATACATGTCTGTTGTGTCCAGGGTCACCGCACTGGTCATCGCACAACAGACTGCTGACAATGTCACATGTTAAGAGCCTCCCAGGGGAAATTATATGTCTCAGAACTCTGCATAGATCTCCGGAACTCATACATGTGAATGCTGTTCATCAGTACTTCTAGAAACATGCAAATGGCAGTCTCTTCAATTAATGACCATCTTACACACACTATAAGGGATCAGGCTCACTATCCTTTAATGTGCATTCCTATTCTGAGGGGCACACAATATATTGAGTCAACATTTGAATGAGTCTATCTATATATATATGGCATCAACTTGTAGGTGTAGTGTCTACTTCCTATCAGTATTCACCCTACAGATGTTTTCAAATACAAAAACACTTTGAAACAAATATTTCTAAAAACAGATTGGTTTCCCATCTTATTGTGATGTTTCCTTTGATCCAGAAGCGGATAGCATATCATGTTAACATTACAAATTACCAGCAGACACTGTGCTGTAATGGTCGTGGGACACTCATTCGCGATGTTGCTCTAAGTACATCTTCCACTTCTCATCATCTTCTGTTGACACTTTGTGTGTTTCGGCCAGCAAGCAATGCGTACAGTCAAAATAGACCTGTCCCTCTAATAGTATACGCGACCTTCATGAGGACATATAACCCCTTTACTAAATGATGCACCTCTTCTGTGTATTACATTTTCAAACAAAGGTCTTGCTTGATAAGTAGGCCAAACGATTGATACCTATGAAGATTAAGTCTGACCACAGGAGCTGCAATTGTCAGAGTGGGCAACTCAATTCATGAGTCAAATTATCATATGTAATTGCCTTGTTAGTCTCTTCAGTTCCATGAGGCAACCTTGGGGATACGTGTGTGCTACTGTATACATGAATAACATTCATACTGTCATCAACAGCCATTGCTAGAACCCAGGTTATGTTATATGAACGAATAAAGCATATGTCCAATTATTAGCAGCTAGGATTCACCATTTGGCTGTCAATATACATTTAGAATACATTTTAAATGATGTGTTCTGTACCACAATGATATATTGGTGGAGTATTTTCCGTAAGATTGTAGTGCATGATACCCGACTCTGAATTAGGGAATTATCCCTATTATTTGTAATAATCAATTTACCAAAACCAATGCAAGGTTTATGTTGAATGGTTTCTATTTTAGCACCTTGGACGTTCAGGACAACGAATCTGATGGCTCAGAATGCAGGCATTATCCTCCAGAGTGCCACCCACATAACAAATTGGCTGCTGCTCATCACAATTCCATCTATCATGTGTCCTTACCCAAAAACACTCTACCTTGTTTCCATGTCCCCTCTCTCCCCCGCCTCTTTTGTTGGGTACTGTATACCCACCCATCTCCAATCCCTTTCTTTGGTTGAGTGCTAATCTCCGATCCCCTTTCATCCCTGTGCTCTTCACCATGTCTGGCAGATTTTGGGCTTCTTTCTCCTCGCTTAGCCCCTAGTTACCATCTTCATGGCTTGCACAAGTCTACCACATCTCACCCTAAGCGGAATGCACCATGTACTGTTTGGAATCTTTTTGGCCCTTTTTAAGCAGACTTTGGGCCTCATTACTTGTCTGGTGGTATCCTGCTGGTAAATCTGCCAGGATACCACCAGGCGCTAATACCGTTACTGTAACCACTACATCCAATTCTCTATTCCTAAATATCTTGAGCACTCCACGCATCCACCTCCAACTCTCTGAGGGTCAGTTGATTTTCCAAGCGGAGAGTTGGAGGCAGATCTCTTTCTTCGGCTGGGGCCTTCCTCTGGACCAGTCTCACTGCCTCTCTCAAACTTGAGCAGAACTATCTTTGATTCTGGAAGCAACTCAAGGCCTTCCTCTTCGCTTCCACTTTCTCTCTTCCTCTCCCCTGCTGATGACCTGTCTGTTCCATGCACTGGTCACCTGGCCACCATCTGAACTTGGGCCCAGGTCCCTACCTTTCCAGTTGCACCTCGCACTGCCTCTTGGCTCCCCGAGAATTTGTGGTCTGTACCTGTAACCCTACAGTGCCCTCTCTCTGCACTTATGAGCCACCTGTTGGCTGCACTTTCTGATTACCTGCACTGAGCCACATGCTTGCTTGACTGCACTTTGATTACCTGCACTTCTCCTTCCCCCATTCCCCCTTTGCATTTCTCCCCTTCCGCTTGCCTGTGCTTGCACGATCTGAATGACAGAAGGCCTAGCACGATCACAGTTTTGTCGGTTACCAGTCAATTGGTCGAAAACATTTGGTCGACAGGACAATTGGTCGACACCATTTGGTCGAATGCCAAATGGTCGATTTTTTTTTTTTTTTGTTACCCCTTTTTTTTCTTTTTTTTTTTCCCCACACGAAAACCCACAAAACACATATATATATAAAAAAAAAATTCGACCATTTGGCATTCGACCAAATGGTGTCGACCAAATTGCAGTCGACCAGTTTGTTGTCGACCAATTGACCGGGCACCAGTTTTGTCCTCCCTCTGTTTCCCCCTCCTTGTCTTGTCGCACCTAGAAACACTTGTGTACAGGCACATTATAAATGCCATATCATATCATACCATTAATGCTACTTGCTCTGCCAGAATTACCAGCAGATTACAAGTGGTGGTAAGTGCTGGAATTCCCCAGTCCATTGTCCATGAGGGGAATTGCCGGTATTACCGGCATATTTTGGTGGTGAGCTGTCGGTAAATCCGGCCACCCCACCACCAAACTTGGAGAGTGCCGGTGTGGTAACGGGCCGGCATGCAGTAATACCCACACGTTTTGACCACACCGGCACACTAATAATGAAGCCTATTATCTCCATTAGTGACTGCTATCGGACATAATGGCCTAAGTAGAAGTACTGGTGCGACCTTGTGAACGCCAAATAAATCCACTACCAAAGTGGTCTCTTGACACAGTGACTCACTACAATATTTGAGTGTGCTGCCTGATATTAATCTGCTTGTGGATAAATAAGGAGAAAACTGTTTAAGCAAAACCTCCAGATTTAGACAAATCGAGCAGAACAGGACTGATCTGGCTCGACCTTCAAAATCATTGTAAACAAGGTGTGAAACGTTCAAAGAAAGTCTGAAACAGTCAAAATAAAAGGCTTACAAAAAATGTACACGAGGATTTATGGTTTGTGAAACAATTAGACAAATTCCCAAAACAACGTTGACTTGCTATTACCCTTACAATTGGCACATTACCTTTGCAGAGTAAAAGTAGAAATTGTGAAAGAACCATTTCAATCATTAAGAAAAAACAATAAAGAAAACATGGCCTGATTATAGAAGGTTTGTGCTGGCCTTTGCACATCACAGCGTTTCTTTAGTACACGAGGTGGCATCGGGTGGAGCCACAAAAAATTCCAACTCATATCGCATTTCAAACCGTCTGTAATCTGGATATATTAATTTATACCTTTATCGTGTTTTGGATTGCAACCTTTAATAGGCAGAGGGAAGTTGAAGACTTTGTAGCTGTTTGAGAGCATATCTGGATAATGGTTATATGCCTCATTAGCACATGGAGATCCTAATTGACCTGTACTCAGCCAATCAGAATGTTCACAGTGCAGTCAATAACTGCGCATATTGACTGCATTCTGAACATTCTGACTTCAAAATCAGACAGGGAAACAATAATGCAATTCCCAGGCAGTATTCATTTCAGAGACACCTCCTCTCCAAGAGAAGCATGTTTGCACTGCAACATCCTATTTAGCACACCAACAATACAACTAAATATATCAATTCAACATGGCCTTCTATTATTCTTCGGTGAGACAGCTCAGTGGATTAAGAGACCTGCCACAAACAACTATGTGCAACCCATAAATCACAAAGAAGATCGGAGGAAGTTTCATAAAAAATGTGCACTATACCAGTTTATGCATGTGTCGCTGCAAATCATGACCACAGTAAAGACATCTGAACTTGCAATACATTCCAAAAAGGAGAACAGACTGCTTTGCAACTGCCAAGTTAGGAAATTGTGGCTGCATCAGAAGAGTGCAGCAGATAATCATAGAGAAGCAGCTTTACTTGCTTTTGCATGAAAATCAACAACTGACCACAGTGGCCTGAGAGAGGAATCCGATGCCCACTCGCCCCCACAAGTCGGACTAAAGTTCTATTCTGCACATGCTATTTTGTGGGCACTCAGGGTTAATTAAGGGCTGTATTTTCATGAGTAGATCTTATCGCTAGGAGCCAGGACATACTGAAAGCAATTTCAGAATGCACCCCATGGTCTGACTTGTAAATTAGACCAGGCGTGCGACCACAAAGTGAAGAGAGTTAGTCCACAAGTGTTCCACACCATCCAAGAAGTGTGGGATTGAACGGATGCTTAGAGATGCCAGCTAAATTTGCTTCATAATATTGTCATCATAATATTTTATTCAGCTGTCACCATTAACATAATAAATACATGAGGTCACAACACATTACATAATAAAGCAAAGCCATACATTATACCCAGGTCCCGTTAAACCACGTCCTTTACGTTTTTTTTTTATATCATCTTCAGACCTTTCCTCACAAACCTGCCCTAAAATGTGTTATTGAAAACCTCGTTTTTAAAGACTGACCTTGGTATTTCATCAGATCATAGAGGAATTGTAAATGATTACAGTTACAAATTAGAAACATTGCCTCCTTACAAGATCTAATATTTAATGCTAATAAATGAGGTCTCAGCCATCTCATCCTCTCCCTTTTGTAAAATGGGCATGACAAAATGAAGCGCACTCATATCACAGTTGCATTTTGTTGAAGCCTTTAAGCAAGTAGTTATTTTCGCCAGTAGGAGCAGTTTTAGTCTGGCTTTGAGTGGGAGTCCTCGTCCCTCCGGGGAATCTAAATCTCATATTGGCCCTGGGCCACACCGGCTTCCCTTATACTGTACATAAACTACGAGGGAAGGTAGAGCACACATTTCCCCCCATCCACCCGCAGCCAGTTTTTCTCTGGACCAGGTTTTGATCTCTATTTTGTCTTTGCCATAGTTGACTCTTCCTCTTTCTGCCAAGAACCTTTCCCAACGTCTGCTTCCATTTTCATACCAGACCGGCTTGTGTACCCCAAGGCGACTTTCCATAACTGAAAATCCCAACTGGAGATTCTGATTAGTGGTTACCTTTAATTTAATTTTTGCGAAATATGGCTAGTTATCTGGCTTGTGCCAGGGAGGTGATACTCTGGATCCCCAGCTCAATCCTCAGTGTGTTACTTGGGCAACCAGGCAGGAGCCCCATAGTTTGATGTCAAAATTGCAACTTTAACACCTCAAGGGGTTCGCAAGAACAGTAGCCCCAGATCTTGCTTCCGTAAAGCATTTGAGTTAAAACTTTACATTTAGAAACCTCAATGAATTTGTCAAATCTTCAGGCACTAAAACTAAAATAAAACCTTTGTAGGCCTGAAGGCCGATCTGGCCCTCTCTGTCTGTTGATTAATATGTTGCGATTACTTGTAGTCCCTCATAAAGGTCAGGTCTAAGTACATATATGAATCTACTACGTCTACTGGGGGCCCTTTCAGTTCCCACTTCATTTTCCTATCCTTTCTCCCAAACCTCACAATCTTATGTTTGTCCATGTTTAATTTTAGTTTGTTAGTCTCTGAAAACTCTGCAGCATACATAGCCCATGATTCAGACCTGCAGTGGTAAGTGCCAGGAGGACGATGTGATCAGGTAAAGTAAGGCGCTGAATTCCTTGTCTCCCAGCCTGGGTAGGAATACCCTGCTGTTATCCTTTGCCGGGTAAAAACACGGCATGAAGAAAATTAAAAACAGTGGTGCCAGGGTGCACCCTTGTTTAACCCCCCTGTTAGAATACAAAAATTCAGTGTTAACCCCTATTCCCCGTGTCTGACTGAAATCCTAGTTTGGTCATAGCATAGTTGCACTAGTCTCAGCAGATTTCGGTTATCCCCAGTATTACTCGTTTCTTCCACAGTGCATCTCTGTTGATCCCACCAAAAGCCTTTTCCAGATCTAAAAAGGCAGCATACACAACCCCTCCATGAAGCTTACAGTATTTGCCAATAATTAGTGATAGGATAAAACAGTGGTCCAGTGTAGAACAAACACTCCTAAAACCCTCATGAAGGTGACCCAGTATGTTATTCTCCGCTACCCAATCTTCTAGCCTGCCTAAAATGTATTTAGCATAGATCTTTGCTGATATGTCCAGTAGTGATATGGGGCGGTAACAATTGGGTTAATCTGTGTCACCTTTCTTCAAAAGTGGGACTATGAGCCAGCCCCTCTACCTGGGTGGAATCTTCCCCAGCCCCTCAATTGCTTCAAAAAGATTTTTAGAGGACAGGGGCCCACCATTCAGCGTGACCACAAATGCCTCTGAGTGCAGCCCGTCTGGGCCAGCAGTTTTTCCATGTTTAAACTGTTCAATAGCTCTAATAAATTCCACCTTAGTAAATTGAGTTTTTTCATTAATGCAGGCATATTTTGGTGCTGAATGTTCACCCCCTTCTGCATATAGGATGTTTTTAAAATGTGTCAACCATCTGTCTTCTCCTAGAGATCCACACTTTTAATCCCCTGGTTTTTCCCATCTTTTGGTTACAAGTTTATAGGTGTACTAACCCAAGTTCCTGCTCAACCTACCCCTCTGCACATGTGTTTTTCTGATGTGTGGAACAACTATATATATATATATATATATATCCTAATTACCCGGTGACGTCACCATACCATGTGACCACTGCATCACTATCTGGGCTTAAGGCCTCACTAACATACTTTTCGTAGCTTGCACTTGCTCCCCCTTTGGAGAGCTGGATCTGTATATTTATAGTCCACTAAGGATGTTTTTATGATTTTCACATCCATCACAAGTGCATGAAAAATAGAAGAAATGTTTAACATGCCCCACTGCCCTGCCGGGGCCTATCAGGCAACAGTGGGGCAGTGGGCATGTTACAGGACCCTCTGAGGGATGGCATCAGCTGGCAGTCCATGGCAGGGACCACGTTTTTCCCTGATTGACCTCGAACTTTCATGTTTAATCTCTTAAATGGTTTAAGTATTTTTCAGGTGAAAAATTGCACAAATCAAATCCAGCCCTAGCTATGGAATATCCCAAAATGCAGAGAATAGGGTTAATATGTAAATGGCAGTAGTGGAAGAACCTGGATATACTGCTCAGATGTTTGTTGGGGGAAGTGAGGCTTGACACGTCAGCCTGTGTACTGAGAAATCCAGAGGCATTTGAAAGTCCTTTTCCTTAGGAAGGTCGCTGTACACAGAGTATTGCATGCAGAGTTTCAGTGGCTCTGAAGCTCCAGCCCAATGTCTATTGAAAGTAATCCATGGTTTCGGGGCTCCCAGAGCTCCCAGGGATTTAGCAGGAGTCATCTGCTTAAGAGAGCGGGACGGCTGACCTCGGTAACACAGCATTAAGGTTTACAACAGCTCCAGTCACTGGTTTTGCCGTGAGTAGCATAAAGCATCCAGTTACTACCTTTGATCTACGCTTTGTTGGAGTAGCATGTATGAACTATGGAGCAAATCCGCTCCATCAGATATACAGCCGGTGTTAAAAAGGGGAGATTTGCATGTTGATTGCGCAGCGCAAACATCTGATGAAGTATTTGCAGTGGCACGTTTCATCTTCATCTGGTAAGCACCCTGGGTCTTTCGTCCTTTGACTCAGCCACCGTGCTTGTCTAACTCTCCCTAAAACCTCCCCCACTCCATAGCACAAAGACCTTAACTTGGCATTGCTACGTCGCTTTTTACAGTAATTGCGTTCCTTGAACTGCATAACCTGCACAGCTCGCTGCCGCATTATTACTATTACTCCTATGATATTTCGTTGTGCCCTACTGTTACACGTACTGCCTGTACTGCCTACGTATTACTGTTTCACATGTCTCTAAACTAACCTATGCCATATGTAGTAGTAGCCCCGTACAGCGGCCACCACATTAGCGTATCTTCAAATTGCTATTATCTGCATTAGTATGCTCTCATTGTGCACATCATATCAATTATCTCTCATTGCTTAGCTGTCTAGATAAACATTTTGCAGACCACGTATGCGCCTCCTTTACCACGTTGGCATACCTGCTTTCCAACGTTTGTATTTATAGGCCCTTACTACAGTTAATTTGTTGTTATCGCATGACCAAGTGCACTCAGACTTACCTGCTATAACCTTTTGTTGCGTGACACCCAGAACCAGTGCCGACCATACTAACATTGATGTACCTGTTAGCACAGCATTTTTCTACTATGCCTAATGTATTAATTAATAGTAAAACATCACAACACCCTGCATCCATGGGCGAACTTGCACCTTTGCTAACATTCTGTATCTAGTATAAATATTAGATCTAGCCCTCTCACTGATATCGCTGGACTATAAAAATTGGTCACAACGTGCTCCTCCGTCCTCAGAACTAGGTTACTCTGAGTTATGCCATAACTTGTCCCTTTCTGTGGCATACCGGCTCGTTCTTCTTGCCTTCACCTCGCTGCCTGCCTTCCACCAAAGCACCCATACACGTGACCCCTATTACAATTTGTAGGCTTATCTGGTCATACTATACTTTTATCTCACTACTTAACATATCACTAACTACATGGCTTACTCCCAACACTGCCTCAGACAAACTGATTCTCAATACTGCCCAGCTGCAACACACACAACAGAACATTGCTAGCCTAGGCCTCTCCACTAATCCCCTACCCTCACATAACGGCCCACGACTACCACCCACCACCCTCATCTCTCACCTGCACAGCCTTGTGCCCACAATCACTATGCCAGACCCCAACCCATACCTGAACTCACCTGCCCTCTGGTTACAACATTTTGCATCCAAACCTACGCCAAACCAACCTTGCGCCACACCCATCAGAAATCAGAGACTAGGCTCCATATTCTATTCTAAAACTTAACGTTCACACCCACGCACTAACAGCAAACCTTTTTCTTACCAAGACCCCCCTACTACTGCGACCTCCTTCACTGACACCAAAATTCCTGTTTTCAACTCTGTCCCAATGATCCCTGACAATAGCCATACCAGCTCCAAAACCCCACCAATCAAAGGTGCCCTAATTAATGCCAGATGCCTCCCAGCACACGCTCGTAACATTGCAGACTTCATTATAACTGAAGACCTTGACTTCCTTGCCATTACAGAAACATGGCTTCATGCGGCATCTGGCCCTTCACTGTCCTTGGCTATACCAGATAACTATGCCATCATTAGATGTGACAGGAGCACTAAACAATCTAAAAGGTGGTGGCATTGCATAATCTTCAAAAACTCCTTTGGGCTCAGACCTATTCCGCACCCACAGATCCCCTCTGCTGAACTGTTATCAGTCAAATTACCCATCTCGCCTAATCATACTGCCTCAATGACCTTATCTACAGGCCTGAATCACATTCAGGGAGGCGTTGAATTGTACTTCCTAGTTTTGCCCAAAAGTGTTACTTGGGACAATGTTTTTAACACAAATAAACACTTGTAGGGATCCACATTTAGGAATCAGTAGTTTCATTTAAAAAGAAGAGGGAACTTGGGACCACATTTTAATCAAGTATATCCCAGAAACTCACCAGGGATACCCTGTGAACTAGACCATACAACAGTATACTAAGGATGAAGTTCCTTGCTTTTAATTCTCCACAAACATTTTGTTTGTTTTTTCGAATGATCACTGCGTGAATCAACGACTCAGGGACCACACACTTCGTATGAAGGTCAATAAAATCTGAAACAGTTCCTCTTCGAGATGTGACCCCAAGTTCCCACTTCTTTTTAAATGAAACTGCTGACTCCTAAATGGGCAGCAGCCCCTACACAGCCCACGCCCAAGGACAGAACCCCTCATACTCTATGAGAAACCTTCTGTGAAAACAGTTCTTTGAAGTCACACATTAACTGGTACTAAAATAAGTAATCAGCTTTCACACTAAAAATGTGGATCCTTATCTACAGGCCACCAGGACCCATTTCTTCCTTCAATGAGGATATTTCCACTATCCTTGCTGCCAACACAAAGCCCAACTCACAAACTATACTACTTGGAGATTTTAATCTCAGCCTACAAGACCCAAATGATTCCACATCCTCTAATTCCTTAACGGACCTAGGTTTCACTCACCACATCCAGGGGAGAACCATTGATTGGCTTGCAGACTTGAATTGCACAATTGACCTGTTGTTAGTTACACCGTGCATATGGTCGGATCATCACAAAATAATCTTCACCATCAAAGCCACTCCTCTGAGTACTAAACAAACATAGCGCTCGCCATTCTCGCAACAAGAAGGACATCACTAAGGAGAAATTGCTCCCTTTAATCCTCCCCCTTCATAATAATATTTAATATTCCAGCTCTGACCCTACAGTCCTAGTGGACACCTATAACATTACTATCCTAAAAGCTCTAAACGCTATAGCCCCATTAAAATTTGCGTAAACCAAAACCACATCCACTTTTGAATTTGTGGTTTACCCCTTATCTCAGAGACCTACACAAAGCAAAAAGAAATGCAGACACACATTGTAAAAGCCTCACATCTAGCGCCAATAAAAGCTCCTTGATTACTGCATCGTCTAACTACAAAGAAGTCATATTCCTTGCCAAAAACGATGCCTACAACAAACGTATCTTGTTGGCTGAATCAACACCAAAGTGCTCTTTAAGATTCTTAATGAAGTTGAGTCTCCTATAGCCCCAATAGACCACTGAATCACTGATTCCTCCTGGTGCACCAACATCCAGAAAGCACTCCTTGATAACATTTCTACATTACAAACCAAAATTAACATTAAAAAATGTAGCTTAGTCCCAGACCAAGTACTCAACTCTCCTGCTCACAACACTTCTAAATCACCATATCCTGTCAAACCATTTAGTTTCTCAACCCTTTCCACATGGGAAGTAGAAGACCTTATCAAATAGCTCAAACCCTCCAATTGTTAAGGTGACTCCTGCTTACCTATCATCAAGGAGGCTGCCCACGACCTTGCTCCCTTCATCAATACCTTCATAAACACTTCCTTTAAATCCGGGATTGTCCCTGACAACCTCAAGGATGCTTGGGTGATCCCCTTAATCAAAAAACCTACCCTTGATCTGAGTAACCCTGCTAACTATAGAACCATTACCACAGTGCCCTTTCTCTTAAATATGTTGGATAGGGCAGCCTATTTACAAATTCAGGCATACCTTGAATCTGACAAACTACCAGGCCTCTGTCAATCGGGCTTCCATCCTAGACACGGAACAGAAACTGCCCTTATTGACCTAAAAACACAAATTGAGGATTTAAAAGATAAAGGCAAACTAGCCCTACTTCTACTACTTGACCTATCGGCAGCTTTCGATTTGGCCAACCACCAAATTCTGTGCCAACAGCTTAAAACAGCTGCCCACTTCTCAGACGAAGCCACCTCCTGGATCAGATCCTTCCTGGCAAACATAACCTTGCATATCTTTTCACCATCTGCTTCTGCTGAACCGTCTCCAGTCCTGTGTGGGGGTCCCACAAGGGTCTTGTGTCTCCCTGACAATATATAATGTATTTACGAAGCCCCTCTTCGACATTCTCGACTATCTGGGTGTCACCTATACCAATTACGAAGATGAAACCCTGATAATCATCCCTATCACTGGCGACCATGCCATTGACTCTAAAGCACTTAACGATATCTATTCTGTCATCCAGGCCTGGATGGCGCATCATGGACTGTGTCTAAATGTTGAAAAAACCTGGTTACTCATTTTAGGCTCACATATTAGACTCAGTAAACTGGACCCCGCCTTCAAATCCTTCATTATTGACAGAAACAGTATTAAGGTCTCAAATGATACAAAAACACTAGGTATTTACCTCAATTCCACCTTGTCTCTCACAAGACAACCCAATGCTGTGGTATCAGCATTGGCCTACACGTGTAAGCTTATAACAGAATGCAGACCTTTCCTAACGGCCCCTAACTGTTTTATCCTCGCTAGAACACTTGTGATGGCTAAAATTGACTATAGTAATGCCCTTTATTTAGGGACCAGCCAAAGAAACATCAACAAGCTCCAGGTCACCCAGAACAATGCCATAAGGGCGGATCTCAACATCGCTAGGAAACTTCATATCTCTGGCACACAACATAGTCTACCCTGGCTCCCTGTTGCCTCAAGAATATCACTTTAAACTCTTGCTTTGACTCACAAATCCCAAGCTAACCAGGCACCCATTTATCTTGCTAAGCGCTTCATTGCCCACACTCCTAACAGACCCTTAAGATCTGCTCAAGTCCACTCACTATCAATACCCAGATTTAAGCTCCAGAAGGCAGGGGGTTCCAGCTTTCTGGTCCTTGCCGCCAAACCCTGGAATACATTACCTACTACACTCACAGCTGAACCTTCTTATCAAGTGTTTAAGAATAAAGTCAAATCTTGGCTCACTGAGCAGGACCATCCTGCTTCACGCACGTAAACTTTCTGCACTTCTACAACCATCTCTTTCTTCTGTCCTGTAAATACATATTCCTGCGTTTGAAACTGTGCCTTCATTGTAAATATGTTTATTCATTCAAGATAATACTCATTGATGTAAATGTGTATACTTTTTGCTGAACCTTGTCACAGATGTAAATACTGTTAATATATGTACCTTTCCTTGTAGCCTGTTTCTTAAGAATCAGTTGAAATTCAATCCTTCATGACAGAACACCAATCCTCTTAAGATTTGAATAGGAGATCAATGGTCGGGTCAACTCCCAGCCCACATGTACATCATACATTAGGAGAGCTAAATAACATAGTGAAATTAACTGCACCTTATATATCAGTGCTGAATATGGTTCTTAAGGCCCTTGAAGGACTGTATGATAATATTAGAGATGTCGAAGTAATAACAGAAGCAATCACGAACGGCAAGAATAATGAAAATGAGAGCATGAAGGACATCCTTTTGACCAGTAATTCGACCTGTAAATCTCAGTGTAGAAAGATCACAGTTAATGGCCAACAAGGGACAAATATACTAGCTCCAGCTGCACAGCTTACCAAGAAGGTGAAGAGGAAAAATTAAACATGGTAATGGTAATAGCTCTAGTAACCGTAACAAGAAGGCTGTGGCTATAACTAAAGATGGAAACAGTGAGGTTAAAAAAAATATATATTTAGAAGAAGTTAGTATCTAAGGAGCATCAATCCATAGCTGTTGACTCAAACAACATCCCCAAATGTCAATGATGTAGGAAAAATTGCGAAAATGGTTTGGGGTCCAGTCCTCCAGTGGACAATGACATGATATGATATGGCATTTGTAAAGCGCCTTTACACAAGTATTTCTAGGCACGACAAGACAAGGATGGGGAAACAAAGGGAGGACAAAACAACAATTTTACTAGGCCTTGTGGCATTCAGTTTGTGCAAGTGCAGGGAGGAGGGAGGGGAGAAGTGCCAGGGAGTTGGGGAAGGGAGAAGTGCAGCTACTCAATAAGTGTAGCCAGCAGGTGGTTCATAACTGCAGAGAGAAGGGATTGCAAGGTTGCAGGTACAGGCCCTTGAGTGCTAGGGGAGCCCGGAAGCAGTGCAAGGGCAACTGGACATACCAGAGCTTGCGCCCGAGTTCAGAGGGTAGCCAGGTGACCAATGAGTGGAGCAATCAGGGACATTAGCAGGGAAGAGGAAGAGAGAAAGCAGAAATGAAAAGGAAGGTCTTGAGTGGTTCTAGAACCGGAGGTAGTTCTGCTCAAGTTTGAGAGGGGCAGGGAGAGAGTTCCAGAGGGAGGCCCCAGCCAAGGAGAGAGATGTGCCACCCTCTCTCTGCTTGGAGAAGCGCCTGACCCTCAGAAACATCGAGGTAGATGAGCGGAGAGCTCGAGAAGGAAGTTGTTTGGGAAGAGAAATATGGAGGTGGTACAGTCCCAGGCCCCAGACAGCCTTGTGGACGATGCAAAGGATCTTGAACTTGATCCTTGCAGCCACAGGGAGCCAGTGAAGAGATTTCAGAGCTGGAGAGATATCATCCCTGGGTTTGAGTCCAAGGACACATCTCGCAGTCCTATTCTGGATAAGTTGTAAAGGTTGAAGAGTAGAGGCAGGCAGATTTAGAAAGAGGGTTTTGCAGTAATCCAGCCTAGAGAGGACCAGGGCTCTGGAGACAGTGAGCTTCTGGGGGACAGTGAGAAAAGGAGGAATACCTCTGAGGAGATGCAGATGATAGTTTGACTTCTTAGCAAAGTTGGATATTTGCGCAGAGAAGGAAAGTGGGCAGCCAGAGAGAGAGAGGGAGAGAGAGGGGAAAGGAGGGAGCAGGTGTCCCGATGAGGAGGATCTCAGTCTTACTGGAAATAATGCACAGATCATTGGCAACACCCCATTCCTGAATTGTGGCAGGGTAGTCTGGCATGAGAGAAGGAGCAGAGGTTGCTCAGGGGGGCCTGAAAGAGAGCTGGGTGTCATCCGCACAACACTAAAAATTGGAGCAGCAAGTAGAGATGCAGTGGACAAGAGGTGACATGTAGTGGTTGAAAAGCCAGGGAGAAAGATTAGAACCCTGGGGAACAGCACAAATAGAGAGAGATAGAAGAGAGGAAAGACCCCAGTTGGCCCTGAGAGGGTTGTTCGGTGAGAAAGGAGGTCAACCAGGCCAGTGCCTGATCAGTGATACCCAGGTTGTCATGAAGGTGATTGAGCAGGATGGCATTGTTGACAGTATCAAAAGCAAAGGATAGATCGAAGAGAATGAGGACAGAAGGAAGATTAGAGTCAAGATTAGAGAGCAGTTCTTCATGGCTATTCAGGAGAGCGGTTTCCGTGCTTCTGGCAGCTCTGAAGCCAAACTGGTGGTCATGGAGACAACCAACAAATTCAGTATGCAGATTAAGCTGGGAGATGGGCAGCTTTTCCAGGACTTTGCCCAGGAAAGGAGTGATGTAGATGGGCGATAGTTAGCCGGTGAGGAACGATCGGTAGATGGCTTCTTTAGAAGGGGGTGCACAAGAGAGTGCTTAAAGGGAAGGGGAAGATTCCATTGGCAAAGGAGTGATTGCAGAAATCAGCCAAGGCTGGAACAAGGGTTTCGGTGTGATCCTTGATGGGTTGGCAGGGGAGAACCTGCTTTGACAAGACTGTTATAGATCAGACTTGTCTAGAAACATTGTCAGGTGTGAATAAGGGAAAGGAGGAGAAAGGAGGAGAAGAAATGGTCACAGGCGGGCCAGGAGTGCTAGAGGAGGATGAAGAGGAGGTAGAGGAAGAGAGGGTGGACAGGATGTCCTGCATTTTAGTGGTGAAATGAGAAGCCAAGGTTGTGCTGAGTGCCTGGGACTGAACAGGAGAGGTAGAGACTGCAGCAGGATTGGCCAGCTTCTTGCATATTTTGAAAAATTCAGACAAGTTGCTAGATGCCACACAGGCACAGACTTGGATGTAGGCTCTCTTCTTAGAGAGAACAGAGATTCTGTACTGCCTTTGGAGCAGGCAGCAGGCCAGTTTGTCAGGGGGTGCGCCTGATGCCCTCTACTTCCTATCAGCTGCCCTACGCATGCGTTTAAAGGTGTTGAGGTCAGAATCATACCAAGAGTTGCACTTGGTTTTGGGCTTCAGGTGGATACTCATGACAGGGGCAAGGACATCCAGAGTGTTAGAGATAGAGCGATAAAGGTTAGAAAGGGCTGTGTCAGGGTGTGAGTCAGCCAAAGGTGCAGGAGGAGGAGAGAAAGTAGCAGCAAGAGCCTCAACTGACACATGCTTCATGGTTCGGATGACTGAGAAGGTAGGTGGCAGTGCTGGTGTTGGCTTCACCTGAGGGGTACAGAGAGAGGAAAGGAGAAAGTGGTAAATCCAAGAGAGAGAGTGGTGGTAGGGTTAGAGAAGGGGAGGCCTGAGGAAATCAGACCATCCAGGGTGTACCCTGCAGAGTGAGTTGGGCCAGAGGGAAGAATGGAGAGAGAGAGGTTGCGCAAAAGTCCGTCCTGAAGAAGGACCAGTAGCATCCTGGTGGATGTTCAGATCTCTGAGGAGGTGAAGCTGAGAGGTAGAGGTAAGGAGGGAGGAGGAGAGGTCAGCCCACTCAGAGCGGAAGAGGGCTACCTGCCCACGCAGCTTGTAGATGGTGGGCGCATTGAGAGAGAGGCCATGAGAGATAGAGAGCCTGCCGACCAGGCCTTCAAAGGATGAGTAGTCATGCATTGGAATGACAGAAGCAGGGATCCGCTCTGGGAAAATCAAGTCTACAACCCCACTAGGACGGTTGGTTCTTGCTTCAAAGAGGATCTTGTAGCCATCAGGAAGGACAATGTCAAAACTCGTAACAGAGCTGGCCGTGAACCAAGTCTCAGTGAGACCGAGTCCATCCAAACAAGCTCTTACAGGAGGCGGCAGATGTCAGAAGTAGGTTTGACAGCTGAGCGAGAGTTGAGAGTAGCGATGTGGAGTAGGTTGCCACATTTGAAGGACTTCTGTGGAGGGGTTATGGCCAGAGGTACGCCCTGAGGAAGTGTTGGAGGTGTCCGAGGATGGGCAGAGGAGGAAGGAAGAAAAGGCAGAGTAGTCAGAGAGGCAGAAGAGAGTGCCAGAGAGGTGGCAGAGAAAAGAGGCAACAGGGTGGCCAGAGAAGCAGCAGAGGGTGCTGAAGAGGTGGCAGAGGAAGGAGGCAGCAGAGGAGCCAAAGAGGGGTAAGTAGGGATAGCAGGAGAGGAAAAGAAGTTGATAAGGTGCAGGAAGCGTCTATCAAAAAGGAGGAGATTGGACTGAGAGCCCTGGACCAAGATGGTGCCATTTAAGTAGACATTAATGATGGTCTTAGAGAAGTGGAAGGGGAAAGGAGGGCCTCCCACTGGGTGCCACCATTAATGGGAGAAGAGGAAAAAGGAGAGAGAACAGAGACCATATGGGGGGCCCATAGGCCTGGAGAGGGAACGACAAAAAGGATTTTGGTACGGGTCTGTCTGGAGGAAGCACTGGTGTAGGTATTAGTGATAGGGATGCCTCGATTGGAGACCACGATGTGCCTTTTGAGCCTCTTCCTGCCAGACTTAGTGAGAGGGATAAGATAGTCAATGGAAAAGCAGTTGGAGAAGATCAGTTAGACAGAGAGCACCATAGAGTGTGCGGGGAGGAAAGAGAGAAGAGCGGAGGGGAGCCCAAGCAGGGGTGGGTAGCACTGGGGGCCACACAGGAGGGAGGCACAAGGGAGGGACACAAAAGGGAGGGCAGCGCAACAATGAACAGAACTTTGTACTGACAGCTGACAAAACGATTCCTGAGGTTGGCTATAATATTAACTTAGAGAAAAAGCATGTGACTATTCAAACATTGAAAGACAAGGCCTTTAATACAGATCCCCCTGAAAGATGGGCTTGAAGATTAAATCTACAGTTAAGAAGACCCTAGAATTAAATAATGAAGGTCTTGAAAAGGGCATGCAACCCTCAACATCTTGTGCAACACTCAGGCCGGTGGTGGGGGGCTCTTTGGGAGGAGGTGTAGGATCTAAAGCTCAGAATGATCGAAATTGCTTGGAAGGTAAGATGCTACCTGGAAAACTGATACTTCAATGTGTTCTCGGCTCAAAGAACGATGTGACCCTTAATTGCACCAATGTTTTGAAGTTGTTTCAAGAAGTCCTGTATCTGAGGCTGATATCTACCAAGGATATTGATCATGTGTATATCCCAAATCAGGAACACTGGGATGAAACATCCTCTTCTAGAACCAAAACATCGATACAGCGAAAAGGTGGCATCCAGGAAAAAGAAACTTAAACAAGAAATTCTAAAAATAAAGAAAAATGGTGAGGAACATGGGGGCAAAAAGAAATAAATAAAAATGAAAAAACAATATTACAAAAACTGGCTGATCGGATTTAGGAATCAAATAGACCAAGAACAAGGAGAACTCATGTTAAAAGCCATACGACAACATACAACAAGAGACCTGTGGACTCTACTAAATAACTGAAACATGGGCAAATCTCAGTCACACTGCGCCAAGAGAGAGTGCAATATGGGCATGTGTTACAAATAATTAAGAAAAGATATAATCTTAAATCCAACTGATTTATTCACGAAATAGCCTGACACGTGTTTCGAGTCTTGACCGACTCTTCATCCGAGGCTAAACATAATGACAATACAAAATGATAAACAAAATGTGCACCATTAAATAAATAATTACAGTTGAAAAACCACCCATTGTACAATTGAAACCAAAGCAGGAGGCATAAAAAACAGGGGCAGAAAAAAAAGAGAGAGAGAAAAAGAGAAAGAGTATAGGTAGATAATTATGTCATACATCACGATATCAGATATGGAAAAAAAAAACATAAATAGTAAATAACCAAACTTTGAATCAACAAAGTCGACTAAACAACGAAGTAACAGAAGCCGACTGGGTAAATCATTATTCGAAGGTATTCGGGAGTGGTGACGCAGAAACCAGAAACATTGCTAAAAGTACCAACGTGAAATGGCAATTAAACCAAGGTTTGGATGACATAGAAAAAGCAATAAAAGGACTAAAAAACTCCTTCACAGCAAACCCGGATGGGCTAACCAATCTGAAACTAAAAAAGAATGGGCCAAATTTTTCCTTGCAATCTTTGAACAAATTGACAAATGCAAAACAATTCCACCAACATTGAACAACCAGTACGATCATTCCAATATTCAAAAAGGGTAATCGGGAGAACCGGTCGAACTACAGGCTAATAACATTACTCGACATGATTGGTAAAATATATGTGCCATTTTGACAAGAAAAACTATCTAAATGGGCAAAAATGTCAGGCATATTAGATCCAAGACAATCAGGATTTACGAAAGGAACTGGAACAGACATACATTTATTTATACTATCAATACTAAAGTTAAATGCCATAAAAGCAAATGAAAAGCTACATCGGACCTTCGTAGACCTAAAACAAGCCTTCGAGGGAGTGAATCGAGATAAACTTTGGAGAAAACTACAAAAATTGAACTGTTCTGAGCAGATATTGGAACCGATCGAGGCATCAAGGTGATCTCTCGAGAATATATACACAAAAAGAGGATTCAAACAGGGCTGCCCCTTGGCGGCAACGTTTTTCAAGTTATATATAGCCGGTCTCCCTGACGCACTGACAGAGATAACATATCATCCACCAAAAATAAACAAGGAGATAACATTATGTTATGCGAATTACTTAGCGGTGGTAAATCAAACAGAGATAAGTCTCCAGCATCTGCTAGTAAAGTTGAAAACATATATGGAGGAAAATGACTTAGTAATTAATACCAACAAGTCAAAGATCATCACGATTGGAGGACCAAGAAGAACTTTGGCAAAAAAGTTCAAATGCAAAATTGGAAACAACCTTCTTGAGTCTGTGAATGAAATTAAATATAGTACTATTCAACAAATCGGTTGCCGAAGAAAATTAGGAAAACGATCTGATGAGGAAAATGTCAAGATGCTATGTTCGCAAAGGAAAATAATAAATGTTTGTTATGGTAAGTTTTCTCTAATACCATTAAGAACATTCTATGTCCAGAAGGTTCAACCGATTTTAACTCACAAAGGGGATGCAGGACTTAATCTCAGTTAGAAAATCTGGGATTCAATGGAAAGTAGATTTTGGAAACAAATTCCAAATTGTCTCCCAATTTCAGCAACAAGAACAGAATTGGGACTGCAATAATTATGTACTGTAATATGTTGGAAATCAATTTCGTTATTAAGGAAAATCACTGAACAAGACCCAGGGATAGGCTAGAAAATACTCAGTACAAAAGAGGAAGGAAAAAGAGGCAACCTTCTAAACTCCTGGAAACACAAAATATGCAAGTTCCTGGAACTGAACGATTCCAATCTAGTAGAGTTAAGAACAAATCCTAAAAAAGTGAAACTAAAACAAAAAAGGAATGACTGGATAAAAACATTAGAAAAGAAACATGACTTTTGTTCGCTGGAAAATGTAACTAATTTACAAAGAAAAAAAGACACAGTGCCAGAATACCTTGTAAGGTTCCCAAGCAGATTTCACAGAGAAAAACACTTGCAAATAAGAATGGATTCATACCCGACAAATGGGTACTTACATCAGAGAGGTAAACGTGTAATAGATGATGGATACTGCAGATTTTGTAACAACAAAGACACACAAGAAACAGTCAAACATCTAATACTGGAATGTAAAGCTGCCTCCATGGAAACAGATACATTCTTAAGTAAATACTTGAGACAATTTACTACGGTCACAATAGAAGACTGGTGGAATGAATTCTTGAGTGGAAAAAAACAAAGACTATCATGTCCAGGAATAAACTTTTTAGAATATATCATGAACGAAAAACAAAGAATTTAAACTAAAATTTGTGTGAAACGTTTTACTGCATTAAACTAATTCACAATGAAGAAAATAATAAAGTATATCCCAATTGAATCAAGAACAAACATTGTCGAATTTTCTATTTCATCCAAAACAGTTATAAACATGCTTTTGTCAGAAATAGATGGGTTTAGGTCTAAGGGTTATGATCTATCTCTCTACTATTCTAGCTCCACATGGGATACTAAATGTGTGCACCCCACAGTACCCAGTATCTGGTACTGGAAAACAATGGAGTTGGGAAATATTGAAAGTAACTGCTCCATTGGGGTCTGCTTTTACTTGCACTGTTCAAGTGCTGAGTCCTCCCACTAGTAATATAGCTAGAATTAATAATGAATGTTCTTGGCTACCTGAAAATGTAACCAGTAACTTTAGAAAATTAGATGCAGGGGGTCAGGGGGCCGTCTTTAACCCTAAGGCCAAAGTGAAAGATTTGACACTACTAATTTGGAATACAAGAGGTTCCAGTAGTTTTCTAAATAATGAAGATTACAAAATAATATTCCTGATAATAGTCTGAAATACCTGTATAGAAAGGGTTGAATTAGTGTCAGATGCGACTTTTCGCTTATTGGCTGTAAAATGCCTAATGAAGGGAAATGATGCATCTATCCCAATTTATATAGTGAATGTCTACTGGAATTCTGTGATATGCAAATTGGATCTTTTTCTGTCTCACTTAGTAGAACTATTCGCAAAAAAAGTCTCTGAGCTATAATAATGGTAAAAAATGTTTGGACTTTTTTTCAGTAGTGTCACTTGTGTCTTGCAAATGGGAGCATACCAAGAGACATCCCGGTTAGAACGGAACTATGTCTTCCTGAATAGATTACCTAGTACTATCATCGGAACTGTTCGAAAAGTGTTTAAGGTTTAAAGTAAACCCTAAGGATGCCAGCGATCATAAAATGTGCGCAAAGTTTAGTTTACATTGCAAGAAAGTTTTTCAGTCTTCTTTTAACGACTTAGGGGGTAATTCAGCTACCAAAACCAGCCGTGGCGCTCAGTGGCGCAGCGACCCTGCAGCAGCGCCAGTTACGCCCCCAAGAACACCCCTCGTGCAGGGAAAAGCCATCAAAATCCCCAATCCAGCGCAAAGGGCTGCGCTAACCCTGTACCAGCACGGCAAGTGGGGTACGTGTATTACTGGGGTTCGCAGGAAGATTCAGACAGGATTGGCCCTGTGCGATCAGGGTACGTGCATTTCAGGGGTGCGCGGGAAGTTACACACGCAATTTCAGCAGGGTACGTGCATTACAGGGGTGCGCGGGAAGTTTCACACGCGATTTCAGCAGGGTACGTGTATTTCAGGGGTGCGCAGGAAGTTTCACACGCGATTTCAGCAGGGTACGTGTATTTCAGGGGAGCGCGGGAAGTTTCACACGCAATTTCAGCAGGGTACGTGTATTTCTGGGGTGCGCAGGAAGTTTTACACGAGATTGGCCTGGGTACGTTTATTTCAGGGGTGCGTGTGAAGTGTTACACGCAATTCCAGCAGGGAACGTGTATTTCAGGGGTGCGCGGGAAGTTAAACACGCGATTGGCCTGGGTACGTGTATTTCAGGGGTGCGCGTGAAGTGTTACACTCGATTTCAGCAGGGTACGTGTATTTCAGGGGTGCATGGGAAGTTTCACACGCGATAGGCCCTGTGCGAGTGGGGTACGTGTATAACTGGGGTTCGCGGGAAGTTTTACCCACGATCTCAGCAGGGTATGTGTATAACTGGGGTTCGCGTGAAGTTTCACACGCGATTGGAGCATGGTACGTGTATTACGGTGTTCGCGTGAAGTTTCACACGCGATTTCAGCAGGGTACGTGTATTTCGGGGGTGCCGGGGAGTCCTACACGTGATTTGGCAGTGTGGGTCCTCCCAGGTGTTCCCTGTACACCCTCCACGGCCCCTGCAGGCAGCCCACACCACAGGGGACTACCCTGCACCCCTGTTCATATCCCGCAGGCAGCCCACCCAACATGGGCAAGCCCCCCAGCAAAGCCACACGTCTCCTTGCACTACTGATCACCAACTAATGTCCCCTTGCACCCCCACACCCCAGCAGTGCAGGGCACCTGCCAGCAGGCCCCCACTCATGTCCCCTGCACCTCCACCCACCAGCAGTGCGGGGCACCTGCCAGCAGGCCCCCACTCATGTCCCCTTGCACCCCCACCCCCCAGCAGTGCAGGGCACCTGCCAGCAGGCCCCCACTCATCTCCAACTCATGTCCCCTTGCACCCCTACCCCCCAGCAGTGCGGGGCACCTGCCAGCAGGCCCCCACTCATGTCCCCTTGCACCCTCACCCCCCAGCAGTGCGGGGCACCTACCAGCAGGCCCCCACTCGTGTCCCACTCATGTTCCCTTGCACCCCCACCCCCCAGCAGTGCAGGGCACCTGCCAGCAGGCCCCCACTCATGTCCCCATGCACCCCCACCCCCCAGCAGTGCGGGGCACATGCCAGCAGGCCCCCACTCATGTCCCATTGCACCCCCACCCCCCAGCAGTGCAGGGCACCTGCCAGCAGGCCCCCACTCATGTCCCCATGCACCCCCACCCCCAGCAGTGCGGGGCACCTGCCAGCAGGCCCCCACTCATGTCCCACTCATGTCCCCTTGCACCCCCACCCCACAGCAGTGCGTGGCACCTGCCAGCAGGCCCCTACTCATGTCCCACTCATGTCCCCTTGCACCCCCGCCCCCCAGCAGTGCAGGGCACCTGCCAGCAGGCCCCCACACATATCCTCTGCACCCCCACCCCCCAGCAGTGCAGGGCACCTGCCTGCAGGCCCCCACTCATGTCCCACTCATGTCCCCTTGCACCCCCACCACCCAGCAGTGCCCGGCACCTGCCAGCAGGCCCCCACTCATGTCCCCTTGCACACCCACCCCCCAGCAGTGCACAGCACCTGCCAGCAGGCCCCCACTCATGTCCCACTCATGTCCCCTTGCACCCCCAGCCCCAGCAGTGTGGGGCACCTGCCAGCAGGCCCCCAATCATGTCTCACTCATGTCCCCTTGCACACCCGCCCCCCAGCAGTGTGGGGCACCTGCCAGCAGGCCCCCACTCATGTCCCCTTGCACACCCACCCCCCAGCAGTGCGGGGCAGCTGCCAGCAGGCCCCCACTCATGTCCCCTTGCACCCCCACCCCCCAGCAGTGCGGGGCACCTGCCAGCAGGCCCCCACTCATGTCCCACTCATGTCCCCCTGCACCCCCACCCCCCAGCAGTCAGGGGCACCTGCCAGCAGGCCCCCACTCATGTCCCCCTGCACCACCACCCCCCAGCAGTGCGGGGCACCTGCCAGCAGGCCCCCACTCATGTCCCCTTGCACCCCCACCCCCCAGCAGTGCGGGGCACCTGCCAGCAGGCCCCCACTGATGTCCCCTTGCACCCCCACCCCCCAGCAGTGCGGGGCACCTGCCAGCAGGCCCCCACTCATGTCCCCTTGTACCCCCACCTCCCAGCAGTGTGGAGTACCTGCCAACTCATATCCCACCATGTCCCCTTGCACCCCCACCCCACAGCAGTGCATGGCGCCTGCCAGCAGGCCCCCACTCATGTCCCCTTGCACCCCCACACCCCAGCAGTGCAGGGCACCTGCCAGCAGGCCCCCACACATGTCCCCTGCAAACCCACCCCCCAGCAGTGCAGGGCACCGGCCTGCAGGCACCCACTCATGTCCCCTTGCACCCTCACCTCCCAGCAGTGCCCTGCACCTGCCAGCAGGCCCCCACTCATGTCCCACTCATGTCCCCTTGCACCCCCACCCCCCAGCAGTGCGGGGCACCTGCCAGCAGTCCCCCACTCATGTCCCCTTGCACCCCCAGCAGTGTGGGGCGCCTGCTAGCAGGCCCCCAATCATGTCTCACTCATGTCCCCTTGCACGCCCGCCCCCCAGCAGTGCAGGGCACCTGCCAGCAGGCCCCCACTCATGTCCCCATGCACCCCCACCCCCCAGCAGTGCGGGGCACATGCCAGCAGGCCCCCACTCATGTCCCATTGCACCCCCACCCCCCAGCAGTGCAGGGCACCTGCCAGCAGGCCCCCACTCATGTCCCCATGCACCCCCACCCCCAGCAGTGCGGGGCACCTGCCAGCAGGCCCCCACTCATGTCCCACTCATGTCCCCTTGCACCCCCACCCCACAGCAGTGCGTGGCACCTGCCAGCAGGCCCCTACTCATGTCCCACTCATGTCCCCTTGCACCCCCGCCCCCCAGCAGTGCGGGGCACCTGCCAGCAGGCCCCCACTCATGTCCCACTCATGTCCCCTTGCACCCCCACCCCCCAGCAGTGCGGGGCACCTGCCAGCAGGCCCCCACTCATGTCCCCTTGCACCCCCACCCTCCAGCAGTGCCGGGTACCTGCCAACAGGCCCCCACTCATGTCCCCTTGCACCCCCACCCCACAGCAGTGCAGGGCACCTGCCAGTAGGCCCCCACTCATGTCCCACTCATGTCCCCTTGCATCCCCACCCCACAGCAGTGCGTGGCGCCTGCCAGCAGGCCCCCACTCATGTCCCACTCATGTCCCCTTGCACCCCCACACCCCAGCAGTGCAGGGCACCTCCCAGCAGGCCCCCACACATGTCCCCTGCACCCCCACCCTCCAGCAGTGCAGGGCACCGGCCTGCAGGCCCCCACTCATGTCCCCTTGCACCCTGACCTCCCAGCAGTGCCCGGCACCTGCCAGCAGGCTCCCACTCATTTCCCACTCATGTCCCCTTGCACCCCCACCCCCCAGCAGTGCCCGGCACCTGCCAGCAGGCCCCCACTCATGTCCCCTTGCACACCCACCCCCCAGCAGTGCGGGGCACCTGCCGGCAGGCCCCCACTCATGTCCCACTCATGTCCCCTTGCACCCCCACCCCCCAGCAGTGCGGGGCACCTACCAGCAGGCCCCCACTCATGTCCCCTTGCACCCCCACCCCCCAGCAGTGCCCGGGACCTGCCAGCAGGCCCCCACTCATGTCCCCTTGCACACCCACCCCCCAGCAGTGCGGGGCACCTGCCAGCATGTCCCCACTCATGTCCCCTTGCACATCCACCCCCCAGCAGTGCGGGGCACCTGCCAGCAGGCCCCCACTCATGTCCCCTTGCACCCCAGGCAGTGCGGGGCACCTGCCAGCAGGCCCCCACTCATGTCCCCCAGCCAACACGTCATCACAATCTAGATCCCTGGCCCTTATGGCCAGCCTCCACATGCCAAAGACCCACCCAAGTATTGCATCCACCCACATAGAAATGCCAATTACATGATACAACCCCAATGGCAAGTATGTAAATGAACACATGTCCGTCACACACACACACAATGGGTGCAAGGGAATGTCAAAACCTATATCATGACATGCATGGAACCAATGAGATGACACCACAAATGGAAGTATAAAAAAATATATATTAAAGATAACATGAACGTAAATCAAATTAAACACACAACAATGGGAATAACAAAAGAAATGGTCCATGTCCGATAAATAATGAAAATCAAGAAAACATAAGCAAAAGAAATCCAAAAAGAAATGTTGTCCAAAGTCACAGTTCAAAAAATCAAATCCAAGGGAAAATAAAAAGTAAAAACCATTGCTCCATGGTGAACACAAACAAAATATTAAAAAAAGATGAATCCAATGTAGAAATATGTACAATTGAAGAATCCAGGGTCCATGAGCCCAACTTAAGAAATGAAACCTACCAAAAATTACTACCTAATAAAAAAACTATGTACAAAAATGTGGTGCATTGTTCAAGAGGCCCAAAATAAAGAAAAAACTAAAGGAAACCTAATACTAACTAACTAACTATTTACAAGGGCAGCGGGCAAGTCCAACGGCCTACTTGTTGATGTCCTGGGCCAGGGCATCATCGAACTCCTGCTCGATGTCCCGGAGGCGGTCCTCTTCCATGGCCTAGAGGGTTCGCAGGGACGATGACATCTGGATCTCCAGGTCCCTGCGAATGGCCTCGAGGCACTCGGCCCGCCTCAGGGCCCTACGCATGGAGTACTCCGCCCTGACTATCATGAGCCGTGCCTCTTCCTCCCGCTGCCGCTCCGCATCTATCGCATGGCCCAACCGCTGCCACATGGAAGACACTTCCCGTCCAGGGTCCTCCTACCCTCTGGCCGATGCCTGCCCCTCCGATGATGAAGGCCCCGAGCCATCATGGCTCCCACCTTGTTTCTGCTGCTGCTGTGCCTGTGCCTGTGCCCTGGCTCCTGCTGCCTGCACATCCTCCTCCAGCTGGGGTGCAGTTGTTGAGGTGGCCACCCCTGCTGGACGTCCGACTCCCGACTGTGGCAGGGATGTGTCCTCCATCAACCTGGCCGCAGGGTCAGAGGCAGCTCCACAGGGCACGCAGGTGACACATGGGTGGGAAGATGGCACGGAGGACGACTGGTGCATAGGGGGTTCAGTTGAGGAGGGGGTCGGAACAAGGTCCAGAAAACGGAGGAATCCGGCCCTGGTGAGCTGTCCCAGTGGGTCAACGCGGTCAACGAGCCATGCGAGAAGACGTGCAGTCTCCTCATGAAAAGACTGCAGGTCAGCTCACATGGCACGTTGACGCAACGCCACCCCACCCAGGACAGGCTCAACCAGGTGCCGGATAGCCACATCTGCAGGGAGAGGAAGGCCAGTTGGTGTAAGCCGATCCCCTTCCTGAGAACGAGTCTGGACGTAGGTATCTCTGCTGGTGCAAGATGATGCAGTCACAGGATCAGGGACAGGATTACACACAGGCACCTCCGCGGCAGCCTGTGCTGCCTCCTGTCCCTGCCCCTGCACTGCACCACTAGCACCAGTGGAATCCCCACCTCCAGACCCCGTCTCTGTCCCTTGCACGGCCTCCTCCTCCACCAAACTCCCCACCAACCTGGATGACTCTGTGACATCTTCCTCCATTGGGCCCTGTGGGGTCAGAGCTGCCCCTTCAGCTGCCGAGGAGTCCAACTCCAACCTCTGCCTCTTGGACCTCCCCTCGGCAGCTGCAACCTGGGATGCGGCACCGGACTCCTCACTCCCCGACGAGATGACAACCTGGGAGGTGAGCCGGGCCTTGCGTCTCTGGCTGACGGTGCGATCCCTGCCGCTGTTCTCCACAGCACCTTCTCCGCCCCCTTCATCATTTGATGCTGCAGACAGGGAGAGATAGCAGACAGGCATCAGGGCACTGTACAAATGACTCAAACACACATGACAGTTGTACATGAGTGGCATTGTCAAACTTCGGACATGGCATCACAATCCCCAACACACATGTCATTGCAACTCACACACATGAGCTATTCCACAGCCGTATCGCAACAGCCAGCACCATCCATACACATACAACAGCATGAGCAGCCAAAGGTGATCCAGACATCACATGAAACACAGGGAGTGCACTAGACATGCACACACGCCACCACACTTACATGCATGTGTACACCTCCGCCAACAGTCGCAGTGATGAGATTGGCATCCATGTCACATCTGGCAATCAGTCTTCTACATATCAGTCTCACAGGCATCCATGTTGCATCACTGTTGCACCCTTGTCAAATACACACACATGCACATGTACACGGTGCAGATACATGCAGCTGGAACCAACATCCATGTGTGACACCACAACCATGCCAACTTACATACACAGTAATCTAAACATGTGTGCTCACACATCTGCATTTGGCCTGCATGCTTACCCACACATACACCATCCATGTGTCTCACACATGAAAGGACTTGCATGTGTCAGCCTCACAGCCCTGTACATACACATTCATACATGGCCCTACAAAACCACATGTACAACCTGCACACTACTGGCACACCACCACACGCACAGCTTCCAATCAGTATGCATGTACACTTACCGCTCGACTCCAGATGGGTCTGCCTCTCAAGGACCTGGACGTGGAGCGCTGGGCATATGCGTTCCAGGACCCTCATCTGATGTTCCGACTGGTGGCCCCGACGTCCCTTAGCATCCGCTGCCTTCAAGAGGCGCCGCGCCTTGTTGAGGGTCCTGGACCTGAAGTCCTCCCAGCGCTTCTTGACATGTTGGAAGTCGTGGACTGCCACCCCCTCCGAGTTGATGGCAGTCACGATGTCCGTCCAGATCCGGGTCCGTCCTTCGTTGTCGGCGCGCAAACTTCTGAAGAGGACATCATACTGCCCCAGGACTTGCTCCACCAGGACACCAACTTCGGTGGCAGTGAAGCTGGTGCCCCTCTGCCTCTCTGGCTTGGGGTTGCCAGTGGTGCCAGATGGTGTAGTGCCCGACATGGCAACCCCAGAGGCAGGTGTCGGTGGGCAACTGGGTCCCGGGGCTGGGCTGTGGAGTGATGGAATAGCAGTCGGGAGTCTTCGGTTCCAGCAGGGGTGGTCACAGCAACAGCACCCCTGGCTGACGTGCAGGCAACAAATGGCAGGGCACGTGGGCAGCAGGCAATCAGGCAGCAGCAGATGGCAGGTGGGAGCGTGCTCGGGGCTCTGGGGGGCAGTAATTCGGCCTTCTGGGCAGGAGCGTGGTCTTCCGTGTGTTTTCGTGTGGCAAGCTTGATACGGAGTGATTTGGCACGTGAAAGTGTTGCACGTCAGCGTGTAATTGGAGGAAAGACCCTTAGCGCATGAGCATGTCAGCGATTTCATTGGACCAAAGGCCCTTCGCGTGTAAGTGCTTTTGTGACGTGAGGCGCGGGGGCGTGCGCGGGTGTTTCCCCCGTGACGTGGGCATAGTGGATTAGTGGACGCACAAAAAAAAAATGCACGTCCCCGTGTGAATGCCTGTAATCCGAGGAAAGGGCCTACGCACATAAGTGACGTGACATGCGCGGGCGTTTCCCTCAGCATGGGTTAAAGGTTAGCGGGGCCAGCAGTTCGCTGTACGTGCCTTTCGTGGAGACTGACGTGTGTTGCTGCTTCCTGTTGTTTCGCGCGCCATCACAACTTCACAGCTATCAAGGACGTATCTCTTCTTTCGGCGGGGGGATTGGCTACGCATGTTTTTCTGCATCGCGCTAGTCAGACGGTGAGTCACGCACACTATTTTTCCCACTGCGGGTGCCCCTGTGTATCGCACCGTTTTTGCTGTCATAGTAGCATGCGTGTCCCAAGCGTACGGGATTTTCGTGTTACTGGGTGCCACCGCGTACTGCAGGAGGTTGATTCCACGCACGTAGGCTGCAGGGTTGTGTGCACAGTTTTCCAGCAGTTTTGGGGTGCCTGAGCTTTGCGTGACCCATCACTACACCACTGGGGTCACATACAGCCTTGCAGGTGCAGGGGGGCTGTTAACATCTTGCTTCCCACCCCCTTCACCCCAATTGCCCAGGTCAATTGTGGTGTACACCTCCCATTGGCACAACTCCATCTGTGCCGGCACTACTACATCTGTGCCATGGTTGGGAGGCCACCAAAGGTGAGGGGCTCCTCAGCTGGGCGTACTCCTCGTGGCGGGCATGGTCAGGGACGTGGCCAGGGTGACCAGGGAGTAGGGGGACTCCAGGGTGTCCAGGGCAGCCGCAGAGGGGGAAGAGGCAGGGGTGCGCCACTTGAGCACGATGTCGTGCCATGTGTCGGTACAGTCATGCCACCAACCCCTGTGGTTCCGGGAGATGCAGCTTCTGCATCTGGCACTGGCGCCCGTGTGACCCGGCAGTCTGTTCCATCGACTGCCACGGGCCCAAGGGTAGTGGTAGCTGCAGGTGCAGCTGTGGACACCGTCACCAAGGCTCAGTGTCTGCCAGCGCAGCCTGCGTTGGCACTGGAGGAGCCCTTGGAAGATTTCCAACAGGCCAGGAGGGAAACCGTAGGGGCACGCAGGGCTGCCCTGACCAAGACACGTGTCCCTGGGGCAGTTATGTCATTTGCTGCCCCAAACAGCCGGGTGTTGGCAAGTGCAGGGGCAGATGCACCCAACAACACCCCGGTTGTGAGTCTGCCAACCAGGACAGTTGCGGTCAATGACCCTGCCACAGCGGATGTTGCTGCGCAGGGTCCATTAGAGGGCACCCAGCTGCCACTGACAGAAGTCAGGCCTTTGGTCGTCCCTCCACCTGCCACTCCCTAGGCTCAATCCATCGAACCCACTAGCCATACTGGTCAGGGCGGCATTAGCCTGCCAGGGTCTGAGCCACATTCCAAGAGGAGGAAGGTTGCACCTGCAGCACAGGCTGGGACCTCACACACAGCACGACCTCCTGCACGTCGAGGAAGAAGCCTTTCTGCAACCAGGAACTGGACTTCCTCATGGGCTACATGCGGGGTCACAGCCGTGACATGATAGTGGGTGCCAATAGTCAGACTACGGTTGCCCAACGTGATATCCACTGGAAGCATGTTGCGGAAAATGTCAGTGCATTCGGCCATGAGGTGCGCACGGCACAAGAGTGCAAAAAGCATTGGAATGACATCAAACGCAGCGCTAAGGCTAAGCGTGCCTCTAATTACAACTTGACTCTTGTGACTGGCGGTGGGCCTGCACCAGAGGAGGAAGTCCTCACTCAGCATGAGTCACTTGTTGCGGAGTTCATAACATCTGAATCGGTCAAAGGAGTGGGAGAGATGCCGGACTTTGATGCCCAGTCCAGTGAGTGTTGATGCGTGTTTCTTGAGGACGTGTGTGTTTTACTTGTGGGATGTGTTGTGCATGCTTGTCACTACATGTGAGGTGTACATGGTTCGGATGTGCAAGTAATGCAATGCTTCCGTGATGCATGTCTGCTCTGCTGGATGGTGGACATGTGGAGCAGACGGGGACTGTCAGCATCAACACTATTGCATCCTACTCACATGCTGGTTACCAGGATGGCCCTCCGGTCCATGTCCCAGCTCACTGGCCCTTCTGCATGTAGCGTGGGGTGACTTTCCTCTCAGCCCAGGCACGATGTCATAGCATGACTGATGTGCATGTGTCCTCTGCCTGCATGCGGGTACTCCATGTAGGCATGCTCCCTTGCCCCTCCACCCCACGCTCTGCACCCCAATTCCACCTTTGCACTGGTCTGCTTCAATATTGCTGTTGGGTACTTCCCTGTTAATGCTTCCTGTGTACATGCTAACTTCCCGCAACCAATCTGCCAGACATATGCTGTGTGGTACAGCCTTAGGTCTTGATGCAGGGTATCTCACTTGTACTGTGCAGAGGTCAGATTCCCCGCAGGGACATGAGTGCCCATTCATGCTCCATGTGCATTGCACGCATGCCCCTATGTGTCCTTGACTGGATGATCACTGTAATACAAGTCCTGGGTGACATACATTGCATGGCATTTCATCAGCCTTCCCATGTCTACTGTGGCTCAGTACTGCGTTGCACACATGTTTAGGGTCTGACAATCTGGGTGGGTCACAGGCCTCAGCCTGTTTAATGGCCAATGACTCTGTCCAACGGGTGTAGTGTCCTCTTCACACGTGGGTGGCCTCCAGACGTTTCATCATGTGTCCTGCTTACTGTCCCATCATCATTTGCAGTGTTGTCACTTGACTCACATGAAGCTGTTGATGCTAGTCAACACTGTCTGTCAATACACAGGTCTATGGTCAGCCTTTTGATACCATGTTAGGCATCCCTGCTTTTGCACTTGGGTGGAGGGGTGCTTTGCTTGTAGATATGCTACCCATTGAATGCACATTGCACGTGATGCCTGAAGTTGACCTTGCACTGCCTTCACATTTTCTGACACACACCATGGAGTCCTTGTACATGTAGGTAGTGAGTAACATACATATTTGCTGCACTGCATAGACCCACTTCAATGCAGACTGCCACCTTTCAACAGGTCTGATCACAGAAGCAATTCCAAGTTGACCCAGCATGCATGCCAGGTTCTATTTTGTGTGTCACATGTCTGCCTGATGTTGTCGGTGTGTGTGTTGTGTGCTTCTGACATGTGTAGTGACCTTTTTTTCTCTATTTTTCAGATGATGATGCAATGGAGCTGGAGGATGGTGTTGTCATGCCAGGCACAGGGTTGGTATCACTACATCAACCCGGCACAAGTGGAGGTCGTGGGGTGGCAGGCCACGAAAACCCCCAAGTGCTACAGGCCATCTTGTCTCTGGCTGCCTATGAGTCCAGCCCTGATGACGACTCTGACGTCCATGTCGAGTTGGATGAGCATCAGGTCTATGTGTCAGGGGTGAGTGATTCTGATGTGGACACTCCTCTGTCCGCGACACCTGCACTGAGGGGTCAGGCTGTCTTGGAACCTCTGCCCGTGGTGGATCGGGACGCAGGGTCACCCTCCACACCAGTCACTGATGTACCTGGGACATCATGTCGACGGGGGCATGTAGTCGTGCAGCTGCGGGCGGTGCCAACACGACGAGGACAACCGGTCCTTGGGTCCCGCAGGGGTCAAGCCCAGCAACGCGGTCGCCGCGTGCAACCGCTGTATACTGAGTGGGAGCAAGACATGACTGCCAATTCAGAACGGCAGGGGGCAGCAATGGAGAACATCACTGAGAGCATGGAGCGTGTGGCCCGATCCGTGCTCCCCCCTGCTAGGCAGGTGCTTCTCCAGCAGCAGGCGGCACGGTCCAAGGCCCGCTCGCTCAGGCTGGGCATGGCGGCCTCAGACAGGGCATGCCAGGCTGAAATGTCGTCTCTGCGTCAAGCAATTGCTGCTCACACAGAGGCACACATGGAGGCCCTGAGGGGGGAGTATGCTTCCCTCAGATCCACTCTGGGTGTCCTTCTGATGTCCCAGAGGGAGCGGTCAGAGGAGAGGTTTGCACAGCTTGAGCGTACCATCTCGGCTGAGCTACAGGCTTGCCGGGAGGTGCAGCTGTTGTCAAGCCAGGCCTTGCAGGAGGAACTCTGTGTTACACGTGCTACCTTGCAAGAGGAAGCACGTGTATCACGGGAGGTTCTGCATGCAGACCTACGTGTCATCGCCACACAGAACCAGGCTCACACGTCCGGCAGACTTGCTGCCGACGAGGGGCAAGCTGCGGCTAGGCGTGGCCAGGCTACTGGGCCGCATCCTCCTTTCCAGGATTAGCCAGACTCGGACGACCATCTATCTCCCACATAGGTCAGGCTGTGCAGGCGTTGAGCCCATGGAGGTTTTTTTTTTGGCTCAGCATCATCGCATGTGGGTGTTGAGCAACACCCTGTACCTCCCCTCTCCTGGGTGCCCCCCCCCCGGGTCGTATGTGGCCATTTTTGATTTTTCTTTTAGTTTAGTTAGTTAAGTTTCTGTTTGATAGTTAGTTTAATTAGGTAAAGTAGGTTTTTCGTAGTTAGTGTAATTAGTTAATATAGTTTAAAATTGCTTGTCTATTGTGCTTTCATGTGACAGTGTGGTGCTTTGTGGCTTTTGAAAGCATCCACTGTCTGTTCCAGCTGGGCCCTTCAGGCTTGTCTTGTGTATGTGTTTGCTGCTTGGGGTCCTTGACTCACATATGCCACTCCTTCTTCCCTTATCCATGGGCTTGTAAGGATGGTTCGGTGTAACAGCCTATTACACAAGGGCTTTGGACTGTCATATCTGTGGCATGTCTGATGCTGTGGAACTTGTGTTAACACCCCTAGTGGGGATGATTGGGGTGTTATTGACCACTGTTCTGCTTTTGGTAGATGGGGTGTTTCATGATTCATGTGTACATTCATTGCCATGCATTGTGTAGTATGTTTGTTATCTTTACTGTACATGTGCTTGTAGATTCATGCCGTAGATAGTGTGTTCCACACTTTGGCTGTGAAAGACAGACTGTGGTGTGATTTCTGATGTACATCTCTGACATGGTCCAGTGATGTGATGCCTGAAGAGACACACACAGATGAATCTAATGCATTAATCATGTGTTTCATGCCCTTTCTGCAGGGGGATGAGCCTCCAGACCACCTTTGCCAGCAGACATGGGCCATTGGACGTCTGGAATCTGGACACGTTTGGTGGTGCCCACATGCACATGTGTGCACAAGCAGAGGCACAGGGATTGCAATCATACATCCGAAAACTGCTGATGTGTTTCAAGGGACTCCAGGCAAGGTGAGCAGCACAGGGGGGCCACAACACAGCAAACCTTCCACCAGGCCAGTTGCACATGCATGATTAGTAGCAGCACTGAGGGTGAGCTTGGACGAATATTGGTGTTGAAAAGCACAATACAGCTCAGATGTGTTGGTGGACTCATGGCTAGTTGATTGTAAGGTTGTCTGGGGCACCTGCAGGGGCAGTGGCACATTCCCTCCGGTCCACCATGGTCCATTGAGGCACTTGTATCACCCAAGTAGCGTTCCGAGACATGTAAAGAAGCAGCTGACAGGTACAGATGGCAAGGGACAGACTCGGGTGCAGTGCATTTCATTTCCATGTAGAATTTGAAACATGCACTGCCTACTTTATTTGGGTTGTGGTGGAACACGACTTGTTTGGAAGTCATACCTTGCTATATGCGTCTGTCTGCTTACCCAGGGAACATCGCATGTTGTGTGATTCGTGACACATTGGTGTTCCATTTGCCACGCACCCACCGGCGCCTGACTTACTGCATTGACTGTGTATGAACCATCACAGGGGTAATGTTACGTATGGGTACGAAGCATCCACACCAGATTGTCTGTTTGTAGAGTATTTTGTTACTTTGGGGCATATTTGGTGGTGTATTTGTGTGTTATGGGCACGCACAGATTTTTAACTGTGGCTCTCTTTGCAGCATTGAGGTGCTCCTGTTACCGGACCTGAGAGTGCGCAGGCAGGAGGCCAGCACTCACCCCAGAGATAAGTTTCTCTTTGACTTCCATTTCAGTGAATTGCTGCTATGCTTATGATGAACAAGTTTGGTATGATTGTGTATGTGTTAATGTGAGTACTACATTCTTGGCCATTCCCTACTTTCCTGTGTCAATCCTACTCTCCTCTCCTGCCCCTCATTCCGGTTATCCAGTATGCCAACGCCTGTCCCGACTCCATATACCTGACCCTCCTTTCCCACCAGGGTCTCAGAGGCCTGTGTGAGTTTGACCTTGCAGCCACCCCGACCACGGTGGGGGTGGTTGGTTCATGCCACTCCTGCACCTGTACATGGGAGCAGTGACAGTACACATCCGTTTGTGGTGCCTCATTCTATGTTATGTACCACACATGGTACACATCCTGTTGTGACATTGTTTTACTGTGCTACCTTTGTTGTTACGTCATTGTGGTAGTACTTGGCCTTTGTGAGGTACTGCTACTTCAAGTCATCTACTGGAGGCTGTTCTGGTTAGTTTTTCTGCCTGCAAGCTTTTTGCTTGGCTTCTGTGTTGGCCTGTTTTGAGTTCTCTTGGATGTAGTGTTTTTGCAAATCAAGGTGGAATCTGAGGGTGCAGGCAGCTTTTTACACACAAGGTGGGAGATGGTAACAAAGGGGAAGGGTGATCCTGTGGCCAGGTGAAATTCAAGGATGTAGGCTCCATAACCCCGGTGCAGTTGTTCAGTGGGTCATGGTGATTTGTGAGGGAGTGGTGGTGCTTGGTTGGTGATAGTTGCCTTGCCCTGCAGTGTGATGGGCGCCCTGACATTGTAATTGTGGTATCCTATGTACATGATGTGTTCTGCTGATCAATGCCTGTTCATGTGTTGTGTTTAACTTTCAGGTGTGAGGGGATAGTTGTGGTTCGACATGCTGGGGTGTACACATGGTGAATGTTCACATGTGATGTGTAGAGGACACTGATGGTCACTTGATTGCACATGCATATGTTGAGTGCATGTCCCTACTGACCCACACACTCGTACTATAATGCACTACATGTACAACCACACTTCTATGTCCACGTATACACTCTGTTTTCCTTCTGGTGCCCACTGTGTCCGTGCAGCACATGTCCTATGACCAATTGGGGATCCTGTACATGCCTAATTTGCTTTTTGATGTGGTTTGTCGCTTAGATGTGATGCTCAGGGTGTGCATCACACGCAATGGCTGTTAACTGTGCTGTGCACTGAGCAGTGTGTTGCAGGAGGTGGACACGGCACACAGAAGCTGCAGTGTTGATTTTTCAATGCACAATGTGCAGGTAGATAGGCATTCATTGTTATGTTACAACTTCGACTTTTGAAATGCATTTGGGTATGACTTATTTTGGGTGGGAGGTTGTTGGTCAGTCATTTCATCTGATTCCATGTCAGGCATCATTGTCTGATGCCAATTTACATTTTTCACATGGCAATGTGTACCTTATTGGTACTGTGTTGGTGTATGGCTATTGCTTGCCATGTCATGTTGTGCTTTGGGAGGGTTTGAGTGACATACCAGTGATAGTCATGGCCTGTTTTGCAGGTGTGTGTGATTCACACCTTGCATGTGTGCCTTTTGGTCACACAGGATTGCTTGTGTTTAAGTAGCTAGGGATGCACACAATGCGGCACTTCCATGGCAACAATCTCAGGGTGGTAAGGTTGTGACAGTTGACTGTTTCTTTGTCATCATCGATTGTCACCTGGTATGTGCCAGGCCTGTGTGCACTCCGCAGGGGTGGGAGTTTAGGTGAAAAATGTGTCCACAAGCTGGGTCCGGGCATCCTCGCCATGTGCCCTATCCCCACCCATGGGCAGCGCCTGTGCCTGTGGTTGGGGATGTGGGGGCACCACCATGTCCACCGGTACGCCCTGCCGTGTTGCAACATTGTGCAGGACACATGCTGCCACAATGATCCTGCACACTACTGGGATCCATAGAGTAGCTGCCAACCAGAGCGGTCAAGGGAGCAGAAGCATGACTTGAGCACTCCGAATGTGCGATCCACTATGGCCCTGGTTGCAATATGAGCCATGTTGTATCTTACCTGGGGTGGTGTGGTGGGGTTCCGGATTGGCGTCATCATGTGGTTGCTCAGAGGGTAGGCACTGTCTCCTGGAGAGGTGATAATGGTTGTTATTATTGGGGTTTGTGTATTTGTGTGTGTGTGTGTGACATGCATGCATGTGCAAGGGCATTTGTACTCACCTAGGAGCCATGTGTCGCCATGCTGCCCAGCTTCCAGGGCCTGGCTCAGGGCAGACATTCTGTATATGAAACTGTCATGAGTGGAGCCAGGGTAGTTTGCATAGACAGAGGTGATGATTACCTTTGCATCGCATACCACCTGTACATTGATGGAATGCCAGTGCTTGCGGTTTCGGTAGATGTGCTCAGTGGCCCTAGGTGGACGTAGGGCCACATGGGTGCAATCTATGGCACCGATCACTTTGGGAAAGTGTGCCACCCTGTAAAAGTCCTGGACAACGGCCTGCCTTTGTGCGGGTGTTCTGTGTATGTATATGTGCCTGCGGACTGAGGGGCGTGCAGTCATGATTGCCAACACCTGGTGTAGGCAGCGTGACTGCGTGGACTGTGAGACCCCCCCCCACTATGGCAGTAGTCCGCTGAAATGACCCAGGGGCCAAAGAATGCAGGACATTGAGCACCTTCTCCAAGGGGCTCAATGCTTGGGAGCAAAGGGTGGGGGATGTAAGGTCATCTTCCCACTCCCTGACCAGGACTAGGATGATACAGGGTGGAAACCTATACCTGCTGTAGACCTGGTCATCAGGCATCCCAAAAAGGCTTGTCTGTGGTGAAAAAATGCGTGCCCTGGCTATTCTCCTCCTCCTGCGGTGTCCCACGATCAGTGCTGCGACAAATGGGGCATTCATCGTAGCTGTATATATGTGTTTGTTGTTTGCGCACACTTTTATACTGTGTGCGGGGAAGCTTCCGCCTGCCTTCGTGTGGCGGATGCATTCACGCCTGTGTGCGTCTTTTGCCGTGCGTGAGTTTCCCGTATTCGTATCCATGAATACAGGTTGTTCACGTGCGTGTGGGCGTTCCGCGTAGTTCCCTCAGTACTTTCCCAGTCACGCCTTCTTTTTCACGCGTTATTCCCAATTCTGCATGTTACGCCCACTGTTCCGCCTACTTTTCTTGTGTGCGCTGCGCTATGTGCGCTTTTGCTGTGCGCATAGCACACTGTTTGATGACGTGTGTGCCTGCGTGCGACATGCACCGATTTGGCGCACAACCAGTGGGAAACAAGCGCAGCGCCTTCCTTGAATCGCACGCGTGTGCGTGCGCTTGCTTTCTCACGCTTGCGCCACCTTACGCCTGCTTGCGCTGGGATTTTCGGCGCACGTTTGTTCCATGAATCAGCCCCTAAGTGATTTGTGTTAATTGAACTAGACTTACACAAAGATTATTTAATGTCCAAGGCTTTAATATTGAATTGAGTATGCTCTTTCAGGATACCTAGCTAAAAGATAAGTGCAAAATATTTACATCTAATAATTTCTTGCAAACATTCAATGCAAGTAGCAACATAGGGTTTAGCAGAAGGGACGTTAAGAAATAATAAATGACTCTGCTATGATCCCATTATTCAAGCTCGAAAGAGAAACATGAACTGGCAAATGTGGCTGATGAGTAAACATTTGTCTGCTGGAATGGATGTAAAACAAGCTACTCAAAAGTATAAGAACTGGCTGAAATCTTACCGCTATACAAAAATGCAGAAAGAGTGAGAATACATGTTAAGAGCTGTTGCCTCCAAACATTCTCATAATTTCTGGAGTCTAATTAAGGCGCTCTCTGAATCACAAGATTAATTACAATGCAATCTGGTCTCAGAAATAGGGTGGGAAACCCATTTTGCTTACTAATATAAAAAACCTCATCATATGGAAGAAGTAATATCTACGGGATCTGATTTGTGCCTCAAGTTCAATATTGAAGACATAGAGTACCATATTAGAAGAGCCTCTAAATCTAGAACTCTGGGTCCGAATGGATTTAGTAAATTAATCTTAAAGAGTGATGTAGATCAATGGTCTAATATTTTATTCTTATCTTTTAATAGCATTATGTAGACCAGTTCCACAACAGAGACGGTTATGGCTCAGTGACGTACCTCCCATCTATTTTGCCGCAATTGATTTTAGGCAAGCATTCAATACGGTTAATAGAAACTCTCTGGGCTAAATTATGAGGCTGGCAGCTACCATCTGCACTATTAGCTATACTTATTCATATTCATGAAGGTAACTCCCTTCCGTTTAGACTTGATAGGCATGGAAAATTGACTAAGGACTTTGGGAACGTTAGAGGACTCAGGCAGGGGTGTGTTTTAGCCCCCTGACCGTTTAATCTCAATACATCTGACCTGGGTGATTTTCTGCTCCCTTTTGACTTTTCACCCCCTTTGCACCCCTGAACGTTGAGTCTGTAAAAACACACTGGATTGCCTATGCTGATGATCTCATGGTAATAGATTGTACCCAACGAGGATTGCAACTACTTTTAACTGGAGTTAGCAAATCTGCCAATGAGAATGATTTAAAAACAAAAAAGAACAATTACAATTATTAATGTTGGAATGACTAGCATTATACGCTATTTAAAAAAAAAAAGAAAAGACCATACAAATACACCTCGTCAATATGATATGATATGATAAGTCATTTATACCGCGCCTGTACACAAGTGTTTCTAGGTGCGACAAGGGAAAGGCAGAGATTAGGTTGGTGACCAGAATGATTTATCTTTGATGTAAGATCATGGCCACCCTCAGTTGAGAATGCGTTGTGGCAAAGTTAAAGACTTGTACTCGGTTTACAAATTAAGCAAATGAAATACACGTGTGTTAGATTTTCCCTGGTTCCATTGATTGACTTCTTTTGCATGAAGGTTATTCCAGCTCTCCTTTAAGCCTCAGAAATAATTGTTTATTCCATAAGGTGAAATGGGACCAATTAGAAAGCATTATTTGGAGAGAAAAATGCTAACATTACCTGATTGAGCTATCACTGCTATAAGAATTGAGCTGGGTCTTTCCTCTATCTATGTATGGTACAATTGGAAAGTTCTCTCATTTTTTAGGAACATGTTCGTTCCCTTGAAAAACTCATTATGAGCAGTACTAATTCTTCATATGAAAGCAAAGAAGAGGGAGCCAGTCAAAGATTTAAGACTCCAGGCATTGGCAATCTTGGTGAATATTCGTATGTCGGATCTTTGAGAGACAACCGCCCGCTAGTGAAAAAGATTCTATTCTGTGAGGATTGGAGCACAACAATACAGTCATTACAGACTCTTAAACTGTACAGTAGTATTACTAGGTGTGACAAAACAATCGGGCTGTTTCGCTACACCTCTATAGCTCCCCAAATTCATTTTGACAGAAATAGTTGTTCAGATTCAGGATA
Organism: Ambystoma mexicanum; assembly: GCF_040938575.1. Classification (NCBI taxonomy): domain Eukaryota; kingdom Metazoa; phylum Chordata; class Amphibia; order Caudata; family Ambystomatidae; genus Ambystoma; species Ambystoma mexicanum. The sequence continues at coordinate 698,672,884 of NC_090928.1, read as the reverse complement.
ATCCTTCTCAACACGCTCTCATGAGTTGGAAGTTAATATATCATGTAATTTCTGTAATGCCGCAGGGGTGGCTCAACAAAGAGACCATCTGTGTATGTACTATCCTGTTTCACATGCCACTAGAGTTAAGCTGTTTGGCAGGTTTATACATGAACAGCAAACCCTTTTTGAGGAAACACCACTAACTATACCAGTTCTGAGGTTTATGAATGTGATGGGACTGGTTTTGTTGTGCTTAAATTGTTAGTGTTTATATTTTATTCATCTTTCCTTTCTCTTCTATTTTTGTGTTTCTTCTCTTTTGTAAAGCATGAAATATAGTTATTTTGGAAGAATTTGTATTCCATTTTAGTATGATTGATTTGATAATTTTGTATAAAGTGTGTTGATTTTTCTCTCACTTTTTGAAACCATGTGTGTGAATAATTTTCTTTTTTTCTTTTAATGTGAATATGTTTGTAAGGTTGATTATTTTAACCATAACACAATAAAGGAAGAAAAAATAACCCAAGTTCCGTCTAAATGACACCTATGCACATGTTTTTTTTCTGCACAATCACCCACTCTACCAGCTCCCTGATGTGTGGCACAAATATACCTATGCCCTAATTATCTGTTGAAGTCACCACACCATGTGACCACCACATCACTACCAGGGCTGAAGGCCTCGCTAAAATACTTTTAGTAGCTTTTACTTTGCCCCCTTTGGAGTGTTGGATCTGGATCTTTACACTCCCACTTTAGTTAATGCATTAACTGATAACCCCTCCTTCTGCCTACCTCCCTCATGTTTTGGGATTCATATCTTACAAACCCCACACAAACTCTCCCGGCTTGCTGATTACTCCTCTGCGTGTACAAGTACAAAAACAGCATGAATGTCACCATAGCAACCCACCCAGTATTCTTTGTAGTTTTCAGGGTTTGGGGAGGGCTAGATGGTGTTCCTGGGTGTTGAATTGGATCACCTATCAGTACCATATGGATCTCTTTTTCCCCAATCTATAGGTCTGTTGTGTATGAATACTTCTGGACACAGGTGCGGTGCCCTTAAACCCACCCCAATCTCACCTCAAACCCATTTGGCATGTGCAGAGAGTAATGAGAACCACTATGAACATCGGGACAAGTCCTTTTACGATATTTGATAGCCATGCAGGCACCCAAGGAAACAATTTGATTAAACAGGTACTCTTCAACCTCTTCGCTAGTGTCCTTTTCTATTTCAACATGAAGGGTGTGCAATGCTTTCATTTCCTCCAATAATGTTCCATTTTGGTGTGACTAGTGGGCACAGTCTTCACAAAGAACCTACCTATAGTTTCCTCCCAGGGGGCCAGGGGAAGGCAGTCGCTACCTGTGCCTAACCCTGGGGGTGGTATTAGCCTTGAAGATTACCTGGAAGGAGAACAGCCCCAAGGAAAAAGGAAAAAAGGAAGACGTCATTGGGTGTGACGCAGTATCTGTCTTCCTCAGAGAAAGAGATGTCAGTGATGCCAGAATATAAAATGGCTTGTTGTCAGAGTGAGATTTCGTATACAAAAAATATTCATCCTGGGAGTTGTGAAAACTATACTAATAGATCATTTATTATGTGTAAGACTCCTGATCATAAAGTTTCCCACATTTATAGTGATAAGCACAAACGTAGCCAACAAGAGAATGTTAAAAAAGTTCTGATAACGCTAACTCTCCTTTGACTCCAAAACAATCTTTGACTCCTTTTACATTTCATCCAGAAAATGTAGTCAATAATAGTAGTGATGAAAATGTATGTAAAAACAATGCTCAGCAGGAAAAATGTAATTTGAAGATTGGGGACTTCAAGTCCCACAATGCCCAATGTAGTGGGGTGAGGAAGAGTGATTTGGAGGCATTGGACTTTAAGGTGCAGTCTAAGGTTTTTAATGACCCACACCTGAGAGGATCTGATGAGTATAAAGGACCCCCTCAGGTGCAGGCCATTAGAAGAAGCAGAAGTCAGAGTTGTGGTGGAGACTACACGTTGCAGTGCAGCAGAGTTTGACACCGGGACAACCGCTAGCTGAGAAGTGGATGCTGGTTTCATGTGCATCTCTATTCTTAAGAACTCTACATGTAGAGGCTGTGCTGTGGGAAGAATTGTTCTAGCAAACTTTTTCCGTGGTGGCCCTGAATGCAGAGGTTGAGCGGCGGAAAGCGTAAATACAAAAGGCTTTCCCCAAACTAAAATGTGCTTTGGTGGCAGGTGAGCACTGGAGCATTCTTTCAGCGAGGAACGCTCCTTACCTGATCGGCACAGGCTGCAGGAAGAAAAATGCATCATCTTACCATGTAGCAGAGAGCAGAAAAAGCAGAAGGCACAGTGGCAGCGGAGTGAGTGGACGCGTATGCAGCACCCAGTGAGTTCACTACTAGTATGTGACCCAGGAACATTCCATAGTCACCCGTTGGCCACTAGTGCAAATATTAAATACCAAATTAATGTAAAGAAGAGAAAGTGGCAAACTACAAACAGCTTTGCATATAGAACTGATACAAAACAATCAAAGTGGCAGAATAAGAACTTTGGAAAGAGACAGAAAGGTTACAATTGTAATTACAACGATAGAAGTAACTGCCCATGCCAAAAAGTGAATATTGAAAGATTGCAATAAACACTACAAGAACCAATATTGCCGAAGCCAAGAGAGGGCAATTAAGAAGCAAGACAATTGTAACCCCTATTGCTTAAAAGAAGAATAGGCAATATTTGATAAAGGCACAAACAAGCATTGTTTAAGCAGTTTGTTGATGTAAGAATGGGAAAACAAGAGTGGTAGAAAGGGGCATATTATGCATTGCATGTGGCATAAACAGCCTCAATGTGTCTCATGTCCTTTCAAAAGAATTATTCATTCCTGATGTTGTTGAAATTCAAAACTTTGCCACAGAAGTACTTATAATAGTGTGAGAAGCTTTTGGTCCTGGCAGGAGAGCATACCAGGGAATGGGAACCTGGCAGGTGAGTGGACCAAGTAGAGGTTGCTGGAGTACTATTTTGTATTTAAAGACTGTGATGAAGAAGTGGCTCACACAACCACATTATCTTGTGAAATCACCCTGACAAATCATTGCTGTTGCTAAAGATGAACTGTGGAAGTGTGGTTGTTTCTTGAGGAGAGGTGTTGAATTCTTTGAACTGTTGGGAGGTCATGTCTTTTGAACTGTTGGAAATTTCAAGTGAGAGACTTTTGGAACAAGAAGAACGTTATCACCAGAATGTTGTCAAACAATGGAATGTTCCCAATTTTTCAACTAATGATACAACTTCCTGCTTTGAATCTGGGGAAGAGAACATTACCCAGGTTACAAGGAGAAACAGTTATTAAGTTTATTTTCGATATAACTGTGACTTTTGTTATAGTTGAATTGCCTAATATTCCCTTCATATGTTTGCTGTATGTATAAGTGTGAGGGACAGATTTTTTTTGTTACAGTGCTTCCTTTAATTTATTTTGATAGGTAAGGAAATGCTCTTTAGGGTAGGGACAGTGAGGCATTTAATAAACCCCTTTTGATTTATTAAAATGGCATCTGATGAAACACCTTCACAAAGTTGTCTGCCTCATATTTAGGAGCCGCCACAGTGGTCAAACTAAATGATTTTAATTCCTCCCTGATTTCATTCTGCCCCCTTTCTGTGCCATTTGCCAGTTGCAGTAATTCATAGCGGGTTATCTGCAGTCACTTGGCGTTCACAGCAATCTGTATGCTAGGTGCAAGAAGCGACGTATTACTGCCAACCTATCCGCTGACTTCTGTGACCAATCATTGTTGTCTCTGTGGTGCCTATTTAACTTCACATTCACGTTCAAGTTCAGGGACATTTTAATGCATTTCTGAGACATTTCAAGAAGGGCAGGATGCTCAGAAATTGGTAAAAGGTCAGAATGGGTCACAATGAGGGCGGGGGAATACAGGGTGACCAGCATAGTCCGGCGCAGCATGGTGGAAGCTGGGTGGACGCTTGGGTGCCTCAGGCCCACAAGAAATCCATCAGGGCTGCTGTCCCTGCTCGCAAGCTTGGTTGTTCATTACTCTCTGGCACACCTTATTACTGCCCAGGATGGTGGTCCATTTTAATCTGACACATAAAGAAAAATGTGGGAGTGCCTTTATTTGTACTGGTTTCTTAAGTTCATCTATCCAGGTCAATGCCTTACGAATACTATCCCAAATACTAAGCCAAGTGTTAGTCATGTGCACTGCTACTTCTTCAGAAAACCTCACCAATCATTCTGCCCTACATCCTACAAACTCTTCCACCCATTCATCATTATAGAACACTGCATCCTCAACATGCATCTGTGGCCTAATTCTGCACCATGACAGTACCTGCCCTGTCACATTCATGCAAGACAGTGTGTGCAGTGTGGTGAATGAGAGCTCCCCTCTTCTCAGCCCCTTTGTTTCATAATGCAATACCACGTTTCTTTTGTTTCCTCCTTTTCTGCCATCTTTTTTTGCTTGGTTCAATTATCCTCATAAACAACATCACCCTCCTCTACCCATTGTACTTGTACCATGTGTCCCTGGAATAGCCCCCAAACTTTGCACAAGGTCAGATGAACTAAACAGTTGCTGTTGGTGTTGGTACTTCCTTGTGATAACTAAATTGAGCGTGCATGTCGCGTGTGGTATGAGGTTACAGAGATATCATGTGCCATTTGCCCTTTCTCTTCCCAATGTGCTCATGTTGTTAGACCATATGTTATTGGTGTTGTTATTATGCTCTCCCTTACCGATGCCCACAAAATGTTTGGATATCGAAGACCTCCCAATTAATACTGATCACTGTCATATTAACGTTCTTTGACACATGTAAATCATTACTACTTCCTACTAACGAGTCCCATTGTACTTTAAACAAAGGGAAAGGAAGAGAGAAAAAACAGAAAGCAACAATAAAATACAATACATAAATCATGGACTCCCACTCTCCTACGGGACTTCTGTGCTGTGTTGCTGGGGAAAAAATTCTGGTCTCCTAAAAAGACAAATCAATGTTAAGAAACTTAAAGTTAGTTGAACAATACTTCCTTTTACTTGTGAGCCTCTCCAGGAATTTGTTTTTGCCTCTGTCCCTGCGGACATCCGTGCTATAGATCCATACCCTCTAGCCCTCCACCTTGTCTGCTGTTGGGGTTGCATAGGTAACCATAAAGGGTCCCATGAAGCGGGGCTCACTCCATATATGTGTGAAGTTCTTTATGTAGATTTTATCCCCTGGTTACAGTAGTGGCTGCTGCAGTAGGGACTCTTTGTCTTGTGGTGTGAGGATGTCTGCAGATGATGAGGCCGGCCGGTTTTGCAAGGTGCCTCCTGTCTTGTAATAAACTTTAAGGAATTGGCAAGCTCTTTAAGATATCCCTGAAACTCCTCCCCAGAACCTCAGCAGTGCTGTGAGCAACCAAGATTGTACATGCAGGATTGATCTGTGCCATTCTTCTGTCTGTAACAATCTCATGCTGTGTTAGGTGGTGGTCAAGGCAGGCTTTTTAAGGATGGCAATTAAAGCAAGTCACAAGCAGTGCAGCCAGCTCTTGTGAAGTGTTTCACACATCATTGCAAGGCATTCTTTAAGCAAGCCATTGAGACACTGTACAATTCTGTTGGCCTGAAGGTGGTATGCAAGGCTTAATTTGTGTTTTATGAAGAAAATAAATCATGTATTTATATATAAAGAAGTACTAAAACTTCTAACTATAATGAACACTGATACAATCCTTAAAACATCAACATACAAAATAATATATAAAAATCTTGTGACAGGAATACATAAAGAGATTTCAGGATCAGCTATCTATTCCAAAAATACTCAGTAGCTAAAAAAATCTCATTATGTACAAATCTTGCAAACATCGCAATGCGCAGTTTATATAATACAGTATGCACAATAAATAAATGTTGTAGAGATTCGATCATCAAAAAACAAAATCTTCAACCTCTCATTGTTCTTAAAACATTTTCTCTCGCTCCTATAACTTCTCTTGTAGACAACTAATTTAATTTCAACCTCAACATGTCAATTACTTTTTCAATTGAATTAAAAGATTTAATTTCAGATTTAAAATGGTAAATGGTAAAACAGATGATATGTCATAAAAGATGCTCTTTTATCAATCCAATACTGCTCAAACAATTTGTTTAGACTACTTGGAGAAATTCTTCTTGTGGCAAATAGTTTTTCTAAAGCACAGAAATACAGTAATGTTTCCAAAGAAGCAAAACCTTGCATTGTGAGAATTCAACTTTAAAGTTCAATTTAATAAATACACTATCTACTGGAGGATGTAAAATATTTCTAAACAGCTGTAAATGTTTCCACTAAACTGGAGCATCAATGGAGAGTAGGGTGTGTTTCGTGCCCAATAGGGAAGTGATCTCTTTGAAGAGGTCTATGAAAAAATGCAGCCCATTGTCAGACCTGAGCACCTCACAAATGCCCCAGAGAGGGACAACCTCACGCACTAGAAATTTGGCTGCTGATATGGCATCCGAATGGGCACAGGGTCCTGTCTGAAGCCAACAGGAGAATGGGCATAACACAAGGATCAGATAGCGAAAGCTATTACACCTGGTAGTCATATCTCCAAAGTCTATATGTAGGTGTCATAACGGCCTTGAGGGGTGTGGCAAAGTTGCTTTTATTGTTTTAAGTATGTGTCTGGTGGTGTACCACTGGCAGGTCAAACAGTTGTTCATATATTCTGCCATGTGTCCCAGTACATATAGAATTAACCATTGTTCCTGGAGGTCTGCTGCAATATACTCTTTGGATGTGTGTGCTGGGCAAAGCAATTGATCCAGGGCAAGTATAAGTAACTCCTGGGTCATAACAGGCTTCTGAATACTGTTACATCTCCATATTAAATATGTGGGTGATAGGGAGCACCCTCTCTTTGTCCATAGGTTCTGTTCTTGCTGCGGAGCATTTATTTATTTATTTACATTTTTATAACGCACAATATACACGTAGGTCTCAGGGCGCACACAAAACAAATACAAGAGCTGAATTGGAAGAAGAACATGGGGACAAGGTCAATTTATGCATGGTTAAAAAGAAGAGTCTTGACTTTTTTCTGGAAATCCGACAGAGAAGCCGTCTTTCTCAATTCGGGAGGGAGTGTTTTCCATTCCAAGGGCACCTGGACATTAAATGAGGTACCTCCAAACCTTTTCAGTTTTAATTTGGGGTGTTGGAGACTAGCTTCATCTGTTGATCGAAGCAAATAGCCGGGTTGGTAGACCCTGGTATGTTCACAAAGAAAAGAAGGGATCCAAAAGGTTCAAGCATTTGTGACTCAAAGTTAGTGCCTTGTGTATTACACGATTCAACCAATGAAGCTACCTGGCATGAGTGATGCAATCTCATCGGTTAGACATTTCGAGGCCCGGATTGCAACATTCTGAATCACCTGGAGTGCTGCCATGTTTGCCTGGGAAGTGCCCATTAACAAATTAGTAGTCCAGACATGAATTGATCAGTGCTGAAGCAAGAAGGGACATATTCCCAAGAGTCAGGAATGGACGGATGTGGCCGAGGAGTTTATTAATATAGCAACAAGATGCCCGAAGATGTGCAACATGGGGTTTCATGGTGAGCTTAGTGTCAAGCATTACCCCTAGGGTCTTAACACTTTTCGCCACTGAGATGATGGAACCAGCTATATTGAAGCTTTAAAAGGCTACAGGTCATTTTTTCAGCTGAGGCCTTGTGGTGAAATTCAAGAGCTCAGTCTTGTCTTTGTTCAAAACCAACGCATTGGTTGCCATCCAGGCCTGGATGGTGCCATAGACCATATTGATGATTGCCGCATGCGGTGCATAAATACCCGAGAGCTTCAGGACAACCTGGGTGTCATCAGCGTAATTAGCATAAGGTCATCGAGAAGTCTCAGAAAAGGTAAGATATAAATGTTGAACAGAGTCAGCGAGATACAAGATCCATGTGGAACACCACAAGAGATGGCCTCCGGGCTGGAAAATACATTGCTCACTGCGACCCTGGCATTGCGGGGTCCCAGGAAGGGTGCAACCCAACAAGCAGCATTATTCAAACATCCTGCCACCTCTCGCAACCTGGTGATAAAGAGTAAGTGATCTATGAGATCAAAGGCTGCAGAGAGGTCCAACAACATGAGCTGGGCAGGGTGCCTTTCATCCACAATAAGGGAGAGGATAGATTTTAAATCAAGAAGGGCAGTCTCTGTGCCATGTCTGGCTCGAACACCAGACTGATGAGGGCAGAGGATATTGTTTGTCTCAATATAGCTCTGGAATTGTAATGAGGCTGCTCGGTCCAACTCTTTAAGCAGAAAGGGAACATTAGTGATGGGGCGATAGTTCCCGGCTTTGAGTGGATCTAAGCTGCTCTTCTTAAGAAGTGGTGTAATCCAGGCCTCCTTCAAAAACTGAGGTACCTGACCTTCTGAGAATGATAGGTTCACCAACTTGGTAACTCTGTGGACTAAAATGTCTGAAGAGTCTTTAAACACCATTGAGGGACAAGTGTCCCAGAGACAGGTGGTAGGTTTCAAAGAGCTTATGATTTGAAAAACATCATTTTCAGAGCAGGCGGAAAAGTGAACTCATTGGTATTAAGGACTGGGATGGGCCTAAGATTAGACCCAGTGGTGGGAGTGTCCACCCCTTGGGTGGAATAACCTTCCTATCAGCATGGATAGTCTCCTGATGCTTGAGAATGTTTGCTTAAATTAATTGTGGATTGCCTGGCACCACTTTGAATCTTTAATGGTGGTTGGTCCAGAGACTGTCTTGCCTTCGAATTCTTTCAAGATTGTGAAAAGCTCCTTTGAGCTTGACTTAGTCTGGAAGATCCTCTTATTTAAACTAGTGGTTTTAGCAGCCATGATACATCGCTTTAGTTGTTGTAAGGCTTGTTTGTATGAGGCTAATGTAGATGGTGAAGGAGATTTGTGCCAATTTCTTTCTGCCACCCTTTTAGAATGTTTCCAGTCAAGAATGTCCTAGTTAAACCAAGAGTTATTGATTGATGCTGGTTTAATTGTTCTGGTTTGAAGCAGGGCAAGATAATTCAAGGCTTTGTTCAAGGTGTCCACAAGAATGAAGACCAAATCAGAGGCCTTATAAAAATTGTTCGAGCCCAATGAGCTTGGTTTTAAGAATGGGCGATAAGTTCTCAGGGATAACTTTTTTGAGGTTTCTTGAGGTCGTAGTGAGATTAGAAGTGGTATTGATCCTCATGGGAGGGGTGTGAGGATGGACCAGTGAGGACACAAGGAAGTGGTCAGACGTGTGGACATGCCCTAACTGAGACATCAGACACCAACAAACAGTGTGAGAGGATCCAGTCAAGAGTGTGTCCAGTGATGTGTGTTGGTTTGCTCACCGCTTGTGAGTACCCTATGAAGCCTAGAGCCGCTAGCAAAGATGAAGCCAGTTTGTCTAAGGGGTTGTTTGCCCAAACATTGAAATCACCTAGAAGAATAACGGGGGAACTGGCTTTGGTGACTTTGTTTAGAAGGCTGATGAATTGTTCCTCAAAAGAGGGCATAGCTCTAGGTGGTACCTGTAGCTCTATTATATGGGTCACGAGCAAAGCATTGTAAGGGTCTGTGAGAGGTACCTGTTGCTGTGAAATGTTTGTGAACATGGGAACGTGTTCTATGACATAAGGTAAATATGCTGCTTCTTTAGCTTCTGTGTCTGCTGCATCATTACCCCTGGAAACTAAGATGGTGCCCTTGGCGTGCACTGCACATTTTACAATTGGTAATGCTGAGGGAAGGTGCAGCACATGTATTAATCTGGAAAGTACAACTGCATTTTGCACTGGTGTGCCATCAGTTTTCCTGAACCCTCTCCTCTACCATCTCGACTACACTGAGTGCACTGTAGATGTGACATATGCAGAATCCAAATAACTGTTAACACAATATCACTTTTAAATTTCTATTACTGTTATTACTGCCACCAGTTCTGCTGCTTGTGCTGAGTAGTATAGGGCAATTGGAATTTTGACATGAGCTCAAACTCTCCCTCCTTATTTTGTACCACTGCAGTCCTGTGTGCCGATAACCAGAGTTCTGATTGATTGTTGATGACCTGTCAAAGAAAGGTAACTCCCCTTCCTCTAAGGACTCTTCCTGAACCATGGTGAGATTGTTGAATGAGCCCTGGTAAGTAGTACAATCAAATATGTAATCCCCTTTATGCACTGGCTCCGCAAGAAATGTAGCTGGTTTAACAATGTGGCATCCCACTATTTTAATGGAATGGTTTGACAGTATCAACCTCATACCCCGAAGCTCGTTGGGTGGTGAGGGTAGACTTGGATTTGTCTAAGATGGCAAATACTGCATGCTATAGATAGAGCTTCACTCAATAGCCCATAGTGATTGTGGATGAATTCTGTATTGCAAATTTTGCTGCTGTGAGTGCCTGTTCACATGAAAAATATCCTTGCATCTCTGGGTCTAAATTACTACTGTAATAAGCCAATGGCTTGTGTCCTTGTGTGTTTTTCTGGGTGAGAATAACTGTCATCACCTGCCCATTAGAATGGGAGAAAGGAAACAACATGTTTGTATAATTTGGAGTTGCTAAAACGGGTGCATTTGTAAGTGCCTTCTTTATTTCTTGGAATGAATTAATAATTTCTGTTGTATGGGCCCCTTTCCTTTCTGTGCTTCCTTCAACCCTGGGAGGAGGGGCTTTGAATAGGTTGAGTAACCAAAGAACCAGGACTTTCAGTAATTGCACAGTCCCATAAATTGCTGCATCTCTTTTACTGTGAGTGGTTGTGGCATGTTGTGTATGCAGCTACCCTTTCCGGGGTAACCCTCCTCCCTTCCAAGGATATTATGTGTCCTAGATATGATATGATATTTTATTTATAGCACACCTATACACAAGTGTTCCAAGGCACAATGAGGCAGGGGAGGGGAACAAGGGCAGACAAGACAATGATATTACTAGGTCCAATGACATTGAGATTGCGCAAGCTCATGGGAGAGGAAAGGGGGGGAAGTGCCAGGGTAGGGGGAGGAGCAGCAAGTGCAGGACATAGGATCTAAACATTGAAAAACAAGAGGTGCAACTAGCAGGTGGCAGTGTAAGGTTAAGTGCAGAACAGCAAGCGATAGACAGTGCAGGTAGGGGTAGGGGGACTGTAGGGTTACAGATACAGTCCCAGGTGCAGTGTTGCCAGGAGGCAGTGAAGGTGTGCAACGGGGAGTGGAGGGACCTGGGCCCATGGTTCAGAGAGTAGCCAGGTAACCAGTGCAGTAACAGACAGGAGATCAGCAGGGAAGAGGACAAGAGAAGGCAGAAGCAAAGAGGACATTCTTGAGCTGCTTCCAGAAGTGGAGATGGTTCTGCTCAAGTTTCAGAGAGACAGGGAGGCTGTTCCAGAGAGAGGCACCAGCTGAAGAGAGAGATCTGCCCCCAGCTGGTTGCTTGGAAAAGCAACTGATCCTCAATGAGTTGGAGGTGGAGGAGCAAAGAGTTTGAGTATGAAGATACTTCAGAAGAGAAAGCTGGAGATATGTTGGTCCCAGGACGCAGAAGGCCGTATGGACAATGCAAATGGTCTTGTTCTTGATCCTTGTAGCAACTGGGAGCCAATTGAGAAATGTCAGTACTGGAGAGATACGATGCCTGGGCTTGATGCCAAGGACAAGTCTCGCAGTCCTGTTCTGGATGAGTTGAAGAGGACAGAGAGTAGAGGCGTGCAGATCTAAAAAGAGGCTGTTACATTAGTCAAGCCTACAGAGAACGGAGCTCTGGAAACAGTGAGCTTCTGGTGGGAAGGAGAGGAAAGGAAGAAAACCTATGAGGAGGTGCAGTTGGTAGTTTGACTTCCTAGAGAGGTTGGAGATGTGAGGAGAGAAGGAGAGTGTCGAAGATAACCCTGAGGTTCTTAGCCTCACAACTGGGAGCACGAATAGGGCCAAGGGAGGCCGGCCAGAGAGTGAAGGGAAAGGGGGGGAGCATGCGTGCCGATGTGGAGGATCTCCGTCTTGCTGGTATTCAGGCAGAGATCATTGGCGCACCACTCTTGGATTGCAGACAGACAATCCGGGATGAGATAAGGAGAAGAGGCAGCAGTGGGGAACCTGAAAGTGAGCTGGGTGTCATCCACACAGCACTGGAATTTGGAGCAGAGAACAGCAATGCAGTGGGCGAGAGGTGCCAGGTATTGGTTGAACAACCAGGGAGAAAGGTTAGAACCCTTCGGAACACTGCAGGTTGAGAGAGAGATAGAGGAGAGGAAGGACCGAAGTTGGACCTGGGAGGGTTGGTCCAAGAGGAAAGAAGTTAGCCAGGCCAGAGCCTGATCAGTGATACCCAGGTTATCACAGAGCCGGTGGAGCAGGATGGCATGGTTGACCGTGTCAAAGGCAGAGGAGAGATCAAGTAGGATGAGGACAGAGGGGAGATTAGAATCATGGTTAGAGAGCAGGTCTTTACAGATGTCCAGGAGAGCAGTTTCCGTGCTTCTGGCTGCTCTGAAGCTAGACTGATGGTCATGGAGACAACTGACAGGTTTAGTGTGTAGATTAAGCTGGGAGATGGCCAGCTCTTCCAGGCGTTTGCCCAGGGAAGGAGTGATAGAGACCAGGTGATAATTAGTTGGAAGGGAGGGGTCGGCTGAAGGCATCTTGAGAAGAGGGTGTAAAAGCAAGTGCTTCAGGGGGGAGGGGAAGCTTCCAAATGCTAAAGAGTGGTTGCAGATGTCAGCCAAGGCTGAAGTGTGGGTGTCAATGTGGTCCTTCATGGTTTTGGAAGAACAGGGAAGAACCTGTTTTGATGAGGTTTTCATAGATCAAACTTGTCTAGAAACCTCGCCTGGGGAGAAGAGAGGAAAGGAACAGAAGTGAGGTGTGTGCCTGCAAGGGGCTGGATGAAGAGGAGAGACTGGACGGAGAAACAGGTGAAGCCAAGAGGGTGGACAGGATGTCCTGGGTTTTAGAGATGAAGTGAGAAGCCACGGCCGAACAGAGGGCCTGGGAATGAGCAGGAGAGGTAGCAACTGTGGCAGGATTGGCCAGCTCCTTGCAGATTTTAAAGAGTATGGCCGAGTTGTTAGATGTCACAAACCCACAGGCTTGTATGTGAGCTCTCTTCTTAGTGAGGACAGAGAGTCCATATTGCCTTTTGAGCAGGTGGCCAGCCAGTTTGTCAGAGGATGTAGAAGATGCTAACCATTTCCTCTCAGCCACCCTAGACTTGTGTTTAAGGGTGATGAGATATGAGTCGTACCAGGAGTTGCACTTGGATTTAGGCTTCATGGAGATCCTCATGACAGGGACAAGTACATTGAGAGTTTGTGAGATAGCAAAGTAGAGCAAGGAAAGGGCTGTGTCGGGGTGTGAGTCAGCCAGAGGAGCGGGGGGGGGAGAGAAAGAAGCTGAAAAAACCTCAACTGACACACATTTCATGGGTTGAATGACTGAGAAGGTGGGTGGCAGTGTGGGGATAGGCTTGGCCTGAGGGGTAGAGAGAGAGAGATGAGAGGAGAGGAGAAAGTGGTCACTCCAGGAGAGAGGAGTGGTGAGAGGGTTAGAGAGGGGGAGGTCTGAGGAGATCAGAACATCAAGAGTATGCCCTGCAGAGTGAGTAGAGACAGAGGGAAGAACATATATATATATATATATATATAGATAGATAGAGAGAGAGAGAGAGAGAGAGAGAGAGAGAGAGAGAGAGAGTCGCAAAGGTCACAAAAGAGTCATATGGTGGGACAAGAAGCATCCAGGTGTATGTTGAAGTCTCCAAGGAGGAGGAGTTGAGTGGTTGGGGTCAGGAGGGAAGAAGAGAGTTCAGCCCACTCGGAGAGGAAGGGGGAGATCTGAACAGGTGGCTGGTAGACAGTAGCTACTGTGAGAGAGTGGCCAGGAGAGAGAGAAAGCCTACAGACCAGGCATTCAAAGGAGGAGTAGGTCTGCATAGGAATGATAGGGGCAGGAATCCATTCTGGGAAGATCAGGGCTACACCCCCACCAGAATGGTTGGATCTGGCAGTGGAGAGGATCTTGTAGCCATCAGGAAGGAGAGTGTCAAACCTTGTGACAAAGCTGGCCATGAATCATGTCTCGGTGAGACCAAGGACATCAAGGTCGAGGTCTTCCAGGAGACGGCAGATGTCAGAGTGGTGTTTGACAGCTGAGCGAGAGTTAAGAGTGGCAAGGTGGAGAAGGTTGGCATCCTTGAAAGACTTCCTGGGAGGGGTACAAATCAGAGGTGCTCTCTGTGGAAGTGTAGAAGGAGCCCGAGCGAGATACACAACTTCCTTTTGGCACTACTGCAATTTCTCCCTATCAATCATGTACCCCCAGTCGGCCAATAGGGTCAGGAATGTTACTGAGTGGTTGCAGAAGTCAGCCAAGGCTGAAGTGTGGGTGTCAATGTGGTCCTTCATGGTTTTGGAAGAACAGGGAAGAACCGGTTTTGATGAGGTTTCCATAGATCAAACTTGTCTAGAAACCTCTCCTGGGGAGAAGAGAGGAAAGGAACAGAAGTGAGGTGTGTGCCTGCAAGGGGGCTGGATGAAGAGGAGAGACTGGACGGAGAAACAGGTGAAGCCAAGAGGGTGGACATGATGTCCTGGGTTTTAGAGATGAAGTGAGAAGCCACGGCCGAACAGAGGGCCTGGGAATGAGCAGGAGAGGTAGCAACTGTGGCAGGATTGGCCAGCTCCTTGCAGATTTTAAAGAGTATGGCCGAGTTGTTAGATGTCACAAACCCACAGGCTTGTATGTGAACTCTCTTCTTAGTGAGGACAGAGAGTCCATATTGCCTTTTGAGCAGGCGGCCAGCCAGTTTGTCAGAGGATGTAGAAGATGCTAACCATTTCCTCTCAGCCACCCTAGACTTGTGTTTAAGGGTGATGAGATATGAGTCATACCAGGAGTTGCACTTGGCTTTAGGCTTCATGGAGATCCTCATGACAGGGACAAGTACATTGAGAGTTTGTGAGATAGCAAAGTAGAGCAAGGAAAGGGCTGTGTCGGGGTGTGAGTCAGCCAGAGGAGCGGGGGGGGAGAGAAAGAAGCTGCAAAAACCTCAACTGACACACATTTCATGGGTTGAATGACTGAGAAGGTGGGTTGCAGTGTGGGGATAGGCTTGGCCTGAGGGGTAGAGAGAGAGAGATGAGAGGAGAAAGTGGTCACTTCAGGAGAGAGGAGTGGTGAGAGGGTTAGAGAGGGGGAGGTCTGAGGAGATCAGAACATCAAGAGTGTGCCCTGCAGAGTGAGTAGAGCCAAAGGGAAGAATATATATATATATATATATATATATATATATATAGAGAGAGAGAGAGAGAGAGAGAGAGAGAGAGAGAGAGAGAGAGTCGCAAAGGTCACAAAAGAGTCATGTGGCGGGACAAGAAGCATCCAGGTGTATGTTGAAGTCTCCAAGGAGGAGGAGTTGAGTGGTTGAGGTCAGGAGGGAAGAAGAGAGCCCCGCCCACTCGGAGAGGAAGGGGGAGATCTGAACAGGTGGCTGGTAGACAGTAGCTACTGTGAGAGAGTGGCCAGGAGAGAGAGAAAGCCTACAGACCAGGCATTCAAAGGAGGAGTAGGTCTGCATAGGAATGATAGAGGCAGGAATCCATTCTGGGAACATCAGGGCTACACCCCCACCAGAATGGTTGGATCTGGCAGTGGAGAGGATCTTGTAGCCATCAGGAAGGAGAGTGTCAAACCTTGTGACAAAGCTGGCCGTGAATCATGTCTCGGTGAGACCAAGGACATCAAGGTCGAGGTCTTCCAGGAGACGACAGATGTCAGAGTAGTGTTTGACAGCTGAGCGAGAGTTAAGAGTGACAAGGTGGAGAAGGTTGGCATCCTTGAAAGACTTCCTGGGAGGGGTACAAATCAGAGGTACTCCCTGTGGAAGTGTAGAAGGAGCCCGAGGGAATTACACAACTTCCTTTTGGCAGTACTGCAATTTCTCCCTGTCAATCATGTACCCCCAGTCGGCCAATAGGGTCAGGAATGTTACTGAGTGGTTGCAGAAGTCAGCCAAGGCTGAAGTGTGGGTGTCAATGTGGTCCTTCATGGGTTTGGAAGAACAGGGAAGAACCTGTTTTGTTGAGGTTTTCATATATCAAACTTGTCTAGAAACCTCGCCTGGGGAGAAGAGAGCAAAGGAACAGAAGGGAGGTGTGTGCCCGCAAGGGGGCTGGATGAAGAGGAGAGACTGGACGGAGAAACAGGTGAAGCCGAGAGGGTGGACAGGATGTCCTGGGTTTTAGAGATGAAGTGAGAAGCCACGGCCGAACAGAGGGCCTGGGATGGAACAGGAGAGGTAGCAACTGTGGCAGGATTGGCCAGCTCCTTGCAGATTTTAAAGAGTATGGCCGAGTTGTTAGATGTCACAGAAACACAGGCTTGTATGTGAGCTCTCTTCTTAGTGAGGACAGAGAGTCCATATTGCCTTTTGAGCAGGTGGCCAGCCAGTTTGTCAGAGGATGTAGAGGATGCTAACCATTTCCTCTCAGCCACCCTAGACTAGTGTTTAAGGGTGATGAGATATGAGTCGTACCAGGAGTTGCACTTGGCTTTAGGCTTCATGGAGATCCTCATGACAGGGGCAAGTACATTGAGAGTTTGTGAGATAGCAAAGTAGAGCAAGGAAAGGGCTGTGTCAGGGTGTGAGTCAGCCAGAGGAGCGGGGGGGAGAGAAAGAAGCTGCAAAAACCTCAACTGACACACATTTCATGGGTTGAATGACTGAGAAGGTGGGTGGCAGTGTGGGGATAGGCTTGGCCTGAGGGGTAGAGAGAGAGAGATGAGAGGAGAGGAGAAAGTGGTCACTCCAGGAGAGAGGAGTGGTGAGAGGGTTAAAGAGGGGGAGGTCTGAGGAGATCAGAACATCAAGAGTGTGCCCTGCAGAGTGAGTAGAGCCAGAGGGAAGTATATATATATATATATATATATATATATATACATATATATATATATATATATATATATATATATATAGAGAGAGAGAGAGAGAGAGAGAGAGAGAGGAAGAGAGAGAGAGAGAGAGAGAGAGAGAGAGAGAGAGAGAGAGAGAGAGAGTCGCAAAGGTCACAAAAGAGTCATGTGGCGGGACAAGAGGCATCCAGGTGTATGTTGAATTCTCCAAGGAGGAGGAGTTGAATGGTTGAGGTCAGGAGGGAGGAAGAGATTTCCGCCCACTCGGAGAGGAAGGGGGAGATCTGAACAGGTGGCTGGTAGACAGTAGCTACTGTGAGAGAGTGGGTAGGAGAGAGAGAAAGCCTACAAACCAGGCATTCAAAGGAGGAGTAGGTCTGCATAGGAATGATAGAGGCAGGAATCCACTCTGGGAAGATCAGGGCTACACCCCCACCAGAATGGTTGGATCTGGCAGTGGAGAGGATCTTGTAGCCATCAGGAAGGAGAGTGTCAAAGCTTGTGACAAAGCTGGCCGTGAATCATGTCTCGTTGGGACCAAGGACTTCAAGGTCGAGGTCTTCCAGGAGATGGCAGAAGTCAGAGTAGTGTTTGACAGCTGAGCAAGAGTTAAGAGTGGCAAGGTGGAGAAGGTTGGCATCCTTAAAAGACTTCCTAGGAGGGGTAAAAATCAGATGTACTCCCTCTGGAGGTGTAGAAGGAGCCCGAGGGAGATACACAACTTCCTTTTGGCAGTACTGCAATTTCTCCCTGTCAATCATGTACCCCCAGTCGGCAAATAGGGTCAGGAATGTTACTGAATCCTCTCTAAGCTGTTCTTTAGTGGTGCTGCATACAAAGACATCATCAACATATTTAAGCACTGTACTAGGTGTCTGTAATTTACCTAAATCCATGTGTTGTATGCTGTCAAAACACTTTGGGCTTTGCAGTATGCTTGTGGTAAACAAGTGTGTTGGAACCTGATCCCGCGGTAGGTAAATGTAGTGAGATACTGTGAGCCTGGGTGCAATGTGATCAAGAAAAATACATTCTTTAAATCTCTTACTATGAAGTACGTTGCTCCTGTCGGAATGTTAAACAAAACGGTGTCTCAATTCGCCACCACCGGAACCTCTGCCTCCACTATGTTATTTAAAGGGCAGAGGTCCTGAATCATTTTTTTTAAACACTCCTGTCACCTTCTTTACAGGGAATATGGCTGTGTTACATAGGGATTCAGAGATTTTAATCATCCCTTGTCACCACAGAGCCAAAATAGTTTAATAATTTCCCTCATCAGCATCCCATGACAGGGGTACTGTTATACAAGAGGCCTTGTTTAAGCTTGATGGGAAGTGCCCCTATTTCCTTCAGGAGGAAGATATCATGAGGGTCTCTGGTTCATATTTCCTTGAGCACATTGTTTAGATCTTCTTGTAAGTGTGCTGTTCATGCTTAAGAATAGTTTTTTTTCAGGGGGACCGCTATGTGTTCTACAACTAACTGACATGGTATGAACCACTTCCACAGCGTCACCGTCATCAGTAAAAAGCTGTTCTTCCATCAAGTCTGGGCCTCAATACAAGATTGCCGGTATCCTGGCAGTAAATCCACAAGGCTAATGGCAAACTGAATTACTGTTAACGGCACTCAGTCTGGCAGAATTATCACCAGATTATGAGTGCCGTAAAAGGGTAGTTAATCCCCATTACATGGAGTCCAATAGGACTCCATGAGGGATTTGCTGGTAGGGTGTTAGTATTACCTCCAGTCTTTATCTGGAGGTAATTCCTCCAGCCCACCAGCAAACTTGTACATTGCCGATGTAGAAACGTGCCAGTATACAGTAATACCAGCACTTTAATTCTGCACCGCAAAGCAAAGTCATAATGAGGCCTAATATCTCTAGGTTGAGGTGTACCTCACTAAGTGCTGTGTGCTTGAATCAGAGCTGCGACTCAAGTGTAATAAATGCCTGGAGTGAAACACACAATACATTTTTCTGAGAACAAAATGGTCATATTTAGTTTGTTCATAATGTCTCTGCCTTGTATGTTAATTGGCATATCTTGTGAGTAAAACAAAGGCACCACAATTTCTTGTGTGCCTATAGTAAGAGAAACATCTTCAGTGACAGGAACTGTTACAACAGCCACAGAGAATACCTGTATGCCCATTACTTTGTCTGTGGGGGGACCTTCCCTCCCTAATACAGGACTTGGTAGCTCCCTTGTCGAACACAAATGAAAATTCCTTGTTGTTTATCTTCACTGCCACCTCAGGTTCCTTTTCTGTGTCTGCAGTTACTGAAAGGACTGGGCATGTCAGAGCTCTCTGTGGCATGTCCTATTAGAGGGATGTGGATGCCCCTGGGAATGAAAAAGGGCTTCCGCCAAAACTGTCACTCGTGTGTAGTTTGGTACTGCATTCTGGAATAACGAATTATTGTCCTATTGCTGGACCGGTGGTTATGATTGTGCTTATGCTTGAATGATGTTCGGTTGTGGATATTGGGGCAGCTGCTGTTCTTGGATAGTGCTTTGTGGGTGCTACTGCAGTACTTGTGTCTGCAGGGGCTTCATTTGTGGCTGCTGTGGGTGCATATGTTGCATCTGTGACAGTTTCTCCATCAGAGGGGACTGCGTGTGTGGCTGTTATTGCATTGGAAAGGGCTACAGCTGTTGCTGTGGGGCATAGGTGAGTGTTTGATATACTGGGGTTTCACCCAGGCTCACAGTGCTTGGTGCCGGCTCCTACATTCTCATACAAAGTGCCCCACCTTCCCACAAATAAAGCACAGACCTCCAAACCTCGGGCTTGACGCTCCATATCCAAATGTTCTCCTTCTCTGAAAGTTACCCCTTATTTGTGGCTAATACCCTTCTCTTGGGAAATACCCCCCTGTGGACCATATCCCCCTTGCCAATAATACCATGGTGGGTAATACCCTACCTGCTGGACATGCCCTCCTCGTGTGGATAATACCATTCCTGCTGCACAAACCCATGTTGTGCCCCCCTCCCTGCACTGTGCTGATCTCGGGTTGCCCTGGAGCAGTGGTGGTAAGTACTGCCCCTTCCATATTGAATTTAGCGAAGTTCCTTTGTACTCGTTTCACTTCTGCTTTCAGTGCATGGTCTGTAGTCTTTCTTTATTTCTCCTGCTTCATTCAACAATGGTGTACTATGTGTGCTTGTATTTTGGCCCATCCGTTTGTCTCAATTCCTAACACTTTCCCCAACTCTACCTGCACCTCTGCGCCTAGCCAACTGAATAAAATGTGTTAAAAAACAAGAATGTTCCTATCCCATGGCTATTGCGTCTCCAACCTCTACATCTTCTGTATCTGCGGCAAGTATGAGGCGGGGTACTCATCCGGTCTTTCAGTGCATGCTAAAGTAGACTACATGTCTCAGGTATCTGGGTACATGTCCCTTAAAAATGTCGATACGTATGTTTGACAGTTATTGAATGGCATCATATCCTACCTATTTCCAAATTCCATCCATCTGCTCGCCCATTAAGGAGGCAAAAATAAGCTTTTCATATCACCTATAGCCAAGGTAACCCCTGCTGTCTCTTTCAAAAAGGAATATATATATATTTGCCTGCCCTGTTGTGAGGGATGGCATGCTGTTTATTACATTTTCATTATCCATATTTTGCCATGGTACAAACTGTGGTCCCCCTCAACCTTTCCACAGGTGGGAATTGCTTCTGAGGCTGCAAAGTGATGTCCCTCTTTGCACTGCTTGCTACCGCTACGCTGGGTAGCCAGTTCCTATTTTGTTGGGACCAGCCTTGATCCCTCTTTGTCTCTTTCCCTCGCTCTCTCTCTCTCGCCCTTTCTCGATCGCTATCATTGCACCAAAATTTCAAGTCCACTGGTGTCGCCTCTTCCAACTCTGCTTGACAATCCTCATCTGTGAAGTCACTCTCCACTGTTTCTACAGTGGGGAGGTCTGCTTCTAAACATAATAGTTTCCGTCATCCACGTGTCTGCTGTGTTCTCTGTGCACCGCTCCTCCTCCTGCTGCCATGCGGCCCTCCACATTCTCTCTCTGATTATTTCAGTACATCCTGTCTTTCAACAATTTTCCCTATTTCCAAAAGTACTGTGTTCCTAACAGTATCTGCTCCTGTGGGGGAATTAGTTATCTTGCTGGAGGTACCCACTGTGGTAATTGTACTAGCCCCTGCTTTCTTCTTGGTCTCCCCGTCTTGATCCTCTGCTGGTGGTACATAACAGAGGTTGGTATATCCTGCCGTGGGTTACAATGCTGCAAAGAACCCATAAGCGGCAGGGCTGATGGTACGGTAACCTTGTCATTACTGTTTGCTGCCGTTTTTGCTTAATCTTCATCAACTCTAACATATTTTGTCTACTCTTCAGTGTTTTCCCATTGTGTGTGGCCAATAAATATGAGTACATGTTCTCTATAATCTCCCTTCCAGAGCGGCCCTCTTCGTGCCATGATTTGAAAATGGTTCCTGCCATTTCCTGCACCCTATGTGGTACTTCATTATTTCAGCTCTGTACTGTGGCAATTTACTGCATAGGTGATCCAGCACAGCCTCCATAATATCAATTAGCCCCATCCCTCCCCACTGCATGTTCATCAACAATGTTCAAAGAGGGAAATGTATCCCCATGCTTCTGCAGCTCTATAATAACCCAATTTGGAAAAACTTCAGTTGTATTACATCATTCCCCCATATCGCAAAAAACAATTTTGAAAACCTCAAATTTTCAGCTGTCTCCTTCTATTCATGGCACCACCACTCATGACTCACCTTCCAATCACCACACACCTTTCACACCACCCAAAATAATACTCACTCACTCCAACCTAATTATACCTGCACCACCTTAACAACTCTAATACAATCCTAGAACACTTCAACACCTCCACTATACATCTACAACCTTAACTCGCCTCACCTCCACAAAAACAACACTCACCCTATATGCAGTTGCCTTTGCTCTCCTAAAAGTGGTTCCCAAACCAGTTCACAATTCTTTTGTACTTATGACATCATCTTTGCTCTCAATGGAGGAGTTTCCTTCAACATCTCATCAAAACTCTAACAATACTACCCAGCGCTGTCTTTCCCCACAGCAAAGGAGATCCCTTTCCATCAATTCTCTCTAACCCATATAATAATCAACATAAAACATGGAAAATTATATCTTTTCATGCCCTGGTACACTCACATGCTCTAGGACTTCCGAGACCCCTCAATGCTGAGTCTCCCCTTTCAACTTGCCTGCACCACCCAGGTCTCGGTTGGCCCACGGGATCAGGCAGAATTTCGGGAAACTCAGTGTCTGCAAAACATCCTTGTTCAGTGCACTCAATCTGGTCTGTGCAGTCCAGTACTGTACCCCCAAGGTGCAGCCTCACCGGGGAAAGGACGATCTTGCTTGGGCCTCCAAATGTAAAGGTGCGGTCCCCCAAATAATCCACAGAAATAATAGAAAAGTACTCACAAATTGGTGTACGAGTAGCAAGGGAAAATACAAGTTTTATTAACAAAAACAACAGGGAGAAATAAGTGGAACTGAACTGAAAACCATTTTTCTAATTGCCACTAATTGCAACACCTTTTAAAGTAGAATAGCAATTTCTACAATCGCAACAATTTGTATAATTCTAACATGTTGATTGGCTGCTCGTCATCGACCCCTAAAGAACCTTATTCATTAAAAAATCTAATCAGAGGTTTCACTTTTCACACGCTTAAAAGAGCCCACCCCTTAATGACAACACTCTCTGCTGGTCAGCATAAAACTTGGCATTTTGATTGGCCGGTAACCTTCATAGCGCAAGGTGATAAAATGCTTGATGTTAATTGAACCACTATGTTAGAGAGAGTGACAGTAGCATCTCACTGAAACCAACCAATGGTATTATGTGTGGATTCAACTAATGTGAAACTATGTTCTTGCCCCTGAAACACACAATCTCCTTTTCCTGAGTGGGTCCCCTAATCCCTCACCCCCTGCACTTGCTCGCCCTGTAACCCTTGTGCTTATACATGTGTAAATTCTAGGCCCAACATTCTAGTTATCGTCTCATGATGGACAGCTGCATAAAAAAAACATGGGTACGGCCCTGATGCTGGAAATGTATTCCTTCCATTTATTTGATCTATTACCCACATTAATTCCTTATCCAAATGCCCTGTGGTGTGCTATTGCTCCCCTCCAAGTGCTATATTTTGGCATGGCTGCGATTTGAGCCCACTCATGCATAATACGGTGTCCTTCACGATCACTGTGTATTCATTAGTTTATGGGCTGGGAAGGCACCTGGTGTCTCGAGAGCAACTTCATGCCCATGAGAATAATACTCCCTTGCAACAATGAACTGGACTCAGTTTGGTATCTCTATCCAACCGGACCTTCGCTCCACATGCTTCTCTGCCCAGCAGTGAAAACAAAAACCAATAAAACAGATACTGCAGCCTTTAACTAAACAATGATAGTACTGCAATTAAAACACTGACCAGTCAGTGAAATTGGCCTTGCAATATATTTTGTTCTCTGGGCATATAAGGGAGTGTGAGCACATGCTTATCATAGTTCTGGAACTGCGTGCCCAACTCTTTTACAACCTGGGCTCACGTGACAGGAGACCAAAATGTGGCCCATTTTGCAGCGCTCAATTGTCATGGATTAATAAAACTTGACACTCATGGTGTTCTTTCTTTGTACCTTAACAAGGGATGATTCAGCTTCTCACATTCTTTGCCTTCAAGAATAGATAACCAGTCTTGGCTGCCTTGAGTCTTGACACCAGGCCAGACAGCCCTTCTTGATTCTTCCATGCTCCCAGCTAATTCTCTACTGTGACACAGCTTCATGGTTTGAACGTACTATAATTGTGAGACTGATGTCCAGCTTCTATTTAATGGCGGCTACGCCTGCACTCTATTCACTACGTATAGCCAGCTTCTAAGATTACTTGATATACTTGCGTGGCTGCATCTGTAAAGTTGTTGAATGATCTGTATTTTCTACAGTGTTCTTCAAAAGTGCAATCTTCATTTTGCACATAAATGTTTACTAAATTCTTTACTTCATCATCAGTTTCTATAAAGTCCATACATTCTCTTCTTCCGCCAGTCTTCTCAGTGCATTACGCTAGTTTCTTGTGATGTCACTAACTTCTCTTTCTCTCTTTTTCATATTCCTTCGGGATCTCCTCCAAGAGATTGTCATCTCTTCAGGAATACATCTGATAGGGTTTTCTTAATTGGTACCTTTTCTGGAAGATTCGATGCAGAATAGTCACAACTGCTGGTGTCAACCATGGCACAATTTCAGGCGGCCAGCATACAGGTAGAAGGGGGGCAGGACTTCCTGCAGGGGCAGCGGCTGCTCCTCTACAAATGCTACTTAATATAATAAAGTCCAACCTACATAATACAACCAAGCCCCACCTACCTACCCTTTTACCTAATACTATAGGTGCACTCACCCAAGTTTTCTCTAAAACTGTGCACATGTGTTTTTACTGCGCAGCCACCCACCCTGGCAGCTCCCTGATGTGTGGAACAACTATATGTATATCCTAATTACCTGGTAATGTCACAACACAAAGGGCCTCATCACGAGTTGGGTGGTAGCCCTTAAATGCAGCAGTAACGCTATTACCGCTGCATTTTAGGGATGGCACAATCTCCACTTTCAGCCCATTTTCAGCACTTTTAGTGCAGTTCTAATTGTGCCGGCACTACTAGCACCGAAAAAGGGGAAAGGGGTCTTAACTGCCATACTGCTACTTGGGATCCGGCGCTAATAGCGCCAGACTGAGTAGCGGTAACGCTATATGCGTTGGCAGTATCCCAGCAGTATTACTACCGGGATAACGCCAATGCCATGATGACGCCCTTAGTCCGATCACCATGACCAAAGAATAGCACCAGCCTAGTGCATAGGCTATATCAAGTATGCTAAATTAAAGCTTTTCATGATAGGCCATGTAATCAGTCCTTTCAAAACATCATACGTGCTGTAAAAGAGAGAACAGATGGGGTTTAACAATAGAGGTCTGAATTCGCAGAGCATTTTTCAATGATATTGTACCATTATAAAACTCTTCTGTGAATAAGGCCCTAAGTGTATTATAAAAAGAGAGCAAATTAACAAGGGGGCTCCTGGCAGTCCCTCTGCCAGACATTAGTCCTGGTTACAAGAGACTTACCCAGAGTCTTTAGCTCATTATCTTTCACAGAGAAGAAATATCCCAAACATATCAGTCTTTGTCCTGCCCTCGGGCAATCCAGCACCAAAATGCTAGGCAATTCTCCTCTGAACAAGAGTACTAACAAAAACCCCAGACACATGTTTCAGTCTGGTTGGACCTCATCAGTAGGGTGGATCTGTGCCTCTCTAAGAATAGTGAGCAAGGGGTCCACGTCTGGATTCCCCTAGTTACTTAGGGTGAGACCCAAAGTTACTTAAATATGCAAATTAACAAGGGGGGCCTTGGGAGTCCCTTTGCCAGACATTAGTCCTGGATACGAGAGACTTACCCAGAGTCTTTAGCTCACTATCTTTAACAGAGAAGAAATATCCCAAACATATCAGTCTTTGTCCTGCCCTGGGGCAGTCCAGCACCGAAATGCTAGGCAATTCTCCTCTGAACAAGAGTACCAACAGAAACCCCAGACACGTGTTTCGGTCTGGTTTGACCTCATCAGTAGGGTGGATCTGTGCCTCTCTAAGAATAGTGAGCAAGGGGTCCACGTCTGGATTCCCAGGACCCCCCTGTTAATTTGCATATTTAAGTAACTTTGGGTCTCACCCTAAGTTACTAGGGGAATCCAGACGTGGACCCCTTGCTCACTATTCTTAGAGAGACACAGCTCCTTCCTACTGATGAGGTCCAACCCGACTGAAACACGTGTCTGGGGATGCTGTTGGTACTCTTGTTCAGATAAAAATTGACTAGCATTTCGGTGCTGGACTGCTCCAGGGCAGGACAAAAACTGATATGTTTGGGATATTTCTTCTCTGTGAAAGATAGTGAGCTAAAGACTCTGTGTAAGTCTCTCGTAACCAGGACTAATGTCTGGCAGAGGGACTCCCAGGACCCCCCTGTAAATTTGCATATTTAAGTAACTTTGGGTCTCACCCTAAATTACTAGGGGAATCCAGACGTGGACCCCTTGCTCATTATTCTTAGAGAGGCACAGCTCCTCCCTACTGATGAGGTCCAACCAGACCAAAACACGTGTCTGGGGATGCTGTTGGTACTCTTGTTCAGAGGGGAATTGCCTAGCATTTCGGTGCTGGACTGCTCCAGGGCAGGACAAAAACTGATATGTTTGGGATGTTTCTTCTCTGTGAAAGATAGTGAGCTAAAGACTCTGGGTAAGTCTCTCATAACCAGGACTAATGTCTGGCAGAGGGACTCCCAGGACCCCCCTGTTAATTTGCATATTTAAGTAACTTTGGGTCTCACCCTAAGTTACTAGGGGAATCCAGACGTGGACCCCTTGCTCACTATTCTTAGAGAGGCACAGCTCCTTCCTACTGATGAGGTCCAACCAGACCGAAACACGTGTCTGGGGATGCTGTTGGTACTCTTGGTCAGAGGAGAATTGCCTAGCATTTCGGTGCTGGACTGCTCCAGGGCTGGACAAAAACGGATATGTTTGGGATATTTCTTCTCTGTGAAAGATAGTGAGCTAAAGACTCTGGGTAAGTCTCTCGTAACCAGGACTAATGTCTGGCAGAGGGACTCCCAGGACCCACCTGTTAATTTTTTATAAAAAGAGAGGTAATGAAAAGAAATGTGGCAAAATAGGTGTCATGAATGAAAGAGATAGTATAAGAAGAACTGAAATAAATGTAAAGGTCTCACGATGAACAAGGTTATTTAAAATCCTCAGTGATTTACACGAAGATATGCGTGTCCCATTGATTCCTTTTTAGGTAGATATCATGTGACGCTGGCATTGAGTGCCATCTGGGAATGGATCCTTGACTTTTGGTGCTGCACACATCTGTTGTGCTGGTTGTTGAGTATGTGGACTTGGGTGCTTTAGTCTTGTTTTTTTCATGTGGGTTTAGAATCCTGGACCTAGTTGTTTGCTGGTGTCAGGAGGCCACATTCTAGGCACCTGACGTGTTATGGAACCTCGGATGTGGGCATCAGGAATCTCGTCTTGTGCTCTCCATTGATCTTTGATGCTTTGCTGCTTATTATTGTGTGAACGGGTGTGTGTGTGACTTTTCTGTGTTTGACTTGTTCGAATGTTGATTTATAAAGGGAGATGTGTGGTATCTGGTCTCATGTGCAAATCTAACAGCATGGTGTATTGCCTTGCTGGTCCTCCTTGCATGGCAGTTGAATGTTGGGGAACGTGAATGAGCAATAGCTCAGAGAATATTGGGAGAGTGGGGTAGGTATATGGTTTCAAGCGTGTCATTTAGAACTGATCGAATGTGCCTAGGACTGGACGGCTGTGTGTCTCCCTGTCATCATCTAACTTAAACAGCAACTAGATTGGTGTGCATATGTCTGAAGGAAGCAACACATGCTCGATTTCCTGGTTCCTGCTGGTAAGTGTTTGTGCTTTAACTTTTTTGATTGAACACATCCCTTGCTTTCCAAAACAGGCACAGGCCTATGGTGTGCATGGGAAGCATGGGAATGGGACTGTTATATGCATACAAAAGGTCATCTGCTTTCGGTACACTGACTTTTCAAAACCTGGTGCAATGTGTATCATTTGTTCATCCTTGGTCCACGTGCTGTCTATGGACATTTCACCCATTTTCTACGCTGTCTCCTAGCTCCCACAAAACCTCTGAGATTCTCCCAAAAGCCTGGTCTGCTCTTATACCCATTGCCATCTCTGTTTGCTAACCGTCTCCCAGTAGGTCCCTACTCTCCACCCATCCCGCCACTCCCTTCCCCAGCCTGCGCTCTCATGCCCATGTATCTCTTAGCCCACTTGTTATAACCATACAGGGTACCCTGTAACTCTGCACCCCTCTAACCAAGAATCAGAATGCAAACAACTCGACTAATCAATTTCACTTGAATTACGTAGCTCATTGTCATCAGTGCATCATTATTTATTTATTTATTGATTTATTCACATTTGTTAAGCGCACATCAGACCGATGGCATCGTGACTCCTGTCACACCATTTATTGAATACACTGGTGCCACACATGAAAGAAATGGAACCCGGACTCATATCGTATCATTTGGGGTTTTCAAGAAGCGGTAGCAACAGCTACTGCATCTCTACCACAAGACAGGTTTTTAGGAGCTTTATATGCATAGGTCCATGTCATTATTGAATGTTTTTCCGACCAAAAAACGTTTAGAAAATAGGAACAAAACTGAGGCAAGCATGACTGAAGTGTCCTACATAAGTGGGAGAGTTAGTGAACAGCTGACCTAGGGATGCTGGTGAATCATGGAACAGAGAGTGGGGACAGGAGAGACACATTGGGCCTCATTACGACTCAGGCGGTAAGGGGTTTACGGCGGCGTAAGCAGCGCCGACCCTTACCGCCTGATTCCGAGGTCCCTTAGCGCCATGGAGGTTTTAACACCTGCTTTTAGCAGGTGTTAAAATCCATGGCGCTAAGGGACCTTGATGTTAATTACGCCACCGTAATTTACGGTGGCGTAATTAACGCCTTCCCCACTCCCATTATGCCCTATGGGGCAAAAATGGGAATGGGGAAGGGTAAATGGGGATTGGGGACTTACCGCCCCGCCAACCTCGGAATGGGGCGGTAAGTCCGCCAACCACCATGGCGTAAACATAGTTTACGCCATGGTGGTAAAGGTACGACCCAGGCGGTAACTTACCGCCTGGGTCGTAATGACATTAGCATGAAGGAACTGACTGAATATAGGGTAGTATGTACAGTGGAGTAAGTTGAAGGGTAGTCGGAGAGTTGGAAAAATGTGGGAGTAAGCAGAGGGTGCTCTTTCTTGGAAAGAGAGGTGGATCTTTAGGGCTTTAATCCAGATTGAAGGTGTGGATAGTAGAAGTGTTGTTATCATTAACAGGAGGGGAGTTAAGGTTTTGCTGGGCGAGGAGAGAAAAGGTGCGAAAATGGTATTAAGCACTGGGTGATCTGTGAAAGAATAGATTGTGGAGTGTAGTAGGGCATAGGGTGCAGGGCCGAGAGTAGTGGGAGATAGTGTTAGCATGATAGGCGGGAGCAAACTCAGGCATTTATTTGAAAAATAAAGCAGTAAAAACTTAAATAAGGTACCCCTTTCATTGAAGACATAGCAGTGGGAGTGGGCAGAGGGTCAGTGTAGCAAAATGGAGTACTTGGTCAAGCAGGAAGAAGTAGAGGGGAAGACCAAGGTGAAGGCTGCCATGGTAGACCACACTGCTGAGTGCTTTGGGGCCTCATTACAAGATTGGCAGTTTGGGGAAAAGGTGTTGGTAATTCCGTTATGACCACTTTTCCTGCAACGCCAAATTATAATCTTTGGTGGATTTAATGCTGGCAGAATTACTTCTGATTAATTGGACGATTTGCCGAGGAAAAGTTAGAGATTTACTTCCAGATTATTGGTGGAGATAAATCATCCACTTTTCCTACAAAAATC
Source organism: Ambystoma mexicanum (assembly GCF_040938575.1). Lineage (NCBI taxonomy): Eukaryota > Metazoa > Chordata > Amphibia > Caudata > Ambystomatidae > Ambystoma > Ambystoma mexicanum. The sequence continues at coordinate 698,643,363 of NC_090928.1, read as the reverse complement.
GAAAGATTTACCATACGGAAATTCTGCCAGCAGTAACTCCACCAAAAGTCCCTAAAGAGTCATATGAACTCCAAACATTGGGAATTAACACTTGTAATTCAGGGGTAACTGTGCATGACCAAGTGGTGGTGATAGTAATTCTGTTTGGCAGTATTTGAGCAGATTTACCACTGAAATATTGCCAAACTTGTAATGAGGCCCTCTTTATAAGGGATGATTTGAAAGTGTTATAAGTGAGGAAGAAGTGTGCTTCATGATATTGAGCAGTTTTTTCATGGCCAAATTTGAGGAAGAAATAACAAAGTGGTGGAAGTTAACAACACTATAAAAGAGACAGATCAAATGCCTTGGATTAGGGGGATAGCCAGTCAAAAATAGATTAGTGAAGGAAGCAGAGCGGGTAGTGGAGGCAAAAAGACAGGTAGATAAGCAGTGAGGTGAGGTGTAGATCATTTAGGTGAGGAAGGAGGTGTAGAGAGTGAAAAGTAAGAGTCTTAGGGGATGCCAACAGGTTGGTAGGTTGTATCAGAAGTGAAGAGTCCAAAAGATGGAGAAGAACTTATGAGAAAGGAGGGAGGCACAGACACTGTCCTGGATTTTAAGGTTGGCAAAGAAGGAGACAGACGTAATCCACAATATCAAAGATCGCTGAAAGGCCCAGTAGGATTGAGATAGTAGATTGTTTACATTGGTGATCAGAGGGAAAAATGTTAGTTAGACATGGGTGAGGGCTTATTCGGTAAAATGCTAGCTGTGAAATCCAGAATGCAAGTGATCACAGAGGTAGATAGCATTCAGACTAAAGGTGATCCTGTCAATGATGATACTTTTAAGGGTTTTAGAGAAATGATGGACGAAAGATACAGGTCAACAGTTGTCAGGCATATTGGGGTATACTAAGGGCTTCTTTAAAATGTGTACAACCATAGAAGTAGAAGTGGGAGGGAAGATAAGAGGGGGTTAGAGGTGCCAACTCCTTGAATGTCTGTGGACCAAAATGGTGAACGAGGTGTAGGAGTCATTGGCATTCCTAGGGATAGGTGGCAATTCACTGGGATAGCTTAGGGAAAGGTGAATATGAAGAAGGTGGTAGAGATAGATATTGGGGGATTGAAAGAAGCAGGTGGAAAGAGGTATATGAGGGAGGTGAGGATGTGATGAAGAAAGTAGACACAGGCACACATTGAGATGAGGTTAGTTCTGTAAATAGTTTATAGAAGCTTTTTGTTGGGATTGGAACCCTGTTGTATGCTGGCGCTGGATCGGGTTGTGACCCGTTGTCAATTGACAGTACGTTAGTTCATTCGTCAATAATATTGGACACCTTTTAGGCTTTGAGAAGGTATTGATTTTTATTGTGTCAGCTGGTCAGATATGCTCATGGGTTAGCATTGGTTGTCACTTGTATGACATACATCCTAGTGCGTACATTGTTCAAAATGCAAATCATAAGCTACATGCTTTAGATTCAGGTGCCGACACGTGTTTCAACCAATGGTTTTTCTCAAGGCAAGTTGAGATAATTAAGGTGTCCTGTGTGGGTCTCTGTCTTGGTGGTTCAAAGTTGTTGGCTGGATAGCATCCCGTTGGGATTAGTGGTCACTGGCGGTCGTGCAGTGATCTGCTGCTTAGCCAGCGACCAGACAACCCAACTGAATGCTATCCAGCCACTCGTTCATGGAGTTCGTTCATGGAGCTGAAATTCGGTTTTGCGGACTGCCGTGAGTTGTGTACATTGTCCTGGCAACCAGTACACATGGCGCTTTGTGCATCTTAATACATTTTTGCATGCGTCGTTGCCAAGGGAACACAGATGCTCAAATTGGCTTAGGGCTCACACAACATTGCTGCTGTCAGCTGTCTGTTATTGCAAGGTATGGGAGCTCACGAGCGATGTTGTATTTGCCATGTGGTCAGTGGGGATCATAGTAAAGGGGGGAAATGAAAAATGAGATTGAAAAAGTGGACCCCCCCTCCTCCGTCCTTCCCCCAGCCTCCAAAGAGAACCTCAAGGGCTAATGATGCAGCCGCTAGGCTGGTCAGGATACCTATTATACAACTGACTAGCTGACTCTCACCAGCATAATTTGGAAAGGGGAGGCGTGGAGGCGGGGCTGTGTGCCATAAATGTTGTTGAATGTCTCCTATGGCCCACTGCATGGGGAACCTGTGTTTTCCTGGGGCTAGTCACTGCCTGCAATCCTGTAGAGGTGGGCTTGGAGTCTAGTTAACGTTGAGGACGGAGCACTGTTTTAAGCACTGTTGTAATGTGCTTTTGCAAGAGAAATGAATGATTGTGCCAGGTTGTGCATTCATTAGATCACCTCTTCCTAAATATGGAATCAACAGCAGCAAATAGGATTGATGTTATTAAAGTCCTCATTTTACATTTTCAGCATAGCCCGAGTTTTTACCCAGATGCTAATTCTTTTTCTTGATCCAGTGGATAAATCAGAAGTAATTGATGAAGACAAGAACCAGCATTGGAGAAGGGACGTCATATTTTACATGAAGTCCAGAAATGAGACCGTGACCTGGTGTATAAAGAGCCTCACCTTACGATTAGAATTTAAAAAAGAGATGAAATAACACTCTATATCAGATCGTGATTTAGATCAATCTGCACCATTCTTTTCAAGTATTGTCCAAATTCGGTGCCTTCTTAATTTTACTAAACAGCAGGCATTTTTACAGACATTGCAAAAATATAAAAATATATATGTTTCAGTTAACTGATCACAAATAATGTGTGATCATATTACTGCAATATGTGTCCATTATGCTATCCAACGTACGTTTGTTTATTCTGGAAAGCAGGTTCAGAATATATGGATCTGTCACCTATTTATCATGCACACACCTGCACAGCACAGTTGGCCACAGCACCACACTTAAGCCTCATTCATCTACCCCTTCATAGGCTCAATTCCAAGCTCCTGATGGAGTCAGAATATGGCAAGAGGTGAATAGGGATTTCCATGCATAGCAGAATCACTGACACTTACCCAGATCATAGTGCTGAATTGTGTTCTGCATTCCATAACAGACTGCTCGTATCCGTTTTGATTTCACAGGTGCTCAATTAAAAAGATGTCCTTGACCTTTTTCCGAAAATCCAATTTTTCTGATCCACACAAAAGCCCCAATTGTTTGGGGTTGGTGAGGCAAGAAAGCAAACCCATTCTGTCCCACGCATATCTGCCCTTGCAATTATATCCTTTGAAGTCCCTCTTTCTGAAAACAAGTGGCTTGAGAGGGGAAGGGGGTTGGCTATCGGATACAAACCCTTCACCCCCGCTTTCCCATGCAGATTCATGTATCAAGCAGATTGCTAATACCTGCCCATGCTTTGGGTACATGAACCCAAGTGAATGGAAGGCTGCTAACAACCCTCCATCCATAGTGAGAACATTTGCAGTGATAGCCTTTAAAGGGCTTATCAATGCACATGAACATTTTACATTTTCGCATCAGTTTGGGATTTAGCTATTTAAAAAAATAATGAATATAGAAATGTGGGTAGCTCCTTGCCTGCATTGTGCGGTCCCATGGGAATGGCTTATAAAAAAAAGCAAAACTGGAATGGGGACAGAGCTTAAGATCTGGTTGAGATACAATCACGTTCCTTTGTGAATCCAGAATGCACTTTGATCTGCGTAAAACACTCACATGGCTGTTTTCCATTTCATGCATCCTCAATGTGAGCTGCTTCATGGGGGTTGAATTGGCACGTGCCAGTCCATTAGATCATGCAGATGCTCTTTTGTGAATGCTGTTCTGGGTGTGTTTCTCTAAATGTGTGTGTGCCATGCAGAAAGTGGAGAAAATATTCTTGAAAATCAGTCCTAAATTTTGAACACATTAAACGTTACTGATATTCCTGAAGAAAGAAGACTAAGCAAATTAATTACTTTGGAGAGTTGTCTGGTTCTCAGTGTTCGACAGGTAACTGTTCCAGTCTGATAGCTTCTAATATAAGTAGGGACACAAGGAACACGATGCACTTACATCAAACCTGGTATAAATAATACAACAGAATAAAGGGGGACCAAATGCTTGTATCTATACAATACAGGAGACCACAAGATGGACTAGAGAGAAAATAATTCAATTTACTGTCTATTTGTAAATAAACAAATAATGAACAATGTATTAATATTCTTATCAAAAACAAACAAATACCAGTTACAAAATACAGGCAAGTAATGTGAATGTTTTTCGTATAATCAATACCTACTAAAACATGCAATCACACATTCAATAAATTTAAAACAAAAAATAAATCAAGGTAGAGACAATATTGCATATAACAATGATGTTTGTATCACAGCAAATCTATAAAATAGTTTACATAAAGTGGTGAAAGAAAACCTTTCGATTTTGTTACATTTGGTATTTTAATTTAAGACTAATCTTCACCCAGCATGTTTTGTTCCTGTTACAAAAATACTACAATGTTTTAGGAAATTCTTCAAGGGATTTTCAATCTGGGTTCACCTGTCTTGTATTTACCAAAACCTCATTTAGTAATGCACATCAATTAATGTCACACATCCCTTTTGTCGTTGTGGTATCCTGTAACGTTAAAACATACACACAGCCATTATTAGATGCTGTTATGGTTATAAAGCACATTAAGGTAAATGCTTCTAATAGCTTCACTAGGATGTGATGCCAAGTAGCCATTACTTTCTTACCTATTATCTATAATATAAGTAGATTTTTGGGAGAAGCTTGATTTTTCGTTTATCGATCTACCCATGGAGACACAAACCTTCACCCCAATGGTCACTAGTATCAAGGTAATTTAATTCGTCAAATATCTGTCTTTTTTTATCACCCGTATTGTAATCAGCTAGTACTTTGTTTGTTTCGCAATGAAACTTTGATTACTGTGAATTATTCTAATTCAGATGTCTAATGGGTCATCTATTGCTTGTAGAGCTGGTGAGTATCTGGAGAGACATTATAATATATATTCCAGTCGAATGCCAATATTATTTGCAACAACCTCTGTGGGATGTTTTAACCCACTTCTGCTCTGCTATGCTGCAGCAGTGTGTTTTGATGGGGCCAGAAATAGCAAAATGGCCGCAAAACTCTTGTGCGCGCAAAACCTCTGAAAATCGCACTTTGCAAAGCACAAAAAGATGGTTGCCCAATCTGCCACACATATTGTCAGTGGTGGAACAGAGATCTCACTCCTGGAATATGTCACTGGGCTCCACAACAAGTGAAAATGGAGTACAGAAGGAAAAAGAAGTGCTTTGCTAAATGAAACCCCAAAATCTTGCTTTAAATCCCTTCTTCTTCGTTGCTGAAACTGCAGAATGCTGGTACAAAACACCCTCAACCATCCAAAATTCTTGCTGGGTGCTACAATTCACTTAGTCTAAGAAATCATTGTGAACTTGCAAGGTCTGGAAAAGCTGAAAGCATAAAAGGATTTCCACACCAAAATTGGCCTGTCTGTGGATGGCAAATATCTCTGTGCAGCAGAGGACTGCAGGCATGACAGCTGTCAGGAGCTTGCATGATTAAACTTTAAGCAGGTATAAACTGAAATCAAATCTTTGCAATCTAAGAGGCCTGTACTGATGTTGACCTATGTTGTAATTGTTTTGATCCCATCGTTTAAAATCTTGAATAAGTATTCTAGCTGTTATTTTGAAATCACACGTTTGTTTTAAGCTAAGGGAAAATGCAACAGAATTAACAATTAAATCAAGCCTGGCTAAAAGCTACCAAACTGGAATATCAGGTTTCTCCACATAAGGATGGCCTTTCCCTCCATCAGGAAATCACACCCAAGCAGTAATTATAGGGTTTGGAAAGAACTTGGTCTACAGAGGCAAAAGGGAACAATGAACAGCTGCTGCTAAGGAAATGCGAGGTGTGAAGACAGCCGTAAATGGCCTCTGCAAGGAGCAAACATGGGGGATGGCTCCTGGGCTTCCAGGGAGAGACCAAGGGGTGGAGCTAAAACAACCATGTGCTGCTTAACAAGGACAAAAAACACATTTTAAAAAGACAGTTAACTTACTGTTTAAAATTGTGAGAAATATGAAAATAACAGATTTGTGAATCTAAATTTTGGCTGCACGTTTCAAGAGGCGGCAAAATCGTGTGACATGTTCTGGAAAGAAATGGCAGGAAATGTGATTTTACACAAAATGTATTCCTGCTAGAAGTATGAAACTTTATACATGTATGCCCATGTTAAACGCACACACTTGTAGAAATTTGCTTATAAATTGGACATTGTGTTCCTGATGAAAAGGGCAAAATTCTGTGAAAAGCCGAGACAAGATCCCACAGCTACGGGGTTTTGAGGAATAGCTGCAATATAAAATATGTAATCTGTATATGTGATTCTTATAGATGTTGCACATGTTTAAATATGTATGTGCCAAAAGTAGATTTTGTGTTCAAGGGGATAGGGGTGGATTCTCTGCTTCATAAAATCACACCATAAAGGTGACACACTGTTTCTATCCTCTTATCAAGGCAGACAGGAGACTCTGACCCAATCACCTGTGAAAGGGGTGAGCTTAGGATAAACCAGCCCACACACCCCTTTATCATAGCATAAATAGAGACAGCTCACCACTCAAAAAGACGGACAGATTCACTCACTATCCTGATATTGGCGGATCACCCTGCTGCTGAACTCTACATCTTCCTTGCTCCGGACTCCAGAAACTTGGCAAAGCAGAATCCCATTGCATAGCTGAACCATTTTCAGCTAGGCCTCAAAATTCCAGAACCAGAACCCCACAAACCTAAGGGGAGGCATCAAAATACAGCCGGGCTGTGCTGTACTGCTTGCCTGCTGAAATAATTAATCCTAACCCAGAAGGGTAGATTCAATCCAGTCCTGTGCCGTGCTGTGACCAGAGTGCATTGCAGATCCAGTCCAGTCCTGTGTCGTGCTGTGACCAGAGCACCTTGCTGATTGCAGATACAATCTGATGTTCCCAGCCATCTGTCTTAGAACCAGATTCAATTCCCTGACCAGAATCTTGACGGACCTGAATCCTGACGGTTCCATTCAAAAACATATCTAGTGAGTATCTCTAGATAGCACTGTATCACTAGCATAGGTACCTTGCTTAGTTAATCCCTATCTTAAACCGTTCCTATCTTGCATTCAGAACCTGTGTTGTTAGGAGCATTTTTGAATTGTCTGAACTCTCTATCCAAACCATCCTGTCTTCCTCCTGTACTAGTATTGCTAAAACTATCTTTGCGCTGACATTTCCTCATCTGAAAAAGGCGAGTGTCCCCTGCAGGCAGTCATTTTAATCAAGTGGTTGTGTTCCTGTGTGGTATTCGTTTTGTTCATAGTCATCCTCTAGGGTAGAAAACCTTTTGTCATTTTAAAAGTGCCTTCCTGTTTTCCATTCTTGCGCCTATCTTGAAAAAACAACCTCTGCTAAAATGTCCAAAACTCCCTCAGTTTTTGTGCTTGTAGCTAACATCCACAGCTTTAAATCACATTGAAAACCGCATTCCAAATCTGTACAGTTCTCCCGTTATCTCTATTATCGTGCATATTTTTACCATTTTTAGTGTTTTTACGCTGTCCGTTTTAAGGATAACTTTAAAAGCCATTCAGACAGCTTGACAGTCCATTCTGTTTTCTCTTGTGTTTGAAAGGGGGGAAGTGGGATTGATATTTTGTTTGAATTTTGCCATTCCTGAATACCTGCTCTCTCCTCCTATCTCTTTACATATTAGGGGTCGAGGGGTGTGCAGAGGGAAACTTTAACCACAGTGCTATCTGATCTGAACACACACACAAAAGTATTATTTTTGTGCTTAATTGTGTTGCTTCCTATTACTCCTTGTGTATTAAAGAGATTATTCTGTGTTACATCACCCCATTGTTGATTATTGTGCACCCATTAAAACATAGTGTGATTAAATTATAAATACATAAATAAATATTTTAACTTTGCAAACCAGACCGATTCCTGGCTCAGTGTGACCGGGGGGGGGGGTTCCAGGAGAGGGGCGTGATATGAGTGGTATATCGTTCAGAATAAAGAACTTTTAGACAAAAATAAATAAGGATTTCCGTTGTGCATTACATGCTAGGCGTTGACTTGGATGTGTGCCGGATTCAAATCACTTACACCTTCATCTGCAGAGTACTCTGCAAATGGATGGCAAAAAGCTTACTTGTGTTTAGTCTGTGGGGCATTGATGTCCTTCTCAATGAAAGTCAGTGATATCCTTGTGGTCTGATTTTTAGATCATCCTATTTACCCTTTCTGAACAGATTAATGTGTTTGCAGTTATAATTTCAGGGTCAGAGTCAATGGCTCTTCAAAGCATACGTCCTGTATAAATATATAAGGGGAGATGTCAGTACACCTCCCTTTCGTATTGGTAACCAAACCCTTTCAGATTTATGTTATAAGAGAAAACTATTAAAGTCGTCACACTTTCCAGTCATTTAGTATGCTGAGGAGCAAGAAACTCTGTTGATCGGTCCTCTCGCCCATGTCCGACTACAAACATGCAGCTTGCAGTCTGAATGCCTTATTTAACAGTGTGCATAGTCCGTTTTGAGCAGCTCTTCCCATGGTGCCTCGTTTCTCACTACTAATGCAGTGGCCATCTCTAAATGGTGTTGTACTACTGAAACGATTATGTTCTTCAATGCATGTGTCTGATGTCATCTGATTACTGCATGATTCTAAGTTGAAGTTCTAATATCTAATATTTACCTTGTTTTAGTTACTTATTTTCCAGGTAGCTGTTCTTTGTGTTAACATGGGATTCCTTATGCATGCTCTTATCTCTATAATAAACTCCTTGTGTGATATGATCAGATGGGATATGCAAAAATAGTCCGCATTCAACATCTTCAGTATCTGGTGACTGATATAGCATTTTTGATTCAAGTCTGTTATGTACTGTAAGGAAGGCATGGTATCAAACGGTAAGACAGACACAAGTGATCACAGTTCAAGGGTGTTTATTGAACTTCAACTGGGTTTGAAAAAGCCTATCTAAACCTAAATCTAAAGATGGGAGCAAGCTACGACCATTAAACAATAATAACGCAGTCCTAGTCGAGTCTGTCAAAATAAAAGGGCCTATACTAATAAACCTTTTGCCAATCCTTACATCTAAATACAAAATAGTGTGGGAAACAATGTAATGCAAAAGAAAAGTGCTCAAGAAATGAAATGTCAAGATATTCAAGCCGTTGGTCTCCCTTCCCACGTTTTTAGCGTGGGACAGGGCAACACACTCGAGCTTAGCACAGTCTCTGGCTTCTCTAGCACGAGGATGGAGTTAAAATCTCAGTATCAGGGCCTTCTATGTCAAAGTCTCTTTGCCATTCAAAGTATCTTACTTCAAAGGGCCTGATGCAGCAAACAAACATTCAAAAGCTCCTTTCTCATCAGGATTCTCATGTACAAATTCTTGGGTGATTTTCGATTCACCCCGGGCCTCACTCTGCAGGGATCAGACCCACTTTAACACACAGCTTTCAATTGATCTCAACTCTGTCAGGGTTGGACCAAATCCATGTACTTTTCCAAACTTTCTATACTTCATCGAAATTGAACACTTTCGACTGTGCGCAAGAATTAACTTGACCTGTTGCAGGACCACTTTGATTCACATTTAGTCATTCTCTTTCAATTGATCTCCCTCCGCCGGGTTTGGACCAACTTTACCTACTGTTATTACTTCTCAGCTGGGTACCATACAGAGACCTTCCTTTCAGCACTCACATGGTGCTGGACCACTCTATCAATGGTATTATAGCTTGCTTTAAAGTTCAATCAGTCATCAGCAGTTCAACTTCATTTGCACCTCTTATCACACGCTTTTTAACAATGTTTGTTCCAGCACTCGCCATACAATGTTGCTTCTTTCAATATTGGCTTCAACACAGACCGGTCTTATATCAGTCTCCCCAACTCACTGGCTGTGTTGATTTCAATGAAGTTGCTATGTTCTTGGAGCCAAGGACAGTACCACACCAGCTGGCGCTTCTTCCTGCGTTGATTATTGACACAGGAGGGCCCCGGGTACCTCCTACACACAATGCAGGATTCTTCAAGCTGGTTTCCTGGTCCTCAATCTCTTACTTGTTCCTCCTGATACTCTTGCTAAGCACTTCCTTGTTCACCTTCATCTCTTCCTGACCCATCTTGATGCTTTCTTCTCCCTTGTTGTCATTCACCTCCTCCCTTCTGATACTCATCCGCTCCATGTCCTTGTTCTCCTTCACCTACTACTGACCAATCCAAATGCTTCATCTTGCCATGTCATTGTTCACATGCACTTCCTCCTCACTCCTACTCCTGACATTCTCTCTCCAGCCCTCTTCCTCTTACTCTGCTAGCATCACTTCCTGCTTTTATCACAGCTTAATGAAACACTCCTTCTTCTGCTCCAAACTCCCACACTACAACTCATCAGGTCTACACTCCTGAACTCCCTTTCACTGCTATCCTGGGAGCAGACCCTTCTATAATGCTGGCAATGAGTGGCTCAATTTAGAGTCGCTGTAGGGGTTATGCGACCTGTCTAAGCAAGCTCAGTCCCTGGGTTTCCTTGAAGTCTTCAAATTTGTCAGCTGTGATTTGAAATCTCTTTCTGCAATTTTCTTCTGGGTGGATGGGTTCAAGCCACTGCTCTCTGTAGTCTGTTTCTGGAGGGCTCCTCCTCTCTGATGTTCACTGTGGCTCTTCTCTGTGGAAAGTAGGTAAGTCAGTGGACTGAGAAATCTTGGGGAGTTTGAAGTCCAGAAAACCATTTGTCTTGCATATGGCTTGGTGCTGGGATGAATTGTCTGCAATGAACTCTTGTTTAGTCCTGTTTTCAGCTGTGAGGGAGATATGAGCATTCTCCTTTCCAGGAACCTCTTCACTGTGGGGAAGGAGTGGGGTTCTGCTCTCTAGATATCTGGTTGCTGCATGTGTGGAAGCTGTGTTTCTTTCTACCCCTCTGGTTATTAAATCAGAGAGAGGCACACGTTCATCTTTACTGATCAGTTTGGGAGTGGAAAACACCTTTATTAGGGTGCTCAGGTCTTCCTCATTATATTGCTGTCCCCAAATCCATAACTGAATTTTCCAGGACCTGTTCTGGGTTTTTCTTCTAAAAAATAGAAATATTATGGGAGTTGTAGTTCTTCTCCTCTAGGTTTGTTGACAGAGTCCAGGAATCCTAGGTTGGGGAAACATTCTTCAGAACTATTCCTTGCTTCTATTACCTGGCTAGAGTTTCACCACAGTCTTTGTCCGTCAAACTCCATAGTTGATTGTTCCACTTGCTCAATCCCAACAAGATGGGACATTTGGAAGTCATAGTTTTTGATTGCCAGGATTTCTGAAATGGGTCATATGACTTGCCCCTGGGGCATGGATTTAGGTAGCACAACTGTACTTGAAGACCTGGGGATGTCTTTCCCAGACCCATGTGATAATGACCCTGAAGTCATGTTGTCACATAAGTGAGTTTGGCAAAAATCCACAAATAGTGTTAAAGTGTTATTTCTTAGTGCTAGTTAATGGATATAAAATGTGTCCGCCAATAGAAAATCTAAGTTTTAAACATTTTCTTAACATATGGCTAAGGTATTTCCTCAAATCAAACAGTGGGAGCACGTAGATCAGTTTTACTTAGCTTGATGAACTATCAAAATTGAACATCAATCTGCCTCACCTTTCTTCAGTCCTCAGGCAATTTGCTCTCTGCTGCATGTACTGGGCATGCTGAAAATGCACTTTTCTTTCGGTGACACAAAATGTCTGCATTTGTTGAGTACGTTCAAGAGCCCCTATACAAGAGCTTATCCTGCAGTAGGACCTAACTGAAAATGATGTAATCAATGTGTTCACATGATTATTATTAGCTAGTTCTGCATAATAGTGGATCTTCTTAATGAGTCTCCAAACAATTCAATATATGTTCACGTTCATATTCTAAAGATATCCTGATTACTTCAAAGGTGGGTTGCTGGGTGAGATTAATATTTGTTTTAATTGTGTTGAAAGGCAATTCATGTGAAGTAGGGTTATTCATGCCCCACTTTCTCCTGTGATTTTGACCAACTTGTTTTTAGTCTCCTTAATGTAACATGTTTTGCTAAAACTCCAAGCACATCTCGGGAATGGGCATCTTTTTCCACATGGACATCTTTTTGTTTTGTTTATCTTTGAATGTGCTCTTGGATAAGATAGTGTTTGCATTTGAATTGATCCCTTTCAATCACTTACATTCTGTTCTATGTTCAGTAGCTCGCATGCAAGAATGAAGCCCCTAAAGGCATATCAACTTGTTGATAGTGATAAAGTATGTTTAGCATGACAGCAGTAGCATATAAAAAACCAAAGTAGCTTTGGCAAATGATCAAGTACTTTCTTAGGAAAACATTGCAAATATTGCACTAAAACCAATATTGTTTCCAGTGTAACAATCACTTTTGTGATGGTGTGATGAATCCCGCAAATCCCTCAATAAAACCCTTCTTAAAGCCTCCTCTCAAATCACCATGGAAAGGTAGATGCTTCCTGATCCAGACCTTGGGGGTGGTGTACTGTGGAAGGATCACCTGGGAGGAGACATGGGCCAGGGAAGTGAGGAGTTCCAGAGGGATGAAACATGCTATTTATCTTTGAAAGAAAAGAACCTTTTAAAGGTGCCAAAACAGTTAATGGCTTATTGTCATTGTTATATATTACAACCACCTATTAAAACTGTGGATGTGGGTAAACATGGTATGACATCTTTATATACCCCAAGAAAAGAAAGATTGTTTGAGACTTCTAAGATCAAAAATCCCCCTTACTCCCAATGGTACAGTGAAAGGAAACCTATAAATATTGGGTTAAACAAACTGCTATAAACTAACTGAAATAAAGTTTAATTCTACCTCTTTAAATGCATTTAAGAAAAACAACTATGCATTTAGAAATGAGAAGTTGATACGAAAACCTTATTTTGGTGTTTGGAACTATATCTCCCATGAATCCCATGCGTACTGGGATGCGGAAGAGGCCTGAAGAGCAAAGTTGCAATGCAGGTGAGCCTGTTAAGCTTAATGACCCACACCTGAGGGAAGCAGGGAGGCTTAAAAGGCCCCCTCATGTGCAGGCCTTTTGTTGTAGAAGGAGATGGGGCTTTGAAGTCAGTGGATGCAGTAGCAGCAGAAACAAGAGCAGAGCACAGACCTGGGAATCCAAGAAGAAGTGGGTGAACAGAAGGGACACCTGAACTTTCACCAATCAGATTTCAACTGCCTGTTCTGAGAGGGTCCTATTCACCCAAAATCTGAAGTGCAGAGGTGGCACAGCGGAAGGCGTAAAGGAAGATTGCTTTTCCCCATGTGAACCTGATTGCTGAAATTGTGCAGCAGGAAACGTGCGGGAGACTGTGGCTGCAAGATTTTATGCATCCGAGGATCTCAGGGATGAGAGGAGCTCCTTAACGGTGTGGCAGGACCGAAAATTCTGTTACCGAAGAGGGGGTGTGTCCAAGAGAAGACAGAAGCAGCCCAAGTACTGCAGCATGCAAAGCGAGCAAGACAGAAGCCAGTGAGTGTTACAGAGTATTCTGATCCCTTGTGCAAACAAAGGCATACAACTGCAGCCAGGAGAATCACTTGGGTAGGAGTGAAGGTTATCCAAACACAACTGTTGATTGCTGGACAGTGGGAAGAATGAAAAGTAGCACTTGCGTAAGAGTGAACTTTATTCCCTTGACTCGCATAAGAGTAAGAAGTCTTGAAACACGTTAATTAAACTTTCACACCTTTGAAAACAGATGAAGGAATGGTTATGTGTACTTAAAACTGATTCTAATGTGAAGGTGAACTTAGGAATCAAATACAAAGCAGTTGAAGTACAAAATAATATTGAAGTTAAGTGACTGAACATTAACTTTCATGTGTTATGGAGAGCAAGCATTGCCCAAGCCAAGAGCGAAACAAGGGTTGCCTTAGCCATGAGTGAATCGAACCTTTCCCAAGCCAAAGAGTGATGCAAATATTGCTCTAGACCAAAAAAGGATACAAACATTGCCCAAACCAAAGGTGTGTAATCATTGCCTAAAGCCAAAAGAACTGACAACGAGCTCTATGGTTAAACCACCCTGTTTGGCAGGGAGTAAAGAGACCAATGCAAAGTTGGGAGAAGGGAAGCTTGTTGAATAGGACTGTTCTCTGAAATGTGTTATTACTCACATTACGAAAGCCAAGAAGAGGAAAGGTAGAATTATCTCCTTAAAGGGATTGTGGTTGTTTTTGTTGCAGAAAAACAAGAACGGCAAATAGGTTGCCCTTCTAAAAGTGAATGGTCAGAAGAAAAGTGCCTTGGTTAATTGAAGGTGTTGAGATGTGCTAAAGTGAATAATGTTTTTTCTGAAAAGTTGTTCTAAGTCACAAAAATACAAATGGCTGAAGTTGTAGAAATACATTATGTTATCTGTAGATTTAAAACTTCCAAAGAACAGTTGACTGCGAAAGACTATGGAGCAGGTGAGTATACTCAGATGGTGAATATTGAGCAGAATTGCTGTGAAGTCATCCTGACAAAGATATAAACTGACTTTTACCATTATAAAGAAGCTTAAAATGTACTGCCAAAAGCTGTGGTTCTTTTACCTTGCCAGAAATTGTGTTTCATTAAATCTCACAAGGAACTGAAGGTCCTCTTTGACATTTATGAATTGTGGCAAATCATCTTGACCTGGAACATCCCTGATGCTATCTACTGAAGTGGAAAAAGCATTGTTCAATGAAGAGGAGAAACGTTTCAATTGGTTGAACATTGGTTTACTGAGTTTTCGTTTGATACTTTGAAGGAACCAAGAACTGAACTGAAACCTTTTGTGAACCAGAAGTTCTTTGTTACCTTATTTTCTTGCACACTACGACTAAAATCTAACTTTGAAACCTGCGGAAGAGGATTTCGCTCAGGTTACCAAGAGAGACTGTGAATATATTAGAAATACAATTATTGACATTGTTGTGAATTGCCATATATTTTCTTTATGTATTTTATGTGTAAGTGTGAGGGCAAGATATTCCTTTTTAAAGTGTTTCCTTTAGTTTTGGATAGGCAGGGAAATCCTCGTCATGGTAGGGAAAGTGAGACATTTGATGAAACATATTATTTAATAAAATGGCACAACTTGAGGAATCATTGAAAAGTTGTCCACCTCACATTTCTGACCCCTCGCAATGGTGATTGGTAGATAACTGTAACTCAGCGCCAATATTTGCCCATAATCGTTCTCTATGCACAGTACAAATCCTGAATCTTGATACAAATGTATGCTGTGTATTTTTACAACAGTACTTTTAAAAACTGGTTTAAATGTATTGGAACTGACATCATCTACTTGAATGAAACAACTCAATTTAAATTACTGGTCCACCCTCCCAGAAAATGGATTCTGTCAATGACTAATCATGAGAAATGTAGGCTATTTGATTTATCTGTTCTGTGTCCTGATGTCATTTGAGACAACATTTCGGTGCACCCTACAGAGCTGTTGTATTGTGTTCTGTACATTCCAGTAAGACTTATTCTGCATCCTTTGATCCACTAAACTAACTTCATTTGCATACAAGTGTGTGATTGGATTGATGTCTAAAACAAACATTAATAAATCAGTAGCAAAACAGCGCAAACACTATAATCACTCATGAGAACTGCCTCAATCTTCTTAAATCAATCTGGATTGATTATGGAGTGTGGATGACAAACAATATGCAGTTGACACTGTGTGTGAACATCCGGCATTTGTGGGCATCTTCATGTGAAATGACTTCTGAAATTAGCCACCTTTAAATGGTACTAGTTTAATCTCTGCTGCCTTCAAACCAGCTGCACTAAAAAAATTAAACACACTAAAGCTGTACTGATTTGGTTTCTGCTGTTTTTCAACATGGTCATTTTGAAATTGTACTGGATTAATCCCGGCTGCTTTTGAACTTGGCCATTTTGGGGCTGCATTGAAATGATTTCCACTATTTTGAATTTAGCCATTTTAGGGAGGTACTGACTTAATCTCTGCTGCTTTTGTTTTTAACCATTTAAAACTGCCCTGGTTTATTCTCTGCTGCATTCAAACCAAGCCACTTTAAACTATACTGCTCTGATTCCTACCTGACTTGAACTCAGTCTCATGGAACTCTACCGGTTTGAATTTCTGTCGCTCTGAATTTTGACGTCCTAAACTCTGCCGTCTTTTGAACTTACTTCTCGCAACCTACCTCTTCTAGACTCTACTGCATTACTCCCAAGACCTCTGCCTTTTGCTGACATAAATTAAGCCACACTCTTCTAATGTTGGAACAAGCTTTATTCCAATGTGTAGCACACAGGTAGTTGGTAATCGAGCACCCATCTTCATCATCCTCCTCACTCTGCCTTCACCCTCATCCAACTGATCTTCCCAGGATTCTTGTACAAGTACATTTCACATTGGAACACAGAACACAGTTCAACTATATACATGTATACATGTCTCAAGCTAAGCGATGAGAGGTTGTTTCATAGATAAACATTACATACAATATACTACATGCACCTCAGTGCCATATAACTCACTTCCCCCTTCACAACCACCACTGAAGATTTAAATTCATATTTCTCTTATCAATTCTAAACTTGCTCCATGTTCTGCGATCGTCCATGACAACAGCATCATCAAGCACTTTGCAGACCCACTATAGGCCTCAAAACATATTGACCCCTTTCTTTACCATCCCTGGCTTCCTCCCATACACTCTCTCACCTTTTTACTTCTCACACTTATCACTCTGTTAAGGGCATTAAATCTTCCCTTCATTCACTGGAATTATCCTCCAGAACCTCCCTCCGTCTTTGCACATAGCCAGACCTACCCATCTATGTTGGACAGACGTGTGTGTACCTTCCTCCCCTTAATATCTCAAATGATACCAACCCAGTGGTGGAATGCAGAACCCACCTATAGGAACATATTTTCTTTTTTTACCAACTCCTCGTATCTAATCCCTGGCACCCAAACCCATCCTTTTTGCCTGCATATGGGTGAGATTGAAACTCTGGGCTGCCCCATTGGCCTCAGGGTCATAGATATACATTGTGTGAGGCTCTGCTCCCTCTAGAAACATCTCCATCATCCGATATGTCAGGTGCTTCCAACACTATCTACACCTCCACAAACTTGCTGTAAAGATCCATCAGCACGATCACATATTTCCTTCTGCCTCCCGCACTTCTGATGGGTCCCAAAATGTCCAATGCAACAAACTCCCAGGGCATTCCAGGAAACTCCAGTGGTTTCAGAAGATGAACATAGTTTCTCATAATTTTGTCTGCCTTCCCATACAGAGCACACTGCTTGATAATTTGTTCAACCTGCAAATCCAACCCTGGCCACCAGTAGTAAGCCCTAAGACTACATTTTATCTTAGTCATTCAAAAATGAGCCTCATGTCCTGCTTTGATAATTCCTGACCTTACACCCAACGGCGGTACCATGCAACCTGCTTCACATAACATTGTCCCTTAAATACTTAGCTCAATGATAAGCTCTTCCCTCACCATGTGAAACGCACTAGCCCCTCACCTTCCATCCAATCCCCCATCCTGCCTCAACAATTTCCTTGGCACGATTAGGTCCATCATCCTCTGCGATAACATCAACCATTGCTGTCTTCCCACCATAGCCTACATGGCCTCACATAAAGCTAACACCTGATCTTTCGCATCACAATCCACATCAGACTCCTCCTGTACTCAAGTTCTCCTTGACAGATAGTCAGTGATGTTATTGTCTTTACCTGACAAATGTTTCACCAAAATCTCATGTCCCTGCAGAGATATAACCACCCATCTAACTATTCTTCTAAATGCTCCATCCAGATCCTTGCTCATAAATATTCCCACCATTGGTTTGTGATCTGTGCTCACAACAAATCGCCTTTCCCATAGAAATGCTTTAAATTTCTTTACAGCCCCGGTTACGGTGAGCACTTCCTTCTCCATTACGGACTATCGCGTTTCTGTATCCCTCAGAACTCTTGACGCGAATTCAGTTGGCCTCTCCACATCATCTTGTTGCTGCATAAGCACCACTCCCAACCCGGGGGCGGGATCCCAGGCAAAAAGGCCCAGTGCATGGTAGTCAGTGATCACACTTCATCCATCACCAACAAGTCACCTCGACACTCATAAAACAGATCATTGCCAATAGCCCTCAATTAGTCATTTTCTGACATAATCATTTGTACCACAATGTCGGACTTGTAATCTAACTGGCATAGTCAGTTCTATTATCATAGGGAAAGTAAACCCTGTAAATGTCTCTGGTATCAAGCAGCCATAACTGGGGAATTTCATGGATAAGCTTGATTATATTGGTACTGTTCAACAGAATGACATTATAACCATTTTCCAATCTCTCTAGGAAAAGTCTTGTTGGCACAACCACCTAACAGGATTTCTTAGCATGCAATGGCTGAGACACAGGTGGGGCCGCTGGAGGGGGAGAGGAAACTGCCCCCTCACTCAGTAAATTACAGTCCCTATCGCAGCTGCCTCAAACTGCTGGGCCATTGATCACCTCTCCACAAAAATGTTTCACCTTTGCAGGCTGTCAATTGCCCCATAGGATGTATACATTGTCTGCAGTTATTCCACACCCCTGTACGGTTAGGGCCACCCTGGTCCTTACTTGAAGCGCGAGGCACATCCTTCTGGGTACATCTTGTTGACAAAAGCATGAGTTGGGAAGATCCATTGAGTTAAGCTACGGTATGAAGACTACATTGGAGGCCCATGTCCTCCTTGCTAAGCTCATGATTGCTCATAGAGGGGTTCAAAAATCAAGCGTGCTTTCGAAAACTATTTGTTGACAGAGCTTCCGAGACCAAACCTAGTGGAAAGTTATCTCCAGCAATATAACATTGCAGCACAATGGCCTTTTTAAGAGCTCCAGCATAACTAATTGCCTGAGTCAATGCATGTGCAGAACTTGAACCTCCATGGGCAGAGACCAACAGCACACGTTTTTTGACTTGTAGACCTGTTCCAGACAGGCCACCAAAGGAGCCTGCAGCCTCCAGACAACATTGGAGACCTATCTATGTTTTTCTTGTCTCACAGACCGTTCTCGATTTATATATGTTGTGCACAAGTAACTGAGTCTCATCTAGGCTTGTATTGACCCGTTCTTGCTCGGGCACTGTATCGTTGCTACCAACGGAGCATTGCGAGCCACTACCTTGTTTCTCAGGTTCATGAGCACGTGTAATAGTTAATGGTTGGGGCACAGATTTTCAGTGACACGATACAAACATTAGATGACTCTTAACACACAGAGATAAATGGGTTTCATCATGGAACTTATGTTGGGTCCCAGTCGCTGTTGTTACTGTTGCTAAATGATTGGTGACTGCAGAACCAACAATGACTTCTTCCAAGAGTATTAAGCTTTGACCCTGGTTGTTTGAGTTAGATGTTGCCTCCTGGGTATAAGTTCCAGAGGCAACCGGGACAGCAACAACAGAAACATCTGGTTGCACCAGAGCACAGTCTAGTACATTGATTTCCTGAGCGGAGAATTCTCAAGAATTCCTTAGAGTTTTATTCGACCTTTGGCATTTTTTACCTCCTCTGCCTGACCTCATTTTAGGAAGGCTGCATGTTACTACTGCCACTGCGGAAGGGGCTGCAGATACAGCTTGAACTGGTGCCAGAATAGGTACCATATAATCAAGAGCCTTCTCTATCATCCCCACAGTGACCGGCTGGCCAGATACAGAGTTAAGAATAATTTCAGGATTTACTTTTACATCACTCAACTGAAGAGTGTGTGTAGACAACTCTAGATGGATGTTACCGTACAAAGTTGAAAATGAAGTTAGCACCATATCTAAGGCTGACATTTCTGCTGCAGTTAGTCGAATCTGTTTGTTTAAATCTCAAAGCGTATGGTGCACAGTCTGCTGTGGCACCAAAGGGCTGACCTGCGGGGTTTCAAAGGAGTCGGAGGAGCGATTTACATGTGTTAGAAAGGAAGGAGGGTCATCAATTTCAATGGGGGCAATCTGATCCACTATTTCTGCCGCTTTCCTGTAATTACTGCAACTGGTAATTACAGAATGAGGTACTGGGTTTGTGTGGAGGAAATGTAGTGCTCATAAACACGTGGTTTCTAAAGAGTTTTATTTTGAAACTCTGAATTTGATAATGTGGTAAAGGAGGCAGTAATCCAGTTACTGACTATAAATGAAGCCCTCTATGCTAAGCATGCTGAGATAAAGAAATTGGAGGAGGAGGATGAACAGAAGAATATATTATTGATATCTGAGGAAGAGCAAGGTAGTCAAGCCATAACACACAAAGAAGGTGTAACAGCACAAGCACAAGTTCAACCTCAGAAATCAGTTACAAAAAGTGCTGCAGGCATAGGCATGCAAACTCAAGCACAAGCACCAGCCAGACAAGAGAGAGCACATCCACTACAAACCCTTCCCATTCCACGCAGGTGTCATTTACAGCACTGGAAATGTGCACCTACAAGCCCCACTGAGACAGTTACCAGGAGAGGGTGATGATGGAACTAGGAGTCTGTTAACTGTTCATGTGCCATGGACACCTGGGAATTTCAGTAATGTGTGCAGAGCGTTTCCTGGTGCGTGTGATAGATGAACCAGAGTGTTTAACTGCAAAGTTGCATGCTCTAATTCAGTTTTATAATCCTTCAAGGGGTTCTATGGGCCAGCTCTTGATATGGATTATACATTCCGAGGTACAGTGGCATGTTTAATAAGGATATGAGGCCTGGTGTTGAATTCTATTATGCTTTCATATTATGCTTTCTCTTTGCTTTACTAACTCGAGCAGCAAAATATTAACGACCAGTAACCACAACTCAAAGAACTACAATTTTCTGTGAAAATATAGTGTTTGCAGTTTGAAAAACCCTAATGCCCTGAAGCGTGTCACGTGACACAGTCCACCAATCATGTCACTGCAATACATCACCTCACGAATCCTCATCTAAATGTCCTCTTTCTGTGCTGCCTGAACAGCAGATAAATACCATTTATTTTTCTTGCATGTGAAATTACTATGTTGCTACTAGGTACTTTCAGCGATTGGGCACAAGGTCAGGCTTTCAGTCTACTGCCTTTACTGTGTGTTTTTTTCCTTAGCGGGCAGTGCAACAGGGACGCATCCTGCTTCTCTCAGTTGCTGCCGTCACAGCTTCGTCTTCCTGTGCTTCGCCGATAGAATTGAAGCAATTCCGTTCTGTGACAGCAGCTAATGGCAGACTGCTTCCGACCTTTGGCAACAGTTTTTTCGGCAGACGGAGCTGAGTCTCTGTAGTCAGACAGCAGTTCATACATGTTATCGCCATCTATTGGCGGAAAACTGTCACCGTGCTCGGCAGAGCCAATTGGCTTGAATTGTCTGTGATTAACGGGCAAGTCCCAAGGCAGATAGAGTGGCAAGTTGCTCTACAAAGAGCGTAGACTGGGTCCAGTAATAAAATCAATTAGCAGTGAGAGCTGCACTGTTCAGAATGGACAGACCCAAGAAATCCTTAGATACATGTTACGGGCACAGGCTCATAGCAAGCCTAGACTGTTGATACAGTAAGAGCCCAGGATAGTTTACATGGCAGAGGTACAAACCCAAAGCAAGCCTGGTTGTTACCTCATGCAATAGATAGCATGTAAAGCAGTATGGCCTTAGTGGGGTAGAATCCTTGCACAAAGATTCACCCCAGAGAAGGACCTACCAATCCTCTGCAATAGCCCTGCTGGGTAACTTTATGGAGAAGACAGTGTGGGCAGGCTTAGGGCCTTTATCCCAGAAACTGGATTTCATCCAGGACTGGATCTATTTCACACAGGGCCCCCGAGAACATAAGACCCATATTGAAAAACCATTTGCAGGGCGCACAAACCATGCAAAAAGCAGGCACGCACTGGAAAAGGTACGGTGGAGGTGGCATGGTGCATACCATCTATCCTGGAGAAAGACCAAGAGGGCACATACTCCCACAACCAATGGGACTCCAACAACAAAGAGAGCTTGCACATCTCTGTGAGTTCAGACTCTCCTAACTATGGCGAGCCATGCAAAAAGTGCACAAAGAACACAAAGAGGCACAGGTACAGTTTGCTCGGATGATGCCTTCAACCCAGAGCTGCTAGTCTACCCATGGTCCTCAGAGTGGGAACCCCCAGTGAAGGTAGCAAGCTACAGGTGCAAACGCTTTCAAACTCCACTAAACGGAGAAGCCAGGAGCAAGTGGAGAGCAGTGTTCCAGGCCTTCTTTCCCTGACAGAATTGCAGAGACACAGGAAGAAGATGTGTGCATGCTCAAAACTTTGGAAATTGACTTCCTCTGAGGCAGCGGCAGTGGCGAAAGGTCTTTTGTTTGGCGACACCTTCATAAAGGATATGTCCAGATTTGTTAGTAGTTTTGACGCTCTGTACAAAGCGCAGATATCTTTGAAAAAAGTATTTTTGTCCCAGATTTTCGCCAGAGCTGGCAGAGGAAGGGGCCGCTCAGCCAGCTGTGGAGAGGGACAGAGTCCCTATGGAAGGAGCAGTTGGCGGCCACAGGAGGACTGAAGGCTGAACTCTTTCTTCCTCTCCCGTGGGAGGAGCAGAGGCCAAGGCTGGAGAGGTACCAACAGAGCACAAGTCACCAACACTGCTGAGAGAAAGGTTGCACGTGCTCAGCGTGGCAGTGTGCAGCACAACACATGTGATAGAAGGCAGGTTAATGGCGCATATAGATGCTTGGCAAGAGCTTATTTTATTTTATTTTGCATTTTTAAAGCGCTCACACAGCCCACAGGCATCGATGCGCTGTTACAGGAATTGTTCGTTTTTTTTTTTAGTTGCATAATTTTTTTTTTTTTGTCTTAGTTGTATTTATAACGCGCTTAAACACCCAGAGGTTTCTAAGCGTGGACCCGTGTATCGAACCTGTGTTGCTTTGTGTCGTCTTGCTTCCAAGGCGCGCACGTTGCCGTTAAGCTATCCTCCCACTTACTGCGGACAAATGGTTTTTGCAGACTGTGCAGGTTTTCTGTTTGGAGATTTTTCAAGAGCCTGCTCAAGAGAGGCCATCAAACACATTCGCAATGTCAGAAGATGAGCAAGGGCTCATAGACAAAGTAGTGGCAGATCTTCTAAGCAAAAGGGTAATAAGGCTGGCCGGTCAGCGAGCACAAGGCTTCCTAAGCAATTTATTCATGGTGAAAAGGAAGCAGAAAGTCAGACCAGTGATCAATCTTAGACATTTCTATGCCTTCCTGGTTTACCAACATTTCAAGAGGGAAGTGATCCAACTAATGAGGGACATTCTGCGGACGGAAGACTGGCTACCCTGCATAGATTTGCGAGATGCTTACCTGGCATTACCCATTCATGAGACTCACCAGTGATTCCTTCAATTCCTCTGGCGAGGACAGAGGTAGGAATTGTATTGTCTCCTTTTCGGTCTAGACTCAGTGCCTTGGTGTTTCACCAACTACTCAAACCGAATGTGGTGAGATTACGTGAGCAGGGAGTGAAGCTGATCATATATATCAATGACTTATGACTCATGGCGTGAGACCTGAGTCGCCTGCAAGAGCAAGTGTCTCAGGTAACAGGTATTCTGGAGAAAATGTGAATTCTCATAAACTTGGAGAAATCTGAGATCGGTCCATTATGGAGAATGGAGTTTCTGGGTTTTTTCACAGACTCAGAGGTAGGGACACTGAACCTGCCTGTGAAGAAAGACAACTGCATAAAGAAGATCAGATCCATCTTGGCCAAAGATCTGGTCTCCTTGAGAGAGATGGCAAGGATTGTGGGTAATTTGGCCTCCTTGATTCAAGTGATCTTTCCCTGACCTCTGCATTACCAGGCCCTCGAAGGCCTGAAAATTTGACACCTCAAACAAGGTGCGTCTTGCGAACATACAATGCCGATGTCGCACAAGGCAAGGATGGAATTGACGTGGTGGCTCCAGAACATGGAAACCTGGAATGGAAGTGCCATCTTTGGGTCTTGTCCGGATCTAGTGATAGAATCAGATGCCAGACGCAGTGGCTGGGAAACCCTCTGAGGAGCTAAGAGTGAGGTATAGGGGTGCACAGATCTGTGTAAAAGGTCATTCACTGTTTCTAAGAAAAAATTACAGGGGGATGTATATCAGCAAGGATTCAGGGGTGATGGACAGATTATTTCAGGTGCAGGCAGGCTGACGTCACAAGGCCAGTTGGGACAAGAAAAGTAGAACAGAACCAGAGCTGTGTATTGCTACCCAGCAAGCCCAAATGCACTCTAAGGGGACTAAAGTCCCTATACAAAAGTAAATGTTTTTCATAAATATTTTCGCCGAATTGGCGGATATTCAAATTCAAACGTATCTTGACTTAGATAGCTGTTAGCGATACAACATTCACAATAAAATTATTTTTTAAACCGTAGATGGAATTTAATTCTTCCTGCCGGTTTCCACACGGAGCTGCCTATGGGCTACTGGATTAAGCAACCCGCTTCGCTTCCTCCTCATTTTAACAGTGCCTAATCTTCCTGTTTGTATTTCTTGATCTTCATGTGAGTGTTAATTTTCTAGATAGTGCTGATCATCCCCTAAGAGCCTTCCAGTCTGTGGAAGTACTTTCCGTGATGCATCTTACATTAGCAAAGAAAGTTGATTGGTTGGCACATATGTGAGAGTCTAAAGGGTGCAGGTATGCCAGAATATAGAATCAAATGAGCTCCAGTTACTGTGTCAGTCACTGTGATGTGTTGTGAAATGATCCACTAGAGCATGTGGTATTTATCATGTGTGTACAGCATGTGGAGTTGTACAGGGCCATAATGATCCTGCCAGGACTTGCTCCACATGGTCGGAGGATGTTGTTAAAACTGATATAATATTGTTTCGTCCTCATTGTATATGTTGGCCTATGCGTTTACGTACCATTATCCTCTCCAAAGATCTTTAGGGTGATCCAAAATCTACATGTTCTTAATTCGGAAGTACATGTTCCTGAGGGAAAATGGGAATTTAGTGCATGGTTTTGGGACCTCCTAAGGTCATGGGGATGGAAGTTGTTTTCTGCCCTGTTGATTATCTTGGGTAGTTTTCTGTTCCTTTGTTGTTGTATACAGTGTCTCGCTGGTATATGTTCAGTATTAGGGGGGTGTTGCGCGCAAGCTACAAGTATATTAGGGCATAAAATATAGGCCCCAGATAAGGTTTCCAAGGAATATGTGTTGAAAGAAACTCTAGTGTCTGATCTAATGGCAATAGATATGTCTGACAATGATTCGGGGTCTATAGACGTTGAAATGTGGAGTTAGTCGCAAAGTGATTGAAGGTAATTTTGCGCTTGCCATAGGCCAAAAGGAGGGTTTGTTAAAACTGATATAATATTGTTTCGTCCTCATTGTATATGTTGGCCTATGCCCAGTCGCTTTGCGAGGAAATCCGTATTGCAAGGTCGCGACCTTAAGTGAATCAAGCCTCCATTTTAGGTCAAAGCCGCCATTTTAGTTATTCGTGCAAAGTCACCCCGTGGCCTAAAATGGCCGACCTGTGTTCTCTTGTTCTTGCTTTAACCTCTTCAACCTCTGTAGGAGAGTTAATGTCCAACCTGCCTGCAGGCTACATGTTAGGGTCATGCAGGCCTTGTCCTTTGTTGACCTCGGGATCAGGGGATTACTTGAATCGGCAATGTTAACCTACAAGTATATAAGAACAATAACGCTATTTGAACATGTCATGCGAAACATCTGTTTGACCTGCATTAAAGCAATGTGTAAAGAATGTAAAGTTAAACCCAGAGAATAATAGTGTTTGTTAGCAAATGTATTAAAAAGTATACCACATGCACGAGATATGTAAATTAGGAACGAACCTGGCGCAACCCTAGCCCAGTACATGATTAACTTGTAGGAGGCTGGACATCGTTATAAAGAAACTGTATAAATACGCTGTTGTCCAGCTAGCAATTCCTGTTCACTGCTCACATTGAACCCTGCTGGTGGTCTCTGTGATGTACTGACGGCCAAATAGCTATTTGTGCACTTTGTTTTGTAAACTATATTTATTTATGTATTTATTTAACATTTATAAAGCGCTCACACAGCCCGCAGGCATCGAGGCGCTGTTACAGGGATTGTTTGTTTTTTCTTAGTTGCGTAATTGTTTTTTTTTCTCTTAGTTGCGTATTTATAACGCGCTTAAACACCCAGAGGTTTTTAAGCGCGGACCCGGGGATCGAACCTGTTGTTGCTTCGTGTCGTCCTGCTTCCAAGACGCGCACGCTGCCGCTGAGCTATCCTCCCGGCAATATATGGTATTGCAATAAAGATTCTGGGAATCTTTAAAAGCCTGTGTTGGTGTATTTCTCTTTGCATGGTGTAAAAGCCTTAATATTGTACTTTCTGATTCCACAGATGGCGCCCGAATAGGGACCCCCAAGATTGACTTCGTCTCATTGAAGGTTGGCTCGGCTAATGGACCGGGATTGGACGGTGCGAACAAAACGGCCCCTCTGGACGAGAAGTGAATTCCTCGGCAGAACAGCACGATCCGATCCCTGAACAGTGAGCTGTAGCCCGAGATGACGTCTCGACGAGGGTCCATATATCGAGGTTGGTAAATTTGCCGAAATCACCAGACACGTGGGTCCTTAGAACTGTTTTTAGTAACCCGATCGGGCCTCCCAGTCCTTTGGTCAGGTGAATCATGACCCGATTCTTAATTTAACCCTGATAATTTGAATTTGGCGCATTGTACTCGCGAGCACAATTATTTGACCAGGTAACACCAGAACTCTGATATGCCTGCTTCATGTACTATGTACTGTAAGAAAGGCTTTGGTAGTATAGCATTTAATGACATTTGGTACAGACAGACCAGACATAATTCTAATCTTCGGTGGCCAACCAATGGTAGCTTTGAAATCCCTCGTATAGAGACTATATTAGTAAAGAAAAAGGCTAGACTTGCAGCATTTGACGCATTGCACAGTTGGAAAACAGAAGCTTTGCAGCAACAAAAGAGTAGAGAGAAGCATATGTGTCGTTATATGACGAATGTCGAAAAGGCACGGTTATATGATCAAAATAAACAATTGGAATCAGCTAGGAACGCGGACAGAGCGTTTCAATTAGGCATTCAGAAAATCTACCCTTCAAAAGATTTTCATACGTCCTATGAATTGATTAACAAACTTCTGCATGAACGAAGGCCCGATGCCTCTGCACCACCCCCGTACGTCCCTCCTCCTGGTGCTTTGCCCCTTCCTGTTGTCATTCTCCTCCTATAGTTCCTCCGGTCCTCCCTGTTGTTCTTCCTGTTGCTCCTCCAGCCGCCGCTCCTTTGCCTGCCCCCTTGCCTACACCTGTTGACATTCAGAATGTGCCTACTTTTCCTGTTCCAAGTGATTCAGCATCGCTTTTAGGAGACCAGGGCGCGAGATCAAGGGTTGTGACTCATAATACTGTGTCCCCAGATAAAAAGAATGAATTGATTGCTTGGGCTAAACATTGTATGGAGAAGGGTGAACAAGCTGATGTTTTTTCCACACTCGAAAATTTAAAAGGTATTCCTGAGAAAAATGTTTTTTATTGAAGGGTTAGGAATTCAATTGAGCATAATGTGGAATAGATTAAGGGGGTAATTCATAGAATTCAGCGCACAAGTGGTGCTTGCGGCTGGTGCACAGTGTGCGCGTGCGAATCCCTGCGCCAGCCGCGTGCGCTAAAATCCATTTCCGCGCACAGCGTATTCATGGATTCCAGCCACCAAAACCAGCCGTGGCGCACAGTGGCGCAGCGACCCTGCAGCAGCGCCAGTTACGCCCCCAAGAACGCCTCTCGCGCAGGGAAAAGCCATCAATATACCCAATCCAGCGCAAAGGGCTGCGCTAACCCTGTACCAGCACAGCAAGCAGGCTAAGTGTATCACTGGGGTGCGCGGGAAGTACCTCACGCGATTCCATCAGGGTACGTGTATTTCGGGGTGCGCGTGAAGTTCCACACGCGATATCAGCAGGGTACGTGTATTTCAGGGTGCAGGGGAAGTTACACACGCGATTTCCGCAGGGTACGTGTATTTCAGGGGTGCGCGTGAAGTTCTACACGCGATTGGGCTGCGTGCGTGTATTTCAGGGGTGCGCGGGAAGTTCTACATGCGAATGGCCTGGGTGCGTGTATTTCAGGGGTGCGCGTGAAGTTCCACACGCGATTGGGCTACGTGCGTGTATTTCAGGGGTGTGCAGGAAGTTCTACACGCGAATGGCCTGGGTGCGTGTATTTCAGGGGTGCACGGGAAGTTCTACACGCGATTGGCCTAGGCGCGTGTATTTCAGGGGTGCGCGGGAAGTTCCACACGCAATTGGCCTGGGTGCGTGTATTTCAGGGGTGCGCGTGAAGTTCCACACGCGATTGGGCTGCGTGCGTGTATTTCAGGGGTGCGCGGGAAGTTCTACACGCGAATGGCCTGGGTGCGTGTATTTCAGGGGTGCGCGGGAAGTTCCACACGCGATTGGCCTGGGCGCGTGTATTTCAGGGGTGCGCGGGAAGTTCCACACGCGATTGTCCTGGGCGCGTGTATTTCAGGGGTGCGCGGGAAGTTCCACACACGATTGCCCTGGGTGCGTGTATTTCAGGGGTGCGCGAGAAGTTCCACACGCGATCTGGCCTGGGGGAGCGTGTGCGTGTATACCAGGGGTGCGCGGAAAGTTTTACACGCGATTTCAGCAGGTTCCCGTGTATTTCAGGGGTGCCGGGGAGTCCTACATGTGATTTGCCAGTGTGGGTCCTCCCAGGTGTTCCCTGTACACCCTCCACGGCCCCTGCAGGCAGCCCACACCAAAGGGGACTACCCTGCATCCCTGGTCATGTCCCGCAGGCAGCCCACCCAACATGGGCATGCCCCCCAGCAAAGGCACATGTCTCCTTGCACTAATGATCACCAACTCATGTCGCCTTGCACCCCTACCCCCAGAATTGCGGGGCACCTGCCAGCAGGCCCCCACCCATGTCCAACTCATGTCCCCTTGCACCCCCACCCCCAGCAATGCGGGGCACCTGCCAGCAGGCCCCCACCCATGTCCAACTCATGTTCCCCACCACCCCCACCCCCCAGCACTGTGGGGCACCTGCCAGCAGGCCCCCACCCATGTCTAACTCATGTTCCCCACCCCCCTACCCCACAGCAGTGCAGGGGCACCCTCCACCAGGCCCTCGCCCATGTCCCATCCATGCCCCCCTGCACCTGGGTCCCAACAATCCCCAATCATGTCCGTAATGGCCATCCTCCCCTGCCAAAAGGCCCAACCAACTATCTCATCCACCCACATATCAAAGGCAATTACATGTGACACACCCAATGTCAATAATGCAAATGAACACATGTCAGTCACACACAATGGCTGCAGGTGAATGTTAAAACACCCAACATGACATGCATGAAAGTAATGAGATGATACGACACATTGAAGGATGAAAATAAAAATGTATTGAAAATCAACTTGAATGGAAATGAAATGAGAAAAACCACAAAGCAAAACAACAAAAAGAAGATGAATGTCCATGAAAAAAATCCAAAAAATAAAAAAATCCATTGAAGAACTATTTACAAGATAATCCCGGGTCCATGAGCCCAACCAAATGAAACCTAACTATGACAACTAACTAAAAACTGAACTATATACAAAAATGTGGCACATTGTCCAATCGCAACCAAATAAAAAAAAAAAATTAAAGGAAACCTACCACTAACTATATAACTATATACAAAGGCAGCGGGCTAGTCCGACGGCTCACTGGTTGTTGTCATGGGCCAGGGCATCATCGAACTCCCGTTCAATGGCTTGGAGGCGGGCATGTTCCCTGGACCCGAGGTCCCGCAGGGATAATGCAGTGTCCAGCTCCAACTCCCTGTGAAGACCCTCGAGGCACTCAGCCCGCCTCAGCGCCCTCCGCATGGAGTCCTCCGCCCTAACCATTGTGAGCCGTTCCTCCTCTGCCCGCTGCCGCTCCGCACCTATCTGCTGGCACAACCGCTCCCACACGGAAGCCACACCCATTCCAGGGTTCTCCTGCCCTCCGGCCGATGCCTGAACCCCTGATGTTGATGGCCTCGAGCCATGATGCCTCCCACGTTGAGCCTGCTGCTGCCTCCGACGCAACTGCCTGTGCCAGCACGACGGCATCCAGGCTGATGGAAACCACCGACGCCGTCGTGCACGTGCCCTGCCCAATGATGCCGTCACATCCTCCATCTGCTGGGGTCCAGTTGCTGGTGTGTCCAACCCTGCTGGACCTCTGACTCCCGACTGTGGCAGGGATGGGATCCCCACCGAGCTGGCTGCATTGGTCAGGGCAGGTCCACAGGGGGCCCTGGTGGCATCTGGGCCGGAAGACGGCAAGGAGAATGACTGGCGTATAGTCTCCACAGAGGAGGAGAGGGCCGCCAGATTGGCCGACACATGCAGGAAACCCCTGAACATGGACGATCCCAATTGGGCCACGTCGGCACGGTGCTCTTCGTGATGACGTGCGTGCTCCTCCTGGGAAGCACGCACGGCATCACGAATCACAGCCGTGCGCATTGCGACCCCAATCAGGACCTTCTCCATACGGCCAGGGGTCCCCTCGTCCACAGGTGGAGGGGAGTCAGATGACATGGACATCCCCTCTACCTGCGGACGGGCCTGGGACGGGGCATCCCTGCTGGTGCATGGTGGTGCACCCACAGGGTCAGGGACAGCGACATGCACAGGCCCCTCCACGTTGACCTGTGCTGCCTCCTGCCCCTGGACTGCACCACTTGCACCAGCAGGGATGCCCCCACCAGGCCCCATGTGCGCCTCAGTGGCAGCCTCCTCCTCCTCTGTGGACACCATCAACCTGGATGGCTCCTCACCGTCTTCCGCCGTAGCAGGCCCCTGTGGGGTCTCACCCACCCCTTCCGCTGCAGCCGTGGGGGCATCCCCGCCGCCTTGCTCCACAGTGCCGTCTCCGCCCTCTTCTTCACTAGCCGCTGCGTAGATGGAGACATAGAACACAAGCATCAGGGTACTGTACAATGGTCCCCTAGACAGGAAGCAATAGCAGATGAGTGCCACTGTCAAAGTACACTTCCATCATGTCCCTCCACAACACATGTGTCAGTCCAGGCAAAACACACACAGTGACAGTCATGGTGCATGCCATGGACATTTCCATACATGTCCAATGGACTCTCGAAACATACAATGTAATGGTACTCACATGCATCATGGGTCATGCCTATCACATGCACACACTTCACCTCAGTCACATCCATCTGGCCCCGTACACCCCAATCACAGTGGATGCAAGGATGACTAGGCTGCATCAGTGAATCTGTACATTGTCACAGACATGTGTCATGCATCCATGGCATTCACAAGTTACAGACACGCAGGTCAGGCACACAGACATGGCTACCATATATGAACCTGGCATCAGCACCCATCCCTCACCCCCACCCATGTCCAGGAACAGAGACTGCCATGCTCTCATGTGTACAATCTGCATAGGGCTCCCCATGTCGCATTTAAACACATGCAACGACCGTGCGGTTCACACATTACTGGTCGCAATATGCATTACCATGATGTCCTTGCACACATACATGCGTACATGGCCTATGTCACACATACAGGCAAGTATCAGACAACCAGCACACTGCAACATGCCCTGTCTCACAAAGCAATGCTTGGCCACTTACCGCTCAACTCCAGACGGGTCTCCCTCTCAAGGACCTGGGCGTGGAGCGCTGGGTGTATGCGTTCCAGGACCCTCATCTGGATGGAACTCATGCGGCCCCGGCCCCCCTCCACGAGGCACCGGGCCTTTATGAGGGTCCTGGACCTCAAGTCTTCCCAGCGCTTCTTGACCTTCTGGATGGTGCGGGTTGCCACCCCCTCCGCGTTGATGGCAACCACACAGTCGGCCCAGATCCTCTCCCGTCCTTCCTTGTTGGCGCGGGACGATCCGAAGAGGACATCATACTGCCCCAGGACTTGCTCCACCAGGACACCAACTTCAGTGGCAGTGAAGCTGGTGCCCCTCTGCCCCTCTGGCCGGGGGTTGCCACTGGTGCCGGATGTGGATGTGCCCGACATGGCAACCCCAGGGGCAGGAGTGGGTGGGCAACTGGGTCCTGGGGCTGGGCTGTGGAGCGATGTTATCTGAGTCGGGAGTCTTCTGTTCCAGCAGGGGTGGACACAGCAACTGGACCCCTGCAGATGGCTGATGTGCAGGCACCAAATGGCAGGGCACGGTGGCAGCAGGCAGGCAGGCAGGCAGCAGCAGATGGCACGTGGGAGGCTGCTCGGGGCACTGGGGGGGCAGTAATTCGGCCCTCTGTGCAGGAGCGTGGTCTTCCGTGTGTTTTCGCGTGGCCAGCTTGATACGGAGTGATTTGGCACGTGAAAATCCTGCACGTCAGCGTGAAAATCGAGGAAAGGCCCTTAGCGCGTAAGCGCATCAGCACGCGTACACGATTTCATTGGACCAAAGGCCCTTACAGGGTAAGCACGTCTGTGACGTTTTGCGCACGGGCGTTGCCCTGGCAGGGCTTGGAGATCCCGCGTGCCTTTATGTTCTGTACGTGCTTTTCGTGCGGTGCGTGTGTTTTCCATCCGTTGGGGTTCCCACGCTATTACTTCACAGCGGGTGTTGGCTACGCGTTCTTCTACACGCAAGGCAGACGGTGAGTGGTACCCCGCATGCGAACCCCTGAAATACACGTAGCCCGCTCCCCCAGGCCCGATCGCGTGAAAAAGTTCACGCGAACCCCTGAAATACACGTAGCCCGCTCAATCGCGTGTGTGACTTCCCGCGCAACCCCGAAATACATGTGCCCCGCTCGCACAGGCACAATTGCTGTATGTTGCCACTTTTGTAATGCGCAGGGACGCTACCGCCTGCCTTCGTGTGGCGGACGTGTTTCGGCTTGTGCATGTTTTTCGCTGTGCGTGGCTTTGCCCTATTCGATTCCATGAATACGTGTGGTTCGGGTGCGTGTGGGCGTTCCGTCTGCTTCCCTGCAGTACATCCCCAGTTACGCCCTTGTTTTCGCGAGTTGTTGCCCATTCCGCGCGTTACGCCCCGTGTTCCGCCCACTTTCTAGTGTATGCGCCGAGGTTGTGCGCTTTCACTGTGTGCGTCGCGCACGTCTTTCGGGATGTTGCAGTGACGTGTGCGCCATGCACGGGTTTGGCGCACATTCCGAGGAGAACACGCGCAGGGACTTCCATGAATCGCACGCGTGCGCGTGCGCCTGTTTTTTTGCGCTTGGGCCTGCTTGCGCCTGCTTGCGCCTGCTTGCGCGAAGATTTTCGGCGCACGTTTGTTCCATGAATCGGCCCCTAAACGATGTAGATCTCCCACAAGGGTTACGGGATTTGAACGCCTTAGCGTTATCTAGAGATACTGCATAGAATGTATATGAGCATGTCAAGAGGATTTTTGTGTATAAGAAGGAGTTGGAAGAGTTACAGAATGAAGAAGTAGATGATGATAGTTGAGGTACTATGTTCTTACAGAAACGGTTTTCTCCTCGCCGTGAATTGATAGGTGAGGAAGCACAAATTTGTACAAAGGATGCGATAAGATGGATTTCGGATATGTTGATAACTCCAGATGAAGTATAAAACACGTATGGTCAGTATACATTAGAAATGCAAAAGAAAGTGATTCAGGTTATGGTAGAATACCTGCAGAATGAGTGTGTAAAAAGAAAGATTTGTTGTCCCGCACAATTGTTGAGTGTTTATAAGAGAGCCTTTTCGATTGATACATCTTCGACTGCCTTAGCGCTTGATTTGGCTCTATTGCTTAGTAAGCGTTCGGAGCTGCCTACTTATCAGTTGCCTGTGAGAGAGGTCCCTCCGACATTTGTCCCGAAAGTTGAGATTGCGGCCGATGCTGCACAAGGAATACTCGCGGTGGATATTCCGGCACATTACGTATCGCAGTTTGTTCACGTCCCGTTCTCAAGACAGGAAGTGAACACTAAAAAGCAATCTATTCCTGATATAAGAAAGAATCCGACGAGGTTCTATAAAGAAATAGAGTCGGTCTTACAATCATCGGTATTCACCTTAAGTGATATTGATTTATTATTTCCCGTGCTCCTGCCAGTTGATTTGTGGAAACAGATTAATACAGTAGATGATGTACCTGGGTTAGGAGATACATGGGATAACATGGTTAGGCTCGACAGAGAAAGACCAGCTGGCGAGCGACCGCCTCAAGTGATATTAACTTTGCCTGATAGGATTATTGAAAAATTAAAAACTATAGTTCCTGAAAAAAGAATCATTTTGGACAAGCTTATGGCCTGTGTCCAAGGAAAGTCTGAGGTTCTACCAATTTTTTCAATCGGTTTGAACAGGTATTTTCAGATTTCAGTGGACAAGAATTAGGCACAGAGTCAGGGAAAAGGCTGTTTGTCGACAAATTTGTATGTGGATTGCTGCCTGACATCCAGTTACAGATTATGCCCTTCGAAAGCGCTTGGCAGGCGAAGTCTCAATCAGAAGTACTGCACATGGCTCAGTGCTATGAAAATCGTGGGAATAATGAAAAGGAAAAACTTGAGAAAAAAAAAGGGTGACCTAAAAACAAAAGTCCAATTACAACAGATTGTTAGAAACCCTAGAGGGGGTAATCAATTTAGAGGTCAGTACGTTCCACAGGGAAGTATGCCCCTGGCGCCGGTAACCATTAACCAGAGTGCCTATTGTCGACAGGAAGGTCACTGGTGCGCACAATGTCCGACCTTGCAGCAAAGGTCATTTGAGAACATGGGTAGACGATCCAGAGGTCGCCCAGGTGCAGGGGGTCCTGGCAGAGGTCAGTTTGCACCAGAATCACAGCAACCTCCTTCACAGGATAGACAAGTATTGAGTGTGGATAATAGAAACATTTTTGATCAGCCTTCTGCCGCGTACCTCTCTGAAGAGCTTCCTTTTGATGACATTCTGTTCCGTTAGGATTGCCGAAGCAGGATTTGGAACCTATGCCTATTCCCGTTCATCAGAAAGGCCCCTACGCTGAGATGGTGGTGGGAAATAGGAAGCATCTATTTTTAGTAGATACGGGAGCACAAAAGTGTTCCATTGACCATTCACGGGTTCCAAACATTCCCATGTCAGGGCAGTCCAACGTTTCCCTAGGGTTTTCAGGCACACCTGTAGTTTGTCCGGTCTCTTTGCCGGTACCGATAACACTGGGTCCCTTCACGAAGCAGTGTCCATTTCTACTAACCACAAACTGTGGGGAGAATTTTCTGGGGTTAAATTTGTTGAAGGAATTGCATGCAGTAATACATTGTTCCCCGGACAGAGTTCGGTTAACAATTTCATCTCAGCAATCTCTCGCCTCTCAGTTTTTGACTCGACCTTTACCGCAAGAATTCAGTAACATTCCAGAACTCTTTTGGCCAATGGATGATAATGATGTGGGCATTCTTCAAATTGAACCTGTTAAAATTATTCTGAAACATGGAGTAAAATTGCCTCGCATCCCGCAATATAAGATCTCAGTTGAAGGTGAACAGGCTTTGAAATGTATAGTTTCTGATTTTGTACATCGTGGAGTAAATGAGGAAATTACAGGAAGTGTGTGTAATAGCCCGATTTTGCCAGTATATAAAAAAGGTGATAATGCAATTCCTTTTCGATTTATAATTGCTTTACGTGCTGTTAACAAAATGGTGGCTCCTCAATTTCCCATTGTACCTGATGTTACCACGATACTAACTATGATTCTGGCTTCTGCCACTCACTTTAGCGTTGTTGACCTCAAAAACGCATTTTTCAGTATTCCCATACACAAGGATAGTAGGTATTTCTTCACGTTTACCCTAGGTGGACACTCGTTCACATTCACTCGTGCACCACAAGGGTACACTGAGAGTCCAAGTATTTATAGTAGAGCATTGAAAGAGCAACTCGATACTCTCGAGTTGCCTACTACTTGCACGTTACTACAGTATGTAGATGGTCTCCTCTTGGCTGCTGATTCTGAGAGTGCCTGTAAAGAAGACACTGTGTTGTTGCTTTGTCATCCAGCAAAACATGGCCACAAAGCTTCACTCAAGAAATTCCAATATTGTTGTCAGGAGGTCGCCTATTTAGGCTATCTCCTGTCGAAGGAGGGAAGAAGGTTGACACCTGAACGGATAAAAACTATTTCTGGCATGTCTGTACAAAATACGCAAAAGGGAGTTAGAGCCCTGATTGGTATGGCTTCTTACTGCAGATTGTGGATCCCTAACTTTTCGTTAACGATTAAACCAATGATGGCTTTGACAAAAAAGGGCATTTCTTTCCCATTGCCATGGACTTTGAAACACCAGACAGCATTTGATTTGCTCAAAACAGCGCTGTGTTTGGCACCGGTTTTAGGAACTCCAAATTATGAAAAGGCCTTCGTGTTGTATGTGCATGAACGTGATGGATTTGTTTTGGCTCTGTTAACACAGGAACATGAAGGGAAGAATAGGCCGTGCGGCTATTTCTCATCCATCCTTGATCCTGTTGCATGCGCTTTGCCGAGATGTTTGAGAGCTGTCGCTGCTGCTGCTGCGTCTGTAAAACAGAGTGAGGGAATGGTCC
The DNA here is from genome assembly GCF_040938575.1 of Ambystoma mexicanum. Lineage (NCBI taxonomy): Eukaryota > Metazoa > Chordata > Amphibia > Caudata > Ambystomatidae > Ambystoma > Ambystoma mexicanum. The sequence goes on along the minus strand of NC_090928.1, from coordinate 698,606,702 downwards.
TGGGTCATGCGTTAACCCTAATGGTACCTCACTCTGTAGATATTTTATTGAATAGGTCTCAAGCGCAACACCTCACTTTCGCACGATTGACAAGATACGATTTGATCTTGTTTGCTCCCCACATTCAAATTCAGAGGTGTTGTGTATTAAATCCGGCTGAACTTTTACCTGTCCCGCAAGATACTGTTGATGGTGACGAAACGTCACACGATTGCCTTTATACGACAGAACAAGAGACTAAAGGTAGAATCGATTTGAACGGCACGCCTTTGAATAGCCCACAAGGAGAGCTATTTTGTGATGGCTCTTGTTTCAAACTTCCGAAGGTACATCCACGGCGGCTTAGGCCATCACTACTTTAAGCACGATTGTGGAAACCAAAAGAATTAGGCATAATTCCGCGCAGGCCGCAGAAATTATAGTGTTAACTCGAGCTTGTGAACTTTCTGAAGGGCTTACGGTAAATATATATACCGACAGTCAGTATGCCTTCGGGGTAGTTCACAACTTTGGTAGACTTTGGAAAGAAAGAGGTTTCTTGACCTCACATGGAACAAAAAAACAGCATGGTACTTTAATAGTGCAATTACTTTCAGCGCTCGCACTCCCTGTTCAGTTAGCCATTATAAAATGTACAGCACATCAAAAGGTTACAGATGAAAAGGTTATGCTTCCGCTGATCAGATAGCTAAGCAAACTGCCACTGATTTTAGTTCAGGAATGTATGCTGTAAGAGAAATTGTAAATGTTTGCACTTTTGGTGAAAGTATCGATTCTGTAAAAGACATTCAAGCAGATGCTACTGTAGAGGAGACCAAGAAATGGGTCGAAGGTGCAGGGAGTTTGGATGGTGATGGGTGTTGGGTGGACAATGTTGAAGGAAAATGGTTACTCCCTGACGCCTACATTACAATGATGGTCATCATGGCTCATGGTCCGACCCATGTCTGTGCGCGTAAATTGACTAAAATGTTACACAGTGTATGGGCCAATGATAACATTTTCAAAATTGCAGAGCACTTTGTCCAAGGGTGCATGGTCTGCTTGCAGCACAATGTAGGAAAAGGTACCTCGACTACTAGAGGAAGTTTCGCTCCACCTTCTGTTCCGTTTGAAGATATCCACTTTGATTTTATTGAGATGGAACGTTGCAACAATCTTAATTATGTGTTTGTTGTCATTTGTGCATTTAGCAAGTGGGTTGAGGTTAGAGATGCAACAGCCATAACCACGGCAAAAACTCTGTTAAAGGAGTTCTTTCCTAGGTTCGGGCTGCCGAGAGACATCTGGTCGGATAATGGGCCACACTTTATCGCTTCCGTAATCCTACAACTATGGAAAGGATTGCAGATTGATAAACGGTTCCATTCGGCCAGACATGCCCAAAGTGCCGGATTAGTGGAAAGGCATAACGGCATTATAAAGAACAAGCTCGCTAAGACGTGTGCTGGCACCAAGTTAAAATGGCCGGACGCCTTACCGATCGTGTTGCTGTCGATGAGAACAACCCCTCAAACTAAGACTGGGCTCTCTCCCTTTGAGGTGGTAATGGGGAGGCATGCTAATATTTGGGGTATGCCAAAAATTCGCTCATTGCTGGATATAGAGAATGTGCTTCTTTCAGATTACTGTAACCTGTTGACTAAAAATCTATTTTCAATTTATCACCAGGTGCGAGAGGCATTACCTGTACGATACGAGGGTCCTGGTCACAGTCTACGACCGGGGGACTGGATCCTCACAAATGTTTTCGAGAGGTCATCTTGCCTTGCACCTCGGTGGAGGGGTCCCTACCAGGTCCTGCTAATCACCCAGACTGCTGTGCGGGTAGCAGGGCGCAAGCACTGGATCCACGCGACACACACCAAACGGATCCCGCAGTCCGTGCCATACGATACAGAAGACACAGAATCCCTTTCCAATGCTGTAACCAACGTGTCTGGAACAGCAACAACCGACAAGAGAGTATCGGAGACCGTTCCAGAATTCGTAAGGCCAGACAAAACGGCCATCTTGTCTCCGCACTCTCCAACAGTGGTACTTCCGGATCAATCATTTTCTGATCCCATTTCCGTTCACTCGCCACCTCCAGTGGGAAGTGACGACATACTGTTATCCGATCCTTCGGCACCAGAAATTGTGAAATATAATTTACGTCCAAGGAGATAGATGTACGGCACGGTTTAACTGTGCGGTCGAGGAAATCATTTGAGGGCTTGCCTTTTGGCCCGACTGTACGAAAGGATTCTGTTGGCTAAGGGTTGTGGGAAAGACATTAAGAAGACGTGCGACTGGAGTCGCCAGCAAACGAACAATTGGTGTTTTTTTTCGATTGAAGACGACCATGCCTGCACCCGCTACCGCTCGCACTTAACTTTTAGATAAATATGTGGCTAGCAGAGACAATGAACAAGAGTGTAAGGGGACCCCGAAAATGTATTGTTGCCTTTTAGTAATAATAACTGGGTTTGTAGTAACTATTGGTTTTGGGTTATGGTATCTGGAGGAAGCATATCCGCTAGAGGACTTTTTACCTGTTGAAAATGTATCTGTTTTCCCCACTCTTTCCGTGCAATTGCATACCTTGTCACCTAGAGATTCTTCGCATAGACGGAACTATCAGAATAAAACTCTTTTGTTAATAATGAATGCCACTCATGCAATTTTAAATAGAACCAACTGCTGGATCTGCTCACATCTACCGCAACATGGGGATAAGGGGTTAGGTTGGTATATTCATCCTTTACCTTTGACAACTGCTTGTTATGCTTCTCTTAGAGCACTATTCTTTGGCCGATGGAATGACAGCATCTCAGGGAACTTTGATGGTACAAATTTCAATAGTTTTGAAAAACGTGTTTTGATGCCCCTGGGATGCTCGTTTTTTGCAAATAGGAGTAAGCCAAACGTTGCTTCTGTTAGGCCCTCTGATAGATTGTCTCGTCCTTTTCAGTCTTTGATCTCTTTCAAAATGGCTCTTATAGGCAATAAGGATGCCACGTCTCCATCTTATTCTATTAACCATAGCCCCGATTCAGTATCCATCTGCATACAGAGGAATGGAACACGGTCAATGGGTAATTTTAGAAAATGCGCCAACGTTGCGAATTTGACTAGTGAGAACAGACCTCTGTACGTAGGTGAACCTGTCTATTTCGTTTGTGGTAATGTGGCATTTCCATAGTTGCCCAGGGATTGGCAAGGTACCTGCTATTTAGGCATTCTATTACCTGGGGTATTTATTGCCAGTACTGCAGAAATTTTGAAGACTCGTCCAAGACGAGGTGTGAAAGGGGATACTCCAGCACAAACTCTAGGAAACATCATGAAATCCTTTGTGCCATTTTTTGGGCAAATTACGAATTCAGAAGATATCAGGCGACTAGCGAGAGTACTGAAGAGAACCATCAACCGGACCACTGACATACTCTATAATATGATGTTAGAACAGAAAGCGATAAGATTAGTAGCTCTTCAGAACCGGATGGCATTAGATGTCATTCTGGCAGAGCGTGGAGGAGTATGTAAATTAGTGGGGTCCGCTTGCTGTGTTTACGTACCAGACTCCTCTCCAAAGATCTTTAGGGTGATCCAAAATCTACATGTTCTTAATTCCGAAGTACATGTTCCTGAGGGAAAATAGAAACTTAGTGCATGGTTTTGGGACCTCCTAAGGTCATGGGGATGGAAGTTGTTTTCTGCCCTGTTGATTATCTTGGGTAGTTTTCTGTTCCTTTGTTGTTGTATAAAGTGTCTCGCTGGTATATTTTCAGTATTAGGGGGGTGTTGCGCGCAAGCATCAAGTGTATTAGGGCATACAATATACGCCCCAGATAAGGTTTCCAAGGAATATGTGTTGAAAGAAACTCTAGTGTCTGATCTAATCGCAATAGATATGTCTGACAATGATTCTGGGTGTATAGATGTTGAAATGTGGAGTTAGTCGCAAAGTGATTGAAGGTAGTTTAGTGCTTGGCATAGGCCAAAAGGAGGGTTTGTTAAAATTGATATAATATTGTTTCGTCCTCATTGTATATGTTGGCCTATGCCCAGTCGCTTTGCGAGGAAATCCGTATTGCAAGGTCACGACCTTAAGTGAATCAAGCCTCCATTTTAGGTCAAAGCCGCCATTTTAGTTATTCGTGCAAAGTCATCCCGTGGCCTAAAATGGCCAACCTGTGTTCTCTTTTTCTTGCTTTAACCTCTTCAACCTCTCTAGGAGAGTTAATGTCCAACCTGCCTGCAGGCTACATGTTAGGGTCATGTAGGCCTTGTCCTTTGTTGACCTCGGGATCAGGAGATTACTTGAATCGGCGATGTTAACCTACAAGTATATAAGAACAATAACGCTATTTGAACATGTTATGCGAAACATGTGTTTGACCTGCTTTAAAGCAATGTGTAAAGAATGTAAAGTTAAACCCAGAGAATAATAGTGTTTGTTAGCAAATGTATTAAAAAGTATACCGCATGCACGAGATATGTAAATTAGGAACAAACCTGGTGCGACCCTATCCCAGTACATGATTAACTTGTAGGAGGCTGGACATCGTTATAAACAAACTGTATAAATACGCTGATGTCCAGCTAGCAATTCCTGTTCACTGCTCACATTGAACCCTGCTGGTGGTCTCTGTGATGTACTGACGGCCAAATAGCTATTTGTGCACTTTGTTTTGTAAACTATACGGTATTGCAATAAAGATTCTGGGAATCTTTACAAGCCTGTGTTGGTGTATTTCTCGTTGCAGGGTGTAAAAGCCTTAATATTGTATTTTCTGATTCCACAAATGTAACATTAGGAAGTTCATTATGCATGTAACCATCTAAATGTATTATGTTAACGTTCTGAATAAGGCTCCTTATGTATAACCCTGTGGAAGTCCTGATGTTTCTATCCTCAGGAGCCACAATTAAGAGCTGGGGATACTATGGTGGTATCCACACCATATTATGTGCAGTCATCTGATATTAAACCTTCTCTGTGCCTTTGCTACCTGGTTTCCTATTTGGTTTATTTATTAAATGTCTGCCAAATTCAACACTTGGGCTTGACACACCTTTATTTGGCATGGCCAGCTAACACTGCAATAGAAGTAGTGGTCTCCATCCCTATAAATCCCTATAAACCCAGATAGGCAAGAGGCCAAATTAAACTTCTGCACTTGATTCAGAGAAGAGCTGCATGTGAAGGTTTATTTTACTTTACTTTAATATATTTGTAATGTGCACCAGATGACCCACGGTGCGGACATACACACAATAAACACAGAGTGGACAGACCAGGTCCCAAATAAACAACCAGGGAAACAATCAGCAAATGCCAGGTAGTGTTATTTAATTAGCAAAGTCTTCAACATTTTACTGAACATTGACGCTGATCTAAGTTCTCTCAAATCTGGTTGAATTGCATTCCAGGCCTTAGGTGCAGCTGCAAAGACTGTGCATTAAATAGCCTGGGTGAGGGTGCAGTTTGGAATCTTGAGCTAATTGGTATTGTTAGATATGAGAGTCATTACACTGGATTTGTTCAACAGTGCTTCACTCCAATATAGCGGATTCAAATCCAATTAATGTTTGTGGTTGATCAATAATAGGCAAAATTCAATACTGGCCTCAATATGGAGCCAATGCAAATCACGTCTTGCATCTGAAACGTGGTCTCTCCTGTTGAGACCAGTTATGACCCCCCCATTGAGCTATTCTGTATCATTGCCAGTCTAGCAGAGTCCTTCTTATTTATACCTACAAGTAGGCTTCTGCAGTAGTACATTTTTGAGCATACACTAGCTCTAGCCAAAGTCTCACAGTTTGCTCGGGAGATGTAATGAAGAAATTGTGCTAGCCACTTCGTATAATATGTAGAGAGGAGACCCAGCTATTCACTGGGGCGTGGATATTCAAATGTTGATCTAGATAGATGAGAAGAGTTTTAAGTTTCTTTTTCGTCTTAATCTTGCAGCCAGCCACAAGAAAATGCTGATTGTCAGCTCCCAGCTTTATGACTTTATGTTCTGTGCCAACCACAATCAGTTCAATTTTTTCTTTCTTTGTTTAGTGCTAGACCATTTTCTACTATCCAGGCTTGTATACATTTGTATACCATATTGACATTTTTAACATCTTCCTCATGATTCCTGGACAGTGGGATGACATATTGTGTGTCATCAGCACAGTTCGTAAATCTACTATTCTCTTCCAGTAAATTGTAGAAGGGTATTGTGAAAATGTTATAAAGGGAGGGCAAGAGACAAGCCCCCTTGGGTTACCATGTGAGGAATTCAACCATCCGCAGGGTGGGTGTATGTTTGCCTGGCGTTTTTGAAATTTAAATGAAATTGAATGATGGTAGATCATCCTCCGGAAAATGTGTGGGCTAATCTGCACACATTTTCCTATGTTCACTGCACAACATACACATAGACATGTTTACTCTGCATGGACACCGCGTACAGATGATGTGCACCCTGTCATATTTAGTTGGGATATGACAGACAAGAGTACACCATGTCCTCTCAGAAGTGGAGGGCAAAACCGCCCTCCTGCCATGGCCAGTCTAAATAATTATGAAAGGCTCCATGGATCCGCACTGTCCTTTAGTAAGTCCAGCAGCATGGTGGCAGTGATAAACATAACTAGTATTCTAATAGAGTATACTTCAAACAGGCCCACATTGGGCCTGGCTGCATAGGTTAACAAAGGAGACAAGAAAACCCAACAACCTTTGATATGCATCTGTTTCAACCTGAGACCATCTCCTGCCTCTCAGTATCAAGGGCAGTGAACAGTCATGTCTGGGACAGCTTTTTACAGTAGTCATCCCCACAGAGGGACCCCATTCAGAAGGCACGAGAATGTGGTTTGCATAAGCCAGAAAGTCTGGTCTTGCCGCTTTAATCAGGAACAACAGAGGGTTCAATTAACCAGAGAGATCCCTTAATCCACAACAGACAAGAAGATGGGTGGGACTTGATATTACATGTTTACACCCCTTTACCTTTTCTGTTGCAAAGCACTCTGGTTATGACCTCATGCATACATGCGATTGTTGTTGGGGGCCCAGGATTGGCTCATTAAGGCAGGCTTAGCCTACACCAATCAGTGTGGCCCATTTGGGTTTAAAAGAGGGCTGAGCCCATCTTTTGGGAAGATCACCTGAAGACTTTGCAAGTAGCAAGAACAACTCATCATTGGACCCTGGCTGCAGGTACAGTCTTTCTTAGATCTTCAGCCAGTGAATGAAGGCCAGGATCTCCAAGAACCCTCCCCTAAAGATCTCACAGGGAACAGAGGGAGATACTGCAGCAGCTCCAGAACCAGTACCCAGCCAGCACACAGTGTGCCCTGTTAGGCTCTGCAGCAAGCTTCCTAGCTGGGAAGTGCAGGAGAGATTCTGAACCAAATCGAGGACAAGGCAGCTGCCTGCAACACTCTCCTCAGCTTTGGCCGTCCACCTTAAAGGATGTTAAGAGCCCAGTGGAGAAGCTGGGAGAAGTGTATCAACAAGAATCTACTGACGTCTGCCTTAAAGGACATTTTCGAGACAGTCGAGCCCCTCGAGCTGCAACCGACTGCACCGCTGACTGTTATGCCGCAGTCGCAAGAGCGATCTGAGATGCCTCGAAAAGTGCTTCAGAACAGCTGACCAGCATTGAGACAACAATTCCAGTCCCCGAGCCGCCTTCTAGGCCAGCCTGCAGCCAGCCTTCCAGCCTCGCTCGCCGAACTGTCTGCTGCCTGATACCTGCAGCTGTCTCCCATCTTGAACTCTGTCTTAGACGTTGCAAAGCGCCCTGAAACCGAATCTACACTATTGAGTACCAAGAACTTCTACAAGCGTAGGGTACATTGTGGTTCGGTTCCCCTGGTCCTTCTCCAAAGGTCCCAAGGGACAATTTATGACCCACTGTACCCTTCATGTTGAAACCAAGCATCCTTAAACTATTGTGATTAATTACTATACCGACTGGCAGTATCCAGAGTGCATCCCTTTTCCTTCTTTGAAACTGCCTGTCCTCTGCATTCCTTTACAGTGCGGGTTGTATTTTGTAGTGTGCTAGAACTGTATGTTTTGATAATTTGTTTATTTACGAGTTTATAATCACTGTGTGATTTTTACAAGTTAGATGCAAAGTTCTTAAAAACAATGTATTGATGTGTAAAACGGACAATTTACTGAAGTGTAAAATGAAAAAGTCAATGATATCAACATGATAGACTGAACAGTAACGTGGAGAACCTAACTTAGAAGAACCGAATGGGACAAGACAGAACCAGAGCAACCTCTCCGGAAGGATTTGTACTGACTTTAGCGGACCAACAAAAACTCTGGTGCTTTGTCTTCAAAGATCATCTCCAGAATTTTGGTAGCTGCAATCGTCCATGAAGGCCTGAGCCCCCCTATTATTCGATCCCACCAGAGGTCTGCATCTTTCAAGTATGCTTTCTCCAAATGATGAAGCAAGTACGGAGTTCTCTAAGAAGATGTTCCTGGGCATAATAGGAGAAGGTGCCGGAGCATTTCAATGGTTTGAGTATCTTTGCAAAAGCATCAGGTGTTAGTCGCAGAGAGGCCTCTTATGTGCAAAATCTCATTTGTAGGCAGCAGGTTCAACCTGGCGCGGAGAAGTTTTGATAATAATAAAGTAGATCTTTGTATACAGCCTTGACTGGACAGTCCCTTTTATCATTTGGTAATAATTAAATTTTCACTGTGATGCATCTAGCCAACAATCCACGACCTTTCGGAGATAAACCTGCCTTTCCGTCCATGTTGCCAAAATTGGACAAGGAGGTTGATAATTGACTTGTGTTTCCAATATGTTTGGATCCCTTCTGGTGTACTAAAGGTGTATGGGGCTAATTGATGGTTTAGAAACCAATATTCATCCCAGAACCACTGGTGCCCCGAAGTGGATTTGTAACAACCCTGTTGTACAGTGGTGCCAGCAAAGCCTCTGCAACCTCACTACAGACTCTGCAATGTCTGTTAGTGACAAAAGAGCTGATCCAGAGTGCAGCTTTGTCCGAGAAAGCGGCCACCTTATTTTAATATGGTGATTAATAATGGATTCTCCGCCAGATCAAAAGCTGTGGACAAATCTAACAGCATAAGCAGTGCAGTTTGCCCCTTATCCATGACTTGCAATAATCTGGATCTCAGGTCCAGCAGCGCAGTGTCTGTGCTATGCCCTTGCCTAAAGCCAGACTGCCATTTGTTTGAACTATCGTGATTATTCAGATATTCCAGAATCTGAAAATATGCTACGCGATCCAAGAAAATTTTAAGAAAAGGAATATTGGTCATAGGCCGATAATTAGCTGTTGCTAACTGACCCAGGCCAGGCTTTTTTAACAAAGGAGTAATCCAATAATTCTTAAGTACATCTGGGACGTGCCTTTCCCTAAAGGAAGTAAACTTATGGCACTTGGCGTGTAGCTGTCATGCAGTGGATGGAATGCAGAGTAACTCTTTACACCAAATAATCAAACCAACTCAGGAAGATGGCAAAGTCCTTTTACTGTTTTATTATCAATTTTCTAAAACAGGGATTTAAAACAGACATCCAGAGATGTCGTACAGCATTCTCTCAAAGCATTTAATAAAAAATCATACTTCTATATTAAAATTGTGTCATATGTGATGTCATAATACGTGGCAACTAAGCAAAAACCTATGGGGTGTTGTGATACGCTTAACGGGAACATATAAGTATACTTTCTATACGGGGTTGTATTGTGATTGGGTCAATAAAATCAGGTGGACAACTCATGGCCAACCCTAGTGGAAGTCATCTTCAACAGTTATTAGATACACAGTAAATCATTGGCTCTCAAACTATAAGGCCCTTCATGGCCCTCTACAACTGGTTGGCTCACTCGTGCCCTTCTGGAACATGCGGCTCACTAGAAGCACGTAAGCTGAACTGTACCTCCCCACGCAATTAGCCTACCATCTCTCATCACCCATGTCTTCTGCCATGAAGATTGTCAGGAACTGCATGGCCAAATCTATTTTCATCCTTGGCTCACGTGACAAGAGACTGCAATTCGGCCCATTTTGCAACATTTAATTGTCTTAACTGAATAAAACTTGGCACTCATGGTGTTCTTTCTTTGCACCATAACAAGGGATGATTCAGCATCTCATGTTCACGGCCTTCAAGAATAGATAACCATTCTTGGCTGTTTCAGCCTTGACACCAGGCCAGACAGCCCTTCTCAATCATTGCTTGCTCCCAGCTACTTCTTTCCTACAACACAGCTTTCAACGCTTCTCTTCATGGGTTTGAACGTACTAAAGTTGTGACACTGATGTCCAGCTTCTATATAATGGCGGCTCCGCCTGCAGTCTATTCACTACGTATGCTAGCTTGTATGATCACTTAGTTTACTTGTGTTACTGCATCTGCACAGTTATTTAACCATTTGCATTTTCTGCAGTGCTCTTCACACGTGCAATCTTTGTCTTGCATATGAAAGTCTAGTCGATTCTTTACTTCCTCATCAGTTTCTATAAGGTCCATACACTTTCTTCTTCAGCTAGTCTTCTCAGTGTGCCACGCTCATCTCTTGTGACATCACCGACTTCTCTTCTCCTCATTTTCATATTCCTTCGGAAATACATCTGATAGGGCTTTCTTAGTGGATACCTTTTCTCGAAGATTTGACGCGGAATAGTTACAATCACTGGTGTCAAGCATGTCACGATTTCTGGTTTCCAGCATACAGGTAGGAGGGGGTGGGACTTCCTGCAGGGGCAGTTGGCTGCTCCTCTACAGAAGTGTTTATAAATTTGCAAAGAATACCTGTCAAAGCAGGTGCACAGGCTTTTATTGTCCTAGCGGGCAAAATTCCTTTACAACTCGTAGGTTTAAGATTGATAATAATCGCTGTCATTTCAGCTTCTGCTATGGGTCTAAAGTTAAACTGATGCTCCTGAAAATTCTGTTTAGAAGTATTCTGGGAAAGTTCTACCAGTCCTAACATTTTTTTACTGATCTCGATGTTCTGTTTGATCCAACTTCCCCAGCATAGCTTCTTGGATGGACGTAAACCATGCCAAGTCTTTCAATGGTATGTCCAGTGTGCTAGGGCATGGATCTTCCAATTATTTTAGAATCTTAAAGAGTTATTTCGACTAGTATGTAGCATTGGCAATCCTGGTGTCAAACATAGTTTTTTTTCTGATATGACTGCTAATTTGTATTCCTTGGATGCCACATTATAGACCTCATTATCATGAGTTTCCTTAGATGATTTCCATGCATAAAAACACAATTTGTTTGGTTTTTAACTTTTGAAATTCTGGTGAAAACCATGCATTACCATTTTTGGTAGGGGGAGCCTGGTTCTAAGTGGTGATACAGCATTAGGAATTTTCTGAAATGTCTGCTGATAAACATAAACAATGTCGTCCACAGACTCCAATTTATTGACAACTTCCACCAGCGGTGAAATCCATGACTTCATAGCTTCTGGGGTTAGCGTCTACATATTTCTAGAGGTTATCATGTTTTTTTTAATTATCTCAGTCTTTATATTTTTCTCAGATACCATTGTGAAATGATTGAAGAAGTGATCAGACCATGGGCAAGAGGATATTGCCACATCATTTTTATATCATGCGTAGCCACTCTGTCTAATGTGTTCCCCTTGGCATGCGTTGGGACTTTAACAAGTTGACAGAATCCCAAATTACTCAGTGAGGCTTCCAAAGTATTAACTGAATGATCAGTTCCGCTACCCTGCCACAGACTAAAATCTCCCAGAACCATAGCTTGGTCTTGAGTTTAAGAAGTGGTAGCCGTAAATTGCAGAGTTGTGAGGAGAAATACGTCATAGGGGACAGGGGCCTGTAAACAAGGCCACATTAGTTTCTGCATCAGACCTAATTTTTAGCTGACACATTATGCATCCTCCGATACCGGGTACGTCCACTTCCCGGACATCCAGCTCCGATTTTAAAATGATTGCTAACACCCCCCCCCCCCCCATCTTGTCTATCCTGTCGTACCATATTGTAGCCTGGGGGAATGACCATAGAATTAGTGGGTCTAGCAGCACTGTAAAACCACGTTTCCGTTAATGCACAAAGATCCACATCTTGATCCACTATATACGAGGCTACATCTGTTGTATGGTTCATCAAGGATCTGGTATTCAGTAAAACTATTTTCTAAATTGAATTAGATTCTATTTTGGTAGTGAACTCCCCATCTACAAGTGGAATATAATTTAAAAGTTGATGTTCTCTGACTTTGCGATGGCTGACATAATTTGATTAAAGGTTGCACTGGTGGATGCAGGAAATTAAAAGAATGTATAATAAGTAATAGCTAAGAGTAAAAGAATTGATAGTGGGTGCTATAGGCAGCGTTATTGGGGCAAAGAAGCATATGCTGGGAGCAAGCAAACTTTGAAATAAGTACAGTAAAGTCTTAAAATGGCAGACTGTAGAAATTAGGTATTGTCTGGGTAAAAGAAAATGCTAGCAAACATAACAAAATGTTTTAGAGGGGCAAACAGATAAGTAAAAGATGCGTACAAATTAAGTGTCAGAACCCCCAGATCAGAGTATAGCGGTGGACGTTATATAAATACTTAGAGAAATGGGGCTCGATGACAAAAGGGGAGAGGTGATAACAATGCCCAGTAGATGGGACATTTGAAATAATAAAACGTGTTCATTTAAGAAGCATCTTCTAAGTTAAGGGCTCTAGTATAAAACCACAGGAATGGAGCATTGTGCCTCATTACGAGTTTGGCGGTCCGGAATAAGGGTGCCGATACAGAAGTAGTGAGTAAAGCTACCTTGATTACTTCTATAACCAAACTATGGCACTCTAAGAGATATACTACCAAATTGAAAAACAGTTACAGCATGTGGTGCGCATGTAGTAGCGGGAAGGGCCTTCTAGATTTAGAGTCATGCAGACCTATCAGTTGTTCCCCACTTGTGAGTACAGTAGGGCCCTTGGGGATCAGGAACCACTTTATGCAGTAATTACTGCAACTGGTAATTACAGAATGAGGTAATGAGGTTTTGTGTGGAGGATATTCTGTGCTCACAAAAACATGCGGTTTTTAGAGAGTTTTATTTTGAAACTCTGAATTTGGTAGTGCGGTCAAAGTTATCCCCCCATTGCTTCAATGTTTTTTTTTTGTAGCATCTATTCCCTCATCTTCTTATCTTCCCCTTGCTTATTTTCTTTCCTCGAGTAGAACTAACTTATGTAATGCCCTGTTAAGTGCACAGTACAGTACTCAATGGACAAGCCCAGGTATTCTGAGACTGCTAGGGTGGTGATTTGGTGTAGTATAAAGGCATATAAACATAGCATAACATTAAAAACATCATTGGTGATATCTGACACACACTCAAAAAAAACTCACTACTGATCAAGTCGCATCACGATCAAGCTGTTTCAGCTGATGCACAAAATGAACAGCTCTGGCTGGGTTCTTTGTGCCAAAACTCACAACACATTCCCGTTGAGCTTGTGGAAGTTCCCAGGACTCTGCATTTTTGTGTGCAGTTATTTACAGAACATTGATTCGAGTGACAATGTGAAAACAGTAGCCTGTGGCCAGCATTCTTTACATTAATCTGTGGAGGAAATGAGGGGACCTGAACTGTCAGCCAGGTGATTGGCTGTTGCGTTGTTGCTCTGCTCACAGCACTCCTCCCGCTGTGGGTTCCCCCGACAGGATGGAAAGGTCCAAGAGCACAGACTGAACTTTCACATCCTTTCCGTGCAGTCGCTTCGAACAAGGCCTCTTTCAAACACATGGGGCTGGAAGTGGAAAGTCATTTTTTCACATTCCATCTTCATGTTTGGAAACGAGAACACATCAAATAAAAGTAAAATATGGCCTGGCCAGGGAATGGCTGGATGTTTACATACGGCCTTATGCTGATTGATAATCTGTTTCAAAGTACTTCATGATGTCTTTTTATCTAGCATTACAGTATCGTGTGTTTAATTCCCGACAGAGAAAGGTGTACTGGTCTGGAGCAAATCCAGCCTGTGTGTGGAATTCGTGGAGGTTTCCTAGAGTTGCAAATCAGCGGCCAGCCTGGGTTGCCATGAAAAGGAAACGTGATACATGAAGAAACGGCACAGTCTCAATTCACTGAGGAAGCTGGTTCCTTCCTGGCACCTTGCCAGGGGTGGGGGGTTTTAGGCAACTGTAAGAGTCAGTCAGTCAGTCATATCACACATTCAACTTGGCCATACCCAATTAATTGTACTTGTGCCACTGGGGAACTGTGAATTGTCAACCTTCGCTAACAACGTTGTCGCCATTTTCCTTGCTGCTTGACCGAAAGTCATGTTTACTCTGAAAGTTAAAACGTTGACGGGACCGAGCCCGGTGACGGAGGAAAGGACGAACCGTGCCACATATTCGGAGAGCGCGTCTGTTTCTGAGTTCGTATTGCCCGAAAAAAAAAAATGGAAACGATTTTTCAATTAAAAATTAACAACTGCGCCATTCGCCGCGGCCTTGTAGTGGGGCTCGTAACGTTCCCAGGCCTCTCATTTGGAGTGATTTATAGAAACATTCCCAACTAAGATGCGTTGCTTTATCATGCAAATATGCGGCTGGTGTTTAATAACACGGCGGAGTGTGAAAAGGAAAGAATTAATAGCTGTCACAGGCCGAGGATCTATGACCGACACATTAACTGCAGAATGTGCTTAAGCAAAAACAAGAAACACGATACCCAAACTTTCAAGAACTGATCCCGGAGCTTGACCTCAGAAGTGCTGGTGCCTTAAGGGGTGAGGTCACTCGGCGGGTGGGAGTGGGGAGGGGGATGGGCGGAGGAAGGAACTCATAATGTGCTAATAAATACACCACTTCTGTCACCATTATTTTTAAAAGCAACAGGGGAGGGGTGATGCGATTCCAGTTGCTGAGAACTGATGTAATTACCCCCTTTTAATTCTGGATGATATTAGCATAGCTGCTCTGCTGTTTTCATTTTTGAAAGAAAAAAAGCTGTGCTTCTGATGGCAGCAAGCCATGCACCACAAAAATAAAATAATGCTAACCCTCGCTCTAAGCAAAGAAAACAGAGATGTCTCAGCAATTAGCGGCATTATATATGTTAGTGCTAAGTGAGAACAGATGTTACTGCTGGTGCCCAGTACATTCTTTGCGAGCCTGCAGAAACCAGAGCCTTTGACCTTGCTGCACATTAAAGTTATCTAGGATTGTGTGGATAAGAGGGAGGCTGTTAAATGCTGAAATATGTGGCTGGTGCCGGCCGAGGCTGTGGTACCTGAATGCCTCGCTGCCTCGCATACCTCCGCTGCCTTCAGAGGCCGGCTTGCTCTGCGGAAGAACTTCTTTGCAAAGACGGGCACTGTCTGTGATTCAGTAGTAAACATGTGATGCTAATTGGCAAAATGCTTGGGGGAATAAAGGGTTTTGAAGGTGAGTTAACTACAATGCATTGCGCAGTACCCGTGGCCCCTGACTATTGTTAAATACTGCAGACGTTTCAGGGCTCTGCGCTTTATTGTTCGTGTACAAATACACTCTGGTCCAAACGCCGTTCATTAGAGTCATCGCCTTTATGGTGTTCCTTGGCGTTTAATCCATATGATAAGAATGCAGATAGGCTGCAGAATGGTGACAATGAAGTAGGATGGGGACGAGGAAGAGCGACGAAGAGGTAACACCCTTTACATGCCTTTTAGTGACTATACCTTTCAATGGCAGACGTTTAGGATTGTGGCATATGAAAGCATTACTACGCTTTTTTCTCAATCCAGCTGCTTAAACGGAAGAGGCAAATCAAAGTTGGGCTATTAAGGAATTGATTGTGCCTGTGATGTGGGTTCTGGCATAAATAATCCCTTCAAAGCGAGCCGTGTAACAGAGTGGGTGAACAAAAATATAAAACATGTATTGCCTTTTGTACTTGTAGTGCGGAAGTGATTAAGGCGTATTACTCTTTAACATTTGCACAGCAATGGTTCGAGCAGGCAACCAAACCACTCATTATGTCCCATCAAAGGAACAGAAGCATTTCATGTAAGAAAAACAAAAAAACAGGTGTCTCTGTAAAATTGCCCCGGAACTGTTAGAGTTATCACTGCCCATCTAACAGTGTGCTGAGAACAAAGGTTCAACGCTGTTTGGGTTGCACAAAGAAAGCCCCCATTTTTATGAAACCAAAGTGTTCGCCCTGCTTTGTTTGCTCTGGGACGACTGTATCATCGGTGGGAAAGATTACGCAAGGGATAAATTGCCTCTGTCGCGTGAGTCTGGAGGGGCCCTGTTCAGCAGGTTGTGGAACGCGGTACCAGCTGTATATGGCAGCTGTATATGGCAGCTGATAGGTGTCCTCAACCAGTGAATACTAACTGATATCTTCTCCACTGTAAAGGGTTCAACGCCTATTGGATACAGTAGCAAGGTGGGGGAGGGGAAAGACAGTGCTAAAAGCCATAGGCTAGGTTAGAAGCCTGCCCAAATGGCTGCCATGAAGAAAGGGTCCTGCCTGCCAAGCAGGTTGCTGCCCGCACCCACATCCCATTAGGTAGGGACTGACCTCACACATCAGTGCTTTTCATAGCCGCAACATCCCACACTTGTCCCTTTGACCAAGCTACCTAGTAAGTTTAGCCATCACTTAAACCAAATCATATGTCACTATTCCACCCAAATCACCAGCTTCCCACCCTCACCAGTGAAATAACGACACATGCAACCTACTTGAGTGGGCAAAGCCTCGACCACAGCTGGTATATTAGGAAGGAGTTATATCATAACATAAACGGCATAGCTTCAGTCTTCTGCGAGCTCTTTGAAACTTCTACATATCTTCACTCTCACACGTTTGGGGTGGAAAAGAGTCCATGGCTCCCCATCTCACAAAACATTTGGTGACATCACTGAGGTCTGGTACCCCTGAACGGTGTTGTCTCAGCTGGTGGATGTGCAGCACTCTTGTGGTTCCTGACAGTACTTTCATCTTGGATGCACCCTGTAGCTCCAGCATGACTCTCTTGATGATTAAAATGCCAGAGAGTTCCCCACGCTTACCCAAGCAGCCTCCACCTCGGCTGTGCCGTCCTAGTTTCCCTGCATGATAAGGGACACTGGCCATGTTGAAGTAAAAGTGTATAGAAACCATTTCAACAAATATACTCAATACCATTATGCAGAGATGGTGTGACTTTCCATTACTCCCTCTTCCTTCCACTTCGACCTTTGCCAGCCATGATTCCTTGGTGAGACCATTCCTCCCAGCCCAATCTATCCAACACCCTGACCCCTATCCCCAGTGCTCATACAAGTAGCTGGCATGCTGTTTATTCCAAGAACGAACATACATAAACACTGGCAGGCTGGATGAAACCAAGATCCCTATATGTGTTGACACAATGAGAACAAGGATTACATTGTGAAACATCAGTAAAGAATGGAAATGGAAATGCAAGGAGCAGTGACTCTACATTGGAGTGAGCCATACGTTTACCAGACCACAACAAATACGAAGAGAACACTGCAGAAACAATTGTCCAAAGCATCTGGAATTCATTGTTGTGCAAAAAAAGAATTGGATTGATAAATAGAACAGAAAGATAGATATGCACATTGATACACTGATACACTTCCTGATGAATGTCTAAAAATCAATTTATAATGACAGAAACATGTTAAATTATTATATATACATATGAACTTCACACACGTATGTATTGTTTGTAAGAAGATCATCATTGTAGTTTACTTTGATCGACAGATCTAAACATGAATTTTGCATAACAGTATATTTGTTATCTGTTGTGTTAGTCTGCCTATGTATTAATTGTTTCTGGATTTATTCTATATTATTTATGATTAATCTTTCAAACATATGCTGGGTGTGACATTTGGTGCCGATGGTCAGTGATGTCACTGTGGTAGGGCTGGGGGGGCACCGGCCTCCCCTTCAAAATGTTGTGGCCCCCCTTTATGCCCACTTCCCCAGGCAGCAAGGGCAGACTTGCCCAGAATTTTTTCACTTAAACTGGGCTTGTTGACTTTGCAGAAGCGCCCATTACACCTCGCGACTGAACAGAGCCCCTTGAATTGCATGCCTGCAGCCCTTTAACGACCCGTAATAACGGTCTTAAGGACCTGCCATTGCACCTTTGTCTTATCAGCTTGCCGTTCTTCTTGCATAAGTTTAAGCATTTGGTAATAATTAGTCCTGTATTCCATCTGAAAGACTCTAACAGCTGGCTTACCTAGTACGTGGGTGTCCACTTGCAAGATATTTAAAGTTACACAAGAAAGGTTCCTTTTCCAAAGTTAGTGATTCATTCTACTACTTTAAGATGGAAATTGCTTTATAGGGATAGCCAAATGTTCTTTAGTTGCACAAAAGCAAGCTGGAAGTTTGTGACAAATGTGATCTTTATCCCAGTGACTTTACTACAAAACGTTTTTAGTGATATTTAAAGTGATGAGAGTACAATTGTGTAAACAAAAGACATTTTTCAGGCTTGCAATATTTGGCATTCTACGACTTCTATATTCCCTTTGAAGATGTGGAAAATAAAAATACAACACTACTCTTTTGGCTTAACATGGTTTACTAAGCATTTAATTATTTTAAGGTTACTTTAATTTGATATATGTGGATTCTGCAAGTGACCTATTAGAACGCTCATGTTTTCTGTGGCCAGGCGTGAGAAGGATTCTGGGACTTGTATTTCTTTTCCCATTTGAAATTTAGGAAAATGATGAGTCCCAGAATTATAAGCACAAACAGGACTGGATCACATTCGCACACATGGCCACGTGAAACTGAGCACACTATCCTATAAGGCGGTATAATTATAGGCTGTGAAATCCAAAATGTACATATAAATTATTTGCTCAAGCGCCTAAATTGTAGATTGAGTTAAAATCCCAGTTTCACTGTTTAACCAAATTGTGTGATCCTGGGTAACTAATGTAATCTCTTCATGTATAGAGGACTGACATGGGTATACAGCTGAAAAATGAACCCTGCCTATTTTTAGGCATACCAGAATATAAAAACAAATGTTGTTGTGGCTGGATGATGTTAACTAACACAACTGCCCAAAAGGTAAGCAAGACAATTGCTGAGGAAATTGAAGTGGCAGATGCTAACATCTTACAAGATAGGACGATCGAGAGGGACAAGGAAAAATTCGAAGACATTAAAAAACTAAAAGAGGAAATTATCAAACTTACCACAACAACAAAAAAAGAACAGATTGAAGAACAATTGAACTTTCTTCAAAAGAGAAATAGTGTATCCATATCTTGCTGATGATTATATTAACACAAGAGATCAGCAAGGTACTAGTCAGTCTTTTGGAAAAAAAAATAGGTAACGTTTTCTGACACTACTTCGAGTGAGTCTGAGACTGAAAATACACACGTAGCACAAGAATAGGCCATGTCCAAGCATCTAGGATGCAACACACAAGACGCGGACAACACAGGCCAGGGCAACAACAGGATGATCACGAGTTTGCACAACAACACAGTCCATTCAGAACCAGGAGACAAGCTTACCAGCGCCAATAGAGACAATCATTCCTATTTTTAATTTGTCCTAAAGTACTTTAAGTCCAGCTGAAATTGACCTCCTTGGTAAAGGACTTTCAATTGTTCCAACACAGAGTCTGCCCAATATCACTCTGGAAATTAAGTTGAGACAACTTCTAGGGAAAATACAATTATGCTTGTACTTTGGCAATTCTGATTCCGATGAACATAGTGAGTCAGTTACCTCTTTTAGAAAGGCATCTACTTTTGTTGCTCCTGTGAATAGTAAGCAGAAGGAAGTTTTGACCTTCAAGAAAGCAGTTGTAAAAGGTTTTAGATCTATTTGTAAAAAGAGAAAATATGCACCATCTAATGTATATCCAGAAGAGAACGAAGCAATACAACATCTGAAGCAATATGGAGATATTAATATTAAAAGTGCAGACAAACACGGTGGAAACGTAGTTATGGATGGGGAGGAATATGACAAAGAATTTGTGCGGTTATTGACCAACAAAATACACTATCAGCCTTTACCAGAAGACACTATTAAACATTTTGTGAGATATCGAGAATAACTACACATGGTTTACTAGAAGGGATAATAAAAACGAAATCATTTGAGTATCTAAACCAGACAGATCAATGAGTTCCAGTCATCTACATCTTACCGAAGATGCAGAAAAATCCTAGCTATCCTCCGGGAAGTCCGGTTATTTCAGTCTGTGGCTCACTTTTTGGGCCGATCAGTAAATATGTAAATGTTTTCATCAAACCATTGCCTGTTACAGCTAACTCCTATCTGCCAGACTCAAGAGATGTAATCAACTTAACACCTGTATTGAGCTTTGATCCAGAAGTTGAACTCCTGGTTACGCTTCATATTGAATGGTTATATACAAACATCCCACAGGAACAAGCCCTGTTAGTGCTAAAAGAATCACTAGATCTCCATCCAATGCTACAGTTAGTGCCAGCTAAATTTATATTAGAACTGGCATAACTGGCACTCACTAAAAACTTCTTCTTGTTCAAGAAACAATGTTTTCTCCAAATCAAAGGTACATCGATTGGCTGTGCATTTGCCCCAAATTTGTTGAATTTGTATATGAATCTAATCCCTTTTTCAGCCATTGTGTAATTGTATAAAAGATATATCAACGGTATGCTAATAATCTGGAAGGGGAGTGCAGTTACACTGCTGTTGTTTCTTGATTATTTGATGAATAGTTTAGATGTGAATCTTAAATTTGCTGTGATCTTTAGCCAAACAACATTACCCTTTTAGGATTTGATAATCAAAACAAAAGAAGGCAGACTTGTAACCAAATTGTTCTGTAAAATCTATGGATAAGAATACCACATGCATTATTCTAGTTTTTCACCTTACAGTACTCAACCAGAACATACCCTATGGGCAGTTCTTGAGATTAAGAAAGAACTGCACTTCAATTATTAATTTCAAACAGCAAAGCCAATTGTTGACTGATCGGATACAAGCCAGAGGCTACCCAAATACATTATTGAAACAATGCTTCAAAAAAGCAAGGGAAGTCAGAGCAGCACTTTTAGAACAAAACAAACACAGAGAGAGTGAATGGAAAACTCTGCCCACCACTACGATTTGTGCTGATACTCAAGCTATCAAACAGCTGATTTTAAGGAACTTGCACATCTGAAAGTCCAAAGATTCTAATCTTTAATGCCCTCTCTTCGCCCTCACAAAAGCACACATGTATGCCAGTTTCGGACGCATGCAGGTAGAATATAAAAATCCAATAAGTACACCCTACCAGAGTTATGGGGTTTACCCAAAGGACAGGGTTATTGGCCGTATGGCAATTGCAGCATGCACATTGCCAATTAAGACAACCATTTTTCAACAATGGCGTCTAGAGCAACATACCAGTTGTAAAACAGCAGGAGATTATCTGTGATTATCTGTTATCATCACATATAAAAAATATGTGATTATCTGCCCCTGCGACATGGTATGTGTGGGTAAAACTGCTTACTAAGTGAATACTCGTATCATTGAACACAGGTGGGGTTCGTGTAAAGTCTTTTTCTAAATAAACGTACAACAGGTTCATGTGTAACATTTTACTTTGCATAACCTGCAATTAACGATTTTGCATTTTCAAAATGGTCACAGACGTTTTTGGGTAACAGGCGAGCAGCATTAGATTAAACACGTTCCAGACCTGTTGGCATACAACTCATAATAATGACTGATGTAGTCATAACCAATAACTGAAGATGCCACATCGAGTATAAAAAGAGACCATACTCAGAAGTGTGAAAAAGAGGTCGCGGATATTATTAGTATACACCTAACATAAACACCATTTCTATAGAAGAGGGTCACAGTGCATTTGTTCTTGTAGGTAATAACATTTCATATAAACTCTACCTAAATGTGAGTATTATAAATGTGACAGCAAGATGAAGGTAAAAGTCTATAGCAATAGTCAATACATTCTAAGATGCCCCCCTTATTGCTGACCAGTGTTCCGACACTGGTCAGCATTAGTCCTACATTTATTTCTATACTATACACAGCACGTAGTGCTGCTAGTCACCCGCCAATGAAGCATTTCCATATAAACCCCTAATGTTACGTACCACGAGAAGCCAACAAACTGTGCTTGATGGGAAGGTGTCCATTATGAGAAGCATGACATGGGAACACAGTAAGCATTTTTCTGCAAATTTAAATAGTTTGACAATGAGACAAGTGCATGCTATTATGTATGCCTTAATGTCTGGCATGTCGTTTGTGTCAGCTAGTGGTGAAAATGACCCGAGCCGATGTACAACGAGACAAATTAGCTATAATTTATAAGGCTCCACAAAACGTTTGTAAGTCGATCCTCTTTGCAGATGGAAATAAGGATAATTATCCTGCACTTAATATGTTCATTCTAGGAGGCACGAACAGACGTTATTCAAATGTGAAATGTTCAAAAGAAAGAGTTCAAAGCTATTACAATATATGGGATCACACACTCAAGTTGAAACCTGTTTCTGATCATGTCGGTGAGGGCGTGGCGTGTGAGGCATGGGCCTGTTGTGTCTGGTTGCACAATGCTCGGGCAATTATAATGTTATTAAGACAGTCATTATACACCTTTGAATGCAAAGAATATGATGCGTGGTAAGATTTCATTTGTGATTTTATTTCTTTATTTATTCTTGACAGCAAACAAGCTCTGAAGAAGGCATACAGTTTGACTATAAGTGGTTGTCATTGAAACAAGTTATTAAACATTAGACATGGTCTCAGTCAAAACTAGTAGGCCATTATGTATAGACATTTGTATGGAGATCAGGCAGTAATGAGGGAAAACAGACACTGGGTCTGATTATGGGTCCGGTGGTAACCCTGCCGGTGCTACTGGTGGGTTGCCACAAGACCCATAAAAATATTCCGGCTCCTGACTTCCCGGTGCCACCGGCTCA
The DNA here is from genome assembly GCF_040938575.1 of Ambystoma mexicanum. Lineage (NCBI taxonomy): Eukaryota > Metazoa > Chordata > Amphibia > Caudata > Ambystomatidae > Ambystoma > Ambystoma mexicanum. Next base: position 698,583,713 of record NC_090928.1, on the reverse strand, counting down.
TTACGAGTCCAGAGGCTGGGAAGTCTGATGCTAGTAAATGTGTTAATCCCGTTCCTATAGAGTTCCATAGGACTGTATCGGATGGGGGATACGGAAGCACCAGCACCGTTCCTAAAGGTGCTGCTGCTTCCATGATGGGTTAGCTTAACATGACCGCTGCGCCCGGCAGGGTCAGACCTGTCGGGCACAACCGCTCCGGCAGGCAAACACGTAGTTTGGAAGTCCATAAACAACGGTGCCGGGGAGCTTACCGGCACCCATATTTCCGGAACAGCAAACTTGTCATGAGGCCCATTGTTTCAGAAACTGTCCTTAACTAAAATAGGTGTATCAAGTGGCAAAGAGCGCATGTCTATAAATGTGTAGCGTTTAGGTCAATAATCACATTATTGACATTGTCTAGCAGTAAGCATGATGCTGTTGAGCATGGGAGGTATGTCTGATTGAACGTCAATGCGATTGAGCAAAGTATGCATGTCAGATTGAATGATAGTGAATAGTGAATGTGATGAATCAAATTCACAAATATATATTTATATATTGCCCTCCCAAAAACCAGTGAAATTCACTACAAACAAAACTTTGTTGAGGGGAGGTTATGATTAAGTTGCCCTAACAAAAACCTGTACACTACACTAAAAAAAAAACTTTACACCTCCCCTTTATGCTTCAAATTAAAACCGAAAAACCCCTGAAATTCGAAAGTTATGGTAAACTAAGCCCCCAACCCTGCCACCACCCCTGTGCACTGCTAACACTAACACCAAGACCATGAAAAATGTAATCTCAAATGTCAATGATGACATCAATGACGACATCACTTGTTTAGCCCCTTTCTTTTCCTTCCCTGCCATACATATATATTTACATTCATTAAAAAAATATCACTAAAGGAATGTTATACTTCACAGTGCAATGAAACACCACTGCACATTCACCCATTATAGTAAGCTAAGCAACCATAACTTACACCATTTACGTGCATTGTTAACACTCACAGCCAGGACATCAAAGATGACATCACAAATATCATTGATGACATAAAGAAGGACATAAAGATATTATAAATAGTAATAAGTAAATATGGAAACCTGAAGTTAGGGAAAGAAAACCACACATTTAATAACCATGTAGAATAAAGTGGATGGTACCTTAAAAAAGAAAGGATGCCTTCAGCGTAATCACTTCACAGAAACTCGGCAGCTTGGAACGACAGTGGACGGACGCAGTAGGACGAATGGACATAACAGCAAAAGAGTGAGTAGAGGTCATGTTTTTATATGGGTGATTTTTTTGTGGTATGTAGTGCATAAATAGTAATTTCTTTCTGTTGTTTTGATTCAGAAATGGCAAGTACTTTGGAGTGGCTGGAGGAGCATTTCCCACATGACGAAATGTCTGAAGACAGCGACAATAATGGTACAGAGTTCTCTGCATATGCAAAATAGTGACCAGTACTTTAGAGGCATTCAACCTATGTATTGTATTTTTTAACAGACCAGGAAAGAAAAGAAGAAAGGGCAACAAACGAGACAGAAGAAGACAGGATAAAAAGGATAGAGCAGCAAATGGACACATTGAACAACAATCTTCAAAGTTTACGGGAGTTTGTGGAGGACTGTGTGAGAGGAAAAGTTTGTTATCATTGACCCACCTGCACCTGCCCTGCTTCTCCATTCCCTAGTGAATCATCCCCAAACCTTGAACAGGAAAATAGACGTTTTGACAAAATATCCATCCCTTTTCCCCTCACAAATCTTCTCCTCATAACCAGCCTGTGTTGAATCCTAATTCCCCCATATTTGTTTCTGTGTCCGCTTCCCCACTATTTCTTTAGATTGATGTGTGTGTGTGTGTGTGTGTGTTTGAAATGTTTTTGTGCAGTAGTTCTAGAGAAAGAGTGTGTGTGTAGATTTTTTTTTTTAAAAAGACGTAAAATGTTCGTGGACAGCGCGCCTGTTCGACCTATCCGCAAGCAATGGAATGTGGGTGCTGTGTAATGCGAAGTAAGACGGATGTGATGTGTGACTGCACCATCTTTTCAAAATGTGCGTACATAAACAGAAAGGGGTGTCCAAAGGATATACTACATCGGCGTACCGCTTGGAAACGAGATAATACATGGTCGTAGAACACACAAGATGTCTGGAATGGGTGTAAATGAGTAAAAAGGGAGTGTGTGAAGGACAGTATAGCGGTCTGTTTTGGGTGCAGTCAAAATGGAGCCGTCCGTAGAACAGGCACGGTGGCCGGCAAGTTCGTAGGCAAACAAAATGGAGTTGTCCTAAGGACACTGGACAAGTGAACATAGCATGTGTGCACATGCACAGTACAAACGTAAGGATTGCGAACATTGCGCCAGTTCCTAACTGTCCGTCTCACTTGTGTCGCACTTTGAAGTAGTTTCAGAACTCGAACACTGTCCGTAGGACACTTTTGCGCATGCGCATGTTTGATTCTTTGCATTTGCTGTCCAGGGAACTTTCATTACGGGGGCGGATGTGTTGAGGATGTCATCTTGTGACCGCACCTACGCTGAGCGTGGGGACTAGTTTCCACGGTTTGTGTGCTTCTGCAACAATAAAAATGAACTTGTAGGCACAAGGCAGAGTATTGTGGAGTGTAAAAATGTAATTTCACACATCCCAAACAATAGGCCACCTCAGGAGTTGCTGTGTAAAATGTGTGTACCGCTTTGTAGACATGAAGAAGGTCACGAGGCACACCCCTGTACCCCTACAAAAGGCCACACCCCCGAGCACATCTTCATTGTCTTTCTAGCTATAGCAGATTGAGGTGCGTTGCTTTTACTGCTGTAGTGACCAAAAGGAAACTAATCGGTATGGCTTCCATGGCTGCTGTTGGGTTATTAGCCTCTGCATCACCCCCAAACCCGCCACCATCACCACCTCACCAAGGGCCTGCAGAGAGATAGATGGGTGAGGATGTAGAGATTGAGGAAGAAGAGGAGGAAGAGAAAGAAGTGGAGGAACTCCACACTAGGAGCACTCGGCAGGAGTCGTGGGTGTGGCGGTTGTTTTCCGTTTATGGGAACGTACCAAAAGCACGTGCGAACCTGGTGAAGTGTAACCAGTGCGATGTGGTGTTGAGTCGCGGGAGATTTGGAGCGTACAGTTTTGGTACGACAACCATGAAGCGACACCTCACTTCGTTCCACACTGCGGACATTCGCAAGGTGGTGCCATGTGAAGAACGTAGTTGTTTGAGTTCCTCTACAGCATCCTCAGAATCCGATCCTCCCACCACAAGAGACACTCCTGTGGGGGAGCGCCTCCCTCCAGCTGCTTCACAAGCCATTCGCAATGCTGTGGACCCTTACCTTTCAAAGATGACAGTAGTGTGCACGTATTGTGACGCAGTACTCTGCAGGGGGGAGAGTTTTCGAAGTGCTTTTGAGGCTGCAGTCACCGAGCACCAGAAGATTTGCTCCTTAACTAAATAAAGATCACCCTTATTATTTCTCTGTTCAGTTGCCCTTTCTTATCCCTGTGGCTGATGTCCCTTCCTTACCCTCCTCTCGCCTCTTCTCCTAGTCTGTCGAGTACTGTTGATCAATGAACGTAAAAACAACAAAAATGACAGAAAAGGTTCTTTTCAGAGCCGCCTTTCTCAGTGTAACAATACAACTATGAAGTGAAGGCCGTAGACCCATGAGGAGTTCAGCAAAAGTTTGCGTACAGTCGTAGAGGGAAAAAGGGAGGGTGCAAGCCGAGCAAAGGCAATCAAGTGTACGTTGGGAGTAAATGGCGGCTCTGAAAAGAGCCTTTTGGTGGTGTGTTGTGTGGGTCAAAAACAGTGTATTGGGGAAAACGGATTGTCAGATAGGTTAGTGTGATTGCAAAAGAGGGCGCAATGCATTTTGTAAATTGTGAAGAAACATCTGATTGCCAGCATATGTGAGGTGGACTCCACCTCTGCGGAAAATGAAACTGCTACGAAACAAAATGTTTTCATTGTGGAAAGAGGTCATACCAACATCTCTTAAAAAGGCACACACAGCCTTACTCACATTGCGTCTCGCTTTCTCCATTTGTGGACCAAATGCAGAAGAACGCAACCATATTTGTCTTTGGGCAATACGGGAAAAAAGTATTTGACAATTTGGAAACATGTCCATGAGCTTCGTGAGTCCTTCCTTCATGGCAAATTGTAAAGAAATTCCAGCTACATGGCCTAAACTGTTTCCTCCACAATGAATGATGAGTATATCTAGAGGAGGCTCTGTCTGTAAAGTAACACAAAGAGGTACCAAGCCCAGTGCTCTCATGCCATGCACGCCATGCCAGTGCACTTCCGCATGTGGAAATCCAAGATTTGTAGATAAACTGCAGCTTTCTGCATGCACCTTCAACCAATGTATCGATGAGTCTCCCACAATCCAGATAAACTGTTTTCGAGCATGGAAAGCCATGGCTGTGTGGTGTCCTGTGAGGGAGAAGACGGTCTTACTAAAGTACGTCGGTCAGAACACACCTACTCAACTTTATGGACCAATCCCTAGCTCCGCTCATTCTCATTTACATGCAGCTCCACCCTTCAATCCACGGTGGTGATATGTGCTGGCTGATAACTACCGCCATGTTCGCGAACATGTACAGGATCAGAGCGTGACAATGGTACATTAAAGTACTAGTCCCCTTATTTCCCTTTAAGGTAGGCTCTGAAAAGAGCTGTTTTTTTTTTTTGGCCACATATCGTACAGACATGTGGTATTTTATGTATTGTTTTGTATTTTTTGTCTTTGCTTTACTCTTACAAACATTACAGAACCTTCTCTAAAGCAAGCCTTATGTTCCAAAAGAACATCGCATTTCCCAAAGAGTATAGCGCAACACCATCTCCTTCAAAGTAATGCACATTGCTTGGAGCAATGTTATCGTGGCTACAAAAAAACATACCAACTCGTAGCATGAATGCACGCATGCCGCGATTGATGATGCACCTCTGATGCTTTGATCTGGACAGAAAACAGAAGTGTTGTTCCATTGTAGTCTCGGGAGTAACGCAGAAAAAATTACTTTCGATGTTGGGAAGATGGTCATGAGTGCTTCAACCAACTGTGTCAAATCTGCCAACAAAGTACGTGAAGTCAGGTATTCCAAGTGGCAAGCACCGTAGTGCAAATTTACCACACGAGGAGTGGTCATTCTACGCATGTCTCTGCAAACTTGTAGAATTGACGCAGCATCGGCATCAGTGTCAGCGCTCCACACCACCTCCACTCCTCGCACATCGAAATGGTGTGCCACATGGCTACTCTCGGCATAGTGTTGTAAGCCTTGTACAAAAATGTCTCCAGGCAGAAAAACCCTGACCCTCTGCACCTCTGCCATTTTCAGTGTGCACACCGTGTTTCGACACAAAGAGTATTGTGAACATCTGATTGGCTGATGCCTACAGTCATCTTTCCATGCAGGATTTGCTGTAGAAACCCGTATGTGACACGCCCTACAAGCGGACAAGCGTTGCCTACGTGCTGCACGTAACTCTTACCCAGTCCTTCAACCGTTTCTACAGCGGTACCAAAGCGAGTCCTTCATTGGACACAACTAAGCGGATGCACAATTATCCACCAATCACATAGAACATCCCTAATTTTAACTCCGTCATGAACACTGTGCACTTCAAAATTACTGTCGATGATTCTTAATGGAAATCGCATACCATTGCAAAGCACCTACTTCACAAGCTACTGTGCAAGGATTGCAAATTTCTACGTACAGCACCATGCATGTCCACATGCATCAGTATAGAGTACAGGTATGTACATTTTAATCCGAGTACATGTGGAAGCCTTATGATTTAAAATAGAAAAAATAATACGCTAAATTTCCATAGGAAACACATAACAACGCTCCCCCTTTTAAAGTGCAAGATTGCCGATTTGTCATTAACAAATTGCAGGACTGCTTACTGTCTTCTGCATAACCTGTAAATACGTTGCAAGCATGCCTATTTGGGCATAGCTCTCAACCATTTTTGTCTGAAAGGCGGGTGAAATCAGCCGATTTTGTTTTTGGCGGGTGAGACGCCCATTGGAATGAATGGCCGTGCAGGAGGGTTGGCGGTTGAGTCTGCCCTTTACAAGGCGGGTGACACCTGCCAAAAGCGTGTGAGTTGAGAAGTATAATTTAGGGCAGACCTCAATTTTGTATGTCGGAGTTCTGTAGTCTGTACTGCCAACAGTAGTGCTACTTGTAATGTGATCGTATGAGAATAGTAATCGGTCCCGATTGTGGTGCTGACATTGTCGAACTGGATATTAAATGATGCCTCCTATTATAACAATTTGTATGTATATTGGCCTACGCCAAGTTGCTTAAGATTGTACGCAAATAACTCTCTACGGCAAGGTCTTGACCTTAGAAATTGATGTAAGCCGCCATCTTGAATCAAGCCTCCATTTTAGGTTAGACATTTTTAGGTTGGGGATTTTGTACAAAGTCACCCTGTAATCTAAAATGGCCCTCTCGTGTGCCCTTGTTCTTGCCTTAACCTCTCCAACCTCTGTAGGAGAGTTAATGTCCAACCTGCCTTCAGGCTACATGTTAGGGTCATGTAGACCTTGTCCTTTGTTGACCTCGGGAGCAGGGGATTACTTGAATTAGCAACGTTAAACTACAAGTATACAAGAACAGTAATGCTATCCGAATATAATATGTGAAACATTTGTTTGGTCTGTATTAAAACAGTATGTAAAGAATGTAAATGTTAAACTAAAGAATAATGGAGGGTGTTAGTAAATGTATTCAAAAGTAAACCGCATGTACGAGATATGTAAATTAGGAAAGTGAACCTGGCGCGACCCTAGCCCAGTGTATGATTAACCTGTAAGAGGGCTGGACATCATTTCACAAATTGTATAAATTCGTCGATGTCCAGCTACGAAATTCTGTTCACTGCTCACATTGAAACCTGCTGATGGTCTCTGTGATGTATTGACGGCCAAATAGCTATTTGTGTACTTTGTTGAATACTGTTCAGTTTTGTAATAAAGATTCTGGGAATCTTTACAAGCCCGTGTCGGTGTATTTTCCTTGCTTGGTGTAACAGCTGTAATATTGTATTTTTTCTGATTCCACAGATGGGGCCCGAATAGGGACCCTCAAGATTGACTTCGTCTCATTGTAGGTTGGCTCGGCTATCGGACCGGGATCGGACGGTGCCAACAGAAACAGCCACTCTAGACGAGAAGCGAATTCCTCAACGAAACTGCACGATCCGATCCCTGGACGGTGAGCTGTAGCCCGAGATGACGTCTTCACGAAGGTCCATATATCTGAGGTAGCTAAATTTGCCGAATATCAGCAGACACGTAGGTCCTTAGCATTGTCCTTAGTAACCTGATCGGGCCTCGCAGTCCTTTGGTCAGGTGAATCGTGCCCCGATTCTTAATCTAACCCTGACAATTTGAATTGTACTCGCGAGCACAATTATTTAACCAGGTAACACCAGAACTTTGATTTGCCTGGGAAATTGTCTGCCTGCATTAGGGCATTATTCCGCAGTGACAGACAATCTTTGGAAGATAGCCGTCCCGCACCACAGGAGGGGTCGCCGGCATGTACTATGTACTGTAAGAAAGGCTTTGGTAGTATAGCATTTAATGACATTTGGCACAGACAAACCAGACATAATTGTAATCTTCGGTGGCCAACCAATGGTAGTTTTGAAAACCCTCGTATAGAATATTTAGAGTCTGTATTGGTAAAGAAAAAGACTAGACCTGCAGCATTTGACACTTTGCACAGTTGGAAAACAGAAGCTTTGCAGTAACAAAAGAGTAGAGAGAAACAGATGCGTAGACATATGACAAGTGTCGAAAAGGCATGGATATATTATCAAAATAAACAATTGGAGTCAGTTAGGAACACGGACAGGGCATTTCAATTAGGCATTCAGAAAATCTACCCTTCAAAACATTTTCATACGTCAGATGAATTGATTAATAAACTTTTGCATGAACGAAGGCCCAATGCCTCCACGCCACCTCCATACGTCCCTCCTCCTGGCGCTTTGCCCCTTCCTGTTGTAGTTCCCCCTCCTATAGTTCCTCCGGTCCTCCCTGCTGTTCTTCCTGTTGTCCTTCCAGCCGTCGCCCCTTTGCCTGCCCCCTTGCCTTCACCTGTTGTTATTCAGAATGTGCCTACTCTTCCTCTTCCAAGTGATTCTGCATCGCTTATAGTAGACCTGAGAGCAAGACCAAGGGTTGTGACTCGTAATACTGTGTCCCTAGATAAAAAGAGTGAATTGACTGCTTGGGCTAAACATTGTATGGAGAAGGGTGAACAGGCTGATGTTTTTTCCACACTCGAAAATTTAAAAGATATTCCTGAGAAAAATGTTTTTATCGAAGGATTAGGGACTCATTTGAGTATAATGTGGGATAGACTAAATGATGTAGATTTCCCACAAGGGTTATGGGATTTGAACGCCTTAGCGTTGTCTAGAGATACTGCAAAGAAGGTATGTGAGCATGTTGAGAGGAATTTTGAGTATAGGAAGAAGTTGGAAGAATTACAGAATGAGGAAGTAGATGGTGGTAGGTTAGGTATTATGTACTCACAGAAACGGTTTTCTCCTCTTCGAGAATTAAAAGGAGAGGAAGCGCAAATTTGTATAAAGGACGCGATAAGATGGATTTCGGATATGTCGATAACTCCAGATGAAGTATATGACACATATAGTCAGTATACGTTAGAAATGCAAAAGAAAGTGATACAGGTGATGGTAGAGCACCTACGGAATGAGTGTGTAAGAAGAAAGATTTGTTGTCACGCAGAATTGTTGAGTGTTTATAAGAGAGCTTTTTCGATTGATACTTCTTCGACTGCCTTAGCGCTTGATTTGGCTCTGTTGCTTAGTAAGCGTTCGGAGCTGCCAACTTCTCAGTTGCCTATGAGAGAGGTCCCTCCGACCTTTGTCCCGAAAGTTGAGATTGCGGCCGATGCTGGACGAGGAATAGTCGCCGGAGAAATTCCTGCACATTACGTTTCACAGTTTGTTCACATCCCGTTTTCAAGACAGGAAGTGAACAACATAAAGCAATCTATTCCCGATATAAGAAAGAATCCGACCGGATTCTATAAAGAAATAGAGTCGGTCTTACAGTCGTCGGTATTCACTTTAAGTATTTCCCGTACTCTTGCCAGTTGATTTGTGGAAACAGATTAGGACAATAGATGACATACCTGGGTTGGGAGATACATGAGATAATATGATTAGGCTAGACAGAGAAAGACCAGCTGGCGAACGACCACCTCAAGGGATATGAACCTTGCCTGATAGAATTATTGTAAAATTGAAAACTATGGTTCCAGAAAAAAGAATCATTTGGGACAAGCTTACGGCCTGTGTCCAAGGAAAGTCTGAGTGTGCTACCGATTTCTTCAATCGGTTCGAGCAGGTATTCTCAGATATCAGTGGACAAGACTTAGGCACAGAGTCAGGGAAAAGGTTGTTTGTCGACAAATTTGTACGTGGATTGCTGCCTGACATCCAGTTACAGATTATGTCTTCTGAAAGCGCTTGGCAGGCAAAGTCCCAATCAGAAGTACTGCATATGGCTCAGTACTATGAAAATAGTGTAAATACTGAAAAGGAAAACTTGAGAAAAAAAAGGGTGACTTGAAAACTAAAGTTTTATTACAGCAGATTGTTAGAAACCCTAGAGGGGGTAATCAATTTAGAGGTCAGTATATTCCACAGGGAAATGCGCCCTTGGCTCCAGTAACCATTAACCAGTGTGCCTATTGCCAGCAGGAAGGCCACTGGCGCGCACAATGTCCGACCTTACAGAAAAGGTCATTTGGGAACACGGGTAGACGATCCAGAGGTCGCCCAGGTGCAGGGGGCACTGGCAGAGGTCAGTTTACACCAGAATCACAGCAACCTCCTTCACAAGATAAGCAAGTTTCGAATGTGGATAATAGAAACATTTTTGATCACCCTTCTGCCGTGTACCTCTCTGAAGAGCTTCCTTTTGATAATATTCTTTTTCGCTAGGATTGCCGAAGCAGGATTTGGAACCTATGCCTATTCCCGTTCATCAGAAAGGCCCCTACGTTGAGATGGCGGTGGGAAATAGGAAGCATCTATTTTTAGTAGATACAGGAGCACAGAAATGTTCCATTGATCATTCACGGGTTCCAAATATTCCCCTGTCAGGGCAATACAACGTTTCCGTAGGGTTTTCAGGCACACCTGTAGTTTGTCCAGTCTATTTGCCGGTACCGATAATACTGGGCCCCTTCACGGAACAGTGTCCATTTCTACTTACCACAAACTGTGGGGAGAACTTGCTGGGGTTAAATTTGTTGAAGGCATTGAATGCAGTAATACATTGTTCTCCGGACGGAATTCGTATAACAATTTCACCTCAGCAATCACTCGCCTCTCAGTTTTTGACTCGACCTTTACCGCCAGAATTTAGTAATGTTCCAGAATGCTTATGGGCATTTGATGATAATGATGTGGGCATTCTTCAAATTGCACCTGTTAAAATTATTTTGAAACATGGAGTAAAATTGCCTCGCATCCCGCAATACAAGATCTCAGTTGAAGGCGAACAAGCTTTGAAATGTATAGTTTCTGATTTTGTACATCGTGGAGTAATTTAGGAGATTACGGGTAGTATGTGTAACAGCCCCATTTTGCCAGTATACAAAAAAGGTGAAAATACGATTCCCTTTCGTTTTATAATTGATTTACGCACTATTAACGGCTTCTGCCACTCATTTTAGTGTTGTTGATCTTAAAAACACGTTTTTAAGTATTCCCATACACAAGGATAGCAGGTATTTGTTTGCGTTTACCCTAGGTGGACGCTCCTTTACATTCACTCGCGCACCACAAGGGTACACTGAGAGTCCAAGTATTTATAGTAGAGCATTGAAAGAGCAGCTTGATACCCTCGAGTTGTCTACTACTTGCACGTTACTGCAGTACCTAGATGACCTCCTCTTGGCTGCTGATTCTGAGAGCGCCTGTAAAGAAGGCACCATGTTGTTGCTTTGTTATCTAGCAAAACATGGCCACAAAGCTTCACTTAAAAAATTCCAATATTGTTGCCAGGAGGTTGCCTATTTAGGCTATCTCCTGTCAAAGGAGGGAAGACCGTTGACACCTGAACGAATAAAGACCATTTCTGGCATGTTTGTCCCAAATACGCAAAAGGAAGTTAGAGCCTTGATAGGTATGGCTTCTTATTGTAGATTGTGGATCCCTAACTTTTCGTTAACGATTAAACCAATGCAGGCTTTGACAAAGAAGGGCATTTCTTTGCCATTGCCATGGACTTTGGAACACCAGACAGCATTTCATTTGCTCAAATCCGTGCTGTGTTCAGCACCGGTTTTAGGAACTCCGAATTATGACAAGGCCTTTGTATTGTTTGTGCATGAACGTGATGGATGTGCTTTGGCTGTGTTAACGCAGGAACATGGAGGGAAGAATAGGCCATGCGGCTACTATTCCTCCGCTCTTGATCCTGTAGCATGCGCTTTGCCAAGATGTTTGCGCACTGTTGCTGCTGCTGCTGCGTCTGTAAAACAGAGTGAGGGAATGGTCCTGGGTCATGCGTTAACCCTAATGGTGCCTCACTCTGTAGATATTCTATTGAATAGAACTCAAACGCAACACCTCACTTCTGCACGATTGACAAGATATGAACTAATCTTGTTTGCCCCCCACATTCAAATTCAGAGGTGTTGTGTATTGAATCCGGCTGAACTTTTACCTGTCTCGCAAGATACTGTTGATGGTGACGATACGTCACACGATTGCCTTTATATGACAGAACAAGAGACTAAAGGCAGAATCGATCTGAAAGACACGCCTTTGAATAGCCCACAAGGAGAGCTATTTTGTGATGGCTCTTGTTTTAAACTTCCAGACGGTACATCCACGGCTGCTTATGCTGTTACTACTTTAAGCACGGTTGTAGAAACTAAAAGAATTATGCATAACTCTGCGCAGGCTGCAGAAATTATAGCGTTAACTCAAGCTTGTGAACTTTCTGAAGGGCTTACAGTGAATATATATATACTGATAGTCAGTATGCCTTTGGGGTGGCCCACAATTTCGGTAAACTTTGGAAAGAACAAGGTTTCTTGACCTCGCACGGAACGAAAATCCAGCATGGCACTTTAATAGTGCGATTACTTTCAGCACTTGCACTCCCTGTTCAGTTAGCTATCATAAAATGTTCAGCACATCAAAATGTTACAGCTGATGTAGGAAAGGGAATGCTTTCGCCGATCAGATAGCTAAACAGACTGCCACTGATCCCAGTTCAGAAATATATGCTGTAAAAGAAATTGTAAATGTTTGCACTTTGGGTGAAAGTATCGATGCTGTAAAAGATATTCAAGCAGATGCTACTATGGAGGAAACTAAGAGATGGATCGAGGGTGCAGGGAGATTGGATGACGATGGGTGTTGGGTAGACAATATTGAAGGGAAATGGTTACTCCCTGATGCCTACATTACAATGATGGTTATTATGGCTCATGGTCCGACACATGTTTGTGCGCGAAAATTGACAAAAATGCTACACAGTGTATGGGCCAATGATAAGATTTACAAAACTGCGGAGCGTTTTGTCCAGAACTGCATGGTTTGCTTGCAGCACAATGTAGGAAAAGGTACCTCGACTCCTAGAGGAAGTTTCGCTCCACCTTCTGTCCCGTTTGAGGTTATTCACTTCGATTTTATTGAAATGGAACGGTGTAACAATCTCAACTATGTATTGGTTGTTTTTTGTGCCTTTAGTAAGTGGGTTGAGGCCTTCCTGGTTAGAGATGCAACGGCCATAACCACGGCAAAAACTCTGTTGAAAGAGTTTTTTCCTAGGTTCGGGCTGCCGAGAGTCATCTGGTCAGATTATGGGCCACACTTTATTGTCACTGTAATCCCACAAATTTGCAAAGGATTACAAATTGACAAGCGGTTCCATTCAGTTAGACATGCCCAAAGTGCCGGATTAGTGGAAAGGCACAACGACATTATAAAGAACAAACTCGCTAAGACGTGTGCTGGCACCAAGCTAAAATGGCCGGACGCCTTACCGATCGTGTTACTGTCGATGAGAACAACCCCTCAAACTAAGACCGGGCTCTCTCCCTTTGAGGTGGTAATGGGAAGACCTGCTAATATTTGGGGTATGCCAAAAAAGTTGCTCATTACGGGATATAGAAAATGTGCTTCTTTCGGATTGCTGTAACCAGTTGACTAAAAATCTGTTTTCAATTTATCACCAGGTGCGAGAGGCATTACCTGTGCACTACGAGGGACTGGATCCTCACAAAGGTTTTTGAGAGGTCATCTTGCCTTGCACCTCGGTGGAGAGGTTCCTACCAAGTCCTGCTAGTCACCCAGACTGCGGTGCGGGTAGCGGGTCGTAAACACTGGATCCATGCGACGCACACCAAACGGATCCCTCAGCCCGTGCCATACGATACAGAAGACACAGAATCCTTTCCCACTGCTGTAACTAGCGTGCCTGAAACAGCAACAACCAACAAGGGAGAATCGGAGACTGCTTCAGAATCCACAAGGTTGGACAAAATGGCCATCTTGTCTCTGCACTCCCCAACAGTGGAACTTTCGGAGCAATCCTTTTCTGATCCCATTTCCATCCATTCGCCACTTCCAGGAGGATGTGACGACACTTTGTTCTCACCAGAAACTACAAAATATAATTTGCGCCCAGGTAAGTAAACGTACAGCATGGTCTGACTGTGCGATTGAGCGAGGAGGAGTATGTAAATTAGTGGGGTCCACTTGCTGCGTTTACGTCCCAGACTCCTCTCCTACGATCTTTAGGGCTATCCAAAATCTACATGTTCTTAGTTCAGAAGTACATGTTCCTGAGGGAAACTGGGAACTTGGCACATGGTTTTGGGACCTCCTACGGTCATGGGGATGGAAGTTGTTTTCGGCCCTGCTGATTACCTTGGGAAGTTTTCTGTTTCTTTGTTGTTGTATACAGTGTCTCCCTGGTATATGCTCAGAGTTAAGGGGATGTTGCGCGCAAGCAAGAAGTGTATTAGGAGATAAAATATACATCCCAAAGAAGGTTTCCAAAGAGTATGTGTTGAAAGAATGTCTGGTGTCAGATCTAATGGCAATAGATATGTCCGACAATGATTCAGGGTGTATGGACGATGACGTATGGAGTTACTTGTAAGCAGATCAGAAGTAGTGTTAGCACTTGGCATAGGCCAAAAGGAGGGTTTGTCGATCTGGATATTAAATTATGCCTCCTATTATAATGATTTGTATGTATATTGGCCTACGCCAAGTTGCTTAAGATTGTACGTGAATAACTCTCTACGGCAAAGTCTTGACCTTAGAAATTGATGTAAGCCGCCATCTTGAATCAAGCCTCCATTTTAGGTTAGAACCGCCATTTTTGGGTTTTTGTACAAAGTCACCCTGTAATCTAAAATGGCCGTCTCGTGTGCCCTTGTTCTTGCCTTAACCTCTCCAACCTCTGTAAGAGAGTTAATGTCCAACCTGCCTTCAGGCTGCATGTTAGGGTCATGTAGACCTTGTCCTTTGTTGACCTCGGAGCAGGGGATTACTTTTAGCAATGTTAAACTACAAGTATACAAGAACAGTAGTGCTATCCGAATATAATATGTGAAACATTTGTTTGGTCTGTATTAAAACAGTATGTAAAGAATGTAAATGTTAAACTAAAGAATAATGGAGTGTGTTAGTAAATGTATTAAAAAGTAAACCGCATGTACGAGATATGTAAATTAGGAAAGTGAACCTGGCGCGATCCTAGCCCAGTGTATGATTAACCTGTAAGAGGGTTGGTCATCATTTCACAAATTGTATAAATGCGTCGATGTCCAGCTAGGAAATTCTGTTCACTGCTCACATTGAACCCTGCTGGTGGTCTCTGTGATGTATTGACGACCAAATAGCTATTTGTGTACTTTGTTGAATACTGTTTTGCTTGGTGTAACAGCCGTAATATTGTATTTTTTCGGATTCCACAACATGTCCTTCGGAGGGTCTCCCGATTTTTGGACATCGTGCTTTTCATTAAAAAGTACACAATGTTTGCCCATCACTACTTTGCCCTATCGCTTACAAACCTCTCTCCTATGCATACTACACTTTTTATAGAACAAGGCATTTGCAAACCCTTAAAACATGTAATTATTATGAAGGACTTTCAAGTACCATATTGAAAGTAGTATGCAAAGACTGTACAGAGAGAAGTGAAATGTGCATGTGGACTGGGTTGAAATATGAAAGTTGAATCCTCTGACAAAAGAAGTACAAGTAAAGTCTGCAGTATCATGACGGCTGCAAACACAGTAATTGATATCATTTTTTTAATTCACAGTGAAGACTACTCTCCTGAGCATCAACAGCATCTACACTGCAGATGACATATCCGAAGAAACCTGGTCATCTTGCACAAAAAAGTAAGTACAGTACAACCTTCATATTGTAACTACTCCTTAAAGAGGCTGCGTGGGTTATTTGTTTATTTTGGGCACCATTCTACCTACAAATATCCATTTATTGAACAAAGAATAACAGGTGGAATGGCTGACAAATCCCTGTGTTTGCTACTGAAATAACATAGGAAATCCTTAGAAGGTTAGGTTTTGAAAATAGGTTGTGGTAGCAAGTTTTTGGCATTTCGGTTATTAATAATGGTTCTCATCACAAGTAGGGCACTTTGTACTCTCATCTAAAGCAGATTGTACTAGTATACAAGCAGTAAAGTAGCCTTACCAAATGATAGTTATAAGTCACTGTGCATTGACACACCATGCCAAATAGCTTCCCCATCACACTTATACACACATGCACACAGCACACATACATTGGACAACAGACCAAAGTATACTTTGTTTTCTCAACAGACACCAAAGAATAACTACCAAAAAGCAGCTCTGTAGAAAAGAACGCAGAATTAGAGCAAATAAAAATAAAGGTGCCCAATGTAAGCATCCACCTGTTGTAGAGTTAGTGGAGAATCTTGGTACAAACCACCTAATGCAGTTGGGTAACATAATAAAAGAAGTCTCAACTACCGAAACTGTACCTCCTCCATCAAAAAGTGTCACAAAACACAGAAATGTTGACAAAAAATAGCTGCCAGTACAGCTAACAATGTTCCTAATAATCCTGATAGTGTAAGAAGAACCCATAGTAAAAAAAGTATTTTAGCAAAAATGTTTCATCACAGAGTCCTTCAGAATCTACTAAGAAGAGGACCAAAATCATCCTCACCCCTTAAAACGTACCGTAGAAAGTTAATCCTATAAGCACTCATGGACGGTGCAATCCTTCTCAAAAGGAAGTTGTTCATATTAGTGTTAAAAAGGATGAAAGCACTAACCAAACTACAAATGAAACTCAGCAATAAATGGAATGTGAACAAAAATAATTTTTTGCATGTCTGTGGTGGTGAATGGAGTCACACAACAACCACAGAGCCATATTTTAATGAAGAAGCATACAAACAAAATCAAACAAACACAATTGCCATCCACAGCAGTGTACGAGGGTATGAGAAAATCAATACTACCATCATGGCACAAGAAACACTGCTTACAAAATTATCTTCTGAAAACTCAGAATTACCTCTCGATTCAGCAGAACCACACCGTCCAGTATACAAATGGCCGTGCACATCAATGTGTGCCATTCCAAACAAAGCTTTCAAATCTTTACGTCTGTTCCTCAATCAATATGTAAAAGGTAAAGACAAAAGTAAAATGAAAGTGCTGCAAGATATGGATATTTGTGTAGTGCGGAAACACACAGGACTAAAAGGACATTCATTAGCCTGCATTTCTGGGCCTATTTGCAAAAGTACCTTCCATGATATCAAAAGAATATCAGTACATCATTCCACAGTAAGACATTTAGTGTATAAAATATACTGTGCCAAAAGTCCAGCTTCAGAATTAGGCAATTTAAATACCACTCTTCTGCATGGTACACCCAAATACTTACAAGAAGAAATGGACCGTATTCAGAAAAAGTATTTTGGAAGTGAGAGCCACGTAGAAAATGCAAAAGTTTTAGAGCATAGTAGCGACAATTTTGCACATAGCGACCTTCTATTACACACATACAGAAAAGAAATACTAAAATTTAAAAGGTCATCGGCTGAAGTACCAAACCATGTGTGTGTATGTTGCCACAGAACGTTTTACAAAAGGAGCACAAAAAATGTGGCCATTGCATACAAAATAGAAAACAATGAAGACTCTAAAAGGTTTGAATTAGCTGTGTACCTTTTAGCTGAAAGCAAATATGAAATAACTGAACGCTTAATATGTTGCAGTTATTGTACTGCAAAATTAGACAACAACCACACTCCACGTGCAATTACAAATAATTTGGAATTGTTTCCATTACCAAAAATCCTGCAACAGCTCAATTTGTATGAGAGCATAATAATTCAAACAGTTCACCCATTTCAAGCAATTATATGCCTTCATCCCAAAACAGCAAATTTACCTTCCTCTGAATTGGTGAAAGGCATTTGTGGCAAAGTAGTTTACTTGCCATTAGATCTAACGCAAAATGTGCACACTCTAGGAGTGGAACGTTCAATGGAGCATTCTTTATTGGTCTTGGTAAATGGAGTACCAACAAAGGACAAAAAAAATTGTCAACAATTAGTAGACTTACACAAAGTTACACAAGCATTGCAATATCCAAAAGACAACAATGAGTACTACCAGGAAATAAATATTGATGAAAGCTTAAGGCAAACAAGTGAAATAATTCAAGAGCCATCATAAACTGGACAATTCGAACTTCTGGATCCAGCTACAGTATCCACTCTTTTGGACCATTACACAATTCACCCATTGCATTCCAATGAAAGTATAGATGATGCACTAGAAACTTACCAAATGCGACCAACCAAAGGGTCACCATGAGTATTTGGGAAAAAAGTATGGAAGCACATGCTTTTCCACTGCTATTTCCTACTGGCAAAAGTGGGAGATATGATGATAGACCCACTCAGATTGGGACATCAGAATACCGCTCATTACGAATGTATTCGCAAGATCCGAGATTTAGACAAAATGTGGAATACATATTCCACCTACTCTATGAAAGTGAATTAGCAACGCTATGTTATGGAGTTGCACACATTCTTAAATCTGGAACCCACTTTCAAAATATGTCAGCTACGCAGTTAATACAAAAAGTACAAGAAAAAGATGAGATTTTACAATCAAGTATAACAAATTTGTTTGCAAACATGCGTGGTACAAAGGAATACTGGTTTAGACGGCACGGAGACGTGCGTTGCATGATCAGAAACCTTGGACCACCAACTTGGTTTGTTACGCTAAATTGTGCAGAATATGCATGGGAAGATTTACATGAGTTCCTATTCATAGCAAACAGCAACAAAAACAACATAGATATATTAACACCTGGAGAACTTTGCTCTCTAGATCCAGTTAATGTCTCAAGATATTTCCATCATCGTTTCATTTTTACATGAGTTCCTACGCATAGCAAACAGCAACAAAAACAACATAGATATATTAACACCAGGGAGAACTTTGCTCTCTAGATCCAGTTAATGTCTCAAGATATTTCCATCATCGTTTCATTGCAATGCTACACTTTATTTGCAATAAAACTGTTCCTCCCCTTGGAGAAGTGCAACACTTCTTTTGGAGAAAAGAATATCAAGCGAGAGGAGCACCACATATTCACATGCTGTTATGGATCAAAGGTGCACCAAAATTTGGGCACTACAGTAATAGCACTGTTTTGCAGTGTATCCAAAAATATGTCAAATGTGAAATCCCTTCACAACAGACACATAGTGAGCTGCATGGGCAGATTTTACAATTTCAAAGACAGAAATTTGGCAAATATTGTCACCGTAAATACAAAAACAAAGATAAATACTACACCAAATGCCACTTTGGTATCCCTAGACCAGTTACAGAAACAGGTGAAGTAAACAACTTCATGTCTTCAGTTCGACATAGTGTTAAAGGTAAATCACCTGAAAACATGTATTACATAAAAAGAAGGGAAGAATCAAAATATATCAATGATTACAATGCAATCATTGCCCTATTATGGAATGCAAACATAGATGTGCAGTACATCGCAGACAATTCAACTGCTGTTGCACGATATGTTACAGCCTACTTAACAAAAACAGAAAAAACAGAGCTTCAAGACCTCTGGGATGACCTAGCATCAGACAAAACATTATCACAGAAATTGTACAGCCTAGGCATAAAAATGCTCTATCATAGAGAATGTGGGGCCTATGAAGCAGCAGATTGTTTAACCGGCACTGCTTTGTATGGAAAATCAGACAACATAGTATGGCTCAGTCTTGGTCGTGCAAAATCTAGAAAAAGAGTGCTAAAATCATATGAGGACATTGAAACAATTGCCAGAAATGATTCCAGCAGCCAAGACATTCTAAAAAAACAATTTACTGGACACATACTATCCGAACAGGAGTACCACTCTGGAAAGCATGTGTCTATACCACATAGCCCAAAACTTTGCATACAAAAATAATGTAAAACCTGATGAAAGCAAATTTAGATATAGAGTGACCGATTGTGAAGGGAGCTTAGTGAAACTTAACAAACGAAGCCTAATTAATCATGTGAAATTGTCATTAAAAACTCCTCAACAAAAAGAACTATGGGGCTGATTCATGGAACAAACGTGCGCCGAAAAATCCCAGCGCAAACAGGCGCAAGGAGGCCAACCGTGAGAAAGCAAGCGCACACGCACCCGTGCGATTCAAGGAAGGCGCTGCGCTACTTTCCCACTGGTTGTGCGCCAAATCCGTGCATGGCGCACGCTGGCACACACGTCTCCAAACAGCGTGTGCTAAGCGCACAGTGAAAGCGCACATAGCGCAGCGCACACAACAAAAGTAGGTGGAACAGGGGGCGTAACACGCGTAATAGGGAATAACGAGTGAAAAAGAAGGCGTAACTGGCGAAGTACTGCTGGGAAGTACACGGAACGCCCACATGCACGCGAACCACACGTATTCATGGAATCGAATAGGGCAAACCCGCACATGGGCAAAGACACACACAGGCCTAAACACGTCCACCACACGAAGGCAGGCGGTAGCGTCCCTGCGCATTACAAAAGTGTGCACAAATAAAAAGCACTTCTATACTGAGTGGGGTACGTGTATTACTGGGGTTTGCGGGAAGTTTTACACGCGAAAGGGCCCTGTGCGAGTGGGGTACGTGTATTACTGGGGTTTGCGGGAAGTTTTACATGCAAAAGGGCCCTGTGCGAGTGGGGTACGTGTATTACTGGGGTTCGCGGGTAGTTTCACATGTGATTGGCCCTGTGCGAGTGGGGTACGTGTGTTACTGGAGTTCATGGGAAGTCTTACACGCGAAAGGGCCCTGTGCGAGTGGGGTACGTGTATTACTGGGGTTCGCAGGTAGTTTTACACACAAAAGGGCCCTGTGCAAGTGGGGTACGTGTATTACTGGGGTTTGCGGGTAGTTTCACACGCAATTGGCCCTGTGCGAGTGGGGTACATGTATTACTGGGGTTCGCGGGAAGTTTTACACATGAAAGGGCCCTGTGCGAGTGGGATATGTGTATTACTGGGGTTCGCAGGAAGTTTTACACGTGAAAGGACCCTGTGCGAGTGGGGTACGTGTATTACTGGGGTTCGCGGGTAGTTTCACATGCAATTGGCTCTGTGTGAGTGGGGTACGTGTATTACTGGGGTTCGCGGGAAGTTTTACACACGAAAGGGCCCTGTGCGAGTGGGGTACATGTATTACTGGGGTTTGCAGGAAGTTTTACACGTGAAAGGGCAACGCCCGTGCGCAATACGTCACAGACGCGCTTACGCGCTAAGGGCCTTTGGTCCAATGAAATCGCGTACGTGTGCTGACGCGCTTACGCGCTAAGGGCCTTTCCTCGGATTTCACACTGACGTGCACTTTTTTCACGTGCCAATTCACTCCGTATCAAGCTGGCCACGCGTACACACACGGAAGACCACACTCCTGCCCTGAAGGCCATTTTCCTGCCCCCTAGAGCCCCGAGCACGCTCCCACCTGCCATCTGCTGCTGCCTGACTGCCTGCTGTCCACGTGCCCTACTATTTGGTGCCTGCACGTCAGCCAGGGTTCCAGTTGCTGTGTCCACCCCTGCTGGAACAGAAGACTCCCGACTGGGATACCATCGCTCCACAGCCCAGCCCCAGGACCCAGTTGCCCACCCACGCCTGCCTCGGGGGTCGCCATATCGGGGCAAACACCATCTGAGACCACTGGCGACCCCGAGCCAGAGAGGCAGAGGGCCACCAGCTTCAGTGTGAAGGAAGTTGGTGTCCTGGTGGAGCAGGTCCTGGGGCATTATGATGCCCTCTTCGGAACATCACGCGCCAACAAGGAAGAACGGAAGAGGATCTGGGATGACGTAGTGGTTGCCATCAACGCGGAGGGGGTGGCAACCCGTGACATCAAGCACGTCAAGAAGCGCTGGGAGGACTTCAGGTCCAGGACCCTCCAAAAGGCCCGGCGCCTCGCGGAGGGGGGCTGGGTCAGCATGAGTGACATCCAGATGAGGGTCCTGGAACACGTATGCCCAGCGCTCCATGCCCAGATCCTTCAGAGGAAGACCCGTCTGGAGTTGAGCGGTAAGTGGCCAAGCATTGGTGTGCGAGACAGGGCATGTTGCAGTGTGCTGGTAGTCTGATACTTGCCTGTATGTGTGACATGGGCCATGTATGGATGTGTGTGTGCAGGGACATCATGGTCATGGATGTGAGACCAGTAATGTGCGAACCACATAGTTGGTGCATGAGTTCCAATGCTACATGGGGAGCTGTATGGCAAATGCACACATGAAAGCATGCCAGTGTCTGTTCTTGCACATGGTGGGGGTGTGAGGGATGGGTGCTGCTGTCATGTACATGTATGGTGCACATGTGTGTGTGTCTGAGAAGTGTGTCGGTGACTTCGATACGCCATGGATTCATGACACATGTCTGTGATGATGTGTAGATTCACTCATGCAGTGCGGTCACCATTGTATGAACTGTGTCTATCCACTGTGTCTGTGGTGTATAAGCCATGATGCATGACCCTCCGGTGATGTGTGTGCATGGGATCAGTGTGAGCCAGGCTGCATGTGAGTTTGAAGGAAACATTTAGATTAATAGAGGCCCTTGGACATGGATGCTGATGTTGATTGCAGGCGCCATGCCTGTTCATGCATGTGTGTTGCGTGCATTCACCCATGTGTTGTGGAGGGTCAGGATGGAAGTGATGTTAGACACTGCCACTCATGTGTTATTGCTTTCTGTCTAGGGGAATATTGTACTGTACCCTGATGCTTGTGTTCTATGTCTCCCTCTACGCAGAGCCAAGTGAAGAAGAGGGCGGAGACGGCGCTGTGGAGCCAAGCGGCGGGGATGCCTCCACTGGGCGGCGACGCAAGGCCCAGCCACCCTCCCAGGACTTGCCATCGTCCGGGAGCGAGGGGGCTGGTGCCGCGTCTGCCACTACGGCTGTGGTGGAAGGGCCGGGTGAGCCCCCACAGGAGCTTGCAATGGCAGAAGACGGTACAGAGACATCCAGGTTGGTGGTCTCCACAGAGGAGGAGGAGCCCGCTACTGAGCCGCACATGGGACCTGGTGGGGGTAGTACCACTGGTGCAAGTGGTGCAGTCCAGGGCCAGGGTCAGGAGGCAGCACAGGTCACCGCGGAGGGGCCTGTGCATGTCCCTGTCCTTGACCCTGTGACTGCACCACCATGCACCAGCAGGGAGGCCCCGTCCCAGGCCCATCCGCAGGTAGGGGAGAGTGCCATGTCATCTGCCTCTCCACTACCTGCAGACGAGGGGTCCCATGAACGTATGGGCTCAGTCCTGATTGGTGTCGCGTTGCACACGCGTAAATCATGAAAAAAGGGAAGTGTCGCTGTGCCGAGGGTTAAGAGCTGAAACGGGGGTCATTTGATTCCTGGGGCTTCCCTAGGTAGCTCAATGTTTAAGCAGTGAATGCTACAGTCAATTATTTTGAGAAAATAAATCCTCTTGACACAATATGTAAGATACAAAAGGGAGGCAATTTTCACATAACAAACATTTTTTTAATATATATAATATAATGTATGTAAAGCATTCAACAAGTGATAAATCAACAAGGAAATAACAGTGAAAAAACAACAATAAAAACATACAAGTCTCCAAACATATAAACAAATTGGTGCGGTGGGACACACACCTAAACTGTTATTTCATCACAGAGAAAGATGCATTTAAGTGAAAACGGTGGTGTCCAAAGAGCGACAGATATGCAGAAAAGAAAAGAAGTAAAAGAGTGATAGGCTGAAAAAGTATAACCGGAAATGCGGTTGATGTTGGCAGCAAAGTGGTAGGACCTGGGTACGTCTGTCTGTCCTGCCAAGGTCTCGGGGAGAGTTCCAAGACAAACAACCTTTCGTTATGCTGCTCTAGTCAAGGAGTGTGTCCTTAATGTTCCCAGTATAAACGTCTGGAAGGGTAAAAACAAGACAGAAAAATCCTGATATTGTTGTTCAGGTATATCGTCTGTTTCCAAGGTTTTGCCAACGCAGTGGGGGAATGTATTCCAATGAATTCGAAAGGATGTGTGGGTGGGTGAGATGATCCCACCACTCCCCTCACGTTCTTGCATT
The DNA here is from genome assembly GCF_040938575.1 of Ambystoma mexicanum. Taxonomy (NCBI): domain Eukaryota; kingdom Metazoa; phylum Chordata; class Amphibia; order Caudata; family Ambystomatidae; genus Ambystoma; species Ambystoma mexicanum. The sequence goes on along the minus strand of NC_090928.1, from coordinate 698,559,999 downwards.
TTGGCGGAGGCCGGTCCCTTAAAGGCTGAGGACCAGTTTGAATATTCCGCCTTCTTTAGTGCTGGTGAGTTCTGGGAATCTGTTGAGGAACAGATCCAATTCGCACGGGGCTTGCCGAGGATCTCCCGTGGGGAACCAGGAACAGCACTGCTGTGTGGTTCCAAAAACCAGCTGCAGTCCAGGAGACCGTCAGCTGGAGAGGACCTGAAAAGTCTGCGCTTCGAGTGCGCGGACAGAGTGTACAAATGCCTCTGTGTAGTGCAGGACGAAGCCTGTCTGCTGGTGGGGGTAGTACCGCTGGTGCAAGTGGTGCAGTCCAGGGCCAGGGTCAGGAGGCAGCACAGGTCACCACAGAGGGGCCTGTACATGTCCCTGTCCTTGACCCTGTGACTGCACCACCATGCACCAGCAGGGAGGCCCCGTCCCAGGCCCGTCCGCAGGTAGGGGAGAGTGCCATGTCATCTACCTCTCCACTACTTGCGGACGAGGGTTCCCATGAACGTATGGGCTCAGTCCTGATTGGTGTTGCGTTGCACACGCGTGACATTCGTGATGACGTGCGTTCTTCCTGGGCAGAGAATGCACGCCATCACGAAGTGCAGCGTCGCGACGTGGCACTGTTGGGAGGGGCCCTGGTTGGTGGGTTCCTACATGTGACGTGCACTCTGGCGGACCTCTCCTCCTCTGTGGAGACTATGCACCAGCCGTTCTCCCTGCCGTCTTCCAGCCCAGATTCCACCAGGTCCCCCTGTGGACCTGGCCTGACCAACACAGCCAGCTTGGTGGAGATCCCATCCCTGCCACAGTCGGGAGTCGGCGGTCCAGCAGGGGTGGACAGCACAACTGGAGACCAGCTGATGGAGGATGTGCAGGCATCATCGGACATGACACATGGACAACAGCAGCAGCAGAAGCAGCAGGAGCAGGCTCTAGGTGGGAGCAATGATGGCTCGGGGCCATCAACATCTGGGGGACAGGCATAGGCCAGAGGGCAGGAGGACCCTGGAATGGATGTGTCTCCCATGTGGCTGCGGTTGGGCCAGCGCATAGATGCGGAGCAGCGGCGGGCGGAAGAGGAGCGGCTCACCATGGTCAGGACGGAGTTCTCCATGCGTACGGCGTTGAGGCGGGCAGAGTGCCTCGAGGCGACTCGCAGGGAGTTGGAACAGGCCATGAGTGCATCCCTGTGAGACCTCGGAGCCAGGGCAGAGGCCCGCCTCCGGGACATCGACATGGAGTTCAATGATGCCCTGGCCCGGGACACCACAGAGTGAGCCGCAGGACTTGCCCGCCGCCATTGTATATAGTTAGATAGTGTTAGGTTTCCTTTCCTTTTCTTTTTTATTTTGGTTGCGCTTGGACAATGCACCACATTTTTGTATATAGTTTTTTATTAGGTAGTATTTTTGGTAGGTTTCATTTCATCAGTTTGGCTCATGGACCCTGGATTGTTCATTTGTACATAGTTCACCATTGGATTATTCTCATTTTTTTTATTTTCACCATGGAGCAATGGATTTCACTTTATTTTTTCCCTTGTATTTGCCTTGTTGGACTGTGACTTTGGACACCATTTCTTTGGGATTTCTTTGGATTATGGTTTCTTGTTTTTTATTCTTTTACGGACATGCAGCATTTCTTTAATTATTCCCATTCTTGTGTGTTTTTTTTACAATCATGTTGTGTTTAATACATTTTTTTCTTCATACTTCGATGTGTGGTATTATCTCATTGGTTTCATGCATGTCATGATATGGGTTTTCACATTCACTTGCACCCATTGTATGTGTGTGACGGACATGTGTTCATTTACATACTTGCCTTTGGGGTTGTATCATGTAATTGCCTTTTCTATGTGGGTGGATGCAATACTTGGTTGGGTCTTTGGGCTGGGGAGGCTGGCCATAAGGGCCATGATTGAGGATCGTCATGACCTGGGGGCAGGGGGACATGAGTGGGACATGAGTGGGGGCCTGCTGGCAGGTGCCCTGCACTGCTGGGGGGTGGGGTTGCAGGGGGACATGAGTGGGACATGAGTGGGGGCCTGCTGGCAGGTGCCCTGCACTGCTGGGGGGTGGGGGTGCAGGGGGACATGAGTGGGACATGAGTGGGGTCCTGCTGGCAGGTGCCCTGCACTGCTGGGGGTGGGGGTAAAGGAGGACATGAGTGGGACATGAGTGGGGGCCTGCTGGCAGGTGCCCCGCACTGCTGGGGAGAGGGGGTGCAGAGGGACATGAGTTGGTGATCAGTAGTGCAAGCTGACATGTGGCTTGGCTGGGGGGCATGTCCATGGTGGATGGGCTGCCTGTGGGACATGACCAGGGGTGCAGGGTAGTCCCCTGTGGTGTGGGCTGCCTGCAGGGGCTGTGGAGGGTGTAGAGGGAACACCTGGGAGGACCCACACTGCCAATTCACGTGTAGGACTCCCTGCGCACCCCCAAAATACACATAGCCTGTTCATATCACGTTTGAGACTTCACGCAAACCCCAGTTATACACGTACCCCGCTCGCACAGGCTCTTTCGCGTGTGAAACTTCCCCCGAACCCCAGTAATACACGTATCACACTCACACAGGGCCAATCGCGTGTGAAACTTCCCGCGAACCCCAGTAATACGCGTACCCCACTCGCACAGGGCCAATCGGGTGTGAAACGTCCCGCGCACCACCTAAATACACCTACCCCACTCGAACAGGGCAAATCGCGTGTGAAACTTCCCGCGAACCCCAGTAATACACGTAACCCACTCGCACAGGGCCAATCGCGTGCAAAACTTCCCGCGAACCCCACTAATGCACGTACCCCACTCAGCATAAACGTGCTTTTTATTTGTGCACACTTTTGTAATGCGCAGGGACGCTACCGCCTGCCTTCGTGTGGCGGACGTGTTTAGGCCTAGCCTGTCTTTGCCCATGTGCGGTTTTGCCATATTTGATTCCATGAATACGTGTGGTTCGCGTGCGTGTATGCGTTCCGTGTACTTCCCAGCAGTACTTTCCCAGTTCCGCCTTCTTTTTCACGTGTTATTCCCTATTCCGTGTGTTACGCCCCCTGTTCCGCCTACTTTTGTTGTGTGCGCTGCGCTATGTGCGCCTTCCCTGTTTGGAGACGTGTGCGCCAGCGTGCGCCATGCACGGATTTGGCGCACAACCAGTGGAAAAGTAGCGCAGCACCTTCCTTGAATCGCACGCGTGCGCGTGCGCTTGCTTTCTCACGCTTGCGCCTCCTTGCGCCTGCTTGCGCTGGGATTTTCGGCGCACGTTTGTTCCATGAATCGGCCCATAGTTCTTTCTGTTGAGGAGTTTTTAATGACAATTTCACATGAATAATTATGCTTTGTTTGTTAAGTTTCACTAAGCCCCCTTCACAATCGGTCACTTTATATCTACGTTTGCTTTCATCGGGTTTTGCATTATTTTTGTATGCAAAGTTTTGAGCTATTAACTTCCCGCGAACCCCAGTAATACACGTTCCCCACTTGCCATGCCGGTACAGGGTTAGCGCAGCCCTTTGCGCTGGATTGGTGATTTTGATGGCTTTTCCCTGTGCGAGGGGCGTTCTTGGGGGCGTAACTGGGGCTGCTGCAGGGTCGCTGCGCCACTGTGCGCCACGGCTGATTTTGGTAGCTAAAATCCATGAAAACGCTGTGCGCGGAAATGGATTTTAGCACACACGGCTGGCGCAGAGATTCGCACACGCACACTGTGCGCCATCCGCGTGCGCCACTTGTGCACTAAATTCTATGAATTACCCCCTTTATTACATGTCTCTGTTACAACTTTTCAAACCATGGAGAAAAGAGGAAGACATACTAGATAATTATGAGTGATATGAAGATGCTTTCAAAGCAAATGAAAGCACTATCACCGATGTTAACTTTACTCAGTACAAAACAATGTTACACAATGAGCAGCAACAGGAAGAAGAAATTCAGGCCCAACTAGATAAAGACTCTTCCGACAGTAGTCAACCTTCTGTAACAGGAAGTCAAGAACCATTAGGACAACCACTAATAGCAAATGAGGCTGAAGTTGCTATGGCAGAAGTAGAAAACACCATGTATCAGTATCAAGAAGATACAGAGGACTTAACTGTACAACCAGGAAAACTTAACAACGATCAGCACACCATTTTTGAAGAGGTAACAAAACAAATTGTACATGGCGTACAACATGAAAATAAAGAATGTACCTGCCAAAATTACAAACCTATACTGCTGTACGTCAGTGGTGAAGCTGAATCAGGGAAAACATTCTTAATCAAAATTATCAGCAAGTTCCTTCAACAATTGACAAACAACAAACTGTCAGCTGTTGTAACAGCCCCCACAGGTTTAGCTGCCTACAACATAGGCGGTGTGACTTTACACCGATTACTACTGCTTCCAGTAGAGCATCAAAATAAATTAGACTGCTACAAACTTTCTGCAGAAGCTGCAATGGAATTACGAAGAGTATTGAAACAAATGAAAATGCTACTAATAGATGAAGTGAGCATGGTCTCCAATCTAATGTTGGCTTTGATTCATCTCAGATTGCAAGAAGTACTTAAAAGTAATAACGAAGAACTCTTTTCAGGGAAACACATTATCGTTTTCGGAGATATTCTACATTTGACACCAGTAAAAGGTGAACCAATTTTTAAAACCTTAGGCCACAAACTCTGCAAGAAAACTGTTGGTAGCATGGGTAATGTTAACCTTTGACAACATTTCCAATACAGAGAATTAACTGAGAACATGCGGCAATCTGCATATCTCACTTATGCCAACATCTTAAAAAGTATTAGAGTTGGTGTATTATCGCAAGAAGCACAAGCTGTATTGAAAAAGCAGCATATACATGCACTTTATGGCGATAATGCATGTACAACTGATGTTATGGAACAAACAGCGCACAAAAATGTCAATTGTATGGCCTTAATGCCAACTCTTGCAAGCTGTTTCAAATTCAATGAATGAAACAATGTTAAAGAAAGAAATGCAAGCAATAATAGAAATTAGCGCCACAGACAAACAAGACGTACATGGTTTGACAGTACCCATGTGTGAGCAAGCCACAACAAGACTAAATAGTTTAGAAAATTCAATCTCCAACACAGCTGGGTTGGAAAAAGTATTGAAATTATCATTAAATTGTAGAGTAATGCTTAAACGTAACCTTGACGTAGAGCCAGGGCTAGTTAATGGAGCACTGGGCACAGTTGTTGGCTTTCAATCATACCCACGTGATAGCAGCATTCAGTTTGTAAATAATTCCTTTGATAAACTTTCAGAAGATGAAACGGATAGGGCGCTCAATGGCTCGATTTCTTCTCTTCAAAGACATGTATGTACGTAGAGAGCAATTTTCTCTAACTCTTGCACATGCAGTTACCATTCATAAATCCCCAGGTCTTACCCTAGAGAAAGCATTGATAGATATAGGAAGGACAGTGTTTAAGGAAGGCATGAGCTAGGTAGCATTATCACGCTTACCTACAGTTGACGCTCTATTGCCAATAAACTTTGATTCAAGTAAAGTCAAAGCTGATATTCCTTGCATTCTAGAATACAATAGATTGCATTCACTGTACACCCCTCATCTGAAACAATGCCCTGTTCCAGATAAAGTGAAACATGGTAAAAGAAAAGTAAATGAAACAGAAATGCAACAGAATGCAACAGGAAATTCCGCAAAAAAAAGAAAAGAAGCTAAAGTTTCATCAAATGCTGCAAACATAGAAGAACCTATTAGGCAATGTAAAACAGGCACGTCGGCAAAAAAGCAACAGAAAAACCGAAAAAATTCACTCAGATACAGAACGTGCTGGCCCATTCAAATTTACAAATGAAAGTCGGGTAAGTTGCTATGCAAATGTAGCAATGAATATTCTATTTCAATTGCCAACAATTGTTAACAATATTTACCTGCGCAGCACAGACCAGTTGTGTTTGCAAATGTTAGTGCTGCATAGAAATGCAACAAGCAATCCTGACAACACATACAGGGGGTAATTCATAGAATTCTGCGCACAAGTGGCGCACGCGGCTGGCGCACAGTGTGCGCGTGCGACTTCCTGTGCCAGCCCCGTGCGCTAAAATCCATTTCCGCGCACAGCGTATTCATGGATTTTAACATCCAAAACCAGCTGTGGCGCAGAGTGGCGCATCAACCCTGCAGCAGCACCAGTTACGCCCCCAACCTCTCCCCGTGCACCATGTACAGCGCACAAATCCCATACATGGCGCACAGGCTCACAACCTCGAGAACGCCTGTAAAACTCCCTGCGCACCTCTCCGAATACACATACCCCGCTGCGTGGGTAGTCTCACACGCGATTGGCCCTGTGCGAGTGGGGTACGTGTATTACTGGGGTTCGCAGGAAGTTTCACAAGCGATTGGCCCTGTGCGAGCGGGGTATGTGCATTACTGCGGTTCGCAGGAAGTTTCACACACGATTGGCCCTGTGCGAGCGGGGTACGTGTATTACTGGGGATTGCAGGAAGTTTCACGCGCGATTGGCCCTGTGCGAGCACGGTACGTGTATTACTGGGGTTCGTGGGAAGTTTCACATGCGATTGGCCCTGTGCGAGCGGGCTACGTGTATAACTGGGGTTCGCGGGAAGTTTCACACGCAATTGGCACTGTGCGATCGGGGTACGTGTATTAGTGGGGTTTGCGGGAAGTGTCACACGCGATTGGCCCTGTGCGAGTGGGGTACGTGTATTTCGGGGGTGCGCATGACATTTCACACGCGATTTTGCTGTCAGAGCGGGGTATCTGTATTTCTGGGGTGCACGTGAAGTTTCACACGCGATTTTACTGTCAGAGTGGGGTACGTGTGTTTCGGGGGTGCGCGTGAAGTTTCACACGCGATTTTGCTGTCAGAGCGGGGTACGTGTATTTCGGGGGTGCGCGTGAAGTTTCACATGCGATTTTGCTGTCAGTGCGGAAGACGTGTATCCAATGTGGTGCGTGGGGAGTCCTACATGTGAATTGGCATTGTGGGTCCTCCCAGGTGTCCCCTCTACCCCCTCCACAGCCCCTGCAGGCAGCCCACACCACAGGGGACTACCCTGCACCCCTGGTCATGTCCCGCAGGCAGCCCATCAACCATGGGCATGCCCCCAAGCCAAGCCACATGTCACGTTGCAATATGATCATCAACTCATGTCCCCCAGCACCCCCACGCCCCAGCAGTGGGGGGCACCTGCCAGCAGGCCCCCACTCATGTCTCACTCATGTCCCCTAGCACCCCCAACCCCCAGCAGTGAGGGGTACCTGCCAGCAGACCCCCACTTATGTCCCCCAGAACCCCCACCCCCCAGCAGTGAGGGGCACCTGCCAGCAGGCCCCCACTCATGTCCCACTTATTTCCCCCAGCACCCCCACCCCCAGCAGTGAGGGGCACCTGCCAGCAGGCCCCCACTCATGTCCCCCAGCACCCCCACCCCCCAGCAGTGAGGGGCACCTGCCAGCAGGTCCCCACTCATGTCCCACTCATGTCCCCCAGTGCCCCCACCCCCCAGCAGTGAGCGGCACCTGCCAGCAGGCCCCCACTCATGTCCCTCAGCACCCCACCCCCAGCAGTGAGGGGCACCTGCCAGCAGGCCCCCACTCATGTCCCCCCTACATGAAATAAAGATGCACAATCATGGCCCACTTCTACACCAAAATACCAGAGCATGCCACCCCATTCTTGAGACGCAATGATTTCCCAATCCACCCCACACTGACATGCCTATCTCAAGACACAAACCAAAAGTCAACTATGTACATTAACACATGCCCGTCACACACACACACTGGTTGGCATTGATTGTGTAAACCCACATTTTCACATGCATTAACCCAATGAGCGAATCCCACACATGGAACTAAAATATGAAAATGTATTATGTACAAAAATAAAGCAATGAAATGAAAGCATAACAATATAGCAAACATGAAATGAAAAGCATGTGCAAAAGATGAGTAAATGAAAAGTATAACCAATCCAAAGAAATCCGAAAGAAAAATAGGTGAAATGGTGAAATGAAAAGAAAAAGTTCAAAATAATCCATTGTCCAACTATGTACAATCCATTGTCCAAAAGAAATGAAACCTACCTAAGAAACTACCTAATAAAAAAAATATATAAAAATGTGTGTGGCATAGTCCATTCACCACAAATCAAAGGAAAAGGAAAAAGAAACCTAACTCTAAAAACTATTTACAATGGCAATGGGCTAGTCCGACGGCTCACTTCCCGCTTTCCAGGGCCAGGGCATCATCAAACTCCTGCTCGATGTCCTGGAGGAGGTCCTCTTCCATGGCCCTGAGGGTTCGCAGGGATGATGACATGTGGACCTCCAACTCCCTGGGAATTGCCTCGAGGCACTCGGCCCGCCTCAGAGCCCTCTGCATGGAGTTCTCCTGACCATTGTGAGCGTGTCTCTTCTGCCCGCTGCCACTCTGCATCTATGGCCTGGCCCAACTGCTGCCACACAGAAGACACTTCCAATCCTGGGTCCTCCTGCCCTCTGGCCGAAGCCTGCCCCTCCGATGTTGAACGCCCGAGCCATCATGGCTCCCACCTTGTTGCTGCTGCTGCTGTGCCTGTGCATGTGCCCTGGCTCTTGCTGCCTGCACGTCCTCCTCTGGCTGGGGAGGAGTTGTTGAGGTGGCCACCCCTGCTGGACGTCCGATTCCTGACTGTGGCAGGGATGTGTCCTACACCAGCCTGGCCGCAGGGTCAGAGGCAGCTCTACAGGGTACCCAGGTGATACATGGGTCGGAAGATGGCATGGAGGACGACTGGCGCGTAGGGTGTTCAGGTGAGGAGGGGGTCGGAACAAGGTCCGGCCCTGGTGACCCATCCCAGTAGGTCAACGCGGTCAACGAGGCATTCGAGATGACCTGCAGTGTCCTCACGAAAACACTGCAGGTCACCTCGCATGCCCCATTGACGCAACACCATCCCACTCAGGACAGGCTCAACCCAGTCCCGGATAGCCACGTCTGCAGGGAGAGGAAGGCCAGTTGTAAGTGGATCCCCTCCCTGAAAACGGGTCTGGACGTAGGCATCCCTGCTGGTGCGGGATGATGCAGTCACAGGGTCAGGGACAGGATTACACACAGGCACCTCCGCGGCTGCCTGTGCTGCCTCCTGTCACTGCCACTGCACCACTAGCACCAGTGGAATCCCCACCTCCAGACCCTGTGTCTTTCCCTTCCCCGGCCTCGTCCTCCACCAAACCCCCCACCAACCAGGATGACTCTGTGCCATCTTCCTCCATCGGACCCTGTGGGGTCTCAGCTGCCCCTTCTGCTGCCGAGGAGTCCAACTCCGACCTCCGCCTCTTGGACCTACCCTCGGCAGCTGCGGCATGGGACGCGGCACCAGACTCCTCACTCCCTGACGAGATGACAACCTGGGGGGGAGCCGGGCCTTGCGTCTCCAGCTGGCGGTGCGATCCCTGCCGCCCTTCTCCACAGCACCCTCTCTGCCCTCTTCATCAGTTGACGCTGCAGACAGGGAGAGATAGGACACAGGCATCAGGGCACTGTACAATGGACTGATACACACATGACAGTTGCACATGAGTGGCAGTGTCAAACTTCAGACATGACATCACAATGCCCAACACACATGTCATTTCAACTCACACACTTGAGCAATTCCACAGCAATATCGCACCAGACAGCACCATCCATACACATACAACAGCATGAGCAGCCGAAGGTGAGCCTGACATCACATGAAACACAGGGAGTGCACAAGACATGCACAAACGCCACCACACTTACATGCATGTGTACATCTCCACCAACTGTCGCAGTGATGAGATCACCATCCATGTCACATCTGGCATTCAGCATTCTACATATCAGTGTCACATGCATCCATGTTGCATCACAGTTGCACACTTGTCAAATACACACACATGCACATGTACAAAGTGCAGATACATGCAGCTGGAACCAACATCCATGTGTGACACCACAACCATGCCAACGTACATACACAGTAATTCAAACATGTGTGCTCCCACATCTGCATTTGGCCTGCATGCTTACCCACACATACACCATCCATGTGTCTCACACATGAGAGGACTCGCATGTGTCAGCCTCACGCCCCTGTACATACACATCCATACATGGCCCTACAAAAACACATGTGCAACCTGCACACTACTGGCACACCACGACACGCACAGCATCCAATCAGTATGCATGTACACTTACCGCTTACCGCTCGACTCCAGATGGGTCTGCCTCTCAAGGACCTGGACGTGGAGCGCTGGGCATATGCGTTCCAGGACCCTCATTTGGTGGTCGGACAGGTGGCCCCGGCGCCCCTTGGTATCCGCTGCCCTCAAGAGGCACCGGGCCTTGTTGAGGGTCCTGGAAGTGAAGTCCTCCCAGCGCTTCTTGACATGTTTGATGTCGCGGACTGCCCCCCCCTCCTCGTGGATGGCAGTCACGATGTCCATCCAGATCCTGGTCCGTCCTTCGTATTCGGCGCGAGAACTTCCAAAGAGGGCATCATACTGCCCCAGGACTTGCTCCACCAGGACACCAACTTCCCTGGCACTGAAGCTGGTGGCCCTCTGCCTTTCTGGCTGGAGGCTGCCAGTGGTGCCAGATGGTGGTGTGCCCGACAATGCAACCCCAGAGGCAGGTGTGGGTGGGCAACTGGGTTCTGGGGCTGGGCTGTGGAGCGATGGTATCCCAGTCGGGAGTCTTCAGTTCCAGCAGGTGTGGTCACAACAACTGCACCCCTGCAGGTGGATGATGTGCAGGCAGCAAGTAGCAGGGTACATGGGCAGCGAGCAGGCAGCAGCAGATGGCAGGTGGGAGCGTACTCGGGGCTCTGGGAGCAGTTTTTCGGCCTTCTGGGCAGGAGTGTGGTCTTCCGTGTGTTGTTGCGTGGCCAGCTTAATACGGAGTGATTTGGCACATGGAAATCTTGCACGTATGCATGTAATTCGAGGTAAGCGCGTCTGTGACGTTACGCACGCAGGCGTTTCCCTCGTGACGTGGGCATAGTGGTTCAGGGCACGTGAAAAAACTGCACGTCCACGTGTGAATGCGTGTAATCCGAGGAAAGGGCCTGCACGTCTGTGACGTGACGTGCAAGGGTGTTTCCCTCAACACGGATGCATGTTCATCGTTCACGTGCAAAAACTGCATGTCCGAGTGTCAGCTCGTGTAATTGGAGGAAAGGGCCTTAGCGCGAACACGCATAAGTGACGTTGTATGCGTGGGGCGGTTTAAAAGGTACGTGTAGGACGCCATTTCCTTGTACATGCTGTTCGTGGAGAGCGAGTGGTGAATTCTGTACTTCTTGTCAGTTCACACGCGATTACTTCACAGCGTTTCAAGTTCGTACTCCCTGTTACCTCTGACAGTGTTCATTTTTTTTGTTGGGTCTGTTTCCTCAAACAGCGTTCACTTCTTCTTCTGTCCTGTCTCCTCAGATAGCGTACAATTCTTCTTTTGGCGTGGGTGTTGCCAACGCGCACAGGCGCATCTTTTTCACATTCTTTTTCCAGGCAGACGGTGAGTCTCACACGTATTTACCAACTGTGCTTGCCCTGTGTGTCGCGTACCCCTTCAGAGGTCATTGTAGGCTGCGTGTAACATGCGTACGCTTATTTTTGTGTTTCTGGGTGCCACAGCGTAGTGCGGGTTCATTTTGGGGTTGCGTGCCCTTTTTTTTTTTTTGGGGGGGGTTCCTGTGCATTGTGTGACCCGTCATCTCCCCCAGGGGTCACAGACAGCCTTGCTAGAGCACTAGGGTACGAATTCCATCTAGTACCCTACCCCTTTCACCCCCAATTGCCCAGGACAATCGTTTACTGCTACTCCCATACGCACAACAACATCAGTACCATGGTTGGGAGGCGACCAAGCGGTAAGGGAGGCAAAGGTGGCCGACCTCCAAAAGGTGGGCGTGGTGGGTGAGGTAGGGGATGTGGCCAGGATTTGAAGGGTGCCCCTAGGCCCCATGTGTGGAGGAGCCCCCCCATGGTTGTGGGAAACGTAGCTGACACCATCCCAACTCAGCCCTTGTTGGACCAGCCCATTGTGGCACCTGAACCGGCACAGGATGACTCCCAGGCTGACTTCCAGGTCAGCAAGTCTACGCCACGTGTGGCAGTGCAAGTTGGTGTCACCAGGCCACGTCGATCTGGGGCTGCTATGTCATCTGCTGCCCCAAGTAGGCAGGGTGGGGAGGCTGCAGGGGCAGCTGCAGCTCGATCCACCCCAGCTCTGAGTCTCCCAGCTGGGACAGTGTCGGTCCCGGTCCATCAAACAGACGTTGCCCCTGCCAACATCACCCTGCAGCCAATGCCTGCATCAAGACCTATGGTCATTGTGCATTCGCACACTCCTAGTACCCAGTCCACCGGCGCTTCTGCCCCTACTGACCAGAGTGGCATAAGACACTCAGGATCCGCATCACCTTTGAAAAAGAGGAAGAAGAGTGCTCTGGCACTACAGGCTGAGACCCCAGACACAACTACACACTCCGGCACGTCATGGAAGCCTAGCTTTAATGACGCCGAACTTGATGCACAGTGGCCTATGTGTCGGCACATAGCCGCAAAATGGTGGTGACTGCAGGGTGCAAGACCACACCTGGTCAACGTAAGGCACACTGGCAGACCATCGTGGACATCATTAGTGCCCTTGGATTTGTGAGGCGCTCAGCTGATGATTGCTACAAGCGGTGGAATGGCCTGAAACGCAGAGCAAAGAACAAGCTGGCCTCAAATCATGCTTCTACTCTGGTGACTGGTGGTGGGTCTCCACAAGAGGACAACCAACTCACTGAACACGAGTCTGTTGCTGGAACCTTCATCACAGAGGAAAAGATCCAAGGTCTGGGAGACCTACCAGATTACAATGCATTGTCCGGTGAGTGCCCATGCATGTGTGTGTAATCCATGTGTATGTTGTGTGGGTGACGGGTTCTGATTGAGTGCCAGGTGAGGGTGTGTGCACCTGAGTGGTATGGGTCACCCATGTGCTTCCTCCAAAACATTCAACGACCTTGGATTTGGGTATGACAGTATCCCTTCTGCCCACATTAGCCATTTAGCGCCACATTACTGCAGTTGTCCTTGAACTGTCATCTTGCAACAACATTGTTCAGAATTTTTCAGTGTTCATTCAAGCTGATTGTTTCAATTCTCCCACTTTTGCAACACATTTTTCAGCCCTATTGTCACATATGTGACATGCTTCTGTCATTGATTACACCCCACATTGGCCCACATTTGTTACCTTGTTATGTGAATGATTAGACCATTCAGGCTGATTGAGTATTGGCCTGCTCACATTGATTTTTGGTGCCTGTTTGTATGTGGTACATGATAGTTGTTTCCTGTCAGGTTTAAGTGACCAACCATTGATTTGTACATCTGCCTGCAATCACGGTATTCTTGTACACTGGATGTGTTGCAGTGAGTGGCACATGTGTATTTTGTCACACTATGTAGCATTTTTCATCTCATCATGTCCATCTCACATGAATGGCTGACAGCACTCGTTCACTGACATTTGTACTTTTCAAATGTACCATGGCTATGCTACATGCCATCTGTGTGCTGGCATATGTCATGTATGTGTATTCGACATGCCACTCACAGGCTAATGTATGATGCCAGTGCTACCCAGCATGCAGCATATGTGTTGCTTTTCCATCTTGGTGTCATCAGTGTCTGCTTTTTGCCTCCCCTTCCAACTCAGTGACAGTGCATGCATGCCAGGGTTATAGTCATGTGGGACATGTGTAAATCATGTACTGGATCTCTGGCTTGTCAGGCCTATGTGTGTGCTATGGTACTAATGCCTGTTTCCATTTTTTGTCTTTCATGTTTTTGCAGGTGATGACACACTTGATGCTGTTGAGGTTGAGGAGATGGTGCAGACTCAGGAGGAATCTCAGGCACGACCGGGCACCAGTGGGGTACGTGGTGTGGTGGTGGGCGAAAACCCAATCTTACTGCAGACCATACTGTCCAGGGGTGTCTCTGGGTGCACCTCCCGAGACCTATATTCAGGTGCTGAATCGGATGATGAGACTTATGTGCCGTTGCAGGTGAGTGTTTCTGGCAGGGATTCTGTTCTGTCCAACCCACCTGCACCAGGGGTAGAACCCTCTATGGGGGTATCAGTGTTGGTAAGTCCGCCTTTGGCAGTTACGGATGCAGGGTCACACTCCACAACATCTGATCCTGTCCCTGGGCCAGCAGGTCAGAGGGGGAATGCAGTCCTGCATCCTCAAGCAGTGCCAGCACAGCAAGGTGCAGATCGCCTTGCCCCGAACAGGTGTTGTGCCTGCTGACGTGGTGGCCGTATGCCACCAGGCAATACTGTATGGGAAAACTCCATGTACGGTATGGCAATCCAACAGGCAACATCAGTTGAAATGATGGCTCGGGCAATGGCCACTTCCATTATCCCCCCTGAAAGGCAGATGGAGCAACAACAGCAGGCAACAGACTCCATCTGCCAATCACACAGGGAAGACATGTTGGCGTCCAACAGGGACCGAGGGGCGGCACTGGAGACTCTGCGGGAAGCCATTTCTATAGAGTCACAGGGCCACAGGGAAGCCCTCAGGGTAGAACTCCATAACCTCAGGGAGACTCTTATTGAACTTGAGGCTTTCACAAATTTGAGGACAGAACAGCAGCTGGAGCGGCTCACACGTTCGCTCTCAGCTGAGCTGCAGGCAACTCGGGAGGAGATCCGGGCATCACGGGAGGCCATGCGTGAGAAATGCAGGCAACCCGTCAGATGCTGCATGGGGATCTCTGTACTATCATCCTTCAGAACGAGACCTTCCACACCCACATGCTTGCTGCCATGGAGGACCATACCAGGGCTTTGCGTGGGCTGCCTCCCATAGCACTACCACCTCCTGATGGAGCAGCAGAGGGTGATGAGAGCAACAGCAGCACTTCTCCCACAGTGGCGTAGCCGTGCAGGCCATGAGCCCATGTGGGTGTTGGTGTGCACTCTGTCCTCGGACCTCCTGGGTGCCCTCCCCCAACTCCCTTTGCCCACATGGCCATTTATTTTTTTTGTTTATTTATTTGTTTGTTTTTTTTTGTTACAGTGTGTTGCCTTGTGTGGCTCCTGTGGGCATCCACTGTGTATTCCGGCTGGGCACATGCAGGCTTGTCCTGTGTTTGGGTTAGATCTTGGGTTCCTGACACACACACCCCTCCTGCTTCCGGTTTCCTTGGGCTTGCAAAGGGTGTGACCAAGTGACAGTGACTTACACAGTGACATTGGGCTCCCATGAGCTGTGTGGGCAGTCTGTAGTCTTAACTGTGTGGACATCCCTAGTGGGGTTTGTTTTTGTATTGAACACTGCATGGTGTATTGATATGTGCTTGTGCATCCATGTCTTCCTCCTTATCCGCAGGTACCTTCTTCATGTCTTCACAAGGCCGTCTCCTTTGCAGATGCAGTTCATGTTGTATGCAGTACACTGACACATTTGCCTGACAGCAACACTCTGGAGTTGGAAGGGGTTATTGAGGTTGTATGACTTACATTACTTTGAGTTTGTACTTTCATATTTTGGCAATGTTTCATGCTGTGTTGCTGTATTGTGTTGCTGGTAAGTATTTTGTCATGTGTGCTGTTTGTTATTGATTACTGGGAGCATATGGTCTGTGGCCTGTTTCCATTTGGGACAGTGCACTTTGTGACACTTGTGTCATGTGTTGTGCATTCCTTTGTTGCTTTCACATTGCAGGACATGCCATGATGTGTTGGGTGGCGGAGATGGGGAGGGGTTGGGTGACATGGCACTATTTTCATGTTGTATTTTGCAAGTGGGTAGCCATTCATGCAGCATAAATGTGTGTCTTTTTGTGACACAGCATTGGTTGTCTTTGGGGAGGTAGGGATGCACACAATGTAACACTTCCAGGTGACCAATCTCAGGCTGGTATGGTTGTGACAATTGACTGTCCCTTACGTCATCATCATTGATTGTCACCTGGTATGTGCCAGGGCTGTGTGCACTCCACAGGGATGTGATTTTAGGTGAAGTAATTAGCCACCAGCTGCGTATGGGCTGCCTCACCCCGTGCCCTTTCCCCTCCCATGTGCAGTGGCCGTGCATGTGGTTGGGGATGTGGGGGCACCACCATGTCCACCGGCAGGCCCCGACGTGTTGCAATGTTGTGCAGGACACATGCTGCCACTATGATCCTGCACACTACTGGGGGAGTGTATAGCAGCTGCCCACCAGAGCGGTCAAGGGCGTGAAAGCGTGACTTGAGCACTCTGAATGTGCGCTCCACTATGCCCCGGATTGCAATATGGGCTGTGTTGTATTTTACCTCGGGTCGTGTGGTGGGGTTCCGAATCAGCGCCATCATGTGGGTATTCAGAGGGTAGGCACTGTCCCATGGGGAGGTGATGATGGGTATCATTAGTGGGGTTGTGACATTACTCAGTATCTGACATGCATGTATGTGCAGGGGCATTTATACTCACCAAGCAGCCATGTATCGCCATGTCGCCCAGCTTCTAGGTCCCGGTTTAGGGTTGACATTCTGCAAATGAAACTGTCATGGGTGGACCCTGGATAGTTGGCATATACTGAGGTGATGATTCCCTTGGCATCACATACTACCTGCACGTTGATGGAATGCCAGTGCTTGAGGTTTCTGTAGATGTGCTCAGTTGCCCTGGGAGGACGTAGAGCCACATGGGTGCAGTCAATGGCACCTAGCACTTTGGGGAAGTGTGCCACCCCGTAAGAATCCTGGACGACAGCCTGCCTTTCTGCAGGTGTTCTGGGCAGGTATATGTGCCTGCGGACTGATGGGCGTGCAGTCATGATGGCCAACACCTGGTGCAGGCAGCGTGACTGCGTGGCCTGTGACACCCCCCCCCCCATTATGGCACTTGTCTGCTGAAATGAACTAGTGGCCAAGAAGTGCAGTACATTGAGCACCTTTTCCAAGGGGCTCAGTGCTTGGGAGCAGAGGGTGGGTGCTCACCAGGTCGAGTATTATGTGAGGTGGAAACCTGTACCTCCCATACACCTGGTCATCAGGCATCCCAAAAAGGCTGGTTCGGGGTGTAAAATTTCTGGCCCTGACTATCCTCCTCATCCTCCTGCGGTATCCCACGACCACTGCTGCTAGGAACGGTATATTCATCTTAGCATCTGAACTTGTTTGTTGTTTGCGTGCACTTTTATGCCTGCTTCCTGCTGGCGTACATGTTTCCAGATTTTTTGGCGCACTCGTTAGTCCCGTTCGGTTCCATGAATACGTGTTGTGGGCACGCATGTGGGCGTTCTGCGCATTTGCCTCCTGTACTTCCCCTGTGACGCCCTCATTTTCACGCGTTGTTCCCCATTCCGCGTGTTACGCCCCGTGTTACGCCTACTTTTGTTGTGTGCGGTGCGCTATGTGCGCTTTCGCTGTGCACGCAGCACACGCTGTTTGAAGACGTATGTGCCAGCATGCGCCACGCAGGATTTTAGCGCACATCCATGGATTTACACGTGCACGGACTTCCATGAATAGCTGTGCGTGGGTTTCGCTTCGATTTTTGCACTTGCGCTGCGATTCTCACGCTTTTGCAGTCTTGCGCAGAAATCTTCAGTGCACATTAATTCCAAGAATCGGCCTGACAGTGTTCATGGAGTAAGACAACAATTGGACGACTGTGCCGGAATGGTGGGATTCACTATGAACTCACAAGAAGATCCACAAGAATTTCTAATGTACATACTTTTAGTATTGGAAAACAAAAGCATACCTGTAAATGAAATCCTCCAAATTTCGTATATGTGGAAACATACATGCACTCTCTATAACAAAGTGATACATGAAGAAATCCCAAATGAGCGATTTGTGTATATTTCCATACCAAATTGTGAGAGCATTCCATTTCAGCAACTTGTACAAAATGAAAACCATGTCAGATTATGTAGTATTCACAATTCAGACAATCTGCCTTACTGATACAATCACAATGTGCCTACATAATACTTATGCGTCTGCGTTATGATGCAGATGGCACGAAAAACAACTGCAAACTAACTGGATTTACACACGCTGAAGTGTCACTTGGAAAGAAAACCTTTACAACAGTAGGAATAATCTACCATGAAGGAGCTACAACCAATGCAGGTCACTACACTGCATACATTAAAAAGTATTCTGGATGGTTTGAATGTTATGATAGCACCATTACTCTAAAGCAGAGGTTGCCAGCTAACCTAACAAATGCGTATTTAATGTTCTTGAAGCCACAATTTACGAAATAATGTGTACTTCAAAATTGTCAACAAAGTAAGAGAAAGACTACAAACAGTTAGAATTCGCCCACAGGTATCTAACTACCCAACAGGATGGAAGAATGACGCAAATAAATGATTATCACAGATCGTTGGAAACAAATGCACAGGCAGAATACACCTATATGTATCTAACTGTTGTTAAAAATTGGCAGGAAGGCAACAAAGAAAACATTCATGGGAAAGATACAGGAAACAGGGTATGTCAATGACACAAATGAATGAGTATCACAAATCTGTAGGAACAAATGCACAGTTAGAATACGCCTACAGGTATCTAACTACCCAACAGGATGGAAGAATGACACAAATAAATGATTATCACAGATCGTTGTAAACAAATGCACAGGTACAGTATGCCTATAGGTATCTAAGTGTTGTTAAAAATCGTCAGGAAGGCAACAAAGAAAACATTAATGGGAAAGATGAAGGAAACAGGATGTAACAACGACACAAATGAATGAACGTCTGCGGTGATTAACCTACCACCTACGCCTTACAACCAAGTTCAAGGAGTACAATTCCTATCCACAACCATCGCTGCATATGTAAAACATGGTCTTTGTAAATTAGCTGCTTATAAATGTACTTTTCCGACCATCGTCTGCAGCCATGAACTGAAGAAATTAGGGCATCCAAACAACGACCACAATCCACCACACCCATATTGACTTGTAACTCCACTGCTTATGACTTCAGTCTTGCCTGCATGGGCTTCAGCCATGCAGCCAAGACTGCAGGGTCTCCCCACAACCACCTCGGTGATGTGCGGTAGTGGGGGTTATTCTATAGGTGTGTTATCCTTCTGCCCAGAGGCTTCCCTCCTAGGTGTATGTCTGTAGATCTTACATGGGATGGGTGTGAAGTGTCTTCCAAGTCTAGTACTTACCACTTTGTTCTTGGTTGCATGGCTTTCGGCCATGCACCCAAAACTGCACGCACTCCCCACAACTTGCCAATCAAAACGCAACACTACGGGTGTGTGAATGGGTGGCACATGTGGCGGTGGTTGTGGCCAGGGCCTACAGTCTTGGAAGTAAGGCCTTCGGCCTTTGGCCGACGGCCATGCATCCAAGACTCTAGACCCTGGCCACAACCACCGTAGCATGTGCCAACCATGGCAGCATACTAATGAATATAATAATAGCCATTGGAAACAGTAATGTACGTGTCCTTACAAATCTAACAACTCCCCCGTGCACTGCACGGGCTGAAATACTGGCCTTATTGGACCCCTCCTTTTCTGTGCGTACAAGGAGGCCATAGAACATACGCCATTAAGTAGGTATAAGTGTACTGTGCATACAAGATGTCCATACACATTACATCATGACGACCGACCCCCAGAACAAGTGCATTAATCACCCATATGTTAAGACTGTACCTCCTGGCCACTACCACCGTAGCATGTGCCACCCATGGCGGCGTGCTAATGAATATAATAATAGCCATTGGGAAAAATAATGCTTTCATGGCATGTTGTCAATTTCAAGGCCGAAACATGTCTGGGGTTGCTTGGTTTTCTGTGCAGAGGGGACCTGGCCTAGCAGTTCGGGCTGGGCTGCTACCTTCGGTGGCGGCAGCTGCTGACTGATTTGCACATGGCTGGTCCCCTTTTGCAATGGTGCAGACGGGCTAAAAAACAGTGGTGTGGAAGGTTGGCCCAGAGCAATTGCCAGTGGTTTAGATGCATTCGAAACCTTCCACCCATCACTTGTGTGGTCAGTTTGTTTCTCCTTGTGAGAGAGGGTATGCCCAGACGTGGGTCCCTTGCTCGCTGCGCCACAGGGAACCAGGCTGCACCTCACTGAGGAGGTCCAACAAGGCCGAAACATGTCTGGGGTTGCTTGGTTTTCTGTGCAGAGGGGACCTGGCCTAGCAGTTCGGGCTGGGCTGCTACCTTCGGTGGCGGCAGCTGCTGACTGATTTGCACATGGCTGGTCTCCTTTTGCAATGGCATAGACGGGCTAAAAAACGGTGGTGTGGAAGGTTGGCCCAGAGTAATTGCCAGTGGTTTAGATTCATTCGAAACCTTCCACCCATCACTTTTGTGGTCAGTCAATTTCAATGTTGCCTACCTATAGCCGTGCGCTTTCAAGAGTTACAAATTTCCTGTCCACTACATGGACTGAAGTGTTACAAATTTCCTGCCCACCAAATGTACTGAAGTGCTATCGTTATTACCCCCCACATTTACTGTACGTACAAGGTGTCCATAGAAATTACATCATGACGGCCGAAGAACTAATGCATAGATCACTCATTTCTTACTGTGTGAACCTTTCCCAATGCTCTGCGACACAGCAAAATAGGGTAATGAAAAAAACATATGTACGCTAATTGTTGCTCCGCTTTCCGCAGATCCAAGATGTCGGACGCATCCAAACCATCTGACGCAGAACAAGTCTCACAGCAGACAATGGTCAGAGACGTCGCGTGTACGCGGTCATGACGGCAGCCCCTTAGCCAATCGGTTTCTTGTTCGTCGACCGAACAGGGAAGTATGACCGCAGAGCAAACATAGATATCACTAATTATTTCAGACCTACTTTTTCATAATTATAAATAAACGTACTGCATGTATGATGACAAAATTTACAAAAGCACGCGTTCTGGACCAAGCCTCTGTACCGGCCGCAGATTTCGTCAAAATCCGTCCAGCGATTTCACCTGTAGCCGTGCGTAAAGTTTTTCCCCCATTCAATCTATGGGAAAAAAGATGTTTTGGGACCCCCCTATAACTCCGCTCCCCCTGGACGATTTCTTACCAAACTTTACAAAGAAATTCAGAGTGGCCATATACAATATTGCAAAGTTTGGTGAGGATTCGCCCAGGGGAAGCGGAGTTATAAGCCGCCCAAAAGGTGCTCTTCCTATGGAAACAGCAACTTAACCATAACTACATGGCCACTACCGTGGCCATGTAATATATATATATATATATCAGGGCGGCAGTCATCGCCCTATTGTAAAGGTGAGTCGGAAACACATAGGAACCCATCGAGTAACGGATTTGGGCGAAATTTGAATGTGATTAAAAGTCTGCGGGCCCCCACCCAGTGACTACAAAGTTTCGTAAAGATTTGCTAAAAAATAAAAAAGTTATTAAGCGTCAAAAACATTTCTTTCTCCAAAAGTGCAGCCTACTTCCCATTAATTTTCCGATAGACAAAAAAGATCAATATTTGCCTAAGCGCACAGCCCAAACTGCTGGGTGGATTTGGACCAGGTCCAAAAAAACTTGGGCATGACGCGTTGATTCGCAATCCATGCTTGGTTTGGGGTTATTCTGTGTCAAAGTTATTTTTAAATTTGACGGAAAATGGGCTGCCCTTTCCCCAAAAATTATAGTTATATCTCCCATGGTGCTTTGCAGGATCATGGTTTTCAGAAATGAAACAACCGCCATCTTGTTTTTATCTCGATGCGAGAGATATTTGCATGTATAGCCGAGGTTAGGAGAAAATGAAACGCAGTAAAAAGCTATTTGCTGTTCATAAAACATAAATATGCTGTCAGGGTAGGTGGGGTGATGGCTAAAGGGCACTGAGTGAAATCTGGGAGTTGGAAGGGGTACAGGGACAGAGTTTACAAAACTAAGCATTCCGTAGCCATGGCTATATCACCGAATAGCCGGCATCTCATAGCAAACTGCTTCACAGAAGCAGTGTGTGTTGTGGGGGGAAAGGGAGAGGGTAGGAGAGTGGTGGAGGCTGGCACACATGAGGTGTGGGGGTCAGGAGGAAAGCATTATCCAAGGCTACAAAGGACTACAGATAACCAAGGGTATGTGTAGTTAGTTTGGTATCTGCAGCTATATTTTTGGGGGTGTCAGTGTTTTATATTTTTGTTTAAAGTACTTTGTTTAGGTATAAGGATTTCACAGGTGAAAAATCAGTGGCCATGGCCAAAGGCCATGGTCTGTGACCTAGTAGGTATTAGAGAGTCTTTTTTTATTTTTATTTTGATGTGTGTTTTCAGTCTTTTGAGCATGTGAGACTTGGAGAAAGATAGAAGAAAATAGTTTAAGAAAATTAATATAAAACTGAGCAATCGTAGTATAGTTTTAGATGTGCCATACAATGTATTTTAGGCTGTGTATTCTCACTTATGTTATTACGTTGTGTGAGTGTGCAATGTTTGCCTGTCTAGTTTACTGTTATGTATTTTCCTATGGTTTCTTTTTTTTCAGTTCCTTTACATAAGTACATGAGTCGTGTTGTTCTATATTGATCCTTAAAGTTGGATTGTAGTATAAAACTTGAAGTCAGTCCCTTGTCAACTGACATTTTGTAACTGCGGTTATGATGAAAGTCAATGAGCTGTAGCCACGGTTATAATAAAATGTTTTATTATTTATTGTATTTGTGTATTTTTATATGATAAGTAGTCATTAAAAGGACTGTTTTGGGGTACACTGAGTGTAGCACTTTAGCACATTAGGGGTACTATTTTGATGTTATGAAGGAACATTGCATTTCCTTCATCGGTTAGGTGCACTCTGTCATGGATATATAAATTGGCCATGTAGAACTGCATGTTCTTGTTTGCAATCCATAATTGGTTGTGGTCTTTCAAGAATGCTGAATCTGCTTTATTAATATTTCTTCAGGATTTCTCAATTTTACCATTAAATCTGGTGGCTCATCTCAATTCTTGCCTTTGAGTGAGATTGGAAAAGATAAAGATGATGTGAGGAAATAGTTCCATACATTTTCCCATGCCTTGTCTAATCATTAAAGTAAGGGACACTTCTCGTACCTTCCCCAAATCATTGCCTCGACAATTAATTAGTATGACATCTGGGTGCCCTATACTTCTCAGACGTAACCATTTTGAAAACACCTGGAACCAACGCATTCCCTGCAATCCAAACCATTTAATTGTAAAATCTCTCAAACCTCGGTCCCTGTTGATATTTCGTTCCTCACAAAAGGCCAGCAACCTAAACATCCAACAGTCTCCAATCAGCCACACAGTTTTCAAACCAGCCATGATATCTGCAGAATTTCTCTGTTTCCAGGAAAATTATTCCTAGTTTGAATGTCTAGTAGTTTGTAAGAGCAGGTTATGTATGATGTGTGTGTGTGTTGTTCTTTCTAATTGTTCGATGGTGCTGTTGTTATTATTCACGGCTATCCAACAGCCTCCCAGCATGTGGCATTGCTATTTGTGGGAAGATCGTCACCCCACCCTCATTGAAGCCACGGCTATGTTCGAGCAAGTGACACGTTGGGTGTTTGTGGGTGCGTGGTAGAGGCAGCTATCCAGAATTTTGGGTTGGGTGGCATCTTATATGCATTGAGTGTTTTGTGGAATTGTAAGAGACTAGGGGTGTGGAGGAGGACTATGATGAGGGGAGAGGAGCTGGTAGGCATGTTGGGGACAGTTTTTGGAGTTTGGTGGGGTGGAAATGCAATTCTGAATTCGTCATTTTTGGGAATAGCCACCATTATCCGCTCATCCAGGAAACATAAGGAGTCAGTGAAAGCACATTCAAAATAAATCAGTCCTTCTATGACTAAAAAACAAAGAAATTTATCGGAGTTGGGGAGCCGCTCAACTATAACATACTCTCATTGCAGCTTTAGTAATGAAACAGGAGTTGAATGCGATTGTAATACAGCTTTGTGTATGTTGTTTCAAATGACTCCATTGATACAAGAAACAGCGTCTACAGCAGAGAAGCAGCTATGTGTTGAACTTTCATTTATTTAAATACCTGTAGATGAAAATCCACACAGTTTACATTTGGCAATGTCAATGCAAAATGTTTTAGCCATTGCAAGTGGAAATAAAATTGTTCTCAAACTACACAGGAAGATAGTTAAGGATTATTAATGAATGTCTTTGAGTTATTAGTGAAGCAAACTCTTAATGTAGATAGGTATGTAGCAATTAGTTATGAGTGGAATCATATGTGTCCACAATGTAAGAAATGTCATTCTACTCCAGATTTCTGTGAAAAGTTTGTGTATCTGCATGTGCCTGATCAGAAAAGTGCAAAATGTTCTAATCTTGTAACTAAAGCAGTCCATGACATGCAATGCAGTGACTATGGTTGAAAAATTACAATCAACACTGCAAAATGTAGGTTTTAATAAGCATGTATTGGTTATGTTTCAAAGATACAGTGTAGGTGGTATGAACATTAACAAGTCAATAATGAATGTTGTAAATAGTCACGTTTCTATTAGTAAGAAAACATTTAAAACATGTGCAATTATTTTTCACGACGGGGCATCTATTGAATCTGGAAATTTCATGACATGGGTGCGTACAGACGTAGATTGGCTTGTTTGTAATGACTCTATAGTCACACACCAAGCTAGATTGCCAAAAGGTTTGAAGAATGCTTACTTAATGTTGTTAGAAGCAAACTTTAAAAATATATGTGTAATATGGTTTGTGAATATAAACATGCAAAATAAAAGTTTGAATTGGAAAAATAGGCTAATAAGTGTTTTTTGTTAAGCAGGACATGGATTGTTACTAGGATGTTTTAAAAAAAAGTACTAAATAAATATAGCGGTAGTTTTATGAAGATCATATAATTTAGAAGAGAAAATAGCATTCTGAAAACTTCTACTTCTGTTTTATTTTGTAAAACACTGTATATGTATATGTACACATGTTCCCTATAAGTGCTAGGTTACATAAATTGTTCCATGTACATTATTAAGAAACAAATAAACATAGGTTGTAGATACAAAAACACATAGTGCAATTAAATACAAAATCAAAATAACATACTGAAAAGGTTAGTTTGTTAAATGTATAAATATGTTTTATGTGCAGTGTGGAGTTTTTAGAAAAGTAGGACAATCTATTCAGTCATTAAACCGTACATGTTCTTTCATTTTGTATGGTAGGTTTAAGAGAGTTGTGATTCTAAGTTGTGCAGGTGACCAGAAAAAGGACGCACATCAAATTATGAAAGAATTTATGAAAAGGCAATGTAGATATAATTTTTATAATTTAGAATACATTTTGATATAGGAAAAAAAGGTATTCCACGCAGTGTAGCAGTATCAGTGCTAACAGAAGTTTATATAATAATTTGAAGTTTTAAGTTTAAAAAAAAATATGTTGTGCATAATATGAAATGTCATTAGGAACTTCTGATGTGTGAAGGGGCGTGGCTAAGTAGCCATGCAGTAGGATGTGTTTCCTGGGGCTCCTGTATACATGATTTTATGCTGAGTACAAAGTTTTTGCAAGCCTAAGCGTCTGTGGTTGCAGCATTGTCTGGAGGAAATTGGCGTGCACAGCTAGGCACTCTCAGGGAACTTGTGGTGCCCTATTCACAGAGTTCTAGCCATTCAAAGTCCGAGACCAGGTACAAGTAAAAAATAATCAAGATGGCGGCTGAAACAAAGGGGAGGCCGCTGAGTGCTGGCAGCCTGAGGCATGACAAAGCCTCAACGGATGGAAAAGCCAAAGGATGGCAGCTTGGCGAGAGTGGCACAGGCCCGGCAATACGATCAGAAGCGCTGCTGATCAATCAGACATTAATACGCCTGGCACAGCGGGCCACAGAGTGAGCTGCATGGGTGGCTCAATCACTCGTTAGTGCTGAGATCCTAGATGTGCTACAGTAGAATGCCGGCACACCACTGGAAGCTCAGGAAACATCAAACTTCGGTGCACGGGTTTGTTGGTGGCTGCATCCTAGCAGAGGACATCCACAGAATTAATAGCAGGTCTTAGGTAAAGAATTGCAGAGCAGCACCTACAGTGGATGTGCATGACTAAGCCTGTAATTGGTGAAGCTGGAGCACCAATTGAAAGCGAAGTCTCGAGATGGTAGACCTACGCGACAGAAAGACAGCAGTACGCGTGCTGGTAATTCGGAACATAACTGGTATAGCAGCAGCCCAGCAGTTGTTCGGGCAGAGACGTCATGGTGAAAGGAGACACTGAGGCAAATCAAGCTGTGAGGTGACAAGCAGGGTCACAGAAGTCTGGAAGGTCGGTGCTGCAGGAATAGCCTCCACTGCTTGAATTGTGGATAAAGGGATATGGTCTTTATGCCCCAACTGCTTGTTGTTGCGACCTAGTGAGAGATTGAGGAGCGGGTTGGCAGAATCAATTACGGACCCCAGAGAAAGTGGCCAGGTAGCTATTCAATGCACAGAATGAACTGAAATCTGACCCAGCCCAAAATACTCTGGAGGGGACATAGCATAGCCACATGAGCAGTGGGCACTTTCATCAGGAGCGTACTGACTTGCGCAACCCCCACAAAAGCATGGCGAGGACACAGAATAGTATGGACACCTCAGAGGGTCCATAGGAGTCAAAAGCCCAGCAACTCCAGAAGGAAAATAGGCACAAATGAGGGCTGGCAGACATTGATAACATTAATCAATATGGCGCAGGAAGATAGCTCCTGAGCATATTATACTGTCTTTGGGAGTGCCTACAGTGTCTGTGCAACTGAAGAGGCAAGCAAGCACGACAGGATATCATTAAGAGGTGAGGATCCTTAATATATACGCAGCCAAGGGCCCATGTGACGTTCTGATGGGGGCTTGACATTGGGAATGACGCCCTGCAGTCATAGCAAAATCTCCTGACACGAGCACGCATGGAACACGCGCAGTGGGCTTGGCAACAGGGCCTACATGCTGGTACTATCCACAAGCCTGAGCAGAGACACATAGTACCCAAGCTGGCAGGAAGTGGATGCATATAGATCACCTCCTATATGAAGGCACATATCATTGTGGAGTAAGGTGAGGCAATTGGTTCACTGAAGTAAACCGGGGAGCAATACTGAAGGCCCCAAGCTATCATCCTGTGGCACACTGAAGGCCCTGAAAAGGGCAAGGAGCCCAAAATAAGCACCAGCATTCCGGGACAAATAATCATAATTAACATACCATAGTAGTATGCAACCATTAATCATCATAAGAGACCTGGTGACAATGGCCCAAAATGGAATATAGACTGAATATTAGTTAATTGATGTCACAGTCGGTGAAGTTGTGAGGGGTACCCATCAGATATGCTAGAGTGCTCACGCGCACAGACAGAGTAAAAAAGGAGAAGCCCACCTGTAAGGTCGGGAGGACAAGAAGTGGAAGTATCACATCTTAGTGGCACGATCGTAAGAGGCGTTCAGAGGAGCATGGCAAGGCCAAGTATGACGGCCAAAACACAGAAAGGCAAGGAGAAACAACTTACATTGGAGGCGTGTGCCAAAACTGTGCTCTCAGCAGAGACCACTGCTCAAGAAAGCTCATCACCTCACGGGGAACAGCGGCTGGAGAAGGGCGACCAGCAGATCCTGGAGGCCATAGCATCCCTGAAAGTGGCTCTTAAATCCAAAATGGATGCAATCAGCATAGATGTGAACTTGCTGAGGCAAGATGTGAGGTCACTTGCTGAACGCATTGGGAACATTTGAAAAGGAGATGGCGGAGAACACGACTAGCCTGAAGGGTACTTCAGAAGATGTCAGGGTACTGCAACAACAAGGGCGTAACCTGGCAGAAAGAGCCGAGGATGCAGAAGGAAGAGCCAGATGCAACAATCTAAGAATTATTAGGCTTCCAGAAGGAGAAGAGGGATCAAACCCAACTAACTACATAGAGACTCTACAGCTGCAGGAGATAGTCACAGGGGCCCTCACTCAAGGCTTCACGGGGTGAAAGGGCGCAAAGATCACTGATGAGGAAACTGCCGCCTGGTGCCCCGCCAAGGCCAATAATATCTCACATACTGAAATACTGAGATAGGAAAAAGATCCTTGAGCACTTTCGCAAAGGAGGGACAATCCAGCCGGCATCTGCCACAATAACTGCATAACCGGATTATACCTTACAAGTACAGAAACAACGGATGAACAATATATCGGTCGAAAGAAGACTGCGAGCAGCAAACCTAACGTATATGTTGCTGTATCCTGCTAGACTGAAAATAATTCACAAGGGTTGCAACATTTTCTTTGACAACCCGGAAGATGTATACAAATGGATGGACACATAGAATTTACCAACCGGAACAGAGACTGGTGCAAGTGAAGAAAGAGGAACACAAGGAGAGAGCCAAAGCAATTAAACGGCAGCAGACATTTGCACCAGCGTATCTGGGCTGGGGTGGAACCTACAGAGGGATGCCTCAGGAATTAGATTTGCTAACAGGAGTCAACAAAGTAGTGCCCATTTCGGATAGCACTATGCAGGAAAGTCCTGCACCCCAGACTGGATTTGTTTTTTCGGATATAAGCAGTTACGTATTCACCTGCTGCGCCCGATGCACCAGGACTAGTCTCTAAGGGCTGAGGCGAGAAGTGGGGATGCCTGAGCATGAGGTAAAGAGCTGGGCAATTTTTGGGGGCAAGGGAGGAAAGTTGGGGTAGTTAGCTGGAGGTTAGCCTATAGGTTCACATTAAATATGCTGAACGTGCACATAGGGCTGCTTGTATGTGTTAGAATTTTGGTGGGGGAACTTAGAATAGCATTGTGGAATGTCAGGGCCGTAACAATTATATCAAATGGATTTGAATGATGACTTACCTTAGGCGCCATAAAATAGACATTGCACTCCTGCAAAAAATGCATCTCACTAAAGAGAAACATGTTGCCCTGGCAAAATAATTGAGGGGTACAATGCTAGGCTAAGCATTCTCACCATATGCTAGGGGAGTGTAAATATGGGTGGCACCCTCGGTGCCTCTGAGGGTGCTTGAGACTTTCCATGATAAAGAAGGCAGGATGTTTTTATTGCAGGGTCGGCTGGAACACAGAGAAGTTTGTATCATCAACAAATAAACACGTAACCCAGCGACGGAGGCCTACTTCGGATGTTATATCCACAAATAAGTCCACATATAGATGGCACACTGATATGGGGAGGAGACTTTAATTGTACGCTCAACCCTAGATTGGATAGATCTGATGACAAGTATACCCATCCTGCCCCCTCGGCCAAAGCCCTAAACATATTTCTGCAAGCATTTGAACTCTCGGATATATGGTGGACTCTGCACCCACAGACCCCGGAATATTCACATTACAC
Organism: Ambystoma mexicanum; assembly: GCF_040938575.1. Classification (NCBI taxonomy): domain Eukaryota; kingdom Metazoa; phylum Chordata; class Amphibia; order Caudata; family Ambystomatidae; genus Ambystoma; species Ambystoma mexicanum. The sequence continues at coordinate 698,530,658 of NC_090928.1, read as the reverse complement.
TCCTCCCCAAGAGTTGTACACCAGATTGGATTATAGTTTTACAGGCAAAGACACCCTGGGAGAATTTGAAAAGGTGGAATATAAAGCAAGGGTGCTGCCAGATCACACCCCACTAGTGGTCACACGGCAGGCTTCCCCCCCAGAGTACGTATCCCGACATGGAGACTTAGAAGTGAGTCTCTGAGGGACGAAGCATTCCAGGAACAGCGAAGAGGCGGCTTCCCAGTTGGCAAATAGTTGCGACTTGACAGAATGTGTGTGTCTTTATCAGGATAGGTGAACATTAACAAAGTTCTAAAATGGCTTAACTAAAATATTGCTGGATAAACTGAGTGAGAAGAGACAGGAGTTTTGTTTTTTAACAGTATTTTAACTGTATGTTATCTGTTTGTTTTTAGAACTTTGTTAATGTTCACCTATCCTGATGAAGACACACACAATCTGTCAAGTCGAACTATTTGCCAACTGGGAAGCCTTTTTTCTAAAGAAGATATATATGTTTGGGCACCGATAGTCGATATTTTGTTTGGATTGAACTATTTTCAGAATTATATTTTCAGAAATATATGAGGAAATGAATTGGAATTCATTAAAAATGTTCAATGATTTTGATATATTTTTATACTCAAATCAGAAATAAAATATAAATAATGATTTATATTATTATTGGTATTGGAATATCGGATATCGGAATCGGAAGCGGCCTCTTGCGATTTTGGTACGAGTGGGTGCATACGAGGTGTGGCTTGATTCCTGACTGTCTGCTGCCGTAGTACGCTGGTAGTAGGACGTTGCGAGGTCCTTTCCTCTAATCGGCAGAGCCGCGGCGGCTCATTGAGTTTACTCTGCCGAACGCGGATGCGGGACGTGGGATGCAAGATACCGCCTGAGGAGGACCCCGCTCTGCTCCACTGAGGAATTCACCCCTGGGGGGGGCGGTAAAAGGGCAAAACACAGGTTAAGGGGCGCAGAAGAGTGCCGCGCCTGATACATGCGGCGGGACCCTGCAGGCCTGATAACCCAGAATCCAGATTGCCAGACTATCTGGATCGACGGGTAAGAGAACTGTGACTGCCCTGCACCCTGTTTCCTGCATCCTGAGTCCTACGCACTGCTTGACAGGCGACCACAAGCTTATTGAGCTGGACCTAGGGTGTGTGTTATTTTGCTCTATGGGCATAAGCACTTCATTACCGGTGCTTACTGAGTATGATCAGGGGGAGGTACTGAGAAAATCTGGGCGGAAGGTGAGGTGAGGTGAGACAGGTTTCCTGCCTGCCGCTAGTAGTGCCCTACCGAAGTAGTAAGCTACTACTCCTACTTATATCACTACATTCACACTACAGGGTGAGTGCCCTGAGTAGACAGTATCTCTATAGCGTATCACTTATTGCTTATCTTCTACCAAAGCGTTTCAAGGTAAAACTGATAGAAGGTGCTATAGGTAACTCTGAATTGAGGTAAAGAAGACAAAACTGTAATACGACGGGGAGACTGCGGGAAAAAATCCTTTGATCCCCGGGACTAAACAGTACAGTTGAGAACGCTGCGTGTTACTGGCTACTGTCCTTGTAGACTAGGTTTCTCTTCCCACGGTGTGAAACCAGTTGATTCTATATATTCAACAAGTGAAATCTACGGCACATCACTGGTAGAAGTGATACCTACCATACTTTGTGGGACTGTGTAAAGAAACAGACTGAGAGAGAATGACCACCTATTCTACGGGCCCTGGATATAATCTGCGCAAGACTAAAGAGAAAGGTCCACTGCCGGGAATTGATAACAAGATGGGTAAAGGCAAAAAATTACTCCCGGTAACAATGGGAGGGATTAAATCCTTTTTCCATCCCAATCTCCCAGTTGAGGGCAACCCTCCATAAGATCAATGTGTTATACCTCAGATCGATCTGGATAATCATTCTCTGGAACAGACTATAAATGAAGAGATTGACAATAACTCCTTACTGGATATGTGCATCTCAATACAAAGGCAGAACGCTCCAGCAGTAACGAATATTGCGGAAGCACAGGCTGTGAATACCCAGTTGTCAAGTTTGACGCAATCACCAAACGGGGCAGCTAGGTTATCCGCATAACCGAATCTAGAAGCACTGGTGGACCAGTCTGAAGTGGACCCATCAAATGACTTCTACACCTCGACGGGTGGGTTTAAAGATTTGCAAGCATCAGTGGCGTCATTGCAATTTGCCCTTAAAATATTATTAAAAATGTGTGGACGCATTTTGGAAAATACCAACAATATGGCTATGGTAAATGAAGCAAACCATGATGAGATTGATAATGCGGAGAATAATTTGTCAGATGCAATGGCTATGGTGGAAGCAGAACCAGTGATTAATGCAAACTCGGTGCAAGATATAGAGGAGCCGACTAACTCTGAGATCTTTTTCTCCCGAAAGCAGAGGAGAATGGCCAGAAGGGCAATCATGCACCTATTAAAATCACAAAAAAAAGCTAGAAAAAAAGTGACACCGGCAAAGAAACGCAAGCTGGTGACAGAGGGTCGCTTAACCAGCTGGTTGATTCCGGAAAAGCCCAATGAAGTTAATAGTGCTGCAGAAAACTCTATTGTCTTACCAGATTCATTCATGGAAGAAGACCTCGACAAGATCGCTTCCACTCCTCGAAGTAGAAGTATGACTTCTCCGAGAAGAGAGAATGTCAGCTTAACTACAAAATAGGCTGAGATGACTCAGGAGGGAATCAAGAGGAATATTTGCATTATTAAGAACCTCTATCAAAAGAATGGATCGGACTGGCTCACAAGAACTGAATTACTCACTAGACTACACTCAATTCCTCAATTGAGAGTTTTAAGATCGGAGGACTTTGAATCTATTGAACCTCTGACTTGTGTGAATACTAACGTTTCTGCTATCCACTGCAAATTCCATGCTACTATACAGCTATTGAGATCTTATAAAGACAATCTAGTGGAAGTGGATGTACAATTGGATGCTGATCCTGGAAAGGAAGACCATATTTGTCCCAGAAAGAAGATTGTGGAGATCAAGAATAATACTCCAATTCCAGTGGTAACGAAAGAGAGATCTCCGCAGATAGAGGATATTCAGAACGCTTTGAAGTGGTTGGTGGAAGCATTACCGCCGGTCCTAAACAAAGATTGAAGTTTTGCTGTTATGTCCTGGAATTGTAGGGGTTTTAACCATCTCTTTCAAACAGGAAGCTCATTAACTTTAATGACCAAATTCCCCTGCTTTTGTTTACAGGAAACATGATTAACCTCTCAAGTTGTGCTAAATGGATATACAGTTTATCAATCGATGGCGAATAAGGGGCTACGGGGAAGACCTTACGGGGGCTTGATCGTGGGTATTAAGCATAATGTAAAATCCCGCCAAATTGAGTCTAACTTAGGTGAATTTGTGATTGCTGTCGAATTTGAATTATGTTCTGTGGATCACATAGTAAACATCTTGATCATTACTCTATCCCCCACCTTGTGCGGCCCAGACCGAAGAAATCCAAGAATCCTTGCATGAGACTTAGATTAAATGGTCTATTAAGCAGGGAAACAAATTGATTGCGATTATGGGGGACTTTAATTGTCACATGGGGGGAGGTAAATGGTCTACGAGCAATCCTTTATTAAGGGTTGAGAGTAATATGTGCCAGTCGAGAACTGACACGGAGGGATTGCAATGGTTGCGCTTTTTCAAATTCTGGGATATGGAAATGATTAATGGAAGATTGATGGGGGACAACCCAGGTAAAGAAACCTGGGGGAACGGTATAAGAAAGAGTACCCTTGATTATATTTTTGTTACCCCTGAACTGGCGGTGATGGTTGAAGACTTTCTTGTATTAGAGAACGAGTGGAGTGATCATGCTTCACTCTCATTAACAATTACCCCGTACGTAAGTAAACATGCATTTAAATCTCTGGGTACTCTGAGGGTGAACAATGCTGCCACACGTATACGCTGGTCGGAGAAAAACATAGCTAAAGCCGCTCTCCATATCACTGAGACAAGTTAACCAGAGATTGATATTTTCCGGGAAATGACAATAAACAATATAGAGGCCTGGATAGTAATTTTCTCAACTAAACACGCTTCTGTAAATATGGGATTAGCATGGTCTAAGCAAAAGAAGACAAATGGGTATGACTCAGAAATCAGGGATGCCAAGAGATTACTTAGAAAAGGAATTCGCAAAGCTAAGATCTCTTCTCCCAATATGCAGTCCTTCCTTATATCGAGTAGATTGCTTAAGAATAAGTATAAAAGGTGGATTAAACAAAAAAGACATCTAAACAAACTTAAGCAGTGGCAGGACACGGTGCGTACATTGTGTGCTAAGAATACGTGCAATATCTGGGCAATCCTTGGGGAGGCTCGGGGCAATAGGAAAATCTCTATGATTAATCCTATTAGTGCCCTGAGATGGGAAACAATATTGTTGGAGCGCAACATTGAGACGGATGACAAAGTCAACCCTATAAGGAAGATTATACCTCCTGTGCCTCCATTCTCAATTTCTATTAATCAACTTAAATCTCGAGCCCCAGGGCCGAATGGCTTGGCAAATATAACTTTGAAAAGCAAACCGAGGTTCTGGGCAGAGCTGTTAAAAATCTTGTTTGACAAAGTCTTCCGTGAAGGTAAAATACCTGATTCATGGCGTAAGGCAATACTAATCCCCATACATAAAAAGGGAGATAAGTTAGAGCCAACGAATTATAGACTATTGTCCATGTTAGATTGTACTAGCAAAATTTTCGCTAGTTTCCTATTAAAAGAACTTCAAACCTGGATCGATCAAAAAGGTCTTCTCTATCGATTCCAGAGTGGTTTTAGGCAAGGCTACTCCACTACACATAATTTGTTTATTCTTGATACCCTGCGTATGAATGCTAGAAGTAAGGGGAATCCGCCGATATATGCTTTATTTGTGGATTTTAAAGCAGCTTTTGACAGAGTAAGAAGAGAGCTGCTTTGGGCTAAATTAGAACTGCTGGGATGCCCGGAAGGACTAATGTATTATCTCAGACTCCTACATGATAATAACACGGTCTGCTTAAAACTTGATACACAGGGTAATATGACTGCTCAAGTTGTACAAAATCGGGGGGTCAAACAGGGGTGTGTCACTGCACCAACGCTATATAATTGTTTTGTGTATGATCTCCCTTTAGTTTTTGACAAGGCAAATAATTGTGCCCCACGAATTGGTGTGGACAGATGACCGGTACTTGCCTATGCTGACGATCTTGTCATCCTCGACCACACATTTAGTGGTCTGCAATGATCGGCGGAAGCTCTCTGGGCATATTGTAAAAATAACGAGTTGGAAATTAACCTGGAAAAGACTCAAGTCATAGTCTTCGCTAACAAAAAGATAGCACGTGTAAGACTTGAAGTCCTGAAATCGATCATATGCTATACTCCTTCCTATAGATATCTAGGCATTGAGTTTGAAATGACTAATGATTACGTGCATTGTGTCCAAATACGTAAAATTAGGGCAGCTCAAATAACAGCCTTAGTCTATCGTTTTACTCTAACTCATGGGGGATTTAGCATCTGGGCTGCGCGGCTCCTATTCCAACAGGTGTTCACACCGATGATGATATATGGCCTTGAGGCCCTCCAAAAAATTGATTTAAAGTGGCTACTGGTTGTGGAGGGTAAATTTTGGAGAAAAGTGCTGGGACTCCGAAACTTGTATTCCTATGGCCATTATCAGACTGGAGTTGGGGCTGTTTTCCCTGAAATCTATGGTACTTAAGAAAAGGACAGAATTCTATTTGAAACTCAATAGTACCTCTAGTAATCAATTACTGGTCTCACTGTGGCAAGAATTGCGTATGGAATCGAAGAGATCGACCTTAAAAACCAGTACTGTAAATTTTATGCATATGATAAACTGGAACTGGAAATGGAGATATTTACCCCAGCTGCCAAAATTGCTCTGTCAAAGAAAGTTGACTTGGCTGATTGGATTAACAACTACACTCACCTAGAACAGCTGAGAAAATACTAATTTATTAAATACATTTTATATACATATAAAAAACCTCAACATTATCTAAATCTATGTCCAAGCATCAGACTTCGAAGATTTATATTACTTGTTAGGATTAATTATTTACCGGTTCTTGAAAATACTGGTGTAATTAATAAAGTAAGGATTGAGGAGCGATGCTGTAGATTATGTGAGGACAAAGTTACAATTGAGACGGGGCGACATGTTTTGACTTGCTGCTCAAAAATGATAAACATATACTCTAGATATTATGGGGAGTTTGTGCATAGGATTGAACACACTCGGGAGGAAATCTTCTGGTGGCGTATCTTGAATTCCACAAAACTGAAAGGTTCAATAGCAATGTACAATGTTTGGTTAGAGATTGAGAAAAGACTGGATATCTCCATTTGAGCTAAACGGAATGATAGGTAATGGCATAACTTGTATATACACCCAGAGCTAGAAATACAGATTGGTTATTCATTGTTGTACATAAAAGAATGTTTTAGAAATGATCTTACTGAATGCATTTTAGGCACTTTTATATAGTTCTTAGCTTGTTTTTTTTTTTATTAATTATGAATTTGTAATTTGGCTTCTTTTTTTTAGTGGATAATGTATATGTGTAAGATGTGAAAAGTTTATTTATAAACTGTAACACATTAATAAATAAAATAACAAAAAAAAAATAATGATTTAACACTTATAACTTTCCTGCCTTGCTCTCATCAGTTTATCTTGCTACCCTGGCACCACTTTTTGTTTCATTATATGGCCTTACCTCAAGGTGCCAGTGGTTTACGAGGTTCCCACCTTGGGTTTGTTTATGTCCCAAATAGGAACATCACATGTAACCTAAGAAGATTTCACCATGTTATTGATCATACGCATCATACGCAGGGAAGCACCCAGATCATGGCAGTAACCTCGTTAGACACCATCAAGGCATTTGACTCGGTCCGATGGCCATGGTTACTGGCGGTGTTCAGAGGTTTCAGTATTGGCCCTATAAATATAAAATGGGTGAAGCTGCTATACAGCAACCCAGTGGCAAGAGTCAAACCAGCTATCCCTATATTGGAGCAACGGGGTTAAGCAAGGGCACCAGACTGGGCTATCCATGGTCCCCTATGCTATTTATATTGGCCTTGTAGCCGCTAGCAGTATATCTCCGCAAATAATATCATGAAGCGGGCATCAACATACAGGGCAACACACACCTGATCTCGCTGTATACGGATGACATGCACCTTTATCTACAACACTCAGAGACCAATTTACAATACGTACTGAATGTGTTTGAATGCTATGCCGACCTTTATGGTTATTACAATAAACGCGCAGTCGTGTTTATTCCTCTTAGCAGGGTACAAAGGGAGACCCTGAGGTGCATTGCCCGAGTTATCGATTAAAAGGGAAATGGACACATTTAGATACTTGGGAGTAGACATTTTCCATGACCCAAAAACAGAACATGTACAAAACATGCTACAGGCGGTGGATAATATAGAGAAGTCCTGGAACTTCTGGGCCAAGCTGCCATTTTCGTTAATGGGAAGGGCTGTGTTGTTGAAAATGGTGGTGCTTCCAAGGCTGCTCCTTTATTTTACGAATGTTCCACATCATATGCCTAGAACTTTCTTTAGAACTCTAAACATTACTTGCCGGAGTTTCCTATGGGGCAACTTGAGATGTAGAATGTCGGAGAAATTGCAAAGACCATACGAACAGGGAGGGGATAAGAGTGCTGGATTTTGAGTGCTATTTTGTACTGTGCCAGCTCCAATTTGTCACATATTGGTTGTCAGATGAACAAACCCAAGATACCGTGCTACTGCAACCAGCAAGCATCCCATTCTTTCTGAAAGAAATGGTGTGGACCACGGCATCCCAAACACCCAGTCCCTCACTGTTGCTGAGGTTTGGTAAGACAATGTTGCAAAGGGCCTGCCGCTTTCTGAGCAAAGACTCAGCTTACTCAATCCAGATTCTACTGGTGACACTGAAGTGTGAGGATGTACAATTTAGGTTGAATGTCGGGAAATATTGGGAACCGAGAGGTGTAGTGAAATTAGGCGATATACTAAGAGAGTGGTGACCAATGTCCTTTGGTGCAGTAACTTCAGAACTAGGAATACAGGAAGGGCAACACATAATACATGCCTCACTCCTCCATAGTATGAAGCTAAAATGGGCTGGGATTGGTTAGAGTTTTGCTTGAAGATGAATCGATTGAAAAGCTCTATGACAATGCTGAAGGGGGTCATGCAGTATCCAGATTATTATTACTAACAACAAGGCCAGAAGACGACCTGATACAGATTAGGCATAGTTGGTAAGCAGACTTGCAGGAGCAGCTAGCGGACGCGGATTGGGGCTGTGCCATGGGGTATCACAAGAAAGTGTCCAGAAATGTGAAACTACAGTTGATTCAATTATACATCACCCACAGAGCATACTTAACCCCAAAGAAAATAGCTAAATTTAGTAAAGCAACAGAACAATCTTGTCCGAAATGTGGCTTGATAAATGCAGACCTGGTACCTATGTTCTGGGCTTGCACGAAGATACACCAATATTGGGAGGAGGTGGCCCAGACCGTGACTAGGGTTGGTTTAACAACTGATTCAGTTTCCCCCACGGTATGCTTGCTAGGAATCGTCCCTAGACCGAAACACGTGAGACATGTCAGTAAATTGAGGCACCTAGCTTACATTTTAGCGAAGCGTAGGATAGCAATGGGATGGAAGGCACATAATAGTCCAGCAATAAGTGTCTAGTTGTGGGACCTTTAGAAGTGGTCATTGGTGGAGACTGCTGTGTGGCAAGAAGCATCCTGTAGTAGACAAGAGGAACAAAATATAGACTTAGCAGCCTGGAAACACATGCTGCAAGAACTCGGTGCCCCTGCACAGGAGGGCACCCAGACTCAGACACATGCTCCCACACAATCTGCAGAGTAGATATAGTTGGATTGGTTCAATGCAGTCCTATGCACAAGGCAGGTAGACATTGCATTGATAGTGGTATATGCTGGTGTGGGGGAGTAAGGGAGGCAAGGAGTTTTAAACAGACCTAAAGAAGACTATGTAAACCTGATGTTATTTACAAGTCTGTGAGTCATTTTGTTGAAAATGTAATGAAATTGTTAAAATAAAATACTTCTCATGTGTGTAGGTGGCTAAACAAAGGACACACTAAGGGGCCGATTCATGGAACAAACGTGCGCCGAAAATCTTCGCGTGCGATTCATGGAAGTCCCTGCGCGTGTTTACCTCGGGATGTGCGCCAAACCCGTGCATGGCGCACACGTCACTGCAACATCCCAAAAGACGTGCGCGACGCGCACTGTGAAAGCGCACAACCTCGGCGCATACACCAGAAAGTGGGCGGAACACGGGGCGTAACGCGCGGAATGGGGAACAACTCGCGAAAACAAGGGCGTAACTGGGGATGTACTGCAGGGAAGCAGACGGAACGCCCACACGCACCCGAACCACACGTATTCATGGAATCGAATAGGGCAAAGCCACGCACAGCGAAAGACACGCACAAGCCGATACACATCTGTCACACGAAGGCAGGCGGTAGCGTCCCTGCGCATTACAAAAGTGGCAACATACAGCAATTGTGCGAGCGGGGCACGTGTATTTCGGGGTTACGAGGGAAGTTACACAAGCGATTGAGCGGGGTACATGTATTCCGGGGGTTCGCGGGAAGTCACACACGCGATCTGGCCTGGGGGAGCGGGCTACGTGTATTTCAGGGGTTCGCATGAACTTTCTCACGCGATCGGGCCTGGGGGAGCGGGCTACGTGTATTTCAGGGGTTCACGTGAAGTTTCTCACGCGATCGGGCCTGGGGGAGCGTGCTACGTGTATTACAGGGGTTCGCGTGAAGTTATTCACGCGATCGGGCCTGGGGGAGCGGGCTACGTGTATTTCAGGGGTTCGCGTGAACTTTCTCACGCGATCGGGCCTGGGGGAGCGAGCTACGTGTATTTCAGGGGTTCGCGTGAAGTTTTTCACGCGATCGGGCCTGGGGGAGAGGGCTACGTGTATTTCAGGGGTTCGCGTGAAGTTATTCACGCGATCGGGCCTGGGGGAGCGGGCTACGTGTATTTCAGGGGTTTGCGTGAACTTTCTCACGCGATCGGGCCTGGGGGAGCGGGCTACGTGTATTTCAGGGGTTCGCGTGAAGTTTTTCACGCGATCGGGCCTGGGTGAGCGGGCTACGTGTATTTCAGGGGTTCACGTGAACTTTCTCACGCGATCGGGCCTGGGGGAGCGGGCTACGTGTATTTCAGGGGTTCGTGTGAAGTTTCTCACGCGATCGGGCCTGGGGGAGCGTGCTACGTGTATTACAGGGGTTCGCGTGAAGTTTCTCACGCGATCGGGCCTGGGGGAGCGTGCTACGTGTATTACAGGGGTTCGCGTGAATTTTTTCACGCGATCGGGCCTGGGGGAGCGGGCTATGTGTATTACAGGGGTTCGCGTGAAGTTATTCACGCGATCGGGCATGGGGGAGCGGGGTACCACTCACCGTCTGCCTTGCGTGTAGAAGAACGCGTAGCCAACACCCGCTGTGCAGTAATAGCATGTGAACCCCAACGGATGGAAAACACACGCACCGCACAAAAAGCACGTACAGAACATAAAGGCACGCGGGATCACCAAGCCCTGCCAGGGCAACGCCCGTGCGCAAAACGTCACCGACACGCTTACGCTGTAAGGACCTTTGGTCCAATGAAATCGCGTACGTGTGCTGACGCGCTTACGCGCTAAGGGCCTTTCCTCGATTTTCACGCTGACGTGCAGGATTTTCACGTGCCAAATCACTCCGTATCAAGATGGCCACGCGAAAACACACGGAAGACCACGCTCCTGCCCAGAAGGCCGAATTACTGCCCCCCAGTGCCCCGAGCAGCCTCCCACGTGCCATCTGCTGCTGCCTGCCTGCCTGCCTGCTGCCACCGTGCCCTGCCATTTGGTGCCTGCACATCAGCCATCTGCAGGTGTCCAGTTGCTGTGTCCACCCCTGCTGGAACAGAAGACTCCCGACTCGGATAACATCGCTCCACAGCCCAGCCCCAGGACCCACTTGCCCACCCACTCCTGCCCCTGGGGTTGCCATGTCGGGCACATCAACATCTGGCACCAGTGGCAACCCCCGGCCAGAGGGGCAGAGGGGCACCAGCTTCACTGCCACCGAAGTTGGTGTCCTGGTGGAGCAAGTCCTGGGGCAGTATGATGCCCTCTTCGGATCGTCCCGCGCCAACAAGGAAGGACGGGAGAGGATCTGGGCCGACTGTGTGGTTGCCATCAACGCGGAGGGGGTGGCAACCCGCACCATCCAGAAGGTCAAGAAGCGCTGGGAAGACTTGAGGTCCAGGACCCTCATGAAGGCCCGGCGCCTCGTGGAGGGGGGCCGGGGCCGCATGAGTTCCATCCAGTTGAGGGTCTTGGAACGCGCACACCCAGCGCTCCACGCCCAGGTCCTTGAAAGGGAGACCCGTCTGGAGTTGAGCGGTAAGTGGCCAAGCATTGCTGTGTGAGACAGTGCATGTTGCAGTGTGCTGGTTGTCTGATACTTGCCTGCATGTGTGACATAGGCCATGTACGCATGTATGTGTGCAGGGACATCATGGGAATGCATGTGCGACCTGTAATGTGTGAACCGCACGGTTGTTGCATGTGTTTGAATGCAACATGGGGAGCCCTGTGCAGATTGCACACATGAGAGCATGGCAGTCTCTGTTCCTGGACATGGGTGGGGGCGAGGGATGGGTGCTGATGCCAGATACATATGTGGTATCCATGTCTGTGTGCCTGACCTGCGTGTCTGTGACTTGTGAGTGCCATGGATGCATGACACATGTCTGTGACAATGTACAGATTCACTGATGCAGCCTAGTCATCCTTGTATGCACTGTGATTGGGGTGTACGGGGCCAGATGGATGTGACTGAGGTGAAGTGTGTGCATGTGATAGGCATGACCCATGATGCATCTGAGTCCCATTACATTGTATGATTCGAGAGTCCATTGGATATGCATTGAAATGTCCATGGCACGCACCATGACTGTCACTGTGTGTGTTTTGCCTGGACTGACACATTTGTTGTGGTGTGACATGATGGAAGTGTACTTTGACAGTGGCACTCATCTGCTATTGCTTCCTGTCTAGGGGACCATTGTACAGTACCCTGATGCTTGTGTTCTATGTCTCCCTCTACACAGCGGCTAGTGAAGGAGAGGGCGGAGACGGCGCTGTGGAGCAAGGCGGCGGGGATGCCCCCACGGCTGCAGCGGAAGGGGTGGGTGAGCCCCCACAGGGGCCTGCTACGGCGGTAGACGGCGAGGAGCCATCCAGGTTGGAGGAGGAGGCCGCCACTGAGGCGCACCTGGGGCCTGGTGGGGGCATCCCTGCTGGTGCAAGTGCTGCAGTCCAGGGGCAGGAGGCAGCACAGGTCACCGTGGAGGGGCCTGTGCATGTCGCTGTGTCCCTGAACCTGTGGGTGCACCACCTTGCACCAGCAGGGATGCCCCGTCCCAGGCCCGTCCGCAGGTAGAGGGGATGTCCATGTCATCTGACTCCCCTCCACCTGCAGACGAGGGGACCCCTAGCCGTGTGGACAAGGTCCTGATTGGGGTCGCGATGCGCACGGCTGTGATTCGTGATGCCGTGCGTGCTTCCCATGAGGAGCACGCACGTCATCACGAAGAGCACCGTGCCGACGTGGCCCAATTGGGATCGGCCATGTTCGGGGGTTTCCTGCATGTGTCGGCCAATCTGGCGGCCCTCTCCTCCTCTGTGGAGACTATACGCCAGTCGTTCTCCTTGCCGTCTTCCGGCCCAGATGCCACCAGGGCCCCCTGTGGACCTGCCCTGACCAATGCAGCCAGCTCGGTGGGGATCCCATCCCTGCCACAGTCGGGAGTCAGAGGTCCAGCAGGGGTGGACAACACAGCAACTGGACCCCAGCAGATGGAGGATGTTGGTCCGTGTGGGAGCAGTTGGTCCAGCGGATAGGTGCGGAGCGGCAGCGGGCGGAAGAGGAGCGGCTCACCATGGTCAGGGCGGAGTTCTCCATGCGTCGGGCGTTGAGGCGGGCTGAGTGCCTCGAGGAAGCCCGCAGGGAGTTTGAGGTGAACATGGGGTTATCCCTGCGAGACCTCGGGGCCAGGACAGAGTCCCGCCTCCAGGACATCGACATGGAGTTCGATGATGCCCTGGCCGGCAACATCACAGAGTGAGCCGCAGGACTTGCCCGCTGCCATTGTATATAGTTCTTTAGTTAGTTAGTGTTAGGTTTCCTTTATTTTTTTAGATTTTTTTGGACCGCTCGGACAATGGCCACTTTTCTGTATATAGTTTTTTTATTAGGTAGTAGTAGGTTTCATTTACAGTGTTGGGCTCATGGACCCTGGAATATTCTTGTGTATAGTTGGATTTTTTAAAATACATTTTTTTGATTTATATTTGTGTTCACCATGAGGCAATGGTTTTTTCTTATTTTTTTTCACCATGATTTTGCTTTGGACAACATTAGTTTTTGGATTCCTTTGTTTTTTGGATTTTTACATTACTTATTGGACATGGACAATTTATTTTGTTATCCCCATTGTTGTATGTTTGATTAGTTTACTTCATTTTCTTCGTGAATACATGTTTTTATAACTTTCTTTTGTGGTATTTTCTCATTGGTTTCATGCATGTCATGATATGGGTTTTGACATTCACTTGCACCCATTGTGTATGTGTGTGTGACGGACATGTGTTCATTTACATACTTGCCATTGGGGTTGTGTCATGTAATTGCATTTGCTATGTGGGTGGATGCAATCCTTGGCTGGGTGTTTGTGCTGGGTATGCTGCCCATTACTGCCATGATTGTGTATTGTCAGGACCTGGGGGCAGGGGGATATCGTTGGGGGCCTGCTGGCAGGTGCCCCACAGTGCTGGGGGGTGGGGGTGCAAGGGAACATGAGTGGGACATGAGTGGGGGCCTGCTGGCAGGTGCCCCACAGTGCTGGGGGGTGGGGGTGGTGGGGAACATGAGTTGGACATGGGTGGGGGCCTGCTGGCAGGTGTCTCACAGTGCTGGGGGGTGGGGGTGGTAGGGAACATGAGTTGGACATGGGTGGGGGCCTGCTGGCAGGTGCCCTGCACTGCTGGGGGGGTGGGGGTGGTGGGAGACATGGGTGGGGGCCTGGTGGAGGCTGCCCCTGGTGACTGTGGGGGGTGGGGGTGGCGGGAGACATGGGTGGGGGCCTGGTGGAGGCTGCCCCTGGTGACTGGGGGGGTGGGGGTGGTGGGAGACATGGGTGGGGGCCTGGTGGAGGCTGCCCCTGGTGACTGGGGGGGTGGGGGTGGTGGGAGACATGGGTGGGGGCCTGGTGGAGGCTGCCCCTGGTGACTGGGGGGTGGGGGTGGTGGGAGACATGGGTGGGGGCCTGGTGGAGGCTGCCCCTGGTGACTGGGGGGGGGGGGCGGGGGTGGTGGGAGACATGGGTGGGGGCCTGGTGGAGGCTGCCCCTGGTGACTGGGGGGGTGGGGGTGCTGGAGTCATGGGTGGGGGCCTGGTGGAGGCTGCCCCTGGTGACTGGGGGGGTGGGGGTGCTGGGAGACATGGGTGGGGCCTGCTGGCAGGTGCCCCGCAATGCTGGGGGTGGGGGTGCAAGGGGACATGAGTTGGTGATCATTGGTGCAAGGAGACATGTGCCTTTGCTGGGGGGCATGCCCATGTTGGGTGGCCTGCCTGCGGGACATGACCAGGGATGCAGGGTAGTCCCCTGTGGTGTGGGCTGCCTGCAGGGGCCGTGGAGGGTGTACAGGGAACACCTGGGAGGACCCACACTGGCAAATCACATGTAGGACTCCCCGGCACCCCTGAAATAAACTTTGCGCGCACCCCTTTCATACCCGCACGCAGCCCAATCGCGTGTGAAAATGTGCCTGCACCCCTGTAATACCCGCACGCAGCCCAATCGCGTGTAAAACTTTGCACGCACCCCTAATACCCAAACGCAGCCCAATCGCGTGTGGAACTTCCCGCGCACCCCTGAAATACACGCGCACAGGCCAATCGCGTGTGGAACTTCACGCGCACCCCTGAAATACACGTACCCTGCTGAAATCGCGTGTGGAACTTCACGCGCACCCCGAAATACACGTACCCTGATGGAATCGCGTGTGGAACTTCACGCGCACCCCGAAATACACGTACCCTGATGGAATCGCGTGTGGAACTTCACGCGCACCCCGAAATACACGTACCCTGATGGAATCGCATGTGGAACTTCACGCGCACCCCGAAATACACGTACCCTGATGGAATCGCGTGTGGAACTTCCCGCGCACCCCTGAAATACACGCGCCCAGCCCAATCGCGTGTGGAACTTCCCGCGCCCAGGCCAATCGCGTGTGGAACTTCCCGCGCACCCCTGAAATACACGCGCCCAGGCCAATCGCGTGTGGAACTTCCCGCACACCCCTGAAATACACGCGCCCAGGCTATTCGTGTGTGGACCTTCCCGCGCACCCCTGAAATACACGCGCCTAGGCCAATCGCATGTGGAACTTCCCGCGCACCCCTGAAATACACGTACCCTGCTGATATCGCGTGTGGAACTTCACGCGCACCCCGAAATACACGTACCCTGATGGAATCGCGTGTGGAACTTCGCGCGCACCCCGAAATACACGTACCCTGATGGAATCGCCTGTGGAACTTCACACGCACCCCGAAATACACGTACCCTGATGGAATCGTGTGTGGAACTTCCCGCGCACCCCTGAAATACATGCGCCCAGGCTATTCGCGTGTGGAACTTCCCACGCACCCCTGAAATACACGCGCCCAGGCCAATCGCGTGTGGAACTTCCCGCGCACCCCTGAAATACACGTACCCTGCTGATATCGCGTGTGGAACTTCACGCGCACCCTGAAATACACGTACCCTGCTGATTTTGCGTGTGGAACTTCACGCGCACCCCGAAATACACGTACCCTGATGGAATCGCGTGTGGAACTTCCCGCGCACCCATGAAATACGCATACCCTGCTCGCACGGGGCCAATCGCGTGAGGTACTTGCCGCGCACCCCAGTGATACACGTAGCCCGCTTGCTGTGCTGGTACAGGGTTAGCGCAGCCCTTTGCGCTGGATTGGGTATGTTGATGGCTTTTCCCTGCGCGGGAGGCGTTCTTGGGGGCGTAACTGGCGCTGCTGCAGGGTCGCTGCGCCACTGTGCGCCACGGCTGGTTTTGGTGGCTGGAATCCATGAATACGCTGTGCGCGGAAATGGATTTCAGCGCACGCGGCTGGCGCAGGGATTCGCACGCGCACACTGTGCGCCAGCCGCGTGCGCCACTTGTGCGCTGAATTCTATGAATTACCCCCTAAGTGTTAATACAAAAGAAAAAGGCATGGGGTCCATTCCTTGCATTGACGAAGATCAGCACCACCTGCCAAACCCCATCCACCAGTGCATCAACAACACCAACTGGAAATGAAACCCCCTACATCAGCAGTGGTATCCACCACACTGACACCTCTGTTAATGACACCCGACCTTTCCAGGATGCAAATCATGTGTAAAGGATGCTGTGAATGGTTAGTCAAGGGAGATGCCACAATCAAGCAATGGCCGAAGTTAATTGCTGAACATCAGATTATGTGTCATGCTTAGTATTTTTTTAAGTTGCAAATTCCCCCCCCCCCAGTTTTCTAAAAAAACGAAACAAAATGAAAATATATATATATATATATATATATATATATATATATATATATATATATATATATATGTTGGATGTTAGCTGCAAATAAAAGCTCTCCAGTAGTTGCTCACCGTAGCCGTGCAAAATAATCCTGCTGTTCATTGGCTAATACCGTAACCGCAGATAGAAATAATATTATAAAAACAATAGACAATTCTTTGTATTTGCATATATACATTACACATATGTATTCATCGAAGGTCTCACGAAATACCTTTATACGTGCTTTCCTCTTTATTCCATATTTGAACTCTGAGAAAAATGTACTTAATATTAATGGAAACGTCCATTTATACCACACACTATTACCACAGGAAATTTCCTATGGTGTTCATCATAACAAAATAAATACAAAATTATTTACGTATTTGTTCTAATAATGATATGATAAGAATACTGATTGTATGCCAAGTACACAACCATTACCAAGTTGCGTTCATTAATCATGCTATAGAAGAAAAAATATTTTTTGTTGGAGAAAAACAAACTATGTTCTGTTATTTTAAATATTTAACATTTCAGTCATAACAAACTAGTTTTTGCATCAGCAAATTCGAAAAATAATTGCTTACAACATCCATAGTTCGTACATCAATAAATACATTGCACTACAATGCACAGATGTTACAATACTATACAAACATTACTTTATGCTACATGATTACTAATTTGCAGATTACTTTATGTAACCTTCACCAATAAACCAAGACATATAACATACCTATGTCTTCAGTTTTACAAAAAGATAAATGAAGACTTGCCAACACTGTAACATTATTTTGAGTATAGATCTTTTCAAACTATAGTCAGACCCAAATAATAGATAGACAAAAACTGTTTTGAATAAACATATTAACACTTAGTGTGTCTTTTGTTTGGCCACCTACACACATTAGAAGTATTTATTGCTTTAACAATTGTATTACATTTTCAACAAAATGACTCACAGACTTTTCTTTTGTGATGTACATGGGCTTTCCAATATTCATCATCGAAATCGTTGCAGTGGACTCGCACCAGATGGTTAATTATTATCGATGTTTCTAGACTTTGAGACAGGATATTGGAAGGCCACGGCCGAGAGTCTTATTGCAGAAGGTGCACAGTACCTCCTCTGCCTCTTTTCCGGATCAGTGTTCCTTCACTTTAAAGAAGCTCCAACTGTCTGTAGTTTTTTTCATTACTGTGTTCTTCTTCCTTGCTGGTGAAGGATTATCGACCCAAACTATGACATCATCCTCACTGCTCCTACTGTCGTAGTCGGACATGTTGGAATGTCCAACCGGAGAAGAAAATATAAAAGAATGAAAATGACAACACGAAAAAGACAATGCTGCAAAAAAAGAAAAAGTTAAAAAAAAAAGAAAACTAAAAAGTAAACCAAAAAATAGACAAACTAAATAAATCACAAGACAAAGTAAAATTGGATTTTGGGAAAACGGGGTGAAAAGGATGAAGAGTTAAAGGGGTAAAGTGCCAAAAGTGCTTGCAGTTACTCAGAAACCCTTTCGCTAGCAAGTACAAAAAGCGATGATTAATGTAAAGTTATTTTTTGTGGGTTTGGTGATTATTCGTGGCTACAGACTGTCACGCCATCTGATTGGACAGTCTTCTATGTGTGTATGGTGTCCAACGGCATAGGCGTAACCGCGTCGATACAGCGCAGCATGTGATTGGATATTTCATTGATGCGTATAAAAGTCACATGTAGGGGCAGAGCCGCAGCATGTTTTATGGTTGGCTGATGCATTATGCGTGAAGAGGTGTAGCCGCGTTACAGGAGTTCAATGTCCCATTGGCTTATTTCATATGTGTGGGTTACGTCAAGCGGCATGGGTGTACTCGCGTCAATACTTCGCAATGTGTTATTGGATCGTTTTTGGCATGTATGACATGTAGGCGTGGAACTGCAGCGCGTGATACCATTGGCTGGTGTATTAGATACAAAGATGCATAGCCGTGTTGAAGGATGTCGATGTTCTATTGGCTCATTTCACACACACGGGTTACCCCCTCCCCCAGTCATTGCTGTATGTAGTCGCACATGTATCCTTGGTAGATGTGGCTATAAAAACTTTTTAAAAATAAATATATATATATCTACATATATATGGGCAGTAGTCTTGTAAATATGTATTTGAAAATATATTGACAGTTACTGTAAATGCCTTTTCATAACACTTTATTAACTATTCATGAACAGTACATATACATGTAAATACTTAAAAAAGTTAAGCACATATGCAAACGAATTTTTTGTAACAATGGGTTTATTTCGGGGGAATGTGGTTGTCCAATTGCTTTTTATTTAACTTTCTAGACATAATGCAGTGTTTTGATTAGCTGAATTGTCTGTATTATTAATGTTAATTATGTATGAAATAACAAAACCCTTGAAATTCAAGGAAACAACTTTAGTTGCAGGTACATTAAGATGAGCAATATATTGTAACAAAACCTTTGAAATTCAAGGAAAACACATTAGTTGCAGGGATGTTAAGGTGAGAACTTAATGCAACAAAACCCTGGAAATTGAGCTAAAGCCACCTTAACGTTGCACCCCCTGTTGCGCAGACAATGACACAATTATGACATCACAGATCGCATCACTGATGACATCACTAATTATATTACAACAGTAACTGCCATTAAGCATGGGCTTCAGCCATGGTCAGTGTGCATGGCCAAATATATTTTAACACATGAATGGGTAGTAGTCATGTTTACATAGGTAGGGTTATCCCCTGCTTCCATTTGGGGTAAGATTTGAAAAGTGTTTTGTTTTTAAAAGTTTCAACACTGCTTTTGCCAATACGAAAGAATTGCATCTTATTTCAATTAAATTCCATATAAAGTGTATTTCTAAGTGTATGATTCAGTCATGTTTCAAGGTGCTCCATTTTATTAAAGGTGGAATGATCTATCTTTTTAGTGGCATTGTAGTGGCACTGTGGTTTTGCACGGAAGAAATGTTGGTCTAATAACATGTGAGTTGTGGATACAATTTATAATCAGAGTGCATCCTGCCAGATGGTCTTGCGATTGTTGAAGACCGTGGTGCTGATGTACTTGAAAGCTAAACTTCTGACCAAAGTTTGCACATTCCTGGTATTCTCAATAATACAACTGATGGCTTGCCTCATTTTAAGATGCTGAAAATTCACAACCACCATGCTGCAGTGACAAGAATAATGCCGCCATTTCCAAAGGACTGCCAGTGTCTTGGTGGGTCTGACTGTGGGATCTGGACGCAGCATCCTTGACACGGATGGATTTAGGAAGGAGCTTTTGTGAATGATAACTGTTTGCTTCTTTGCATTTATTTTTAGATTCAGTGGCGTCGTGTGGCCGTTTTAGAAGCTGTGGGCACCTTAACATTACCTTGTTTGCAATACTACCAGGTGCCCAAGTGGTGACATCCCTCTTTCTGATAAAGAAAGGCTTAGTGGGATGTGAGAGGAAGGGTGCTGTATCCAAAGGTTTCCTAGAGATGACTGGTTGATATAGGCATTGTTTTTAAGCACTGGAAGTGGTGTACAAGTCAAGATGCGATGCTGGATTGTTTTAAACAGTCTTTCCCTAGATTGTCTGTGGAACATTTAGGATAAGAGATTGCGTACCAGCCTCACATAAATTGACACTGGGAACAGGGGGTACAGTTAACAGTTGCTCTCTTTAAAGTTGATTGTATTCACTGGAATTGCTGTGTAAAAATCAGACCGAAAGTTTAGGTGGGAGTTGATGCGTCTGCGGGTGTCCACTTCCTTCTCTGATCGTATTTGACAATCATACCTAAAAAGGATGGTTCTTTGTCTAGTCATAACGATGGTTCATATTTATCCTGCTTGCCATTCCGCAGAATATTTACCAAGAGACTTCACGAGGAAGGCACAGATGCCAAATATGTTTATTCGGACATTTCTAGGACAAACCTAGTAACTGCAGCACCTGCAATGGCCTAAGCAATAGGGTGGATAAAAGGAAGTGGGCTAGGGGCTTTGGTTGTTTCTTGCAGTATTTACGTACACACCTGCTGTGATTTTAAATAGTCATGCCCATCACTCCCTCTCTGTCTGTTCCTCAGCAAAATAACTTGAACCTGATTTGTGGTCTCGATCGTGGGTCACTCATTTGTGAGAAGTGTGGGTGCATAATTGAATGACCTGGACCAGAGAGGCACACCACCGTCATTGGGAAATGTGCATTCTTGCTTTGGCATCAGGGGTTTCTGATGTTCTCAATTGAGTCGGCTAGACAACGAGGCTATCGTCTTCAAGGATGTGCCTACACCATGCATGATAGCGACTCAAAGGGAGGAAATGACATAGCTCACACGGGCAGGAAAGGAGCTGCTCCTTGCTGAACTTGCATAGGTGTCCAGTGTATCATTGCATGTTCCCAAATGACCCCACAGAGAAAATGACATGAACCACAGAAGGAAACGGCTCCCATTGCACTGGTCAACAAGGTCAATGGCAACATGGCAAAGTTAACTCAGGATAATGGAAATCTTAGAAGCATCAAACACGAGTTCTTGAAAGGGATATGAGGTTTCACCAGCATGGGGTGCACATACACAGGTGGGGTACGGAATTATTAATGAACAACATTAAACCCTTTTCGAGGTGTTGATGGGCGCACACATGAATGGAAGTTACACTAAACCTGTCTTGTGGCAACTTCGAAATGGCCAGATTTAAATAAAGCTTCACTTGTCACTGTCATGTGATAACTACCAATGTTCTCTGGGGTGGGTGCCAGGGTTCAATGTTGAGGAGCTATGCCTATAGGTGCCACTTACTCCCCACTGACATTCTGGCTTAGGAGAGAGTGGAGGATGCGCCTCAGCTGAAAGAATTTGAGGCAGGTGTGCTCAGAAGGTGTGCTCAGAAGGTGTGCTCAGAAGGTGTGCTCAGAATATTCCCACGCTGGAATCTGGGCAGGGCATGCAAAGACAAAAAGATAAAGCAACACACCTTCATGAGGATTTGCTTAAGACATGTTACAGATTGGGTCTGTTGGAAGGAGAGTCAATCCCCCAACAGGTGTAAGACTTGCTGTAGCCATTATTTTATTTTGTAATGTTTGGTTAGATTGAGATAAACCATAGATGGAAAGATATAGCCTAGTATGAAAGCATAGATTGAAAAACACAGAGACAAAAGTGCATGCCCTTCCAGTAACTGTTCCCCAAAGGCTGAGTTTACAATCGTTTCAAGCTCCTTATAAGGAATGTCCAAAAACTAGGCTGGCTAAAATGAGCAATGATATGAGTGCTGTTTTAATGCCTGGACTGCTTTAATCACATGACCCCGTCATAGGATTGCATGCAGCCGTCGACATTACCATATCGGTGGAAGTGACTGATCATCTGAGCAGGTATTCTCAAAAATATTTTTCTATTTCAGTGTGTTTATTCTGTTATGCATTCCATCCATGTTCACCGTTATTTAAAAGGTTGTATGTACAGTTGCGATCAATGTAGGACTTGGGTAAATCACTACAGGAGACATCGAGAGAGTGTGGGGGGGGGGAGAGAGACTATTTCAGTGTAAATATATAGTAAGTAGCTTAAGGAGAGAAACTGAAAGCACAGAATGCAGTGCCAGAGGTGACCTTGAAGAAAGATGATTGCATGGAAAGAGACTGAAAAATATACTGCCTCTACATTAAAAGAGTTTGAAAGCTTCATTGGAAGAAAGGTTTCATTGCAAAAGTAAAGCTTCAGGAAAATCAAGATTGAATTAATATAGACTGTATTTGCTCCTTAGTTATGTGCACTTTTATTTCTACTCTCCACTGTTCACACTGTGATGCTTGATCCTAGCTTAAGTGCACTCTGATGTTTGCTCCCTGAAATTCACGCCGTGATAACTGCTCCCCACCGTTCACACTGTGATATTTGCTTCAAAGTGCACTGTCCAATTTGCTGCCTGTTACCTAATATTTTCAATCTCGTACCATAATTCACGTAACATCACACCACACCACATGACGCGCAGAAGCAAATCCATTGACCAGAAAGCATGTATGTGACATGTGGGTCACCACACAAACTCACACTTGAAGCAAAGACCAGAAACAACAAGATACACAACATGCATATCCACCTCAAGACCACGTTCCAACGGACACCTGTTGAAACCATGCGGGTACTTCTTTTTTAGTCCAGTACAGTGCTATCATGGCAGGCAGCATGTCCGTGGATACCCCTGCCTAAAGCCGTCGGACCCCATAGGGATCTCCAGCATTTGCACTGTCATGAAAATCTAAGCCCGTGGAAATGCTGGAGCATTTGTCTGGAGGAGAGGAAGGAAGGTGGAGGAAACACGAGTTGCGTTGCGCCCTCCTCTCTACCATGCAAATGAATGAAAATTGGGCGTGCCGTTAATCGAAAGCAGTAAAGCCATACTGACGGCTTTTATGCCTTCCATTAATGTAACGCCCCAAAAAACAAGAGCTACATTGATTTTGCTAATGGTAGAACGGATTGGTGGAGACTATGAATTCAGAGCCCTCAAACTGGCCCACATTATGCCTGGGTAACTCATCCAGTCATGTTTCATTTCTTTGCATCCTGGGGCCTTTATTTCTGTAGTAATGATGTAATGATGTAAAGAACTTAGCCGACGTCACCATATTGCAAACAATAAACCAGAAGTGGATGAACTACGAAGACATCATGTTAGCACTTCGAGAACTTTGTGATTAGTACAGAAGTGCACGGAGAAGCGGTTGGGCTCATGAAGCTAAGAAGCAGGTAATTGATTCCAGGGGAGTTGCTAAGTCTGGAAAAGACCCGGGGCTAAGCTGATGTTGGAACTGTTGGGACTGGGGGCTAGCTAGTCTTTTGGCTGTAGCTCCTGAGATTCTATCCGGGGCTACAACCAAAAGACCAGGGGCTATAGCCCCCTTAGCCCCCCCCTAGCAACGCCCCTGATTGATTCATTTGATTTTGCAGACTAATGAAAAAGGATTATTTTGGTAGGATTGAAAACGCAAAGGAAAACATTTTAGAACAAAGTGTTGTCCTGACAGATGCTCTCATGTTTACATAGTAGACTTTTGAACTGGGGCACCTGTGCTTTTATAGTGGCTTCAAAGTAACATTGAGTGTGTTGTAATGATTGTTCTCATCCTGTCCCAATTGCACAGCTCAGACCATAATATGGTACCCATAATAAGTATGGCCGAATTGCCACTACCAACCCTAATTCATCAATCTTGATTTTCCTTAAGCTTTACCTTTGCAATGAAACCTTTCTTCCAATGGAACTTTCAAACTCTCTTAATGTAGACGCTGTTTATTTTTCAGTCTCTTTCCATCTGTTGTCATTACCGCAAGATTACCACCTCGGCAGTGGAGGTAAATTCTCCATATTTTGAGTTGTTGTTCTATTTTAGAGTTGGGGTTTAGAGGAATTGTTACCAGCAGTACTTCCTCTATCTGTTGGAGGTAATGTGGAGGAAAATTCTCCGTCCAAGTGCAAGTTTCCTCCACTTTCCCTACAGATGTCAAAGGTGGCATTGTGGCAAAAGCGGCAGTAAGTCTGTTTCCACCAGTTTTATGCTGCGCCATCATACTCATAATGATGCTTATGCTCTGTAAGCTTTTGTTGTTTTTATCGATCTTGCTACAATAATTGTTCAATCAATAGCGCTCCCTCCCCATCTCTTTTATTTAACTCCACGCTAAGGGAATTCCAACAAGAAAAATATACATTGGCGGCAGTGAGGTAGGCAGACTTGATGAAGCAACAGTTAGAACAACATTGCGTTTGATGTCTTCCTGTCAAATGCGTTAATGTACATTAATATAACTAGCTGTTGCCAGAGCACTGCCTGAAGCAGCTGGCAGCACGGAGCTCTTCATCAAAATTCCAGTTCAAGGGAAGCGCTGGACAGTACAGGGGCCAGGGCAGGCAGGCCCCCTAGCAGGTGTGCATCTGGCTTTCGTTTAATGTTTCCGTACATTCAAACAAAATGGCGGTGTGTCGTCTGAGTCCCTGAACAGCTGCAGAGACCAATCCCATGAAACTGGAAGGTAATGGGGGTACTTAACCTTGAGGGACAACATTAAAGTCAGCACTATTGCGTGTTGAGGTGTTTTTCCTCTCGTGTTTGTAGCAGCTGGGGGTGTTATTTTGTCATGCTTCCTGTGTGTGGGAAACTGTTCTTAAAAATTCATTTTCCTTTTGTCGTCATGGCTATTGCATTACACATTTAATCGAGACAACAAAAGTAAAAATAGAATGAATTCACTTGTATAGCAATGTCAGCACAATCAATTAATCTGGCCTTCCACTGTTATGGAATTATGTATAGCTGTGTTCATTTTGACAGGCATCATACATTCTCCTAATTTTTGCTCTGCCGGAATGATGTTCTTTTGAAAGATGAATCAACTTTATTGTTAGGTGAATAAGGGCCTGAATAACATGTTCATTGCTTTATAATAGATATTTATTTTAAAGCTTCAGAAATGTATGTCTATGTTTATTTTATTTCTTTGTTTTTCAATGGCTCCTGTGGATTTCTCCTAGTGTCAAATGTTAATGCCAGGACACTGGAACGGCATTGCGCTGGGAAAAAAATACATATACTACTGGTTCATGGGGCCCATAAAGCATAGCGATTTTGTGATAGTGTTTTGTTGTGCACCAAGAAGCGTATTCTAAACTTGTCAGGACAACTGTGGGTAGGAGGGCAACTGACTTCACGACTGGTCAGTTACGCTCTTTCCTTGAGTTTGTATGCAGTCGTCCCGAGTTCAGCACGCTGTGCCGTGTGTTAAATGCCTACCGTCCAAGTTAATTGGTCAGAGGAGAGGGAGGGCCTTTATCGAGGATGCTGTGGCATTACCACGTAGAACAGTCCACCAAGATCAGCATTAATGGTGGTAGTACCCCTGTTTTGACTATACAAAGGGAGTCTATGTGACCACTTTCCACCTCCACTTGATTGAATATAAACTAATGTATTTCACAAAATGTGACACTATTCAGAAGGCACACGCAGCACCTCACATTAAGTTCTCACTGTATTTGTTACTTAGATTTCATGTTGGGAAAACATAGCAAGGGACTAACAGTAAACACACACACACACAACATGTGCGCAAAGCATAGAAGGTCTTAGACACAGCTCATTTCACCATTCATTAGGTGTCAAAATACAGAAACCCCAAAGCAGAAAACAAAGCGATACAAACATACTAATGAATGTATTAAAAAGAATCCAGTTATTTATAAAAATCAAAATATGTTTCAACACAATTTTAAGAAAGCTGTCAGCTTCTTTTTACCGTCATCCAGAGACAAATACCTAATGTATTCATCATCAGATGGGTTTATCGATACATACCCATGGTGTCAAAAGAGAAATTATATTGTGCCTCCGAATGCAATAAATATATGTATATTGGCCTACGCCAAGCTGCTCACAAGTCGCTTGTGAAGGAATCCGTGTTGCAAGGTCCTGACCTTAAAATCAATGTAAGCTGCCATTTTAGGTCAATCCGCCATTTTAGATTCGCTTTGTAAAGTCACTCTGTGAGTTAAAATGGTGTACGATGTCATTCCAAAATACAACATGGCAGTCTTGACCTCTGTACGTAGCTAATATATAACTTGCCTGCAGGCCACTTGTTCAGGTCGTGAACTGAGACCTTGTCCTTCGTTGACCTGTGTGTAAAGGATTACTCGTGCATTAAAACTAATCCACGAGCATACGTTGAAAACAATGTATTCAAATACTGAAAGTAGAACGCTTGTTTAATTACATTGTACTAATGTTTGAGAAGACCTGCATTGGAAATCCCAGAATACACAGTTGCCGTATAGGCTTGTTGATATATGTATTAAAAGCAATGCAGTTATATGCGGATGTGCGAGACTTGGGATGAACCCTAGATCAGTGATGTATTAGTGGAATATTAACCCGAAGTGGGGCTGGACATCGGGCTCACAAAAGGTATAAAAAGCCAATGCATTCTAATGTATAGCGTCTCTCACTGAACACACTGAACCACTCTGGAGTTCGTTGTGCTGCACTGAGGGCCGATAGCTATCTGATTCTTTTGTTTTGCTCTTTGTAACTGGATTCAGTATAAAATAAAGTACTTTGTATGTTCCTTTGTAACCCGTGTTCGGTGTGTTTCCTTTTGGTGTACTCAGCCTCGATATTTTGATTTTGTTTTCACAATGGCACATCGGGACAAATGTTTGAGGAGCAAAGTGCCATGTTTGTGTGAAAACATAGGTGGCATTGCGTACACAACCTGTTTTTATTTTTAACACAACCAGTTACAGTGAACATGAGTACCATGGAAAGGGTACCGGGGCTTCAGCCAGAGTCCCATGTCGATTTCCATGGTGCCCAGGAAGGGGGAGTTGAAACAGCAGTGACAAGGGTGAGGCAGCAACTGTGTGCCCAAGTTAAGTGGCCATGAGCAGCCTGCAGAAGAATGCAATTGGAGTAGATATGGAGAGAGGAACATAGCGCAAGGGAGACAGTGTGTGGGCATGGGCAGCTGTCACCTTGCCCCAAATGCAGACTTATACAGGGTGATAAAGCCCATATTTCTAACAATGTGATTGGTGGTGGTGTCCACCCAGGTTGCGATCCATATTTCCTCCAATGGCAAATGTCTGAACATTTCTCTCGGGTTTTTGGACCTTTAATGGAAGGCATGGAATGAATCTGGTGTGCTCAATGTGTACACAGGAGCGATTAGCAATGAGGGTTGCCTTTGGAAATATAGCATTCAATTAGTGATGTCCACATATTTCATCTCTATTTAGCCGGGCATAAAGACCACACACAATCCATGGAAACCATTGTATTCTGCAATACTTTGAATGCCCATGCCTTACAACACAGATTTCATGCACATGCATGTTAGACCAAACATGGGGTCATTTTCTCACAATAGTGCAAAGCATTGAAATATGTGCATGCTGATTTTTCTTGGAAAGCTACTTTTCAAGAAACAATCTGTCTCTTGAACCAGAATGAAGTCCTTACTTCAATGTTTGGGGAACATCTAGTCTACTCCCTGCCACCCATATTTTTCACTGACTTTCAGCTTGGTACACATGATCCCTGGTGCTTCATGCACCACTTGCACCAGTCTTTTCACGGACAGAATGTGGCACAGCCAATTTACAGCCCTCCAACAATATGGCATTTCTACTGATAGTTCCTCTTTCACCTCCCTTAACATGACAAGATTGCTTTCTGTCTTGACCTTCAGCCACACTTACCACACCCACTCAATCGCTCTTTTCAGATAGTTCCCTTTGATATTCAATATGCATTGCTAAAGGCATGCGTGAGAGGACATCAGCAACCTTATTTGGAACATACTTCACTTGGTAACCATATTCCTGTAATCCCAACCTTAATCAGGCAGTTCTGGGAGTTGCTTTTAACATTCCATTGACTGGCAACACTTCAACCTAAGGTTTGTCTTCCGCACGGATAATGACTTTTCCCCACATGTACATCTCATGAAGTATTCCATATTCCAGATTACATCTGGCCCGTTATTGCCTCCCTCTTCCCCTTGCGGGAACCAGAAAGCACGCCTGGTTTTACCAGGCGTGCGATCCGAGTCCCGTGAAAGGAAGCTCATAATCGGCGCTCCCGGAATGAAGGGGCCGGTCCCGTACCGGCCCCCTTCATTACATGAGCGCCAGCCTTATAATGAGGCCCTATATCTTTTTAGAAATATATTTCACCTGTACTTGTATCCTCTGCTCGCTCACAGTATCTTTGTTAGATTCTTGACTCTCTTTGACAGTTCATGTGTCCAGGAAGACTCAAGCTGTGCAATACCAGAACTCTTTATATTGAGTCAAATCAAGCTGCTCTTCTTGTCTAAGCATTTTTGCAGAGCTGTACTTTCATTGTTCCTCTCACACATTGATGGATTAAGTGCTCTCCCAATGGTCTGCCCAAAATCGATTTCTTCATATATTAAAATCTGCATTTCATAATGACTTGTTGACTGCAAATGTCACATTTCTACCATTTTGAAATCACTTCACTTGCTACCTTTTGAAGCCATGATTCAATTTTACGTTTGCTAGATTGCTTTTCAATCCATTTTTCTTTTAGTTTAGTATCATATAATCAAGTTTACATTTTGTCTGCATTATCACCTATAGATTTTATGTAAACTAAGAGAGCTTGAATGAGGATATATATGAGGTTGAGAGGTGCATGTGAGATATGGACATTCACATGAGGATTTGAGTGAGATAGTATGTGGGAAGTGAGATCAGATGCCTTTATAAGTAATCTGAAACTTCCTGATTCTTTTCTGGGTTGAGTATGGGTGCAGTAAGATGAGTCAGGGTTGATCTATACCACACAGTATGATGAGCTATGGCATTTGTTGTGAGTGATTAAATGGTATTTGATTTCTTGACAGGCTGGTGGATTGTGAGTTGTGTGGGGATATCTCTGCCATTTGTTTTGTGGAAAAATGTGTGTTTAACAAATTTCAGAGAAAGGCATTGTTACTGTTTTTTGATAAGCTACTCTCAACACAGGAAATTCCTTCCCTCCCCACTCAAGGTGTCTTGCAACAAACTGTTTAATGGATATTTGTATTCAGTCCTATGTCCAATTCATCCAATATCCCTTGGATCACTCCCCCTGAGCTAGCAATGAGCCACGAACGAGGCCGGTGCACAGGAAATATATATATGTTTATTTGAATTAGAAGTTAAGAAAAATTGCACAAACTACACCAGCTTCCGTCTTTGTGGCTCACAATCAACTTCTTGTTGCACAAATAAATCAAAAAAGTAATTGGGTAAACACACAAATCACAATACTTTATTTCAATTTCAATTCAAGAAATAATTAGTGCTGGTCAGTGAACACAAACAATTACAAATGTAGTGGTGTGCAATTTCAATTTTTCTGTGTGCTTAAAAGGCTTGGTTTTACAAATGTGGGCAAATGCGCATGGCAATAATTATTTCACCCACACTTCTGCTTTAATATAAACACAGAGTGATTTAGCCGTTTGTTTTTCAGACCCATCTCTTCTTTGGGCTGGGTTGGGGAAGTCTGATAGACAAATTAGAATGATTGAATAATTTTAGATTTCAGAGCCCCCTCCACTGAAACGCCTGTAGAAAAATTGGGATGATTGGAGAATTTTGGATTTCAGGCTCCCCCTCCACTTAAAAGCCTGTGTTAGGGGAAAGTTGGACAAAAATATTGGACTGATTTAGGAACAAAGACACCCCTCTTCCTTAAAGAATTTGGGGTAAACAGGATAAAAAGAATTACCCAATTAAATTGTAGACTATAGTTTTTCAGTGCACAATGGGAAGTGAGATTTGTTAATTTAGAATTTTAACAAAAATCACCCTGTAGTGTTCTGACAAAGGGAATTAATGAAATTAATATTTTTTGTTATATAGGCTAAGGATCTAAACAGTTTTGCCCCCCCCCCCCAACTGTCGCGCCTTGAAACACTTGTGTATAGGCATGTTATAAATGCCATATCATATCATAACCCCGCACCCGCTATAAAGGGGAAGGATTTAAGGCTGGCAGATTCCCCCACATTTTGGTTTCAAAGAGTTCACTTCTACTTACATAGAAAATCTATTTTTACACTTCAGAATAGCCAGCTAAATTTTGGGACCCTCTGGAAAGATATGGCAGAGGTCTGGTCACTCCACTCTCAAGGATAGCCCCCAGAACTCCACCATAGGACCAGTCAGCTTTTAGGCCTTTCCAGAAATAGACAGCTCCACCCAGATGCAGTCTCACCAATCTCCTCTGGTGTTTCCTTGCATCTGTCAGGTGGTAAGTTTCAGCAGCCCTATTGATGGTCATTTTAACAGCTCTGCTTTGATGGTAATTGTTCAGCAGCTCTGTCCGTTCCTCATAGTGAATCCCCTTAATACTTAATATAGCAGCAATGACACCATCAAGTGTCAAGTTTACAACCCTAGGGAGTACCCTGCAAGAGTTCTCACAAATAGGATTGGACAGATACCCTTTTCTATCCTCCCAACTCCAACCCATCTCTTGGGATTAGTTTAGGAGTCTGGAGCAGACATATGTCAATTCCCATTTATAAATGCCATTTGTCCTCATGTCACAATTTTGGCAGAAATCTAGTTATGTGTCCAAACTTTGTCATTTGCTACAAACTGCCATAATATATACATTTTTCAATTCAGTTAATCATAGGGAATTGAATAAAAAGACAGCCAGGTCTGCTCCATTTTGCACGACTGTTTGGCAATTTTCTGCCATTTTTACAAAGCATAACTGTTAGGAACAGGCAATTTATTATCCATATTCCTAATTTCACCCTCCACCGGTTTAAACTCGGGACATTTTCAGATCAGCCAGGAACCCAGTTTAACTGGCCATAACAGTTCCCTAAATCAGAGGTGGATGAATTTTATATCACCAAAACCGCCTGGGAAGTATCTAAAAAAGACACATAAATAAAAAACAACCAACTTATGGTTGCTGAGAAAAATGCCCAAATGATAATAGTCCTTTTAAACAAAGGGAATCATCATTGTGTGCAAATATGAACTTATCTTCCTCCACACCAGTTGCCTCTGTGGGCCAGCCTGTAACAAGAGTTTTTCTGTTTTCTGTTTGTGTTTGGAGTTTGCTGTGTGAAGTTGGAGTTTCAGCCTCCCTTAATAGTAGCCCCTGTTTTCACACCTCCTTCTTATATTCTGGTCATGCATCAGCCAAACGAGTTGGCCTGCATATAACTGCCTATACAGACAGCACGGCTAATGGACACTTGGTTTCCACACCTTTCAGACAAGACACATTTTATTGTAGGTGTAAATCACTGGAATGCGAGCCAGGCTTTCCGTTGGGGGAGTCCTTTGTGACATTTATCCCACAGCAAGCAAACAGGGTCTGCCTTGTGCCTAAATGCACTTTTCATGCAAAAAGTGGGCTTTTCTTTTTGAATGTTTGCTGGTATTTTGCATGCAAAACATAATATACATTTCTTTTTTTCAACAAGCACCATGTATTTTCCCTGTCATTTTTATATTAGCAGGGATACATTTTTCACATTTAAACTCCAAACACACATGCAAAGCCGTTTTGGTGTCTGTGTTAAAAAAAATCCTCCTTTTCATGTGAACGGGACCTTTGAATTTCTTCTGCCTTTGTGAATTAAAATGCTGCTTTTCCTTTGGTAATGACAGGTAGGGCCTTTTCACATGGCCATTCAGTTCTGTTGGTTTGGGGCCTTTGATTGCACCCCACAGCATGGATACATACACATTGCATTACATATATGACAGTTAGGTTTACAAACCTATTCTCCTCTCTACACAAATTCCAGTAAGCATTTATCCTAGAAACATTGCAGTCTCTTTTACCAGCATGCAACATCAAAACATACCCAACAAGAGTCCTACCGCCAGGGGACTCCTCCTCCCAACACTTGATCTTACAGAGGAAAGCAGTGTCTTACCATCGAGGGCTTTGCCACCATGCCTGGGTAACGTTCTACATATTCAATAAAGGGTCTCCAAACTGACACATAACTGAGATATCTCCCTTCACATATGACAGAGATTGTGTCCGCTACGAAAGTGTCCCAACCTTTAACCCAGCACTTTTCAATTTTGGGCCATCGGTAAGTCACCTTTCCCGAGGCCAGGAACATTCCCTCTCCCATGTGCCCCAGCAATGCTCTGATGGGTCCATTGGCAGTTGAAGGCCAGTAATGTATTTTATGGGTCCCAAGACTTCATCCCAAAAAAGGGTAGCTTTCCCGCAAGAACAAAGCAAATGAAAAAGAGAACCCACATTTGTACATCCCCAACAGCATGTTTCTAAATAGGTTGCATTCATATGATGCATTCGCTGAGGTGTGAGATAACATCAGTAGCACCTCTTGTAGGCACATTCTTTATCAGAGACACATTTGAAAGACTTATACATTCTGTCCGAGAGACGCAGCCAGGCATCATCATCTATGTCTCTCCCTAAGTCCTCTTCCTATTTCTCCAGTGGCATATCTGAGCGTAACGTAATTGCTCTGACTCAGTGACATAGAATGTTCCTTTACAATCAAAAAATGTCAGTGGGTACCCATCTTTATAGAACTGCTGCAGTGTTGCAAGCCCCCCCATTGACCAATGCTGTAATCACCCCTGCCTCTGTACATCCCAGTTGAAAAGCTGGGTTGTCCCAAACAGGGGAAAAGGGGACTTATCTCTGTCGTTGTGCCCCAAAAGTGGAATACCCTTTTCAAATATTGGAGTGCATTTCTAGTAGAATATAGGAAAGCAGAGATAAGGGCTTTGCTGAGCTCTCCTATTCTATCTCCTTCCACCTGGGCATTGAGTCCTTGCTGCCCCAGGTGAAAGCATGAGAAACGTACACAGTCACATTGTAGCACAATACTTCAGGGACCCCCAGTCCTGCCATTCTCAAAGGCCTAAGCCATACCTTTTTAGAGATCCTTGCATGCTTATTACCCCAAATACATTTCAATATCTGGTCATGTAGTTTGCATAGCTCCATATCAAGAATCCTCGCTGGCAGTGCCATACAGTGATAGACCAGCCTGGGACCAGGTTTATTTTGATCGCTGAAATCCTCCAAAACACGATATCTTCTGCCCCAACCCCATCTAGAAAGATCCACCATCAATTTCCTGAACAAGGGTGCAAAATTCTTCTGGTAAACCTCAGAGATTTTGCAAGGAGTTCAGACGCTGTGGTAGGGTATGGCTACCCGGTTCGACTGTATCATGGATATCAGTTCCAGTTGGTCTCTATCCATTGACACACAGTGATATCCAACCCACATGTTTTGCCATAGTTGATTTTAAAGCCGGAAACCTTGCAGTACTCATCTATCTCATTTAAATAGATTTTAAGAAAGCACAGGGATCCAGAAAAGCTAGAACATTATCTGCATATAGAGACAGTTTATGCTCATGGACGCCCACCTACATCCCCACTATTGACACATTCTGTCTGACCTGGCCTGGCATGCAAACAGCTCCATATGTTGAGCACCAAGGGGAACAAGGGGCATCCCTGCCTGGCTCCTCTGGTTATGGTTATGGAGGGAGAGTATCACCCATTAATCCTTAGGGAGGTTGATTGCTCTTCATATAGGGCCAGTACACATTTGCTTAAATTGGGACCAAAACCAAAAGCTCCAAGGGTGAGCCAACATAATTCTAGTCCACCCTATCAAACGCCTTGTGGGCATCAAGTTCAATTACTCCCAGATCCACCCCCCCTCCGAGGTATGCAGCATATCTCAGTCAGGTTGGTTGGTTGGTTGCGTATTTAGGGCCCTATGCACATTATCATGGGCTCCACACCCAGTTATGAATCCCGCTTGGTTCTTATCTACAATATCAGAAATGACTTTCATCATAAGGCACAGTAGGATCATAGATAACAGCATGGAGTCATTGTTGATAAGAGCGATTGGGCAGACGGAGTCACAATAAGAAGGTCTTTCCCTGATTTGGGAATCAAGGCAGTGGTGGAGATCCCCATAGTTGGAGTAGTTCTGCCAGATTCTAGGAATGAAGTGAGCAAAGTTGTCAGGTGAGGAACAAGCAGTGAGTGGAATTTATTAAAGAAAAGAGGCTGTGAAGCCATCAGGCCTGTAGCTTTGTTTTTCAATGTCTTAATTGCCCAATCAACCTCATCAGGTAAAATAGCATCCTCTGGTGAGTCGCTCAGTTGCTGTGACAATGGGGCAATTTAGCTTTCCTTAGATATTCAATTTGCGAGTGTTCAGAGGTAATGTCCTGTGAGAACACTGCCCTGAAATGGCCTTGTAGTATTCTCATCTTATGTGGTTCAGATTAGCACAATATCCCCTTTTCGTCATGCAGGGCCATTATGTTGTTGCGTTTCTAAACCTTGTTTAGTTTGGCAATTGGCCTTATTGCAGTTGGTATTTTAAAATTGCTTGGTTTTCAGGAGTGCCTGTGCAGCTCTGTCCGCCAAGTGCCCCTCTTACATTTTGCACACTACAGTCAGGGATCTAAGTGAAGCCTGCGTGCCTCCATTCTTATGGTCCAACTCAGCTGCCTAAACTTCAATTCCAGGTGCAGTCAAATCACTTTGCATTCCCTACTGTAGGCTGCCGTTCTGCTGATCAGTTCCCCAGGAACAACTGCTTTTATTGCGTCCCACACAATGCTAGCTGGAAGGCGCAGACTGCTATTTTCCAGAAAGTAGTTTGTGATGACTACACCCATTTCCCTACTGAGCACCTGATCCATTAGAACTTGGTCATATAATTCTCAGGAAGGCATTAGAGGTGCAGGCTTGCCTTCTGTCGCTAATGTAAAGGACACAGGTCCGTGGTCAGAGAGTTTACGCAATCCTATCTACACCTCCTGAAAACATGAAAATGGCGAACTGGAAAGCAATAATAAGCTGACCCTCAAGAATCCCTTATGAACATGTAAGTAAAATGAGAAGTCTCTCTCCTCCCCATGAAATAGTCTCCAAGCCTCCACTAACCCCACTTCTCTTAGAAGCTAAAAAGGAAACTGCATGTTTATAATCTAGCCTGGAAGCAGGTAGCATTTTTATCAAGCTGTGGGTGAGGCACTAGATTAAAGTCACCCCCAATCAGTATGAGGCCCTCAGCAAAGGCTAGGACTTGGGATACAAAGCTGTCCAGAAAGCGATCTTGCTCCTTATTGGGAGCATACACAAACACTAGGATAAATCGATGTTCCCAAACAGACCCTTAACAGAAATGTATTTTCTTTGCGATCTTGCAAAACTGAGATCTTGGTTATTGGCACATCTTCCCCCAACAGTATGGCTACCCACTGTTTTTTCTCCCTTCTGAAAGCAAAACACTGCTCGGGTATGCTGGGAACCTCAATCTATTCAGGAAGACTATAGAGAGAGACATTTCCCCCAGTTTTCTGAGAACCGACTTTCTTTTCCCTGGAAAATTCAGGCCATGGACATTCCGTATGCAGTCTTCCGCTTTATTTGTCACATCACCCATGGGCACCGTCTAGCGTCAGCAATGTTAAAAAATTCTGACCGCCAACACCCATGTCTGTCATATGCAAGTGGAGAACATACCCACCCCACTCCGCAGTAACATTTTGTAAGTTATTATAACCCCACCTCCCATCCCCCAGTCCAACATAAACAGTAAACAGTAAATTAAGAAACACATACATCCAGTTAAGTACTCAGACTGTGAGGGATCCAACTTGGAGGGACTCCTATGTCAACCTTTTAAGAATACCCTTCTCCCCACTTCCCCCCCACCAGCATGTACCCACGTGATCACCATCTTGATAGCAACCATCAGAGCTCAATGTGCCCCGCTCCTATGTATGCTCCAAACTCCAAACACACCAGCAGGAAATATTAGCAGAGCCACGTTGCTCTAGCTCCTCGGGTCTTCTGAGCCGGGCCCTTCATCTTCTTGCCTCTACCCACCTTCAACCATCTCTTAGAGCCCAGTTGATCCTGCTTAGGCTCAATGTCTGTGGTTCCCCCTTCACCCTCACCCCTCAGCAGTCTTTCCCCTTCCCCACCCCTTTTCCTAGTGCGAGAAGAGAAGTGCTGTGAGGAATACCCATTTGTAGCTAATGCCTTTTTCCTTTAGCCAAACAGTCAGTCAACGAAAATATTGCTGCTTTGCTAGGGTGGAGGAGGCCAAGTCTTGGTATAATGAGATGGATGCATTGTGAAAGGTAATTGCTGGAGATGCCCTGGTAGCTCCCATGATAAATTCTTTCAGATTAAAGAAATGCAGTAGAGTTAGAACATCTAGTGGTTTGTCTTGGGGAATTCAAATATAAGTGCTCACATAATGTGTCTTCCACCTCAAATACCCTGTTCTCTGCTTTGGACAATCTTTTGCAAGTGTTATGATTTTGGGAGGTAGCTCCTCTGTGCTTTTATGGATCTTCTTGTGGATTTCTGCAAGTAACTCCTGCATGTCCGTTTTAGTGGAAATGTGCGAGAGCAGGGGGAAGTGGGTCTGGAATGTGGATTTGGGTAGTCACTGACTCATAATGTTTCGGCTTGTCAGCTGGCTGCAGCCCCATAGAAATGTCTCCCTGCTTACCCATTTTAGGGGTTTTGGCCATGCTATCATTTGGAAAGCCCAGGGGCTGAAGGATGTCGAATGTCAACAGGGGACTTGCCATCATGGAAGCCCCCCAGATCCACCTGAGAACAACATCCACAAGACACTCCCACCCACAGGGTTTTCCTTTGCTTCTTAGGAGGGTGTACTAAGTTCTGCTCCCAGTGATGAGGGAGAAGCTCTCTTCAGAGGATCCCTTCCCCGGGAGTTCTTAAGCCCCCAGGTGTTAAGTAAAGAGGTCGCAGGAAGAGAAACCAGCGCGTAAAGCTTTAATGTAGGAGTCACCACGGGTCAACCCAGTGCCCCACTTCAGCACCAAACCGTTTCCTCCAATTCGCTCACTGCAGGGGCCATGGGGCTATGCTCTCTGGTATTCCGTTGGACCTTCTTTAGGTCTGGGACATAGTCCGTGCAAAGTTCTCTGCCTCAGAAAACCTTTCTAAAGTATTTCATTATCCACCAGCACCCATCCCCAGCTTCGCAGGTTGCTGCTGCCCTGTACATTCCCATGGTTCTCATCTCACTACCATTTAACGATCTGCGGCACAGAGTTGTCAGGGCACCACAGTGCACCGGGTCACAGGGTCTGCCGCAGGATCCATCAGTTGAGGGTGATACTCAGGGCTTTCTCCTGAAGCAGGCTTTAGATGGCCTTGCCGTGATGCACACCATGGGTGTCTATGGGTGTCGCCATTTTGAAGCCAGGCACCCACTCGCCGTCTGGCCACCGATCTCTGTTGCCAGGCAGCCTCAGTCTTTCAGGTGGTCAGAGATTAACCCCCCCACTGTTCCACTGTCCAGATCCTCCCAGCACAAGAGGCGAGAGACAGTTGAGAGAGGGGTTTACATGGGTTATTCTTCCCTCAGACACTGGAGGCTCTTAGGAAGCCATACGCTCTAATGGCGCTCCTAGCCATGCCCAGAAAATCAAGCTTTGCCATTTTTGTAGGGAAACTTTATTGTATTTCTTAAATTGGACGGTCTTTTTAGGAATCCAATTGGGTTTATATTTTTAGGGAAAACATTTGTTAAGGTAAGCATTTAGCCTGTTTCTGTTTTTATTTGAAAACAATGGCATGTTGGGGGAACTAAGATGCTGTGCTGTTAATGGGTGAGTGAACCAATATTGATGCAGGGTACAAGTGGACTTGAAACTGTTGTCCTCCTCCCTCGAATCTGAAGAAATTACTTAGCATATTTGATATGATGAGGCACACAAAACATCTATTTTATACTCTAACAAATGCTGCTGGGTAGAGGGTGGGGCTGGTGGTGGTGCAGGTGAATATGATGGGCATAGGACTGATGGTGGGAATGATGGCGATGATTGTGAAGGGCAGGAGGAAGATGAGGGAATGAAGGGAGAAGAACATACAGAAATTTGTTTATGGGTGAGAAAATGGAGCAGGGGCATGCAAGAGTCGTGGAGGAGGAAAGGGAGGAAGATCAGCATGTTTATTGGAGGGTGGGGAGAAGAGGGCGGGTCTGTCAGTAGCACAGAGGAAGGAGGAGGAGGCACTCATCCCAATAAGAGTGCAGGTCGGGCCCAGAAGTACCCTCAATGGTAAATCGATGGCAGAATGATGCCCCCCTTTGACATCAGCCTCTAGGTCCTGGGAAAATGTTAGTGTGGTTGAGGCACTATGACCAGCTGAAACCGCCAAGGGTTTCAAGTGCCAGGCATTCATTCAGAGGGGGTAGATGTCAGGACGAGGTGGGGGGGTCTGTACTTCCGCTCTCTATATGGCAGAGGAAAGGCACAGAGGACCCCAGCCGAGATTCTCTGATATGGTAACGCTGGTCGAGCAATCAAGGCCTAGCTTCTCAGGAGGTGATGCGGGCTGGTTCTTAAGTACAGTGTATCCCCAAGCCCCCACAAAGGAATGTCCACACACTGTATTACTGAAAACACAGTCTTTATATAATTAATATTCAAAGGTTATGTACACTTATCACAATAACGCACTTTGTGCTCCGGAAAATCAACAATGGTAAATATCTACAATTCTACAGTGGTACCACTAATATTCGATTAGAGTGCATTCAACAAGGCTGTGAAAATGCCACACGGATCAATAGCAATGAAACCAGCAATAGAGAGAAGAGAGAAAGCAGACGGATGAAACAATAGGCAGACGACTGGTCCTCGCTACTGGACACAGCTCTGAGTGGAGATCCCCCCACCTGGGCAACCTGTAAAATAACGATATATAAAACAAGCCCAGTCCTTATATTGTTCAAGAGTCTCGTTCTCTCCCACAATGTTTTACCCCCCCCAATGTACCTGGTGGAGTAGAGTTCGTCGGCGAGGCGTCGACCGATCCTTCTGGAGTGACTCCCTTTAAGGCAGGAGCCACGGATCGTCGAGAGGCGTCGCGGACTCGGGGTTCGGTGTCGGGGAATCGGCGGCCCTTCTTGAATGTCGCCCCTTTCAAGCGGGAGACACGGGGCGCCGAACGTCCGACCGTGAACTGGGTAGAACGACGTCGAGGAGGCAGCAGGCTTCGATCCGAGCGGTGCTCGTCGACGACAGAGCGTTGGCGTCCTGCAAGGAAGAGGCGTGCGGGGCACCTCGGTGACGATAGTTCTGGACCGCAAAGAGATGAAGAAGAACTGTGGCCCAGCAAGGGCGTCGAGTCGTCGGCGTCTCTGCGGTCTTTGGGTGGCGGGAAACCCACCGGTGGATACTCCTCGGCGCGTCGACGGTCAGGCCTTCTCCCACAGGAGACGGCACGGCGATGCAGACGAGAGCGTCCGTTGATCAAGTGAAAGTTCTTAGGCAAACGGGAGCACGGCGGCTCCGGTCGGCGACGGCGGTCGTCGACAGTGGCGGACAACAGTCCGGGTGCTTCGCTTTGGGATTCCTCAGCAGTCCCCGTATCGGGTCGGCAGCCTGTCGTAGGTCTGTCTACCAGGGAGCGTTGGCAAAGGTCAGCTGTGCACGATGGTCCCTCGTAGCTCGGGAAGAGGGCGCCTTACCAGGTCCTCTCTGGGTCAGTCCTTGGAGACACGGCAGCCTTTAGATCGTGAAGGAGAGCCACGGCAATCCTTCTCCTCCAGCAGGGCCTCAAGGTCAAGCGTCAGTTACTCCAGTTACTCGTCGTAGTGGACTTCAGCTTCTGAACAATTTCCAGTGGTGAGAGGTCCCCAGATATACTATTTGGTCTCTCATCCACACTGCTGGCACACACTCAGCAGCCAATCGTACAGAAGGGCATTCATGCAGTCGGTCAGCCAATCAGGCACGCAGGGCATTCAGGCCACTCTTCTCCCGCTCAGACACTCACAACAAGGAATGTGGATTGAGACAAGTACTCAGCCATTCAACTCTACATACTGCATTCAGTCCGGTTTCGGGCAGGGCTGTCTCAGTCTTTGTCTCTCATGGCAGAAACCAGACAGCCACAACACGGAGTGCATATTGGTCACACTCCCCATTCACCCAGGTCCCACCCACAGGCGGTACCCACAACATACAGTCAGCGGGAAGGCTCCAGTAAGTCTAGCTGGGCCTTCACAACAACACCATATACGGAACTTCCACCCAACAGCCAGTCAGGGGGAAGGGACAGAGTCAGGGCTTCCCAGGACTTTGGGAAAACAAGGTATCAGGCGATAGAAAGCAAGAGGCCACCGGGGCCATCTTGTTTCCTATCAGGAATCAACTGATTCCAATGGCAGGGCCGGGGTACCCCAAAATGGCGGATACCCAGCGCACCTGTCAAAGTCAGCATGTAGCTGCCACCAGCCCATACCCAGCTCTGTGGGCCACCCACGGGTGCCCAAAAACATACACTAGGGGCACAGGGTTGCACCCCTACCCATGGGTGCCATAAGGGTATCCCATGGGTCTGTTCACCAAACCAAGAGAGAGAGCTGCACCGCCAGGAGTCCCGCATGGACTTCTGCGCGGAAAACACGACAGAACACACGATAAGCACAGAAAAAGGACAAGGATACGGAGGCCCTGTCCCTCCGATGCATTTCCAGCATCACAGTCGCCCCCCCCAGACTGAGGTTAGGGTGCCTAATCTCCCACGGGATAGACACCCTCATCCAGACGGTCAACATACCTTCTGGAAAGGCCATCTGCATTATCGTGACTCTTCCCTGGTCTGTGCTCTATGGTGAAGTCTAGCCCTTGCAGGCTAATGGACCACCTGAGCAGTTTCGGATTTTCACCCTTCATCTGCATAAGCCATTTCAGGGGCTTATGATCTGTTTGGACCTTGAAGGTGGACCCCGTAAGGTAGGGCCTAAAAGGCCTAAGGCTCCAAACTATACTAAAACATTCCTTTTCAACAGTAGCCCACCTAAGTTCTCTACCCTTGAGTTGTCTACTGATGAATATGATAGGATGTTCTCTCCCTTTGTCATCTAACTGGGACAAGACAGCTCCAATTCCGGTGTCGCAGGCATCCGTCTGGACGATAAAGGGTCGGCTGTAGTCAGGTGCACACAACACGGGTGCCCTGCACAGACTTTCTTTCAAGCCATCAAAGGCCCTCTGACAGTCTTCAGTCCAATTAACCTTCCTAGGCTGTTTGGGTGAAGTCAGAGCTGTCAGTGGTGCGGCTATGGTCCCATAGTCCGCCATGAAATTGCGATAATACCCAGTGAGGCCCAAAAAGGCTCTCACCTGGGTTTGAGTAGTGGGAGTCTCCCAGTCCTGTACGTCCTGTACCTTACTGGAAAGAGGCTGGATTTGACCCCCTCCTACCTCATGACCAAGATAGGTAACTTTCCCCTGAGCTATCTGGCACTTGGTAGCCTTGATAGTGAGGTTAGCCCTTTTCAAGGCCTGCAACACTTTATCCAGGTGTGTCAAATGCGCTTCCCAGGTGGAACTGAAGACGGCAATGTCGTCTAGATAGGCCACACAAAAGGCCTCCAGCCCACTGAGCGCATGATTGACCAACCTCTGGAAAGTGGCAGGGGCATTCTTCAACCCAAAAGGCATGACCCTAAACTGGTAGAGTCCCTCTGGTGTGGAGAATGCCGTCTTTTCCTTGGCATGGTCCGTCAGAGCTATTTGCCAATAGCCCGAGGTGAGGTCAAAGGTGCTCACAAACTTGGCAGCACCTATGGTGTCCACGAGCTCATCAGCCCTGGGCAATGGGTGCGCGTCAGTTTTGGTGACGGCATTGACTCCTCGGTAGTCCACACAGAACCTCCAATCTTTGGTACCCGCCTGGGAACTTGCCTTGGGGACAAGGACCACTGGACTGGACCAGGGACTGGTTGAGGGTTCAATTACACCCAGATCCAACATCTTGGCGACCTCAGCCTGGATGTGGTTCTTAACGGTATCTGACATACGGTAGCACCTGCTCTTGACAGGCACGCTGTCACCAGTGTCAATTTCATGCCTACACCAAGGTGTAAGGCCCGGTGTCAGCGAAAACAGAGAGGCATACTGCTGGAGCAAAGCCCGGCAAGCCCTCTGCTGCTCTGTTGTCAAATCGGGAGAGAGCTGTACTCCCTCCACTGAGCCGTCCTGAGGGTTGCTATGCAGCAAATCAGGAAGGGGCTCACTCTCATCCTCTTCTTGCCCTGAAGCTAGCAAGAGACATGAGACTTCTGCTCGCCGGTGGAAAGGCTTGAGCCTGTTGACATGGAATACCTGAGGGGCTACCCCAGAGGTACCCAGGTCAACCAGATAATTGACTTCGCCCATCTTGGAGATTATCCTGAAGGGTCCAGTCCATTTGTCTGCCAAAGCCCTAGGCTTGGTAGGCTCCATCACGAGGACTTCCTGTCCCGGAGTCCAATCGACCTGCGAAGCTTTAAGGTCATGCCAATACTTATTCAGTTCTTGGCTGGCCTTGAGATTTGCTGTTGCCTGACCCATCATCTGTGTCATCCTCCGTCTGAGGCCTAACACATAGTCCCCCACTTGCTTGGCGGGACCTGGAGGGGTGGCTTCCAAGCCTTCTCGGATCAAGGCGAGGGGCCCCCTCACGGGATGTCCAAAGAGTAACTCAAAGGGGCTGAAACCAACACCCTCTTGAGGTACCTCTCTGTAAGCAAACAGCAGGCATGGCAGGAGGAGATCCCATTTCCTCCGTAGGGGCTCTTCCAAAGCACCTAGCATGCCCTTGAGAGTTTTGTTAAATCTCTCAACCAGACCATTGGTCTGGGGGTGGTAAGAGGTGGAGAACTTGTAGGTTACCCCGCACTCTTTCCACATGGTCTTCATGTAACTCGACATGAAGTTGGATCCTCGGTCGGAGACAACTTCCTTGGGGAATCCAACACGGGTAAAAATGCCCAGGAGAGCCCGGGCCACCACCTTGGCAGTAATAGTCCGAAGGGGTATAGCCTCAGGGTACCTGGTGGCATGATCAACCAAGACCAGGATGAACCGATGTCCACCTGAAGTGGGAGGGTCAAGGGGACCGACGATGTCGATGCCCACCCTCTCAAATGGTGTGCCAACCACTGGCAATGGCTGCAGTGGGGCAATGACCCTGCCTCCAGTCTTGCCAGACAACTGACAAGTGGGGCAGGTCCGGCAGTGGGACTCCACTTCCACTCCCATCCGAGGCCAGTAGAAGTGGGCAGAGAGCCTCTGCTTAGTCTTCTTGGTACCAAGATGACCAGCCAAGGGCACCTCATGCGCCAACTGCAGTAGGAAGGGCCTGTAAACCTGGGGTACCACCAACCTCTTGAGGGCACCAGGTTCAGGCTTAGTGGGCTCACTAACAAGGAGCTCACCCTCCCAATAAATCTTGAATGTCCTAGGCACTTCACCTTGTGCCTGGGACAGGGCCTGCGTCCGCAGACCCTCGAGAGAGGGACACTCTCTCTGCCCTTTACAGAAGTCCGCCCGGGAGGGTCCCCCTTCAGCTAACAAGCATTGAAGGTCGGGATGATCCTCCGGGTTGA
Organism: Ambystoma mexicanum; assembly: GCF_040938575.1. Taxonomy (NCBI): domain Eukaryota; kingdom Metazoa; phylum Chordata; class Amphibia; order Caudata; family Ambystomatidae; genus Ambystoma; species Ambystoma mexicanum. The sequence goes on along the minus strand of NC_090928.1, from coordinate 698,486,844 downwards.
GAACCTCTCCCACAGGAGAGTCTTCTGTCTCTTCTCCCACAGGAGTTGAGTCCGGGTTTTCCACTGGACCCAGCCCGTCCGGAGCCTGGATCCCAATGGGTGCTGTCGGAACAGCAGGAAGAGAAGGTGTTCCTCCCACAGAGATGGCCTTCTTGGTCTTCCTTCTTCGTGCCTTAGGCCTCGCCTTTGGCTCGGGTACCTGACTCACAGCCAGACCTGGTGTCACCTGTGACCTAGTGACCGCAGCAGCAGTCATGGGAAGACCATCCGAGATCAACCCCAACTCTACTAGATCATTACCTAACAGAATGTTAGCAGGGACATTGTCCTGAACCAGGACAGGAAGCTTTGCTGTCTTGTCTCCAATCATGAGTGTGACTAAGGCTACAGGCGATAATTTGGGAGGCCCACCAGCTAACCTGGTGGTTTTCAGAGGAGCACTTACATAGTCCTCTGGCTTTAGCAGGGTCCTGTCCACCACTGTCATGCTTGCCCCAGTGTCTCTCAAACCAGTAGAAGGCTGGCCATTCACGAGGACACTTCTCAAAAACCTACGGGTGTTCTGCGGGATAGTCGCCAGTACTTCTGCGTACTGGTCCCAGGCCCCAAGGGACACTAAGGAAATCTCTACTGGAGCACCAAATGTGATTCCGGTAGAGGAGGGGAGGACGGTGGCCTCCACCTCAGACACGGGGTAAGGGTAGGTCAGGCTGACAGCCTGTACTCCAAGTGCCTTACCTTTACACTTGGAGTCACCCCTTCGGTGATCCAGAGCCCCACAATCCCAACAAGTGCTAGGAGTGCGAGGTACGGTACTGGAACCACTGGGAGCCTGCTTTGCAGCAGGTGGACCACTACTCTTATTCCCACCCACAGAGGACTTATCCCCACTAGATTTTTGGTTCTTAGGAGAGAAAGGTTTTGTTTTATTCGACTGTGACTGCTTTGGGGACTCCTCAGCTTTCTGAGAGGCCCCCTTCTCTTTATCCTTGTCCTTCCCACTGGAGTCCTTAGGGGACACCCGGTGGGAGACCCACTTGTCAGCCAACCTAGCCAGCTTAAAGGGGTCCAAAATGTTCTGGTCAGCAACATACTGACGCAGCTCTGGCGAACAGGCTTCAGAAAAATGCTCAAAAAACAACAGGTGGGATAATTCAGCAAAAGTTTTCACTTTGTACCCATCAATCCACCCCATCATGTTCATGTGCGCAGCACTCACCCAGTCAACCCAAGACACATTCTCTCGTTTCTTAAAATCCCTGAACCTTTTAAGATATTGGGTAGGTGTCTTGCCAAACTTGGCAATTAAAGCAGACTTCATACACTCATACTGACCCCTTTCTTCCACACTCAGCTTCAGAATACAGTCATATCCAGTTTGAGGTACTCTACTTAACAAACACTTAGCCCAATCTCTTTTATCAACATCATGAATCGCACAAGCCATTTCAAACGCTTCAATCCATTGGAGGATATCTGAACCCTCCAAAAACACACCAACCAAATCTTTCATAAACTTGGTGGCTGGGGACCTGCCACTCTCAATTGGTCTAGCTGAAGTCTCCACTCAAGCTTTCTCTAACTGGATTCTCTGACATTCAGTGTCCTTATCTTTGAGCGCAAGATCCCTATTCTTGAGTTCCACTTGCTGTGCCAGCTCCTCTTTCTTAAGTTCAGCTTCGATTTCCAACTTGCGATATTCAAAGGCTAACTTCATCCTTAATAACTCAAGTTCCATGGAATTGCTGGGGTTCGGAACAGAGGCAGCAGGAATGGCGGCATTCCCAGAAACAGATTCAGCGACAACCCCAGGGGCAGAGTCCTCACTGGTTGCATCCCCCCCTTCATCAAGAGTTTCACCATCAGTCTGGTAGTCCACCAGGGCAGCTATCAGCTCAGCCCTAGACTTATCCACAAAGTCTAACTCCCTGGCTTCACAAGCACTCTGGAGAGCCTCTAAGCTCATCCGAGTCAATTTACCATTCGCAATGGTCTCCATTGCTTGTAATGCAGTTATTTGGAACACACCTAAACCTTAATTCAATAAAGTGCAGATATTTTGTAAGTGGCACGGTTATACACTGATTCTTAAAACCATAAGCATCCCACCGCTGCCACCAAGCTTGTCAGGACGAGGTGGGGGGGTCTGTACTTCCGCTCTCTATATGGCAGAGGAAAGGCACAGAGGACCCCAGCCGAGATTCTCTGATATGGTAACGCTGGTCGAGCAATCAAGGCCTAGCTTCTCAGGAGGTGATGCGGGCTGGTTCTTAAGTACAGTGTATCCCCAAGCCCCCACAAAGGAATGTCCACACACTGTATTACTGAAAACACAGTCTTTATATAATTAATATTCAAAGGTTATGTACACTTATCACAATAACGCACTTTGTGCTCCGGAAAATCAACAATGGTAAATATCTACAATTCTACAGTGGTACCACTAATATTCGATTAGAGTGCATTCAACAAGGCTGTGAAAATGCCACACGGATCAATAGCAATGAAACCAGCAATAGAGAGAAGAGAGAAAGCAGACGGATGAAACAATAGGCAGACGACTGGTCCTCGCTACTGGACACAGCTCTGAGTGGAGATCCCCCCACCTGGGCAACCTGTAAAATAACGATATATAAAACAAGCCCAGTCCTTATATTGTTCAAGAGTCTCGTTCTCTCCCACAATGTTTTACCCCCCCCAATGTACCTGGTGGAGTAGAGTTCGTCGGCGAGGCGTCGACCGATCCTTCTGGAGTGACTCCCTTTAAGGCAGGAGCCACGGATCGTCGAGAGGCGTCGCGGACTCGGGGTTCGGTGTCGGGGAATCGGCGGCCCTTCTTGAATGTCGCCCCTTTCAAGCGGGAGACACGGGGCGCCGAACGTCCGACCGTGAACCGGGTAGAACGACGTCGAGGAGGCAGCAGGCTTCGATCCGAGCGGTGCTCGTCGAAGACAGAGCGTTGGCGTCCTGCAAGGAAGAGGCGTGCGGGGCACCTCGGTGACGATAGTTCTGGACCGCAAAGAGATGAAGAAGAACTGTGGCCCAGCAAGGGCGTCGAGTCGTCGGCGTCTCTGCGGTCTTTGGGTGGCGGGAAACCCACCGGTGGATACTCCTCGGCGCGTCGACGGTCAGGCCTTCTCCCACAGGAGACGGCACGGCGATGCAGACGAGAGCGTCCGTTGATCAAGTGAAAGTTCTTAGGCAAACGGGAGCACGGCGGCTCCGGTCGGCGACGGCGGTCGTCGACAGTGGCGGACAACAGTCCGGGTGCTTCGCTTTGGGATTCCTCAGCAGTCCCCGTATCGGGTCGGCAGCCTGTCGTAGGTCTGTCTACCAGGGAGCGTTGGCAAAGGTCAGCTGTGCACGATGGTCCCTCGTAGCTCGGGAAGAGGGCGCCTTACCAGGTCCTCTCTGGGTCAGTCCTTGGAGACACGGCAGCCTTTAGATCGTGAAGGAGAGCCACGGCAATCCTTCTCCTCCAGCAGGGCCTCAAGGTCAAGCGTCAGTTACTCCAGTTACTCGTCGTAGTGGACTTCAGCTTCTGAACAATTTCCAGTGGTGAGAGGTCCCCAGATATACTATTTGGTCTCTCATCCACACTGCTGGCACACACTCAGCAGCCAATCGTACAGAAGGGCATTCATGCAGTCGGTCAGCCAATCAGGCACGCAGGGCATTCAGGCCACTCTTCTCCCGCTCAGACACTCACAACAAGGAATGTGGATTGAGACAAGTACTCAGCCATTCAACTCTACATACTGCATTCAGTCCGGTTTCGGGCAGGGCTGTCTCAGTCTTTGTCTCTCATGGCAGAAACCAGACAGCCACAACACCGCTGCCACCAAGCTTGTCAGGACGAGGTGGGGGGGTCTGTACTTCCGCTCTCTATATGGCAGAGGAAAGGCACAGAGGACCCCAGCCGAGATTCTCTGATATGGTAACGCTGGTCGAGCAATCAAGGCCTAGCTTCTCAGGAGGTGATGCGGGCTGGTTCTTAAGTACAGTGTATCCCCAAGCCCCCACAAAGGAATGTCCACACACTGTATTACTGAAAACACAGTCTTTATATAATTAATATTCAAAGGTTATGTACACTTATCACAATAACGCACTTTGTGCTCCGGAAAATCAACAATGGTAAATATCTACAATTCTACAGTGGTACCACTAATATTCGATTAGAGTGCATTCAACAAGGCTGTGAAAATGCCACACGGATCAATAGCAATGAAACCAGCAATAGAGAGAAGAGAGAAAGCAGACGGATGAAACAATAGGCAGACGACTGGTCCTCGCTACTGGACACAGCTCTGAGTGGAGATCCCCCCACCTGGGCAACCTGTAAAATAACGATATATAAAACAAGCCCAGTCCTTATATTGTTCAAGAGTCTCGTTCTCTCCCACAATGTTTTACCCCCCCCAATGTACCTGGTGGAGTAGAGTTCGTCGGCGAGGCGTCGACCGATCCTTCTGGAGTGACTCCCTTTAAGGCAGGAGCCACGGATCGTCGAGAGGCGTCGCGGACTCGGGGTTCGGTGTCGGGGAATCGGCGGCCCTTCTTGAATGTCACCCCTTTCAAGCGGGAGACACGGGGCGCCGAACGTCCGACCGTGAACCGGGTAGAACGACGTCGAGGAGGCAGCAGGCTTTGATCCGAGCGGTGCTCGTCGACGACAGAGCGTTGGCGTCCTGCAAGGAAGAGGCGTGCGGGGCACCTCGGTGACGATAGTTCTGGACCGCAAAGAGATGAAGAAGAACTGTGGCCCAGCAAGGGCGTCGAGTCGTCGGCGTCTCTGCGGTCTTTGGGTGGCGGGAAACCCACCGGTGGATACTCCTCGGCGCGTCGACGGTCAGGCCTTCTCCCACAGGAGACGGCACGGCGATGCAGACGAGAGCGTCCGTTGATCAAGTGAAATTTCTTAGGCAAACGGGAGCACGGCGGCTCCGGTCGGCGACGGCGGTCGTCGACAGTGGCGGACAACAGTCCGGGTGCTTCGCTTTGGGATTCCTCAGCAGTCCCCGTATCGGGTCGGCAGCCTGTCGTAGGTCTGTCTACCAGGGAGCGTTGGCAAAGGTCAGCTGTGCACGATGGTCCCTCGTAGCTCGGGAAGAGGACGCCTTACCAGGTCCTCTCTGGGTCAGTCCTTGGAGACACGGCAGCCTTTAGATCGTGAAGGAGAGCCACGGCAATCCTTCTCCTCCAGCAGGGCCTCAAGGTCAAGCGTCAGTTACTCCAGTTACTCGTCGTAGTGGACTTCAGCTTCTGAACAATTTCCAGTGGTGAGAGGTCCCCAGATATACTATTTGGTCTCTCATCCACACTGCTGGCACACACTCAGCAGCCAATCGTACAGAAGGGCATTCATGCAGTCGGTCAGCCAATCAGGCACGCAGGGCATTCAGGCCACTCTTCTCCCGCTCAGACACTCACAACAAGGAATGTGGATTGAGACAAGTACTCAGCCATTCAACTCTACATACTGCATTCAGTCCGGTTTCGGGCAGGGCTGTCTCAGTCTTTGTCTCTCATGGCAGAAACCAGACAGCCACAACACGGAGTGCATATTGGTCACACTCCCCATTCACCCAGGTCCCACCCACAGGCGGTACCCACAACATACAGTCAGCGGGAAGGCTCCAGTAAGTCTAGCTGGGCCTTCACAACAACACCATATACGGAACTTCCACCCAACAGCCAGTCAGGGGGAAGGGACAGAGTCAGGGCTTCCCAGGACTTTGGGAAAACAAGGTATCAGGCGATAGAAAGCAAGAGGCCACCGGGGCCATCTTGTTTCCTATCAGGAATCAACTGATTCCAATGGCAGGGCCGGGGTACCCCAAAATGGCGGATACCCAGCGCACCTGTCAAAGTCAGCATGTAGCTGCCACCAGCCCATACCCAGCTCTGTGGGCCACCCACGGGTGCCCAAAAACATACACTAGGGGCACAGGGTTGCACCCCTACCCATGGGTGCCATAAGGGTATCCCATGGGTCTGTTCACCAAACCAAGAGAGAGAGCTGCACCGCCAGGAGTCCCGCATGGACTTCTGCGTGGAAAACACGACAGAACACACGATAAGCACAGAAAAAGGACAAGGATACGGAGGCCCTGTCCCTCCGATGCATTTCCAGCATCACAGTAGAATCTTGGACAACCATCCACTAAGTAGAAGGGGCTTCCTGAACCACCCACAGTGCTGGAACTGGAAATTGTATGCCACCACCCTGAAAGAAGGGAGGATTAAAGGAAGTATGGCCATTCATAGGACCCTGGATAACAACATCATACCTGTATGTCAAGGTGTGTCTCTCCAGTAAGTGAGTCTTGTTCCTGCAGTAATGATGTGGTACCCACACACAAAACACACCGACCGCTACAGGCATCATCTCAATATATGAAGGTCTACAGTCCATATGCCAGGAAACAGAAACACAGAAAGCATTGTCTGGCACCCCAGGACATGTTGCTTAGTGTGTGCACATTAATAGCTGGGGAGAATTGTTGGATGTGACAAGATTGACAAGTGGGCTTCAGAAGTCTTTGAAAGACAACAATAACCGCATTTGAAAATGCTGATAGTTTTGTTGTGGTAGCACTGGAGGTAATGGAAAATGCCGATACATTTAATTTTGTTAGTGGGGGGGGGGCTGTGTATGTTGTTTTCGTTTTGTCCATTTGTTTCTTATTAAGAAAATAACAAAATAGTCAAGAAAATGTAAAGATCAGTACTTACAAATACATGTAAAAACAAACCAAAAAGGCATGTTTAACTTTCAATGTTCACTGTTATTTGGTGAAGGATTTACATGTTGAAGAATAAAAGTTCAAACAAATTTAAATATTTGAAGAGCATATGTCCTACTTCAGGAAACAAGAAGTATTTCGTTTTGACAAAAAAACATTCACTCAGTGAGGCTTTTCATAGTCTGTATCACCTTTTATGTAGGCATCACAAATATACATGTCTAATGAGAAACCAGATACTTTGGGACGGTTACCTTTATAAACACAAATAATATTAATAAATATTAAATCTGATTCATGGGGTGGGAGTGAAATGCTGACAATTGCAGAGGTCAGTGAAGAGGTGCCAATTGTGTGTATTAAATATACTTGTGATTGTAATTAAGGCATCTCTCAGAGACCTGCGTCACTGATTTACAACATTTCAACATATTTGAGGTATTCTCCCTCTTCACTATCTTGATGGACCTGGCGATTTTTCAAGGCACATTAGGGTGCTGACAGCAGAGGGTGGTGTACAATGCATTTCAGCCACTTCATGGGCCAGGTCACAGCCCTATAATCTACTCCTGAACCATGACAATTTCTACCTCCTGCCCCCAAGCTATGGCACTTCTGGACAACAACTTATGACAGGAGGATGAGAAAGCTGTTGTTGAAGGGATACAGAGTGCACTAGCTGAGGAAAGTTTTTGGCATCACTACATCAATCCCATCCCACGCCTGGGGATATTGATTCCAGTGTCAGTGCCAGAGAGAGAAAAGTGACAACATTGATCATCCTAGGAAGCTGTTATGATCACCTCGGTGCATGAGATGAATTTCTGCGGTTGTTTCCCTGCCTGAGTCATTCTCGCGCACTGATGTATGAGTGACAGTTCAACTGTCATATTCGTGCTTCCCCTTTGACAGGTGACGAGAGGGTCTTATGCCTCCTTTCTTATAATAAACAGTATATTAGATATATACTTACGTTTCCTCCTTATTTACCACAAGTGGAAACGAAGAGGGACGTGGAGGTGGCAGAAGACCCCAGTTACTGTGATCCGGTCCTAATCCCAGGGTGAGCTTCTCTGTCAGCCAACTCTTAGGCAGAAGCTCATAGGGGAAGCAGCAACAGTGTTCTGCGCATACTCCCCATAAACAAGCTGTGACCGGGGACATCCGTGTGGTTGTGCTATCCCAAATGTAATGAGTGGCGGACAGCGTTGTGGCATTTATTGAGCCCATTGTCATCTGGAATTTAATTAGCATGGAACTGGGGGGGGGGGTGTGTTTGCAGCAGTTCCCACAGGTCACAAGAAGCGGATAGCGTTCAACCACATGATTAAGCCATGAGTCCAGAGAGACGTGTGCAGACAATGGTATTGATCCGGCAAGCCTGGAGGGGAAGATAGATATTATCAAGGCAGGAAGGCAACTGGAGACAGATGATTGCTGAGTCAATGTTCAGCTCCGGAGGTGGGAGAGGCGTGTGTGCAGTATTTCTCATTACATAGGAGGAACGAGATGGTAAAGCCGTCTTGGAGGCCCTCCCTAGTCCTAGGCTGCACATCAGCTGCCCCAGTGGTGACCCAGAGATATACACCAGCTAACTTTTAAGTTAATGCATTTTTGAAGTGGGGCATGGATGCAGTCAGAATTACATAAAGAACTGTATTCGTGATTTCAGTCACGCCCTTTTGGCTTTGGAAGTCAAATTAAGGACGGACGCTCTCCATTGTGAGGAAATTCTTAGGCTGTTTTCCTACGCATATTCAATAATCCTTTGCAAAATATCCTTGGAAACTTACTCTATACTTGTGGGACTGTCCAGGCGCCATCTGGAAGTGACAGTGGGAGATACTCCTGTCTGAAGATTGCTGCGAAGTGTGAACATTGTACCGTGGAGGTGAAGTCGCCATGCAAAATCTGGAGCCAACAACCACGTTTTTGGCCAGACCTGGGGAACCTCCAATTCCCTGGGCAGATTGGAGAGACTTATTTAAGTTTTACTTTGTGGCATCTGGAGGTGAAAGATACTCTAATGAGTGGATATTTTCAACCTTAATGAGTTGCTTGGGAGCAGAAGCAGTGAGAATAATTAAAAAACTGCCTGATGTGTTGGATGAGGGGGCATCAGAAGGTGGTAGGGGTGATGGGGAGGGATTACATGGAATGGCAATTAAACAATTACAGGTACAGTTTGGTAAACAGATAAATATTGTGCTGGAAAGGTACACGTTTTTCTCAAGGAGACAGAGAGTTGGGGAAGCAGTGTATTAATTTGTGGCATAATTAAAGGTAATATTGGCATTGTATGAATTCACAGGGAATGAGTACAAATACATTAGAGACCAACTAATGATGCATACGTCTAACGAGCAAATACAAGAACGTTTGTGGCAGACAAAGAATCCACTGTTACATGATGCATTGGCAATAGCCAAGGAAATTGAATTAACAAGTATGTGCCCTAAGGGGGTTCATTCTAAAAATAACAAGGAATTAGTACATGCCATAGTAGAAAATGGGAACAAAAAATATAATTGGGCGCGAGGAAACAAAGGTATGTGCTATGAAAAAGTATACTATATCTGGAATGGGTAACAACGGCAGTTGTGGTTCTTCATCTGCTACCTGGAACAATACATATGTACAAGATAATCGCAAGGGGCAATCTAGCAGGTGTGGGTTTGAAAAACATGCCATAAATGCTAAAGTATGCCTTGCCATGAGAGTTAAATGTAGGCAGTTTGGCAAGATCAGACATTTTGCCAGGTTGTGCAAGTTCAATAATAAGACCCTGGAGGGGGACAGAAATGTTCAGTTAATGGGCAGCGGAAAAGTGAGTGGGCTAACAAAACTATCCACATTGTTGGTGAAATAGATGCGGGTGAGTGTCAGAGTCATCACTGGGAACCCAGAGCATTACAATGGTGATGACGATGCTGGCTGTGCTGAGGGGACAGCAATGAGGATGGCACATGCACCGGCCCCATCCCAAGAAGAAGACCCTACCAGGTAGGCCATGTTCTTATTGGCTTTAGGTGCAGTAGGGCCTAGCCATGGGGCCGCTGGCGCAGGTTATAGTGATCAGCACCATGCAAGAGCCATCTGGGTTTACCTGTCTAACCGGAAGTTGGACAGGTTAAACTCAGAGGCCCAAGAGACTGGCAGAGCAACAGTGGCAGGGCTGAGGGCCCATTGACTGTCTTGAAGGGGTTTGGGAACCCAAAGCTGCGACATGGAGGGCTGGAATCCCATGGCAGTAGCAAGTGAAGAGGCTTGGAGTCTGAGCTACGCCTGGAAAACTGGGAAGCCATGTTGCGCAGTTGAGGGGCTTGGAGCCATGGCAGCAGCAATAGGAGAGGCTTGGAGCCTAAGCGGCGCCTGGGGATTGAAGAATTCGGAAGTCATTTTGTGCAGTTGAGGGGCTTGGAGCCATGGCAGCAGCAATAGGAGAGGCTTGGAGCCTAAGCGGCGCCTGGGGATTGAAGAATTCGGAAGTCATTTTGTGCAGCTGAGGGGCTTGGAGCCCAGGCCAGCAGCAATGGGAGAGATTTGGAGCCTAAGCTGCGCCTGGGGATTGAAGAATCCAGAGGTCATGCTGTGCAACTGAGGGGTTTGGAGCCCAAGACATCAGCATTGGGGGAGGCTTTGAGCCTGAGCTGCGCCTAGGAGTGACTAGGTGACCACTGCTCTCCAGCAGTGGGGCTAGGTGCCCACAATGAGAACTTTGTTTCTATGAGAGTCAAAAGTGACTTTAGTAGAGTTTAGAGCCCATTGCAAATCGGAGCCATTGTCCCCTAAGGTACTTTTTTCCTATGGATGGAGATGGCAGTAGAAGGAACATGGCTACAGAATTACATTTACAGGAGAAGGAACATGGCTACAGAATTACGTTTGGTTATATGGGTGCATTAGATAGCATGCAGCAGAGTTTAAGTTAACATGTGTTTTAATTGTCATGTGAGGCCAGTGATTGTGGTGATATTTTGACATTATAATTGCAACATGAGCATTTATGAGAGAATGTACACTGGATGGGAGAGTGTGGTGTCATGGCCTTTGTTGAGAGACATATATTTGATGTGAGCAATGTTAGTTTTACTAAGCAGTTGTATTTAACACATGTTCTTTCCGCAGATGGACTTTTCAATGCAATAGGCAAAGTGGACTAATATAGTTATAGTACATGGCACAGAAAAATGATTCATTTAACATGTTTACTAATTTCTTTGCTTTGCAGGTGGGACTTTTTAAAAGTGTTTTGTGCCATTTAGGGAGAATTAAGAAACTTAGTTAAAATTTTAGCAGTGATGTTATTAATTTTTAAGGACTGTTTTGTTGTGGCAGTGTGGAGATCTGCATGTGTAAGTCTTTGTGGTGTGCTATAGATTTAGCATTTTGGTGATTTTTGTAGTTGTGTGCTTGATGGCCTAGTGCATGTTGTGTTCTAAGTCGTTCTTCGCAGCAGTGGTGTTAGTTTTCTTCGTTTTAAGGAACACAGGTGACGGATAAGGGGTGGCAATATCGCACTATTTGTGCTGTTTGGATGTTGTTTCACTCGGATGTTTTGAACGTCCATCCTGGTTCTTTGAGTGTGAGGCGCACATCATAGTGGTGTGGTTTAATATGACTGTGAAGATCTGAGTTGCCGAGTGTAAATGGAGTGCTGTTGTTCTGGTGAAAGTGATGCAATTATTTATATTGTGTGTGTGTGAGACGATGCTTTCTCATAGTTGTGTTTGGTCTTATGGTGGATCTTTAGGACACAGGCGACTAAATGGGGGTGGCGGCTTAGGTACCTTTGGGGTGCAATGTGTTATTGTGTTCTTTCACTCGGGTGTTGTGAATGCCCTGCCTTGTTCTTTGGAGTTGTGGGTGCACAGCTCGGAGTTGTGTGTGTTTTCTGGCTATGAGGTTAGTATTGGTTATATGTTATTGTGAGGAGAGATGTTAGAGAGATACCTGAGCTGTTGAGGATTGATTGCTAGTGGTGCAATTTTTATTGGTAGGTGTGCTTCCTTTACTGTGTAGAAAAGGGAAGGGGCATTGTTAGTGTTGTGTTATGGTATCATTTGAACTGTTGACGTGTTCAGGTTGTACGGGTGTGGTGATATTTCATGTGGTTGAGATGCACGCGCTTGTGTTGGATTGTGTGTGTGTACTGTGTGTTGTGAGTGTGACCGGTTTTGGTAGGCGTTGTTGTTGTTGTGTAAGGAAGGGAGATATGTAGTGATTTAGGTTTCCATGTTGTCTTTGCAGAATGAGTAGAATGCTGAGTGAGTGACATGGAATCTTGCTGGTGAGAATGTTGTTGTATGGTTGAGAGTTCTGAGTGAGAGAGTTGGTGAGATGTAGCCTACCTGGGAGGATGCTGGTGCATGTTTGCGTGGAGCTCTCATGAACTTGATATAAGAAACATAAAAGATGCACTGGAAACTCATCAAAGGAACAATTAGAACATTAGGAGATGTCAGAGTCATCACTGGGAACCCAGAGCATTACATTGAGGAAGAGTAGTATGTTCCCCCGGAACTTGAGATCATAGTGGTGGGATGCTCAGTAAAAGCATTAGCTGACTCAGGATCTCCATATACCATTATTTCAGAAGATAAATACAAGGACATATGTAGGGATAAGGGCCACATCTTACACAATACCGCCATAAAGCCAAGAGCATATGGAGGTGGGAATATTTACATTATGGGTTTTGTGTTCGATGACATTGCTTATGGTGACATAAACATGAAGGCAAAGATGTATGTGGCTGTTAAAGATGATTGTTTATTGGGGTGGCAAAACCAAGCGAAATTAGGACTTGAATTACACCCAGGTTACAAGTGAGGTTGTTGGGGGTGAGCAGGGAAGGGAAATTTGTTAAGGAGGTGGGGTCCAGGTTAAAGAGGGTGTTTTGTCATGGCATAGGAAAACTGAAGAGATACTGCCATTAGATTCAATTGTCTGTGCAAGCAAGACCATTTGTGCACAAAGTACAGAATCTTCCTTTGAGAGTGAGCGAACAAGTGAGAGAGGATGTACAGGGCCTATGTGATCAGAGTATAATCAAACCCATAGAGAGAAGTGAGCGGTTGTCCCCCATTGCGGTCACTCAACGTCCTGATGTGCAGGTTAGATTATCTGTTGACCTAAGGGATCTCAATAGGTTAATTTGGGCCAATAGACAACCGTTGCCCAAGATCAATGAAATGCTCATGACCATGGAAGAGGCAGAATGGTAAAATACCCTGGACCTCTCATCTGCATATTACCAGGTAGACCTACATCCCTCATCTCGCGCCTTAACGGCTTTCATCACCCAGATGGGCTCATATCAGTTCAAATGAATGCCATTTAGGTTGGCATCCGCATCTGCCATTTTCCCAAAAATTATGGAGAATTTTTTGGGGGATGTACCTGGAGTAAAGTGTTTTCAGGACAGTATTTTAATTGGAGCCAAAAATTAGAGCGAACATGATGCCAGAGTGTTTGAAGTGTTACAGAGACTGGAAAGGGAGGGCTTGACTGTCAAAATAGGAAAGTGCCAGTTCAAAGTACACCAGGTATCATATCTCGGACAGAGGCTCACAAAAGAGGGTATGGTACCATGTCCAGAAATGGTGGATGCTATTGTGAAAGTCAAATCGCCATCTAAAAAAGATGAGTTGAAATCTTTCTTAGGTCTAATAGAATTTTATTCCAAGTTTGTTGGTAACCTTGTGGTAAAAGCCAACCTTTATGAGTTTTGTTGAAGGAAAAGAAAGATTTCTGTTGGGGTCACAAAGAGGAAGGGGCATTTAGAAGACTTAACCCCTTATGTGCCAGGCTATTATGTAAGTCTATGCAAAAAGGACAAGCAATCTCGTCCTTGGCACTTAAGAGGAAGAAATCGCAAATTAACCTACCCTATACAGGTTTGATCCCATAGTTGAAACAATGGTGTCAGTGTATACCTTTGTTTCTGGATTAGGGCTTGTTTTAAGCCAGGTCAAGAATGGCAAAGAGGTACCTGTGGCTTTTGTATATAGAACCTTATCAGATGCAGAATCAAGATATTCCACTATCGAACGAGAAAGCCTTGCAGGTTCTTGGGCCTCATTTTATTTTAAGACTTACATTTGGGGCATACCTTACACGATCAGAAGCAACCATAAGCCTTTGGCTCACTTGTTGTCTACAAAGGGTTCGGGATTTGGCGACACCCAGGATAGCCATGTGGTTATCAGCCTTATAGAGTTATAATTGTCCCTGATCAATACAACCCAGTAGCAGACTGTTTATCCAGAGCTCCTGTAGAGGGTGTGGAGCCATCTGAAGATGTATGTGATGAGTGTATTGCACAGATTAGGGGTACAGCAACGTTTTTTCTAAGGATATTTGGTTAGATGCAGTGAGTGAGGACCTTGTGACGAGGTTGGCTATGTTGTGTATGGAGCAAGGTTGGACGTCAGATGAATCAATTAAATCTCCCTACTATCGTTCTGAATGGAGTCTAGCTAGGGGCGAGAGGATGGTGGCTCCCTTTTCACTATGGTGCAAATTTACTAGGAGTGCTCACAAAGGACATTTGGGAAAAGGTCTAACCAAGAGAAGACTGAGGTCTAGATTCTGGTGGCCAGGCATGGATGCCATGCTAGACGCCAAAGTGGGACAGCGCATTCCCTGTCGGTAAGTGACAAATCCCTGAAAACATAGAAGGTGGAAACAGGTATTGTGGATATTTCTGATAGAGCCTGGGAGAAGATGTCCGTTGATTTTATGGGCCCTATGTGCATGCTTGGGTGTGAGAACAGGTTTGCTATAGTGGTTGTAGACTATGCCTCAAGGTGGTTTGAGGTGCAGTTTGTAGATAGTATATCAACAGGAGTTGTGATTGATTTTTCGGAAAAAACTGTTTGCAAGGGAAGGCTACCCCAAAAGTGTTCAGTTAGTGTCTAATACAATGAGGCAATTTTTGGAACAACACGGTATTGAAAATCATCTCACAGCAAATGGGTTGGTTGATCGCACCAACTGCACAATCAAGGAATCTATACAATTATCTAGAGCAAATGGGATGGACTGGCAAAGGGGTATGTGCGAAATGTTGATGGCACACCATGACACCCCACACGTTTTAACAGCGATTTCACTGTTTCAAATGATGAGAGGAAGATCTATGCACTCCCATCTATTTCCTGATTGGTTGATGGATCAATGTGTGGTTGTGAAGCACAATTGTGCGTGAAGCGAGCAAGGAATACAAGTGAGGGACGTTTTATGGATCAAAAAAGAGTACCTAAATGGTTCTCAAAATACTTTGACCCAATAGTAATCATAAAAGTGGTTCACATACATGTGGTAACCAGCAATGGTAAATGCTGGAGCATGAACCGAGTGGCTGTTATGAGACAACCTAAAGTAGGGGAACAGTTTGTGGAAAGTACAATTTGTGATGAGTTAGTGGATAAATGGTACAAGGGTGGATCATTCCAAGAGGAGTTTGAGTGCAGTGAGGATTCAGAGGGCGAGCTTAACACTGGTGAGCAGGAAATTGCATTGAATGGGGCACCGGATGGTGAGTCTCAACCTACTGGAAGTGAAAAGGATGGTAGTAGTGTGGGGGGGCAGGCTGAAGGGACAGGAACTACAAGCCGCAGGTGGAAAAGACCAGTTAAATTTGATTACTTTGAACTCTACAAGTAGTGTATCATTATGTAC
This sequence comes from Ambystoma mexicanum, assembly GCF_040938575.1. Lineage (NCBI taxonomy): Eukaryota > Metazoa > Chordata > Amphibia > Caudata > Ambystomatidae > Ambystoma > Ambystoma mexicanum. The sequence goes on along the minus strand of NC_090928.1, from coordinate 698,471,410 downwards.
GTGCAATGTTCCATAGGATTTTATAATGAGTTCCATATGCTCTATTGTCTGTTGTCCATTGTTACCCTTTTCCCATTATGTTCCATTGATCAGTTACCCTTAAGGGGAAAGGTATGTTGTAATCAACTCAGTGTGCGCAAGATGACACCCTGCTGTTGTTTCCCAGCGCAAGTCATCCTAGTGCACCGATGCTATGACGTATGAGTGGCAGTTCAACTGTCATATTCTTGCTTAGCCTTTGACAGGTGACGAGATGGTCTTATAATTCCTTTCTTATAATAAACAGTACATTAGATATATACTTACGTTTCCTGCTTATTTACCAAAGAAGCCTTGCCTAGGGATGGTGGGAAACAAGAGCAGTTGTTCAAATGTTGCTGAAATGCTGTTTCTGTGGCTGTAGCTGTAGCTGTAACCTCAGGTAACACGGAAATATATGTTGCTGAAATACACTAAGGATGTTTTGCAGTAGACTCACCACGTAAAGCTACTCAGACTCAAGTGAGCGTATCATGAAACTCTTCTCTCCATGTGGCCTCACGACTACTGGGAATAATTGTGTTTATTCCCCATTCTTAGTGGAAGTGGAGTATGCATTGTGTGTGTCGCCTTTCCTTCATGAATGTGGCAAGAACTGTGTGTAAAAGCCTGCACCCTGTGGAAGTGAGTAAACGAATTACATCTGTGTGCCCCTTCCCTTCCCGACAGGAGTATATGTGCCACTCTCCCTCCAAGAATGCAGACGCAATTGTGTGTGCAGCACCTTCCTAACAGGAGTGCATAAAAAATTATGTGCGCACGCCCTTCCAAGCAAAAGTGTAGCAAACGTTATGTGTGTGCCCCATTCCCTACATTGGTGATGCAAATATTAGGTGTGTCAATGACTCGGTTTTCACGTGGTACAGGTGGTAAGTCCAAGCAGGGCAACTTCTCATGTTGCCCTGTACTACTTTATGATTATAGCACCACACACCGTGGGTAATAATAAGCAGCGCTCAGATACCTGAGGGTTTGTAGCGCTATATAAGTGCTAAATTATTATTATTATTATTATTATTATTATTATTATTATTATTAACATACAAAATGTAGCAGGCTTGTTACTTTACTCTTTGGTAATCTTCCTCATCACCTTCTGCTTCAATCACCATCCCCACAACAGTAACATTTAATCTTCATACCATAAATTAGAGGCATCCAGGAAAACACTAGCCACCACCCTCATACCCCTTTCCTGGCTGACCTGCCCTGCACTGGGACAGAGACCAGCCATTGTTGCCTCAACTAAGAGCAGGTACTTACTTTGAATTTACTTTTGTTGTGCTTGTAAACACTCCGGGTTCTTGCAATAGTCTGCTGGCATATGGCACTCATTCATTTTGATGAATGTCAGTTTTTCAACAAGTCTTGAAAGAAACATCTCCTTTTGACTGAGACATTTATAACCTTAGCATTGACAGCATCTTCCTATTGTACACTATGTTAGGAGCAAACTAGGAAGTCATGGGAACATGGACAATTGTTGCTGGCCTGAGCCGGCATGTGTCACTCAAATATGCATCCACAATCTGTACAGCAATCGCCTTGCTAGCATTAGCTGTAGCACACCCATGCCAAGGAATATTGGAGAATCGGGAAGTGATTCCCGCAGTGGTGTATGTTTGGAAGTTGCACACCCTACATGGGATGGAGCTCGCCTGTACCTTTATCAAAATCATAAAACAATGCAATTTATCAGTTTACAAGAAAAATGTTTTTGTGCCTAGGATGGCATATGTCCTTGTTGTAAACATTTTTCTTGTAAACTGATAAATTGCATTGTTTTATGATTGCAAACAATCTCACTCCCTTCTGTTCTTTGTAAGAGGTAACTGATACATGCTATCTTAGCTCCACTGCTTACAAAAGAAAACTATCAGAGTGCCAATGACATGGGTAGCCTTTGACTCCATCTCTTTTTGATAATTTTGCCTTAACCCTCTGGAGTCAGGCCCCCTTCAAAAAAAGAGGGTGTTTGACCTTATCTCATACACACACACACACAGCTTGCCTGTATCTGACAATATTTGTGCGTGGTAAAAGCGGATTAGCAGATGCAATTAGTCTAACTAGCTGTTGTAGGTGCTCAGCTGTTTTCTGCCCTCATACCTTTGCTCGTTAAGCAAGTTTTTGTGCAGATGCTTCTTGAGTACAATCTTGCATATTTCAATTGTAGCGTCATGATGTGAATTCCTACTCTCCAAAGGCCCTTTCACATTAAAGTGGGGGTCAAGAAATATGGCAAAATATATACAGTGTTTTACACACCCTTTATGCATGAATCATAACGAAGGATGTAAAGTAGTTGTCCCACCAGCTGTGCAATGGTCCATTCACACATTCTTTCATATTCTGCCCTAGAAAAATGCCCAGGCAATTTATAATACTAGTCTGTTAGTTCAGCATTATTTATTCTTTTTATTTGTATTACTTGTCCTTTGGGCATGTTCATTTTCAACAAGTATATCATACCATATGGCCAAGCATTAATGAGATACTCAGATAGAGCCCTGACTTCCACAGGGACACATATATTTGGCAGGTGGTAAGGTGCTGAAATAGATTCCACACAGAATATATGTGCTGTGGGCTTTCAGTCGCAGCATTAGGTGTCGCTGGCTGTAGGCAGTGGCAGAGGACTAAGCCCAGCACGCTGCAAGAAAAACAAGGGTCATAGGTGTAAGTGATTGCTGTGATATCCTGGGTGGTGTGGCCCATGATGATGTAACCCACTGACACTCAGTCAAAGGTGTATGTGGTTTGTGAACTATCTGAACTCTGAATGCATGCAGGGTTTGGTTGCTCCTCCATCTGCCCATATAGTTGACTGCTGGATCTAGGGCTGGACTCAATATCTACAAATACATCTCTTCACTTCACTATTGCCATTATCGGATTCACAGGCCAAATGAGTGGCTTGGAAAATGCAGTGGGTGTGCAAGGCTAAGAATATCCTGCATCTTTAACATGATGTTTGACCATGGCCCTGCTGACTCTGACCTGCTGAGAACTGCAACTCCAAACGCTCCTTGAGCACATCCCCTTCTGAAACTGATTCACTTGTCGGCTTGCCTGTTAGACTCTCACTATACCTTCCAAAACCTAGGCATGTAAACTATCTGTTGAAATATGGTTTGATAAGGTACATTCCCACTTGTGCTAGACTCAGATGTAAAGGAAGGTTGGCTTTGGGCTCACAGTAGTGATTTATCAGCCACAGACAAACCAGTGACAACATTAGAAACACTAGTATCCACTGAAACCTGTGTATCAATGCTTGGACTACTTGTAGCCATGGTCAAAGTGCTAACTATGTTCTCTCTCTCCTGCTATTCTATGCTATAACACATGCTTAATACACCTTAAAGTCATAATTTGTGGTGTTGTGTAATGCCTAAAACACACCCGGAAAATTGACAGCCTATTAGTGCATATGTCAAAACTGGGTATTTATTTATTTATTTATTTGTATATTTATATAGTGTACAAAACCCAGAGGTATCTAGGCACTTAATCTTACGAATTTGGTTACCGGCATAGAGTTCAACTTGTACAATGAAAGGCTACAGAGGCAGGGTGCAATGCGGAAGTGAGGGTTATCATCTTATCTTACATTCTTATCATTCAATATCATAAACTATCATACATTATTTATAGAGTTTACACAATTTACACAAATTACATAGCTAAGCAGGCCCCAATTTGTTACGAAATTTACAGGAATTCCTTGTTTCTACATATAGCCTCCTATGCTCAGTGAGGGGTCCTAAGCTAAGTGACTGTTAGTTTGTATCTTGTTTGAACAGCAAAGTTTTAAGGCCTTTGCGGAAGGACCACAAGGATGTGTCGGTTCTCAGAGATGATGGCAAGGTGTTCCAGAGTTTGGCAGCGATCATTGGGAAGCTAGAGCCGCCAGCTTTCTGTCTCCTAAATCTCAGAGTAGAGATTAGGCTGGTGTAGGAGTACCGGGTGGGTCTGTTGGATTGGGTTTTGGCAATTTGATTGCTAAGGTATGCTGGGGCATTATTCGAGAGTCATTTGTTAGTAAGCAAAAGGATTTTGAATTTGATTCTGTCTCGTACCGGGAGACAGTGGATGTTGCATCTAGTTGATGAGATGTGTTCATGTTTGGGTATGTCAAGTGCTGCTCTGATTGCATTGTTTTGCACGAAGTTTGCTAATGTTTCTGGAATTGGATCCTTCAAATAGCGAGTTGCAATTATTGATCCTAATGGGGTTCAATGCTCTTGCCAGTGTAATGCACTTGTCAGATGAGTGGAAGGGTCTGCTAGCTCTAATTAGTTTGGAAGTGTATGCTGCAGAGGAGACAACGGCATTCACCTGTCTTGTTAAGGTGAGTGTTGAGTCGATGTAGACAGCTAATGTTTTTATCTCTTTGGCAACATTGATAGTGTTGTCCTCAATTTTGAATGATGTATAGAGTTGTGATAGGTTTTTTAGTTTCGAATTTGCTACCTAAGATGAGTAATTCAGTTTTCTCAGCATTGCGACACAACTCGTGTTGTGCCATCCAGGCTTGGAAGCTGAGGTAGATTGTATGGATGATGTTAGAGTCAGTGTCATAAGAGCCTGTGATAGGTAGGAGTATTTGGGTGTCATCCACATAGTTAGTATACGTGACACCCAATTTGTCTAATTTGTCAAAGAGATGTTTGGTGAAAACATTATATAATGTGGACACCACACAAGAACCTTGTGGTACACAGCAAGAGATTAGGGATTGGGTGGCTACTGAGGAGGCAGAGAAGACCCTCGTATTGCGATAAGAAAGTAATGATTCAATCCAATTTATGGCTTCAGGGGAGAATTGAGCTGTCGTTGGTAGGATTTTGTGGTTGACCAAATCAAATGCTGCGGACAGGTCAAGCAGGAGGAGGATGCAGAGGTCCCCTTTGTCCTTAATATGATCCGTTTGTGTTTTTAGATCCAGGAGTGCTGTTCCATGGCCCGAATGGAAACCGGACTGTCTGAGGCTTAAGAGAATGTTAGATTCCAGAAACGTTTGAATCTGAAGATACGCTACACGGTCTAAGATTTTCAATACAAATGGCACCATGGTGTTTGTTTTATTTAGCAGCGGTAGTACCCAAGCTTCTTTTAGGTCATCAGGTACTTTGCAAGAAGCAAATGAACTGTTTATAAGTGAGGTGATGAAGGGAGCCAACTCATTGGCACACTCATTAATGAAGGTGGCAGGGCAAGTGTCACCTTTACATCTTGATGGTTTAAGTCCTTTGATCATTTTGATAGTTTCTGATTTAGTCCGAGGTATGAAGGCAAGTTTGTGTGTAGTTTGCTGCCCTATGGCGGGGGTATCTGCTGGTGTCAAGTCTTGGTAAAGTATAGTTTTCTTGACTTCAATTTAATTTTGAATGAGCGTAATTTTGTGGGCAAAGGCGTTTTGGATGTTGGAACACCACTGCTGTGGGCACAGGCAATTCCAACTCACGAAGTACGGCGAAGAGTTCTCTATAGCTAGATTGGGCATTTTCAACTCTCTGGTTATAACAGTCCCCTTTAGCTTTAATGGTTGCTACCTTGTATTCAATGGCTAGGGCATGGAAGTGGGCCTTATTTGCAGTTGACAGTGTTTTTTTCCAGTTGCATTCAGCTGACCTTTTGGCTGCACGTAAGGTTTGTAGGTCTGTTGTGAACCAGGAATTGGCGTGTACTATTGGTTTCGCTTTCCTGACGCTTAATTGAACTACTTTATCAATAGCTCCTAGGATGGTTTTGTTGTAGAGAGTAACTAATGATGTGGGATCTGAGTGAGGATGGGGAGTGTTAGTTATTGGGAGCAGGAGGAATAGAATATTGTCTCGGTTGATGTTTTTCTGACATCTTGATGGGAGTAATGATGTGAGGAGGATGGGTTTGGCCGGCTTGGTAGTTATAGCAGTAGAGAAGAGGATGGTGTTAGTAGTGTTGTGTGATCTTGCACCTGACCTGAACATATGAAGAAAACTGCAATGCTTCAATAATCGAGCTGCCCCAGCACATATTCCTTCTCCAGTCAGGCAGGGGGCATGTTGTGTAGCATTACTCGCCTATTCATCCTGCCACTAATGAGTGATCAGAAGGATACTGGAAAAGAAATGTCTAGCATTCATCAACAATTATCTTCTTCCCTGTAAGTGTGTTAATCAATGTAATTGCCCTACACAAAGTCATGTTTGAGATTATATTGAGAGAGCGGTGGGACAGAGCAGCAGCAGCATAAGCAGAGACCTTGAGTGAGTGATAGAGAGAGGACAGAGAGGAGAAGGGGCAGGTACATGGTGAGAAGCAAAAAGCGGATTCACAAATGGGTGGATATGTCAGAGGAAAAAGAGGGTGAGGGTACACTGAGAGATTGTACCCTGAACAGCAGACAAAAGCCACAGGTAAGTGAGTAACAGGTTTGGTATGCTGTTAGCATACAGACAGTAAGGCAAGTGTTATGTATTTTGTTAGGTGTAGGTAGTTCAAATATGGTGAGAAGGGTCATAGGCGATGGAAATGCCCTTACATTTCACAGATCAAATAGGGTCCAGGTGTGCATTCTATCGAGCACCACACATTGCTCTTCTGTGTAGAGAGGTGGTGTGTTGCCTTGTGCCACATCCTCAGTCACCCTGCTATTAATGCACTGCACGCCTATCATCAAGACCCTAGAAACAATGGTTTACACTGCATGCACCAACACTTTCCCCTCCCCTCAATGTGTGTTAATATATTTATAATAAATTCACATGCTCTTGTCAGTTAATGTGAGAAGCCAAGTTGAGTGCGCACACACATTAATACAAGCTGCCCCAGCACACAATATGCAAGCAAGTTGGTGATAGTCCTTTCAGAAATTAGTCTCAAACAAATTCCAAAAGTCAATCCTTCCTTTTATTATGTAGTACAGATACCTGCTTTTTACGATTTTAATTATTAATAATAAAAAACTCGTCAGCACTGCCTAAAAACACCACAGGAATCAATGCCTAAATGTGCTAATAGTCAAATTGACCAGCTCTCAAACAAATAGCCATCAGCACCCGCCGAACTCTGAAAGATTACAGTGACTACTGAAGAGCTCCTTAAGCATGTTTTTATTTAGACATGTGGACGTTGCTGCCATAACTTGATTATTAAAATCACTTAAAAGTTCAGGAAGTTTAGCAAATCTCAAACACAGATGATTAGTAGTTGTTCAGACGGTATCCGTTAATATTCTCCCCAACAATAATATCGCCATATATATGGTTGTTAGAAATGGCCATAGGCGATATTATTAGTGGGGATAATTAAAATAATATTGGGTTGCGGGGGTGTTCCCCGCAGGTTTAATGGGTTAATATTGTCACAAAAATATGGCGCCATTCTTGGCTGGCGATATTTTTCCTGGGATATTAACACGTGGAACCATTCGGAAAGATTTACGTGCCTAAGCTTATTTCTGGGGCTCTTCCTTGGTAAAGACAAGTTGACCATATGAACTAGATTTATTTTGAGAGGTAGTTTTCAATTTGTGAACATAGGATTTTAGATGTAGATTATGCTAAAATACTGTAAGAGCCTGGTTCACACTGTGTTTTCCATGGGTTTGCGCCATTATAAAGCACTTCTTTGAATCGTGCCAAAGTGGGTCAAACCTTCTTTAATGTTTGTCTTTGTTGTGAAAAAGTTTAAATGTGTTAAAACCAAATCACAAACAAAAACATTTAAAACATGTGATTACTCTGGTGTTGCTCCACTTAGACACATACTTGACTTTGGTAACAGTTGTGCGACATACTGAAGGAAGCAATTATTTCTTTGGTTGAGGTGGTTCCTTGGAATTTCACCAGTTCTTAAATTCATCAAATAGCACGTGCGTGCCCCATGTATGTATAATAGAAGGGTGTCATTACACACGTAACAGCATGAGAGCGTGAACATGTGAGCTTTAATAAATGGTTGCGATTATGAAAAATCTTTCCATGTTTTCATGTCTTTAATCACATCGATAAAACAACCATTGACAACGTTAATAGTCGTGGCTGTGGTATGGTGAACACATTTTCTGAGGTAATGCTCACAGACACACAGAGAAATGGCAGGACAATGTGACGGGGGCACAGAAAGATAACGTAGAGAGGGTGCAGGGGAAATGAGGGAGGAGGTGCAAAATGTATGATTGGGAATCAATGAAAGTTTTTTGAAAATAGATGCATGAATGAAAATTATAGTAGTGGATGTTTGTATTGGGAAATGGACACGTGTGATATAGATGAATGGATTATTTCAGAAGCATATATGATTAGATAAATGAGAGTAAGGGTAGATGAATCAATGGGAATGTGAGAATGGTTGAGTGAGTGATCAGACAACAATGTGAAGCACAAAGCAAGGGTATGTGACATGCTAACCGTGAGCATGAGAAGCAAAACAGGCAAAGACATGTGTGATGGTGCATGTGCTAGCTTAACAAATTCTGGGAAGAAAGAGGATGCAAGAAGGCCTTCCTGCAGCAGACCACCATCCCTGCTTTCCCAGTTTGATTTCCGGGCAGAGTGTCAGGTTAGATTCATGTGCTAATTCTATGCGCACACAGTGACAGAAGCATGTTTTGCTTCCAGGAAGGTGGGTGGCTTCTGTGGGGGGGAGGACGAGGGGACGTGGCACCACCATTCTAAATTATTCATGGTAATGGCGACTGGTGAACATTTTCGGTGGATGAGCATTCATACGTCCTTCAAATTAGAGGTACCAACCGGCCATAGCGAAGGAGCAATAAGTAATGTAAGAAGGTTCTGGGTGCCCACCCCAACATGTATGTATAAAATAAGAGGTTGAAATGGCATATTATACGCAGAAGCTTTGAGAGCATTTATTTAAAATCCACGCAGTTTACAATTTGTTCAGTAGGACAACATGTGCAAGTAAATCCAATAAATGCAGGGTCACCAACTATACACATTTTTATGATGCCCGTACCTTTAACCAGCTATAATTCCCACTGTAAAACACTTTCATTACGTTACATCCAAAATATATGTCAGCATTCCCAATGTAAACACTCAATGAAACATGTACACACATGCACACTCATTCAAACTGTTACACACACAAAACGCACACATAATGCGTAGCGTTGAAAGCACGCACACATGCATACAAGAATATGTATTACAACAATGTATCCTTTTGAGCGGTGATGAGGCTTTTCTACTGTCCTGGGCACGTGGTAACAAGATTCAGGAATCCTGACACAGGTGGCAGAAATCATAATACACATGCAGGCCCCTCTGAACTGACCTTGGTTGCCTAGTAACCACTGTGATGCATGGACCGGAGCATTTGTGGAGGTGCTAAACGAGGCTTTCAGAAGGTACCGCTGGCTGCACCAATTTAAGCATATCATTATATTTGTGAACCTGGGTCTCAAAGTGGGGGGAGTGGAACTGCACCAAAGTACTGAGGAGGAACTCAGGGGGTGGGCGGGCCATAGTCATTTTCATTCCACCTGCTGCCTTTGCCACCATACCAATATTATTTTGTTGGCTAGGGCAGAACTATAGAAGCACACTGAAAACCCGTAACTGTTGGGGGAGAGCCAGGAACATGCTTGGCATGGGGTGTTATTTTAATCATTTTAGACTACAAAGACAAAGAAATAAAGAGAACTAGTGTTACACAACCCGCCCATGTCTGTGTACTTACTGGGTCTCAGAACTTTAAATTGACTATTATTTTAACTACCATATTTTCCTCTTTAACTAAACAGTCCAATTATCAACACAGCCACCATAAATGAATGCCTATTCTGACAGGGCCTGCCAGCCCACATCCCAGATGGAGCTGGAGAGTGTGCGTAGACCCCCCTACCAGACACGCTTCACCTGAAGACGGCAGCTGCACCACGATGGACCCTGCCACCAGAGTGAAGGGCATCAGCTGCAGGACTACCGCTAAAGGACCCCTGCCACGAGACTGCCAGAATCTCAGGAGGGAGCAGCCCCTCAGGAATCCACATGTACGGTGGCAGGCCTTGATGCACCAATGGAGGCACAGAACACTGCAACACCGGTCGGAGGAGGCACCGGCCCAGCAAACCCAAAAGCAAGGGGTGCAGTGACCTGGACAACAGCAGTCACCACAAAGGGTGTAAAGCGTGGTTACAGCTGACAGTGTCAACTGAGGCCCCTGCACCAGAAAACCACTATACCACCAGGCATAATATTTTTTAAAGCAGCACCTCAATGAAGGCCTTTGCAACACCACTAGCCCATCAGGGAAACCTTCAAGGGGAAAAGGCCTCCAGGGAGGCCTGTAAGATACACTGTACCCTGGGATCCACATCAGGCTCCAAGCCAGAAATGCAATTAGACTGAATGAAGAAGGGGATGGGGCTTATGAGCTCTTCTGAAGTCTCCTGAGCACTTTCCATGTTACACCTGTGATTTGATAGGGTAAGTATCCAATCCTGGGAGGGTGGGTGATGTATTGGAGGAGGTTTGTGTGAGTGTGCAGTGTGGGTTAGTTGGGTGAGGACAGGAGTTGGCGGAGGACATCCAAGGGACCAGACACAGCGAGAGGGACCAGAGTGCAGAAGCTATTGGAGAGAAGGCGTCTGAGGAGTGTTTGTGTGGGGAGAGTGTGAATAGTAGAGGTAGAGGAGGAGTGGTAGGGTAGTATTTGTAGCAGAGGGGCTAAAAGTTGGGGAGTAGTCAAGTGGTGGAGGGAGTAGGGGTGGTAGTTGGTGGTAGCGAACGGTGGTGAACCTTATGGAGTGGTAGTCGCATTACACCAGGAGTAGTGGTGGTGAGAGATAGTACTTGTGGTAGAGCACTAATAGTAGTGACAGAGAGTGGGAAAAAAGGATTAGTGGTGGGAGTAGAGGTAAGAAAGCAGAGGCGGTCATAGTATTAGTAGCAAGGGAAGCTAGGAGGAATCATAGGAGGGAGGAACAGTGGGGGTATCAGTGGAGTGGTAGTTGGAGGACAGATTGATAGTAAGTGCAGGAGTGCGAAGACAATTAAGAACAAAGGGTACAGGTGGGGAGGAGCAGTAATAGATTGGAGGAATTGCAACACGGTCAGAGGAGAATATCTAAGGAGGCCAGTGTAGAGAAGGGACAGGTAACAATGTGTGTCGAAGAAAGGAGTGTGATACCAGGTGAACGAAGGCACCAGCCCTAACCACCTTAGACTGATAAGCGGGATAGGTTATGGACAGTCTAGAAAAACACCACATTAGGTAGCCAATGCTATGGGAAAACACCAATAGTATTAGTCAGAAGAATAGACAGATGTCCCTGTTGGCCAGCTACTAACACCCTGTTAAGGATGCCTGGGCTAGGGAGGGGGTGAACCAACAGAAAATAGGAAGAGAGGGAAGGCCCTAGTGCCAAATTCCCTAAGAGCACCCAAATCCTTGAGACCTACCCATTTTTCCATTAGACTAACCACTTTTAATTTAAAAAAAACACCCTTGAAACCTCTTCCAGTCTCCAGGGTGGTTATTTGTGGCAAGCCACACCCTCACACTATTTATAACTCAGGTGGACCCAAAGCCAACACAAACCTTCCCCAATAGCCTGACAACCAATCAACATCAATGCTAGAGGTAGAACATTTAATAGTCTCCTGGATAGATTACAGGTAGTACAATTGTACACATGTATACAGGATATTAAATGCAAGAACGATGTCTGAAGATTATCTTTTTTCTGACTTCCAAGTGTTTGTATTTGTATTTACATTTGTAATGTGCCATCTGCAGACTGAACTGCATCAAGTTGCAAGGGGCCCAACGGAAACAAAACTTGCATAAACAAGTAAGAAACTACAACACAGTTTTAGTTTACAGACAATGAGGCACAGTTCAAAATTCACTCCAATTTAAAATTACCCATAGATCCTCTCAACAATCATATCGATAGAACTTGGCCATTCCTGACAATTTGGGGCATCTAAAATAGGCAAAAGAGTGTTTGCTTTTCAGTTTTTTTTTTTTACTTATTAATTTATTTATTTATTTATTTTTTTATTTGATTTAGCTGTAAAAAACAGCCTTTCAAAAAAAACCACACAATAGAATATACATCATAAAAATTGAAGCGTTGCACAAGGAGGAACATAACAAAGAAATCAATCATTACATATGAATTTGTTACATTCTTAGGATAAAAATTGCAACATACACCTTAATGAATATTAAAATTTCATTTGATTTTAAACTGCCTGATTTACATGCTACCTGTATTTATCACACTAAATTCTGCATGTTAGGAGATCTCTACCATAATTCACCCGTTATCATCTCAAGATCTCGTCCATGAATTTGTTAGATATCTGGAAATATGTTTTGAACCATCTTTTCCACACCGTTACACATTTTCCAGCAGACATATATTAGTACAATCTTTCAGCTTTAGTGCCTCCACAAACATTAATATAGCTAAGTTTATTTTGACCAGTTGGCTATGATATAATTTATCCCATAACACGTCATGGTCAGTGATAACCTGGTTCTCAAACAAATGTTTAAAGAAAGTACATCTCTTTCCAATAAGTGCAGGACATACAGCAATTAGATGTTTTAAAGATTCAACTTGTCCCGACTCCTTGCAAAATCTGCAATCCCCATTAGTAGTCAACTTTCGCATGAATCGTATTTCATTTGATGGAAAAACATTCAATCTTATTCTCAGATAATTGAATCTGCTTTTAGGATTGGGAAATTTGATGAGGTATTGCTCTATTTTATGTACTTCTTTCACAGCAAATGAATGACATCTGAAAGTTTTTAATTTGGCACATGCATTTCTAGTCTCAATCCAATCCCACATCCATAGTTTTTTCTTCGCTCTTTCTGGATTATTTACCAATAGCTCATCATCAATGCCTGCTTCTGTCATAGCCAAAAGGCTCCACTTGCGCCACTTGGCGGTGTTCATATTATCAGTATTCAGCATGTATTTTCCCATCAAGTACATCACACCATCATCTTCAGAGGCCATCACATACTTACGATATAAGCTCAATATTTTCCAGAGATAGATTGCATTTAGAGAAACCAGGCCCAATTCATGTCTTATCAGACACATTGAAGCTGAGGTAGGGAGGCCACATATCGACTTCCAGAATTCGCCTTCCATTTTAACCCATATAGATTTTTTCATAACTGCTTTTGTTTCTGATGCATACGTCACTGTGGGTACAACTTTTTGTTTGTAAAAGATTACAGCAGGCATCAAGGAAAATTTGCCATATTTGGCTTGTATTATCTTAGATTGATTTATTCCCGTTTTGAGTTTTTCTTTCAACACTCTATAATATGGTGTATCAGCTGCATCATTGTTAAATTGGATGCCTAGATATTTGTACTCTGTAACTATTTCTATCTCTATGTCTTGTATTGCCCATCGATATTTTACATGAGGGGTTTGTCTCTTGGAGCTTTGTATCATGATTTTACATTTCTTTTGATTTATTGTTAATAAGTTTGCGTCTACGTATCTGCTCAAGGAATCAAGAAGGTTGTGCAATCCCACAGGAGTTTTGGCCAAAAGTACCAGATCATCCGCATAGAATAACCAAGGTATTGGGTGACCACCAATTCGCGGAGCATCAGCTCTGCAATTCAAAAATTCATGCCGGACGGCTGCCATAAAAAAGTTAAAAAGGGTACTGGCCAAAATACAGCCCTGCTTGAGACCTCTGTGAGTCGGAATGGGTTGGATAAAGTTCCATCTGAGGCCAATCTGATTTGCACCGTGGTGTTCGTGTGCAATTCTTTAATCCAGAATACTATATATTCAGGACAATTTGCCTCACAAAGTTTTTTCACCAGCAATTTCCTACACACAGAATCAAAGGCCGCTTGGAAGTCAATGAAGGCCAGATAGATGGATTGACCTTTTATCTGTTCTTGTTTTTTTATGACTTCCAATATGTGCAGGTTAATTGCCGTTCCCATACCCGGCATAAATCCCGTTTGATGTGGGTCTTTCAACTGGACCTCATTCAGCCATACGTTCAGGTCTCTCAACAGCAATCTTGCAAAAATTTTGCTTGGAATATCTAATAAAGAAATGGGCCTGTAATTGGCAGGTTTTTCATGATCCCTTTTTTATAAATAGGTATGGTTATTGCTTTTTTCCAAGAGCAAGGTAAAATTCGCGTTCTTATTATTTTCAAGAAAATGGTTAGAAAAATGTTGGCCCAAGCCATAGGATGTTGCTTGATCATAAAGTTCGACAACCCATCTGGCCCTGGCGCACGGGAGATTGACAGTTTTGAGATCTGAAATAGTATGTCATCGATGTCAAAAGAGAGGTCCTTAACGCGAGACTTATCAGGTCTCGCGATTTCCCCTTTTAAATTTGTATCAGCATACAGAGATTTATAGAAGGACGCCCATACTTCTTGAGGTATGGGATTTAATTGATGAATAAATTGCTGTTTACACTGCTTATAATTCAATAGGGACCAGATTCTGGATGAGTTCTTAGATTTTAATTTGTCTAACATGTTTTCCGCATCCTTCTGATATAAAATCGCATGTTTCGATCTCAGCCAGTTTTTATATTTACATTTTAAAGCTCTGAGTATATTACCCCTATCACAGTGGTTTAAATTCATCACATGCCTTCTATCTTTTCTATATTGGGCTTTCCGAATTGCAACTTCATAATCATATGTGTCATAAACTTGATGCCATTTGTTTTTGAATTATTTCTTTTAACAACAAAAATTTGCATTTCTTCCACATAAGACTGAGCATCAGTTTGACCATTCTTCACTCTCTTCAACTCGCTCGTGATCAAGTTATGATTTAGCATGTGTAAGGATTTTGGACACCATTTAAATCTATTCATCCCATAATTCAGGGACATATTCGTTGCCAACGATTTTTCATAATCTTCCTCAAAGACGGACCATGACCAAACCATGCATTGAATATCGTGATCACTAACATGTTGGGGGAGAATAGAGAAATTCGTTATGCTCTTGAACAATTGCTCATCTACAAAGGTATAATCGATCATGGCTGATTGCGCACCTCGGTGCCAGGTGATGTGTTGGGGAATATCCCCCCTTATGGCACCGTTTAGCTTACATAAGAGACGTTCTTCCATTAATGCATTCCATTTTTGGGCAGCTGTGGATATGCATTTCCCCCCTCGCGCATGACATGTTATGTTAAGATCTCCCGTTACAATAACATGATCACAGGTAGGATCTAAATAGATTACATTCAAAAGATCCTCAAGGGCGGTGAAAAATTCATGATCAGTGATGGCTGCATGGTTCCAGTAGATGTTTATCAAACCTATAACCTTGGAGTTAATTATTATCCTCACCAACTGCAAAAAGCTATTGGGGGAAACCCATGCTTCTAATTGAGTGTACAGAGTAGTTTTTATGGCTACCATTAGACCAGCCATGGGTCTCCCCTTGGCTGGCACAATTGCTGGACTCAAGGTTATAATGTGATTATCCCAAATTGGCGCACATTCTAGCCATATCTCTTGGAAAGCCAAGATGTCAAATTTTCCCAATATGCTGTCATTACTTTTTATCAAATGATTGAACCCTCTCGTGTTCCATGACGATAGAGAGAGAGAGATTGACTGCTGGCATAGTTAGTTTCTACATGGTCTCTCCTCTCTATCATTTTGTACTCTTTCATTTTCAAAGACTGTCTCTGATTGACGATTTCTAGAGTGATATTGCACATCTACAACGGATTTAGATTGATATTGATTTCTGATTGCAGATATTTGTGGAGGATCAGTCAAGGTGTTATTTAGCAGAATGAATCCCAATTCATATACATCCATTCTTGCTTGCCATAATGCGTTTTTTATAAAGCCTGACTTCATCCACAGCTTTACAACAGAAAGATCAGTTGGATGTAAAAACTCTATTTGCTCGAAATCTGCCGAACATATACCTTCTAGAGCCGGTACATCTGCAAGGATATTCATGACTGATTGTCTATTAAGATTGAACGCATGGAACGGAAGCGAGCGGCACTGCAAGATTAGGTGATGTGCTGTCACAGTTTTTATTGGAGTTCTCAAGGCTCCTTTTATGAGTGAATTCGACTTAAGATCTTTTTGATTTGCTGGTTTATCGGGATAGGCAAAAGCACCCATTGTGTTCAACATGTTTTTTTTCCATAGAGACCTTAGTATTTGTGTTATTTACCATGGAAACAATTCTTTGAATCGATTTCTCTATGTCTTCTTTCCATTCTTTCAATACTACTGTATCCACACTCTTCAATTTTTCAGGCTCTACTGGCAAGGGTTCTCCGCTAAATTTCATTTCTACCGGCTTTGGTTTGGTTGTCGAGACATCCTCTTGGGAGCCTATATCATTCACCAAAGGAGCTGATGCCAGTGATTTCTGCATAGAGACATTTTTATTGACCTGTTCGCTCATCAAAACCAAACTGTCCAAAGGTTCGTACATCAAGGACGCTGTTTTTGCCAGTTTGGATTGACTAGCTTTAAACAGTAACATGTCACGATATTTGTTGGCAATATTTTTTCGAGCCAAGGTGATTGCAGAGCTTGGTTTAGATAATGACTGTATGAATTGTCTAGTTCCAGTGATCTTGGAATTAGGAATGGATTTGAGGTTTTTAGATTTTTTTATGGCATTTGGTGTCAAAATGTGTGCTTTTTTAGGTTGTTTTTCAAATATAAGATAAGTCGACCTCTTACTATCTGAATCAGGGTCTTTTACAATTTCAGCATCTTTAAGTTGTTGGCAGACCTAACTAGAGGAAGGGGGTAAAGTATTAGTGTACTTCAATTTTGCCTTGCTTTTCTTAGAACATCTCTGTCCAACAACACATTTCTCCTTGATATTGCTTCCCGACCCAGAACTGGGTTTATACATCTCACATTTATTCTCTGTCACCTTTATATCAGTTTTTTCCACCATTTCATTAGATTGTACAGGTATTTTCGCTTTCCCTGTCTGGTGTTGTAATACAATTTGTTGATTCTGAGAGCAATCAATTAAAAGTACATCAGAAGGTTGTACATTTTCAGCATACTTTTTGCCCCCTATCTTTTCACAGATTTCATTCACACCTGGATCACACTCAGGTTTGTTTTTAAGACAGCCACATAGAGATTCAGTATTTTTTGTTTGATTCTGTAATAATTTAGCTAATAGCACCTGTTGCTCATTCATTTTTGAATCTAAAGAATCATATAAGCGTGTCAAAGAAAATAAGGCCGCGTTCATCGTTTGTAGAGAAGTCTCTACACCTACGATGAACGTTCCTTGGGAGGGATGATTGTTTAAATTTAAGGCATTTGGATTGCGCCGTGGAGTAGGGTTCATAAAGGAGCAAGACAACACAGACGACTCTTTAGGCGAAGGAGAAAACATCATTGGGGATTTGGATAGGTTGTGAAAACTCTCTCTAGTTCCAGTCACCAAATCCACCACTTCATCGTGATCAGAAGGAATACACTCGCCACACTCATCAGTTTTCTTACTTGAGTCTTCCTCATTTAATGTTGCTAATTCCAAAGGTGCATCGTTGGACACTCTTTCTCTTCTAGATTCAGCCTGCTCATCTAATGTCAGAGACATTGATGATTTTAAGGGATTTGTGATCAGTTCACCTTCACTCACCTCACCTCCTGATTCCACTTGGTTATCACCGTTATCAATAATGGCCAAAGCACCAGCGGCCACTAAGGAATCAGGGGGTGTATTTCTCAGATCAACCACCTCCCCGTTTATTTCCTTTTCTTCAACATAGTTGGAGCATAACCCCTTGTTAGATAGGGAGGCTTGCAATTTTTCGACCCCCCCACCCATTTTAGTACCCCATTCACAGAATTTGCGTATATCCGCTATGGGGGTACAAGACCTTATGTTAGAAGCAGATTTAGACGCGCATACTAGCTGAATGCAACGTGTAGAAGATTTCAGGGTTTGGAAAGCCGCAGCAACACAAGCTTTAATTTTGTCCTGGGGCGGCATTCCCGTTTTCAAGGTTAATACCATTTTGTTAGAAATCAACAAGGGCACTAGAAAAATATCTGGAAAATAAAAGGAGGGGGATTACACTCACCAAAGTTTGTCTTTTCTAAAGTTTTTTCCCTTTGTCACAAGGCAATAATATATTCTGGCTCTCAGTACATGAACATCAGAACAGCAAACAGTCAACAGTACTTTCGTGTACTTTACACGTGGGCGTGCGCGAGTGCGCAGGGCACGTAGTTTTTAAAATAGACTGGGCGTGGTCAAGGGGGGAGAAAGGCCTCCTTTACCCAATCAACAGAAGTTTGCTTTGTAAAAGGTCAGGCAGCTTCCGTGCGTCCTTGTAAGACGTCCGCCTTGTAGACAGGAGCAGTTCAAACAATCCGAGTAACCAGATGCAGAGATAAGCTCGAGCGTTTTAAAAGCCGAGAATTCCAGCAGCGTTTTCACACAGTCAACAGTACTTTCGTGTACTTTACACGTGTGCGCGCGCGAGTGCGCAGGGCACGTAGTTTTTAAAATAGACTGGGCGTGGTCAAGGGGGGACAAAGGCCTCCTTTACCCAATCAACAGAAGTTTGCTTTGTAAAAGGTCAGGCAGCTTCCGTGCGTCCTTGTAAGACGTCCGCCTTGTAGACAGGAGCAGTTCAAACAATCCGAGTAACCAGATGCAGAGATAAGCTCGAGCGTTTTAAAAGCCGAGAATTCCAGCAGCGTTTTCACACAGTCAACAGTACTTTCGTGTACTTTACACGTGTGCGCGCGCGAGTGCGCAGGGCACGTAGTTTTTAAAATAGACCTGGCGTGGTCAAGGGGGGAGAAAGGCCTCCTTTACCCAATCAACAGAAGTTTGCTTTGTAAAAGGTCAGGCAGCTTCCGTGCGTCCTTGTAAGACGTCCGCCTTGTAGACAGGAGCAGTTCAAACAATCCGAGATTCAACAAACCTTGGCTTAAAAGCCTGACCGCCCCTGAGTCAAAAAAATACACACATCATCATTTCACACAGAAAGGTGTCCACCCTGTTTGTCGTATATCCATGCCTGATGTTTACACCGTTAATTAACACTGCCTGCATTGGGTACTCAGGGTATTTTGTTCAGGATACTTCTCCCAAGTAAGCGCCACACTGTCTCCTCTGAACTAAAATAATGTCTAGCATTCCCCCTTTTCCCATTTCACCTCAACACCCTTTCCCACAGCTTTTATAGGATATTTCCAAACCCATTCCATCTCCCCCTCCCATTTCCAATCAATACTGGGACACGTAAGAGGCAACCGGGAAAAGTGAAGATTTTCCATAGGAAAAAAATGGGAATGTAAGGGAAACCGGCTATAGAAAGAGCTGAAACTGTCCCATTTATAGAGTCAAGCACAGTCAGGCATTTACTAATAATCACTCACACCTAACTCCACTTGACTAATTTCACAACTATAAAAGGTGTGGTCTTTTTCCAAAGAATGAGCAAGATGGGGATGTTGACCGGACCATAAAGGCCAAGGAGCAGGGAGCAGCAGGACCTGAAGCCTGGAGGAGAACACTGTGCTGAGATGCAGGCCCAGTGTCTGTGAGGGGCTGCGGAGTGGCTAGTGATCTGTGTCTCCAAGAAGCCAGTGTGAGGCACCCTGCATCCTACTGTTGCCTGTCGGAAAAGTGGTTGATCTCTTGGGACTTGTGCCTGTGCCAAGGGTATCTGAGGGGCAGGAGTGAGACCCTTATTTCAACCCTGTGTATTCAGAAGAACCACTCGTCAACGTGATGCTGCCAAGTGAGTTTCATGCCAGAGAGAGAGAAACTCAGGAGCGTGCAAATGACTGAAGTGGAGCGGGAGAACGGCACAGTTAGTAAAGCGGCACAGAGTGGAAAAGCAAGAGAAAGCTTGTAAAGCGGCACAGAGCGGAAAAGTGAAAGAAGCAAGAGAAAGCTTATAGAGCGGCCAGGAGTGGAAATGGGAAAGAAAATATGAGAAAGTCAGAAAGCATACGATATAGAAAAAGAAAGCAACAAAAGGAACAGGTGCTAGCAGCGCAGACAGAAAGTAAAGACATTAAGAATATGCAAGTGTGCATGGGAAAACAAGTAAGGTACACATGTGCACGAGAAGGAAACAAAGGAAACAAAGAACAAGAAAAAGGGTGCAGGAGGCACCAGAAGGTGACAGGTTAAAAGGAAGAGCAAGGAATAAAGAGAGGGTTTACGCCTAGTAAAAGCATAGAACCTGGCGGTTTTGAAAGTCTCTGATTGTACCCCACAAGTGAAGTATGTGTGAATGAATTGTAAATAGCAGTAAAGGTACATCCAGACAAATTGAACTGGTGTTTGGAACTTAAAGGGGCCTAATCTTGGGGTAGGGAACCATGAGAGGCCCAAGAAAAAGGTGAACATTTATTGTTTTTGATGCTAAAGTTGTTAAAGCTTGGGGAAGTGAACCCTGAGAAGATTGAAGAGGAACTGTTTATATTTCTTTTGGTTATATTTTGAATTTGGATGAGTTAAAGTTTGGGTAAGGGAATCCCAAGGAACTTAGGACATTGAAATTCTTTGAGACTACTGCAAGGACTGTGGAGAAGGTCTTATGAACAGCCCTTTTTTGATTGAACTCATTTCCGTGAAACTGACCAGTACACACCCGGTGAGAAGACCACCTGAAACCCACCTTGGTTTCCTATTTTCTATTGAACCACTATATTATTTTTTAAGAGGCTTCCTAACACATTTTGTCAAAGAGTAAGGACAAGCATAAGTGAACAGGGGGTCTTCTTCCCATTAAGCTTTCTGGCATCTATGTAAATTAGTCAGCGACAGGAGACAAAGGAAAAACAGGCCCCTGGAAGAGTCTCTTTAGCAGTCTTTATTGGATGTGAGTTCAAGACACGCTTTAGACACACTCTCAAAGATATTATGCCTATCTCCTGCTTTTATAGCCTTTTGTACACCAAGCCCATGTTAGTCATACTTGCCATTGACAATTGCTGTCTGACGCACTGACTGGAGGAGAACACTGTGCCGAGATGCAGGCCCAGTGTCTGTGAGGGGCTGCAGAGTGGCTAGTGATCTGTGTCTCCAAGAAGCCAGTGTGAGGCACCCTGCATCCTACTGTTGCCTGTCGGAAAAGTGGTTGATCTCTCGGGACTTGTGCCTGTGCCAAGGGTATCTGAGGGGCAGGAGTGAGACCCTTATTTCAACCCTGTGTATTCAGAAGAACCACTCGTCAACGTGATGCTGCCAAGTGAGTTTCATGCCAGAGAGAGAGAAACTCAGGAGCGTGCAAATGACTGAAGTGGAGCGAGAGAACGGCACAGTTAGTAAAGCGGCACAGAGTGGAAAAGCAAGAGAAAGCTTGTAAAGCGGCACAGAGCGGAAAAGTGAAAGAAGCAAGAGAAAGCTTATAGAGCGGCCAGGAGTGGAAATGGGAAAGAAAATATGAGAAAGTCAGAAAGCATACGATATAGAAAAAGAAAGCAACAAAAGGAACAGGTGCTAGCAGCGCAGACAGAAAGTAAAGACATTAAGAATATGCAAGTGTGCATGGGAAAACAAGTAAGGTACACATGTGCACGAGAAGGAAACAAAGGAAACAAAGAACAAGAAAAAGGGTGCAGGAGGCACCAGAAGGTGACAGGTTAAAAGGAAGAGCAAGGAATAAAGAGAGGGTTTACGCCTAGTAAAAGCATAGAACCTGGCGGTTTTGAAAGTCTCTGATTGTACCCCACAAGTGAAGTATGTGTGAATGAATTGTATATAGCAGTAAAGGTACATCCAGACAAATTGAACTGGTGTTTGGAACTTAAAGGGGCCTAATCTTGGGGTAGGGAACCATGAGAGGCCCAAGAAAAAGGTGAACATTTATTGTTTTTGATGCTAAAGTTGTTAAAGCTTGGGGAAGTGAACCCTGAGAAGATTGAAGAGGAACTGTTTATATTTCTTTTGGTTATATTTTGAATTTGGATGAGTTAAAGTTTGGGTAAGGGAATCCCAAGGAACTTAGGACATTGAAATTCTTTGAGACTACTGCAAGGACTGTGGAGAAGGTCTTATGAACAGCCCTTTTTTGATTGAACTCATTTCCGTGAAACTGACCAGTACACACCCGGTGAGAAGACCACCTGAAACCCACCTTGGTTTCCTATTTTCTATTGAACCACTATATTATTTTTTAAGAGGCTTCCTAACACATTTTGTCAAAGAGTAAGGACAAGCATAAGTGAACAGGGGGTCTTCTTCCCATTAAGCTTTCTGGCATCTATGTAAATTAGTCAGCGACAGGAGACAAAGGAAAAACAGGCCCCTGGAAGAGTCTCTTTAGCAGTCTTTATTGGATGTGAGTTCAAGACACGCTTTAGACACACTCTCAAAGATATTATGCCTATCTCCTGCTTTTATAGCCTTTTGTACACCAAGCCCATGTTAGTCATACTTGCCATTGACAATTGCTGTCTGACGCACTGACTGGAGGAGAACACTGTGCCGAGATGCAGGCCCAGTGTCTGTGAGGGGCTGCAGAGTGGCTAGTGATCTGTGTCTCCAAGAAGCCAGTGTGAGGCACCCTGCATCCTACTGTTGCCTGTCGGAAAAGTGGTTGATCTCTCGGGACTTGTGCCTGTGCCAAGGGTATCTGAGGGGCAGGAGTGAGACCCTTATTTCAACCCTGTGTATTCAGAAGAACCACTCGTCAACGTGATGCTGCCAAGTGAGTTTCATGCCAGAGAGAGAGAAACTCAGGAGCGTGCAAATGACTGAAGTGGAGCGGGAGAACGGCACAGTTAGTAAAGCGGCACAGAGTGGAAAAGCAAGAGAAAGCTTGTAAAGCGGCACAAAGGCGGAAAAGTGAAAGAAGCAAGAGAAAGCTTATAGAGCGGCCAGGAGTGGAAATGGGAAAGAAAATATGAGAAAGTCAGAAAGCATACGATATAGAAAAAGAAAGCAACAAAAGGAACAGGTGCTAGCAGCGCAGACAGAAAGTAAAGACATTAAGAATATGCAAGTGTGCATGGGAAAACAAGTAAGGTACACATGTGCACGAGAAGGAAACAAAGGAAACAAAGAACAAGAAAAAGGGTGCAGGAGGCACCAGAAGGTGACAGGTTAAAAGGAAGAGCAAGGAATAAAGAGAGGGTTTACGCCTAGTAAAAGCATAGAACCTGGCGGTTTTGAAAGTCTCTGATTGTACCCCACAAGTGAAGTATGTGTGAATGAATTGTAAATAGCAGTAAAGGTACATCCAGACAAATTGAACTGGTGTTTGGAACTTAAAGGGGCCTAATCTTGGGGTAGGGAACCATGAGAGGCCCAAGAAAAAGGTGAACATTTATTGTTTTTGATGCTAAAGTTGTTAAAGCTTGGGGAAGTGAACCCTGAGAAGATTGAAGAGGAACTGTTTATATTTCTTTTGGTTATATTTTGAATTTGGATGAGTTAAAGTTTGGGTAAGGGAATCCCAAGGAACTTAGGACATTGAAATTCTTTGAGACTACTGCAAGGACTGTGGAGAAGGTCTTATGAACAGCCCTTTTTTGATTGAACTCATTTCCGTGAAACTGACCAGTACACACCCGGTGAGAAGACCACCTGAAACCCACCTTGGTTTCCTATTTTCTATTGAACCACTATATTATTTTTTAAGAGGCTTCCTAACACATTTTGTCAAAGAGTAAGGACAAGCATAAGTGAACAGGGGGTCTTCTTCCCATTAAGCTTTCTGGCATCTATGTAAATTAGTCAGCGACAGGAGACAAAGGAAAAACAGGCCCCTGGAAGAGTCTCTTTAGCAGTCTTTATTGGATGTGAGTTCAAGACACGCTTTAGACACACTCTCAAAGATATTATGCATATCTCCTGCTTTTATAGCCTTTTGTACACCAAGCCCATGTTAGTCATACTTGCCATTGACAATTGCTGTCTGACGCACTGACTGATAGGTTTATTTTAGACTCAGCTAAACACATTATAACGTTTCTCAACTTCTGCCAAAAACTATTTTAATCACATCACTGTCAATCCTTTATCTACTTTTTGAGGTCCTGCCAAGTTAGTTTAATACCTTATACCATGGGGAAATCAATAGCCTCTATTTTATGATGCAAAATAATGCAGCTGATCTGTTCAAATTAGTAGTTTCCCTTGTCTTTATCTGACTCCATCATCCACCATGTCTGTTTTTCCTGCCAAGTTCCAAGATTAACCTCCCAGACTCGTTTATCTCAGAGCGAGATGATGACAAAACTATTTCATGTGTCGTTTGCTGTTGTTTTATCAGCTTGAGTCAGGATTTTCCTACACCTGGCCTTAACACTACACACGATTTTGTGCTTGTGGTATCCATTTTGAAATATCTCTCAAGTCTACATACAGTATTTAATCCTTCAGGGAGCCATTAATTAATTATTTAAGTATTTCTCACCTTGTATCCTATATTCATAATATATGTTTGCCCTTATGACATGTGTGTGATATTTAAAGCACCCTTCACTTCCTGGGTCATCTTAACACAGATATCGCAGCACCATGTGCACTTTTTACCTTTAATAAACAGCACTGTAATCCTGATTTCTGCAATAATATAACCATTGATCTGCCTATCGTGTTATCTGTACTTAGAAGAGGGATGAAGGGGTTTACACCCCTATACATAGGGTTAGACACAGATTTTACTTTGGGCTTTCAGACTTCGACGGCCCTTAAAACCATCAGTTAAGGGAACCATACCTTAAGTGTTACGGCCAGTTAGGCATTACACCAACCCAGGAAACTTAGTAAATACAGGTTTTGAAACTATCATCATTGAGTCTGTGTCTCTCTTGATGCTGTAAGGATATTTGGCGTGTTACAGCACAGAGTACAGCACTACTGCACAGGTAGCAATTATTTTTTGCTGCACCACCACATGGGTGTGGTGCATTGCTATATGTGTTGCCAGAGTAACATGGACATATAAGTAAAGACAGGCTATACAGTCAAAAACGATTTTTACATATAAGATGCAAATCTATTTTTACAGTTAAAAACACATGTGCACATTCAAAAATGCACACTATTTTTCACCTGAAATGCCTATGGTGCAAGAGACACATTTGAAAATGAATGACTAACCTGACTAATAAAACTGCATTTAACATAGCCCACTAATAAAAATGCAGAATTAGGCCTACTCTGAAAGTGAACTTTTAAACGCACATTCATTTTTTTTTCTCTGCTGCTCTGTCCACATAACTACAGGAAGCAAAGAGCTCGAAGGAACAGGAAATCAGTTGGTTACAAATTTTTACTGTAGAAATGAGCCATTGTGTAGTGAGGGAGGAGATGACATGATTGATTCTGATTGGAGCAGCGTCATAGCAAGTATCATGCTAGAGGCTGTGATTAGAGTTTTGCTGGGGAAGCTTGAGGAGAGGGGGAGAACAATCGAGATCTGGCAGAGCTGGGAGAAGGACCTGTTTCCTGGCTGAAGCATTCCTGCTGCAAAAGCTGAGAATTCCAGGCAATAACCCCGGTTTGAGAACGACAGACGCTTGTTTTCACTGGGGTTAATCTTCAAGGGAGCCAAATTCAGAAAGAGAATAGCCGGTGAAGTGGGAGAATGGAAAACCAGACTCCCGTCCTTCACCTCTCGCGCTTGGCCTAGAGGGTCGCGGCCCAGACACCCGCCACGAGAAGAGTTTGCCCATTTACCAGATGACCAAATACCCTGGTACAGAAACATACGGATGTGTCCATCTGCCTGCCCAACAGCCCGCACTGGCCATGCCGACACCTGCGGCACGGACCAACTAGACTGAAATCTACACATCGTTAGAGATGCCATGACGACCTAGATAACGGGAAGCACCGCTGAACTATTATACACGCTGAACATTTCCACACCAATCTACACGAAGAACATACTCAGTGCTCTGACGTAGGCGACAGGCTTATTCACGGACGTGCATCTTTATTATTTTTACATAGGCTTTCAGAATGCAGAAACGCAAGACGCACCATGAGCTCATGTATAACGCTTGCTCACGCTTCTCTTGAAACCCGTTACCATCATGAGAGATATAATGGAAACACGATACTGGCCATGAAACTGTATGCCACTATAACCTAAAGCATCCATGCACTAAATGGATTACTCGTGCACCAGGCCCAAGTAGGCCCCAAGCAAGAGTTCCCGTGGACATTAACAAAGCAAAAGTCAGGTTGCTGAGCCTGCAGAAAGAACCCAGTGGAGCAACCAGCCAAGGTCGTAATGTTGCAAACCCACAGTCAAGAAACAAATCTTCAAAGGCACGATGTTGCAACCTCGCACTCCACGTACCAATGTTAAAATCATATCTGCAAATTAAACCAGACATACAGTGGAAAAACAATATTAATTGTGCAGAATTATGCCTCAAACACGGTCCCTCCCCACGTGACCAAGCCGAACCTGACGAGATGCCAAAACCCAGGAGAGAAAAGGCGTCTGGGTACCTCGCTACGAGACGCAGGCCGACACACTTGAAAGGCTCAATGGACACCTGCTACAGTGGGAACGGTCAGTCTCCCACCTATGAATAAATCCTCACATTGCCTGCACGTACCCATACTGAAACACTGTTGCAACCACAGGTGCACCGTGTGCTGGGAACAACAGTGGTCCCAGGCTGGGGAGCTCACGGATGCACCAATCAGAACATGAGGTTCTTATCTCAGACGTCAGTAACGTTAGCCAATCCTCAGGGGTCTTCATGTAACAATTCTTATGTATCTAATTGTAGGGACAACCCAGATATACCACCTGACTACATCTTAACCACTAATATCATTCTCTATATGCGTACTATACTAACCCCACCACTCGAGCAACCAATCAAGAGTGGCGATAGGTTCTTTTGGTAACTTTTTGGAATGACGCAAGTAGCGCGTCATAATGTAGTAAAAAGGGCCTGCGAGCCCCACTATTGTGTGTGTGTCAGGACGAACGCGTGCGCTCCTTGACCCATCCCTGCCGTTTGCATAATAAACGACAGAAGTTGCCTTGCTCCTTGTGTGTGCCTCATACTCTGTCTCGATCCGAGATATACACGGGAGGAGTTGGGGCCTCCCTGCCCGGAGGTCTGCGGACGGCCCGGCCGACCCCGGCAGAATTCCCCCCCGACAAGTTGGAGGCACTGCTGAGATCTGTTTAAGATCGACTTTTATTTTTTATTTTTCCAGGCACTCCCGTTGCGGGGAGGCCCGGCGGCGCGGCCCCCTCTGCCGTTGCCCCCTTCTGAGGACTACAGGACCATCGCGGAGCTGCGAGAGGACCGGACAGCGCAATCCGGATATTGGCCCTCGGGAGCCGGTTGAGAAGTATCCCGCCCGCGGTCGGCGAGTGTCCAGACGTGGTCCAGACGAGGGGAGGTGGCGAGCCGCTTGGAGGGGTGCACGCAGTCGAGCGGCCCTGCATCGAGGGAACTTGGTGAGCATGACACGCACAACAAGCAATGCGAAATTGTGAGGGAGGGGGCGGAAGTAAATAAGGGAGGAGGGAGGTATTGTAAAAAGGTGGGGTGAAGGTTTAATTGAGTGATGATAATGGAATGAATGGTAGTGAATTGAGTGCGAGAGAAGGCGGCTAACGTTACGCGAAAGAGGGGGGCAGGGCACGAGAACAACACGTGCAGACGCTCGCAACAAAAAGCTAACGTTACGCGAAAGAGGGGGGCGGGGCACGAAAACATCACGTGCAGCCGCTCGAAAGACACTGATTGGCCTAAATCGCGACTACGTGTGAGGGTGGGTGTGTGTGGTTTCCTACGATTTGACATTTATCATTCAATGAGTAGATGAGGTTCCCTATTGTTCGAGCAAGAAACTCGATAGGTAGATGAGGTTCCCTATTGTTCGAGCAAGAAACTCGATAGGTAGATGACGTTTCCCTGTGGGCGGTGGCTAGTTACGTAGTTGCCCAAAACGGAAGATAATTGGCTGGTTAAGCCCTCCTGTTGAGGGGCGTATCACACGCGAGGCGACGCAGCGTGCGCAGTCCGGTTATAGTATTGATGAGATTACCTTGTTCCAGGAGAGACAGGAAGACAGCTGTAGGGTTAGCGGGGTAGATTGCAAGTGTATTTTGAATTTAAAGAACATAACACGAATATACCAGTAGTTCGAAGAAATAGGTGACGTCACCAGTAGGGATTTAGTAAGATATCGTGAACACAAGAAGCTTTGGGTTTGACATTGGTGGGGAAGAGAAACATGATAAAGGAGCGGACACGGAGATAAACGATAAACGAGTGGATCAAAGAGGAGAAGGGGAAGGGGGCGTGGCTGCGCACGGAGAACGCCGGCCACGGCAAGTGTAAAGGTGGGAGGAGAACGGGGAAAAAGGACGACTGTGTAAGATCGTCGTAAGGGGTACGCAGCTGTAGGGGGCTGCGTGCGCTTCGGCCGCAGGGGGCCGTAGGGGAAGGAATATAATATAACATCATAAATATATTTGTTTTATAATTTTTTTTTTTTTGTGATTATTATCATTGCATAAATTGTCAAAGGATTGTCGTAAGTCCCCACACTTGCGGGGCAAGGTAAGCAATAAAAGGTTGTATGTTGCAAACTGGTAGCAAGGGGAAGGGTAAGAAAGGGTGCGCTAGTATGTCATACGGGAGAGGGTTGGGAGGGTGGGGGAATACCCTCACTACCCCACTACAACATATATGCACCACACTGCCACCACATAGGGAGAAGTTAATTAAGTACAGCATAGAGTGGACCCAGGGGACGGACAACAAAATGTTGACACCATGGCCGCCTAATGGTAGCTTTGACCCATATGCCCAACATTCACTATTAAACCATCTGCACAATACATACAAGGGGAAGAAGTTGGCAAACCATGTGGAGGTGTTTAACTTATGGAGGATGTTCCAGGGGTCTAGACCAGGACCAAATGGAATGTTCACTATGGGGGAAACACCGGAAGAAAAGGAGATTAAGAAAGAAGGAACGGATGGGGAAAAGGAGAGTGAAGGAACAAAGAATATGGGGAATGAAAAACTGGGTGGAGGAAAGGTTGATAAATTAGCTGACATAAAACAGGAACCGAGCAATGAGATACCCTTAACACCGGGAGTGAAAACAGAGGGGGGAGGGTTGTACCCTTTAAGAGAATTAGGAGAAATAAAAGGACAGTTAAGGGCGGCTGAAGGATACTCAAACCCGGCATACAGCCCTCCACCATATGTGGCTCATGGAAAGATACCAATGGGGGACGGGAGGAGAGAAGAGCAGACTGTAGAGATAGGAAACGATGAGTGGGTAGCTGCACAGATATTGTTGAAATTACGAGGATCACTAACTGGAGAGGAAAGGGAGGCGGTAAAGAGAACAAACGAGGATAGTGAAAGAGAGAGTGAAATGAGGGGAGAGGAGCTGCTACGGCAGAAGGAAGAGATTTTGGAGGAAAGATTAGCTAAACTAAGGGATGAGCAGAATGAACTGATAAAACAACTTGAGGGGGAGGAAAGAGAGAGAGTGAGGAAAAGGAAAGAAGATAAGGACGAATTGGAAAAATTAAGGGAGCAAAGTGAGGAGAGAAAGAGGGAAGCTGTAAGGGTAAAAGCAGCAGCAGAAAGGGTATCAAGAGTAGTGATGAGGGAGAAGAAGAAGGAAGAAGAAGAAAATGAAAAGGAAATGGAAATATGGAGGAGGAGGATAATATCAGAGACAGCTAAAAAATATGAAGAGGGGAAGGTAATAGAGAGTATAGTAGAAAGAGAAAGGGTGAAATGGGAAAGGAGGAGAGAGGATGAAAGGATATTGGAAGAGATGAGCAACGAAGTAATGGAGGAATTAAAAAGGAAAAGAGAGGAAAATAGTAGGGAGATGGAGGAGAGGAGTGAAGGGGAGAGAGAAGAGAGTAAGAGGGAGAGTGAAAGATGGGGAGAAGTATATAAAAATAGAGAGGTAGCAACAACGTCAGCACTAAGGGGAACAGGTGGTAACAACGGAAAGGAAGAGGGAGACTTAATAGACTTAAAAATTGTAACAATAAAAGGAAAAAAGGCAGAGTGGGGGGCGCAATTTATGAATGATTTTTGTAGTGAGGATGGAAGGAAGAGTGAAAGGGAAAGCTTAGATAAGCTATACCTCACTAGAACAAACATAGATTCGCCATGGGTGAGTAGAAGATGGGAGGAGCTGGAGAGAAGTAAGGAGGAAGTGAAAAGAATGGGAGAAACACAAACTAACGAACACACGCCACCGACGCTCACCAACCAACACACGCCACCCACATCACCATCACGCTCTCTAACGCCACACCCCACATGTTCAACAACTGCACGCTCTCTGCACAGAATAAAGCTCGCACCCTTCATGGACGAAGTTACACCTTATGCATGTCGGCTTAGGGACCTCCCTAGTCGCAGGCAAGACAGGCAAACAGACGTGCCAATATTGAACACAGGAAAGGATGAAAAAAGGGGAAAGGAAGAAGAGGGAGGTAGGAGAAGAGGTAGTAAGGAAGGATTTGAAGTAGTAAAAGGAATGGGGGAAGAGGAGGGGTGTGAAGAGTTAACATCATGGAGCATAAAGGATGACACAAGACAGAATGTAATGCCACTGCTGGAGAGAGGAGGGGTTAGACCACAATATGTACCTTGGAAACATACGGATAAGGAAAACATAAAATGTAGGCTCCCATCATTAAGTGGAGGTGCGGGTAAATGGATATATGAAATGGAAAAACACACCGCAGGACAGAAACTAGCAGTGGGAGATGTTAAGGGCCTGTTAATATCAATATTAGGGGATAGAGCGGATGACATTTGGAAAAGAGCGGGATTCCATGGGGTAACAATAACAAACACATCGCATGATGGAGCACCATTTGCAAACTGCAGACATGCGCTATGGCAGGCACTAAGAGTGCAGTACCCAGACACATCAGACATAGGAGCCATTACTTCCCGTAAGATGGGTGAGAACGAGGATCCTGTTGATTATATCCAGGATATTCAAGAGAAGTGGCGCATGGAAACTAGAGAACAATGGGACAAAACACCAGCCATATTTTATCATATACTAGTACAAGGGCTCCCAGAAGGAGTTCAGAGACAATTAAAGAAAGTAGTGGGGATGGAAGCAAAACCATGGCCGGAAATACAACTGACTATAGTACATCACTGTAGAACATGGCAAGGAAAAATGAAACAAAAGGAAGAGGACAGGAAAACAGAAGAGGCCAAATTAGTACAGAAAAAACTTACTAAATATACCATGGAAGGGGCGCTAATAACTGCGCCAACACCAATGGCCCAAAGCCCAACGCAAGTAGTGGCTGCACAAAAT
The DNA here is from genome assembly GCF_040938575.1 of Ambystoma mexicanum. Classification (NCBI taxonomy): domain Eukaryota; kingdom Metazoa; phylum Chordata; class Amphibia; order Caudata; family Ambystomatidae; genus Ambystoma; species Ambystoma mexicanum. Next base: position 698,440,082 of record NC_090928.1, on the reverse strand, counting down.
CCAGCTCAAATAGCGCCCCCACAAGAGGTAATAGAGCAAGTGCTGCCTCTGCAATCACACGCACAGAACATGGGAGGAGGGTACCCAATGCAAGGAGCTGGGTATTATAATTATAATAGAGGGAGAGGAGGGTTTATGAGGGGAAGAGGATACGGATATAATACCCAACAACAGGCTGGGGGACTCAGAAATAATTACCAGACAGGGCAACCAGTATACCAGGACAACACAGGGAACTTCCCATGGCAAAACAGGGAACCACCCGTGTGTTGGAGCTGCGGACTATTAGGACACATGTCACGTACATGCAGGGTCAGGCCAGGAACACCAGCATGGAACGAACAAGCACAACATAGGACATCACAAGAACAGCAGGGCATACAACCACAGCAGATGTCACCACAAGGGAGTGACCAACACTATTCCCTACCACAACAACAAATAAAACAATACCTGCCACAAGTAACTGGTGCAGCGTTAATACAACCACCACCACAACCTGAACGAACGCAATTGGGTGGGGTGACGGTGTTAGGGCACAACCCTTACACAGGGAATGGCCAGTCATTGTACCCCCAATAGGACAGCCCACAGACGGCCTTGGTGTGTCCCATCCTGTCAGTAACACCTAATAGTGCGGAGGAGCCACGCATAGAGGTAACGATAGGTGACAAAAAATTATCATTCCTTGTTGACACCGGGGCAACCCGGTCTTGCATAAGGGAAGGTAAGTTTAAGATGTCAGGCGAAGCCATGAACACACAAGGGTTTTCTGGGGCTAAAGGGTTGGTTCCATTTACTGATAACGTTCCGCTATCTATTGGAGATTACGATCTGTCAGTACCACTTTTGTATTATAGTGCCTCACCAGTAAACATACTGGGGAGGGACATAATGAACAGATTAAATATGACGATCTCCTTTACAGAGGATGGCATAATTTGCTCTACTCCAGGGATTAACATGCTTGCAGCACGACAGATTTTGCAAGCATACTGTGGACAGATAGCGATCAGGGCGGAGCCGGTAGACGGCGAGCTATTCCAGTACGGAACAGACATGGCATTTGCATGGATGCCAGGGATAGGAGGGAAAATATGGAGGAGACCAGCAGCCTATCTATTCCGACCAGAAACACCAGCTAATGAACTGGAAGGGAAGGTCATTGCAGTGGACATTGAGAGCATTATTGCAACAGCTGATTATGTTGCTGTGCACGCCCAAGATAAAGAAGGGAGAGCATGGAGGGCGGTGATAGCACTAGCAGAAGGATGTAGGCTGACCCAGGTGTCAGATGAAGAGTTGTTTTCAGAAGAAAAGGAGGAAAATGAAATGGTGTTCATGATGAGTGTAGAAATGTGGCTAACAGTGGCTCACAAACAAGTGGCACAGAAAATTGCAATGGCACTTGAGGCACCCGCTGGCACACCAGTCCCATTTTTTAAAGAAGATATGTCAAAGGTGCCAAAATCATTATGGACTATTAGCCCTTATGATGTAGGATGCATTAAAAGCATAGGGGGTGTAAAGATAAAATTAAAAAAGGGTGCCATACTACCAAGAGTGAAACAATACCCATTGTCAAGAGAGGCAGATGAGGGCATATACGAAACCATAACAGCCCTTATAAACAATGGCATATTGGTCCCCTCAGAATCCCCATGCAACACAGCTGTGTACCCGGTGCGCAAGGCTAAAGGAGGGTCTTGGCGGTTCATACAGGACCTCAGACCGTTGAACAACATAGTAGAAGCAGAGTATCCAGTAACAGCAAACCCGGCCACAATTTTGTGTGGCATTCCAGCAGAAGCATCACGGTTTACAGTGATTGACCTTAAAAATGCTTTTTTCTCAATACCATTACACCCAGACTCACAAGACTTGACAAGCTTCACTTACCGAAATAGGAAGTGGAAACATACCAGATTACCACAGGGATATTGTGAATCACCTTCAATTTTCAATAGGGTAATACAGATGGATTTGGGTAACGTTGAGTTGGAAAGCACAGTGTTACAGTATGTGGATGACATAATAATTTGCAGTACAAATGAAGATAAATGTAGAGAGGACTCATTAAAAATGTTGACGATATTGGCTGAAAAGGGGTACAAGGTAGACATGGAAAAGATACAATACTGTCAGGAACAGGTACTTTACATTGGCCAACTGATATCACAATATGGAAGAAGGATTGCACCACAAAGAGCACAGGCAATATCAGGCACTCCCGTGCCACAGACTGTAAGAGAACTGCAGCAATTTCTGGGACTGTGCAACTACTGTAGAGCATGGGTATTTGATTACAGCTCTTACATAGGACCCCTGCTTGAGGGTTTGAAGGAAGCAAATAAAGGGGAGAAAAAGTTGGGATGGACTATGGAAATGAAGGAGGCATTTGATGAATTAAAAGAAGCGATATCAACTGCTCCAGTACTAGCATCCCCAGACTATGAGCGACGATTTTTTATATTTTCACATTGCGACTCAGCAGTAATGAAAGCAGTATTGGCCCAAAAGACTAGCATGGGCTATAAACCAGTAGCATTTTACAGCGGTCACTTAGATCCAATAATGTTAGGACAATTCTCTTGCGAACAAGGTCTTGCTGCAGCTGCATTTGCAGTAGAAAAAGCATCATCAATAACTATGGGGTGTCCAACTACACTATTTGTAGAACATGCACTATTTGCGATATTGAATAAACCTAAGTCCACACTGACGACACAGAGGGCAACAGGTTATGAGATTATTTTGTCTAAAGCTGAACTGGCAATTGTTAGATGTAGCACGGTTAACCCTGCAAGGTTCTTAGCAGAAGTAATTGAAGAGGGAGATTACGCCCACGACTGCACCCAAGTAACTGAGATGTACTCATGTACTAGGAAAGTTGAAGAAAACGCACTAGAGGGAGGTGAGCTTTTGTTTATTGATGGGTCATCAACTATTGATCAAGGAGACGGGATAAGGAGGACTGGGGCAGCAGTAGTACAAATGATGGAAGCGCCAGTGTGTGTGGCTATTAAGTGTGTACAATTACCACAGCATTACTCTGCTCAAGCGGCGGAACTGGTTGCACTCATATTGGCACTAAAGGAAAGTTTTGATAAAAAAGTTACTATATATTCCGACAGTGCATATGTTACATCCACTGTCCACTCAGGGCTATCAAAGTGGAGAAGAAGAGGGTTTAGGAGAGCTGACGGCACTCCAGTACAACATGCCCTCTTGTTGGCTGAACTAATTGAAGTAATAAACGATCCCCAAGAACTAGCCCTAGTAAAATGCACAGCACACACCAATGGAGAAGACTATATATCAAAAGGAAATGCAGCAGCAGACGCACATGCAAAATATGCTGCATATTTTGGTGAGATATGGAACCCCACAGACTCACAGAGAGGGAGAGGGAGGGGAATAGCGAGGGAGATGTTAATAAAAGAAGGGTACACCCATCTCCCAGCCACCCAGATTATGGAGTTACAAGCGGCTGCACCAATGGCCGAAAAAGAAGTATGGGTGAAAAGAGGATGCACAATGTCACCAACCGACGCACTATGGCGCCAGGGTGGCACTGGGAAAGTTGTAATACCATTGGCATTGTTAAATACCGCCTTGAACCAATTACATCACCCTGCCCATACAGGCAAAGAAATAATAGCAGCACGAATTAGAGAAGATTGGTTCTGTCCCGAGTTAACATCCCATGTGTCAAATTTTATCAGCAATTGCCTTACATGTCAACAGTTCACGGCCGGTCATACTTTAAAGGTGATAAGAGGTACCATACCCCGACCAGAAGGACCTTTTCGGCACCTCCACATTGACTATGTTGATATGATCAACATTTGTCAAGGCAATAGATACATGATAGTAGTAGTATGCCCATTTTCTAGGTGGATCGAAGCAGGGCCCTGTTCACACCCTGATGCGTTTAGAGCAGCCAAATTTATAGTAAGGGAGGTATTCCCCAGGTGGGGAGTGTGCGAGGTGTTAAGATCAGACAACGGACCCCATTTCGCAAATGAAATGTTCCAGCATATCACATCCCTACTGAACATTAAACACAAATTTGCATGTGCGTACCACCCACAGGCCAATGGTGTATGTGAACGCCTGAATGGCCTATTGAAGGAGGCAATTGCTAAAATACAGCAAACAACAAAGAAAAGTTGGTTGTATTGCCTTCCGTTAGCACTGTTCGAACTTAGAAACAGGCCAGGGTCCGACCACCACCTCACCCCACACGAGGTGGTTACTGGACGCCAAATGCGCCTTCCCCTAACACCAACGTCAAGGGCATTCACCGACCAAGAAAGTTCTGCGAATGTGTTAGGTGATGAAATGTATCAATATGTGTCTTCTTTGATTACTAGCGTTGTGTTTGTGTCTCAACAGCTCGAGCGCACACGGGGCGGGTCCACCAGCAACCAAGAAATAGAAGAAAATACAGAATTGGGAAAGGAGAACTTGTGCCAACTTGCCAAAGGTGACCACGTACTACTTCGAAATTTTAATAGAAGGTGGAACCAGCAGAGGTTCACTGGCCCCCATTTAGTAGAGGACGTATCAACAAGAGCAGTAAAACTAAAGGATAAGCGTGCGTGGAACCACCTGCATGATGTAAAAATCTACAAACTGCAGACCCGCCCCAGCGCCAACGACAGGTCCATTGGAAAAACGCCAACAACATCCCCGGCAGCGGAAGAAAACACAACCACAGACAACGACCCAATTGTCCCCTCGGAGAGAATAACGGACGAAGAAGGGGGTGATCCCCACACTGCCCACCCCATGGTCACACGTTCAAAGAGTAAAACTGCTCCCACCATCTGAGCAAACCCCCCCCCATTGACTACTAAATACAATTGTAATAAAAACTAAGGACTTCGCTTGCACCAATACACATGTAAACACGTGAATGTTCTCTTTTTCTCTCGCACATACAGGAGCTGCGTAATATTGTATTGTTAAGAAAAGTTATCTAACAAATTCAGTGTGCAGGCGTAGATGGTGCTGCCAGACGATAGTTACCCAGAAGAATTGTCACACCAATTTGTATACGAAATAAAAAGGCCAACATACTTAAAAAAGAAAAGGGTACGTGTATACTACACGGCCTTCCTCCTGGCCATAGAAAATTACATGCCCCACCTCCGCCCATACTTGCCGGTCTTGAGAGACCGATCACTTAGAGTAGCGTGGGAGCAACTCTTCACCTGGGCACTGAATGACTATTTGATAGGGAGAGCTTAATGAAACAAAACTAACATTTAATAACAAGCACTTTTTGAGAATTTTTAGGCGGGCAACTTTAACGTCGCAAGAATACGCTGCCAGGACTGCAGCAAGGTAAGAGCAAAATGTCGGTGAGGTTAGCATATGTAATAAAAATAATAGGGATTTTTATGATCACCGGAGTTTTGGCTGCCTCTGTATGGCAGTACAGCTATGCTATGAGTTTTTTTTGCTGCACCCAAACCTAATGTACCCCACCTCCCTGCTGCAACAGGTGTTACGTCAGGTGGTAACAGTAACAATGAACAAAAGCGAAATAAAGTTAAACGCAGCACATACTCAGACAATAAAGGTATTGATAATTATGTACAAGATTCAGCACACGTCACAAACAACATATGGTACCAGCACATGACCCGCATTGGTAAGCAGACAACTGAGGATAGCTGTTACGTTTGCTCATTAATACCATACGCCATGAGCGCTTCACGAACATTTGTTGCCACAGAAATAGATGAAAAAACAGCACAGTGCATAATATATTTGGCCCTGTTCCAAACGAAAGGAAGATTCCAAGGAACAGTAGTGCACATGACATGGAAAACACGAGACTCATACCCATATGAAAACAACTTCCTCAAGACCTATCTGAGTTATCACAAGACCAGTTTACATGCTGAAGCATTCAGATACATAACAAGTGGCCCTGAAAAAGGAGAAACAAAGAAGGTAACACTGCAGTATCTACCATGTGATTGGTACGCCACGGAAGTTCCGGGTAAACAAGGATGCTGGGAGAGGCCATTACTGACGATAACAGGAAAGGTGTTCCTGGGTACCAGCTGGGAGATAGGAGTGGTTGGCAGCAACATGGTAACAAAAGAAACTATCTCAACCATCGAGACACACAATCATCGATGTTGGACGACATGGATCAAGTATGTACCAATGCTCACGTGGGTAGAAGAAGATGAAGACCCGATAACTATATTACCATTGACTGCGCCCAAAGTATGTTACCAGCATAAAGGAGAGGTGGACGTGGGATATAACACCAATTGTGCAAGTGTGATGGAGTTACCTGAGGGGGGAGCGGGAACAGCAGTAATAATGGACCATTATTGGGCCTGCGGAGAAAAGGCATATCATACACTGCCTCCCCTGTGGAGTGGTGTGTGCACAATGGTACACGTCAATGTACCATCACTAGTGGTACCTAAGAAGCATGTCGATGTGGCGAAATTTCCGAAAATGGATGAAGGAGACAGGAGAAGAAAGAGATCTGCACCACTCCAGAAGGAGCAAGAAAACAGGACCAACAGCAATAATACTGTCCTAAACAGGAGAAAAAGACAAGGAGAGCCATTAACAGGAAATTATCTGTGGGGAAGGTCGGAAACGGAACTAACCTCAATACCGCCAGAACACAGACTATTCAGCAGAGCAGCAATGTTCTTCTCCTCAATAATACATCCGGGACTGCAGGCATACGCAAACGCAAAATGGCTGCAAATAACCAGATGGGAACTAATGATGACCATAAATTCGACAGTAAATGGGTTTAACGCAATTAAAGAGGAGCTGCGAGCTGTAAGGATGGTAGCACTACAGAACAGATATGTATTGGACCTTCTCACAGCAATGGAAGGAGGAGTTTGTGCAAAGATAGGACAATCATGCTGCACGTTCATACCTGCCAACGATGCCGACAATGGTACACTAACAGAAGCAGTTTCACAATTGGCCCAGATGCACTCCAAAATGATGGACGAAAGTAACGGCGTAAACAAGGATAAAAGCTGGTTTTCACTATTATGGTCATGGATGCCATCTTGGCTGTCAGATGGACTGAAAATAATAGTGGGATGTGCTATTTTGGCTGGAGCTGCACTGATAATAATTAGATTTTGGAAAGCCCGGAAGGCGCGCTCAACTGATGAGTTGCTGGAAATGGTGGGAATGCACCCCTTGATGCCAGCGGATGACGGCCAGCACACAGGTGTGATAATACACGAAAGGGAGAAGTTGCGCACCCAAATCATCGCCAATCATCTAGACCCACCATCAGTGAAGATCGAGAACCCAAGGAACCCTAGGAGCTACATAGGAAGATGGGTGTACTGTACTCCTGGAGGAACATGCGAATACATGTATTGGTCATTTGAAGATCACGTAAACCATTATGGACATCTCGGAGGGATAACCAAGATATGGAGAGTAAGAGGAGATAACGAGAAGGATATGTTTGTGGTCGACAAGTCGACCAGAGGGGGGACTGAAGTGGGAGAATGGAAAACCAGACTCCCGTCCTTCACCTCTCGCGCTTGGCCTAGAGGGTCGCGGCCCAGACACCCGCCACGAGAAGAGTTTGCCCATTTACCAGATGACCAAATACCCTGGTACAGAAACATACGGATGTGTCCATCTGCCTGCCCAACAGCCCGCACTGGCCATGCCGACACCTGCGGCACGGACCAACTAGACTGAAATCTACACATCGTTAGAGATGCCATGACGACCTAGATAACGGGAAGCACCGCTGAACTATTATACACGCTGAACATTTCCACACCAATCTACACGAAGAACATACTCAGTGCTCTGACGTAGGCGACAGGCTTATTCACGGACGTGCATCTTTATTATTTTTACATAGGCTTTCAGAATGCAGAAACGCAAGACGCACCATGAGCTCATGTATAACGCTTGCTCACGCTTCTCTTGAAACCCGTTACCATCATGAGAGATATAATGGAAACACGATACTGGCCATGAAACTGTATGCCACTATAACCTAAAGCATCCATGCACTAAATGGATTACTCGTGCACCAGGCCCAAGTAGGCCCCAAGCAAGAGTTCCCGTGGACATTAACAAAGCAAAAGTCAGGTTGCTGAGCCTGCAGAAAGAACCCAGTGGAGCAACCAGCCAAGGTCGTAATGTTGCAAACCCACAGTCAAGAAACAAATCTTCAAAGGCACGATGTTGCAACCTCGCACTCCACGTACCAATGTTAAAATCATATCTGCAAATTAAACCAGACATACAGTGGAAAAACAATATTAATTGTGCAGAATTATGCCTCAAACACGGTCCCTCCCCACGTGACCAAGCCGAACCTGACGAGATGCCAAAACCCAGGAGAGAAAAGGCGTCTGGGTACCTCGCTACGAGACGCAGGCCGACACACTTGAAAGGCTCAATGGACACCTGCTACAGTGGGAACGGTCAGTCTCCCACCTATGAATAAATCCTCACATTGCCTGCACGTACCCATACTGAAACACTGTTGCAACCACAGGTGCACCGTGTGCTGGGAACAACGGTGGTCCCAGGCTGGGGAGCTCACGGATGCACCAATCAGAACATGAGGTTCTTATCTCAGACGTCAGTAACGTTAGCCAATCCTCAGGGGTCTTCATGTAACAATTCTTATGTATCTAATTGTAGGGACAACCCAGATATACCACCTGACTACATCTTAACCACTAATATCATTCTCTATATGCGTACTATACTAACCCCACCACTCGAGCAACCAATCAAGAGTGGCGATAGGTTCTTTTGGTAACTTTTTGGAATGACGCAAGTAGCGCGTCATAATGTAGTAAAAAGGGCCTGCGAGCCCCACTATTGTGTGTGTGTCAGGACGAACGCGTGCGCTCCTTGACCCATCCCTGCCGTTTGCATAATAAACGACAGAAGTTGCCTTGCTCCTTGTGTGTGCCTCATACTCTGTCTCGATCCGAGATATACACGGGAGGAGTTGGGGCCTCCCTGCCCGGAGGTCTGCGGACGGCCCGGCCGACCCCGGCAGAATTCCCCCCCGACACCGGAGTAAACTCATGCTGAACAGATAAGGTAATTACAGAAGTGTGGGAGCTGTGCGAAAGTGTGTGAAACTGTTCAGTCAGTGTATTCGAGGGAGTCCCAGTCCCTTATCAGCATATGTAATGTTACCGATTGAATATATTCTCGCAGTTCTCTGTTCATTTTATTACAAATAATGTTGTACCATTTCATTTATTTCTGTAAAAAAGGGTTGAACTGTGTTTAAAGGAAATTTCTATAATACAAAAATATCTGAAAACAGATAGCTAGTGTGTATTATTTCTCTCTTTCATTTTGCATGGGAAAAGGTTTAAAGGTGGGTAGATTTTTAAACAGTGCAATTGTCATTTTAAAACAGATGTGTGCATGGTTATATTCAGTATGGACAGTTGTGAGTGACTGTTTGTAGCATAGCTTGTTGGAGGTACATGAGCCAACGGGAAGAGAGACTCTCTGGACATAGTTCCATACCGTATATAAGGTAGTGGAAATTACCACAAAAATACCACAATAGCCCATGGTGGCACACAAAACTAACACTGAAAATGTGGTATCCCTAAAATGTAGGCCTGACGTCTCTCTAGTGATCAAGAACAATCTAGATAAAAAACAAGGGATGTTGGATATTGGGGCCACAAATAAACCAACCACGCAAATTATCGCGCACATTATCTAAATAGGTCTGAATTCTGAAATAATGCAATGTATTATTGTTATGTGTGATCCAATATGAATACAGAGAGTGATTATTGCTAAAGGTATTTTGGCGGTAAGAAAATAACGCAAAGCCCCAAATATCCACAAAATACCCAACAATGCCATGCCTGTCTCACACATTGTCTGACATGGAACATACCTTTAAAAATAAACTTTATAACACAAAGGTGCTATGCCTTTTCAATTGTATTTCATTTGAGCACTCACTTCCTTTACTGTATGTTTCCAACAACATTCACCTTTATATACAGTCTATTCTTGACTAGGGCACTCTCGGCTCAGGTTTAGTCGGTTAAAATGCACATATTGGAATTGGACCTGTGATACTATGTATAGAGATGACTGTGAAAATATGCAACCAAACTTCCATGATTGGTTGTGGAAACCTTTCAAGCCCCTTATGCATTCAACATTATATCATATACCAACTTAAAATTCACCAAATATGCCTTGGAAATAAACCACATTATTACACCACTTAAGGACATATCACCCTCTACTCTTTCTTTAGAAATATGGTCTCTCAACATAACCTACTTGTATCCATGATGTCATATAACCTTATTCCCCATTGCTTCTCTCCATCCCTTTGCGTGTAGCATCCATTTTATGCTTTACAATCCTCTTATCATAGGCCTGATTATTATCTTTCCTTCAGCATTCTAAGTTCTGAATCCTCCCGGTCAGGACACAGTTCACCACTCCTCGGACAAGCCCAGGCATCCTAAAACTACTATGATGGTGATGTTTAAAGCACATTAAAGTAATACAACATGAAAATTGACATAAGGTGAGAAGTAATCCTAACACAATGCAACCCAAACAAAATTATTGGCCAAGATTCTAGCACTGACTGTTTGGCATAAGTGTGCACTTCGTTTACATGAATGTGACTGAGAAGGAGAGACTCAAGGTAATGGTGGGAATGCAAGCACTTATGTAATATTTCCTTTGGCAACTTGAACCAAATTTAAAAGTGCCATTACTTTCTCTTTGGGAGAATCATGAGTAGAAAAGGGTACTTAAAATCACTTCAAATATTTGGTGTAAGCCATAATATGTAAATAAAAAACTCATATCTAAATGCACTTGGTATCAACAATCCAGGCCACTACAAAGTGCCAACCACTTCCTGATCAACTCCCCCACTCCCACGGCCTACACCCCTACTAACATCAGGCTGCTAAGATTTTGCATAGTCTATCTTTGCCTCTTAGTTCAGCTCCCTCTCTCTGTATTCTGCTCTCAGGTATAGCAACACCACTTTGCCTAGACAGGCTATGACCAGCACCTTGAAACCCCTCAAGGTATGGTGTGCAATATAAGCGTACTCAATCGATCAATTAATCAATCAATAAATCAATCAGGTCAATCCCTGACCCACACCAGGCATAGATACATTACTTTAATTCTGTGAGCATGGTTATTCTTTAAGGACACAGAAACATAGCTTCCTTCCTTGCCAATGTCTAGCTTAGATGCAATGAGTGCCCAAGTTCATATTTTTTTAAACATGAGCCCATCCTTGTTAAAGATTATTGGTGTTATTATGGTGCATTTACAGACGTGTAAGCACAGTTTATACTATTGGAAATTGCATTTGTCCATGCGTAATTTCATTAGCAACATTCCACTAATAAGTGTGTGCATGTGAAAACTGCATGTGTGCACATACTCTAAAAGCATCTATCTATTCTGTTTAAATTCTGGACCAGGGAATCTTCTCATCTAACTTATAATTGCTGAATCAAGAAATCTGTTCAATGATTAGGGAAACTATAACTCCACTAATTGAGAGGTTTAACTGATTAATAACACAACCTTTACCCCTCCACAACCCCTCACTGCCCTTTTCCAACTCACACCACATAAATATGCCATGCCATGGCTGTCGAAGTTTGTCAGGAATGGTGGCTACGTGTTGGACTCTAAAATATATGTGGGCCACATTGAGGTGAATTTGCAAATCCCTATTAGAGAGCATGCTCAGACAGGTGAGTAATCTTTAAGTTCTGCAATGAACCAATAGACTGAAAAAGTGTTTCTCTTCCGTGTCTGGTTTTGTAAATGTTATCAAAAGTTTTGTTTACGGTTTATAATTCAAGATAGACCTGACAAAGGCAAAGGAACTCTTGCATGGAGAAATATTAATATACTGCAATGCAAATGGCCAGTCAATTTAATTTGATAATACTTAATTTTTATGATTCACCTTACAAAATTAAATTTGCTCTGAAAGTAGATGTATAGATCTTAAAGCATATCTTAGAACTTGTAAACAATATTGCACTTAGATACAATAACATGAATCTTGCAAAATACACATATAAGCTGAACATCCATGCTTTTCCAAAAGAAATGGACATATATGTATATATTTTGATGTCAAAGTGACATGTTAGGTATCCCTATTTGGCTCTATTGAATTCAAACTCAACTTTACTGAGATCAAATATTCTGCATATAGAGTTGATCAGAATATGTTCTTTACTTGAGATGTATGTTCAGAATTGGGTTTTAGATATACAGATTTCATTTAAAGGATTTCTGCACATAATCACAATGATTGTTGATGACTCGCCACACTGAAATAGCCATGCTCTTACAACAAGTAACCACAGTCAGTGTTTTGTGTGCATGATCAATTAACATAAGTTCCTGAACGTCCACAGTGAAGACGTCTTGAACAAAGGTTGGACTTGCCTGCCCTGAGGAAGGAGACGTGCTATCAGCAATAATGGTTTAGCAGCTTGCTTTTGATCTGCCAGTGGCACGCATCAGAAACTTAACAATAACTTTTCATGTTGCTGAACTAGCACATGTTTTTGCCCTTAGTTAACCAACAGGTTAACCATACACGTATTGCACTAGGTGTAAAGACAAACAAATAAGCCTTTCAAGGTGTGTGCCGATTTGTAAATCTTTTTTGCATGGACTGCCTACAGTAGCAACTTTAAAAGAAACATATTATTTTTACATGTTAACAGAAATGAAGGATTAACATTTTACTAAACACATAAATATATATGCACCTTTAATCGAAGATGTCCATGTTCATGTAGCTTTCACGTCCTGGCTGGGGGGCAGACATGGTGTTTAATGGCCCACAAGCACAAGAGCCTCAAACACCATGTCTGCCCCCAACCGGGGCGTGAAAGCTATTCGTACCCTGGGATTTCCCAGGGTGCAGATATTTTTCATTTTTTTTTCCTTCCGACAAGAGCTGGAAGGTGTGGAGCTGCAAGTGGGACTTCTTGGCAAGGTCCATGATGTGAGGGGTGAAGGAGAGAGTGGAATCGAACAGGACCCCTAGGTTTTTGGCCTTACAGGATTGTGGAGGTAGAGGGCCGAAAGATGGTGGCCAAGGGACAGGAGGAAAGGAGGGCACAGGTGTCCTGATGAGGAGGATCTTCGACTCGGGCCCTAGAATCTGATGTTTTGTTAATAGCATGCGTTACATCCTTAAAACTACATTCCAAAACCCAGGTTGTTGATATGGGAATGTTGGTGGCATTTAACACCAGTGTATTGTAAAGCTTGCAGTAATATGTACACCACCATTCCTCTGAAATAGGATTGCATTGCTAATCATCCTGGTTTTAACTCATTCTATTGAGAAGGCTCCAGAAATGACACAAGTGTTTAGCAGTAATGATTTGGAGTTTCAGTTCCTCATCATCCTGCAGAAGCATATAGTGATGATCTTTATGCCAATTATTTTATTGCTGTTGCAATAGATGGGAATTCTCAACTTGTCTCAAATTTGACCTGAAATCAAGTTTCTTAGATTGTTCCATTGCATCATATTGATGTACTTTGGATATGTAACTACCAGGTGGCTTCAAATGTGTTTCCATTGAATTATAAACAATAGTAGTAAAGTGATCTGGAGTCAAATCTTTCATTTTATTTCAATAGTTGTTTCCGTCACAGAATCTTTGATCCGTCTGTTGAATGAGATTGGATTTCATATATTCAAGGCAATCCTATTTCTTTTGGGTGGTCTACTAGATTAATTGGGTTTCAATCCTTTTTATTTATGGTTTTCAATTTAAACTTAGCAGTTAGGAAGCCATGATTACCCAACTGTGTTTCCTGTATTTCAGTTTTCACATGCTTAAAACAAAAATGGAGATAAAAATATGTAATCATTAACCAACCCCATTTTGGTATTGCGCCAAGTATTTTAACTTGGGATGTCACCTCAAATGTTTCCGCTAATCATTTGTAACTCTCGTTCTTGGAGCAAATCAATCAATTTTCTACCGTTCTTATATTTATTGGTTTGGAAACAATTTACCCCTTTTAAACTTTTGTAGTTCCTGTCTGTTGCAGCTAAGCAATCTGAATTAAAATATCCCTGAAATTATAATGTATTGGTTCTCAATATCCTCTCTATATGATTCTAAAACAATGTGCAATAGCTTCTGTAAACATTTTTATTGAGGAGTTTGAGAGCAACAGATACATATTCAAAATGAATACAGGTCTAATAACAGATGCATTTATAAAAAGTACCTCTATTGCTAAAATTCCATAATGTGGATTAGAAATGGTTTCACATTTAGACAAACTGTCACTTTTGCTAGCAGTAATTAGGCCACACTCCCATCTACCACCATTGCAGCATATAGCTACTTGCTGTGATACATTATAACCTTCCAGGACTACTGAGGCTTGCATTTATGTTTTATGAAGGATCAATATGTTGTAACTTATGAGCTCCTGACACAGCTTTCCATTATTACAAAGGTTGTGCTTTCCCCTCAAATTCCACAATAGAAGTGTGAGATCACTTGTGTAGTCTGATTCCTACAGCTGGCTTCTCATATCCCCCAATCGATTGGATTTATTTGACAGTTTGTGCCAGCCACAACCGGTAGTCTTGATTATGTTTAGCATTAGAAAGAATGTTTATTAATTCAATGATGCGCTGTTCTGGAAGACCCTCGCGACACCAAATTTATAAAAAATTATCATTCCTAATGCTGTTAATACATTTGTGCTTTCGAAGAATGAAATCAGTTTTACGAAATATGGCTATTATAATGGAAACATTACTTGCCTAAGTGATTCAATTTCATTTACTCTCGTTTTAATTACCACCTTAGAATGTATTTTTTATAAAAACTATATTAGTTCTAACTGTGTCAATAGAATATACCAGCTTAATGCCCTTGGATGTTATGGGATGTAAACATGGCACTTTCTGTAGATGTTTCATAACATTAATGTGGTTTAATACAATATTATTATTTGTTTGCAAAATGAATTCTAGTATCAATACATTAATAGATTTAGACAGAATGGTAGCCATATATATAGTTGAAGAATTTTGATTAGCTTCAGACATGCTTTTAGAATTACCCCCCCTCCTACGCGAACTACATTGGCTTCCACTCCAAGCGGGATACTGTTTACGACTCCATGTATCATCTACAAATGAGTCATGATTAGCACACCACCGTACCTGGCGGCTAAGTTCCACATATCTGGTGGTACATGCTCCTCGTGCAGCAAATCGACCAACCGGCTTGAATCACAACTTATCTGCAAAGAGAGGACCTGCAAACGATCCTCTTGTCATGCACCCACCCTCTGGAACTTGATCACGTTGTCAGTTTGGAATGCCTCCACAATTCCCCAATTTTGCAAATCTCGCAAAACATGGCTCTTTCAACAACCCCTGACCAAGGACAAATTCCAATGGATGCACACACTGACACACATACATCACAGTACTAAGCTGTTGTTGAAAGATGCAAGCCCAAATTCTGGCTGCCCATACTCTGTACAGCACTGTGCTGCTATTGAGCTAGGTTAGTGCTTTAAACAATACAATAAAAAATAAATAGTGTGTATTTATAAGAAGATCTTGCCCTTTAAATTGATTTGCAATGATGGGGACTGCTCATTAACTCAAAAAACCTGTTCACATTGCCTTCTGTCCTGGGAATTAAATGGGATTTTCATGTTGAAAGCCAAATACAGGTTATAAAACCAGATGGTCAATGCAAATCCCATGTGAGCCTTAACCATACGAGACTTGAAATCCCTCACAGGAATACTATATACCTTTGCCCCTAACCAACACAGAGCTTCCCATGTTTCTGTATGCCTGAAAGGCATATTCACGTCTATTGTAATGACAACATGTAAACCATTCTCACCAAACAATATTAAAGTGACTTGATGCGTTTGTACAAAAAAAATTAACAGAGGTTTGCAGCTCTGCAAACAAAATAATTGAATATGGTGTGGATCTTAAAATCAGAGAATCCACCAAAGTAAGATTTCATAGAGTATAAATACTTGTAGTTTAACATAAATGTGATTCTTCCCAAATGTGGGAATTCATCTATGAACTTGAATTTGGCCACTGAGACTGGCCACGAGTAAAAGTATATCCTTGGTCCGGGGTTACCATCAATTGAGTGATAGTATGCTGTAAGCTGGGAGGCTCCCACCCAATAAATGACAATCTTGGATGGTGTGACATTGAAGAAGAATGGTCGTGAGAGCCTCATGCTCAATGAATCAAAGTTTCATTTTCACACTGAATGAGGTGCCTGTGCTCCAGAGTATGCAAGAAACTGGAAGGCACCAGACGTAAGATTTAGACAGAGGGGCTCACTCGCCTCTCCTGGCTGCTTTGGCATTCTCCACAGTCTGCAATTCTCCTAGCGGCTCGGTTCCTCCTCTTGCAGGCATCACTTCAGCTCTCTGGATTGCCCGATGCCTCAGCCTATGTTCCACAGCACTTTCTGATCTCAGCCTCTAAGTGATGAACCTCTGGCTTCCGAGCGCTTAGTGACGGCGCCTCCGCGAACTTCCTTGCTCCCCGCTGCAACTTGCTTGTTCTTGGTTTCCCGACCCACGTCAGGAGTAGTGTTTCTCCATGTTTCTTGATGCTTGATGTTTTTTAGGGAAATGAGTTTATATTAGATAGGTCCCGGCACCTATCAGATCCTTCCAAAAAACTACAAAATGTCTCTGGCTTCCCAGGTTTCAGCGCTATGCATTGCTCTAGTGCCCTTCTTTTTCGCAGTCATTCTACTGCAAGGGTGTGAAAGAGCCTTGTTGTCAGTCCGGATTGGATGTTCTTGTTTTATATTACAGTATGCCATACAGGATTGGTAAATTAAGGGGTTGGTGTCATACTCTGAGTGGAAAGGGGATACCATGTTCCAGGTAGCAGGTCTACCACCGTCTCATGAGTGTTGTCTCCACCCATATGGTCTTCCCTCAGACAGCCAGGGTCAGGACCAGGCAGCTGCTGCCTTTCCCTGGTCATATGGAGAGAAAGTTTCCCGGGGAGGCAGTGATGACATCGCTAGATTCATCACAAAACCCAGAATGTATGTTCCTGTGCTCTCAGGTATGATAGTTGCATAAAAGAAGCAATATTGAGCTCAAAGGTCTGAGGCGCACAGTCATTTGTCTGAGGATTAACACACCTAGTGGATGAGACTGTGCACCATGGTATGTGATGCTTACTCAATGAATGAGACAGTACACACAAGTGAGATACTCACAACCAATCTCTCTGCCTTCTGTATCCTTCCCTTAGTCCTTCAAATCTGCAACTTTCCTACACCTTTTGAGGAATCCCTCAGCTGACCCAAACATCAAATCAAGCTATCATCTAGTTTCCCTCCTACAATGGCCTTTGAGATCTACTCTGTTTCCATAGTAAAGCCTCCACAGGAAGACACTCATGCCTGAATCCAACTTTCTCTCTGTTTCTCACCACTCCAAACTCTCTCTGTATGCATCCCTTTCTTCTTCTTTACTACTTTTGATGCTGTCAACCACTCCATTCTCCTCGTCACTCGAAAGACCTTGAGTTTTACACATCTGCTCTAAACTGGAAGGTTTCTACTTTAAAATCTCCTGGAACTGAAAAATCCATGACCCAACCGACCTCCCTGAAGGCATCCCCCAAAAATCAGTTATTGGCCTCTGTTCTATATTCTGCTTCATGAAGATTGTTCTTGTCCTTGGCTTTTACTATAACCTCTTTGCCAATGACAATCACATCTTTTTTTCCTTTCCCTCCTTTACCGTAGCCGCATTGAAATGGATTACCAACTGTCTCATTGAAACTGTTTCTGCTAGGTTCTTGGCTGCCTCATGCTGAACTCTTTAAGAAAAAGTCACCTTCTGCCTGTTTACAATGCCTTTCCTCCCATCTCTTATCCCACCTGACCTCTTGCTCCCTCACCCAAGGCTCACAACCTAGGAGTACACTTTGAAATCGACCTCTGACTGAAACAATTCATCACTTCCACCACCTCTGCTGCTCTTATTAACCTTCTCAACATTTGGAAAATGCATCCAGTCCATACAATTCTGTGAAAACTCTGATCACCATTTTTTAACACCTTTGTTTTAACACAAATCTATATGTGGTATGTTTGTGTAGGGTGTATAAAGAGGGGTTTGGGGATGCAAGAAGGGTGCAGGGGGTCTCTTTTTACAGTAAATTCCATTTGGCAAAAGCATATCGAGGACACCTAATAGATCCCTGGAATACTCTATGTGCCTACTACTTGGCCTTCCCATCAAATCTTTCCTCCCACTTAACAAAGTCTACAACTTCATAAATAAGCCACACTCACTATAAACTACACAGATACTGCCCTACGTCTTCCTACAAACACTTTGCTGATTGGCTTTGCATGCACAACTGCTCCCTTTTAAGTTCTCTCTCCTAGACTACACAGCTTTTAATGGTCTTTCTCCTCAGTAGCTTCCTGACTGTATCTTTTCTACTCAATATCTCATTACCTCTACTTCTCCTCTGCACTCAGCCTCAATGTCTGATGCCAACCTTGTGCGTTCTCTTGCTTCTGCTATCTTTCTCTACTTGCCCTGTTCCATTGGAACTTGTTACCCATATCAGTCTAAGTAAGCCTGACTGTGAATCTTTTGAAAGATTAGCATCATCTTAGACTACCTTGCAGAATGAGGGAGCTCCCCCAGCCTTTCTCTATCCTCCCTATCTGAACCCACTACTCCTTCCAGCAAGCCATACTAGTGTGACTTTGTATGTTAATACAATATTCCTCTATGGTTTGATTCCCTTGTTGCCCTGTGTTAATGTCACATTTCAAAGTCACCTGTTTCTGTCACCATTTTGTTTTGTTTTGTTTTGTTCCTGGTTTATGCCCCACACTTGTCCACACTCTCATAAACTGGCTCACCTCTTGTCGTCAGATTTGTACTAATGTACAGACACCTTTAGAGGAATGCCTCCGCCTACTGTGAATATGTTGTTGTAAGTCATTTTTGATTGAAATTGACATTGCTAAAAGTTGTGACATTTTAATGCATTTAGTTGAGAGGCTCAAACCCAATGAGTGAGATGATGCTCACAAGGTTGTGTATCACAAACAATAGGTCAGACAGTCATCCAATAAAGGTCTTTTACCTGGAATTGTGACTGTGGCCCAAGCGGTGAGATCCACACACACTCAGTTAAAATGTGTTAAGATGTGAGACCGCGCAATGATTGAGACAATGCTAGAAGTGGTGCTGTGTACACCAACTTAATGAAATGGGCTCCCAGGAGCAATACACAGGCAATTAGGGAATCTATGCCACAATGGATGAGACCCAGGAAGCCAGAACACTCTTAGGTGTGGGACTCGCAGCAAAAAATAGGGACATGGGGCAGGGTGAGTGGCTTTCATTTAATGTGGGTAATTGTTGGGGACATTTGTGAGACATTCCTTGAGTGAGTGAGCTTGTGCTGCCAAGAGTGGAACTCACATCAACCTTTTGAGGAAGTACTGACTAACATGTAGAAGGACAGTGAATGTAAGCGTCCCCAGAAATGCACCCCCCTTAGTGAGAGGCAATATAGGACACACCCCAGAAGGGGAATGAGGCCAGGACCAAGCGCGGGTGAGATCAAAAGAGCTTTATATAGATCAATATAGGGCAT
Source organism: Ambystoma mexicanum (assembly GCF_040938575.1). Taxonomy (NCBI): domain Eukaryota; kingdom Metazoa; phylum Chordata; class Amphibia; order Caudata; family Ambystomatidae; genus Ambystoma; species Ambystoma mexicanum. The sequence goes on along the minus strand of NC_090928.1, from coordinate 698,420,347 downwards.
GCAAAGGACTCTGCAAACTCCGAGAGGGCTCTGTCTGACAATCGCAAAGACAGTCCTACTTATTACAGAACTATGTTACGCATGACACAAGCTATAGGGGGCACATAGTCTTAGGGATGGAGTGGTGATGGCTAGGTGGTATACATTGTATACAGTTGCTTCTCCAGGATTGGTGGACGTTGGTGCTGCGTCACGTGGGGTGGAAGGTCAGCTGGGCTCATCGGGGTGGAGTGCCGGGCCAGACATGCCTTGTAACGACAATTGATAACTAAACTAACATTTGCCCTTTTGGCCACACATTCCCACCCATTCATCACACTTTATGATTTCCGTTGGTTTGCAACTCTTGTAAGCGCTGACCTTGGATCAGTATGTGGACAGGAACATTGATATGCGATCTGGAGTGTTTCAATACATCAGTTTGGAGGTTACCTTAGGTTCAAACAATCCGGTCTCATGTGCATAGTCAGGGGCATGGGGGGGTCGCTTGACCACCCTGTCTTGGCAGTTTAGGTGAGGGATGGTATTATGATCTGTTGGTACACGTCTGAGCGCCCCACTTTTTAGGGTCATTAACTTGGGGTCGATGGAGATACCACTGGCCCATGGGGGGCATGTGACTGGTGCCTGAGAGACGGTGGAATTTAGGACCAGGTAGCTCGTAAGTCATGGAGTCAGGCTGTGGCGGCCTCTGACAAGGGGGAGGCGGATGCTTGAAATGGGTCCAGCAGGGTCGGGAGGGGAGGCGAAGCTGTGCTGTTTGAACACCAGCTATCTCTAGAGGGCCTGGGCAGGAGGAGGGGGAAATGGCCTTGCAGCTCTGTGCACGGCATCTTGCACAAGGTGGTATACTGTCCCGTGGGTGAGGGGCGAATAACAACACATGGGGTCTCTAAAAACAAATCATATGCATTTGCATTAGAGGAATACTAACTGGGGACCATACCTTTTAGCACAGTAATTCACATCTATAGTTGACATACGAACATGAGGTCGTGTTAGGCAGGTGTGTGTATAAAGAGGGCAACACATGTTATTACATATTGTTATCAGCTAGCCAGTCTTTGTACATCTCTACATTATAAACAATATTGGTTGCATATTTACTCTTTACCCATTCTCCTTCACATTAGCAGCGAGCGTTAGTCAACAGAACATACATTACATAAATGGTTTCTACACATTGCAAGAGTTTTTGGGGTAGGTATGGGTGTGAAGCGCCACACCGTCTAACGTTGGGGGCTTGGTACAGGGACAGGGCCTGCAGGGTTTGGGCTGGTCTCAGTTACTTCCTAATGTTCCATTTCATGGCTGGGGCAATGATGTACTGCGGAAGGTCAACAGCTAAAGTGTTTTATTTTGTTGTTTGCTCATGTCTGGTGGCTCGTGAGAACGAGTCCTCAGCAGATCTGCCATGCAGTGGGAGGTGGGGGAAGTGTGGGCCTCTTTGAGCGCGGTCGAGCGGGGTTCACTCTGCAGCTTTCAGTGTGCATGTTTGCTCTGCCTGGGTTAGATCTGCACGTTTCTAGCAGGATGGGGTTGGCTTAATACAAGATGGCGTCTGTGCTCTGCCACATAACGTGGTGGTGCAGCCTCACGTGTCGGTCTGCAGCCGCCCTGCCGCCTGGGCCCGGGGGGCCGGTGGGCTGCCGACGAGTCATGAGTCTTCACCAGGGTGGGACATGCAGTGGGAGGGGGGTCCTATTGACCTACCCTCCCCTACAACAGTGGTATGAGGTCTGAGACTTACACATAATGAAATAGACTACTCTAAGGTGTGGTACTCACACCCAGTGAATGATACTGTTGTCCAGTGTAGGTACTATGCTACCTTTTATGAGAGTCACACTCAAAATGACTGCTATTCCATGAGTGAGCTTCACATACAATGAGTGATGCTGTGCTCTTTCATTTGAAACTCACACTCAACCATCAGCACAAATTATGTAGCTTTGTGAAAGGAAAGCAACCCAATCCAAGAAGGTAAAATAATCAATCCACCTATTTGCACGGGGAAAATAATATTTTATTACATGCAAAAAGGTCTCAGACGGTCCAGTAGTAACCATCTGACATGGAGCTCATCTTAGTAAGTGAGTATTTAGACAAATAAATATGAAAAATGTGACAAAGTAAAATATGAAACTTTTGAAAAAACATAGGTGCCAACTAAGAGGCCACTAGTTTCGCCCATAGGGCATTGTCGAGGTAGACTGTTTACCAAATATTATAATACTATTTTTTGCAACTGTCCTCATATAGGTGAGGAATAGGTACACGGGGGAGAAAGGTGAAAAGAAAAAAGAAAACATGAGAACAATAAACACATGTAGACTCAGGCATTGGCAGTTAGCATGTCACAAACAAAAACTCATTCATAAGTGCAAAGATTTATTTGAATATATAGAAGGGCTTTAATGGGTATGTGTGAGTGGCAAAAATAAAGTCTGATTACCTCACAAACATCCTATTATGTTGAATAGTGACCAATAGACCAATAATGTGGTGTCAGTATCTGTGTTATCAAGGTATTTAGCAACCTTATCACTGATGGGGTCTAGAATAGAAATATGACACAGCCTATACCGTGCACTGTTGCATTATATTGAGAGACCACCATTAACCTGGGGAGTTTCTTCTCACCCCAATCAAGGAGCCCTAGAACACTAGCTTACATTTTTTAGCGCTGGCCTTACTGAAGACTAATATAAAGCCACCTAAATCTTCCCCCTGTGTCCACAGTGAGCCAAGAACCAGGCCAGGGTATAGAAATACTACATATTTATTTTAATTATGAGCTCAATTAATAATAATTTGTTCAATCACAGCCACCACCTTCCCTGTGGCAGAGAACATCTTCAATTACAAACACAAATTTCTACATATACTTTTGTCTCACAAACAAAGAACACAGGTTAAATAAACTGGTCAAAACCGTTTTCCCATGAACCCAGTGGAATGTTGAATTACAATAATAATTAGGTGGCAAATTGCTAGGGCATAATCTTGATGTTTCTGTTAGTGTCAAACATAGACACACATTTTGTTTTTGGAAACTACTTTACCTTCATGGCTTGCTATATGGAGTTACCTGCACACTCAAATGCTAGCAGTTTAAATCACAGATTTGTAAAATTCATATAGCAATTAGGACTTCACCATGATTTAGTTTAGGAATAGACACAAGGCTAATTTAAAAAACAAGACATAAATCACATAATCAGTGTTGGATACATGAGATCTCACTTTTAGCAAAGCATTTCTCCCTCTGCCCCATAAACCGAAGCATCAATGACCCGCAGCACCCTTCTGTCGAAGGATAGGTCTAGGGAGTGGGGACAATTTAGAAGTTGGGTTTTTCTGCCCCCCCCCAACCCCTCACTTAAAGGCCCATGGTGGGGAAGTAGGATAGTAAAATTGGGATGACTATGAATTTTGGATTTTCAGATCCCCTTCATTAAAGGTCGGTGTTTGGGAACTTGGGCAGTTTAAAATTGTCTGTTTGTGGGGTCAAGGGCACCCTGTGGTTAAATACAATGTGGAAAGAGTGGTGACAATTTGGAATTTCATTTTTTTAGATGAGAATACCTTTTATGCAGAAAACAGTTTTTGGAATGGGTTTCAGTGGGGAATTGTCATTTTAGGGACAAGGATGTTTTGGTTTGGAAGGCAGGGTTTGAGGATGGTGAGAACTATCAATCTTGTGTTGGTGGCAAGTATATCCTTTGCTGAAAAACAGGTTTTGGTGAGGGGTTGTGAGAAACCTGAAGATGTCACCCTGGCTAAACCCCAGGGATCTGTCATCCAGGTGGCCCGGACACATCCATCACTATTGGATCCAGTTCCTGGGGGTTTACTGGTGAGGGAGGATCACATGGATGGGGGGTCCTCAGATAGTGAGAGTGGGACACTGACAGGTGAGAAGTGGTATCCACCTTCTTCCATCATCATTTCCCCTTCCTACCACATAGGACATTCAAACCACCGCCCCCCTCCTTTTCCGACACAAACACTTTTGCACGACACAGAAGAGAACAGACTAACACCAGAGCTGTTTACGTGACATGTCCCAATACAAGGGTCAGGCAAAGTCAGGCAATTGATCAGAATCACGCACTCCTGACAGCCCTTTCCCTTCCCCACAGGGATAAAAGGCGGAGCAAGAGAGCACATTACAAGTGAGGCAGAACGCACGATGAGACAGCTACCCAGCCCCGGCAGTTCAAGAGGAGGAGAAAGACGGCGATTATCGAGAGGTTGACAAGGAGGGACACAACCTTGCCCTTTTCGACACAGACCTGTGAAACCTCTGCAGAGCGAATCGTAAGACCGAGGACAATAGCCCAATTATCTTGCAACAGATATCAACAGTACACAAAGCATGTCGACGCTGATAAACTAGAGCGAGGGAGACTCCTGCTTCCATGGTACCAGCCATGACTCCAGTTATGAGGAAAGCCAAGAGGTTCATCAGAGTCAGTGAGTCAAGGGGAGAACTGATAAGAGTCAGGCTGCAATGAAAGAATGTCACAAAGTGGCAACTTGAACCAAGTTCAAAGAACTGTAAAAGTTTTGAGGGAAGACCAGCGGCAGAGGGAACTGGCACCCCATGGGTGTTAACTCGAGAGACTCTGGTCGATCCCATCTGAGCGAAACTACAGATACCAGAAGGCCGTAGGAGAGCTGCCAAGATAGGTCAAAGTGCTCATACAGGAGGTCAAGCAAAATTCCTGTGCAGTCGAAAGCCTTTGACCTAAGAACTAAAAAGTAAGCAAGGGAAGTGAATCCCGCTACATGAGAAAGCAAGGGAAGTGAATACAGTGAACATTGAATGTGAATGTGAAGTTGGCAAGAGTGGACACAGAAGAGGGATGCTGATGCGAAGGGGGCAAGTCTAAAGTCCCAAGAAACAGTGTGTTGAAAAAGAGTCAACCCAGCCGAGGAATGTCCACTGGAACTGTTTAAAAAGACATTGAGATTTGTGAGTGAAAAAAGCCATAGTGAACCCGGTGGAGGGAGGCTGAAAGTAAAGAGGGGTCAGCGCCCAGAAGAGGAGGACCCAGTGGTGAAGAATTCTCACCCTTAGTGAAACCAGGAAGCAAACTGTCAGAAGACAAAACCACTGAAGGCATTGATACTGATAGAAACTATTTTTGAAGGGTCCGAGCCCGAACAAGGGAGATCCATGGATGAAGCCATCACCCAAAGTCCATTGAGCGAAGGAACTGTTATTTTGAGATACGATTTGTGAATCCATCCCCTACAGAGCCCTTGAAGGTAAGAATACGTGAATAGGTAACTTTGTTTTGTTATCTGACTATGTCAGGCCCTTGAAGGTAAAAGACTTTCAGGAGAAATGGGACTTGGCCATTGACGGTCCTGATAGCTGAAACCAGAACTGTCGTCTTATGCTGGGGAAAGCTCAAGAACTCACCTTACCCCGTGCTCAAAACGCGGGCAAGGGAGACCCAAGCTACCGCATCCTGACATATTATTTGAGAACACTTCTTTCTTTCCTTGAAAACTAGCCCACACCCTTTTTGTATTAGTTGTAAGGTTTGGCAATAGGTTTCTTAGTATAGGTCCTTTTTATTTGATTCAACACCACTAGGACTGCCTTATTTTCCTTTGATGGTTGACGCTTGCTTCAATCCTAGATTTAGGTTTAGATTAGTCGGTTTTCCAACCTACATACCGTTTAATAAACACCCTGAAGCCGTGCTTTGAACTGTGATCACTTATATCTGTCTTTACTGTTGCCACCATGTGTTTCTTACAGGGTTCAGTTAGGAATTTTCATTTTAGAAATGGACACCCCCTTCCCATTAGAGAAGCCAGGGGTGAACAGGAAAACCAAGGCATCCTAATTACTTAAAATTAATATCCTGTATCTTGCCGCTAGAAGAGAGGGTGACGTTTCAAATTCTTCCAAGCTCTACCCTGCATCAATCTATTTGGGAGTTAATTAAATTAATATACAGTCTAATATGCTAAGGGTCTACACAATTACCCCCCCCACCCACAAATGGAAAAGAACCCACTATGAAAGGGAATGGTGAATTAAATAGATCCCCACGCTGACATTTTGTTGGACAATCTATTTTGTTTTGAACATCTCTGGGCTCTACACTCATGGAAACTGAACAGGACTTTGTTCTTAGACATAAACATGAATATGGAAACGCCTTCAGTCAATTGGATTCCACAGCAATCCACCCCTCTATAGTTCCAGGGAAGTCTAACATTCTCTGTTTTCTAGTCTCCCCAGCAATAGACAGCTCCAGCCCACTTACAAGATTTCCACCCAGGGGCTATTTCAGCAGATCTCCTTTGGTGATTTTTGGCAGCAGTCTGTTGGTATTCTTTTCAGCTCTCCCTTTTTCCTTGGAGCAAAAGCTTTTTACTCTCTAAGCATCTCCCCAGAACAGTAAACATTAGGCAGTGCTAATTTAGGATCTTGCAATCGTATTGGAAATGTGCATTTCTCTCCACCCCCCAGTCCAGCCTCTCTCTAAGGATTGGTTTAGGAGTCTAGAATAGGAATATTGCAACTCGTATTTGAAATTCCCCTTTTTTTCTCATGTCAACTTTTTGGCAGAAATGACCTACATGGCAAAACTTTGTAATGTACTAATAAATGCCACAATATATGCATTCTGCTTTGGCTAATCATGGAGGATTTAATCAAATGACAACCGTGTTCGCACCACGTGGCACAGGCGCATGCCAACTTTTTGCTGTTTACACAAAAAGTATAATAGTCATAAACATGCAATTTACTCTCCAGATACCTGATTTTGCCTTTCATCAGCTCACCAATTCTTAAATTCGGGACATTTTTGGGGCAGCCAGAAACACTTTTTAGCTTGCTATTGCAATTCGATAAGTTGCATGTGGATACGTTTTATTTCAACAAAATCACCTTATAAGTATCTTTAAAATGACATATGAATGGATACAATGCAACATATTGTTGGCGAGAATATCACCAGTTATGATAGTCAATTCAAACTAATTGGAAATCTTCACATGTATGCAAATCATAGTCCACCTTTTTTCCAGGTCAGTTTCCTTTCTTGGCAAGCATGTGACCAAAGCCTCCTGGACTGTGTCTTTTAAGCCTCGGCTAAAAGCAATTAGCCTCCTTGTTGTTTGAAGTTGGTGGGCAGAAGAGATCGTTATCAGATAGCTGACCATTCACCTCTGCCCTGTGATACAGTAAGGCCAAGTTGACATCTGGCACTTTGTCCTGTTATCTGAAGTTGACCACAATTCTGATTTCAAAACATTATATTCTTTTTAATTTTCCCTATTCAGAGCTGGTTCTGTGTTGATCAGGCCCTGTCGTAAATAGTTGGAATGTACATTAGCTTCACAGAGATTCCCCTTCAGGTATGTAGCCAGGCAGGCCTTTGAAAATCTTCCCACCAACAAGCAGCAGGGTCTTTCTCTGGCCTAAATGGAATTTACATATGACCCAAGGAAATAAAGTGGCCTTTTCTTTTCAACTGCTGCCTGTATTTTGGCTGTGAAGCATATTCTATATTTAATACATTGCATCTTGATATGATATGATAGGTTATTTATAACACACTTAATACCCAGAGGTTTCGAAGCGTGGACCCGGGGCTCGAACCTGTGTTAATCTGTGTCATCCTGCTTCCAACACAAGACCGTTGCCACTGAGCTATCCTGCCGAGACTTGTCAATTCGCACCAATTCTTTTCCCCGATATTCTTATTTTATCAGGGGACATTTTGCTGTTTCCATGTCTTGATTGAACTGCAAAATAAACCCACATCAGGACATTTCCGTTTCAGTCACTTGATTGGCACACAGCAATTTGTATTAATGTTGCAAACATTAAATGGAGGGCTTCTGTATTGGAAGGTGGGCCTTATTCACTGTAAATGAAAATGTTAATTAGCTGTAACTGTCACATGCAAGATCCAGTTTCCCTTACTTTGCAGTGTACACTACATTTAAGTGTGTCAAAGTTTCAGTGAAAATGCTGCCTTTATCGCTAAGCCAGCAATGTGATGTGGCTTTCCAATCTGCTCTCTGATTATAATTTTCAGCTTTCTCTTGGTTTGAACTGCATTAAGACAAACACTTTCCTTAATCCACTGTTCCTTGTATCATCTCCATCCAGCATGACCCATGTCTTCATTCACTAGGCCCTTTGACATTATTACATTTTTTAGACTTGTTATTTCTTTAGGGTCCCTTGGCAGTAGATGAAATGGCTCTCGCAGCAAAGTCATACTTGGCCTTTCAGTTCATCTCATTTGAGGTTGTTATTTAACCCCACAACTCCATTAGTCTCACTCAAGTGATAATCATAGTGAAGTATTCTGTACATGCTAACCTGTGTGAAAGTACTAATGTTTTATCACCTCATACATTGTCCAGATAGATCTGGTGTTCATTCATTGCATTTCGTAAGTGGTCAATATCATTAATTTAGCACAATCATCATGTTCTGTGAATATAACATTGAATCAATGAATTCAACTGCAAATAAAACAGGTGACAGGCTGGGGCAGGCTGGTTACCATCAGAGAAGATCATGTGTTTCATCTAGTGTGGTGTCCTATATAAGTCTCACCAATATCACTCCCATATGTACAAGTTACCTTCTTATCATGCTTTTTGGTGTTCTTGGAACCCTTCCGTCGGGAATGAAGACAGTCAGAGAAGAGAAAAGGTTGATCCTGAACCAGCTTTTGATTTGTTAGCCTTAATATATCAACAGGTGAAACCAAGCAGAGTCCCGAGGAAGCCCGAAATTAAGGGGAATAGCCAGCAGCACAAAATAAACCCTCAAAAATGGTGTTCACTGCTTTCAGTCATGCAAACTGGTGGTTAGAAGGCTTGGAGACATGATGGTTGTAGAAATTAATGGAATCTGGGTACAATATGCAGGAAAAAACAACCCAAAAAGGAAAAAAAGGAAAAAATAGGCAAATGGGAAAAACATGGTTGACAGCTTTATTGTGGCATTCTGTACTTGTAGTTGGCACCATTTTGCCATGCCAAATATAAGTATGCGTCTTGACGTCATCATGTTAGAGTGTATTTTTAAGTTTCTGACTGTCAGTGAATAAACCCACCTGGCCTAGATATGACAGTGAACTAAAAAGAAGGGGACAGACATGTGATATCATCAGTGATGTTACCAATTATATTTGTGATGTCATCTTTGATGTCATGGGTGTTATTCTTAGCAGTGCATGGTGGTGGTGTGAGTTATGGTTGCTTAGCTTACCATAACTGGTGAATTTCAGTGGGTTTTCGGTTTTACTTGTAACCATAACATTCCTTTAACAACCTTTTTTCACTGAATTACATAGGTTTTTAGTAGCTCAACTTAACCATAACACCCCTTAAACACATTTTGTTCACTGAATATAGATATAGATATCTTGAATGTGATAGGTTTTTACTATGATACCCTTAGTTTATATATTACAGGGCCACGGTAGTGGCCATGTAGTCATGGTTAAGTTGCTGTTTCCATAGGAAGAGCACTTTTTGGGTGGCTTATAACTTCCCTCTCCCTGGACGGATCCTCACCAAACTTTGCAAAAAAAGTATTTGGGTCACTCTGAATTTTTTTGCAAAGTTTGGTGAGGATTCGTCCAGGGGGGGGGCAAAGTTATAGGGGGGGTCCCAAAACTTTTTTTTTGAATGGGAAAAAAATTTTGCTCACGCCTACAGCCCAAACCGCTGGACGGATTTCCACCAAATTTGGACCAGGAGCAGCGGCTTGGTCCCGAAAGCGTGCTTTTGCAAATTTGGTGAAAATCCGTCCAGTAGTTTTTTTTTAAAATGACCAAAAAGTAGGTAAAAAAAAATAGTGATATCTGTGTTGGGTTCGCGGACACACTTCCCTGTTGGCTCCGCGGACAGTGCCTGATTGGCCAATCGTCTTGCGTGATGTTCGCGGACATGCAATGTGTTCGCTGATTGGACGGCGTGGAGCGTGATGCGCGTCAGATTTTTCGGTAGCGCCCACCATCTTGGATTCGCGGACGTCCGCGGACAGCGCGGTGAAACTTTGTTCAACATGTTTATTTTGTAGAGTGTGTTGGTGTGTAGGAGTGTTTGGGGAGGGTGGGAGTGTATGAAATAGGATGAAAGTTGTGTTTTTTATGTGTTAGACATTCTTTTTGTGTTCGATTTGCTTGCAGACATCACGGGTGTTCTGAAATGTTCTAAATAAACTGACTGGGGGGTGTTCTAAGGACTCAATATGTGTCTGTTTTGTTCGCAAGCAAAGTGAAACTGTTCTAAGAACACTCGCGGTGTCCGGGGAGTGTTCGTAGGGGGTGCCCTGAGGACGCTGTCCGTATTGTTCTCTGTCAAGTTGAATGTGTTCTAAGAACACCCGCGGTGTCCTGAAATGTTCGCAAATAAACAAAATGGGGGTGTTCTGAAGACGTTTTTGAGAACACTCCCGGTGTCCTGAAATGTTCGTAGGGGGTGTCCTGAGGACGCTGTCCGTATTGTTCTCTGTCAAGTTGAATGTGTTCTAAGAACACCTGCAGTGTCCTGAAATGTTCGCAAATAAACAAAATGGGGGTGTTCTGCAGACGCTTCTAAGAACACTCGCGGTGTCCGGGGAGTGTTCGTAGGGGGTGTCCTGAGGACGCTGTCCATATTGTTCTCTGTCAAGTTGAATGTGTCCTAAGAACACTCGCGGTGTCCTGAAATGTTCGCAAATAAACAAGATGGTGGTGTTCTGAAGACGCTTCTAAGAACACTCGCGGTGTCCTGGAATATTCGTAGGGGGTGTCCTGTGGACGCTGTCCGTATTGTTGTCTGTCAAGTTGAATCTGTTCTAAGAACACCTGCGGTGTCCTGAAATGTTCGCAAATAAACAAAATGGGGGTGTTCTGAAGACGCTTCTAAGAACACTCGCGGTGTCCGGGGAGTGTTCGTAGGGGGTGTCCTGAGGACGCTGTCCGTATTGTTCTCTGTCAAGTTGAATGTGTCCTAAGAACACTCGCGGTGCCCTGAAATGTTCGCAAATAAACAAGATGGTGGTGTTCTGAAGAAGCTTCTAAGAACACTCCCGGTGTCCTGGAATGTTCGTAGGGGGTGTCCTGAGGACGCTGTCCGTATTGTTCTCTGTCAAGTTGAATGTGTCCTAAGAACACTCGCGGTGTCCTGAAATGTTCGCAAAAAACAAGATGGTGGTGTTCTGAAGACGCTTCTAAGAACACTTGCGGTGTCCGGGGAGTGTTGGTAGGGGGTGTCCTGAGGACGCTGTCCGTATTGTTCTCTGTCAATTTGAATGTGTTCTAAGAACACCCGCGGTGTCCTGAAATGTTCGCAAATAAACAAAATGGGGGTGTTCTGAAGACGTTTTTGAGAACACTCCCGGTGTCCTGGAATGTTTGTAGGGGGTGTCCTTAGGACGCAGTCTGTATTGTTCGTTGTTAAGTTGAAAGTGTTCTAAGAACTATCGCGTTGTTCTGAAATGTTCGTAGGGGGTGTCCTGAAAACGGTGTCCGTATTGTTCGCTGGCAAGTTCAAAGTGTTCTAAGAACACTCACATTGTTCGCGGACATTAAAAGTTTCCCATAGATCATAGTTTAAATGTTTGACTCTATGGATGTGATATGCTGCAGTGGTTGTTGCCAGGGCATAGAGTCTTGGGTGCATGGCCATTTGGCCATGCACCCAAGACTCTATGCCCTGGCAACAACCATCGCAGCATATCACATTCATATTTGCTTATAACTTTGGGTGAAAAACAAATGTATAAGGAACAAAGGTATTAGATACTATGGATGTGATATGCTGCTATGGTTGTCCTTATTACTGTATGCTTACTGTTTGGTCTAGTAATGGGAGTCCATGTTTTTCTTCTTCATTTCTGTGATAAAAGAAAATAGCATGTTAGTATTAGTATTTTGTAATGACTTATTACATTGTATAAGCAATATACTTTTATTTTTTTTCGACCCTCATATTTAGTAGAGTACAAATCAGAGTACTGTGCAATTTGCTCAGTTTCTGTATGTGTTGCTAAAATCATTGGGTCTGTGGGAGAAAAAAAAATCCATGTTGGATTAAAAAAAAAAACCTTTTACTGTTATGCTACAGTTTATTTGCTTGTTTGTTTTCAGTGTTCACTTGTTGTTTCTGGGTAATGCTTTATACTTTGCTTTGTTGTATTTTTTTGGAGCAGTAACAGATTCTTCATTTGTTTTGATATTATAAAATTTTGGAGCAGTTAGATACCAATTGGCGTATTCTAACTGTCTATTCTTTTAATATATTTTAGTGGTTTTGATTTATCTATTTTGATATTGTTAAATTTTGGGACAGTTAGATACCAATTGGCGTATTCTAACTGTGTATTTTTTGCCCTAATTTAGTGGTATTCATTTATCTGATTAGTTGTTGTAGAATCTTTAAGCTGTTAGATAGCTTTTGGAGTATTCTAACAGTTTATATTATTTTAACACAAATTTATAATTTTGGGACAGTTAGATACCAATTGCCGTATTCTAACCGTGTATTTTTTGGTCTAATTTAGTGGTATTCATTTATATGATTAGTTGTTGTAGAATCTTTGAGCAGTTAGATGGCTTTTGGAGTATTCTAACAGTTTATATTTTTTTAACACAAATTTACTTAAAGGTTTAAATACAGTTTATTTATCAAATTTTGGTTTTAAGAACATCAAATAAGCGTTTGTAAGATTTGCTGGTAATCTCTACTTTAGAGTAATGGTACTATCATTACATTCAAACCATCCACATTTCTTTTTTATACATGCCGTGTGGTGCCCTGAATTGGTTGTGGCTCCTGCGTGGTAGATTATACCTATTGTTGTGAAGGTTTTCTTACCAAGTGATATTTGACTATGTGTGAATCCAGTCAGCTTGCAGTTGTTTTTGGTACCATCTGCATTGTAACGTAGAAGCATTAGTATTATGTATTTACTATGTGTTTGTATTACTAACGTGGAGCGATTATCTGAATTGCAGGTAGAGCATAATCTACCATGGTTTGCATTTTGTACAAGTTGCTGAAATGGAATGGATTCACAATTTGGTATTGATATATATATGAAGCGTTCATTGGGAATTTCTTCTTGTGTCATATTGTTGCACAGAGTGCATGCATGTTTCCACATGTATGAAATCTGGAAGATTTCCTTTATAGGTATGTTTTCGTTTTCCAGTACTTGTCGTAAGTACATTAAACATTCTTGTGGATCTTCCTGTGAGTTTATAGTGAATTTCACCATTCCAGCACAGTAGTCCAATTGTTGCCTTATTCCATAAACACTATATGTGTTGTCAGGATTGTTTTTTGCGTTTCTATGAAGTACTAACATTTGCATACACAATGGGTCTCTAAAGTGTAAGTAAATGTTGTCAACAATTGGTGGTAATTGAAATAGAATATTCATTGCTACATTTGCATAGCAACTTACACCAACTATATTTGAGAATTTAAATGGTCCAAGTAGTTCTGTATCAAACTGCTTTTTTTCGAGTTTGTCTTCTTTCTTTAAAGAAGTACCTGGTTTACTTTCTCTAATTGATTCTTTTTTGTTTGTGGTACTTGATGAAGTATTCATTTCTATTACTCTCTTTGGAGGATTTGCAGTGACGTCCTGTTGCATTTCTGTTTGATTTAGTTTTCTTTTACAACGTTTTAGTTTTTGTGGAACAGAATATGTGTTTAGATGGGGAGTGTATAGTGAGCGAAGTCTATTATATTCTAAAATGCAAGGAATATCAGCGTTTACTTTACTTGCATCAAAGTTGATTAGAAATAGACCGTCAAGTGTACGTAAGCGTGATAGTGCTACGTATCTCATGCCTTCTTTAAAGATTGTGTTACCAATATCTATCATTGCTTTGTCTAGGGTAAGACCTTGTGATTTATGAATCGTGACTGCGTATGCAAGAGTTAGAGAAAATTGTTCTCTGCGTACATACATATCTTTGAAGAGAAGGAATCTAGCTGTTGAGCGTCTTATCCGTTTTACTTCTGAAAGTTTGTCAAAGAGTATATTGACAAACTGAATTTTGTTGTCACGTGGGTATGTTTGAAAGCCAATAACTGTACCCAGTGCTCCATTAACTAGTCCTTGGTCCACGTCAAGGTTACGTTTAAGCATTACTCTGCAATTTAAGGATCATTTTAACATCTTTTCTAAGCCTGCTGTGTTTGAGATTGATTTTTCTAAATTATTTAGTCTTGTTGTGGCTTGGTCACATATGGGTAGTGTCATACCATGTACATCAAGTTTGTCTGTTGTTGGGTGTCCTGACCCACGTTTGAGCTATCATGCTGCAACATTTGATGCTGTGGGCTTAGAAAATCCAAGATGGCCAAAAAGCCCACATGTGCGCCAAAATCCAGGAGAACCACGCAGTTTGTGCACACTAAAATGGTTGCCTAACTTGCTACCAACCAGTGCGAGCAGGATGGGCCGGGGTGCCATGAGTGAAATGTGTGCCAAAGGAAAAACCGCACTTTAAAATCAGCTTTTGTTTCTCTGAATGCCAGCTCAAAAAGCCTATTTTCAAACATTGCAACACATCCAAAAATCTCACTGAACACCAGCGGACATCTGGCAGAATGAAGTATGTGTGCATACTAAATCTGGGAAGATGAAGAGCCCAAAACAATGTTCATAACAAAACTGGCTGAGCTATGCATGTCAGCCGCCTAACTGAAACTGGATTAAAACCACCAAAATCGAGATGTTTGAATGAACTGAGTGACCTACTTTTGAGTGTCACATAGTTTGTAACTGTTAAAATGTCATAGTTTTGAACTTAGAATCAGCATTCTAGCTGCATATGTATAAATTGTCTTGACTTAAACTGGGGAACAAAAAGTGACATTTTACCTTAAACCTGGCTTAAGGAAACTGGAATTCTGCCAGACAGCTACCCCCGACAGGAGTGGGGGCTTGCCCAACAAATGCATTCCCAGGCCTGGCTGCATTCTGTTGCTCCTGCCAAAAGGAGGTCACACACTCTCTGATTGAATTACCAGGGGATTGCAAGAAACTAAAGAAAGGGCCCAGGCAGATGGTTTATTAGGGTGGTCGTAAATGGCTTCCTTTTGAACAAAGCCCTGCCTTGACTCAGGCAGATGGTTTATTGGGGGGACCGTAAAACAGCTTCCTCTTGGCAGAAGCTGGGAGGGGCAGGGTCTCTGAGCTTGGCAGAAACTGGATAAACTGGTTTCTCCACCATGTGACCTGGGAAGACACACCCCTGTTGGCCAGAATATGATTTTAAGAAAGATGTATAACTCATGGTGCGGACTTGTCAAAATTATTTAAATGATACCATAATTCTTGTGATTTTTCTGTGCACGTTTTAAGACGCGTTGGGAATTTGTGTGATGTTCTGGGGCAAAACCCTGCTATTTATGTATACTACAGACTCTCTGTTTAAGCTAGAGACATGGGAATTTACTGGAGTATGTATGGACAGGCCGTGTATATGTGTATAATTTTTAATGAAGAACCAATATTGCAAAACCAGTTAAAAAACGCAAAATGTTGCCGTTT
Source organism: Ambystoma mexicanum (assembly GCF_040938575.1). Lineage (NCBI taxonomy): Eukaryota > Metazoa > Chordata > Amphibia > Caudata > Ambystomatidae > Ambystoma > Ambystoma mexicanum. Next base: position 698,404,788 of record NC_090928.1, on the reverse strand, counting down.
CTGAATGCAAGCTCTTAGAAACATCAGAGTTTGAAAAGAGTATACCTCATGTGATAAGCGATGGGTGCATGTAATTTCAAACCACTGCGTATCTATGAAATATGTCTTTAGGTCAAATATAGATTTGTGGGCAAACTGACCAGGGGAGGATCCTCTGACCCATAAAACCTGCAGCATCACCATGACACACATTTCCTTCCCCCAATCAAAGCAGTGCGGAAAGCTTGACCAATGGGCAGTTGAAAGAGGGGCTGGCTAGTGATGCTGCACACACACCCACTTTCAAAAGACATAAAAAGAGCCACTGGAAGCTAGAGAGGAGGTTCAATTCCATTTGCTGCGGAGCATGCTGACCGACGACTTCACATCCAGACATCCTACACTTAGACTTCCAAGCTAAACAGAGACTACAGAACTTTGAACCAAGAAGGCCCACTGCAAGCAAAAGTATTTGTCAGCAGGCCCAAAAATCATTTGCAGACTATCAACAGCCAGGCTAGCTGTTTGAATTCCCTGCCTAGAACATTGCCGGGACCGGTAGCAGTGTCCAGGAGCGTGCAGATCAGCGCTGTGTCCAGAGAAAGCGGGATCAAGAGCCGTGCAGACCGGTGCTAGACCAGACCAGCAGAACCCAAGATCCAGGATCAGTGCCCCAGAAAGCAGAGCTGTACTCGGAACCGGAGAACAGATCGCTGTGAAGTGCTGTGCGCAGTGACCGGATCCGTGACAAAGTCGCCTTCCTGTCCAAAATCTCTTGTGAGTACTCAGCAAAACTCAGAACATATCCCTTAGTTTAATATAATATAATTCAATCTATTTAACCTAAGCAGAACTGTCACCTGTCATTTTCTAGCTGCAAGCTGTAACCTGTCGCTTTGAACTTTTAAAATTTAAAGTCCGAAAAACTACCTTTATTTAATCGTCCGTATCTCTGGACCCGTTTGGGCTAGGAACGTGGTTTAACTTTCCTCTGAAGGCTTAGAATCTCAGCTTTTCAACAAGCTTAGAACCGACTTATACTTTTGTCGTAAACGTGATTCACGCATTCGCGTATTTTGCCGCGATTCACGATTTGGTTAAAAATCCAGCCACGTGTGAAAACAGCAGCTTCCTTGCTTTCCTTTGCTAAGCTTGCTGGGGTGAACTGAATTACATTTGATTGCATTTCTAAGAACTGTGTGCTCTCCTCTTCATTTCCTTACGTTGCATAAGGGGGGGAGTGGATTGCCAGAGAAAAGTGATTACATTGTTTTGTTGAAATCATATTGAGTATTTTCTGTATTGCATTTTCATTCAACATTGCATCCATCTGAAACTAGATAAAGCATTCTCTACCACCTTATTCTTCTGTTCCTATTCCCAAGCGTGCTACATCATCCGTTATACTACTCCTGGGTAATCAAATCAGTTTATTAGTAGAACATTACCCATTGTTGTTAACTGCTCATGTTCTGAAGTGTGATATTAATTATTAATTTATTATAAAGTGTGATATATATATATATTGTTTACATTCTCAAATAAACCATTTAAACTTGCAAAACAGAACTACTTCTTGGCTCAGTGGGGCCAGGGTGGTTCCAAGAGAGGGGTGTTATATAGGGTAAGTCATCCAGAACTCATGAACTGGACATAAAGATATATCAATAAGGGTTTCCATTCAGTATCCCAGACTAGGCATTGACTTAGCTGTAGTGCTGGATTGAATCCTCTTACAAATTGGGGGCTCGAGCCGGACGTTTGGGTTAGATCTATCACTTGTGCAGATTAATACAGTGTGCCAGCTGACCAGATACACATATCCGGTCGGATCACCATGCTGTGTTACACTGTAAAGCACTCCTCAAAGGAACGCTCTAAGGAAAAGGTCTGTTCTGCAAAAATAAAATACAAACTTCTGTAAGTCAGGAAGGAACTCCAATTCCAGAATGACGACCTTGGTAGATATGAAAATAGCCAGAGAGCACTTCTTACATAAGCTATTTGTGAGAGGTGAGTGGACTCACCAGGACCAGACGGTCTGGTTGCAGGCAATCGCACCCCAGATCACTGAAACAAGCTCAGATATATGGAGAGACCAGGGTCCCTTACATGTGGCCCTGAGTGAACTATATATGTCCCCTAAGGCCAAGGATGAGCACAACAAGATTGCCAGGGTAGCGGCATATTTATATTTACATATGGGAGCCATGCAGGACAAATGTGCTGAAGGCCAAGATCTGGCGAGTAGGCAACTGCTGGCATTACAGAAGGCCCAATCTGATCTGGACTCTTCTGAGCAGAGGCTGCAGAGGAGCCAGGAGTCAGAAAATGATAGTAGGCAGTATACCATTAAAATAAAAGAGGACATGGATATACTGCAACAGGAAAAGGCTGACCAGGATACCAGAATTCTGGCCTTGCAGAAGGAACGCCAAGACAGTTTGGACTCCCTACTGCAGAGCCAGAAAAAGCTGGAGCAACAGATCAATTTCAACAGGGCATGCACATAGCAGGTAGCCACCCTGCAAATCCAACTAGACAGAGAGAAAGAGGAGAGCAATAAACTGATCCTGAAAGACCTGGATACCCAGGCAGAGTTTGATCAGGAGCGCCAGAAAGCTGGTGCCTTCCAAAGGCAAAGGGACGACCTGACGGTACAGATGCAGACTCTTAGTCAGGAAAGGGACACCTTACGCCAGGAAGTCTGCCACTTAAAAAGAAAAATGGAAGAAAATCACCTGGCCCACCAGGGACTTGGTGACCTCCAAAAAGAACACCAGGACTTGCTAGAACACACCAGGAGGGTGGAGGAGGCTCTGGCAAGACAGGAGCAGGCCAGTAGGGATGGGACTCAGGAGGTAACCCTCCTGCAGCAAAGACTGGGCCAGTACTCCAGGACCAAACAGGAAACGCAGAGAAAGAATGAGGCTCTCTGCCAGCACAATGATAGGCTCCAACAACAGGTAGCGATGCAGGAGAGACTGATAGAGTCTAGTAAGGCCTTAACTGAGGAACTGAAGCCGCAGGCTCTTGCATTGCAACAGGGAGCAGGGGCGGATAGAGACCAGGTTCGCTGGGAAAGGGAAACTCCTGAGCATAACCTCAGGAGCCCTAGTACCAGAGGCCTTTATCTCTCTCAGTCCCTGGACTCTGCCACCCCCCTGTCCCCTGGCGCACATGAGCACCGGGCCACAGGGATGGCAGATTACTATCCAGCCAGAAGCATTGGGCTCATGGGCCAGTACCTCCCAGGAATGGATGGGCGGGCCTCCGGGTATGGGCACCCAAGCACAGTGCAATTTAGTGGGGAACCCCAGGAGAATACGCCCATTAAGGGCATCCTGAAAACTTCTGCTCAGTTAGGTCAGTGGGGGGGTACCCATCAAATCCTGGCAGCAAGGAGGAATCTGAAGACTCCTCTGAACGGCGCAAGACACAGGAGACCAGGTCCCCACATTCTGTCAGCCATTCCCAGGCTCGCAGAATCCGGGAAAACCTGGAAGATCAGACAGGAACCTCTGGGAGCAGTGCCTCTGAGTCAGAGGATGAATGGACTAGGGTAACCCGAACCAAAAAGGCCAATAAGGCAAAAAGGGCCTTGCTTAAGGACCCATTGAAACAGATTAAGGCAATCAGGAGTGTCATCACGCCTTATCATAAGAACGCCAAGTACTCTGTTTGGGAACACTTGGAGCTCTATGAGCAAATGATGGAGACTTTTCATTTGAAGGACAGCCAAAGCTGTATCCAATATGTAAAGTGGACATTCTCCCCAGAGTACTCCAGTTTCTTTGCGGGGCTGGAGGACCAAAATCATTCAAGGTGGTCCACCTATAGGGCGGCCATATTAAAACATTTTTCTGTTCACAGAAATCCCCAAGAGGCTCGCAAGGCAGCCTACAATTTGCAATGTGGGGAGGATCAGGCCCCACAAGAATTCGTACAAGAACTGAAACGTGCCTTTGCGCAGACCACCAGAAGGGTGCGCACAGACAGCAGAGAATTTGTCAATACATTTTTTCATGCCTTGCCCAAATACATCATGACCCAGCTCGTGAGAGATTTTCACGAGAAAAGATCTTTAGACTGGGTCATTGAACAGGCTACCCGGATCTATGAGGTGCAGAAGCCCATAGAAAATAAAACTAATGTGCACAAAAACCCCAAAACCAACAGTACCCCTGCTGCTGCCAAGGTGGCAGAGGTAAAGGTTGCCCCCGTTTTAGACTTGGAGATGGGGGGGCCTAAAAACCTACCTGCACATAATAATCCTAAGCCCAGAAATCCCTCGGACCAGTCACAGACAGGGAGTCGAGGAGGTAGTCCCACAAATGGGGTCCCTCGCTCCCCTGACTATGTAAGTCCCCGCTACAAGGGAAACCGACCAATCCTGGGTTATGTGTGGACTCCTCCAGCCCAAGGGGGGGGTCCAGCCAAGCACCTGACCCGGGGAACTTCCCTCCTAACTTCCCCCAGGAGGACAGAAATTCTCCAAATCCTGGGCAGAACTTTTTCCCCAGGTATCCGCCCAATTTCCAGCCCCAAAATCATCCATCCTTCTTTCCCCAATTCCCTGAGCCCAGACAACCTAATCCGGGAGAGGGGAGGCCATGGGTGGAGGGGTACCAAAATCTTCCCAACCAGGGATACTACCAGAGAAGGGATATCTACCCTTCCCGGGATCAGCCCAGGGGAGGAAATAGAGCCCCGTATCAGCCTGAGCGGGTTTCCCAGTTAGAGCGCCAGGTCCAAAATATGGCACGGGATCTGCGTCACATACTGAGGGCTCAACAGAACCCTCAGATGAGCATGCCACCACAGAATGCCCCAAACTCGGGACCTGGTGCTCCAGAACAATGACGGGGGCAGCACCCCGATAACCCACCGGTTCCCAGGGAGGAGGCACAAGGGGAAGGGGGGTGTAAAGCCTTGGAGGAAGCTTCCTACCAACTTGTAAACAGCCCCTGGAAAACCAGGAACCAGAAACAAAATCTCCTACCCCTGAAAGCCTGCCTCCCAAAGAGCAGATGGGGGGTAGGAGAAACAAAGGACCCAAACAGACCCACTTTGTGGAGGAGGTACAGGTCTTCCAAGTTGAGGGGGAGGGATCCTCAGACGATCCTGGGAAAAGGATCTTCTCCTTCAGAGATGGGGGAACTCCTCCCAAGGAAAAATGGGTCCCAAGGGATGCCAATTCAGACTGGGGAGATATGGAGACTGAGCTACCGCCGCCCATCATCTCATCCCAGAACCCACAATACCGAAATCCCCTGGTTCAAACCCATCCTGGTGACTGCCTCCAAGAAGGGCGGGGCGGCCCAGAACCGGAACCAGGGGAACCCACAATGGCTCTGATCTCCAGTTGCCAACTTTTTCTTTCAGATTCCCAAGGCTCTCCACAGAATTCTGCCCAAATCTCTTCGCTAGCAATGTCCAAAACCAGAAAGTTAGCCCACCAGTTGTCCAAAAATGTGCATTATCTGTGCCCCTTTGAGGAGAAGGAGGGAAGATACTATGCCCCGGTACATGTACAGGGGCAGGGTACAATTTTGGCACTGGTGGACACTGGATCCCAAGCTACCCTTCTGTCCAAAAGGGCCTTTGAGGAACTAAATGCAGGAAGGGGGGAGAATTACCTAATTCCTCTCACCTCTCTTCCTGGACAACAGCAGAACTTTGACAGGAAGGAAATTCCCGTTGAGGGGACTGCAGACTTGGACATTAAAATTGGGCGACACAAGGTGAAACACCCGGTCATAGTAGTGACTCCAGAGGGCACCCCTTGTTTACTAGGGAATGACCTCCTGAGAAGGTTGTCACCCCTAATATATTGTGTAAACAAGGTCCTCTGGACCCAGACTAGCCGACCAATAAAATTAAAACAGAGTGTCAACCATGTTAGTTTAAACAGCACCTGCCACATGGTTGAACAAAAATCTGACCAAGTAGAATTTCACTTCCAGAATAACCAAACTCCCGACGTGACAGTAATAGCAGTAGGACAACAGACTGGTGATGGGGGGTCCTCTCTATTTCTGAAAATCAACCTTCCTTCCAGTTTAAGGTGGTATTCCACCCTGGAAGGAAACACCCTGAAATTCTTTACTAATCCACAATCAGAAACTCTCACTCCTATAGTCCAGAAAGATGTGAAATCAGCTCAGAGCCTGACTGATATTCAGCAAATTGGAGAGCAGTTGTTCATCCCTGTTCAGTTAAATGATGGGAAGGACTCTGTTCTCGCTCGAGTGTGTGTGAACAACGGTAAGAGCTTTATCAGCGAAGCCATGTTCTGCCAACTCCCAAAAGATCCAGCCATTCCCACATTCAAACTGATAGACAAATGGGAAATGGACCTATAAGCACCTAATTCCAAACATCTCCTGCCAAGCAGGTGTATGCTCAAAATCTCCATTAGCAACAAGAGCATAGTCCACAATTGTTGGGTCGTGCGAGACGTCACTGCCGCTTTTTACTTAGGCAGTGACATTCTCAGTCGCTTTGCCATTAGTTTGGACCTAATAAACTTCAAAGCTTGGTCCCGATTAGCGGATAATCCCATGGGCTTTGATGATCCAGAAAAAGCATTTAGGTCAGATCAATTGCTACCTTATGCAGTTGAAATTCAGATCGAAGAGGAAGTCACCATCCCAGAAAGGACCCGACAATTCTCCCTGGAAGTGAAAGTTAAAAGAGGACAACATTTGAAAAACCCTGATGCTTACATACATCTAAACGCTTCTCTCCAACAGCAAGGGTTGGGGTAAACCCAACCCCATTAGTCAACGTAGAACATGACACAATTCTAATAGAGGTGGATAACAGCGACTTAAAGAGTATTACTCTAGCCGCAGGCACCATTATTGGAATGGCGGTTGATTACCAACATTTTTCCATCGATTTAGGAAATGAACTGTTAGGACCAATCCCCAAGGACTGTTTTGACAGTGACAGTGATGACAATACAACACCAGACAGGATTTTTACCCGGCATGGGGGGAACTTCCTGGTGTACACTTCCTTCCCCTATGGTAAGGAAGATGTGACTTGTGACTTCAGGAGGCATGAGGTTATTTTCCAGGTCCATGAGGGCTGCCTTTCCCACCTGAAGCCTCCAGTCCAAATCAGCACTCTGACAAAAGACTTCTCCACCCAGCTGGAGGAGGCTGCTGAGATAGCCAAACCAGAAGTCTTTCCATGCTTCAGGCAGATGGTGGAAGAGAAAGTCAACCTAGCTGATGCCTGTGTGACTCTAGAACAGAAGCAAAAGTTGAAACAAGTTTTCTTGGATTTCCAAGATCTCTTTGCGGTAGACTCATATGACTGTGGCCGCACCGACATCCACACAACAACAATCCCCACGGACCCTGGCATGAGTCCAGTGTTTGTGAAGCAATATCGCTTGCCTCTCGCATCAATGGAGTCCCTTACTGAAATAATTAAGAACCTTGAGTCCCGGGGGAATAATCCGTCCAATACACAGCACCTTCAATAATCCGGTGCTGGGAATATTGAAGCCAAACGGCCAGTGGAGACTCTGCGCCGACCTTAGGGAGCTCAACAAACGGGTCCATTCTTCCCGATGGCCTCTGCCCTACATTGACCAAGGACTGGCCCAGATCCCGGGGTCGCAGGTATTCACTGCATACTGACCAATGGATCCTCGACTGTGCCTGTCAGTAGGGAGGACCAATACAAGCTGGCTTTTACCTTTGGGGGCCAGCAGTACACATGGACCCGGACTCCCTTCGGATACCTCAACTCCGGCAATGAATTTAACATTTTCCTACACAAGGCCATGCCCGACCTGGGTGCAAGGGGTAACCTGGCTTATGTAGATGATGTCCTCATCAAAAGTTCATCTGTGGAGGAACACATAGCGGAGATCCGTTATGTTCTGACCCAGTTGAGGGCCGCCGGAGCAAAACTTTCCTTTCAGAAAGCAAAGTGGTGTAGAACCCGTGTTAATTTCTTGGGGCATGAGATTACTCCTCAGGGTCTCTGTCCCCAGGAAAAGAAAGTGGAAGCACTTCAGAAACTGAAAGACCCCACAACTCTGCGGGAACTAAGGAGCCTCCTTGGACTGATTAATTACAGCAGAAAGTTCATTGAGGGCTACGCAGAGATCACCAGACCCCTGATTCATCTCCTGAAGGGGGGGGGGGTCAAGTGAGAATGGGGTCCAGAACAAGCTGAGGCAGTAAGTCAACTCAAAAGAAGCCTCTCACAAGCTCCTTGCCTAGCTTACCCTGTCAGAAACAAGGAGTTCTTCCTGGAGACGGGGTTCTCTAATACGTGCTTGACGGCAGTATTATACCAAAAGCATGACAAGGTCAATAAAGTAATCTCCTATGCGAGCAAAACTTTATCCTCTGTGAAGGAAAAATTCAACAAATGTGAGAAGGCACTCCTGGCAACGGTGTGGGCATTGAAGAATTACCGCCCGTTTATCCAGGGGGAACACATCATAGTGGAGACTCCACACCAGCCTCTGCAATATCTCCAAAGTGACAGAATCCGGGCCGGGAATGTGAGTAATTCCCGAATTACTTCCTGGATTCTGTCAATGCAAGGCTTTCCTGTGGAGGTCAGATATGGCCAAAACAAGAAGAGTCCCCTCGCGCAAGGTCTGGCTGACTTGCATGATTGTGCCAGAGAAAACTGTCTCGAGGACGAAAGTCTAAAAATCAAGGACAAAATGGAGGCATACCTTAATTCCCCACACAAAGTCTTTGAAGAGGACAAGTGTGAGGGAATGCCCACTGTCTATGTGGATGGATGCTCTTACCATGTTGACAACAACAGGGAGAAAGAACTGGTGGCTGGCGTAGGGAATGCATGGGTTCCCAGAACCCTCCGCCGGATACAAAATTGGTCCCCGACGTAGTCAGGTGGCAGAATTGATGGCTGTGCATCAGCCCATCCTCACTGCTGTCCAACATCAACTCCACGAACTGGTCATAATCACCGATTCGGATTATGTACGGAACGGGTTCGTGGAGCACCTGGTTAATTGGAAAACCAGAGGCATGGTATGTGCTATTAACAAACCCCTGAAACATGGGAAGTTAATCCAAAACATTGATGATCTGGTCACCTCGAAGGAGATGACCATCTATTGGAAGAAGATCAAGGGTCATTCCAAAGTAGAGGGACCAGACAAAAATGGAAATGACTTAGCTGATCAGCTGGCCAAAACCGGGGCCATCCAAGGGGATCTAATCGAAATAGAGTCCCTGTTGGGGGAAATCCAGGTCACTGCTATCACTAGGTTCCAGACAAATGCTCACAATGATCTTTCAACTGCCCAATGGAGCAAGGAGACCCCTGATGCTGATTTAATTACAGCTCAGAAGGGGGATCCAATTATTGGAAAGTTTTACCAACACCTTGAGGACCCTGAGAACTTTCCCCTGACGGATACCGATTACATTGGGAAAGAGGACCTAAGAGTGTTGATGAAATGTCCAAAAATGTTCCGGATCCAAGACGGTTTGTTGGTAAGGAAATCCAAAGCTGGGCACGATCAGTGGGTGGTTCCTACCTCATTCCGAAGCCTGATGCTAAGTCACGCCCATGATGCGGCTACTGCCGGTCATAGGGGGTTTCACACAACATTGGAAATCTTAAGAGAGGTTGCATACTGGCCACACATGGGGCAGGACCTCAACCAATATTCGAAGGGTTGTCTTGTGTGTGCACAATTTCAGCCAACATCCCTCACACACCGGGCACCTCTCCAAAAGAGGGGAATGACACTCCCATAGTCAGATTTACAAATCGACTTTGTAGGCCCCGTGATTCGCTCCGCTAGGGGGAATAAGTACATGTTGACTGTGACATGCTTGTTTACCAAGTGGGTGGAATGTCTCCCAGCCCCAAACTGTAAGGCAGAAACGGCAGCTGCCTTGATGATTAACCACATCTTTTCCCGTTTTGGTCTACCTCAAAGGATTGAGTCAGACAGAGATAGCCACTTCACCAGTGAAGTAATGATAAAGATGTGGGAGATACTGGGGGTCAAGAGAAAGCTACACATTGCTTACAGGCCAGCTTCTTCTGGAGCAGTAGAACGCTACAACCAGACAATTGTGAGCATCTTAAAAAAGTTTGTGGCAGATTCTGGGCCAAGTTGGGATATCCGATTACCTCTGGTCCTAATGGCCATCAGACCTTCCCCAACCAAAATGTCACCATTTGAATTGATGACTGGGCGCAAGATGGTGCTTCCTCAGCATTTGCTCTACAGGACCCAAGAGCAGACACTAATAAATGCCTCCACAACTCACGAGTATGTGGAGAATTTAAGGAAACACCTTCAACATGCTTTTGCTTATGCTCAGCGGAATCTAGAAAGATCAGCTGATAGCATGAAGACCCACTATGACCTGAAAACTTCCAGGAAGGAATATCAGGTGGGGGACCGGGTCTATTTATACAACTTCCAAAGAAACCAGGCGAAACAGCGAAAATTTTTGCCTACCTGGAAGGGACTCTATGAGATTATAGACAAGATCTCCCCTGTGGTCTACAAGATCCGCATCCCCAAAGGCGGTTTGGCAGAGGGGGAAGACAAGTGGGTCCACATAAACCAGTTGAAGTTTTGCCATCCCAGGCACACTTTGCAGCAACTGGAGGAGTCCTCTGCAATCCCAGAGGGTACCGCTCCAGAGCAGGGGCGTCGTTAGGGGGGGCTAGAGGGGCTATAGCCCCAGATCCTTTGCTTGTAGCCCCGGATGAAAATCACGGGGCTACAAGCAAAGGCTAGCCCCGGGGCGAACATCCAACATTATTTTTTATGAAGCCTGGCCTGCAGTGCTGGAAAGGCGGGTGGGCGGCACAGGTAGACGCAGCATGCAGGCAGGCCAGGAACAGCAACGTTCGTGATTTGAATAAAAAATTGTGAGTGACACGAACATAGCTGCCTCCTGGCCCTGGGCTGCTACTCATGCTGTTGCCTAATGACAGTCTGCGCTTGCGCAGCAGGGAGCCGAGCCACCGCCCAGGCACAAACGCACGTGCCCTGGGTCTTTCCCTGCCAGCGCACTTGTGCAGATCATGCCAGTAGCAGGTCACGCCCAGCCCCATGCCTGCAGACACTGATGCATGCTTCCAGTCCCTGCTGTGAGGAAAGCAAGCTGCCACGAGTCTGACGATGCCAGTCGCCACCATCTACTGTGTGACCCCGCAGCCGCGTCACCTACCCGCCCCCCCCTGTGAAGCTGCAGTGCACTACCGGCTGACTCCGAGCCCCACACCGGCGCCAAGCGCTAACGTAGGTATTGGTAATAGCCGCGGCCCGTGGCCTACGACATGACTCGCAATGATTGCTTTCAGTCTGAATATAAATCTGCAATCCGGACAGATTCAAGTTTTTTTTACATACTTCCGACATTTAACTGTTTCTGACCAACCAATGCTTCCTTTTACTTGATCATGTTTTTGTTTTTAACAGAATAGTGCACCCGTGCGAGTATCTTTGCTAAACGTGCAGGCAATAGCACCATCCTAGTTGGGAAAACCTTGACAGTCTTTCAGAAAGACACTTGGGGCCTGATTTAAAAAAGCATTTTACAATGATGCACTCCCATTGAAAAACGCTCTGTAAATCAGGCCTTTCAGCTCTTGTAATAATGGCGCCACAACGTGTCTTTACAGTGATTGCCTTATAAATCAACAATAATCAATACATTTTTTAATATATACCCAAAGTGAATTAGAGGTCTTCGTTCTGCATCTGGCATTCTCAGATGGAGTTCGATTTGCTCTTCAGTTCTGCTCGTGAACGCCTCAACTAAACGTTCATATCAATTTGTAGCAATCCCCACCTTGTATCTGCAGAAGCCTGCGCACATATTTTTGCCTGGTGATTACTTTTTTGCATTAGTGTAAAAAAGTGAATTCCACCAAAATGTGGAATAATAGCTCCCCACCCGAGTTAAGGTAGTGATATCTGTGCTTCACAACACTGTTTTGGGGATCGATTCTCATTTGGAAGCATCAGCAGTCATTAGAGTAAACAATTGGTCTTCTATGCCATCCAGCTGGTAAATTCCCATCCCTTGTGCCCACTAGTTTTCACAAGGTAACACAATTTTAGTGTATGAAAGTTCTGCTTGACATCTGCATCCCCGTTTGAGTGTGATTTTCTCCAGCTGTTACCACAGATGGTTTCTCGAAACAACAATGCTACAATAAAGGTTGACGAGGACTGGGAAACCAAAAAGGTATCTAGCTAGAATTCCTACATTTAGTTAATTCAACATAAATCTAAAATAAAGTCAAGCGTGAATCAAAAACATGTACCAGCCTTTGGTAAGGGCAGTTGTTTTGCCACCTTCATCCTCATTTGTGGTTATTAATATTAGGCTATGTATTGAGTGCGGACCTGGCTATGGGATGCAATGCACTGTTTACCATTCATGAGATGTAAAGTTTGGGATTAAAGATGCCTGTTTGGACACATTTAAGTTAAAATACTGGCTCTCCCCCTTCCTTGCGAATGCTATATTTCTATTTCGTTAACAGAAGTTTTTATAAAACACATCCCTGGAATGCAGTTTACTGCGAGCTGAAGTCAGAACTAGTGCTCAGATAATGTGCAACTATGAGTACTTGTTGTTTCCCAGACACCTTTTATCTTCCTTATGTTGAGATGTAATGTTTCTTATTAAACGTGCTTGGAGGCATATGTTTAATTCATAATGCTGCCTGTCAGCCTTTCTCATATAAGGTAAATTTCCTTTACCTGATGCAGGAAAAGGTGATAGGACTTAATGTTGAACAGAACTCACAGAGGTCTGGGCTACAGTTCATAAGAGACGAGCCCAGGGAAAGTCAAACACCGGGTTCAATGTCAGTGAGAAGCTTGGGGGAACAAGACAAGGTGCTAAAATTTCCCCCAGAGTGAAAACAATGAACACAGAAATAAGTGAGGTGCACATTGCTGAGGCGACACTGGAGATCGAGTGAACTCCCATTGTGTGTCGAGAAAGTCGGGGTTAAGCAAGAAGGGCTTTCTTGGGGAGGAATAGGGCATTTCTGCACAGGTCCTAAAAGGTTAGAAACCTCACGTGTGCAAGTGTTGATTAGGTTAAATATATTCTTAATGAATTTAATAGCTTTAAGAACGTGAAGCCAGTGTCTGCCGGTCCATAATGTGCATGCGGGTGCAGGCCGTATCCTTATGCCATGGCCGTCACTCATGCTGCCAAGAAAAGTGCTTCATTTAGGAAACACAGTGCATGACAGAATGATGGCTAGAACTATGTAAAAAGTCGTGAAAGCATTTTCTTTTGTACATAGCTTTGCCCTATATTCCATAAACTGGTGGGGAGCAGCCGTTCAATGTTACACGCGCATGCACATTGTTTTAGGGTTTTGGCGTGTTCCGTGTGCCCCTGCGCCATATGGAGGACACTTGCATCCTGCTCTCAAGCAAAATAGTTAGGGCCACAATAATTTAAAGGGAAAGTACAAGAAAATGAAGGAATGTGGTCACGATCACACGATCCAGACGCGGGGGGGTGCCGGTATTAGAAAACTAACAGCGTTTCTGGCTCCAGTTTCAACAATGTAGCCACTTTTAGACCAATCTCTGGTTAATTCCCTGCTTACAAATGCTCATTTCACCATCTGCTGAAATGTTGGCTGAATATGTGGGGGATATGCATTATGCCATAAATCAGTTGGGTTTCACGTTTTGGTGTTTTACCAAGAGACGAAAGGGGTCATCTGTGGTGCATACTAGTCAAGAGAGTTGATGTAGAAGGCCTTGGGCTCTGATATTACGAAGACGGCAGATTAGGTTTGGCTGCTGCGCCTCTCCCGCCCCCCCCCCTCCCCTTCACACTTTCTCAGACTGCGTGTTGCCAATGTTGGTATATAAACCCCAGACGTGATCTCAGTGTCCTATGTAACCCAGTGTTGTGCAACCTCTGCAAAGCTTAAATACCCTGTGATCGCCTGTCCAGAGGTGGCAAAGGGAGGACGCTGCTTGCTGTGAGTCACTGGGGGCCCTGTGCGGGGGCTGAAGTGGAGCATTCCATGCCTCTCAGTCTCTGCCCAGTCTCGAGACTTTTAGTTGTTTAATTGGCTGCCCTTTTCTTTACAGTGTAGTGCTTGGTGCTTCGTATTTGGTAAATCAGTGTTTCGTGAATGAATGTACACCGCATGGCATGCATACATGAAAGGGGCTGCTAACGTGAGGACATTGGCGCGACACCATTGGGCAGATCAGGTTCAAGCCCCCTCCTCCCCTCCACCGTTGGGCTATGTTGACTCAGGCAGAACAGGACAGAGTTTAAACGGTGCCCGTGCTTCGCTGTTAACAAAAACCCTGCAATTACTACGTCACTGTAGCACTTGCATTCATATGCATACATTTTAAGGCAACTGAAGTTGTGATGTGGGGTTAGTACTTGCGTGCCAGGGGAGTGATTGGAAGGGTGGGTGGGACAGCTCATTCTCACAGCAGTCTTTCAGTGTGTGGCTTCAAACAGGAAGGGGAGAGTTAACTGCTTGTAACATTGGAGCTGCACTAGACCTGTCTTATTAGAATGCGTAAAGAAGTTAGATGTGTCCAAACAAGTACCTTTGCCCCTCCCTCACAGTCTCTGAAGTTAGTGCCACTCCCAACATTTTAAGTGTTAGCCCCCCGACCCTCCAAAACTTTAGCCTAGGGTCACCCCTGTGTAAGATCATGTGCTACCAGCATTCGCCTTCTGGCTTCTGAACGGCTTCACCACCAAACGGATTGAGGCCAAAATGACTGCCTATGCACAGTTCTAAACATATGCAACAGCATACATCACGTGCTCTGGCTGGCCACCATGGACAGTGTGTGTGGGTTTGGGTGCCGCTATTCAGAATCTGGAGGCTGCAAACCAACCCAAAAATTGCAATGGGCTCTAGCCCCGGATCTTTTACAAACCTAGCAACGCCTCTGCTCCAGAGTAATTCAATTCCAACCCTAAAAGATCCTACATATAGCCTATCAAATTCTGTGTTTCTCAAGTTTATGTGTTCCTGTCTCTTCATTTAAAAAAATGTGCATGTTCATATCCATTGAGTTCTAAAATATATATGCCACCCCACTATATCAATGGTGGGGGAGAAATGTCCATGAATAGGTATTGCCGCTTTTCCTTTGTCGTCCTAGGAGAAAGAAAACCTGGAGACTGGCCAAGGAGGACGATGGGCCCGGGGTACCGCCCAATATTCCCATCAGGACCGGCGAGGAGAACCGATCTTTCAGTACCGTATGGAGGAAAAGATGCTGAACTGTGCCATTTGCAGAATTGGAAGAAGATTATGCGGACATACCAGTGCGTGGGTCATTACCTTCTGTGCACCCGACTCCCCATCGACTCAAATTCAAAGTGCAGTCGCGTGGGGGGGCTTTGTTGGGTGTCCTGACCCACGTTTGAGCTATCATGCTGCAACATTTGGTGCTGTGGGCTTAGAAAATCCAAGATGGCCAAAAAGCCCACATGTGCGCCAAAATCCAGGAGAACCACACAGTTTGTGCACACTAAAATGGTTGCCTAACTTGCCACCAACCAGTTCGAGCAGGATGGGCCGGGGTGCCATGAGTGAAATGTGTGCCAAAGGAAAAACCGCACTTTAAAATCACCTTTTGTTTCTCTGAATGCCAGCTCAAAAAGCCTATTTTCAAACATTGCAACACATCCAAAAATCTCACTGAACACCAACGGACATCTGGCAGAATGAAGTATGTGTGCATACTAAATCTGGGAAGATGAAGAGCCCAAAACAATGTTCATAACAAAACTGGCTGAGCTATGCATGTCAGCCGCCTAACTGAAACTGGATTAAAACCACCAAAATCGAGATGTTTGAATGAACTGAGTGACCTACTTTTGAGTGTCACATAGTTTGTAACTGTTAAAATGTCATAGTTTTGAACTTAGAATCAGCATTCTAGCTGCATATGTAAAAATTGTCTTGACTTAAACTGGGGAACAAAAAGTGACATTTTACCTGAAACCTGGCTTAAGGAAACTGGAATTCTGCCAGACAGCTACCCCCGACAGGAGTGGGGGCTTGCCCAACGAATGCATTCCCAGGCCTGGCTGCATTCTGTTGCTCCTGCCAAAAGGAGGTCACACACTCTCTGATTGAATTACCAGGGGATTGCAAGAAACTAAAGAAAGGGCCCAGGCAGATGGTTTATTAAGGTGGTCGTAAATGGCTTCCTTTTGAACAAAGCCCTGCCTTGACTCAGACAGATGGTTTATTGGGGGGACCGTAAAACAGCTTCCTCTTGGCAGAAGCTGGGAGGGGCAGGGTCTCTGAGCTTGGCAGAAACTGGATAAACTGGTTTCTCCACCATGTGACCTGGGAAGACACACCCCTGTTGGCCAGAATATGATTTTAAGAAAGATGTATAACTCATGGTGCGGACTTGTCAAAATAATTTAAATGATACCATAATTCTTGTGATTTTTCTGTGCACGTTTTAAGACGCGTTGGGAATTTGTGTGATGTTCTGGGGCAAAACCCTGCTATTTATGTATACTACAGACTCTGTGTTTAAGCTAGAGACATGGGAATTTACTGGAGTATGTATGGACAGGCCGTGTATATGTGTATAATTTTTACGAAGAACCAATATTGCAAAACCAGTTAAAAAACGCAAAATGTTGCCGTTTCTGAATGCAAGCTCTTAGAAACATCAGAGTTTGAACAGAGTATACCTCATGTGATACGTGAGGTATTGCCTCCTCCTCAGCCTATTACTCGAAAGTCCTCAACGCTGCCAGACCTTTCCTGTCACGCCAGAATTGCCTCACCATTGCTAGGGCAATAATTGGATCCAGGCTGGACTACTGTAATGCCCTACTCGTTGGGACCTACAACAAGAACCTGGCCAAACTTCAGCTAGTTCAAAATAATGCACTTAGGGCGGCCACAGGTACCGCTAGAAAAGACCACATCTCAGAAGTCAGAAGACAGGCACATTGGCTCCCGGTGAAAGAGAGGATTGTCTTCAAAACACTCGCCCTCACCCACAAATACCTCCATGAACTTGCTCCACCATACTTGACCCAAAGAATCTCCAAGCATTCTGCCACCAGACCATTAAGAACATGCTATTCCAACACGATTGTCACGCCCAAATCACGCAAGGTGCGCGCTGGCGGCGCCAGCTTTCCCACTCGGGCCGCCACCCACTGGAACGCACTGCCACCTCACATCAGAATGATTGAATCCCACCAAGCCTTCCGCAAAGCTGTTAAAACCAAGCTCTTTGTATGAAACGTACCTGAATGCATTCTGTTACTGTATTATGACTATCATGCCTCACCTGCAACTATGCCTGTAATTTTGTATCCATAAGACCTCTGGTCTCATGCATATCTGCTGAATTAAGAATCCAACACTTACTTGTAACAGCGCCTCGATGTCCATGGGCTGCAAGTGCGCTATACAAATGCGAATAAATAAAATAAATGTAATTTCAGACCACTGTGTATCTATGAAATATGTCTTTAGGTCAAATATAGATTTGTGAGCAAACTGACCAAGGGAGGATCCTCTGACCCATAAAACCTACAGCATCATCATGACACACATTTCATTCCCCCAATCAAAGCAGTGCGGAAAGCTTGACCAATGGGCAGTTGAAAGAGGGGCTGGCTAGTGATGCTGCACACACACCCACTTTCAAAAGACATAAAAAGAGCCACTGGAAGCTAGAGAGGAGATTCAATTCCATTTGCTGCGGAGCATGCTGACCGACGACTTCACATCCAGAGATCCTACACTTAGACTTCCAAGCTAAACAGAGAATACAGAACTTTGAACCAAGAAGGCCCACTGCAAGCAAAAGTATTTGTCAGCAGGCCCAAAAATCATTTGCAGACTATCAACAGCCGGGCGAGCTGTTTGAATTCCCTGCCTGGAACATTGCTGGGACCGGTAGCAGTGTCCAGGAGCCGTGCAGATCAGCGCTGTGTCCGGAGAAAGCGGGATCAGGAGCCGTGCAGACCGGTGCTAGACCAGACCAGCAGAACCCAAGGTCCAGGAGCAGTGCCGGTGACCCAGAAAGCAGAGCTGTACTCGGAACCGGAGACCAGATCGCTGTGAAGTGCTGTGCGCAGTGACCGGATCCGTGACAAAGTCGCCTTCCTGTCCAAAATCTCTTGTGAGTACTTAGCAAAACTCAGAACATATCCCTTAGTTTAATATATTATAATTCAATCTATTTAACCTAAGCAGAACTGTCACCTGTCATTTTCTAGCTGCAAGCTGTAACCTGTCGCTTTGCACTTTTAAAATTTCAAATCCGAAAAACTACCTTTATTTAATCGTCCGTAACTCTGGAGCCGTTTGGGCTAGGAACTTGCATTAACTTTCCCCTGAAAGCTTAGAATCTCAGCTTTTCAACAAGCTTAGAAACGACTTGCTCCTCCTTATACTTTTGCCGTAATCGTGATTCACGCATTCGCAAATTTTGCCGCAATTCGCAATTTGGTTAAAAATCCAGCCACGTGTGAAAGCAGCAGCTTCCTTGCTTTCCTTTGCCAAAAATTCGTTTAACCTGATAGTTACTCCTAGATCCTTGCTAAAGTGAGCCTGAACTCATCCCAAGTATATTTCACTCACCCTGAACCTCCTAACGGGAATTAAAACAATTTTCAGCATATTCCTCACTTCATTGCCAGCGCATATAAAAGCATGTTGGGCCTGTGTTTCAAACTTCTGTAGTCTAAGCTTGCTGGGATGAACTGAATTACATTTGATTGCATTTCTAAGAACTGTGTGCTCTCCTCTTCATTTCCTTACATTGCATAAGGGGGGGAGTGGATTGCCAGAGAAAAGTGATTACATTGTTTTGTTGAAATCATATTGAGTATTTTCTGTATTGCATTTTCATTCAACATTGCATCCATCTGAAACTAGATAAAGCATTCTCTACCACCTTATTCTTCTGTTCCTATTCCCAAGCGTGCTACCTCATCCCTTATACTACTCCTGGGTAATCAAATCAGTTTATTAGTAGAACATTACCCATTGTTGTTAACTGCTCATGTTCTGAAGTGTGATATTAATTATTAATTTATTATAAAGTGTGATATATATATATTGTTTACATTCTCAAATAAACCATTTAAACTTGCAAAACAGAACTACTTCTTGGCTCAGTGGGGTCAGGGGGGTTCCAAGAGAGGGGTGTTATATAGGGGTAGTCATCCAGAACTCATGAACTCAACATAAAGATATATCAATAAGGGTTTCCATTCAGTATCCCAGACTAAGCATTGACTTAGCTGTAGTGCTGGATTCAATCCTCTTACACTGTGGCGCTAATTTCCATTATTGCTTGCATTTCTTTACTTAACATTATTTCATTGAATTTGAGACAGCTTGCAAGAGTTGGCATTAAGGCCATAAAATTGACATTTTTGTGGGCTAATTGTTCCATAACATCTGTAGCACATGCATTATCGCCATAAAGTGCATTAATGTGCCGGGTTTTCAATGTTGCTTCTGCTTCTTTAGAAAGTATACCAACTCTCAAACTTTTTAAAATGTTGGCATAAATTAGATCTGCAGATTGACGCATGTTTTCTGTTAATTCTCTGTATTGGAAATGTTGCCAAAGGTTGACATTTCCAATGCTGCCAACAGTTTTACGGCAGAGTTTGTGCCCTAATGTTTTAAAAATAGGTTCACCTTTTACTGGTGTTAATTGAAGCAGATCTCCAAAAACAATAATGTGTTTTCCTGCAAAGAGCTCTTCATAGTCTGTTTTGAGTACTTCTTGTAATCTGAGGTGAATCAAAGCTAACATCAGGTTGGAGACCATGCTCACTTCATCTATTAGTAGCATTTTCATTTGTTTCAATACTCTGCGTAATTCCATTGCAGCTTCTGCAGAAAGTTTGTAATAGTCTAATTTGTTCTGGTGTTCTACTGGTAATCGGTTTAATGTAACACCACCTATGTTGTAGGCAGATAAACCTGTGGGGGCAGTGACAACAGCTGACAGTTTGTTGTTTGTCAATTGTTGAAGGAACTTACTAATGATTTTGATTAGGAATGTTTTGCCAGAACCAGCTTCACCACTGATGTACAGTAGTATAGGTTTATAATTATGGCAGGAACATTCTTTATTTTCATGTTTTACACCATGTGCAATTTGTTTTGTTACTTCTTGAAAAATGCTACTTTGCTCATTGTTTAGTTTTGATTGTAGTATAGTTAAGTCTTCCTTATCTTCATACTGACACATGGTGTTTTCTACTTCTATCATAGCTAATTCTGCCTCATTTGTTATTAGTGGTTCTCCCAGTGATTCTTGGCTTCATGTTACAGAAGGTTGACTACTATCAGGAGTATCCTTATCTAGTTGGGCTTGGAGTTCTTCTTCATGTTGCTGTTCATTGTGCAACATTGTTTTGTACTGTGTAAAGTTTACATCAGTTATAGTGCTTTCATTTGCTTTGAAAGCATCCTCATATGAGTCATAGTTACCTAGTAATTGTTCTTCTTTTCTCCATGGTTTGAAGAGTTGTAGCAGGGACATGTAATATACTTCTTTATGTTGAGGAGTCTTCAATGACAATTTGATATGATTAATTAAGTTTGGTTTAGTGAGTTTAACTAAGGTGCCTTCACAGTCTGTCACTCTATATTTACCTTTTTTTTCATCAGGTTTCATATTATTTTTGTATGTGTAGTTTTGGGCTATTTGGTATAGACACATGTTTTCCAAAGTATTACTTCTGTTTGGGTAGTATGTGTCCAATAAATTGTTTTTTTAAAATGTCTTGGCTGTTGGGATCATGTTTGGCTATTGTTTCTATATCTTCATATGATTTTAGAACTCTTTTTCTAGATTTAGCTGGACCAAGACTTAGCCATACTATATTTTCAGATTTACCATACAATGAAGTACCAGTTAAACGATCAGCTGCTTCATAAGATCCACATTCTCTATGGGTGAGCATTTTTATGCCCAAGCTGTATAATTTCTGAGATACTGTTTTATCTGATGACAGGTCATTCCAGAGGTCTTGGAGCTCTGTCTTTTCTGCTTTAGTTAAGTATGCTGTGACATATCGTGCAACTGCATTAGAATTGTCTGCAATGTACTGCACATCTATGTTTGCATTCCATAAGTGGGCAATGATTGCATTATAATCATTGATATATTTTTCTTCTTCTTTTCTTTTTATGTAATATGTATTTTTAGGTGACTTACGTTTAACACTATGTCTAACTGAAGACATGAGGTTGTTTACTTGACCTGTATTTGTAACTGGTCTAGGGAAACCAAATCGGCATTTGGTGTAGTATTTGCCTTTGTTTTTGTATTTGCAACGACAATATTTTCCACATTTGTGTCTTTGAAATTGTAAAATTTGTGCATGAAGATCACTATTTGTGGCTTCTGATGGAATTTCACAAGTGACATATTTTTCAATAAACTGTAAAACAGTGGCATCACTGTCTTGACCAAATTTAGGAGCATCTTTAATCCATAAAAGCATGTGGATATGTGGTGCTCCTCTGGCTTGGTATTCTTTTCTCCAAAAGAAGTGTTGCACTTCTCCAAGGGGAGGAACAGTTTTATTACAAATAAAATGTAGCATAGCAATGAAGCGATGGTGAAAATATCTTGAAACATTAACAGGATCCAAAGAACAAAGTTCTCCAGGTGTTAGAATATCTATGTTTGTCTTGTTTTCATTTGATATGCGTAGGAAATCATGTAAATCTTCCCATGCATATTCTGCACAACTTAATGTAACAAACCAAGTGGGTGGGCCAAGGTTTCTGATCATACAACGTACATCTCCATGACGTCGAAACCAGTACTCTTTAGTACCACGCATATTTGCTAATAGATTTGTAATATTTGATTGTAAAACCTCATCCTTTTGTTGCACTTTCTCTAATAATTGTGTAGCTGTCATATTTTGAAAGTGTGATCCTGATTTTAATATGTGTGCAACTCCGTAACATAAAGTTGCTAGTTCACTTTCAAAGAGTAGGTGGAATATGTATTCCACATTTTGTCTAAATCTGGGATCTTCAGAATACATCCGTAATGAGCGGTATTCTGAAGCTGATATTTGAATAGGTCTATCATCATACCTTCCTCCTTTGCCAGTAGGAAAGAGTAGAGGAAAAGCACGTGCTTCTATACTTTTTTCCCATATACTGATTGGCGATCCTTTTGTTTGACGCATTTGGTAAGTTTCCAGTACATCTTGTACGGTGTCATTACAGTGCAAAGGATGAATTGTATAATGGTCTAAAGTATTTGATATTGTAGCAGGATCTAGTAGCTCAAATTGACCAGCTTCTTGTGTTTCTTGAATTATTTCAGTTGTATCTTTCAAGTTTTCTTCAATATTAATTTCTTTGTAATATTCATTATTCTCTTTAAGATATTGGAAGGCTTGTCTAACTTTATATGAATCTACCAGCTGTTGCCATATTTATTTGTCTTTTGTAGGTACTCCATTTACTAATATAATTAAAGATTGCTGCATTGGACATTGCACTCCTAGAGTATGCACATTTTCTTTTAGATTTAATGGTAAATAAACTACTTTTCCACTAATGCCTTTTACCAATTCAGAGGGAGGTAATTTTGCTGTTTTTGGTTGAATGCGTATTATTGCTTGAAATAGGTGTACTGTTTGAATTATGATGCTCTCATATAAATTAAGTTGTTATAGAGGTTTTGGTACTGGGTATAATTCCAAATTATTTGTGATAGAATGTGAAGGAGTTTGGTTGTTGTCAAGTTTTGTAGTGCAATAACTGCAAAGTATTAAGGGCTCAGTTATTTCATATTTGTTTTCTGCTACAAGGTAGAGAGCTAATTCAAACCATTTAGAATCTTCATTGTCTTCTATTTTGTATGATAGGTCCACAGTTTTTGTGTTACTTTTATAAAAAATTCTAAGGCAACATACACATACATGGTTTGGTACTTCAGCTGATGTACTTTTAAATTTTAGTATTTCTTTTTTGTATGTGTTTAGCAAAAGGTTGCCATGTGTAGAATTGTTGCTTAATTGGTTTAAAGCTATTTCATTCTGTAAATGGCTTTCACTTCCGAAATATTTTTTCTGGATATAGTGAATTTCTTCAAGTAGGTCTTTTGCTGTACCATGTAGAAGGATGTTATTTAACTTTGCTAGTGCTAAAGCAGGACTTTTAGCATAGTACAGTTTAGAGACTAGATTTCTTATAGTTGAATGATGTGTTGATATCCTTTTGATATCATGGAAAGTGGTTTTACAAGTAGGTCCTGTAATGCAGGCCAATTAATGTCCTTGTAGTCCTGTGTACTTGCGCACTGGACAGGTATCTATATTTTGGAGTAATTTAATTTTGATTTTGTCTTTGTTTTTTACATATTTATTGAGGAATTGGCGTAAAGATTTGAAACATTGTTTGGGAATGTTACACATTGACGTGCATGGCCATTTGTACACTAGACGTTCTGATTCAGTTGAATGAAGGGGTAATTCTAAGTTTTCAGGGCATATTTTTATAAGGAGTACTTCTTTTTCCATTATGGTATTATTCACTTTTTCATAACCTCGACCACTGCTATTTATGGCAATCGTATTTGTTTGCTTTTGTTTGTACGCTTCTTCATTAAAATATGGTTCTGTGATCGTAGTGTGATTCCATTCACCTCCGCAGATACTTAAGAAGTTCTTTCTGTTGACATTTCGCTTATTGAGAAGTCTTTTTTGTAATTTAGTTATTAGTTTTGTTAGTGGTTTCATTTTGTTTAACAGTAAAATAAATACATTTCTTTTGAGAAGAATTGCACTGTCCATCAATGCTTCTAAGATTAATTTCCTACGATAGGTTTTAAGCTTTGAACCTGATTTCTCTCCTGTTTTTATGAGATTTTGAAGGACTTTGTGACGGTATATTTTGGCTAAAATACTTTTCTTGGTATGCTTACTTTGCACTATATTAAAATTTGAAGAAGTAGTTTTATCTGTACTGATAGCTGATTTTCTGTTAATTGTTTTTTGGTTTGTTTTACATTTTGATAGAGGAAGCGAAGTTGTTGTACTTGAAACTTCTTGTGTTTCACTAAATGATTGTATTAGCTGTTTTGTTTCAACTTTTTTTACAAATTCTGCTAGAGATGGATGCTTATGTTGGACACCTTTATTTACATTTGCTCTACTTTTGCTTTGGTTTCTATGGACTTGACTTTTGGTAGGCATTCTTTAGGGTTTGTTGAAAAAAATAAAGAAGATATGGGTTGGGGTGTTCTGGAATGTATGTGTGCTGTGTGCATGAGTGTTTGAGTAAGATGATAAAGATGTATGTAATGGTGTGTGATTGTGCATTGGGAACTAAAACTAGTAGGGATAGGTATTCTTGAATTTATGTGTTACTAAACTGTGTTACTAAACTGGGGTTCAGATGACAAAAAAAAAGTAAGCTAGTGGTGTGGAAAAGTACAAATAGTAAATCTAATGTATACAATTAAAACAGTTGTTTGTTCTAAAATATGAAAATTGTAGTGGTTCAGTTGGGTAATTTGTGTGTCCAAAAATAGGAATTTGTTGGCCATTCTGGCTGTAAATCGCTGTTTAAGACATGGACATTTTTGGACAAAATGGTACAAAATCTCTATTTTTAGAAACCAAAATAGCTCGTATTAATGTTATAGTATATTTGATTAATAATACAAATATTATGCTGATATTTTACTTACTTTTTTTTTTAATTAACAGGTAACTTCTTAGTTTTTCTTTCTTCTTCGAATTCGGCTGCTTCTTTTCAGGAAACTGGTCTTCACTGCAATTGTAAAAGCTTCAAATTAGTAACTTTGTTTGTATATAGCACTGTTTTTAATTTAGATATTGATTTTTTTAATTGAAATCCTCAGTGCCTTCTGTAAAACCATTAAACTAATTTATTTACATAAGATACATTGCATCAGTTCAGTACATATGATATGTTCTTTATAAGTAATAGTTGATTTTAGGAAATTGAAAAAAGTACAGTAAATTCATTTTACAGATTTTACAAGGTAAAAGTCTGTTTGAAAATGTGTTCATCTACTATACAGAAAATATGCATACCTGAAGTTTGTGTTCATGCATATGGATATGCATGGAGCTGCAAGTAGAAATCTTGAAGACTTGTACAGTATTTCTGGTAGATGGTGCTTGCCAATGATATGACACTTGTACTCAGAGAGATTCAGAGTACATTTGCAGTGCTGATCTATGATGATGCAGTTAGATGTAGAGGTCTTGAATGTGATTGGTGCATGGTCATGTGATTTTTGAGGTACATCCAATGAGGGAATGGCAGAGAGAGTGTAGTGGAAATGGTAGAAGGGCTGTTCATGTTACGATATGTCCGCGGACATGGCGGTAGTTCGCGGACATCGGGAGTTACATCCGGGGATTTTTGGGTTCAGAAGTCATGCAAATGAGAATAAGCACTAAAAGGGATTGGTCAGGAAAGTTTGGTGGGTGTGTTGTGCCAGGAGAGATTTTCTCAGATACTCTTTTTGCTGAGAGAACAAAAGATAGCTATGGCTGTGTGTTTCAGAAAACAGATTGTTTGGATTTTAGGAGATTCGTGGATACATTGGTTGAAGGTGCATGCAGAAAGCTGTGGAGTAGCTGTAGATCTTGGATTCCCACATGTGGAAGTACACTGGCATGGAGTACGTGGAATGAAGTAGTTGGAATTGCTACCTCTCTGTGCTACTTTGGAGACAGAGCAACATCCAGACATAATTGTAATTCATTGTGGAGGGAACAGTTTAGGACATGTGACTGGAATTTTTTTGCAATTTGCTATGAAAGAAGGACTTAGGAAGGTTATCGACATGTTTCCTAATTCTCAAGTGATATTTTCACGGATTGCGCAGAGACAAATGTGGCTTCGTTCTTCTTCATTTGGTCCACAAATGGAAAAAGCAAGGCGCAATGTTAATAAGGCTGTTTGTGCCTTTCTAAGAGATTTTGGCATGTCTTCTTTTCACAATGAAAATATTATGTTTTGTAGTACATACATTTTTCGCAGAGATGGAGTCCATCTTACTTATGCTGGCAATCAGATTTTTCTGAGAAATGTTCAAAATGCATTGCGACCTTTTTTGGAATTACAACAACGATTTTGAAGTAGATGTTAAGCATTTACAATTTTTGACTTACAAACACCACCCAAAGGCTCTTTTCAGAGCCACCACTTCTTTCCAGAGAAAATTACAATGTTTGTGATGGAGTAGCAACCCAATTTTTTTAATGTTCGCGAACTGTCTGCAGACTTCTAAAAAATACAAAGAGCCCTGCTTCATTTATTTTCACTTCTACTTTTTAACTGGGAAAGGCGGCTCTGAAAAGTACCTTATTTTTTTTGATTTTTGTAATTTTGTATTTTTTTTGGTTTTTCAGACACGACACACTAGGAGAGGAGGGTAAAGGAGGGTAAAGGGGGGACACCAACCACAGGGATAAGAAAGGGCGAGCTGAGAGAGGAAGATGTAGAGTGGGTTTTATTTGGGTAGTGAGCAGGTCTTCTCGTGCTCTGAGACGATAGTCTCAAAAGCACTCCGAAGTCACTCCCCCCTGCAGAGTACTGTGTCACAGTACATACATACAACTATGACCCTCGAAAGGTAAGGGTCATCAGCATTCTGTATGGCCTGTGAGGCAGCTTGAGGAAGACGCTGTCCCACAGAGGTGGTCCTTGTGGTGACAGGATTAGAAACAGAGGATGAAGTAGAGGAAATCAACCTGCTACGTTCTTCGCAAGGTACAACCCTGCGAATAGCCCCAGAGTGAAATGACCTCAGGTGTCGCTTCATAGTAGTGGTCCCAAAGCTGTACTTACCGTGCTTCCCGCGACTGAGTATCATTTTGCACTCATTGCAGGTAACACGGTTCGCACGAGCCTTAGGAACATTACCATGAATGGTAAATAACCGCCACACCCAAGACTCACGCCTAGTGCGGGCAGTAGGGTTTTCCTCTACCTCATTCTCATCATCCTCTTCTTCCTCCTCCGCATCCTCACTCCTGTTCCCCTCTTCAGGCCCTTGGGGAGGTGGTGGTGGTGGAGGGGGTGGGGGTGGTGCTGAAGCAGGTGCAGCACCAAGTGGCAGTTCAGCAGCCAAGGATGACATCTCGATAATGGTGTAGTCTGCAGGTGGCAGCAAAAATCACTGTGTTCTGAAGAATAGCCAGAAAAACAATGGGAATAAGCTCTTGGGCGTGGTCTTTTATAGGGGTGCTTGTGTGCGGTTCGCGGACATGCGCACTGTCCGCGGACAGATCGAACACAAAAAAAGGATCGGAAAGTTTCAAAAGGTATATAGAAACTCAAGATTGCTGTGTGGGCCTTGTGCCATGGTGAGATTTTATTGAAAAATATTATGGATTAACTGAAAATGTACTTTTAAATTGTTCGGGGACACGAACAGTGTCTGCATTTCAGGACACACGATGAGCGTGGGCGCGGTCATATGATCCGTTCGCGAACTAGTCCGCGAAGGAAGCGCCTGTCTGCAGGACACCAAGTGCACGGAGATTGGTTAGCGCATGCGCATTGATGTCCTATGGACACTGTTTGGGTTCTGAAGTAATTAAAAGTGCGTCACACGTGAAACGAACATTTCAGGACACCGCGTGTGTTCTTAGAACAGTTTAAACTTGGTAGCGAACAGTAAGGACAGATATAGTGTTCTTCAGGACACGTGTAATTTAGTTTATGTACGAACATTTCAGGACACCAATTGTGTTCTTAGAACAGTTTCAATTGGGTAGCGAACACTACGAACAGGTATAGTGTTCTTCAGGACACCTCCATTTTCGTTTACGTACGAACATTTCAGGACACCAATAGCGTTCTTAGAACAGTTTGAACTTGCTAGCGAACCATACCGGACAGGTATAGTGTTCTTTTGGACACTTTAATTTTTGTTTGTTTACGAACAATTCAGGACTTCTCATGTGTTCTTAGTACAGTTTCATGTTGCTAGCGAACACTACGAACAGTTGTACTGTGGTTCAGGACACATCATTTTCGTTTATTTAAGAACATTTCAGGACACCAATTGTGTTCTTAGGACAGTTTTAAGTTGATAGCGAACATTACGGACAGTTATAGTGTTCTTTAGAACACTTTAATTTTTGTTTCTTTACGAACATTTCAGGACACCACGTGTGTTCTTAGAACAGTTTCAACTTGCTAGCGAACAGTACGAACAGGTGTGGTGTTCTTCAGGACACCTCCATTTTCGTTTATGTACGAACATTTCAGAACACTCGCACTGTCCGCGGACACTTTTATTGTTTTTTTTAAAAAAAACGGAAACTATTCACAATACAATATAAAAATTAAACTTTATTTAACATATATTAATAATTTATGACAGAGAAGGTGAGGCAGAAACAGAAACAAAAACAGGAGAATTTGGGGTTTCAACATGATTGGTATTAGGTGAAGAAGGGATGGAAATGTCATCAAAACGTTTAGGATTATGGAGAGGGTTTGGGGATAATTGACTGGGATATGGTGAGGAGGGACAAGTACATGTGGGGCAATGGTACGAGGTTTTTGGTTTGAAATGATTTTCTACAAAGGTTTTTAAATTATTAAAATTAGCCAACAATACATCCATTTTTTCTTCTATAACAGGGTTTTCTGAAGTTTTTTCTATTTTGGTATGCTCTGTACAAAAAAATATTATATATGTTAAATGTATAAAAAAAAAATAATAAATAAATGGTTTATATTATAAAGGGTTTACCATTACTTTCACTATCTTGTGACATTTCTTCATGTGGGAAATTGTCCTCTAGCCATTCCAGAGTACTAGACATTTCTGTGAGAAAAAATAAAAAAGATAATATATTTTTTAATCTAATACAGAACGTTTATAAATATATGAGTAAAATGAAGTACACATACTATTTCTGGTAAGATAAGTCCTATGTATTCAGTGGGTCTTGTCTTGTTCTCAGTTCTTTTGTGTCTGTGAGGTAATTATGTTGGAAGCCAATTTATCTTCTTGTGGTATATTCCATTTCAGAACATATTGTATTTAAATGAATGGTTAGTGTGTTACATATATGGGTTACATTTCTTATGTATTACTATATATAATGTGTTTGTGTGCTGCTTTTTGAATTTGTTAAATGTTCCTATATTATGATATAACAATCAAACATACCCCAACCCCCCCCCCCCACAGTTTTTAGGTAGTGGTACTGTTCTCCGAACATGTCCGCGAACATTAAATAAGTTCGCGGACATCAAGTTCATAAGAAGAGATCTAGTCAGTTCCATATGACATGTATATAAAGTCAAAGTCATTATTGTTAAGTTGTGCTACTATAAAACTATGAAATTCAGTGAAAAAACTTTGTTAAAGGGACGTTATGGTTAAGTTGCGCTACTAAAAACCTATGAAATTCAGTGAAAAAACTTTGTTAAAGGGACGTTATAGTTAAGTTGCGCTACTAAAAACCTATGAAATTCAGTGAAAAAACTTTGTTAAAGGGACGTTATGGTTCCAAGTAAAACTGAAAAACCCTTGAAATTCGCCAGTTATGGTAAGCTAAGCAACCATAACTCGCGCCATCACCGTGCACTGCTAAGACTAACACCCAGGACATCAAAGATGACATCACAAATGTCATTGATGACATCACTGATGACATCACATGTGTATGTACTTCTCATGAAATATGTGTAGAAGGGATTTTTATTATGTTGCGAAAAAAGTGTCAAGAATCATTGCAAGAAATATACCCTAATAAGTGCATTGAACGATGCATTGATATAAATAGCATCCTATTATGGGGTTCTATCTAGTATACTAAGCTACTCATACAGAAACATAACATTGTGTGCAGCATACAAGATAAAGGTATGATATTCGTAATGTTAATATGTTGAATAATGAAATGATAATTGTTTTCTTAATAGATTTTTGTGTACGGTGAAATATGTAATAAGTAGCTAATAAAACCCATGTATTACATAATTGCATTACTATAGACAAAACACAAAGACACAAGAACACATACCAATATGGGGATATACAGGGAAAGTGAAGTTAGCAAAAAAGCACAAGTAGTAGCAGAAACAATTCATAACTTAACTGATTAGTTTCATGCAAATAAATGATTGCTCTGTTTCAAAGCTGCTATTTACCCTATGTATATGTATCACTTGATGTGATTGGACCCTAAGGAAAGTAGTGTGAGTACAATGTATACAAATATAACCATATACAGGGAAAGTACAGCCATAAAAAAACAACAGAACTATCAGAAAGTGCTCATAAATCTAGTGATTTATGCACAAAAAGAATTGCTGTCTTTCAAGATTGTGTTTTCCCATATGTATATGTTTCATATGATGTGACTGTACTCTAAGGGAATTACTGTAAGAACCTACTAGAAGGATATGTCTACAAATAAAATAAAATTCTTAGTTTCTGACTGTTACTGAAGAAAACCATGTGGCCTAGATATGTCAGCAAAAGAAAAAATAGTGAGCCAGACATGTGATGTCATCAGTGATGTCATCAATGACATTTGTGATGTCATCTTTGATGTCCTGGGTGTTAGTCTTAGCAGTGCACGGTGGTGGCGCGAGTTATGGTTGCTTAGCTTACCATAACTGGCGAATTTCAAGGGTTTTTCGGTTTTACTTGGAACCATAACGTCCCTTTAACAACGTTTTTTCACTGAATTTCATAGGTTTTTAGTAGCGCAACTTAACCATAACGTCCCTTTAACAAAGTTTTTTTCACTGAATATATATATATATATATATATATATATATATATATATATATATATATATATATATCATACAACATACTGAACCACCTGTCCCATGCTAGTGGCTGCAATGTCCACGGATGATGCAAATGTCTGCGGACGGACTCGGTCAACATCAACACTGTCCAAAAAAAAGCTCTGGGGTTATCCTACATTGTAGTATCATGCAGCAAACACACTGAACATGTTGAAAGAGAAGCATATAAATAAATTACATTAAAAAATAAATAAGTAGTACAAACTGTATATGTAAGACACCAACAGTCAAATTACATAGCATATGAAACATAAAGGAACAAACCAAAAAAAAAAAATATATAACATATGCCTCCAGCAGCATTTCCTCACTGATATTTTATGACCCAGGCGGTAGGGGGTTAACAGCGCCGGTAGAGTTGCTGGCTCCGTTAACCCCTTACCGCCTCATTTCGAGGTCTGCTCACGGGACCTGCTAAGGATGCCTTGTTTTACCAGGCATCCTTAGAGGGCCCCGCGAACAGACCAGGACGCTAACAATGGGCCCGTCATTAACCAGCCCATTGTTAGCATCCTCCCCATTCCCATTGAGCCCTATGAGGGCTCAATGGGAATGGGGATGTACCAGGTCCGGGTTCCTTGAATGGGGAAATACTGGACCCTCAAAGGTCGGAAGGGCTAAAAGCGGTCGGAATGGCTAAAAGCGGCATGGCTACCCCCATAGTCATAATGAGGCCCAATGTCTATTCGCACTGTCTGCAATCAAAATGGAGGTGTCCTTGTCTGCAGACACAGTCCGGGCCCCCAGAAACTAAAAAAGTGCTTTTTTGAGCAAACCAAGGTATTTTACTGTGAAAACTCACCCATGTACATGTCCCAAACCATGTCCCTAGCGATCTGGATATTTTTGGGAACTTTTTGACCCCTTTTCAGTGTTCAAAGTGTTTGGGGACAGCGCGGCTGTCTGCTGAGCATGCACCAGCCCCCCTATAAAAGGCTACACTCCAGAACTGCTTCTCATTCTGTTTCTGGAGTTCCACGACAGACACTGCTCCATATTGCTGGATTGATATTACCTGGCTGCAGATTGCTGACTTTGCTGTGCTTCCTGACACATTTGAGATGGCATCCATGGCTGCACCTGCTGGTGCTAGTTCTGCCTCAGCACCACCCCTACCCACTCCACCACCACCACCTCCCCAAGGGCCTGGAGAGGGGAACAGGCGTGAAGATGCAGAGAGTGATGAAGAGGATGATGAGATTGAGGTAGTGGAAGTCCCTATTATTCACAGCCCCGCGGATCTTGGGTGTGGAGGCTGTTTACCAGCGTTGGAGGGATACCCAAAGCTTGTGCACAAAAGGTGCGCTGCACTGAATGCCAGATGACACTGAGTCATGGCAAACCAGGTTTGTACAGTTACGGGACTACCTCCATGCAGCGACACCTAAGATCATTCAACACAGAGGCAATTCGGAGGGTTGTCCCCTGCGATAAAAGTAGTAGGTTGAGTTCCCCTACAGCAAGCTCTGTTTATGCTCCTGTCACAAGAAACACTCCTGTGGGGCAGTGCATCCTGAACCAGCCACACAGGCCATACGCGCTGCAGAAGACCCTTATCTTTCGAGGCTCACTGTATTGTGTATGTACTGCGATGCAGTACTCTGCAGGGGGGAGACACAAAGTGCTTTTGAGGCTATGGTCTGGAAGCATGAGAACATCTGTCACCTACCTGATTAAGCCCCACCCAACATCTTCCATTCTCCACCTGCCCTTTCCTCTCCCTGTGGTTGCTTCCCCTTCCTTATCCTCACTTCCCTTCCTTTCCTTGTGTGTCTTGTTAAAAAAAAAAGAAAATACAAAACAACAAGAAACCAGAGCTGCTTTTCACAGTTTAAAAATAGAAGTGCCACTGAAATGCTGCAGGGCCCTGAGCATTTTTAGAAGTCTGCGGACTGACCACAGACATTAAAATATTTGGGGTGCTGTGCTATCAAAATCATTGCACTCTTCTCCGGGTAGAAGTGGTAACTCTGAAACGAGACTTTTTGTGGTGTTTTTTTGTATGTCGAAAACCTCAAGTGGTCAACACGTACTGAAAAAAGGATTGTTATCATTCCAAAAAGGGTTGCAATGCATTCTGTATATTTCACATAAAAATCTCATTCCCAGCATGAGTAAGATGGACTCCATGCGAAAAATGTGTGTGCTACGAAACATAATATTTTCATTGTGAAAAGAGGACATACCAACATCTCTCAAAAAAGCGCAAACAGCCTTGTTGACGTTGCACCTCACTTTCTCCATTTGTGGACCAAGTGAAGAACAACACATCCACATTTGTCTCAGTGCAATACGAGAAAGAATTACTCAGGAGTTTGGAAACCTGCCCATGACTTTCCCAAGTCCTTCTTTCGTTGCAAATTGGAAGGAGATTCCAGAGACATGTCCTAAACTGTTCCCTCCACAATGAATAATAATAATGTTTGGATGACAGTGTGTCATCAAAGGGGCACAAAGAGGAACCAAGTCTAGCCACTTCATTCAACACACTCCATGCCAGCGCACAATCACATGAGGGAATCCAAGATCTGCAGCCACTCCACAGCGATCTGCATGCACCTGCAACCAATTTATCCTCGAGTCACCCAAAATCCAGACAATCTGTCTTCTGAAAGACACAGCCATAGCTATCTGCTCTCCTCTCAGGAAACAGACTTTCTGCCAAAGTCTCTCCTTACACATCAAAATCCATGCATGTAACACGCACGATCCGCGGACAGTCACGGTGTCCGTGGACAGATCGTGAAATCTGAGAGTGGGGAATGAAAATTTAAATAGTGTACTCCACTTCCCCTGTGATGTTGGCTCTGAAAAGAGCCTTTCTTTTGGTAGCTATTTTGAGGCTTTTATTTAGGCGTTTTTCAGATTGCGTCTGCTACATGACTTCACAACCACTTTCTGAATGAGTTCTGAATATTGCTAAGAAATCATCACAATCTGTGAAAGTCATTCCATCACAAAAAGAAATTGCACCATCTTTCAAAAGGTTCTCATTTTGGAATGATGACATGCCTACTGAATACATAAAGCAAGATATTCCTTTATTAACAAGACATCTTGCTATGTATTGTTGAGGATTGAAGACATGCCAAGACATCCATGCAGTCCTAGGTGGTATTTGGGAAAAAATGGATCTTTGCAGATGGAAATAGGTACATCAGTTCCTTTAGCAACTGGTTCAGTGCACCCTGCAAACATATTGCACTCAGATACCCCAAATACATTCCTCCACAATTTACCACCAGGATATCTGGAGTGTTAAAAACAGCCATATTTTTACAAAGTGTAAATACACCTTGCAGATTTCTCCCTGGCACATCACACCACATAGCCTTCACTCCCTGCAATCCAAGATTGTCAGAAAAGCCACACATGTTTGCATACCACTGCATATTAGTGATAAAACCATCGCCCACTATTAACACTGTGACTCTGTCCAAATCTGCAACCACAGCCATCTTCACTGCATACAGCAATGAAAAAAAAATATTACCTTCTCTCTTTATGAATGACACCGTCAGCACCTGATTGGCGAATTCCCCCCAGTCCTATTGCCATGCCAGATATGCTGAGAAGGCTTGGATTTGGCACACCCTGCCCGTGAACAGCCGCGGTGTCCACTGACCCCGTAACATGGGGCCAGCCCTTCTTCCCTTTCCACTTCACTCTCTGCACCATTCCCTCATTGGCTACTGTTAAACAGTCATACAACCATCCACCAATCTCATCCAAGAACTCTACATCTGACTCGGTCATCACAGTTTAGCACTTTAGATGTACTGTTCGTCACTCTGAGTACAAGTGTCCTGTGATTTCAAAGCACCTACAGCTAAAACTACTGTAACACTCTTCAAGATTTCTCCTGCCAGATTCATCTACATCTACATACATCAATACAAACGACAGGTATGAATATTTTGTTTACAGTACATGTGCAACTCTTTTATAAATGCATATGAACAGGGTACCTGTCATTGACCCTGCATAAGCTGCAAAAAAGCATACTCTAATTTCTCCCATCTCCTATAATCAAATACACTTACAAATCTGTCTGCTTTCCAAATTTTAATTTACCCATATTACTCATTGCAATGCCCAACCTACAATTCTCTTATTTCCTTCTGTCACTTTCACAACCACTTACGCATTAACACACTATTATACATTCCTACAATGCACACAAAACAGGAGACCAGCTTTCATCTTACAAAAGCATTGCAAGTACATAAAATGCATTTATTTAAACAGAATGCCTGACACTTGCCATACTTGCAAAACCGAACAAATACAAGTGTACATTCAGAACAGTGCTAATAGGAATGTGGATAACAAAGTCAAAGAACTGAAAAGTTACCAGCACTCATGTAGGAAACATCGATGCACAAAAAAACATTAATGGAATTACGCACACAAAAACATTCTCCCTTTCAATCTGCATATTTCTCCAAGCTTTTATTTCACCCTGCAACAACTTCCACTAATCTATCACCACACTAAACAGTGCAACAACAACACCTACTTTCAAAAGTGCATCTCATAGGACACACCTATAAATAATACTCCCCTAATCTCCTTAACAATGAAGCTGATGCTCCAAAATCCCCATTCATATACAAAGATATGCAATTTAACACATACAGTACCTCTTCCTAGAAAGAATTACTTTTGCAAATATAACTTATCATTTCTTCAAGTGAAATTACTGTGACATTAACACACATGTGTACTAACTTCCTTCTTTCACAATTGCATTGAAGACCACACTCCTGAAAACCAGCAGCGTCTGAAGTACAAGACACAACCCAGAAGAAACCTACTCTTTGCATCCAACAAAGTGAGTGCAATCCTGTCATAATGTTCTAACTGTTACTCAAACACACAAAAATTCTAGTATTGTAGAACACACAATTGTATCAACCCTACAGCATTAAATTCAGTATTACTAATTGCACCTCAACATGTGCATACTTTGTATTGTTATCTCAACACGAGTATAGTAACACACAAATACGAGAATAGCCTTCCCAACCTGAAGTAACAGCCCATTCAACAATCACACACCTCTGCATACATGCCTACCATAATACCCAGACACGCATGCACAATGCACACATACATTGCACAATGTCCCAATCCAGACTTTCTTTTTCCAATAGACACCAAAGCATCCCTTCCAAAAAGCAACTCCGTAGAAAGCAACACAAAAATAGAGCAAATCAAAATAAAAGTGAACAAAATAGGCATCCGCCCCTAGCAGAATTTATACAAAAAATTCAAACAAAACAGCTAATACAGTCACTAAGTGAAACTAAAGCAGCTTGCAGTAAAGAAACTTTGACTCCTCTTTCAAAATGTAAAACTAAACAGACAGTTGTTAAGAAGACTGCAGCTACCACTAGTGCTAACACTGCACCTATAAATCTTGATGCAGCCACAAGTACGCATACCAAAAAAATTATTTTACAAAAAATGTTCCGCCACAGAGTCCTTCAGAACCTTATAAAAACAGGAGGGAAATTACTCACAACTCTTACAACCTACTGTACAAGATTAATCCTAGAAGCTCTCATAGACAGTGCAATCCTTCTCAAAAGGAAATTATTTATATTAGTTTTAAACAGAATGAAACCACTACCAAAACTAACTACTAAACTACAACAAGGAATTCTCAATAAGCTGAATATCAACAAAGATAGCTTTGCAAACATCTGTGCAGGTGAGTGGAGTCACACCTCCAGCACACTACCATATTTCAATGAAGAAGCATACAAACAAAAGCAAACAAACCCAATTGCAATACATAGCAGTGGACAAGGGTATGAAAAGGTTAATAATACCCTTGTGGAACAAGAAATGCTGCTCACACAAATATCTCCAGCAAACTTAGCATCAACTCTCCATTCCACTGAACCAATATTTCCAGTCTACAAATGGCCGTGCACATCAATGTGTAACATAGGCAAAACATCTTTCACATCTTTACGCCAGTTCCTCATTCAGTATGTGAAAGGCAAAGAGAAATTGAAAATAAAACTATTACAAACTATGGACTCCTGCCCAGTGCGCAAATACACAGGACTACAAGGACATTCATTAGCCTGCATTTAAAAAAAACTATGTTGGTGATAAACCAACGTTTACGTATACAAAGGCACCAACCATACATACTAAACTATGCCCTAGTTTTATGTCACCCATCCCATCAGCAACCAATGGGCTGTCAGGGTCACAACCATTATCAGGCTGCTATAAGCGTGGCTTGTGCACAATGTGCTCTTTTGCATTAGACAAAACGAATAAACAGGCTACTCAGGGATTACCTACCATTTACATTAACCAACTATTGAATTGCAAAAGTAAATTTGTTGTTTACATTATTATTTGTGTCTGTCATAAATACTATGTAGGCAGTACAATTCATGAATTAAGGATCCACATCAGAGAGCATCTGGGGACAGTTGTAAGCCAAGAAGCGAGATATCCGTTGGCAGATCACTGAAGTGAACATCACCAAATGGACAAAAAAAGACATTACGGTTCTTGCCATTGATAATATGAAACCACTGGTCTGTGGAGGGGACACAGAAAAATCACTAAGGATGAAAGAGGCAAGATATATTTGCAAATTGAGGTCCACAATTCTGGGTCTTAACACGGATCATGAGCTTAAGGTTTTCCTGTGAAGTAAGCAACTAACTGACCAGGATTCTTATTAATATTTGCAACATGTAACAATGAATTTCTCTATTCCAAAACAAACAATATGTGCAACGTGTTGAAATTAAGTAATAAAGACATGCCAACTGTTTCGATAAAGGGTATTAATGGATACCACTGAGCAGTCCTTTAAATTGCTACAGACTTCAAACTTAAATTTATAATTGATAATTCACAGAATTTGATGATTTTTCAAATATGTGTGTGCACACTTGGTATATTGTGACAATTTGGGGAGGTTAAACATCACTACATATGTGGCAATGGTCTACTAATCTGACCTAATTTCGAATCAATGTCATCTCTTCTGCTAAAGGCCATACGAATCTGAACTAATTCAATCTTTTTTTCTAAAGTCTATATGGATTGCAAGGACATTTGTTGAAAATTGTACCATTGTAACACTATGACAGACATATGAATTGAGGATTGTTAAAGCTACAATTTCTAACAGATACCAAACTATCTTAGTCAGCCATTTGCAAATTGCCATAAGTGTGTTCAATGACCTTTTGGGTCACTAATATAGAGAAGTCTCCAGGCTCCAAAAAAATATACATATTGGTCGGAAATATTGGCATAGAATTTAAATTTGACTAATTTCATTATCGAGATTGTTAATATTAGAAAGTCTTAAGGTTTTATATATGAGCCGCATACAGCGGCCTCCAAGGCACAATTTTCACATCATTCGCTCTACCTTGATGACATCAAGATGCATACTTCTATTTGGCATCGCAAAATGGCACCTGCAACAAGCACGGAATGCTGTGCTAAAGCTGTAATTTCACTGAACATGCATCCATGGTAAGCATACCGGTCATAACTCTTGTCCCTATCCCATATGACTTCAATTCAAGGGATCTAATATGGGCCTCTTATTGTTCATTTTTACACATAGAAACATCATGACTGCTCTTAATACTTGATAATAATCACATGGCATTGGTTACGTATATGGGACACCACGCTAGATGACACACATGACATTCATTATCTATGATGGTAGGCGGCCTGCCCCAACCTGTCACCTGTTTTATTTGCAGTTAAATTGATTGATACAATGTGGTGCTCACACTAGCTATAGCCAATTACATTTATAGGACATGATGATTGACCTAAATTACTGGTATTGATCACAATGAAATGCGACAAATGAACCCTGGATCTATCCAGACAATTCCTTGAGGCAATAGACATTAGGATTTCCATACAGGTTAGCATCTATAGAATACTTCACTATTATGACTTGGGTGAGCCTTATGGAGTGCAAGCTATACACTTTCTCATATTTCAATTGCAGACCCCATGTGCGATAAGGTTGCTAAAACATTGCCAACACAGATACTGACACTTACATAATAGGATGTTTGTGAGGTAATCATCCTTTATATATGTTGCTCATTGGGGAGGGCAGTAGAGCTCTAAATCTTTATCTTGCCTATTGGCATCACAAGACCTCATGTCCTGTTCTCATGAATGTGTCCATCGAAGGGCACATCCCTACCAGCTCACATTCCATTGCCACCCTATCCAAGCTCTGCAGCTGGACACAGTTACCACTTATCTATGTACCATGGGTACCTCTGACCTTGACTTCTGTACTGGGTATTGGCAAAGGGATTTTGCTTTTGGATCTAAACCAACAGAACCACAGCTCCACATCATGGCCTGCATTCTAGTTTATTCCTTATATGCTAGGCCTACACACCCAAAATGGTGTCACTCCTGCCATGCTAACACACCGACCTCACTTCTAGCATGCTACCTTGCTGACTCCATTTTCCACTCTGTGGTGTGGTAACAGATGGAAACTAATTCCATGCATGCTAAATGATGGGCTGGCATGCCATGTGACCTGTGGGTACGTATTACATACACAATACTGATGGCCAGGCGAATGTGGAATTGTAACTGATGTTCTCTTAATTAAAGACCAGAAACTCATTGATAGACATCATGCAGACAGTAATTAATGTAGACATTGCATGACACTAATATGAATAAAGTGTGTACCAAAGAAAGTGAAAGACTTGTGTGGGGGACACCCATGCATCCCCTGCCCATCAGCCCCTCATCCCTCATCCCACCCCACCCTTCTCTTGTGGAAGAGACACCACTGCAGCCCCCAATCTCTGGCTAGGTCCTCCTCATTCCCTCCTGAGAGCCTGTACCCTTCTCCCTGTCCCTCACCCCTTACAAACCTCTCCCCCACTCCTTACATCTTGTTGATCCAGCTGGACCTCCAGCCTCTTTCTGCCGCTCCACATTGATGCAGGAAGAGCACATGCAACAATATCAACAGGCAGTGGGTCAAACAAAATGACCTGACAGGAAGTAGCCTCTAAGAGAGAACTAGGCACTATGGGTGAGATAGCTCAATGAGTTGACCATTTGCATGAGACTTCTGTGTTTTGCCAATAGGGCACATGCTTAAGTCCCAGCTGGGCGGCTCAACCTTATAAGAACAACACCAAAGTTTTTAGCACTAAGAGGCAAGAGTAATATGTCATGAATTGGTATACAAAAAAGAAATATTAAGCGCATACTACATGAAAGTTAGGTTTTTGGATGGCACAGTTACTGATGGGTAAAGTTTCGCTGACTTATGTATTGGTCACCATATCTAGCTGTCAGAATAACTGTTTTTCAGATGTTTGGGAGTAGTAGTAGTTGTGTATTCTGTGGCAAAGTGACTAATAGGAATGCCTTTTGTAGAACAGATGGTGGCCTAGTGTTACAAAGGAGTAACTGATTGGCATGCCCCTCCCTATTGCGTATCACATGGTAGGAATCCTTCCGGTTGTGGAAACGCATATGCCACAATCTACCATCAGACCTGTTGAATCACAGTCCCTACTAATGGAGATGCGTGGCCTGTCCAACAAAGTCAGGCCACAGGATACAAAGGAACCAAAGAACTTTCCCCCGGAGAATGTTTCATCCACCGTCTTTGAATGCCCCCATCTATGGATTGAGTTCATATGTGAAAGCAGAGAGGAATCTATACTGAATCGGCAGACCATCTTAAAAATAGTGAAAGATATTCCAGAGCTGTATCTTTTTTCATCGCTGGACATAGAGTACTTCCACTTCCATTATGAAAGCATGTGCATATACATTTATTTGAACATTATTATTCATGTAATGCATTTTTATGTAACATTATTGCCTGCAAGTGCTGTCACAATGCTGTCCTTGTGGACACATGTTGAGTTCTGTAGAGTGCTTGTAGAGGAATTGGAATTGCCATATTCCCTGGCACAGGAATTCCAATGGACATCTGTCCAGGAATATTGCCTAAAATGTACAATGCTGCTAATGAGCAGCGACTGGACTCGATGGACACGTACATATATTTTCGGCTATGACTAGACTATGCAGTTCTAGATTGTGAAATATTGTTTTTTTATCAGGATTACTCCATCGAAACCGCCTTGAGTACATTTTTGTATTGTGGTATTACAATACGATTCCAGTGAAGGGACAGTGGGCATTTCAAATGCTATTTTCGTCTTGTTACTGGGGGCATTGCCTACAAAAATATACACTCCTGGAAATAATTATTTATTTTAGAGAAAGAAGTTTGGAAGATCGAAAGCACAATTGAAAACAAATCAAAAGGGCAAATAGAACGGATTTGAAAAGAACACAGAGAAAACATACCACAAGGGAAAGAGGCCAAGATGTGCAGAGGGGCTAAGCAAAGGAAAGCATGTGAACAGTGAGCAAAGGCTCAAGCGAAAGGACGGGACTAAGGAGATAACTGTGGGAAAGGAGAACACTAAGAAAAAGTGAGTGCATAAAGGAAGAAAGCGTGAAAGGGGAAAGAGCGCCACAGGGGGAGAGCGAGTGACACAAGAGCACATCATTGAGGGCGAGCAAAGTGGAAAAGAGAGAGCACATGTTGAAAGTAAGACAAGATAGGGTAAAGAGAGAGCATAGAATGAGGTAAGCAGTGCACAGTATGAAGACCACTCACTCAGAGGTAAGAGAGCACTGGGAGAGTACAGGCGCGAGTGGAGCCTGCGTAACTAGAGTGTGAGAGCAACGTTTGAGAGGCCACATAATGAAGAAAGTAAAGGACTGGAAAGAACAGGAGAAACTAACAGCACCGGGGGAGAGAACACAGGGTTCACACACCTGTCCTTAAAAGCTGGGGGATAAACAGAATGCCACTCTTGAGCGAACATTGATCGCACATTCTGAGAGAGCGATATTTCTCGAAACAAGCACATATTCACAGTTAACTTGTATACAGTGTCATAAAAACGTGGAGTAAAGTAAATAAAGTGTTTAAAGGTGCATTCTGTTTACATTATATTCGCTAAGGGCATGGCGCTCTTCCAAGGAGCCATGTTTGCTTTATTCTCTTTAAGGAGACTGTCAAAGTCAGTTTTTAAAATGCCCGTCCTATTCCCCATTCTCTAATCAATCACATCACGGTTTTTGTTTATTTCATCAGTTATTGGTTAAGCTGGTGTATAGCTACAATTAATATTTTACCTTTCAGAAGGCTGCTCGGATAGCACAGACCTAGCCTCAAAGAGATGCCAGATCGACACATGTCAGAATGTGTTTGAGACGGCCAGGGGCATGTAGCGGGAGGGAATAGCTTGAAGGACTAGCATGGTCATGGTCATGGAGGGTGAAAGGCTGGGTACATTACCAAACAGCACCTTCACTTCCCATGAAACTAATTGAAGCTCGTAAGCAGTGCTTTCAGTGCCACCTAATAGTCAAAACTAAAACGGGTGAAGGGGGAATGCCATTTCTATTAAGGTTCCATGTAATAATGTCCCAGCAAAATGTCTCCTGACAAAAAAATCACTGTGTTTTGTGGAGACATTATTACATTGAACATGCAGGGTACACCCCTGCAACCTCCAACATTTTTTTCTATTTTACAAGGGGAGCAGGGGACAAACCTGCAACCCGTCCCCCTACATATTATCACCATATATAATGTTGCCAATGGCTTTTCCCGGCGACTTTATGTACAGGGACATTATGTATGGGGACAGTATTACCCAATACCTTCTATTAACAGAGAAGGCAACAATTGTGAGCATCAAATAAGTAATTTTTTAGATGTTTGTCCAGAAAGAAATTTTAATTTGGCGCAGCGGGAGGCTATCTATTGCAAACATCATCAAGAAACAAGATTTTAATCATCTTCTTGATAACAGTCATCAAATGTCTTCTAATTTGGCATGCCTGTCCTGATGTAGGAAAACCTTTCCTTTGGCAAACTGGTGAAGTTTCACTGACAAGTTCGAAAATTTATATAGGATAATGTTTTCATACATTCCTATGTAAAAGGGTAGATAGCCTTAACTATGCTCTTGCTACTGCAATACTATAATATATTTATTTAGAACATGTGAAGGCCCGAATCATATATATAAAACTGTATACATAATGTTCAGATCACAGGTCAACTGTGATGTAATAAGAAATCACTACTCATTACATTTCTGTAGCATAATTATGCAATAAAACCCCATACCGTTTGTTGTACTAGGTTGTAATGACCTGGGCGCCAAGTGAGTTAATAAGCCTGATCTCAGAAAGAGCCTTTTAATGAAGATCCCAGACCTTTTCTACCTACTACAGCTCCTTAAATAGTGCTTTACTTCTACCCACGAGATGCTAATGTAATGTAATGAAAATGACCAGTGGCAAGTATTTAAGCTGAACACAGCTGATACGTAAAAAAGAAAGCAAGAAATGGCAGCAATGAAAAGAGACTTCACTTTAACAAAATGGCAGCAATATATAAATAGATATCTGGTCAATTTAAATGTCCCCGAAGGCCACAGCTATACTGAACTTGTATATCTCGATGGTACCGTTACACTTCATTCATCAGGCAGCCATACTTCTTTGTATAAAAAAATCGTCAAATACCGGCCTTCCTCTACACGCCAGTAGCTGTCATCCACCCTCCTGTAAGAAGAGCATCCCATATGGCAAATGTATTCATTTTTGCCGTAATTGTAAAGACATACTACCATATCATCGATGCTGTGCTTTGGCTGCTTCAGACTTTCTAATTCAAGGATATGATAAAACAGTTATTGAAACAGCATATATCAAGGCATGTGAACTTTCCAGGGAAAGACTGTTACATGGCTCTGTGCTTGATAAATCCAACTATAATGAAGATCCAAGTCTTATTGTCACCTTTGATAGTGCTTCTTCCAGTGTCTGTATAATTATTCAAAAACATTGGCGTGTTCTCACTCTGGATAAGGATCTGTACCCTTTATTGTCCACACGTCCAGTACTCACCTACAAATGAGCACCATCTTTGAAAGACAGATTGGTATCAAGCTTTCTACCCCCTATTAATAAGAACACAAGTCCAATAACTGGCTTCCTGGCCTCTCTGCAGATTTTACAAAATGTTCAATATGCAAAGTATGTGTTCATGCAATTGTGCAGAAATCATTCAAACATCCGATTACTGATTTAAAATACGAAATCAAATACTTGATCAATTGTGACACTGCTTTTGTGGTATGTGTCCTTGCGTGCCCTTGCCGGAAATGGTATGTTGGCAGCACTACCTGTAAACTGAAATTAAGAGTCCTTCAACATTTCAGAGCTATAAAACATTGGATCCTGTGTATCCTATGGCTAAACATTTTAAGGATATGCATGGTAATGACTTTCGTCTACTAACATTTTTTTGCTGTAGCACATGTTCCAACACACCCTAGAGGTGGTGATCGGATCCTAAATTTACGACAACTC
This sequence comes from Ambystoma mexicanum, assembly GCF_040938575.1. Lineage (NCBI taxonomy): Eukaryota > Metazoa > Chordata > Amphibia > Caudata > Ambystomatidae > Ambystoma > Ambystoma mexicanum. Next base: position 698,360,457 of record NC_090928.1, on the reverse strand, counting down.
AAAACTAAACTTATTCTCGACTTTGACCCTAACGTTCCTAATGGGCATAATGTGGATGAGGAGCTCTACACATTTCTTGGAGTTTAAATGTTGAAGAGTTGTTTCTCTGCTTATTTACTTTTTGAGGTTACATTGTAACCCCACCCTTTCTTTGTTGATATGTGTGCTTATCTTGTTGCTCTCCATTCTATTTTTTTCTTGGTTTTTCTTTTGGACACTTGACCTTTATTAGCTCTTACTTTTGATTTTTGGCTGTTATACTGTCCAGGAAAATGGGGGATTTCTTGCTTTTCTCCATTGTTGTTCGCTGATTCTGTGTGTTTTTTGTCATACATCACACGCATATGAATGGGTTGCTGGGTTCGGATCATACTATTTAGATTTACAGCTGCTTTCTGCATTTGCACTTTACTGCTATACTATGCCTTTTTATTGTGCTTTATTGATTTACTTGTCTTTATTGGTTCAATTTCAATAGTATCTTATTGCACTTGAATTTTAAGGCAGCCTATTGGCTCCGATTTTAGAGCTCCTGTGGGTTCCTTGTGGGTCCAGGCAATGGCATTATATTTTTCTTGCCTTGCACTGATGCTTATTTGTATTTGTTGGCCCTACTAACCCGTCATTGCATTAGCACTTTACTATGATGCTGTTGATACCCTATGGAGTTTCGAGCCATATCCTGTGTTAAACAGGCACAATTTTAGGGTAGCCAGCTATGCAATCTTTGATAGTTCATTGCACTTGCACTTTATTCTGCTATTTATTGAACAGAGGGTTGATCACATCAGATAACCTCCAGTTAACAATACTTGGTCTGCTTTCAACTGATGCTTATTTGTATTTGTTGGCCTTATCAACCTGCTACAGCAGTTGCACTTTATTACAATGGTATTGATTCCCTAGAGCTATGAGTTATTTCCTTTATTAAACAGGCACTACTTTAGGGTGGCCAACTCTACTACCAATGACAATCATTTGCACTTACAATTTCTCTTGCTATTATTGCAAAGAGGCTCGACTACATTTGATGACCTCCAGTCAATAATATATGACCGCACTTGCACTTTAATATGCAGCTTTGTAATTTTTACAATTTTTATAATATTTTCATTTTTGCAGCCGTTCCATCCTTCTTTAATATTCTTTACATATATTGTATTTGTATTATGATCCGTCTCCACATTGTGTGGGCTGTCTTGTATGCATTAGCATTTCATCCAAAGTGAATGCCTATCCTTTGCAATATTGTATCATCATATCCTGTGGATTCTACACCGGTTCATTCTTTATTTTGATGTATTTTTCTATTTTTACCATGGTCAGGTTTTTATTGCTATGATTGTTTTGTCAACTAACTAGTACTTGTTTGAAGATTATTGCCATTTATCACCCATTTTGGGTTTTAATGTGTGCTTTTAACTTCGTTACTTATTTACTGTTTTGATTTATTTACTGTGCATTCTATTCAGACTTGCATCATGCATTAGCTGACGGTCCATTCCAAGATGTCTACCATGGTTGATATACACAGTGAAGCTCAGCTTCCAAATTAGTGGACATAATGAAAGGACTACTATTTTGTATTTTAAACTGCACTGAAGTCATGCCCCATACGTGAACAAGCGTTATGTAGAGCATGAAATGCGTTGTACCAGGACTTGCCTTACTGTGTCTTGCCTCTGTTGATTTGTTGTCACTGGCATGTTTTAATTAATTTAAATAAACTCATTAACAATTCTTGTTCGAGTTTTCATTTTGGTTCGGAACTCGTTGACACTTTTTATGCTTGCCTGGAGTGTGGTTTTGCTTTCCTCCTGTTTGTGCCAATATATATATATATATATATATATATATATATATATATATATATATATATTCAATGGAAAAAGTTTGTTGAGGGGTTGTTACGGTTAAGTTGCACTAATAAAAACCGGAAAAGCATTGTTAAATGTCTAATTTATTACGGAGCAATGGCAAGCACCTCATGACGCAATAACTTACATTACTAACCCCACTGGTACGCACAGCACTGTGAAGCGAACATTATTTAATAGATATTGCTATTAGTTCAGCAAACACATTTTCTTTTCTGTGAGAGAACATATTGGAAAGGAAAGCAAGGCAGCACATGCAGCAACCCTTCCACAACAGCATACGGCCATAGCAAAGGAAATAACTCTGTGCAAAGCACAAAGGACAGGCTGGAAGCCAAAGTGGAAAAATGGTGAACAATTGTGCTGGCTGAAAGGTTACGCACAAGGGTGTATTATTGACAAAATTAAACAGCTCTAGCAGACCTGCACGTGTACCCCTTCCACTTGTCAAAGGGCACATCCCCTCAAAATCTGTGTGATAGGAGACATTAAGGTGATACCTCAATGCCGTCCTCCCTTCACAACCAACTTGAGGAAATCCCCAATTCCCCACAATAAGTATCCACTTATGCTATCCCATCCCTTTGCTAATGGTGTGTATGAATGTGTACAAATAAATGTTAATAAGTGAAAGGTTGTTGCATGTATATGTATTATGTTTTTTTTGTTGAAATGCTGTTCTCACTAAGTGGCACACAGTCCTCGTTGGAATGACCACAATTAAGGAAAAGGTAGGTGTCCTACGGACACCGCAGATGCCCGGTCGATCCACAGTGACAATGGAGGCATCCGTACGATGCCAGCACGCTCTGCATGTTCGCCTACGATGACGTGTGGGAGGGGACAGTTGGTTGTTGTGCAAGTACACACATGTGTATCTGTTCTTCTGTGTCCTGGTAACACTGCCACTGTGCAGCATATGCAAACAAACGTTAATTAGGTTGCAGCATCAACCCACGGCCTACAGGTACCTATGCAGATGAACATCCCACCTGCTATACCCTATAAACAGCCAGCAGTTCGAAAGGAGAGCAGTGGCACCATCACCATGCGACCGCACCCACCCTTATTTCGGTGACACGATACAGACCCATGGACAGCGGCAAGGTACAGTGTTGAGGAATGTAGGGAGTGTTTTTCAGAAAGTACACGCTTACAAACACACCACAATGGGCCGTTGTACATGTATGCAGATCTTTGAACAATGTAGGCCTGTTTTCCGGGTGTAAGTTCTCCAAAGCAGCTCTACAAAAGGCCACACCCCAGAGCTGCTCCGTAATCTGTTTGCAGATTTTCAGAACACAGTAGCAGGCTGCATAGGTTTGATTTGTAAGTGATGTTGGACCAAATTGGCTGTGCTACATTGCGTTTGCAAGTAAATGCAACCATGTAAGTCTGGCTCACTGTGCATAATAATGTAGAAAATTAAGAACGGCCCTTCCTGTGATAGTCCTCACTGTCCCAATGTCATGGGTAGCACGCTGAAACCGGGAGTATGTGCACATGTGTTTCCCCAAGGATGGCAAGGCCCGTGCCCAAAATAAAGCAGAAACATTGCTTCTTCCCTTTCTACTGTCTTTGTTCCATCATGCCGTCATTGCATAATGTTATAAAAAGTTGCACACGCATCCACCAATAACATTGAAGAGCTCCCCATGTAACAGTATCCATTCCTTACAACAGTCCTCTGCATACACACCACACCCAGAAACATTATTGCCCAATCTCTCTGCCTCCACCGTCCCATTTCCATTGCCGCCATCCTGAAAGTTCCTGGATGTGGCTTTCCTGCTGCGTGCGGGCATGGGGGTATAAATTGCAACCAGTGTAGGGGGAGTTTGTTGTAAGCAGCAGCTCTCAAAATAGTTTTTGTATTGGAGATGCTTCTAGAGAAACACCTTTTTTTGTTTTTTATCTGATTTTGTGTTTTTTGTGCTGTCATTATTAGTAAACTCTTTAGTGCATCCTATAGATGAGCAAAGAAAACAGCATTACCAATGGACGACAACAAAATACCATTTGCTTGGAACAACTCTGCATTTCCACAACTGATGGGGTCATTGTTGCAAAAGAACATCCCACGAACTGACAAAAAAGTATACATGCTTCTGTTGATGAGACCCCTTCTGACATGTAGCTAGCGACATAGTAATCTTGGTGGTATCCATGAGAAAAGCACCTTGGCGGTAATAGCAAGCTGGGTAGGGGATTGGGTATTTTTTTTATGTGCATGTGAGCAACTTGTTTTTTTTTTGTTTGTATGCATGTCTGTTTGCCTCTCCTCACATTTTTACCACATTCTGGTCAATGCTTCTTGCGCAGTGTAAAAGAACACAGCATTGCCAATGGAGCTCGAATAATTGCCATTTCTATGGAACCACTGCATATTTTGCCACCTCATGATCTCATAGTGGGTGGAGAACACGGCAGCAGTCTACATAAATTCACACATGCTTCTATTTATAACACACCTTCCGACCTCTGGCTGGGGACAAATTACACCGCCGTGGGCAAACCTCTTGGTGTTCGGCCATGCACCCAATAGTCTAGGCCTTGAACACACCCACCGCAATTTAATGCTACCATGCATGTCACCATGTCACCAACTACGACAATTCACATACACACAACTGCCACCAGCACTCCTACCCAACCTGCAGACCACCATGGAGCTATGCAGCAATGAATTGCAACAGTTACCATAATGTAGAAAGAAAACGCTGTCTCCTGCACCCCTGTGCACTTTCATTCACATACTATGGGTGTACCCACTTCCATTCACAAAATACTGTGTTACTGGCATCCTACCCACATACTGTTCACAACATTGGCCCTACTCCAACCAATCTGCACACACCACACTATGCAAGCACCACCCTCCACCGGATGCAGAGTCAGACATGCATTGCTGCGGTGGGTGTACTGAAGCCCTCAACTCTTGAGTGCATGTGCTACAGCCTACGGCCTTCGGCCATCCACCCAGTAGTCTAATCCTTCAAAAGACCCACCGCTACTTCATGCACCCGTGTATGCTACCATGTGCCCAACTACCGCAATCCATCCACAGAGCACAGCCACCCGCACTCCCACCCAACCTATGTCATGTGCAATTCACTCCCCTTCTGAAAGTGGCCTGCCACCACTCACCACGGAAAGAGGTCACTGCAAACAGGTCGCTCCACAAGCTATTGGGCTGTTATGACAGCTGCCTCCAATCACCACACAAAGTAGTCACCTGTCTAGGTTCCCCGTGAAGTCGCGCAATACGCACAAATACTGCAGGCACTCCTCCATCTTCTTCCACCTATTTACATATGTCACATGAACCACGTCTCACTCCCCCACCCTTTCCGTCCCTTCTTGCCACCAACACATGGCGGACGGTATATTTTTCAGACCATTCCGATGGCGCACTGTCCTCCTATACACCATGGCAGCGTTAACCCAAAAATGTTGATGAACAGCACACTTCCCTCCAGCCAACCACCGGCTGTGTCCAAAGTCCTCCAACAGCATGCCGTTCTGCAAGCTAATGACACTTATGTCCGCAGAGCAAACAGGGAAATGTGTCCGCAGAGCGGACCCAGATATCACTAATTTTTAGAGACATACAATTCAATTGTTTGCTACAAAAGTACTGATCAGATTCCCACCAAACACACAAAAGGACGCTTTCTGACCCTAGCCCCTGCCGCAAATTTGCTGCAAATCCGTCCAGCCATTAAAGCTGTAGCCATGCACAAAGGTTTTGCCCATTCAGTGTATGGAAAAGAAAATATTTTGGACCCCACTATAACTTTGCCCCCATGCACCAAACCTCCCCCAACTTGGTGAAGAAATTCAGAGACGGCCATATATTTGTTTTTGAAAGTTTGGTGAGGATTCCTCCAGGGGGAGCAAAGTTATAAACTGCTGAAAAAGCAACTTCACCATAACTACACGCCCGCTACCGCAGGCCGTGTAATATATAAATATGTAATATATAAATATATATTACACGGCCTGCGGTAGCGGCCATGTAGTTATGGTTAAGTTGTTCCTCTCATAGGAAGAGCACTTTTTGGGTGGCTTATAACTTCGCTCCTCCTGGATGCATTCTCACCAAACTTTTCAAAAAAGTATATTCCCCACAATTCTTTTGCAAAGTTTGGTGAGGTTTGGTCCAGGGGGGGCAAAGTTATAGGGGGTCCCAAAATTTATTTTTTTCCCATAGAGTGAATGGGGAAAAAACTTTGCTCACGCCTACAGCTCAAACCGCTGGATGGATTTTCATCAAATTTGCAGCAGAAGCAGTGGCTTGGTCCCCAAAGCCTGCTTTTGTAAATTTGGTGGAAATTCGTCCAGTATTTTATTTTAAAACAACCAAAAAGTAGGTCTCAAAAAATGTGTGATATCTATGTACGCTCTATGGACAGGGCACTGATTGGCTGAGCAGCTTGCATCATGTCCGTGGACACGCAACGTGTTTGCTGATTTGCTAAGGTGAGGCGTGAGGTATGTCACATTGTTTCGATGCGCCCGCCATCTTCGATCCGTGGACATCCGCAGACATCCACAGACAGCGCGGCAGCAAACAGAGGCAAAATGCAATTTAGGGGAGTGTGTTGGTGTGTAGGAGTGCTTGGGGAGGGTGTGGGAGTAAGAGATGGGTCAAATGATGTATTTGTTTAGGTGGCATGTGCCCCTGATGTGTTAGCGATGTCCACGGTTACCACAGCTGCCCGCGGACATACTAAATGCTGGGCGCACTACTAGCTAATTTACTTTAGCATGATGTTGGTTTTGGGTTGTTAGTAGAGCATTGATTGTAATTAATATCCCCTATAAGTAGCCTACATACCACACTCAAAATGTTTGGTAGCATGGGTGTGTTATGCTGCGGTGGTTGTGACAGGGCCTAGAGTCTTGGGTGCATGGCCATGAACCCAAGGCTCTAGACCCTGGCCAAAAACACACCCATAGATACAAACGCCCATCAAAAATCCACAACCCAAAAGTTTGTGTACTGTTTCATTTGTAGAGTTTGTATGTGAAGTTTTGGCAAGATTTTGCAGTTAAGATTGTAGAGTTTGTAACAAGCACTGCGGCATAAGAAACCCATGGAAGTAAACATTTTGGATTGTGGTGTATGGTTAAATGTTTGCATGAATGGGTGTGTTATGCAGCAGTGTTTGTGAGTCCATTTATTATATACTTACTGTTTGACTTTTTTGTGGTTGTATGCAGTTTTTTCATAACATGGGTAATTGGACCAGGCATTGGGCCTCATTACGAGTTGGGCGCAAAGGAATACCGGGCACCAGTAAGGACACTGGTGCCGGTAATCCCTTTGCCCCCTATTCCGAGTTCCCTTAGCGGGTCCCTTAGAGCTAATAACGGTACCGCAATTTGCCATGATTACCTCCATACTCGGAATGAGGCCCATTCTTGTTCGATCTCTGTGATAAAAGAAAAGACCATATGTTAGTATCGGTAGTTCATAATGAGTTATTGCATTGCATAATAGAAATTTCTGCATTTTTTCGACCATCATATTTAGTACTTTAGAAGTACTATAGTTCAAACCAGTGTACTGCGCAATTTGCTCAGTTTCTGTGTTTGTTGTTTAAATCATGGGTCTGTGGGAAAAAAATCCATGCTGGATTTAAAAAAAAACTTCTATGTTGTGGTGTAATATATTTCTTTCATTGTTTTAGTGTTTATTTCTTGTTTCTTGCTAATCTTCTATCTGTTGGCTTGTTGCAGATTTTTGGGGCAGTTAGATACCTGTTGGCGTATTCTAATTGTTTATTTCTACTTTTATGCTATTCATCTATCTGTTGGGTTGTTGCAGATTTTTTTTGGGCAGTTACATACCTGTTGGCATATTCTAACTGTATATTTCTTGTTTGATTTTAGTGGTATTTATTTATCTGTTTGCTTGTTGCAGAATCTTGGGGCAGTTAGATACATGTTGGCGTATTCTAACTGTGCATAGTTTTGAAGTTGAAGTTTTGCTTATGTTCATACACAGATTACGTATTCAATTTTGATTTTAAGAATATTAAGTAAGCATTCACAAGATTTGCTGGTAATCTCTGTTTTACAGTAATGGTAGTACCATCCACAATTCTTTTTTATATATGCAGTGTAGTGACCTGCATTGGTTGTGGCTGCTGCTTGGTAGATTATACCTATTGTTGGGAAGGTTTTCTTACCAAGTGATACTTGGCCATGTGTGACTCCAGTCAATTTACAGTTGTTTTTGGTATCATCTGCATTATAACATAGAAGCATTACTATTATGTATTTACTATGTGTCTGTATTTGTAAGGAGGAGCGATTATCTCAATTGCAGATATGCCATGGTTTGCATTTTGTACACGTTGTTGAAATGGAATGGATTCACAGTTAGGTATGGATACATACACAAAGCGTTCATTAGGGATTTGTTCCTGTGCCACATGGCTGCCGAGAGTGCATGTTTGTTTCCACATTTGTGAAATCTGCAAGATGTCATCTATAGGTATGTTTTTGTTTTCCAGTACTTGTATTAAGTACATTAGACATTCTTGTGGATCTTCTTGTGAGTTTATAGTAAATATGACCATTCCACCACAGTAGCCCAATTCTTGTCTTATTCCATGAACACTGTAAGTGTTGTCAGGATTGTTGGTTGCATTTCTATGAAGGACAAACATTAGCAAACACAAATGGTCTGTACTGTGTAAGTAAATGTTGTCAAAAATTGGTTGCAATTGGAATACAATATTTATTGCTACATTTGCATAGCAATTTATACCAGTTGTATTTGAAAATGTGAATGGACCTGACAGTTCTGTATTGAAGTCTTTTGTTCAGAGTGTGTGTTGCTTCTTTGAAGAAGTAGTTGAGTTACTTTGAACAGTAGATTCTTCTTTGGTTGTGGTACTTGATGAAGTATTAGCTTCTTTTACTTTCTTTGGAGGAATTGCAGTGAGATCCTGTATCATTTCAGTTTGAAGTAGTTTTCTTTTACGACGTTTTGCTTTTTGCAGAACAGGATAGGTTTTTAGATGGGGGTGTAGAGTGTACGCAGTCTATTGTATTCTAGAATGCAAGGAATATCTGCATTTACTTTACTTGCATCAAATTTGATTAGAAATAATCTGTTAGGTGTACATAAGCGTGATTGTGCTACATAGCTCTTGCCTTCTTTAAAGACTGTACAACCAATATCTATCAATGCTTTTTCTAGGGTAAGATCTTGTGATTGGTAACTGCGTATGCTAGAGTTAGTGAAAATTGTTCTATGCATACATACATAGCTTTGAAAAGAAGTAAGCGTGCTGTTGAGCATCCTATCCTTTTCACTTCTGATAGTTTGTCAAAGAGAATATTTACAAACTGAATGTTGTTGGTATGTGGGTATGTTTGAAAGCCAACAACTGTACCAAGTGCTCCATTAACTAGTCCTTGCTCCACGTCAAGGTTACCTTTAAGCATTACTCTACAGTTAAAAGATAATTTTAATATTTTCTCCAAACCAGCTGTGTTTTCTAAGGTATAAAGAGGGTAATTCATCGAATTCAGTGCACAAGTGGCACACGCGGCTGGCGCACAGTGTGCGTCTGCGACTTTCTGCACCAGCCGCGTGCGCTAAGATCCATTTCCACGCACAGCGTATTCATGGATTTTAACATCCAAAACCAGCCATGGCGCAGAGTGGCGCATCGACCCTGCAGAAGCTCCAGTTACGCCCCCAACCCCTCCCCGTGCTCCATGTACAGCACACAAATCCTGTACATGGCACACAGGCTCACAACCTTGAAAACGCCTGTAAAACTCCCCGTGCACCCCTCCGAATACACATACCCCGCTGCACGGGTAGTCTCACACGCGATGTCCCTGTGTGAGTGGGGTATGTGTATTACCGGGGTTTGCGGGCAGTTTCACACGCGATTGGCCCTGTGCGAGCGGGGTACATGTATTACTGGGGTTCATGGGAAGTTTCACACGTGATTGGCCCTGTGTGAGCGGGGTATGTGTATTACTAGGGTTCGCAGGAAGTTTCACATGCAATTGGCCCTGTGCGAGCGGGGTACGTGTATTACTGGGGTTCGCGGGAAGTGTCACACGCGATTGGCCATGTGCGAGCGGGGTACGTGTATTACTGGGGTTTGCAGGAAGTTTCACACGCGATTTTCCCTGTGCGAGGGGGGTACGTGTATTACTGGGGTTCGTGGGAAGTTTCACACGCGATTGGCCCTGTGCGAGTGGGGTACGTGTATTACTGGGATTCGCGGGAAGTTTCACACATGATTGGCCCTGTGCGAACAGAGTACATGTATTACTGGGGTTCGCCGGGAAGTGTCACACGCAATTGGCCCTGTGCGAGTGGGGTATGTGTATTACTGGGGTTCGCGGGAAGTTTCACACACGATTGGCCCTGTGCGAGCGGGGTATGTGTATTACCGGGGTTCGTGGGAAGTTTCACATGCGATTGGCCCAGTGCGAGCGGGGTACATGTATTACTGGGGTTCACGGGAAGTTTCACACGTGATTGGCCCTGTGTGAGCGGGGTATGTGTATTACTAGGGTTCGCAGGAAGTTTCACATGCAATTGGCCCTGTGCGAGCGGGGTACGTGTATTACTGGGGTTCATGGGAAGTGTCACACGCGATTGGCCCTGTGCGAGCGGGGTACGTGTATTACTGGGGTTTGCAGGAAGTTTCACACGCGATTTTCCCTGTGCGAGGGGGGTACGTGTATTACTGGGGTTCGTGGGAAGTTTCACACGCGATTGGCCCTGTGCGAGTGGGGTACGTGTATTACTGGGATTCGCGGGAAGTTTCACACATGATTGGCCCTGTGCGAACGGAGTACATGTATTACTGGGGTTCGCCGGGAAGTGTCACACGCAATTGGCCCTGTGCGAGTGGGGTACGTGTATTACTGGGGTTCGCGGGAAGTTTCACACACGATTGGCCCTGTGCGAGCGGGGTACGTGTATTACTGCAGTTTGTGGGAAGTGTCACACGCGATTGGCCCTGTGCGAGTGGGGTACGTGTATTACTGGGGTTCGCAGTAAGTGTCACACGCGATTGGCCCTGTGTGAGCGGGGTACGTGTGTTTCGGGGGTGCGCGTGAAGTTTCACACGTGATTTTGCTGTCAGAGCGGGGTACGTGTATCCAGTGTGGTGCGCATGGAGTCCTACACGTGAATTCGCAGTGTGGGTCCTCCCAGGTGTCCCCTCTACCCACTCCAAAGCCCCTGCAGGCAGCCCACACCACAGAGGACTAACCTGTACCCCTGGCAGTGAGGGGCAACTGCCAGCAGGCCCCCACTCATATCCCCCTGCACCCCCATCCCCCAGCAGTGAGGGGCACCTGCCAGCAGGCACCCACTCATGTCCCACTCATGTCCCCCTGCACCCCCACCCCCCATCAGTGAGGGGCACCTGCCAGCAGGCCCCCACTCATGTCCCCCTGCACCCCCACCCCCCTGGCCCCGTGGACTTGCAGGGAGGCACTCATGGCCTGTTCCATGAGGCACTCTGCCCGCCTCAACACCCGACGCATGGAGAACTCCACCCTGACCATGATGAGCCGCACCTCTTCTGCCTGCTGCCGCTCTGCACCTATATGCTGGCCCAACCACAGCCACACTGAAAAAACATCGATTCCAGGGTCCTCCTGCCCCCCGGCCGATGCCTGCCCCCCTGATGCCGATGGCCCCGAGCCATCATTGCTCCCACCTAGAGCCTGCTCCTGCTGCTGCTGCTGCTGCTGTCCATGTGCCCTGTCCGATGATGCCTGCACATCCTCCATCAGCTGGTATCCAGTTGTGGTGTCCACCCCTGCTGGACCGCCGAATCCCGACTGTGGCAGGGATGGGATCTCCACCAAGCTGGCTGTGTTGGTCAGGCCAGGTCCACAGGGGGCCCTGGTGGAATCTGGGCCGGAAGGCGGCAGGGAGAACGACTGGCACATAGTCTCCACAGAGGAGGAGAGGTCCGCCAGAGTGCGCGTCACATGTAGGAACCCACCAACCAGGGCCCCTCCCAACAGTGCCATGTCGCGATGCGGCTGTTCATGATGACGTGCGTTCTCTGCCCAGGAAGAACACATGTCATCACGAATGTCAAGCGTGCGCAACGCAACACCAATCAAGACAGAGCCCATACGTTCATGGGACCCCTCGTCCGCAGGTAGTGGATAGGCAGATGACATGGCACTCTCCCCTACCTGCGGACGGGCCTGGGACGGGGCATCCCTGCTGGTCCATGGTGGTGCAGTCACAGGGTCAAGGACAGGGACATGCACAGGCCCCTCTGTGGTGGCATGTGCAGCTCAGTAGCGGGCTCCTCTTCCTCCTATGTGGAGACCACCAACCTGGATGTCTCCGTACCGTCTTCCACCATTGCAAGCCCCTGTGGGGGCTCAACCGACCCTTCTGCCACAGCCGTAGTGGCAGACGCGGCACCAGCCCCCTTGCTCCCGGATGATGGCAAGTCCTGGGAGGGTGGCTGGGCCTTGCATCACCGCCCAGTGGAGGCATCCCCGCCGATTGGCTCCACAGTGCCGTCTCCGCCCTCTTCTTCACTTGACGCTGCGTAGAGGGAGACATAGAACACAAGCATCAGGGTACAGTACAATATTCCCCTAGACAGGAAGCAATAACACATGAGTGGCAGTGTCTAACGTCACTTCCATCCTGTCCCTCCACAACTTATGGGTGAATGCACGCAACACACATGCATAAACAGGCATGGCGCCTGCAATCAACATCAGCATCCATGTACAAGGGCCTCTATCAATCAAAATGTTGCCTTCAAACTCACATGCATCATGGCTCACACAGATCCCATGCACACACATCACCGGAGGGTCATGCATCATGCCTTGTACATCACAGACACAGTGGATAGACACAGTGCATACAACGGTGACCGCACTGCATGAGTGAATGTACACATCATCCCGGACATGTGTCATGAATCCATGGCGTATCGAAGTCAGACACACTTCTCAGACACACACACATGTGCACCATACAAGTACATGACAGCAGCACCCATCCCTCACACCCCCACCATGTGCAAGAACAGACACTGGCATGCTTTCATGTGTGCATTTGCCATACAGCTCCCCATGTTGCATTGGAACTCATGCACCAACCATGTGGTTCACACATTACTGGTCTCACATGCATGACCATGATGTCCCTGCACACACACATCCATACATGGCCCATGTCACACATACAGGCAAGTATCAGACTACCAGCACACTGCAACATGCCCTGTCTCACACGCCAATGCTTGGCCACTTAGCGCTCAACTCCAGACGGGTCTTCCTCCGAAGGATCTGGGCGTGGAATGCTGGGCATACATGTTCCAGGACCATCATCTGGATGTCACTCATGCTGACCCAGCCCCCCTCCGCGAGGCGCCAGGCATTGTGGAGGGTCCTGGACCTGAAGTCCTCCCAGAGCTTCTTGACGTGCTTGATGTCGTGGGTTGCCACACCCTCCGCGTTGATGGCAACCACTACGTCGTCCCAGATCCTCTCCTGTCCTTTCTTGTTGGAGCGTGATGTTCCAAAGAGGGCATCATAATGCCCCAGGACCTGCTCCACCAGGACACCAACTTCCTTCACACTGAAACTGGTGACCCTCTGCCTCTCTGGCTGGGGGTCACCAATGGTCTCAGATGGTGTTTGCCGCGACATGGCAACCCCTGAGGCAGGCATGGGTGGGCAACTGGGTGCTGGGGCTGGGCTGTGGAGCGATGGTATCCCAGTCGGGAGTCTTCTGTCCCAGCAGGGGTGGACACAGCAACTGGAACCCTGGCTGATGTGCAGGCACCAAATAGCAGGGCACGTGGGCAGCAGGCAGGCAGGCAGCAGCCCAGGGCTCTGGGGGGCAGTAATTCGGCATTCTAGGCAGGAGCGTGGTCTTCCGTGTTTTGTTTCGTGGCCAGCTTGATACGGAGTGATTTGGCACTTGAAAATCTTGCACGTCTGCATGTAATTTGAGGAAAGGCCCTTAGCACGTAAGCGCATCTGTGACGTTACGCACGCGGGCGTTTCCCTCGTGACGTGGGCATAGTGGCTCATGGCGCGTGTAAAAATTGCACGTCTGCGTGTGAATGCGTGTAATCCGAGGAAAGGGCCTACATGTATGTGACGTGACACTCGCGGCCGTTTCCCTCAACACGGGTGCATGTTCAACGTACATGTCCAAAAACTGCACATCCGAGTGTCAGCTTGTGTAATTGGAGGAAAGGGCCTTAGCATGTACACGCGTAAGTGATGTTGTACGTGTGGGCCGATTTAAAAGGTACATGTAGGACCCCATTTCCTTGTATGTGCTTTTCGTGGAGAGTGAGTGGGTGAATTCTGTACTTCTTGTCGGTTCTCACGCGATTATTTCACAGCGTTTCAAGTTCGTACTCCCTGTTACCTCTGACAGCGTTCATTTTTTTTGTTGGGCCTGTTTCCTCAAACAGCGTTCACTTCTTCTTTTGCCCTGTCTCCTCAGACAGCATACAATTCTTCTTTTGGCGGGGGTGTTGCCAATGCACACACGCGTGTCTTTTTCACGATCTTTTTCCAGGCAGACGGTGAGCCGCGCACATATTTACCAACTGTGCCTGACCTGTGTGTCGCGTACCCCTTCAGAGGTCATTGTAGGCTGCATGTAACACACGTACACTTATTTTTGTGTTCCTGGGTGCCACAGCGTAGTGCGGGTTCGATTTTTCCACGCACGTGGTCTACGAGGGGTTTTGTGCATGTTCATTTTTGGTTTTGGGGTGCCTGTGCGTTGCGTGACCAGTCATCTTACCCCAGGGGTCACAGACAGCCTTGCTAGAGCACTAGGGTACGATTTCCATCTAGTACCCTACCCCTTTCACCCCAAATTGCCGTGGGCAATCATTTACTGCTACTCCCATACGCACACCAACATCAGTGCCTTGGTTGGGAGGGGACCAAGCGGTAAGTGAAGCAAAGGTGGCCGACCTTCAAAAGGTGGGCGTGTTGGGCGCGGTAGGGGACGTGGCCAGGATTTGCAGGGTGCCCCTAGACCCCCATGTGTGGAGGACTAAACAGGGACACCCATGCCCCCCACCATGGTTGTAGGAAACGTATCTGACACCATTCCAGCTCAGTTCTTGTTGGACCAGCCCATTGTGGCACCTGAACCGGCACAGGATGACTCCCAGGCTGACTTCCAGGTCAGCAAGTCTAAGCCACGTGTGGTGGTGCAAGTTGGTGTCACCAGGCCACGTGGATCTGGGGCAGCGATGTCATCTGCTGCCCCAAGTAGGCTGCAGGGGCAGCTGCAGCTCTATCCACCCCAGCTCTGAGTATCCCAGCCGGGACAGTGTCGGTCCAGGTCCATCAAACCGACGTTGCCCCTGCCAACATCACACTTCAGCCAATGCCTGCACCAAGACCTATGGTCAGTGTGCATTCACACACTCCTAGTACCCAGTCTACCGGCGCTTCTGCCCCTAGTGACCAGAGCGACGAAAGCCACTCAAGCTCCGCTCCACCTTTGAAAAAGAGAAAGAAGGGTGCTCTGGCACTACAGGCTGAGACCCTACACACTCCGGTACGTCAAGGCAGCCTTGCTTTAATGACGCTGAACTTGATGCACTTGTGGCCTATGTGTAGACACATTGAGACCAAAAGGACTCAATATAGACTCAGAATTATATGTGTTTTTACAAACTTAACCGTAGGCTACATTTTACTGTTGCCCATATAGAGTCTTTAGATTTAGAGGCCTGTGGTAGGGTTTAATGCAGGTTGTCCTGCCTTAATGTGATTGTGATATAATGGTTGGGTTTTGCTTATAACTTGTAGAGGGAGAACATCTTTAGATCCTCTGGTTTAATGCACTGGTGTTTTCTATTAGCCTTACCTCCTGCATATTAGGTCTGATGAGTACATTTAGAGTTGGACCGATCACTAAGTCTTTTTTTGCACTTGCACATTTATTCCATTATTTTCATACCCTATTTGTGTGCCCGTTGGGTCGCGATATTTAATGGCTGGAAAATGAGTATAAGAATGGAAGAGTTCTGCTACTTTACCCGAATTCTTACCTTTGACAGCACACATCCCCCGCCCGCTGGGGCTTATGACTACTGGCTGTTATTTTAGCGACCAGTAGTCATTATTAAAACTAATAGACACACTGGTGTCACTTTTGTAGAATGCACAAATTCAAACATGTGTATATTTGGTAAGAAGGCAAAATATAGTGGTTCGCTGCTTCACGTGTAACAGACGTGTTTATACCGCATTTAAATAACTGCATTGGCAGTTCAAGGGGCTATTGCCCGCTTTTTGGCTTATCTGAAGCTAGTCCAATATGGTGGCTCGTTTCTATGAAAAAATTTAGCCGATTTAGAAGCGTTTAGAATTCTGGTCACATAACCTCAACAACACGTGATGTCCGGGAGGCGGGGGCCGCTCTAGATGCCTATTTTTAAACTCTTTGATGCATTTGGCGTTATTGGATTTCTAGCCTGACCAAGCCTGCGAGAACAGGTGGAACGTGTGGCTCTTTTCACCCGGATGGGTGAGTGTGAGTGCTCTTTCAGCACCAGGTTGCCAATTGTACAGGCATGTTGCCCATGTCTGTGAAGAAATATTTATGTATATTTCTATGTATTGTATATTTTTAAGTGAATAAAGGTATATTTTTGGAAGTTAGCTGAGTCGTGAGTGCTTGGGTGTCCATAAACAAGTCCAGTTGGGTTTTTTGAAGTGCTACAACCCTATGGATGTTTGTGATTTTTCTATTTTTCATGAATTTTGCCCATTCTCACCCTTAAGCACCGGCTACCAAGTCAGGCTGAGCACTCCTTTGAGGTATATATATATATATATATATATATATATATATATATATATATATATATATATATATATATATATATATATTTACATGGGAAGCCTGTGCACATAGACTGTTCCCAACATTCTGTTGCAAATATTTTTGACTTTCTGGATAGATATGGATGACATTTTCCCAAAAAATAGTTTGTCCCAGGTCCCCACAAACTGGAAATGTATGTCAAAAGATGAAACAGTTATTAAGAAAGGTAAAAAGAAAACTGTTATCTATCTACCATGCTACATTGCAGCAGATGAGGATTTTCAGAAATGAAAAGCGGGCATCTTATTTTTCCAGTGATGTGAGTTGTTTTTGCTGGTTTTAATCAGTATTGCAGGGTAACACATGAAAAATCCAATAGATGCAAGCCACCAACAGTGCACAGGAGTATTTTCAAACACATTTTCATGATGGCTTTACCAAATACAAAACCTAGTCGACCTACTTAATGACAAAACCGACCTAACAGAACACAACCCACGTCCTGAGGATAATAAGGAGAATCGCCAACAAGACCACACAAAGATGCAAGCAGGAACAAAATAGGCCACTATAAAAAATAGAATACACTTCAATATAATCAACACAAGATCAATGTCCATACATGAAACAGAGATCTACAACCTACTCTGCGATGGGGGAGTTGACATCCTATTCATCACAGAAACCTGGCTAGCTGAAAACTACAAAGTATTACCATAGCTGTCTACCTGAAAATTTCAGATGCATACAGTACAGACAAACAAAAGAAAAAATGAGGATGACTCACAATAGCTTACAAATTACACCTACAAAAAAAACAGCTGACCGACTGAACATCCTGAACTGCAAATTCCTCATCCTTCACCTCACTTCAGACACACAAAGAAACCTCATGTTTATACTCTTCTATATACCACCTACCTATGACGCAACCTTCATAGACATCTTTTTACAAGCTGTCACAAACCTGGCTATCAAACATGATCACTTGATCATTCTCGGGGACTTCAGAATATGGTCCGAAGAAGAGAATGCGAACTCCCAGAAATCACTAACTAAACAACTTGAGACAATGGGACTACGACAGACCTTGAAAGGAGCGACACACACAGGAGGACACACTCTGGATGCAATCTTGGCCAATAAAATCCTGATCAAAACTGCACCACCAATCCAAATACTATGGATCGACCACCGTATTACACCATTCGTTATCCAAATACCATCAAAAGCATTCAAAATGCACCAAAAGAACCCCCGTTCTGGAAAAGGAACTGAAAAACCAACAAAAGCAGAGGAACTTAGAGGAACAGCTAGAATCCTCAAAGCAATTGATTGCAACTTTGGACGCAACTGACTTAGACGAGAAAAACAGACCTAATCATGAAATGGATTGCATGAGGTGGATTGTGAAAACAATGTATTGCATCCCCCCATTGAATCCCCTCATCCCATCACGAAAGATAGCAGTGGCAAGATGGTTCATGCCACAACTCAAAGCAATGAAAAAAACAAACCGGAAACTAGAACAAGAATCAAGAAAAAAGACGACCCTCTCATGGGTCTCCAGCCTACTTGTGTCTGGTCCAATAGTTTATTTTCTCCATGTTCCAGTATTTGTGTGTAGACATAGGAGTCTAATAGTTTGCTGGGTAAGGATTTTTTGAGATTCGGCTGTAGTTTGAGAGGGCTTCCACATCACCCATTGTATCCTTGAGAAGTGGCAGATTTTAATGCTGACGGTACTCTCCTGATTGAGAGTGATAGATTGAAGAGGTTTAGGTAGAATTCTGATGGGGGAGCCTGTGTAAGGATTGATTTGTAGATGTCTGCTGGAC
The DNA here is from genome assembly GCF_040938575.1 of Ambystoma mexicanum. Lineage (NCBI taxonomy): Eukaryota > Metazoa > Chordata > Amphibia > Caudata > Ambystomatidae > Ambystoma > Ambystoma mexicanum. Next base: position 698,341,888 of record NC_090928.1, on the reverse strand, counting down.
AGGGCTCCATTGGGGAGCCTGTCTTATTGCTTTTTTTCACCAAGCTGACAAGTTTTTCTCTTGACAATTGGGGCAAAGCTGTTAAGTCTGTTCTGTGGTCCTGGGGTTGGTAAGAAATGGAACATGGTCCGGTTGATTGGTCTACGTTGTAAATTCCGGTGTCTGTTTGTCATTTTATTCTTAAAATGATCTGCAAGATCATCGCATAATTTTTGCGAAGGCACCATTGTATTATTGCATCAGGGAGGATTTCTCATCTCGTTTACAATGTTGAATAGTTATTTCTTTGTGTTCCGGTCATCATTGTATTTAATTTGGCCTTAAGAAATTCCATTATGTATGATCAGATTTTTGTTTTTGATATTGTTATAGTGTGTCTTTCTCTGTGTTATGCAATGTGTCCTGGCCATGGAACCTTTGGGTGGAACACTGTCATGCATTCCACGGTAGAGTGTTGGGGGAACGAAAGTGTCAGTTTGAGATGGAAGAGTTAGCTACCACTTGTGTTTGGGGTTGCTGTGCTGTAAGATCTTAAGAAAGATCTCTGCTGACACATCCACGAGTGTGAAAGACTTTATTTCAGGTATGTTTTTCTTTTGGCTTTGTCATAGTTTTTTCTCCATTTTTGTTCTAGTTTCTTTTTTTTTTTCATTGCTTTGAGGTGGGGAGTGAACCATCTTGCCACTGCTTTCTTTTGTGATGGAATGAGGTTTTATTCTGGGGAGATGCTATCAATTGTTTTCACATTCCATTTTATGATTAAGTCTGTTTTTCTCATCTAAGTCAGTTGCATCCAAGGTTGCAATCGATGGCTTTGAGAATTCTACTTATTCTTCTAAGTTCCTACTTTTGACGGTTTTTCAGTTTATTTTCCACATAATAATAATATGATCCTGCCTTTACATCATAACATGCATAGAAAATCATGTATCCTGTAGTATTGCAATGAGGATACAGTCTACATTGCCCATTCAGACTTTTATGCATTGTAATTAATACCTTTTGTAACCGGAGAAAAAATATATTTTTTCCCACAAAGAATCAAATTACTGCTGGGTGCTGTCTACTCATGGACATATCAATTAATATGTTCACTGTGGGCAAGGCATCTGCTAATTATTGCCAGCGAATACTGTAAGGCACAGCTGACAAACTGCTCCTGTGGTCAGGCTTGTGGGTAGCTTCGAAGTAATCAACTGCTTAAGCAGCCATTTGTGGAGGGCGCAATCTAAAATGTCATGCCATTGGAGCTTTGCTGCAGTGATCAGAAACAGCACAAATTGGCAGAGATTGCAGAATGCAGCAACTATCTTCTGATTCACTGGCAACCACGGGTCTTAGGCAAAACAAATCAGCAAAATACATTACTAAACTATGCCCATCCGCTGCACCTTATCTATTGGCAACTATGAAGCCATCCTCTCTACCTACGTTGCGGGAGTGCTCTAAAAGGTTTGACTTTTAGCTCTCTGCACATGTAATCAACAAGAGTAATGTGCACCCCTGATTCAAAATATTGCTTTTTGTTTCTCTTCACATTATGGATTCAGATCCACTTTTCTCTGAACACTGAAGAGCTATCATTCCCTAATCACTATTCCCGTTTCGAAAAATGTAATCAAAAGTCAAGTAGCAGGTGCCTTCAGGGTCAGTGCAAGGATTTCTGCTACCCTTGGTGAAAGTTCATTTTGTTGCACCCCCACTACCAACCTGACATTCTCTGAATTCTTTTGGTGTATCAACAGTCTGGAAGGGGTATGGGACTGCCCAACGGGTGGGGCGCTACCCAAAGCACCACCTGTCTCATTAATATCTCACTGCAGGTCGTATTTGTGTGGGAGTGGAAGGGACAGGTGAATACAATAGGGTGGTCATCATAGCAATTGTTGGCATGTGCAAACGTTCACACATATGCATATCTTCTTCCAAATCATGTATTGGTCCCGGATTCTTCATGCTTGTTATCAGGGCCAGCCTTAGCTCTGGCAGCGCCCCGAGTAGAACAAAATGTGGCACCCCGTGTCCCTGTGAAGGCACGGCTGGCACCAGAACGGGAGCTTTTCATTTAAATAGGGAGGCTCTCGCCCCTGGCTTTGGGGGGCTTAAGCCTCCCACTTTGAGAAGGGTGCAGGCAGAAGGCAGCACTTTGCTTTGATGTTCCAGTGCAAGGCCCTGGTATCCAATGGGAAAGGGGTGCTACCAAGATCCTGTCAGATTTCACATCTATCAGCCTATTTACATTAAAATATTTGGTAACAGTGCAGGAGCAGCAAACATACAGTGGCAGAGGACAAAAGCCTGACATGCTTTATTAATATACCCTATGATGACAAGCTTTCAAAGCTGTCATCCAGCCACCCCAAAAAAAGGTGAGCTGGCTTCACCTTTGCACCAGCACAGTTAAGCTCTTCAAGGCTCCTCCATGCTGATGTGTCAGTGGTGCCCAATGTAAAAGAAGCTTGGAAGCTTTTCTGTCCTGAGAACCAGGACTGACCCCAGGAAACGACCAAATCTGACCCCAAGCCCAGCTTCAAGAAATATAACCTGTTCAACAGACGTCCAAATTGGTATACATGTCTTGCAATGTATAGACTTTTTTTGTTACGGTGAGTAACCTCACATCCGTAATAGGCATGTTCCAAATGACCATACATGGCTGGGAGTTTACAGATATTTCACTTTTGAGGTGAGTATTGTGTCAAATGAAACGATCAGGGAGCAAAGTGTGCATGACTTGCTAAGAAGGGCTCCATGTTTGAATCACTATCACATGCTGAATCTGTTGGTAGTCTTCATGACCATCAATCTGGCTTCAGAGCTGCCAGAAGCACGGAAACTGCTCTCGTGAACATCTGTGAAGACCTGCTCTTGAACCTTGATTCCAACACTCCGTGTGTTCTCATTCTGCTCGATCTCTCCTCTGCCTTTGACACTGTCAACCATGCCATCCTGCTCAACCGTCTCCGGGAAAACCTGGGTATCACTGGTCAGGCTCTGGCGTGGTTGACCTCTTTCCTTTCAAATCGACCCTCCCAGGTCCAACTGGGGTCCTTCCTCTCCGACATCTTTTTCTCCACCTGTGGTGTCCCCCAGGGATCTAATCTCTCTCCCTGGCTGTTCAACCAGTATCTGGCACTCCTTGCCCACCGCATCGCCGCTCTCTGCCCTAATTTCCAGTGCTATGCGGACGATACCCAGCTCATTTTCAGGCTACCCTCAGCCTCGCCCTCTCCTTCCCTCATCTCTGACTGTCTGTCTGCTATCCAAGAATGGTGTGCCGCCAATGACCTCTGCCTTAATGCCAGTAAGACTGAGATTCTACTCATCGGTACTCCCACTCCCTCCTTCCCTGTAGCTCTCTGGCCTGCCTCCCTTGGCCCCCTCCCTGCTCCTACCTGCAAGGCAAAAAACCTTGGGGTCATCTTCGACTCCACACTCTCCTTCTCTCCTCATATTTCTGACGTCGCCAAGAGGTCACACTACCAGCTGCACCTCCTCAGAGGTATTCTTCCCTTCCTCTCCTTCCCCCAGAAGCTCACTGTCTCCCGAGCCCTGGTTCTCTCGAAGCTGGACTACTGTAACAGCCTCTATCTTAATCTGCCTGCCTCCACTCTCCGCCCTCTGCAACTCATCCAGAACAGAACTGCGAGACTTGTCCTTGGCCTCAAGCCCAGGGACCGTATCTCTCCAGGACTGAAATCTCTACACTGGCTCCCAGTGGCTGCGAGGATAAAGTTCAAAACCCTCTGCATTGTCCACAAGGCCTTCTGGGGCCTGGGTCCTAAATACCTTCAACTCTCTCTTCCCAAATATCTTCCTTCCCGAGCCCTTCGCTCATCCGCCTCCAACTCCCTCAGGGTTAGCCGCTTCTCGAAGCAACGAGCTGGGGGTAGATCTCTCTCCGCGGCAGGGGCCTCCCTCTGGAACAGCCTTCCTGCCTCCCTGAAACTTGAGGAGAACCATCTCCGGTTCCGGAAGCACCTCAAAACCTTCCTCTTTGCTTCTGCTTTCCCTCTCCCTCTCCCCTGCTGAGCGGCTAATTAATTTTCACTGAAGCTGCACTGATCCTGCAATTGGACCACTCTAAACGGCCTCGGTCCTGGGCCCTGCCACTCTCCACTTGCACTGATGCCCTGGAACCCCTTTGCACTGCGGGTCTGTCTCTGTATCCCTACAGCCCCCCCTCCCCCAGCACTTGTTCTGCACTTACCTCACACTTGCCACCAGCTGGCCCTATTTATTTATTTATTACGTACGCCTCTTACCTTGTACTGCACTTCCCCCCCTCCCCTTCCCCTTGCACTTTTCCCCTCCCCTACCCCTGCACTTGCGCGATCTGAATGACACCTGGCCTAGTAGGATCGTTTTCTGTCTCCCCTTGTACCCCCCTCCCTGCCTCGTCGCGCCTTGAAACACTTGTGTATAGGCGCGTTACAAATACCATATCATATCATATCATATCATATCATATCATACATATTTCAAATGTACAATTATGTGGTCATTATTATGTTCTGAAAGTGCTTTTTAACTGTATGCACATCTCAAGGAAACCACAGTGCTGCTATGTGTCCCCCCTCCTCATGCTCACAGGTGATGTATTTAGAGAATGACTGTGATTTACTCACATATTTAACTCGTTAGAGTGAGGGAGTGATTCATTTAGAAAGCTCAGAAAAATTAGTGCACAATATACAGACTGGATGCAAACAATATCATCTGAGATCATGCTTAGGGACACAAAGTCTACGTTTGCAGGATCTCATGGTATAAAGCTGGGTTCAGGCAGTGCTCTCTTCAGCACATGCCTAACAATATTCAGGCATGGCCCCCTTTTCCAAGCCCCTTCCTCGAGTATGCCTCCCACATAAATCACTGCATAGACCTATGCCTGGGTTTAAAGTTCTGGGGATGAGCTAAGCACCTCCGTAAAGAATAGCAGCATGGCAATGCATGTGTGCTGGTTTGTGCCTTCTGGCAAATGTCAGAAGGAATGAAGGATGGTGATTATTACAGCATAACAAATTAGGTTCTGTCCACTTTTTTTCCCCCTCTTGTTGTGGAAAGCATTTGGCAGTATCTCCCTTGTGAAATTGTGGTCTAAACTAGAAGCATTGGGAATTGATTAATCTCTCCTGTATTTTATTAAGTAATTGTAGAGTGACACATCTGTCAGGGCTAGGCTGACTCAGTAGGGGTGCATATCTAAGAACTGTTCCATAAACACTTGCCTTAAGGAAGGCTGTGTTCTAGCATCCATCCTTTTTAATCTTTATGTGCTGACCTTGATTTGGTGCTGAAGACAGCCCACAATTTTCCACCTAAGTTTGGAGAGGTGCGGGGGGTGAAGATCGATTGACTCTCCTATGCAGACGACACTGTTTTCCTCAACCCGATAACTGTGGGACTACAACACTCTCTTGACGCCCTACAACGTTATGCCCAATCCAATGTCTTTAGGATTAACCTATCCAAAACAAAAATCATGCCAATAGGGAAAAGAGCATATGGCGGTACTTCCTTTTCCTGGCCTTTGGGTGGCACACCTTTGGAACAAGTTACAAGATTCAACTACTTAGGCCGCCCCATTAGGGCTTCCCACTCTCTCACTTATTACTCTGAAGTCCTCCCACCCAATGCTTGGTGTAAATGTTTGGCTATCAAGAGGGTGACAGCCAAGGCCCAAAATCGGCCCATTCTTGGCCTTGATCTCTCTTCTTCTCTACCCTTGCCTGCTGGAGGTCGCTTCCACTAGATGATAGGGACCCCTGGGAGCCTGATGGAATCCATCACCAGGTGAGGATCAGCTGAGCTGGGCCATGTGCGTGCTCTGCACATTGTGTTAATTTTTCACTGCATCCACAGCGCACGGCATCAGGGAAGCTCCCTCCTCTCACCCTGATCTTTGCCTTTGAGAGACAGGCGACCTGCAAAGGCCCAGTCCCAGCATAGCCCAGTGGGGCTGGAAATACTGCTGGGACCGAACACCTAGTAAAAATGGCTGCTGCCATGAGCTCTAGGAGAGCCATTTTGTATAAGGGGAATAACTAGAGAAATAGGAAAGGGATATTGGAATTGTGGAAGACGGTGGAGGATTTGGAACACGCTCTTGAGGACCCTACATGGGGAGTAATTGTTATGCAAGTGCCCTGTGTCACCCTTGCGCCTAGTGGAGCCTCTGAGTCCAGTGGGGCCTCTGGAACCCTGACAACCCCACCACCCCTGCAGGGGTGTTATCCTATGCAAGCAGCCAAAGGTTACACTAACCCCGAGTATGTGCCCAACACAGTTCCGTGACAGAGGACCCCTGCAACCTATCAAAATGTCCCACAGCCCCAGTTGCAGACACCACACACACCCACTAGTTATGGAAATGTAGAACAGGACACAACGAGACTTAGAAACAACATTATGGAGGACAGAGGCAGAGCTTGTGTGAGTAAAGCTAGAGAGTGTGTAGAAGTAAAGCGTGCCACTGGGCACCGATTAATGTAGAGTGGGTGACATCCTATTTGGGAGTGATAGCACTGCGATTATGGATGTGCATGTTGAAAAAGAGGATGGGGATATAATAATGACAGGCATGGGAAGGGATTTCCATAGGTGGGCTGCCTAGACTATGAGGCAATAAGATTGGATGTTGATTTCGGAGCTGCAGACGAGGAGGAGTGGGACTCAGATGATGAGCAAGGATATGAGAGGCTACCTAGACTGACACTGATGGTAGAAGGTTTTTGGAGTCCTAGGCTGAGGGCACACCAGGTCTCATGGCAGTGTTAAAGGGGAAGAGAGGGGGGACATGTATTGGTAAAGAAGGTGGGAGCACAGTTCCTGTTGTTACATGAAGGTCCTGGCAGAGCTCAGGACATGCCCTGGCCACACATGGATAGAAATAATTTAATGAAGGCACTACCCTTGCTCGCAGAGGAAGCAGGCAAATGGATACACGCTCTGTAAAAACAGACAGCTGGCATTACACTTGTGATAGGGGACATTAAACATTTGTTCACCACATTATAGGACGACCACGTGGATGACATTTGGAAAAGAGCTGGTTATCCAGGGAAACAAATGGGTGATGACAACCATGATGGGGAAGATTTTAAAGATTGCTGAGCTGAGGTATGGGCTGCTCTATGGCCAGCATATCCTGATACACCAGACATAGATTTGATAATGGCATGGACTATGAAAAAGGATGAAGATCCAGCACAATTTATATTATAGATTCAGGAACTGTGGAGGGCAATAGCAATATGTTATCACATGTTGAAGATAGGGCTCCCAAAGGATGTGCAGGAAGATTTGGACAAGGTAGGATCGAGGCAAAGGGATGGGCATTGATACAAACAATCATAGTACATCATTATGGAAGGAGGCAGGAGACAGAGAAGGAAGTGGTGGATTATGCACAGAAGACTCAAGCGAAGTTTGTACAGAATAAATGGACACATTTGAGTATTGAGTGTGCAGTGATTACAGGGGACACCCATGGGTCAGCTGGACCCACAGATGGCACTGGGGGAATATAGAATGGTACCAGAGTGGACAGGAGAATTGGGAAGTTACCCCGATAGTAGAGGGTGCCAGGGTGGATACCAGGATGGATACCAGGGAGGGTATCTGGGAGATTATTCTCGAGGAAGAGGTGGATTCTGAGGTGGGTTTAAATTGTGTGTGGCCAAACGGTACACAAACTATAGGGGGCATTAGCATGTTCTATATGTGGTTGCCAATGAGGGTGGTGTGATAACATTGTAACCTATATAACCAAATTTGTCATTTTCCCACTATATAACCTGTAACTCTGTGGTATGTAGCACGCTGTGTGTCAGTTTGGTTCTACAGGACGTTGGATGCCTTTTGCATGTAATAAACCTTGTTTTCCCTGGCATAGCGGTGCAGTGCTTATTTGGCCTTTTTGGATGACTTTTACAGGCAATTTTTCAGTTGTTTTCTGTTAACATGCAAGGACTTTCTGGATGGAATAAAAGACTGGTTCAATGCCTTGTGGGGAAAGCGGTTTTCACATGTTTTGTATGCTGTTGGGGGGGAGTTGTTTGCACTAATTATCATCTGAAAACTACTCTGGCGCCTCATATCAAAATGTTGCCAGACCCCTGGACTCTGAGTTCTTGCTATTGTGTTTTGTCCACGCTGTGACCTCTGCACTGTGTCGTATGTGTGGGGGTTGTGGAACATGCTCCAGCCCTGGGAAAGGACTACATTCCTTCCAAAACAAATTCTCTTGTAGTTCCTGGGAACCTCTTCCCCTCCCCAGTAACAGCAATATGACTCTGGCCTGCCATTTTCACCTATTGCCCCTGCCTGTTTGCCTACACCCTGTACATTCTATCTTACCTTCTTGACCACACAGAAACTATTTCTCCTTGTGTGTTCACCCTGGGAGGGTATATGGGTTGACTGTAGAGGGACAGTGGCCAGCTCCAACCCCCACAACTGCTCTATTTTCCTACCAGTGGGCCTCCTGCCCTCTCTGCCTCAGCTCCCCCCCTGCTTCTTTATCCTTGCCTCTCTGCCCCTCCTGCTCTCTCTGCTCACTCCTACTCTCCCCTGCTGCCTCCTGCTCTGCCCTGCTCCCCCCGCCCTCCCTCTCTCTTTCTCTATCGCTATATCTATCTTTCTCCCGCACTTTCTCTTCTATCATTATACCCCTTTCTCTCATTCTCCCTTTCTGTCTCTCTCTCTCTTCCTTTCTCCTGTTCCCCCTTCTGTAAGCCCTCACCCTCTCTACTAGCCACCTTCTCTCCCCTCTGCCCCTATTTTCTGCCTCGCTTCCCACTCTCTTCCTCCCACCGCTTCCCAGCGGCCCATTCTTTCTTCTCTCTCACCTCTCCCCAGTCTCTCTCTCCCTCTCTCATACTTCCCAGCAGCCTCCCCACTTGACCTTCTCCATCTCCAACTCTTCCCTTCTTCCCTTTGGGTCCCTTCTCCCTCCTGCACCCAAGGGTACTCCCCAGGACCCTGGATCCCATGCCAGTGTTTGTGCCTAGCTAGTATGCCGGTCTTCAATACCCCGCCTTGTGCCTGCAGCCCAGTGCAGACAATCATCCGTGCCCAGTGTACCTAAAATACTCTACTAGCAATAAGGCTGTCTACTACACTGCCTTTAATAAATATGTTCTGCAAAGACGTTGTTATATTCATTAGTTTTCCCACTGTTTAGTGTAACCGGCTTGTTTTTGCCAGTGTGGGGACCCAGTCCGTCTGCAGGAACAACACATCCCTCATCGGGTCTGTTAATTCCCTGGCCAAAAATGGTGGCCCTCCGTGGGGTCTCCATCATGGCCTTCCATATGTTGGCCTGTCTCCAACATCGACATAGTAATAGTAGAAGTACTACTACTGTTACTGATGTTATTGCTGTTAGTACATTTACTGACAATAGTTTTCTAGCACTGCTAATATTGTCAGCAGGGTTAGCACTGGTAGTTGTAGTATTTGTCATAGAAATATTACAAATATCAATGTACAGTAGTAGTGCTACCACTGCTGCTACTACTTCTATTGGTAATAGTGTTGTCGCAAGAAGTGTGTAGTACTAGTACTACTAACAGGAGCAGAACTAGGAGTATTAGTAACAAAATGTACCACTACTGTAAGTAGCAGCCATGTTGCTACTAGTAATGCTTCTTCTGTTGGGAGCAGTGGTAAACTCTTGGTAGTAATACCATTACTATCAATCATAGATTATACAAGGTCTATTTGGGGCAGGACTTGCAGGTATCAAATCTTGTGGGTGTCAAGTCAATGAAATGTAACTTGGAGGCCGATTCATGGAATTAATGTGTGCTGAAATTTCCGGTGCAAGCATGCGAAAGCGTGCGAATCGCAGTGCCAGTGCGAAAATCGCAGCGAAACCCGCGCACAGCGATTCATGGAAGTCCGTGCACGTCGAAATCCCAGGATGTGTGCCAAAATTCTGCATGGCGCACACTGGTGCACACATCTCCAAACAGCGTGAGCTACGCGCACAGCGAAATCACACATAGCGCGGTGCACACAACACAAGTAGGAGGAACAGGGGGCGTGTCACGCGGGATGGGGAACAACTTGTGAAAATGTGGGCGTCATGGGGGAAGTACAGGAGGCAAATGCACAGAACGCCCACACGCACGATCAAAACACGTATTTATGGAATCGAACAGGGCTAACGTGTGCGCAAAAAAAAGATGCGCTAATCTGGAAACACGTACGCCAGCAGAAAGCAGGCGTACGTGGACCCGCGCAGCATAAAAGTGCGCACAAACAACAAACAAGCTCAGACGCCAGGATGAATATACCATTCCTAGCAGCAGTGGTCATGGGATACCGCAGGAGGAGAAGGAGGATAGTCAGGCCCAGAATTTTTACACCCAGAACCAGCCTTTTTGGGATGCCTGATGACAAGGTAGGTGTATGGGAGGTACAAGTTTCCACCTTGCATAATACACAACCTGGTCAGTGAGTGGGAGGATGACCTCACATCACCCACCCTGTGCACCCAACACTCAGCCCCCTGCATAAGGTCCTCAATGTACTGCACTTCTTGGCCACTGGATAATTTCAGCGGACAACTGCTATAGTGGGGGGGTGGTGTCACAGGCCACGCAGTCACGCTGCCTACACCAGGTCTTGGCCATCATGACTGCACGCCCATCAGTCCGCAGGCTATACCTGCCCAGAACACCTGCAGAAAGGCAGGCTGCCATCCAAGATTTTTACGGGGTGGCACAATTCCCCAAAGTGCTAGGTGCCATTGATTGCACCCATGTGGCTCTACGTCCCCCCCGGGCATCTGAGCACATCTCCAGAAACTGCAAGCACTGGCATTCCATCAACGTTCAGGTAGTATGTGATGCCAAGGGAATCATCACCTCACTATATGCCAACTATCCAGGGTCCACCCACAACAGTTTCATTTACAGAATGTCAACCCTAAACCGCGACCTAGAAGCTGGTCGGCATGGCGATACATGGCTGCTCGGTGAGTATAAATGCCACAGCACATGCATGCATGTCAGATACAGAGCAATGTCACAACCCCACTAATGATACCCATCACCACCTCCCCAAGGGACAGTGCCTACCCTCTGAGCATCCACATGATGATGCCAATTCGGAATCCCATCACGCCACCCGAGGTAAGATACAACACAGCCCACATTACAACCCGGGGCATAGTGGAGCGCACATTTGGAGTGCTCAAGTTACGCTTTCGCTCCCTTGACCGTTCTGGCGGGCAGCTTTTATACGCCCCCCCAGTAGTGTGCAGGATCATAGTGGCAGCATGTGTCCTGCACAACGTTGCAACCTGCCGGGGCCTGCCCGTGGACATGGAGGGGCCCCCACATCCCCAACCACATGCACGCCCGCTGCGCATGGGAGGGGAAAGGGCACGGGGTGAGGCAGCCTGTACGCAGCTGGTGGCTAATTACTTCACCTAAAATCACACCCCTGTGGAGTGCACACAGCCCTGGCACATACCATCTGACAATCAATGATGATGACATAAGGGACAGTCAACTGTCACAACCATACCAGCCTGAGATTGGTCACCTGGAAGTGTTACATTGTGTGCATCCCTACCACACAAACACCACCAATGCTGTGTCATCAAAAGACACACTTCTATGCTGCTAAATTCATTACCCCCTTGCAAAATACAACATGACAACAGTGTCATGTCACCCAAACCCTCCCCAGCACCTCCACCCAACACACCATGGCATGTCATGCTATGTGACAGCAAACAAAGCAATCCCCAAAACATGACACAAGTGTCAAAGTACAGTGTCCCTAATGGAAACTGCCCACACACAAAATGCTCCCATTAATGTAGAACTAACAACACACATGACCAAATACTTACCAACAATACAATGCAGCTACACAACCTCAAACATAGCATAAACATGACAGTACTAAGTTAAAGTAGTGGTAGTCTTACAACCTGATTATGCCAGCACATCGACCACTTCCAACTGTACAGTGCTGCTGACACGCAAATGTGTAAGTGCACTGCTTACAACATGAACTCCATCTCCAAAGTAGACGGCCTTGTGAAGACATGAGGAATGAACCTGCAAATTAGGAGGAAGACATGGATGCATAAGCACATATCAATACACCATGGAGGGTACAATACAACAACAATATCCACTAGGAATGTATACACAGTATTGACTACAGACTGCCCACACAGCTCATGGGAGTCCAACGTCACTGTGTAAGTCACTGTCACTTGGCCACACCCTTTGCAAGCCCATGGAAACGGGAAGCAGGAGGGGTGTGTGTCTCACGAACCCAAGCATCTAACCCAAACTCAGGACAAGCCTGCATGTGCCCAGCCGGAATCCAGTGGATGCCCACGGGAGCCACACAAGACAACACACGGTAAAAGAAAATTAAAAATCAAAAATCAAAAATGGCCATGTGGGGGCCGGGTGGAGGGGGGGTGAGGCCACCCAGGAGGTCTGAGGACAGGGTGTGCACCAACAGCCACCTGTGTGGATTTTGGGGAAAAAAACACCTCCATGGGCTCATGGCCTGCACGGCTATGCCAATGTGGGAGAACTGCTGCTGTCGCTCTCATCACCCTCTGCTGCTGCCACAAGAGGTGGTGGTGCTATGGGAGGCAGCCCACACAAAGCCCTGGTGTGGTCCTCCATGGCAGCAAGCGGGTGTGGAAGGTCTCGTTCTGGAGGATTATTGTGCAGAAATCCCCATGCAGCACCTGACGTGATGCCCGGATCTCCTCCCGAGTTGCCTGCATCTCAGCTGAGATCGAATGTGTGAGCCGCTCCAGCTGCTGTTCTGTCCTCAAGTTAGTGGAAGCCTCAAGGGCAACAAGAGACTCCCTGAGGTGATGGCGTTCTACCCTCAGGGCTTCCCTGTGGCCCTGGGACTCTATTGATATCGATTGGCGTAGAGTCTCCAGTGCCGCCCGTCTGTCCCTGTTGGACGCCAACATGTCCTCCCTGTGTGATTGGCAAATGGAGTCTGTTGCCTGCTGTAGTTGCTCCAGTTGCCTTTCAGGGTGGACAATGGAAGTGGCCACCCTCTCCATTGCTTGAGCCATCATCTCAACTGATGCTGCCTGTTTGGTTGCCATACCGTATATGGATTGTTCCCATGCGATATTGCCTGGTGGCGTACGGCCACTGCGTCGGCGGGCACCACACCTGTTTGGGGCAAGGCGATCTGCGCCTTGCTGTGCCGGCACTGCCTGAGGCTGCAGCAGGACTGCATTCCCCCTCTGATCTGCTGGCCCAGGAACAGGATCAGATGTTGTGGAGTGTGACCCTGCATCCATAACCACCAAAGGCGGACTTACCAACACTGACATCCCCATAGAGGGTTCTACCCCTGGTGAAGGTGGGTTGGACAGAACAGAATCCCTGCCAGAAACACTTACCTGCAACGGCACATAGGTCTCATCATCCGAATCAGCACCTGAATAGAGGTCTGGGGAGGTGCACCCAGCGGCACCCCTGGACAGAATGGTCTGCAGCAAGATTGGGTTCTCACCCACCACCACACCATGTCCCCCACTGGTGCCCGGTCGTGCCTGAGATCCCTCCTGGGTCTGCACCATCTCCTCAACCTCAACAGCATGAAGTGCGTCATCCCGTGCAAAAACATGAAAGACAAAAAATGGAAACAGGTATTAGCACCATAGCACACAAATAGGCCTGACAAGCTACAGAACCAGTACATGATTTACATATGTCCCACATGACTATAACCCTCCCATGCATGCACTGTCACTGAGTTGTAAGGGGAGGCAAAAGGCAGACACTGATGACACCAAGATGGAAGAGCAACACATTTGCTGCATGCAGGGTAGCACTGCCATCACACATGGGCCTGTGAGTGGCATGTCCAATACACATACATGACACATGTCATCACACAGATGACATGTACCATAGCCATGGTACATTCCACAAGTACATCCATATGTCAGTGAATGAATACTGTCAGCCATCCATGTGAGATGGACATGATGAGATGAAACATTCTACATAGTGTGACAAAATAGGCATGTGCCACACACTGCAATACATCCAGTGTACAAAAATACAGTGATTGCAGGCCGATGTACACATCAATGGTTGTGCACTTCAACATGACAGGAAACAACTATCATATACCACGTTCAAACAGGCCCCAAAAATGTATGTGATCAGGCCAATACTCAATCAGCCTGAATGGTCAAATCATTCACTAACAAGTTAACACATGTGGGCCCATGTGGGGTTCATCAATGACAGAAGCATGTCACAAATGTGACAATAGGGCTGAGGAATGCGTAGCAAAAGTGGGAGAATTGAAACAATCAGCCTGAACGAACACTGAAAAATACAAACAATGTTGTTGCAAGATGCCACTTCAAGGGCAACTGCCGTAATATTGCGCTAAATTACTACTGTGGGCAAAAGGGATACTGTCACACCCAAATCCAAGGACGCTGAATGTTTTGGATGAAGCACATGGGTGACCCATACCACTCAGGCACACACACCCTCACCTGGCACTCAATCAGAACCTGTCACCCAAACAACATGCACATGCATTACACACACATGCATGGGCACTCACCGGACAATGCATCATAAACAGGTAGTCCTCCCACACCTTGGATCTGCTCCTCTGTGACGAAGGCCCCAGCAACAGACTCATGTTCAGTGAGTGTGTTGTCCTCTTGTGGAGACCCACCGCCAGTCACCAGAGTAGCGGCATGATTTGAGGCCAGCTTGTTCATTGCTCTGTGTTTCAGGTCATTCCACCGCTTGTAGCAATCATCAGCTGTGCTTCTCAGAAATCCAAGGGCACTTATGCAGTCGGCGATGGTCTGCCAGTGTGCCTTACATTGACCAGGTGTGGTCTTGCACCCTGCAGTCACCAGCATTTCATGGCTATGTGCCGACACATAGGCCACAAGTGCATCAAGTTCCGGATCATTAAAGCAAGGCTTCCTTGAGGTACCAGAGTGTGTAGCCGTGTCTGGGGTCTCAGCCTGTCGTGCCAGAGCACCCTTCTTCCTCTTCTTTATAGGTGGAGCAGAGCCAGAGTGGCTTACGCCGCTCTGGTCAATAGGGGCAGAATCACCGGTGGACTGGGTAGTAGGAGTGTGGGAATGCACAATGACCATAGGTCTTGATGCAGGCATTGTTTGCAGGGTAATGTTGGCAGGGGGAACGTCAGTTTGATGGACCGGGACTGACACTGTCCTGGCTGGGAGGGTCATAGCTGGGGTGGATGGAGCTGCAGCTGCCCCTGCAGCCTCCCCACCCTGCAGACTTGGGGCAGCAGATGACATAGCTGCCCCAGATCCACGTTGCTTGGTGACAACAACTTGCACCACCACACGTGGCCTAGACTTGCTGACCTGGAAGTCAGCCAGGGAGTCATCCTGTGCCAGGTCAGATGCCACAATGGGTTGGTCCAACAGGGGCTGAGCTGGGATGGTGTTAGCCACATTTCCCTCAACCATGAGGGGGGCATGGGTGTCCCTGATTGTTCGTCCACACATGGGGGTATAGGGGCACCCTTCAAATCCCAGCCACGTCCCCTACCGCGCCCACCATGCGCACCTTTTGAAGGTCGACCACCTTTGCCTCCCTTACCGCTTGGTTGCCTCCCAACCATGGCACTGGTGTTGTTGTGCGTATGGGAGTTGCAGTAAACTATTGTCCTGGGCAATTGGGGGTCAAAGGGGTAGGATACCAGATGGAATTCATACCCTACTGCTCTAACAAGGCTGTCTGTGACCCCTGGAGGAAGATGACGGGTCACGCAATGCACAGGCAGCCCAAAATTAATGTGCATGCAACCCCTCGTAGACCACGTGCGTGACAAAATGAACCCGCACTATGCTGTGGCACCCAGAAACACAAAACTAAGTGTACGCGTAATACACGCAGCCTACAACTACCTCTGAAGTGGAACGCGACACACGGGGCAAGAACAGTTGCTAAGTACGTGCGGAACTCACCGCCTGCCTGGAAAAAGAACGCGAAAATACACGCGTGTGCGTGTTGGCAACACCCCCACCAAAAGAAGAATTGTATGCTGTCTGAGGAGACAGGACAAAAGGAGAAGTGAACTCTGTTTGAGGAAACAGGCCCAACAAAAATTCAGAAAAGAGCTGTCAAAGGTAACAGGGAGTACGAACTAGAAACGCTGTGAAGTAATCGCGTGTGAACCGACAAGAAGTACAGATTTCACCCACTCGCTCTCCACAAAAAGCACGTGCAAGGAAATGGCGTCCTACACGTAGCTTTTAAACCGGCCTACACGTACACGTCAGATATGCATGTACGCGGGCGCTTTCCTCCAATTACACGCGATGACACTCGGACGTGCAGTTTTTCCACGTGTGCTCTGTCATCACGTGCTATGAGGGAAATGCCCGCGCGCGTAATGTAACTTACGCGCTTACGCGCTAAGGGCCTTTGGTCCAATGAAATCACGTGCATGTGCTGACGCGCTTACGCGTTAAGGCCCTTTCCTCAAATTACACGCTGACGTGCAATTTTTTCACGTGCCAAATCACTCCGTATCAAGCTGGCCACGCGAAAACACACGGAAGACCACGCTCCTGCCCAGAAGGCTGAATGACTTCCCCCCAGAGCCCCGAGCACGCTTCCACCTGCCATCTGCTGCTGCCTGACTGCCTGCTGCCCACGTGCCCTGCCATTTGCTGCCTACATGTCGGCCCACACCAAAAGGGACTACCCTGCACCCCTGGTCATGTCCCGCAGGCAGCCCATCCACCATGGGCATGCCCCCCAGCCAAGCCACATTTCACCTTACACTACTGATCACCAACGCATGACCCCCTGCACCCCCACCCCTTAGCACTGTGGGCACCAGCCAGCAGGCCCCCACTCATGTCCCCCTGCACCCCCACCCCCCAGCACTGTGGGGCACCTGCCAGCAGGCCCACACTCATGTTCCCCTGCACCCCCACCCCCCAGCAGTGCAGGGCACCTGCCAGCAGGCCCCCACTCATGTCCCCCTGCACCCCCACCTCCCTGCAGTGCAGGGCACCTGCCAGCAGGCCCCCACTTATGTCCCACTCATGTCTCCCTGCACCCCAACCCCCACCCCCCAGCAGTGCAGGGCACCTTCCAGCAGGCCCCCGCTCATGTCCCCCTGCACCTCCACCCCGCAGCAGTGCAGGGCACCAGCCAGCAGGCCCCCACTCATGTCCCCCTGCACCCCCACCCTCCAGCAGTGCAGGGCACCTGTCAGCAGGCCCCCACTCATGTCCCACTCATGTCCCCTTGCACCCCCACCCCCCAGCAGTGCAGGGCACCTGCCAGCAGGCCCCCACTCATGTCCCCCTGCACTCCCACCCCCCAGCAGTGCAGGGCACCTGCCAGAAGGCCCCCACTCATGTCCCACTCATGGCCCCTTGCACCCCCACCTCCCAGCAGTGCAGGGCACCTGCCAGCAGGCCCCCACTCATATCCCACTCACCCCCCAGCAGTGAAATGGCGATCTCATGACACAAACCATAAGTCAACTATGTACATCAACACATGTCCGTCACACACATACACTGGTTGGCATTGCTTGTGTAAACCCACATTTTAACATGCATCAACCCAATGAGCGAATCCCAAACATGGAACTAAAAAATGAAAATGTATTATGTACATGAAATCAAAAATGAAATGAAAACATACCAAAATATGAAACATGAAATGAAAAGCATGTGAAAAAGATGATTGAATGAAAATGATAACCAATCCAAAAAAAATTGAAAGAAAAACAGTCCAAAGTCATCCTCCAACAACACAAATCCAAAGGAAATGTAAAAAATAATCTGCATTGCTTCATGTTCATAATAAAAAAATAAGAGAAATCAATCCATAGTCCAACTATTTACAATCCATTGTCCGGAAAAAATAAGTCCATTGCTCCATGTCCATAATGCAAAAAAAACACAAAAATGAATACATGATAAAACTATATACAATCTATTGTCCAAGGATGTAATGGGTCCATGATCCCAACCAAACAAATGAAACCTACCTAACAAACTACCTAAAAATATTACTATATACAAATTTGTGTGGCATTGTCCATTGACCACAAATAAAAGAAAAACGAAAAGGAAACCTAACTCTAAAAATTATTTACAAGGGCAGCGGGCTAGTCCGACGGCTCACTTTTGGATATCCCGGGCCAGGGCATCATCGAACTCCTGCTCAATGTCCTGGAGGCGGTCCTCTTCCATGGCCCTGAGGGTTCGCAGGGACGACATGTTCTCCTCCAACTCCCTGCGAATTGCCTTGAGGCACTCGGCCCGCCTCAGGGCCCTCCGCATGGAGTTCTCCGCCCTGACCATCGTGAGCCATGCCTCTTCTGCCCACTGCTGCTCCGCATCTATAGCATGGCCTAACCGCTGCCACACGGAAGACACTTCCAGTCCTGGGTCCTCCTGCCCTCTGGCCAATGCCTGCCCCTCCGATGTTGATGGCCCCGAGCCATCATTGCTCCCACCTAGAGCCTGCTCCTGCTGCTGCTGTCCATGTGCCGTGTCTGATGGTGCCTGCACATCCTCCATCAGCTGGTCTCCAGTTGTGGTGTCCACCCCTGCTGGGCCGCCGACTCCCGACTGCGGCAGGGATGTGAGCTCCACCAAGCTGGCTGTGTTGGTCGGGCCAGGTCCACAGGGGGCCCTGGTGGAATCTGGGCCGGAAGACGGTGTGGAGAACGACTGGAGCATAGTCTCCACAGAGGAGGAGAGGTCCACCAGAGTGCGCGACACATGTAGGAACCCACCAACCAGAACGGAGCCCATACGTTTGTGGCACCCCTCGTCCGCAGGTAGTAGAGAGGCAGATTACATGGCACTCTCCCCTACCTGCGGACGGGCCTGGGACGGGGCCTACCTGCTGGGTGCATGGTGGTGTAGTCACAGGGTCAGGGACAGCGACATGTACAGGCCCCTCCGTGGTGACCTGTGCTGCCTCCTTACCATGGCCCTAGACTGCACCACTTGCACCAGTGGTACTACCCCACCAGGCCCCATGTGCGGCTCAGTAGTGGGCTCCTCCTCCTCTGTGGAGACCACCAACCTGGATGTCTCCACACCGTCTTCCGCCATTGGAAGCCCCTGTGGGGGCTCACCCGGCCCTTCCGCCACAGCCCTTGTGGCAAATGCAGCACCAGCCCCCTCAGTCCCGGATGATGGTAATTCCTGGGAGGGTGGCTGGGCCTTGCGTCACCGCACAGTGGAGGCATCCCTGCCGCTTGGCTCCACAGCACTGTCTCCGCCCTCTCAACATCAACATCCATGTAGAAGGGCCCCTGTAAACCAAGATGTTGCCTTCAAAGTCACATGCATCCATGGCGTTTCAAAGTCACATACACACTTCTCAGGCACACACACACACATGTGCACCATACATGTACATGACATCAGCACCCATTCCTCACCCCCCCTTCATGTCTAGGAACAGAGACAGCCATGCTTTCATGTGTGCATTCCGCATAGAGCTCCCCATGTTGCATTAAAACACATGCACCAACCATGTGGTTCACACATAACTGGTCTCACATGCATGACCATGATGTCCCTGCACACACACATCCATACATGGCCTATGTCACACATACAGGCAAGCATCAGACTATCAGCACACTGCAACATGCCCTGTCTCACACAGCAATGCTTGGCCACTTGCCGCTCAACTCCAGATGGGTCTGCCTCCGAAAGATCTGGGCGTGGAGTGCTGGGTCTACACGTTCCATGACCCTCATCTGGATGTTATTCATGCGTGCCCGGCCCCCCTCTGCAAGGCGCTGGGCCTTGTGGAGGGTCCTGGACCTGAAGTCCTCCCAGCGCTTCATGACGTGCTTGATGTCGCGGGTTGCCACCCCCTCCACGTTGGTGGCAACCACTATGTCGTCCCAGATCCTCTCCCGTCCTTCCTTGTTGGCGCGTGATGTTCCGAAGAGGGCATCATAATGCCCCAGGACATGCTCCACCAGGACACCAACTTTGGTGGCAGTGAAGCTGGTGGCCCTCTGCCTCTCTGGCTGGGGGTTGCCAGTGGTGCCAGATGGAGATGTGCCAGAGGCAGGAGTGGGTGGGCAACTGGGTCCTGGGGCTGGGCTGTGGAGCGAAGGTATCCCAGTCGGGAGTCTTCTGTTCCAGCAGGGGTGGACACAGCAACTGGACCCCTGCAGATGGCTGATGTGCAGGCACCAAATAGCAGGGCACGTGGGCAGCAGACAGTCAGGCAGCAGCAGATGGTAGGTGGGAGAGTGCTCGGGGCTCTGGGGAGCAGGAAAATGGCCTTCAGGGCAGGTGTTTGGTCTTCCGTGTGAGTATGCGTGGCCGGAGTGATTTGGCACGTGAAAAATGTGCACGTCAGCGTGTAATTCGAGGAAAGGCCCTTAGCGTGTAAGCAGGTCAGCACACATACGCGATTTCATTGGACCAAAGGCCATTAGCGCGTAAGCGCATCTGTGATGTATCACGCACAGGCGTTACCCTTTCACGTGTAAAACTTCACACGAACCCCAGGAATACACGTACCCCACTTGCACAGGGCCCTTTGGCATGTAAAACTTCACGCGAACCCCAGGAATACACGTACCCCACTCGCACAGGCCATTTCGCGTGTGAAACTTCCCGCACACCCCCGAAATACAAGTACCCGGATCCAATCGCGTGTGAGACTTCCCATGAACCCCGTAATACACGTACCCTGCTGAAATCGCTTGTGAAACTTCCCGCAAACCCCAGTTATACACGTACCCCACTCGCACAGGCCCTTTCGCGTGTGAGACTTCCCACACACCCCCGAAATACATGTACCCAGATCCAATCGCGTAGACTTCCCGCAAACCCCCTTAATACACATACCCTGCTGAAATCGCGGGTGAAACGTCCCGCGAACCCCAGTTATACACGTACCCCACTCGCACAGGCCCTTTCGCGTGTGAAACTTCCCGCGAACCCCGTACTACACGTACCCTGCTCTAATCGCGTGTGAAACTTCACGCAAACCCCAGTTATACACGTACCCCACTCGCACAGGCCCTTTCGCATGTGAAACTTCACACGAACCCCAGTAATACACGTTCCCTGCTTGGCGTTTGCTGTTTGGCAGCCCTGTAAACTGGTCCAGGGTTAGCGCCGCCCTTTGCGCTGGATTGGGGATTTTGATGGCTTTTCCTTGCGCTAGGGGCGTTCTTGGGGGCGTAACTGGCACTGCTGCAGGGTCGCTGCGCCACTCTGTGCCACGGCTAGTTTTGGAGGCTAAAATCCAACAAGTTGTGCGCGGAAATCGATTTTAGTGCACGTGGCTGGCGCAGACATTCGCACGCGCACACTGTGCGCCACCTGCGTGCGCCACTTTTGTGCGAAATTCTATGAATTGCCCTGTTGGTGTTTTACCCGTACTCTGCCACAATGGGCATGCAAACTGTATTTCCTCTCCTCCTCTGATATCAACTCCTGTTTAAGTGCTCGAGAGCAGCTCACATAACTGAGGACAACTGTAGCAAGGCAAATATCAAAACACAAATGATGAAAGTAAGATTAATGGACATTTTTGTTCGTTGAAAAATAGGCATGTGTAGTAACAGTGGTATTGATATTGAGTCTATTATACAGGAAAACACACAAACTGGCAACTGCTCAAAATAATTGCTACCGGTAGTAGTGCTAATACATCTGGAAACGGTATTCTAATATTGGTACTATCACTACTAATAATATTAACTTTACTTGGCTTTACTAAGCTTTAGCTTAACTTTTTCTGTTGTTGGGGAAGGATTAGTATGTATGGAAATGTGGGCTGTGATTATGAGTTTGCTGGTATGCTGCTGGTATTACCGGCGGGATACCGGCAAACTGCATTTACCATCTCTGCCACCCGATAACCCTGTATCACCGGGATATTACAGATAGCAGAGTGTCAGTAGGTTCCCATTCTCATGGATGCCCATAGGACTCTATGGGGTGGGATTTACTGATTCAGGCATTTGTTTGCCAGTAAGGACCTGTACTCCGAGCAGGTCGGGCCTGCTGGGAGATCCGTGGCCCCCACCAGCAAACTTGAAGTGTGCCGGTCCGGTCAAAATGCCAGAGCCAGAATTACCAGCATTTTTAGAAGACCAACACACTTGTAATGAGGCGTTACTTGAAACCTTTGTTGCTACAGTGGATCTGCAGACTGCACTTTCTTTTCTCTGATGTTAGTTCATTTACAAGAGCCAAAAGCAGCTCAAACAATGGAGGACAAGCACAATAGTGAAAACATAAACCATCAGGGAAGACGTGTTATTCTTGAGAAAAAAAACTGTGTATATACCCTTTAAACTGTTAATGCAGTATGTCTATATTTGTTATCATTCTTTGATTGCCTGGATTGTCATCATTTAACTAGAATATGCGCGCGTGTGTATACATACACACGTCAGTTCTTTTCCTTTCCGCATTTAAATGGAGCAGACCTTAAATAAAGCAAGCGTTACTATGTTGCAGTAATAATATCCCAGTTCCTGCCCAGCCTTTAATAGCCAGAGCACAGATGTGGCAACTGAAGCTTGGGAGTGTACTTCCTAAATCAGTCTAAACCATGCAAGGTCGGCCCTGCCTGTGAATTATTGCACCACCTGGCACAATGAATAGTATTGACTCTAGAGAGGGGAGGCCAGTCTAGCCATCATTTTTACAGATCGCGAACAGAAATGAAGTAGTGGGTAGTTGAAACCAATGTTCACTGTTCCTTCCTGTCTTTACCTAATTTATTGCAACAGACCTCAGCTCCCACACTAAGTCCGGCTCTGTGGCTCATCTAAAAGACTTGTTGCACCTGGGCACGGTGCCAACAGAAAGAATCATCCGGGGTCTATGGAAACCATACAGCATGCATCTAGGAATCATGCTATTGCGAGACTTTGCTCCGACATCTTGGGAAAGTCTTGAAAAACTGATCAAAGCAGACAATCAAAACGCTCCCAAAGGACAGCTTAATTTCCATTCCAGGCAAACTCACATCGCAAGAAACAGAATATGCATATTAATTCCATATTCACTACATCATACTCCAAATAATGTAATTACAATACACCACATATGTTAACACCTTCTTCTCCCGAGAGCCTTCAGGGTACAATGCATGGGAGCTTCCTGAGTGTGAAAGTATGGCCCAGGGAATATTTCTATTTCCTCGTGAAAAATAGACATATTCGTGTAACACATGTTGACTTTGTCCGAACATATTAGAAACTTTAAAGCTGTGCCCTGTAATTGGACTGGAAGCATTTATTTATTTATAGAATTGGGAGAAGTCCTGGTGCCCTTTTAGTATGGCTGCTCTGCCATGTGCAGCTGGGGGCTATCGTGCCTTCTTAGTATCCGCCTTTGCCACCTGAATTAATGGATACGGCTTCTTTTGTAGTTATTCAGAAGCTTATTTTTTTGAGATTTGTATACAAGTAACAATCATACAACTTTTCTGCCTGTTTTACTGGACGGAATTCTTGTCTGAATAATAATCTCCTAAAACCTAAATCTGATCCAACCGTCTGATTCTACAAATAGGGAATATTCTTTGGAACAGCACTCTGGACTCGTGCAGCAACGGAGCTCCGGTGGTACGCCACCATTGAAAAGGCCCCATTGTGATCAAAAGTAATTAAGAAAAGTGTTTCAACATTTTAAAAAAGTTATGACATACATAACTGTGGCACACTGTGACAAACTCGCCACCCCCAAACATAGCCACACTCCTACCGACCAATACCCCACAGATGTCGGTAGTGTTCGCAGAGTCACGCCGCAACAAACTACCGTCCTCTCCTAACCCCCCACCCGCTTATCCTTCCGGGCCCTTCTCCCACTGCTCAGACTTTCATTCCAGGAGACCATGAATAACGAGACTAGCCAATCGCATTGAATTAAAATAAAAAACACTGCAGTCGAACTCCATCCAAGCCAATGGTGCATATACCTTACACCACGTCTGTGCACACAGGCCACAGGCGCCGCTACCCATCCATGCACCCTAGAGTGTAGTTATGGCTATGCTATTCCAGTCTAGCAGCAAACATAGCCGTCTACACTGAAACCCCTGACCTACCTCAACACCTCTGCCATTAGTATACAGCAGCAACCAACAGAAAAATAATTCAGTTTAGTGGGGCATACATCGAATCATCAGCACTAGCATCTATCCAAAACCACCAACAGCATCCACCTAGGGGCCTGACCTCCGGGCTGCTTACTGGATCCTAACCAGCCCACCTAAGTTCTAACCGAGCAGAAATGCACACAAGCATTTCATTTAAACTCTTAGAACCTCCTACAGATGGACTGCAGTCATCAAGGGTGTTCGAACCAAAAAGCGCATTGAGGCCATACAAATGGGGAGAGGGTGCTATATAAATGACAAAAACAATACAATAAAACCTAAGCTTTTAAGTAACCACAGGACAGAGACACGACAAAGCAAGTTAAAAAGCACATATTTAGACATGATGCAAACACAAGTGTTAAGAATGACAAGAAAAGGACTGCATGGACCTTTAAATAAAAGCAAGTCTGGCATGAAGATAACCTCATGCTAGTCTTGTTTTTATTCAGTCCCTGGGCTGGGAGGGGCAGGATGGACCAGATGGGGAGATAGTAAGGGAGTGTCAGGAGTTTTCATGCCATCAGGAAATGCCCGCCACTGCCATGTGAAGGTCAGGCCCATCCTGTCTGGATGAATGCTTCTCAGGGAGGGAGCATCCATCCAAAATACCTCTGCATCCTTAAATGACTTACGCTCACAGTACAAGAATATGTGGGCCACCATTCAGCCAAAACTAAAGAAAACGTAGGGAGAAGTATTTGATAAAATTCGTTATCCCACCCCACTGATTACCCAGCTGTAAACTTGGATTGTTTCTGCTTTAAATCTGTAAGAGGTGCCTTTCCCTATTTAAACCAGAGACCCACAATCACACTCAAATAAATGTTCCGTTCTTCTGCATGCAGCGTGCTTCACAAAGGCCAATCTGCCCATGCGCGAGGATTTGCATGGCAAGTTTCATTTTTGAGAATCAGCCCACATGCAGAAAGATTCGGGGCATCATGCGATGGGAGTGGCGGCTGCAGAAAAAAGTGCACCCTGATTCGCAGTTTGGTGAACTTTGCTCTGTAGCATCCCTGTCCCTCTTTCCCCGTTACATTTATCTGCCATAAATTGTAATTCTTAAGCTTTATGTGAGTGTTTCTATTGTTTTAATTTCTGTCTCTCAAACGTAGGTTTAGTTGAAAACACGTAAACTGCAGTGACAGACTCTTCAATGCGTCACTACAAATGTATTCACTAACACAACATTGGCACCAGGAATGGGAACACTAGTGGACGGAGAGGCTGGCAGCAGATCTCTTGAGTCCACAGCCCATCCATCTTCATATGCAAATCCCGTTTGTGTAGGGGGCGTTTAAGGGCATTCCATGTTGGACTGGGGGCGTCAGGTGCATTTTGTCCCTCACATCCTGCACCCTCTTGCACCCTCGTGATTTGTGAATTGGATTGTACACAGTCATTGTTTTGGTCCGTTTCAAAGTGGAATCTGAAACAAAGATGTGTCTAGGCTTTCTGAAATATATTATGGGAAGACTCCAACAACT
Organism: Ambystoma mexicanum; assembly: GCF_040938575.1. Classification (NCBI taxonomy): domain Eukaryota; kingdom Metazoa; phylum Chordata; class Amphibia; order Caudata; family Ambystomatidae; genus Ambystoma; species Ambystoma mexicanum. Next base: position 698,316,228 of record NC_090928.1, on the reverse strand, counting down.
GCAAAATGGGTCGCTCACATTAGTTACCGAATTCTCCATTGAGTTCCCCTGACCCCACAGGGGATCGAATTACTCTGGCTACCAATTGCAAATCATGCTCCCTTCCATTTTTCTTGGCCTGTCCAGTATGGAATAGGACCCTAATATCGCTTCTTCAAGATTAAATTCTGTGTGGCTTGCAGAATTCGACACACTGCCACTCTCCATCTTGTAGTACATGAGAGATGGAAGAGCGTTTTTCTGCTCTTCGTACTCGGCATAGGAACTCTGTGTTTCTCTACCTCCTAAAACAACTGTCCCTTTTGAAGAACTTTAAAACGTGTCTGTCCAGTGAGCAAAATACGTCATCTTGTTCATCACACCTAAATGAGCAACCAACCGATGGGAAGTCAGGCTTTTGGTGGCAGTGAACTTTATCAATTAAATTAACAAAAGCTAGAAAGACTCTGGAGCTGTGCACTGGAACCCTCGTCTTTGTAAGGTGGTGGAGTAGCATTCATAATGTCACCATTGCTTCCGCCACACAAATGATCTTTTCTCTTTTCCACTCGCCTTTCAACGATGGTAACCTGAAATCATTTGTATGACTTTTTATTTTGGTGATTTATAATAATGCAGCGGGATTTGCTGCAGAGTCGGAAGGGGGCGATGTCAAGAGCATGGAGGATTATGTAAATAGGCAAAACTGGACAGGAATAAGCTGGACCCATATATATATTTTTATTATTGTATTTGGTTAAAAGGTAACCTTTTACAAATACACGAAATCATGACAATCTACAGAAACAGTTTTTTCCACAAATAATAAAAATAAAATAAAAAGCTGGGCCCATAAAAAAATATGGAAGACGACATAAAAAAATGCAGAAAAGAATTAACACTAGACAATAAATTACATGTAAATCAGACCATAAGTACAATGAGAGATTTTACTTCATGTCATGAAAGGAAGTGGGATAGACTGGGAAAATGAATGAATGCGTGTCACCAAGAGACTATGGAGATGTCAGGACTCAATGAGACATCTTCTTTCTGGCATGCATCTTCGAATAAACGGGGCAATCCTGAGCTCCATTTTGATTTTTGTTTTATAAATCGCAATATTCGCCCAAAGGCATCTTGGCGCTAGGAGCAGGAGGAAGGACTAGCCAGGACTAGGGATCTAGAAGAGAATGGGTTTTAAGAACCTACAGAATAACAAATGAATGTCCGTGACTCATAGAGTTAGAAGAGAATTCTACAATTTCACTGCGGCCAACGACAAGGCACACCCTCAGACCCTAGATACCTTAAAAAACAATTCAAGTGGAAGGAGCCAAGCTGTAATCTGAGATCAACTAACAAAGGCCTCCTCCAAGTAATACCAGCAAAAAAGGCAAAGGGACTAGACAGGGCCTTCACGAGCAGAGGAGTTCTAAAATGGAAAGAACTGCCTGTGACTTTGAGGCCTGAAACAAGCAATCTATGCTTCAGAAAAAAACGTAAGACCTTCCTGTTCAAATAAGACCTCGTTATGCACCAGTACACTGCTGCATCAATCACAATCCGACTTTCTATGTGTGGTCAACACCACTGTCCCGTCACCTTGAATTCTCCTGTCTTGTCTTTAAGTAATGCGCTCTGATGCCCGTGGGCTGCAGCGCTATATAAATAAATAAATAAAATAAAATAAAATAGCTTAAAAATGGTAACCTGAATGAGGGTGGCTTTCTGGGAGAGCAGAGAACAGGCGGGAACATAAGGACGGAATGTATGCTGTAGATATTCTGCACCAACTCCATAAAGATTTGAGCTGGATCTAATCCACAACTGGCAACCAGTGGAGGTACCGCAGGATATGGGAGATATGAGGCATGAAGGAAGAGCCTGTAACACGTTGGGCTACTTAGTTCTGCAAAATTTGGAGGAAGCTGATCAGAAAATCAGGCTAGGCCAGGTACAGGGAATTGCAATAATCTACAATACAAGCACCAACGCAGCCACCACTGGAGCATGTAAATGCAGAGGGAGAAAACAGATAACCTTCTACAAGATCTTCAGCTGAAGGTGACCAGACCGGCAAAATGCACTCCCTTGGGGCGCAGAAGATAGAGATGAAGATAGCTTCACACCCAGGTCCTCTACCACAGTAAAAGGGGTAGGCAGAGGACTGATAGCAGCAGGCCAGCAGGCGGGGCACTCTAAAGAAGACATAGATGTAGGGCTGACAACCATCACCTCATGAATAAAGCAACACAGGGCTGGATATAGATGTTGAATAGAACAGTGGACAGTGCAGACCACTGAGGGATTCCACAAGACAAGGAAGCAAGCCCTAAACGAAAAGGTACCAAAGAAAGAGATGGAGTATGATCCGCAAAGAAGGACTAAATCAAGCTCAAAACTGAGGTGATTAAGTAGGGGGGCATAGTCGATAGTATCAAATGCTGCTGATAGATCTAATAAGATCAGCGCACCCACGCTCAGAGAGTCAGAGAGAAGAGCCAAGTCATCCACAATAGAGACTAGCACACAATCAGTCTCCCGCCCAGGATGAAAACCGGACTGAAAGGGATATAGAAAACGGAGCCTCTTCTAGAAATGTGCTAAGAAGAGGAGAGATCAATGATTCGTGGAGCTTCATCAGAAAAGTAAGAAGGGAGATGGGGCGGAAGTTGGTAAGAATAGCAGGGTAAAGAGATAGTGTTTTGCAGCATCAGACTTAGAGGCATCTCGCCCATTGAGCAGGAGGGATTAGCAGGTTGGGCCACTTCAGGAGGAATAGCAGACATGATCTCCTTCAGAATGGCCATAGGAATGGCAACATTGGGAGAAGCTGACTTTGTATGTTTGGTATCAGCCACTATTTCCGTAGTGGAAAACGTGGAGGAAGTATTGGCAATAGTGCCGAATGAACAAGTTCAGGGATAACTTGAACAACCCGAACTTTAGGTGGCTGTATTTTGAGGTCATGTACACATGAAATTCATATGAAAAGGTTTGAGGTTCATCAATGAGGTCTGAAAGAGACCTGCCAGGAAGATAGGGAGATCTGAAAGATGGATATAACTTGAGCTACTGCCCTAGCGAGCGAGCATGTCCAAGAAGGCCCCTGTAGAACACTGGGCCAAGTTTCATTTTTTCGGATTCCTGTAGTATTGTGTGGGGGGAGGAAATCCATGGGGTGTTAAGGGGGGTACACAGGTGGTTTTGGGGGGGCCGGGTTGCCTTGTTTGTCCTTCCAAAAATGACCAGAACATATTCATAACTCAGTGAACTTTGGAAGTGGTACTTTTGGGGGTTTTCCTAGACCAACCTAGCAAGAATGAGAAAATATAGATGTTGGAGCCTTGCTGGAATCTTACTCAACTTGTGCCAAGGATTTAAGTGTCAAAGCTCACCATAAAATTCTCTGCACCCACCTTCAATGGAGTGAAAATTACTTTGGCTCGCTATTAATATTGTAACATATTTCTTTTGTATGTGAGGTCATTTGTACATTCTACTGTATTATTAAAAATGTGATAATTAGCTAGATTTCAACTTAGTAATATTCGGTATACATGTCTCACAATTAAAAAACATCTAAATAGCAGGGTATCAGATCCTTGATATGTCAAGCATCTATAATTTGGATTTGCCTTCTGCTGGCTCTATGGATATCTATAAATGTCACAATTTCTATAAAACAGCTGGCAACCTAGCCATTCCCCAAGTAATGTTCTTTCCTGAGCACATCTGCTATGCATGCATCAGTATTTTCTACTGCTCAGTGCTCTCCTGCCCTTTGAAGTGCTTGTTTGCACTCCATACATAGAAGAAATACAAATAGCCCTGAGGGCGAATTTGCATTTCTCTGTAATGGTCTGATGCCCAAGTTAAGGGCCAGAGAGAAGCGAGGATCCCTTAACCGATGAGAATATTGCCATTAGCACCCGTGAAGTTCCCTACACTGGTGCTAATGGTGTCTTTTTTGTACTGAAAGAAAAAAAAGAAACTTCGCTTTATCCTGCGGCCCAGCTCAGTGCAGTGCACCAGGGGGCGCCAAGCATCGGATGCCAGATCCGACGTCTCCATTCATCAAGCTGAATTAAACCTTTCCGAAGGCTGAATTATCTACAAATTCTACAGTTATTTCTGCATATTTCACATTCTAATAGCTTTGTGCTTCGCCGGATGGCCTGATTCCTGCCTGAACTCCCTTCTGTTCAGGATCTTTCATTTAACTCTCCTCCCGCCGCAGGCTGCAAAATGGCGACCTCACCCTGTTCTGCCTGATCCCTCTTACCTGTGCTCCTGGAGGCCGTTCCCCTTGGCTTCCGCTCCTGCCTCTGCTTCTTTGTGCTCCTTCCACACTTGATTGCAGTGCCCTCCACGACTGCCTGCACCTGCTCTTTTCACCCACCTGAGCACACGCTGGTGCCCTCCAAGTCTGCCTGCGGGTCCTCCTTCCATCCACAGAGCGTACGCTGGATTTGTCTGGCCTGTTCTTCGAGTGGTCGATCCTGCTCTTGCTCTTTGGCCTTCTCCGGGTGGCCCGCCCGCTTCACTGCTCCTTTGCACGGCCACCCATTCTGATCTTGCCTCCTTCTTCTCTAACAAAGTCCTCTATCTTCGCCAAACTATACTTTCCTCTCCTTACTCTACTCCTCCACCTACTTCCCTCCTCCTCCATCATCAATGTCTTAATTTCTTCCAGTCACTCAATCTGAAGTTACCCTACTACTCTCCAAAACTCATCCTACTGCTTCTCCCACCGACCCCATTCCTACCCCACTCATTCCTAAAATCTATCCCCTCCTCATACCCTATCTCACCTCTTTCTTCAATATCTGCCTAATGTCTAATGTATTCCACTTTTCCTACTCCTTTCAAGCATGCAACTATTATTCCTATACTCAAATAACTTATGCTAACCCCACCTTGCGTCCAACTATCGTCCCATCTCTCTCCTACCCTTTCTCTCTAAACTTCTCGAACGTATTGTCTATTCTAAACTTTCCTCTTTCATCTCCAACCACTCTCTCCTCCCCGCTACTCAATCTGGTTTCCACCCTCTACACTCCACTGAAACTGCCCTTACCTCTGTTCTCAACTCTCTCCTTTCCGCACGCTACACTAAACATTCCTCTATTCTTATTCTTCTCGAACTCTCTGCTGCTTTTGATACTGTTGACCATACTCTTCTCCTTAATTCTCTCTCCTTATTTGGCCTCAAAGACACTGTCCTTCTATGGTTCTCCTCTTATCTCTCTAACCGTACCTTTGCCATCTCCTGGGGTGGCTCCACCTCTCCCACCCTTCCTCTCAACCACAGCGTCCCCCAAGGCTCTGTCCTTGGATTCTTTCCCTTTTCGCTCTGCATGTCCTTCTTAGCCCCCATCATTTCCTCCTTCGGTGTCTCACATCATTTCTACGTGGATGACAACCAGCTCTTCCTCTCCTTCTCCTCATTCTCTCCTGACATCCACCAGAAGCTTTCTTCTTGCCTCTTTGCTATTAAATCTTGGATGTCCTCTCACTTCCTTACTCTCAACACCGATAAAACTGAAGTCCTTATCTTTCCTGCATGCACTCTCCCTCCTCCCTCTTTCATTCTCTTTCCCCCCTCCAAGCTCTCCTTCTCTCCCCATGCACCTAACCTTTGCCTTTATCTTGACCCCCACCTCTCCCTATCTCACGATATTTCTCTTACTGCAAGATCTTGCCGCTTTCACCTTTACAACATCCGTAAAATTCGATCCTTCCTAACCTTTCACACTACTAAACTCTTAATCTATGCCCTCATCTTCTCTAGAGTCTTCAACTGCTCTACTCTTTCTTTGGACTCCCCTCCTCTCACCTATCCCCACTTAAATCTATCTACCACTCTGCCATCTGCTCCCTCTTCCTTCTCTCTCCCCATGACTCCATCTCCTCTTCTCTCACCTCTGTAGGTTGGCTCCCATTTCACTCCCAGCTCAAATTAAATTTCCTCTGTCTCGTATTCAAATCCCTCCATGGTACTGCCCCCCTATCTTTCCTCCCCCCTCACTTTTTACACTCCTTCTTATTCTCTTTGCTCTTACAATCTCTACCTACTCTCCTCTCCACATCCACCCTGCACCCCTTCTTGCTTCCGCTCTTTCCAACTCCTTGCCCCTTACCACTGGAACCGCCTTCCTCTCTTCATCCTCTCCACTTCTTCCTTCACTTGCTTTTGTACCTCTCTAAAATCTTATCTCTTCCATTCACCTCCTTAAAACCCTTTGCTTCCTCTCTTACTTCTATTAGTACTCTCAATCACCCCTCCTATTCCTTTTCCTACTTCCCTTCCACCCCTCTCTCTCCTTTCTCTCTACTCCCTCCTTCCTTATGTCCTGTACTTTTCTAATCCTCTTCTCTTCCTTCCTTCTCCCTTACTCCCTCTGCTTCCTCTCTTACTTCTGCTCTCACCTTTCCTCGTACCAACTACCTCTTCACTCTGCTTGGCCCCTCCCTTCTCTTCTTCCCTTCCATAATGTTAGCAGTTGTTGTACTGCTTTCTGGTTTAATTCAATTGTTATGTAATGCTTGCTCTATATTGTTGGTTCCTCTTGTAAAGCGTTTTGGATTAAAACGCTATATACATAAAAAAAAATACAAATACAAATACAATGTTGATGACTGTAACGTCATCACCCTGGAAACTGACTGCTGACGACACCAGCACTGCCAAGCATTGGGACGCAAAATAAAGTTATGTTTCTTTTTTTTTTTAGTTACCCAAAAAAAAGACACCATTAGCACCTGTGTTGGAAGCTATACTTGTGCTAATGTTTGAGGGAAAGGGGTGCAGGGAAGAGAAGGGAGTGCTGGCTTACCAGGCAGCTCAGACCACGGGCGTATACCATGCAGTACAGCCCTCATTCAGAGCCTCCTGATTGGCTAGCACCCCCTCCGAGAGTGCTAATGAGGCACACTGGCCCTATGACAAGAATCGTAAACAAGGTTGTCTCGTTGTCTGAGTCAAATGAGAGTGAGATATCAAGAATGACCAGTGGGCAGGAGTTCCCATCACCCATATGAAGGTGGTCATCGATTAAGTGGTGACTCGTTGTTTTAGTGCAGCCTCTTTGACAGAGCACTAACAGATATTCCTGAAGGAAATTGTTTTGGTGATTCTGTCATGCAGTTCAATGTTGAAATTTGTTTACATTGCTGTTCTGATGAAGGCAGGTGTGTGATTGGCCTGCATTTTGTCAGTCCATGTTTCTCGTTAAGGTTTCATTAATACAGGCATAATTTTGAATATATGTGTTATGTGTCTGTGGGACGTTGTGTAGAGGAAAGAGATGAGAATTTGTCTTGGGACAGATGTAATGGGTGCCGGAAGTATTTCTGTATTGAATGAGGTCGTTTTGAGCGAACTGTGCCTGGTGACCAGTTTTTTTCCATCAGACAGACTTGATTTTAGTCCATTTTGATATGTGGGATTAGACCGCGGATAGTGGAGTCAATATTGGTTTTGATGTGTTGCCTCATCTTGTCAATTTTGTTGATCAAGAATTGATTGATGGCAGTGCTTTTTCACTGGAGGCGACAACACGAGCTTGCGCCTTCTGGCTGCGTAAAGAGATTTCAGATTTGGGTTGTAGCTGGTTAATACAGTGGGCAATATGTTAGTTACAGCTGAAAAGTTCATTTATTTAGGTCTGAAGTGTGGCAAGGTTAATGCCAACTAAAAGCTCAACAGATTCAAGGATACAAAAATGTAGGCAACAAAAGAAAATGACCTTCCGGCCTATGATCTACAAGCACTCTCGCCCATGTAGCTAGTTTCTATCCAGACTCTACATGATAGTGCAGATTCTTGCCATATCCTGACTCTAAATGGTGGTGGTCAAATTGAATTCTCCATCATCTTATACTGGAAGGATAGCTGATACACCCCCTGTGGAAAAAATGTAGACGTTAGGGTGTGGTATCACTTTAAATAGTAACTTGGTCTCTTGAAACCCCTTTACCTATGCATTGTTTTGCATATAATGCAACCATACTGTCAAGGTCTTTTACTAATACGCAAAGATTAATAGCCTGATTCATGGAATTATTTGCGTGAAAAATGCAGATTTGCACGCCTTTATGCCCGAAAATCACCATACTTCAAACAGGGATTTTCAGGCAGAAAGGGGTGCAAATCTGCGTTTTTCACGCAAATAATTCCAAGAATCAGGCTGTAGGAATATGATTTGGTCCTGTGTCCAATCGTGATATGTTAAGTTTGTCTAAAGTTGCAAATCTGAAATGGCATACATACTTTGAGGAAGAACAGTTATGTCTAAACTATTCTGACTGGTTCATGTGAACACCTTCATCAGGATAATTGATATGTCTATTCATAACATTCAAGGCATTGCACATAGGAACATATTGGTTAAATAACCCTGTTAATGAGTACTACAGTATACTATAAACAAATGAGCAGGTCTTGAGTCATACTTGATTTGTGAAATGATGTTGGCTACATAAGACACAGTATTCAGATTTGAACATTTTCAATAGGCAAACGTTTAATGTATTTGTGTATACACTTAACTTACATGTTTTGTGAGGGTGGCAGAGGAAAATAGTGGCGGTTCCTGTTCATTTAATATTTATTTGTGATTGGTATCAACTTCATAAGTGAAGATGAACTGCCTACAGGCTCTTAGGAATCATTGGAATACTTACATATGGTTATTGGCTAGTTCTGTCATTACATATCTTATAACAAAATAATCCTCTTCAATGGATCTACTCCAAATAAACGCTAAAAATACAAAGCTGCAGATATTGTTCATGGCAGAGTGACAATGCGTCAGCTAGCAGTTCAGAATGAATGACTGTAATGTGACCAGTGGTATTTCATTAGGAATATCTTCTTTTGAGAATCAATCGGGAGCATTCGGAAATTTAGATGTTAAGGTTTATGCTATTTGGCTGGTGAGCGAGCGAAACACTGATGGTGTACTGTTGTTTCTCTGTGTGTTTGATTAAGTGCTTATTTTTAACACCAAATGGATGAAAGTGTGAATCATGTCATGTGGTGGTATTGCTCGGAAGCCTGTTCTCATGGCGAGCAGGAGTCTAGTATAGTGCGCCCATTTCTGAGTTCATTAGCTGCACTTGCTATTTTGTGCCTTCCTATCTGATATTCAGGAGGAGAATGGCAAACTCTGTGCACTTTACATTTTTTGAGGGAAGTAAGAACCGGGAGGAACTGATTCCACACTCTTTCTTACCAATTCACAGCAGCAAACCTCTACGAGAAGGGTTAGCAGGGAACATTGAAGCAATGTCTGGAAGAAAAAACATCGTGCAAGATGTTTACCTGGGAATTACGTGTCACAAATGTACATGTCCAAGGTACTGGAGGCAGGTCTCCCCTTAAGCGTATTCTAAGTCATGTGGGGCTTGAGAGATGGACTCAGCAATTCCTGAAGCTGTACATGGGGCGACAGAGAGAGGTAGAATGAAATCTATCCAGCTTCAGAGAAAGGCATCGCTCTTTATAATAGGCATTTATATCTGGCAGAATTGCCCTGGCATAGCTGTTTTAAGGTGTTTTTGAACATCTACATGTATGTGTTATTTTGGAATAAGGACATGTTTCTAGGTTCAGCGTATTTAGGTGCAGATAGGAAGCTGCAACAGGCCTTTATGGCCCAGGAGGGAGGGTCAGCTCTTTGCGTCGCTCTTTGAAAGTAGTTCGAATGAGCAATGCTGTACATCTTTTTCTTTCCTAGACGAAAATAACAGTATTCCTGGGCAGGGAGCGTTCACACTGAAAATGACTGTCCAACAAATTGAAGACACCAACGCAGAAGGACCTAACATTACAGGGGCTGTGGTAGCCCGTGCCATGGTTGGCACTGAGGAGCAAATGATACTACTGATTCAGAAGAGAAGCTAATCTCACACAGCAGAGTATTGGGAAACAGACGAGGCGTTCTAGGTCATGAGAAAGAGGTTCACTGAGGAGAGAAAATGAATGCTGTTCTCGAAAGCACTGACCAAGCTCGACAAGGTATTAGGAGTTATTGCAGAATGTACTCTGGAAGGGCAGGAGAGATTGGCGTGCACTAATTAACAACAAAGACAAATAATGCGACAACTTAAATCGTTAGTCCAAAGCTGTAACAAAGCTGTTAACCCAAATCAACTGTTTGCTCGTAGACAATTCACCTTTTATTCATGGAACAGCGGGTGCAAAATACATGGAATATAATTTGACATTGCGGAAAGGCTGTATTTTACAGCTATATCAAAAAAAAAAAAAAAATAGCAAACTGCTCACTGTAGTGACTAAGCAATATTTTACTACACAAGAGCACCACGTCCTGTTCATGGCAAGCATCAGTCAATACAGAAAAGGGCTCCTCATCAAGATAACGTGTTTGATTTCTCCCTGAATGAGAAGAGTTATCGAGGATTGAGGCTCTTGTATGGGTCCAGTGAACCAGGCAAGCTGGCCTATCAGCATATTTAGAAGAAGATCCTGATCTGATGCAAGGGGAAGGAGCAGTCAGCAGGTCGCCCACTGCTCTCAACCATCTTATCATAATATCCATACATACACTAAGCTTCCCCCTGTCCCGTGGAGAACAAAGAAAACATAAGTGGAAATGGGGGATCTGACAGACACTGTCACCAGGTTCCATGGAGTCATTCTTTGAAGATTTGCACTGTATTGTGGATCCCCCAGACAGAAAAGATATGGGAAAGGAGTGCATGGGCATGGAAACCAGAAATCCTTCAGCTATTTTGGAGAATGATCTTAGACAGCAGGCAGGAAGACGAGCATGGAGCATCTGGGACCATGTAGGGCAGGCCACTGTGGTTCCCTCTGGCACAGAGAGAAGTTGAAGCAGGGCAGAGGCAGAGGCAGAAGAGAGGTGAGAGGGTGGACTGTGGAAAAGGAACATGGAGATAGATAGGGGAGTGACAGAGTTGTCACACTTATCTGCACAGGCTGTAGTGATTGGATGCAGATTCGGCATGACTCCACCTTCTTTAATGTTTTACCCATGCAACTAGATGCACCTCAGGCAATGAAGAGACTGCGGGGGGGCAATGAAAAGAGTGCTGTGGGGTAGTAGAAGCCAGAAATGTGGCATTCAGAGAGCAGTTACGTGAGCAGGGTGCTATATCAGGCTTCAGCCACCTGACAGAGGGAACAGAGTGCTGCATCTCAAGGTGTGTAATCCACCTAGCAGAGCAAGCAGAGCAGTATATGCCTAGGGGGCCACATCCACTTGAGTGAACAACAAGGACCCCATATCCATAAGGGACCTGATTTGCCTAGCATAGAGGGCAGTGTGATATATTCCCAGAGGGCCTGATCCACATGGTAGCTCGAACACGGGGACTGAGCTTCTGGCAGAGGAAGTAGGGTGTTATATTACTAGGAGGCCAGCCCACCTGGCAAGGCAATTATGGCAATACAGCCCCTTGCAGCCTGAAACAGCTAGCAGAACAAAAAGGGGACTATATCCCTTGAAGGTTTGATTCGACTGGCAGAGAAACCTGAGTGTTATTTCCCTGGACTGAATAGGCAAGAGGTGAGCTGGGTGTCCTATACCTACAACTGAATAGTCAAGAAGTGAACCTTATGCTATATCCTTTACAGAGAGCATGCATGATATGAGATATATCTCATGCACTGAGCAGATAAGAAGTGAGTGCCATATACCTGCGACTATGAAACCTCCATCAGAAATTCCTATTAGCTGTGTAGCCATCAGGATGTGAGTGATATGCAGACATATGCAGACATTCTTAATGCCTTAATTTTAAGCACAGCTCAGAATTTGGACATGAAGCTGGTATCATGAGCCATCAGAATTTCCAGAGGTTATCTAAGGCACCAAGGGCCTCTATGCAATTTGGCATTTTTCCACCAGTAAATCCATCAGAATACTGTCCAATGGAATTATCCTACCACAACTTGGTCTGGCAGAATTGCTGCTGGATTACAAGTGGTGGTGGCAGAGTTAATTCCGATTTTTTGAGAGTCCATTGGACTCTATGGGGCATTGTTGGCATAATTACTGCTGATGGAATTACCAGCATGGTAATTCCACCGATTTTGCCAATTTTCAGCGGAAAGTGGGAGGATTTAACTCCAGCATGATGCTGGCGGTAAATTCCCCAGCCCAGGGCCATACTCATGGCGCTGTGGGAACAGTGACGGTAATTCCATTACCACCAATTTTTTCATGCACTGGCATACTTGTAATGAGCCCCCAAGACTTTGTTGGGTGGTAAGGTGGCTGGGAAATGTGTAGCAAAATCCACGATTTCAAGGGTGTACTTGTGGAGGTGGGAGTGGCCAAACTCTATCAATACCAATTTAACTGAATAGAAAAACAATGACTGACAAGGGATTTAGAGTTGCTCATGTACATATCTGTGGAATGTTTCTGTCTGACATTTGGTCCATGTCACACAGTCATCTTGTAATTCCTTGTACATTCCTGGACAGTAGAACAGACTGAGAACATGATTTTTTGTATGGGTGACCCACTGCATAATGGCTATGTCAACTCTCTATCCTGACCTTTTGGTATTGGGACTAGTTTTTTGTGGAATCTCCCTTCTTTCCGTGGTCTGTCTCAATAGACCAGACCTTGTTTCTCAAAGACAAAGAGAGCCATCTGAACTAGTCCATGATCTTCACAGTGTGTCTTCTCGAGAATATCTTAAAATTGAATTGTTCCTCTGAGTTTCTGCAAATGTCAGGGCAGTTTGAATATGGGTTGAGGAGGCATATGTGTTTTAGTGGCATTGCCTTTCTCCTGGTGAAATAACCAACACCTTGTTCTCCCGGGTCAGAAGCCCTCGGGAAGTCCATGAGGAGTCTTTAACTTTAATTCCTGCCCCTATGTCTATCGCATGCATGGTAATGAGTCCGAAATTAGGAGCACAATGTTCATATGCCTCAGGTCTGCAGTTTTAATGTCTGTTTTCACTACTGCTCTATCTTGAGAAGCTAATCTCAATGTTCTCAGCACTGAATCAGTCATAGCCAGCTGCTGAGGGGTTCTTTGTTAGCTATTGTTCAGATGTTCTAATATCCTCATGGCTTTTAGAACGGCTGTCCAACTAGTGGTTATGGTCAGGGTTGGAGCCTCATGGTCAAGTCCTCATAATTGCACTCTTGACACAATCTGTGACGCCATCCGTGACAAAGTGATAGACCCCATGACACATCAAGTATGATTCAAGGGTATTTATTTTACAAGGTAGGAGTGTCTAAGCTGGATCCCTAGTCCTGTGGTGTGGATGCAAGCTGTTCACTCGGTTATGATCCCAGAGTGGCAAATTGAATTTCCCTGACCAGGATCAAACACTATGTCATGAATCAAGTCCTGAATATCAGATTCTTCACTTTAACTGGTATACGGCATGGCTGAAAGACACACAGCAGGGACGATTTTGTATTAGTACCCGGCGAGGGGTGTGTGGCGGCCTCCCAGCCAATGGGAGGCTCAGAGAATAAGGATTACCAGACAATATTCCCACTGCCCTGAGCCTCCTCAGGGCTGGTGGGTGCAATCACCCTTCAGTGGGGAATGAGGTAAGTCTTCTAACCCTCCCCCCTGACCTACCCCCTATTCCCCACATTTCCCTTCCCTCCGTCTCCCCACACTTATCTGCTTTTTGGGAGTAAATGCTGGAAATACTTCTGTCTCCAGCGCGACTGCCCCCAATCTGCGATAGGCCGTCATGGAAAGGAAGAACGGACTGCACGTAGTCCCTTCTATCCTTTCCATGACGGCCATTTCTTTTGTTTCCTTTTTTCCTTTTTTTGAATGGCTGCCATGGAAAGGGAGAAGTAATTACGTGTAGTCCCTTCTCCCTTTCCATGGCGGCCATTTTGTTTACAGACTTTGTTTTCTCTTTGCTGGCGGTCAGTTTTTTAACAAAAAAATGCTTTTAGTACCCCGGTCTTTGAGTACCCTCGCTTTGCTTGGGCCTGTCACTATGGGCCGTAGGGCATTACCTGCAGTAGTAATGCCCCAACTGCTCATGGCTTATTGCTTAAATAATGAGCAAAAATTAGATTGACCCTGACAAAGGGGTGATATACTTGGGCATAAACTGAAACTAGTTGGTTTCCACCTTTCCCATGGTCGTATTAAGCCTTCATGTGAACCCAAGGCAGTTGCTTTTATTGTGTATAATTTTGATATGTAGTTGGTGGTAATTCCCAGTGTACAGTTGGGTGACTGCAGTGTACTTTCAAAATTCTTTAAAATGTGTACATTGAGCTGTGATGCGACTATTTGGCCACACAGATAATCCATTGTACTTTTTGAACAATTTGTATCATTTGTTTAATAAAGAAGTCAGCTGTTAAAAAACATTACTAAGAGCATAACAATTATTGTCTGAGTAGATATATATGTGTAATAATGTGAAATATTTTCAACACCATATAAATATTATTATTTTCAAGTCTCATTTCACCCTAGAGTATCATTATTTGTATGGATCCCTAGTCCTGGCTAAGTTCTGTGCTTCCTGGAGTTGTGGAAGGTACCTTTGAACCCAGCATCACAATCCATGATGCTTTTCCTCCTTAGGTGAAGCTGTTCACAATCATATAGTTTGTGCCAATGGATCAATATATCGAACTATGTCCTTGTTCACTGGTGTAGCCCAAACTGAACTACATTACGGAAAATCCTGTAGTAGGTAATTGTCACAAGGATGAACTCCTTTCGTGTATGAGCATTTCCCCAGGACATTTGCCAAAAGATTTCTAGTTAAGAGAGCATTCTACACAATAGCAGAATGCATTAATGTGGTTGGTGCCATTGACTGTAAACCTGTTAAACCTGTAACCCAAGGGCAAATGAGCAAATATTCTGAAATGGGAAATAAGCATGTTCGAGAAACAAGCAGAAATGAATCATGGAGCTCATCAGGAAGGGTCGATGGAACTCTTTTTTTAAAAAATTCTGCAGAAGTTTTCAAGGTGTGGTACATTTTTCCACCTTCCATGTGGATACTGCCCACTGGCGAGACAGTACAATTTCACTGGGATTTTAACTTTTTTCTAGGCGGGAGTCTCTTACAATGCATTTATCAAAACCCTCTGCAGGAACTGGAATTGATGAATTTCTGAAAATGCCCATGTAAGCCATCCGGATTAACACTTCCTATTCTAACCCACTCCCATCCTCCCGAGGAGACCCCCAAGGCTCGATCTTCTCACTGATTCTTTTTAACATTTACATGGAGCCTCTGAGCACAATCTTCAAAGATCCTGATATAGTCATCCATCAATAAGCAGATGATACTCAGTTGTACATGAAAGTAAAAAGCACACATGACATTAGTCATCTCTGAAATTAACTCGCCATCATTCACTACTGGATGTTGACTGCCTACCTAAGACTTAACCCATCCAAGACGGAATGTGTCCTCTTTGGTACCCCGCTAAATAACAACTTGTCCAAATGGCTCAATGATATGCATATAGAAGGATTTGATCCGAAACTATCATATTAAGCAAAACCATTGACAACAGCCTGTGCTCCAGGAACACATAGACAAGAAGGCCCAAACAGCCTTGTTGCAAATGCACACCTTTCGCAAAACCAAACCCTTCATCCTGCCTCAGGAATTGCAAACCCTTGTGGTCTCGCACATTGATGCAGGTAATACACTCCTGACAGGGTTCTCAGCCACTCACTTGGCTCCCTGAAAAGCAATTCACCATGCTGCACAACATCTTATTACAGGAGCGCAGACATTTGACCAAATCACCCCATCCCATGTGGATTGGCTTCCTCTCCAGGCCAGGCTGCTTACTGTTCAAGACTGCATGTATCACCCAGAAAGCAGTCACTAGTAGCGCACCAACGTACTAAGCTTTGCTAATCTGATAGCACACGCTCCGTGCACAGCAAATTGACCAACCGGCCGAATCATAACAAGTCTTCAAACAGAGGACTTGCAAAAAATCCTTCTCTTGTCATGTACCCACCTTCTGGAACTCGATTGGCTCAGATGACCACGCAATTATCCAGTTTCACAAATCCCTCAATTGTGGCTTTTTCAACACCTGACCATGGACCAATCCCAATGGATGCACAGACTTTAACTCACAGTACAGCACTACTGTTAAAAATGCCACCCCAAACGCTGGCCATGGACACCCTGCCCTGCGAGCGATGTGCACGCTTTAAACCATAATGTAAAGAAATATAATGATTGGGTGTATTTGGTTGTGCTAGAAAATAAGTTTGT
The DNA here is from genome assembly GCF_040938575.1 of Ambystoma mexicanum. Lineage (NCBI taxonomy): Eukaryota > Metazoa > Chordata > Amphibia > Caudata > Ambystomatidae > Ambystoma > Ambystoma mexicanum. Next base: position 698,299,989 of record NC_090928.1, on the reverse strand, counting down.
TCATTGACCATGGAGATCTTGAAAGTGTGTGGTAATTCATTAGTGTTGCAAACTGGGCAACAAGCCATCCAAAAGCTGCATGAAGGTTAGAGGAATCTGCGGCAGTTGAAAATGCACATTGCATTTTTCTGTAGAATCCACTAGAGCACAAAACATGTTTCATCCGCTGAAAATTCACCCACCCCTACTCATCATCACACAATGGTCCTCATTCCAACCCAGACGTTAAGGGTTTAACTGCGCTGTCAGCGCCGTTAACCCTTAACGCCTGATTTCCACCTTAACGCCTGCTTTTAGCAGGCGTTAAGTACCAAGGCGCTAAGCGTCCTTGGCGCTAATTACGGCACCGTAATTTACGGTGACGTAATTAGCGCCTTCCTCACTCCCATTATGCCCTATGGGGCAAAAATGGGAATGGGGAAGGGTAAATGGGGATTGGGGATTTACCGCCCCACTCACCTTGGAATGGGGCGGTAAATCCGCCATCCACCATGGTGTAAACGCAGTTTACACCATGGTGGTAAAGTAGGGAACTTACCACCTGGGTTGGAATGAGGGCCAATGTAGGCAAACTTCTTGGTCTCAGTACGTGACTCATTTACCTTGAGAAGTAAAAATATACCTGATGTTATGACTACCTCATGAAAGGGACTGACTCCTTGGCAAGTGCTTAATTTGGTAAGTTGATTTGTGTTGGAATTTGTATGTTCTAAATGTGAGTGTTGTTATATGTTTGCACTGAGAATTGGCCCTCTTAGTGTAGCATTACACCCCATTCCCATCCCGTCCCTTTTGTGGCATTTACAACAGCTGCCTAATTGGTTCTGAACTCAATGTGATGGCCTTTAGTGAGGAAAAGGGTTGTCTGTCAGGAGACAACAGAATGGAGCCAGCTCAGATGCTATAAGCACAAGTAATATGAGTACAAGTTTAGCAAGCCATGCCTTTCCTGAGTACTGGTTCAAAGAATGTGCACCTTTTGTTATAGCTAACATTTCACAGGAAATTGTTTGGGGTAATCTTAGAATAAAAGCTTCTGCTGGTGGTTTCAGCCAACATACTTGTATCTCTGTTTGACTGCCTACTTGAAAGCACGCTCTCATTTCTATTGTGCTTCATAATTATTGTTAAATATTTAGCAATGCACATTCTCATAAGATATTTCAATTGGATTGTATTCACGTAACAATGGTTGAAACCCCAATTATGACCCCCCGCCCGTTATGACCCCCTGCCCAGTGCAGCAGACGGAAGATAAAATGTGAGGCACATAGAAAACCTGTAAACAAATGTTAATGCCCACTGACAGACAGCAGGCAGGATGTGGATGACAATGTTGTAGATAATCAAAAACAAATGTACTACCAGTTAGATAGCATTGCGGGGCATTTGCTGCTCACTTGGTAAACAACATTCTAATAAAATTAAGGGATAATTCATCTCCCTAGAGAATACATTCCTGCTAATCTACAGGAAAGTTTGTTCTTGGCTCGTCTGCTTTTGTGATAGGATGGCTCTGAATGACACCATTGATGCATCTGTTTGTAGCAAAAACGTATTTCGATAGTCTGGCGTCATCAACAAAGGAGGAAAGTACCTCCTTTAGAAACCGGTTAGCCTCTTTGCTGTGGGTGTTCCATGCTGGTTCAGTGCGATTGGAAGCTTTTAGCTGGTCTGAGAGTCAGGCTGATCAGTATGAAACTGGTGAAGCATACAACAGTAATAGTAGCCGGTTAGGCCGCCCAAGAATGATCTGAGCTCTTTCTAGGTGAAGGGCGGGGGATCTGTTAGAAAACCTCGTCTTCTGGTCTTAATATTCCATTGCCTACTTAAAATCCCTAATATTTTATGGGGGGGGAGAGGTAATTCTTGCCTGTTGTAAGGTCTGTATACCAGCTACAGCAGTTTCATGTTTCCGGATTGTTTGTAGGGATGTATCACTGGGCCTCAGTAGGGGTCCGGCGGTAGCCATGCCGGTAAAACCAGCAGGTAGCCACCGGACCAGTAATGAATTACCGGTGCCTGACTTCCTGGTGCCACCGGTCTATTCCAAGTCTGGTGGCTGGAAAGACAGGCACCAGTAATTTTGTTAGTCCCCATGGGAACTGGGACATGGGAGCACCGGCACCGCTAACAATGGTGCCGGTTCTCCCATGAGAACTCTGCGAGCAAGTGCCGTCCAATCCCGCAGAGTCGTACTGTGCCAGTCCAGTCCGGTAACAACGGTGCCAGTAGACTTACCGGCACAGTTATAATGAGGCCCACTGTCATTTAAATATGCTCTTAAAAAGTCACATCTAGAAGTAGTCCATCAGGAATATAACCCGCACCCAATGGTAACTGAACAGAAAACTGTAGATTGGAAAATACTATCAGGTGTGTGTCAAAAATTATTTTCTCTTATCAGCCTCTGCTAAATATAACTGCTAGTAGTTTTCTTTGTTTATAACACTTTTCATTCGTTTTAAAATGTGTATATTACATGTAGAATACAGCAGATCAAAATGAACTTGAAGAAACTATTGCAATATATGCGTGATAGATCTTCAAAAAGCAATAATTTGGTATGCATACATTAGATTAACGAAAATGATACATTATCCATCGGTTTCCCACTTATTCAAGATTTTAACACATTTATCAGGACAACCTCATGATCTACACTTATCAATATCTTGTTCCCATTTCCCCAATGAAGGTGCATGTTTGCTCCTAATCCCTAGTAGCTCAAAATAGATCAGGCTATTTTATGTAGTATGTTTGCTCCATAAAATACAAATAAATGTGTTTATTGCATTTCTTTTTAAGTTACTCAGCAAGGATAGTAAACAAATCAGTCAACTTCATTTTTGCCTTAATGAAAACAGGCTTTAGATAATAGAGAGTGACATAAGACATGTTTGCTCCATTACATATTGTCTAAGCAGCAACACTGGTGCTAATTTACTTTGCTCCATTTATTTCCACAAAGGCTTAGTTTAGATACATTTAGACAATCCGGTTGCAGTCAGTCAGTGTAGAGCCAATAGGCAAGATTGGTGTGTTCCTTGCAGTGCTGAAGAAGAGAGATCCCATGAAATTCTGATATTCTGAAGGCACTGCAACCTTGCTACAGGAAACATTGGGCCGCCCAAATAGTCAATGGTAGCATAAACCAGGTAGGACTGGACATGTATAAAGATGCCTTGTATCCAATATGGTTGTGCTAGGTAACATGATAGTTTATTTGAACATCACTTTCAGGTGGAAGAATCACTTCTTTACACATGTGTGAATTAAGGTGTCAGGTCTCAACAATAAGGATGATGAGAAAATGGGACAACAGCTTACAGACGATGGTCCAGAAGTAGAAAACCTACAAGCAATATTTCTGTTTTGTTGGGGTTCAGTTTGTGGAACTGATTCCGCATTCAAGAGTCCATTTCAGCTCTGCAGTTTTTGAAAACAGTACCAAACTCAGTAAATCGATAAAAATACAAGAATTTAAGCAGGAATTTGATAATATATGTTTGATTAAAAGTTCAAACAAAAGGAATGAATATGGTCATAAGGTCATTGCATGGGATTGATATGAGCATGGGTTTAACACATTGGTACAAATGAATGCCATTGGCCCAACTATGACCCAGAGCTTCTAAATAATAATTTTCTTCCCTGATTTCCTGCCCCTTTCCTGCTTCCTTGGTCTCAATATGGTCTTCAGGCAGTTGAACAAAGAGTAATCACATTACTGATGATTGTGCTTGTTTTCCTTGCTGACATTCGGTGCAGCTTATTCAAATGATACTATAAAACAGATTAACCATTTCATGAGACCCCATTACCTAGGAGTCAAAGACCTGGGGGACCATGTCTCTCTTGTGTGTTGCATCACAAACTTGTTGATATATTTGTATTGTTCAAAGAGGGTTGACACATGCATATGTTGAAGACCTTTAAATTGAAAACTCCTGTAAGAGAGTGAGGGATGTGAATGATATAGGAAGTTTGTTTGCAGTTTGTATTTTTCTCTGCATCTTCTGGGCTTTGACAGAATGACTACAAACTGTGTTACATATGGCCATTTTGTTGAGAACACATGTGTCTGTTTTTAGGAAATCCTTTACACAGTAATAGTTCCAACTCTCATTGCAACCATTCTTCTCTTTCTGGCCTGCATCAGCTCTGTCAAGGAACCCTCTACACTGGGAACCCCAGCTGTATATTTTAGGGGCCTGTCCCTCGTCCATGCAGCTGGAGACCCACAAACACTCCAGCTTCATGTACTGACCTTTCCCCTCTCTTCCCCTTAGCCCTCTCTCCAAGCTACCCCCTGCCCACCCTCCAGCCCAGTGAATTTGTTGATCTCACGGGTCAGTTAACCTAGAGAAACACACACCTCCTCACTGCTTCTGCTCTGTATCAGCTCCATCAACAAAGCCTGTTCACTTGGACACCCTGGCAGTAAGTTTTAGTGACCTGTCCCTCGTCCATGCAGACGGCGACCCACAAACATTCCATCGGTCATCTCTGAACCTTTCCCCCTCCCCCTGCCTGCCCTCCAGTCCCATGATTGGTTGATCACTCCGGTTAACTGACCGAGGGAAACATACACTTAGCAGATCTGACAGAAAAGCCTTGACCGGGCAGCCGGCGAAGTGCTCAAGCACCATTCTTGAGCACTTGCCATCCCTGTTTGTCTGTACACTCTGGGTGCCCTGCCAGATGCCATACCTTCAGCAGCTACTTCCAGGTAAGGGACAGCTTCTCCGAAACCCTGGGCTGTTGTTGTTTTTCACTGTCATTTGTGTATTTTATCCCTTAGAGTCCAGGGTGTGGGTCTCACTATTGAATATTGCTGTTGTTCTACACGTGTCTTAGGGACCAGGGTGTGTATCACACAATTTGAATCTTGCTGGTGATTTACACATGCTAAGGGTCCAATGGGTGGGTCTCACTATTGAATGTTGCTCTTGTTCTGCAGGTGCCTTATCATCCAGGGTGTGGTCTCACAATTTGAATCATGATGGTGTTTTACACATTCCTCAGGGTCCAGGTTGTGGGTCTCCCTATTGAATTTGCTATACTTGCACTGGTTACCTGGCCACCCTCTGATCTTGGGCCCAGGTCCCCTGCTCCACCAGTCGCACTCCTGCGCTGCCTTCCTGGCAACCCCCTCCACATGGTGACTGTTTTTTTCTGCATCCCTACAGTCCCACTAACAGCACTTGACACCTGATGTCTGCACATACCCTTGCACGTGCCACCTGCTGGCCGTACTTTTATTTCGTTATTTATTTTATTACCCCATGTACTCCACTGTCCCCTCCCCCTTGCCCCCTTGCACTTTCCTCCTTCCCCTTCCCATGCACCTGCACGATCTGAATGACACCTGGCCGAGTAGGATCGCTGTCTGTCTTCCCTCTGTTCCCCCTCTCTTGCCTCGTTACGCCTTGAAACACTTGTCTATTGGCGCATTATAAATGCCATATCATATCATATCATACTTCTACACATGCCTTAAATTCCAGATGAGGATATCACAATTTGAATATTGCTGGTGTTTTTCGCTGCCATTCTTGCATTTGTTCCCTTATGGTCCAGGGTGTGGGACAGTCATGACTGTGCCACAGGAACACAAATTGGCACCAATTCGTACTCATTCATATTGTTGGCTTTACTTTCTGTTTGCAAGACATTGGTATGCCCTGATTTCATTTTAGAAACGACACATCCCTTAATGCACCTTGTGGCAGTTATCATTAGCTAGTCATTCCTATGCAGCAGTATTAGCACTACAATATAAACATTAAACAGAGAGAATTGATTACCCCTCTCTACACGGGCCTTGGGGTTAGAGATGGGGGTGGTTTTTACAAGATGTTTAACATTCAAACAACATACTCATCACTGTATTGTTCTTAAGACACGACCTATGTTCGCATATACGTTGTTTTACGGGTCTGCTGAGTTTTCCTATGTATAATAGATTGCAAGGGCATCTAATACCATAGACCACCCAGTCTGATGGACAATTGGAAAAATTCCAAGGGACTCATGTTTTACCATTAAGTTCAATAGATTTGAGATTGTTTGTGAGGGAACAAACTGAACATTGGCTGCATTTATAGTGGCCAACAACTGGTGATAGATTGCATAGTGTTGTTTGGGTTGGAGGTACCTGTTTTTTCGGGTAAGTATGTACTAGGATATCTCTAAAGTTTCTTTGCCATTGGAAAGCAAACCTTGGTTGCGCTGGGCAAAATTCTGAGGTGGATAAGATATGGCCATTTTTTTTTATAGTTTTGCACAGTCCATTGCTGATGGGGCTAAACGTGCTCACAAACCTTATTCCTTCTTCTTGGTTTTTTGCTTTAGGGTGTAGGCATCTGTCTCTGTTGGCATGTTGAGCTCTTTTATGTGCCCAATTGATTCTCAATACAGAATGTTGCTGTTGTTCTACACGAGCCTTAGGGTCCAGGGTGTGGGTCTCACTATTGAATCTTGCTGTTGTTCTACATGTGCTTTAAGGTCCAGGGTGTGGGTCTAGCAATTGAAACCTTGCTAGTGTTGTGTGGTGCCATTCTTGCATTTCTTCCCTTAGAGTGCAGGAAGTGGGATTCACTATTGAATTGATTGGTGTTGTTCTACACATGCCTTAGGGTCCAGGGTGTTGATCTCACAATTTAAATCATGCTGGTGGTTTGCACTTCCATTGCTGCATTTCTTCCCTTAAAGTCCATGATGTGGGTCTCACTATTGTATTTACTGTTGTTCTACACATGCCTTAGGGTCCAGGGGTGGGTTTCACTATTGAATGTTGCTGCTGTTCTACACATGCCTTAGGGTCCAGAGTGTGGGTCTCACAAGTTGAATATTGCAGTGTTTTGCGCTGCCTTTCCCGAATTTCTTCCCATAGGTAGCAGGGTGTATGGTCTCACTATTGGATTCTGCCATGATTTTATACTGCCATACCATTTATTCGTCCCTTGGGGTGCAGGGTGTGGTTCTCATAATTGAATCTTGCTGTTGTGTTGCACTGCCTTTCTTGCATTTTCTTCCCTTAAGATCTAGGTTGTGGGTCTCACTATTGAATTTTGCTGTTGCTTTATACTGCCATATTTGCATTTTTTCTTGGCTTACGGTCCACGGTGTGGGTCTCACTATTGAATTTTGTTACTGCTTTATATTGCCATTTTTACATTTTTCGTGGCCTAAGGTCCAGTGGTGGGTTTTATTGAATGTTGCCATTGTTTCACACGTGCATTAGTTTCCAGGATGTGGTTCTCACAATTTGAAACTTGTTGGTGTTTTGTGCTGCCATTTCTTGCATTTCTTCCTTTAAGGTGCAGGTTGTGGGTCTCACTATTGAATTGTGCTGTCATTCGACACGTGCCTTAGGGTCCAGGGTGTGGGTCTCACTTTCCAATTCTATAATTCTTGCCCTAAGAATTCTGCTGCAGTTTGCACTACCATTCGTTCATGTTCTTCCCATAGGGTCCGGGGTGTGGGTCACACAATTGAACGTTGCAGGTGCATTGCACTGCCATAATCGCATTTTCCTCCCTTAGAGTCCATGGTGTGGGTCTGACAGTTGATTTCTGCTGTTGTTTGCACTGCCCTACTTGCGTGTTCTGCCATCACGGTGTGGGTATCACAATTGAATTTGACTGCTTTATGGTTTTTCCACAATTGCATTTGGTCTCCCACATTGTTCAAGAATTGGGCCTCCTGTTCAGTGCTTTGCTGCTGCCCTGTAGTCACACCCACATGTCCTCCTCCTAGAGCACTCCAGGCACGGTTTTGCAGTTTAAGCTTAATCTCAGCTTTGTTTTGGCACATTTGCATCTCGCTTGCCAGGAGCACAATAGGGGTGGGGTTCCCACTGTAATTTTCTGCTGCCAATGTATTGAGTTTCTTCCTCATGCTACTTCAGGTGGGGGCCTGCCGCTGAGTCTCACCACTGCTACAATTCCATGCTTTTGCCTTGCCTAGCAGCAACAAAATAAGAGGTGCCTACAGGAAACAAGAATGTGAAACCTATTTGAATCCCTGCAAACCTTCTCAAACCCATATATACCACTGAATCCAAATCCACCAACCCACTGCAAACTCACATAAGGGACTCCACTCCTCCCCCCTACTCCTCACCCCCACATACACTCCCTTTCCTAGTAACCTCTACACCGACCTTTTCCAAGAGGACAGTAACCTTGCAAGTACCCATCACACATACACACACACACACACAACCAACAACACATAAGGCCACCATCTCCTTGCCCTCCACCAGGAATGCCCAGCCTCCCCAAAGAGGACCCTCACCTACAAACGCATCTCTCAGACCTGGTACCCAATCTCTCCATCGGATCCTACCGCACTACATTCTCAAGTCATTCACTAGACCTCCCATAGCTGCCCCCTTCATCACATCAGCCTTCACCCGCTCCCACATCTATATCATCCCAACCTCTTCCATCAGGAATCCCCCCACAGCTCCCCTCCAGAATCTACACCCCGCACTGAAACCAATCAGCAGGCTAAAGTACATTCAGATGAATGCCAGATCTGTAACTAAATATTGTGAAAACATTTACGACTTCAGCTCATCTTAAAGCCCTGATTTCCTCTTCACCGTTGAAACCTGGTTCTCACAAGATGTCCAGCCCATTGCATATGAAGCCTTCTTGTCAGGTTAATCACTTATTGTGCACAACAAGACCACAGGGCAGGTGGCATTGCTATCCTCTACAAATCCTTCCTCTCCATTTTGCACTCAGAGGAAACAGCCTGCAACACAGATTGCAAACCCCTCCTGGTAAAATTCCAGTTCACCCCCACGCACACTCACAGTGTCCTGATCATATATAGACCGCCAGGGGTACAATTGATACTTTGCAAAATCCCTCAGTGACTCCTTAGCAGCCATCTTGGTCTCCCACTCCGCGCTCAAAATATTAGGGGATTTCAAAATCTGGTTCGACATCCCACATAACCCAGTGACATGATCCCTACTAAACAACCTGGAAACTCATCTAAAACAACTAGTCTCAGGCTCTGCCCATTCTGCAGGCCACACACTAGACACAATCATCATCTCACCATACCTCATCACTACACTGCAACCTTGCCCACTCGACTTGAGGGACCACTTAGCCATATTCTTCACCCTTTCCATTGTAGACCCCCCACCAGCACCAGGGCCACATAGCCACCCCAGCTCTGAAAGAAAGTAAAAGTAACTCCTGACCTGGTTGATTCCATACTCGCATCCCAGACCTCTGCACCCCATATTCGGGCCAAATATACATCTTTCACTTTGATGTCCGGCTCTCGGAAGCACTCAGCCCACTTGTCCCAGTCAGATCCTACTCTAACAGACAAGGGCTCTCTCCTAGATAGTTCACATGAGCTCCTCAAAATTCTTAAATTCCAGAACCACATCCTAAAATGCAAATGGCGTGCAGACCCATTAACGACAAACAGAACAGCCTACTCCCATATCACTAGAATAAAGGCATAAACAATCATATCACTAGAATAAAATCACAAAAACTCTGAACCCCTCAAAGGGAGCGACAAGTTTATCTCTGAATTTCAAGCCTCTACCCCATTCACTCTCCAGATCCCTGCAACTGCCTATCAGATCACTTCCACAACATAGCCCTAGAAAGAAACATCTCTTTTGTCACTAAAATAGCATCTCTCATGCTTCAGATCCACCTTCCATCCTCCCATGCTTCTCATCTTTCTCTCCACTCTCCCAACCTGAATTCCTAAAGCTTCCAACTAACAGCTGTGCCTCAATACACACTGGATATCCCTGCCCCCCTAGAAATCCTAACTTTCACCTGTGGCAGCGACATCGCAAGATCGATCATCAAAACACCTCTCATTTCTGTCACCTTCCCAAAAGAATTTCCTCCATCAAGCCTCTGATCAAGAAGCCTTCACTCGACCCCTTTTTCACAACCAATTACTGACTCATCTCAAACAACCGATTAATAGCTAAACTTATTGGCTGAACAGCTTACTCACAACTATGCCATTTCATTGAATCCAACCAGATCCTCAACCCTGCCCAATCCAGTTTCAGACCATTATGAGGAACTAAATCGTGCCTAGTCTCCATCTGGGACGATCCTTAAAGACACTCAGACTCGGATGCTGTGCTGCCCTAATTCTACTCGACCTCTTGCCAGCCTTCAACACCATTGACCACACCTCCCTCATGGATAGACTCCACTCTCACGGCATTAGGGATGCAGCTCTGACATGGATATCCTCCTTTGTTTCCAACATGTCCCAAATAATACAAATGCCTCCTTTCTCCTAGACACCCCACACAGTTGCCCACGGAGTGCCGCAGTGTAACACTCTACCCTCTGCTCTTTTCCATGGACTTTCTTGCTATAATTAAGCAGACAACACCCAAATCAATTTCCAAATTCCAAAGGACCCGTCCTCCACATTTCGCAATCTCACATCATGTCTCTCAGCAATCGAACACTGGATGACTACCAACTACCACATACTCGACCCAGGAAAAAATGAGAACATTGTCTGCTTGAAGATTGCCCTCTTCCTCAACACACCCCATGGCTGATCTATTTAGGCTGACCCCCCACCACCTCCAACATAGTAAAAACCTTCTATGCATTATGGACGCAGACTTGACCTTATCACATCACATCAACTCAGTGAGAAGAAACTGCTACCTACACTTGCGCATTCTCCGCTGCATCTTTCCCTACCTGACCTTTCTCTACAGAGTCTGTGCGATCATTGCTATCATCCTTTCGAACTTGGACTACGCTAACGCCCTATACACAGGGCCCTCCATATCACAACTAAGAAAACGCCAATGGGTACAAAACACCACTGCGAGTCTCCTCCTGGCTCACATCGCACCCGCTCTTGTGTCCTTCACTGGCTTCCGATTGGGGAATGATACACCTTCAAGGCAATGTGCATCACCCACCACGCTCTTCACAACCTAGTACATGCATATCTGCAGCATAAACACACATGCTACAGGTCTATCAGAAATATTACATCAGGCACAGCACTTCTCAACATTCCAATGGCAAAATCAGCCAGAATAGGAGGATCCTCTTTCTCAGTCCAAGGACCCTCCATCTGGAACTCAAAACCATTTACCATCCGCCACACAGAAGATCACATCACCTTCAGGAAGGCTCTCAAAACATGTCTCTTCCCTTCAGCATCCTCACAGACGTAGTCCTTCTCCTGGGTGAACAATGTTCCACCTGACAGGAATACATGGGCACCTGAAGAGTCAAGGTGGGTCATATCCCCCCAGGGAATGCATCTCTGTCAGGTCCTATAATAAACTCGGCAAGACCTCAACTAACTAGGTGTCAGCCTTTCCTCATTGGAATGGGAAGCGTAACAAACAGAAAATAGCTTTATCCCGCCCGGGGCACGGCCCACCTACATGCGTCTGCAACAAACAATGCTCAACTTCACAGCTGAGTCCTACGAAAATAATTCCTGTCGTACCTTTGACTCTACTACTTTGTCGCAGCACCCATCCTCTCATTCTCTATCTATGGGATGCTTTTAAGGGAACTAGCCACTCCCTATCTACCTTTTTTCTGGCAAAAAATGTACACATGCATTTTAGAAATCCTTCCTCACATCTCACTTCTAAGACTATGGTCTTCCGAAAGGCATTCATCCCCACAGCACTTTGACGCCATACCAATGGCAGTAGGCTTTAGACTAATACCATACAACACCATAGCATAGCATAACATACCATAGCATAGCAGAGCATAGCACAACATAATGTTAATATCTTTTTTGCTGACATGATAATCAACAGTTAACCCTGTCAGAACAAGCCATCCCGAAACATTGGCTTTGAATACTGCCAGGATATTTCCTGCATTGTGTGCCTTCTCCATGGCAAACATTGAAAGAGTTGCTTTCTGGCAAAGATTTGGTGGTATAGAAGTTAAGGTAGTGGGGTTGAACGGCCTTTGTACTGTTCATTAAAATGAATCTGGTGTGCCATGATGACAATTTATTGCCTGTCCATGTGTCCATTTTGGCATAGACGGTGTGCAGAGCAGACTAAAGAACCTGTTTGATTATCTCTAAAAGCGTTCTGCGATAATTAAGCACTGCGATTGTTGATAAATATATGCATCTGGATACTTGCTGTTTTAGACAAATAGCTTTCACAAATGTTTAGAATTAGCCAGTGTCCACCAAAGCATATGGCTGGAGTTTAACTGTGGTACTTTTTGGATTGGTGAAAGCAGTGCTGATCCTGGATTGTTTAAGAGTACTAGAAAGAGACACTGTTCAGCAAGGCTTGTCAGCAGGGGATCATTAAGAGGGTCATTTTGGTTAAAGTAGTAATTGCATGCAGCAAAGCAAAAAATAAACATCAGAACTTATCTGCTGTTGGGTCGCCTGAATGTAACTTTCAATTCTAATGAAAAATGAAAGAGTAAACAAAGGCAAAATGACCTTTACTCTTTCATTACACTCTCCTTTTTGTAATTATAAGGGAAAGCGTATCATGTTTTTGTGGTGGTGCTGGCAGATTCTGCATCGAACAAGCCTACATAGATTACTCTGGCTTAATTAATTTTTTCTTTGGCAAAACATAGCACTGATGGGTGGGACAGACCCTATTTGCTTTATGGTGTGTATATGTCACTCCTCAGACACACTTGTACTCACATGACGCTGTTTAATAACAGCACCACTGTTGTTATCGCTAGATTGCATGAGCACTTCTTGCATCTTCCTTTCAGCCATGGCCGGCAGAGGAGACACACTTTCTTCCCCATTCCCATTCCCACCATTTTTTGTAGGGATTATCTTGTCTGTATTTACAGTTAGACTTTCTTGCTTCTTTTCTAGTGTGTCCCTCTCATCCAGTGACTGCATCTCACCACTGCAAATGTTCGCAAACACTACAGCCTTGTTCACCCTCTCCTCAAAAAGCATTCTGCTGACTCCCCAACCCCCCACCCCTGCCTGGCAAACTACTGCCCTATCTCCATTACCCCCTTCCTGGGCAAACTCTTGGAGAAGCTGGTCATCTGCCAGCTGATCCATTACACTGAATCTGTTGGTTGTCTCCAAGACCATCATAGTCTGGCTTCAGAGCAGCCAGAGGCACAGAAACTGCACTTTTGAAGACCCTCAATGACTTGCTCTCAATTCTCAATTCCAACTCACCTTCTGTTCTCATCCTTCTTGACCTTTCCTCTGTCTTTGATATGGTCAATCACACCACCCTTATAAATCGGCTCTTTTGATACCCTTGGCATCATGGACCTGGCGCTGGACTGTTTGACCTCCTTCCTCTCTGACAGCCCATCCCAGGTTCAACTGGGCCTTTTTCTCTCCTCCACCACACTCTCCACCTGTGGCGTCTCTCAGGGCTCTATCCTCTCACTTTGGATCTTCAACATCTACCTTGCCCCTCTAGCCTTGATCTCTGCCTTCTCTCCTCACTTCCAGTGTTATGCGGATGACACACAGCTCTCCTTCAAGATTCACACCACTGCCTCCTCGTGTTCCTCTCTTATTCCTGACTGTCTGTCTGCTATTCAGGAATGGTGTGCTGCTAACAATCTCTGCATTAATGCCAGCAAGACTGAGATCCTTCTCATTGGGACTGCAGCTCCCTCCTACCTTCCTACTCTCTGGCTGCCCTCCATGGGTACCCACCCCTGTCCCTCTAAACCTCACAGCAAGAGCCCTTTGGGATTCTAGCTCCAATTATCTGCAGATCAGACGCTTTTCCAAGCAGAGAGTGGGGGTAGATCTCTCTTTTTCGCAGGAACCTCCATCTGGAATGGCCTCCCTCTCCCTCTCAGGCTTGAGCTGGATCTCCTTAAGTTCTAGAAGCTTCACAACACCCTCCTTTTCTCTTCTTTCTTCCTTCTACCCCTCCCCTGCTAATGTCCCCCTCTGGCCCTTTTTGACAGGCTGTCTGATTCATACAGGGACCAGGCCCTCCTTGCCCCGTCTACCCCAGCACCTCTGTCTCCCCATACTTGCCCTACCGTGCACCCTCCCCCTGAGTGGCCTGCACCCCTATTGTGCCCATCCAACCCCTCCTCGCACTTAGCTTAATATTTGCACATTCCGCTCAGACAGGCACTTCCCCCATCTCCCACTCCCTTGCACTTCCCTTTTCTGCACTTGCACCATCTGAATGTCACAAGGCCTAATAGGGCCGTTCTCGTTATTCTTCATCCGTAGCCCCCTCCTTTGTTTTGTCTCATTGCACGTTGAATCACCATTTTCTGTATAGGTGCAATATAAATACCCAATAAATAAATACAGCACCAATCATCTTATTTTCATCATAATATAAATTGAATTATACCTTGATCTCAGAGTAAGCAGCACTTCCTTGTTCAATACATATTCCATTGCTACAGGATGCACCAGGCACACTGAATGGTGGCTGTTATGGTTTTCTGCATAGTTTGGTTGATTGTATCCCAGGCTGAGCTGTACTGCTGGGTTTCCTTGAGGTGGTGGGCACTTTCTTTCTTATTTCAGGTTTCCTCTTTGGAGGAATTTTGCAGAAATAGTGGAATCTCTTGATTCATTGATTGATTGGTCCACCAGCATGGAAACAAAATAAAATATGTAAGTATGAAAGCAGTCAACGCAATGCATCTCATTCATATTTGATATCATCAGTGATGCCCTTTCTTGTCTCATTAGTGTGCTTATGGGCTGCGCAATGGGGGGCGTTGGGGCACATAGTTAAGGTGCCTAATTTCCAGGGTTTTGTTGCATTGTAAAAGCACATTAATGTCTCTTGAACTAAAGATTGTTCACTGAATTTCAAAGGTTTTTTTGCATTTATTTTTTGATTTTAACTGTGTTTCAACTAAAGTGTTTTCACAGAATTTCAGGTTTTTTGATATTTTTTATTATGATTTACTTTTTTTATTTCTAAAGGAAATTCCAATGCTACATTTTGACAGATGACGCACAATATAAAAGATCAATACAATAATGTACAATGTATGTAGAGAAGTGATGTCATAAAATATGGAACAAATAGCAAAAGTCAAATTAGTAACTGGTGCATCATGTTGCCAATGAAAGAATAATAATCTCACCTCAAGAAGTTCAGATCTTAACATCTTCACAGGGAAGATATATATTCAAAAAAGAACATACATCATAGAAACAGGTGGCATAATAAATGCAATCGTATAGCCAAAATAATGACACATTTGCATATTGTATTTGACCATCATATCAGTACTGAAACAAATAAATGTGTGGTTCTTGTACCCAGCCACATAAGGTTGTATGACATAACCAAAAGAACAGAGGAAGAAAAACCTACTCACTGGAGAGTAATAACCTCCACGGTAAAATGTATATCTCTTTCTAATGTACCACATTACAAATAACTTCATAATACATTACATTTAAGTACAATGAGTTGCTAATGATTATTATAACTGTGTTAGCAGAGGTCACATTTGAAATGAACTATCCATTATACATGTTATTGTTATGCTTACTTTCACAGTAATAAGTAGCTCAGGTGATTATTTACTCATTGATAAGATGTGTGTGTAACATATAAGATCCAGGTTTCAATTTAAAGAAGGGCACGACAGTCTTCTTTTTAATAAAATGCATGATATGATAATCACTTACAGGTTACTTAAATTAGTTTTATGTAAGAATTGTTAGCGTTGGTGTTATTTTTGGTGGCATTGTTGGTTTTAGTGATATAGGAAGACATTTTTGTGACCATTAGTATTATTATTATTATTTTTTATTGTTAGCATTATTGTTACTGTTCTTTTATTGTTACTATTAATGTAGCCATTGTAAACAAGTCTTACTATTGTAAGCAACATAACAACATGAATCAGTTTGAAAAAGTAAACTTTACAACCTTATTTGTATTTCATGCAGCCCATTTCCTGAAGCTAATAGAATGACATTTCATTTTCCAACTCTTAACAAGCTCTGATACTTATCATACACACGTTTAATGGAATACTATGGAATACTATAGCTATCGGAACATGCTACATGTGTGTTCTGGTACCGCTTCTTCCTTGCCTTAATACTGCCTTAATTCAAAATCAGAAGGAAAAGCAAAACGTACACATTAGCTGGTCAATTCATGGAATTAATGTGCACCGAAAATTCCCGCGCAGAGATGCCAAAATGTGCGATTCGCAGTAAAAGTGCGAAAATCGCAGTGCAACTCCGAAAATCGCAGGGAAACCAGCGCACATCGATTCATGGAAGTCCTTGCGCGAGAAAAACATTGGATGTGCGATGAAAAAGTGCGTGGCACACGCCGACGCACAGGTCATCCAACGGCGTGCGCCACGGCCACTGCGAAATCGCACATAGCGCGGCGCACATCACAAAAGTAGGCGGAACATGGGGCGTAACACTCGGAATGGGGAACAACGCGTGAAAATATGGGCGTCATGGGGGAAGTACAGGAGGCAAGTGCGCCGAACGCCCACACGCTCGCCTACAACCCGTATTCATGGAATCGAATAGCGCAAACCAGCGCACAGTGAAAGATGCGCACAGGGCCAAACAAGTACGCCACAAGAAAGCAGACGGTAGCATCCCTGCACCTGAAATAAATGTGTGCCAAAAAGTGCGCTAACAAAAAGCACCCATATACAGCCATGATGAATGGTCCATACAGTGGCCCTCTAGGACAAATGAGATGCAAAGGGGTACCGACAAACACGGACACCCATTGTGTGAAAATTAGCATGTTCCTGTATTACGGGGTTCGCGGGAAGTTCCACACGCGATTGGCCTGGGCACGTGTATTCCGGGGTGCGTGGGAAGTTTCACACGCAAATTTGCAGGGTACGTGTATTACGGGGTTTGTGGGAAGTTCCACACGCGATTACCCTGGGTCCGTGTATTTCGGGGTGCGCGGGAAGTTTCACACACAAATTAGCAGGGTACGTGTTTTTCGGTGTGCGGGGGAAGTTTCACACACGAATTAGCAGGGTACGTGTATTTCGGTGTGCGCGTGAAGTTCCACACGCAATTTCAGCAGGGTACGTGTACTCGGGTGCGCGGCAAATCCACACGCAAATCCAGCAGCCTACGTGTATTTCTGGGGTGCCGGGGAGTCCCACACGTGAATTGGCTGTGTGGGTCCTCCCAGCTGTTCCCTCTACACCCTCCACGGCCCCTGCAGGCGGCCCACACCACAGGGGACTACCCTGCACCCCTGCACATGTCCCGCAGGCAGCCCATCCACCATGGCCATGCCCCCCAGCCAACCCACATGTCACTTTGCACTACTGCCCACCAACGCATGTCTCCCAGCACCCCCACCCCCCAGCATCCAGGGGCACCCTCCACCAGGCCCCCACTCATGTCTCCCAGCACCCCCACCCCCCTGCATCCAGGGGCACCCTCCACCAGGCCCCCACTCATATCTCCCAGCACCCCCACCCCCCACCAGTCAGGGGCACCCTCCACCAGGCCCCCACTCATGTCTCCCAGCACCCCCACCCCCCTGCATCCAGGGGCACCCTCCACCAGGCCCCCACTCATGTCTCCCAGCGCCCCCACCCCCCTGCATCCAGGGGCACCCTCCACCAGGCCCCCACTCATGTCTCCCAGTACCCCCACCCCCCTGCATCCAGGGGCACCCTCCACCAGGCCCCCACTCATGTCCCCCTGCACCCCCACCCCCCAGCACTGTGGGGCACCCTCCACCAGGCCCCCACTCATGTCTCCCTGCACCCCCATCCCCCACCAGTCAGGGGCACCCTCCACCAGGCTCCCACTCATGTCCAACTCATGTCTCCTTGCACCCCCACCCCCCAGCATCCAGGGGCACCCTCCACCAGGCCCCCACTCATGTCTCCCAGCACCCCCAACCCCCACCAGTCAGGGGCACCCTCCACCAGGCCCCCACTCATGTCTCCCAGCACCCCCAACCCCCAGCACTGTGGGGCACCCTCCATCAGGCCCCCACTCATGTCTCCCAGCACCCCCACCCACCTGCATCCAGGGGCACCCTCCACCAGGCCCCCACTCATGTCTCCCTGCACCCCCACCCCCCTGCGTCCAGGGGCACCCGCCACCAGGCCCCCACTCATGTCCAACTCATGTCTCCTTGCACCCCCACCCCCCAGCATCCAGAGGCACCCTCCAACAGGCCCCCACTCATGTCTCCCAGCACCCCCACCCCCCACCAGTCAGGGGCATCCTCCACCAGGCCCCCAATCATGTCTCCCTGCACCCCCACCCCCCAGCACTGTGGGGCACCCTCCACCAGGCCCACACTCATGTCTCCCAGCACCCCCAACCCCCTGCATCCAGGGGCACCCTCCACCAGGCCCCCACTCATGTCTCCCTGCACCCCCACCCCCCTGCATCCAGGGGCACCCTCCACCAGGCCCCCACTCATGTCTCCCAGCACCCCCACCCCCCTGCATCCAGGGGCACCCTCCACCAGGCCCCCACTCATGTCTCCCAGCACCCCCACCCCCCTGCATCCAGGGGCACCCTCCACCAGGCCCCCACTCATGTCTCCCAGCACCCCCACCCCCCTGCATCCAGGGACACCCTCCACCAGTCCCCCACTCATTTCTCCCAGCAACCCCACCCCCCTGCACTGTGGGGCACCCTCCACTAGGCCCCCACTCATGTCCCCCTGCACCCCCACCCCCCAGCACTGTGGGGCACCCTCCACCAGGCCCCCACTCATGTCTCCCTGCACCCCCAACCTCCTGCATCCAGTGGCACCCTCCACCAGGCCCCCACTCATGTCTCCCAGCACCCCCACCCCCGTGCAACCAGGGGCACCCTCTACCAGGCTCCCACTCCTTCCTACCACCCCCCGCCACCCAGCAGTGCGAATCGCCTGTGTAGGTGTATATCAGGGTTGCGCGTGTAGTCTGACACGCGATATCAGCAGGGTACACGTATTACGGGGTTCACAGGAAGTTCCACACGCGATTTCAGCAGGGTACGTGTATTTCGGTGTGTGCGCGTGAAGTTACACACGCGACTGTGCCTGTGAGAGTGGGGTACGTGTATTCCAGGGGTGGGCGGATTATTTACTTTCGACTGGGCCTGGGAGAGCGTGTTACGTGTATTCCTGGGGTGGGCGGGAAGATTTACACGCTCGCCGACAACGCGCCAAAAAATAAAAGGAGCAATCCTGAAACACGTACGCCAGCATGAAGCAGGCGCACGTCCCGCGCAGCATAAAAGAGTGCGCAAACAACAAACAAGCTCAGACGCCAGGATGAATATACCGTTCATAGCAGCAGTGGCCGTGGAATACCGCAGGAGGAGGAGAAGGATAGTCAGGGCCAGAATCTTCACACCCAGAACCAGCCTATTTGGTATGCCAGATGACCAGGTGTATGGGAGGTATAGGTTTCCACCACACATAATACTCGACCTGGTCAGTGAGTGGGAGGATGACCTCACATCACCCACCCTGTGCTCCCAAGCACTCAGCCCCCTGGAGAAGGTCCTCAATGTACTGCACTTCTTGGCTACTGGATCATTTCAGCGGACAAGTGCCATAGTGGGGTGGGTGTCACAGGCCACACAGTAACGGTGCCTACACCAGGTGTTTGCCATCATCACTGCATGCCCATCAGTCCGCAGGCACATATATCTGCCCAGAACACCTGCAGAAAGGCAGGCTGTCAGCCAGGATTTCTACAGGGTGGCACAATTCCCCAAAGTGCTTGGTGCCATTGATTGCACCCATGTGGCTCTACGTCCCCCCAGGGCATATGAGCACATCTATAGAAACCGCAAGTACTGGCATTCCATCAACGTCCAGGTAGTATGTGATGCCAAAGGGAATCATCACCTCAGTATATGCCAACTATCCAGGGTCCACCCACGACAGCTTCATTTACAGGATGTCAACCCTAAACCGGGACATGGAAGCTGGGCGGCGTGGCGATGCATGGCTGCTTGGTGAGTAGAAATGCCACAGCACATGCATGCATGACAGATACAGAGTAATGCCAATACCCCACTAATGATCCCCATCACCACCTCCCCAGGGGACAGTGCCTACCCTCTGAGCACACACATGATGACGCCAATTAAGAACCCCATCACGCCTCCCGAGTTAAGATACAACACAGCCCATATTGCAACACGGGGCATAGTGGAGCGCACATTCGGAGTACTCAAGTCACGCTTTCGCTCCCTTGACCGTTCTGGCGGGCAGCTGTTATACGCTCCCCCAGTAGTGTGCAGGATCATACTGGCAGCATGAGTCCTGCACAATGTTGCAACACGCCGGGGCCTGGCTGTGGACATGGTGGTGCCCCCACATCCCCAACCACATGCACGCCCGCTGCGCATGGGAGGGGAAAGGGCACGGGGTGAGGCAGCCCGTACGCAGCTGGTGGCTAATTAGTTCACATAGAAATCACACCCCTGTGGAGTGCACACAGCCCTGGCAAATACCATCTGACAATCAATGATGACTCAATCTGACAATTATGATGAACAAAGGGACAGTCAGCTGTCAGAACCATAGCAGCCTGAGATTGTTCATCTGGGAGTGTCACAATGTGTGCATCCCTACCTACGCAAACACCACCAATGCAGTGTCATCAAAAGACACACTTCCATGCAGCAAAAATGAATACCCACTTGCAAAATACAACATGAGAACAGTGCCATGTCACCCAACCCCTCCCTGGCACGGCCACACAACACACCATGCAATGTGAGAGCAAACAAATGAATCCCCACAACATGCCCCAAGTGTCACCAACTACAGTGTCCCTAATGGAAACTGGCCACACATGAAATGGTCACAGTAATGCAGGACCAACAACACACATTACCAAATACTTACCAAGAATACCAATCACCTACACAACCTCCAGCCTACCATAAACATGACAGTACAGACTTAAAAAATTGGTAGCCTCACTACCTGATAATGCCAGCACTTCGAACACTTCCAAGTATACAGTGTTAGCGCCACGCAAGAGTGTAGGTGCACTGCTTACAACATGGACTCCAGTCCCAAAGTAGACCGCCTTGTGAAGACATGAGAAATGGACCTGCAAATTAGGAGGATGAGATGGATGCAGAGGCACATATCAATACACCATGTAGTGTACAATACAACAACAATATGCACTAGGAATGTATACACAGTATTGACTACAGACTGCCCACACATCAAATGGGAGTCCAACTCACTGTGTTCGTCAATGTCACTTGGGCATCCCCTTTGCAAGCCCATGGAAACGGGAAGCAGGAGGGGTGTGTGTCACACAAACCCAAGCATCTAACCCAAATTCAGGACAAGCCTGCATGTGCCCAGCCACAATACAGCGTATGCCCACGGGAGCCACACAAGGCAACACACTGTCCAAAAAATCAAAAATCCCCCAAAAAAAATATCAAAAATGGCCATTAATGGGCACCGGGGTGTGGGGAGGCCACCCAGGAGGTCCGAGGACAGGGTGCACACCAAAACCCACCTGTGTGCATCTTGCGAGAAAAAAAACACCTCCATGGGCTAATGGCCTACATGGCTACCCTATTGTGAGAGATTTGCTGCTGTCCCTCTCCTCACCCTCTGCAGCTGCATCAGGAGGTGGTGGCACTATGGGAGGCAGCCCACGCAAAGCCCTAGTCTGGTCCTCCATGGCAGAAAGCATGCGGGTGTGGAAGGGCTGGTTCTGGAGGATAATTGTGCAGAGGTCCTCATGCAACAACTCACGGGATGCCCAGACCTCCACCCTAGTTGCCTGCATCTCAGCTGAGAGCGTACGTGTGAGCCGCTCCAGCTGCTGTTCTGTCCTCGTGTTAGCTGAAGCCTCAAGCTCAACCAGAGTTGCCCTGAGCTGACGGAGTTCCACCCTCAGGGCTTCCCTGTGGCCCTGGGACTCAATGGAAATGGCTTCCCGCAGAGTCTCCACTGCCGCCCGCCTGTCCCTGTTGGACGCCAACATGTCCTCCCTGTGTGACTGGCTAATGCAGTCTGCTGTAGTTGTTCAATTAGCCTTTCTTGGGGGACAATGGAAGTGGCCACCCTATCCATGGCCTGAACCATCATCTCAGTTGATGCTGCCTGTTGGTTTGCCATACCATATATGGATTGCTCCCATGCAGTATTGCCTGGTGGCGTACGGCCACCGCGTCGGCGGGCACCACACCTGTCTGGGGCAAGGCGAACTGCGCCTTGCTGTACCGGCACTGCCTGAGGCTGCAGGACTGCATTCCCCCTCTGATCTGCTGGCCCAGGAACAGGATCAGATGTAGCGGAGTGTGACCCTGCATCCGTAACCACCAAAGGCTGACCTACCAACACTGACATCCCCATTGAGGTTTCGACCCCTGGTGCAGGTGGGTTGGACAGTACAGAATCCCTCCCAGAGACACTTAACTGCAACGGCACATAGGTCTCATCATCCAAATTGACACCTGAATAGAGCTCGGGGGAGGTGCACCCAGAGACACCCCTTGAGATGACGACCTGCAGCAAGTGTGGGTTCTCACCCACCACCACACCACGTCCCTTACTGGTGCCCGGTCGGGCCTGAGACCCCTTCTGGGTCTGCACCATCTCCACAACCCCAGCAGTATCAAGTGTGTCATCCCCTGCAAAGACAGAAAAGAAAAGAAATGGGAACAGGCATTAGCAACATGGAACACAATTAGGGCTGAGAAGCAACAGAAACAGTACTTCATTGACACATGTCCCACATGACTATAACCCTCCCATGCATGCACCGTCACTGCTTATGAAGGGGAGGCAAATGGCACACATTGATGACACCAAGATGGAAGACCAACAAATTTGCTGCATGCTGCCTAGCAGTGCCATCACACATTGGCCTGTGATTGGCATGTCCAATACACATACATGACACATGCCATCACACAGATGGCATGTACCCTATCCATGTCACACATGTGACAAAAGGACTGAGAAATGCCTAGTGAAAGTGGTGGAATGCAGACAATCAGCCTGAATGAACACAGAATAACATGCAACTATGTTGTGGCAAGATGACAATTCAAGGGCAACTGGCGTGAGGTTGGGCTGAATGTCTACTGTTGCCAGAAGGGATACTGCAACACCCAAATCCTATTGCGCAGAATGTTTTGGATGAAGCACATGGGTGTCCCAAACCACTCAGGCACACACCCCCTCACCTGGCACTCAATCAGAAGCACTCACACACACGCCATGCACATGGATGACACACACATGCATGTGCACTCACCGGACAATGCCTCGTAATCTGGCAGGTCTCACACGCCTTGGATCTGTTCCTCCGTGACGTAGGTCCCAGCAACGTACTCATGTGGAGTGAGTTCTACGTCCTCTGCCGGAGACCCATCTCCAGTCACTAGAGTTGCGGCATGACTTGAGGCCAGCTTTTTCTTTGCCCTGCGCTTAAGGTCATTCCAGCGCTTGTAGCAATCATTAGCTGTGCGCCTCACGAATCCAAGGGCACTTATGAGTTCCGCAATGGTCTGCCAGTGTGCCTGACGTTGGCCAGGTGTGGTCTTGCATCCTGCAGTAATCACCATTTCAGTGCCATGTGTGGACACATACTCTACAAGTGCATCAAGTTCGACCCGATTGAAGCAGGGCTTCCTTGGTGGGCCGGACTGTGTAGCCGTGTCCGGAGCATCAGCCTGTACTGGACGAGCACTCTTCCTCTTCCGCTTGGATGGTGATGGTGGTACTGAGTGTCCTACGTCGCTCTGGACACTAGGGCAGGAGCCCCGGTGGACTGTGGACTATGAGTGTGGGAATGAACACTCACCATGGGAGTTGGTGCAGGCATTAGCTGAAGTGTGATGTGGTCAGCAGGATGGACTAGGACAGACACTGTCCTGGCTGGGACACTCAGAGCTGGGGTGGATGGAGCCGCAGCTGCCCCTGCAGCCTCCCCACCCTGCCTACTCGGGGCAGCAGATGACATAGCTGCCCCTGATCCACGTGGGCTGGTGACACCAACGTGCACCGCCACACGTGGCCTAGACCTGCTGACCTGGAAGTCAGCCATGGAGTCATCCAGTGCCATGTCTGGTGCCACAATGGGCTGGTCCAACAAGGGCTGAGTAGGGATGGTGTCAGCCACGTTACCCTCAACCAGGGGGGGGCATGGGTGTCCCTGACTGCTCACCCACACATGGGGGGCTAGAGGCAGACTGCAAGTCCTGGCCACGTCCCCTACCGTATCCACCACGGCCACCTCTTGTGGCTCGCCCACCTTTGCCACCCTTACCGCGTGCTCGCCTCTCAACCATGGCACCGATGTTCTTGTGCGTATGGGAGTTGCAGTAAACTATTGTCCTGGGCAATTGGGGGTGAAAGGGGTAGGGTACTAGATGGAATTCGTACCCTAGTGCTCTAGCAAGGCTGTATGTGACCCCTGGGGGAAGATGACGGGTCACGCAACGCACAGGCACCCCGAAAAAGGTAGATAATGTGCACGCAACCCCTCCTAGACCACGTGCGTGGAAAAAAAAACCTGCACTACGCTGTGGCACCCAGAAATACAAAAATGAATGTATGCGTGTCACACGCAGCCTAGACTGACCTCTGAAGGGGTAGGTAACACACGGGGCAAGCACAGATGTCTAATACGTGCGCAACTCACCGTCTGCCAGGAAAAATCGCGTGTAAAATACGCGCGTGTGCACATTGGCAACACCCCCGCCAAACGAAGAATTGTACGCTGTCTGAGGAGACAGGACAACAAGAGAAGTGAACACTGTTTGAGGAAACAGGCCCAGTAAAAAGACAAGAAGAGAAAAAGCTGTCAGAGGTAACAGGGAGTACGAACTTGGAACGCCGTGAAGTAAATCGCGTGTGAACCAACAAGAAGTACAGATTTCACCCACTCGCTCTCCACGAAAAGCACGTACAAGGAAATGGCGTTCTACGCGTACCTTTTAAACATGCCCACACGTCCAGCGTCACTTCCGCGTGTACGTGCTAAGGCCTCATCCTCCAATTACACACGCTGACACTCTGACGTGCAGTCATTGGACGTGTAACATGCACCCGAGTACAGGGAAACGCCCGCGCACGCACGTCACAGACGCGCATACGCGCTGTTGGCCTTTTGGCCAATGAATTAGCGTATGTGTGCTGACGCGCTTACGCGCTAAGGCCCTTTCCTCGAATTACACGCAGACATGCTGGATTTCCACGTGCCAAATTACTCCGTATCAAGCTGGCCACGTGTAAGCACACGGAAGACCATGCTCCTGCCCAGAAGGCCGAATTACTGCCCCCGAGAGCCCCGAGCATGCTCCCACCTGCCATCTGCTGCTCTCTGATTGCCTGCTGCCCACGTGCCCTGCCATTTGCTGCCTGCACATCAGCCAAGGGTGCTGTTGCTGTGACCACCCCTGCTGGAACCAAAGACTCCCGACTGGGATTCCATCGCTCCACAGCCCAGCCCCAGGACCCAGTTGCCCACCCACTCCTGCCTCTGGGGTTGTCAAGTCGGGCACTGCAACATCTGGCACCACTGACAACCCCCGGCCAGAGAGGCAGAGGGGCACCAGCTTCACTGCCACCGAAGTTGGTGTCCTGGTGGAGCAAGTCCTGGGGCAGTCTGATGCCCTCTTCGGAAGTTCCCGCGCCGACATGGAAGGACGGACTCGGATCTGGACGGACATCATGACTGCTATCAACGCGGAGAGGGTGGCAGTCCGTGACTTCCAAAATGCCAAGAAGCACTGGGAGGACTTCAGGTCCAGGACCCTCAACAAGGCCCGGTGCCTCTTGAAGGCAGCGGATGCTAAGGGGCGCTGGGGCCACTTGTCGGAAGATCAGATGAGGGTCCTGGAGCGCATATCCCCAGCGCTCCACGTCCAGGTCCTTGAGAGGCAGCCCCGTCTGGAGTCGAGCAGTAAGTGTACATGCATCATGATTGTAAGCTGTGTGTGTGGTGATGTGCCAGTAGTGTGCAGGTTGCACATCTGTTTGTATGGGGCCGAATATGGGTGGGGGTGTACAGGGCCGTGAGGCTAACACATGGGAGGGCTGTCATGTGTGAGACATGGATGGTGCTTGTGTGTGTAGGCTTGCATGCCAAATGCAGTTGTGTGGGCACACATGTTTGGATGAATGTGTATGTAAGTAGGCATTTTTGTGATGTCACGCATGTATGTTGTTTTCAGCTGCATGTATCAGCACTGTGTACATGTGCATGTGTGTGTATTTGACAAGGGTGCAACAGTGATGCAACATGGATGCATGTGACAGCGGGATGTGGAAGCCTGATTGGCAGATGTGACATGGATGCCCATCTGAACACTGCGACAGTTGGCAGAGGTGTACACATGCATGCAAGTGTGGTGGTGTGTGGGCATGTGTAGTGCACTCCCTGTGTTGCATGTGATGTCTGGCTCACCTTTGCCTGCTCATGCTGATGTATGTTTATGGATGGTGCTGGCAGTTGCGATATGGCTGTGGTATGGCTCATGTGTGCAAGTTGAAATGACATGTGTGTTGGCGATTGTGATGCCATGTCTGAGGTTTGCCAATGCCACTCACGTACAACTGTCATGTGTGTATGTGTCCATTGTACAGTGCCCTGATGCCTGTGTTTTATTTCTCCCTGTCTGCAGCGTCAACTGATGAAGAGGGCGGAGAAGGTGCTGTGGAGCACAGCGGCGGGGATCGCACCGCCAGCCGGAGACGCAAGGCCCGGCTCCCCTCCCAGGTTGTGATCTCGTTGGGGAGTGAGGAGTCCGGTGCCGCGTCCCAGGCCGCAGCTGCCGGGGGGAGGTCCAAGAGGCATAGGTTGGAGTTGGACTCCTCGGCAGCAGAAGGGGCAGCTGGGACCCCACAGGGCCCACCGGGGGAAGATGGCACGGAGTCATCCAGGTTGGTGGGGGGTTTGGTGGAGGAGGAAGCCATGCAAGCAACAGAGACGGGGTCTGGAGGTGGGGATTCCACTGGTGCTAGTGGTGCAGTGCAGGACCAGGGACAGGAGGCAGCACAGGCCGCCGTGGAGGTGCCTGTGTGCAATCCTGCCCCTGATCCTGTCACTGCATCATCTTGCACCAGCAGGGATGCCTACGTCCAGACCCGTTTTCAGGCAGGGGATGAGCTCACAACAACTGGCCTTCCTCTGCCTGCGGACGTGGCTATCCGGGTCTGGGTTGAGCCTGTCCTGACTGGTGTGGTGTTGCGTCAACGGGCCATGCGAGGTGACCTGCAGTCTTTTCATGAGGAGACTGCACATCATCTCGAATGGCTTGTTGACCGCGTCGGCCTACTGGGACAGGTCACCCAGGCCGGATTCCTACGTTTGATGGAGCTTGATCAGACCCCCTCCTCAACTGAACCCCCTATGCGCCAGTCGTCCTCCGTGCCATCTTCCCACCCATTAGTCACCTGGGTGCCCTGTGGAGCTGCCTCTGACTGTGCGGCCAGGCTGGTGGAGGAGGCATCCCTGCCACAGTTGGGAGTCGGACGTCCAGCAGGGGTGGCCACATCAACGACTGCACCCCAGCCAGTGGAGGATGTGCAGGCAGCAGGAGGCAGTGCACGGGCAGAGGCACAGCAGCAGCAGCAGCGAGGTGGGAGCCATGATGGCTCGGGGCCTTCGACATCGGAGGGGCAGGCATCGGCCGGACGGCAGGAGGTCCCGGGATGGGAAGTGTCTTCCGTGTGGCAGCGGTTGGGCCATGCCATAGATGCGGAGCGGCAGCAGGCGGAATAGGCACGGCTCACGATGGTCAGGGCGGAGAACTCCATGCGGAGGGCCCTGAGGCGGGCCGAGTGCCTCGAGGCAATCCGCAGGGAGTTGGAGGTGAACATGTCGACGGCCCTGCGGACCCTCGGGGCCATGGAGGAGGACCGCATCTGGGACATTGAGCAGGAGTTTGATGATGCCCTGGCCCGGAACATCCCGAAGTGAGCCGTCGGACTAGCCCGCTGCCCTTGTAAATAGTTCTGTAGTTTGTGTTAGGTTGCCTTTGGTTTTTCATTTTTTTTGGACCTTTTGGGCAATGGGCCACATTTTTGTATATAGTTTTTTTTATTAGGTAGTGTTATTAGATAGGTTTCATTTCTTCTGTTGGGATCATGGACCCTGGATTGTTTATCTGTATATGGTTGACTGTTGGATTTTAATTTTTTTTTATGATTTACCCATGGAGCAATGGTTTTCGATTTTAATTTTCCATTGGATTTACATTTGTGGACTGTGACTTTGGACACCTTTCCTTTGGATTATGATTTGTGGTTTTGCATTATTTCACAGACATGCTGTTTTTTCTTTTTTTTAAATTCCCATTTCTGTTTGTTTATTTTTGATTCAATTTATGTTGCTTTTAATACATATTTTTTCTTAAACCTTCAATGTGTAGTGTCATCTCATTGGTTTCATGCATATCATGATATGGGCTTTGACATTCACTGACACCCATTGGGTGTATGTGAGGGACATGTGTTCATTTCCAAACTTGCAATTGGGGTTCTATCATGTTATTGCCATTTCTAAATGGGTCGATGCAAAACTCGGGTGGGTGTTTGGCATTTGGAGGCTGACCATAAGGGCCAGGGATCTAGATTGTGATGACATGTTGGCTGTGGGACATGTGTGGGGCCTGGTGGAGGGTGCCCCTGGATGCAGGGGGGTGGGGGTGCTGGGAGACATGAGTTGGACATGAGTGGGGGCCTGGTGGAGGGTGCCCCTGGATGCTGGGGGGTGGGGGTGCTGGGAGACATGAGTGGTGGCCTGGTGGAGGGTGCCCCTGGATGCAGGGGGGTGGGGGTGCAGGGAGACATAAGTTGGACATGAGTGGGGGCCTGGTGGAGGGTGCCCCACTGGTGAGGGGTGGGGGTGCAGGGAGGCATGAATGGGGGCCTGGTGGAGGGTGCCCCTGGATGCTGGGGGGTGGGGGTGCTGGGAGACATGAGTGGGGGCCTGGTGGAGGGTGCCCCACAGTGCTGGGGGTGGGGTGCTGGGAGACATGAGTGGGGGCCTGGTGGAGGGTGCCCCTGACTGTTGGGGGGTGGGGGTGCAGGGAGACATGAGTGGGGGCCTGGTGGAGGGTGCCCCTGGATGCTGGGGGGTGGGGGTGCTGGGAGACATGAGTGGGGGGCTGGTGGAGGGTGCCCCTGACTGGTGGGGGGTGGGGGGTGGGGTGCAGGGGGACATGAGTGGGGGCCTGGTGGAGGGTGCCCCTGGATGCTGGGGGGTGGGGGTGCTGGGAGACATGAGTGGGGGCCTGGTGGAGGGTGCCCCTGACTGGTGGGGGGTGGGGGTGCAGGGGGACATGAGTGGGGCCTGGTGGAGGGTTCCCCTGGATGCAGGGGGGTGGGGGTGCAGGGGGACATGAGTTGGACATGTGTGGAGGCCTGCTGGGAGGTGCCCCACAGTGCTGGGGGGTGGGGGTGCTGGGAGACATGCATTGGTGGGCAGTAGTGCAAGGTGACATGTGGGTTGGCTGGGAGGCATGGGCAGGGTAGTTCCCTGTGGTGTGGGCCGCCTGCAGGGGCCGTGGAGGGTGTTGCTTGAAAAGCTGGGAGGACCCACACGGCGGATTCACTTGTAGGACTGGCCGGCACCCCCGGAATCCATGTAGGCTGCTGGATTCACGTGTGGAATTTCCCACGCACCTTGGAATACACATACCCTGCTGAAATCGCATGTGGAACTTCCCATGCACCCCGAAATACATGTACCCAGGGCAATCACGTGTGGAACTTCCCGCGAACCCCGTAATACACGTACCCTGCTGATATCGCGTGTCAGACTACACGCGCAACCCTGATATACACATACACAGGCGAATCGCACTGCTGGGGGTGGGAGGGTGGTAGGAAGGAGTGGGGGCCTGGTGGAGGATGCACCACAGTGCTGGGGGGTGGGGGTGCAGGGAGACATGAGTGGGGGCCTGGTGGAGGGTGACCCTGGATGCAGGGGGGTGGGGGTGCAGGGAGACATGAGTGGGGGGCTGGTGGAGGGTGCCCCTGGATGCAGGGGGTGGGGTTGCTGGGAGACATGTGTTGGACATGAGTGAGGGCCTGGTGGAGGGTGCCCCAGACTGGTGAGGGGTGGGGGTGCTGGGAGACATGAGTGGGGGCCTGGTGGAGGGTGCCCCACAGTGCTGGGGGGTGGGGGTGCAGGGGGACATGAGTGGGGGCCTGGTGGAGGGTGCCCCTGGATGCTGGGGAGTGGGGGCGCAGGGGGACATGAGTAGGGGCCTGATGGAGGGATGCCCCTGGATGCTGGGGGGTGGGGGTGCAGGGAGGCATGAGTGGGGGCCTGGTGGAGGGTACACCAAAGTCCTGGGGGGTGGGGTTGCAGGGGGACATGCGTTGGTGGGCAGTAGTGCAAGGTGACATGTGGGTTGGCTGGGGGGCATTTTTGGATGGGCTGCCTGCAGGGGCCGTGGAGGGTGTAGAGGGAACACCTGGGAGGACCCACACGGGCAATTCACGTGTAGTGCTCCCCGCACACCCCTGAAATACACGTGCCCTGATGGAATTGCGTGTGATACTTCCCGTGCACCCCTGAAATGCACGTACCCTGCTGATTTTGCGTGTGATACTTCCCGCGCACCACTGAAATACATGTACCCTGATGGAATTGCGTGTGATACTTCCCGCGCACCCCTGAAATGCACGTACCCTGCTGATTTTGCATGTGATACTTCCCGCACACCCCTGGAATACACGTACCCTGATGGAATCGCGTGTGATACTTCCCGCGCACCCCTGAAATGCACGTACCCTGCTGATTTTGCGTGTGATACTTCCCGCGCACCACTGAAATACACGTACCCTGATGGAATCGCGTGTGATACTTCCCGCGCACCCCTGAAATGCACGTACCCTGCTGATTTTGCATGTGATACTTCCCACGCACTACTGAAATACCCATACCCTGATGGAATCGCGTGTGATACTTCCCGCGCACCCCTGAAATACACGTGCCCTGCTGATTTTGCGTGTGATACTTCCCGCGCACTACTGAAATACATGTACCCTGATGGAATCGCGTGTGATACTTCCTGCGCACCCCTGAAATGCACGTACCCTGCTGTTTTTGCTTGTGATACTTCCCGCGCACCCCTGGAATACACGTGCCAAGATGGAATTGCGTGTGTTACTTCCCGCGCACCCCTGATGTACACGTACCCAGGACAATCGCGTGTGAAACTTCTCGCGATCCACTGAAATACACGTTCCCCACTTGGTGTTTGCTGTTTGGCTGCCCTGTGAACTAACTGGTCCAGGGTTAGCGCAGCCCTTTGCGATGATTTGGGAATTTTGAAGGCTTTTCCTTGCGCGAGGGCGTTCTTGGGGGCGTAACTGGCGCTGCTGCAGGGTCGCTGCGCCACTCTGCGCCACGGCTGGTTTTTGCGGCTAAAATCCATGAATACGCTGTGCAATGAAAAGGATTTCATCACACGCGGCTGGCGCAGTGTATCGCACGGGGACACTGTGCGCCAGCCACGTGCGCCACTTTTGTGCAAAATTCTATGAATTACCCTGTAGATATCAACTTATAAACAAACTACTGATGAAAGCTCTTCTTTGTTTTTTACACTTCCCCAAAATATCTGCCTCAAAAAATGCCACGTGAACATTTGTATTAAAGCAATTGAGAAAAGTGTAATCAAGAATCAATGAATGATCACTGATATGAAATAGTGTGTGTCAACAATTGGGACATGTTCAAACTTTGAAAACTAGTCTATATCATTGTAATTGTTGTATTGCTGAAATAAAATGCAGTTTTAATCTGATAGGTTTTTATCTTAAAAAAATCTCCACCTACGGTATTTTCAAAATAAAAACATCCAGTATTTTTTTTAAATCAAAACATACGCATTAATAACAGTGTTTCCCAAACACCAGAAATAAATTAGCAGGGACAGAAAAAAAACAATAATCTCACTAGAAAGCATAACTACACATATTGATATGTAGACTGTCAGTTATGTCAAAATAGAGCAACAACATATTGTAGACAACAATTCAAGGTTTTATTGTTTTTCAAAAAAATATGAATGAAATCAAGTACTTTATCATTGCCGTCAAGTCTGCATCCATTGCATGGACTGATTCACACAATTTAGTAATTGTTAACATTATTACTGAAATATGTAACAAGTATTATGAACACTTCTGAATTTCAATTTTGTAATATAATTTCAATGGACACTTATTAAGGTTTTTATTATAAATACAGAAATCAAATTGTATATTTGGATTTCAGTAAAATTTTATAAGCATTCTTAAGATTTCTATGAAATCTCGGCTTGAAAGAAACCAAAACAATCTTTACAGACAAGCCAATATGTTGGCTACACAGCCAAGTTCTACACTGTCCATTGTGAATGCGTGGTCCTTCATGGAATATAATTCCAACCATTTGAAATATTTTGTGGGATGTGGCGATGCAACCATGTACACATTTCAAAGTGTCTGTATTGATGTTTGAACCATTAGCTTTAAATCATTTTAACATCAGTGTTACATTTTTCTGTCACTGCAAATTACTCACTGAAGCATGGAAGTGAACACCACAATGTCTGCACAACATGTCCAGTTAAGCTTAGGTAACCAGGTCACAAAATTGCACACGTCTTTTGTCGGGTACTGAAAGGAGCAAAAAACATTCCAAAGGTCATTGGTACATAATTTGATGTTAACAACCCAAGCAAACATGGAACCACTCTTTATTAGACTAAAAGAGTCTAATAAAATAGTCCACAGGTACATCTTCATTTTCTAAAACCTCAATGATTGACATGAGACATTCATGGGCATCTTGTTCAGAGTGTTTTAAAAAAAAGGTTGTCCAGACCCAAATGCAATCAGATGATGAATTGAGGATGCACAATGTACCTCATCTAGAGCTGCCTTAATCAGTCTTTGAAGAGTGTTTTGTTCTAGTACATATTCTATGCTCTGCAAGACTGTTTACTGTTTGCATTAAGGTTTTCATCTGAAAGAACAAGGCCAAGGATGAATTGTCATAGAATTCAACATCTGTTATTCTGGCAATAACAGTAGTAGGAGGAACTGTCTCTCTACCTATATGACTAGCTGTACTTAAGCACTTTTCTTTGTGTAGGAGCTCTTCGAGGGACAGCTAATATACCTAAATGAAGCACATACTGTAAAAGCAGATGGTTATAATCTATAACAGATTTCACATCAGCAACAACTTTATACCCCTCAAATGCTATTAAATATAACCTCAGCAAACCTCTCAAATAGGACATTGCCACATAAGATATGGCTCAAAGATTATAGATCCTACATCAACCTGTGTGTCATCTAAACTCAATCCTTGAGATCTATGACCTGTGAAGAGATACTCAGAACACAAATGAAACAGAGCTCTTTGGGCACACTTTGTCACACTTCTTAAAAATGTTGGAGGGGTGCTGTAGTTCTTTCTGCCAACTGTGGGTCACAAATGTGGTCATATTTCATGAGAATGAACTGAAGTGAAGTACTCTGGCACTAAGTCACAAAATCAAGTATTCATCCCATGTTCTCATTGACATGTCAAATCTCTACATTTGACTTACATCTCAAAATACCTCAGCAAACCTAAATTAGACACTAACTATGCCATTTGAGAAATTTACTTCTACAAGTCAATTAGACACAACTTTGCCTTCTTACCTAATTCAAACAACATTGATTACCCTTCCAAAACATCAATTGACTTTATTTGTACAAAGTCTTCATTCACAGCGGCCATCAGTGCAGAATTAAATTGCCCATATTCTTCAATAGTAGATAGTAATCAAACACATTGAACATTCCTTTGCTGTGCATCCAACATCACTTTGGAAGCAGTGCATTCTTTCCTTTGTGGCATATGTTGGAAATCAGACTACTTTGAAAATCCTTATGGGCACCAACAATTAATACTCTGACATGAATGTGTGTTATCATTTATGCACACGCAAGGACTGCAGATTGCCTCATGTTATCCTGACAATAAAGTTTTCATCAAGAACTTTACAGTAAAGTGGAGCCAACCTAGGTTCCTTGGCCCATATGAGGTTACCTACACCACACTGACAGCAGTGAAGGTTGCTGGTCTAAAAGTGTGGCTCCATTTGTCAGACATCTGGAAAGACAAAGGCTCCACCCTTACAAGGAGAAGACAAGAGGGTGAAACAAGGGGAGTATCTGACAGATAACTATGGCTTTTTAAACTTTACTTCAATCTTTTTGGGTGATCAGACTCTTTTTTCAGCTCCGCTTCAGAGGAGAACCAAAGGAGTAATGAAATATACATTATATTTGTTTGCTGTTTTCTTTCTTTTCTTTCTTCCTTTCCTTTTGTTTAAACAAGAATTGGTTTTGGCTAGACATAACACTAATGATATAGATGCATCAAAGAATATTAATGTGTCCATGACCGGAAGCAAAAGGGATGTTTTGAATTCGGAACTGGTCCTGAACAGCACTAGGGATAAGCATCACACTGACACTGATAACATGCAGTACAACCACATGAGTGTAGTGGGAAGAGAGGGCAAGTGATACATGCAATGTTCGCTCGCAAATTCCATAAGCCACAGGCACACCCAAATTCTTTATCATATAGGAAATATCAGCACAGACAGCACACTTTTTGGTTCACCTGACTTTATGCAGGATAAGGGGGTTGTTCCAGGGATACTGGAACCAAGTACAGTGGGTGGAAGAGGGAGATGTTGTTTATGAAGATAATTACGTCAAGCTAAAGAGGATGGCAGAAAAGGAGGAAACATGTTGTATTGAATTATGAAACAAAGGGACCAAGGAGAGTGGATCTATCATTTACAACACAACACACACATTCTTCCAAAAATGAAACAGGACATGCAGACCGCGATCACATGTAAAGGGTGCTGTTTTTCTATGTAGATGAGTGAGTGAAGGGTCTTATAGGATGTAGGACAGAATTATTGGTGGATTGCTAAAAAGAAGTGGCTATGCATATCTACAAGACATGCTTTAACATTTGGGAAAGTAATGTACACACACTAATGTGGAAAGATGAAAAGAAGCAACCCGTTAATATAAAAACACTTAGACATCTTACTTGTTTTTCAGATCCAAGGGTAGCGTTAACTTGGGAGTAAACAAAGGGTGCACAAAAACAATGGAGCTCCTGATTCTATCAGAAGGAACAGCAACACTAATGGACCATTATTGGGCGTGTGGTACCCTGGCATATACCCAACTCCAACCACATTGGGCCGTAGTTTGTTCCCTTGTTACCCTGCACTTACCAGCACTGGTGGTATCACATTCTGATCTTGCGTTCCCTGAACTTGCAAAGACCTTGCTGTAATAATATGTACTTTTCCCAAGAATCCTCTGATAGATTAGCAGAAATACTAATGGAGTATCACCTTTTTAGTGAAACATCAACCTTTTTACATCACTTCTTGCACCAGGTATCCAGACAGAGGCCAATGCTAAATGGCTCCAGATCACCCATTGGGAAATAATGCAGATGGAAAATGGTACATAGTGGGGTTTGAATGCTATCAGGGAAAAACTCTAGGCAGTTATATTGACCACCCTGCAGAATAGGTATGTCCCCTGAAAACAGCCAAGGAATGAGGAGTGTGTGCAAAGATCGGAAAGTGTTGGAATGGTTAAGAGGTATGCCAGAGGTTTCTGGGGGTCTGTCTGACTCCCAAGGACCCAACAACCCTTTCCCCAGAATAAACAGAGGACTCAGCCAACGGCAAGTTAGAACTATGGTTTTTTTATTACAAAAAACCAACAGGGATCATACAAGACAATCAGAATTCTCCAGTACTTCTCAGCTTCACAGGGCGTGCTCCCCAGTTTTGATGCTACATGCCGTCATCACCTGGGCCCTTGCCTGAAAACCTATTCCCACTACTGATTGGGTGCTAAGAGTGGTAACCCATATAGATATCCCCTATAGAGGTTATTCTACTGGCCCTCACATGTCAGGTGGCTGACCTGACCCATCCCCAAGAAACTATCTATTACATTGTTGCAGAGTAGTGGGCTTACCATTGGCTCTTGCCCCTTACCATCCACCCCTGGATTTCTGTCTTGTGATTGGCTGGAGCTGGTCTCCCCAGGCCTGGGACCCAGTTCAGTTCTCAGCCCTCTGTGCACCTCTTCAAGGTATTGTGAAATGACTATGTGTCTGAAATGTATCTGGTAATATACCACATTTGCATCTGAGAGTGTGTTTCCATGTTGCAACACTTGTTTCCCTTCTCATCTGGGTTGCTGAGAATGGCTTGTCTTCCCACCATGGATGAACACCCATTGTCTAGGTCAGCTGCATCACATGGTTGTGGACCACAACATGTTGCTCCTAGGTCTGCATTTATGAGGATTTATTCAATTTTCCGGCAGCCGGTCTCCTTGTCATCTGGAGTTTGGAATGTGATTGTTTATCTCTGACCTTGGCTGGGGGCATGATCCGAGCTTCGGCAAGCCTGAACCAGCGCCTCTTGTCTTGTGTTCTGTGGCTTGAGGCCTACTTTAATTGTCCTTAGACTTATAATGTGGTTTCTAAATGCTGTTACTGTACTAGGTTACCTATAAATTAGTCATGTGTGGTCCTTCTAGGCTCCATGTATACTCCTGTAGTCCCATGGGGTTATTTGCATACAAGCATCTGCAAGCTTGCTCAGCATCTGCAAGCTTGCTCAATATCTCTTGTTGCCTTGTGTTTCTGCAGCATTACTGTGTTTAGCTAATGAGAAAAATAATAAAAGCTTTGACAGTATGTATATGTATCCATACAGAGCTGTGTAAGTGTATTCTTCATGTATGCAAGTGTGTGTTTGTGTAATGCTGTGCAGGGCTGTGAGTATTCTTAATGACTAACACTGCTACATCGTGGTGTCACTAGTAACATCAAAATAGTGGCACTTAATCAAGGCAGTCCATTATTGTGTTTGGGTCCGCGACCTCCAGCGGGTTCTCTGGATCTGGACTTCTCTGTAGTCCTGCGGCATTGAGTAATGCAGATCATTATCATACATAGTCCCACTAGAACCAACATTAGTGCCCCTAGTAATATGTTCAGTCCGCCTGCCAGCCCTGAAGGCATCCATGACCAGAGGTATGCTATCCAGCTATGGTCTTTTACAGCTCCTTTTGCTTCTTCCTCCATTGTGGCATGACTCTTCAACAGTCGTGTCACTGCATCTGGCAGTTTGCCATTCTCTCCATCATTGGCAGGTGTGAATGTGCAACAGGAACTCCCACTTTTTGCACATACTCCTCCTTCCACTTCTGTGAGGAGATATAGAACGTATCTGTTCTGGAGCATCATCAACCTTACTGCTCAAAGCTCTTCTGGATAACAAGGCAGAAATTCAATTCATTGGTCTCCAAAGAGTGACAGTGGGAAGACGTGGGGGGACAAAGAAAAGAAACTTAGACAAATGGAAGCAAAAATAATTTGCAAAATTAACACTACAATATTCGGCCTCAACACTGATAATGAAATGGTTTCTTTCTTGTAGAATATCAATGTGGCATAATCACAAAAACAATTTTTTCGTAATTTTTTCGTAATTTTCTCATAATTTTTTCATATCTTTTGTAATTTGTGTATTCTTTGTACTGAAATCCACTTTTATATGTAATTAGATCTACTCACCGAACTCGTAGATGCAATGCCTTTGCCAATTTCATGACTTGTTCACTAAACCTATTTACCAACACCTTGTTAGCGTTTTAAAGCATTGCTTTACACACGTGGCTATATTATTGGAGATTAAATACAGTTTGTCCTATCCGAGAATGTGTTTACATCAAGATTTGATCACCAAATGAATTATCAACTATAATGAAACAGTCATGCATGTGACTTTATCTTTTGAGATTAGAGACAGTGCTTGCTCACTTAGACTATGTAAAGACGCGCTATATTCACATGCTCTCGTAACAATATGCCTTCTCTAATTAATATGGTTAACTTTTAACATTACTATTGTAAAGCATACACTACACTGACCTTACGGCGATGTAGACAACCTTCTTAACTATAGATCCAATTGTATTACTCAATGCAATACACTATAGTCCATCATGGCCGCCACAATTACGCTTCATCTGACAGGGAAATAGGACTTACGCGTTTTGTCCATCCCCATGGTAACGCTATATGCACACATGGAGGTCACCTAATGGCGCCCCCTCTAGATTCAGTCAAGCACGCGATCAGACGCGCTTCTTTTCTTCAAAGGTAAGAGACTGTCTAATAATTCACAGCCCTTTTTCACCTTCTCACCTTTTATACGTGTTTCACTCGCACGTCAACAACAAGCAGGAGACCAAGCAAAAATACTAGGTCACACAGCCGCTCTCAAAAAATGCCCAGAACCGGGCGTAAAGTTATAGAGTTCAAAAGGTTTTGTTAAATCCACAGGTATTTAAGTGCTCAAGAAAATGAATGCAAAAAGTCATCTGTTGGTTTTTCAAGAATTTTAAGTTTATCCAAAAGATAGATGCAGCTGACACTAATACTTTTTTAGTGAGAGGAGAGTAAACCGCAACACATATGCACAAAAGACTTGGGCCAATGCATTTCGGAATGTCCTTCTTCAGGGCCAGTCTGTTACAGTTACACACAAAATGCAGCAAAAATATTAATTTCATTGCATAAAAATAACAAATGTTTAACACATACCAATCAAGGGCAGGTTCCGTGGTGCAAGCGCAATATGGAAAAAATAAATGAACAGAAATGAGTGAAATGAGCTTTAAGTGTACAGGAAATAATGGAGAAGGGAAGCAGCAATGTTACCTTAATGGTGTTGCAAATGAGGGACAAGCACTGAGTTTCAGAAGCCCAAGGGGACAATGTAGTGGCGTACATGCAGCCACCGATGTATTACAGAGATTGCGTGATCTAAGAGAAAGATATGGATCACGGTAAGTTGGATAATGAGGCTGTAGTGAACACAGAATTATGCTGGACGCAATCGTGTAACTTACCTCCGTGTACACGGAGCAGGGAGATCTTTCTGCGTGTGGGAGCCGGTTCTGCAGGGCGGATTGGATAATGACTTAGCAGAAAGGTGGGAACACAATTTGAATGGGAGCTCCGGAAAGATGATCGAACTTTTCATTGAACATGTGACATGGGAACACAAGAGAGTAATAGAACTAATAGACAAGACCAAAATAGAAATATCAGAGAAAAAAATCACAAGAATCATCGAAAGAAAAGAACTATAATACTATGTACGATATTCTAAAAACCTATCAAGATGAAGTCAAACTAAGGAAATTTAGGAAACACTACAGAGACGAAAGGGATTATCAGGACGATAGAGTATATACTTTTCAAGCAAAATACAATATACCAACTAAATTTGGATCTAAGACGAGCACACCCAACACATCATCCGCGAGCTCTGATGCCGACTCAGAAGGTGAAACACCTAATGCGGATGAAGCAACAACACCAACGGAATTAACAGGTGGCAAAGGAAGCATTAGTGGAAGATCAACCTCCGGCTTTATGAATCAAATTAAAAGATACAAAAAAGGTACAGAAACACCATACCCAAACAGGTCCGTTTTCAATTACCTTCCAACACAGGATCTACAACCAGTACACCAGGAGGAGAGGAATGAGGGGGGGTTCAAGATCTAACAAATCAAGAATTACAAGAAAATACAAACAAAAGACTTACAAGAGCAACCTCAAAAGAAATAAACAGAGTGAAATAGGGCCAGATCTCATTCTTAATTTATCAACCAGACCTATATCATTAGAAGAGAAGAATCTATTGAACAAAGGACTTTTGTTCGCTCAATCCAAGCGCTACAATGAGACGGATGTACACATAGACCATTTCAAGTTCGTACGGAAACATAAACTGAAAAAATTCTTTGCCACTCAAGCACCAGGGAATTACAAACATCAGCAGAAAACCATTCCAAGTGAATTAAGCATCAAGGAAATAGAAGAAATCCATCTTTTAAGATCCATCACAGAGCCAGTGGGATATGATATTGTCAGTGTACTGAGAGATCTTAACGTGGAACCTGATACTTTGGCAACAAAGGAACTCAAACCATCATCTAAATTTCTACCGCAATTTGCAGCGGATAACATCATTGATACTTTCTATAAGGCAGTATCTCAAGACCTGTATCGAATAAACCCAAGACGCTCACACTCAAAAACTAGATCGAATCTCACCATACGAGAAAAAGAAGCACTTTCCAATTTGGAAGCAGATCACTCAATAGTGATAATAGAGGCTGACAAGGGCGGGAACATTGTTATCACGGACAGAGAGAACTATTTAGAAATGGCTAAAAGACATTTACAAACACCAGGCTGTTATGAAATATTGCCTACCAATCCAACTAAGGAACTAATTCAGGATTGGCATCAGAGAGGCCTCGTCACAGACAATGAAAAGAGCTTTCTCTTTATCAAAGACCTGGTTACACCTATCATGTACTTTTTGCCCAAAGTTCATAAGGAATACGGCTTAATACTGGAAGGCCGACCTATATTAAGTGGCATAGGTTGGTCGACTGAGAATATTTCACAATACTTGGACAATATCTTGAGACCTAGAGCAATGAAACTGAAGGCTTACCTTAAGGACACCACGGATGTAATCATCAAACTTCAATCTTGGATTTGGTATAAGGATTGCTTACTAGCGACCTTGGATGTGAAAGCATTATACACATCAATCCAGCACTCATGGGCTCTTCAAACAATAGACCATTCATTCAGGAATGACTCAGCATCAATGTATCTTCAGATTATCATGATCAAGGAAATGGTAGAATTGTCTCTGGAATGCAATATTTTCAGTTTCAACAACACATACTACAGACAAACCAAAGGTGTGGCGATGGGCACAAAATACGCTCCAGTCCTCGCCAACATCTTCATGGGTTTATTTGAGGACACAGTTATTTATCAAGATAAGGCTTGTCAAAAAGAACTTGTTCACTGGTTAAGATATATCGATGACGTTTTGATACTATGGAAAGGCACAGATTATGACTTCAAGGAATTTCAGAACAGAATCAACTTGAATGAAATTGGTATCCAACTCACTGGCACCTGCGATGCAAAAAAGTATAGACTTCCTGGACGTAACGATTTACATTGAACAAAATCAAATTAGAACTCCTACGTATCGGAAACCTACTGAAGTCAACTCAACCCTACACGCGGCAAGTTGCCACCCCAGACCAAAAATCTTGAATATACCATCAGGAGAATTTTTGAGTGCAAGAAGGAATTGCCAGACCATGGAACTCTATGAGAAGGAGTGTAACCTTTTGAAATCAAGATTCCAAGCCCGAGGATACTCAGAACAATGCGTCAGCAAGGCTTGGGAAAAAGTTTGTCGAAAACGCAAGAGCAAACATTAGCAGAAAAGCACAACACGCGGGAACAACTAACCACAGGTTTCATTACCAAATACAAAGATGACTACAGACATGTGAAAAGAATCTTAGCCAAACATTGGCATCTTTTGAAACTTGATGACAACATTTCAAACTTTGTGGATGATAAACCCAGGATAATTTTCAAAAGAGCACAGACGCTGAGAAATAAATGAAGTCCTTCTAATCTACCAGATACAACGGAGGAATCACAAAATTGGTTGAAAACAACCACCAATGGATTCTGGAAATGCAGAACTTGCACAATGTGCAAATATGCACATAAAAAAACAGATTCATTTTCAAGCAGTAATAACCAGATCTTAAAAATTAGACAACCCATTAACTGTAGAACAAAATATGTGGTCTATGCAATCATTTGTGTGTGTAAATTGGTGTACATAGGCAGTACGATCAGAGAACTCCGGACCAGAATACGAGAACACCTAGCAAAAATTGGCAGCCAGGACCCGAGACTGACACTTGCATGCCATTGGCAAGAGAAACACCAAATGGATAACAAGGCAGAAATTCAATTCATTTGTCTCCAAAGAGTGACAGTGGGAGACGTGGGGGGGGACAAAGAAAAGAAACTTAGACAAATGGAAGCAAAAATAATTTGCAAACTTAACACTACAATATTCGGCCTCAACACTGATAATGAAATGGTTTCTTTCTTGTAGAATATCAATGTGGCTTAATCACGAAAACAATTTTTTCGTAATTTTTTCATAATTTTCTGGTAATTCTTTCGTATCTTTTGTATTTTTTGTATTCTTTGTACTGAAATCCACTTTTATATGTAATTAGATCTACTCACCGAACTCGTAGATGCAATGCTTTTGCTAATTTAATGACTTGTTCACTAAACCTATTTACCAACACCTTCTTAGCATTTTAAAGCATTGCCTTACACACGTGGCTATATTATTGGAGATTAAATACAGTTCGCCCTATCCGAGAATGTGTTTACATCAAGATTTGATCACCAAATGAATTATTAACTATAATGAAACAGTCATGCATGTGACTTTATCTTTTGAGATTAGACACAGTGCTTACTCACTTAGACTATGTAAAGACGCGCTATATTCACATGCGCTCGTAAAAAAATGCCTTTTCTAATTAATATGGTTAACTTTTAACATTACTATTGTAAAGCATACACTACACTGACCTTACGGCGATGTAGACAACCTTCTTAACTATAGATCCAATTGTATTACTCAATGCAATACATTACAGTCCATCATGGCCTCCACAATTACGCTTCATCTGACAGGGAAATAGGACTTACGCGTTTTGTCCATCCCCATGGTAACGCTATATACACACATGGAGGTCGCCTAATGGTGCCCCCTCGAGATTCAGTCAAGCACGCGATCAGACATGCTTCTTTTCTTCAAAGGTAAGAGACTGTCTATAATTCACGGCCCTTTTTCACCTTCTCACCTATTATACGTGTTTCACTCGCACGTCA
Source organism: Ambystoma mexicanum (assembly GCF_040938575.1). NCBI lineage: Eukaryota > Metazoa > Chordata > Amphibia > Caudata > Ambystomatidae > Ambystoma > Ambystoma mexicanum. The sequence continues at coordinate 698,257,105 of NC_090928.1, read as the reverse complement.
AGACACGCAGTGTTTTCACTCCGTTTTTTTTGTAGCGAACGAGGCAATTTATACGCATATTTGGCACACACGATTCTCCACGATAAGAAGACTCAGTACTCAGTGAATAGATTTATTTCATTCAGAGCTTGCTGAATGTGAATGAGATAATAAAGCCTTACTGTCACCATTACGGGTCTTCACTCGCACGATTTCGTGCGCGTGTGTACATTTTATACACACGCGCTCCACGCGAGGCACAGCGCAAGCATATTGCACAAGAAATTATCTACACATAGATGAATGACATTAAGCTGTTTTGGGCACTAACAAACATTGTTATAAAATTAATAAAATTAATAAATGCACAACAATTACAGGACATGAACAACTACTTCTGTCAGCAACAATCTACATTGTCAATTTTTTCACATTTGTAGGGATTTAACCCGGGTATTATGACGGTACTATTCCACAAGGAACAGGGGCACTAGAACTAACCAAGGTAAAACCAATGCATTAGTAACTGTGAGTGTATCAGTGATTTCCATGTTTAGCGCTATTGTAATGATTCAATACTTTGTCTAACTAGTGTTTTTTGTATTTATCTCTTTCAATAATTACCCGTTCTTACCACCCTTTCCCCAATCCCCCTTTTTGTCTGGCTTTTAATTTTAATTTTCTTTTTGCAAATTCATTTACATACTCTTGCAATTATTTTGATTTTGGTTCATTATTTTTGGTTGCAATTTGTTTGCTTTGACTCCATTGTATGCAATCATGTATGAATACATTCTGTGGTACACAACCCATTGTTTTTGTTAATACTTATGGTACTATGATGAATTAATAGCCCTGATTTGAGAAAGGTCTAAGGTAGACCGAAACACGTGTCATCACTAAAGGGCACTTATAAAATACTTTAAAAAAGACAATAAAAATAAACCTTTGGAATATTGGGCGCAGTCTCTCTCCGGATTTTTATTACCTTCACCTTACTTAATGGGTTCTCCTTGGCTTAACCCACTTTCCGGTGAGACGCGACCTCTCGAAATCTAAAGTTTTCAACTTGAATCAAATATTCAATTTCAATTATGTTGATGTCGCCATGTTAGACCAAACCGCTGTAGCCAAGATTGAGTGAAGATTCTGATGAGAATTAGTTGTCTCTCTTCGCTCTACTCACGTCCACAGACCGTTTCTTTCTTCCCTTCTCAGTTACTCCCACAGACCTTTTCCTTCTCATGTTAGTGTCCATTTTCCAGAAGTCATTGATCATTATGTCTTTCAGCGGCACTACCAGTGATGGCATATTGATGTGCACCAATGAGCAAACCCCTGTCAGCTTCTCATATGATTTGAACCCACATGCCCAATAATGGTCCGTCAGTACTGCAGCGCCGATCTTCATTGCTGGATGCTTTTCTGTGTACCGACATTCTGTATTATCTCCAAGTCTGACTGTTCCTTCATTCTTGTAGCACAATGCTGGATCTTCAGAGGTATTATAGAAATCGCTCCAGCTTCATTGTCTACCCAGGTGAGCAGTTTGCCACTTGCGGCCCATTCCTTCAGACACTTGTCATTTTCTCCTTGTACTGTATTCACTGGTGATTGTGCTAGGGTGGGTATTTTGCTTCCTACTATTCCAATTTTCCATCCCTCCTCTGTGTATACTTGGTCATACACGAGCATCTGTGGTCTTTCTCAACATCCTGGCTCTCCTCCTTTTTCTTTCACCGGCCTCTTCGGGCAGGGCAGATTTTTCAGAGTTTTCATTTTCGTGTTGCCTTTATGTGGGCCATCGGTTATCTACTGTATTGCTTGGTCTAACTGACACTAATTGTACTTTATTTCAAGTATCTTTGTGTAACTCTCTTGATAGGGGAATGTTGTTTCAGACATCCATCTCAGTGTTGCTGTCTTCCCTTGAAATCTTCCTTCGGGTTGTAACCATGGATAGGTACATGAGACATTGGGCTCTTGCTGCTGGTGTTTGCAGTTGCTTTGAAAGTTCTGGAGGCACTCATGGCATAGGGGATTGGTGAGCAGACATAACAGCTCTCTCCAGTGGGTTCCTTACTTACTTTGGTCATGTTTTTATACCATATAATATTAGACATTTGAGCAGTGTTGGTGAGATATAGGTCAACTCACCCCATGTCAGCACTGCACTTATCTTTTCTTACTGTGCCTGTAGTGCTCCCTTGTCCACCTAGCGTGGTCTTTCCACCTGCTGGGGTTGGGGTGGTGTTAGTAGAGGATACAGCAATTTCACTAGACACAAGCTATATTTGCCAAAATATAAATCCAAGGACTCCACTTGGGAATAAAAGACAAGACATGATAAGCATATTTTTAATAGTTTCACCCATTTACATATGCTGCTGGATCTTGGGGCAGCTTGAAGATATCAGTTGCCTGCATGAAATGTGCAAAGACTGTGCATTAATTGGTTAGTTGTATTCGTTTTACGCCCCGTGGATCATATAGTCCGACATAGCGAACACAAATAGCTGTTCCCACACCGTTCTGATTCTAGGGTCTGTAAGTACTGCAAGGACAGATAGGTTGCCTCGTTCTAGTTGTGGGTAAGCTTGGGCCAAATATGCTATGAAAATGTGGCAATATATGCTAGGAGGACAGTCACACTTTCTCGATGAATGTATGTATGTAGAGAGAAAAATAGAGATAAAAATAACAAACAGTGTAGCCTCACTCTGGATGTGTAGGAAGTCCTTGCCCTAACTCTCCTGCCCGTGATCAAGTAACCATTGGGTGGCCTCCACTCGGGAGTGCTGATTCTGAATTATCTCATTGTTCCTCTTGCTCATGACCGTTGGTCCTGTCAATCTTGTTACCAGATGAGGTCACAGCTTTGTAGAGCTTGATGTCATTCATATGGTTCCAGACTGCCTTTCCCACAAACTTCACAGCCCTTTCAGTTACTGCATTCAATGGTTTGGGGGCCTGTGAATCTGGGTGCATGCCAGTGGCAAACTAAGTTTCATAGGAGGACACTGTCCCAAGGATGTAAGTCCTCTGTTTCTTTAACAATTTGTATTCATTTTCAACAACATAAAATAGCATACATACTTTGTGCATAACTTCCCATGATACATCCTGTTATAAGTCTGCACAAATCTCTCTACCAACCTCCTCCCCTCCCTCCCCCAAGCCTATTCCACTTACCATGTCTAGCAACAGTGTGTAAAACTGCTTGAACTTTCACATATCAATAGTCTACTTATTGTGATGGTACCTGCACCTGATTCACGGCATCATCTTGTGGGGGATGTCAGTTCTTGTAACATGTGTCTTCAGGCCACCAAATCCATATTTTGCCCCTCTTGGCCTCGGTGGGATGCTTCCTGTCACACAGTAGTTTCTGCCAAAGGCCACTTCTGGAGGTGCCTCCACCACACCTCTACCGCTGGGGTAGTCCTTGATTGCACCCCATTGCTATCCTACGCTTCGCCAAGATGTATGCCAGGTCTTTCAATTTACTGACATGTCTCCATGTTTTGGTCTTGGAACAATTCCTAGCAAGCACGCCTTGGGGGTGACCGAATCTGGCAGCAAGCCAACCTTGGTTAAGGCATGGGCCACTCCCTTCCAATATCGGCATACCTCCGCACAGTACCAAAAAATATGTATCAGGTCTGCATTGATCAGGCCACATTTTGTATACCATTCTGCATAAGAATCAGGCTGGGGTGCACTTGTGGTTCATTCGAAATGGGATAGGTGACTTTGAGCGTTCCTGGCTCTTCAGACTGTTAGGTTCATAGTGGTGAGGAGGGGCATTCCTGGGACCCTCTCTTCGGAAGTTCCTGTTGCACATATGTTCTCTCAAATGATGTTGAAAGTGAAAGCTTGACTGAAGCTATCAATGCACTTCAAACACTCCACACTACCATGGTGAAAGCATGCAGCAGGGTGGTGAAAGAGGAATGGTATGCTACCATTTTTATTCAGTGTCCTGAGTAACATTGTAAAAGTGCTAGCTCCTATCCTCGTGGTCGTGCTCATTGGTCGTGCTCATTGCTGTTTGTGTCTGCCAAATGGTTTTGGGTTGTTGCAGAGGATTTGGGGCTAAGGGGATGTCTAGGATGTTGTTCACTTTGAAGATTCCCAAAGACACTGTCACACTCCTCTCGAGACATGATCATACACAGACAGATAATTGGAATTGTGAGATAGAACACTGAATGGTTCTGATAGGAAATCAAATTGGCCCTCCAGGGCCACTTTTTTCGGTCCACCTCCAGGTTCTGAAAATTGCCATCAACATTGATAGATTGTAATCGTGATGGTTATTGCTGTTTTATGACTTGTACTCTCGAGGAGTATGCAGCACGGGGAGAAAGCTTACTTGGTGTTTGCAAGCCATGAATTCCAAAATATGATTGAGATGGAGGCCTCAGCGAGTGCTCTGAGATATGAGTGGTTCAAATTTGGTCGTGGTCTTTGGCAGGAGTTCCAGTCAGAATTGGGGGGACACCGTGAGCCAGGAACATTAATGCAAGACAAGGCTAGTATTCTTTCATGGTGAAAGGGCAAGGCACACAATTCTGAGCTAGTATATTGCAAATCCCTCCTGTCACTGGTCTGGTACTCCGATACGAAAATGTTTACGCTGGGAAGCTCGGTCCATGCCCAGTTACTAAAATAAACTCACCAGCAGGCAGAAGGCTGCTGATGTTAGCATCTTTAATCTATTGCCCCTGTCTAAAAGAAGGATGAAGGGTTCAGGCAAATGTAGTTGTAAGAAAGCGTTAGATGAGGATCTGATTAATTTCCTCCACATCTGCCTACATTATCAGGACCTGAGGAAGGAACGCTTAAAACCACACTTTGGCAGTGAGCTAATTACAGTAAATAAGGAAGCAATACATTCGGACGATACCTTTTTTTGTATGACTTGGCTGAATTTGAAAAAAAATTCTTTAGACATGTGATCGCATATTTTGCACAATGTGGGCGAATAGACTTATGTTGTATCTGCCTTAAAGTTTATCAGATGGTCTGGTTTTAAAAACAAATATATGTTTGAATTTGGAAGATTTTAAATTTAAATTGTTTTTTATGATGCTGTATTTATCATGTTGTTTCATTTGTTTGTTTTGTGTATTGTAAATGGAGAAATCTGAAATAAAAAATGGTGATTGATTAATTGGTATAGGAAGAAGGAGGAGTTACTGGCTAATAAATTGCCCAAAAACAGGAGGTAAATATGCAAGTCCAACGTCCTAAACATGTGTGCAAGTAAAAGTTGAGAAAACTCTTTTAGCAGGATATTAGACCTCTGGTAGTGATGTGGCTGTCACTTTCTTTTTGTGGTGTGACATTATATGTAGGGTAAATATAACTTTGCCACACTTTTAGGGAGTTTGTAGGTTGTCTGTTGCATAGTAACACGCATGTAGCAAAGCATTTCTTTTTTATTCTTTTCACTGCATCTATATCATTAGAAAAGGGTATGTAGCTTGCATTTATTATGAATATGTAGATGGAGCATTATTGAATATTGTCGTTAGTTGTTGCAATTAGCAAGATGTCTGCCATTGTTAAAGGCTGCAGACTTTGCCATTTTAATGTACTACATTGCATTCCCTAGCTATGGTTATTTAGTTACATTTTATTTCTGCTGTTGGGCAGAAAACTCCAAGTAGCCAATGTCAGGATAAAAAGGGAGACTGACAGTTTCCAGTTAATTGAGAAGAAGTATGAGAAACGTGCTCCCACTGAAATTTAAGGCACTCAGTGCAGTGGTAAAACAAATAAATAGAAGAAATTAATTTCCAGGAGCATGGCCTCAGGCATGTTGTTTCATGTAGCTATTCATTGCGAGAAGATAACTAGAAGGTTGATTGAAAGTTGGTAACATGTATCACGATGGGAGTTGCAGAGTGAACAGGTGCAAGGAGAGGGAAGCCAATAGGGCCAATTATGGGGAAGGGATTGTGGTGTGCCATGGGTTGCAACCAAGTTTCGACCTGGCTGATTTCCACTCACTTTATGATTGGTCCGGCTTGTTGGGATGCTGTCTCAGGTGTCACTGTCCAATTAGGGTTGAGCTTTCTATCAATTACTCCATGAAACGTGCCAACCAATTAAAATGTTGTATTTTGTGCTGACTATGAAATTATGTCATGTTCAAGGCATTTTGATGGTCATGAGAAAGGAAACTTTCAACTATATTGTTTAATGTATAGTGATCTTTAGGGGCTCAATGACGAATAGCCAATGGAAATGTTAGAATTAGAATTAATGTTGAATTTCTATAACATGAATATTGTAGCCCTAAGTGGGCATGTAGAGCTGTTCCTCGTTCAGTTCCACAGAGCTGTCTGATTCTCCCAGATATATTCTGCAAATAAAAAGCTGTTCTTTCTTGCAAGTTGTGTACCCCATTTTTTATTACATTTGCATTACTTTTGCCTTACTTTTGGTGAACGTTACCTTTACAGATGTATGTCCTCCAAATGTCCCAAAGCCAGCACAATGTCAGCTATAATTAAAAAACAAGCTCAGTACTAAAAACAAGCTCAACACTGCTCTCGGGTGAGGCGAAAAAATTGTGTTTGGCCCCAATGGGCATAGAAGAGGAAGACAACGGAAACAGATAGCCCTTGCTTTTTGATCATACATGAAACCATACTTGTTGCAGTAGGTGTTATTTGACAGCATACATGATTGTATAATTTTTCATAGTTTTGCCAGATAGTGAAAGAAAATGGCTTTAAGAAATGTCATTTACTTGAGGGCGTATTTGGAGTTGGTTAGTCCCTGCAAATGTAAAACCACTTTAATGGGGGTGGTGGGTGCTGTAAAGAAGGAACAATGTTGACTGTGTATACATGGGCAGGAAGTGAAGGCAGATTTAGTGACAATACTAAATATAATAATTTAAACTACCATATATAGATGCGTCCCCATTTTGGAAATACTTTTTAATTGAGGAAATATAAGAGCAGATTTTCATAGCAGTACGTTTTAATAACAGTGCTATAGTACACCACTTGTACAATTATGTGAACAGGCAACACTTAGAAAATGGTGCCACTTCCCAGTGCTAGTGCTGTAGGTATAGAAAACGGTAACTAGCGAGACCTGTGAAGGTTGCTGAACTAAAGGAACAAGTATACAATCCATCAAATGGAGAGATGAATATGGACCTTCAATTGTTTTTTTTATTGAAGATGGAGTGTCTGACTGTCCTTCGTTGAGTGTTTGTGCAGTGTCTGCAAAAGCTCTAGCCCTGCAGACAATTGGGCAGAAAAATTCAGATAACCTTATTTATTTTGGGGGGGAAAGTCTCATACCAACAAAAGGTGTTGAACCTGCTCTCTGCTATTGTCTAGGCCTGTGTGTGTCACTTGGGCTAGGCTGGCAGCACACATGCACAAGAAGATGTACCTTACATATGGTGACTATAGCTGGCATTACTGGCTACATCTGGTCTCTGAAGGAAGCACCTGTGTGAAGTAGCAAAGGCTGCACTTGGCATGTGGTAGCTGTAATTTATCCTGTGAGGCTATATTTAGCATATGAGCCGTACAACCGGCAGGTAAGACAAGAATTGGCATTAAATTGCAGTAACTGGGCATCTGGGCTGTACTGCCATAAAAAGACAACATCTCTGAGCTATGATATCTCATCTGAGTGTGCCCACTGCGTATACGGCAACACCCTAGCTTATGTGCAGTTATTAACTAAAGTATTATTTTGTCAGCTCTAATAACATTTTGCTAATCGTACGCTAATTTTTTTTAAACTTGAGGGTTGGAACTTCCTGGGGTGCTGTCTTTTTTGCTATCCCTAGCATTTTGATGAATTGACATCCTGTGAGGAATTGCTATCTGCCAAGGGGTGTAGAAGCCCTTTTTTATTTGTATTATTTAATAAAAATAATGTTGGTAATTGTTGTATCTATGAAAGGGAAACGGACTAATCTGATTCCCCTTTTATAAGCTCCATAGCAAAAGCATATTGAACTCATCTGCCCTGCTACACCAATAGCCTAATCTGCATTGCTGTTCTACTAGTGGCACAGAGCAGGTTCAGAGAATACAGGTGCCCTCATGACAGCTGCAGTAATAGACACGTCTCTTCAGCATAGTGGCTAATTTTAAGATATGTGCATCTGTTCCAAACCAACATAATTATGAGTCTACTGTCCAGGTGGCATGTTAAACTTTTTTTAAAGTTAAACTTTTTTTAAAGCCATACCTGAGTTAGTGTATGGTATTTCTCATAATTATTACGGACACATCATATTGGTATCACACATGTGTCAGCCCTGTGAGACCAGCTCAGCTGTGTAAGGATTGTGTGTAATCCACCCAGCCAGGCTGACCTTCTGTTACCAGCAGGACTGCCATCATTGGTGGTTTCCTCTCTGTGTTCCTTTGTGAGGGAATGTAACACTCTCCCCAGAGAAACAGCCACTCCATGGGAAGCTTCCCTGTGAAGAGTAAACAAAGTCACACCCATTCACAAAAGAAGTAGCCTCACACCTGAGTGCTGTGTACCAAAAGTGCATTTGATTCTATTGAGAAAGAAAAGGAGCAGTGTTAGTGTAGACACGGTCAGCTAGTTACAACTGGAGGAAAATTCCACCATATTGTTTCTCTCTCCATCTATCTTTCCTTCTTGTTCTCACCACTTACACTAGTACAAAGCACTTTGGGTGTGGTGTCCTAAGAACAAGGATTGCACCCCTAATGCAGGCTAGCATTTTAGTCCAATTCCTTGAGGGCTTTAGCCCTTTAAAAAAAGGAGTTTCCCACACCTTCTTCAATTCACTTTCTGACAAACACTTAAGGAAGAATTCATTGGACCTCTTTTGGGAATGGTGACCTTCTACAATACTCAACCATTGAGGAGAAGACTTGTGTACAAGGCAGAGGTAAGTTTGGTCCCCCAAACATCCTAAGAAAGTAGTGGATGTAGACGGCTGCTGGTGTGAGGCCATCTCTGCAAGGCACAATGGCACTCAGGACCTCAAAATTTTGAAAGATGCCTGCAGTTGTGTACCAGCCTCTGTCATTGCTGGGAGCCCAGGAACAAAGGCTAATCTGCTTCTTGAAACCCCAGATTGTGATTCACAGCAACCTGGGAGTCAAGACAACCATGACTCCTGTACTTCTGCCATCTAACCAATTTGAATGTGATTCAAGCTTGTTTGACCCAGTCGTACCAAAATAACCCGCAGGTGCTGCCTTTGGCATTCAACCAATTTTCTAGTCACTGTTGTACACCTTGAACCAGTTTGCTATTGCATCACACCATCTGAGTGCATTGTTGCACCAGCCCGTACCTGAAGGCCATTGCTGCACCCTCTTCTTTGCAAGCACCTCTACGAATCACCTGCATCTATGCTGGCAATCTTCATCAAAAGTCAAACAGACCTTGGGGGATCCCTCGAAACATGACCTTTCAAATGCAGCACTAGAGCAACCTTACTCGAAATGTGCATCCAGTCAGCAGCCACTTTGTCATCTAGCTGATGGTTGAATCACCCCTGTTTGACCTCATGATCTGCATTTCTTTGAGCCGCAACAAACTTCATTGTGACCCCCAGTTCGAAACCTGCTCACCCTCTGGAACAACTCAATGATATTCAAACTGCACAAACAGTACTGAGGAGCCTTGTGTGATGCTGTCAAATTATTAATAACTGCAGGAAGGTATTATTGAATGCAAACTGCCCCCTTCATCTGGTTTTGGGCCTAGAGACTGGTTAGGTCACCTTTAATCCCTTTTGCACACAAGAATATCTCCTTTAAAACATTGTGGTATTTACTTGCCTTTCCCCCTTCATTCTTTACCCAGAGAGCTGCCTCTTGCTATCTTTGCATAGTCTGTGTTCTTTCCTCAGTGGTGGGTTTTGTGTGGTATTTTTCTATTTCGTTTTTTTGTTGTTTTTGGAGATGGTCTATTTAATGAAAGCATATATATATAATTACAGCATGATAGACCAATGATTGGTCATTCCCTTTATTTTGGACTGTGGTACTATTGTGGTTTTGGTTGTTACTGGATCACATTCACACCACTCTTGAGAGTATAGCCTTCCCTCGGCCCATGTTGGCACAAAAGGCAAAGGAGGATCTCTTAATTGTGCCTGTTTTAACTTTATGAATAGGATCATTCTTGTTTTGTAGCAGTTTGAGGGCTGCGTTGGCACTTTAACTACTATTCAACCTTGTACTCCTGTAGAGCAGAAATCCTTTTGTGACACATCCAATCATGGACAGTTCTCAAAGCTGCAGTAAAATTGATAGTAGGTTTGTTGCTTAGCAGTCTATAATGAGTCTATTCATCGATAACAGAACTGATTATGATATTGCTGCTGCAGTTTCTAGTTGTCAATGTAGTGAAGTACTAGATGGTAGTTATAATGGTGTTGACAGCTGATGGACTGGGGATGGGTTTGGAAGTACACTGATTCCTCATGTGGGTGTTACTGTTGTTATTCACAGATTTCGGACTTTATGAATCTTAACCCAATTCTTCCTTCTTCTTAATCTGGGTTTTTGTTCAGCCATTCAACTGAAACTGCCCTCCTTCCTGTCTCTTCTATCTTCCAGTTATTCTAAACTATCTTCACTTCTTGTCCTTCTCGGCTTGTCATTTACTTCTGATAGGGATGACCACTCTGTTCTTCTTTCTACTCTTCATCACCTTGGCTTTCGTGATTCCATTCTCTACTGTTTCCAGTCTTACCTCTTTAATCATACTGTTTCAGTCGCTTTGGCCAGCCATTCATGTTCCGTCTATCCTCTTTCTTTTGGAGTGTGCTGATGACTTCCAGATTCTTCTTTTCCTGTCTTCCTTTTCTGATTCTATCCACTCCACCCTCTGAACATGGTTGCTCTCTGCTGTCACGGTTTATTACACGGCACACTCCAGCAAGGGAACTCCTTCCCCTATAATGAATGTGGCACACAATAAAACACTTTTTATTTTTAATATACTTCAGATTCTTTTAAGTAGGCCTCGAACCCGTCTCGCACCCAACCTCCATGAACACCCTGTGTCACAATGGACTAGGAACCAAGCCGGTATGTGTTAATAAGATATTTTATTAATGTATTAGTCAATGTAAATGAGGATAGTCAAATACAACAGCCACCAAAACTGGGGAAACGCAAAAGCAATATCCTATCTAGAGCGACCAAATGGAAATGGGCTGTTACATTCGCTTTTGGTATAATACCAAACAAGAAAATACAATCAGGTGAAATAGACTGTTACACTCGCTTTTGTTTTAATGACAAAACAGAAAAATAACAATTCCACACAAAATGATAGCACCGACAGTTAAGCACTCCCCCCTGCAACACCCACCCCCAAAAATCAATTTGGACTTGATTTCTTTGAATGGAAGCCAGCGGCAATAAGTAGGAATAAAGAGTGAAAATCGGTTTTGGGGTAAAACCCACCACCACAATATGGGAAGCCAGCAAAGAAAGGGAAAACACGTTTTTGGAGCAAAATGGAAGAATGGGCTTTTGATTATTTCTCACACAACTTCTAGGCGACAGAACAGAAGAAAATCTTAGCAGATAGGCAACATTTTAGAGAATACTAATCAGCACACCAGGGCAAAATAGAAATGAAGTGGGAAAACCGTTTTTTGGGAGAAAACAAATGCAAAGGGAAAATACAGTGGCAAATGTGTATTTGTTTATGCTGAGGTTTACAATGACAGGCAGCTCAGGGAAAGGGTTTAACTTACAATAGGAAAATCGGTTTTCAGTGACAAGGACAGAGGCTCATATCAGGTAGACTTCTAGGCAAAAGGGATTGCTCACAATGGGATCAACGGTTTGGGTTTAATAGGACAGATGCAAATAGGAATTCATTTGGTAATGCACCCAATACACTAATAAATTTGGCTTTAAGTCACAAAGAGAATCATTATTTTGAGGCATCACTTTACTGACTATGACAATTAAATAAAAATATCAGGAACAAGGTGGTTGATTTTGAATTGCAACAATCTTGAACCGTGAATTTCAATGGAGGAATAAATTGATTTACTTGAAAAAAAATACTAAGGCTTTATACAGACAAATGAGAGGTTTTTCAAAGGAGATATGCTAACATACACAGGCAAACAAGAGATTCTTCTATGGGGAGATGACTGAATTGCACTGGCAATTTGGGGTTTCCAATGGGGATATTGGATGTATGCAAAAAAAATGAAGGGCTAATGCAATTTAGGGCTGGGGTATTGCTATTTACATATCCATCCTTCGTTCAAAATCCAGGAAAGCCAGCTGCATCTCCGAACACTCTGGACAGATAGGGCAAGGGATCTGGTCACTGCACTCTCTAGGATGGTAACGTTCAGCAGCCTTCTCTCCATCCTTCTTCTCCTGTCTCCCTGTCGGTTTTTGTGTGTGTCCTGAGTCCTAGTACAATATCCCTTATATAGCAGAAATGACATCACTAACTTTACAATCTAGGGGAAGTACCCTGTAATAATCCCTTCCTCTAGGATTGGACAGTTGCCATCCCTCTCTCCACCCCCAGTTGGAATTGGTTTAGGGGAGGAGAGCATCATCTGTCTTTTGAATTAGTCATCCTCCTTTTGTTCCCCTTACCACTTTTAAGCAAAACCTAGTTATATATCATAACGTCATAATTGTACTGTACTAGCAACTGCCATATGAAACATATATTCACTATTTGTTAATCATAGAGAATTAGATAAGCCGATCGCCAAATCTGTACGATGTAGTATGGCCATGTGGCACATTTTTGTCATTTTTATAAAATGCACAAGAGTTATGAATATCTAAATCATCAAGGATATTCCAAATTTCAATTTGCACCTTTCCATCAAATCTCATAATTGTCACATGTTTAGATCAGCCAGAAACCTACTGTAACTGGCCATTACAGTTCACAAATTCCCAGGTAAATGCCTGGAAATTACATGAAAAATGACATAAACTGAAAATACATCCTTGGTCTGATAGCTGCGCAAAATGCCTAAAACAAAATCGTCTTTTAATATTAACTGGGAGTGTCTTGTTCAACATGTGAGAGGGTCACTTCATCCCCCACAGCCCTCTGTTCCCCTGAGTTAGCCTGTGACCAAGTTTTTTTATAAGTCCCTTTGAAATTTACAGTTTGCTCTTTGAAGTGGGTGCTACAATGACTCACACCTTTTTGTCATGCTTCAGCCACAGTTTGCCTTCTTTGAAATCTCTGGGCTCCTGCCATTATGTCTGCAGAATAGGGAATTTTGATGTCCTCAGCAGCATCACATTTTATTGTGGGATTGTTTAGAGGAGAGGTTTGATATCCAGCTGGATGTGGGGCTTTCATTGTGAAGTTCCTGCCTCAGCCAGGACCGCTTTTTCCTGAAGTAGTGTCTCTTCTCAGTTTACAGGGGTTCTGTGGGTGAACCCTAATATACATTTGCTTTTGTCACCCCCCACATCATGTTCCCCTGACATTTTCTGTGTGAGCAGTGATATTTCTTTCCATTGTGGTTTTTTAAAGCCGTTTTTAGTTGCCACACATGCGCAGGCGGTTTTTGCTTTTAGTGTTTAAAATCATGTCTTGCAGGTCACAGGATTCTTTGATTTCTCCTTCTTGGGTGAATTTGCATTACTGCTTGTCGATGGATGATGATGGGTAGGCCCCTTTCCACATGGTTCTTTAATTTTACATGAACAAAAAGAAAAATCCAGGCCGTTTTTGGTTACAATTTTTAAATTTTTGCCACTCATGTGAAATAAAAGCAAAAGCCAGGCCATTTTTAGTTGCAGGGTAGAACATCTCACCATTCATGTGACACAGAAAGCAAAGCATGGTCGTTTTAGGGTGAAGTGTTTAAATGCTTGCCACTCATGTGACAGGGAAAGCAAAGCAGAACCGTTTTTGGTTTCAGTGTTTAAATACTTCTGTTCAGGTGAAAGGGACTCCTGGTTGGGGCCTTGAAATGCAGCCGCACTGTCCACTCCTGGACTTGTAACCCTTACTTGCAACCCAATCCATCAAAGACTGGGGTTCTCTTCTTTCCTGCTTCCATCATCCCTCCCTCTTCTCATTTTTCCCTTCAGTCATTTGAATGACTCGGTCTGCTCGTAATCTGGATGTTCTTTTCGACTCCTCTATTGGATTGCCTTCTCACATTTCTACTATCTCTCGCTGCTAATGTTTTCAACTCTTTAATATGAATAAGGCTCCTTGGTTTCTTGCTTTTGACACCTCTTAACTGCCTACCTCTTCTTGTGTTATCTCCCATCTGTTTTACAGTTCTAGTCTATTTCTTGGTCTCCTTCCTATCACCATGCTCTTCAAACCATTCAGTTTGTGTTTTGTTTGATCTATCCCATGGGGACTTTGTTTCACCTGCTTTGCACTCTTTGCTCCGGTTATCCATTGAACGCTGTTACTTTGCAACTTTCTTTGTATTGTTTTTAAATGCCTCCATGGCTAAGCATCAACCTATCTCGCCTCTCTCGTTTCATTCTATTCTGCCCTCATTCCATCCACTTATCTGTTCCTTGTTGCCGCTGTGCCTCCTCTTGTTTTTGGACCTTTTCTTTACTTGCCCCAAAGCACTGGAATGTCCTCCCTTTTTCTTTGTGTTCTTTATCTTCTCTGTCCATTTTCAAATCCTGTCTTAAGGAGCATCTTCTTTCTGTTTGATTGTTCATTTGATATTTCAACATCATTTGTACTGTATCATTTCTACTAGGAAGGGTTTAGGTGTAAAATGCTATACATATTCAAAGATATTACAAAAAGACAAGCACAAAATAAAATGAAAGGTAAACGATTCAAAACGTAGCATGAAATGGTTGCCTTGAATGAATGGTTCACTGGAGGCTCAGTGGCACTGGCTGGAAACTGCGCTAGTGACTTTCTGTGGCCATTTGTTTACCAAGAAGCATTATTAAACATCGATTTGAAGTAAATGGAGGTATGTATCATGGTCCTCCCTTACCATTTCGTCACACAAGCAGCTGGTGGCCTCACTTGTCAGCAGTTTATATTTACTCTGATGGTATTTTTCTTCAGGACATTTGCGCCATTGCTTTTGTATCCACTTTTGGATTTTGAGTTCTAGAACATATTTAAAAACGTTGCTGAATAAATATAATACACGTTGCATTGCTATGCCTTTTATAAATCACTTCCGCTTGTGCAGTCCTCAGGTTTGCCAGATTCAAACATAAACAGACTCTGTTAGCCTTGGAATTTTGCTCTATTCACAGCTTTTAATTTCCAAACGCTCGCTCTGTTGTCAACACGTGGTTTGTTCAAATGCGCGGAGATGCTTTTAGTATCATGCTTTATTGAGCAGCTTATTGGGGTGCCATTATGTTGTGTAACCCGTGGAATTACATCAAATAAATTCAACAAGGCTTCCAAACTCTGTTTTTCTCGCACTCCGTGCGATCTTTATTGCTGTTAATTTTGGCATCAAGTACTTTTCTCATGCCGATTTCGCCTCACAAGTTATAGACAAACATGTGTCCCCTTTTCAGATCCTGATAAAGTAATTGATTAATTTTATACATATCAGTCTACTTTACCATCAATATTTGCATTTCATAGCCTATTCCCCAGGCGCATAGATCGCTAAAATAAATGCTTGAAAACTCCCCATTCTTTAAGAAATATACACTTGCATGAGTCGGAAGCAGGTACACCGCGTAACTCGCAATAGCATGGTCGAAACAATACGCCGAGGCTGCATCGTAGTCCTTCCCGTTTCAGTTCCATGGCGCTAGTAAGCCCAGCTGCGCTTCAAGCCTGCGGGCCTGCTGCATGGCGTTCCTTTCCGGCTTGAACCCTGGCATACAATGCCGCCGACTGCTGAGAAGGAATGCCAGCCTCTGTTGCAAAAGATGAAGCACCTGATCAAGAGCCACTCCGTGTTGGCCTCTTGGCCACACTTCGACTCCCCCGTGTTCCAGTGATTACATGTTCCTCGTCTTGGACGCTCTACAGCTGGAATAACAAATATCTTCTAGCGCTCGGGCCTTCCTACGCCGCTCGTTGCCTGTCTGATAACAACCATCTGTGTCCAGGCGGCTACCACTCCTTCCTGATTCACTTATGTGGATGATGACCCCCTGCAGTACCTGGCTCTGGGTCGCATTTCAATTAAGCGGCACGAATATGCCGTGGAACTTGGCCTCAGTGACGCCAAGTTATGTGGGATTTGTGAAGTGCAGCTCTGTCATTTACACGACCTGGAGGAGCCAGATTATAGACACTTTCCACTGGTGCAAGTGCAGAAATTGCACGGTATTAGCACTAGGGCAAAGTTTGCCCTATTTATGAAAACACTGGGACATATTAGAAAACTATGACACTATGACAAGTGCAGCTTGGTATGGTGTATGCAAGAGGGCAAAAATGACCATAGTACAATAAAGATACATTTTCAATGAGTTTTTTCACCAGCGCAAAGTTTGCCCTAGTGCTAATACCATTCCGTATTAGCACTAGGGCAAATTTTACCCTGTTGCAATAATGCAGTGAAAATGTATCTTTTTTGCACAAGGGCAATTTGTCATGGTGCAATAGTTTTCTAATATGTCCCATTGTTTTTAAAAAAAATAGGGCAAACTTTGCCCTAGTGCTAATACTGTGCAATTTTGCACTTGCGCCGGTGCAAGCTTTCTGTAATCTGGCCCCTGGTGGTTCTCTTATGTTATCGTCGAACGTTTCCAAGTCATGTAAAATATAGCGCAATTACCTACAGTTTATAATGTAAGGGCAGCACGAAGATAACGTGCCTTCTTCTGTTTGTCATCTCATATTCCTCTTAGTTTCACTCTTGCTTTGTATTTCCCCTCCCTTCATTCTTTTCGTCTTTCATCTGCATTTCCCCAACTACAGTCAATCTCTCTCTCTCTCCCTCTCTCTCTCTCTCTCTCTCTCACACACTTAAACAGTTATGGTGGGTTTTAGAAGGCCTGGTGAAACCCTTTCACCAGAAATGTGAAAATAGGATAGTCCATTTGAGCCAAGTCACACATTGCACAATAACACCTAGTATCCATCATTGGAAGTGCTACTTTATAGTGCCGATTAAACCCTGTGGAAGTCCCTAGGCAGTCGAAATTTCAGGGCACCCCCTGGCAAATTATCTCCTGTCATAGTGCAGCACTGGGGACCCTAGGGTACCCAGGACCAACATGTGCAGCTAGCGGGGTGTCTCGAGAACCAGTCATGGACCCACGCTCCCTGCAGGAGGCCCAGCATACCATCACAGGCCAGTGTACCTGCAGGGGACTACAGGGAGCCAGCCCCGAGCACCCCTCGGGGGGCAGGGTCCCAGCACATGCCAGTGCATCCGGCAGCACACCCCAGGACCCGAGATTGTCGACCACAGCACCCTGAGAGAGCCATGTGGCCCATCACCAGTCCACACCGCACAGGGGCATTCTGAGCTTCAACGATATTCAGTTCTCCATGCTCGAGGGGACAACAGCTTTATTTCCCCCTTGGTCCTCAACTACTAAGCACGAAACGGTAAGGCTATCTCTTAGGTTGCATCTAGAACCACGTATTGACATTCCGGCCAGGGCAGCCGGTGTGAGCTGTTACCTTGTTTCCCTGGACTAACACCATCATCATCACTGTCAGCTGCTGGCACCCACTTGAGCTCCCATGATCACCTCACCTGTCCATATATGTCCACTAAATTTCTTAATACGTGTTGCATTCTCAGTTAAATGACCTCTGTGGTTGTCTACATTTTTCATGGTCCCCTTTCTGTGCTTGAAGGTCGGGGGAGTAGTCTCAAGGGGAGAATCGTCCTTATCTCAAGAGTATCTTTTTTTCTTTCTTTCATTTGGTTGTCTAGTATAATAGGGACTAAGGAGCTTTGTGGCAGCATAGTCAAACCAGAAAGGCATCTGCTGATGAGCATTACAGGGCTGGATCCAGGGACAAGTGTTAAGTTCTATGATACATAATTTCTTAGAAGACCATAGAGCTCAAGTTCTATCTTTCAAACTTGTTTTTATGTTATGCAGATGATTTCATTCTCATGAATTACTCTACATCTCCACTGGCTTTGGGAAAAGCATGGATAATGCAGATGTGTTGGATACCAAGTCGGCTTAGACAGCTCTGACATGTATTTCTTTTAAACAGCAGTCCATTGCCTGTCTCAATCACTTTGAGAATGATTTCCTTCACTTAAATCATCTCTGGTCTTGTTATCATTGCCTTGACACTACTGGATTTCACATATTCAACATTTGGGTATAATATATATTTATCCATTACTTTCAGGAACATCTTTAGGAAGTTTGGGGTCCCGGACACAGACGCGTTTGGGCCCCACCAAACCAAAATAATGAAGACATCCAAAATCTCGGGTCGTACTTCCCCTCCCCAAAATATGATCACAACCCATAGCCTTACCGGCTGCCCCGCATCAATCAATATATGCATGCCTTTTTGAGTAATCCCTGTGGGATCCTGTTTCGCCCTGGTCCTCCCTTACTGATAATTCTTAGTTGTATAATGTTGTTTGTCTTGTTGCAGCACTCCTATGCCTCAGGGCCACATGTCTTTCGCACTTTAGAAATGAATAAAATAAATAAATAAATAATAACCATGTGCCATTTTAAGTGTCGGATTTGGCTTTTCAGTATAGGCATTGATAGGCATTTGCCATGCACTGCCATAATAGTACCACCTGCTATAAAATAGCAACAGCTGGCAAATGTTATGAGTATCTCTGGGTGTTTGCTAGTTGTTCCTGGAAAATGCCTAGCAATTAATAATGCAGTAGCCACAAATGTCTACTGCTTATAAATCAAGTGATTAAAGGCACACTTGATAAAGCCATGTTTATTGTCTCAATAGCAAATTTACATCTGAAATTAAGCCATTTACTCTCAGGAGACTGTTTAGAAAGAACACTGGCAGACTAATGTTTGATATTAACGTTTGATAAAGCTACCTCAAAGAGCTCCTACGATGATGTTTTTTGGGCAGGAAAGGGTCGGCAGTGAGTGGGAATGGTCATAGGGACTAGAAGGAAAAGGGCAGTCAAAGGGTGGGTGAAAGAAACAAACAGCACACACAGGCTCTCCTCACATCCCATTTCCCTTCTTGCTGCACTCCAATGCAATGGTTTCACCTTACATGTGGCACTGTATTGCCAAAAATAAAAATAGCCATGAAGAGGGTGAGGTTTTAGATGCAGAAGGCAAAATATAGCCATACTGAAAAGGTACACATACCCACGAATAGACGAGGACTCGTATTAGCAAAATGTAAATGTACTAGAGCATGCAGACTGCCTGGACGCAATGGGAAAGGTGCACATACCACTGCATAGAAAAGATAGTGGATGTAAATTAGATGCTACCAGAAAGGTGCATGTGTGCCATCATAGGCTGAGATTATAAGAGAGGTATGTTTTCAAGCTGTATTGATATTACTCAATGAAAAAACAAAAACCTTGTGGTGTGCCATATATCAAGTCCATCATTTTTTATAAACAGAGCAACAGTATAGCTAGTTAAACCATGAGTAAGATTTATTTTTAAAGAGAACACCCTTAGAACTCACACAATTTAAGGGGTTGTGACCCAAAATGTTTCGACATTCACAATTTTGACAGGTTAGGCACCACAAGGTTAAATGTATTGCCCAGGATCACACACAATGGTTATGAGGTAAGGCTGTGATTTGAGCCAATCTGCAATGAATTCACTTGACACATTGTTTCCCAGTTAATATTAGAGATCAAAGTACAATTATTTGTGAATGTTTGACTTTCATGAACTAAAATAAAACCCTTTTGTAGAACTGATTTGGATAGTAAACACATTGCATAATAAACTGACTTGACAATATTTAAAAATCAAACTTTATAGCAGCATGTTATGCAAAAGGAGAAGGATTTCACCTTCATGTTCTCCATCATCAAAGTAAATATACAAGTACCCAAATATTAATTGGTGTGAGCTTAAAATGTTTACTCTGGGGTTTCTATTGGATGTTGACTGTTATTTATGATGTTCAGCAGTACCTTTGGAATTGTATAAGAGAGCAACCAGCTGAACACAAGGGTCAAAGATGGACATGACTCACCCGACAAGTGCAGAAAGGTGTTAATCAAACATGAGGGTGCCGGCGAGGCTGACGCTACCATCAAATTAAATCCAAAATTTACATCTGTGCAAGTATTAAGAGAAAGAAATGAGCAGAAACATGGAAACCCTCGAAGATCAGAAAAACTAAGTTCACACAGGAAATTACAATTGGAGAAAATCATATGGAATAAAATTGAGGTGAACCTGAACAGATGGAAATAATGACACTCTTACATTGTGTGCCATCTCTGAGAACCATAAGATATGACGATATTGATATCGTGGAATACATGACTGAATCCCTCTCTGATTGGGTAATCTTACATGTGTAATCACAGGTGATAGAACATACCTTAGTGAATGCAAGAAATTAGGTTCTCTCCTTTGGATATGAGCTAAATAAACTCCAGCAACATGAGAGCAATCAGGAGGAGGAAGACCAGGCTCAGAAGCCGTCGGAAGAGAATGAGGAATCTGGAAACAAACATAGAAGATCAATCTTTATCGAAACACAAGATGGAAGAAAGGTAATTATAGAGCCTACATTTCTTATGGTCGGAACATCAAAACGAGGATCAGAACAAAAAAGGAAGTTTCTCCAATCAACATTAGCAAACAACTTTCAAGCTGCAGGAAGAATGTTCATTAATTTCTTGGAACACAAGAGGATTTTAGCACTTGTTTAATGAAGTAGGGTTAAACAAGGAGCCCCACTCCATAGTGTGCCTCCAAGAAACTTGGTTACAGTAGACTCCGGTGAGCGATGGCTACTCAATATTGTTGAATGCTGCAGGGAAGAATAGGTCTGGTCAACCATTCTCTGGTTTAGTAACAATGGTCAAGAACCATGTGCATCGATCAATTGTCAAAACTATAAATCCCAATTTATTTGTTCAAGGAACCATTCTACAGTATGCTAGTAGCAACAAAACCAGGTTAGATTACTGGATGATTATAAATACCCACTGGAACCCAGCAATGAGCTCTTCCGGGAACTTCATCTCAGCAGTAATTATGTTAATTGACGAGTGTGTTCTTAAATATAAGAACCCCAAGATTATTGTCTGTGGTGACTTAAATATTTCCTGGTTTGATTCCAAAGGAAACATCAAAGACACAAATGCAAACCAGACAGATCCAAAAGATGTACATAGCAAACGATGGGTACAGGAGTTGGACCTAAGAAACTGTGATTTGTTAAATGGTCAGACAAGAGGAGACATTCTTGCGCAACTGACATTGCACAGGAATGGATGTCATAAACTCCTGGACTACATATGTTCATTAAGGAATTTCCAGCATAATATTGTACATTTAAAAGTGATAAAAATGCAAAACAGTGATTATGATGCCTTAAAACTGACTTAGTTGACAAAATCGACACCTGCTGGAGAGCGTTATTCAAGCGAAGTAAATATAAATCAAGGGCCTAATCGCTTGAAAATAAGCCAGAAAGAGATTATCAAATTTGAATCTCCAAAATGCAACCGAACTGTGATTCCTGATTATCCACCAATGTTGGAGGGATTCAAAATAATGAAAACTGGCTTCCGGCATGACTGTTTGCGAAAGAAATATCCCTATAATCAGAAGGTCGCAGAGGAAAAGAAAATGTAGAGTGATATCAACGCCCTAAGGTCAGAAAACAACTTGGTGTCGAGAGTCGCAATAAAAAAACATAGACAAAAATACAGAAATTGGTTTATTTTGTTTAAGCTCCTCTGCGACCAAGAGCGAGCAGAGGTGATGCTAACATTTATTTACACCCAACATGGAAGAAACACTTGGCCGATTATTAATGCAGGGTCACTAACACAGAATATGATCCTGAATAATTGTATTAATGCTGAGGAATGGGTCAATCATTTTTCTAAAGTTTTTGTGAATTTGTCCCCACCACTGATGACACATGGGCACACAATGATAGCTCCATGGCAGATGTGCTTTAGCAAAGAGGAGATTGAAGAGGATATCTCAAAACTAAAGAACTCAGGTGCAACCAGTCCTGATGGACTATCCACATCACTTTAAAAAGAAACAAAGAACAATGGGCTGTATTCAACGAGAAATTGTTCAAGCGCATCTCTGAAACAAGGAAAATTCCAGTATCGTGGCAATCGGCGGTGGTTGTCCCTATCTTTAAGAAGGGAAATAGTGCAGACCTGAACAACTACCATCCGATTGCCCTACTGGACATCATTGGTAAGCTGTTTGCCTCCTTCTTGCAAAAGAGACTGTCTAAGTGGGCCAAAGACACAGGGCGATTGGACGTGAGACAGTCTGGCTTCACCAAAGGGGTGGGGACATAGCTCAATCTCTTATTGTTGAACTTGATAAAGCTAGAAACATTAAAGGGCAGGAAAAATCTGTTTCTGGCTTTTATCGATTTATGCCAAGCCTTTGATAGCGTCAACCGAGCTACAATGTGGAAAAAACGGAAGGCTTGGAAGTCTCCCCTGGACTTATTACAAGCCATGATAGCACTTCATACTGAAACCTCCATTTGCGTCAGACTCAACGCAGAAGAAGACCTTACCAATAAAATAATCGAAAAAGGTGTCAGGCATGGCTGCCCATTAGCTGCGCTAATTTTCAAGTTATGTCTGTCGGATCTACCAGCAGCATTAACAAATAATGACTCCTTTCCCCTGCGATTAAATGGTCATCAGATAGCATGGACAATATATGCCGACGACTTGGTTCTTTTGGATACCACACAGATCGGCCTTCGGTGACAGATTTGTCACTTGGAAAAGTATCTACACAAAAATGACTTGTGGATAAAAGCAAAAAAATCCAAAATGATGACATGTGGTCTAAATCTCGGAAAGAGAGGCAAGCACTTCAGATGGTACGCAGGTGGCGAACAATTCAAAAGTACTGACTCGATTTGATATTTGGGCATCCTTTTCAATAAATCCATCAGAGAATGGCAGTGGACCCAAGATCTAAAAGTGAGAATGAAACACTTGGCCCTGCCAGCAGCGAAATTACATGCGGAGTACGGCAAATTTACTTTAAAGCCAGTAATTATGTTTTACCGGCAGAAGGTGATAGCCACTATAACATTTGGAAGCAAGGCTGGCTAGAACATAAGATGGTTGATGTGGGAAGTTGTAGAAGGCCACTTCTGGTGCAAGGTCCTTCACTTGCCAAAATACGTCCCAATCATCGCAATTCGCTATGAACATGGGCGGCTTTCACTTTATGCGATGGTCCTCTGGAAATCGGCGGCCCTGATGAGTAAAATGCTCATGACCTCTTCTGCCAAGCCTTACCATATCTTGAATCCAACCGTGGCTAAGCCATACACTGGTATGCTGAAAGAATGGGTTAAAAAACTTCACAATCAACTTGCTCATGCAGACATTGCACCAGACACACTCGAACAAAACCCATGTGGAGCAAAAAGAATGTTGTTTAACTGCGACTGGATAGAAACTATCCAGAAAAGTTCTAAACTAAAAACCTCATTAGATCTGAGCCATGAAGGGAGTGCGCTGAAAATAAATATCAAAGTACCTACAAAATGTTCCCAGCCATAGGGATCAATTTTTGTGGCTATGCCTAAACCTTTACCCAATCAAGGAATTGTTGAATATGAGACATCAACAAGACTTCACGGATAATCGTTGCTGCTTTTGTAAGAACGCGGTAGAGTCCTTGAAACATTTGATAATTGGATGCACAAGAAATCTATACTTGGGACCCACCAAAAACTGAGGACATGGAAGAGGGGTGGCAGACTATACTAACTGGCCAGAACTACAAGTAATTTTGGACCACAATTGACTATCTTGATAACATTCTGAGTAATTCTATGTGATAAGCCAGGAAGGAGGTGGACAATAATAGTGAAGGGGGAGTCTTTAAGCAAATGTGTTAACATTTTTTATATTGGAACAGATTGATTATGTGTGGAAATGAACACAAAACAACTGTAATAAAGTTTGTAATAAACACAATTACAATAAAAAAAAAGAGAGCAACCAATTTCTTGTGCTAAATAAGCACACCTGAATATATTCTCGCCAGAGGCTGTTGACATTTGGTCAGCGCTTTTCTATATATAACCTCTTTACTCAAATGGCCTAAATAAAAAGGAATATCAGAAAATGGGCTAAACAGTTGAACCACGTAAGGCAGCAGAGTACTATACAGTGATATAAGATGATTTGTCCTGGATCACTGTATCGTCAAAGCCAGGATATGCTTTTCCACACTTTGGTTCCACACGCTTTAATTTTCCTGACTAACAATGTATGCTCTTTATTGGGGGGCTGCTAGATTTTACAACCCTCATTTAGAGGAATAACGCTCTAGACCTGGACCATACAAGTTATGTTACATTTTAAAACTAGCACTCTCTAATGAGGTGCATTGTTTTGTTCGTTGCATGTGCTACTATCACACAAGTAATGCACACAATGTTATCAATCTCAGACACTGGAAAGGCTGAGTAGACCTTACTTTCAGGATTGTACTGTGGCAATAAGACCCGAGGCGGCGGGCCAATACTGCCCCAGGTAATGCCCCCGGGCCATAGTTATAGGCCCAAGCATAGCCGATGGCCATAACGAAGCCCCGGGGGCATTTCTATGGGTGGTATTGGCCCGCAGCCGAGGGAATTATTGCCATTAGCACCCGTGCCCGTTAGACCGGGGTGTTAATGGCATTTTTTTTCTGTTTCGCTGCGTTTCGAAACAGAAAAAAAACCGGAAAAAAATGGCCACCGGGAAAGGGAAAACGGAGTCCGTTTTCCCTTTCCATGGCGGCCATTGGGAGCAGACGCGCTGGGAACACAAGTGTGCCCAGCGCGTCTGCTCCCGAAAAAAAAAGAAAAAAAAAAGAAGCAGAAGGTAAGTGAGGTTGGGAGGAAAACGTTCCTGCATCCCCGCTGGGGGAAGATGGAAGCCTCCAGCCGTGTGGAGGCGTGGAGCGGGGATGGCCCGCTCCGAGTCTCCACACTGCTGGAGCCTGCTATCGTTGCCCAGCGGGGCGCAGGAGTAAAAAGGTAAGTGGGGTAGGGAGGAGGGAGGGAGGGAAGGAAAAAGAAAAGGCTTACCCGGGTCCCCGGCGGGGGACGAAGGCAGCCTCTCAGTCGTGGGGAGGCTCGGAGCGGGGATGTGCATTTCGGGTGGCTGAACAGTAGCACAAAGATGCACTGCCCAACCCCCTGAAATACATTAGTGTCAGGTGGGTGCTCCAGAAATGAATGTATTACATGCTCTCAGCACCCATGCGGGTGCTCCGAGCATATTTCAGAGTGACATGTCCTCCTGTCACTGCAAAATGGGATAAAAATGCATTTCTATCCTCCTTTGAAGGATGAAAATACAAGCGCTTAAAAGAAATGTATGAAAGGTTCCGAAATGAACCTATCATGCATTTGTCCGTCACATGCATACAGTCCAAACAGGTGCAATGGAAGTTCTTTGCTTTTTGCACATTTGAAAGAGCATCCTAATTGTGGTCTCATGATGCACATTGTAATGCGCAAAGATACCCCCGTATTTGCGCAAATGAGCAAAGGAAGTTAAAAAGGGCATCTGAATTGAGCATATTAGATGCGCACATTTGGAGGCCCTTTGTGGATTTGGGTGCCCCGTGTTTTGGCGCAAGTGCTCGGATGCGTTAGTGCATTTCATCACTTGTGCCAAACAAAGTTTGACAATCTGGCCCACTATGTGTTCTACAATAAACTCAGAAAATTAATTAATTGATCCGAAAAGAATATAGTTGAGTTGTTAACAACATTCAGGCATTAGTTTTAGAGATTTAGCAGAGCACCATACATTAGTCTGCATGTTTTGTAAATAATGGGCAGTGACTTTATTGAAGCTGGCAGCCATTTGTCCGCCACCCATCCCTGCACTCCCGCTCTCCCAGGTGGGGCACTGGGGCACAAGTCCCCTTTTCTCTCCCATAAAGACTTCTCTGATTACTTTAAGGGGATGTCTGCTGTCTGGTAGATAACAGAAGTCTTGCTTTCTACAATGGATGGCACTTCCTCTGCCGATTGTGCAAGAGGGGAAGCTGACCAAAGAGCCATTGGCGTGGCAATGGACGCAGGTGAATTCGATGCAATCAATCAGCTAGTCGACTTAGCTGTTTCCTACTCCTCAGGAAAGCACACACTGATATTGTGTATACCTTTGTGTGCTTCTGTATATTTGTTCAAATGCAATTTTACCTAAGGAAAAGTAGCCAATTTATTTCACAGGAAATGGTAGGTAAAGTGGTATATGTATAGTGCATAATAGGTGGGGTGTGGGTTAAGGATATACATTAGGGTAGGGAGAGGTGAGGGGCGTGTGGCGGGTTTGCCGCCATGTTCTAAAAATAAGAAACAAATTGGAAAAGTTCATTTTGTTTTTCAGTGAAATAAATTCGATCACTTCTCCATTAGGCAAAATATTTCTAATAAATCAGGACATCCACCTTTGTGACTCTCTTGAGGAACAAGATGACTGTTGAAGTCAGGGACGCTGGCAATCATATTTGTGTTTCCCTCAGCCTCAATCCCTTGTCCAAGTTACCCAGTTCCATGAATTATGTTGCTGGAGGTGAACGTTCTTCCAATGATCAGACTCTAGTGTTGCTATGGTCATCTGATGGCACTCATCTTCTTCCATTTCTTTCTTCTGCATTTCATCTAGAGCGATCTGGGGAGTGAATTCCCTCCCACCATGTACATA
Organism: Ambystoma mexicanum; assembly: GCF_040938575.1. NCBI lineage: Eukaryota > Metazoa > Chordata > Amphibia > Caudata > Ambystomatidae > Ambystoma > Ambystoma mexicanum. Next base: position 698,230,320 of record NC_090928.1, on the reverse strand, counting down.
ATCAACTCAATATCCTTCAATTCTTGAATTTCTTGGGGGAAGGCATTACTGATTTTCAGAGGATAATTGAATTCCTGCAACAAGGATATTTGCTACTGGTTGGCAATCCAGCTCAAAGTTTTGGCATTGGAGTCAAAGTATCCACTTCTCAGTTCATGACAGAGGACCAGTGCTGTGAAAGACTGGAAGAAGCAATTCATGGTCTGTGACTGCCTTGTGTCACTTCAGGAATTTTTCTATAAATGAAAGTGTTTGATGCCACATAGCAATGCAATGGACTCACTCTCTATCTGAGAATACCACTATTCAATGGATTTAAGAGCCCGGCAGGAAAAAGCATTGGGACTTTAAACATGTATTGTTTGGGGCAAGGAGAGTCCTTAAGCAACATGGGCACTCATCAACAATAATCTATGACTATCTCTAAGGGCCTGATTCATGGAAGTGTTTTATAATGGCATAATCCCATAGAAAAACATTCCATCAATCAGGCCCTTAATTTTTAAGTATGTCATAGTGCTTTCTGTCATTTGTCATGATCGAGTCTCCGGTCTGTCATGATCGAGTCTTAGGTTCTTTGTAAAACTTCTTGATGTTGCTCAGTGAGTTCGCATGCTGATAGTCACAGCAATTATGAGAACAATGACAACTTTATAATGAATTTCCCATAATAGTTTGCAATGCCAATGAAGATGCATACCTCGGTGACAGATTATAGTGGAGGAGTTACTTTAATATTGCTCACCTTTCAGAGATCCACTTTGAGGTTGTTGCAGCTGAAAACATAGCTAAAAACATGGAACATGTATTTGAAGACACATTTCTTCTTGTGCCCAGTCAGACTGCCTTTGGTGGGCCACTACAGCACTGCACTCCATCCCAACAGGTACTCCTCTTTATTCCTCCAGGTCAGAAGATTGGATGCTAAAGGTGAACCTGCTGTGGAGATAGATCCTTCACTTTACAACTGTGTAGAATGTCTGACCATGTGTTGGTTACAAATACATCCCCTTGAGTCAGATAATCTTTCTCTGATTGGGCAGGGATGAAGACGCTTAGCATCTGTATAGGAATGGTGCAGCCAACTGTAAATACCAAGATCTTTGCAAGTTCAGACATCAGCTCTGGTGTCAGAAAACATAGTTTCTTCTCAGGAAGAACGTGATCAATGCACCGTTCTCGATTTGGGCGTATAACCCAACACCTCTGATGAGAATGCAACATTTGAGAGATACTGGTAAACCCTTGGTTTTCCTAATTCTTCATCACTGGTTGATTCTCTGGTGCAAGAGTGCGCAAATGTGCACATGACACCCCTTCAATGCAAATAGAAACCCTATGTGGATATATCTGCAGGGATTGTCGGGGGGGATTCTGCCGGGGTCGGCCGGGCCGTCCGCAGACCTCCGGGCAGGGAGGCCCCAACTCCTCCCGTGTATATCTCGGATCGAGACAGAGTATGAGGCACACACAAGGAGCAAGGCAACTTCTGCCGTTTATTATGCAAACGGCAGGGATGGGTCAAGGAGCGTACGCGTTCGTCCTGACACACACACAATAGTGGGGCTCGCAGGCCCTTTTTACTACATTATGACGCGCTACTTGCGTCATTCCAAAAAGTTACCAAAAGAACCTATCGCCACTCTTGATTGGTTGCTCGAGTGGTGGGGTTAGTATAGTACGCATATAGAGAATGATATTAGTGGTTAAGATGTAGTCAGGTGGTATATCTGGGTTGTCCCTACAATTAGATACATAAGAATTGTTACATGAAGACCCCTGAGGATTGGCTAACGTTACTGACGTCTGAGATAAGAACCTCATGTTCTGATTGGTGCATCCGTGAGCTCCCCAGCCTGGGACCACCGTTGTTCCCAGCACACGGTGCACCTGTGGTTGCAACAGTGTTTCAATATGGGTACGTGCAGGCAATGTGAGGATTTATTCATAGGTGGGAGACTGACCGTTCCCACTGTAGCAGGTGTCCATTGAGCCTTTCAAGTGTGTCGGCCTGCGTCTCGTAGCGAGGTACCCAGACGCCTTTTCTCTCCTGGGTTTTGGCATCTCGTCAGGTTCGGCTTGGTCACGTGGGGAGGGACCGTGTTTGAGGCATAATTCTGCACAATTAATATTGTTTTTCCACTGTATGTCTGGTTTAATTTGCAGATATGATTTTAACATTGGTACGTGGAGTGCGAGGTTGCAACATCGTGCCTTTGAAGATTTGTTTCTTGACTGTGGGTTTGCAACATTACGACCTTGGCTGGTTGCTCCACTGGGTTCTTTCTGCAGGCTCAGCAACCTGACTTTTGCTTTGTTAATGTCCACGGGAACTCTTGCTTGAGGCCTACTTGGGCCTGGTGCACGAGTAATCCATTTAGTGCATGGATGCTTTAGGTTATAGTGGCATACAGTTTCATGGCCAGTATCGTGTTTCCATTATATCTCTCATGATGGTAACGGGTTTCAAGAGAAGCGTGAGCAAGCGTTATAAATGAGCTCATGGTGCGTCTTGCGTTTCTGCATTCTGAAAGCCTATGTAAAAATAATAAAGATGCACGTCCGTGAATAAGCCTGTCGCCTACGTCAGAGCACTGAGTATGTTCTTCGTGTAGATTGGTGTGGAAATGTTCAGCGTGTATAATAGTTCAGCGGTGCTTCCCGTTATCTAGGTCGTCATGGCATCTCTAACGATGTGTAGATTTCAGTCTAGTTGGTCCGTGCCGCAGGTGTCGGCATGGCCAGTGCGGGCTGTTGGGCAGGCAGATGGACACATCCGTATGTTTCTGTACCAGGGTATTTGGTCATCTGGTAAATGGGCAAACTCTTCTCGTGGCGGGTGTCTGGGCCGCGACCCTCTAGGCCAAGCGCGAGAGGTGAAGGACGGGAGTCTGGTTTTCCATTCTCCCACTTCAGTCCCCCCTCTGGTCGACTTGTCGACCACAAACATATCCTTCTCGTTATCTCCTCTTACTCTCCATATCTTGGTTATCCCTCCGAGATGTCCATAATGGTTTACGTGATCTTCAAATGACCAATACATGTATTCGCATGTTCCTCCAGGAGTACAGTACACCCATCTTCCTATGTAGCTCCTAGGGTTCCTTGGGTTCTCGATCTTCACTGATGGTGGGTCTAGATGATTGGCGATGATTTGGGTGCGCAACTTCTCCCTTTCGTGTATTATCACACCTGTGTGCTGGCCGTCATCCGCTGGCATCAAGGGGTGCATTCCCACCATTTCCAGCAACTCATCAGTTGAGCGCGCCTTCCGGGCTTTCCAAAATCTAATTATTATCAGTGCAGCTCCAGCCAAAATAGCACATCCCACTATTATTTTCAGTCCATCTGACAGCCAAGATGGCATCCATGACCATAATAGTGAAAACCAGCTTTTATCCTTGTTTACGCCGTTACTTTCGTCCATCATTTTGGAGTGCATCTGGGCCAATTGTGAAACTGCTTCTGTTAGTGTACCATTGTCGGCATCGTTGGCAGGTATGAACGTGCAGCATGATTGTCCTATCTTTGCACAAACTCCTCCTTCCATTGCTGTGAGAAGGTCCAATACATATCTGTTCTGTAGTGCTACCATCCTTACAGCTCGCAGCTCCTCTTTAATTGCGTTAAACCCATTTACTGTCGAATTTATGGTCATCATTAGTTCCCATCTGGTTATTTGCAGCCATTTTGCGTTTGCGTATGCCTGCAGTCCCGGATGTATTATTGAGGAGAAGAACATTGCTGCTCTGCTGAATAGTCTGTGTTCTGGCGGTATTGATGTTAGTTCCGTTTCCGACCTTCCCCACAGATAATTTCCTGTTAATGGCTCTCCTTGTCTTTTTCTCCTGTTTAGGACAGTATCATTGCTGTTTGTCCTGTTTTCTTGCTCCTTCTGGAGTGGTGCAGATCTCTTTCTTCTCCTGTCTCCTTCATCCATTTTCGGAAATTTCGCCACATCGACATGCTTCTTAGGTACCACTAGTGATGGTACATTGACGTGTACCATTGTGCACACACCACTCCACAGGGGAGGCAGTGTATGATATGCCTTTTCTCCGCAGGCCCAATAATGGTCCATTATTACTGCTGTTCCCGCTCCCCCCTCAGGTAACTCCATCACACTTGCACAATTGGTGTTATATCCCACGTCCACCTCTCCTTTATGCTGGTAACATACTTTGGGCGCAGTCAATGGTAATATAGTTATCGGGTCTTCATCTTCTTCTACCCACGTGAGCATTGGTACATACTTGATCCATGTCGTCCAACATCGATGATTGTGTGTCTCGATGGTTGAGATAGTTTCTTTTGTTACCATGTTGCTGCCAACCACTCCTATCTCCCAGCTGGTACCCAGGAACACCTTTCCTGTTATCGTCAGTAATGGCCTCTCCCAGCATCCTTGTTTACCCGGAACTTCCGTGGCGTACCAATCACATGGTAGATACTGCAGTGTTACCTTCTTTGTTTCTCCTTTTTCAGGGCCACTTGTTATGTATCTGAATGCTTCAGCATGTAAACTGGTCTTGTGATAACTCAGATAGGTCTTGAGGAAGTTGTTTTCATATGGGTATGAGTCTCGTGTTTTCCATGTCATGTGCACTACTGTTCCTTGGAATCTTCCTTTCGTTTGGAACAGGGCCAAATATATTATGCACTGTGCTGTTTTTTCATCTATTTCTGTGGCAACAAATGTTCGTGAAGCGCTCATGGCGTATGGTATTAATGAGCAAACGTAACAGCTATCCTCAGTTGTCTGCTTACCAATGCGGGTCATGTGCTGGTACCATATGTTGTTTGTGACGTGTGCTGAATCTTGTACATAATTATCAATACCTTTATTGTCTGAGTATGTGCTGCGTTTAACTTTATTTCGCTTTTGTTCATTGTTACTGTTACCACCTGACGTAACACCTGTTGCAGCAGGGAGGTGGGGTACATTAGGTTTGGGTGCAGCAAAAAAACTCATAGCATAGCTGTACTGCCATACAGAGGCAGCCAAAACTCCGGTGATCATAAAAATCCCTATTATTTTTATTACATATGCTAACCTCACCGACATTTTTGCTCTTACCTTGCTGCAGTCCTGGCAGCGTATTCTTGCGACGTTAAAGTTGCCCGCCTAAAAATTCTCAAAAAGTGCTTGTTATTAAATGTTAGTTTTGTTTCATTAAGCTCTCCCTATCAAATAGTCATTCAGTGCCCAGGTGAAGAGTTGCTCCCACGCTACTCTAAGTGATCGGTCTCTCAAGACCGGCAAGTATGGGCGGAGGTGGGGCATGTAATTTTCTATGGCCAGGAGGAAGGCCGTGTAGTATACACGTACCCTTTTCTTTTTTAAGTATGTTGGCCTTTTTATTTCGTATACAAATTGGTGTGACAATTCTTCTGGGTAACTATCGTCTGGCAGCACCATCTACGCCTGCACACTGAATTTGTTAGATAACTTTTCTTAACAATACAATATTACGCAGCTCCTGTATGTGCGAGAGAAAAAGAGAACATTCACGTGTTTACATGTGTATTGGTGCAAGCGAAGTCCTTAGTTTTTATTACAATTGTATTTAGTAGTCAATGGGGGGGGGGTTTGCTCAGATGGCGGGAGCAGTTTTACTCTTTGAACGTGTGACCATGGGGTGGGCAGTGTGGGGATCACCCCCTTCTTCGTCCGTTATTCTCTCCGAGGGAACAATTGGGTCGTTGTCTGTGGTTGTGTTTTCTTCCGCTGCCGGGGATGTTGTTGGCGTTTTTCCAATGGACCTGTCGTTGGCGCTGGGGCGGGTCTGCAGTTTGTAAATTTTTACATCATGCAGGTGGTTCCACGCACGCTTATCCTTTAGTTTTACTGCTCTTGTTGATACGTCCTCTACTAAATGGGGGCCAGTGAACCTCTGCTGGTTCCACTTTCTATTAAAATTTCGAAGTAGTACGTGGTCACCTTTGGCAAGTTGGCACAAGTTCTCCTTTCCCAATTCTGTATTTTCGTCTATTTCTTGGTTGCTGGTGGACCCGCCCCGTGTGCGCTCGAGCTGTTGAGACACAAACACAACGCTAGTAATCAAAGAAGACACATATTGATACATTTCATCACCTAACACATTCGCAGAACTTTCTTGGTCGGTGAATGCCCTTGACGTTGGTGTTAGGGGAAGGCGCATTTGGCGTCCAGTAACCACCTCGTGTGGGGTGAGGTGGTGGTCGGACCCTGGCCTGTTTCTAAGTTCGAACAGTGCTAACGGAAGGCAATACAACCAACTTTTCTTTGTTGTTTGCTGTATTTTAGCAATTGCCTCCTTCAATAGGCCATTCAGGCGTTCACATACACCATTGGCCTGTGGGTGGTACGCACATGCAAATTTGTGTTTAATGTTCAGTAGGGATGTGATATGCTGGAACATTTCATTTGCGAAATGGGGTCCGTTGTCTGATCTTAACACCTCGCACACTCCCCACCTGGGGAATACCTCCCTTACTATAAATTTGGCTGCTCTAAACGCATCAGGGTGTGAACAGGGCCCTGCTTCGATCCACCTAGAAAATGGGCATACTACTACTATCATGTATCTATTGCCTTGACAAATGTTGATCATATCAACATAGTCAATGTGGAGGTGCCGAAAAGGTCCTTCTGGTCGGGGTATGGTACCTCTTATCACCTTTAAAGTATGACCGGCCGTGAACTGTTGACATGTAAGGCAATTGCTGATAAAATTTGACACATGGGATGTTAACTCGGGACAGAACCAATCTTCTCTAATTCGTGCTGCTATTATTTCTTTGCCTGTATGGGCAGGGTGATGTAATTGGTTCAAGGCGGTATTTAACAATGCCAATGGTATTACAACTTTCCCAGTGCCACCCTGGCGCCATAGTGCGTCGGTTGGTGACATTGTGCATCCTCTTTTCACCCATACTTCTTTTTCGGCCATTGGTGCAGCCGCTTGTAACTCCATAATCTGGGTGGCTGGGAGATGGGTGTACCCTTCTTTTATTAACATCTCCCTCGCTATTCCCCTCCCTCTCCCTCTCTGTGAGTCTGTGGGGTTCCATATCTCACCAAAATATGCAGCATATTTTGCATGTGCGTCTGCTGCTGCATTTCCTTTTGATATATAGTCTTCTCCATTGGTGTGTGCTGTGCATTTTACTAGGGCTAGTTCTTGGGGATCGTTTATTACTTCAATTAGTTCAGCCAACAAGAGGGCATGTTGTACTGGAGTGCCGTCAGCTCTCCTAAACCCTCTTCTTCTCCACTTTGATAGCCCTGAGTGGACAGTGGATGTAACATATGCACTGTCGGAATATATAGTAACTTTTTTATCAAAACTTTCCTTTAGTGCCAATATGAGTGCAACCAGTTCCGCCGCTTGAGCAGAGTAATGCTGTGGTAATTGTACACACTTAATAGCCACACACACTGGCGCTTCCATCATTTGTACTACTGCTGCCCCAGTCCTCCTTATCCCGTCTCCTTGATCAATAGTTGATGACCCATCAATAAACAAAAGCTCACCTCCCTCTAGTGCGTTTTCTTCAACTTTCCTAGTACATGAGTACATCTCAGTTACTTGGGTGCAGTCGTGGGCGTAATCTCCCTCTTCAATTACTTCTGCTAGGAACCTTGCAGGGTTAACCGTGCTACATCTAACAATTGCCAGTTCAGCTTTGGACAAAATAATCTCATAACCTGTTGCCCTCTGTGTCGTCAGTGTGGACTTAGGTTTATTCAATATCGCAAATAGTGCATGTTCTACAAATAGTGTAGTTGGACACCCCATAGTTATTGATGATGCTTTTTCTACTGCAAATGCAGCTGCAGCAAGACCTTGTTCGCAAGAGAATTGTCCTAACATTATTGGATCTAAGTGACCGCTGTAAAATGCTACTGGTTTATAGCCCATGCTAGTCTTTTGGGCCAATACTGCTTTCATTACTGCTGAGTCGCAATGTGAAAATATAAAAAATCGTCGCTCATAGTCTGGGGATGCTAGTACTGGAGCAGTTGATATTGCTTTTTTTAATTCATCAAATGCCTCCTTCATTTCCATAGTCCATCCCAACTTTTTCTCCCCTTTATTTGCTTCCTTCAAACCCTCAAGCAGGGGTCCTATGTAAGAGCTGTAATCAAATACCCATGCTCTACAGTAGTTGCACAGTCCCAGAAATTGCTGCAGTTCTCTTACAGTCTGTGGCACGGGAGTGCCTGATATTGCCTGTGCTCTTTGTGGTGCAATCCTTCTTCCATATTGTGATATCAGTTGGCCAATGTAAAGTACCTGTTCCTGACAGTATTGTATCTTTTCCATGTCTACCTTGTACCCCTTTTCAGCCAATATCGTCAACATTTTTAATGAGTCCTCTCTACATTTATCTTCATTTGTACTGCAAATTATTATGTCATCCACATACTGTAACACTGTGCTTTCCAACTCAACGTTACCCAAATCCATCTGTATTACCCTATTGAAAATTGAAGGTGATTCACAATATCCCTGTGGTAATCTGGTATGTTTCCACTTCCTATTTCGGTAAGTGAAGCTTGTCAAGTCTTGTGAGTCTGGGTGTAATGGTATTGAGAAAAAAGCATTTTTAAGGTCAATCACTGTAAACCGTGATGCTTCTGCTGGAATGCCACACAAAATTGTGGCCGGGTTTGCTGTTACTGGATACTCTGCTTCTACTATGTTGTTCAACGGTCTGAGGTCCTGTATGAACCGCCAAGACCCTCCTTTAGCCTTGCGCACCGGGTACACAGCTGTGTTGCATGGGGATTCTGAGGGGACCAATATGCCATTGTTTATAAGGGCTGTTATGGTTTCGTATATGCCCTCATCTGCCTCTCTTGACAATGGGTATTGTTTCACTCTTGGTAGTATGGCACCCTTTTTTAATTTTATCCTTACACCCCCTATGCTTTTAATGCATCCTACATCATAAGGGCTAATAGTCCATAATGATTTTGGCACCTTTGACATATCTTCTTTAAAAAATGGGACTGGTGTGCCAGCGGGTGCCTCAAGTGCCATTGCAATTTTCTGTGCCACTTGTTTGTGAGCCACTGTTAGCCACATTTCTACACTCATCATGAACACCATTTCATTTTCCTCCTTTTCTTCTGAAAACAACTCTTCATCTGACACCTCGGTCAGCCTACATCCTTCTGCTAGTGCTATCACCGCCCTCCATGCTCTCCCTTCTTTATCTTGGGCGTGCACAGCAACATAATCAGCTGTTGCAATAATGCTCTCAATGTCCACTGCAAGGACCTTCCCTTCCAGTTCATTAGCTGGTGTTTCTGGTCGGAATAGATAGGCTGCTGGTCTCCTCCATATTTTCCCTCCTATCCCTGGCATCCATGCAAATGCCATGTCTGTTCCGTACTGGAATAGCTCGCCGTCTACCGGCTCCGCCCTGATCGCTATCTGTCCACAGTATGCTTGCAAAATCTGTCGTGCTGCAAGCATGTTAATCCCTGGAGTAGAGCAAATTATGCCATCCTCTGTAAAGGAGATCGTCATATTTAATCTGTTCATTATGTCCCTCCCCAGTATGTTTACTGGTGAGGCACTATAATACAAAAGTGGTACTGACAGATCGTAATCTCCAATAGATAGCGGAACGTTATCAGTAAATGGAACCAACCCTTTAGCCCCAGAAAACCCTTGTGTGTTCATGGCTTCGCCTGACATCTTAAACTTACCTTCCCTTATGCAAGACCGGGTTGCCCCGGTGTCAACAAGGAATGATAATTTTTTGTCACCTATCGTTACCTCTATGCGTGGCTCCTCCGCACTATTAGGTGTTACTGACAGGATGGGACACACCAAGGCCGTCTGTGGGCTGTCCTATTGGGGGTACAATGACTGGCCATTCCCTGTGTAAGGGTTGTGCCCCAACACCGTCACCCCACCCAATTGCGTTCGTTCAGGTTGTGGTGGTGGTTGTATTAACGCTGCACCAGTTACTTGTGGCAGGTATTGTTTTATTTGTTGTTGTGGTAGGGAATAGTGTTGGTCACTCCCTTGTGGTGACATCTGCTGTGGTTGTATGCCCTGCTGTTCTTGTGATGTCCTATGTTGTGCTTGTTCGTTCCATGCTGGTGTTCCTGGCCTGACCCTGCATGTACGTGACATGTGTCCTAATAGTCCGCAGCTCCAACACACGGGTGGTTCCCTGTTTTGCCATGGGAAGTTCCCTGTGTTGTCCTGGTATACTGGTTGCCCTGTCTGGTAGTTATTTCTGAGTCCCCCAGCCTGTTGTTGGGTATTATATCCGTATCCTCTTCCCCTCATAAACCCTCCTCTCCCTCTATTATAATTATAATACCCAGCTCCTTGCATTGGGTACCCTCCTCCCATGTTCTGTGCGTGTGATTGCAGAGGCAGCACTTGCTCTATTACCTCTTGTGGAGGCGCTATTTGAGCTGGATTTTGTGCAGCCACTACTTGCGTTGGGCTTTGGGCCATTGGTGTTGGCGCAGTTATTAGTGCCCCTTCCATGGTATATTTAGTAAGTTTTTTCTGTACTAATTTGGCCTCTTCTGTTTTCCTGTCCTCTTCCTTTTGTTTCATTTTTCCTTGCCATGTTCTACAGTGATGTACTATAGTCAGTTGTATTTCCGGCCATGGTTTTGCTTCCATCCCCACTACTTTCTTTAATTGTCTCTGAACTCCTTCTGGGAGCCCTTGTACTAGTATATGATAAAATATGGCTGGTGTTTTGTCCCATTGTTCTCTAGTTTCCATGCGCCACTTCTCTTGAATATCCTGGATATAATCAACAGGATCCTCGTTCTCACCCATCTTACGGGAAGTAATGGCTCCTATGTCTGATGTGTCTGGGTACTGCACTCTTAGTGCCTGCCATAGCGCATGTCTGCAGTTTGCAAATGGTGCCCCATCATGCGATGTGTTTGTTATTGTTACCCCATGGAATCCCGCTCTTTTCCAAATGTCATCCGCTCTATCCCCTAATATTGATATTAACAGGCCCTTAACATCTCCCACTGCTAGTTTCTGTCCTGCGGTGTGTTTTTCCATTTCATATATCCATTTACCCGCACCTCCACTTAATGATGGGAGCCTACATTTTATGTTTTCCTTATCCGTATGTTTCCAAGGTACATATTGTGGTCTAACCCCTCCTCTCTCCAGCAGTGGCATTACATTCTGTCTTGTGTCATCCTTTATGCTCCATGATGTTAACTCTTCACACCCCTCCTCTTCCCCCATTCCTTTTACTACTTCAAATCCTTCCTTACTACCTCTTCTCCTACCTCCCTCTTCTTCCTTTCCCCTTTTTTCATCCTTTCCTGTGTTCAATATTGGCACGTCTGTTTGCCTGTCTTGCCTGCGACTAGGGAGGTCCCTAAGCCGACATGCATAAGGTGTAACTTCGTCCATGAAGGGTGCGAGCTTTATTCTGTGCAGAGAGCGTGCAGTTGTTGAACATGTGGGGTGTGGCGTTAGAGAGCGTGATGGTGATGTGGGTGGCGTGTGTTGGTTGGTGAGCGTCGGTGGCGTGTGTTCGCTAGTTTGTGTTTCTCCCATTCTTTTCACTTCCTCCTTACTTCTCTCCAGCTCCTCCCATCTTCTACTCACCCATGGCGAATCTATGTTTGTTCTAGTGAGGTATAGCTTATCTAAGCTTTCCTTTTCACTCTTCCTTCCATCCTCACTACAAAAATCATTCATAAATTGCGCCCCCCACTCTGCCTTTTTTCCTTTTATTGTTACAGTTTTTAAGTCTATTAGGTCTCCCTCTTCCTTTCCGTTGTTACCACCTGTTCCCCTTAGTGCTGACGTTGTTGCTACCTCTCTATTTTTATATACTTCTCCCCATCTTTCACTCTCCCTCTTACTCTCTTCTCTCTCCCCTTCACTCCTCTCCTCCATCTCCCTACTATTTTCCTCTCTTTTCCTTTTTAATTCCTCCATTACTTCGTTGCTCATCTGTTCCAATATCCTTTCATCCTCTCTCCTCCTTTCCCATTTCACCCTTTCTCTTTCTACTATACTCTCTATTACCTTCCCCTCTTCATATTTTTTAGCTGTCTCTGATATTATCCTCCTCCTCCATATTTCCATTTCTTTTTCATTTTCTTCTTCTTCCTTCTTCTTCTCCCTCATCACTACTCTTGATACCCTTTCTGCTGCTGCTTTTACCCTTACAGCTTCCCTCTTTCTCTCCTCACTTTGCTCCCTTAATTTTTCCAATTCGTCCTTACCTTCTTTCCTTTTCCTCACTCTCTCTCTTTCCTCCCCCTCAAGTTGTTTTATCAGTTCATTCTGCTCATCCCTTAGTTTAGCTAATCTTTCCTCCAAAATCTCTTCCTTCTGCCGTAGCAGCTCCTCTCCCCTCATTTCACTCTCTCTTTCACTATCCTCGTTTGTTCTCTTTACCGCCTCCCTTTCCTCTCCAGTTAGTGATCCTCGTAATTTCAACAATATCTGTGCAGCTACCCACTCATCGTTTCCTATCTCTACAGTCTGCTCTTCTCTCCTCCCGTCCCCCATTGGTATCTTTCCATGAGCCACATATGGTGGAGGGCTGTATGCCGGGTTTGAGTATCCTTCAGCCGCCCTTAACTGTCCTTTTATTTCTCCTAATTCTCTTAAAGGGTACAACCCTCCTCCCTCTGTTTTCACTCCCGGTGTTAAGGGTATCTCATTGCTCGGTTCCTGTTTTATGTCAGCTAATTTATCAACCTTTCCTCCACCCAGTTTTTCATTCCCCATATTCTTTGTTCCTTCACTCTCCTTTTCCCCATCCGTTCCTTCTTTCTTAATCTCCTTTTCTTCCGGTGTTTCCCCCATAGTGAACATTCCATTTGGTCCTGGTCTAGACCCCTGGAACATCCTCCATAAGTTAAACACCTCCACATGGTTTGCCAACTTCTTCCCCTTGTATGTATTGTGCAGATGGTTTAATAGTGAATGTTGGGCATATGGGTCAAAGCTACCATTAGGCGGCCATGGTGTCAACATTTTGTTGTCCGTCCCCTGGGTCCACTCTATGCTGTACTTAATTAACTTCTCCCTATGTGGTGGCAGTGTGGTGCATATATGTTGTAGTGGGGTAGTGAGGGTATTCCCCCACCCTCCCAACCCTCTCCCGTATGACATACTAGCGCACCCTTTCTTACCCTTCCCCTTGCTACCAGTTTGCAACATACAACCTTTTATTGCTTACCTTGCCCCGCAAGTGTGGGGACTTACGACAATCCTTTGACAAATTATGCAATGATAATAATCACAAAAAAAAAAAAAATTATAAAACAAATATATTTATGATGTTATATTATATTCCTTCCCCTACGGCCCCCTGCGGCCGAAGCGCACGCAGCCCCCTGCAGCTGCGTACCCCTTACGACGATCTTACACAGTCGTCCTTTTTCCCCGTTCTCCTCCCACCTTTACACTTGCCGTGGCCGGCGTTCTCCGTGCGCAGCCACGCCCCCTTCCCCTTCTCCTCTTTGATCCACTCGTTTATCGTTTATCTCCGTGTCCGCTCCTTTATCATGTTTCTCTTCCCCACCAATGTCAAACCCAAAGCTTCTTGTGTTCACGATATCTTACTAAATCCCTACTGGTGACGTCACCTATTTCTTCGAACTACTGGTATATTCGTGTTATGTTCTTTAAATTCAAAATACACTTGCAATCTACCCCGCTAACCCTACAGCTGTCTTCCTGTCTCTCCTTGAACAAGGTAATCTCATCAATACTATAACCGGACTGCGCACGCTGCGTCGCCTCGCGTGTGATACGCCCCTCAACAGGAGGGCTTAACCAGCCAATTATCTTCCGTTTTGGGCAACTACGTAACTAGCCACCGCCCACAGGGAAACGTCATCTACCTATCGAGTTTCTTGCTCGAACAATAGGGAACCTCATCTACCTATCGAGTTTCTTGCTCGAACAATAGGGAACCTCATCTACTCATTGAATGATAAATGTCAAATCGTAGGAAACCACACACACCCACCCTCACACGTAGTCGCGATTTAGGCCAATCAGTGTCTTTCGAGCGGCTGCACGTGATGTTTTCGTGCCCCGCCCCCCTCTTTCGCGTAACGTTAGCTTTTTGTTGCGAGCGTCTGCACGTGTTGTTCTCGTGCCCTGCCCCCCTCTTTCGCGTAACGTTAGCCGCCTTCTCTCGCACTCAATTCACTACCATTCATTCCATTATCATCACTCAATTAAACCTTCACCCCACCTTTTTACAATACCTCCCTCCTCCCTTATTTACTTCCGCCCCCTCCCTCACAATTTCGCATTGCTTGTTGTGCGTGTCATGCTCACCAAGTTCCCTCGATGCAGGGCCGCTCGACTGCGTGCACCCCTCCAAGCGGCTCGCCACCTCCCCTCGTCTGGACCACGTCTGGACACTCGCCGACCGCGGGCGGGATACTTCTCAACCGGCTCCCGAGGGCCAATATCCGGATTGCGCTGTCCGGTCCTCTCGCAGCTCCGCGATGGTCCTGTAGTCCTCAGAAGGGGGCAACGGCAGAGGGGGCCGCGCCGCCGGGCCTCCCCGCAACGGGAGTGCCTGGAAAAATAAAAAATAAAAGTCGATCTTAAACAGATCTCAGCAGTGCCTCCAACTTGTCGGGGGGGATTCTGCCGGGGTCGGCCGGGCCGTCCGCAGACCTCCGGGCAGGGAGGCCCCAACTCCTCCCGTGTATATCTCGGATCGAGACAGAGTATGAGGCACACACAAGGAGCAAGGCAACTTCTGCCGTTTATTATGCAAACGGCAGGGATGGGTCAAGGAGCGTACGCGTTCGTCCTGACACACACACAATAGTGGGGCTCGCAGGCCCTTTTTACTACATTATGACGCGCTACTTGCGTCATTCCAAAAAGTTACCAAAAGAACCTATCGCCACTCTTGATTGGTTGCTCGAGTGGTGGGGTTAGTATAGTACGCATATAGAGAATGATATTAGTGGTTAAGATGTAGTCAGGTGGTATATCTGGGTTGTCCCTACAATTAGATACATAAGAATTGTTACATGAAGACCCCTGAGGATTGGCTAACGTTACTGACGTCTGAGATAAGAACCTCATGTTCTGATTGGTGCATCCGTGAGCTCCCCAGCCTGGGACCACCGTTGTTCCCAGCACACGGTGCACCTGTGGTTGCAACAGTGTTTCAATATGGGTACGTGCAGGCAATGTGAGGATTTATTCATAGGTGGGAGACTGACCGTTCCCACTGTAGCAGGTGTCCATTGAGCCTTTCAAGTGTGTCGGCCTGCGTCTCGTAGCGAGGTACCCAGACGCCTTTTCTCTCCTGGGTTTTGGCATCTCGTCAGGTTCGGCTTGGTCACGTGGGGAGGGACCGTGTTTGAGGCATAATTCTGCACAATTAATATTGTTTTTCCACTGTATGTCTGGTTTAATTTGCAGATATGATTTTAACATTGGTACGTGGAGTGCGAGGTTGCAACATCGTGCCTTTGAAGATTTGTTTCTTGACTGTGGGTTTGCAACATTACGACCTTGGCTGGTTGCTCCACTGGGTTCTTTCTGCAGGCTCAGCAACCTGACTTTTGCTTTGTTAATGTCCACGGGAACTCTTGCTTGAGGCCTACTTGGGCCTGGTGCACGAGTAATCCATTTAGTGCATGGATGCTTTAGGTTATAGTGGCATACAGTTTCATGGCCAGTATCGTGTTTCCATTATATCTCTCATGATGGTAACGGGTTTCAAGAGAAGCGTGAGCAAGCGTTATAAATGAGCTCATGGTGCGTCTTGCGTTTCTGCATTCTGAAAGCCTATGTAAAAATAATAAAGATGCACGTCCGTGAATAAGCCTGTCGCCTACGTCAGAGCACTGAGTATGTTCTTCGTGTAGATTGGTGTGGAAATGTTCAGCGTGTATAATAGTTCAGCGGTGCTTCCCGTTATCTAGGTCGTCATGGCATCTCTAACGATGTGTAGATTTCAGTCTAGTTGGTCCGTGCCGCAGGTGTCGGCATGGCCAGTGCGGGCTGTTGGGCAGGCAGATGGACACATCCGTATGTTTCTGTACCAGGGTATTTGGTCATCTGGTAAATGGGCAAACTCTTCTCGTGGCGGGTGTCTGGGCCGCGACCCTCTAGGCCAAGCGCGAGAGGTGAAGGACGGGAGTCTGGTTTTCCATTCTCCCACTTCAGGATCAAAATAATTATTTGACTAGCAGGAGATAAAACCATCTCCTGGGTATCAGGCATCACCCAGTAAGAAAGGAGCTACCATTGGGAACCAGGAGCTATTATATTGCTTCTGAATGGACTGAGTAGCATCATCAATTTGGGCCATCTGGAAAGAACATAGTCAGTAGTGGCCCTCCCATATTTGTCTAAAAACATGCAAACTCTGTCAAACTGGGTGAGTGCACCACTTGAGTGGTAGGCATGACCTTCAGCAATGTATTATGTTGTTGGGTGTGGCATCACACCGCAGTCTCTGAAGAACTCCAGGGTGTTGCCCAGAAGCTTATCATCCATGTATTTCACGTTGCAAGCTGGAGCTGGGGTCACACTTAGTCTCATACTGATATATGTATCAATCTTCCAAGAATAAGAAAACCCACTTTGCCTGAAATATTCTTAGGTGTTTGCCATTTTACATTCTCCAGAATTATGAAATGGATTGAAGAACATTGTATGCACATTTCATACGCTTCATGAGTATGTTCAGTAAGTGTATCATCTTCACATGAACATTGTTAAGTGATTTGGTTAGAATCTTTTACATGGTTGAACATTTCAAAGTCGGTGCCCATCTGCAGGTATAATTGCACTATGATAGCTCTGTTTATTGCAACACATTCATCCTTGTCCCTATTCTTCAGTAAAGATAAGAACCGCGTGTTCACACCTTTGACAACCAGGTATAGAAGTATGGACTGAATCACTCCAGGGTCTGCTTCTATTAGGGCGTCATAAGTATTTATTGAGCCAACTCAGCCACATTGTCTAATGCAGCCACACTAATAAATCACAATCTTGTGTGATCAGTGTGCACTTTCTATGTAAAGGCCCAGAATATGAAGCTATAACTATCATAAATAGTACTTTTAGATGGGAATAAGTTCTGTTCTTCGATTCTTTCATATGTTCACCATTAATTGTGGTGCAAATGTCAGTAAAAAATAAGGTACAATTGGGGAGTTGTATCAAACACACCACACCTATTTTTTGCTGGGCGTAGCTAATGAAATCATTTGTTTGGCGTCATTGTAGACCTTGACCACAAGTCTGCACTTTCGAGCAATTGTGTGTTGCTTTTGACTAAGCCTGGACAAACATACCTTGCTATAAACCAATCCAACTGACCTTCCTGAACATTGTGACTAGTTCATGCTGAGAGATTTTGGTGGTTTGAGCTAAAAACTGTAAGTAGGGCTGCATGGTTTGATTTAGAGTCTGTCTTCTGTGGGCAGAGGCAGGGCAGAGCAACCAAGATAAAATGTATTAGTTGAGAAAGAGGTTGACAGATCATTTTTAATTGAGTGAAACGTAGACATTTAAAATAGGACTTATTTAAGGGGGATGTAGAACATTGAAACGAGAGAGGCACTTTGTTGTGACTACTATACTTATATATAAACACAAGTGCCATTGAGGAGACAAGGACTGTTGTGAGGGAGTCGAAATACAGACGTGCCCTTTAAGGACACGTCATGCGAGGAAAAAGGGGAGGGGCCGCCACGAGGAAAAGGAAAGTTAGTTAAATCAAGTTGGTAAAGTATGAACACATTTCTGTGTCCTTATTCCTGAGAGCAATATATGTGTGAACTGCTAACAGAACTACAGGCAATGCCTGTACTTAAGTGTGCCATCTATGTGTTGGCATACACTACACGAAGAGCTGTCCCTACGGTTCTTGCAGAACACAGGAACAAAACCATAATAAACAAACACTGTGTTGTGGATGAGATCTATAATCATTATACATTTGTTTTTAGCATGCAGTCCAGATATGTGTTGCTTCCATATAAATGTTGTGGACATTTCTTTGCAAAGGAAAACTATAAGAAATCTTTGACTTAGAAATAATGTTGCCAATGAGAAATCTTAGAAACAATTTTGTGAATGAAAACTCTTAGAAATCTTTTTTACACTGAAAAGTTTTAGCAATCTTTTTAGGCAATTCAGTGCATTAGAGGCTGTAAATGAGTGTTTCATTTTTTGGGGTTCAGACCACATACCCTTTTATTGCATTTTCTAGTTCAAGATCCAACTCTTCTCAACAGTTCAATTAGATTGGACAGATCATTTCACAGTAAATCTTTCTATAACTCTATCTTCAAGATGTAGACAAGACAAAGCAAAGACATTTACAAAAAATGCTCATGCTTTAAAAAGAAATGACTAAATATTTTCTGCCATTAATTAAATGTGCCATTGTCGATCTAAATGATCCTGATGGCTCATCCTTTAAAATGTACACTTATAACAAACTTCTTTCGGATATTACTGATTCAGTTGCACCTTTTAAAACGGTTTAGATCATACTGAAGCCTTTGCATTAACCTTGGTACACCACTTTGCTCCAATCCCAGCTCCCCCCTTACAAAAGTGCAAAGCAAGTGGTCAAATCCCATTCCTAGGGAGATAGATGCGCTCTTTGCACTACTCACAGAGAGTTTTTGATGCCAATATTACGACTTAAAAAGTATTCTTTTTTTTTTTTTTACCAATGTTGAGAGAGCAGCAAACGCAAATAAGAAAATTGGAAAACAAAACAATTCCATATACCTAATTAGCCTATTTCATTGGATTGGGCATCCAAATTCATGAATACTTTGATACTAAAATCTCTACTATTTGTTCTTCTATCAGTTTATCAGTCTATGTCACTCTCCACGTTCTCCGATTTACAGTGCTCCTTATTATTGCAACCTAACAATTCTTTACCTTCCTTTGACTTTTGTACAGTTAGTTCTGCAGAGATGATAGATATTGGGCCTCATTACGAGCATGGCGGTAGCCGTGCCTGTATGCCAGGCACGGCTACCGCCATGCTCCCTACCGGCACCGCCTCTCGCGATTGGTCAATAATTGGCCCATTACAAGATGAATGGGCCGGTAATTGCCCATTCGCTGGTGGCGGTATTGCCGGGCTCCTGATCTCCATTCTGCCCAATTACGTGTTCTGCTTGCGAGTGCCGCACAGCCCGCCAGGTAACACCTGGTGGGCTGTCAGGAACCCGCTAGCAGAACTTGTAATGCGGCGCCACCGTATGAACAGCACCGTTCATACCGTCACCGCCATGGTCATAACGAGGCCCATTGTTTACAAAAATGAGTGCTATGTTATGTACCAGCAATCTATGTCCTGTGACCGTCCTCAAAGACTGATTGACCAAACTTTCACCATTTATCAATATATGATTCAGTCTTTCAAACAATGCACTGGTGCTACCAACCTTAAACCCGCCTGGATTTGTACCACTGTCTTTTAAATAGTAAGATCTTGACCCTGTCACCCCTATTATCTATAGCGCAGTTACAGTTACCAATACATGTGTTTTGCAAAGATTCTAGGAAAGGTTGTTACTCTTCATCTTCAGGCACATATTGAAACCCATGCTCTTCTGTGTGAGCACCAGTTTAGCTTTACACCCAGCCACAGTACAGAATCTGCCTGACAGACGTTCAGGAGCATAGCATCTTTTGTGCAATTTGAATAAACAACAGATTCCTTACAGGATATGTTGGATTTTCCGGCTGCCTTTGTGACACTTGGCCATGATTTAATCTTTCATAGGCTTTGATCTGTGGCAAGGGTGTTGGGTAAAGCTGTTTCAAAGTTTAGCTCATTTTTATGTAATCATACTAACTGCACGAGACTAGCCAATTGTACAACTAATCCCAGGTCCTCTAAATGCATCATTACACAGGGATTGCCCCTGTCTCCTCTACTAGTTGATATGTGTCTAAATCTCTTTCGTCATCCACGGAGTCAGCTTCGATGGTTATGAAGCTGACTCCCAGTTCTTTTTTTTTATAGCTTTTTTTATGCATACATGTTAAGACTCAATAGCGAGAAAAAAAAGTTGCTTTATATCCATTTACATAGAAAAGGAAAACTTTGTCAACCCCACTACCATGATTCTGGACTCTCAACACCTCCAGTTGTTCCAGACAGCGCAGATGGCAGGCGTGGTGATCGACCCTTCTCTCACAGTGAGCCTTCATAAAAACCCTCATTGCTGGTGGAACAATTCAGCATAATTGCAAGAGCTAAGCTTGACAACAAGAACGCTATCTACGTGGCCGGCCACAAATAACTGATTCATCGATTCCAGACAGTACAGAACAGCACAAACACAGCCGTAACTAAAGCACCTCCAGGACCATGCACCATCCCCATTCTCTATTACCTACACTGGTTGCCAAGGGAGGGCACAATCAAATGTAATGTACCCACATTTATCCACAAATGATTGCACAATACAGCTGCACACGATTTGATGCAATTTTTAATCAACCTAGATAAATATACACAACGTCTTACAACCTGCACTGTGAGTAGGAAAACTGGGTGAAGCCCAGGACCAACATCAGTCCCAGCTCCTCGCCATGCAGTGATAAATCCCAGAAACAAAAATTGACAAACACATATATGGTCTTGCTTTGTGTATGTCCAGCAGCTTGCAGAGACACATTGCCTGGCCCGTGAAGGATGCTGCTGATTTGACCCAAAGGGCCAGCTCAAACTAAAGCCAGGCTTACAGTGTAAGACGTGTTAAAACCAATGTAAGCACCCACGACTGGCAAGGTGGATACAGACCAGATGTTCAAGAAAGCACCCTCAACCATGCTCCAAGATCCATACAAAGCCTTAATGTAAAATAACACCATTTACCTCCTAACTAATTGTCTTGACCAGATCAAAGAGGATGTTTTTTAGGGTGGTTGTATGTCTATTAATCATCTTTTTAATCAAATATGTTTATAGTCTTTCTTGAATTATCTTTAGAGCAAGAGGTGGAAAATTCACTGCATCTCCCCCCAACTGCCCCTCCAGGCCCTCACCCGTCCCCACCGATACTGTCTTATCCCAATTTACCATCTACTTTTTTTGCTAAATATCCAAGCAGAAAAATGTGAGAAAAAAGATCTGATAAAAAATAAAACAATCAGTAGACCTACTTCCCTTTGTAGCTGCATGGAAATTCTGAGGAATCAGAGGAATGATGCACTGTTCAAATGGGTAAAATGCTTTGATGCAGAGGGTGGAAAGGAAATTCCTGTTAGAAGAGGATTAGGAAGAAAGTACAGCAACCCCTATGCTAAACAAACCACCAACAGATGGTTCAAGAACAATGATTCCTTCATAATAATCTTCATTTATATTCTTGCTTACACCACCTGACCCCTTCTCTGTGTACACTAGTGGCTATAGTGATAGGCTGGCGGTGAAGCACCTGAAGGATACACTGCCTACGCAATTAGAAAGTAACAATTGTGGATACGTCTAAAAGATCATACTTCAGCAGTTCAGAAGATGGATTCATACCTGCTTGATTTATGTCACATGAATAGGGATGATGATCCACTGCAGTGTTTGTTCAGTAATCTTTGTCTTGCCCAGATCACACGTAAGATTTGCATAGAATCATAACCTGGCCCTGACCCTATACAGTCATCCAGAGTATTTAGTGGTCCCGTGGGTATTATTTCTGACCACACAAGAATCATTCCAGTAGCCCATGTGGAACAATTAACACTAATTAAAATGAATACCACTACATTAGGGATACTTCAAAGTGTACCATCGATATTGATATTTTATTTGTATCGCGCTCATACACAAGTGTTTCAGAGCGCGACAAGGCAAGGGAGGGGAACAAGGGAGAACAAAAACAGCAATCTTACTAGGCCCAGTGACATTGAGAATGCGTAAGTGCAGGGGAGAGGGAAGGGTGAAAAGTGCAAGATGGGAGGGGAAGCAGTGGAAAGTGCTGAACAAAGGAATAAAAAACAACAACAGTGGTAGTGCAGTGAGCAAGTAGCAAGTACTAGGTTTAAGTCACATACAGTGGTTGTCTGACAGTGCAGAAAAGGGGGGTCTGTAGGGTTACAGATACAGACCCAAGTGCAAGGGTTGCCAGTAGGCATTGCGGGTGCGTGGCTGGGTCCGAAATCAGAGGGTAATCAGTTCTGGCTAAAACTCAGGCATGCATTTAGTGTGCGTGAAGTTTCATCCTTCTGAGTTTACGTCAATGAGGACTACTGAGGTTAGCTATTGAATAATGGGGAGAGTCCTTGGTGGAATGTCAATCAGTCAGTCAAGCAGAGACAGTTTAATGGCAAGCATTCATGATGTGCCATTATGGTGAGGTGGATTCCAATGTTATGAGCTTTGTACCTGGGAAAAAATCCTAACATATAGCTACATCAGTAGTGCACAGTGAGGACAATGCATGTTCTGAACACTAATGTATGCAAGGAGCTGGCAATGCCATCCTCTGTGGGCAGCATAACCCCCTGAAAATGCACAGGTCTCATTTGTGAATAAGGTGACATGGCCATTTTTCAAAGTAAATATGCATTTACTGCAAATGTTCTATTTTCATGAATGTTTGTCAATGTTCCACTGTTTTCCAAAGATTTCTATGTTTTGTCAATTGCAAATAAAGAGTTCTGTTTGATCTCTATATTAAAGAAATAGCCAGGTGCAAGTCTCTAGTCATTTAGGCATTTTGAGTTGCCTCTTTTCATAATAAGATTGTTTAAAAATGTAACTGCACAGCGTCAGAGGAACAGCTGAGGTGTTTTATTAAGGGCACGCGTGCACGTTTTCACACATACTTTGTTTTTCCCCTGTTTTATTAAGAACATCGGCTTTAGGTGTCGAGCGCAGAGTTTCAGTGCGGGGGAGAGGCAGGGCGCTCACCATACTACGCTGGGTGCTGACTCGCGCCGGCGAACAAGATGGGCTTTAGGACCCGGGGGTTCCAAAATATTCCGAGATTTCCCTGCATTCTCTGAGTACCGCTAACGCTTGTTCAGTGCGAAATAATACAACGAACTGAGCGGTTAGCGTCCGGCAATGTTTCTTCAAAGGAATTTAAAAAAATAAAAAAGGAGAATAATATATATGTAAATGTTTTCAAAGACTCTATTAACAAGATATATAAGAATTGCTAGAAAGGCAGAGCCTTTGTCTTCATTGACTTGGTAAGAGCCAGATTTTAGCTGACTCCCCAGAAGTTAGCCTTGCGAACAGTGGATTATGGCTCAGAAAGCTCACAGAGAATCCCAATCCACCACCGCAGAGTGGAGTGAAGAACAGCGGGAAGAGGTACCCTCCTTGCAGGACTCTGATCTATCCCTCTGCTTTAAGAAGGCACTGGGGACTCCCTGACGTAAGCAGTTTCACAGGGAGTGCAACCTTTCACACAAAGGTTGGATATGCTGGAAGCGTTTATGGCTGAGAAACAGGAACAGCTAACAGCCAGAAAGAGACGGGCTGATAGCCCTGGGGAGGGAACGTCAGCAGGACACCTCAAAAGAGGGGTTGATAATAAGGGGTGTAAGAAAGCCCGGAAGAGCGCAGACTCTCTGACCCCCACGGGCACGGATGAAAGGGTTAACCCTGTACCCCAAAGACATAGCGACCCTGTCGCCAGATTGAAAAAGGCCTTTCTAGCAAAGATGGCAGATTGCAAAGACAGACCCCCTGCCCCAGGGGTGGACAATTCAGGGGATTACGAAGAGGGTTATATACCCGATGATGAAAGTGGTGAAGAGGAAGTCATAACAGAGCAAATTAAGTCAAATGTTCCAGAAGAAGAGGAGAACATATTAGATATGTTTGATCCGGAAGCCATTAGGCACCCGAAATCATCTGAACGGGCGCCCTCACCTAGAGTGGCAATATATATGGCCCAACATATTAGGAAGCCACTGTATAGGGAAGTCTGATCATGCATGAGGGCAGAGTGCCCAAGACCAGAGCTTAAAGGGAAGCTCGGCGACACGCCAGATCTTGACCCTAAAATGGTCACATTTGTTACCAAATCTGCACGAGACATCAGAAAAGGTGTCGATCATGCCTGGAAAGGTTGTCAGGACAAAGTCCGAGACTTGGCGGGACAGCTAGCCAAGATTATGGATTTGGTGGAGAAAGCAAAAGACAAGGGAGTCCCAGTAGATACCCAAGCTTTAGGTAACTGGGCTCAGAGGGCACTATGCCTCCTGGGAAATGCTAACTGTGTGCTCTCTTCAGAGAGGAGGAGAGGTGTCCTCCTGAAAATCGACAGCAAACTCAGTGACCTAGCTACTTACGAGGCGGGTGAGGGTGCCAAAGGTCTTCTTTTTGGGGAAGCTTTCACTAAAGAAATGGCGCAGTTCGTAGGAACATATTCCGCGCTTCAGAGAGCCCAGAGCTCCAGAAGAAAGATTTTCCCGGGACATGTTTTTGCCGGGACCGGACGCTTCAGAGGTCATTCGTCCGGTCGATTCAACTATCAACGCAGACCTCAAGGCCCACGTGCACAATATTGGGAAGGGCGCCAGCAGGACACCTTCTTTCCAGCCAGGGGAAGGAATATGAGAGGCCGCAGAGGGAGAGGCTCCTACCGGTGCAGCAGGCGGTGAATACACCAAATATACGAATGGGTGGGAGAACCCTCCACTTTGTGACTCAATGGCAAGCTTTATGCAGTGATGCTTGGGTTTTGGTGGCGGTGACAGGCCTCAAGTTGCAGTTTATAGGCGACCCAATTCAAGCGATAGAGCCTCACCCCATCTGCATGCCGCGAGAGGAGAAATCGATTTTGCACAACAAGCTACTAAAGTTGGTAGAAAAGAATGAGATAGAGCGCAAATTGCTAGGAGGACAAGGATTCCTCATCAACATGTTCCTAGTTCACAGGAGGGACAAGATCCGACCCGTCATAAATTTGAAGAACTTAAACTGTTGGCTGGCGTGCAATCATTTCAAGATGGAGGGGATTCACCTCCTTCGGGACCTCTTACAGAGATTGGCTAGCGCGCCTAGTCCTCAAGGATGCATATCTCACAATTCCGACAGTGACAGCCCTTCAGAAATACCTCCACTTCCGATGGGAATGGAGGTATGGCATTTTACGTGCCTACCATTCGCTCTAGCATCGATCCCTTGGGACTTTACAAAATTAATGAAACCAGTGGCCCCAGCTATCAGAGAGAGAGGGATTTGCATTATCATCTACCTAGACGATATTCTGGTAATGGGATCCAGCAAGGAAATCCTAGCAAGAGACGTCCAATGGATTTTCAAGCTCATATCCTCCCTAGGATTCTTGGTGAACTTGGAGAAGTCCCAGCTCATACCAGTTCAGAGGATAGAATTTCTGGGCTTCATCGTAGATACAGTAAAAGCGATTTTAGAGCTTCCAGGTCACAAAGTGAGGGCGATAAAAAAGGAGCTCAGAACAGTGCTAGCGAAGAGAGCTATTTCACTTAAGAATCTAGCCAGAGTAGTGGGTCTACTAGCGGCCTCCATACAAGCTATATTTCCAGGGCCGTTGCATTACCGAGCATTACAGAGGCTCAAGATCAGACACTTGCACGGAGGTTTAGCCTACCATCACATAGTGAGGTTGGATCAAGAAGCCATTACGGAACTTCAATGGTGGTTGGAGAATATGGAGGCCTGGAACCGCCAAGCTATTTTCAGAGACGTTCCAGACCTGGTTTAGAATCAGACGCAAGCATGTCTGGTTGGGGGGCAAGGTACGAACAGATTCAGACAGGAGGAAAGAGGTCAGACAAAGAGTTAAGCCTGCAAATAAATTGCCTCGAGCTCCTAGCAGGCTCCTTTTCAATACAAGCGTTTACGAAAGACAGAATGAAATGCTGCGTGTTGCTCCAGATGGACAACATCTCAGCGGTCCGCTACATCAACAAATTAGGGGAACGAACTCCAAGATGTTAGCGGAACTAGCAAAAGATTTTTGGCACTATTGCCTGCAGAACAAGATTGCAGTCACCACAGACTATCTTCCCGGGAGTCAGAACAGTATAGCAGACTGGAACTCTCGATATCTTGCAGACTCCAGCGATTGGAGGCTACATCCTCAGGTATTCAGGCACTTACAAGCATTATGGGGACCCCTAGACATAGATCTGTTTGCATCCAGACTGAATGCACAGACGCAAAAGTACTACAGCTGGAGGATGGATCCGGGGGCAGTGGGCACAGACGCATTCCTACACCTGTGGAGCGGAGCAGTCCTCTACACCTTCCCGCCGTTCGTGATGATCACGAGAGCACTGGAGAAATTCCACAGAGACAAAGCCGATCTTGTGATGGTGCTGCCTTGTTGGAAAGCGCAGGCCTGGTTTCCAGTATGTAAGAGGATTCAATTCAACACTACAGCTAAGTCAATGCCTAGTCTGGGATACTGAATGGAAACCCTTATTAATATATCTTTATGTCCAGTTCATGCGTTCTGGATGACTACCCCTATATAACACCCCTCTCTTTGAATAACCCTGACCCCACTGTGCCAAGAAGTAGTTCTGTTTTGCAAGTTAAAAGGTTTAATTGATAATTTAAACAATATATATATATATATCACGCTTTATAATAAATTAATAATTGAATAGCACACTTAATCTGATATGATAAAGATTAACAACGGAGAATCTGGCACTAGCACACTTCTTTATAATCACTAAGGAGTTGACATGAAATGGATAAGATAGCAACAATACTTTTATGGTTTCAAATGAATGCAATGTGGAATGAAATGCAGTACAGAAAATAACTTGATAGGATTTCAGCAAAAGACAATGTAATCACTTTCTTGGAAAATTCACCCCCCCTTTTTATGCAATGCAAGGAAATGGAGGGAAGCACACAGTTCTCAGAAATGCAATCAAATGTGATTCAGTTCACCCCTGCAACTTAGACTACAGAAGTTGAAAACACAGGCCCAAATGCTTTTAAATGTGCTGGAAATGAAGAAAAATATGCTAAAATGCTTTTAATTCCCTCTAGAGGTTCAGGGTGAGTGGTATCTAGTTAATATTAGTCCAGGCTCACACTAGCAATGATGCAGGGATGGTTGTTATGAGGCAAACGAATTTCTTTCAGAGGAAAGCAAAAGCAGCTATCTTTTTGCAAGTGGAGAAATTTGCAAATCGCGGTAAAATTCGCGAATGCGTCTGGTGCGATTACAGAGGAACTACAAGGGCTAGCAATATCCTTTTTGGGTCTTAGGAAAGCCTAGGATCTCAGCTCCCAGATGAAAGTTACTGCAAGTCTCTAGCACAAACGGTCGCGGAGATATGAGCGATTAAATAAAGGTCGTTTTTCAGATTTGAAATTTTAAAGTTCAAAAAGACAAGTGCAGCTTGCAACTAGAAAATGACAGGTGACAGCTTTGCAAATGACAGGTGACAGTTAGGAGACAGTTCTACTTAGATTAAACTAGATTGAATTATATTATTTTAACTAGGAGATTGGTTCTGCACAGTTTTCTAGGTACTCACACTATATTCTTGAGTGAAATGGGCCTCGCCATGGATCTGGTCAGGTTTTAGACGGGACTCTGGTCTCTGCACTTCACAGTGATCTGGGTCTGCTCTCTCTCTGGATTCTGAAGATTGAGGGATTTAAAGTCTGGATCTTTCTGCACAGCTTTCTCTGGAGATTGATGGAGGTAAAGTATGGATTTTCCCGGCAGAGCTTCCAGCTGCAAATGGATTTGAAAGTCCCTATCTGTCCTGTCTCTCTGCTTTTATGTGTTTTGAAAATGGGTGTGTGTGAGCAGCATCACTAGCCAGCCCCTCTCCACTTATCATTGGCCAAGCTTTAGTTTCTCCCCTGATTGGGGGAGCTAAGTTGTGTCAGAGTGATGTCATTTTACAGCCTGCAGAAAGTCCACTCCTCCTGTCAACTTACACACAAATCTAGATTTGAACCAAATACATATTTGCAGAGGTACATATTGTTTTAAAATCATCTGCACCCCTCACATATCACAGGAGGTATCTCCTGTTCAAACTCTGCTCTTCCTGGGAGCTTGCATTCAGAAATGGCAATATTTTGCACTTTTTAACTGATTTGCAATACCGGACATTACCCCAAATTTACACACATGTGCGCAAGGAGTATGGACATTAGTTGATGAAGTGTCAGATTTTTCACATGCACACATTTTGAGTAATATCCTCTTTTCCGCCAAAACCCCCCTGAACATACCACCGGGTCCTAGCACGTCTTAAAATGTGGGCAGAAAAATCACAAGAATTATGGTATCATTTAAATAATTTTCACAAGTCCGTACTATGAGTTATTCATCTTTTTAGAGTTATGTTCTGGCCCCAAAGGGGTGTGGTTTTCCTCCAGCACAAGGTTGAATTTCTGGTTTTTCCAGTTCTGCCAAGCCAGCTTGCTCTCACAGGCAGTGCCCCTCCCCTTTGTCCTTCCAGGAGGAAGCTACATTTACGACATCTGCAATAAACCATCTGCCTGGGTCAGGACAGGGCTTTGTTCAGAGCTCCTGTATTCTGTGGGGCTCCCCTTAATTCAATTATCAGAGAGATGGCATATCCTTAGTGTGGCCAGCAAAAGGCAGATAGGCCTGGGAACACAGTTGTGACTCAAGTTTCACTCCTGATGGGGGGTAGTTGCCAGGCAGAATTCAGTTCCTTAAGCCAAGTTTCAGATAAAATGTCACTTTTGTTCCCCAGTTTCTGCATTCAAATAAAACTAAACATTTTCACATATGCAGCTAGAATGCTGATTCTAAGTTTAAAACTATGACATTTAAACAATTGCAACCTATGTGACGTTCAAAGTAGGTCACTCAGTCAATTTAAACACTTAGATTTTTTAGTGTCTTTCAGTCCACATTTACTTAAACTGCTGAAATCCACAGCTCAGCCAGTCTTGTTATAAACCTTCAAGTCACTTCAGAATATGACTTTAGATTGTATCCACCTATCAGTAAGTCTTTCTTTGGCCTGTTTTGGGTTCATTTATTCAGTTTTGCAAAAAGTAAAATCTGGTGTTGTTTTAAAACGCCGGCTTTCTGATAGTGGTGAGTACTGGTACTGCACCCCTTTTGGAATTCCCAACAGTTATGGGTTTGCTTTTGGCAATCAGCATTGCCCTTCCCAATGGTTTCAGACTACTGTGTGGGTAGTCCAATGGTGGTTTTAGGCAGTGTCCTTCTGTGCCCATAACATCGGCAAAAAATGAGTGGCAGCCTATTCTTCATGCACTTCCCTGGGCATTTTCTGGGAAGCTCTGGCCATCATGATGTTTTCATGTCAGTACTGCACAGTTTTGAGGTAGGGCTCGGATGCATGGGTAAATACATCCCACAAGCCCCCCTTCTTGCGGTGGCCATCTGATCCTTCACTGGTGGGACCCGCAAGATCTGGGATGTAGTTCTCATCTTCTTCCGGTAGATGGCCAGTTCAGCATCTCTTCCTTCATCCGGTGGTTCGATCGGTTCTCCTCGCCGGTCCTGATGGGAATATTGGGCGGTACACTGGGCCCGTTGCGTCTCTGCTCCCGGTCTCCGGATCATCCTCCTTGGCCCGTCTCCTGGTTTTCTTTCTCCTAGGACGACAAAGGAAGAGCGGCAATACCTATTCATAGACATTTTTCCACCACTGTTGAGATAGTGGGGCAGCATATGCATTTCATCATAACAAACATTACATTCTTATTTTGAAAAAAAAACAGTATAACTAAGAGACAGTTTCATGCAAATCACAATATTTTAGAGACTAGATGTGGTATGTTTCATGGTTGGAACTGAATTAATCTGAGACAGTACCCGCTAGGATTCCAGAGGATCCTCCAGTTGTTGCAGAGTGTGCCTGGGATGGCAACATTTCAACTGGTTTATGTGGACCCACTTGTCTTCCCCCGCTGCCAAAGGACCTTTGGGGATGTGGATTTTGTAGGCCACAGGGGAGATCTTGTCGATGATCTCAAAGGGTCCCTTCCATGTAGGCAAGAATTTCCGCTGCTTGGCCTGGTTCCTTTGAAGTTGTATAGATAGACCCGGTCTCCCACCTGATATTCCTTCCTGGAAGTTTTCAGGTCATAGTGGGTCTTCATGCTATCAGCCGATCTTTCTAGATTCCGCTGAGCATGTTGGAGGTGTTTCCTTAAATTCTCCACATACTCATGAGTTGTGGAGGCATTTATCAGTGTCTGCTCTTGGGTCCTGTAGAGCAAATGCTGAGGAAGCACCATCTTGCGCCCAGTCATCAACTCAAATGGTGACATTTTGGTTGCAGATGAAGGGGTAGATCTGATGGCCATTAGGACCAGAGGTAATCGGATATCCCAACTTAGCCCAGAATCTGCCACAAACTTCTTTAACATGCTCACAATGGTTCGGTTATATCTCTCTACTGCCCCAGAAGAAGCTGGCCTGTAAGCAATATGCAACTTCCTTTTGACCCCCAGTATCTCCCACATCTTTGTCATTACTTCACTGGTGAAGTGGCTACCCCTGTCTGACTCAATCCTTTGAGGTAGACCAAAACGAGAAAAGATGTGGTTAATCATCAAGGCAGCTGCCGTTTCTGCCTTGCAATTTGGGGCTGGGAGACATTCCACCCACTTGGTAAACAAGCATGTCACAGTCAACATGTACTTATTCCCCCTAGCAGAGCGAATCACAGGGCCTACAAAGTCGATTTGTAAATCTGACCATGGCAGTGTCATCCCCCTCTTTTGGAGAGGCGCACGGTGCGTGAGGGAGGATGGCTGAAATTGTGCACACACAAGACACCCCTTCAAGTATTGGTCGAGGTCCTGTCCAATGTGTGGCCAGTATGCAACCTCTCTTAAGATTTCTAATGTTGTGTGAAACCCCCTATGACCGGCAGTGGCCGCATCATGGGCGTGACTTAACATCAGGCTTCGGAATGAGGTAGGAACCACCCACTGATCGTGGCCAGCTTTGGATTTCCTTACCAGCAAACCGTCCTGGATTCGGAACATTTTTGGACATTTCATCAACACTCTTAGGTCCTCTTGCCCAATGTAATCGGTATCCGTCAGGGGAAAGTTCTCAGGGTCCTCAAGGTGCTGGTAAAATTTTCCAATAATTGGATCCCCCTTCTGAGCTGTAATCAAATCAGCATCAGGGGTCTCCTTACTCCATTGTGCAATTGAAAGGTCATTGTGAGCATTTGTCTGGGACCTAGTGATAGCAGTGACCTGGATTTCCCCCAACAGGGACTCAATCTCAATTAGATCCCCTTGGATGGCCCCGGTTTTGGCCAGCTGATCATCTAAGTCATTTACAGTTTTGTCTGGTCCCTCTACTTTGGAATGACCCTTGATCTTTTTCCAATAGATGGTCATCTCATTCGAGGTGACCAGATCATCAATGTTTTGAATCAACTTCCCATGTTTCAAGGGTTTGTTGTTAGCACATAACATACCTCTGGTTTTCCAATTAACCAGGTGCTCCACGAACCCGTTCCGTACATAATCCGAATCTGTGATTATGACCAGTTCGCGGAGTTGATGCTTGACAGCAGTGAGGATGGCCTGATGCACAGCCATCAATTCTGTCACCTGACTACTTCGGGGACCAATTTTGTATCCAGCGGAGGGTTCTGGGGACTCATTCACCCATGCATTCCCTACGCCGGCCACCAGTTCTTTCTCCCCGTTGTTGTCAACATGGTAAGAGCATCCATCCACATAGACAGTGGGCATTCCCTCACACTTGTCCTCTTCAAAGACTTTGTGTGGGGAATTAAGGTATGCCTCCATGTTGTCCCTGATTTTTAGACTTTCGTCCTAGAGACAGTTTTCTCTGGCACAATCATGCAAGTCAGCCAGACCTTGCGCGAGGTGACTCTTCTTGTTTTGGCCATATCTGACCTCCACAGGAAAGCCTTGCATTGACAGAATCCAGGAAGTAATTCGGGAATTACTCACATTTCCGGCCCGGATTCTGTCACTTTGGAGATATTGCAGAGGCTGGTGTGGAGTCTCCACTATGATGTGTTCCCCCTGGATAAACGGGCGGTAATTCTTCAATGCCCACACCGTTGCCAGGAGTGCCTTCTCACAATCGTTGAATTTTTCCTCCACAGAGGATAAAGTTTTGCTCGCATAGGAGATTACTTTATTGACCTTGTCATGCTTTTGGTATAATACTGCCGTCAAGCACGTATTAGAGAACCCCGTCTCCAGGAAGAACTCCTTGTTTCTGACAGGGTAAGCTAGGCAAGGCGCTTGTGAGAGGCTTCTCTTGAGTTGTTTTACTGCCTCAGATTGTTCTGGACCCCATTCCCACTTGACCCCCCCTTCAGGAGATGAATCAGGGGTCTGGTGATCTCTGCGTAGCCCTCAATGAACTTTCTGCTGTAATTAGTCAGTCCAAGGAGGCTCCTTAGTTCCCGCAGAGTTGTGGGGTCTTTCAGTTTCTGAAGTGCTTCCACTTTCTTTTCCTGGGGACAGAGACCCTGAGGAGTAATCTCATGCCCCAAGAAATTAACACGGGTTCTACACCACTGTGCTTTCTGAAAGGAAAGTTTTGCTCCGGCGGCCCTCAACTGGGTCAGAACATAACGGATCTCTGCTATGTGTTCCTCCACAGATGAACTTTTGATGAGGACATCATCTACATAAGCCAGGTTACCCCTCGCACCCAGGTCAGGCATGGCCTTATGTAGGAAAATGTTGAATTCATTGCCGGAGTTGAGGTATCCGAAGGGAGTCCGGGTCCATGTGTACTGCTGGCCCCCAAAGGTAAAAGCCAGTTTGTATTGGTCCTCCCTACTGACAGGCACGGTCCAATATCCATTGGTCAGGTCTATTGCAGTGAATACCTGTGACCCCTGAATCTGGGCCAGCCCTTGGTCAATGTAGGGAAGAGGCCATCGGGAAGTATGGACCCGTTTGTTGAGCTCCCTGAGGTCAGCGCAGAGTCTCCACTGGCCGTTTGGCTTCAATATTCCCAGCACCGGATTATTGAAGGTGCTGTGGACTGGACGGATTATTCCCCTGGACTCAAGGTTCTTAATTATTTCAGTAAGGGACTCCATTGATGCGAGAGGCAAGCGATATTGCTTCACAAACACAGGAGTCATGCCAGGGTCCGTGGGGATTGTGTTGTGTGGATGTCAGTGCGACCACAGTCATATGAGTCTACCGCAAAGAGATCTTGGAAATCCAAGAAAACTTGTTTCAACTTTTGCTTCTGTTCCAGAGTCACACAGGCATCAGCTAGGTTGACTCTCTCTTCCACCATCTGCCTGAAGCCTGGAAAGACTTCTGGTTTGGCTATCTCAGCGGCCTCCTCCAGCTGGGTGGAGAAGTCCCTGGTCAGAGTGCTGATTTGGACTGGAGGCTTCAGGTGGGAAAGGCAGCCCTCATGGACCTGGAAAATCACCTCATCCCTCCTGAAGTCACAAGTCCCATCTTCCTTACCATAGGGGCAGGAAGTGTACACCAGGAGGTTCACCCCATGCCGGGTAAAAATCCTGTCTGGTGTTGTATTGTCATCACTGTCACTGTCAAAACAGTCCTTGGGGATTGGTCCTAACAGTTCATTTACTAAGTCGATGGAAAAATGTCGGTCATCAACCGCCATTCCAATAATGGTGCCTGCGGCTAGAGTAATACTCTTTAAGTCGCTGTTATCCACCTCTATTAGAATGGTGTCATGTTCTATGTTGACTAATGGAGTTGGGTTTACCCCCAACCCTTGCTGTTGGAGAGAAGCGTTTAGATGTATGTAAGCATCAGGGTTTTTCAAATGTTGTCCTCTTTTAACTTTCACTTCCAGGGAGAATTGTCGGGTCCTTTCTGGGATGGTGACCTCCTCTTTAATCTGGATTTCAACTGCATAAGGTATCAATTGAGCTGACCTAAATGCTTTTTCTGGATCATCAAAGCCCATGGGATTATCCGCTAATCGGGACCAAGCTTTGAAGTTTATTAGGTCCAAACTAATGGCAAAGCGATTGAGAATGTCACTGCCTAAGTAAAAGGCGGCAGGGACGTCTCGCACGACCCAACAATTGTGGACTATGCTCTTGTTGCCAATGGAGATTTTGAGCATACACCTGGTTGGCAGGAGATGTTTGGATTTAGGCGCTTCCAGGTCCATTTCCCATTTGTCTATCAGTTTGAATGTGGGAATGGCTGGATCTTTTGGGAGTTGGCGGAACATGGCTTCGCTGATGAAGCTCTTACTGTTGTTCACACACACTCGAGCGAGAACAGAGTCCTTCCCATCATTTAACTAAACAGGGATGAACAACTGCTCTCCAATTTGCTGAATATCAGCCAGGCTCTGAGCTGATTTCACATCTTTCTGGACTATAGGAGTGGGAGTTTCTGATTGTGGATTAGTATAGAATTTCAGAGTGTTTCCTTCCAGCGTGGAGTACCACTTTAGACTGGAAGGCAGGTTGATTTTCAGAAATAGAGAGGACCCTCCATCACCAGTCTGTTGTCCTACTGCTATTACTGTCACGTCTGGAATTTGGCTATTCTGGAAGTGAAATTCTACTTGGTCAGGTTTTTGTTTAACCATGTGGCAGGTGCCGTTTAAACTAACATGGTTGGCACTCTGTTTTAATTTTATTGGTCGGCTAGTCTGGGTCAAGAGGACCTTGTTTACGCAATCTATTAGGGGTGACAACCTTCTCAGGAGGTCATTCCCTAGTAAACAAGGGGTGCCCTCTGGGGTCACTACTATGACCGGGTGTTTCAACTTATGTCGCCCAATTTTTATGTCCAAATCTGCCGTCCCCTCAACGGGAATTTCCTTCCCATCGAAGTTCTGGAGTTGTCCAGGAAGAGAGGTGAGAGGAATTCGGTAATTCTCTCCCCTTCCTGCATTCAGTTCGTCAAAGGCCCTTCTGGACAGAAGGGTAGCTTGAGATCCCGTGTCCACCAGCGCTAAAATTGTACCCTGCCCCTGTACTTGTACCGGGGCATAGTATCTTCCCTCCTTCTCCTCAAGGGGGCACAGATAATGCACATTTTTGGACAACTGGTGGGCTAACTTTCTGGTTTTAGACATTGCAAGAGAAGAAATTTGGGCAGAATTCTGTGGAGAGCCTTGGGAATCTGAAAGAGAAAGTTGGCAACTGGAGATCAGAGCCATTTTGGGTTCCCCTGGCTCTGGTTCTGGGCCGCCCCCCCCCTTTTTGGAGGCAGTCACCAGGATGGGTTTGAACCAGGGGATTTTCTTGCTGTTGGTTCTGGGATGAGATAGTGGGCGACGGTAGCTCAGTCTCCACATCTCCCCAGTCTGGATTTGCATCCCTAGGGACCCATTTTTCTTTGGGAGGAGTTCCCCCCTCTCTGAAGGAGAAGATCCTTTTCCCAGGATCCTCTGAGGATCCCTCTCCCTCAAATTGGAAGATCTGTACCTCCTCCTCAAACTGAGTCTGTTTGGGTCTTTTGTTTATCCTACCACCCCTCTGCTCCTTAGGAGGCAGACTTTCATGGGCAAGAGATTTTGTTTCCGGTTCCTGGGTTTCCAGGGGCTGTTTACAAGTGAGGAAGGAAGCTTCCTCCAAGGCTTTACACCCCCCTTCCCCTTGTGCCTCCTCCCTGGGAACCGGTGAGTTATCGGGGTGCTGCCCCCGTCATTGTTCTGGGGCACCAGGTCCAGAGTTGGGTGCGTTCTGCGCCGGCATGCCGATCTGAGGGTTCTGCTGAGCCCTCAGTATTTGACCCAGATCCCGTGCCATATTTTGGACCTGGCGCTCTAACTGGGAAACCTGCTCAGGCTGATACGGGGCCCTGTTTTCTCCACTGGGCTGATCCCGGGAAGGGTAGCTATCCCTTCTTTGGTAGTACCCCTGGTTTGGAAGATTTGGATACCCCTCCACCCTTGGCCTCCCCTCTCCCGGATTAGGTTGTCTGGGCTCAGGGAATTGGGGAAAGAAGGATGGATGATTTTGGGGTTGGAAG
The DNA here is from genome assembly GCF_040938575.1 of Ambystoma mexicanum. NCBI lineage: Eukaryota > Metazoa > Chordata > Amphibia > Caudata > Ambystomatidae > Ambystoma > Ambystoma mexicanum. Next base: position 698,194,398 of record NC_090928.1, on the reverse strand, counting down.
TCGGGTGGATATCTGGGGAAAAAGTTCTGCCCAGGGTTTGGTAAATTTCTGCCCTCCTGTGGGAAGTTTGGAGGGAAGTTCCCTGGGTTCGGTGCTCGGTTGGATCCCCCCCCTTGGGCTGGGGGAGTCCACACATAACCCAGGATTGGACTGTTACCTTTGTAGCGAGGACTTACATAGTCAGGAGAGCGAGGGACCCCATTGGGGCTGCCTCCCTGGCTCCCTGTCTGTGACTGGCCCGAGGACCTTCTGGGCCTAGCATTATTAGGTGCAGGTAGGTTTTTAGGCCCCCCCATCTCCAAATCTAAAATGGGGGTGACCTTTACCTCTGCCACCTTGGCAGCAGTAGGGGTGCTGTTGGCTTTGGGGTTTTTCTGGGCATTACTTTTGCTATCTACCGGTTTCTGCACCTCATAGATCCGGGTAGCCTGTTCAATGACCCAGCCTAAAGATCTTTTCTCGTGAAAATCCCTCACGAGCAGGGTCATTATGTATTTGGGCAAGGCATGAAAAAATGTATTAATTAATTCTCTACTGTCTGTGCGCACCCTTCTGGTGGTCTGCGCAAAAGCACGTTTCAGTTCCTGCACAAATTCTTGTGGGGCCTGATCCTCCCCACATTGTAAATTGTAGGCTGCCTTGCGAGCCTCTTGAGGATTTCTATGAATGGAAAAATGTTTCAAGATGGCCGCCTTATAGGTGGACCATCTTAAATGATTTTGGTCCTCCAGCCCAGCAAAGAAACTGGAGTATTCCGGGGAGAAGGTCCACTTTACATATTGAATACAGCTTTGGCTGTCCTTCAAATGGAAAGTCTCCATCATTTGCTCAAACAACTCTAAGTGCTCCCAAACAGAATACTTAGCGTTCTTATGCTAAGGCGTGATGACGCTCCTGATCGCCTTAATCTGCTTTAAGGGGTCCTTAAGCAAGGCCCTTTTTGCCTTATTGGCCTTTTTGGTTCGGGTAACCCTTGTCCATTCATCCTCTGACTCAGAGGCACTGCTCCCAGAGGTTCCTGTCTGCTCTTCCAGGTTTTCCCGGATTCTGCGAGCCTGGGAATGGCTGGCAGAATGTGGGGACCTGGTCTCCTGTGTCCTGCGCAGTTCAGAGGAGTCTTCAGATTCCTCCTTGCTGCCAGGATTTGATGGGTACCCCCTCCACTGACCTAACTGGGCAGAGGTTTTCAGGATGCCCTTAATGGGCCTACTCTCCTGGGGTTCCCCATTAAATTGCACTGTGCTTGGGTGCTCATACCCGGATGCCCGCCCCTCCATTCCTGGGTGGTACTGGCCTATGAGCCCCATGCTTCTGGCTGGATAGTAATCTGCCATCCCTGTGGCCCTGTGCTCACGTGCGCCAGGGGACATGGGGGTGGCAGAGTCCAGGGACTGAGAGGTATGAGGGCCTCTGGTACTAGGGCTCCTGAGGTTATGCTCCGGAGTTTCCATTTCCCAGCGAACCTCATCTCTATCCGCCCCTGCTCCCTGTTGCAATGCAAGAGCCTGCATTTGTGCCTTCAGTTCCTCAGTTAAGGCCTTACTAGACTCTATCAGTCTCTCCTGCATCGCTACCTGTTGTTGGAGCCTATCATTGTGTTGACAGAGGGCCTCATTTTCCCTCTGTGCTTCCTGGTTGGTCCTGGAGAACTGGGCCAGTCTTTGCTGCAGGAGGGTTACCTCCTGAGCTGTGTCCCTATTGGCCTGTTCCTTTCTTGCCAGAGCATCCTCCACCCTCCTGGTGTGCTCTAGCAAGTCCTGGTGTTCTTTTTGGAGGTCACCTAGTCCCTGGTGGGCCAGGTGATTTTCTTCCATTTTCCTTTTTAAATGGCAGACTTCCTGGCCTAAGGCGTCTCTTTCCTGACTAAGAGCCTGCATTTGTGCCGCCAGGTCGTCCCTCTGCCTTTGAAAGGCACCAGCTTTCTGGCGTTCTTCATCAAACTCTGCCTGGGCATCCAGGTCTTTCAAAATCAGCTTGTTGCTCTCTGCCTTCACTCTATCTAGATGACTTTGCAGGGTGGCTACCTGCTCCGTGCATGCCCTGTTAAAGTCTAATTGTTGCTCCAGCTTTTTCTGGCTCTGCAGTAAGAAGTCCAAACTGTCTTGGTGCTCCTTTTGCAGGGCCAGAAATCTAGTATCCTGGTCAGCCTTTTCCTGTTGCAGGATGTCCATATCCTTCTTTATTTTAATGATGTGCTGTCTACTCTCATTTTCTGACTCCTGGCTCCTCTGCAGCCTCTGCTCAGAAGAGTCCAGATCAGATTGGGCCTTCTGTAATGCCAGCAGTTGCCTACTCGCCAAATCTTGGCCTTCAGCACATCTGTCCTGCATGGCTCCCATATGTAAATATAAATATGCCGCTACCCTGGCAATCTTGTTGTGCTCATCCTTGGCCTTAGAGGACATATATAGTTCACACAGGGCCACATGTAAGGGACCCTGATCTCTATATATATCTGACCCTGTTTCAGTGACCTGTTGCGTGATGGCCTGCAACCAGACTGTTTGGTCCTGGTGAGTCCACTCACCTCTCACAAATAACTTATGTAAGAAGTGTTCTCTGGCTATTTTCATGTCTACTAAGGTCGTCATTCTAGAGATTGGTCTCTGTCCTGACTTACAGAAGTTTGTATTTTATTTTTGCAAAACAGACCTTTTCCTTAGAGCGTTGCTTTGAGGAGTGCTTTACAGCGTAACACAGCGTGGTGATCCGACCGGATATGTGTATCTGGTCAGCTGGCACGCTGTATTAATCTGCACAAATGGTAGATCTAACCCAAACGTCCGGCACGAGCCCCCAATTTGTAAGAGGATTCAATTCAACACTACAGCTAAGTCAATGCCTAGTCTGGGATACTGAATGGAAACCCTTATTAATATATCTTTATGTCCAGTTCATGCGTTCTGGATGACTACCCCTATATAACACCCCTCTCTTTGAATAACCCTGACCCCACTGAGCCAAGAAGTAGTTCTGTTTTGCAAGTTAAAAGGTTTAATTGATAATTTAAACAATATATATATATCACGCTTTATAATAAATTAATAATTGAATAGCACACTTAATCTGATATGATAAAGATTAACAACAGAGAATCTGGCACTAGCACACTTCTTTATAATCACTAAGGAGTTGACATGAAATGGATAAGATAGCAACAATACTTTTATGGTTTCAAATGAATGCAATGTGGAATGAAATGCAGTACAGAAAATAACTTGATAGGATTTCAGCAAAAGACAATGTAATCACTTTCTTGGACAATTCACCTCCCCTTTTTATGCAATGCAAGGAAATGGAGGGAAGCACACAGTTCTCAGAAATGCAATCAAATGTGATTCAGTTCACCCCAGCAACTTAGACTACAGAAGTTGAAAACACAGGCCCAAACGCTTTTAAATGTGCTGGAAATGAAGAAAAATATGCTAAAATGCTTTTAATTCCCTCTAGAGGTTCAGGGTGAGTGGTATCTAGTTAATATTAGTCCAGGCTCACACTAGTAATGATGCAGGGATGGTTTTTATGAGGCAAACGAATTTCTTTCAGAGGAAAGCAAAAGCAGCTATCTTTTTGCAAGTGGAGAAATTTGCAAATCGCGGTAAAATTCGCGAATGCGTCTGGTGCGATTACAGAGGAACTACAAGGGCTAGCAATATCCTTTTTGGGTCTTAGGAAAGCCTAGGATCTCAGCTTCCAGATGAAAGTTACTGCAAGTCTCTAGCACAAACGGTAGCGGAGATATGAGCGATTAAATAAAGGTCGTTTTTCAGATTTGAAATTTTAAAGTTCAAAAAGACAAGTGCAGCTTGCAACTAGAAAATGACAGGTGACAGCTTTGCAAATGACAGGTGACAGTTAGGAGACAGTTCTACTTAGATTAAACTAGATTGAATTATATTATTTTAACTAGGAGATTGGTTCTGCACAGTTTTCTAGGTACTCACACTATATTCTTGAGTGAAATGGGCCTCGCCATGGATCTGGTCAGGTTTTAGACGGGACTCTGGTCTCTGCACTTCACAGTGATCTGGGTCTGCTCTCTCTCTGGATTCTGAAGATTGAGGGATTTAAAGTCTGGATCTTTCTGCACAGCTTTCTCTGGAGATTGATGGAGGTAAAGTATGGATTTTCCCGGCAGAGCTTCCAGCTGCAAATGGATTTGAAAGTCCCTATCTGTCCTGTCTCTCTGCTTTTATGTGTTTTGAAAATGGGTGTGTGTGAGCAGCATCACTAGCCAGCCCCTCTCCACTTATCATTGGCCAAGCTTTCATTTCTCCCCTGATTGGGGGAGCTAAGTTGTGTCAGAGTGATGTCATTTTACAGCCTGCAGAAAGTCCACTCCTCCTGTCAACTTACACACAAATCTAGATTTGAACCAAATACATATTTGCAGAGGTACATATTGTTTTAAAATCATCTGCAGCCCTCACATATCACAGGAGGTATCTCCTGTTCAAACTCTGCTCTTCCTGGGAGCTTGCATTCAGAAATGGCAATATTTTGCACTTTTTAACTGATTTGCAATACCGGACATTACCCCAAATTTACACACATGTGCGCAAGGAGTATGGACATTAGTTGATGAAGTGTCAGATTTTTCACATGCACACATTTTGAGTAATATCCTCTTTTCCGCCAAAACCCCCCTGAACATACCACCGGGTCCTAGCACGTCTTAAAATGTCGGCAGAAAAATCACAAGAATTATGGTATCATTTAAATAATTTTCACAAGTCCGTACTATGAGTTATTCATCTTTTTAGAGTTATGTTCTGGCCCCAAAGGGGTGTGGTTTTCCTCCAGCACAAGGTTGAATTTCTGGTTTCTCCAGTTCTGCCAAGCCAGCTTGCTCTCACAGGCAGTGCCCCTCCCCTTTGTCCTTCCAGGAGGAAGCTACATTTACGACATCTGCAATAAACCATCTGCCTGGGTCAGGACAGGGCTTTGTTCAGAGCTCCTGTATTCTGTGGGGCTCCCCTTAATTCAATTATCAGAGAGATGGCATATCCTTAGTGTGGCCAGCAAAAGGCAGATAGGCCTGGGAACACAGCTGTGACTCAAGTTTCACTCCTGATGGGGGGTAGTTGCCAGGCAGAATTCAGTTCCTTAAGCCAAGTTTCAGATAAAATGTCACTTTTGTTCCCCAGTTTCTGCATTCAAATAAAACTAAACATTTTCACATATGCAGCTAGAATGCTGATTCTAAGTTTAAAACTATGACATTTAAACAATTGCAACCTATGTGACGTTCAAAGTAGGTCACTCAGTCAATTTAAACACTTAGATTTTTTAGTGTCTTTCAGTCCACATTTACTTAAACTGCTGAAATCCACAGCTCAGCCAGTCTTGTTATAAACCTTCAAGTCACTTCAGAATATGACTTTAGATTGTATCCACCTATCAGTAAGTCTTTCTTTGGCCTGTTTTGGGTTCATTTATTCAGTTTTGCAAAAAGTAAAATCTGGTGTTGTTTTAAAACGCCGGCTTTCTGATAGTGGTGAGTACTGGTACTGCACCCCTTCTGGGATTTAAGAAAATGAATTCCCAACAGTTATGGGTTTGCTTTTGGCAATCAGCATTGCCATTCCCAATGGTTTCAGACTACTGTGTGGGTAGTCCAATGGTGGTTTTAGGCAGTGTCCTCCTGTGCCCATAACATCGGCAAAAAATGAGTGGCATCCTATTCTTCATGCACTTCCCTGGGCATTTTCTGGGAAGCTCTGGCCATCATGATGTTTTCATGTCAGTACTGCACAGTTTTGAGGTAGGGCTCGGATGCATGGGTAAATACATCCCACAAGCAGCGATGGAACTTTCTTCGGATTTTTCGAGAATAGTCTACCGGTCCTTCTACTCGACCCGACCGGGCACATTACAGCTGATAGCATGCAGGGTTTCAGGAATAGATGGCAATTGCCAGGAATTTCTGAGCTCGCTGCAGATTGCATCCGAGATTCCTGGGCGCCTTCCCTATTCAGAGCTATAGCACCGCTTGGAACGGTTGGACCCTGTGGTGTACAGAACACAGTTTGGATCCTGTTTCAGCTCCTCTAGTGCAAGTTCTCAACTTTCTAGCTTCGAGGTTCCAAGCAAGCAGTGCCTATAGAACGATAGGAGTTTACAGATCAGTGATCTATGCTGGTCATGATAAAGTGGAAGTGAGCACCGTCGGAGAGCATCCAGCAGTTTTGCAGCTCCAGAAAGGGATTAAATTGAGAAGACCGCCAGAACCTAAATACGCAGTCCTGTGGGACGTCAGAGACGTTTTTCATCTATTCTTAAGGTGGCTGGAGAATGAACACTTATCCCAATCCCAATTATCAGGGAAGCTAGCTATGCTTCTATGCCTAGTGGCGTGCCGGAGAGTGTCAGATGTTAAGGCTCTAGAGTTAGAAAGATTTTTTACCCAGAAGGAGTAGCATTTTCTATCGCCAAGAGAACAAAGACCGATTCTAGAGTGATTTCTTACCCTTATTTTTCAGAAAATAAGAAATTATGAGTAGCGCAATGCATTAAAGAGCACAAGGCAGCGACAGCACATATTAGGCCTCACGGAGTGACCCAGGAAACCACACCATGCAGTAACAATGGCGACTATATCTAGATGGGTAAGAGAGGTGATGCAATGGGCAGGCATAGACTTATCATTATTTGGTGGGCATTCTGCTAGAGGGGCAATGGCTTCTAGAGCTTTTGCAGCAGGAGTGTCACTTCAAGACATCATGAAATCAGCAGATTGGTCCTCTGAGTCGACCTTTAAGACTTTTTATTTCAAACCAGTGTCAGATATACCGAACAGAGTGGTGGCAAGTTTTGAACAAGCATAATGCGAGCCTCCTGTCTTGTCATAGAATAAAGATTGCCCACGCTGATAGCTCAGGAAGTCTTCATTCTATTAAAGACAAGGAGGCGAGCATTATATCCCACCCGGATAGTCAAAAAAATATCTTGTAATGTATTATATGCCAGTCTTTGTTCATTCCCACCCTCATGGTACCTTTTCTGTTCTTGCAGGAGATGACCAGAAGGCGCCTTGAAAGGATTTAGACAAGACAAAGAAGAAGTTGTCGTGAGTTGTCCCCATTGGACCAAAGATTTCTTACAACAGTGGAGCAATTAGCAAGATCGTATGGGTTTCGGCGTTCAATGACTGCTCACGTGCAAAACTAGAACTGTAATGGCAAAGAAAGAGGAAAGGACATTGGGTTCAGACTGCTTCTACCCCATGCTGGGCGCAGATAGGTGGACAGACAGGGGGTCAGGACTACTGAAGCCCTAAGGATCATAGGAGTAGTGGTCCCTAACAATCTTTTGAGATTTTTGGAGATGTTAAAACTTGAACTTACTGTTTACTTTTTTCTAATCTTACATCAGAGAAATATTAAAAATAAGTTAAGTTAATGTGTTAAAGTGCTGAGATGGCAGTAATAAAGAAAGAAAAGCATATTGCTCGCCTCCTTGTCTTTAATAGGATAAAGACTTCCTGAGCTATCAGCGTGGGCAATCTTTATTATGTTTGCTTTGATCATGTGATAGCAGAAATAGGTCAATTGAATGTCTATGGCATACTTTCATCATCATGAACTGAATTGTCATTAGCATTCCTCATTTCTGAAACCCACCCCCCTTATAAGGTACAGCTGAATCTGAATCACATGAATACAGTGATGATTCTGGGTTCAGACATATTTATTCACACTGGCATAGACATAAACTGCAAAAAGAAAGTGGAGGTCAGGGAGAAAGGATCAAGGTGGAACGGAATTATTGGGAAGGTATGTGGGTCTCTTCCCACTATAGGAGATGGATTTGGGAGTCTGCCTTGAAAGCAAATATGTTGGAGGTCCGATAGTGACATTGGACTAGAAGGGAAACGAAGTAGAACAAGAGAATACACACGCTTGTCATAAGATAGAGAGATTGATATGGATGCTAAATTGTAGGGTGCTAGGAGAGAGGCTGGTGACAGGTGTATATTTTTCCCTTACTCATTTTAGTGAGGGATGTTGAATGACTGGCACACAGTCAAGAACCCAGACAATCTCAGACTGCAAAATCATAAATGCCCCTCGGCTGACCATAACATCACCATGCAGGCAAAGTGTCCCTGCATACAGGTAAAGACAATCACACCAGCTGCTCGTCTATGGCACAGGCAATCTTTATACCATAGGGGATGGGGAGTCAACAGCACAAGCACAGGACTGGTACCCGAAGTATGGTGGGGAATGACATAGACCTCAGATGTACTGATAATTCCTCCTCCTCACCAGTGGAGGAGGTTACGACAGTGGCAGGTGTGACAGATGGCATGTTTGTGCCACTGCAATATGTGTTTCTTCAATGCAGTTATTCCCAAAGCAGTGGAAAGATTTTAACAAGGGGTTCCCACTAGTTTAAAGGGTTCCAATTGGGTTTCTCATCTTCTATTTTTCAAATGGTTTTAAGAAATGGATTCAAATAAACCACACACACAAAAGGTTTCTTTTTGCTTTTATTTCCTCTTTGTAGTGGAAGAAAGACATTTAAAAATCAAGACATCGTAAGGGGCTTTGCAAATGATAAGTGTTTCATTGTTCAATTTCTTCTTTCTGTTGAGTGGAAGGAAAAGGGGGTTAGGCAAAGGAGTTGATAACAGAGCAGAAGAAATGTGTCCAATAGAATGCGGTGAGAAAATGTGACTTCAAGACTTCAGATGTTGCCGGGGAAGGTGGAAACACATGGATGAAAACAGGACAGAATGGCATAGGAACGGGATGGGGAAAAAAGTGCTGAATTAAGGATGGAGGGGTCACAGAAAAGTGCTGTAAGGCTTTCCAAGAAGGGTAGGAAGAGAGGAAAGAAGGGGGATGCAGTAGCACAGAGTGGTAGGAAATTGATTCTGTACTTCACTTCATGACTGCCAGACTCGGTCAAAGCAGTTTTACTAGCAAAAATTACATGTTTGACTGTTTTGATCAATGGGACCAGTTACATGTCTGAGAACATGCACACATTGAGTATTTGAGCCAGATTCGAAGATTTGGGGATTCTGGACAAAAAGTAAGGAAATGAAAGAGAAATAGCTGCCCCGCCCCCTCAATTGCAATGGATAGCATCCTAGCACTGACTTAATAGATTACTCGGCCAAATGATCACCTGTGTATCATTGTCAAAGGAGTGATAAGAAATAGCAGTTATTTGGATTGGCTTGAAGAGAGGGAGTAAGTAGAGTTCATGAGGGACCCCACAAGAGAACTTAGAAGAGTGTGAATGGAGAGTGACAGTGGATATCTGCTGATACCTACAAGTGATCTTGTGTAATGCAAAAGGTTAAAACATATGTCAAGTCTCTACTTTAGGATCCCATAGTCAATTGTGTCAAAGACAAACAAGAGACCTAAAAAGCATACTAAATTAGGAAGATCAGTGACCACTTCCTCCGAAGAAGTGTACTAGGTGAAGAGAAGGATTGCCTCAGTACCGTGACCTTGGTAAGAGTCTGTTTGAAACATGTCTAGTATGTTCCCTGCTGAGACATAGGTTTGGATATGTGAGGTGGCTGTGGATTCAATTAGTTTGCCCGCTAATGTGAGGATGGTAAAGGGCTGATAACCGGCTGCTTTTAGGGAGTCAGTTGGAGCCTTCCTATTTTACTTTATTTCATGTTTTTTTTAAAGAAAATGTATAACCTGTCTAATACCGCACCTGAGTTCAGTTTCTAAGAGTGGATCTGGGATTCGAACCTCTGTTGCTCTGCATGGTCTTCATTCCAAGATCAGCTCCTTGCACCTGTGCTATCCTCCGTTCACTTAATGAGATAAAGAACTCGGTATTGCTTATGGCATATAGACAAGACTCTGTAAATAAGAGAAGCATTAAAGATATTCTCGGAGGCTAAGGTGAATAGTTCAGGAATTCCATGCTTGAATAAGGATAGGACGGGCTTATCCATTTAATTTCAGGGTTTAAAAGAGTTAAGGCTGTACTCTGCCTCTTTCAGCGATACTAATGAAACTGTGATGATATTGCAAACCTTGAGGCAAAAAAGTCATCTTGCATAATTTGCATTTGCGCATCAACATGATGGTTTTTCAAATCCCAAGTCCCAATCATATGAAATGGAAAACATTTTTTAGAATATACATTTCGATTATTATATCAGCATTTTCAGTTTCAGAATCATATTTCTTGATTGTTTACAATGCATGCACCTATAATACATAACAGCATTAACAGTCACATCTTAGAATAACCCTGTACTGTGCACTGTGGCTGAACAACCATTTCATTGACACCAATGTGAACTATCAATTCTGCTATGGCGATTATGCTGGCCTTATAATTATTCCTTATAGATGTTCCTTCCAGCACAGGCACCCCATATCATTGTGAAAACAATCCAATAAATCCAGCACACAACCATTGGCAACTATGATCTCTTCACCATTTAGATGAGATGCAAATTCTGGAATCACATTTAGAATATCTCATTGGATTTACAAAACTGTTTTTTATTTGATCCTGTAAAACCTCTTTTAAAGTCCTACACTGCAAGTACAGTAATATCGTGGCATATTTTCCTACCACCATCCTTATCGCCTCTGTTGTTTAATGAATGTCTATCCCCTTAATTCACTCCATCCTCCCTCTCCATCTATGCATCCTCATAATCCCATGAATTACGTTGCTCTTCAGCAAACATTGAGCCTTTAGGAGCTGCTGTGAGCACTCCTTTCTTGGAAGCCCCTCCCCCGACAGCCAGAAGCACTTCTGTCATACTGCTCCATCCACCACTTCAATACAGATATACTAGTAAGCAGCTATATTGGCTATATTAATATTTGGCTGTACTGACATATCGATGGGGATACCTACAAACTACTGTACATAATTAATTGTCGCTCACTGCTGCCCTACATCACCTTCAGTGCCCATTGAGGAGGACATTGCCTAAATGTTATTTTTGCACACAGTTTGGATCTGAAATGTATTTCTACATTTCCTATTTCCTGGAGTGATCACTTCGTCAGACATATCACACTTAATCCAACTTTCGGCTCTACCGCGCGACACCTGTCCTTTCACAATGACTTAAAATAAAACGTATTGCTTCTACCCATCAGTGCAGATGATCAAATTTCTTCTCTCCCTTGTTACTCAATCAACATGCAAACTGAATCTTTTTTTCAATGAATGTCAAGCTGCTTTTCAGGCAATCATTGATAACATTTCTTCACTCCTTCATTCTCAAAAGAAAATCCTCAAATGTCTCATATTCACATGATATTATATGATATGATAGTTTATTTATGTAGCGCCAATTCACAATTTGTTTCAAAGTGCTTCAAAGAAAGGGAGGGAACAAGAGAAAATTCAATGCCATTCTTACAGGCCATGAACAGTAAGGATGTGAAATTAACTATCGTACTCAGCCTGATGACATTTCAGATAGTGCAAGAGCTAAGACATAGATAAGGAAGGGAGGGGGAGAGTGGCAAGGAAACGGAAACAGACAGGTGACTACCGCACTAGGCCTGATGACATTTCTGGTAGAGCCGCAGAAAAACAAAAAGGTGAGGGTGAGTAGTGCAGAAAGGGAGGGGAGGAACAAAACAAGCGACTTTCGTACTAAGCCTGATGACATTTCAGATAGCGCTGGAAGGGAGGGAGTTTAAAAAACAAGTAAGGGGAGGAGACAGACAAGGTTGCTATCATACTAGGTCCAGGGACAATTCTGATAGAGTAAGAACATAGAAGAAAGTAAGGGGAGGAGCTGGGAAAAGGGAGAGGACGAGAGAACAGAGGGTAAGCAGTCAAAAAGTGTGGAGAAGTAAGAGGGGAGAGCGAATGAAATTGTAGAAGTCAATAGTAAAACATAATGTTGCAAGCCAGGATACAAGATGAAGATGGGAACAGCATGGTTCAGGGCCACCATGAGTACAGGATGCAAAGGAAGTCCAGCATGAGAGTTGAGAAATGGTGATAAATCATGAATCAATGAAGTCCATAAAAGCCAAATTCAGCATTGGCCACAAGACGGTGATGGTGAAACCAGAATGTATCTGTCATGCCACGCGGTACTTGGCGCCTGTGGAACCGCTGGCGGCGCGGACATTATCCGGCCGTGCACGCTGGTAGCCTGTCACGCCCACTTTCAGCTCCGCCCGTGCGTATGCGCGCTTACGCGGCCCGGAGTATAAATACAGCTCCTTCCGGGTTGTGTACGCGTTGCAACGCTTCCGGTTTCCTCCGTTAGTGCTGTCTGCCTTTTCGCCTGCTCTCACTCACTGCTGGTTATACCCGAATTCTATCGGGTCCTTTTCCTTTTCCCCTTGTCTTGCCTTCTGCCCTTTTTTCCTTCTTCTATTTCCCCCTTCCTGTTTTCTCCTCCTGCCTGCCTCTTTGTGTACCAGACCTAGGCCTGTTTACTTGGATAGCTGATTCTTCTGATTTGGATACCTTCCTCTGTGATCTCCCGTGTACCAGATCCTGGCCTGTTTAAGGACTGCCTATTCATTGCGCTTCACCTTTGGACTTGGTTCTCCCTGTGAGATTCCGTACTACTTACTGCCTACCTTCCTTTGGAGCTTCATCCTAATAACCACGGAGTATCTGCTTCAGCCGACTGCATTCCAGCACATTCCAGCTCATTTCGAAGGAGAGTCACGCAGGTCGCTTCGGGGTTTTTTGTGCCTTTTGGCTTTTTCCCCTTACCGGCGTTCTCGGGAGGAGGCACCGGAAACCCTTTTTGGGTAACACGGTGGCTTCCTTCCGTGGGCGTCCCTACCTACATAAAAAAAAGGAGCGACCAAGAAGTAAAGGGAAGAAGGGTACTGGAAGAAGAGATGAAGGTGAGGAGTTAGGGGAGGGTGGCGAATCGGATTATACGTTCTCTGACGAGGATATCACCAATCCTGGTGACAGTTTGCAACGCCCAATTGAAGTTGAGATGGCTACGCCACAGCAAGTACAGGAACTTGTAGCAGCAGTCCAGAACTTAAATATGGAAATGCAGAATCTCAAGGCCGCCAATGCCACCCTTCAGCAACGAATAACAGAGAAAGAACGACCTTCCACCGATCTTCCACCGCTCCCCCTTGTGTCGGGCAAGTTTGATGGCACTCCAAAAAAAGTAAAAGAGTTTTTGGATGCGTGCCATTTACACTTCTCATTCCGCCCTCAGACCTTTTCCTCGGACCATGCCAAGGTGGGGTTTATGATAACACACATGTCAGGTAATGCCCTGGCATGGGCTACTCCGTTGGTGAACCTGCCGGATCCAGTCTTACAGGATTATGATGCTTTCAAGGGCTTGATACAACAAACCTTTCTACGTACTGAAAGTACCTACCTGGCTTCAGAGGATCTGCTGGACATCCGTCAAGGGAATTCGGATCTGCTAACCTACATTACAACATTTAAACAGGTGGCAGCTGAAGCTGGGTGGCAGGAGCAGGCTCAATATGCAATCTTTCGGCGAGGTCTGAGAGAAGACTTAAAGGATGAGCTAGCCAGGATAGAAAGACCTGTATCCTTTGCGGAACTCCTTACGGCAACCCTCCGGATAGATTTCCGCCTGACCGAACGACAGATGGAAAGAAGAAAGACCAAGACAAATGCTCCCCCTCTCCTGGAAACACACCCGTCTCCTTCTGTACCCTTCTCACGCTCCTCCAAGGAGGAGCCCATGCAAATTGGGACAGCGCGTGCTCCGCTTACCCCTGAGGAACGCAAACGACGCAGGGCTGGTTGCCTGTGCATGTATTGCAGAGCTTCTACTCATATGTTACGAGACTGTCCGGAGGTTCCACACAGAAGGTCGGGAAACGCTCGCCCTCGGTAAGTGTTGGGACTCACTACCGAGGGGCTGGTCCTAGTCCTTACGTTTCTCTATCTGTGTCATCTCCCGAAATCCCTGAAGACTCTCGTCTTATGGTGCTCACTGTTACCCTCAAACTAGAGTCTACAGAAGTGACTACATTAGCTCTACTGGATTGTGGTGCTGCCGGCAACTTCATCGAAATTCACTGGGCCAAACAAAAAGGTCTTAAAAGAATTGCCAAACAGGAAGACCAGAAGGTTGAAGGTGTGGATGGTGAACCCTTGAGCTCAGGCATGATCACCCACACCACCGAGGAACTCACCTTGTCGATACAACAGCACACAGAAAGGATTATTTTTGACATCATCAGAGCCGCGCACTTCCCCATCATTCTGGGAATCTGCTGGCTACGCAAGCACAACCCTAGCATTAACTGGTCAAAAAATCTATTGAGTTTTCAATCTTCCTTCTGTAGAGCAGAATGTTTACCCGAGCCAAGATTCGAAACTGTCAAGACATCTAATAGTTGTGAAACCAAGTCTGTCCATTGTTTGCCCCATTATCTAAGAGGTGGTGACAGAAAAGATACCTATTGAACTACCTCCACACCGGCCTGAGGACTGTTGCACCGAACTAACTCCAGGAGCTTTAGTACCATTCGGCAGGATGTTTCCTCTGTCACTAGAGGAAAAGCAATATCTCAGAGGTTATCTGGACGATAACATGGCTAATGGACTGATCCGACCTTCAAAGTCTCCTGCTGGAGCTTCCTTGTTTTTCGTTTCCAAAAAAGATTCGAAGGACCTAAGACCTTGCATTGATTATCGAGGCTTAAATAAAGTCACTGTTAAGGACCGTTATCCAATGCCTTTGATAACTGAGATCTTACAAGCCGTCCACGGTGCAACAACATTTACTAAGCTCGATCTAAGGAACGCCTACCACCTTCTCCGAGTACAGAAAGGAGATGAATGGAAGACTGCCTTCCGGACTCCATTTGGGCTCTTTGAGTACCAGGTCATGCCATTTGGGTTGGTTAATGCCCCTTCTATTTTTCAACGGTTTATGGACAGACTGTTCTCCGATTTGTTGTGCCAAACAACTCTAGTGTAACTCGACGATATTCTAGTATTTTCCAACAATGCCAAAGAACACGAGGAACATGTCAAGGAAGTTTTCCTTAGGCTTAAGGACAATCACTTATCAGTCAAACTTGCAAAATGTGTTTTCTCCGCTTCATCCATACCTTATCTGGGTTATATCTTGTCCAGTCAGGGTATCTCAATGGACCCCCACAAGGTGTCATCCATCCTAGAATGGCCTTCACCCTCTTCAGTGAAAGAAATTCAAAGATTCCTGGGTCTGGCGAACTTCTATCGTAGGTTCATTCCCAATTTCTCCCAGAAGATCCTGCCCATCACTACTCTCCTCAAGAAATCTTCTGTGCCATTCAGATGGTCGGCTGAGGCCGAGGATAGCTTTGGGGATCTTAAGAACGCCTTTTGTGCTGCACCCATACTTCTACAGCCTGACCAGGAGCAGCCTTTCATTTTGGAGACCGACGCCTCTGCTGCTGCCATAGGAGCTGTCCTTCTCCAAGAGGTTCGGGGAGTAGAGCATCCTGTCGCCTACTTCTCGAAGACACTTAACGCCAGTCAAAGAAACTACTCGGTCATTGAACGAGAATTACTAGCAATGAAATTGGCTTGTGTGGAATGGCGGCATCTCCTTCAGGGAGGCAGGTATCCATTTACAATCCGGACTGATCACAAGAACCTGCAAGTCCTGAGGCAATTTGAGTGCTACAACACCCGGCAGGCCCGATGGGCTCATTTCTTCGCCCAATTCGATTTTCACATCACTTATATCCCAGGAAAGATGAATGTGTTGGCTGACTCCCTTTGACGGCGTTGTGACTACCTACCCGATTCCGAGTCTCCTCGTGAACACATGTTTCCCCGACCCAGAAGCATCGGAATGGTTTCGACGTTCCTCAGTCAGGTAAAAGATCAATCGGGAGGGCGCTTTGAAGTAGAGAAACATCCCAAAGGCTTGGCGTACGAAATTAGAGATGGTCTTTACCTGGTCAAAGGTAGACTCTATCTACCCACGCCTGCCTTCCGCAAGATGGCCTTGAACTGGTGTCACGACACAAAACTTGCTGGGCATCGGGGCGGTACAGGCACCCTGGAATTCCTTCGTCGTCACTTCTACTGGCCTAGAATGAGGAAGGACGTGGATCGTTATGTTCAATCCTGTATCATCTGCCTCCGAAGTAAATCCCCTCGTCAACGACCTATAGGATTACTCGAACCTTGTGCTGTGCCTGACGGCCCCTGGAGCTCAATCTCTACTGATTTCATTGTGGATCTTCCCATCTCACAGGGGTGCACATGTATAATGGTGGTGGTTGATTCATTCACTAAAATGGCTCACTTTTCCCCTTTGCCCGGAGTTCCCACTGCAGCCAACATGGCCAAAGTATTTCTCCAAGACATCTTTAGACTGTACGGTATGCCCTCTAAGATCATCTCTGACAGGGGAAGTCAGGACACCTCTCATTTCTGGAGGGCTCTCTGTGAGCGGCTGGGGATTGAAAGGGCTCTCACGTCGGGGTTTCACCCCCAGTCTAATGGACAAACTGAACGGCTAAACGGAACTCTAGAACAATACTTAAGGTGTTTTACTAATTCCCAACAAGACAACTGGCACTCGTTATTGGCTCTGGCCGAATTCTCCTACAACAATTCCGTACACTCAGCTCTAGGGGTTAGTCCATTTTTCTGTAATTATGGCTACCATCCCCGGTCTATTCTTCCTATCTCCTGTCTTCCTACTAATATACCATCTGTAGATTCCTCACTCACCCGCCTTAAAGAGATACACAAGAAGGCTATGGAAAGCCTTCAGGCAGCGCAGGAACGCTATAGGTCCCAAGCCAACAGACATCGTCAACCCGTGCCAGGTTGGGAGGTTGGTTCCAGGGTAATGCTTTCTACGAGATACTTACCTCGTTGGGCCCATCCATCCAAACTATCCCCGAAGTTTTTAGGGCCTTATAAGATTGTACAAAGGATCAACCCTGTGGCCTTCCGTCTTAAACTTCCTGCCAGGATGAACAGAGTTCATCCTGTCTTTCATGTGTCTCAGCTTAAGCCCTTTCATGTTGATACCTGGAGGCGTCAAGCTGAGAGAGTTACTGTTCCTCAGGATTCCACTCCGGAAGAATACGAGATAGCTCAAATATGCGACTCCAGATATCGTAGAGGCAAACTAGAATACCTTGTACGATGGAAGGGCTTCCCCTCCTCTGAGAATTCCTGGGAACCCATCTCCCATATTTCTGCCCCTACACTGTTGCGCAAATTCCACTTTTACCATCCGGGCAAACCAGGGGGAGGGTCCCTTGGGAGGGGGCATACTGTCATGCCACGCGGTACTTGGCACCTGTGGAACCGCTGGCGGCGCGGACATTATCCGGCCGTGCACGCTGGTAGCCTGTCACGCCCACTTTCAGCTCCGCCCGTGCGTATGCGCGCTTACGCGGCCTGGAGTATGAATACAGCTCCTTCCGGGTTGTGTACGCGTTGCAACGCTTCCAGTTTCCTCCGTTAGTGCTGTCTGCCTTTTCGCCTGCTCTCACTCACTGCTGGTTATACCCGAATTCTATCGGGTCCTTTTCCTTTTCCCCTTGTCTTGCCTTTTGCCCTTTTTTCCTTCTTCTATTTCCCCCTTCCTGTTTTCTCCTCCTGCCTGCCTCTTTGTGTACCAGACCTAGGCCTGTTTACTTGGATAGCTGATTCTTCTGATTTGGATACCTTCCTCTGTGATCTCCCGTGTACCAGATCCCGGCCTGTTTAGGACTGCCTATTCATTGCGCTTCACCTTTGGACTTGGTTCTCCCTGTGAGATTCCGTACTACTTACTGCCTACCTTCCTTCGGAGCTTCATCCTAATAACCACGGAGTATCTGCTTCAGCCGACTGCATTCCAGCACATTCCAGCTCATTTCGAAGGAGAGTCACGCAGGTCGCTTCGGGGTTTTTTGTGCCTTTTGGCTTTTTCCCCTTACCGGCGTTCTCGGGAGGAGGCACCGGAAACCCTTTTTGGGTAACACGGTGGCTTCCTTCTGTGGGCGTCCCTACCTACATAAAAAAAAAGAGCGACCAAGAAGTAAAGGGAAGAAGGGTACTGGAAGAAGAGACGAAGGTGAGGAGTTAGGGGAGGGTGGCGAATCGGATTATACGTTCTCTGACGAGGATATCACCAATCCTGGTGACAGTATCAGGACAGACTCCTGCAGAAGTAGGCTGCAGGGTGGCAGGGGGCTAGGGGGAAACGGGTAGAAGAATCAAGCAAAACAGGCATGAACTAAAAACCCTGAAATGCCTTTATAGTAAAAAAGGAAGAATCTGGCGGAAAACCAGAGAGCAGTACCATCTCCAAGACTAGCGAGAAGCACTCACATCCTACAAAAAAAGCCATGTTTCATGCTAAAATAAGTTATATAATAAGCCAGGTACGTAACAGACCAGCAAAGCTCTTTTCCATAGTAAAAACCTTTACAGCCTACACCCCCCACCGTACAGACAGAACGTACAACTTACTAACGATGCGGCTAATGAATTTAACACATTCTTTTGTGACAAAGCTTTAATGATTCATAACAACCTACGTGACGGAACCACTGCAAGCAACCCAATCACTCACCCCACTATTTACCCTTCCCTTTTTTATTTAAAGATGTCCTCATTGATGGCATCCTTGCATTACTCACTCAGTCCACGATCAATACTTTGCCAGCAGTGGTGGCATAAGCAAATGCTCCTGATCGTACTAATTGTGTTATCAAAATGACAAAAACCTAACCTTACAAGAAGGGGTGTTAGCACATGGTCAAACAGAATCCTCATCTCACCCCTTCTGAAATAATGCCAGCTTGACCCCTCTGTTTTTAATAACTAGCGCTCAATAGCTGGTCTGACCTGGATTGCAATAGTTATTGAAATATCTGTCACACAACAACTAATGCAATTCGTTGAGGCCAACCACATTCTCGAATCATTCGAAAGATGGCACGTAAAAGGTTTTCATAGCTGTTGAGGACGACCTGCTCCACTAATATGATCAATACCAGCTATCTTTAATGGTCGTGCTACATCTGAAAACTTGTTTTGGTACGTTAGATCATTCCATTCTCCTAACCAGATTGTCTCACATAGCTGGAGTTCACGGCACCACACTACATTGGTTCTGCAGTTTCCTTTCCGGAAAGAGAGCGACAGTTTTAATCAAATACAACTCAAACAATTCGTAGCTAGTAAAATCTAAACTTCAATTCAATTAAATAAAAACAGAATTGTTTTATTCAGGCCCCAAACATCTGCTTCGTGACATAGTCCATCATGCTCCACATCCAACACTGTTTGGCATCTCAATCACACCAAAACACAAAGTAAAGAAACTTGGGGTCATATTGGATTTGGAATTGACCTCATGTGATCAAATTAATTAATGCATCAAACAAGTTTTTTTGCACTTTAGGAGTGTTCCTCCTTATTTTCCAAGCGCCGACCATGCCTCCATCGTCAGCACACTAGCACACTCCAATCTAGATTATGTGAACACCCTTCATGCTGGCCTGCCCAAATATCTGATTCATCACCTTCAGTTTGCTCAAAGTGCTGCAGTTTGACTCCTAAATCACCTTGCCCAGGCATAGTCTTTACTGGATAAATTTGCACTCACAAATCCTCTTCAAGATTTTACATATCATCTTAAAGTGTATAAATGGAATGGCCCCACCTTAACTTGCCCAGAGAATTCAACTCTATTTGCTCTCTCGAGCACTGTGGTCATCAACCGCCTACTCGCTCATGGTTCCTAAAAGTCGTTGTTCAACCAGAGGCGGCCGCTGTTTCTTTATATTTGGTCCAAGGTCATGGATTTACCTTCCTCTCTGCATTTGCTCCTTGGAACCTCTCACTGTAAGCAACTGAAAACCTTTCTTTTCTCGAAATCTGGATAGTCACTGCACTGCAGCAAACCTCTCGAGAATTGCCCCACTTTGTGCATCATCTGCAAGCAGATGCAGTTCATTCTGCTCAGTACTTTTGTTTTGCGCATTTACATATGTAACTGAAATGAAATTCAAATTGATTTGGCTATTCTGACAACTTAGTTTTTAGGAACTTTTGATTCAGGAAACCTTTATTTTAAGTTGAGGATTAGTTGTGACAGGCAAGGGTACTTTATGGTTTTTAGTACTTTGGGTACCGTTTTAATTCGTAGGTTAAGCACACCTTAGGTTTGTGTTATTTATACCAGGATGGACTTTTTAGTCACTTATGTTTGAACACTTCACTTTATTCATTAAAACCAATTTTTGTTTAAAACTTGCTTAATAAAACATCTGAGACCTTTCTGTTGGCCATGTCGACACAAAGTGTGTGTGTGTTTATGTGCGTAGAATAAGGTTAAAGCAGATTGGGTGCAGTTTAGTGTTGGTGGCGTAATTTAAAGACTCTGGAAATATGATGTTTTTTGGGCCACAAACTCATGTCTGTCTATGATTAAGTCTTGTGGGGATTCCAGACAGTGAGACTTTGAGCATATTCTGCGTTTCCTTGTTCCATTGTGATGACCTTGAGATCGAAGGTCTGTTTTTTTGTTTTTCTGGTGGAAGGTCCTCCATGAAGAATAGGTACTTGCCAATTAGATCCTGGTGATTAGTTGGGTGCAGTCACTTGTATTTTATGGAGTGTGAAGTGTTTGGCTGACTTCAAGGAAATACAATGTGGTTCTCAGTATGTTGTGAAGTGTGTGTGCTCATGTTTGATAGGATGGATCCAGGCAAAAAGAGGAGCATATCTACACCATTTTGCTTCATGCAGCCCTGGGAAAATAATGTTTTTTTTTAGGAATGTTTTGAATGTCAGGTGGTCATCCAATGTGTATAATTACCTGGGTATCACATTCCTTTCTTTGGCTGCTGGGACTGAGATGAAAGCCCATCCCTGGGATTTCCTGTTGGAGCACGGGCCTATTGGTAGGTTTGCATTGCTTCTTAAGTGCACAAAGTGAAGCTAGCTCTGAGCACCTAGGATACATCACAAAGTAAGCACAAGTGCACCAAACCTTGTGCACTGGAAAGCCCTGGGTAGCTCGGATCTGGACAACCAATTGTGTAAAAGGGATTACTGAGCTAAACCAGAAGACACTTTCATATAATGATGGTCTCCATCATTTTGATTGTTCTGGAAATAGACGTGAAGCATGGCAGCCACCAAGTCCAACGTTGAGGAAACGTGATTGAAACCCCAGTATATTTTCAAAAAAATAGACTCACAAACAAGGTACCTTGACCAGAAGGAATTGTGATTTCAGCAGCAGATGCAATTGGAAACAATAAACAAACCCTTTAAAACAAATGTTCCATTGAATGAAGAGCTCTGAAAACATACACTAGAGAATATATTACTTGGGTAGCAGACACTTGAAAACCCTTCACAAACCTAATTAAAAACATGATTGTAGTTGAAACCTGGGGAAAGCATATATGAGTTTTCTCCAAAACAGTCTTCCAAACGGCATCTTTCCAGGAGCAAGAAAAATAGTGATTTTGGCAGTAGATAGAGTTGAAAGCCAGGCGTTAATCAATGAAAACACAAAAAGAATTGGATTAAAACCTGAAATTTCACTGAGGAATCCTTTATCATAGCTCACTATATCAACAGGGCACATTCACAGCCAGCAGGAGGAGAGATGATACATTCTGTAGCATGTTTAAATGGCTTAATTGCCATTAGGACCCCGGATGGAATCTTGGAACCCTGGGAGGCATTCAGGATCCAGGGATTCTGAGCGTCCAATGTCGCCCTGGATCCTGGTAGCTCTCATTATTCTGGGTCAGTATCAAGGCATTTAATCCTTTTCAGTTGAATTTATAGAGCACCCTGTGACAAGCAAAGACAGCTAAATAGATGTTGAAGTTCTTTATTTGTGTTTCTTTCTTCTGCTTTATGAAGGCCAATAAACATGTCCTTTGACAATCTGCAGCCACACACACCCTCCCTCAATTGCATAATTTAGGCCTTTGCCTCCAATAAAGACACAAGCTGAGGCTGATGGTATGCACATATTCCATAAAGAGGCATCCGTCTTCACAGCCTAAAGACTGTCTCAATCTACAGGCATATTTGTTGGCCAAAGACCAAACTCTCCAAATGGTGTACGATAGTCACAACCATGTTTCTCCGGGCTTTCTGCCATTTGGTGTCGGGTAGTAAATGTCATTGCTAATTAATACATTTCAAGGTGTGGCTCATGCTACGCAACCTCAGTGATAAAACCCAGGAAATCTCCAACTGGAATCTGCATCAGAAAACATATTCTCCATAATAATCTTTGTACTGCATAGGTGCCTCCCCGAGCAAAAGTCCTTTATTTATGTTGCACTGAATTCATTCTTCACATCCTTTAATATATCATTTGTGATAATGCTAGGTTCTTGAATAGCTTATTTGCCATTTCCCTTCTGCCTTTCTGCATTTGAAAACTTTAAACGCAACCGGCCTCAATGCATTTTTGTTGTTAACCTATGCAGGTGGGTTTTCTCAGCTGTAGGCAAAGGGTCCTCCAAACATCATCTGGAAATGGACCTCCATGCATCTTCCGCCGACCCTGCTGCGACCCCAGTTGCTAAGCTTGGTGTTGCACAGTAGCGGCTCCCTCAATTACTTGACCATGTTTCCTCGTCCATTCCCTTACTACTTTTCACAAGCACAATTTGCCAGCTTCCTCTCTCTTCCTCTGCCTGGGCATACACTGTTCCCTCTACCTCTCCCCCTCTTCGTCCTCTTCCTCTTACCATCCATCCATCAGAGACAATGGAGAAGTGCTGCCAGGGCATCACACAGCCATGTCACACTGTCCTCTTGGTTAGTTTTCTATTTTCTTCACAAATCCTTTCCTGCAAGAAGACCCTTGCCCCAAGTGATAATAGCTATATTGCATCTTCTGGGCAATACAGGATGGTACGATAACCTAGCCTTCCTCATGTGCTCCTGATTTACCCAGAGACACAAGTCATGTTTGTGGACTCCTAACACCCTCTATTGGTCACAGCTCTTGGCAATTTTGCTTGCTGATATGGCCCTAATCATTGAGGCAGTCTGGACAGACATTTCTGTACATATTTATGAACATTGCATAATATGGGCACTATAATAGCAGTGGTAGATATTCAGATTCTGTACTGATTCATCATTTGAATATAGACTACTGTATTGTGTGCCCAGTTGGTATGGGCTGTTTTTTTTGTTGCCTATCTGGAGGCTATGCTGCTTGAATAAGTGACCCATTCAGCAAATGTAATCACTCTGTGGGCCTGATCACGACTTGGCCGTTACCGCCGGCGGTATTACCGTCGGCGGTAATAGCCCTACCGCCGAACTCCCTGGCGTTAATAGCACCGGATCACGAGTTCAACGGTAAAGTAATTCCCCATTCCCCATTGAGCCCATTCGGGAATGCCCCATTCCCCATTGGGCTCAATGGGGAATTTTCGCACTCTTACCGCCGGCGGATTTCCCGCCAGCGGTAATAGCGCAAATTTTCAGCAGATTTCCCCCCAGCTCAGAGCTATTAGCGCTACCGCTGGATTTAAGGGTTACCGGCGAAGTCGTGATCAGGCCCATGTGTGTCCATAAATGATGTGTGCATGGTCAGTTTGTGAGAGATCAATCCATCCCACTTTTTCTTATTGAAGCTGTGGGCTCTGCAACAGAGAGATACATGTAATTTAGTGTATATAAAAGAGACATCTGTTCCTTTTCGGAATTTCCAACAAGAACCAGGGGAAGCACACACACTTTTGTGTATTTGGTAAAGAAGAAAGTGGAGGTTCAAAAGACACTCAATCTGCTTGGGTGAAAGCATCCAGCCCGTGAAGCAACTTCCCCTCCATACCAGACATACTCCTAATGACAAACTTTCACTGGCTACTGAAGACATTTCTTTTTTCTGAATAATCCTTTGTTTTCCATAAGCATCAGAATCCTTCTAGTGTGACGGTATCCAGTTTGGCCATTACCTGGCTAAGGTGCCCCTAGTTAAGCGTATTTGCTTTATGTACAACAACAGAAACATAGAATAATTAAGCAATATGCCCCGAGTGGCGGGGGCATTACCAACTCAGGTAATGCCCCAGGGCCCATTGTTATAGGCCCCGAGCGAAGGGGCATATACCCCGGTAATGCCCCCGCCGCGAGGGGCATATAGCTATTAGTACCCCGGCCTGCAAAAACTGCATGACCGGGGCACTAAAAGCTTTATTTTTTTCCCGAAATGCTGCAACGTTTTGGGGAAAAAAAAGACATCTAAGAAAATGGCTATCATGGAAAAGGAAAACGGAGTCCGTTTCCCTTTCCATGGCGGCCATCGGGAGCGGATGCGCTGGAAACAGAAGCGTTCCCAGCACGTCCACTCCCGGAAAAAAAGAAGGTAAATGGGTTTGGGAGGGCGGAAGGGAGAGGAAAGGGAAAAAAACGTACCTGCTCCGAGCCTCCACACGACTGGAGACTTCCATCATCCCCCGCTGGGGACCAAGGCATAGAAGGTAAGTGGGGTGCGGTGGGGAGGGCAGGGAGGTGGGAGTGGGAGGGAAGGAAAAAAAAAGCCTTACCTCTGTCCGGAGCAGGGGGGCGAAGGTAGCCTCTAAGCCTTGGGGAGGCTCGGAGCGGGGATGGCCCTGCTTCGAGCCTCTTCATTGGCTGAGGGGCTGCCATGCCCCCTGCCGGGTACAAAGGCTGTGGAATCCCGATGCAGGGATTCCTGTCCTGGTAACGACTCAGTGAAGGACAATCAGAAAGGCTCTTTCATTCTGATTTTGCCCTTGCCGGGTACTTATATAGGATACTTTTGTTTAAAGTACAATAATCTTGATATGTGACGGTTGTTTATACGAAATAACTAAACATCCGCAAATAGAGAAAGTCTGAATTTATAGGACAAACAATAAAAAGATAAAATGGGTAGTCCAGCGATATAACATGTTGTTGAGTTGGGATTCACTGACTAAATTATGTGGTGCAATCCTGGCACCAACAACACGTGTGTATAAGAAACATACTGTGTGTACATTTGGGGAACACCATATGGTATGTTGTATGCAGATGTTTCTGAGAGAAACCTAATGGTAGCTCAAGGATACAAACTTAGGAGAGCCTCTAGAACCTGCATCATAATAGTGGATAAGGAAAAAGCTGCATGGAACTGCCAATCCAGGCAGGAAACAGCCAGTGACTGAATTCTTAATGGACAGCACAACAGCAAAGGCTGTTTTTCCTCTCACCACTGCATGTCCAGATCACTAACAACAAACTCACAATTGGGTCATCTGTGGTAAATGTGAAAATCCAGATATTGTTCATTTTCATTCAAGCTAGGAATGTATCTACCTTATAGCCTGGCAGAACACAAATCTTCTGAAGGCAGATTGTAGGTAATCATTCTTTATCATTCCACAAAACCATTGGTCATTTTCCAGCCATGATTTGAAAGTACAATTTAATTTAACTATCCATTGGTGGAGGGGAATGGAAAAACAGAGGAGAAGAGGGGCATTAAACCCGTTTGTGTTTAGGCTTGTGAGGAAAAATATGTTGATAGGTTGATGAATATACAAGTCCTAGTGTGTGATTTTCAGAAAAGAATAAAGTATTATGTCTGGTAGCAACCATTGCTGGCTTCAGTTCCCCAGACCTCAGAGGACAGAGGAACCACACTGTTTTTGTCCCTCTTACCCTGGTGGGGCGTGTTAATTCCTGATGCTGCGCTCCTCAGCTCCATTCAAGTTATTTTGCTACTTCTGGCCGTTTTTTGACCAGTTTCGACCTGTTGGCCCATTGCTTTGTTCTGGCCTTCATTCCGTCCATCATGGCTACCACCTCCACTGGGCACCGGAGTGCTCTGATGCCAGCCCTGCCTTCATCCCGACTGGCCTCCCATTCTATCATCTCAGCTAATTACAAGCCAGCAGGCGATAGCCGGCCCACATCACAAAGGCCCTCAACAAGGTGCCCTGCCTGGCCCTGTTTGGCCTTGTCTGCCCCCTTTTCTTCATTCTTAACCTCAGCGCATCCTGTTGATGTCACCTGGACTTTGGGGCTGTTGGTGAGTCCTTGCGCCTTGACCCTATAGAACTCATGAACACATGCAGTCTTACTTGTGAGTAGGCAGCTCACCTAATGTTGTCTCTCCGTGACTTTCATCTGCATTTACTTTCTTTAAAATTGAATGAGGTCATTTCTTCATCTGCAGCCACTTTTGCCTCATGTGTGTTGTGTGCCTTGCATTAAAATCGAATTTGGGCATTTTGGGCATTGGAGCACTTTGAAATGCTTGTGAAATGTATAGGCTCTATATAAATGACCAATAAATAAATAAACAGATCTTGCGGGGCGTGAATATTGAGTGCTTCATTGGCAGAATGCCAAGGTAGGCATAGATGGGGTGTACAATTCTTTCTGTTATACACCCCTAATACAAGAGGAATGTCTTGCACATTACGGTTATGCATGTACACTGGTTGCAGATGCATCTTATGCAAGAAAAGACTATGAGCCAGATTCCCAAAAGTAAGACAAGTGAAAAGAGGATGAGCTCATTTCATGTGCGTTACTTTTACAAATGTGCATGTCATCTTGTTCTCAAAGGTGACCTGCACATTACTTGGTGTCTAAGAGGCAGTTCAAAAAATATGCCGGCCAGCCCCCTAGCATAAATTTGAGGTGGGCAGGTGGTCCAAATGCTAATGCATGCATGGCATATCTCACTCACATGCATGCTTGCGAGCACATTTTACAGTGACGGACCGTTAAAGGGCCCAACCTGTGAAATGCAACAAAAAATTATTTCTATCCTTATTTAGACCCCAAACGTGGATACATAGAGGGATAGCAAGTGTGTTTGTGATTTATTCTTCAAATTTTGATCAACAGACACGTGTGTCGGCCCCCTCATGTCATTTTCACGGCTGTATTCATACATCAACATTGAATGCAATTAGAACATGACAGTAAGTCAACCAATTAAAGATGCAACAGACATTGCATGGTGTAATTCACAAAGTAACCAGATTTTTTTTTTTAAATGATATATATATATATATATATATATATATATATATATATATATATATATATATATGTATATATATATATTCCAATGATAATAAATTAAACAAACATACGCTGTGATTTCGCACGTCAGGTCATGGATGGAGGAATGGAATCAGGTTGTAGCAAGATGTGCTGGTAGACAATGAAATTAATGGGAAATGAAAAAGGGAGACAAGTTATAGTACATGTCCCAATACTCACATCATTTGAGTAGATAAAATACAGTTCGAATTGTTAGTAAATCTCATTGATGATAACAATTCACCCAATTAGTTGATAAACATGCCAAAGTCCAGGTATCCCATTAATATACGTGGGTGCGAGCCCATTCTGCCCAGCCTAAAGTATTTAGTGTGAGTAAATAGTTGTGCGTAGGTGAGACTGAATCGAGAAATTAGTATGTACTCTGTCCATTATAGTATTTAGTACGTGTCTCACTAGTGGTGTAATACTGGAGGTGTAAGCTATAATGACAAGGTTACCACATTAGTGACAGGAGGGTCCAATCCCTTGGTTTTGTTGCTGTAATATCTTAGGGTCCAGTTTGACGATCAGAAAGAATCGCTCTTGTAACAGTCGTTAATAGCTCTTCTGAACTGAATTCAGAAACAGATTAAATCATCAAAGGCCATCTCACTGAGATATGATATGAAGGAGTTGATGGTAAGCATCACCAAATTACAATCTGCAAACACAGGATCTCACCTGTTCCCCAGTAATTCTGATGTGATTTAAACAACTATTCTTTCAACTTGGACGTTTTGGAGTCGGCAAGGTGCTTCCCCACTCTTCTAGCTTCTCGCTTTATATTGTCGTTCGTCGAAAAATGTATATAAAAATATATCTATGCTGTATTGTATGATAAATATCTGTGAGTATTCCCAAAAAATAGTATTAACTGGATGCGCTCGGACAGCATATCCGCAAACATCCATGTTGGTATGGCATGTTAATGTACAATAAAAAGAAGAATGAAAATAATTTGGATGTTAAACCTGACTACAGGACTAGATGGTGAGATTGCCTGAGTCCTCATATAATAGAATAAATCATTATTAATATTAGAGTTCGAAAACTCCAGATAGAATATAACTTCAATGCAAAGTATGCCCAGTAAAACAAAAGGGAAAAGCACCTCTGTGTTTTACATCGTTCTGTAAGAGTAGTGCTTCACTAAGAGATGCATCATATCTTTTTAGAGCAGATCTGCAGACACAGAAAAGGAAATCAAAGATTTTTAAACACCAAACAACAGATACCATAGGTGGTTCACAATTCCACCTATGGTATCTACACCAATACCGAATGCCACACAAGGGGGAGGAGAGGGAGGAAGCGGAAGCGGGAGTCGAAGCTCCGACGAAGATCAAGGACGCCCAGGGATTCTGACCAGATCGAATACCAAGAAACGGATGATGAAATAATACAATCTAGCTGGTCACTAATCTGTCAAGTAGACATTTGACAAATGCCAAGATTTCTGTACTGAATAAAGGTCTTTCTTTCGCGTGGGTACATATTTTGTGAACTTCCAATTTGATATCTTTAAATTTTTTAGGAAACTTAAATTGAAGAAATTCTTCGCCACACAGGTTCATACCTATCTACCTAGGGTTACTTTGGATCCTCTTAGCACGTACACCATATCAGATATAGAGAATAATGAGACCCTGATGACTCTAAATCAGAACACTGATACTGAAACCATTTGTCATGATCTAGGGGTAAAGCATAGACATTTGGATATATTAAAGATTTTAAAACTCAAATCAAAATTTACAGCCCAACTAGGGACTGACAAAGTGATAGAAACCTTCCACAAAGCAATCACTAAGGACATAAATAAATATCTTGACAAGAATTATCATCGTAAAAAGGAATCCAGATCCAATTTGAGTAGGGAGGAATTGAAAGCTTTAGAAAGTCTAGCAAAAGACAAAACAATAACAGTTAAGGAAGCAGATGAAGGGGGAAACATTGTTGTTATGGATACTACAGATTATGTGCCCATGGCAATGTCACACATGAACACACCTCAATGCTATGTGCAACTCATATCTAACCCGACCAAGTGGATAGTATGAGAACCTTTGGATTTAATCCAATCATGGTATGTGAAGAGGTTGCTTACAGAAGGATAGAAGATTTTCATGACCAATACAGAACCAACTATGCCCACACTCTACTTCTTACCTAAAATACACAAGCCCTTTAACATTATACCAGCAGTAAAACCCATAATGAGTGGTATTGGTTGGGCAACAGAGGCTCTGTCCCAATATATTGATGAAGCATTGAAACCTCATGTTCTTCTGATGAAATCCTACATTCGGGACAGTATGCACATTCTACAATTTCTCAAAACCCTTGAATGGGAATCGGCATACTTACTGGCCACCCTAGATGTTTCGGCCTTTTGTGCTAGTATAGACCATAATTTAGCAATACAAACCATTGATTATACTTTTAGGAATTCTTCTGCCTCTTATATGAAACACATTATTATGTTGAAAAGCTTTCTCTAATTCACATTAAACAACAATGGGCCTCATTACGACCCTTGCAGTCCCGTAATGAAGGGTGCCGATACGGGACTGGCACCCTTCATTACGGGAGCGCTGATTACAAGGTTCCCTTTCCGGGACCTGGAACAGATGTCTGGTAAAACCAGACGTCCTTTCCGGGTCCCGCGAGGGGAAGAGAGAGGTAATAACAGACCATTCGTAATGTGCCCGTTATTTCCTCCCTCCCCATTCCCATTTGAGCCCTATTGGCATTCAGTTTATGGGCTCTGCTAGTGCAGTGGCCATTGACTTTCTTGACCTACATATTTTTGTGGAAGAGGGCTTTTTACAAACAAAAACATACAGGAAACCAACACAGGTTAATTCAGTACTTTTTGCCAGGAGCAGTCATCAATGCTCCACAATTGACAATATCCCTGTGGGGGAATTTTACAGGGCTAGGAGAAACTGTAGTCGAGATGAGGACTACCTGGAAGAGGTCAATGTTATGACCAGAAGGTTTTGCAATAGAGGTTATCACCCTAGTGCTATTACCAAAGCCCGGGATTAGTATTCCGGGTCTAAACAATCAGATCTAATATGTGAACAATCTAAGCTGAGATCGGAACAAAAGCATATTGCTATTATCACATAATTCTCTCAAGACTCCTTCACTCTCTATAAATTGGTCTCTAAACATTGGGATATTTTGAAATTGGATAAGGATCTAGAACACTTTTTATCTGATAAATCTAAAATCACATTCACAAGAGCACAGAAAATTAAACAGAAAGTGAGCCCATCCTTTTTGAACACTAAAGATGATAGTGTTGATAAGAACTGGCTCAACGCTAAGTCAGGTTTCTTTAAGTGTGGGAGTTGTAATCACTGTAATTATGCTCATGCAAACTGCCAGTCATTTACCGATACCAATGCAAAACTATTCAGATTAATGAATTTATCATCTGTAAAACATGATATGTGGTATATGCCAATATTTGGGTTTGTGGCAAGCTTTATGTGGGTAGCGCTATTAGACAATTGGGAATTCGAATCAGGGAACATTTGGCAAGTCCAAGAAGTGTGGATCCAAAATCACCATTGGCCATTCATTAGCAAGAGCAGCATCAGTTGAGCAATCAAGAAGATATTCGATTCATTGTATTACCTAAAACTATAAGGGGGAAAAAGAGGTGGTAAACTGAAACTGAAATTCCGACAATTGGAAAGTAAATTAATCTATTATTTGAGATGTACTTTGGTTGATCTTAATTGTGATCACAAAATGCATGTCTTCTTGTGATTGCGTAGTGGAAGGTCTCCCCTCCAACAAATGTGTTTGTACATAAATGGTTGAAAAGCATTTTTTTTTGTGATTGCCTAGCGGAAGGTCTCCCCTCCCACAAATGTGATTGGACGAAAATGTTTGAAAAGCCACACAATCCTAATGTACCAATGTGAAATCATTCTGACCACCCCTATCAAGTATACTTTATACTTTGAATTTAAAACACTTACTTAATGAATTAGCTCGGTCAACGATGGGAATGCACCCTGGCTGTATATATTTATATATCATGTGCCATCATACCCAAATAGGGCACTATGGACACACTCTATTAGAGGAGAGAGTGATTGGTTAGTCACACAATGTTAAGGCACTAATATGAAACCTCTCTGCTTATCCTAAACCAGGTCACCACATTTTTTCAATTCATAATACTATCTTTAAGAGTCTATAATTATGACTTTATCACGGTCAATAATGAATAAACACACTAAGGGTGTACATATACATCATTTTGGTTTTGTGACCTATGGGGCTATGCTATGTCTATCATTGCTATTATACCGAATAGGGCGTTATGTATCTACTCTATATAAGGAGATAATTCCTTTCAAATCTAAGTTATGTTCTAAGCATGTATATATATATATATATATATATATATATATATATATATATATATATATATATATATATATGTATATATATATATATATATACACATTTTGGAATCATGACAATAGTATTTACTATCTGATATCAGTAATGGTGGTAAGTCAGATAGCAACAATGGTGGTATGACAGTTCTCACTGCTATGATGTGTATTAGAACCGTCATCAGCAACATGTATCAAATACAGATGGGAGTGGCACAACTCTCGTGACGTAGGCAGCCTTTGTTTACCTCTGACATCACATGTATTTGTGCACGTGATGCCATCATATTAGGGGACACCATCTTTGTTTTATTTTCTTTGCAGCGAGATCACAGGCTGTTTCTTGTGGCAGCAGAGACATCTGTGGGCACCAGCCAGGGACATTCTGTAAGGGGAGTGGACCCCATATGAAAAGGCAACAAAGGTTAGATTAGGAGATGCTGCATCTCTTAGTGAAGCGCTACTCTTAGAGAACGATGTATAACGCGGAGGTGCTTTTCTCTTTTGTTTGATCGGGCATACTTTGCATTGAAGTTATATTTTATCTGGAGTTTTAGAACTCTAATATTAATAATGATTTATTCGATTATATGAGGACTCGGGTAATCTCACCATCTAGTCCTGTAGTCAGGTTTAACACCCAAATAATTTTCATTCTTCTATTTATTATACATTAACATGCCATACCGTCATGGATGTTTGCGGATATGCTGTCCGAATGCATTCAGTTAATAATATTGTTTGGGATTACTCTCAGATATTTATCATACAATACAGCATAGATATACTTTAATATATATTTTTTAGACCAACGCCAATATCAAGCGAGAAGCTGGAAGAGAGGGGAAGGACCTTGCCGACTCCAAAATTTCCAAGTTGAAAGAATAGTTGTTTAAATCACATCGGAATTACTGGAGAACAGGTGAGGTCCTGCGTTTGCAGAATGTAATTTGGTGATGCTTAGCATCAACTCCTTCCTCTCATATCTCAGTGAGATGGCCTCTGATGATTTAATCTATTTCTGAATTCAGTGCAGAAGAGCTATTCACGAGTGCTACAAGAACAACTGTTTCTGATGGTCAAGCTGGACCTTAAGATATTACGGCAACAAAACCAAGGGATTGGACCCTCCTGTCACTAATGTGGTAAGCTTGTCATTATAGCTTACACCTCCAGTATTACACCACTAGTGAGACATGTACTAACTACTATAATGGACAGAGTACATACTAATTTATCGGTTCAGTCTCACCTACGCACGACTATTTACTCACACTAAATACTTTAGGCTGGGCAGAACGGGCTCGCATCCATGTATATTAATGGAATACTTTGACTTTGGCATGTTTATCAATTAATTGGGTGAAGTTCTATCATCAATGATATTTAGTAACAATTTGAACTGTATTTTATCTACTCAAAAGATATGAGCATTCGGACATGTACTATAACTAGTATCCCTTTTTCATTTCCCATTAATTTCATTGTCTACCAACACATCTTGCTACAACCTGACTCCATTCCTCCATCCCTGACCTGACGTGTGAAATCGCATTGTATGTTTGTTTAATTTATTATCATTGGAATATATATACATCATTTAAAAGAAAATCTGGTTACTTTGTGAATTATACCATGCAATGTCTGTTTCACCTTTAATTGGTTGACTTACTGTCATGTTCTAATTCATATTCAATGTTGAAGTATGAATACAGCCTTGAAAACGACCAGAGGGTCGAAACACGTGTCGACTGATCACAATCTGAAAAATAAAATCACTAAGAATATTTGCATTGATGCAGTGATACAATCTTGATATCAGTGGATTTTTTTATAAATCTTGGGGGGTCAAGAGCGCGAGAAACCTTCCCAAACCAAAGAAACTATTCATATGGTATCCAGTCAAATAAAAACAATGTTTCCATTTTTTCTTTCTACATGGGCCATAAGCATTCGCCAGTGTTCAGTTTTTATCAAACAAAACAGCATTATTCTCAGATGACCACTGACTCAAGAAAAAGAGATGATTGAGCGATCACAAAAATGTAATATGCATTCCAATTCCGCGGGGGGTTTAGGGGGATGCAGAGGTGACCAAAGCAGAGCTCATTTGCAAATACTGTTCCGGAATATGGAAAGTCAGATCAAAGGTAGGCTCCTCTAGCCTTCCCCCTCACTTGCAATGAGCGGCCATTCCCTGGCTTTCTCCCTGTCGTCAGGTTTTACTCCCAACCACAGGTTTGTGCATTCCTTTCACTGGCATGAGTCAAATGCCAGACTCCAAAGACCGACCCGCAAACATCTGGTTTGAAAGCCCAATGCTTTTTTACACATTCGAGTGACAGCAAAAGGAGGCTTTGTTAAACGTGTTATTCTCGAAGCTACTGTCAATCAAAATGATATTTGAGTCACACATGTTCTGTGATAAATGTCTAATCTCTATCCCACTGGATTCCAGGTCGTAAAAACAAAACATTCAAATAATATTATCTTAACCAGTGCTTTGTTTCCAAAAGGTTTATGAGTTAATTTTCATGTGAAAAAGATATCCCTCTTTTGTACAGTAATTGCTGCTCTTTTGTTTAGGGCGACGGGTCTTTGCGCCGTCTTTGCGCCGTCTGCTATTAATTCATTGTTTAGTGATAACCACTTTCGTGTATCTTTCCAGTTTACCCTTTGAACGTAAAATACATTGGGCCTGATTTACAAAGCGTTTTTCAATGGGACTGTGCCATTGTAAAACGCTTTTGTAAATCAAGCCCTTGGTTGCTAAAATGTTTAACACTGCACAAAGAGTCAAATTAGAATCCACATTTCTTTTAGTAAAATGGTGCAGTCATTTTTTCTCTTAATCCATCTTTCATTAAACAGAGCAAGTGAGTCATAGCAAAGCTGGCAGCCACAACTTGCCTACTGCCAGTGGAATTAAAGTTGCTATTTTCGCAGACAAGTGTTCTAAAGTCGATGCCAAGTGACAAATATTTGGGAGAAATAATTGATTGTAGTGTTGCTTTTTAATTCCTCTTATGTCTCTCAGTAGTTGCAGGCATGTTGATCCTTTTGCAAATCAAGCAGAAAGGCAGGCATTCCAGTCTGATCCAACATGATTTATTTTTAATTGGCTCTAACGCTCAATTAAATAAATCATATTTGATCACACTCGAGTGCTTGACGTTCTGCTTGTTTGTATTCAGTAACTCAGGTGACTACACCTGCAGGTGAAACATCCGGACTTCGTGTTTAAGCAGCTTACAGCAATGCGAGATTGGATGCCCTCCCCCAACCCCTCCCGCAGCACTCCTGTGGAGATAGCAGGTTGGTGTTTAGAAGCCTTCACTTGTTATCTGATGAGAGCACTGTTTCTTTGACCAGACAGTACTACTCGTCAGCCTAATTCTAGATAGCTAGCTGTAATCAGTGTATCATACGCTGATCAGGCACTCTCTGTTGGGATGCAATTCCCATACCTCAAACCCGAGAGGAAGTACACATTAAGGAAATCCCCATAGAGTGTGCTGGTATCCTGTTAAAATGCCAGTGGTCCTAGTTGCAGTTGCACCCTTCCTGCTCTTTGTGAGCAGCAAGGGTGGGAGATACGTTTCTGAGAGCATTGCAGGAAGAAATGTAGGGCAGCAACATATAGTAGAAAGACACAATGAGAGTATATCCCATGTGACATAATGCAGTAGGCAAATATTGTGCAGTAGTGCATTAGGTTTGACACACATGTATACGTGGACAAAGGAGCCATGGGCACCACAAGTAGTGGAAAAGTATACTTTTAGTGATGTCACAGGTAGAAGCTACAAAGCAAAGCACAAATCTGTTTTACCTTCTAATTAATTTAATAAGAAATTAGATTGCACATACATAAATATAGGACCCATAATACAAGCAACGTCCTGGGCCCAATTTCAGTTACTAGTACACAGAAGCATATGGAGTTTTCCTCACAGTAAAATACACTTAATTCATGTCCATTCTAGACGGTGCACCAACAAGGCCAGTGCCCTTGGAAAACGGGGTGTAAAGCCGCACAGAGATTGGTCAGGAAGGAAGGGCAAAGCTTCTTCTCAGGCCTTGAGCAAGGAACAATAATACAGTGAAATGTTGCAACTTGGAGCAAAGGTTTAGTCAGGCGAAGGACACAAGTTGGTAAGAACGTGGTTATACTGAATTAGGGTCAGGGAGAACAGATCTGATCGTGAACACACTGCCCCATGGCAGAAATTGGTCACTTAGAATGAAGCTGCAGGCAGGTAGTTGGGAACGGCAAATAAACAATGGAACTAGGAAACATGAGTGCAGAAGGAAATAAGTATATGAGGAAGAAAGGGATTTACATAATGAGTTATGAAGAGGTGGGGGAGAAACACTCACCCCTCTTCCAATTAATGCTGTCCAGAAAATCCAAAACAAACAAAAAAAGCACACACACATCAAAGAACCTATTCTTAGCGCAGGCAGTGTTGAGTAATGTTCATCATGAGGTCATTGATTCCCATGAGAAGAAGGATGATGGTGTAACATGTATACAATGAGAAGTCGCAAATTAAACTGTTAGTTGCGCAGTTGTAGGGATGAGAACCATCAGAGGATGCCAACATTCTGGTCGAATGGGAAAGGGATGAGGTATTGATTCCTTAAATGCCACACTGTCTGCACCTAACTGATACTGGTCAAGAATAAGGGGTGAAGCACACAACGAGACACCACAACCACATTTGGCTGCCACTTAATGGAACTCCCTGCCCACATCATTAAGAACTGACCAATACTTCGTTAGTTTAAAAAAAAAAAACACAAAAAGTCAGCTGTTTAACAAAGATTCCTAATCCCCCCACCTGAATACTACCACTTATGCTACTCTCATTACTGTCTACTGTCTATTTCAGTAATATACCACCTGGAATTGTCATCAGTACGCAAATGTAATGCAATGATTGTAATATCTGTAATTCATATGTAACAATGTACAATAATGTGCTGCATTCTACTGTAATTTGTAAATTTATTGCATATTTGTTCATCTCTGTACCATACATGTACCCTTACACAACCTGTATTCAATAAACTTGTAAAATGCGCCCAGCTACCCATGGGTGAGGAGCTCTATATAAATAAATAAACAAACAAATAAACCAATGGAGAAGGGGCTTGTGAGTAACAAATTGTATCACCAGAGTTAATTAATGGAAATGTGGGACTGCACATAGAATGAACATTAGTTCATAATTAGAGGGATGGTGCTGGTGTAGTCACGATGGAAGGTTTGAGCCAATAGGGAACATTAATATACAGACTTATGTAGGGGATCTTGATACTTAACAAATCAATGTGCAAGGATTTACATTTGGTTGAAACAATGTCAAAATCATGTCCTGTCTCTTTTTCTTTACATGCCGCCATTTAATGATGATGCATTGAATGAAGTTTGTCTTTTATTCCCGGCCAAAACTACATGTAATAAACTTGTTATTCTTGCAACCTTCTGAACTAATTTTTGCACCTTGGATTGAATTTTCCTCGTTGCAGGTTTTTGGGCCTTCCTTACATTTTGGTGACTCTGAGATGTGATTCCAGGCCTCCACCACCCACTGAGGGGCTAGCAGCACCCCTTCTATATGGACTGTGCAGCAGCACCTACTTGCTGGCTTAAGAAACTGGGCACATAATGAAAGAGGCCAGCAAGCACCAGGTTATACAAAGGCTTGTCTGATCACTGGAGAGTTGGTGCTGCGCCCAAATGTCCATGCCTTTTCAGGGGGATCAGCATCTGAGGACCATGGAAGAACCCCCAGTATTTGATTGCACATGTACAGGCCCAACAAAAGGAGGGTGTGAGTATTGAGAGTGAGTGGAAAATAGTGTGGAATTGAAAAAACATGTGGTGTTTGATTTGTATTATTTTTTGGTAGTAAGAGAACATGATATTTTGCCTACCTGCTGAGTTCATATTCAGACCAGCTTTCCCACAAGACAAAGCACCATGTACAATGTGTGTCCCTGTTATAGAAGCAGTGAGCTAGGGGTAGAATGGAGAAATGTCTTTTGTATAGATCCCACACGTGCACTGAAAGAAGTGTTAGATGAACAGTTTTTATAGACACAGAGGAGGAAGGAGATATGGGCCCTCATTATGAGTTTGCTGGTAAGCCACTGGTATGTCTGAAGGCTCACCAGCAAACTCATCTTACTGTTTCCGCTGCCCGATATCCCAATGATTCCGGGATATTCCGAGTTGCGGCAGAACAGTAAGTTCTCACTGAAGCACCAGCCCTGTTATTAATGGTGCCGGTGCTTCAGTGAAAAGTCTGCCAGTAGGTGCCTGAACTACCGGCAGGCCTGACCTGCTGGTATTTCACTGCCCCTACCAGCAGACTCTCAGTAACCAAGTCCAGGAACCATGTCAGAGGCAGTTGTACCAGCCATTTTACCAGCATTTTTCCCGGACCGGCTTACTCATAATGAGGGCCTAATGTATGAAATTTCCATCCCATTGCACATGACCATACAACATCAAGAAGTGCCACAACCTGTAATGATTGCAACTGCACCACGCTCATGGTTGTACGAGGACATAACAGAAGTACCAAGTCGTCTATGGACTGAAAACCCATATGACATAGGGCTGATAGGCAGTATAGGTGCAGTGAATATCAAACTCAAGCCAGGTGCAACGCTTCCATGAGTGAGTGAAGCAGTTCCATTTTAGGAGGCTGACAAGATAATTCATGACACAATAACCACAATGCTCAAGCAAGATATTATAGTGCCACCCACATCTCAATGCAACACGAACATTTACCCAATCATAAAATCAAAAGGGTCCTCCTGCATGTTCATACACAATCTCCACACTTTAAATGACATAGTTGAAATAGAGTTCCTGGTTGTTATGATCCCAGCAACCATTTTGTGCAACATACCTGCAGATGTAACACAGTTTACAGTGATCAATCTAAAAAATGCATTTTTCTCAGTGGCATTACAACCAGACTGCTAGTACCTCACAGCATTTGCCTGCCATGGGCGGAGATTCCAACGCACTTGCTTACCCCAGGGCTACTGTGAACCCCTAAGTATTTTTAATAGGGTGCTCCAAATGGATCTGGCAGACATACAAGTAGCAAGCACTGTAATCCAATATGAAGATGATGTTTAAGTGCGTAGACCAACACATGAAGAGTGCAGGGAAGGTACCATCCAGCTCCTAAAGATAACAGCCAACAAGGGGTACACGGTGGACAAAGAGAAATTACAGTACTGCCAGAAAGAGGTAGTGGATTTGGGACAGATACTTTCATCATAAGGGAAGAGATTTACCCCAGAGGGAACAGCAGCCATATGCAACAACCCCCACCAACCACTGTCAAAGAAATGAAACCATTTTTGGGGTTGTACAATTACCGTGATTCTTGAAAGATGCTCCGAAGACAAATTCATCCCTCAAATGGACAGATGAAATGGCAGATCATTTTTGAGGACCCTAAAACAGCCATCAGTGATGTCCCAGTATTAGCTATACCTGATTACAGCAAGCCATGTTTCTTGTTTTCACATTCTGGTGGTCAAGAAAATGACAGCAGTGCTCACTCACAGTACTTCCTTGGGACACAAGCCTTAGATCCAGTAATGGAGGGCCAATTCCCCTGCAAGCAGGCATTAGCAGCAATAATAATGGGATGTTCAGTAACATTATATGTAGAGCATGCATTTTTTTAATTCTAGAAAGAAACAAGTCCATTCTCACAACACGGAGAGCATCAGGTTACGAGGTAATACTATCAAACCCAGTAATACACATTGGGCCTTATTACGACCCGGGCGGAACGGGTTAAACGGCGCCGTAAAAGGTGACGGCGCCATTCAACCCGTTCCGCCACATTACGAGGTCCCCTCGCGGGACACGGTAAGCACGGCTGGGAAAACCAGGCGTGCTTACCAGGTCCCGTGAGGGGAAGAGGGAGCAAACAATGGGCCATCTCGTAATGGCCCGTTATTTGCTCCCTCTCCCATCCCCTTTCTGCCCTATGGGGCAGAATGGGGATGAGGAGCACGGCATTACCGCCACCCGCGAATGGGCACTTACCGGACCATTCAACTCGTAATGGGCCGGTAAGTGCCCATTCGCGGGTGACGGTGACGGATGCGAGTTCGGCGGTAGTCTCGTTCGAACTCGTAATGAGGCCCATTGTCAGATATCACGTGGTGAACCAAGCACGATTCATAGCAAAACCTGTAGAAAGACATGACGTAGTACACGACTGCGCAACATACAAAAGCACACTAGAAGAAGACACCTAAGTGAGAGAAGACACACTAGACACAGGCTAAGTTTTGTACACTGATGGATCTTCAATGGTATAGCAGGAAAACGGACAAAGGCACACAGGGTCAGCACTGGTGAGCTATGAGTTGGAAAAAACAACGGGGTTAGTTGGACTTAAAAAAGCCGGAAGTACTACTGCCTTCCCAAACCATAAAGCAACAGTACTGGTACACAAAAGCACGGTACCTTTGGGAGAACTAAAGTATATTTGCAATAAAAGGCAAAACAGGGGTGATTGTAGCAACTAGGAGTAGTCACAAGGGGAGAATCACAAGATGATGAGCTAATTCTGGCCCTCGGGAAGGGGGGGTTGCCTGTCCCTAGATAGCGGATGGTGCAATGCCTATCTAAGAGGGATAGGCCAAGAGACTGTCCCTGACTCTCTACAAACAATGTGGTTGTTTGTACATCACACACAATTTCGAAAGAAAAACAGCCTAACAAGGTGGGGGGGCAACCATTGGTAGTGAAGGTGCCTACGAGAGGGGTATTAGATCTCGTAGTCTAGGGCCAAACTACTTCAAATAGTATGTGAGGACTGGGGTCATTGGGATTATGGCAACTTTAATTACCCTGATGGCTCCACATTC
Source organism: Ambystoma mexicanum (assembly GCF_040938575.1). NCBI lineage: Eukaryota > Metazoa > Chordata > Amphibia > Caudata > Ambystomatidae > Ambystoma > Ambystoma mexicanum. The sequence continues at coordinate 698,154,043 of NC_090928.1, read as the reverse complement.
TCTGCATGCTAATGGTTGCCCAAACGCTGGGAATACAAAACACAGTATCTTTGCTTAAAGACACACAAAACCCACTAGCTCTGGGATTTCCTAAGGAGGGAAGCTGCACTGTGTAGGTTCTTCATGAGTTATCACTGTGCCCCCTACTAGTATCGGGGATATCTCATTTTGTTGTGCAGGATCCATAACAGATATGGTCGACCGGTTTCGATTGTGCACTGGTGGTTTAGACCATCTTCATCAGGATGAAATTTCTTCACAATAGGTCTATTTCCTCTTCCTGCTGGCCGCTAAATCGGGCAGCAAAAGCAGGCTGCTTGGGGTCCTGGAGGGGAGACACAAGGAACATTGCAAGAGGGGCATCAGTCTACCTCATGTTGCAATGTTGCAAAGTGATTTAGCCAGAACCAGCTCAAAATCTAGTTGTATCGCTGACAAATGCTAAACAATAACGTGTTTGCTCATTCTTAGTCAAGAGCATGGCCATCATTTGCTGTGGTTAAAAGACAAGACACCTAGACCCAGGGTGGGTATGGGGTGGGGGTGGAAAAGGGTGAGAAAAGGGGGCAGGGTCAAAATGCGGCCCTTAAAATATAACAATATACATCATGTATCATTTGACCTTTACATGCTAAAACTGTATGTTTCACAACTGCTACAAGAAACGCGTGCCTACCTGGATGCATGTTTATAATCCAGGAGGTGGCGTGTCTGGTGCAGTGGAAGCAAAAGTGTTGCATAGGATGTGCTACCTGCAACAGAAAGAATGTGAGAAAGTGTGTGCCCGAAAGCAACTGCTGTTGTGTGGCCGGATCACAAGATAAGCGGGGCATACCTGGTGGGATCCTCTAGGTGATTTTAGCAACCTGCTCGTGGAAAGAACGTGGGTAGCGTTGTGAACCGCTGCAGAAAAAGGAGGAAATGGCTACCGTGTGTGATGCGGGAGAGGGGGCGTGGCTTGTGTGCTCCAGATGAGCACGGGCCCTGGCCAATCGGCAGGCACCATGTGGGTGGTGTGTGAAGGGCTGTCCTTCAATCCCAGCACTCAGGAGCAGGAGATTAGCTTCTGTGTCTGACACAGTAGAGGGGCGTGGCCTGTTGGCTCGATGCGCGCGTGGGCTACAGCCAATCAGCGGGCTTCAAAAGGAGGGAGTGTGAGGCTGCCTACCAGTCATGTCGCTCGGCACAGGGGGTGTGTGTGTGAGCGTCAATGCCGACACATATGTACGTTAGAGCAACATACCAAGAAGAAGGATGACCCCCTGAATACAGCAATACTAAGCTACTCTCCACTTCTCAACAAGATAAAAAAAGGAGATCAAGTCCCTGTGGCCTATTCTTAACACAGGCACATCCAACATACCACTTCCTCAATTTGCCCTAAAAAGTAGACGCAACCTAAGAGATACTTTGGTCAACACAATTCAAGCGGATATAGCGACTATGCCAGAAACTCAAGGAAAGTTATGGAATCTCGATCTACCAAAGGGACACAGCCCATGTGGGCATTTTGCCATGTGTAAACAGACTACTCGCAGTATCACGCTAGACATCGGTTGGAAGACACTGTGGGTTCAAAAACATTTTACCAACTGTAACACCAAAGGCATGGTGTACATGATCACCTGTCCATGCAACCTGCGCTGTATTGGTATGACTGCCCGAGAGGTCAAAAAAGGCATGATCGAACATCGATCTTGCACTAGAACTAAGAAACTGACAGCACCCATGGTTCCACATTTCTTGGCCGAGGGCCACACACATGATACTTTCTGATGGACTATCTTGGAAAAGATCACGCGCCAAAAACGAGGAGGGAGTTATCATGCCCTCCTCTCTACACAGGAACAAAAATGGATTTTCTGCTTAGATACATGCAAAAAAGGAGCTGGCGGTCCTACAACATAAAAAGAACCCATCTCTCAGGCCTCCTCACTTTTTCGCCAGCACCTGCTCACAACATCCCTGGAGGTGCAGTGAGTGGCACCCAGTTGTCAGCCACAGTCAGCCAACCTGTCCCACAACCATCTACCCCGCCCTAGGTCCTGCAAGGCACATCCGACAGCCCTTTGCCAGCCCCCTGCTGTCACCTATGCATCACCACACATACATCCCCTGCGTGGCACACTCTCCACGTGCATGCTTTATACTTCGCCAGATGACATAGTGCGCAACCCATCTCTACCCGAGTAGCACACATGCCTGGATCCTCCATGAGGGCGCATTTGTGGGGTCTTGTCCAAGTCCACATACAACACACTCACCATTTATACACCAATTTATTTCATCATTATACGTGTATACAATTATTTATAAATCCATGCCCCTCCTCCCTTGATCCCTGACTAGGGGGACATACTGAGGATCCCTCCTCCATGCCATGCATCGGTTGCACACGTACATACACAGCATCATTGCCCACCATTTGCTGTGTGCTTTTACTGGGTGTTCCTTCTTTCTTTCGGCAGGTCTGACCACGGCCAACTTCCCCGCCATGGGATTGACGCTCGCACACACACCACCCCCCCCGTGCCGAGCGACATGACTGGTAGGCAGACCCACATTCCCTCCTTTTGATGGCCGCTGATTGGCTGTGGCCCGTGCTCGCACCGAGCCAAGAGGCCACACCCCCTCCACCGCATCAGACGCAGAAGCTAGTCTCCTGCTCCTGAGCGCTGGGATTGAAGGACAGCCCTCCACACACCTCCCACAAGGCGCCTGTGATTGGCCAGGGCCCGCGCTCACCTGGAGCACACTGGTTCTGTCTGTTGGACACTTGTAACACCGGCCTGAATACAGACCAAGAGCTATGCCACTTCCTGTGAACCATCTAAACTGGCAATATGCAGCATCGATAACAACTGTTCAACTCACAGTTAACTCCCTTCAACCACTTGGCAACATTGACACACTAGCCACTACCCAACTACAACTTAAGAAATTCTACTTCTAACCACTTCCAATCATTGTGCACTATAGACATACCAGCCATCACCAAATTTCTCATCCAAACCACTGCTTTCCTTCTACTTTCAAACTCCCATCAATCTTCTTTTTTGATATATTGCTACATCAGCTACTACCACATTTCAACAACAGAGACCATGTCTTGCACCACTCTCATCTTATCATTCAAGGGTTACTGACCATGTTACCTTGTAGTTCAACGCTAACTTAATTTCTAACAATACCGTCTGAATCATGACTGTTCATATATCTATCATAATCAGTCTATTGACCCCATTATAGTGTCCACAAATCAAATGGAGACCTATTTTGCAGAATATCACCACATAACTCAAGCATTTTCAATCAGGCGAGTTATGGTGAGACCGCCTGTTTTCTTATTTACACTTGCGCAGATATCTATTATCAAAATGATCTCACCACCCATCACCCTCAAAGACCGCCTCCTATTTCATTACTGACATGGATTGTGTCAAATTATATGATACGATCTTTTGACTGCTTCAAGATGGCGGATCGTGCTTAAGAATTGGTGCAATGACGTAATCACGCATAGACGTAATGACGTCATCATGCACACGTCAATTAACATTGTCGCGCTATAAATACGGCTCCTGCGATGTGCACAGCATGGGAGACGTCATATTTCTTCGAACGAGAAGGACCAGACACAGAATAACACCGGTAAGCCTGCTCCTATATTATGCAGCCTCACTAATTTTTGGCCTCATTTCAGCCTCTTTATCTTTACTTATCATTCACCATTTTTGCAAGAAGTGCCTCTTTCCTATTAGACTCTTCCACGATGAAGTTTTAAACTAGCCTGCTAGCTCCACATTGAAAAGCTAAATGCACAGCCTACACATCACCCTTTAAAACCGCCTACAAATTTTCTTCTGAGCTGATTAACATGTTTCAGTTATATCCTTGACCTTTCAGACTCTCTGTAAAGAGCTTTTTTCCAAACATCTTGAATCTTTAAAAATAGTGTATGTGCAATTTGTGTACAAAAAAAAAACATTCAGAAAGTCAGTATACAACTAATTTGTTGCAGATTACCACAATGGAATAACATTTGATTCTCTACGAAACTTGAAAGTATACCAATGGAAACTTAAACAAAAGACGAAAAAATTCCTCCTTAAGAACCATCGCGACCACACGGTGGGGACATACGTGTCGAGGATTAACCGTGCATTTATGTGCTGTCCTCAACAGGACTCCCCTTAAACACAGAGCCAATTGCTCTCCAATGTTATTTCAACAACAACTAAGGATCTCATCAACAGCAATGAGGATTTTCTTTGCATCTAAGTACTGTCTTCAAAAAGACTCTCCTCAAATATAGAGCCAACTGCTATTCAATGTTACTTCAACGACAATCAAGGGCATAATTCCTCATCAATATCAACAAGGACTAAAAGAGAACTTATCTCACCACCTTGTACTACTCCCACAATACTGTTTACCAAGACTAAGTGAAGGCAACTAAGCATAAATCAATTTGTGTTCTAAATAAATCTTGATCCAAGAGAATCACAAACACTCAGATATTTGGACTCCATTTAAATAATTGGCATTAAGTCACTTCCAATTTGTGACTTCAACATTGTATGTTTTTTCAGAGGTGCGCTAAACCTGATTTTTGATTTAAATGTGTTTGTATTTTTCAAAAGAATTAAATCCCTTTTTGTTCTCACTTGAATACAAACTCATTCATTTTTGCTACTCTTTTGCGAAACAGAGAAGCGCTACAGAAGCCCCCCCGTCTTTTTTCCAGTTTGTCTTAAGCCCAGGTCAGCCTCTGTGGCACCCCTTTGTTGCTGCATCTCTGCTCTTGCTAATTTTAATTTTTTTTTTATTTCTCCTACTTGGGGCACCAACACTGTCTTTTAGGCTGATTATTTCCTTTTTACTATTTGAAGTAGTTTGGCAATAGACTACGATATCTAATACCCTTCTTGTAGGCACCTTCAACACCAATGGTTGCCCCCCCCCGTTAGGCTGTTTTTTTCTGAAATTGTGTGTGATGTACAAACAACCACATTTTTTGTAGAGAGTCAGGGACATTCTCTTGACCTATCCCTCTTAGATAGGTGTTGCACCATCTGCTATCTAGGGACAGGCAACTCCCCCCCCCCCCAGGGATACGGTATTCTTCCCGAGGGACAGAATTAGCGCATCATCTTGTGGTTTTCCCCTTGTGACTACTCCTAGTTGCTACAATCACCCTTTTTTTGCCTTTTATTGCAAATATACTTTAGTTCTCCCAAGGAACTGTGCTTTTGTGTACCGAGATATGAGAAGGGACAGGAAGGGGAGTATCAGGTGGTAGCACAAATATGATTGCCTGGATACTACAAAGCACAAGCAGTAGGACTCATGGCACTCATTGAAGCTCTAGATATGTCAAAAGATGATGGGGTTACCATATACACAGATTCAGTGTACATAAAGTTGACAGTACATTCATGTTTCTCTAGATGGTGAAGGAGGGGTTTCAAAAGATCTCATGTACCCCATGTGCAACTTTCAGCAATATTGTCCAGATTAATTGATGCCATGAAATACCCTAGTAGAATGGCATAGTAAAATTTGCTGCATTTACTGTGGGAAAAGACTTGATTTCACAAGGGAATGCAGCTGCAGATGCAGCCATCAGAAAAGCAGCATACTTCATGTTTCAAGAAATACATGGTGCCTCCATAATTGCCCTACAATAAGAACAACTGACAGAGCTGTACAATTCATTGTCTATGGGGCACATAGTAAAATTGCAGGAAGGAGCCCCTCCAAAAGAAAAGGCTTATGGGTCAAGAGGGGATGGGCATTATCACCCATGGCCCTGGTATGGAGACAAAGCATTCCAGTTAAAGTAGTGATGTCTCTGAAAGTACTTTGTTTTGCCCTGGATCAGCTGCATCATCTCATCCATACATCTAAGCAGCATATTGCTGTTGATATCAGTGAAGATTGGTTAATTCCCATTCTGTCAGAGCATGTTGATAAATGTATGGCCAACTGCACAACATGCCACCTGTTCCACACAGGGCACACTTTTAAGACTCTGAAAGCACCTCTCCCATGCCTGTTGGGGCCCTTCAAGGAGCTCTCCATATCGACTTTGCTGTTATAATTAACAGGTGCAGTAACCTTCATTTTATGATTGCTTCTATATGCCCATTTATGCGATGGCTTGAGGTTGGCCACTGTGTCCATGCCGTTGTCAAATCAGCTGCACATTTCTTGGTCAGGGATGTATTGTCAAGTTAAAAGAGGGATGAAAGAGTCTCAACCGCCTCTCCCAAACCACAGAAGCCAAATAGATCGACCCTCCCACCGTGGTTGGCACGGGCATCTGAATTTAAATACACAGATAACCACGTGGCAGCCAATGGGGGGAAGACGGAGTTAGGGAAAGGGTGTGGAATGACAAAGGGAAGGTAGGGAGGAGAAAACATGCATTTCTTAACACAGCACTTAATACTGAAACTTCATAATCCTGCACTCCATGCTTGATACTGCCTATCCTATTCAACTCCAGAATGTACTTAAGTAGCACCTAGGGTTCTTAATTATACTATACCATACCCATGACCATGTACATGTGTGTATAATGTGTATAACACATAGCAAACATGAAGCAACATAAACTGTATGGCACACACAAGGGACTCTTCCCTACAGGAATTCAACATGACACATGGTCCCGTGGACTGACATTGAACGTGAGCAAACATAAGCGAAAACATAGATCATGACTTGTCTGTAGTTGGATTCCTGAATTAGTAAAGATTCCTCTCTTTACTGCGAGCATTGCCTCATACTCTGGGTATAAACAAACCACCTACTGACCCAAGGCCAGTAGTTCATGGAAATCGCTCAGAATTTAGCACTTAAACACCATGCTCGAGGCATTAACGTAAATACTTGAATGTACTTATCTTAGGATCCGAGTGACTCGAGTTTACACCCGGACATTAGAACATGCCGCGGTTGGAGCACCGTAGCCGGAGACACTGCCGCGCATATTCTTGAGCTCAAAGCAGCCGAATGGAAGGTTCACCGCCACGGCCGAGGAAAGCTGCTGAGTGACCCGCGTTGCCTCCAAGAGTCACTGCCGTAGCCCGCATAGATCAACAGACTCGGGCCGACAACTCTCTCTCTCCGCCGTGATTGCCTGAAGCCCCCGCTGCCGCCGTGATTGCCTGATTACCCAGATCGCCATCAGTTTGGCCAGAGCCCCATACATGCCATCCTAACCACCCGTGCTGCACAACATCAATTATCAGCACCTGTGCACAGGCGGTCAATGGCTAAATACTCCGCTGATGGGCTAGAGCTGTCTCACGGCGCAAACTCCAGTGACTACAATTTGCCCTTAAACATGCTGGGAACCATACTCTTTACCTCAATTTCTCCTATACTGTCCCCTGGGCTTGCCCCACACCCTATTCATGACAGTACCTCCTCTCCCAGGGCTCTTCCCTGGCCCTGCCTTTTCTGGATGACGTAAATGAAATTGGTTTATCAATTTTGGTGCATGTACTGAGCTGGCAGGTTCCCACAAACAATCCTCCAGTCCATAACCAGCCCATTGGATTAAGTACGACAAGTTCCGCTGTCTGCATCTGGAATCCAATATCTTCTTGACTTCATACTCTGTTTGACCTTCTTTGGTGATGGCTGGAGGTCTCTGTACACGTGTTCCTGGAACTTTGGGTTTAAGGAAAGACACATGAAACACAGGAAGTATTTTTAACATATCAGGCAATTTAAGTTTAACAGCCGTTGGCAAAATACATGTCACCACTTCATAGGGCCCAATAAATCTGGGGGCAAATTTACGATATCCTGCCAAGGGTAAATTACGTGTAGATAACCATACTTTGTCTCCCACTTGATAATGAGGAGCTGCCCGTCTTCCTTTATCTGCCTGTTTCTTATAATCCTTCTTTGCTCGTTCTAAATTCATTCTAGCCTTTTGTCTGATAGCCAACAGTAATTCTTTCCTTTCCTGTAATGCTGGAAATGTTTCCACTGGGGGTAACTGTTCTGGCAACATATTCTGTCCTTGTCCATACAAACATTCATTAGGTGACATCCCCAGTGAAGTATGCTCGGTATTATTATACGTAAATTCTGCTAACCACAAAGCCTGTACCTAGGAATCCATACCGTCATGCAAATAACATCATAAATATTGTTCCAGAGTCTGATTGACACGCTCAGTTTGTCCATCAGTCTGTGGGTGATAACTTGTAGATAAAGCACATTCAATACCCAGCATTTGACAAAAGGCACGCCAAGATTTAGATGTAAACTGTGGACCCCTATCAGGCACAATACTTTGTGGCAATCCATGCAATCGAACACTGTTCTGTAAGAATATCTCTGCCAATTTTCCTGCCTCTGGGATACCTTGACAAGGCACAAATGAGCTTGTTTGGACATATAATCCACTACCACCCAGAGTGTGTCATAGTAATTATCAGGAGGCAAGTCAGTTATGAAGTCCATTGAAATGTGTGTCCAAACATTTTCCGGAGTAGGCAGCGGCTGTAATAGTCCTGCCTTACGTACATGATCAGCCTTACATTGTGTGCATGTTTCACATTTTTTAATATAATCAATGGTATCCTGTCTTAAAGTTGGCCACCAGAAATACCTTGTCAACATTTCCTGTGTCTTTTTCCTCCCCCCATATCCTGCCAAGGGAGAGTTATGACACCAATGCAAGGCTTTTGTTTGTAAATCTTGAGTAGGTAAATATAATTCTCCTGCATATTATAGGAGACCATTCTTCATCATCTCTAAAGGTCCGTTGGTACCCCATGTCATATTCTTTCGTTTCTTAATTTCCTTTTCCACCTGACTCAACAGACAGTTGGTTACTGCACCTACCACTCTTTCCACCGGCAGGATAGTCTTCACCTCGTTAGTCACATTTTCTAAATTTTGCAGTCTGGATAATGCATCAGCCTTCCTGTTCTTCTTCCCGGGCCGGAAAGATACCAGGAAGTCAAATTCATTGAAATATTGTGACCACTGCAACTGTCTGGGGCTTAAAGTATGTGCAGTCTTAAAGTACTGTAGGTTCTTATGGTCAGTTATTACCAACACCTGATCTCTCGCTCCCAGAGGATACTGACGCCACTCCAGAAATGCTTCTCGTATGCCCAATAATTCCTTGTCCGTAATAGAGTAATTCTGCTCTCAACTCATGAGTTTCCTGGAATAGAAAGCCACTGGATGACACCTACCTTCCCGATCCGTTTGAGATAACACCGCTCCCACCGATATATTGGAGGCATCGATCTCTACTTGAAAAGGTCTTTCTGGATCTGGATGTCTCAAAACAGGAGCGGAGGTAAATGCCTTTTTAAATGCGCTAAATGCTTGTTCTGCTTCTTGATTCCAACTAAACCCAGAGGATTATCTTAACAACTTAGTTATGGGTGCAACAATTTGTGAAACATTCACATTGAATCCCCTGTAAACGTTGGCAAATCTCAAAAAGGACTGAATGTCCTTGACATATTGAGGCACTGGCCAATCAGTGACTGCCTGTACCTTCTTATGATCCATTACTATACCAGTAGGAGTGAGTATGAATCACAGAAATTCCAACTTAGTAGTGTGGAATTCACATTTTTCCAACTTTACACACAATTCATGCTCCTGTAGTTTTTGTAACACCGCTCGCACATGATCTATGTGTTGTTCTTATGAAGCAGAATAAATCAACATATCATCAATATATACAATGACAAATATGTCCACAAATTCCTTCAACACCTCCTGCATAAAGTACTGAAATGCCACAGGTGCATTACACAGCCCAAATGGGATAACTAAGTATTCAAATAATCCAAATTTAGTTCTGAAGGCTGTCTTCCACTCGGCCCCGTTTTTTTACACGAATCAAGTGGTAGGCCCCTCTCAAGTCCAATTTAGTATATATCACTGCTGATTTCATCTGATCCAATAGTAGTGAGATTAAAGGCAAGGGATACCTGTTTTTTTATGGTTACCTTGTTCAATGCCCTATATTCAATACAGGTTCTGAGTGTTCCTTCTTTTTTCGGCACAAAAAACAAAGGGGATGACACTGGCGAAGTAGAATGTCTAATGAAACCTTTTTGCAACATATCATCCAAATATTCCTTTAAATGTTGATTTTCCTTTTCTGTTAGTGCATGAATACGACTGCATGGTAACTTGGCCCCAGGTTCTAATTCAATCACACAGTCATAAGATAGATGTCGAGGTAACCTCTCTGCTCCCCTTTTGTCAAATACTCCTGCAAAATCAACATACTGCCTAGGAATGCCAGTCCACACAGCAGCCACCACTTGTGAATCTCCTGCCTGATCTGCCAGAATTAGGGCCGGTCCAACCTCTTCCTACAAATGTTCTTCACACCCCACCCCCTCAAATGATACCTCTCTCTTGACCCAATCAATATTAGGGTTGTGTAAGGTCAACCAAGGCATTCCCAAAATAAGGCCCAATTGAGGTGCTGCTATCAGGTCCAACACAATCTCCTCCACATGTCCTGATTCACATCTCATCTGAATTGGTTGGGTCTGCTGATAGATGGGACCAGAAATTAAGGGAGAACCATCCACTAACTGTACTCCTTCCACCTGTGTCTTGTTGCTTCACGGTAATCCCAATTTTCCAGTAGCACCTGAATCCACCATGGCTTATACCATTTGTTTTGTGCATGCAAATAATAACATTACCAACAGATACAAATGAGAATTCTTGTTATCCATCGTATTAGCTGCCCAGCTTGGGAACCTACTCAGACTGGGGCCTGACACCTGGGTTGCCCCTAAGGCCGGTCCCATCCTTTTCCCGCCTCCACCTTGCTCCCTTCACTTCTCACAACCTTTTGTAGCGTATTAGGGCATGTTCGTATATAATGTCATGATTGACCACAGTACAAACATAAGTTATTAGCCTTGCGCTGCTCCTCGTCCACCGCCGACAAAGGCCCTATTACACCACCTGTTTGCATGGGCTCTACATCACTACCTTTTCCTCCCTGGCCCTTATCCAATCTTACAAAAGGAACCACCTCAGGTCTCTTCCTGTCCCGTTTCCTTTCATTCATATGATGATCTAACCTCAAAGCTAGGTCAATCATAGCAGTACAGGAACTAGGTTGAGGTTCCACATGAGCCATTGCATCCTTCAATTCATCCCTGAGTCCCTGATAAAACAATACCGTCTGTTTATTCTCTGGCCAATCCGTCTCTATTACCAACCGATTGAACTGCGTGACATAGGATACTAAATGACGTGTCCCTTGCTTTAATGCTAACAGTTCTTTGTCCTGGGCTAATGAAACTTCTCTTTGATCAAATAGTTGGCTGAATTCTGTCCAAAATGTATCCCAATTGTATAGCAATGGGTCATCCTTTTGTACTAATGGCATGGCCCACGCCGCCGCATCCCCCGTTAAGTAGGAAATCACAAATTCTGTCCTAGCTTTGATAGTTTCAAATGCAGCGGGTTTACACAGAAAATGCAACCTACATTGCGTCAAAAATGTCATTTACTTCCTAGGATCTCCCGCAAATCTTTCAGGTGCCACTAATGGAACACTGCTGGCTGCTTGTACAATAACTGTAGAGGCTCTTCCTATGGTAGCCTCTGTGGATGGTCCCGCCCCCTCCAAGGGAGTACCCCGAGCCACTAACCCTTGTACTTGAGCCTTAATATTATTAGACTCCTGTCTGACATGCACTAACTCTGCTTGAATATCTTGCAATGTCGCTAGCACTTCTGCTAAAGAAGGGGGATTCAACTCCATTTGGCTTGGGTGGTTCAAATACCCCTAAATTGGGGAATGATAATTCTGTCAAGTTAAATGGGGGATTAAAGGTTCTCAACCCCCTCTCCTGAACCACAGAAGCCGAATAGATCGACCCTCCCACCATGGTTGGCACGGGCGTCTGAATGTTAATACACAGATAACCACGTGGCAGCCAATGGGGGGAAGACAGAGTTAGGGAAAGGGTGTGGAATGACAAAGGGAAGGTAGGGAGGAGAAAACATGCATTTCTTAACACAGCACTTAATAATGAAACTTCATAATCCTGCACTCCATGCTTAATACTGCCTATCCTATTGAACTCCAAAATGTACTTAAGTAGCACCTAGGGTTCTTAATTATACTATACCATACCCATGACCATGTACGTGTATGTATAACTTGTATAACACATAGCAAACATGAAGCAACATAAACTGTATGGCACACACAAGGGACTCTTCCCTACATGAATTCAACATGACACATGGTCCTGTGGACTGACATAGAACGTGAGCAAACATAAGCAAAAACATAGATCATGACTTGTCTGTGGTTGGATTCCTGAATTAGTAAAGATTCCTCTCTTTACTGCGAGTATTGCCTCATACTCTGGGTATAAACAAAGTTACCAAAAACCTACTGACCCAACGCCAGTAGTTCATGGAAATCGCTCAGAATTTAGCACTTAAACACTGTGCTCGAGGCATTAACGTAAATACTTGAATGTACTTATCTTAGGGTCCGAGTGACTCGAGAGTACACCCGGACATTAGAACATGCCGCAGTTGGAGCGCCGTAGCCGTAGCCACTGCCGCGCATAGTCTGGAGCACAAAGCAGCGGAATGGAAGGTTCACCACTGCGGCCGGGGAAAGCTGCCGAGTGACCCGCGTTGCCTCCAAGAGTCACTCGCATAGCCCGCAAGGATCAACAGACTCGGGCTGACAACTCTCTCTCTCCGCCGTGATTGCCTGCAACCCCTGCTCACCGCCGTAATTGCTTGATTACCCAGATCGCCATCAGTTCGTCCAAAGCCCCATACACGCCGTCCTAACTGCCCGTGCTGCACAGCATCAATTATCAGCACCTGTGCACGGGCGGTCAACGGCTAAATACTCCCCTGATGGGCTCCAGCGGTCTCACGGCGCGAACTCCAGTGAATACAATTCGCCCTTAATCATGCTGGGAACCGTAGTCTTTACCTCCATTTCTCCTATACTGTCTACTGGGCTTGCCCCACACCCTATTCCTGACAGGTATTTCCGAGGTGGCGAATATGAGACATCCTAAAGTCAGATAATGGGCCTCATTTTGCAAATGAACTCTTCCAAGAGATCATCAAATGACTGGGCATAAGACATAAGCTCTGCTCAGCGTACCACCCACAAGCCAACAGAGGTTGGACTCCTAAAAAGTAAATTAGCAAAAATATGTAATTCACTGAACAGGACGGTGGATGCATACTCCAATCTTTCCTACACTAACAGTGTCAGATGCTCACAACAGTGCTGACATTTTGGTAGAAGAATTGTTGGGGTATCTGAGGGATTTGACAACATCTGCAAGACTTATATCTCATCAGGTAGCTTTGCAAGTGCACCAACCAGCTGCAACGCATCCCAGCAATGAGACATATCTTCAGCAGCCCCCTTTTGTGTCCAGGTGACAGAGTCTATAATTGAACAGACATCAAGAAATGGAACAAGCCCAAGTTCACCGGTCCACATAAAGTCGTCTACTCAATGTCGACAGCTGCAAAAGTAAAGGGACGCCACATCTGGATCCACCTATCTGATATTTCCTGGCATAACAGCACCTTCCCCACCTGACAAAGAAGGAGAGGAAACGACTACCATTATATGATATGATATGATATGGCATTTATATTGCACCTATACACAAGTGTTTCAAGTGCATTTAAAATGAGCACACAAAAAACAATATGAGAACAATTAAACACTCTGTATGTCCCTTTGGGTGAACAGGAGGAAAAGCATCACAACGGATGTTGGACGCACAGATAGAAAATGGCAAAAGGACCAAAAATGTGTTTTTATGCATTTTTTGATTCTTTCTTTCTCTCTTTCTTTCTCTCTTATCTTTTAATGAATATAATGAATATGGAAAATGGGACTTGGGAGAAAGGGGATTAATGTTGTTAAGGTATCAAGAAGTAGTAGAGAAAACTTGAACAGACAGAAAAGAGATGTTTCAATGAAAGGAAGTATATATACATCAAACCTGCTGGAGAAGAGCATTCAGAAAATAGAAATGTATGGTATGACATTGTAGAAAGTAGGAAGAACGCAGTATAACAATTCATGTTATGTGTGTGTACTAATTGCACATGTATCTGGCACCACCCGATTATTCTTACCTCAGGAAGGGTCACCCTTAGAAGAACAGTACTTGGCACACCTATTTCTCTGTAATCTAGAAGGGCAATTCCAGGGACACACGGTACTGATAATATTTGAAAGGGTTGACAAAGCAGGATGTGAAGGGAAGAAGGGACAAGAACATAAACAATGTATGGCCATCCACAGATGAAAATAGAAGGAGCAAACATCTGGAACAACACATAGTTGAAGAGGCAGGCTGTGTTCAAAGCAGACGGGCAAGTGGGATAAACAAAAGAAGTAAAAAGGAATACAAAATGATATTGTAGAAACACCTGGAACTATCATGTGAAAGGTTTGACAAGTTTGCAGCATCCTGACCAATCTGTTATGGCACAGAAACTCACTTGATCTTCCTCCTGTTGCAGAGGTAAAGGAACAGCAACAGTGGGCAAGAGCATAAACTGCAATAGAACAATCATAATTGGTTATTCATAACGCACTTAATACCCAGAGGTTTCTATGCGCTGGATCAAACCCGGTCAACGTCGGGTTGATTCCAAGGCAAGCATGTTGCCCCTTAGCTATCCTCCCGAGACAATTCATGTGCCAGCTCTACAGAATGGGACTATTCATGTGTCATGACAAAGCTTATTTCCATCTACCAACATCAATGAAAGGAATATGCACCTTAGTCGCTTTGCACACTTCTGTGTTATTGATTCCTGAAAATCACCACACTATTCCTAAAAGAAATGATGAGAGACCCACAAAGCCCCTCACCCCACCAAAGAAGTAAAAGATATTAACTGTGTCCCTAAAGAAAAGAATTAGCTACTTCTCTGTGGAAGTAGAGGACGTATTAAACGAATTACCTACACAATACAGGCTGGTTTAAAAAACAGAACTTTTTTTGCATCATATCGACTACCAGGTATACAGGCCACCAAAAATGCCAAATGGCTGCAAATTGTGCGCTGTAACGTGGTCCAATTGGAAATTGCAATGGAGCATGGCCTCAATGCTCTGCAAGAAGATCTTAGGGTGTTGAGAATAATAGCACTCCACAATAGATTTGCGTAATATCTCCTCAAAGCCATTGGAGGTGGAGTTTGTAAAACAAATAGGGGCCATATGTTGTACTTATGGGCCCCCTAATGACCTGGACAATGCCTTGTTAAGCGTTGCAATGCTGCGCTCCATAATTTGCAAACTGGCATGGAGAAAGAAGGAGGAATTGCCAGAGACCAAGATTGGTTAGCAGAATTGCTTTCGTAGACACCGGGCCTCATTACGAGTTGGGCGTAAAGGGATACTGGGCACCGGTAAGGACACCAGTGCCGGTATTCCCTTTGTGCCCTATTCCGAGTTCTTTTAGCGGGTCCCTTCCTTAACGCCTGATTTTACCAGGCGTTAAGGAAGGGACCCGTTAAGGGACTTTAGAGCTAATAACGGTACCGCAATTTGTGCCTTCCCATTGAGCCCTATGGGGCTCAAATGGGAATGGGGAATGGCTTTTTCAATGGGGACTTAGCGGTCCCGCAAAGGTCGGAATATACCGGTAAGTCCCCATTGAACGAGGGCAGACTCGGCACCGATATTGGAGGTAGTCATGGCGCTATTACCTCCATACTCGGAATGAGGCCCACCCACTTGGTTAACATTAACATGTAAAATACTCTTTCCTGTCCTGGTCTTTCTCATTTTAATTTACAGGACCTATCAGATAACAGTGGCCTGCTGTGTGTCCCAAGGAAATAAAGAAAGATGCTTATGTTAAGAATATGCCACCTCTCATTGCACACATGGAAGCACCCAGAAACGTGAATGGATTGATGATAAAAAGCCAACAATTGAAAGGATAGAACACCCAATTGGCCCACGAGAAACACTTTGGTAACTACCCCCAGATCCAGAAAACTATCTTCAGTGCTACATAGATCCCACAGCAGATGGAGATGGTAGTTTCCTAGGATGTAGCCCATGGGATTATGCAAAGACAACATTTGAGAAATGTGAGAATAATATGGGCCCCAAAGACATGTATGATTGGGCAGAGGAGCAGGAATTGAGGGACAAAGACTTAATGAGAACGTTATTTTGCAGAAAGAACAAAAGGAGGGAATTTTGGGAAGCAATTCCAAAACCCCAAACATAAGAGTAAGTACAAAATAAGGACATTCCTATAGAGTGGACTGGGGGCCTGTTAACATGCTAGTGGTCATAGTTACAGGAGCACCATTCCTGCTATGTGTGAGCATGTGATCAGCAAGGGTGAGATAGTTTCTGAGAGCATTCCATGAAGAAATGTAGCGCTGCAACATATACAAGAAATGCACATTGATATTATAGCCCATGTGGCATTATTCCATAGGCAAATATTGCTCAGTAGTGCATTAGTTTGACACACATGTATAAGCAGATACATGTGCAAAGGGGGCCATGAGTAGTGGAAAATCTTTCCTTTAGTAATGTCCCTGGTAGTAGCTACAAAGCACATTACAAATCTGTTTCACCGCCCAATATTTGCATAAGAATTTAGATGGCATACACATCAATAAAGGCCCCATAATAGATGTAACTTCCTGGGCAATTTACAATTACTAGGCCAAAGAAGCACATGGATTCTTCCTCTAAGTAAAATGCACTTAATTCAACTCCATCCTAGATGGTGCACGAACAAGGCCGGTGCCCTTGGAAGAGAGGGTGGAAAGCCATACAAGGATTGGTTCAGAAGGAATAGCACAACTAGTTCACAGGCCTCAAGTGAGGAACAGTAACACAATTCAATGCTGCAAAGACGAGCAAAGGTTTAAACAGCAAAGGACACAGGTTGATGAGAACACAGTAATGCTGAATTAGGGTTAGGAAGAACAAATCTGATTGGGAACACACTGCCGCCTGGTGGAAAAACACCCAAACGAATGCAATCCAGAAAATCCAAAAAAACTAAAAAGCACACACACATCAAAGAACCTATTCACCCGAACAAACAGTGTTGAGTAATGTTCATCATGAGGTAATTGATTCCCATGGGTCGAAGGAAGATGGTGCAACATTTGTCCAATGAGCAGTCACAAATGTAACTGTTAGTTGTGCAGTTATAAGGATGAGAGCCATCAGGGAATGCCAACATTCTGGTTTTATGGGAAAGGGATATGCCAATGGGGCACATTAATGTATAGACATATGTAGGTGTAGGGGATCTAGATAGTTATCCAATCAATGTGCAAGAATTTACATTTGGTAGAAACAATGTTAAAATTTGTTTCAGGTCTCTTTTCTATATACACTGCCATTTTTTGATGATGCGTTGAATGAAGCCTATCGTTTATTCCCAGCTGAAACTGTTATTCTTGCAACCGTGTGCACTCATTTTTGCTGCTTAGATTGATTTTTCCTTGTTGTGGGTTTTTAGGCCTACCTTATAATCTCTCCCCCATTTCTCCCGCTTTCTCTGCACTTTCTTTCTGTCTCTGCCTCTCTCTGCCTTTCTCTATGCCACTGTGTTTTTTCTATGTGAGCGAAAGTCACGATATCAGGTGCACGTTTGCTAAAACCACCCCAGCCTTTGCTGACAGCTGGACAGCTGCATGACCAGAGGGAATGGGGGAGCGACCTTTAGGAGTGTGCGGTGGTTATATTTATGAAAGGAGCTATTAAAAAAACAACAAAAAGGGACATATGTAATTGTATTTAGTTTTTAAATTGTCTATTTTAACTATTTTACCATGTTCATGTGTGATGATCAATTCCAGTATATACAGTGGTCATAAAAGAACACCCGGATGATAGCTCATGGGCAACGAGCTCGTCTGGGAAGCAAGACAATGCAGAGCAACACAGGTTCGATCCTCGGGTTCGCGCTTAGAATACTCTGGGTATTAAGTGTGTTATAAATAACCAATTATAATCATAATAATACAAATGTTACACTTGTCTTACTGAGCATAGCACAATATCAAATGATACAATTGCTGTATATATTATTTTAATAATGTTACTTGGCAAAGACTGACAGTCTGGTGCACTCCTATTGTACTCTTTCCAAATACCTGTATGAGAAAAGAGAAGGAGAAGCACATCATGAGTGAGGGTTCCAGCTTGCTTTACAAAAAATCAAAAACCATTTTGCAAAAATGAGAATGACCGCAGATTTTTATATTTGACAAATATGACTGTGATAAAAGGGTTATAAAAGGGTTACATGCTTGAATCACTAAGTACATAATGCACACTGAACTTGGTGCTCCTCTCAAGTCTTAGAACACTCATCGTACCATTAAATTGTTTGTAACATTAGACCATATATTCTAATAAGGGGAGCTTCCGCGTTTGTAAGTGAGGTGGAATGGCTGTCGCATGGAGGACCTCATTTAGGGACCATGGGCTATCTAGAGGCAATATTCACTTTCACCATACATACTGTTAGCCATGACTCAGGCTAGGGATATGCACAGCCATATTCAGCCATATTAAGAGAATTGTATCTGCAGGTTATTTGCAGGTGTGATTAATAATGATATTGGGTGCAGAGAAATATAACAGTATGGTGGTAGGGACAGTCAGTGCCACAAGTACTTCACAGCAGTTTGTCTCATGGTATCACCTTGTCTGATTGCACACATAAATATCAGTGTGCAAGTGACTGGAAATCTGTGTGAATTGATTGGGGAAATGGCTTATGTTTAGCTGTAGTTATAATTAAGACTACTTGTGTACATTTTTCGCATGCCTATCCGTTTCTCTGTCCCCTTTCTAAAACAAGTAAAATAATGTTGGTTTCCCTGCAAGGCCTCGGAGTAGCCAACATGTTGTAAATCCTTTACTGTATTTAACTGTTGTCTTCACTCAAACTGACCCCGTTCATCCTTTTTCTCCCCAAAACCCCAAGGTATGTTGTGTCCAAGGTGGGCTGCTCAAAGGATCCTCAGCCCATTCACTGATAGCGGTAAAACACAAGCAAACCATCCCTACCAGAACAGCAAGTTAGAATTGTAGTTCCTCGTTCCTTAACACATGGTATTTGAAGTATCACAGGTTTATGAGTTGGTATTGGAAGGGTTATTTACAACATGGTTTCCACATTAATAACCTATATTTACACTAGTCAGAGCTTTCTATATTCCTATTGATGTAAATAATCTGTGCAATTCCAACTAAAAATCACGTGCTTTTTAAAAAATAGGAGGTATTTAAAAGACCACGTTGCCACCTTACTCACATATTGAGGATGATGTTGTAACCCAAAAGGCTCATTTGAGCACAGAATTGAGGTTCTATGTCATAATCCTGCTTTTTGTAGGTCGCCTAACAGAAAGACTGTTTTTTTTCAGCTGATTTTAGGCAGTCCTCAAAAAGCAAAAAACGTCCACCCCTCGCAAACACTCCCCCAAACCCCCCTGCTTCCTCTGTGGAGCGATTAAATCAAATACAGGGGGTTTCATCCCCAAAATTCCCCTCCCTCAGCCCCCCTGCCTCCCTCCTCAACCAAGTCTCCCTAACACAAACATAAACACACACAAACACACAATTATCAGGTCTCCCTCGATGGCGCTTCCGGGGTTCTGGTGTAGCTGTAAGCCCATGCATGCACTTTTGTGCGGCTGGGGCGTGGCAGTTCGATTTTGAAGGACTGCTCCATGCGGTCACTGAGCTCTTTCTAAATCGTTTTTTTTTTTTTTTTTTAAATAAAACGACCTATTGACTTAGGACCAAAATTGAAGGCAGCAGCAAAGGATATGACAACACATCTGGGAGAAGGTGCATGTGATGGAGCAAGCATCCCCATGACCAAACAAAGATCTTACCGTGACCCACAGGTGTCCTCCACAAATATTATCCATTTAAACTCTTTCTGAGCTGGTCTAAAGTTGGATATACTTCCTCTCTGCACCGTTAGATACAGAGGAGTAACTTTGCTGAAAATTTTGGGCGGGACATGGCATCTGATGAAAAGGTTCCCCAGCCAAATGAATGGGGACAGAATGGTGTGCCATGAAAGTTGGGGGGGGACAAACACCTAAAATTACGCCGATGGTAGATATGAAATATTTTTAATGTTTTTCACAGCCAAATGTGTAGGGCTAGATTAGTATGTGGCTAACGCATCACTCCCCATAAATGGTATGTTCCTATCCGAGGGATCTTCTGCATGAATCCTCAGGGTTTACTTAATGAGGCGATGTGGGTGATGTGACTCGAGGCAGCCGGCTAAGCCTGCTGGTAATGTCTCAGCATCTAAGTCAATGGCCCGGGCAAAGCATGGCAGTGCCATTACCGGTGTGGTCGGCCCACTGCCAAGGGTTCTATCACCGTTAGCAACCACGTACCTCACAAGCGAGTGCTAAAGTAGTGTTTCAATTAAACAAAAAATACATTTTACCCTGCTGCTCGGCACTACACAGTATTTCAGCAGTCCGTTTTTCTTGTTGATGTCGATGACATCACCAACAAGGGAAAAAAAGAGACTTTAAAAAATCAGTGTGGCGTTCGGCAGCAGGGTAAGATTTATTTTTTCTTTCAATTCAACTGAAAGACAACCTTAGCACCCATGTATGAGGTAAGTGGGTGCAAAGTGGTTAAGGAGAAACGAGGAAGGTGAAAGAGGCAAATGCTGAGGACAGCCTGCGAGCACTGACGTATTTACAATAAGGCTGACTAGGCCTCTGCCTAGGGCAGCAAATTATTAGAAGGGCGGCATATTTTTGATGTGCATTCAGTATTTATTTAATTTGGGTGCACCAAAAACGAGCACAATTGATGCTTTCAATTTAAAAAAATGCATATATAACCCGCATGGACATGGATGTCGGGCTACTGGGGGATGCGGCCACTTGATGTGACGTCAAGGCGCAGGACGTCAAGTCATGCACGTGTCGTATCTGTTATAATGCATGTGCACGAACTTTGGCAAGTGCTGATCGCAAGTGCTGTTCCCAGCTAAAGTTCTTGGGGATTGTTTATTATGCAAATCCTGGAGTGAGGGGCCTGTTGTGACCCCCATGACCTCCTATCTCATGGGAGGAAAGTGGGCGACACAGACGCGCGTGGCGGTGGTGGTGTGTGGAAGACCTCGGAAAGAGATGAAAAAAGGACACAAGTCTGTTTTGAGCACAGAAAACCTTTTTCTCCGACCCATGTTATATAAAAAATGTTGCGCAAAAGCAGAAATGCAAGCATATTTTGTCATGTGTTTTCTGGTGCAGCATAAAATGAGTAACGACATTATGGCTCCTACTTTTCTTTCACATTTGAGTGATGCCAAATAAATGTGCTATGATCCTTTTCATACAAACAGCAACATTGTTCCAAAATTATTTTTCTGTCTTTCTTTGTCCTGCTTGAAAACGGTATGCCATAACATTCCGGCCCATTTGGCATCAAATCCTTGTTGTTGTTTTTCCTATTACACAATTCTACATGCATTCCCAAAATCATGTTATTCTATGTCTGCTCTGCTATCGAAAATATTTAAAACAGTATCATACACTTGTGAGCTCAGATAGCCATGGTTACACAAAGTGCCGGTCGCTTTATTCCCAAGGTGACCTGCGCATTGTACCTGGGCGGGCTGTGCAAATCTATGTAGCTCGGCGCCGGGGATTACATTTAAGAGTTGGCAAAGCCAACAGTGTTGCCTTTGTTTGATCACTGAATAGGCGTTGTCTAGGTACTGTTTGTCATGTAGTTTAATGATATTCCCATGTACTTCCATCATGGCAGGTATTTCCATTATATACAAGGCCTTGCCAGTTACCACATAGGTGCAGATACCAACATCAGTCGCAGCTTTTGCCCTTGAAAGTGAGGAACCCATACCACTGTGAAACTAGGTGCTTTCCAGGACTCGTTTGGACAATTGCCTTCTTGAAATGGGGGATGTACTTTGGGTTGGGAGGTTTACCTGGAGCATGCAAAGTTGAGATGATGCAGATATAGATGTGGGGGGGCGGGGCGATCAGGTAGGGTGGGGGGCTGGGTTGAGCTACATATGAACATGAGAGGTTGCATTACTCCCGATCCATGCTTTATGAGCAGTAACCAAAGGGTCTGTTTCACTCCCAGTTTCAAAGATCGTGTGAGTGGTGTGAGTGTTGCGCAATAATAGAATGGCGATCGATTCTCCAAAGATTGCATGGCATTCGCAAAAAAGGGACATGCGCATGAGTGCATTCATTTCGGAGGACACTCATTTCTATAAAAGATGTCAAACCGTTTTTCACTGTCATGTCGGTTTGTGCACGTAAACAATCGCCGTTTACTGATTTAAACCAACGTGCGTGTGATAGCAACCTGCACCCATCAACAGCACAGGTTACTCTCATCTGCCTCTGCTGCTGCCCCACTAATGACCACAGTCCCTTTATCTTACAGAGCAATGTGAATCAAGGCCACCAAAAGTCACAGCCCGGCGCTATGCAAGACCACTTACTTTAAATGACATCTTACATGATGGGGCTAGCCAGTGCACAGGTGTAGCTGGAAGAACAAGCAGAGATAGAATTGCAGAAGTGCAGGCACCCGCAGCATAGATGAAAAGCCTTTCACGTCAGTTAAGTTGTTGTTTTTCATGTATTAGCCCACAAGCAACTGGACGCAATGTATTTTAGCATAAGACTTTGAAAAGGGCATAACATATGTCATCCCACAGAGAGTGTTCCTTATCTTCTGTGATAAGGGGGGAGTGCAAGTATTACCAGAGCTAATATTTGGATCAAGATGGCCTCATGTGACAAGGCACATGCCCTTTCTTCAGAGATTTAGGATAGTTCCAGCTGTGCGCCCGATGTTCTAATTGAGCAGTGCAAAAGGAAACAAAGCACATAAAGGTCTGATCGGGAGCCTACTTACTATTTTAAAAGTACAGTAGTAGCCCAAATGAAATGTTTTAGTCATACATTCTCGTATTTGTGGATATCGTCCACTTATGATACCTAACAAGAGATATAATTCGTTGTGAATTTCCAGTTGGTTTATCATGTGATTTGTATACTCATGTATCATGTGAAAGTCAGTCAGATCTACAAAACGAAGTATTTTTTTAAGCAGTAGGGCTGGGCAAACATTTCAAGTTGTAAGCTACTAGGCAGCCATAAAAATTCACATGCCACCTCAATTCTATACACACAGAGAGTACAATACCATTACTTACCAATAGTCAATAAATGCAGGCAGTCGATGGGAAATTTGGAAAATTCTCATGGTTCCCCGCCCTGCAATTCTACAAAACGAAAGTAGTTCCAACCATTACTTACGGCATGGCGGCAAACCTCAATCTCCCGGATGAACTATGGTCACGTCTGGAAGGCTTCATCTGGAAATCAGTATTAGGCCTACCTAAGTCAGCTCCCCTTCCAGCAATCCGTCGAGAATTAGGTTTGCTATCTCTCGGAGCGGTGGTGACCATAGGTGCAATTCAACTATACAGGAAAATCTTGCTCCAAAGCTCCCCCCCGATTTTTAAAATCGTGGCGGCTGAACTACAAGGACGGAACTGCAAAGCCTTGGTAGATTGGGGAAAAAAAATCAAGATCGCTATGGAGGCGGTAGTGTGTGATGAAGAAATACTGATTTCAAATCCATGCCGCGTCAAAACAAAGTTAGAGCAGCAAGATTGGATTTGCACAAACGAAAAAGCTCTTTCATACAAATCGTTAAAGCACCTACCTCCCTCTCAAAATCGCCTAAAGGAACCCTTAAAGTACTGTGACAAGTTCCCGGAAAGAAATCTGAGAAGAACCTTCATGCGGGCACGGCTGAACTTATTGCCTACTAGAGAAATTCTATCTAGTAGAGCGCTGTCCCCATCGGCGGAGTGTCGTCTATGCAGTGTGCCGGACAACCGAGAATCACTCCGGCATCTATTAATGATATGTCCAGCCCTATCCTATGAGAGACAATCCTATCTGACACCACTCTTCAACGAAGCAAAGATGTTGGATGAGGAAACCTCCTGGTCGCGGCTGATAGCCGGGGACTCGGCTAAATGGTCCAGGACAGCCGCAAAATTTTTGACTGTCGCCCTGCAAAGAGCTAATGGGCCAAATTAAAAGTGCCTCCAGGCGTGCCCTGAGGAGGCACCCACGTTAAGCCTGCTCTCGAGTCTAGAGTAATGAAAGGAGTCTCCAGGAGTGGTGTCCTTAGGAAGTACACAAACTGCGCAACAGGGAATGCGAATTTTGAATATGTTTTGTAAAAACCTATGATGTTATAAACAAATAAATAAAACAAAAAAAATAGTCAATAAACAGAACTAATGGCTAGTGTGACAGCCATTCGGTGAGTGCAAATGTTGCACCATATTTTAAGTATTGAAAGTCAAACATTCAGAACTAATTGCACTGTTATGAAAGACCAGGGCAGTAATGTGAATGTGGAATGCGGTTTAGTCACAGTGCTGAAACTGTGTGAAATCCCAGCTATCTACCACTTAATAAAATGAGTGTGAGTGTGACCCTCAGTAACCCATATAATCTTATAGTACCTAGCTTTTCGAAATTGAACATGAGTCCTTAAGAGTGATTTAACTTAAACTTATCTTGGCTAAAAAAAGCATCACTCATGGATGGTTTATGTGGCCCTTGCAGCATTATACTATATTATATTGTACTTATTGTTCCTCTATTGCCTGCACAATATACGCAAACCTACAATGCACTAACATTGACATACAAAATCAACATGATTACATTTTAGAGGCTAAGAGACAGCTTACAGATAAAGAGTATTACCGTAAACTAGAGGAAGATCCTTCAGACAGTATGAATATCAAACTCATGGATTTTGTTAAAGAATGGAAGAGCCAGGTGTGATGCTGGAAATGCATCGGAGGGACAGGGCCTCTGTATCCTTGTCCTTTAATGCTTTTTATCATTTGTTCTGACTTGTTCTCTGCACAGGAGTTCATCTGGTACTCCTGGTGGTATGGCTCATCCTGTATTTGGTTCGGTGAACAGACCATCGGGATACCCTTATGGCACCCATGGGTGGGAGTACGACCCTGTACTCCTAGTGTATGTTTTTTGGCACCTTTGTGTGGCCCACAGAGCAGGGTGTGGGCTGGTGGCAGCTCTGTGCTCAATTGACAGGTGCCCTGAGTGTCGTCCATTTTGAGATGCCCAGGCCCTGTCATTGGAATCAGTGGATTCCTGATAGAAAACAAGATGGCCCCTGTGGCCTCTTGCTTTCTGCCTGTTACCTTTTCCCAAAGTCCCGGGAAACACTGACTCTGTCCCTTCCCCATGATTGGCTGCTGGGTGGAAGTTCCTTACATGGTAATGTCTGGGTGAATGGAGTGTGTAACTAATACGCATTCTGTGTTATGGGTGTCTAGTATCTGGTGTTTAACACAATGACTGAGACAGCCCTGCTCAAAACTGGTATGAATGCATGCAGTGTGTAGTGCTGAATAGCAGAGTACTTGTCTGAATCCACATTCTGTGTTGTGAGTGTCTGGATGGAGAAGAGTGGCCTGAATGCACTGTGCACCTGATTGGCTGACTGACTGCCTGAATGCCCTTCTGAATGATTAGTCTCTTGAGTGTGACCCAGCAGAATGAAGGGGAGATCAACTAGTATATGCAAGGGCCTCTCACTGCTAGAAACCGTTCAGAAGCTGAAGTTGGTACTTGATGCTTACTCTCGAAGCCGAGCCGGAAGAAGAATGTGAACCGCTGATCCCTTCCGTGTAATCTGAAAGCTCTTGTGCCTTCAAGAACTGATCCAAGAGAGGACCTGGTAAGGAGACCTCTCCCCAAGCTACGAGGGACCATCGTGCACCAGCTGATCTTTGCCACAGATCCCTGGTAGACAGACCTCCGAAAGGTTGAGAACCGGAGAAGTGGACTGCCAAGAAGAATGAAGAGAAGAACCAGACAGCCGTCCACCGTTGACGACCGCCGTCGCTGACCAGAGGCACCATGCTCCCTTTGCCTAAGAATATTTGATCCAAGGACTCCTTTGTTCATCATCGTCGACTGCTTTCGTCCTGCCGGAGAAAGGCAAGGCCGACGACGACCAAGAAGAATCCGCCGGTGGGTTTCCTGCCACCCAAAGACCTCAGAGACACCAGCGAAGCTACTGAAGCCAGCTGTGGTCACATTCCGTTCGCCCACAACAGAGGCGGATGACTCAACCCCCTTGCTCGGCCAAAGTTCTTCACTGACTTTTTGCGGCAACGAACCATCTTCGTGGAGGTGCACTGCATGCCTCCCCTGTTGCAGGATGTTTTCGATGACTCGTCAACGAGCACCGCAAGGACCAAAGCTGCTGCCTCAATGACATTGTTCATCTTTTCTTCATCTCGGAAGTTCGACGACCCGTGGTTCTTGATTGAAAGGGAGCGCACTCAAGCAGGCCCCGTCGATTCCCTGACAAAGAACTCTACAACACAAGGTACATTTGGGTTACAGAACTATAGAAGAAGATAAGACTCTCATAGACAGTATCCGGACTGGGCTTGTAGTGCATCTTCATTTACAGGTTTCCCAGGTGGGGGATCCTCATACAGACCTGTGCCTAGTGGTAGGGGCCAGTATTCTGCCAGTTGTCTAACCAACCTGTCTTCCTCCTAAATCTATGGTTGATATCATTTTGCTGTGTTGATTTGTATGATATTTGAGCAGAGTACAGTTGATGCATTTTAATGAAATCAGAGTAATCATGGTACCAACTAGAACTGTATATATTTACCATTTTAGAATTGTCGGAGCACAAAGTGTATTATCGTGATAGTGTATATAACATTGAACCTTATTTATATAAAGAATGTGTTTTAACTAATACAGTGTGTGGACATTCCTTTGTGGGTGCTTGTAGACTACACTGTACTTAAGAACCAGCACGCATTACCTTCTGAGAACCTAGGCTTTGATTTCTTGACTACGTTACCAATAATAGAGAATCGTGGCTAGGGTCCTCAGTGCCTCTCCTCTGCCGTATAGAGAGCAGGAGTACAGACACCCACCACCAGTGTGTTTCCTTTACACTGATGGCAGCAGTGGTATGCCTATGGTTTTAAGGATCAGTGTGTAACCTTGCCACTTACAAAATATCTACACTTTTTAAAAATGAGGTTTAGTTATGTACAAGATAACTACATTACATGCAATGGAATCTATTGTGAATGGTAAAATGACTTGGATGAGCTTAGAGGCTCTCCAGAGTGCTTGTGAAGCCAGGCAATTAGACTTTGTGGATAAGTCTAGGGTTGAGATGATAGCTCCTGATCAGATTACCAGACTGATTGTGAAGCTCTTGAAGGGGGGAATGCAACCAATGAGGACTCTGCCCCTGGGGTTGTTCCTGAATCTGATTCTGGGAATGTCACCAATTCTGCTGCCTCTGTTCTGACTGCCAGCAATGTTTCTTCAGGGAATGCCCTGAAACTTGAATTATTAAGGATGAAGTTGGTCTTTGAATACAAAAAGTTGGAAATAGAAACTGAGCTCAAGAAAGAGGCGTTGGAGCAAGTGATCCTTAAAGCCGGGGATCGGAACTAAAGGATAGGGATCTTGAACTCAGACAAGGACCTTGAGCTAAAAAACAAGGACACTGAATGTCAGAAAATCCAGCTAGAGAAAGCTATAGGGGAGTTTTCAATGACACCATTTTAGAGTGTCAGGTCCCCAGCCACCAAGTTTATGAAAGATTTGGTGGGTGTGTATGTGGAGAGTTTTGATATCCTCCAATGGATTGAAGCGTTTGAGATGGCTTGTGCAATTCATGATGTTAATAAAAGACATCCGGCAAAGTGTTTATTAAGCAGAGTGCCTCAGACTGGATATGACTGTATTCTGAAACTGAGTTTGGATGAAAGGAGTCAGTATGAGCGCACGAAGTCTGCTTTGATTGACAAGTTTGGCAAGACACCGACCCAATACCTTAAAAGGTTCAGGGAATTTAAGAAGCGAGAGAATGTGTCTTGGATTGACTGGGTGACTTCTGCACATATGAACATGATGGGTGGATTGATGGTTACAAAGTGAAAAAGTTTGTTGAATTGTCACACCTTTTGTTTTTTGAGCATTTTTCGGAAACCTGTTCACCGGAGCTGCGTCAGTATGTTGCTGACCAGAACATTTTGCATCCCTTTACGCTGACCAGGCTGGCTGACAAGTGGTTCTCCCACCGGGTGTCCCCTAAGGACTCCAGTGGGAAGGACAAGGACAAAGAAAAGGGGACCTCTCAGAAGGCTGAGGAGTCCCAGAAGCAATCACAGTCGAGTAAACCAAAACCTTCCTCTCCTAAAACCCAAAAATCTAGTGGGGATTAGTCTTGTGTGGCTGGGATTAAGAGTAGTTGTCTGCCTGCTTCAAAAGCATAGTCCCAGTGGTTCCAGTACTGTACTCCGCACTCCTGGCATTTGTTGGGACTGTGGGGCTCTGGACCACAAGAGGGGTGGCCCCAAGTGTAAGGGTAAGGCACTTGGAGTCCAGGCTGTCAACCAGACCTACCCCGGCTCCCTACCTGAGGTGGAGGCCACTGTCCTCCCCTCCTCTACTGGGACCACATTCAGTGCCTCCGTAGAGATTTCCCTAGTGTCCCGTGGGCCCTGGGACCAGTACGCAGAAGTACTAGCGACAATCCCACAGAACACGTGTAGGTTTTTGAGAAGTGTTCTTCTGAATGCCCAGCCTTCTACTGGCTTGAGAGACACTGGGGCCAGCATGACAGTGGTGGACAAGACCCTGCTGAAGCCAGAGGACTATGTAGGTGCTCCTCTGAGAACCACCAGGTTAGCTGGTGGGCCTCCCAATTTATCGCCTGCAGTCTTAGTCAAAATTATGATTGGATACAAGACAGGAACGCTTCCTTCCTGTCCTGGTTCAGGACAATTTGCCTGCTATCAATTTGTTAGGAAATGATTTGGTAGAAATGGGGATGATCTTGGATGGTTTACCCATGGCTGCTGCGGCGGTCACCCAATTACAGGTCACATCTGGTCCGGCCGCAAGCCCGGAACCCTTGCAGACAGGGAAACCCGAGGCACAACGACAAAGGAAGAGTAAGAAGGCCGCCTCTGCGAAAGGGACCCTTTCTCTTCCTACTATTCCTACAGCACCCATTGGGATTCATGCTCTGGACAGGCTGGGTCCAGTGGTAATCCCAAACTCATCTCCTGTGGAAGAAGAGCCAGACGACTCTCCTGTGGGAGAGGAACTCAACCCGGATGACCACCCCGACCTTCAATGCTTGTTAGCTGAAGGGGGACTCTCCTGGGGGGACTTCTGTAAGGGTCAGAGAGAGTGCCACTCTCTCAAGGGTCTGAGGAAGCAGGCCCTGTCCCAGGCACAGGGAGAAGTGCCTAGGACATTCAGGATTTATTGGGAGGGTGAGCTCCTTGTTAGTGAGCACACTAAGCCTGAACCTGGTGCCCTCAAGAGGTTGGTGGTACCCCATGTTTTCAGGCCCTTCCTGCTGTAGTTGGTGCATGAGGTGCCCCTGACTGGTTATCTTGGTAACAAGAAGACTAAGCAGAGGCTCTCTGCCCATTTCTACTGGCCCCAGATTGGAGTAGAAGTGTAGGCCAACTGCAAGACCTGTCCAACTTGTCAGTTCTCTGGCAAGACTGGAGGCAGTGTTATTGCCCCACTGCATCCGTTACCACTGGTAGGCACACCATTTCAGGGGGTGGGCATCGACATTGTCGGTCCCCTTGACCCTCCCAATTCAGGTGGATATTGGTTCATCCTGGTCTTGGTTGACCATGCCACCAGGTACCCTGAGGCTATATCCCTGTGGACTATTACTGCCGAGGCGGTTGCCAGGGCTCTGCTGGGCATTTTCACCCATGTTGGATTCCCCACAGAGGTTGTCTCTGACAGAGGATCCAACTACATGTCGAGCTACATGAAAACAATGTGGAAAGAATGCAGAGTTACTTACAAGTTCTCCACCTCTTACCATCTCCAGACCAATGGTATGGTCGAGAGATTTAATAAAACTCTCAAGGGCATGCTAGGCACTTTGGAAGAGCCCCTGAGGAGGAAATGGGATCTCCTACCATGCCTGCTGTTCGCTTACCGAGAGGTACCTCAAGAGGGTGTTGGTTTCAGCCCCTTTGAGTTACTCTTTGGACATCCAGTGAGGGGGCCCCTTGCCTTGATCAGAGAAGGTTTGGAAGCCACCCCTCCAGGTCCTGCCAAGCAAGTGGGGGACTATGTGTTAGGCCACAGGCAAAGGATGACACAGATGATGGGTTAGGCGACAGTGAATCTTAAGGCCAGCCAGTAACTGAACAATTACTGGCATGACCTTAAAGCCTTGCAAGTGGATTCGACTCCAGGACAGGAAATCCTTGTCATGGAGCCTACCAAGCCTCGAGCTTTGGCAGATAAGTAGACTGGACCCTTCAGAATCATCTCCAAGATGGGCGAAGTCAATTACCTGGTTGATATGGGAGTCCCTGAGGTAGCCCCTCAGGTATTCTATGTTAACAGGCTCAAGTCTTTCCACAGGGAGCTGAAGTCTTGTGTCTCTTAATTGCTTCCGAGCAAGAAGAAGATGGGAGTGAGCCCCTTCCTGATTTGCTGCACAGCAACCCTCAGGATGGCTCAGTGGAGGGAGTGCATCTCTCACCACATCTGATGACAGAGCAGCAGAGGGCCTGCAGGGCTTTGCTCCGGCACTATGTCTCTTTGTCCTCACTGACACCAGGCCTTACACCGTGGTGTAGGCACACAATTGACACTGGTGACAGTGGGCCTGTCAAAAGCAGGTACTACTGTATGTCTGAGACAGTTAAGAACCACATACAGGCTGAGGTCGCCAAGATGTTGGATCTGGGTGTTATTGAACCCTCATCAAGCCCCTGGTCTAGTCCAGTGGTCCTTGTCCCCAAGGCTAGCTCCCAGGCAGGTACCAAGGATTGGAGGTTCTATGTGGACTACAGAGGAGTCAATGCCTTCACCACAACCGACACGCACCCATTGCCCTGGGCTGATGAGCTTGTTCACACCATAGGTGCTGCCAAATTTGTGAGCACCTTTGAACTTACCTTAGGCTATTGGCAAATAGCTCTGACAAACCATGGCCAGGAAAAGACTGCGTTTTCAACACCTGAGGGGCTCTACCAGTTTAGAGTCATGCCTTTTGGTTTGAAAAATGCACCTGCCACTTTCCATCATTTGGTCAATCATGCACTCAGTTGGCTGAAGGTCTTTTGTGTGGCCTACTTAGACGACATCGCAGTCTACAGCTCCACTTGGGAGGAGCACTTGATTCACTTGTATAAAGTGTTGCAGGCCTTGAAAAGGGCTAACCTCACCATCAAGGCAACCAAGTGCCAGATAGCTCAGGGGAAATGTTTGTATCTTGGTCATGATGTATGAGTGGGTCTAATCCAACCTCTCCCCAGTAAGGTACAGGATGTACATTACTAGTAGACTCCCACTTCTCAAACCCATGTGCGAGCCATTTTGGGCTTCACTGGGTATTATCGCAACTTCATGGCAAACTATGGAACTATAACTGCACCCCTGACAGTGCTGACTTCACCCAAACAACCGAGGAAGGTTAATTGGATGGAAAACTGTCAGAGGGCCTTCAATGGCTTAAAGGAAAGTCTGTGTAGGGCACCTGTGTTGTGCGTGCCTGATTACAGCAAGCCCTTTATCGTTCAAACTGATGCCTGCAACACTGGAATTGGAGCTGTATTGTCCCAGTTAGATGACAAAGGAAGAGAACATCCGATCATATTCATCAGTAGACAACTCAGGGGTAGAGAACTTAGGTGGGCTACTGTTGAAAAGGAATGTTTTAGTATAGTTTGGAGCCTTAGGTGTTTTAGGCCCTACCTTACCGAGTCTACCTTCAAGGTCCAAACAGACCACAAGCCCCTGAAGTGGCTTATGCAGATGAAGGGTGAAAACCCCAAACTGCTCAGGTGGTCCATTAGCCTGCAAGGACTAGACTTCACCATAGAGCAAAGACCAGGGAAGAGTCATGATAATGCAGATGGCCTTTCCAGAGCGTATGATGACCGTCTGGATGAGGGTGTCTATCTTGTGGGAGATTCAGCACCCTAACCTCAGTCTGGGGGGGGCAACTGTGATGCTGGAAATGCATTGGAGGGACATGTTCTCCGTATCCTTGTCCTTTAATGCTTTTTATCATGTGTTCTGACTTGTTTTCTTTGCAGGAGTTCATGTGGGACTCCTGGCGGTGCAGCTCTTCCTGTATTTGGTTATGTGAACAGACCCTTGGGATAACCTAATGGCACCCATGGGTGGGAGTACAACCCTGTATTCATAGTGTATGTTTTTTGGCACCTTTTTGTGGCCCACAGAGCAGGGTATGGGCTGGTGGCAGCTCTGTGCTGAATTGACAGGTGCCCTGAGTGTCATTCATTTTGGGATGCCCAGGCCCTGTCATTGGAATCAGTGGATTCCTAATAGAAAACCAGATGGCCCCTGTGGTCTCTTGCTTTCTATTGCATGTTACCTTTTCCCAAAGTCCTGGTAAACCCTGACTCTGTCCCTTCCCCCTGATTGGCTGTTGGGTGGAAGTTCCATATATGGTAGAGTGGGGAAGTGCCGAACAGACTGGCCAGAGCCTTCCCAACGACCATATGTTGTGCCTACACCCGTGGGGTGGGACCTGGGTGAATGGAGTATGTGACAAAAAGCGCATTCTGTGTTATGGGTGTTTAGTATCTGGTGTTTGACACACAGACTGAGACAGCCCAGCCTGAAACAGGTATGAATGCAGTGTGTAGGGCTGAATAGCAGAGTACTTGTCAAAATCCACATTCTGTGTTGTGAGTGTCTGGATGGAAAGAGTGGCCTGAATGCACCCTGCGCCTGATTGGCTGACTGACTGCCTGAATGCCCTTCTGAATGATTGGTCGCCTGAGTGTGACCCAGCAGAATGAATGGAGATCATCTAGTATATCTGGGGGCCTCTCACTGCTAGAAATCATTCAGAAGCTGAAGTTGATACTTGATGCTTACTCTCGAAGCCGAGCCAAAAGAAGAAGGTGAACCACTGGTCCCTTCTGTGTAATCTGAAAGCTGCTGTGCCTTCAAGAACTTATCCAAGAGAGGACCTGGTAAGGAGACCTCTTCCCGAGCTACGAGGGACCATCGTGCACCAGCTGATCTTTGCCACAGCTCCCTGGTAGACAGACCTACAAAAGGCTCCCACCCGGAGATGGGGACCACCAAGGAGAACGAAGGGAAGCACCGGAAAGCTGTCCACCATTGACGAACCTCCGTCGCCGACCAGAGCCGCCGTGCTCCCTTTGCCTAGGAACATTTGATCAAAGGACTCCCTTGTTCATCATTGACTGCTTTCGTCCTACAGGAGAAAGTCAAGGTCGCTGACGACCAAGGAGAAAACGCTGGTGGATTTCCCACCACCCAAAGACCTCAGAGATGCCGACAAATATACTGAAGCCAGCCGTGGTCCTGTCACGTTTGCCGATGCCAGACGCTGACGAATCAACGCCCTTGCTGGGCCAAAGTTCTTCACTGACCCTTTGCGGAACTCTGCGCCTCCCTTGTTGCAGGACGTTTTCGATCCCTTGTCAATGACACCGCAAGGACTGAAGCTGCTGCCTTAACAACAACGTTCACCTTTTCTTCATCTCAGAAGTTCGACGACCCGTGGCTCCTGCTTGAAAGGGAGCGCACTCAAGAAAGGCTCCTCAATTCCCAGACGAAGAACTCTACAACACAAGGTACATTTGGGTTGCAGAACTATAGAAGAAGATAAGACTCTCGTAGACAATATCTGGACTGGGCTTGTAGTGTATCTTCATTTACAGGTTGCCCAGGTGCGGCGATCCTCATACAGACTTGTGCCAAGTGGTAGGGGCCAGTATTCTGCCAGTTGTCTAACCAACTTGTCTTCCTCCTAAATCTATGGTTGATATTGTTTTACTGTGTTGATTCGTATGCTATTTGAACTGAGTAAAGTTGATGCATTTTAATAGAATCAGAGTAATCGTGGTACCACCCAGAACTGTATATATTTACCATTTTAGAATTGTCGGAGCACAAAGTGTATTATCATGATAGTGTATATAACATTGAACCTTACTTACATAAAGACTATGTTTTAACTAATACATGGTGTGGACATTCCTTTGTGGATACTTGGGGATACACTGTACTTAAGAACCAGCCTGCATCACCTCCTGAGAAGCTAGGCCTTGATTGATTGACTTACCAATAATAGAGAATTGTGGCTGGGGTCCTCTGTGCCTCTCCTTTGCCGTATAGAGAGCAGGAGTACAGGCACCCCCCACCAGTGTGTTTCATTTACACCAGGGCATCTTGGATGATGAAGAGTGTAGATTTCTACAACTAGAATTTGCTACCTTGTTGACTATTTACTTCTTGGAAAAGTTACACAAGAGTATGAAAAAACCTCCAGGCAGACCTATCGTCAGCCTCAGCGGAGCCCTTTTTGAAAATGTCTCTAAATATGCCAATTAAACCTTGGTTTCCTTTGTTACTTCGCTACCTTCATATTTAAGAGATACTAAGGATTTTCACAATAAAATCAATGGCATTCCACGCAAATCCTCTTTTCTGTTGGCCACATTAGATGTTGTGTCTTTATACACCTCCATAAAACATTCAGATGGTTTGCGAGCTTGTGAATTTTTCCTAAATACAAGATCAATGAATTTCCTGAAACATGTTAAAATTATCATTGAGATGATCCATCTATGTCTCATCAATAATATTTTGCTGCTTGACAAAGATTACTACATCCAACTCCAAGGGACGGCCATGGGCACCATCTTTGCTCCTTATATGCTAACCTGCCCATGGGCTGGTGGGAGAAGTTTGTAGCATGGCATCATGACATTATGCACACAGACACGTTCATGCTCTGGCTATGCTACATTGATGACTTGTTCATCATATGGCAAGGAACTGCTGATGAATGGTTGGGTTTGTAAACATTCTGGATGTGAATGTGCTCAATCTTAAGTTCACAGAGAGTCACATCCAGAAATCAATTGTCTTTTTGGATGTTCTTATCAATGAAAATCAAGGAGGGCTAATCACTGAATTGTACAGGAAACCTCCAAGTTCCAATACACCCCTAAACGCTTCTAGCAACCATCCATCATCATTAAAATTGAGTATACCCTACGGTGAGTTTATACGAATCTGCAGGAACTGCACCATGATTGAAACCTTTGATAGTGAATGCGCGATGATGGTGCAAATATTCTGCATTCATGGATATCCCGGAAAGGTTCTTGAATGGGCATTCATCAAAGCACATGATCGAGACTCACTACTGGTGTCAAACTGAACTCAATATACTGCTGATGAAGATAAAGTGACACGTCTGATTCTCGCCTATGGAGAGGAGTTGACAAAAAATTGTCAAATTATGAATAGACATTGGCACATGCTCAAACTTGATGAACACTTGGGGTGTATTATTGGCAAGAAAGTTAATATCACCTTTTGGAAATCCTCGTTCCTTAAAGGCGGCTTGCTGTCAAGTTACATGAGTCCTAAGGAAAACACCATACCAGATGCATGGCTCAGTAAATGCATTTCTGGGTTTAATAGAGGTATTAAATGCAAAGCCTGTCAGTATGCTACCAATCTATCGAGATATCATCATCCGATTTTGGCAAAAGACATGGAGATCAAGACACGGATAGCTTGCAATACTTAGTATGTGCTATACGTTCTCTCCTGTCCATGTAAAAAACAGGTACGTGGGCAGTACTACCAGCTAACTTAAACTCAGGATCCTCCAACATATAGGAGCGATCAAGAACATAGATCTCACATACCCCATTTACGAAAACCCATGGAGGAAAACTGGATGGTTTCATGTTTTTTGGTATCCATACAGTCAAAAAACCTCCAAGGGGTGGTAACCGTGAACTCCAGCTACGTCAACTTGAAACTAAATGCATCCTGGCTTTGAGACAAAGAAACCTAGTGGACACAGTTTGGACAAGGAATTGTATACCTTTCTGGGTACAAGAATCGTCATCTAGGCATATGCATTTGCATTTGTATCTGTTAGGATTTCAAGAACAGTGATGTCTTTTGTTTTCATTGTTTTTCCTGTCTCACATTGGTTATTCTTGAAGGACCCCATGTTGTAGGGGGATTGCATCCATTTAAGTGCAACATTATTCACATGGTTGATGTTGTCAAAATTGTTGTTTTCAGACTTTCACTTGGAGTCTTTTTCACTCATCTGCATTTATTTGATTTTGTCATTTGGAGTATATTTACTTCTTATTTATGTTTTTTACATATTCTGGTTTTAGTTTTGTTCTTGTTACAAGGGAACCTTGTGCACCTGGATACACTCTAGAGTATTCAATAGTACTGGTTTTATATATTTCGATGGCACTCGGGGCTGGAGCATAGCAGACTGAAGGTATGGGGAGATGAATTATTTAGTACTATTATCCTTATGCACTGATTTGCTTCCCTCACTTTATCTGTAGCCTCATTGCTTTGAGTTGTATGTACCATTATTTTCAGTTCCCCTGTGCATTATGCATTTGTTTTCTGTTATTCAAGAACTGACATAATGTCATCTAGTGCCTCGTGTCTCAGTGCTCTAAGTCCCGATCTACTGTCTGTTCATTAACCTTGTGTGGGCATGAAGACCTAGGAGTCCCCTCCTCTTTCCTTAGTATAAGGTCTGCATGCATTAAGTAATGTAATGTATTGTATATTTGAAGGGAAGTAGAGGAATTATTCTGATACGTGCAGTAAGTTTTGAAGGAAGGGCAATGGACATGTACAGTACGTGGTTCTAAAGTTCAAACAGTTTCTATAGGAATGGCTTTGTGTCTGATGTTATATTTCTCATGTAGTGTTTACAACAGTATACCGATGGACTATGCACTTTATAGTTTGTTTAGATGTGTATAAAATACTGCACTTTGCACTTTATTTGTGAAATATATGGGTTGTGTATTAGACTCAACATGTGCCTACCCGCATCAAGCTATAGCAAAGACACAACAACAGCATTTTACCGTTATATGATGTCAAGTCTTTTGCCATTGTTACAGCTTCGTATTTTGCATGACATAATGTTTCTAACTTGATGCAAAAATGTATTCTTATACTCAATTGTGAATACTGTGAGTTTCTCAGTAATATATGTATGCACTAAATTGTATTGTTGCACTATACTTTAAGTGCAATCTTACTGCAGCAAGTGGTTTTAATTTTAATCTAAGCCTCTCTATATGGGTATGGATTTGTGCCAGTTGATATTTTTTCTTGTTGTGATTATGGTGTTTTACATATGCACTATGCACTTTATCCAATGGCAGTTATTGCACATCAACATTTGCACCATGCACTTTATTGAGTAAATACATGTTTTTCATATCAGATTCCACATGAGCCAATTTGGTTCCTGCTGACTGACACTCCTGCTGACTGACACATGTTTGCAATTCCACTTTATTGTTTATTCCATGCTCTATAGGTTATTGGCATGTTTGAGCATTATATACTGGACAATTTGGCCGTTTTGGCACAAGAAATGCACTATGCATTTTACTATGTGACATATATGTTGCTTGTAAAATTCGGCAAGTGCTTAGCACTGTATTAACAGTGTATGTGTATGGCTTGATTACATGCCAGATGATTCAGGCTTGCTATACTAATAAGATGCACACAAAACACGTCTAAAAGTGGGCAGGGGATGTGCCAATGTTTGCTCTTCTCTTGTTTTGCCCATTGTTTATTATGTGTGATTAAAAAAAACTTTTTTGTATAAGCTTAAGGTTTTTCTACAGTACTGTAAAAAGCTTAAAAAAAATAAGATGCACATAGACATTCCAAGATGTCAGACACATTGTAGCCAGAACTCGGTGCACTAAACCAAAGTGGGACCTATCTGTCTCGCCAGGACCATAGAGATGTAATACAATATTAAAGTCCTATCTTTGTGTTGATTTCCTTGTATGTGATGAAGCGTTTAATTAACTGCAAAACACGCCGTTGCATGGTTTTACCTGTTGTGGAAATCGTGGAAGACTGTTCCTTGCAGATCGAGGGATTTCGCCTAGTTCTGCT
The DNA here is from genome assembly GCF_040938575.1 of Ambystoma mexicanum. NCBI lineage: Eukaryota > Metazoa > Chordata > Amphibia > Caudata > Ambystomatidae > Ambystoma > Ambystoma mexicanum. The sequence goes on along the minus strand of NC_090928.1, from coordinate 698,115,871 downwards.
GCTCTGGGGAGTGCTAACCAAAGTGTACAATGGTATGCACTTTTTTCATATATATATATATATATATATATATATATATATATATATATATATATATATATATATATATATATATATATATGTGTGTGTGTATATATATATATATATATGTGTGTGTGTATATATATATATATATTTATTTATTTATTTAACTAGAGGTGCTGCGCTGCAGTGCCAACCGAATCCAGAGGTTTGTTTGATAATAGTGTGGACTGGACTTTCTTGCACAGATCGAGCTGTAGACGTACAACATAGTGCTGAAGAGGCGATCAGGTACTTTAGTTTGATGGAAAGGTTGATATGAATTATAGTTAGAGGACAGAATAAATCTGTCTATAATCTACATTGGATGACGTCCTATAAATTATGAGGATATTGCAAGTCATAGAGCAGTTGCATGATCGAATAGAGGAACAAGTGTGAAGCTAACAGTGACAGTTCATGTATAAAGTCATGAAGCTCCAAGGTGAATCATTTTCCTTTATATGAGGGGTATTTTAGTCCTTATAATAAATGGCTGTGCACACTATCATCCACCTTGATATCTTTCTTACTCTAGAGATCTTCCAGTTGTTGACACACACAATCAATGCGGAATCTGTTCACATAATAAAAAAAACACCAATATGTAGCGTGGAATGTGTTGCAAAAACAAAACATTTTAAGCTTTTTAATATATTTTGTTTAAAAGCACTTTTGTAGTTTAAATGCACCATACCAAATGCAGATAAATGTTTGGCCTAATGTGTTAAACCCAGTTTCTGCACAAAATAATTGTAGACAGTACTCAAGGTACCAGCAACTAGAGTACTATTTATAAGGAAACTATTCACAGGATTTTATAGATGCTGCGTGCGACCATGTATGACAATATGGTTTAGCCTTGAAAAAGACAAGTTTCAATTTTGTGTATATATACTGAAAGGTGTGAGAGTATAGCAAACGGCATTCTGTTAGATTTACGTTTCTGACATTGGCGGGTAGCCTAATTTTTTGCAGTTCATTTTTACAGTATTTTTGGGACAAAGTGAAATTGCCTCTTTCTCAAACACTGACAATGAGTGACAGGGGAGTAGGATAAGCAGTGCAGGTTACAAAAGAAAAGCAAAGACCAGGGATGAAAAGAATGCCAGAGTGGTACAAACATTTTGTCATTTTTCAATAAAGTTGCACAGCACTAAACGGGTGGAAAAGGCAAACCAAGTTCTTACTGCTGATCTTGATACCAATGATTCAGTTACCTCATTTAGCCTTCACAGTTCTGAAGCTTCAAGCAGTGGTGTGGGTACAAGAATATAAGAAACGTGTGACATTGGGGATATTGCAGGTCCATCAGATGGGCGTGTGAGGGATTTAGATCATCGACAGTAATCTCATTGTCCAATGACCCTGCTGATTGGATTTTGAATGATGACAAAACAAGGATATGAATTAAAAAAATTATAGAAAGTATACCGAAAAAAGTAGAGTGCTGCCTGACGCAAAATCTGTTTGAAAGATAAAAGTTTAATTGTGAAAAACAAAAAAGGATATATTTAGTGCACCCAAAATGTGCAGGATGGTGTTCTGTGCTCCATGCTGTTTTTTTTGGAGGAAAATCACAATTGGTGTAACTTCATGATGTTGTTTGAATTTCTTTCTGCATTTGACGCTTTTATAACTAAACACATTACCAGGTATGGCAATGCAGGAAAAGGGATCACATTTTATCTGTCATTTGGTACATGTGAAGAGTTAATTAAGTTAATGGGCAATGATGTTTTAAAAGAGATTATCAAGGAGGCAAAGATGGTAAATATAGTTCCATTAGTGTTGACTCAACAACCGATAGTGCTCATTTTGATCAGCTCTCTTTCATTTTGAGATGTGTCAAATGCAATAGGTTGCCTGTTGAATGTTTTTTGCAATTCATCCGAAATCCAGGGCACAAATCAGACCAACCGGCAGAAGTAGTCTTGACCAGTCTTGTATTGTATGATCTGAATCTTGGTAACGGCTGTGGACAGTCATATGACAATGCAAGCAACATGTCTGGTCATTATAGTGAATTGCAAGCGAGGATAAGGGAGATGAACCCACTTTCTGTTTACGTGCCATCCCCGGCACATTCACTGAACCTGATAGGGAGGAATGCCACTGATTGCTGCAATTAAGCTACTTCATTCTCTCTCCTACAATACCTACATGTGGTTTTCTCTGCAACCACCCACAGATGGGAGATTTTGCAAACCTACTTATTCTCAGTTTCACATTCAATTGTATTAAAGAGACTTTTCGATACACGCTGGTCGGCCCGTGAAAATGCCTGCCTAAGCCTAAATCATAATTGTGACCAAATAATCCAAGCTTTGACAACAATTGAACAGAGCTCAAATACTGAAGCACCAATTGCGTGCAAGGAAGCTGCAGGTCTTTGACGTCAACTGGCATGCTTGGAGACGGCAATCCGGTCCACTGTGTGCGGAACTATCCTGGAAAGATTTAATGTTGCTAGCCAAAACCACCAAAGCATTGAAATTGACGTTGGTACAGTTGTGGAACTATACGCATCACTGATCCTGTTTGTGAAGGATGTTAGAGAGCTTTTCCCAACCTATGAGTCTATAAAGCTTTAGAAAAATCAACTGTAAAAGTTTATGAACTGAAGTTTAAGAGAAAAAAAAGGATTTGAGTAACGAGTCAAAAAATACCAGCATGTCCGAAGAAGATCGATGAAGAGAGGATTTCAGGGTGAATACATTTTATGTGATCTGCGGCCGCTTGATTTGTGAACTGGAATGAAGAAATTTAATATCCTTGTCAATTTAACAAAAATTGAACCATCAACAGCAGCAGAACCTGCTAAGAAACTGCTGAAGTGCTACTGCAATGACTTGGGGGAAGACTTTTAGTTGAAGAGTGCCTCCAATTTCAAGCACACCTCCTAAGCTATGCTACATAAGATAGCTCTGTGCTAGATATGTCTAGAACATTAAGTGCAAAGGAACTGCACAAAATGTGTAACAATGTGGGCATTGCCATTTGAATATTATTGTGCAAACCAACAACTAATTGTTCAGCTGAGCAATCTTTCTCTAACTTAAAATGTGTCAAGCACAATGGAAACCACTTTAAAAATATGTGTTTAACTGTTTCATTACGCACATAATGAAACCTTTGTTTTAGTCTGTTGATTTCTCACCATCAACTGTGGTGACTATAGAGCCATTACGACCTGATCATTAAGGACAACCCTGACCTCCTAATTCTTACAGAAACCTGGCTCAACGAAAGCTCAGGCCCGGCACTATCTCTGGCTATTTGATCTGGGTACTCTATCTTTAAAAAAGACCGCACCTCTCAGAGAGGTGGAGGCGTGGCCCTCATTGCCAGGGAAACCCTTGCCATCAGAGAAGTGGCAGGGCAACTTGACCACAATAGTGACTACCTCCCATTAAAAATTAATGTCTCCCCTAATTGCACCATAACCATGCACATTGTCTACAGACCTCCGGGACCCTGCACTGACTTCCATGACACCCTCATCCTCTCACTGTCTGACAACATCAAAAAGACTTCCCAGGTCATACTTGTGGGCGACCTCAACCTAGGGCTCAATGACCCCAAGGACTCCCATGCCAAATCCCTCAAGAATGCCCTATTCACTCTGGGCTTCACGAAATCTATCTCTGACCCTACTCACCTCAAAGGGCCCACCCTCGACTGGATCATTCACCATAACTGCTTTTTTCTAATCACCGCCAACACTCCCATCCCATGGTCTGGCCACCATTAAATCCAATTCAATCTTAACACCAAAAAAGGGCCCCTTTCACCTCCCTCCCTGTGCCCAGAAACTTTCGCAAAGAGTTCACGCCAAATCACTGTTGAGAACATAGCACCTTACCTTCTCAACCCGGCCCTGCAGGTCCCATTCTCCAACAACCCAGAAACCTTAGCCAACACGTCCAAAGATGTCATTACCCAAGCAGTTGACGCCATTGCGCCACTGACCCTCAAAAAAGCCAAGAAAGCCGAACACTCCAGCTCGTGGTTCTCCAAAGAACTCCTTGACCAATGCGCTCAGAAGAGGATTGCCCTTTCCGCATGGAAAGCCAACCCATCTGAAGCCACCAAAAATGGCTCAAAGTGCTGTCCAGCCATTTGGTTGACAGACAATTGGTCGACAGACAAATGGTCGACGCAATTTGGTCGAAAGACAAATGGTCGATTTTTTTTTTATTTTTATATATATTTTTCTGGTTTTCGTTTAGGAAAAAAAAGGGTTTTTAAGCAAAAAAATGGGGTTGGGGGGACCCCCCCCAAAAAAAAAAAAATGTGAAAATACAAAAAAAAAATTTGACCATTTGTCTTTCGACCAAATTGCGTCAACCATTTGTCCTGTCAACCTTTTTTTTTTCAACCAAATGACCTGTAACCATTCAAAGCTTCTTTAGGGAATTGGTAAAACCATTCTTCCCCCCCTCCCTCTCTCATCAAAGATGATAATTGGTGCAATAGTATTCAATCTGCCATGCTAGACAAGCTAAACACTCTTGAAACTAAAATTTGTGGCCACCAAAAAGCCCTCTCCCGCCTCATAGTTAACCTGCACAGTAAGCCCACCACGCCCACCAAGACCACTTCCTCTCCACTATTTGATTTCAAAGTTATTACTGAGCTGTAGGCCATCGCCCTGCTCAATTCCACCAAACCTTCAAACTGTAAGGGAGATGCCTGTCCAGCTAGTCTCATCAAAGACTCGGAACATATCCTTCCTAACAGCATTTATTAACTCATTCTTCCAGTCAGGCCACATTCCAACTGGACTTAAGGAGGCATGGGTACGCCCACTCCTCAAAAAACCCTTGCTGGACCCAACGGTCCCGGGGAACTATAGGCCCATCACCACTGTACCTTTCTTGCTTAACATTTTGGACAAAGCAGCCTACCTGCAAGTCCAAAAGTTCCTTGAAGAAAACCGTCTCCTCGGCCTTCGGCAATCTGGCTTCCGCCCACGACATGGTACCGAAACTGATCTCCTGGACTTAAAGAACCAAATGGATGATCTAAGAGACGCAGGTAAACCTGCTCCTGGATCTATCCTCTGCCTTTGACTTGGTGGACCACAATACCTTGTGCCACCATCTAGCCACTCAAGCTAACTTCTCCCCCAAAGCCTGTGAATGGATCACCTCTTTTCTCCAAGAAAGGGCCATGAAAGTCTTTTCTGACTCAGCTTGTGCCACCCCTAGCCACATCACATGCAGTGTTCCACAGGGCTCATGTATCGCGCCCATGCTCTACAACCTCTTCACGAGGCCTCTGTTTAGCATCCTTGACTCCCTGGGCATCTCGTATACCAACTATGCGGATGACACACAGGTACTCATCCCACTCACGGGTGATTACCTAGCGGATACCAAAGCACTCACCACTATCTACTCCACTATCCAATCATGGATGGCAGATAACTGGCTCTGTCTCAACAGGGAAAAAACCGCCCTCCTCCTCATAGGGCCACCCTCCACCCTGGGTAACATTGGTGAAATGTACGCTTATTTCACTATTGACAATATTTCCATCAAGTACTCCAATCACGTGAAGACACTCGGAGTCTACCTGGACTCCGATCTGTCCATGGATAGACAGGTCAATGCCATCGCCTCCTCCTCAGCCAACTATTCTAAAGTCCTCAACGTGGCCAGACTGTTCCTGTCACGCCAGAATTGCTTCACCATTGCCAGGGCAATAATTGGATCAAGGTTAGACTACTGCAATGCCCTTCTTGTTGGGACCTCCAATAAAAACCTTGCCAAACTTCAGCTAGTCCAAAATAACGCACTGAGGGCGGCACAGGTACCGCGAGAAAAGACCACATCCCCGAAGTCAGAAGACAGGCCCACTGGCTCCGGGTCAAAAAGAGAATTGTCTTCAAAACACTCGCTCTCACCCACAAATGTCTCCATGAACTTGCTCCACCCTACCTGACCCAAAGAATCACCAAGCATACTGCCACAAGACCCTTAAGAAAGTGCTACTCCAACACCATTGTCACACCTAAAATGCGCAAGGTGCGCGCCGGTGGCTCCAGTTTTCCCACCCAGACCGCCACTGACTGTAACGCACTGCCACCTCATGTAAGAATGATTGAGTGCCACCAAGCTTTCCGCAAAGCCATTAAAACCAAGCTCTTTGTATGACATGTACCTGACATCATTCTGTAACTGTATAACGCATATCATGCATTTTATGTAACTATGCTTGCATTTGTGTAATCAAGAGACCTCTGGTCACCTGTCGAACCTCTGAATCAAAAGTCTAACAATTTCTTGTAACAGCGCCTCGATGCCCCTGGGCTGCAAGTGCGCTATACAAATGCAAATAAAATAAATAAAATAAATAAATTAGTGTGCGAGTCTGTGGAACCCTATGTAACAAGCAATAGCCATGCAAGCAGACTACATGCTTACTTACTTAGTGATATCACACCTGGCATTCATGGTGCTGCACCATCCTATTGGTAAAAAATAGTTTTATTATCCATCCTTTTTTGATTAGTTCTACTTAGTTCTAATTAGCCCCTAATTTTTCTTTTTAACGCCCAAACTTAGTTGTACTGCATCTTCTTGTATGCATTAGATGTCTCGCCTAATTTGTTGAAGATAATGGATTTACTTACACATTTTTGTTTCATTTGTGTCTGTCATTCAATTACATTCCATCTGAAATGGTATTTCTTTCCCTCCTTATGAGGTCTCTGAATGCATCTGTCAAGCATTGGTATTCTACTGTCTTTTCTAAGAGAATTGAGTGTGAAAAGAGAAATGAAAGTTGTTTGAATGTCTGTGAATTAAAAAAAAGTATAGCATGGTGCCACCTTCGCTTGGCCAGTACTGCGTGTTATTGTTCAACAAGCAAACTACTTTACATTTATTTGTGTGTGATACTTGACTTTCTGTTACCAACAACTTACATGAAAGTATTTGCTGCATGACAGAGGTAAGTATGCAGCAAATGGTTTATGATTTTATGTGTGTAAGGAGATATAAAAAATGTGTGAATTGAGTTGAAGCCTTGGTATGGCATTACTGCTCCCTGCATGTGCTAAGTTTACCGATTTGAGTGACTGAACAGTGGTAAGAAACACCTAAAAAGCAAAGGGAATAAAATGGTCTTCTCTACTTCAATTCTCTTCATCCTTCTATATCTTTAAGGCAATCAGGGCTGAAGGGGGTGGAGTCTTGTGAAGGGACAGAGTCTGGTAAAGGGGCCAGAGTAAAGTAGGAGCTCAGGCACTTTGTTTGGCCTATGGCAGCCTAAACCCAAATACGACACTGCCTGCAAGCTTATACTAGTAAACACAGCCCATGTTCTGATCTTCCTGATTGTCTAGCACCCCCTTCCGTGTGGCTAATACGTGGTAAGGGCCAGGCTGTAGCCCTGCTTGTCACCAGGCGGTCAGTTGCTGCCATGCCATTGTGAGGACCCTTGTTTTTAACTGCTCATTTCATTTTAGTTCATTTTAAAAATGTTCTCTCTGCTCTCTCGACTCAAACCTCTTAGCTATTGACGTGCTCTTTTCGTGTAGCCAGATTGCAGTTGTATTTATTCTCTTTGTCCTTAAAACATTTGGTAATTGATCATTTTATATTTACTGTTTGAACTGTGCTTTCTTTAAAATATTTAACTCCACTCTTCTGAATGCAATTGCTTCAGCCACACAAACATAAACAAGAAAGAAAGCATTTGGTTAGATTTGAAGGTGGTTCTGTTTATGGAGTTGATAATGTTAAATTAAGTCTGGGCTCCAGACCAAGCTCAGGGAGACGTTTTATTTCCTCCCAGATCCGATTTCATACAGGTTGGTGGGATTTTCTAAAACAATGAATTTCGTAGTTGAGTACATGTTTTTCACATGGTAGTCGGCAGAGTTTTGGCTAGCTGTCCTTCCTCGTGTCCTTAGTCTTTACTCAGTAAGCAGAGATAAGCGACTGCCTATTAGTAAACAGAGATATGAGGAAGTTTCTTCCTCACTTGGAATTCTAGTAAGTAATTAGTTCCAATACATTTTGACTCAGTATTGGGGGATGAAATGGGCCAACAGAAACAATGTACCATCTGCAAAAGAGGAGAGAGGTTGGCTTTAGAGAGTGGTCTATGACAGGCAGGCCGTTTTACACATATGCCAGTGGTGCTATTGTTGCAAAGGCTAAGAGCATAGCCTCTGGGAGTTGCAAATTAGGCAGTTAGGTATTTTTAATGGATACCTGATGTCATATATAACATTGACAGCGTGGAAATGTATAGCCATTTCAATAGCAGTGATAATATGCAGTGGCGGCTGCTGAGCTTTGAGACCAGTGATGGGGAGGTGAGCGATGCGTGCGAGCCTGACTCAGAAAAGGGGGGTCGGAGCTGTTCTCCCCCTGATGAAATTTATTTTTAAACGAGGATTGGAAATTGTGCATTTTCCAGCACAATTTTCAAGAAAAATGCTTGTTAAAAAAAAGACCTAACATACAAGCAGTTCTCAGAGAAGAACCCATACAATATTCTATTTCAAGTGATGCCAGGTTATCGACAGAACACAGAGCCATTTATTTTTTTGAAAACACACACAAAGCACCAGTTAGCTACCTAAATGTACATCTCCTCCAGGCCACTTAAAATATATCACACAAAGTAGTTTTAAACTATATTATTTTAAGATGTGCATTTTTAACATACCAAAAAGCATTTATTTTTTAGTAGAATGTAATATTTTCATTTCGCCATACATAAAGGCCGTATTTGTCAAACATTGGCCCTCACTATAACTCTGGCGGTAGCCGTGCCCTTATTAAGGGCACGGCTGCCGCCGGAGTTGTTTTTTTTCCGGCTCCCGCGAATGGGCAGTAACCGGGTCATGCCGAGTTTGGCGGACCCGGTAATTGCCCATTCGCGGGTGCCATTATGGCCGGCCTTCCGATCCCCATTCTGTCCCATAGGGCAGAATGGAGGTCGGGAGCATGGTTGCACCCGCACCGTTTATAACGCTGCTGGTGCAATCATGAGTTCTGCTCGTGGGTGCCGGTATGCACGCCTGTTCAGACCAGGCTTGCAGTCCGGCACCGGCAAGCAGAACTCGTAGTGTGGTGGAGAGGTAACAACGGTGCCGGTAGCACTACCGGCGCTGTTTTTGCCATGTCGCCACACTCATAATGAGGCCCATTGAAACACAATCAGGTAACCTTTTCACACAAGACCTTTTGTTATGAGTGTAAGTCTTGCAAGTACATTTTCAAAACGCAAAGTCCATGTTTTGCCTTCCGCTGAATAGCATTCTGGTATATGTTGTCTCCCATTCAAGATGTGGGCTTATGGTGCCACAATTGTACACTTTTTGACTAACATGTTTCTATAAGGATTTATATATTTGTGTGATTACTTTACTATGGTTTGTGCACGTTTTAAGTCATCTTTATAAAACATAGTACTGTTCAAAGCCTAACAAAAGGGTGAGGGATGACGATGAGAGGGTAAGCAAGTCATTAATATATGTGCATTTGGTAAGAGCTTCCAATCCTTGAGAGGTTATTTTTCCTCGTTCCCATGTGTTACTTTTTAAGCCACAAGTAGAGGCCACATGTGGATGGGCACACTTTTTTCAGAGGGCAGAAGCTACCCTGCTTGGGTGTTTTTGAGTCAAGCAAACTTGTTCAAGAGTTTGGCTACAAGGATTTCAACCAGGTTGTCATGTTCCATGTGCAGACACTTACCCACCAGATAACATAAAAGAGTCATCAAAACTCATTATTGGGATTTTGTTTTCCCTGAATATTTTACTGTAGATTGTTGGGATTAAAAGGTGGGTACCTTTTTTTTAAAAAATTTGGTTTTATTAGGTTTTACCTAGAAGAAAAAGAAACAATTTTCCCACGTTCGAGAGTAAGCAAGCAATGAGTGTTCATACATACATATTTGTACGTCAAAATATTGTCAGAGAAACAAACAAAGAGGAAGTGAACAACAAAAGAACATGAAAATATTGTACCTGTTGGTACCCTAGCATAATATTGTACATTCACAGGTCGATCTGGCGACTAATTTTGTCAGAGCACAACGAGTTACTTCTCTTGTTCTCGTTTCATCCACCCCCTCCCCCCACCCCCGGGCTGGGTCTATAATTCCTAAATTAGTGTATGTCCATGCGTATATTCTAATTTTAATGTGTCTACGGGTTCTGTACTTGATATTTTACTCCATTTTATTTGGGATCTCCTTTGTTGGGGGGCGCTCTTGCGTCTTCAGTTCAGTTTCTTTGGTCTTACTATGTGACGTTCAATTGTGTATTGCTGGGATTGAAGAGGGTGTCATTACTCTACCGTGGGGGCGCATAATTCAAACTAAGCTTGGGCGTTGTGGACCCCATTCACTACCTCAGGTGCGTATTTATCCAGGAAATCTGCCCATATGGTATCACATTGAGTCGATTTACCATGCAAGGATGCCGTTATTTTCTCCATAGTGCACATATTCATTGCCACATTGACCCATTCTTTTTGGGAAGGGGCTGTGGGGGATTTCCATTTTATTGTTAGGAGCGCTCCAGTGGCAAGCAACAGAAGCGGGGCCAGGCCCTGTACTTTTCTCCATTCATCCTCATCTTTTTCAGACCCAAAGAGAACTAGGTAAGGGTCTGCAAGTCTCTGGATACCATCTATGGCCCTGATCCATCCAAGGACTTTGTCCTAGTAAACCTCAATTCGTGGACATTCCCACCACATGTGCCAATAATCGGCAATTATTCCACATTCACGCCAGCACAAGGGGCTAGTTGTTTGATACATTCTGGATAGCCTGCTTGGATCATATTGCCACCTGTGTAAGAGCTTAACAGCATGCATTTAATATTGAGAGGATATCAAGGTTTTGAATGTTGCGCGGCACATCTTATCCCATGTATCCCCATTTATGTCTGTCCCCAGGTCCCCCTCCCATTTTACCCTGAGATGTTCTGTATTCCCTTTTCCCACCTCTATTAATGTCTTGTACATGATGGAAATTAGGCCCTTCATGGTTGTTCTGGAATCGAGTAGTTTCTCAAAGGGGGTGAGCTCTCTAATCAATTTCTCCTTCCGTTCCTGTTTGGTCAAAACTCCTTTTATCTGTAAATAGTGGAATGTGGACAATACTCCTATTCCTAGCGCATTTGTTACCTCCGGCAGTGTTATGAAGGATTCGCTCTGCACCAGCTGACTCACCCTCTCCAACCCCGCCTCGTACCAAGTCTGGAATCTCTCAACGTTGGGGATATGATTATTTATGCCCGGGGACCATAAGTGGCTTAGGGGTGACGGCCATGTGGTGATCTTTTTTGTCTCTGCACCTTCTTCCCATATGTCCCAGATAGTTGCCAGTATCTGATGCGCCTTTTATTTAGTCCATATTCTCTTTCTTGGGGCCCACAACCACTCTGAGACCGTTGCCGGATGGAAGTAATGGTTATCCATTGCAATCCATTGTGGTTCGCTCTGGTTTCGTAAATGGGGGATTAGTACTCATAGCTGGGCTGCCTTATAACATTGTTTGAGGTCCGGGAGGCCTGCCCCACCCTTTTCCTTCGGTAGTGTCAAAGTGTTATATGCTATCCTTGCCTTCTTCCCTTGCCACAGGTATTGTAGGATAGCCCTCTTAACCTCTAGAAAGTAGCTCTCTGGAATGTGAATGGGTAGCATTTGAAAGGGTAGAGGAATCTGGGGAGACAGACCATTGTTATTGCGTTAAGGCACCCCAACCAGGATATTGTTAATTTGTTCCATCTAACTAAGTTCGCATGGAAGTTTTCAAGGAGTTTAGGGAAGTTGGCTTTGTATAGGGTGTCTATGCTCTTTGTAATTTGCCCTAGATATTTCAACTTATTGTTCTCGATGCATAAGCCAAGAGGGGAATATTTGATTTCATTGTCCTCCACGGACCCTTTCAGAGGGAACAGAATTGATTTAGCTCGGTTGATCATAAAACCGGAAATGTGCCCATATTCTTCGATGAGGAACATGGCTCTGGGGACGGACGTCTCCGGGTTGGTCAGATGTAGGAGTATGTCGTCAGCATAAAGTGCCACTTTGTACTCTGCCTGGCCTAAGTGGCTTCCCTCTATCTGTGTGTCGCTTCTCATCTTTTGTGCGAGTGGTTCAAGTGAGAGGGCAAACAGAATAGCTGACAGTGGGCATCCCTACCTGGTGCCTCCCTTTAGTTCGAACCACCTGGAATATTCTCTGTTGACGGATACCAATGCTCTGGGTGGTGTTGTATATACTGCCTGGATTCCCCTACTAAACCTGGGTCCTATGCCATTCTTGTGCACGAGGTACATTAGAAAGTCCCAGTTGACCCTGTCAAAAGCTTTTTCTGCATCGATGGAGAGCAAGGTTGGGTCTACCACCATGTTTGCAGAGGCATGTATTAGGTGTAGTGTCTTGCGCATAGTGTCGGCTCCTTGCCGGCCTAGTATGAAGCCTACTTGATCGGGGTGGACAAGATGGGGTATATGTGATTCAATTCTGGCAGCAAGGACTCTTGTGTAGATTTTTGCGTCTAAATTTAACAAAGATATGGGGCAATACCATCCACATTTTTGAGGTCCTTTCCCTCCTTTGGGATCACTGTGATAAGGGCCCTAACAAAGGCGTCAGTTGGTTTGCCTGTTTCCAGGATTTCATTAAATAGATTGACCAAGAAAAGTGTAAGTTGGGCACTAAATGACTTGTAAAAACCAGCCGTATATCCATCCTCTCCTGGGGATTTACCTAGAGTCAATCTTTTTATCGCATTTTGTATTTCTTCCCCCGTTATGGGGGTTTCCAGGCAGGCTGACTCTGTGGAGGTTATTTTGGGCATTGCTATATTGTTTAAATATTACTCAATGTCGTGCGAGTTCGGGACTCTCTCTGGGGTGTATAGCGCTTCATAGATGTCTGCAAATGCTTCAGGGATAGTAGTTTTGCTAACATCCGTGTCGGGCCCCCCGTCCATTATCTCTCGAACTCTGCATTCTGCTCGTTGTTCCCTCAATCTGGCCGCTAATATTGCGTCTGCTTTATCCCCTTTCTCATAGAACCTTTGTTTTAATAGCAGGAGTTTGCAGGTGATTTGATCGTGCTCTAGAAGGCGGAGCACCTCTCTTTTCTTCCTTGCCTCATCTATCCTACCCTGGTCTGGGGGGTCCCCCTCTTTTGCTTCTTTATCAAGCCGGTGGATTTCCTCTCTAATTCTGTTTTCAATCAATGTTCTCTCTCTTTTGTTCCGAGCGCCCTCTCTTATAATGATACCTCTCCAAGTTGCTTTCTCCGCATCCCAAACACCTTGCTTGGAGATCTCACCTGTGTTATTAATTCTAAAATATTTGGTAATTTCGGTTTCCAACTCCGTCTGAAAGACAGGGTCTTTCCACAGAGTTTCGTTACACCTCCATTTTCCATTTGTATGTGGTAGATGCTCCCATTGGACATGGATGGTGACCATATCATGGTCAGACCATGTGATTGGGGTAATCTCTGAGTGTGTTGAGTGATTGTGGACTTCTTTGGTGAGGTAAATGTAATCAATGCGAGTAAAGGTATTGTGTGGGGCTGAAAAGAACGTATAGGCTTTATCATTGGGGTGCATTTGTCGCCATACATCCACCATACCATACAGATTCATCATTTCGGCAAAACTAGTGTTTGCCTGTCTGGTAGTGTCTTGTGGTGTGGGGTTCTCAGTTTTGCGGTCTAGTGTGGGGTCGGCCCATATATTTAAATCCCCTCCCAAGATGACATGGCCAGAGGATTCTAACATGATTTTGGGGATTGTTTTGGCGAGAAATCTTATCTGGTTCACATTGGGGGCGTAAATTGTGGCAATTGTGATAGGCATGTTTCCAATGGTTCCCGTCACTAGTAAAGCGCGACCCTCCATGTCTGACCAGGTCTTGGCAATATTGAAATCGATTCCTTTCCTAATGAAAATTCCCACACCCCCCTTACTCAATGGGCCTGAGCCCCAGAATTCTATTCCGCTTCGTGTTCCCAGTACAGGCCTCTCATCACCTTTCATGTACTTGGTCTCCTGTAATAGGAGGATGTCAATTTTGGTGCAGCAAAATTCTGTATAGACCAGTGATCTCTTGGTCAGTGAGTTAAGACCCTTGACATTGAGCGTTCCCACCCTTATGGAGCCCCTGCTTTGGGATTCAGCGGCGGCCATCTTTATATAGTCTGAGATTATGCACATCATTCATTTGTGTCTGCCGACTTGTTCTAATTTCAAGTAGCCACGTGACATTTTTGTGCATTCAGTATTTTGCATTAGTCCATTCTTCAGTTTTCCCCTTAGCCCGTGTTCCCCTCCCTGTCGCCTCCCCCTCCCTCCATGTGGTGGCGTTCGACCGGTTTCAGTTGACGAGACTGTCCCGGCACCGAACCACTAGTGGGGACCGTTACCTCACGGTCCCTGTACCAAAAATAATACAACAAATTACTAATGGAGCCCCCAGCTTTCCCTCTTTGGTATCATCTTGGAGTTCCAGTTCGAGCATCAGTCATTGAAATCTTACCTCAGACAATGTACATGCTCATCATTATCAAGCGACATATATGTCAAATATTCCATGATTATTGAAATTCAGTCGCTGCCATCTGTTGATACGTTGCCTCTACGATATTTACTCAAACCTTTCACCTTTTTACACCTTGGGCCTTGGGTATGCCATGCCCTTCCCTCTCCTGCAGGTTCCTGTCAATCTTCTCCATGGTCCTGTGTTCCAAGCAAATCCGATATGCACATTTTAATGTCTTTTTCTGAGTTCAGTCTAATCCTTGTGCCTTTGTGTTCAAAGGAGAGGGAGAAGGGGTATCCCCATCTGTATCGGGTATCTCGTTCTTTCAGCCACTTTGTGAGTGGTCTACACATTTTCCTGTGAGCTAAGATCAGGGAGGAGAGATCCTGATATATTGTTATTTGTGCTCCCCCTAGGGTGATGGTGGTGCCTCCACTCCTCGCTTTCTCAAGGACTCTGGTCTTATCTTGGTAGCGGTGGAACCACGCAAGTACTGACCTCGGGCCTCCAGGCGGGCCACCTGCTCTATGGATGCGTTCCGTTTTGGGCTCATCAATGTCGTCATCTGTTACGAGAAGTTTGATGATATTGTGAAGCGTTGTTTAAGGTCTGCCTCCGTCTCCCCCTCCTGCTCTGGGATTCCGAAAATGCAAAGGTTGTTCCTTCTCTCCCGATTTTCCAAACCGTCCATCTTAAGATTGATCTCCTCTACTCTCTCCTCCAGACTTGTTATTCTGTGAGCCAGTTGCGTCTCTAAAGTGTCTATTGAGGCTTGGTTGTTTTCCACTCCTTCAACCCTGTCTTCTATTTTATCCAGCCGTTGCGCGAGCTTGTCAATTTTGCCGCCAATACTGGCACTCATTTTTTATTTCAGTTAGTAGCGCCGCTATGTCCCCTTTAGTGGCGGTAGTTTCGGCACCCGGAGTCGGTGTGGATGCCATCTTGGGGTCGGTGGAGTGGGAAGTAGTCGGGTTGATAGCATAGGTTGCTAGCTTCTGTTTCGCATTCATACATCTGGTTCAAGATGCTCGATGCCGCTTTTCAAGTTTTGGATTGAGGTGGCATGGCCACCAGGACAGTATGTGAGGAGGCACATGCCCCAGGTTTGGGGGCCCAAGCCTCAGTCCTGGTGAAGTCAGTCGCCCATGTCCTGGGCTGTTCCCCTCTTGTTGTCCGCCCTGAGATGTGTGTCTCTGGGTGAGGAGCGCTGATTACTGGGTCACAGGGAGCGTTCGCACTCTTGGTTTCTCCTAATCTGGTCTCTATCTTTCTTCTGATTTTCCCAAGATCTGAGGGGTGTCGCTCTCTGTGGGTGGATTCAGCGTGGTTCCACACGTATATGAGTGTATTACGGTCTTTACTTTCGTTCAATGTTCTCTGCGTGCCTCCCCTCTTTTACCTCGAGCGAATATGCAGGGTTCACAGAGTGCCTACGGCTTATCTAATGTCTCTTGCCGTGTATACCATGCGTTTTCGCTTGCGAGGCCTCGTTACACAGCGTATAGTATGATATCCTTTATGTTGGTTGGGGTGCTTGTGTGGAATGCGGCTGGAGAGGGTGTCCTCTCGTGGACCTCGGGGTACACGTTGGCTCCTCACAGAAATCCCCCCTTCCGGGTCCGCTCACCCTGTGAGAGAGGGGTCTCTCTCGCTCCCTGTAAGCGGGTGCGGGAGCGCGGTCACTCAGCCCTCGCAACCGCCCTGGTAGTATTGTTCTCGCCTGGGGTTGAATGCCGATTCTCGCAATGTGCCCGGTTGTATGTGGCTGACTCTCCGCGTGGAGCGCGGGGTGTGTTTGAGCGGTGCCGCTATGGGATGCGATCTGAGGCTGAGAGGGCCGGGGCCGCGTAGTGTTTCAATCCGGGGGTTGTTTCAACTCACCAGATAGAGGCGCCGTGCTGTGTTTGATGTTGGTTGCTTGTGATCGCCTTTCCAAATCAGTCCTGCTGCTTCCGATCGATGTTCCCTCTCCACAACGTTTCTCCCTAGTCTTCTGGAGTTCACATGCGTTGCGCAGTTAAGCCAGCGATCAGGACTTTCAACGTTTCTCCACGAATACTTGCACGATTTTCGCCAGATTTTTTTTATGTCATGCTAGACATCCTCCCTCACACCATTCCGTCGAGCGTACTTAAGGGGGGGTCTCAAGTGGGGGCTCAATCCACTTTTCTGGGACCTCAGGACGGAGCTCACATGGAGGAATTGTTCATCCGTGCGCCCACTGGTGGCCAACCCCAGTGGGTACCTTTATGCTTTGCCTGCATACTTATTGGAAAACGTCCACTCTCAGGTCATTTTTCCAGTGTCGATACATTTTTTTAAAAATGCCAATGCCCTTTTTTAATGTGCACTGTCTTCTAAGAGGAAAGACCAATTGATCCAAACATATATATTTCACTTTCTTTAAGATAAGTACACTTACTGTGCTTATATTCATAGGTGCCAACTTTTTCTATGGGGGCAGAAGTTCCCACTCCGTGTGAAGTGAGGAAGCTGTACCCATCCTCAGGTCGAAACACCACTTTTTACAGTTCATTTCAATATTTAAAAAATAGATAGGCCACATAAAAAAAAATACTAGCATCCTCCGTTTTAAAACTTCCTATGTAAAATTTTGAGCTATTCAAGCTCAAAATTCGAAAAAGCAAGCACAGGGGCGCAGCCATTTTGTGAAATGGAGGCCCTCCTGTGCTGGCGTTTGCTTTTGCGGCACTAATGAAGGAAAAGCCAGCCAGCTGTAGTAAACAAAGTCTACCGCTGGGTGGCTTTCCCTTCATTAGTGCCGGGACTCGTAGGACGCGGACTGGAGACCAGAGCAGGAAAGCTGCCGCTGAATCTCGGTAAGTGCTATTAAAACCGCAGCTAGTGCTTATTTTTTGTAAACTTAGATGGAATTGTGAATATTAGCCTGTGTCGCATCTAGATAGGAATTTGAATTGTTGGCATGTCGACACTTAGATATAATTGTGAATACTAGCATGTCCACACTTAGATGAAATTGTGAATATTAGCATGTCCACACTTAGATAGAATTATGAACATTAGCATGTGAACACTTAGATGGAATTGTGAATATTAGCCTGCTTCACATCTAGATAGGACTTGAATTGTTAGCACGTCCATACTTAGATATAATTGTGAATACTAGCATGCCCACACTTAGATGGAATTGTGAATATTAGCCTGCATCACATCTAGATAGGACTTGAATTGTTAGCATGTCTACACTTAGATATAATTGTGAATACTAGCATGTCCACACTTACATGGAGTTATGAATGTTGGCATGTCCACACTTAGATGGAATTGTGAATACTGGCCTGCGTCGCATCTAGATAGGACTTTGAATTGTTAGCATGGCCACACTTAGATAGAATTGTGAATACTAGCATGTCCACACTTGGATGGAATTGTGAATGTTGGCATGTCCACACTTGGATGGAGTTGTGAATACCAGTCTGCACAGCATCTAGATAGGATTTTGATTGAAGGATAGCATGCCCGCGCCTAGATGAAACTTGAATATTAGCATGTGCCACACTTGGAATTGTGAACACTGGCCTGCGTAGCATCTAGATGGGATTGTGAATGTTGGCATGCCCACACCTGGATGGAATTCTAGACATAAGCCTGCGCCGCATCTGGATGGGATTGTGAAGGTCGACAGGTGCCACACTTAGACAGAACTGTGAATGTTAGCATGCTAAAGGTCAGGTAACCCACTAACCAATATAAACTCAAATTCTGCATACTTATCTCACCCAAAAAGCTCACACAACCATCTCTCGCACAACAAGCCGCACGCACTTCATAACATTGCAACAACACATAAGCCGGAGCAACACCACGCGTGCACTGACACCAATCCAATACCGGCACCAAAGCTCAGCACTCGGTGTATACCGAGTTGAAGCTGCCAACAGAACACCACTCCTCTGACTATCCTACTCCCTCTTCACCTTACTAACTCATCCCACCTTGTAACTTACAGATCTGCCAGAGCGCCAATTACGTTGGTGACGGTGTGCGCGGTACAAATACCTTTAACATTTAACATTTAACATTTCCCCTTCAATTCCCGCACCCTGCCAAACTGCTTTGGCTTGCTCACAACCTCCAATGAAAGCCCAGGGGGTACATTGATGAGGCTATTTTCTCATTTTGAAGTAAGCAGCACTTCATAATTTTGCAAGGTGCATGTTACCAAGACTGAACCCCATTTTGTTAACACTTTTTTAAAGCCCACTTGAGCCCTGTTCATTTTGATAATGTTCATTTAAAGGCCTGCAAAATTACTTACTCTCACTGCTTCAAGACCTTCCAGTTGAATAGGCTCCAATGATGCACCATAAGGCAACCTGCCGTATATGCAACCTGCCCAGTCAGCCGTAGGCCAAATCCCTGCCCTGATGCGTCATCCTTCAAACCTGCTTGGAATTTATCTTTTGACAAAGTTATTGTGGTCTGTAGCTTCTGAAATAAAAGCATTTTGCTAGTTTGGACAATATGATTGAACGTATACACAAAAATAAAAACAATTGTGAAACATCTGAAACAGTTAACTTCAGTTAAAGAAATACAATCACCATATTTTTGCAATGCCTTGTACAGTCATATGGTGTTTTCAACCCAAAGTTTCTAAAAGACCTTTTTGCAAATAATATTTCTTCAAATTACATCTGGGAAGAGATACGTTCAAGTGCCCGAATTGCAGACTGGTCTCAAATCCTGGCTTTGACACTTAACCAAATTGTGTGCTCCCAGGCAAATCCTTATATGCCCCATCTGTCAAAATTAAAAGTCTTTACAAGGTGTTCAGCTCACACTGCCGGCTACTTCAAAATAAAGCCTCACTCCTGATATTGCCACAGGTAAGTTTTAACAGGGACAAATCATATGCTGGACATCACAGTGTATTTGTCTCATACCTTACTCATGGAACTTCCCATGATACCTTTGCGCATTAAAGACTCATTCTATGATAGCATTTTCTGTAATATTACCGATGTCCCCATTTATGCAGATAAGGCAGGCCTACACATCTTGGCGGCAGAGCCTTCTCTATTGCCGTGGCCAAACTTTGGAACAATCTCCCTTCGCTACTAAAAGACACTTCTAACCACCTGTGCTTTAGAAGAGCTTTGAAAACGAATCTATTCTAGTCCCTGGCTCTTCCATTAGTTTCTCCTCTACCGAGCAGTCTTCCTCTCTAGCGCCATGATGCCTCTGGGCGACCGTGCGCTTTATAAGTTGAAATAACATAACATAACATCTTATGCCGCCCAAGGCCCTGCAAAACCTAGGGCTGGCCCAGGACTGTAAATAATTTCATGAAACATGATAGGGAGGCCACTTCCTCTTGTAAGAAACTGAAATCTCAAGAAGTAAAATAATGTAAAATTAAATTGCTCGGGTGGTCACATACAGGTAAACCAACCAATAACAATGGCCTGACAGCATGCAGAGGCAGACAAGGACAGGGGAAATTGTTAACCTGGCAAAACAGGGTATGGTCCATGAAACAGAGAAACCGTAATGTGGTGGGGAGAACATGGGAGAAGGAGGGGCAGGATTTATAAAGTGGAAGAGGACATTGAAAAGATAAAACACAATTGTGACATAATAACCTAAATGTGTAGCGCTTTCTGTCCTAATTCAAATCACTGCACAAACATACAACTCAGACTGGTGATAAAAGTGACCTACTGGAAACACCACCACTTTAAAGTTGTGCTATACAGTTAAGCATGTGTATTACCCCAGAGAGCTATCCTGCCATATGTGTACATTCTCAAAGCAATTAAAGCAAAGTTAGATGTGTAGGTGTCAGCACTTCGCATTGCAGAAGACATGGTAGAATTCAAACAAAACGCCAGAAACAGATTAATTTCCCCTAAAATGCATCTTCACATTCTACTGTATTGACGTTCTGTGAATCCCAGATCACATTCTTAGCTGCTGCCGGGCGCACCTCACGCAAAGAACCCATTGAAATAAAGAGGCAGAGAGGTTATCCTCTGTCCTGGAATATCTTCCTGGGGACGGGCCTGGGGGCATCAGAGCCAACATGGTAAGGTGTGGGAGTTTCTTGGGGCCACGTTCCTCACCTGTACTTCGCTACCCCACTCCCCCCGTAGTGTCCTTGGCACTGCGCTCAAATGCACAGACTGTGGGCCTGATTCATGGAATCTGGCACAGAAATTATGCAAGGGCCACGCGTCCAGAAGGCGCCTCCGTGTATTCATGGATTTCAAGACGCATTACTAGTCGTCGCACAAGTAACAACAAGCTGTGCGAGGAACGCCCACAACCCGTCTCCACGCACACCAAAAAGCAAGCTAACAAACTAACACAGCACAAGCCTCTGTGCCACCCTTGGCTGACCATCCGATACCCCAGCCCAGAACCGGATCCAGCCTGTGGACAAGGGGTCAGGCCCCCTCAGAGCCAGCCTCTGGCCCCCCTTAGAAAGGAGGCCATATCAGTGGTGTTATACAAGGGAGTTGGGGGTGGATGTCACTCTAAACATTCAGCAGCAACCTCAGAGACATCTTTTGGAGAGGCTGAATTGCAGGAGGCCTGGCCAGGATTTGTTTTCTTGCCCTAGACAATGATTTATACCCCACTGCCATGAAAGTACAAATGGCCAGGGAGATGGAGGGCCATTCACACTTCTAAGTGAGGTAGCACACTTATTCAAGCAGGCTGCCTACAACTATTTTCTCAAACCTAAAATCACAATTTTGTTTTCTGTAATTTAAAGTATGTTTGTTTTTTTGTGGGAATATAGTGTTTTTTCACATCATGCTTAATAAAAGGGTTAACTATATCAAACAATAAATGACAGGTAAAGATGCTTGAACACAGATTTCTGCAGAAGGTGTGTCAACTGACAGGGGGCCTTACAAATTACATTTAAAGTGTATATTCTGCTGCATTAGCCAGTTGAGTCTAAGTGAAAAGATAAGGTTGTTAGTAACAAAAATGTAATTCTGGGGGAGAGTGTAGTAAAATCAAAAAGTGATAGATGTAATGCTTTGAATTAAACATTACCACTACCGTTGGTCTGCGCAACATTCTATGCCATAATTCTGTAGTGTGCCTGTGCGATTAGAGAAGGGGACAAACCATTAGCAAATTACTTGTGGTGCTGCCACCAAAAGGTGCAGTTGAATCTCAATTGCTAGGCCGTGTTCCATCAGCACTGGAATACAAGCAAGCACATGAATTCTTTGGCCTGTGGTCTAGTAGTTTTGGAAGGGCTACTGACATTAGTGACAGGGCCAAGACTGATATGCAAACAATGTTATAGAAGGCTGGCCATAGCAATGAAGGTGGTTCTAATTGATTCAGAGACTTTTTACCTATTAGGTACAACCAGAACGCATGCTGTGGGACACAGATAGGATGGCAATAAAATGTGAGGAGAAACACACATCCTATGGGTGTGCCTGGTCCTTTACCCACCTAATGACTAGCCATGGCTATGTTAATGCCTCCACCAAAACCTAACCTTTCTAGAACTCTTTGAGCAAACATTATCACAAAGTAACACCAAACGTGTTGCTGTATAGGGCCTGCCAGTGTTATATCGAAGCATTCTTTTGAGTGTTTAATTACCTCTGTAAATGAGCTCCTATTGTAGTAAAATTCTCTTAATGTGTGTCTTCAACCAGTTGATTTTATAAGCAATATTTTTGTAAATGCCTCTGTGACTTGCACTGAAGTCCTGTCTCAAACAAGCAATCACAGAGCCAGCAGTTTTGGCATGCGTATAGGTATTAGCAGACATATGCCATGCCATCATATGCCCAGTTACTGACACCATTTTCCAGCTTTTCCCATCTTATGGCCAGGTGGTACCTAGTGCCTATCCATGCCTAATCAAAAGCCCAAGAGTTTGGCTAGGCCAATGTATGTTGCCTTGAGTTTGTCTCCCTAAGTGAATGTGTTTATGCCCAGATGTTGGTGTCTTGCTTGCTATGCCTACGGAATCAAGTTGCACCTCACTGAGCTGGTCCAACAAGGCCCTACCTGAAAATGATAAGGCTGGGTTGGCAAGTATTGACCAGTTACAGATCTTCTCATGCATACTTACCAGTGGGGCTCTGAGCTAAATAGAATCTATCTTTGTTTGGAAGCCTATTCTACTCTGCCAGAATGTTTCATAATTCAAACTAATAAGTACTGACTTGATAACCTCATTCTGTTTGAGTAACTTTACAGAGTTTGCATGCAAAAAGAATATGTCATGTGTGTTGTGGGATTTGTTTGGAAAGTATGATGTAAATCCTGGGCGCAAGGTGTTTAGGCAGTGCCGGAAATGAAACATGAACACCCATAAAATAACAAAAAAGAAGAGCGTTTTCTATAATGTTACGGGCAAAGAATAAAAGGTGTACATCTTTTCTAGCTAAAAGGCAGTATTTAAATATTTTCCAGCGTGCAATCAGAGGTGGATTTAACATTTGGACAAGGGACAAATGTCAATACCCCCCTGCTCTACTCTCTCCCTTCAAATACAAACCGACAAGGCTGAATAGGCCTTACCAGTGAGCTCTTATCTTTTTAACATGTCTCAGAGGCAGATTATTTACTACAGTAAGTGATTAGAGATGAGAAAAGGTGAAAAGGCAGTGGCCATTGCTGTGGCACTTAAAAAAAAAACAAATTATATAGGGTTTTAAGAAGCAATTTAAGTGTGATTGTTGGGTGATTAGTAATTAAGGGGATAAAGAAAAAGCTGTGTGAAACAACCTTGTCATGCATTTCATTTCACTTTGTGTCTGTATGAGATTGTTGTTAAGTTCTAATTAATTGCTATTAATTGGAGCTCGTAGGCTTCCATTCAGGATGGGGAAAATAGGTAGGCGAAGTTGGAGAGCAGATCGGACTGAACAAGGTCCCCCTGCCAAATCCGATTGGTATTCCATCAGCATGCATTTTAACATTGGTGGAAAACCAATGGATTCCTATGGGATCTGCCTGACTTTTACACCTGGTAAAAGCAGGCAGAGTCCAAAGGAATACAATGTGGATGGCTCCCACAATCGTTAATGTGGAAGTGATTTATACTGTTCCAGGCACGTAGTGGTAAAGTAAAGAGCAAAGCCGATTTTAGCCTTTGTTTTACTCTTTACTTTTCCAGTACTTGGTGGAAAAAATTAAAATTAATGTATGGCCCCTTTTGCAACAAAGTGCAAACAGGACAATTCCACTTTGTGCAATTTAGGATTCTTAGCAAAATGCCCCCCTTAATCTTTTCATCAAGATGTTTCTACAATGATGAATACATTGTCAGGTTGGTTTATCATGTGACTTGTGTGCATTTTTTAAAGCAATCTGTGTAACATTTAGTATTATTTTAGGTATTCAAAGCAAATCTTCGACACATATTTGTACCAACTTGAGCTCGGAATATGTGTGGTCAAGTATCTAAATGTCAGGCTAAGTTCAAATTACGGCTTTACCAGTTGACCAAAGTGTGTGATCCTTGGCATATTCTTTAAATTCACTGTGCTTTACCTGTTAAAATTAGGTCCTCCTAGAAGTGATTCAGTTCGCATCATAAGCTATTCTAAAAAGCGACACTCATGGTTTAATAGATGCGCAATTCAGGCATTAGGACACACACATCTAACTTTGAAAATATACGGGCTACATTTATTGAACAAATTTGTGTCATTCAATAGCAAATCAGAGTAAACACATCAAGCAAAGAGTCATCATGTAAAATTGCACATTATAGCAGGTATGTAAACAGTATGTACCAGGCAATGATGTACAGGTGCATGCCCCACCTGGAGCAATACCAGGAGACCGCAAACCCCTCAACAGGCACTGCCTGCCTCCTGATGCAGCCGTTACAGCCCTAGCACTCTCTTGCATTATCAACGCAATTAAAATTTGCTGCAAAAATGGAACAAAAAATGTTTAAAATGTAATTGGACATGAACCACTGATGGGAGACATTCAGAATAGGACTACTGTAGGGGTTCAGTTGGAAAGGAGGGGGGTTGTGGAATGGGTGGGTGATGGGAGGATTGTATACATGTGTATGTTCTTGGAGGATATGTTGTTGTGCTTGAAATATTGTTAAGATCAACAAGGCTACCTGTATTGATTGGACATGGTATGTTATGTTCTTGAAATTAAAATAAGTTTGAAAATAAAAAACGTAATTTTCTAGGAAACAAAATCTCCTATTCCGTACTTCAGTATTCTTGGGAGGTCGGGGGGTGTCTATCGTTCACAACAGGATGGAGGGAGCGCAAGAATCTCCTCTGGGGCCTGCTGGGAGTAGCCACAGTGCTCAGGAAGGTATTGTTGGGAGGACACCATCTGAGATGGTACAAAGACTGGGCCGCCTCACTGCTCAGCCCTCTCAGAGGCGGAAGAGAAGACATCACCCTCAATTCTCCCAAGCCAGGCAAGGCACGCCGGGTGCTCCTGTGAATAGGTGTGGGGGTGGTAGTTAGGACAGCTGAAGGAAGGTGACTGGACAGTGAAAGGTAAAGGAGGATCAGATATAACAGAAAGGGGATAACAGATGGGAAGGGAAGATAGTTAGATTGATATTGCAACACTATTTTCATTGCTTCTCTTTTGCTATGTACTGTTTTTTATAGAGGGGTGCAAATGTATTTTTGCAGATCTGGGAAGAAATTTTTTGCTGGATCACGGAGCTGGGAAATCTGGATCAATGCCAGCACTTTGTTTAGGGTACTTCAAGACCCACACCCAATGGAATGTGGGCCCCCCTGATCACAAACCTGGCCCACCCATATGAAAATTCCTGGACCGGGCCTGACCTAGCCAAATGGCGCACCTCATCTCGCAAGCCCAGTCCGCACCCCAGCCAAATTGCGTGCCTCACCTCGCATCCCAGACAAAACACATGCCCTCCCTTCCAAGCCCAGGTCGCACCCCAGTGAAAACCTGTGCTGTACCTCGCAATCCCAGGCCGCACCCAAGAGAAAACGCATGCCCTCCCTCGCAAGCCCAGGCCGCACCCCAGTGAAATCGCGTGCCTCACCTGTACTCCGAGGCCGCACACCAGAGAAAATGTGTGCCCTCCCTCGCAAGACCAAGCTGCACCCCACAATAAGGCAGGGCCCCCTCGTACGTTTAGGCTACACCCCTTACAAAAATGGGAGTCCCCCCTACACCCTCAGCACACATCCTGTCCACATACCCCCCTACTGCACATCAACCACTTTAGTCCACACACCACCCCTCAGCCCCCCTCACCTGTGACATCACCCACAGGCAGCCCACTCCAGACTGGACACCACCCACAGGCAGCCCCCACCAGACTGGACACCACCCCCCTTAGGCCCCCTCACCTGTGACATCCCCACAGGCAGCCCCCTCCACACTGGATATCTCCCTCCAGCCTCCCTCACCTGTGACACCACCCACAGGCAGCTCCCTCCAGAATGGACACCCCCCACACAGGCAGCCCCCACCAGACTGGACACCACCCCCCTTAGGCCCCCTCACCTGTGACATCCCCACAGGCAGCCCCCTCCAGAAAGAACGCCCCCCACAGGCAGCCCCCTCCAGACTGGACATCACCCACATGCAGACCCATCCATACTGGACACCACCCCCAGCGCCCCTCACTTGTAACACCCCCACAGGCAGCCCCCTTCAGACTGGACACTCCCCACAGGCAACTCCCTCCAGAGTGGACACCACCCCAGCCCCTCTCACATGTGACACCACACACAGGCAGACCCTTCCAGACTGGACACCACCCCCCAGCGCCACTCACTTGTAACACCCCCCACAGGCAGCCCCCTTCAGACTGGACAAAACCCACAGGTATCCCCATTCAGTCTGGACACCACCCACAGGCAGCCCCCTCCAGACTGGACATCACCCACATGCAGACCCATCCAGACTGGACACCACCACCCAACACCCCTCACTTGTAACACCCCCCACAGGCAGCCTCCTTCAGACTGGACACTCCCCACAGGCAACTCCCTCCAGAGTGGACACCCCACCCAGCCCCCCTCACATGTGACACCCCACACAGGCAGACCTCTCCAGACGGGAAACCACCTCCCAGTGCCCCTCACTTGTAACACCCCCACAGGCAGTCCCCTTCAGACTGGACACCACCCACAGGCATCCCTCTCCAGATTGGAGACCACCCACAGGCAGCCCTCTCCAGACTAAACACCACCTCCCAGCCCCCTCACCTGTGACATCCCCCACAGGCAGCCCCCTCCAGACTGCCCCCCTACAGGTAGCCCCTCTAGTTGGACACCATCCCCCTGCCCCCCTCACCTCTGACACTCCCACAGGCAGGCCCCTCCAGACTAGACACCCCCGACAGGCAGCCCCCTCCAGACTGGAAACGACCCACAGGCAGCCCCCTCCAGACTCGACACAGCCCCCATTCCCCCTCACCTTTGACACCCCCACAGGCAGCACCCTGACAGTCTGACACAATACCAGTGAAATGCATGTCTGCTGCTCGCCTGAACTTCCTTGGTCTGACAGCACCATAAATTGCAACACCAACATGTAGTCTGCAAATCCGACCAACTGGAATCACCAGAGGTCCATCCATGAGTGGAGCATCTGCTCACATACGCTTTCAGGCCTTAAACATCCCCCACCATACACATGTGACAAGTGAATGCAAAAACATGTGCATATTGCCCATGGCACATTGCCAAGGCATCAAAGCACTGTGACAGAATGGTGCCCACGACAGAAGAACACCTACTAAAAGTTGTTGCAAGATACACAAACAATGGGCAGGCATGTCACAGCCTGAACACGAGTGAGCTGGGTGGCGATATACCTGTCAAGGAAAAATCACATGACAGGGCCATGCATGGGTGATGGTAGGGCAGCCAGAGAGAGCATGACTCACAGAGACTGGATAATTGTGCTGCCACACTGGAAGAGCAAATTTGGCCCAATGCTGCATTCCAGTGGTAGAGGTTGAGCAATACATGAGAGAAGGCATTGTGTGACTGCACATACTGGTGAAGGTGTCTGCATGACATGTGTTTTTCACAGCAATTTCAAATGTATGTGCAATGAACGTGATCATGGAACACTCCCACAGTGAGCCCATCTCCCTCCACCCCAGCCACACTGATGCCAAACACACAGTGATGCAGCACAGGTCAATGCTAATCTAGAAATACAGTGCAGACCCAGTGGTCTGATGGACCCACCACCACATGTCAGGCACATGTGCAACTTGCCATTCACAACCATCCCAGCAACAATACACAAGCATGCACACCACAAGACACACGACTTGCAATGGAGAGATGCACTGTTTTAAAATAGAACTAGCAAAGAGGCTGAAACACAAATGAACTGCACAAAGCATGGAATGTAACAAACAGAACAAAGTATATTAAAGAAATCTATACAAAAACTTCGAATTAACCTAAAAGTAGTCCATGGTAAATATGTACAAAAATCATTAATTTATGCCTAAACAACTATATAGAATAAAATTGGGGAAGGAATGTCTTGAAAGCCTGGGGAAATAATAAAGAAAGGAAACCTACACCTAAAGAGCTATGTACACAGGCAGCGGGCTAGTCCAACTCCTCCTCGCCAATCTCACTTAGCTTTTCCACCAGGGCTGAGACTAGCACCACTTCCTCACTCCTAATGCGGGCCTCCCTTCTTGCCTAGACGGCTTGCAGGGTCTCCAGAATCTGTGTCTCTATCACCTCAGCCTCCCTGCAAGTGTCCTCCAGGATGGCTGCTGGCCTCCTCCCCCAACGCAGTGCAATCTCAGCCCTGGCCAACACAATCCTCTCTTCCCGAGCCCGCTGCCTCTCTGCTCTGATCTGCTGCCCATATCCTCAGAACAGGGAAGACATCCTGTCCCTCAGGTCCACGTGTGCCTCGTGCCTCATACAGTGCTCCTGCCCCCTTTGGATGTTCTGCCCTGAAAAATGTACCCTCCTCCTTGTTGCCACCTGCTACCATAGTGCCCGCTGCCTGCTATGTGTGTACGCCCTGCAAGCTGATGATGCTACCCGGGTGCGAACGGCCTGTGCACTGCTTCTGGGTGCCTGCTGTCCCTCCATTGCCAGTGAGCCTGCTGGTGCATGGGTAGTTACAGTGCCACCTCTGCTTATTGACCTTGAACTCCCAACTCGGCAGGGATGTTGACTCCACCAGACTGGGCAATGTGGGTGAGACTGGTGCACAGCTGGGGTTGGTGGTATCTGGGCCCGGAAGACACCCTGGAGGACAACTGGTGCACAGAGGAGGAAGACAAGGAGGGGTCGCAGCAGTGATCAGCTCATGGAGTACAACACGGAACAGGCATGTTGTAAGCAAGCTGATGAGGCGGCATACCTCACTGTGATGATGTGCAAGCAGACTACGTGTAGCCTGAACATCATCACAAATGACGGCTGTACGCCTTGCCAACCTGCCTGCGGGGATCGCATAGTCCAGGATGGCAACACCAGATGGCAAGAGGGTGTTGGTCTGGGTGGAAACATCAGCCAACACTGTGTGGTGGGTGTGATGCTGGAAATGCATCGGAGGGACAGGGCCTCCGTATCCTTGTCCTTTACTGCTTTTTATCGTGTGTTCTGTCGTTTTTCCACGCAGGAGTTCATGTGGGACTCCTGGCAGTGCAACTCTCTCTTTTGGTTTGGTGTACCGACCCATGGGATACCCTTATGGCACCCTTGGGTGTGGGTACAACCCTGTGCCCCTAGTGTATGTTTTTGGGCACCTGTGTCTGGCCTACAGAGCAGGGTATGGGCTGGTGGCAGCTCCATGCTGAATTTGACAGGTGCTCTGAGTATCCTCCATTTTGGGATACCCAGGCCCTGCCATTGGAATCAGTTGATTCCTGATAGGAAACAAGATGGCCCCCGTGGCATCTTGCTTTCTATTGCCTTTTACCTTGTTTTCCCAAGGTCCTGGGAAGCCCTGACTCTGTCCCTTCCCCCTGACCGGCTGTTGGGTGGAAGTTCCATTTATGGTGTTGTTGTGAAGTCCAGGCCAGACTGGCTGGAGCCTTCCCAGTGACTGTATGTTGTGAGTACACCCTGTGGGTGGGACCTGGGTGAATGGAGTGTGTGACTAATACGCATTCTGTGTTGTGGGTGTCTAGTATATGGTATTCAACACAATGACTGAGACTCCCCTGCCCGAAACTTGGATGAATTCAGTGTGGAGTGTTGAATGGCAGGGTACTTGTCCCAATACACATAACTTGTTGTGAGTGTCTGGATAGCAGTGAATGGCCTGAATGCCCTATGCACCGGATTGGCTGCCTGCCTACATGAATGCCCTTCTGACCGATTGGTTGCCTGAGTGGGACCCAGCAGAATGAATGGGAGAACAACTAGTGTATCTGGGGGCCTATCACTGCTAGAATTCGTGTTCAGAAGCTGAAGAATAACTGGCGTGAAACTGAAGCTTAACCTTGAAGCCCTGCTGGATGAGAAGAATTGCTGCTGCTCTCCTTCACAATCTGAAAGCTGCTGTGTCTCCAAGAACTGACCCAGAGAGGACCTGGTACGGCGCCCTCTTCCTGAGCTACGAGGGACCATCGTGCACCAGCTGACCTTTGCCAAAGGTCCCTGGTAGACAGACCTACGACAGGCTGCCGACCGGAGACAGGGACTGCCACGGAATCCCAAAGAGAATCGGCCGGACTGTTGTCTGCCATTGTCGGCGACCGCCGTCCCCGACTGGAGTCGCTGTGCTCCTGTTTTTCTAAGAAGTTCATTTGATCCAAGGACACTCTCATCTACATCGCTGCCAGCTTTATCCCGCTGGAGAAGGCCCGACCGTCAGCACACTGAGGAGCGTCTGCCGGTGGGTTTCCTGCCACCTAGAGACCACAGAGATGCTGACGACTCGACGCCCTTGCTGGGCCACAGTTCTTCATCATCTCTTTGCGGTCCAGAACTATCGTCACTGAGGTGCCCCGCACGCCTCTTCCTTGCAGGACGCCAACACTCCATCATCAACGAGCATCGCTAGGAACGAAGCTGCCACTTCACCATTGTAGTTCACCCTGTTCTCCGTCGGATGTTCGACGACCAGTGACACCTGCCTTAAAGGGAGGGCACTCAAGAAGGGCCGTCGATTTCCCGTCAATGAACGCTACAATTCCAGGTACATTGGGGCTGTAGAATTATTGTAAAGGGAAATAAGACTCATAGAACAATATATGGACTGGGCTTGTGATACATCTTTGCTTTACAGGTTGCCCAGGTGGGGGGGATCTCCACACAGAACTGTGCTTAACGGTAGAGGCCAGTATTCTGCCAATTGTTTCAACCATCTTGCTTTCCTTCCTAAATCTATTGCTGGTTTCTGTGTTATTGATCTGTGTGACATTTTGACAGTATAGTTGATGCACTTTAATGAGATCTGATAATACTTGTGGTACCACTTTAGAACTGTATATATTTACCATTGTTGATTTTCTGAGCACAAAGTGAGTTATTGTGATAGTGTACATAACCTTAAATATTAATTATATAAAGACTGTGTTTTAACCAATAGGGTGTGTGGCCATTCCTTTGTGGGGGCTTGGGGACTGCACTGTACTTAAGAACCAGCCTGCATCACCTCCTGAGAAGCTAGGCCTTGATTGCTCGACCATAGCTACCAAATAGAGAATCTTGGCTGGGGTCCTCTGTGCCCCACCTCTACCATATAGAGAGCACAAGTACAGACACCCCTCCAGTCTTTACACTGGTGGCAGCGGTGGGATGCTTATGGTTTTAAGAATCAATGTATAACCGTGCCACTTACAAAATATCTGCACTTTATTAAATGGAGGTTTAGTTGTGTACAAGATAACTGCATTACAAGCAATGGAATCTATTGCAAATGGTAAATTGACTAGGATGAGCTTAGAGGCTCTCCAGAGTGCTTGTGAAGCCAGGGAATTAGACTTTGCGGATAAGTCTAGGGCTGAGCTGACAGCTGCTCTGGTGGACTACCAGAATGATTGTGATACTCTTGAAGGGGGGGATGCAACCAATGAGGACTCTGCCCCTGGGGTTTTTGCTGAATCTGTTTCTGGGAATGCCACCATTCCTGCTGCCTCTGTTCCAAACCCCAGCAATTCCTTGGAGCTTGAGTTATTAAGGATGAAATTGGCCTTTGAATACCGCAAATTCTTTTTTTTTTTATTGGTTTGTACAAACCTTTAAAAAGAAAACACAAACAAGACAACATATATATATTTTCCACAAATTCCATTTCTTCATCATCTGATCAGTTCATTCTCCAGTTTAGTGCACAGATTTCAGATCTGACATGCAAGGATTAATCCACATTGGACTTTAACTATGACTAGGCTTCGGATTTATGATCACAGTGTCTAAACCGTCCTTCAGAACACGAAGAAACGCCACTAGAGCGTATAGGGCAGGTCGGTTAGAGCCGTCAAATAGTACTCTCCACCAATCGTCAGCCGTCAAGGTTTGGTATTTGCAAGTTATTGGACCAAAAACGTTTGTTCTTTGGTGAACAAACCCAGAGCATGACATTGTCAAATGTTTTAGGGTCTCGTTATCAGTGTGACAAAAGCGGCACTTTAAGTCCAAGTCAGCATGCTGTGACCAAATACTTATACGTTCCTTAGTTGCCAGCATGTTGAGCCTAAAATGCATATACAAGGCTTTGGTATGTTGGTCTGGAAAACAGTTTAGATAATTTTGCAACTGCCCACATACTCTGTTTTCTCCAGGGACATCCTTCATTGTTTTAGATTAATTTCTTGCAGTGCATGTGTTGATCCAGTCCAATCTCCACATATTCTTCTTAGCCTGATCTGGGTTGTCCATCAGGATTTTTATCGAAATGTTGTACATTTCTAACACCTCAAGACATAGTCTGTTCCATTGGAATAAAATTGTTTCAGATTTTTCTTTTTCCAATGTCTGTAGTATACGAATTTGAGGCAGCGGATCTTTTTGCTTCGTTTTCCTGAACAAACATACTAGATTCCAGGCAACTCATGCTTGGATTGAGATGTAGCCGAGTTCGAATCTTATGCAGGCCATGGAGGTCCCCTTTGGTAGGCGTAACACTTTGGACCACAAGATATTTTCCAATGAGTTCCACAACTCGCGTCCACATCCAAAGGCATTTTCTCCGCCATATATAAGTGCAGGCACCACTTTTTGTTGAAAAAAGGTGACAGTTGGTTTCAAGGAAAATTTGCCGAATTTTCTGTTAATCAAGGAAGCCTGACAAGCCAACTGGCGACATTTATTTTCAGTTGCCGCGACCCAGGGTGCATCATTTCTGCTTGCATTGATTTTCATACCTAGATATGTGGTGTTTTTCACAATCTTGATTGGTTCTTTGTCAAGGTACCAGGTGAATTTTTTCACTTTCCCATTGTTGCCCTGTAGTTTTTCAAGGACCAAGATCTCGCATTTTTGTTTATTTATTAGTAGACCATTTGCTAATAAATACTTTTCAAGAGTAGTAAGTTTACGCTGGAGACCTATTGGTGTAGAATCCGTAAGGATAAGATCATCCGCGTAAACAAGATAGTCGATAAGCGTACCAGTGATTTTCGGTGGGAAGGTGGCTAGGTCATTAAAGATCTCCTTGATGTCCGATATGAACAAGTTGAAAATGATGGCTGCTAAAGGGCACCCTTGTTTAACCCCTCTATATGTGTTTATAGGGGCTGATAGTGAACCTTTTAGATCTAACCTGATTTTAATTGAGGTGTTTGTATGTAGCTCGCGAATAGCAGCCAGCAAGCTGCGTGGGCAATTCCACGCGCTCAGTGTTTCCCAAAGCAAGTCTCTGTTTATGCTATCAAAAGCGTGGGATAGATCTATTAGTGCCAGATAAACTTTAGAGGTAGATCAATGTGCTTCCATCTTCAGCAGGTTTATCAGCAAAAGGTTCACTCCACAACCCACCCCCTTGACAAACCCTGCTTGTCTTGGATCAACCCGATTGGAGACGATAGACCACTTTAGTGGTTTCTGTTGCAGGAGGGTGGCATAGATTTTTCCCAACATGTCCAGTAGCGCAATAGGTCTATAGTTTTTGGGATTGCGTCTGTCGCCCTTTTTAAAAATTGGGACAATCACGGCGGACTTCCACGATCCTGTTGTACTGCAACATTTGACGATTCTGTGGAACAAGATTGTACAGAAGTCTGACCATTCGTCCGGATGTCGTTTAATGGAAAAATTGGTCAGGCCGTCTGGGCCTGGGGCTCAGGAATCGTGCACATTCTTAATTACTTGCAAGATGTCTTCTCTAAGGAACACAATCTCCCAGTGAGTAAGAGTCGGAGTAGCCCATTCTGTAGTTGTCACATACTTGCAAAAAGATCAGTGTAGAAGGACGTCCACTCTGCTTCTGAGACTAGGTTTGTTTGGAGAGCATGTTGTGGAGCTAAGTTGGTGTTTATTAGTCTCCAGTATTCTCTACAATTTTTATTCGCCATTTTGGACAGCATAAGTTCAGCATCATTTTGTAACATTATGGCCTTGTGAGACTTAAGCCAGTTCTTATATGCTTGTCTTATTGTTCTTTTTTCATTGTTAACATTGACATGGTTTTGTGTTTGTGCATTTCGAAGGTCACGACGTAATGCTCTTTTCCGTTGGAGAATTTCAAGGTCGAATCTGTGTTTAGGTGAAAAGTCAACATGTTTTAATTTGTTCTTTTGTCCTCAAATTGCGACAAAAGGTGGAAATATTCAAGTGTCTCCGAGTTTTTTTTAAATTCAGAGGTGATGTGAGTTAGCTCCTCAGTTTCGAGATATAGCCGGATTCTACACGCTCCAGTTCTCACTGCATGCGGCCACATCCTGTTGTTGCACTGAATAGTGTTATTAAAACTTAGGGTCACCATATCATGATCACTATGGGTCATTTTAGTGATCTCCAGGCGAGTGGACCTCATGTGTAGGTTTCCGGTGACAAATATGTAGTTGAGAGTCGAGCTCTGGTCACATCTTCTCCAGGTCGGTTGGGCAGGGATATCGCCTGCTGTTTGACCATTTAACATAGTTAGCCCACCTAGATCCATTTCTGTGCACCATTGATTTGTTATCTTCTCTTGGCGGGTGTTGGATGTCTTTTTGCCGCCGGATAGATTTAGATGTGTGATGCAGTCGATGTTAAGATCTCCGCAGATGATTAGGTCGATCGAGTTCTCCTTTTCTGTTAGGTCATCAATTGTGGTTGTAACTTGGTCAATGAAGGTCTCTGAACCAGCAACCAAGTGGTTCCAGTATAGATTTATGATATGTAGTTTAGGTACATGAGCGTTTCTTCCCGCTGAGGAACTAATCACCACTACTTGAATAAATGGAGATGGATTGAAATATTTGTCAATCTTGAGACCAGACGCTCTCTTTGCCGCCACTAAAAGCCCAGCCATAGGTCTACCCTTGGGCTGTTTGATGGCCGGATTGAGCGCAATTTCAAAGCCTTCAAGGATCGGAGTTTCATTGAGCCATGTTTCCTGCAAACAGATGAGATCCAGATCAAGGGCCCAAGGAGTGGTAAACAGATGAGTAAAACCTCTTGTATTGCATGATCCCATTGTGCAGTTTTGACGTTCCCCTTGGGCATGGCATTACTTGTCCACTTCGCTGTTTAAAGTACCGGCAAGCCAAGACCAATCGTTGACTTTAGCGGCTAAGTTGGCAACTTCTTCTATCTCACCACCTGTAGTTGGTACACTTACAGCCCCTTGAATTGTTATCCTTATGGGGTCATTAATTGGTATTTTGTCTGTCGAATCAGATTGTGGGACGCACATTTGTAATTGCGCTGTTTGAGGCTGGACAGCGGTTGTAAAATGAGCATCTAATTAGCTAGCTCCGCTGACAGGCACACTACGAGGGCCGTTTTCCAAAGGTCCAGGCACAGGGTGATTTGCTACTGCAGATATGTCAAACCCTAGAGACATTAGCACTGGTCCTGCTTCCAATAGAATGTCTACTATGAGTTTGGATTGTAGATGAAGTATGACCGCATCATTTTTGTTTTCGTTAAAGAATTCAACGATTTTCAGGTCTCCAGATTCAATTGCTCTGAAGCTTGGCACGAGATGGAACAGCCATAAGACATTATGACAGTTTAAGATTAAATCATCCGAAGAATCTATGCGCTCCAAGAGCACTTGGTGCAAGGCCTGTGATTTCGGTACAATGCTTTTGGCTTGTTTAGCCTTTGTGGACTGAGAGGGGTTCTTGCTGTATTCTGTCGTGTTTGGCTTATGTTTTGTAGAGGCATCAGAACTATCAGAACTGTGAAGCTGCGGCATGCCAAATAAGCGCTCGGGTTGCGCATTCCTCTGCGCATAGGGTCTTAAAGAGATTGCGGGTTGGAGCTCATTGTGACTAGCAACCTTCTTTCAGTCTCTAATGCTCTCCGTAGGCCATCTGTATTTAGTGACAGGGCTGCCAATTTCATACGTTTCTCGTTCAATGTCATGAAAGTGGACATGCATTTTAAAGGACCATCTTGAAGAGAGGTAGATTGTTGCAAGACTTGGCAGCTTCTTGGTACTTTCTTGCATTGAATTGGGCTTTTTTCTTCACATGGAGTTTCTTTTCCAGGCATTTCAGAGGCCATCTGTACTTTCACTGCAGATTCCGTCATGGCAGGCAAGTCAGAAGATTGAGAAAGTTTTGGGTCCATGTTTGTGACACACACCTCTTTTGGTTGTTCTACCATAACACATCTTGGCATAATAGGCGCTGGTTCGCAGTCAACCGGTGCCACAGCATTGTGCTCGCTCAGTTCCTGATCGTCGACCTCCTCATAGATTGACAAATTCAATAGATATATTGGATAGAATACTGAGACCTAAGGCCGACTCTAAGGCCTCATCCGGTGCAGTTGTTACATCTTCTAGGCAGGCTTTTGTTTCACAATTTTTTTATTTTACAATAGTTCTATTTATTGCCACGTTGACAGTTTTAATATTTCTTAAGAACTAGCGTGAGTCATTCCCTCGTTTTGTTTTTTTAATAGGTTGGTTTTTCAGTTTTATTTCACAGATACCCCTTGATTTATTTTTGTCCGTGAGTAATCCTTGCCTGTTCATAGGCTTCTTGAATATATCATAGAGCTCCGAGGCGTTAGCATGGACATCAGGGAGTACGAGTGTTGCATCCTCGCCAACAGGTTGAAACTGAATTCCCAGATTGGAAGTGGAAGCTGTTTGGGGATCTAGGAGAGCCAAGTTTCCTGGGGAATGGCTTGCGGTAAGGAGGTCGACAAACTGCGTAGGCAGCACCTTCTCTTTAGAATGTATGATGAGTACTTGTGAAGGTGCACTAGCACACATTTTCTTGTCGAAAATCATGTCCGGTAGTTCGCCCTCAGGGAGCCGCACACTTGAGTCAGATGTAGTTTCAATAGCAGGGGCAACTCCTTGTCGTATGGCATCAATTGGTACAGTGTTTGTAATTAAGGCGCCCAAGTTGTCCGAAGCATTTTCGGTTAAAATTGGACGCATACAGCTGCTCGAGGAAGTCTCACATCAGTTGGGGCTCCGGCAGTACACCTTTCAAAGTTTTGTTTCACCACAAGTTGTGTTTCGTTTCTTTTTTTAAAAGGTTTTAAGGCTTCTTTCGCCACTTCTGCCAGGAGTTTCTTGTCCAGATTGGAGTTTTTAGTACATTCAGCTAAAGAGCCAGGGCCAACTCGGTCCTCTTTTGGGCATCACGCAATGACTCTTTATAAGAGCTGTGTGCATTTTCAATATTCGCTAGCTTAAAATTCATTGAGGCAACCAGACTAAAGAGGTCTTTCGTGTTGTCATTCAAATGTTCATACATTTTCAAAAAAGGGCAATTGCCAGTGTCATCGATGACATTATGATAGCTTGAAGGTCTTTCGTGTTTTGCTCATGGCCAACTGCCTTATCCTCAGCCAATTCTTCTTGTGCGCGGCGCCTTCAACGATATGGCAGCCATCTAATTTTTGGAAAGGGGCGTTCCATTAAAGAGGAATTAGGAGAAGACAAGTCCGATGAGGAATCAACTGATGAGCAATAAGCTCCTGGCGCCTCTCCATTTAGAGGCAGATCATCAATTGAACTGTCCGAGTTGGTTTTAGACATGTTATTTGACATTTTGAGTTTCTTCATCTGGGAGCATCTAATATTTGGCAAAATACTCGAATCAGTTCTCCTTCGTTTGGAGAGACTCCTTGTGCGAGTAGTTTGGCTAGTTTGTTTTTTTGGAACAAGAGAGGTTGACAGTGATAGGGGGCTCAATAGGTGTGCCCAATTCCTCGAGTAGAGTGTTATTTACTGATTTATGCGTTCTTTCTTTGTTTAGCTGAGTCAGGTCTGTAAGAAGTGTATTAACAATTTCCAGTGAATTTTGTCAATTTCCATGATGATATAAATCGTTTACATCAACTGCTGGGGATGACTGCTGTGGTCGCGACACATCGTGAGCCAGCAGACCCCCCACCTCCATGTCGTCAGATGTAGGGAAAAATACATTGATTTCGTCATCAGGTGCTGTTGCTGCTTCCAGAATATGCAATGGGGAGGGAACCAGTTTCTCAAGTGTACTGTAAAATCTAGGGCGGGGAGACCCCAGACTAGTCTCGCCACTCTCGCTCATGCCTCCATTGGGGCGACTTGTTGTTGTAACTTTGTCGTGGGCCGCATCTGCACAATCCGAACGCTCCCCCAAACAGGCATTGTTTACAAGTGTTGGCTCGCACTTGTTCAGCGTGCGCCACACCTGCTCTCTCAGGGGGACAATCGTTCCAGGCAGGGAGACAGCAATCGTAGCATTGTTAGGTGATTTCTCGACCCAGGCTCCACAGCCCGCCGTCTGGGTCGCAGTCAAACACATTACGGCGGGCGTTTCCAATAGGGACGTCCCTCCCATCTTTGTACAACCTTCAACGGGTACAGTTCGGATTATAGAATTTGCTTTGCACGTTTGTGACTCGGCAAAATTAGAGAACTCATGAGCTCTTGCATTTGTAACATTGGGCATATTAGCACTTACTTGGAGCGAAGGCGGCAGTGAAGTCGCGGATGTCGAAGCCACAGGCGAGACAGGCGATACAGCTGGGAGCACAGAGTGCACGTCCAGATGACTAAATGTTGCGGATTCCAGCTTCAGTTGAGCACGAGTCTTCGCAAAGGACGTAGGCTTTGTAGCATCACGCATGGCTCCAGTAAAAGGTCGCTAAGGGGGCGAACAGAGGAGGAGTCGGGGATAGTCCAGGATTCCACGGACTTCCTCAGACTCCTCAGACTCTGCCAGCCTCTGCGCCCGCTCCACGGGGGAGAGCAGGTTTTGATGTTTTGGACACTCCCAGGAAGTGTAGACACAGTAGAGCTACTAATGCAGTAGCAACAGCAGCAGGAAATCAGACTCACTCCTTCCACTCCTCAGACTCTGCCAGACTCTGCGCCCGCTCTGCGGGGGAAAGCAGGTTTTGATGTTTTGGACACTCCCAGGAAGTGTAGACACAGTAGAGCTACTAACGCAGTAGCAACAGCAGCAGGAAAGCAGACTCACTCCTTCCACTCCTCAGACTCTGCCAGACTACTGCAATTTGGAAATAGATGCTGAGCTTAAGAAAGAGGAGCCTGCACAGCAAGTGGAACTCATAGGGATCTTGAACTCAAAGACAAGGACAATGAATGTCAGAGAATCCAGCTAGAGAAAGCTAGAGTGGGGACTTCAGCAAAACCAGTTGAAAGTGTCAGGTCCCAAGCCACCAAGCTTATGAAAGATTTGGTTTGTGTTTGTAGAGGGTTCAGATATCCTCCAATGGAATTAAGCATTTGAAATGGTTTGTGCATTCATGATGTTGATAAGAAAGATTGGGCTAAGTGTTTGTTAAGCAGAGTGCCTCAAACTGGGTATGACTAAACTGAGTGTGGAAGAAAGGGGTCAGTATGAGTGCCTGAAGTCTGCTTTAATTGCCAAGTTTGGCAAGACACCTACCCAATACCTTAAAAGGTTCAGGGATTTTAAGAAAAGAGAGAATGTGTCTTGGGTTGACTGGGTGAGTGCTGAGCACATGAACATGATGGGGTGGATTGATGGTTACAAAGTGAAAACTTTTGTTGAATTGTCTCACCTTTTGTTTTTTGAGCATTTTTCTGAAGCCTTTTCACCAGAGCTGCGTCAGTAAATTGCTGACCAGAACATTTTGGATCCCTTTAAGCTGGCTAGGTTGGCTGACAAGTGGGTCTTCCACCGGGTGTCCCCTAAGGACTCCAGTGGGAAGGACAATGACAAAGAAAAGGGGACCTCTCAGAAAGCTGAGGAGTCCCAAAAGCAGTCACAGTCGGGTAAACCAAAACCTTCCTCTCCTAAGACCCAAAAATCTAGTGGGGATAAGACATCAGTGGGTGGGAATAAGAGTAGTGGTCCACCTGCTGCAAAGCAGGC
This sequence comes from Ambystoma mexicanum, assembly GCF_040938575.1. NCBI lineage: Eukaryota > Metazoa > Chordata > Amphibia > Caudata > Ambystomatidae > Ambystoma > Ambystoma mexicanum. Next base: position 698,075,867 of record NC_090928.1, on the reverse strand, counting down.
TCCCTGTGGTTCCAGTACCGTACCCCGCAATCCTGGCACTTGTTGGGATTGTGGGGCTCTGGATCACAGAAGGGGTGACTCAAAGTGTAAAGGTAAGGCACTTGGAGTACAGGCTGTCAGCCTGAGCTATCCTTACCCCATGTCTGAGGTGGAGGTCACTGTCCTTCCCTCATCTACAGGAATCACATTTGGTGCTCATGTAGAGATTTCCTTAGTGTCCCATGGGGCCTGGGACCAGTACGCAGAGGTACTGGCGACTATCCCACAGAACACCCATAGGTTTTTTAGACGTGTCCTCCTGAATGGCCAGCCTTCTACTGGTTTGGGAGACACTGGGGCAAGCATGACAGTGGTGGACAGGACCCTGCTCAAGCCAGAGGACTAAGTAGGTGCTCTGGGAACCACCAGGTTAGCTGGTGGGCCTCCCAAAAAATCACCTGTAGCCTTAGTCACCCTCATGATTGGAGACAAGACAGCAAAGCTTCCTGTCCTAGTTCAGTACAATGTCCCTGCTAACATTCTGTTAGGTAATGATCTAGTAGAGTTGGGGTTGATCTCGGATGGTCTTCCCATGACTGCTGCTGCAGTCACTAGATCACAGGTGACACAGGGTCTGGCTGTGAGTCAGGTACCCGAGCCAAAGGCGAGGCCTAAGGCAAGAAGAAGGAAGAACAAGAAGACCACCTCTGTGCAGGGGGCTCCTTCTCTTCCTGCTGTTCCTACAGCACCCATTGGGATCCATGCTCCGGACAGGCTGGGTCCAGTGGAAAGCCCAAACTCAACTCATGAGGTAGAAGAGACAGAAGACTCTCCTGTGGGAGATGTTCTCAACCCAGAGGATCATCCTGACCTTCAATACTTGTTAGCTGAAGGGGGACCCTCCCGGGCAGACTTCTGCTGTAAGGGACAGAGAGAGTGCCACTCTCTCGAGGGTCTGAGGAAAAAGGCCCTGTCCCAGGCACAAGGAGAAGTGCCTAGGACATTCCGAATCTATTGGGAGGGTGAGCTCCTTGTTAGTGAGCCCACTAAACCTCAAGAGGTTGGTGGTACCCCAGGTTTACAGGCCCTTCCTGCTGCAGTTGGCACATGAGGTGCCCTTGGCTGGTCATCTCGGGACAAAGAAGACTAAGCAGAGGCTCTCTGCCCATTTCTACTGGCCACGGATGGGAGTAGAGGTGGAGTCCCACTGCAGGACCTGCCCAACTTTTCAGTTGTCTGGCAATACTGGAGGCAGTGTCATTGCCCCACTGCAACCATTGCCAGTGGTGGGCACACCATTTGAGAGGGTGGGCATCGACATTGTCGGTCCCCTTGACCCTCCCATATCAGGTAGACATCGGTTCATCCTGGTCTTGGTAGATCATGCCACCAGGTAACCTGAGGCTATACCCCTTCGGACTGTAACTGCCAAGGTGGTTGCCAGGGCTCTCCTGGGAATTTTCACCCATGTTGGATTCCCTAAAGAGATTGTCTCTGACAGAGGATCCAACTTCATGTCTAGTTACATGAAAACCATGTGGAAAGAATGCGGGGTAACCTACAAATTCTCCACCTCTTACCACCCCCAGGCCAATGGCCTGGTTGAGAGATTTAATAAAACGCTCAAGGGCATGTTAGGCGCTTTGGAAGAGCCCCTAAGGAGGAAATGGGATCTTCTCCTGCCAGGCCTGCTGTTTGCTTACAGAGAGGTACCTCAAGAGGGTGTTGGTTTCAGCCCATTTGATTTACTCTTTGGACATCCCGTGAGGGGTCCCTTGCCTTGATCAGAGAAGGTTTGGAGGCCACCCCTCCAGGTCCCGCCAAGCAAGTGGGGGACTATGTGTTAGGCCTCAGATGGAGGTTGACACAGATGATGGGTCAGGCAACAGCGAATCTCAAGGCCAGCCAAGAATTGAACAAGTACTGGCATGACCTTAAAGCATCGCAAGTAGATTGGACGCCGGGACAGGAGGTCCTCATGATGGAGCCTACGAAGTCTCGAGCTTTGGCAGATAAATGGACTGGACCCTTCAGGATAATCTCCAAGATGGGCAAAGTCAATTATCTGGTTGACATGGGAGCCCCTGGGGTAGCCCCTCAGGTATTCCATCTTAACAGGATCAATCCGTTCCACAGGTGTGCAGAAGTCTCATGTCTCTTGCTAGCTTCAGAGCAAAAAGAGGATGAGAGTGAGCCCCTTCCTGTCTTACTGCATAGCAACCCTCAGGATGGCTCTGTGGAGGGAGTAAATCTCTCTCCCGATCTGACGACAGAGCAGCATAAGGCCTGCAGGGCTTTGCTCTGGCAGTATGCCTCTCTGTTTTCATTGACGCCAGGCCTTACACCTTGGTGTAGGCAGGAGGTTGACACTGGTGACAGTATGCCTGTCAAAAGCAGGTGCTACCGTATGTCAGATACCGTTAAGAACCACATCCAGGCTGATGTCGCCAAGATGTTGGATCTGGGTGTTATTGAACCCACAACCAGTCCCTGGTCCAGTTCAGTGGTCCTTGTCCCCAAGGCAAGTTCCCAGGCAGGTACCAAGGATTGGAAGTTCTGTGTGGACAACTGAGGAGTCAATGCCGTCACCAAAACTGATGCGCACCCATTGCCCAGGGCTGATGAGCTCATGGAAACCATAGATGCTGCCAAATTTGTGAGCACCTTTGACCTTACCTCAGGCTGTTGGCAAATAGCTCTGACGGACCATGCCAAGGAAAAGACAGCGTTCTCAACACCTAAGGGACTCTAACAGTTTAGGGTCATGCCTTTTGGGCTGAAGAATGCCCCTGCCACCTTCCAGAGATTGGTCAATCATGCACTCAGTGGGCTGGTGGCCATCTACAGTTGCCATCTACAGTTCCACCTGGGAAGAGCATTTGACACATCTGGATAGGGTGTTGCAGGCCTTGAAAAGTTCTAACCTCACTTTCAAGGCCACCAAGTGCCAGATAGCTCAGGGGAAGGTCACATATCTTGCTCATGAGGTAGGAGGGGGTCAAATCCAACCTCTCCCCAGTAAAGTACAGGACATACATGACTGGGAGACTCCCACTACTCAAATCCAGGTGAGAGCCTTTTTGGGCCTCACTGGGTATTATCGCAATTTCATGGCAGACTATGGAACCACAGCTGCACTCCTGACAGCTCTGACTTCACGCAAACAACCTATGAAGGTTAATTGGACTGAAGACTGTCAGAGGGCCTTTGATGGCTTGAAAGAAAGTCTGTGTATGGCAACTGTGTTGTGTGCGCCTGACTACAGCCGACCCTTTATCATCCAGACGGATGCCTGCGACACCAGAATTGGAGCTGTCTTGTCCCAGTTAGATGACAAAGGGAGGAAACATCCTATCATATTCATCAGTAGAAAACTCACGGGTAGAGAACTTAGGTGAGCTACTGTTGAAAAGGAATGTTTTAGCATAGTTTGGAGCCTTAGGCGTTATAGGCCCTACCTTACAGGGTCTACCTTCAAGGTCCAAACAGATCATAAGCCCCTGAAGTGGCTTATGCAGATGAAGGGTGAAAACCCGAAACTGCTCAGGTAGTCCATTAGCCTGCAAGGGCTAGACTTCACCATAGAGCATAGACCAGGGAAGAGTCACGATAATGCAGATGGCCTTTCCAGAAGGTATGTTGACTGTCTGCATGAGGGTGTCTATCTCGTGGGATATTAGGCACCCTAACCTCAGTCTGGGAGGGGGGCAACTGTGATGCTGGAAATGGATCGGAGGGACAGGGCCTCCGTATCCTTGTCCTTTACTGCTTTTTATCGTGTGTTCTGTCGTGTTTTCCACACAGGAGTTCATGTGGGACTCCTGGTGGTGCAGCTCTCTCTTTTGATTTGGTGTACCGACTCATGGGATACCCTTATGGCATCCATGGGCGGGGGTACACTCCTGTGCCCCTAGTGTATGTCTTTGGGCACCTGTGTGTTGCCCACAGAACAGGGTATGGGCTGGTGGCAGCTCCATGCTGAATTTGACAGGTGCTCGCAGTATCCTCCATTTTGGGATACCCAGGCCCTGCCATTGGAATCAGTTGATTCCTGATAGGAAACAAGATGGCCCCGTGGCCTCTTGCTTTCTATTGCCTGTTACCTTGTTTTCCAAAAGTCCTGGGAAGCCCTGACTCTGTCCCATCTTCCTGACCGGCTGTTGGGTGGAAGTTCCATATATGGTGTTGTTGTGAAGTCCAAGCCAGACTGGCTGGAGCCTTCCCAGTGACTGTATGTTGTGGGTACACCCTGTGGGTGGGACCTGGGTGAATGGAGTGTGTGACGAATATGCATTCTGTGTTGTGGGTGTCTAGTATCTGGTGTTTGACACACTGACTGAGACAGCCCTGCCCGAAACATTGGTTGCCTGAGTGTGACCCAGCAGAATGAATTGGAGATCAACTAGTATATCTGGGGGCCTCTCACTGGTAGAATTCATGTTCAGAAGCTGAAGAGTAACTGGAGTGAAATTTAAGCTTAACCTTGAAGCACTGCTGGACGAGAAGAATTGCTGCTGCTCTCCTTCACAATCTGAAAGCTGCTGTGTTTCCAAGGACTGACCCAGAGAGGACCTGGTAAGGCGCCCTCTTCCCGAGCTACGAGGGACCATCGTGCACCAGATGACCTTTGCCAAAGCTCCCTGGTAGACAGACCTACGACAGGCTGCCTACCGGAGACGGGGACTTCCGCAGAATCCCAAAGAGAAACGCCCGGACTGTTGTCCGCCACTGTTGACGACTGCCTTCGCCGACTGGAGCCGCCATGCTCTCGTTTGTCTAAGAACTTAATTTGATCCAAGGACGCTCTCATCTGCATCGCCGCCCGCTTTATCCTGCTAGAGAAGGCCCAACCGTCAACGCACCGAGGAGCATCCGCCGGTGGGTTTCCCGCCACCTAAAGACCACAGAGACGCCGACGACTCGCCGCCCCTGCTGGGCCACAGTTCTTCATCATCTCTTTGCAGTCCAGAACTATCGTACCGAGGTGCCCCGCATGTCTCTTGCTTGCAGGACGCCAACGCTCCTGTCATGATCACTGCTTCCAAGGAGCCAGGACCAGCCCAACGTCCTTGGAAGCAGGCCCCTAACCCTAATCCTAAGCACCAGCCGGTCCCCACTGGGACCTTTTGGACCTTGTCCTGGCGCCGGTGGCACCAGGCTCATCAAAACCATTGGTCACGGCACTGGAAGCGCCGGGCTCATAATAGGTATGAAGATGCTTGGGTGGACTTACCTGCAGCAGACCATGCTGCTTACTTACCAGCCACTTAGAAGCCATCTGAGAACAGGAACTACTTTCTTACCTGGGTGGGGCAGCTCCACTCCCTGGATACAGCACTGGAACTCTTCTGGAAACTGGAACTCTTTTCTTACCTAGGCGGGGCCGTGGAAGAAGACACCTCATCACTCCAAGGCTATTTAAACCACACCCGATAGATGAAGCGTGCTTCGCGTTATTCTGCATCTGCAGCAGAACGCTCACCGAGTCTGCTCCGGCCTTTCTTCTTCCGATCCTGGACCTGCAAGAATTCTACTTACCATTTCGGTATCCAGACATCATCAGCACCTGCAAAGAACAGAAACAACAGGTTAGCAAGGCGAACTTTACACGCAGTGCTTACTTACCTGATCCATCGGCTGCGGCCGTTTCTTCACTCCGCATCTCCACCTGCAAGAACAAAAGCAGTGCCATGCTTACCGGCACGCTGTGAATTCCGGATTTCTTCGTTCTGCATCGCCGCCTGTGAAGACAAAGTATCGTTAACAACTTACTGGCATTCCGCAGACTCCGGCCCTGCAATCCAACATCTGAGAGGCAAAAGAAAAGACATTAATCAGGTATTTACTTACGTCCATCACGCTCGTCGCAATAAAACGCCTGCGAATACTCCGGCGTCTCTTTAACACGAACTAAGCTGCAAGGAAAGAGACAGTTAGAGCGCTTGCCATACTTACGAACTTCCAGGCGCTTCTCTTCATCTTTCATCTCAAGAGCCCTGCAATACATAAGGGAAAGGCATTATACCGAGTCTGCATATAAACGTGCCACGCATGTAAAGACTATAAAGACAAAAGGTGTCCAGAAACTCACCGCTCGTGCAGATAACGACGGTAACCATCCTCTGAATTCAAGAGGCCTGTGTTTCACCAGTGAAGGAACTGGCAATGGCACCCTGCACCAGACGCAGATGGAGAGCCCAGCATTCACCTATATAAGGTGAGCACATTGACCTGGGGGGGGCTCTACGAAAAGGCTGGGAAGAGAGAGCGAGAGAGAGGGACATTCAACAACCCAGACCATTAACCCCCATATTTTTTCACCTGCAGAAACCTCACTCTTCGAGTCCGACACACAGTGCAAAGAGGTTCGACCCCAGAAGCCAATCGAGTCCTGCACATCACTTTTCGAATCACAGACAGCTTCCTGCCAAGACCCGCGCCTCCGTGGGAATCAGGTGAGCGTTACAGAACGCGAAGCACACCACAAAACTCCTACCCAGGCGCAATGGAAACCTCAGACACTGATCAACTAGCAGAGTTGCTCGGGGAATTAAGAGCAGAAGTACATGCAGCTCGTCAGGAAACGAACTCTCTAAGAAGAGAACTGATACTTTCCAAGGAGCGAACAGAGGACCTTGCTAGGCAGTTGTTACAGACGCAGGCAGGACAGACACCTTTGCCTGTTCCAGGAGGAAGTTATCCTTCTGCATCATCTTCAAATCCAGTGCAAATCAATCTGCCCGGTAATGTTCCCTTGGCTCCGCCCGAACGCTTTTCTGGTGATCCAAAGAAATTCACAGTGTTCATCAATCAGTGCCGCCTACACTTCTTATGTCGAGCAGCTGCATTCCCAACAGACCAGACCAAGGTGGCTTTCGTGCTTTCTTATCTCAGTGGCAGCGCTGCAGATTGGTCAATCCCTTTAGTCACCCAGGATGATCCGGTTTTACATGATTTTCAGGCCTTCCAGTCCAGCATGGAGAAACTGTTTGCAAGACATGCACAAGGGCAGGCCTTGGACAATGAACTTCTCTCATTACGACAGGGTAATCAAGACCTCTTGACTTATATAGCCTCCTTCAATAGACTCATAGTGGAAACACAATGGCCCGAGGACAAGAGAATAACGCTTTTCTACAGAGGCCTGCGTGGAGAGCTCAAAGATGTGTTAGCGCAAGTTGTGCATCCTCCACAAGAATGTTCTGACTATATTGACTTAGTTGTCCAATTGGACCAGAGACTACAGCCCAGGAAGGCAGATCGTTCTAGATTTGATACCCGAGTGTTTTCTAAACCACCGACCTCGAATAAGGGAGCTGACACGGTGGAACCCATGTAAATAGGAGGCATGAAAGGACCTTTAACCCAGAAAGAGCGGGAAAGAAGAAGGCAGCTGCAATTATGATTCTATTGCGGAAACTCAGGACACTTTCTTCGGGACTGTCCAGTGAAACCAGCTAAGAAGACTGTAGGAGCCGCGGATATCGGTACCACAAATTCTGAGCAGGGAAACGACCTCGCCCGACAAGAGTAGAGGTCCTCTTGCCGAGCGTTAAGATCTGTCCCGTGACCTCGCATTTCGTGATACCCATGGTCCTCATTAGTTCTGAACGTCCGGATCGTCTGCATGCAATTGAAGCTTATATTGACAGCGGAGCAATCGGTAACTATGTGGACCGTGAAATGGTATCAAGGATGAATCTACCCCTTGTCCCTAAGGCAGTGAAAGACGTCATCACTACTGTGGATGGCACGGAGATAGCCTCCGGACCAGTAACGCATGCCACCCAAGAAGTGACGCTAGTGAGTCAAGATGGACACCGGGAGAGAATCGTGTTCGATGTAATCAAGGCCCCTCAGTTCCAGATCATTCTGGGAATCCCTTGGTTAGAGAAGCACAATCCTCAGATCGATTGGCGAGCAAAGACGGTTCAGTTTCCAGAGTGTTTTGCCACTTGTTATCCTCGGACTAATGTTTCACTGGCAGCAATCTCTTCTGAGGAGGTGCCCAAATTACCTCCCGAATACCAGGGATTCCAAGACGCCTTCCGGAAGGATCAAGCCAACACCCTGCCCCCTCATAGGTCTTACGACTGTCAAATAGATCTGATACCTGGAACAACTCCTCCTTGCAGCAGGATTTATGCCCTCACCGAGCCAGAGAACCTTCACCTCAGACAATACCTTGACCAATACCTAGCTAATGGGTTTATCCGTCCTTCTAAATCTCCAGCTTCATCGGCTTTGTTCTTCGTTCCGAAAAAGGAAGGAGACCTTAGGACTTGCATAGATTACCGCGCCCTGAATCAGATCACCGTTAAAAACAGATACCCGTTACCTTTGATCCCTGAACTCCTGGATCAAGTCAAAGATGCATGTATATACACAAAGTTGGATCTCAAAGGAGCCTACCACTTGGTACGGATAAAAGAGGGCGATGAATGGAAAACGGCCTTCCGCACCAAGTACGGGCTATTCGAATATCAAGTGATGCCCTTTGGACTGTGCAATGCACCTGCTGCTTTCCAGTATTTTATGAACGATGTCCTTAGAGAACTCATAGACGTGTGTGTTGTTGTCTACATTGATGACATCCTCGTCTATTCATCATCGGAAGAGGAACATCAGAGACACGTTAAAAAGGTTCTCGAGAGATTGCGTCAACATAATCTTTTTGCAAACTTGAGAAATGCGTTTTCAACGTAACGGAAGTCGAGTTCCTGGGATTCATATTGTCACCTAACGGAGTCCATATGGATTCAAAGAAAGTTGATGCAATCATCAAGTGGCCATCACCAACCTCTGTAAAAGGAGTTCAAAGCATGTTAGGGTTCACTAACTTTTACCGCAGATTCATTCCTGAATTTTCTCGGATAGTCCAGCCCATCACCGCTCTGTTGAAAAAGAACAAACGTTTTGAGTGGTCTTCTGAAGCAGAACAAGCTTTTCAGGACTTAAAAGCTAAATTCATTTCTGCACCTGTTTTAAAACATCCTCGCCCAGAACTCCTCTACATCGTGGAAACGGATGCTTCTAGTCTTGCTATGGGGGCAGTTTTATCACAAAGAGATCCGGTCACACACCAACTACATCCTGTTGCCTTTTGGTCCCGCAAGTTTTCGCCTCCCGAGATCAACTATTCAATTACAGACAAGGAACTTTTGGCCATCAGATCGGCCTTTAAAGCCTGGCGGCATTATCTTCTGGGAGCCAGACACACAGTCACCGTAATGACTGATCACCGCGATTTACAATATCTAAAGACAGACAAAGCTCAGTCTTCCAGACAACTTCGCTGGGCTCTGTTTCTAGCAGAATTTGACTTTATAATTACTTATCAACCAGGCAGTAAGAACGGAAAAGCAGATGCTCTCTCCCGGATGGGAGTAGATGAACATTTGACCAATCCAGAACCAATACCCATAATCTCAGAACAAAGAATAATTCTCCGTGGATCAAGACCTACCATATTTCCGAGGACGATTGCATTTACCCTGTGAGAAAATACAAAAACAAGTAATCTCCTGTTATCACGACTCTCTAATGGAGTGTCACCCTGGCATTACCAAAACCATGGAAAAGATTAAAAGACATTTCTGGTGGCCGTCATGGAAAAAGGATATTAGAGACTTTGTAATCTCCTGTGGTGTGTGTGCCCAGAATAAAAGTCAGAAGGAGAAACCAGCCGGCCTATTACAGCCACTAGACATCCCTCCCTGTCCATGGATTTCATCACGGACTTACCTCCATGCTCGGAGTATACTACCATTTTAGTAGTCGTGGATCTATTCTCCAAGATGGCTCACTTCATTCCCCTGAAGGGTCTACCATCAGCCTCAGTATTGGCCCGAGAATTCTTAGAAAACATCGTTCGGCTACACGGTTTTCCCTCGGTTTTAGTCTCCGATAGGGGAAGTCAATTCATCTCTCACTTCTGGCGCAGTTGCTGTCGTCTAGCCCAAATTGATGTAAGACTTTCAACTAGTCACCATCCCCAAACTGACGGACAAACCGAAAGGACAAATCAAACTCTAGAGCAATATCTACGTTGCATGCTCCAACAAACTGAAAACCCCTGGAAGGATATTCTTTGGATCGCTGAATACGCTTACAATAATTCGATTCATTCTGGAACAGGGAAGACTCCCTTCTTCCTACTATACGGACACCATCCTAGAACCTCTAACCTGGATCCTCCCCAAGAATTCGAAGCACCTGCTGTGGATCACTTGCACTCGGAGATCACCCGTGCTTTTAAGGAAGCCTCGGCCCATCTGCAAAGAGCTAAAGCTCAATTCAAAAGAGGAGCAGATCGGCACCGTAAAGAGGCTCCTCACTACGCTGTAGGAGATCAGGTTTGGCTATCCACTAAGCACCTGCCTCTAAAGGGACCCCGCACCTTCATCCCGAGATACCTTGGACCCTATCTCATATCTGCCATAATTAATCCGGTGGCTGTCAAATTGGAGTTACCTACGCATATGAAAATACAGCCAGTATTCCATGTCTCCTTATTGAAACCAGTACAACCAGAAACCCGATTGACTGAATTCCCAGAACCGGTTTTAGTAGATGGAGAACTTGAATTCGAAGTTAAGAACATCCTAGACTCCAAGATCTCCAAATCTAAGTTATATTATCTGGTTGATTGGAAAGGTTACGGCCCCCAGGAAAGGTCTTGGGAACCTTCAGAATATGTCCACGCACCTCGTCTGGTCAAGAAATTCCATCTGCATCACCCCGACAAGCCAAAACCCCCAGAGAGGACACGCTTAGGAGGGGCCTTGAGGGGGGGTACTGTCATGATCACTGCTTCCAAGGAGCCAGGACCAGCCCAACGTCCTTGGAAGCAGGCCCCTAACCCTAATCCTAAGCACCAGCCGGTCCCCACTGGGACCTTTTGGACCTTGTCCTGGCGCCGGTGGCACCAGGCTCATCAAAACCATTGGTCCCGGCACTGGAAGCGCCGGGCTCATAATAGGTATGAAGATGCTTGGGTGGACTTACCTGCAGCAGACCATGCTGCTTACTTACCAGCCACTTGGAAGCCATCTGAGAACAGGAACTACTTTCTTACCTGGGTGGGGCAGCTCCACTCCCTGGATACAGCACTGGAACTCTTCTGGAAACTGGAACTCTTTTCTTACCTAGGCGGGGCCGTGGAAGAAGACGCCTCATCACTCCAAGGCTATTTAAACCACACCCGATAGATGAAGCGTGCTTCGCGTTATTCTGCATCTGCAGCAGAACGCTCACCGAGTCTGCTCCGGCCTTTCTTCTTCCGATCCTGGACCTGCAAGAATCCTACTTACCATTTCGGTATCCAGACATCATCAGCACCTGCAAAGAACAGAAACAACAGGTTAGCAAGGCGAACTTTACACGCAGTGCTTACTTACCTGATCCATCGGCTGCGGCCGTTTATTCATTCCGCATCTCCACCTGCAAGAACAAAAGCAGTGCCATACTTACCGGCACGCTGTGAATTCCGGATTTCTTCGTTCTGCATCGCCGCCTGTGAAGACAAAGTATCGTTAACAACTTACTGGCATTCTGCGGACTCCGGCCCTGCAATCCAACATCTGAAAGGCAAAAGAAAAGACATTAAGCAGGTATTTACTTACGTCCATCACGCTCGTCGCAATAAAACGCCTGCGAATACTCCGGCGTCTCTTTAACACGAACTAAGCTGCAAGGAAAGAGACCGTTAGAGCACTTGCCATACTTACGAACTTCCAGGCGCTTCTCTTCATCTTTCATCTCAAGAGCCCTGCAATACATAAGGGAAAGGCATTATACCGATATATAAACGTGCCACGCATGTAAAGACTATAAAGACAAAAGGTGTCCAGAAACTCACCGCTCGTGCAGATAACGACGGTAACCATCCTCTGAATTCAAGAGGCCTGTGTTTCACCAGTGAAGGAACTGGCAACGGCACCCTGCACCAGACGCAGATGGAGAGCCCAGCATTCACCTATATAAGGTGAGCACGTTGACCTGGGGGGGGCTCTACGAAAAAGCTGGGAAGAGAGAGAGAGAGAGAGGGACATTCAACAACCCAGACCATTAACCCCCATATTCTTTCACCTGCAGAAACCTCACTCTTCGAGTCCGACACACAGTGCGAAGAGGTTCGACCCCAGAAGCCAATCGAGTCCTGCACATCACTTTTCATATCACAGACAGCTTCCTGCCAAGACCCGCGCCTCCGTGGGAATCAGGTGAGCGTTACAGCTCCATCGTCGACGAGCACCGCTAGGAACGAAGCTGCCACTTCACCACCATAGTTCACCCTGTTCTCAGTCGGACATTCGACAACCCGTGACTCCTGCCTTAAAGGGAGGGCACTCAAGAAGGGCCGTCGATTTACCGTCGGTGAACGCTACAATTCCAGGTACATTGGGGCTGTAGATCTATTGTAGAGGGAAATAAGACTCATAGAACAATATATGGACTGAGCTTGTGATACATCTTTGCTTTACAGGTTGCCCAGCTGGGGGATCTCCACACAGAACTGTGCTTAACAGTAGAGACCAGTATTCTGCCTATTGTTTCAACCATCTTGCGTTCCTTCCTTTTTCTATTGCTGGTTTCTGTGTTATTGATCTGTGTGACATTTTGACAGTATAGTTGATGCATTTTAATGAGATCTGATAATACTTGTGGTACCACTTTAGAACTGTATATATTTACCATTGTTGATTTTCTGAGCACAAAGTGAGTTATTGCGATAGTGTACATAACCTTAAATATTAATTATATAAAGACTGTGGGCCTCATTACACAGGAAAGGGGAATTACCGCCCTATTCCAAGGTTGGCGGGGCGGTAATTCCCCCTTCCACCATTGCCCTTCCCCAATCCCATTTTTGCCCCATAGGGCATAATGGGAATGGGGAAGGTGCTAATTACGGTACCGCAAATTTGCGGTGCCATAATTAGCACCGAGGTCCCTTTGCAGGTTGGTTTTTAACGCCTGCAAAAAGCAGGCGTTAAAGTACCTACCCGCAAAGGGACCTCGTAATAAGGCGGTAAGGGTTAACGGTCACCGGTACCATTACCGGTGATCGTTAACCCTTACTGCCTTCCGTGTAATGAGGCCCCGTGTTTTAACCAATACAGTGTGTGGACATTCCTTTGTGGGGGCTTGGGGACTTAAGAACCAGCCTGCATCACCTTCTGAGAAGCTAGGCCTTGATTGCTCGACCATAGCTACCCAATAGAGAATCTTGGCTGGGGTCCTCTGTGCCTCTCCTCTACCATATAGAGAGCAGAAGCACAGACACCCCCCTCCACTCTTTACAGTGGGTCTGGGTGGAGGCATCCCGGCTGGCGCATAAAGCTGCATCCGATGGCCCAGGGACTACATTTTGCACAGGCAACTCTACGGTGGCCTGCACAACCTCATGGCCCTGGGACAGAACTACAGTAGGCACAAACCACCTCAACATCACCACCTGATCCCATGGGCTAGACTGCAATGGCCACCTCCTCCCCCTCTGCCAACCTGGATGACTCTGCCGTGTCTTCCACCATGGATGGCCCTTGTGTGTTATCACCTAACCACACAGCTGCTGAGGAGTCCACTCCCACCTTTACCTCCTTTAACTTACCCCCAGCAGCCGGCCCAATATCACTGGCACCGCCACAGCTACATCATTACCCAAAGATGTGCTTTCATGGGGGTCTGGCTGGGCCCTGCACCTCTGCCTGGTGGAGGCATCTCTGCTGCCATGCGAAACAGTACTGGTTCCGCCCTCTTCATCAGATGCAACCGTGGAAAAGCAGCCACAGAACAGAAACATCAGTGTACTGCACTAATTTGTGCCTGGAAATACCAACATTCACATGAACATGACTAGTCAAGGGAACAATCATCAACTTCCACACACATAGACATGCAATCCACATCCATGCAGACACATGCCTGGCCATCACTCTAGACATTCACATCAGGATACTTGCCACTTTCACAATCACTTGCGTATGCTCCACACACATGCATCATTTGCAAATGCAAATGTCAGCATGCCACAGCAACAAGCACATACACATGTCATACACACACATCATCTGAGAGGCCCCAAGCAGTGTGATGACCAATCACATCAGAGTCCCGTGAACCATAATCCCTCTACATGACTAAGCCAGACACCCAAATGTACATGTTCCATCTAGGCATGAGTGATGGGCAGTCACACTTTCCCACCTTTGGCACATACGCATGTACATCATGCATGCACATGATGCGGGCAAAACTACCTCAACTGTTACACTTGTCACACTGGCATGTCTCAGACACAAGTAACAAAACATGTGCATGGTCTGAAAGTCAGCACTAAAACAAACAATGCAAGTGATATCTCATTCAAAATACATACTGTCTGAATGCACACATGGAGAGCAATGTCTGGGGCATGCACGCCGACATCTATCTCAGAGACATACTTGCTGCAAGCCTAAGGGGCTCACTGCCAAAATGCATCAACATGCACATGCACCGTACAGCATTGCACCACATGGATACTCACCAGTGGATGCCAGATGTTCACATGACTCACAGACCTGGGTGTGCAGCACTGGGTAAAACTTCTCCAAGACCCGCATGTTGGTATTTGACTTCTGGCAACTGCATGCATGGTGCACCTCTGTGGTGGCACTGGATGTAGTGCCGGGCCTTGCTGTGGTTCCTGGATGTCAGATCCTTCCAGCGCTTTTGCACAGTCTTGAAGATGTGGGATGCCACTCCCTCTGCATTGATGGCATCCGTTTTCCTGTCCCAGATCTGCTGACATCCACCCTTGCTACGTTGCATCACTGGGATTAAGAGGGCATCATAATGTTCGAAGAGCTTGTCCACCAGGATATCAACTTCCCTTGTGGTGAAGTTTACAGCTCTCTGCCTCTCTGCCATGGTGTTGCCGCTCTGGGTATGAAGATGACGGTGCAGACACAGCAACCCAAGAGGCAGGTGTAGGTGGGCAAGATGTTCCTGTAGCTGGGCTGTGGAGCAGTGGTGGTTGTATGGCACGGTGGGAGTCTGATGAAGCAGCTGAGGTGGTCAAAGGGCAAAGGACAGGAGCACTGACAATGGCTGGACAGCAGGCACTCCAAATGCAGTGCAGGTGGGCAGCAGGCACACCCACTGGACAGGCAGCTTCAGATGGCTAAGTACGAGGCTGCGCAATGTAGTAGGAGGCAGGTAAAAAGACACAGAGGCAGGAGCGTGGGTCTTCTGTGTATTATTTCGATGGCAACCGGAAACAGAGTGACAGGACTTTGTGCGTAAAAAATGAGCGTGGACATGTGAAATCCGAGGCAAGGCCCTCAGCGTGTAACTTACATGACATGTGCTGTGCACTGGCATTGAGCACGCCAGAATCGGAGATACATAAGTATGTGTAGAAGCAACTCCGACCGTGTGTGCGAAGGGGAGGAGACAGACAAGTGGAGTACTGCAAATATTGGGGTTCCATGCAATCCGTTCACTTCAGGGACTTTACAAACTTGTTATTTTGGGGCGGGGGGGTTGCCTCCACACATACATGTGTCTACTTTTGTAATTTCCAAGGCTAAAGCTGAGTTGCATATGCATTTCTCCTACTCGGGGTGCCCCTGTATATCACTTATCTCTAGTCTTACCTTTAGTGTAGCTTTCTGGGGTTCTCATATGCATTTTTTTCTGTTGCAGGGTGCCACTGCGTATCACATACTTCTTTTTTCTGTGCATTACGCATCCCGTATGTTTGACACCTCGGGTACATTTGAGCCTTGCTGGACCACAGAGTACATCTTCCATCACGTACACTGCCCCTTCTCTCTAATTGCCCAGGACAATTACTTGGTGTGCCTTCCATTGTTCACTTACACCTGGAACATGAGTGGAAAGGCCCCAAGAGGGAAAGGGGGCAGAGGGGGCTAGGGTCAGGGCCCTCCTGCAGAAGTAGCTGTCCAAGCCCCAAAGGTCCAGTGACCTCCTGCAGAAGCAGCTGTTCCAGCCCCAAGGGTCCAGGGACATCCTGCGGAAGCAGCTGTCCTAACCCCGAAGGGTAAGGGACGTGCAGCTAAAGCAGCTCTCCAAGCCCCAAAGTGTAAAGGATGTGCAGCTGAAGCAGCTTTTCCAGCTCCAGACAGTATTGACATGCCCAGGCCACTAGCTGTCCGGAATCTGGAGCCCAGAGTGGTCCCAGCCACAGAGGGTCAACACCAACACCACGTGGCAAGAAGGCAAAGCCTGCACAGTAGGAATAGACTCAACCAAATGGCATGGCACAGGACACTGGCACGTTGAAGAAGAGGAACTTCCATGATGATGAACTCCAGATCCTCATGGACTACGTGACCATGCACCACCATAACATGTGCCTGCAACCAGGGAGCACACAAATACCTGCTCATTGTATGGTGCATTGGCAGCATGTCACTGATGAGATCAATGCCTTAGGGTTTGATAAGTGCACTGCTGCTCAGGTAGTGAAGTGATGGAAAGACCTCACCTGTCACACCAAGTCCAAGTTGGATGCCAACCTAACTTCTGCTCTGGCAACTGGAGTGGGGTCACCAGAGGAGGATGAGCTGACCCAGCATGTAAAGGCTATGAGCTAATTTATTCTAATGGAACAGGTGCAAGGTGTGGGAGGCCTGCCAAATTACGAGGGCATGTCCAGTGAGTGACCAAGATTGTGTATCCTGAGTACGTGAAAAGAAGCATCATCAAGATGTATGATTGCGGTGCGCATCTGGCTGCATTTGAATGACTGCCCTGGGTGAACCATGTCATGGTGTACTAACTCCTGTCCAGTGTACTGAAGAGTGGATACAACCCATGTGTTGTACATCAGATGAACATAGCCATGTGACAGTACTCATCCCCCACTAGCATAAGCACCCAACATCTGCAACATGATACCACAACGTGCCCTCTTGTTAGATGCATCCTTGATGTCAGTGACTCTGCTCTGCTAGACATGTGCTTGTGGCTGAAAAATGAGTTACACTTCATGCACTGCAGGGTATAGATTCTCTATTCACACATGTACGTAGGTGCTTCCATGCTACATAGAAATCCAAGATGAGAACCGACACGACTTACGGCATGCCATCAGTGAGTGTGCATATGTATTGACTGTGCACATTTACGCTGCTGCTATGTCAATGACTCCTGAGTCAAATTGTTGTGAGGCCTGATCCCTGTTACCCTCTCACACTCAGCACACACTTCATGGGTAAATGCCCCTGTCCCTCTTGTGGGTCACTATGCCTTGTGCCTATCTCCAACTCCATGTATTTATTCTCTCCACTTCACAAATCTAGCTAGGTGTTACTCTTACAGTCATATATCCACTGGGACACCAAAAATCTTCTATCCCCTCTCGACACAAATGTAGATGAGGGGATAACTAAGAGAGCCTGGCCCCTTGAACGAATACATCTGGACGGTTGATACTGCTCAAGTTTGGCCTTCAAGTACTCCAGTGCTAGGTTATTCAGACACTTGAATACCAGACAAGCTATTTTAATTTTAATGCGGTCCTCAACCGATAACCAGTTGAGCAAATGGTGTGAAGGTGATACAATGGGAAGTTTTATTTAGCCCACAAACCAACTTGACAGCTGCATTCTTCGCCCTTTGCAGTCTGCTAAATTGTTTTTTTTGGAATGCCCACAAATTGGCTTTTACAGTAGTCTAGGTGGGCATTTGTGAGTGCTCCCACCACCAGAGCATGATCCCCTACCGGAATATATGGAAGTGTTTGCCGGAGGAGTCTCAAGGAGTATAAGATGGCTTTCACCTTGGCTCTGACCCGGCTCTCACTACCTTAATTGTCTTGCCAGATGCAGCCAAGATTTTGAACTTTAGGTGGAAATTTAAGTTCAACTCCCAGTAATTTAGGGAGTGACTGTTTTTTATATAATAGCTGAAAGATGCTCAGGACCAGACAGAATACATTCTGTCTTGAATGCATTCAATTGCAGTTGGTTAAAAGCCATCCATTCGCTGATCTCTTGAAGGCAGTCACCAATTTTAGCAAAAGATTCCTCAACCTTATCAACCGTAATGAAAATGTTAGTATTGTCAGCATAGGATTGGAAACTTATTCCATGACGTTTAAAAATGTGCATAAACAGTCGAAGGTATAAGTTGGAGAGAAGTGGCGACATTAATGAGCCCCGTGGAACCCCACAATTCACGGTACATGGATCCGACGTGAAGGCTCCTAATCTAACACATTGTTGGCGCCTTTGCAAAAAAGATCTAAACCACTGAATGGCATGCTCAGAAACCTTCCCAACCGTCCTCAACCTCTCTAAAAGGATAGTATGGTTGACCGTATCAAAGGCGGCTGACAGGTCAAGCATCACCAAAAGTGAGAGCTTGCCCTAATCAGCCACCTTCAAAAGTTCATCATAGGCTGCCAACAAGGCCGTCTCTGTACCGAATTTTGGACGGAACCTGGACTTTAAGGGATCTAAGAGAAGTTCCTCTTCAACAAATGCTTGCAGTTGTTGTGTCACCACTTTCTCCAATATCCTCCCCGGCCAGGGAATACCGGCGAAAGGGCGATATATTTGGAGAACTAGTGGATCCAAGTTTGATTTTTTTAAAAGAGGGGTCAGTGTGGTGTATTTAGGTATGTCAGGCACTGTTCCTTGGTCTAACAATTTATTTACCAATGTAGTAATAAAAATACGCCTGGCTGCAAACGCTAGTAAGGGAAATAAGAAATCATTGGTTGGCTTCAGCTTTTTCATCATTGTATATATGTTATCCACTGTCACATGATGAAAATTAAATTGTTTTACAGGATAGGCCGCTTGCTTGTGACCTTCACTATCTGAATTTGTACTTAAATGCACTGAAGAAAAAGGAATTGAATTCAAAGCTGCAATATTACTCCTAACAATAGTAATTTTGTCTACAAAAAAAATATTACATTAGCCTGTGCCAGTGATGGAGTAATAGACAAATTATTACTGGTAGGGTATTGGAATTTGGAGATAATTGAAAAAAGCTCTCTTGAATGATTTTCTGCTTCACAAATTTCTTTGTGGATGAATTTTTGTTTTGCCCCAAACGTAGCCTTTTTATAAATCATAAGTGCTGTTTTAGCTTTGATGTTATTTTCTTCCGTGTTTTGTCTTTGCCAATTACGCCCTGTCCGACTGACTTGTTTGCAAAACGGTATCAGATCTTGTGTATACCAAGGCTTTGAAATCCTTTTTTGCATGTTTTTTTTTGGTGCAACCCTAAAGCAGGTATCTTCCATAGGTTTAGTTCCAGTATGAAAGAAATCTTCGGTGGACAATGTGGGGTAGACCAATGACAATGAATTCAACATTTCCGATGCAGATATTTTATCCAAATATTTGCTTCTCCGTGTTAGTATCCCAGTGTCCAATTTAGGACTTTGAGAATTCTTCGATTTGGCTACGAATACAAATAATTGGAGTGTATGATGTGACCAGTGAATCGGTCTACTGTCTAAAAATGAAGTGCAAATCCCTCTTACTATGATCGTATCTAGGCAATGAACCTTATTGTGAGTAGATGTTATTCCTAAAGGCCTAAGGCCATGATTTTCCAGAATTTCCCACAGTTCCATAGAACCTGGGTGGTTGCGATCATCCAACTATAAATTCCAGTTCCCCCATGTTCCATAGTGTACTTGTTACGAGCCTGTTTGATGGCAATGTGTCCACTGGCAGCAAGGCCCTGAGCAGAGAATGTTGTTGCCAGTTTGCGTATTCCATGATCAGATAGCTTCTTGTACATAATGTGTGGATGCTGTTTCTCTCATGATGACATGCCCTGCATTTTGGTGCATGACAGCAATGTGATACACACGTTTACTGTAGACACGTTGCACATGACTCCTCATGTCTTTTTCTGTCCATGTGCAGGTGAGGAGGCACCAGATGCAGCGGAGGAGGAAGAGGAGGAATAAGAGTCTGTAGCGGATCAGACCACCAGTGGAGGACACGGCGTGGTAGGCCATGAGAATCCACTGGTGCTACAGACCATCCTGAGCCTTGCTGTATACAATTATGACTCTTTGAACTCCAGTAGCTCTGATGCTGAATCGAAAGTGCAGTCCTCAATGCTGGCAGAGGTGAGTGTTCCCATTGTTGGAGCAGTTGGGGGTCCATGAATCTGCAGAGGATTAGGTGCATTCACAAGGCCAGTCAGTGGTGTCAGGGCTGTGTGTGGTGGTTACGGATGCAAGCCACGCTTCCATGTATTGGTTTTTGGTCCTGGGGCAGATATCCAAGGGAGGGGTGCAGTCCTGCAGCCAGAGACAGTGGCATCACAGCAAGGGCTATGCTCCCTTGGGTCAGGCAGGTGTGGGCCCTGCACACGAGGGGGACATGTGCAGCCTGGGCAGACAGAGTGGGAGAAACAGATGATGCGTTCCGCACACTGACAGGGTGCTGCCTATGAGAATTTGGCTGAGGGCATGGATAGAGTGGCCAGTTCCATGATCCCACCAGCAACACAGGTGGAGCAACAGCTGAAGGTCATGCGGTCCACATGCCGCTCCCACAGGCTGTACATGGAGACCAACATCAGGAGCCAACGAGATCTCTGCAGGCATCCCTGCTGCTTGGAGAGGGTTCGGCACACAGGGCAAGAGTTGTTGGCCCACAGAGCTGCAATCCATTAGGAAGAGGCTACCACCAGGAGACTGTTCCAACAGGAGATGCTATAATTGAGGAAGACTATCTCGGAGTAACTTTGTGCATACCATGGTGTTGTGCATGGTGACCTCCAAGCCCTCAGTGTGCTGGTGCATTCATCAATGTAATGCATGGCTGCTACCACTGAGGACCAGGCCAGGGCACTGCATAGTGAGCCTTCAGCACCACTACCACCTTCTGATTCAACGCAGGATGGTGGTGCCATCAGACATGTCTCCCGGTCCACCATAGCTGTGTGGTCTGTGAGCCCATGGAGGGGTTTTAAAATGTTTTTAAAAAAGGGTTACATCCACCCATGTGGAAGTTGACATGCACGCTGCCCTCTGTCCCCCCTCCCCCGCCCCCGCCAACCCCTGGGGCATTATGGACATTTTTGATTTTTCTTTTTTTGTTGCATACTTTAGTTCACCCCAGGGCTGGATGTTGGCATTTTATTTTAGAGTTGCACATTCAAGGTTTATGTTTTATTATTTTACTTATTTTTTCCTTGAAGTGTTCTGTTAACATCTCAAAGCCATGAAGTTTGCAGTGGTGGACATGCAAGCATGCATAGTGAGGTAAACCTGCATGTTTGCATGGTGGTGCACAGGATGGCATGTGCAGGAAACTATGGGCTCTGTGTTTACTCGCACATGTGTGCTGTGTGCATGGTTCTTACTATGCCTGGTGTAATGCCTTCTCCCATGTTGTTTCAGTAATCTGTAATCTTGCAGTGACTGCTGTCTATGGGGAGACACCCTGCTCCCTTTTGACATCCATGTTACCCATGCCCTCCACCAGGCACTGCCTCTCCTGTAATAATTTGGAGACACATTTCCGGGTGAAGGTGATGAGGGATTCACACCATTCCGACGCAGTCAGCGGGTAAGTATGAGCACAGTCTTGTATGTTGAACATGCGTGCTTGGTCAAAATGTTTGCTGCATGTGTAACTTAACTTATATGTGCTTTGCATGCTACCATGCCGGTATGATTATTTAAGTGGTACTCATGTCACTGTGTTACCAACCTTGGTACATTCATATATGGCTGCACCTAGTATGCTGTAGAGACTGTCATTGGCCATCTCCAATCCAGGCAGTGTACTCCTTGATGTGGCATTTCCTTGGTCTTCTCTCTCAATGTCACTCTCTCCCCCTTTCTCGGTTGTGGTAAGCTGCACTCCTGGGCAGAACACAATCTATGTCCTGTCACCCTCCGGCACCCTTTAGTGCTTCTGCAGTGAGTGCTCTCTGCATATTTTCTGTATCAAATCATGTGTTGTCATGGATTTGCATGTTGTTTCTGTTGTAACTTTGCATGTGATTGCATTTAGTGGAAGCGTCTCCCAATGGTGTGCATTGTATGCAAGGCAGGTGGGTACCCTATGAAGGTAAGTGAAGGGCATTAGCAGACTCTTGTGTGGTGGTTGCATGGGAGTCTTGCACTGTGTGTGATCACTTGGGAGTGACTCGTCTTGTGGGGCACCACTACTTCTTCATGGGTGCATGTTTCACAAGGTGCGCATCTGGTGATAGGTCTGGGCATTATTTTGTCCCAATGGATTGGTGGGGGCACTAGTTTCATATTCTAAATTGTGGGCAATCAAACTGTGTGGGTCTTTCATGTGTGTTTGCGAGTGGGTTGCATGGCCAACTGTTTGTGGCCTGTGACAGGTGTTGATGGTTGTGCTGGTGTGTGTCTCATAGCACTTTGAGCAAGTATTTGTATTTGTATTTGTATTTATTTTATTTGTATAGCGCAAACCAGGCCCGGAGGCTACCGGGCGCATATCTTCAAGCAGTGGTTACATAACAATATGACATAACGTATGACATAACAATATGACATTACACAGAACATTTACATTAAGCAGTGGCGTAAGATCACAATACCTGTTAGGCGATATCAAGTAATAAGGTTTTCAGAGAGTCAAATGGTAGTCTGAGGTGACTAGCCAAGGTTTGGCTTTGAGTTTGAATAAGTTCAGGGAGGGCAGGTTTCTGATGGTGAGAGGCACAGAGTTCCACAGTTTGGCTGCCAAGACTGGGAAGCTTACCCCTCAGGCTGTTTGGAGCTTATATCTGGGGATCAGTAGGCTCTGGCTAAGGGAGGACCTAAGTGACCGGGTTGGGATATATTGAGTGAACCGTGAAGATAGATAGATAGGTGCCTAGTTATACATACATTTGTAGGTCAGGGCAAGAGATTTCAGTGAAATCCTTTGGGAGACTGACAGCCAGTGAAGGTTCTTCCTAGTTTCCGAGATGTGAGCTGCACTGGGAATGTTGAGGGCTGCTCTGATGGCATCACTTTGTACGATCTGGAGTTTGTCAAGGTTGCATTGGTTGGTGCCTAGGTACAGTGCATTACAGTAGTCAAGTTTGGACATGACCAACGTCCTAGCAAGGGTAATGCCGTTTTGAGTAGAGAGTAAAGGGCGACATGCTGTGATCAACTTGCATGTGTAGGCAGAGGCGGCTGTGACTGCATTCGTTTGTCTGTGGAGGGAGAGAGTGGAATCCAGGTAGATTCCGAGGGTTTTAATATCTTTGGAGACTTTTATGGAGTTTCCGTCGATATTTAAGGAGCTGAACATGGGGTTCAACTTGATGAGTCTTTGCTGTGTTCCTAGGATTAGGAGCTCTGTCTTGTCGTCATTGAGACAGAGCTCGTGTTGTGCCATCCAGGCTTGGATGACATGATAGATGTCATTTAAAGATTTCGAGTCTACGTGTAATCACCCGTAATGGGAATGAGTATCTGGGTGTCATCAGCATAATTAGTGTAGGTGACACCCAGATAGTCAAGCACATCAAACAGAGGTTTAGTGAAAACATTGTAGAGGGTAGGGGATACGCATGATCCTTGAGGGACTCCGCAGGGGACTGGCGCAGGGTCGGCTGAGGAAGTTGGGGAGAATACTCTCATATGTCTGTTATCCTGGAATGATTTAATCCAATTGGTAGCATTGTCAGAGAAGTGGGCTGCCGTTTTTAGATGATGACATAGGATTTGGTGGTTAACCAGGTCGAAGGCAGCGGATAAGTCTAATAGTAGTAGCAGGGCTAGTTTGCCTTTGTCTTTTAGATCCTCAATTTGGATTTTGAGGTCTAATAGCGCTGTCTCCGTATCATGCTTAGGTCTGAATCCGGATCGTCAAATGCCTAGAATGTGTTAGTTTCCAGATAGTTCTGTATCTGAAGGTGCGCTGCTCTGTATAAGATTTTTAGGAGAAACGGGACAGTGGTGATGGGCCTGTAGTTAGTTGGGACCTCAGTATCTAAGGTTGTTTTTTTTAGAAGAGGGATGACCCAAGCATCCTTCAAATTGTTAGGGACCACTCCCGATTGAAATGAGGAGTTGATAAATGTTGTTATGAAAGGAGCAAGATCGTGAGCCGATTCCTTAATGATTGGAGCTGGACAGGAGTCCCCTTGGCAGTTGAAGGGTTTTAAGTTACAGATGGTGTTTTCAACCTCAAAGGTGGTGAGCGGCGTGAAGCTGAAAGGTAGAGGAGAGTCTAAGGTGGTAGTTTTGGGTGGCGTGCTTTTGCTTCAGAGGGGAGTGTGCAGGGAGTTTTGTTTAGCGTTAATTTTAGGTTGCATAGTGGTTATTTTGTCGAGAAATGCATTTTGTATATTGTTGCACACTTCACATCCCTTGCAATGTTTTGGGGTTATGGATTGATGGCACAATTAGGATCTCTTGCTTATGGATCAACAATTACGGTGTGCAGCAACAGTTAAAAGCCACAAACATGTGAAGATGTATGCACTTTTTTTGGGATGCTATGTTGAGTACCAGCACATTAGGTTTAGTGGTGTTGGTGCTTTTAGATGCATGTACCATGCATGCTGCACCATGGTGTTTGCAGCTTCAAGTTGACTGCAGCTGGGTGCAAGGTACTGCTGCATTCAATTGAATGCAGTATTTGAACAATTGTATGCTGTGACAATGAAGTCTGCATTGACCTACATTTAGCATGCATTTATCCTTGCTTGCTTGCTGTATCACATTGATTTGTGTTGTCTGTTTATGTCTTCCATGGCAGTTGCCTCGGTGGCCAGCCTTCCATCTGACATCGGCCTCTGTGAATTGATGCGTCAAGCATGATCCTGCCGGAAGTGCAAGAGGTATTTGTGTACTTGCATTCTTGTGGTTTGTATCACGGCTGCTCTTGCTAATCTCTTCAACTACTCCTTTGCTACTGTTTTTTTTACATTCTCCCTCAGACACTCGTTGTGCGCCCCATCCTTACAATACCATATGCAAACCCAGCCAACTACTGCCCCGTTTCAATCACCCCCTTCCTGGAGAAACTACTCGAGAAGTTGGCCCTCCCCCCAATCAACGCCCATAACGTACTTGTTGGTGGTCTACATGGACACCAGTGTGGATTCAAAGCTTCCTGTGCCACGGCTCTCATAAACAGCCATGAAGAACTGCTTGTATCCCACAATTCCTAATCCCCTGCTGTCCTCATACTCCTTGATCTTTTATCTGCATTTGACACAGTGAACCATTCCATCCTCATTAGAAGGCTCCAAGACATACTTGGTATCTCGGAGTGGGCAGTGGACTGGCTTAGCTCATTCCTAACCAAACATTCCTCCAAAAACATTCCGGCACTTTCTCCCCCCCCTATTTTCTCCTCCACCTGTGGCGACCCCCAGGGCTCCATTCTTTTGACCAGCATCTTTACAATATACATTCCCCTGCTGGAATGCTTCATTGCCTCATTCTCCCACAAATTCCAGTGCTATGCTGATGACACACAACTCTTCTGCAAAGTTTCTACTGACACACTTGCACCTTCCTTCATCCTTGACTGCCTCTCCGCCATCCTGGCCTGATGAACTACAAATGACCTTGGCTTATATACCAGCAAAACAGAGAGTCTCCCTAATGGTTCCCCTGCAGCCTACTTCTTCCCTTCTTTCTGGCCTTCCTCCATGGGCTTACCACAGCCCCCTCATCCGAAGCCAAGAATCTTGGAGTCATCTTTGACTCCACCCTTTCCTTCATCCCTTATATTCTGGACATTGTCAAGAAGTCCCACTTTCAGCTCTTCCTTCTCAAAGTAACTACCCTTCCACACCCTCACCCAGAAACTCAATGTTACCCGTGCTCTGGTTCTCTCCAGGCTGAACTACTGCAACAGCCTCCTCCTTAATCTTCCTTGGTCCACCCTGTGACCCCTCCAGCTTACCCAGAATAGGGCAGCAAGACTTATCCTTGGCCTCAGGCCCAGGGACTGCACTCTCCTGCCCTACAAAGCCTTTACTGGCTCATGGTCTCAGCACAGAACAAATGGTAATCCCTCTGTATCATCCACAGGGCTATCTGGGGCCGGGAACCACTCTATCTTGACCACTCTATGTTCAACATTTCCTGATCAAATACTCCCCTTCTAGACTCCAGGGTTCCTCTGGCAACAGCTCTCTGTGTGTGAAGCGGTTTGCTATACAAAGAGCTGGTGGTCAATCAATTTCGTCGGCAGGTTTACTTCTGTGTAATAGCCTCACTCTCTCTCTGCGTCTTGAGCAGGACCTCCTTAAGTTCCCAATAAGCCTCAAGTCCTTTCTCTTCTCCCCTTCCTTCTCCTCCTCTGTTCCCTGTTAATCATAGAGTAGCGTGACTGGTGTACAGGGCCCTTATGTATCCCCGGGGCCCTGCCCCCCCCCTCATCTCTCGAAGCCGCTGTGTATATACTGCACTTGCTCACGCTCAGCCTCACCACTGGGGGTTGCACTTACATTTATCTTTTCTTTTCTTAGCACTTCACCCCAAGCACTTCTCCATGAACACCTGAGAACCTTTTCCCTTACCCTCCACCCCTGTACACTTGCACATTCTGAACACTCACAAGGCATAGTAGGTTCGTCTCCCCTCCCAATTATTCTCATGATTTGTTTGTAATATTGATTCTATTTTTTATCTCTGTTGTAATTCACTGTCTACCTTCCCCTGTTCACACCCTGTTGCCCTGTGTGCCTTTTGCAACAATTTCGGTAATTGTATAATGTCTAACAAGTGACCAATACATAACTTTATTAAAAAAATGATGTGCTCCCATGACTGTGTTCAGTGCACTGTCCCAATACTATGCAGGTGATGGCATGCTTTGTCATGTCATCGATAGTCTTCCAGGTGTGTCCCTGCTTTTTTGTGGGATCAATTATCTGCATATGTGATGTCTTCACATTTTCATGCAGCATCTTGACTGATGCGTGCGTTGTGTATGTGCCAATGTCTAGCGAATGGGGATATGTTACATGTACATTTGCTGCACATCATTGAGTGGGACAGGCAGTGTGGGGGATGTTGTTGTTTGTCACTGTGTGTTCCGTGAATCGACGAAAGGGGACTTGCGCACGCTTCTGCTTGTAAATCCCGTTTTTGCAGTGCAGAGGATTCCATGAATCGGGCTCAGTGTGTTTAAATGCAGTCAGACACTGGCCTGGGCACTGACTGGCTGTCATTGTCCAGGACAGTGTTCAAGGCTATGCCTCATCATGCAGAGTAGAATGTCTAGTCTGCAGGATGCGGAACGGCCTGAGCTCACACTTAAGTGTGAAGTTTGAACACTGTCCTGGGCACTGAATGCACAGTAGACCCCTCTTGTGGACTGCAAAAGTCCTGCTTTAAACACCATCTTGCTGTTACGCTCACCTGGGTTCCACAGGGGCGCCGAGCAAAGCTGGACTGCAACGGTCTCCACCAATGTGACTCATAGTGCAGTGATGGGTGATTGCGCTTGCCCACTTAGTTTCGTCTGTCTGGCACATAGGAGGATTTTCCTACAGTGGTAAAAATGGCCAGTTAGCTGACCGCTAGAAGGAGGTTTTGACTTCTGCTTCCGTAACCACCTTGTGTTCCCCCTTATATGTCTCACCTTATTGTTAAGAAGGATGGGCTCTCCATCCTGTGTCGGAATGCAGGGGTGCACTGAACTTGGAGATCCAGTTAACTTCCCTGATCCCGTAATCTTATGGCAGAGTTCTAGACAACAATGACTCGAAGCTAAGTCTTATGCTGATCCAAGGTAACATGGAATGTTTTAGAGTTCAAGTTGTCTTATATTTCACTCTTGTGCCTTTGCTTTATGTTTCTTCCTCTTGTAGAATTGCCCAAGACAGGTGTCTCTTCTTTGAAAGAAACGAGGTAGCGCCAAGGTAAGATTCGTTATGTGCAATAAGCAAACAGTCTTAGTATGCAGTGTTGTTCATTAATGTGATTAATCAATTGTCCTCTCTTTATTCTGCAGGTGCGGCGTTCCCTTGGAGCGAAGGACGTATGATGGAAACTTGCCGGACCTCGAGTGAGTATTACCTCGGTAAGTATCTGGTGATGCGAGGTCTAAATGTCTTTTAGCGAGGCGCAGCTCACCTGTAAACTTTTCTTATCTTTTGCAGATGCGGATGTTCCGGACGGCGATCTCGTCAGAGTGCCTCGCTGGATCGCATGGATGAATGGAGCATTGGTGAGTATCCCGTGGCGCTGATGCTGGCTGTAGAGGGCAGTAACTGGTATTCCTTTTCTTGCAGGTGCAGCGACTCCCGAACACTTGCGATGACAAATGGTAAGGCTCCTGTTATAATCTGCTTTCCTTTTCCCCTTTGCAGATTCGGGTTGCGAAAAACAAGACGGGCGTGGCTGAGGACTGGATACTGGAGCTGCAGGCATGGTGAGCGTTGCACTGCAGGAGTGCAGACTAACGCAAAGTGTGTTCTTTTCTCCGGGCGTGGTTTAAATAGCCCCTCAGAAGTAGTCCCCAGGTAAAGTAGTCCCAGTACTACACCCAAAGAAATAGTCCCTTGAATAAAGTAATCCCTTCAGAAATGCCTCAAGGTGGCCCAAACATGTTTTCTCCACAAGATGACCTGGTTTGCCTGAATGTGGCAATATGAGCCGGACTGCAAAGGCACCAAGACTGAGTCCAAGAAGCCCTTAAATAATCCTTTGGGGTCTTACAGGTCCCCATGGGTGCTAATACTCTGGGCAGACTAGTCTGCTCCTGATGTCTGGGGGCAGGCATCGTGACAGCACTCCCCCCAAGGGCCCTCCCAAGGTGGTTCTTCTTGCTGATCCACGTTTGTCCGGGATGTTCTTGTGGAAGCGTTTTACCAGTCGTGGTGCATGGACATAGTCACTTGGTTCCCATGATCTTTCCTGTGTGCAATAGCCTTTCCAGTCAACAAGATAAAAGAGTTTTGATTTGACCAACTTTGAGTCTAAAATGTTTCTTACTTCGGACTCTGGTTCGCCATCTACCAGGATGGGGCTCGGTGGTTTTGTTATTCTTGTTCCTGGTTGCACTGGTTTCAAAAGTGAAACATGAAATACCGGATGGACTCGCATATTCGGAGGTAACCCCAATTTCACTGCCACTGGATTGATAATGGCCTTGATGGTGTAAGGCCCCAAATATCTGGGATTAAAAGTGCGGGTCCGTTTTAATGGTATGTGTCTTGAAGCTAACCAGACCTGGTCTCCAATCTGATATTTTGGAACTTCACTCCAATGTTGATCAGCGGTTTTCTTGTACCTTTCTTTTGCTTGTTTTAAATGTTCAGTCGCCTTTTTGAAAGCTTGTGTTATAGTAGCGTGTAAATTGCTTATGGCGGGCATCTCCAAGTGCTGAGGTGGATCGAGTTCAGAGGTTTGAGGATGTCTTCCATATATGGTGTAAAAAGGACGTTGTCTAGTGCCGGAGTGTAAAGAATTATTGTAGGCACATTCGGTTATCCATAAAATATCCTTCCAGTTGCTTTCCGTTTGGTGTAACATGCACCGTAGGTATTGCTCTAACGTTTGGTTGGTTCTCTCAGTTTGACAATCTGTTTGTGGATGGTGGCTGGTTGAAAGTTTGACATCAATTTGAGCTAACTAGTAACTTTTTTTTCCAAGATTGTGAAATAAACTGACTGCCCCAATCAAAAACTAGGACTCAAGGAAATCCGTGTAATCAAACAATGTGTTCGAGAAATTCCTTGGCCAGGGTCGAGGCCGAAGGTAGGCCTTTTAACGGGATGAAGTGGGCCATTTTGGAAAATAGGTTCCACTATCACTAAAATAGTGTTGAACCCATTACATGGAGGAAGGTCTGTGATAAAATCAAGAGATAATGTATGCCAGGGTGTAGGTGGAATGTCTAAGGGTTGTAATAAACCTGTTGGCTTCTTCTTCTGGGTCTTGTTTTGAGCGCAAATGCCACAAGATAACACAAATAACTTAATGTCTTTTCGCCAAGCA
Organism: Ambystoma mexicanum; assembly: GCF_040938575.1. Classification (NCBI taxonomy): domain Eukaryota; kingdom Metazoa; phylum Chordata; class Amphibia; order Caudata; family Ambystomatidae; genus Ambystoma; species Ambystoma mexicanum. The sequence goes on along the minus strand of NC_090928.1, from coordinate 698,045,953 downwards.
GGCCACCAGAAATGTCTCTTGATTTTGGCTTCGGTTTTTGCGATTCCATGGTGGCCTTATACCAAGGACTCATGATAATTGGAAATAACCTGTTCTTGCAATTCCTTACTCGGTGGATAAAGACGTCCTTGGTAATATGGTAAATGGTCAATGACTGAATGGTTTTTGCCTTTGTTTGACCAATCTTGCAAGGCTGTAGAATCGAGCAGTTCCCTTATCTACTCATGGATGTCTTTTAGAGTTAGCAAAGTAGTTATTCCTAGGATTCTTCTTTCTGGGATTATGGGCACAGGGTCTGGATTTGTAGATGCTTCTTCCATTCCTATGCGGGATAGAGCGTCTGCTTTGCAGTTTTGACAACCAGGTCGGTAAGTAATCACGAAATCGTATTCTGCAAAAAATAAAGCCCATCTAAGTTGACGTGAAGATTGAGCCTTGGCAGTCTTGAAATATTGTAAGTTTCTATGATCCGTGATTACTGTGATGGTGTGTTGAGCTCCGAGAAGATAGTGCAGCCAAGCCTTGAATGCTGACTTTATGGCTAGAAGTTCTTTGTCGGTGACGGCATAGTTTAGCTCGGGTGCTGAAAACTTCTGTGACCAAAACGCCACTGGATGAAGTTGACCTGTTTCTGAATCTTTTTGGGAAAGAACCGTCCCCATAGCCAGACTGGATGCATCAGTTTTTACCACGTATGGGAGTTCTGGGCGTGGATGCTTCAAAACAGGAGCTGCAGTAAATTTCTGCTTTAGATCTTGGAATGCCTTTTCTGACCACTGGAAGCGTTTATTTTTCTGCAAAAGGGATGTGATGGGGTGCACCAAATGTGAAAAATCAGGAATGAACCTGCGGTAGAAATTCACAAATCCAAGCATGCTCTGTACCCCTTTTATTGAAGTAGGTGAGGGCCATTTGAGTATGGCATCTACCTTCCGTGAATCTATTCGAACTCCGTTTGGAGTCAGGACAAACCCAACAAATTCGACCTCGGTAGTGTGAAAGAAGCACTTCTCTAATTTCGCATAAAATATATGTTGGCGTCATTTTTCTAGTACTGCACGAACATGTTTCACATGGTCTTGTTCAGAGGACGAGTATACCAGGATCTCGTCAATATATACGACGACACAGACATCAATTAGTTCACGAAGGACATCGTTCATAAAATACTGAAACGCTGCCGGGGCGTTACAAAGCCCAAAAGGCATCACCTGGTACTCAAATAATCCGTATTTGGTACGGAAAGCGGTCTTCCACTCGTCGCCCTTTTTCACGCGTACCAGATGGTACGCCGCTCTTAGATCCAACTTAGTGTAAATACGAGCATCCTTTACTTTGTCCAATAATTCTGGAATTAGGGGCAAGGTGTATCACTTTTTTACAGTTACTTGATTTAATGCTCTATAGTCAATACAAGTTCTTCGGTCTCCTTCCTTTTTTGGGATGAAGAACAAAGGTAAGGCCACTGGAGACTTTGACGGGTGGATGAAGCCATTAGCCGGGTATGGATGTAAATATTGCCGTAAATGAAGATTCTCAGGTTCAGTAAAGGCGTAGATCCTACTGCACGGAATTTGTGCGCCAGGTATGAGATCGATTTGGCAATCATATGATCTATGAGGTGGTAAAGTGTTGGCTTGATCTTTTTGAAATACTTCCTGAAAATCCTGGTAATCGTGGGGTAACTGACTTGTCGGGCTCATGACTATGGCTATCTTCTTGGTCGGGGGTTCTTCCGGATAACAAGTATGCATACACTCTGAGAAGGTCACTCTCTTTTCACGCCAGTTTATGCAAGGATTATGCGTTTCTAACCATGGCATTCCCAGAATTATTTGGAACTGTGGAGCCTTGATTAAATCAAACACAATGCCCTCTCGATGCCCATCTTGGTCCAACATTGTCATCTCCATCGTTGAATGAGTCACTGGGCTGGAAGCTATTTCGGTCCCATCGATGGTGGTGACTACATCAGTTGTGGTCTTTTTGCAAAGAGAAAGATTCATCCTTGTAGCCAATTCTTGATCCATATAGTTACCTATGGCTCCACTATCGATGTATGCTCTAACCGCATGCATGCAAGATGGTTGCTGGTGATTAATACGGATCATTGGTAAGGTTAGGTGTGAGGTCTGAGAGTCCTTCTTCTCGCTCGACAAGCGGACCTCTACGCTTGTCGAGCCGGGTCATTTCCCGGCTCAGATTAATTACTGATCTTGTCGGCGGCTCCAACTGCCTTCTTAGGCGGTTTCACCGGACAGTCCTGCAAAAAATGCCCTGAGGTCGACAATATAAGCACAATTGCAACTGTCTTCTTTTGTCTCTTTCGGCTTTGGACAACGGTTCTCTAACTCCCCCAATTTGCATGGGTTCAGATACATCTGTACATTTGGAGGTGTTGTCTTTGGGTCTCACCAGAACCCGATTCTCGAATCTAGCCCGATCAGCCTTTCGGTTCTGAAGTCTGTGGTCCAACTGAACCACTAGGTCTATGTATTCCACACATTCTTGGGGTGGGTTTACAACCTGCGCTATCACATATTTTAGCTCGCCTCTTAACCCACAATGGAATAGTGTAGTTCTTTTGTCTTCAGGCCAACCGGTTTCTACCACCAACCTATTGAAAGTTGTGATGTAAGTTAGTAGGTCCTGGTTCCCTTGATGTAAGGACAAAAGTTCATTATCTAACACTTGACCTTGAGAATGTCGGGCAAACAATTTCTCCATGTTTTGCTGAAATCCCTGGAAATCCTGAAGAAGAGGGTCATCCTGGTTGACTAGCGGGATAGACAATTCCGCTGCACTGCCGCTGAGGTATGATAGTACGAAGGCAACCTTTGATTGATCATTTGGGAAGGCTCCAGGCCTACATAAAAAGTGCAGGCAGCACTGATTCATAAACACTGCAAACCTCTTAGGGTCCCCTGCAAAGCGTTCAGGTGGAGCTAAAGGGATAGCCCCCGGTAATACTACTTGTACTGGGTTACTTGACTGAGTTGGGGATGACGCTCCCCCCAATCCAGGTAATGGTGTGTGACCAGCTTGGGCTTGGAGTAGTTGTCTGGCGAGGTCATGTGTACGCTTCTTCGCCACAATCATTTCTCTTCTTAGAGCATTGGCTTCTTGGCGGGCGGAATGTACTTCAGCTCTAAACTCTACCAGGAGCTGGGCTAATTGGTCAGTCTCTGAGGTCTCCATGACGCCCGGGTAGAAATTTGTGTGAAGGCTTCGCGTTCTGTTACGCTCACCTGGGTTCCACAGGGGCGCCGAGCAAAGCTGACTGCAACGGTCTCCACCAATGCGACTCGTAGTGTGGTGATGGGTGATTGCGCTTGCCCACTTAGTTTCGTCTGTATGGCACGTAGGAGGATTTTCCTAGAGTGGTAAAAATGGCAAGTTAGCTGACCGCTAGAAGGAGGTTTTGACTTCTGCTTCCGTAACTACCTTGTGTTCCCCCTTATATGTCTCACCTTATTGTTAAGAAGGATGGGCTCTCCATCCTGCATCAGAATGCAGGGGTGTGCTGAACTTGGAGATCCAGTTAACTTCACTGATCCCGTAATCTTATGGCAGAGTTCCGGACAACAATGACTCGAAGGTAAGTCTTATGCTAATCCAAGGTAGCATGCAATGCTTTAGAGTTCAAGTTGTCTTATAGTTCACTCTTGTGCCTTTTCTTTATGTTTCTTCCTCTTGTAGAATTGCCCAAGACAGGTGTCTCTTCTTTGAAAGAAACGAGGTAGCGCCAAGGTAAGATTCGTTATGTGCAATAAGCAAACAGTCTTAGTATGCAGTGTTGTTCATTAATGTGATTAATCAATTGTCCTCTCTTTATTCTGCAGGTGCAGTGTTCCCTTGGAGCGAAGGACGTATGCAGGTTCAGGTGGCGAAGAACAGGACGGGCGTGGCTGAAGACTGGATACTGGAACTGCAGGAGTGCAGACTAATGCGAAGCGTGTTCTGTTCTCTGGGCGTGGTTTAAATAGCCCCTCAGAAGTAGTCCCCAAGTAAAGTAGTCCCAGTACCACACCCAAAGAAATAGTCCCTTGAATAAAGTAATCCCTTCAAAAAGGCCTCAAGGTGGCCTGTACATGTTTTCTCCACAAGATGACCTGGTTTGCCTGAATGAGGCAATATGACTGAGTCCAACGGCGCCAGGACTGAGTCCAAGAAGCCCTTGAACAATCCCTTGGGGCCTTACAGGTCCCCATGGGTGCTAATACTCTGGGCAGACTGGTCTGCTCCTGATGTCTGGGGGCAGGCATCGTGACACTCGCACAGCCCGGTGCAAAAGCAGGACTTTTGCAGTCCCAGAAAGGGGGGTCTGTGTTTCCAACACAGGGTCGTGAGTACTGCAGTGCAGAGTCTGCACTGCAGAACTCAGGACCATGTGACACATGCCATAAATAATTGGTTTAAGGAAAGCATACCTGTCCTCACAACGTAAACCAGCTCCTCTTGTCGTATGGACTCAGGTAGTAGTGTGTTTTCAACACAGTCACTGCTGGTCTGTCCCTGCGAGCTCCACCCATGTGCAGGAACCTGGAAAAGGTCAGGAAACTAACCAAAACCATGCAGAGGGTGTTTGGTTTTGTTTCTCTTTCTTAAGTTCCTGCATGTGTGTGGGGCCCCACACGGTGACATCACTCTGTCGTCGCCCTAACCCAGCATCTGTGCATTGACCCTCCTCCTTGGAAGAGGGTCAATACTCAGAGTGAACCTGAGCCCTGACCTCCTCCAGCACCTGCCCCCTGTCCTATCTCTTGCAAAGAGTTGGTGGGATATGGAAAGTCTGACTCCACCCTATGCTGTTTGAGGGACAGGACAAGGGGCTGGGTGAAGAACAGGATGCCTTGGGGGCATTTCTTAACGCCCCAGACATCCTTTTCTGCTGGGTATATCCACTTTTAGTGTCAGCCCAGGTTGGGCTGCACTCCGCTTTTGCAGCAGGTATGGCTCATTAGCGCGCTCCCTGCTGCACTTTAAGTGCAGCCCCCACCAATTCCATGAGTGACAGAATGTTGCTGTTACTTGTGGACATGGTGGGGAAGTGTCATTGTTGGTGGGGCACCGCCCCTCACATCCCCATGGGTCAGCTGCACCTGATAGTATGATCCCTGGAAGAACGTGTACTGTACTGTTAATGTAGATATTTGGGTAATTCTGAATCAGATATTGCTCAGTATGAGGGCTATGGATATTTGAAAGGCTTCTAATGAAGCATACCTGTTAAGATGATTTATGTCTCCTAGGATAGCACTTAGGGTTTAAGAGCACAAGCTAATCAATGCTAAGGTTTTCCTGAAATTCTCCTCTTCCTCACATAGTGTTAGGTCTGTTCAAGAAGCCAAGGTGAACTCATAGGAGGGGAGGTCGGCTGGCATGTGCACAGTGTAGCACAGTTATATTTAGATCAAATGATGGCCCGCATAGTGATGTTTTCAAAATATATTCTTAACGTATGTGTGGTACAGAAAGTGTATGGTGATTAAAGAGACTAAACAAGATGTATATAGAATGGCTTGCAGTGCCTTTTTGCACATTAACCAACTGGTTAAAGTTTTTCATGAGGCTAGCACAGTATCTTGCAATGGTTCACAGATGTGCTTGCAGATGTTGCAGAGTAGATGGGTACACAGCATAGTGCACTCTAGGATATTGATGGTTGTGTGCATAACTGCCACCTGCAGACCTTTCCAGTTCCTAGCGCCACTAGTACATGTTGTGCTCACGTTATTGTTGCAGGTCCAGGGCAGTGGCCAATGGAATCAAGGCTTTTGGAGTGCAGTGACCAAACGAATCAAGATTTCTGAAGGGCACTTTGTCCCAGACAGCCCTTTTCAGTGCAGTTCAGATCTTCAGAAGCCAAAGGTTAAAGGGTCTGTTGATTATCACCATTTGTACTTATAATGCACAACCTCTTTGTTCTGTTTCTTTACAGGAATTGGAGCAAGCTAATCAGGAAGCAAAGTTCCTTTTCTTTGGTAACTCAGCTGTGCATGTTGGGTCAAGGGTAGAGAGTCACATATGGGGTTTCCCTCTGGCCAAGGCAAAGAAGGTTGGTATTTGAAAATACTAGCAGAGCCTCACTATCAGAAGTGGTCTTCTAATGATGCAGGTTGGCAGAACATATTAATCTAACTCGCTCTGTGGCTTCTTCTTTACTCTTTGAAACTGGTCCACAGGATGAATCAAGCATTAGTGAAGACACTTGGCTTATATTAGAAACTAGCGGTACCCAACCAGTGTTGCACAGGTCTGTAGCTGACCTGCACATGGGGGTCTGCTATAGCCTTGTGTATGTTTTATTGTGTTATAACTCCCTATTTTTGAAAAATCACAAAATCGTCTACCTCCCAAAATCACATATACTGATAGCACAGGGCCGGACCACACTCCACCCCTGTGCTCGGTGAATGGGTGGAGTTGGTAAAATGTCACTATCACCAGTACACCACAGACTGGTATGCCGACATTGTTTCCTAACTTCCTATTATTGGAAAAGTTTCAAAATCATCAATCTCCCGAAAATCGCCTATACTGTTAGCACAGGGCTGGACCCTGCCCTGTGCAGGGCGAATGGGTGTGGTTGGTCAGAATTCACGTTTTCCACTACACCCCAGACTGGTATGATGACCTCAGGCCAAAATTTCAGCCAACCAACTGTTGTGGGAGCGTAGTCAACAATCGCAAAATCATCAATCTCCCGAAATCTCCAATACTGATAGCACAGGGCCGGACCCTACCCTGTGCAGTGCAAATGGTGGGGTTGGTCAAATTTCACTTTCGCCAGTGCACCCCAGACTGGTATGTTGAACGTGGGCCAACATTTCAGCGCACCAACGGTTATGGGGCTGGAGCCAACCCTGAGCATACAAACATACTTTCACAAATATAAATATAGATTGAAACTGAGAGAGGTCTCCACTCCCAGTGAAAGGATTGAAACCATTCAAACATTTGGCAACAAACTGATAAGTAGGTGTTGTCACATTCAAACATTTCCTTTATCCTCTTGGGACTCTGATGTGGGCTACAGCAGGGATCAACACACTATTTGGACATCCGGCCAGTCCTGATCTTGGTTCTGCAGCCCTTTCTCTCTGAGGCAGGCAGATGCAACAAACATATATGGCAACACCCATGCCCCATTCACTGTCATGTAACATGACATAACGCTGCTGTATGAGGTACAGAATTTACACAGGGTGCCTGTTAAAGACCCCTCTAACCTTGTTTGTTTAGGTAGTAGAAGGTTCATCCCCATCTTGAATAATACATACACATTTTTTCTTGCCATTTTACATGATATTACTGCCCACTGTGATGCCACCAGATATTCCCTAGCTGGAATATGCCCCTTTTAAAGCATTTTGGAATGCAGTGTCTGCAGGATGGCTCAATAAGTACCCAAATCTACTTGCTCCTCCTCCTGTTTCCATTCTATCTCAGATCGCACTCCCAAGCACTGGAACACTCTTCTCTTCTCAATCCATTCATCCCGTTCCTTGCACTTTTTTCAACCACATCTTAAAAATCGCCTCAATCCATTGCTTTCCAACAATTGATCTCTGCACCCTTACTGTCTGAATGTACTCCCACCATTGCTCACTGTTATAACTGTACCATTTTGTATTAAATTGTTAAGCACTTTGGCAAATGTGCTTAATAAATACAACTTAATACAAATACAACTGCCACAATTGCAGCACTGAAAATGATTCTCCCTGGACAACAACATTCACTCTTTTTAAGATGGCCAGTCTGGTTGTCTCTTACTATATACACACATCCCCATGTTAAGGTTCCCCAGAAAAGTGTTTGTGGAATGGAACCCAAAGTGGCTACTCAGGTGGCCCATATGGTATATGTTATGGCGCTTTTACACTGTGCCAAACAGCTATTACGGTCTCAGAGCAACTGACCTGTTGGGGAAGTACGTGTATTGTGTCCCTGCCAGGGCTAACCAGACCTTGGTCTGAAGAGATAAGACACGTGGGGATAAGGAAAGTGGGTAAAGCTTTTGGCAGACATTTGGAGAGGTGAAGAGGCTAGGAAGAGATATTTTTGTGAGAGTGTGAGTGCATATGATTCCCTTGGAAGGCCATATGTCGTCTGCAGACTGTACCAGGCACAACCAGGTATTACAAATTGATCTTCGACTGCTTTTAGGCACTAGCAACCGCTAGATGGATTAGTACCAAACCTCAAAAGGATTGTGAGAAATATGAGACCAAAGTCCTTTACAAAGTTTTGATGCAAATCCATCTCACAGTGGGGATTTAGCTGTGACACACAATTTGCTATGGATAAGGAATGAGAAAATGTAACACCTGGGACTCTTCTTATGACTTTCCTCCGTGATTAAGCCTCATTAATCTTTACACTAAAAGTCATATGTGGATATGAATTATTTTTGGACCGTGTTGTGCAGATTCCTTAAACAGCAGCAACGTTATAGGCCACCCACAGGTAGAAAGAGAGTATTGGTCATCACCCTTTTGTGAAGTGAATTTCTCAAAATTCTTTTGCACATAGCGTTTGACTAAAGTAGCACACAAACCAGAAAATTTGCTGCAATTCCACCTAAAGCTTCAAAATAAAAAATAAAAAAAAAAAACTCTAAACTGTTGCACCGTTTCCCTTTAGGGAAAACGTCAGTGCTTGCTCACTTGTACAGACCAAGCAATAGAACTGATTTTCATCCAAATATTTTGTGCGTGGGGAGACAGAAGTAATAGGACCTGTTTTTGGATTGATGGAAATGCAACCATATCTAAAATCGTGGCTTACTTTTTTAGGTATATTTTCTTAGAAAAGATGCACCTAAGAGAACATTCTGGAAGCGATGGAATTGATGGAGCAAGAATGTAGCATGTACTCATGTTACTATGTGGAGTTTATAATAGTCATTAATTCCAATGAGGGAAGAGACAGACAATTATACATTGAGTACCTCAATAGAGTACATTGATTTTGAACTTTTTATGAGATTTCTTAAGGAGATGCTTGACTGACTGCATTCTGCATGATATCTCAGATGTGATTGACATCTATTGGCTCTAAGGTGGATTGGTCAAATGTATGCCAAATATGAATATGCTCTTTGGCAATGCTTTGTAGCAGTTTTGCTGAGAAGACTACTTTTCCACTTGCCAAAATGGGCTTGTATATGAAAGCTAGGATGAGCCTACCATCTTCCCCCTCTGATCCTTATATTTAAAAGGGTCCAGAGGTCTGTGAACCAGTCTGTTGTTGCTGGTGTGGGCATGCCTACCGCACTGGTGTTACAGGTTATTTTCTGGCAAACAAATAAGCTTTTATGCCATATGAATTTGGAGCATCACCAGTCTCTTAGGATATGTGTGCATGGTGGTGCAGACTGTAATCTGGAGGCCATGGTGGGTGACTGATTATAGTACACTCTTATACAGTGACACCATAAACCCAAGGGTTCTTTTCAGAAACACTTCCAATTTGAAAAATGTGTAGAGAGGCTGAGAGGCAAGGGAGCTGAACATCGGCTCAGAAAGCCCAAGTTCTGCAAGGGTGAACTCGTGGTACTCGCAGATGAGGTAGTGGGGCACAGTGATGAGCTCTATGGACCAAGGCAGCGGAAGACCAGTGGGCAGTGGCGCACTGCCATATTGGCCAGCATTGACCAGAAGGTCTCAGCATTGACCAGCATACCCTGTGATGGTGAGGACTGCCAGAAACGGCGGAACAACCTGTGGGTACGAATGTGGAGACTGTTTCCCAACACAGCCAGGAGTCCCTTGCGACTGGAGGAGGCATTGCCCAGCCACTGGTCCTCATATCATGGGAGGAAAAATGCAGCACAGTGCTCGACCTCGAGGACATAGAGGGAGTCGGCAGTGCAGGTGCGGGAGGTAGGAGGTGAGTGAACTGCCCCCCAATGCATACACAAATGACAAGCCAGAATAGGAAGCCCCAGTGGACAAGGACACAATCAGCAGATACCCAAGCTGAGCATGCTGACAGGAGAGTGAGGACCCATCACTCTAGCCACCCCCGAGCAGCCATGGGGCAGGGCACTAAGGGCACCCCTGAGCGTCACAGTAGTGGAAAGGGCAGGCAGGTGAAAGCAAAAAATTGCCTTGTGTACATCACTCCTATTTGTGCACCTTGCGCCAGTGGGATAGAGGTGCAAGAGCAACCATGACACTGTACATCAGTCACCCCAGAATGTAGCGGACCCAGTAGGCCTTCCCCATGAGGTCATGGGAGACAAGCCACATGGAAATACAGGTCCCACACACAGACATGTCCAGGGCATGCCAGTCACTGTGCACCACAGGACAGCCCTGGTGGCTGTGCAGCAGTGCTCCATAGATCAATGATGGTGCCATGAAGTACCACAGTAATGCATGTCAGACAAAATCCATCCCTGCATGGACCACCTGCCGAACCCATACACAGGCCAATTGCCAACAGGCTATGGACCACACATCTATCGGCACAAGCACCCCATGACGGTGGGCCCACATATAATCTCCCGTGGCCAAACATGCCCATTTGCCCACATGTCTGAGGTCACACTCTGCACCATAGAAATCACTTAATGCATGCCAATACACGTGGTGGAACCATACCTGATGCATTGTCCTATGTACCCTACAGGTGCGCCTACATCGCCAGAGGCCCCTGAGGAGGAGGAAGAGGCGGCATTAGCTGGCCCATCAGGCAGTGGCACCACAAGGCCAGCCACCACTACCCCCCCACAAAGGTCCATGACACTGAGGCCTAGGCGCATGGAACGCCATTCCACACCTCCAGCCAGCAAGAACAAGCCAGCTGGAGCCACCACTGGCCCTGTGGCAAAAGCAGCAGACACCTGGGGCAGAGCAGGCCAAGCAGCACCCCACCTGCAGCCGCCCACACAGACAGGGAGGCAACACCTGCTTCCAGTGACACTGGGAAACCAAAGCGGGACAACATCCCTGAATCAACACCTGGCCAAGGTCCACACACCCAGGGAGACCTCCACACTGGCAGCACACAGCAACCACCAGGACAGATGTGGAGACACCAAACTATGGCTACACCACATGGAGCCCTTGTCCAATGCCTACCACACCTCCCCAACCATGTACTCCACCTAGCAGCGTGGTGCTGCAAAGGCTGGACCCCATGGAGCGTAGACAGCAGGAGTTGGAGGCCATTGCCCACACTCACTCGGACCATGTGCAGGCCATCAAGGATTCCATCCAGTGGCCACCTCCAGGTTTGTGCGGGAAATGGTGCACAGAAGGTCGCAGACGAGTGCCAATACGTCTGCCCTGATGCTATATACCCAATGTGTGCGCAAACTGAAGGAGGGTGTCTCTGCCACCGTGGAAAGCATCCAGCAGGGTAATGAACTGCAGCATCAGAAGAACCTTCTGCCTTGCTTCTGCCCACCACCTCCACAACACCCATGGAGGGTCACATGAGGGCACTCCACAGCAGCAATCACAGCGCCTACTGCGCCACAGATAACCTGGGCTGGCAAGGGGCGGGGGGTAGTCCCAACTGTAAACAACAATGGGACACTGGCCGCCATGTGTGGCTATGCTGGGGAGTTGCTGTTGTAAGTGGGAGGTGGAGGGGGGATTGTGTGCTGGGGAGTTGGTGGCGGGTGGAGGACATGTTGGGGTAAAACATTAGGTAAACACTGTTAAACCCATTCACCGTGAGGACATTCCTGTTTGTGTCATTGTTGTGTTATTGCTTGGGTGGAATAGCACAGTCGTGCATGACTTGTGCCATGTTGAAATGGCAAAATAGGTTCTCAATCAGCCCTTGGCATGCATATTTCCAATCCCTCATGTCCTCACCGGCAATGCGTGCATTTGCCTCAGCCACTGGCCCTGCTTCCTCATCCTCTGGGGGTGGCATGTCCACATCAGTGGGTAGCGGGAAATTTCTCCTCAGACAGATATTGTACAGCATGGTGCACACAAACATGAATTTCCTCCACTTTCTCTGGTGCATACATCACTACGGTCAAGGCAGCAGAACCATGCCTTCAGTGCACATACAGGTACTGCTGTGGGCATGCTTGTAGGCAATCCCCTGCACTGTTTGAGGATCACACACAGGTTTTATCCTCCAGGGCAGCTGTGGGTATCTGGAGTCTCCTGCCTGGCGGGAGGTACCAGCATTAGACATTGATGTAAGGCGTGGTGGTTAACATATTCAATATCTGCGCATGCACATGGGCCTACAGTGCAAGGAAAGGATATATTCCATGTCTCTGCATGCAGTGTGACTTGTGTAATGTATTGGTGGTGCTTCCCATGCACCATGTCGACTTTTGGCATATGTTATGTTAGGTGTATGTGGCTGTCATGTGCCGCAGTCAGGGTGGCTGGCATGAGTTTGCTTGTTTACTCATTTCTGTGGCATTCTGGGTACACCAAGGGCTCTCCCTGTGCATCTGGTGGCGACATGTGGGCATTGTGGGCTAGATATACATAGGTACATGGATGCGGGACTGGCAGGAGGGTGGTTGTGTGCAGCAATATGGCCATTACCAGCATTGAGTTGGTATGTGCATGTTGCAGCCTGTGGGCATGTTGGAGTAGATGGTGTAGGTGGTTGGTAGTGTATGTGTGTCACTGCTTCTTCATGCAGGTAAGTCTGACAGATGCATGCCTCAAGGCCTGTAATGTGACGTTGGTGTGGGGGAGCTGATGTACATATTTTGCATTCACTTGTGATGACATCCTTTGTGTAGTCATTAGCATTCCCACCCCCATTTAGGCATGTGCTTTGTGGCGCATGTGTACTGTCTTTTGTACTCACCCAATATCCAGGTCCATTGTCTTCCATGCCTATCCATGTATCCTTGTAGTGTGCTGTTACGTAGGATCATGGCATTGTGGGTAGAAGCAGGGTAGCGGCCGGAGCAGTGGGTGATCATGAGGTTTGGGTCACAGTTTGCCTGCCTGCACATTCATGGAGTGGTAGAGCTTGCGGTTTTGGTACACTGCTTCATGGGCCTGGGGTGCCACCAGCACAACACGGGTATGGTCCAGGGCGGCAATCACATTTAGCATTTGGGCAATGGCATGGTACTGTGCCTTCATGGCATTGACCTGGGCTGGGGTTGTGGGCAGTTACCGCCGGATTTCGTGATGAGGCCCAATGTTATTTCTAAACAACACACTCTAAATCCATAACTACATCATCGCATATTAGCCAGTGGATTTAACTACTTACATAGCAAACTGAAACACCTTATTCTCTCCAATATCAATAGCAAGTATAGGTATCACAGAATAGCTGCATGGAAAAACAACATCAATGTAAAACACATTTGAAATGTATTCGCCCTCTTTGTAGATGTGGTGCTGTGGGTTTCTAGCTTATAAACAGGGCCTATAAATGGAATTCGACTGCAAGCTGTGGTGAGTTGCATCAGACTCCTTAGGCATGTGCTCTCAATTTAGAAGACCAAGTGTAGGGGTTAATTTACTAAACCTTAATGCACTGTCATTTAACACAGTTTTGTGCTTTGGTTAGTTCCAAGTTATTGGGGTGTATTCCTTTCATGAGAGGTTGACATCACACAACGGGCCTCATTAGGACCCTGGCGATAAGTGTTTAACAGCGCCGTAAAAGGCTGCAACGCGGTTAAACACTTAGCGCCTTACTACGAGGTCCCTTTGCGGGACCCAACCTGAACAGCTGGTCTAGACCAGCCGTTAAAGTAGGGACCGGCAAAGGGACCTTGGTGCTAAGTACGGTACCGCAATTTGCGGTACCGTACTTAGCGCCTTCCCCATTCCCATAGAGCCCTATGGGCGAAAATGGGAATGGGGAAGGGCCATGGTTCAATGGGGAATTACCGCCCCGCCAACCTTGGAATGGGGTGGTAATTCCCCATTGAACCATGGTGGACCCGTTACAACACCGGCACCAACCATGGTGCTAATAGCGCCATGGTTTAGCGCCGGTGTTGTAATGAGGGCCAACATCACAAGTGAGGTGCCGTTATCATTTATATTTTTTCCACAACAGAGAAGAATTTAGTTAACTTTCTTTTTCTGAGATCAACCTTTCTCTACAGTTGTATATGCTGATTTGTATAATAGTTCTGTTCCCACAGCATTTATTTTTTCAGACAGAAATGTATGTCCTTTTCCCCATTTCTGCAAAACATGATTAGGAAAAGAAATGGGTAATCTACCTACCTTCATTTTTGTCTAGACTTAGATTTGACTGTATCAAAGTAACATTGTTATCTAATGTAGATTGTTGTCTCTTTCTTTTCTTGTTATGTTCCTGTATTTTGCATTGGATATTCTTTTTATATTGGATCAATTTTGATATGTTATTTATGGATGTAGTCCCTGAAGAAGGACTAATGGTCCAAAATGCAATGGACATTTCTCTCAACTCGTCTTTTCATTAAAATAGAGTTTTTACATTAAAAGACTGTTGTAGAAAATGATCTTCTGTGGCATTAAGAATTGAATTAACTGAATCGAATGGTGTAAAAATGACAGGAGTATTTGCAAGGGAACAGACAGCACCAAAGGGTTTTGACCCCTTGGTCTTTGTTGCATGTATTGTCCTTTCGCTGTCTGTGGCAGCGCTTCGCCGGCTGGTCCAATGACTTTATATTACGACTATACGGAATATATTCTAATTTAGAGGTGGTGACCTCTTCAACAGGTTTTGGCATTGCTTTCTTGCAGTGTTGCTGCTGAGGCACACCTATTATGTCTTTCAAAGATATATCACTTTTTAAGAATAAGAAAGCAGAAACACTAGGGTTAAGTACTTAGGAAGCAGAGACAATATTAAGCCTGATAAGGGAAATCAGGAATATCAGTTCCCTAGATGATTCTACTCACAAGATCAAAGAGTTTGAATCACTTATTGGGAGAGAAATAAATAGGAAGCTTCATGTAGTGACACTTAGTAAGTACTACAGGGTACAACACATTCCTAGGGTCTATGTATACCCCTAATGACTACTCTTTGTAAAGAGAATAAAAATGCTGTCCAAAGATGGGAACACATTTTCAATACGTGTTCACTGTATCTTATCCTTCTGACAATCCAAGAATTATCCAAATATTAGGCAATTTGGAAACAGACATTGATATGCTACAGAGCGAAGTCACTGATTCACTAGGCAGAGAAGATTTTGTAATAAAATTGGAAGACATCAACACGAATTTGGATTCATATAAAAAAAGAACTGTAACAAAAGAAAATATGTACATTCTGCTGAGACACATACGATTACCTCAACAATGAAGTGTACACCTCTATAGAAAAATACAAACCATATGCCAATAGTAGGCCCACAATAAACTACAGTCCTTCTGAGATTTCAGCATCAGAAAATGAAAATACCAAGACTGTTCCAACAAAGGCATAGGTGAAACTGTCACCACTTCTGGTGGTTTACCATTAATGGAACCAGGTCTTTCAGGAACTTGTTTTAGATCGAAGCGTAAGACGAAAATTACAAGGCGGGCAGAGGAAATCCAAGAAATCCCTGCATGCAAGGTAGATTTCATCAGAGGAGAACCCAGTTCTAATATTTCAAATTGAGTTTTGGGTTTCAAAGAAATTACCACCCTTAAGCAAGGGATGAACTATGTTCCCACATATAGCACTACCAAATTTTACACCAAAGTCAACCTCTTTATTCTATTATTTCCACACAAGCTATGTCTTGAAGCGTTTTTGCTGATTTGGAAGTATAGAGACACTCATAAATCATGGATGTAGATACACCATATATTGAACTTAAACCCCAAAGCATATTTTTTCCTCCTGTACCCAACAACACTATTGACATATTCCATAGAATAGTCAAAGAAGACATTAGTCATATATCATATAAGAAACCAACACATAAGAATTTCAACATGGGTGAACTGGCCCGTGTCAAGTCTCTTTACTTTGACCAAACAATTATGATACACCCCACTGACAACGGGGGTGCTCTTTCAACACATATATTGAAAGTTGTCTTCAGACCCTGCACATTGTATGCAAAACAACTTAGATACCATCCTAAAAGATGCAAAAGTAAAAATGATAAAACCGGGAGGTTGTTATGTAGCGAGTTTCCAAGAATACTGCACTTCTATCTATTGCCCAAAATACACTGAAATTTCATTAAACCTCCTGAAAGACTTATAGGGCCTGATTCACAGAGTGTTTTGAATGGGATTGCACCATTATAAAAGGCTTCTGTGAATCAGGCCCATAGTCTCAGCTTTGGATGGTGTTTTACAGCCACTCAGTAGATAAATTATTTTTTTCTGCAACCTCTTATTCAAAGCACCTACACTTTCCGAATAAACTCAAAGAAATCGAGATATGTGACACCAACATCCTATTCACCATAGAAGTTAAGAGTCTCTATACCTCAAACTTTAGGCATCAAAGCTATCAAATGGTTGTTATTACAACAAGGAGACTTTAGAGCTTCGAAAGAATTTATAATACTCCTACTTTTGTTTATATCAGAACATTCTTATGTTAGACATAAGAACCAGTTTTATCTACAAGTCAATGGAACATCTACGGGAGCCATGATAGCCCACACATACGCCAATAGCTTCATGTACACATTTGAAATTTACCATATTTTGAGCCACCCAGTTTGTGCATCCACATTGGCGTGTGGAGAGGCATGGAGGAGAAACTTGAAGATTTTTTCAGGTAACTAAATGAAATCGATGAATTTGTCCAGTTTACTATGATAATAGGAAGCCCTGGCATCCACTTTTTAGATGTTCATGTTATGTCTTGGCAGAACAATTTTACCACAAATGTATTCCGGAACCAAACAGCTAGAAACAATTTATTACATATAATAATTTAGCATTTATATAGTGCTACAAACCCTCAGGTACCTGAGCGCTGCTTATTATTACCCACAGTGTGCGGTGCTCATTTATCGACCACAGAAGGATGAAAGGCGGAGTTTTGGCCCTGCCGGGATTCGAAACTGCATCAGCAGGCTCTGCACAGATGTCAAAGTGAACGCTCTAAACGCTGTGCTATCGGACCAGCTTATATACGTATTAAGCTTTCACCTCCCTGCTATATTCGAAAAACCTACCCTTCAGAGAGCTTCTGAGAGTAAAACACATAGTTACCGACATTGGGGAGAGCAAGGAACAAATGAGTAAAATCATGGACAGATTTTCCACTAGAGGCACCCCCCAAGAGGAACTTAACAAAGCTTTTATATGCACAATTGGAAAATATAGGGAGAAACTACTACAAACGAGCCCTAAAAGAATGTCACCTCCACTAGTATTGATCTCAAAATATACAATACGTAACAACAAAATCAAGACAGTAGTACTGAAACATTGGGCAATACTCAGAAAAGGCAATAAACTGGAGGAATTAGTCAATGAATATCTGGTGTTTGCATACCAATGCAGCCAGAATCTTAGAGACCTGCTGCTAAGGAAAGATACAAGTGATTTCAAAAATACCAGACCTTGGCACCCAATAGGCCTCAACTGTGTTAACTGATACAATGTGATGAAGGGGAATGTAATTTTCCATCCCAGAATGGGCAAAAAAGTGTTTCTTGAAATGTTTTGCAACATGTGAATCTAAAAATGCAATGTACAGTATCAAAAGCACATATAGGATCTACTATGTTGGCTGCACCACAAGAAAAGTCAAGATGGAACGAACATCACTCCAATGTATGTACCAACAAACAGAGGTCATCAGTGGCAAGACATTTCAATGAAACACGGCACAACATTGCCCTAATGAGGTTTCAGGTTCTCCAGATGATCGATGAAAGGAAGTACAATTTTGACATTGAACTTGTCATGAAGCAGAGGGAAACGCCGTGGATGGGTTTCTCTTGACTCTTTGCACCCTCCTTGTATGAATGAGGAACAAGATTTTGCTTGTTTTATCTGGTTTCCAAGACAGCCATAATAAGAAATGTGTGTTGTCGGTGTGTACCCAATAATCAATTGGTGGACACAATTGCCACATAATACTTCCATATGGTTCTTATCTGCCCTTATGGACAGTAACTATGAATCTGTGTTATGCTATACCCTACCCATACATGAGAAATAGTAAAATATGTTGGATCAGCAACAGTTAGCCCTATGTTTCATATACATACTATTTGTATGGATTCATTAAGTTGAATTGTTTTATCGCATACTATAGTGACATAGTGCCAAGCTTTTACTTCTTTTTTATTGTTGTATTTATTTATTTAATGTATTTAATTGCAATGCAATTTTTAGAATAAAATCGATAATCTCAGTAATCCCTTCCCCTGAAAAAGAGCCCTCGTTTCCATGTCATTGTATTTCATTACCATCCCTTCCAAGACCTTAAGTCTTCCATCTTTAAATCCAAGAGTCTTTAGATCTTTCTTATAACTGAAAACTTCTAATTTTCCCTGTCTCTCAATTCGAGATGGAAGAACGTTGGTCCTCACTCAAACATTAACAATTGATAGCAAGCAATCGTCCCAGCCTGAGACTCCTTCCGAACCAAAGCCACCCTTGTTAGACTCCATTTGGATGGAAGCCCTTCCCCTCTGTCGGAGAACTTCAATCTCATGCCTTGTTCAACCTTCAGATGGAAATAACTTTTTTATGAATGAGACCGCAACCAGGACCCAACCTGTACTATCACCATTGATCATAGCCATTCATCTGCTCTCTATATCAAATGTGGTGAGGTTTGACAACAATGGTGTGAAAAAGAGGTTGTACTCCGCTGTCAACCCCAGACAAGATGTCATCACATGCCTTATAGATTCCACCTGTCCTGGGGTTTGGCAGAATCTACAGTCGGCTATAGGGTTGACTATGCTTTAATCTGATTTGTCAAAATCTGATTTAGCCGTATACTCATAAAAGTTTACCTATATATTCTATTTGGAAATGTTACGAGGTACGCCCAGGGCTGATTACGTTTTCTAGTGTTTGGTGGTAAATCCCCAACAAGTTTGTGAGCCCCCGCCTTCTCTTCTTTGATGATCCAGTCCAGTTTGAAGAGTTTCTTTTTCATTCTCATCTGCTTTACCTTAAGTTCTTCTTTTGTGCAGGCAAGGTCCATCAGTTTCTTTTTATTGTGATTGGCCCATTTTGTCAAATTGGGCAAGATTCTTTTAGTGTTTCAGTATCTTTGCAGTTGCTGGAAGTGATATTTTCTTAAACAATGCCAATTCTTTCCATTCCAGTGCCGCTTGCAATGAGGAGAGACCTAGTTCTCTACGAATGAAGGAGATTCGAGTTTTACTTGGCAAGTGCAAGATTTTTTTCCAGACAATGGATTCCAGTCTAGGCCAAAATTTCTGTGGCATTTCCGGGGTTGCCTCAGCAACACAAGTGAGTGTGGGCACAAACTTTTCTTTGTAGAACTTGATTGCCGCCATCAGCGAAAAACGACCATATTTTTTGTCTAACAGGTTTGCCTGGATTGCTAGAGTTATTGCTTTCACAGTCAGTACTTCCTGTTGAAGGGTTTCCAACAAGCTGTTCTTAATGGTGACCCCTAGGTATTTGAATGTCTCCACCTTTTCAATTTTATTGGGACGCAAGGTCCATGTAAAAGTTTTTTTTTTGTGTTGCCCTGTTGGAATGACATTATTTTGATTTTTGCTTGGTTTATCTCCAGCTTGTTTTGGTTCACATATCTCTGATAGCTGTCCAGCTGCCGTTGCAGTCCTGTTTTGGTCTGGTCGATCAAAACCAGATCATCAGCATATAACAATCTGGGCACTTTCTCTTCCCCGACGGTAGGGCGGAAGGCTCTCAGCTCGGGTTTGAAGTGCTGTATGTCCTTAATGGTGAAGTTGTAAATTGAAGGGGCCAAAGGACACCCCTGTTTTACACCTTGAGAAATTGGAAATGCGGAGGATATTGAACCTGCACGGTTTAAGCAGACTTTTATCTTTGTATCAGTGTGCAGAGCGATTAGCAGCTTCATCACCTCATCCAGACAACTCCTCTCCTCCAATTTTGCCGATAGCAGTCTTCGGTCCACTCGGTCGAAGGTTTGCATAAGATCTACAAATGCAATAAAGATCTTTCATTTGCCTTGGTTGGATTTGTTTTTGAGGAGGTTCAGTAACATAATATTTGCTGATTTTCCAATAGATTTCACAAACCCAGTTTGAAAAGGGTCAATTGAGTCGGGCTCCCTTGTCCACTCATTAAATATCTCCAGAAGAATAGACCCCAAAAAATTCCGATCACATTCAGTAATATGATCAGTCTATAACTTCTTGGGTCTTCCTTGTCCCCCTTCTTGAAGATTGGCACTATTGCTGCAATTTTCCACGAAGCAGGGATTGCCCTTTGTATGGAAACATTATTTAATACTGCATGGATAAAGTGGGCCAATCTTTTGGGAATTCTTTCAGCATTATGTTCATGAGCCCATCTGGGCCCGGAGCTCTGGACGGGTTTAATTTCATGATTTTTGCCACAATCTCTTCCTCGTCATATACAAATGACCACATCATCCCTTTGCGCACTGGTATACCTGGTTGGACCGTCTGGGTTTCTCCCTTATAAAGTTTTGTGAAGTGGTCTTTCCAAGTTGCTTCACTTACTGGGTTTTGTTGCACGTCTTCATAGGTGTTTGGTGTTTCTTTAATTAGGGCCCAGAAGTCTTTTGATTTTTTCCCACTTAGAGTTCTCAACATTTCTTCTGCAACTTGTTGCAGAAACATATGTCTTCAAGCGGTGATCCATGTTTTGTAGGCCTTACATGCTTAATCTGCTTCTTTTTTGATCTCTTGCTGGTCTGAAACTGCGGCAGCTCATTTTAGGCATCCATATCCCTCTGCCTCTTCACCAGTTCCTGATCGTATAAATGAGACCTTGATCTTACTAACTTATTAGACCCGCACTTTCTACTTAACGGGTCAAAAAGTGGTCTGTAATCTGTAGAAATGTTATTAGATTCCACCCCTTCGGGGCCACTTATGTAATTCTGTGTTAGTGTTGAAATATCTTTAGGTTTTAAACTCAAGCGATTTCTGCTGTTGTTTACACTGACTTCTGTCATCATGCCTTTGGCCACTGGTTTCAAGCGTAGAACTAGTGTCATAGTGAGTAGGTTGTGATCACTATTTGATGTTCTAGAGACTGTGTATCTTTTTAGAGTTAATAGCAATTCACGTGAAACAAAGATGTGGTCCAGGTCCGCCATCTGGAATTTTGGTGACACCACTTAACTCTTTCACTTCCAACCGGTGCATAGCCCATGAGCGCATGGCTTTCGACAAAAGCATTCCTCGTTCAATTGCTAAGGTGTTTGTTGATATCACACTCTTGTTCATGAGTGAGGACTGGCATATTGCATTCAGGTCTCCACAAAGCACTGTATGGGTGATGTTCTAAGATGCCCAAGTGTTTTCTATTGTCTTGGTGATTAACTCAATTCAACTTTTATTTGTTGTAGTATGGGAGTTCCAATAGCAGGTTATAATCACCATGTTCCCCAGATTTCTTGTGTTGGTACTGTGTTGGTACTGTCAATCGCCCTGTCCCAACTCACTACGATTGCAAGACAGTACAGATCGGTGACGAGAATCTTCTGTAAAGTCATTCTTTTTCATTTACTTTGGTTTCTCATCTGTCTTCATGGACAGAAATGATGGTTCTAAGATACGTTATTTCTTGGCTCTTGCTTGAGAATAAGAACATCACATTTCATGTGTGACAGCTCTACTCCTGGTTCTTCTTACATTTTTAGAAATGTTTATGCAAAATATTTTTGTATGGATCTTATTTTTGGAGATTTGCTCCATAAAGAGGTGTACCCATATTTGAATGAGTATCTGCAATACTTATCTCCATGAGCATTCTATATGCCGGTATGTATTCAGATGTGATGTCATCACGTCTCCGTGATGACACCAGGGCACCACACATCCCCTGCACATGACCCAATGTAGATGTGACACAGCTGATACTGGAAATGTGCCACGTCTATACGTTGATGTACCAGTTTCATCCAGAATCCTTTCGATGTAAATATCCTTTCACCCAAATGCAGCATAGCCATTCATCTGCATCAAGACTCCCTATGTATTGATTGTAACACTAATGTCATCACTTTTCTATCTGAAGGTTGGAGGTTCCTTTGCAATTGGAGAGTACAGACATGACCACACATTGCCAGGAACATTTTATTTTTTCGAAGGTGGATGCTAGCATAATATTGTAATCTAGCACAGTTTGGTGTTTTTGGTTGGTTGCACATTATTGGGGTGAATTTCTTTGATGAGAGGTTGACATCACACAACATCACGAGTGAGGTGCCTTTCATTTTTATTTTTTTCCAAAACGGAGACGAGTTTACTTAACATTCTTTTTCTGAGATCAACCTTTCTCTACCGTTGTATACGTTCTATAATAGTTCTGGTCTCACAAAATGTATTTATACGGACAAAGATGGATGTCCTTTTCCCCTTTTCCGCAACATACGATTAGGAAAAACTGATGGGTAATGTACCTACCTTCACTTTTGTCCAGACTTAGATTTAACTGTATCAAATGGACACTGTGATCTAATATTGAACAAAATATCATTTTTTTCTTGTTATATCCCTGTATTTTGTATTGGATATTCTTTTTCTGTTGGACCCATTTTTCTGCCTTCATCTACGTATTGGGAAATTATATTTTATTTACAGATGTAGTCCCGGAAGAAGGATTTATGGTCCGAAATGCAGTGAACATTTCTCTCATCTCATCTCTAAAAGAGAGTTTTTACATTAAAAGAGAATGTTGTAGAAAACTATCTTCTTTGGTGATAACAATTTAATTGACTGAACTGAACAGTGTAAAAACAACAGCATTATTTGCAAGGAAACAGACGGCACAAAGGGTTTTGACCACAAGGTCTTTGGTGCATGTGATATTTAATGAAGTCCTATTTTTTTCTCCACCACCAAGGACAGGTCTGAGGGGAAAGAGGCCTCTCAGAACCAGTGGATGCCTTGCCAAGGGGAGGCATGAGGAGAACCTTTTGCCACCCTCCATTGGGTACCGGCACATGGCACAGTGAACCCCTTGTTAAGTAATGATAAATTGTGTAACTATGTAAACTGTATATTCTTGTAATGCGCCCAGATACCCCAGGGTGTGGTGCGCACAATAAATAAATAAACAAACAAACAGTGCTTAGAAAGGCACAGCTTCACCTCACTGATGAGGCCGGACTAGGCTGAAACACGTGTCTGGGGTTGCTTTTGAAACTCTTGTTCAGAGGAGAATTGCCTAGCATTTCGGTGCTGGAATGACCTTTTGGGTGGGACAAAGACTGATATGCAAATGGTTATTTCTCCTCTGTGAAAGTTACAGTGAGCTAAAACATGGTTGTAGACCCTCCCGAGTGAGCACCTTCACATAGAACAGGTTATTTGGACATGTTAGTTCTAGGTAGAGGGGTTCCCAGACATTTTACCCCTTGCTCATTGTGCTTACAGAAGCACAGCTTCACCTCACTGATGAGGCCCAACGAGGCCAAAATACATGTCTGGGGTTGCTGTTAATACTCTTGTTCAGAGAAGAATTGCCTAGCATTTCATTGCTGGGCTGACCTTGTGGGTGGGACAAAGATCGATATGCAAATGGATATTTCTCCTCTGTGAAAGGTGCAATGAGGTAAAACGTGGTTGTAGATGCTCCCGAGTGGGCACCTTCCCATAGGTGAAGGGTACAGGGAGGAGATGTGGATGTCATTTATATATATTTGAAGAACATGGATGTCAATATTGATCAGAAATGACTTACAAAAACACATTTACAGGTATGGGGGAGAGAGAATAGTGAACTCCCACATTTGCAATTGAAGTTTAAGCTGAGCTTTTTTGAGATTCACACTTTGACTGGCTTTGATTTGATGAGCAGCAGTTTCCAATGGAGCATGGTGAGAAGTAAAAACATTTAGAAGCGAGAGGAGGCAGAGTTGGGTTGAGTCCAGGGAAAGAGAGGAAGGAATGAGAGTGGACAGACCGTAATCAGCCAGGTAATGAGGATAAATGACATTGGTAGTGTTGACTGGAAGTAAATTGTAAAGGGACTTTCTGTCTGTGGAAAGCAAGCCTGCATGGTGATGGTAGGTAGAAATGGGGGAGGATCTGGGTAGGTTGTAGAGAGTGCAGAAAGCAACATTAAGAATGTTGGCCAGAGGAGAAAAGGCATAGAGAGGAAGTCCAAAGAGTAGGCATGAGCAGTAGACCAGTATTGTTTTCTGAGAATGAGGGTGGAGATTAGAGTTTTCAGTCAGTGGTAAGAAATTGCTGATTTACCAAACGTTGAGAAGGTTGATACAAGCAGAAAAAGTGGTGGTATTGGTCAATTGTTGCCCACATAATTCACTATCAAAGAAAAACCCATGTTTCTGAGCCTAGTGCGAGGGAGCCAGAAGTTGGCGGCGAGGGCGTTAGGAAAAATTTCACTTTGGTGCAATTTTCACTCCCTTATTGAACCCCCCCAAACTCTTTGCTTTTGTTTGTTTTTGACTTTTTCCAGTGAAGCACAGCCTTCAGCTGCACTCGTCTGGACTTTCGCTAATTTGTTATGGGGAAACTGACAGGTCCTTCAGGCTGTCAGACTGGGAAACTATGTTTCCCTTAGACTTTGACTTTGTTGCTATTTCTTGGTAACTTTTTATCTATGTGCCAAGTACCTTAAAGTAACACAGATAGGGGTCCTTCTGTTTTATTGCCCTAGCCACCCTCTAAGGATTTAGTGTGCCTAGGATCAACTGGTGGCAGCAGTTTACTTTTAAAGTACTTTTACTTTGTTTGCATGGACCAGACCATGTTGACCACGTTTGGCCCAAGACTGTGGCCAGTGTTGAAAATGGCCATGCCACAAAGTCTTTTGTTCTGTCCTTGGCCATTTTGTCACTGTCCAATGATAATATACAGATTTACTAAATGGAATAGGTAAATATTTAGCAAATCTCCTATATAAATATGCTCCTTTTTTGCAAAGGTAGACTTAATATATCGCTTTTGACTCCTTTTCAAGTAATTGCTCTTATGAGTTTGCTTGCATCTACATGAAAACGAACTCTTAATTGGCCTGCTCATTCCCGTATAGTCCGCTTAAACGGCAATCAAAATGGCCAAAATGATGCTCAGCATGATGACGTCATCACGCACGCATAGCACAAGCCTGATGATGTCACCACATTGGCTGCAAATAGTATTTAAGTCCAGCATTGTGCAACTATCTTGATGCTCCTGGATAGGGACAATCGGATCCCTCTCCAACTTCGTGGACTTTCTTCAACTTTTTCTACTAAAATTAAAGTAAGCGTCCACCTCTATGTTTAACCTGGGCATTATTTAAGCTGATAAAATCCTTTATTAGTTTAAATTTAACAGAGTAGTTCTCTTCCAACCACAAGAGAAACCGATAGGTTGATATCTCCTATTCTTTCCATTTCAGGCCAGTGAATATTACAAATTGGATCCTGTAGTATTTCCTTTATTTTGATTAAGAAAAGGAAAATCACTCAACTAGCAAAAATATTTAGTTTGACTTACAGCATAAAGATATGGTGAGTAGCTAAAAGACCCTAACATTTAAAGGTTTGCCAGAAATAAATGCTTAACATATGCTTTGAAAAAACATTGCACTGGATTGTAGAATTAACTTTTTTCTTTTTTTTTCTTTTTGGTTTCTGATTGGAACTGATTGTTCTATACACACAATTTGATTTGTGTGTAAAATTTGAATAGTTATTCTCATTTCAGTTAAATTTTCGTTTATTTACCTTGTTCACAGAAACTCTCATGAAGATCCCTTTTGATCTTAAAAAAGGGTGAAACACGTTTAGAGAGTACTGATCATTTGTGAATAAAAATACCTTTTCTACTATCTTCAGCAGTCTGAAATACATTATTTTGGCTCTCACCGATCCAAGTTCAATAACAAGTTTACTGGATTAGCGCAATTGGGACTGTACATTTCACTGAATATTCAATTATTTATCTCTGGTAATCAAGATAACAGTACACACCCAATAGCTCACAACCAAACCTCAACCTCATCAGTTTGGACATACTGAAACTGAATTTGCCCCAAGAACGAAGACCTTACTCTTTGATTACCATTTACAAATACTACCATTTTGTCACTTTGTCTTCTACCAGGTCGAGAGACACAGGTATTTCTTATTTGGGCATGCAGCCTCCAACGAAAAAACACAACTTTCGCGGGCTCCTGCATGTCACATGTGTCCAGGAATAGGGTTGGGACTGTCTGGTCGAATCCACACTACTGGTGCCAGTATGTGTGGTAGCCATGAATGACTGGAACCACTGTGGGCCGCGATTGGCCCACGTCTGGCATGCATGCAAGAGAGCAGATCTTCCATTGGCTAGCTGAAATTTCAGTGCCAACCGAATCTTGGATACGAGAAGGCGCTTGCATCCATTACAGGTCAATCTAGTGAGGTTCACACAGAACCTCATAAGGACCCAAGTATCCGTAAGAAGAAAGCAGACTTGAGGAACTGTCAATGACGTGTTTGGAATGTTTGGCACTATCAACCCTCTGTTGTGTTGTCAGATCCCTGGTTCTTTGTCAAACCAATAACGCCTGCAAGGGCACTTCGGCCCTTTGGAGTAGCGGGTACAACTACTTTCAGCTTCCCCTACTTACCCTCACATAGAGTCTCTTTGCAAGTGTTCCTGGGCCATCCAGTGAACTGACCAGCTCGAACCCAGGGTCTTGCAACGGACACTGCCATCCCTAATTCAGACTGAAAACTCTGTGCCCTCTCCCGCTGAAACTCATTGTCCTAGCTCTGCGATTTATGAGAGTGCACCACACCACAAGCATTTTTTGCAGTCCCTGCATCACCCCACTGTGGTGACCATTGCTAAAAGTGCCTACATTTATTGCCTACTGTGACGAGCCACACCGGAAACAACCTTCTTCTTTCTTCAAGGACTGAGAGAACGCAAATGTCCCGTCACGGATGATCATCCCGTACCGCAGCCACTGAGACCCGGAGCGTTCTGAAACTGCAGGGTCCGGACTGTGTCGAGGGTCAGTGAATACTTTCCTAACTTACAGGTGGCCCCCTGGTACATCCATTCACCTTTACGCATGAGTGTAATGCATGGGCACTTACTTGTCTCAGACGTTCAGCGTATCTGTGGAATGACATCCAAACAGAATGCCCATCTATCTCTCGTATTTGTACTTCCTGGTTCCAGGATCAAAATCATAGAAAGAGGACTACTACCTCCATTCTCGGATGGATAGAACTAACTTCCATAACCAATACTCCAAGTATCTGCTGTTTGAGTGGGACGTAATGCATCCTATTCTAACATATTGTTGCATGTAAAGATCACAATCATGTTAACATCAATGCATATCACCCACAGTATGGGTGATATAATGCTGCATCTTCGTAGGGCTGGACTACATAAGTTAGGGATTGTTGATGAAGGACTGCCTAAATATAAATATCTGTATTGATTTAACCCCTTTACTGTTACAGGTTGTGGTTATCCCCCCCATCATCAGCATTAGGCTAATCGCATTGTTGTATATATGTTAATTAGTATATGAGCATGTGTGGTGTAATTGTGTTTTGATTATAAGGCCTATAATAAATGTATTTTTGATACATCTGTCTAAGAGTAATGTGTGAAATGTTACTGTTTGCGCTCTTTGTGGGCTTCCGATTACTCTCACCCTTCCTGACACTTACAGCCTGATTCATGGAATTATCTGCGTGTAAAACGCAGATTTGGGCACCATTCTGCCCAAAAATCCCTGTATGGGGATTTTCGGCCAGAATGGCGCACAAACCTGCGTTTTACGTGCAAATAATTCCATGAATCAGGGTGTTAGTCTTGACTGCCTGCCAAGCTACCTGTAACACTTTATTTTAAAGATGTAAAGGCAGGTGCTCTGTTACCAGTCTTTAGCTTCTCCTCCTAACGCACGTTTTCATGACTTCATCACTCTTCATGGAGGCTGAGTTTCTTAGTTATTTCAGGCAGGTCTGCATTTCTTTTTCAGGTGTGGCAAGTCAATTTACTCTGAGGATTCTGGTACTTGTATTTTTCGCACTTGATTTTGCTGGCAGGTGACTGGAAACAACTCCCTCCATAGCACAAATCTTCCCCTTGATGGGGGAGGGGGAAAGCCATGGTTGTGGCTCTCCAATGTAAGCATGATGGCCCTGCTGCTGCTGCCTTTTGAGGCCGGGACTCCTGGAGCAATGTTTAAAGATGTAAAGGAAGGCGCTCTGTTACCAGTCTTTAGCTTCTTCTCCTAATGCATGTTTTCATGACTTCATCAATCTTCAGGGAGGCTGAGTTTCTTAGTTATTTCAGGCAGGTCTGCATTTCTTTTTCAGGTGTGGCAAGTTAATTAGCTCTGAGGATTCTGGTACTTGTATTTTTCGCGCTTGATTTTGCTGGCAGGTGACTGGAAACAACTCCCTCCATAGCACAAATCTTCCCCTTGATGGTGGGAGGGGGAAAGCCATGGTTGTGGCTCTCCAATGTAAGGCATGATGGCCCTGCTGCTGCTGCCTTTTGAGCCCGGGACTCCTGGAACAATGTTTAAAGATGTAAAGGCAGGCGCTCTGTTACCAGTCTTTAGCTTCTCCTCCTAACGCACATTTTCATGACTTCATCAATCTTCAGGGAGGCTGAGTTTATTAGTTATTTCAGGTAGGTCTGCATTTCTTTTTCTGGTGTGGCAAGTTAATTAGCTCTGAGGATTCTGGTACTTGTATTTTCGGCACTTGATTTTGCTGGTAGGTGACTGGAAACAACTCCCTCCATAGCACAATTCTTCCCCTTGATGGGGGTAGAGTCAAAGCCATGGTTGTGGCTCTCCAATGTAAGGCATGATGGCCCTGCTACTGCTGCCTTTCCCGGGAATCCTGCCTGAAGATTGATGAAGTCATGAAAACGTGTGTTAGGAGGAGAAGCTAAAGACTGGTAACAGAGCGCCTGACTTTACATCTTTAAACATTGTTCCAGGAGTCCCCGGCTCAAAAGGCTGGATAAGTCTTAGGTAAGATCTACGCTCCACATCCTAACGGAGAGTCTTTTTGTTGCAATTATCATGCATCTATTTTTGAGCTTCGTAAATTATTCAATCATTTTTCTTTGAGTTCACTCCCTTACTTACCACACTCGATTTGTCACTTTTAGATAGATACCGCGGGGCCTGGCTATACTCCATTTTATGTCCTGATGAAGGCCTGCACATAAAGATGCCTTCCACAGCTCACTCCTGGGCCAAAACACCTTGGTGTTAACAATTACATTATTTGTTCAGTGCACAATTCATGCATTTGTTTTTTGTTTTTTGTTATATGTTCATTGAATTTGTTTTTTTGTTCACTTTGTACCTGCATAAACCAATATGATTCTGAATAGTATTAGAATGTATATGTCATCCATTTAAATTCAGTTCATTCAGCTGGATTATACTCACCTGTATTGTGTTTTTCTATATACTCCTGGGTACATTGTGTCATTTTTTATGCTAATTAAAATATATTAAGTCAAGACATGCTCAGGCATTGACTTTTTCACACTTTGATATGAGTCTATTGTTTTGGTGTGACCTCACACCCTGAAATGTTGTTTTGTTGATTCCGTTAATGCTGAGGCCTGCGGTATTCTTTTTCAATGTCAACATGTCTCAGGGGCCTGCCAGCTCGGAGCAGGACATTTGGTTCAGCGTGGGCTGATTTGACGCGGCCGGTTCGGTGCAGGAGCCGGTTCGGCGCGGCAGTCCACGCCAAACTGGCCTCACAGAAATGTCCTGCTCCGTTTGGCCAGGCTATCACATGGAGAGCATGTATGTCTCCTCCATAACCCAGAACGCTGCAAGCCATGCAGGCGTTTTAGGGCGTGCATTCCCTTTACAAGTTCTGTAGTTAGTTTCCAGAAGGACACGGTAAACGAACTGCACTTCGACTCGTTCTTAGTAATAGAAATCATGGATAACCGTCAGTCATTATGTAATCTGACCGCAAGCGTTAATAGCCCGAACTTTCATTGCGGTGTGAAACTCGCCGAAAATGTTATGTGATGTGGAATGGTGAGTGCCTTCTCCCTCAGCGTGGCTTGAAGACAGCCTTCAGTGCACACATGTGCGCGCTTCTGAGAGGGGACGGGAGAGGGGCCGCAGCAGGGCCTGTGTTGGGCCTAGAGATGTTGAAATGCGACAAGAGGCATGTTCTATACCCGCAGGATGGTGCAATTGCATAAGGCTGCGCTGCAACATCGCAAGTGTACGGCGTGCCAAAACATCCCAGCGCCAAAACATCCCGTCGCCGAACTGGCCGCACTGAACTGGCCGCGGTGAATCGGCCCGCGCCAAACCGGCGGCGCCGAAACGGGGTGTACTGTGCCAGCTGCCCCTTGTTCATCACTCGCGTGCCTCACTGGTGGTCTCAAACATGTCATTGTCTCCTGGAGTAAACAACAGCAGCAGCAGAGGACGCTCAGCTAGTGGTCGTTCCCATGGCTGTACTCTGGTCCTCGGATAATTGATGTGGAGGCTGGCTCAGGTCAGGCCTGATCAGCCATGGGAGCCTGGTTCCCCCAGTTACAAATCAGCACTGAACAATGCTGCGGCAGTGTGTATGAGCTTGGAACAGAGGAGAATGGAAAGAGGATAGTGTGAAAAAAGACAGGAACTCCAAAGGGGGAGATGGGGAGGAGTTCTGCCCCCTCCTCCCCCACGCAGTCAGGACTGATGGGTGCAGGGCCATGTCACAGAGCTTGGAGACTGTGCATGCCGGTGAGCGTCCCACAGCTCTGGGCTGGTTGTTTGTGCACAACCTAACACAGTGTGCATAAGCTCACAGGTAAATATCAGCTGATGGACAGACAAAGGGGGTGTCACATTGTCGGACTAAAATGGCTATTCCACGGCACTTAAAACACCAGCCTTTTGCCACCCTGGGGGCATCTCTGTGTCAGCTTGCGTTCTATTGCTGTATACTGTGTGCACTGTGGGCTCTATTGATGGTAAACAAAACAAGTGGACGAGCTCTTCAACACAATATTCAGGCCGGCCATTCCGTTAGTTGATGTTTTTTTCGTGAATCTGGATGAGGATAAGGGTGTTTTTTAATAAAATAATTGGCAAATGATTTCTGAATGATGGCCGCAAGCATGTTACAATCAAACAACTCCGATTCTGATTGGGGCATTTACACATTACTGGAAGTTCACTGTAGTTGCTGCAGGCTTTCTGAAACATGTGAATATATTGTGTGGGCACCCTACTTTGTCTGGTGCTTTTCATATAACGCTGTATGCTTCTCCCCAACACTGGCCTTGATTGTAGACATGTCTTTCTGTGCTTGCAGCGAGGATGTTTGTTTAACATTTTGACCGGCTTTGTTTCCTACTCAGACTGTGTAGGTTGCCAATAGGCACAGCACTCAATAAAGCTCAAAATTAGTTTTTGGTGATATACTATTTCATCTTCTTAGCAATCAATATGCAGAATGTATATTGTCTTTTTAACAAACTGTGACACTGTGCTATAAGTTTGCACCTGATACTACCACAGGTTTGCATAAAAAGCCTAATTTAGATTGCGTGGTAAATGCAGAAGTGTACTGAAGTCTTCTACTAAAATGGTGCCTATTTTAAGTGTACCGAATGTGGGTGGACGTTATGGGCTGCAGCAAAACACACTCAAGCGAGAATGATAGTGCCACAAAGGACTCACATCTTTTTTACAGCTGGACTGTAAATCTTAGGAAGGGTGCATTTAGCTCATGTAAGCACCATGCTCTGCTTGCTCTCCTCAGAACTGTTTACCAACCACTCTCCCTCCAAGGAGGGACTGGGCCTTTCCACCATGCTTCAGATCTAAAAATATCATCCTGCTCAGGACTGACTTCGATTGCACAAAAAGGGAAACAGATTTTGTACTTTAGTTCTTGTTACTAGGGTCCCTGCCCAGTAATCCTCTGGCCCATATTTCTTTTTTACAATGTTTCATTGATAAAAGAAAACATCATTTGAATTAAGTAAGATAACATTTAAATACCAACTTGAACGAAATACTTGCAAAAAATAAGTTCAATGTCAACAGAATGTATATTGTCTTTGTTTCTTTTAGCAAACTGTGACACTGGGCCTCATTACACGGAAGGCGGTAATCCAGGGTGCTATTAGCACCCTGGACCATGCCGGTAAATTACCGGCACCGCCTTGGCGGAAAGGGGATTTACCGCCCCATTCCAAGGTTGGAGGGGCGGTAAATCCCCTTTCCGCCATTGCCCTTCCCCATTCCCATTTCAGCCCCATAGGGCTCTATGGGAATGGGGAAGGCGCTAATTACGGCACCGCAATTTTGCGGTGCCGTAATTAGCTCCGAGGTCCCTTAGCGGGTTGGTACTTAACGCCTGCAAGAAGCAGGCGTTAGTTCCTCCAACCCGCAAAGGGACCTCGTAGTACGGCGGTAAGGGTTAACGGTCACCGTTGCCATTAACAGTGACCGTTAACCCTTACCGCCGTCCGTGTAATGAGGCCCACTGTGCTATTAGTTTGTGCCTGATACGTATTACATGCCCGGTTTAGCACAAACTGGAAATAAGCCCAGTAGTCGCATACAGTGCCAGCCTTTTACTTAATCCGCCACATTACTGCTGCATAGCTCATTGATGGGTGGCACGCTAAATGATTTTTTTTATATACATAGTACAGCTCTATTGCATTCCTTCCATGAGTTTATTTTGCAGGACCAATGAATGCAATGTCCCTATATTTATATTTCAAAAGGAAATTTTCTACACATATATTGACACATTTCTAGTAGTAAACTACGATTTGGCTCACCATTCGCGTCTGGCAGAATACTTAGTACAACTATTTGGTATTCGGCCAAATAGTAAATTTACTATTCGGTACACCACTAGTGAAGATGTCATTGAAAGCTAGGAGAAAGTTGTCTTTTGTTTTTCTCGAGTTCAGCATGAGACAGCAGAGAGCCATCCAGTGACAGATTACAGTCAGACAGCTGGTTATCTGTTCCAAGATGGTTGGGATAAAGAAGGAAAATGAGAAAAAAAGAAGAAACATATTTGCATGTCATAAGCAAATAGGTCTTAGTCAAATACAAAGTATGAGATAAGTCTCCGTAGGGCAGAGATAGAGAGAGTGAAAAGCAGGAGTCCAAGAACTGATCCTTGAGGAGGGGAACCAGACAGCTGGAGAAGTGGGGTCAGAGGTTTGCGAGTTCCAGGAGATTTTAAATGAGTGACCTTCCAGCTGGAGGCAATACTAAAAAGAGCAGATTTGCTAAACCCATGGCAGTGGAGAGTGAGGACTAGAGAGGAGTTGTTAGCAGTATCATAAGCAGCAGAGAAGTTACACATGAGCATGGAAGAGAGTTTGGAATGGTGGGCATCAGAGAGAAAGTTGGAGAAATGCATGAGCGCAGTCTCACTGAAGTGTTTACTACAGTAGACAGTTTGAAGTGGATTGAATTCTGTTATTCTTTAGGTACTTAGTGCTCCAAATAAACATCCCCCACTTATGGGGAAAATGGGAACAAGTTACACTCACTGATGGTCCACAGGACCCTCTGGGTCAGCAGAGGGTTTCTAAAAAAGGGGAAGGACATTTGCAGATTTAAAGGAATGTGGGGGCGGGGGGAGCTCAGACAGATAAGGGCATGTGATTGAGACTAAGACCTTGAACAATAAAGGAGCAAATTGTCAATGAGAGTGCAAGGTTTTTGGTGCTGGATACTAATTTGGTAGTAGAGGTAGGGGAGAAGTGGTTGAGAGTGGATGGGGTAGATGGTGAATGTGTAGGGGTGTAGCACTATAAGAGGAGTGTAGCAAGAATGACAAATGTATGAAAGCCTAGGACAACTATCTACAGTTGAAGGATTTGCTACACTTTACATGGCATTTACATGCATATGCTAGAGACTACATGACAGCTGGACAAAATGTTTTGTGGAACTCAGCTGAAGGCTATGGATGTGGAGTGTTACAATCAGCATATGTGCACAGTGAATGATATGCTGTCACATGCATTGGAAATTAAGCAGATGCCTTACCTTGACTTTGCATTGCGGTTGTAGTATACCATACCTGGCAGTCATTTAAAGTAACATAACCACAGTGAAATAAGCTTGTGAGAGCAAATTCAAAAGTAATTAGTCAGGCCACTAAAAAAAGTCAGTGATCCAAAAAATATCATAGGTCACAGATGACCTCAATGATATACCAACTCACAGAGACAGTTCAAGAATATCTTATTTCTATCAATAAACCAAATGGCCATATCTACAACTCTATCCTAGAATCCCACCCCAGCCCAGGTGTTCCTTGGGCCCATGATGTTACTAGAGATTGGTAACCCGTACTGTGTAATGAGCCATACAACTGTGGGTGGTGGCTTACAATGTGAGGCCTTTCCATCTGAGCCACCTGACAAAACAATATATGGGTTCCTGACCAATGTTTTTTTTTTCCCCACAGGCATGCTTTTTGCCTTGCATATGCCCTGGGTTTCAACCTTGCTGTTCCTTCCAAACCCTGTTGTTCATCTCTCTGAATCTATCTACCACTGGCCCTCTTCCCCCTTTACTTTCCATCCTCCTACTGCAACCCCCATCTCCCCTCAGCTTCCATCATGATCCTTCTACTGTGCCTTTGATGATCCTCCTCTTCTCTCTCTTCATACTCCCTCTCTGATGTGCCTACTACTGAGGTTTACCATCAGCCTCTGATCTGTCCGCCACTAGCGACTTCTCCCTCTCTGCACTTCTACTCTCTCCTCTTTACGCCGATACTCTCCTTCACCTTCCGACTTCTCTCCCCTCTTCATGCTACTACTCTCCCTTCTCCACACCACCACCTTCCCTCCTCCACATTGGTCATCTACCTCACTAGCAATGCCACGCTCCACACTACCACTCCCCTCCCACCTTCCCTTCTCCCAGTCACCCTATTTCCACTTCCCCATGCATGTTCTCATTCACTTCATACTCTTTCCTACCACTCCACTCATACACACGCACATTCACGTCCAGTACAACTTCCTCCCAATAACCAATACCTCACCTTACACACTGTCTGTTTAATCATCCTACATGCTCCCCAACAATATGCTTCCTCCACCTGTTCCACCTCTGCATCCTCTGACTTTACCCAAACAAACCCCAACTTCCTGACTCATTTCCCTTCATGTATACTCCCCATTGGTCATCCTTCTCCACTGGCATCCTGGGCCAATCTACCCCAGGTCTTCCTGCCTAGGAGCTGTTAAAAACAACAAAGGGTGCAAGTAGAAAAGCGGATCTAAGCTGCACTGAATTGCCACCTGCTGGCCGCACTTCTTGTTTTTCGATGTGCTGATCCTATGGCTTGCACATGCTCCTCCTCCCCTTCCACTGGAACTTTTCCCCTTCCCTCTCCCCTGCACTTGCGCGATCTCAATGTCACTTGACCTAGTAAGATCATTGTCTTGTCCCCCCTCGATCCCCTCCCCTGCCTCCTTACACCTTGAAAAACTTGTGTATAGGCTTGCTATAAATGTCACATCATATCACCTCTTTTTAGTATGTGGATCTGCTACATTTTGGTAATGGTATTCCTCATTGATGATTTATGGCATACAAGGTCCAGTTCATGTCATGTTATATTATTTTATTGTGATTTATACCCTGCACCACTGCCATTTTCATGGTCTCCTGTCGCCCTGGTGGATCTGAACAGGAAGGAGGGCTGGGACGGCTTAGTTAGTGATATTGAGGGGAAAAAGTGAAAATGAGGTTTGATGTGGTTTTGGTAGATTCAGTTCAGAAAAAAACTGTCACTGTGTGCTGGTTAGTTTTTAGTCGGTAGACATTATGAAATGTTTGGTGCAAGAGTGTGCATGGGGGTTGTTGTGTAATTGGCTTAGTTTCTTGTTGGCTGTTGCAGAGAGTGTGCCGTTTGTGGTGGTGTTTAGGTTTCTTGCTGCGGTAGAGGTATCACTGTGTTCTGTTCAGTGTTTGAGGGCGAGTATTGTGAGAAACAAAAGGGTGTCTCACCTGCTTGTCCTCTGGGACTTGTCATCCAGGTGGCCTGGACACGGCCATCTCTTTTGGATCCAGTTCCTGGGGGTGGACTAGTGCGGGAGGATCACCTGAGGGGAGGGGTCTTCAGGGAATGGGGGTGAGGCAGCCGATGGTGAGACATGGTATTCCCCCATATTTTGTTTATCTAAGCCACCCTATTTTTCAGGATACTCTTAGGCAAAGTCAGGCTCTAACTCTAAGTGCATACACATAATACCAATTAGCTCTCCTCGCATGAATAAAAGGCAGAATCTACAGACACACTCTGAGCAAGTCAGAACACGAGTACGAACAGAACTTCCGGGACAAAGGCAAACCTACTGGAGCAGAGCGACGGACCAAGGGACGAGAGCAGCTGGTTGAAAACCCCAAGTGTTCCCTGTTAGAGGTCACTGCCTCTGTCTGACAGGCCGCGAAAGACACGTGGAGAAGGCCAGATCCCACATGAGAAGGCTGCATTGTGTTTCAAGGATGCCAGTGACCCTCCTGGGTGAACGGCAGTGTTGGGGAGGTGAGGCTAGCCTGTGGTACTAACCTTAAATTGAGAATTGTAAATTGTAAATCCACGAAAGAAACAAACACAGCCAGTGAGTTGGCAAGCAACCTAAGAGACCAGTGTGCATTTGAAGTAGCAACATTATATCGCAAGTGAAGGCTGTACGTGTGTGGATGAGATGCGAAGAAAGACAGACCTGTGAATGAAATTTGAAGTAAGGACAGCTGTGAGATCAGTGGTGGCGGAGTGGTCCAGTGAATGGCAGTAACTCACTGGAAAGTCTCAGAGAAAGGTGCATTGTTTTGAAGCAATAAAGCCAATGAACATCCAAAGTGAAGTATGCAAGATTAACTCCTAAAGAAGGGGAGAGTGAAAGTTAAAATGCAAACTTTGAGTCAAAGTGGTCCCGCAGTGGTCCGTGAAGAAAGCCACACACATTCAAATGTTTTCAGCATCCGAAAGTGGTACGACCCCGACAGAGGGAGACCCAAAGTGTAATAGGCTTGGAGAAGGTATCCCTCTCCTTGCAATTTTTGTTGAACTTTCATGTGAAAGGTCTGAGCCTGACAGAGGGAACCTATGTGAACTTTTCATTGAAACATCATCGGGAAGTCAGGAAAAGAGACATTAACGTGGAAGGCAAGGCGGCCTCGATCCACGTTTTGAAACTGCTCATTGTGTCAAAAACCGAGACAGAGTTTGTCATCATGCCTACAGGGACAGCCTTACAACGTGACATCTAAAGTGGGGAAGAGAGCTGGTTCAACCACATTAATTCTTTTGGAAACTGATTTTTCCTTTGCATACATTTCTCCTTTGTGCACTTTTTGTACAAGCAGGCATTAGGTTTTCTTAGCACAGGTCATTTTGATTTGGCAGACTTCACTAGGACTGCTTTGTTTATTGTCTGATGGTCGGGACTACTCCCATCTTAGTTATAGGGCAAAGTAGCAGTTTCTCCAGCCCCAACAACTTCAATAAAGGTTTTACACATTGTATCCATTGTGTCAGTGTCATACTTGTGACACCATGCCTCCCTTACAGTATGCAGGAAAGTGTAGAGTTTTTAGTAGGGTTAGTGGAGATCTGTATGTGTCCTTTTGTGTCATGGTTATGTTAATTTGTTGAGTTAATAATATTCTATGGTGATTTGTGGTAGAATGTTTTATTTTGTTGGGTGGTCATATTTTGGCTCATCAGGTTTCAGTTGTTTTGGTGTTTCGTTGTTATTTTTTGGAAGTTTCCCTTTGTTGATTTTTCCTGTTTAGCTCGGTTGGGTAAAGAGCCATTAATTTAGCAATTTTCTGACCTTTAGGTGATCTCTGTTTTTTGTATATCCTTTGGGAGCAAGTTGCATAATGTTGCTACGAAGCAGGACAACATTGGTCCCCCAAATTTCTGCTTGTTCAGGTTTTCAGTGAATGTTGTTGCTAGACCTTGTTGTTCAGGTTGGTTTGTAGATGGAAATTGTTGCATGTATGAATTCTGCTCCTTGGCTGTGGATTGCTCTTTGTCTTATGCAGAGCGTTTTGAAGAAAACCATTTTTTTGACTGGTTGCCAATGTAGGTTTCGCAGTGATGGTGTGAAGTGTTCTCAGTGAGTCTGAGGAGTAGTCCTGCTGCTGCCTTCTATATTCATTTGATTTTTTTGATAAGGTAGTCTGGCATTCCAAGATAAATGCTTGACAAGACATGACAAGAGAAATGATGGTGAGTGTTCTATGTGGGAAGGCGAAAAAGGGAAGCATCTGCTTGATTGTGTGTAGGTGGAAGAAGCATTTCTTTACTACTGCATTGACATGCGGTTCGAGTGTTAAGTAATTATTGTCCACTAATATACTGAGATTATTTACCACTTTGGATGATTCTGGACATTTCCCATTTCAGTAGGCCTTGGAATGTGATGTTGGTCCGATGGGTCATTGGGTGCAATCATGATTTCTGTTTTGTCCGGGTTGAGTTTAAGCCTGTTGTTATTTATACAATGGTTTATTTCTGTAAGGCAGTTGGTGAGGATTGGGTTTCGTTGTTTGTTAGCATTGATTATGTATTTCTTTGTCATCTGCGTAATTGTAGAGCAGGTGAGGTCATGTCTTTTCATGAGGTTGATGAGAGGAGTCATGTAAATGTTAAATAGCAGTGGTGAGAGGGGTGAGTTGTGTGTGACTCCACAAGTTTTTGAGTTGAAGGGGGTTAACCAAGGGGGTTAACCCCCTTCAACAAGTTTTTGAGTTGAAGGGGGTTTCCATTCTTTCTGCCATGAAGGACTTAAGCCAAAGTAACACTGTGTTGCTAATTCCTATATCTTCGAGTCTTTTGATGATTGTTTTTTGGTTGTCTGATAGATCAAGCAGTTTTACTCAAGTTGAGAGCAATTGTGTTTACCTGCTCTTGGACTTCAGCTACCAGCTGCATTGTTGTGACTGTGTGGCTGAACAGTGTGATGCCCTTTAAACAACTAATTTCAACATAAGTATTTCAGGACGCTGAAGTGATGCACTCTTTACTGAAGTTGAGAGCAATTGAGCTAACCTTCACTTGGACTTCTGCTACCAGCTGCATTGCAGTGATTGTGGGGCTGAACAGTGTGATGGCCTCTGAACTGCTCATT
This sequence comes from Ambystoma mexicanum, assembly GCF_040938575.1. Classification (NCBI taxonomy): domain Eukaryota; kingdom Metazoa; phylum Chordata; class Amphibia; order Caudata; family Ambystomatidae; genus Ambystoma; species Ambystoma mexicanum. Next base: position 698,006,751 of record NC_090928.1, on the reverse strand, counting down.
CCAACAACAAAAAACCATTCCAGGATGCTGAAGTGAGGCGCTCTTTACTGATGTTGAGAGCAAATGTGTTTACCTGCACTTGGACTTCTGCTACATTGTGCTGTATTGTGGTGACTGTTGGGCTGAACTGTGTGATGCCCTTTGAACAACTCATTTAAACATAAGAATGCATCCCAGGATGCCGATGCGATGCGCTCTTTACTAATGTTGAAAACAGTTTTGCTTTCCTGCACTTGGACTTCTGCTACCAGCTGCATTGCGCGACTGTGGGGCTGAACAGTGTGACACCCTTTGAACCACTCATTTCAACATAACAAAGCATTCCAGGATGCTGAAGCGATGCGCTCTTTACTGATGTTGAGAGCATTGTGTTTACCTTCACTTAGACTTTTGCTACCAGCTGCATTGTGGTGACTGTGGGGCTAAACAGTGTAACCCCCTTTGAACTGCTCATTTCAGCATATAAAATCCTTCCATGATGCAGAAGTGATGTGCTAGCATCGTGCTAGTGATGTGCGCGCTGCCGTCAGGCCATAAGCCATCAAGGCGGATCAGTGCTCGGTGGGGAAGATGTACTCCAAAAGCAAACGGGATGCTCCAGAAATCATAAAGGAACAGGAGCCGTCAGATGAGGTGTTGATTTGTGCCCTGCAAATGATTGTAACCACTACTCATCAGGCACCACAACCGAGGACTACCAGGTTGTGTGTAGAGAAGACCTATAAGGCAGTTAATCTGGAGAATGCCGGTAAGAGCTGTGTAAAGATCATTCATTTTTTCTCCATTAGAGAGGACCTTGATTCCATTGTGGAGGATGTCCACTCAGAGCTGATGGCCAAACTCAAGGTGTCTGTGCAGTGCCTTGATTCAAAAACAATTGAACACATAGTGGCATCCATATGAACAGCTAAGACTGGGCAGAAAGTGCCTACCCTAGTGGGGGGCCTGGACGGCAACTTCAGCCCTAGCGATCACCAGCACCCTGCACTTCACGACCAATGTATGGAACTTAAGAAAGCCAGAGGTGGGGAAGAGACATTGATAAACTTGTCTTAAGAATGACCCCTAGTATAAGCTGACAGTTGTCCTGCAATCACTAGTGAACAGAAGGTAGCCCCACCACCCCCCTCAAACCAAATGCAGATAACTTGTCAGAATGATCAATAGTTCCGAGTGTGCATAAATCAAACTTGTAGGGCTTGAGAGGGCAAGAAAACAGATTTTGAGGGTGATGTGGATTTTTTGGGGTCAGAATGTCTTGCGCAGTAGAGTATGGGCCTCATTACACGGTAGGCGGTAGCCATGGCGCTATTAGTGCCATGGCTACCCCCTACCGCCGTCAGAGTCTGGGTTCCCGGAATAGGAACTTACCGGTCTATTCTGAACTTTGCGAACTGGTAAGTCCCCATTCCGGGAACCATTCCCCATTCCCATTTGAGCCCCAATAGGGCTCAATGGGAATGGGGAAGGAGCTAATAACAGTACTGCAATTTGCAGTACCGTTATTAGCTCTGAGGTCCCTAAGCGGGATCCGTCCATAATACCTGGGGAGACCACACGTTAAGGATGGGACCCGCTGAGGGACTTCGTAGTAGGGCGGTAGGGGATTACCGGCACCGGTGCCCTTACCGGCACCAGTAATCCCCTACCGCCTACCATGTAATGAGGCCCTATGTCAAGTGGTGCATGCTTGTTATAGTTACTAAAAATCTAGATTCAAATCTGAGCAGGTACCAAGTTCTGATCAAGAATAGGTTGCTCCACCATTTTGTGATAACCAGGCATAGTCAGGCAATTTCTAAAATGGTGGACTTTTGCAAGTCATGTCAGAAATAAATATGTAATTCTGTCATAAGCAGTTAATTGAAGGTTCAGAAGAAGAGAACATACTGTCTGGACTTCTCGGCTGTAATCTTGACAGTGACGGGCTGGGACAGCCATGTAATGTTCAAGGAAAGATAGCAATAACTGCATGCAGCTGTTTCAAATTAGCAACAGTTGTTGGATTCACAGAGAGGGCACACAGCTGACGCCCATACCTGGTCTCCTGTGACAGGGAGACGTGGTGCTGCTTGCTAAATATATCTCAGGGCTGACGTCAGAAATGTTCTCTCTTGATACTTCAAAGAATTCATTGTAAAGGTCAAGTGTATCACACACAATTTTTATTAGTTGCAATCATTGGTATGACATGGGTGTTTGGTGACAGTTCAGTCAACCAACCCCAGAAGGGGAAAGGGCTTGCCTTTGAGTGTTTAAACCAATAAGAGTGAACTGCATCATGAAATAGAGAGCTGTGCCAAATGCAAAATATATATAAGGAGGCAGAATTCAGAGCTTATTTGAGAATTGTTGGAGTCCCTGGTGTATGATGACTGCTGTATCCTGCCTTGCTGTTCCCTGAAGAATTAAGAAGCCTTTTAAATTCAGATTGAGTCTTTGCCTTTTTGCATACTTTGTCTCCAGAATGTTTTTCCTGATCCAGAGATGTCAAGGCCCTAGGGAGGGTGTTGGGCCCTCCTGTACACTACATTAGACACTAGAGTCACGCATAAGGATCATTGTAAATCCGGCTGACCTATATGCTTCCCTGCACCTGCCATTATTTCATATGTCATCTCCTGCAATAGTGGCCTGTTTGTTTGAAAGCAGTTACATTCATGAGGAGATTTTGGAATTTTCAGGGGTGGAGGGAGTTAACTGGGCTACACTTAAAACCAGTAATGCCCGTTCAAATGGCAATTTAAGTTGCACCTCAATGGTGATGTTTGGTATTTTTTTGAAAATCTGATCACCACAATGTGACAATCTGGCATAGGAACTAGACCCACAGTCAGAGTTATTAAAGGGCCTTTGGCATTGTTGAGACTTCAGTGATAGTAAATGCCATGACCACTCTAACATGTTTGAAAAAAATGATTGCCACTCTACTGACATGATTGTCCTACTTAAACAGCACATTTCTCAAGAAAGAGGCAAAGGTGGGGCTATATTGGGATATGTGAAAATCACTACAGATACCTCAACTAGCGCTGTATGTGCAGAAGCTAGTAACGGACAACATAGCATGAAGAATTGGCACAAGTGTAAATCTAAAAAAGTGACCAAACAGGCCATTATGTGATGGAACACCAAGAGAAATAAGTCTAAATCTCTGAAATATCCAGATGGGAAAATGTCCACACTAACAGTTGCAAATAGAATTGATAGTGTGGGCAACACTATCAATTCTCATGATAAGATAATTTCCAATTTGTGCTCTTCATGCACAACAGGGGTTCTTGGTTGGTCAATCTAGTCAATCAAATATAGACTGGGTAGTGTGACAAATATTTTCCTCACTATCAAATATGCAGGCAGTGTTGACCTTATGGACTGTCCCACGGAACATCCTGATAGTGCTAAAGCAAATGTCAGCAATTTTAAGCAGACTAGTGGGAAGTGTAGAGATAGGTGTATCATGGCTGACACTGTGGTCAGAGCTGATACAATAAGGTGTGGATCCAGTAAGGGAGAAAGAGCTCGCAAGGACCAACAAATTGTTGTAAACAAATAAGGATATCTTGCTTTGCACTAAGGCCCAAAAACATGGCAGTAATATGTCCTCTGGACAAATGAAGAAACAATCCACACTTAAAGAGTCTAGTGATGGGATATTATCTGACCTTGAAGGCCTATTTCACTTAGCTGTCAGCCAAGAAGTTGCTAAATGTATTGATTCATTGTCACAAACAATCCCTTGTGCCAAACCCAATGAATCTAAACTGAGCCAGAAATTAAACCAACTGAAAAAAGATAGAAAATGTAAGGTGCTTAAAGTTAGCAGCTTATTTAACAACAGTAGAACAAGCTTCTTAGCACTGATCCACAGGGTAATTCTGCTCCACTGCATTAGCAATAATGGCATACAAATTGTGGACATTTAGGAAGATTTAAACATCGCAATCTCTTTCAGTCACTTCAAATTGAATGACTTCATTGATTACATCATGCAGTATGATACTGCAATATCGAAATTAGGCTAAATGCCCATCCATTGAGGTGTAGGATACTCTCAGTATTGGGCACAACCTAACATCTTGCCAAAGTAACCAGGGAAAAGCCCGACTCACTGATAGGTAGACAAGGGAGCTACAACTTGGTGGTAGACAGATGACTAATGCTGCACTGCAGCCACAACTTGAAAATAAGAGACAGGATTCCCTTGACCAACAATTAAGCTATTACCCCTGCCTTTAAGGGTTGGCCCAATCAGGAATGGGGCGGTAAGTGATAGTTTTACCTCCAGCTTTTTGCTGGAGGTAAAAATGTCCCCTTACCACCTGTTTTCTGCACTGTTTCAACCGGTGCAATTACCGCTGGTGGTAATAATGCCCCTCAACCTCAATGGACCCAATGGGGTATGGGAACATACCGCTGTACTGCTACTCATGATGTGGTGCTAATAGTGCCAGACCGAGTAGTGGTAACGCTCTTTGTGCTGGCGTTGTTACCACTGGGATACAGCCAGACTCCTGATAAGCCCCTTAGTATCTTAGCCCTACAGGAGACATGGCTAGTTACTCCGGTTGTTAAAGATGGGAGGAAATGTATCTCTAAAAAGGCTATCCGGGGACCTAAAGGTGAGCCAAAGGGGGGGCTTGCCTTTGCGGTTAAATATCCACTTCATCTGACTGAGGTCAATACCAACTCAAACTACCTACTGGCAGGTAAATACCACTAGTTCAAAAAGATGACCGTGGGCAGTCTAAAAGAACTTGGGATTGTTAGTTCCTTCAAAGATCATAACCCCGGTTATTTGTGATGATCATACCCTGGTTATTTGTGATGTACTGGAGGTGGATTGTGTAGTTACATAGAGGCAATACTGTGCGTAATTTTTCTTTCCATTGCTACGGACACTGACACTAATGAACCAAGATTGGACTATCGTCTGGAGTGTACAGACATAGTTACAATCATTGGGATGTGTAAATCCTCCTGATCCCCGGGCCCTTATGGCACATGTAATGAGCTGGTTAAGAACAAGCTTATTGTCTGAGCAGGTGCCTTACATGGGCTTTTCACCTTGATAAGAAAAACCCAGAATCTCCCGTAATCTTGGCAGGATAGAAATATAGTCCCTATATAGAATTATCGATTGTTGCCACTGCTTGAATGCCCCTGCAAATATTTTTGATAAAGTTCTGCCTGGGGAGTTAAATGGTTGGATCTTGGCCTATAATATCATACCCCTTAATCAAGCTCTGTTTAAGAGAAGATCTAGCACTGCCGTCAATGGAATGTCATTGATTACCGTCATTGAACATGCATGGCAAATATGAAAACAATCAGTTTAGGTAGCCTTTGTGGATTATAGTGTAGCCTTCAACTCAATTGACAGGATTAGGCTGTGGCTGAAATATCTAAGGGCTTGCTTAGCATGATCATTGCATTGCACAAACTAAAGTAAGAGTGCAAATGAATCATTTAGGGGCTGTGACAAAATGGATTGACACATGTTCTGGTCTTAAACAAGGCTGTATACTTGCACTCACATTATTGAATTTCTATTTGGCTGATCTGTGTGATGAACTCACAAACTCCATCTCGATCCCCCTTAGGTTGAGTAGGGATTGTATACAGTGGCTTGCGTACGATGACGACCTGGCCCTGCTGGAATTAACACCTAGTGGATTGCAGGCTTTGTTGGATTCCGTACATAACTAAGTAGTGCTCAGTTAACTGAAGCTCAACATTAGAAAACCAAGATCATGGCGTTCATGCCCAAAAAACAAATCACACTACTAAGGGGTGTAGGATGTGGAAGTGGACTTTGAATGGTGACACCATAGAGATTGTGAGCTTGTATAAATGCATAGAAGTGACAGTTGATTCGAAAATGGAAGGTAACCTAAACCATCAAAAGGTCCAGCCCAAGACTGCACAGGTAACAGGAGCTATCAAGTCTATGGACCTCATTACGACTTTGGAGGCAGGGCATGGCTGCCTCCAATACTGTGTCCAGGTCCGGGTTCCCTGAATGGGGAATTACCAGGCCATTCCAAGTTTGGAGGGCCCGGTAATTCCTCCTTCAGGGAACCCGGGCCCGGACCTTCCCCATTCCCATTTGAGCCCCCATAGGGCTCAATGGGAATGGGTGAGGGAGCTAACAATGGGGCGATTACAACCGGCCCGTTGTTAGCTCCCTGGTCCCCTCGCGGGACCCGCTCTGGACGTCTGGATTAAATAGACGTCCAGAGCGGGTCCCGCTAGGGAATTTCATAATATTGCGGAATGCGTTTAACGGCGCCGGCACCATTACCGGTGCCGTTAAACGCATTCCGCAATTGTTGTAATGAGGCCAATGTTTTACAAACCTAGAGGATACTCATTAGGGATCATCATTAAGTTATACCTCTCCAAGATTCTTCCAATCATTCTGTGGTTGAAATCTGGGGGCTAAAGATGAACTCGGAACAAGCGCTATTGGAGAGAAATATCCTGCTGAGACTATTACGAGTGAGCAAAAATACACCGGCAGAGTTTATTTTGCTTGAATTTACCATCATGCGCATACCTGCCAGGATTAAACTATGTTGCTAATACATGTACTGGAAAATAATGAATAAATTCCCATGTACTTAGTGGTCCTTGGGGGACGTATTGATGAATAGTAATTTTTTTAATGAAAACGATTTTGTTTTTAGCCTTGTTGACAACACAAGGTTGTGGATCCCTGGGTTTTCCGCATGATATTCTGATGCTATCCTATCGAGGGTTTAAGAACAGGATGCAGAAAACAATATAAGCACACAGCAGAGACAACATTTAGTGGACCTTGCAAGCAAATCATCTGCAGAATTGTACATAAAGTATTTCCTTGAGCACATAGGTGCAACACAGTATGCTGAAAATGTCCTAGGAAATTATTATATCTGGAAATACCTAGGAGTTCAATCCAATGTTGTTCAGATGTACAAACTACAAGGAGCATACTTTGGGATACCGAGGGGTGAAAGGCAGTGCTGATTATGTGATGAAAATTCCATTGAGACCGCAAAACGCCAGGTGCTAATTTGCGCCGCCTTGAGAGCTACCAGGACGAAGTACCTACTGGCTGGGGGTAAATGTGAACAGTACAATGCTAACAGTGTCTGGGAACATTTCCTGGCTGGAAATTACAACAGATGCATCTTTTATTTGATACACTTTTGAAAATAATAGAAACAATCCTGAGGATCATTATTTTTTGACTACATGTGTATTCTTGTGAAATGAATTTCACAAGAATACATAACTTGATATAAATTATAACAGTGAATCCATGATGTGGAGAAGAGCATCCCTGGTGCATTAAAGTGCTTGGGTCCCTAGCAACTCGAAGTAGCCATGGAAGATATGTGTTGAATTTGTAATTGATGCTGAGGTGAGAAGCTCTGAACTGTTCTTGAGAAAAGATCTACACCTGTGAGGGGGCAGTAAACGAGATGTCATGTGGTGGTCTGTTTAAGAGAGAGTGGAACGTGGTATGAGAAAAGCTATTAGGAGTTCATGGTTGATTTCATGGGCATGGCATAGGTCTAGTCTGATGTGTGGATGACTGCCATTGCCCCTCCTACCTTCCCCATGTGGTCAACATGTTCGACACTGTACTTGGGTGGGATGAGGATTTCAAAGATATTGGCAAAGGGGGGACAAAGGCAGGTTTCTGTGTTAAATATGGCACTGAGTTTGTGTGTGGTAATGAGGTCTGTGATGTTGCCAGCGTGACAGATAGCAGAGTGTGCATTAATGATCATTAGTTAGTGAGAGAGGTGGGGTGCTGAAGATCACGTGTTAGTGATCTGGATGTGGGCGAGGATGGAAGGATTTGCAAAGCATTTGGGTGCTTGTTTCATCAAGAGTGTGAGAATGGACTGTGGCTGTCATATACATGTTGTCAAGGCTGCTTGATGTTGGATCCCTTGTCCCTGTCCTGGCCCTAACAGGCACAAACAGGTGATGTCCTTTTCTATGTCCTTCACTGAGGATACCTGCAATGAGGATGCCTAGGGAAAACTCTCTAAAAGGAAATGCAGCTGGCAACTTATTTGCTGATAATATGGAGGAAGATGAGAGGCAAAGTTGGTCTCTTGACCAGGTATAGTCGTCTGAGCTTGCTGCAAGGACAGTGCAAGGGAAGGAAAATATATCAAACCCCAAGCAGTCACTGTTTGACACGCAAAGCTGGAGGAGGTTGGAGCTAATCACTGCTTGGTGAAAAAGCATGATAAAGTAGGTATCATGGTTTCCCCTAATAGGATTGGATCTGCAAATATTTTTAATTTAAATAGGCCTTGATTGATATTGATAATACTGAGCTTTGGGTAATTTGTTGAATATTTTGAATTAGCACTATAATTAACAAAACCTTAATTCTCATTTTTGGAATATTGCAAAGTAACCTAACATTCACTAGCACCTTTTGGGTATTTACTTTCCTTACTATTTTGCTTTTCTTCTATAATTCTAAAACTTAGTGTGTTAACCCTTCAGTAGCAGTCATTCCATTATTGTCAAGATTCGAACAGCAGTCCAGGATGTGTTATCGTTATATTATCTTTACTGTTTTGCAAACTGAAATGGGCAGCTACTTGAAGGGTAGACATGTTTAGGTGAGCAATGAGAGCAAGTGGTGGTTGCAGTTGTGTTAAGGAAAATAAGTTTTCCATAATTAAACAGATATAAGGAAATAAGTGGGGGTGTTTGCACTCCTTTGGGCTGTCCTTTCTTCCATGGCGTTCTTCAAAACACTCTTTGCTATATTACTGCTACAATGGGGAAAAACATTTTTGTACTTTATCATTTTATTTTTGAATGTTCAAAATGATGTTATTCATATCACATTTTCTGTTTGGAATTCAATAGGAATTCACAGAGACTTAGCAATTATACTTTGTATATAGAAAGTACATAGCCGAAGATATGGTGATAAAGTACTTAGTATTCAACAGTGATCTAATTCCATTGACAAGATTCACACACTACAACCCCGACTTCTCTCCATAACCATCTGATGTGCATGGACGCAATGCACACCATAGACCACACACTCCTAACTTTTCTGTGTCTCCCCACTATCCCATCATGATCTCAAAGGACACATCCATAATTGTAGTATAAAGAGTGGACACACTCATTTGGTGTTCCTTATTTGAGGGGTTTTACACTCCAAAGCTGCATCTTCCAATTAGTAAGACCATAAAATGGCCTCTTAGGGCTGGACTTAGAAGAAGTTCAATAATGACCATGAGTATTCACAAATAAACAGAATAAAGCTTGGTAAGTTTGCACTGTCAGAGTAGTGTGGAAAGACCAGAACGGTTATGCTTTTAGTTTTAACAAACGTGTTTATTTAAGGTTACTTAAATAATAGTTTTACTGGGCCAGAGAAAGTAAGATAACTCAAGGAAAGCTGAACTAAAACATAATGAGGCTCAGTACGAGGTGGGAAGTGATAATGGGGGTAATCCCGCTATATGGAATTACTTTTACCACTGTGATGTCTGGCGGAATTACCACTGCATTACCTGGTGACGGGAATTTGCACAGACCATCAGCAGTAGCAGTAATTCTGTCTGGCGGAAGTAACGCTGAAAATCAACTTCAGACGGTAATTAAGCCTGTCATCGCTGGAACTTCTGCTACCGTCGGGTAACTCAGCGCTAGTTCCACCCGCAGAATTAGCACTAGCAGAATTAGCACCATGCCGGAAAAAAAAGGTAATTCAGGCAGTGGCCTTCTTTAAAAATCCAATCCTCCCTAAACCTCCCATTTCCTGTTGCCATCCGAATACAAGAGTGCTTGGGAATATGTCACAGGGGAAAGAAAGGCAAAGGTCGCGTGTCAGATATGAGGCTGCATAAGCAGAAATGTAGTGAGGTTGAGCTGCAGGTCCTCATAGATAAGGTTGTGGGTCATGACTATTTACTATATGGGAGAAGGCACAGAAAGACATCAGGGCAAAGGAAGGCTGCCATCTGGGCCAGCATAAGGGAAAAGGTTACGCAGTTCTAGGGTCCCATGGGACAGTGGAATGACTTGAAGGTCAGGATCCACTGCCTCCTGGCAAAACAGCGGTGTGAGACATCTGCCACTGGAGGCAGCATGGTGGAGCCCCTTGTTATGATTCCATGGGAGGAGGAATTCAGCAATATCCTCCATATGGAAGGGATTGCAGGTGTTGAGAGTACAAAAGTGAGAGCCAATAGCCATGGTGATGATGGTGAGTATGCATGTTCACTCTCCCAAGAGAAAGCACTGGCCAAATGCACATCCCATGATTGTGTCCCCCAGGACTTATGAGCCCAGTGTACAGGGAAATTAACAAGCACACAGCAATGTGTACAAAGGCACTGCTACTGCATGGATGTGCAAGGGAAGATGGGAGACTGTGTAAATACAGATGCACTGTAAGGGAATGTGCATATGAGCCCATTGTGAACTTTAATGACCCCTGGTGGGGGGGGAACACAATGCATTTTGTAATGACGCCATAATGCATGAGATGGCAGTGAACACCTTTGATGGTAATTGATGATATGGGAGGAGTCTGGGAATATATTTGAATACCTGAAGTGTCAGTCGTATATAATATAATGACTGAGTGTATATTATTTTCTTTTTAAATCCAAGCAGACATTGGTTAGGGAAATTACCACTTATTGGCTTAATGAATGCTTGCCCTGAGGGCTCACTTAAACTGACATGCACTTTAGGACTGCTGTGGCAGCATTTTCCCAAGATCTCAGGCCACTGGGTGAAGGCTACCTATGCCCCCATATTGGATTTTGCCATCTCGTGCCGGTTCGGACAATGGAGTCTTATTCTCCACTGGAAGTGTGTCAGGGGACGCTGGCCCGACACCCCTCCCTTGAGAAGGTGGACACCGGATATCGTCAGACCAGAGCAACCAACCTGGATGTATAGTATTGGAAGTCATTTTTGCTTGTTTTATGACTCTAATTCCTTTAGTTCTTTCTCTCTTTTACCCAGGGATTAATTTAGCAAAATAGTGGGGGTAGAGACTGAGCCTGGCCAACACCCAGGTAATGGTTAGGGTAATAGTATGGGGAAAGGGGAAATCCTAGAAATAAATGGGTTAGACAGACAAGTGGATGTTGAGAGTGTCCTTATCCCTGTCACGGCCACTCTGTGGTGTCTCTGGTTGTCAAATGAAAGCTCCTTGCCATCTCAGAACCACAAAGAAGCGGATCAAAGTACGCACTGAGCAGGGGTGCCTGAGTAACGGGGTAAGTAATGAGTGAATGTGGATTTAAATGGGTAAAGTGGAAAATTGAAAAATGGCCATCAAAACAGGTAGAGGAACCCCCAAACTAGTCGCCCACCCATTATATGTTCAGGAAGTTTAACAGTTAATCTTGTGATTACTTCGGCTCATGGCAATATTTGACCCAACGTAAATGACAGACTCAGTTTCTGATGGCTCTAGAAGCAGAAGATACTAAGATACCAGCAGTACAGTGGGAAGCATTTGGAGAAATGACTGGGTGAGATTAATGAACAACTGATGGGACAAATTCAATTTTGAGAGGCAGCAGAGGAACAGATGGGGCTCGACTGTGCCCTTAGATAGTGGAGATAGACAAGGCGGAGGGGCACTGGGAAGATCAGGATAGTGAGAGGCCAGAAGATATATTTGAATTTTTCTCCAGTATGAGACCAATTAAATTGCCAGGACCAGCAGAGGCACAACAGGAGGCAATTGTGGTGGAGAGGTCTCCTTTGATGCCCTCAGCTCCCGGGACTCAGCGTCCGAGAGGGGTGGGTTCTGCAGGGTCACCACCCTTTCAAAAGCTCCCCTCAGACAAGTACCATCTGGTCATGAAGAGGGAGAGCAACAACAGGGTTTGGTTATGGTCCATGAACCATGTACACCCGTAGACCTTTGGACTCTGGCGAAGGAGTTCCCCTATATAAGGGAAGATCCCCAACAATTTGTGGAGGAACTGCAAACAGTAATGGAGTTTTATAACTCATCATGGGCTGATATGAATCAATTTATGAGAATAGTGATGCTACAAGATGTGAGGCAGTAATTAGTGGAGCAGGTGGCCTAGCCAGCTGCTGATCCAGGCACAGGGGAAGTCCTGATGCAGGCAGGGGAAAGAATAGTGATGTGGTTACAAAGGGCACTCCAAGAAAACTGATTGGGAAAAAATATCAAACTGGAAACAGAATAAGGGTGATTCTCCCCTTGTTAAAAACCGTAGGAAGCCACCAAGGAGGCTATAGCAAAAATGTTTGTTTTTTCGGTCTACTCCTGAAGGTACAGATGCAGCTTAAGAATGTGTGTATAGGTTGGCAGACTAAGCCGTTAGCAGTGCTGGTGGCAGTGGCACATCATTGCTTTGCTTGTCAGGAGAAGAAGAAGGAAACATTTGAGAACACGCTTATGTCATTGAAGATGCACAGTCTTCAGGGACAGGTACATGGATAGCTCGAGGGAACGGCACATTATCCAGGGAATCAGGCCCAAAGGGTGGGGCATCAGAGAAGTAGAGGTGGGCTTCAAGGGCATCGGAGTCTGCAGGCATATCTGACCCAGCAGGACAGATATGTGGGACAACTGCACTGATCAATGGGTAGTGTTTGATCTGCAGTGGTGGGGAGCACAGCATACTTGCCAACATTCTGTGACCAAAAAGATGTAGGATTTTTCAAGTTTGAAAAATAATAATTCCCATAACAATGACATCACAGGAAAATACAAACAGCACAACATGAAAAGATGTTGAATTGTTAAAAATGTATAATTCTGAATGCTAACACCAAATTGTCGGCAGATGCTGTGTGATGGTGTTACACTCTGCCACTTGCTTTCACTGCTGGTTCACCTAAGGATTGTACCGGCAAGAGTGCAGGACAGAGTCACGCAGTTGTCAGGTCAGTGGATTGGTCTGAGTGCAGTCAAAGTAATCACCTACCAGTCCACTGTATAGACAGACTTATTAATGTGTTGCATGCTCTGTCCTGGAGCCTGCCTTAGAATCACATAAATTACTTGCCACTGTAAAAAGCAGCAGGATCTGTCACTGAAATCTGTAGGCGGTAGAGCTGCTTCAAAAGCAGTAGCCTACTACCTAACTCTGTAGGGTTGGCAAGTATGGCACAGGGGCAACAGGTACAGGGAAATTGGAATAGCCAGCACGCGCTATACCCATGGCCCCAAATCCGGTGATTTGTAATTATTGTATTGTATGCATATCGAATACCAACATGGTACACCCGGTGATGATCCCTTACTTTCACTTTGGAGTCCATTACAGATCTACATGCTTTTCTAAATCCCACATCACCAGTAAATTTGCTAGGGAGAGATTTGCTGTGCAAGATTAGGTGCACTATCTATTGCACCCTGGATGGGGTGTATTTGAGATGCCCCACTGTTTGTTAATACTGTATTTGGCCTACTTTAGCCCTGATTGCTGAAATTCGAATCTAGATGCTCCATTATTTGTGCATTCATAGCTTGTTAGCCCTAGACTGCTTTTACACCTTTTGTGATACTTGCCCAGCCTCCACTGAATAGCACTTGGTCCCTACATATGCCTCGTGTTACACCCATGTTATTATGTATGGACATCTTCTATACTTTGCTTGACTCCTTACTAGTTCTTTTTATACAATGTATCTCCCAATGCTTTACACTGTCCTACTAAGAACTCTCCTATACATTACTAGCTTACATGACCACACCATGTTCCTTAATCTACCCCTACCTGCGCCAGCGCAGAATGCCTTCAAACAGGTTGCCATGATTAACATACCCTGCACTGTTTCACAGAGGAACCTTAAATTACGTGCTAGACTACCTAGGCTCTATGACCCTCTAACCAAACCTGTGCACAGTAACGCCTCTCGCAGCCTGCGCGATTCAAGCCATCACCGGCACCCACTCCAACTCAACAGCAGACTCTTCTGAGAACCAATCCTTCTCCCGAAATGCAAACCTAAAACACAACTAGCTATCCCGAAACCAGTTCAGTCTGGGGTGAGAGCTGCTCTTATAAATGCACGCTCTATGGTAGCTCATGCTACTGACATAGCTGACCTACTATACAATGAAAACTTAGACCTCTTAGCTGTTACCGAATCTTGGCTCCACCCAGCAGCCGTCCCAGCAATTATGCTAGCTGTGCCAGACGACTACACCCTCCTAAGACTTGACCGTACCACCTCTCGAGGTGGTGGCCTTGCTATCATAGATAAAACCAACCTATCAGTGAATCTCTCACCACCACACAACATAAGCTCTTGTGAATCCCTAACGGCTAAGTTAACTCTATCGAACACGCAGACTGTACCCATTCACCTAATATACAGACCTCCTGGTCCATTAGGATCTTTCGAAGAGGACCTAACATATATTATATCGCATAATCTCAAGAACTCTTCCCAAAGCATTATATTAGGAGATTTTAACCTTGGCCTTAGCGACCCGTTAGACACTAATGCTACTATAATCAATAACACTCTAGAGGAACTAGGTTTCACTCAGAAAATCCCAGCTCCTACCCATACCTTGGACTGGCTAGCTGTGCATAACTGCCCATCTATAATTCCACAGCCGTGGTCTGATCATTACCTGATCACATTCTCCCTAGAGCCCACACCACCACCACAACCCAACAGCATAGCTCCAGCTGCCCCAACTAGAAATAAGAGAAACATCACTCCTGATAACCTTATTCCTCTGATCCTACCTACTCTTAACGCTATTCCCGACCATACAGATCCCTCAACTATGGTAGATCTGTACAATAAAGTAATGCTATCCTCCCTTGACGCCATAGCACCTCTCAAAGTGAAAAAGAGCAAACCTCGCAAACATGTGAACAATTGGTTCTCTCCTCACCTTAAGGCTATCAGACAGGAGAAACAACGCTATGAAAAAATCTGGAGATTAGATCCTTCTGAAACTAATAAAATAAACCTAAGTAATTTAGCTTGCCAGTATAAAAAATAAATTATCCCTGCAAAACAAACCTCCTATAACCTTTGAATCTCTCAAGCTAAATCTAACACTAAAGAGCTCTTCTCAATTCTGAGAGAAATAGAAACGCCCATCCAGCCACCTGATTCATGCATCAAGGACAAAACCTGGTGCACAGATATTCAAAATGCTCTTGCCAATAAAATGACTTCTCTGCAAACTAAAATCAGTAACAAAAAAGATTCCCTTCTCTCCATCTCCAAATTGAGCAACACTAGTTCTATTCCACCTCATCCCACCCGGACGTCATCTCCTGTGCCCACCCCCCTCTTCAACTTCAGTAAAGTCTCTACCAAAGAGGTTGAAAAAGTTATACTTGCACTTGAACCCTCGAACTGCCATGGGGACCTATGCCCTGCACAACTGATAAAAGATGCAGGTCGAGAACTCTCACCTTTTATTACTAAACTAATAAATGCATCCAACAATCCTTGGTCCTCCCACTCCTCAAAAAACCGACTCTAGATCCTGCTATCCCTACCAACTACCATCCTATCACTACAGTGCCGTTTCTTCTCAAAATCCTTGATAAAATAGCATACCAACAAATTCAACAATACCTTGAATTTAGCCACCTCCTAGGAGTCCGACAGTCAGGCTTCAGACCTCAGCACGGGACTGAGACTGCGCTTATCGATCTCAAGGCACAGATAGATGAGCTGAGAGATGAGGGCAAGACAGCACTTGTGTTACTTCTCGACCTCTCAGCTGCATTTGATCTGGTCAATCATGAGATCCTTTGCACACATTTACAGTCGGCAGCTCATTTCTCCCAGGAGGCAACTGAATGGATCCAGTCCTTCCTCAACAACCGCACTATGCACGTTTTTTTCCCCTTCAGCAGCCGCTGACCCAATGCCCATTACCTGCGGTTACCACAAGGCTCTTGCGTCTCCCCCACTCGGTACACCATTTTTACAAAGCCCCTTTTCGATGATCTACATGGCCTGGGTATCACCTACACGAACTATGCTGATGATACCGAGATCCTCATCCCGCTGACGGGGGATTATGACAAGGATTTGGCCTTTGTAAATCGAGTGTACCTCATCATACAGGCATGGATGGCCTCTCATTGTCTATGCCTGAATGATAACAAGACAGAACTCCTCATCCTAGGCACCGCACCTAACCTCAATAAATTAGATCAAAATTACTCCCCTTTTATCATTGACAATAATATCATCACCGTAGCTAAGGAGGTTAAAACCTTAGGATTCTATTTAGACTCAACACTCACTTTAAAAAAATAAGTCAATGCCATGGCTTCTGCCACATCTTACACATGCAAACTCGTTAGGGCATCCAAACCGTTCCTCTCACCCAACAACTGCATCACTCTAGCCAGAGCATTGATCCTATCCAAGTTGGATTATTGCAACGCACTCTACGTAGGCAGCAACAAATACATTACAAATAAAATTCAAACCTTACAAAACAATGCCTTAAGAGTAGCCCTAAGCCTCCCGAAGAAAGCACATATCTCAGAGACTAGAAGATCGTACAATTGGCTTTCTACAAAAGATAAAATCTTCCTTAAATCAGTCTCTCTGCCTGATAAATGCCTACAACAAGCGACTCCTCAATATTTGATAACGAGATTCACTAGACCGACTTCCTGTCGCCTCTCCAGAAAGGCCAACTCAAGCCTCCTCCTTGTCCCTAGATTCAAACGCACTATGTCTGGAGGGAATAGTTTTCCTGTCAAAGCAGCACAATTTTGGAACACCTTACCACCATCTCTTAGGGAAGACCTCCCCTACCTACAACTCAGATCAAATACCATCCATTGAATCAAGGAACACAATATCTAATGCTTTGACACCTAATCTCTCCCACTGCCGCGCCTACTGTAAATTGTGTATGAATTGTATATCCTCTCACCTCTATGCTTAGATATACCTACAACTTGCAAATTATGTATATTCACGTATAATTTATACTTTGATGTACTGGCCCTAATGTTTGATGCTTCCAACACTGTAACCAAGTTACTTCGTGCTCTGTAACTTAAGTTGTACACTCCTCTTGTTGCTTTGCGCCCTGCTACCCACGGGTTAGGTGCGCATTACAAATAAATAAACAAACAAACAAACAAACAAACAAACAAACAAACAAAACAAACAAACTTCAGACAATGTGGTGGCAATGATGGCTTCATTTAGGGAAGAAATGGGCGGAAGAGTAGTGGAGAAATAAGAGCAATGGTCGGAGGACAGCCATGAGTTATGTTAATGGTAAAGGACATTTTTACTGTGCACTATCACCACCGGAGTGGTCCCCTGGTGCTTTGGCGGATCTGAAAAGGAATGGGGTGGGGTGATTTAGTGGGACCGAGCAGAAAAAGTGCAAGAGCGCAGTGATGTGCTGTTGGCAGCTTCAGTTCGGTTAGCACCGTTTGCTGAGTTTAGGTGTGCTTTTCAGTTGGTAGCCGTCATTTTTTGTTGTACGAAGATATGTGAAATTTGTTTTGTTGTTGTGGTGTAGTGAAGTTTGTGCGGTATGCTGTGCTTTAGGGGTGTGGTTGTGTTTAGTTACAGTTTGAGAGTTGTATGCAGAAGGGTGAGATTGTTGGTGGGTTGGTTAGTGGCCTCGCTATCTAGATGTGATACATGCTAATTTCCAAATTCTTTCTAGATGTGGCACGTGAATATCTCCAAATTTCTATCTAGATGCGGCACTGGATAATACTCACAATCCTGTCTAGATGTGACGCAAGCTAATATTCACATTTATATCTAAATTTGCAACTGGCTAACATTCGTAATCCTGTATAGATGTGGCTCAAGTTAATATTCACAATTATATCTAAATGTGGCACTGGCTAACATTAAAAATCATGTCTAGAAGAGACACAAGCCAACATTTACAATCCTGTCTAGATGTGACGCAAGCTAATATTCACAATTCTATCTAAATGTGGCACTGGCAATATTCACAATCCTGTCTAGATGCGACACAAGCTAATATTCACAATTATATCTAAGTGTGACACTGGCTAAAATTCACAATCCTGTCTAGATGTCACACAAGCTGATATTCACAGTTCTATATAAATGTGGCATAGGTTACTATTCACAATCCTGTCTAGAAGCGACGCAAGCCAACATTCACAATTCTATCTCAGTGTGGCATAAGGTAATATTCACAGTTCTATCTCAGTGTGGCATAGGCTAATATTACCAGTTCTATTTCAGTGTGGCATAAGCTAATATTCACAGAGTTGATTGATTCTATTCTATTGAGTGTTTGTGGGCCACCAACGATAATGAAGTGGCACATACACTGCCCAACCAGTGGAAATGGTTGCCCTGCGCAACCCAGTACCCCTTGAAGCCTGAAGCAGAGGCAGGTATCACCTCAGTCATTGAATCACTGTTGAGTCAGGGGATTATTGTTCCAACCAGTAGTATCATATGATTTGATATGATATGATATGCCATTTATAACACGACTATACACAAGTGTTTCAAGGTGCGACGAGGCAAGGGAGGGGAAACAGAGGGAAGACAGACAGTGATCATACTAGGCCAGGTGACATTGAGATCGTGCAAGTGCAGGGGGGAGGGGAAGGGGAAAAGTGCAGGGGAAAAGTGGAGGTGGCAGTGCAGTACATAGGATAACAGTAAAATAAATAAAGACAATAATTAAGAGTGGCCAGCTGGTGGCAAGTGCAAGGGTAAGAGCAGACATCAGGGGTAAAGTGCAAGTAGGGGCTGTAGGGGAGAGGAGGAGAGAAAGCAGAAGCAAAGAGGAAGGTCTTGAGGTGTTTCCGGAACCTGAGATGGTTCTCCTCAAGTTTCATAGAGGCTAATCCAGAGGGAGGCCCCAGCAGAATAAAGAGATCGACCACCAACTCGATGCTTGGAGAAGTGACTGACCCTGAGGCAGTTGGAGGCAGATGAGTGAAGAGTTCGAGAGGGCAGATATTAGGGAAGAGACAGTATATGCAATACTCCCACTGCTCCTGTGAAGAAGCCAGTGAAGGAGGTTTACTGTTTTGTACAGGACCTACAAGCTATCAATGCTGTGGTAATACCTTCCTTTCGCGTGGGGCCAAACCCGGTCACCATATTGTCCTTTATTTATTTATTTATTTATTTATTTATTTATTTATTTATTTACATTTATATAGTGCACAGCAGCCCTGAGGCATTGTTGCGCTGTTACATATAATCATAACTGGTTACAGAAGAAGACATACTTAGTTACATTACAGCGTGTTTGGGAATACATACTTAGTTACAGGCATTACATAAGACAAACATAGTTCCAAAAGGCATGCGGTGGAGTGTTTTAGTTGAATAGTGTAGTTTTGAGGCCTTTGCAGAAAGCTGAGAGGGATGCCTCAGCTCAGAGTGTGTCGGGCAGGGCGTTCCAAAGTTTGGGTGCTAAAGGAGGAAAGCCGATCCCCCCTGCTTTGGCCCTGTTGATGGGTGGGATGTGGAATGGTTGGTGTAGTGAGTTCTGTGGGGACGCAAAGAGGTATCTCTGATGATGGTTTCAGCTAGGTAGGGAGGGGCCGAAAGGCTTAAGCATTTGTGTGTTAATGTGAGTGTCTTAAATGCAATTCTCTCCTTTACCAGTAGCCAGCGGGCAGCCCGTCGGGCCTTTGTGATATGGTCTCTTTTGGGGATATTGAGTGCTGCTCTAAGCAAGTTTTTCTGGACAATTTGGAGCCGATTTAGGTTTTTAGCTGAGGTGCCTGCAAGAAGAGCATTGCAATAGTCTAGTTTAGCTCCAATGGTAGCTTGAGTGATGGAGAGGCAGCTTTGGTTGCAGAGGAATGGTTTTATAGCATTTATTAATTTGGTGGTGTGGGCAGAGGCAGAAGTAATGGCACTGACCTGTCGGGTCATAGACAGGGTGGAGTCTAGGTAAACCCCAAGGGTCTTCACTGAGGAGGAGACAGGGGTGATGGTATTGTCAATGGTGAAGTTGCCATATTCATGGTTGAGTTTGGACAGTATTTCTTTGGGGTCTATGAGGATGATCTATGTTTTGTCTCCATTGAGGCATAGTCCGTTGTCTGTCTTCCAAGCATGGATGGTTGAGTATATTTGGAGAAGGGCTGCAGAGTGTAGGTCGTACGAGCCAGTGAAAGGGAGGAGTGCTTGTGTATCATCGGCATAGTTGGTGTAAGCTATGCCTAGGGAGTCCAGTTTGTCGAAGAGGGACTTTGTAAACAGGTTGTAGAGGGTAGGCTGTGTGCAAGAGCCCTGGGGAACTGTACAATTGATGGTGGCAGGAGCTGCGTATGCCTGGTCACAGAAGACTTTCATGGCTCTACATTCTAAGAAAGAGTTATCCCGGAGGAGGCCTGTTTAGAGAAGTGGGCTTTATTGGTGAGATGGGAAGTAAGGATTTTGTGATCAACGAGATCAAACGTGGTTGACAGGTTCAGAAGCAATAAGAGGGCTGGTTTGCCTTTGTCCAATATCTCAGTTATCTGGTTTTTAAGGTCCAATAGGGCAGTTTTGGTGCCATGACCTTTACGGAAACCTGATTACCTTTTCTCTAGGATGGCGTTGGACTCTATGTAGTGTTGGATCTGGTTGTGGCAGCTTTATCTAGGATTTTAAGGAGGAATGGGATGGTGGTGATAGGGCAGTAGTTATTGGGGAATGATGGGTCTAGGGAGGGTTTTTTGAGAAGGGGGCCGATCCATGCTTCTTTTAGGCTGGACGGGACAGTACGTGTGGTGAATGAGGCATTAATGAATGCTATGATGAGAGGAGCCAGGGAATCAGTGGATTCTTTGATAATGTTAGGTGGACAATGTCACCTTTACACGTGGAGGGTTTGAGATCTTGGAGGAGATCTATGACCTCCGATTCTCAAATGTCTTTGAAGGAGAAGAGAGGGGTTAGGGGCGGAGATAGGCATGGCAAGACGGTCGGACTTGGGTAGAGCTTTGCCTTGTGTTTGTATTTTATCTTGGAGAAGAGTAATTTTGTTTAGCAGGGCTGCCTGTTTGATAGAGCACAAGACTTCATCTTTTATGATCTCATCGGGGCTGGTGGGTGGGGTGGTGAGATCTTTAAAAATGGAGAACATTTCCTTAGATTTAGAGTCAGCGTTTGAGATCCTTAGATTGAATGCATTAGACTTGGCATTGAATATAGCTTTTTTATATAGCGTTGATAGCCTTTTGAATTCTTCCTTGGAGGAATCACTGGGATTGGTCTGTCAGTTGGCTAGAGCAATGTGTTTGCTGGTGAGAAGGGCTAGTAAATCATCTGTGATCCATGAGTTGGGATGCATGGATTTTTTCTCTTTTTTTGCTTCAGTCGGTGCTATGGTGTGAATGGCTTTGGTGAGGGTGTGAGAGTAGAGGTCAGCGAGTGATCTGGGGTCACTGGCGAAAGGGGGTTTGAGTTCCTGGACATCCAGGAAGGGAAGATGGTTGTCTTTTTTTTGTTAATTATTTGGAGCTTCTAACCTTAGCTGGAGGGGCATACAAGAGTACTTTAGCGGTAGGCTCGGTGGGGACAGAAAATTGGATGCAAGACTGAGACTGCTTTGTCCTTGGGGTCAGTGAGACCTAAATTGAGGTCACAGAGTAAGATGGTTTTTGTGGAGCTTTTTAACCCTTTAAGTGCCATGGGTTTTCCCCCCCAGTGCCAAGGCCTTTTTTGGTGATTTTCGGTGAGATATCTTGGCCAAATTTGGCCCCTTTTTTCCCACATATAAGCAGTCGTAACGCCACCCAGCAATCCTAGTTTGCTATAGAGGGGTGATAGAAAATAACCAAAAAGTGGGGACATTTTTTTTTTCAAAAAATACCATTAAAATGATGAACAAAGAAGCCTGTGGTTTTTTCCTTGTAAGAGCTAGGAACAATTGGTTTGATGTGCTGAATTCCCCAATTTCCTGAATTTCAAGAACAGGTTGAGTGGAAACGAAAAAAAAAATATTTTGATGTGGTTATCAACCGTTTTGTGAGAGGTAGGCGATTTTGGCCATATTTGCCAATTGGTCATGCATGGATGGAATGGAAGAAAAGGGTCTGAAAGCCGAATTGGAGGACAAAAAGGCATACATTTCTGAAAAGTAGACAAAATTCCAAGTTTAGTAAGGGGTGATTTGCGCAGGTCAGGCAACATCTAGGTAGGGGAAAATTCGATAGTTTGGGGAAAAAGCGGGGAAATGACCCAATAAAAAAGGTATGTGGTGGATATGGTTGGCTTGGTACGGCAATGGCTTCTATGAATTTTGAGAAACACAATGCTTTGCTACATTCCCCCGACTCTTGCAGTTAGGAAATCACACATTTTTTGTAGTGTTTCACAAAATAAGCAATACCACAAGTCAAACACTGAGCCATGGTACACAGGAGTTTTATGCTTACGGCCTGAACAGACGTACTTAGTATGTATAAATCAGGAAAACAAATGTGGTGAGGAATGGCAAGTATACATTTTTTGAAAGAGCACAGGCAGACCTTTTCAAGGGTAAGTGACTTGTGCAGGTTACAAAAGTGTATGGTGGCTAAAGCAGTGACTAAACGTAGGGCACACTTGGGAAGTGAAAGGGTTGTGTGACAAAGGGCACCAGCAAATGTGTCGAAGCGTTATGAAAACCACGCAATCACAACAAATGTCATACCTTCCCGCGTTCCCACATGTGTCCCGATGAAAACGGTACCTCACATGTGTGGGTGCACCTACCAGGGCGCCAAGGGGAAAGCCTAAAACACGGCTAATCCCAAGTCTTTTCTGACAGCAGAATTTCACAATTTTTTCAGAAGGGCACACCATACAGCTAAGGGCCTAGGGTGTCCAAGCCACCAAGGAAAACAGGGAACCCCATGCATTTCCGAAAAGAGGACACCCGTGGGAATCCGCAGAGGTCTGACTTACGCAAATCGTCCCAGACTATATTACCCAGAAATCCCAGCAAAGTCTGAAATGTGGTGAAAACCCCCCCAATTTCTGCATATTTCACTCGGCTCACCCAACGAAACACGCCGCCAACAACACATGGCCTACCTTCCCGCGTTCCCACATCTGTCCCGATGAAAATGGAACTTCACATGTGTGGGTGCACCTACCTGGGCGTCAAGGGGAAGTCTTTTCCGACATCTGAATTTCATGATTTTTTCAGAAGGTGACACCATACCGATAACGGCCTAGGGTGTCCAAGTCACCAAGCAAAACAGGGAACCCCATGCATTTCCGAAAAGAGGACACCCGTGGGAATCCGCAGATGTCTGACTTGCGCAAATCGTCCCAGAATATATTACCCAGAAATCCCAGCAAAGTCTGAAATGTGGTGAAAAAACCCCCAATTTCAGCATATTTCACTCGGCTCACCCAACGAAACACGCCGCCAACAACACATGGCCTACCTTCCCGCGTTCCCACATGTGTCCCAATGAAAATGGAACCTCACATGTGTGGGTGCACCTACCTGGGCGCTAAGGGGAAAGCCTAAAACATGGCTAACCCCAAGTCTTTTCCGACATCTGAATTTCATGATTTTTTTCAGACGGTCACACCATACCGATAACGGCCTAGGGTGTCCAAGCCACCAAGCAAAACAGGGAACCCCATGCATTTCTGAAAAGAGGACAGCTGTGGGAATCCGCAGAGGTCTGACTTGCGCAAATTGGCCCAGAATGTATTACCTAGAAACCCCAGCAAAGTCCAAAATGTGGCGAAAAAAAACAATCTTTGCACATTTCACTTGGCTCGCCCACCAAAACACACAGCCAACAACACATGGCCTACCTTCCCGCGTTTCCACATGTATCCCGATGAAAACGGTACCTCACATGTGTGGGTGCACCTACCTGGGCGCCAAGGGGAAAGCCTAAAACATGGCTAACCCCAAGTCTTTTCCAACAGCTGAATTTCACAAATTTTTCAGAAGGGCACACCATACAGATATGGGCCTAGGGTGTCCAAGTCACCAAGGAAAACAGGGAACCCCATGCATTTCCGAAAAGAGGACACCCATGGGAATCAGCAGAGGTCTGACATGCGCAAATCGGCTTTAAGGAGCTGGCTGTCCTTTCGAAGGATCGGGTAACCCTGTGGGAGAGCGAGGGAAATAGCTGGGCCTGATGCCTTGTGGAGCCAGGTTTCCTTGATGGCAAGTAGGTCTAGGTCAAGAGTGGTCATTAGGTCGTTAATCAAGAGGGCGTGAGTGGAGAGAGATCGGGCTTTGATAAGGGCACATTTGAGGGCTTGGGGAGGCCTGATCTTTTTAGGGTGGGAGGTGTGTGGGGGTGCTGGGGGAGCATAGGAGTGGAGTAGCTGAGGATGTGGTAGGGTGCATAGGTTTGGTAGTATGAGGTGAGTGAATGCAGTTAGGTTGTGTGAGGAGGCTCTGGAGAGGAGTCCGGCATGGTGGTGTGCGCCCACCATGAGTGTGCTTGGCCGTGGTGTCATGAGGGGGTGAGTATGTGGTAGGAGTGTGAGAGCCTATTTTGAGATTTCTACTAGCTCTGACGTTGGGGAAGCTCGGTGTAGTGATGGCTCTGTGCGTAATCTAAGCCTGGAGTTCCTGGTTCCTAAGTGTGTTTGAGAGACTGAAGGGGTGGTGAAGTTGCACATGGGAGCAGTGATGGCTGACCCTGCGAGTTTGTGAGCAGAGAGGGGGAGAGGTGTGTGTTGGATGTCATTGTGGTGTTAGGATCTGAGTGCAGGAGTGTGGCTAGTGTGAATATTATTGCAGTGAGGGGTGTAGTGAGAGCATGTTGTACAGAGTGTATTGGTGTGTAGGCATGTGTGGTTGATGTGATAGCATAGTAGGATGCATTGGTAAGTAGGGGGCATGCATGGCACAGATTGGGTAAAAAATAGTGTTTTGCCACAATTGAGCAGCAATACAATATTGGGCTGAGTGGGCACGGCACAGATTGGGCAGAAAACCTTTTTTTACACAATGGGTCAGCAATACAGTACAGGGCTGACTGGGCATGACACAGATTGGGCAGAAATACTTTTTTTCCACAATAGATCAGCAATACAGTACAGGGCTGACAGGGCATGGCACAGATTGGGCAGAAATCCTTTTTTACCACAATAGAGCAGCAATACAGTGCAGGGCTGAGTGGGCACGGCACAAACAGGCGCAAAAAGGGCCTTAACCTTCGCAGGCCTTCACTGTAGTGGTCCGGCGGAAATGCTTTGGCTAAATGCTATGAGCGTTGCCTAGCAACGCATAAACACACTGTGGAAGCAGCCATTTTAGGAGCAGGCAGCCGCAGTGATCCGATAATGAAACAAAAGAAAACGATGGATTTGCCCACTGCAATATAATACAGGGGGCAAGATGCTGATTCGAGGCACGGACGTCGTACTCACCTTCTCAGCGGATGGATGGTGCACAGGGTGCACGGGATGAAGATCCAGCTGCTCCAGCGGCACATGGGTGAGATCCCGCTGGCTTAGGAGTCCACCGCTTGGGTGGGGAGAAGGGCATCTGCCCTATCAGCTTTCCCGGGTGGTGTGGATGGGCCAAGGCACAAACAGGGCCTTAACCTTTGCGGTCCTTCACTGTAGTGGGCAGACTTACACCTGCCAGTGGAAATGCTTCGGCTAAATGCTATGAGCTTTGCCTAGCAACACATAAACACACTGTGGAAGCGGCCATTTTAGGAGCAGGCAGCCGCAGTGATCCGATAATGAAACCAAAGAAAGCAATGGAGTTGCCCACTGCAATATAATACAGGGGGCAAGATGTTGATTCGAGGCGAGGGCGTCATGCTCACCTTCTCGGTGGATGGATGGTGCACAGGGTGCACGGGATGAAGATCCGGCTGCTCCAGCAGCACGTGGGTGAGGTCATGCTGGCTCGGGAGTCTGCAGCTTCGGTGGGGAGAAAGGCTCCTGCCCTCTCCGCATTCCGGGTGGTGTGTATTCCACCAGAGGCAATGCCTTTCACAGTGGTCAACTTGTGCTCAGCCTTTTTCTCTGTTGCTATTGTGAGAAACCTGAAGGTATTCTGCCAGGTAGAGCCCAGGAATCCCTTATCCAGGTGGCCAGGACATGGGCATCGCTGTTGGAACCAATTCCTGGGTGTCGACCAGTGGAGGAGGATCACCTGGGTGAGGGAGACTGGGTTATGCTTGGGAGGGTATCCAAGGTGAGGTGCTGTGCTGTACGAGGTGGAAAAAGAGGATGAGCTCCCTGAGGCCTTTGTAGGTTACAATACATCGACCTCCCCCCTCCATTTAAATCTCGCCTACCCAGATCCAGTAAACCCTCCATACAAAACCAATCCTCTAAGATCTCTAACCCACTTGCATCTTATCAAACCACCTCGGACATTCCTTTTTTGACATTCCTCTAGTTATTTTGGCCCGAACACCCACTCTACTAGGACAGAACACTACGATTCCCACAATCCCCTATGTTCTGTTCTCCATCCTGATCCTTCTTTTTCACGTCACTCTGAATATTATTTCCCACAATCCCAACCAGCTCAGATAAAATACTACCGTTCCCAGAAACCCTCCAAAACCTACCCTTTTGACATCACCTACCCCCCCCCAGGACAAAGACTATAATTCCCAGTAAACCCTTATCCCCAGCCTACTACGCAGAACATGTAGAAATTCTACCTCTTCCCTTTTCCGAAACCAACACTTTGGTAGAAAACAGACTAACATACAACCTCTTCACCTGACATGTCCCAACCCCACCGTCAGGCAAAGTCAAGCAATTAACCTGAATCACACACACCTGACAGCACTTCCTTTTCCCCACAGGGATAAAAAGTGGAGCGAGAGAGCACAAGAGGAGAACGGCAAACAGCACAATGGCACAGCAACCCAGGCACAGCATTTCAAGAGAAGGAGAAAGGTGGCGGGAATCGAGAGAGTAGCGAGGAGAGAAGCGATCTTGCCCTTTTCATCCCAAGCCAGCGGAATCTTCATGGAAGATGACATAAGACCGCGAGCAATAGCAGAAGTGTCTTGCAGCAGATGTCAACAGTACACTGGGCAAGCTTAAGCCGATAAGCAGGAGCGAGGGAAGCTCTCACGACTGTGGTACCAGCCTTGACTCCAATGAAGCGGAAAGCCAGCCGGTTCATCACAGCCGGCGAGTCAAGGGTCCCGGGCTGTGTTGAATGAGAAGCGCAAAGTGGCAAGTTGGAAAACCATTCTATGGACTATGAGAGAACTGAAAAAGTGTTAAAGGGGAGACCAGCTACCGAGGGAAACCAGCACCACGTGGGTGCTAACTCAAGAGACTCTGGCCGATCCCCTTCTGAGGAAAACTACTAAAACCAGAAGACCATAGGAGGACCACCAAAATAGGTCAAAGTGGTCATACCGGGGATCAAATAAAATCCCTGGACAATTGATAGACTTTGATCTACAACTTGTGTGAAAAAAAGGGAGGTGAACCCCGCAAACAATCGTGAATGTGAAGACAGCAAGCGTGAACCCGAACGAGGGATGCCAGTTAGGAGGGGCAAAGTCTACTGTCCTCAGAAACAGTGTGTTGACAGACATGAACCCGGCCGAGGGATGTCCACTATGAATTGTTTGAAAAGACACTGAGAACAGCAAGAGGAGTGAATCCTGCGCTGAGAGAAAGCAAGGGACGTGAATCCCACCATAATTGTGAAAGTAAAGAGGGGTCAGCACCCAGAAGAGGGGGAACCATGCGTGAGCCACTACTACCCTAATCGAGAGCCACAATGAACCCAGCAGAGGGAGGCTAACAGTCAAGAGGGGTCGGAGACCGGCAGAGGGGGATCCAAGGGTGAGAAAGTTGTCACCCCAACGATTGGGGAAATTATACGCCAGAAGTGTAAGCAAAAGATTGTGAGGGGTCAGCGCCAAGAAGAGGGGGACCCAGGGGTTAAAGCATCACCCAAAAGTGTTTGAAGGGTCAGCGCCCAGAAACGGGGGACCCAGGAGTGAAGTAGTCACACAAAGAATTTGTATAAAAGAACTGTGTGTTTCTAATGTTGGAACTATCAGTCCCTCGAAGGGCAAGAATAGTTTTAGAGGAAAGAGACTTTTTACCATTGAAGAACCTGATAGCCGGAATGGAACTGTCGACTTGTGCTGGGAAAGCTTGAGTGTGTGCTGTGCTCTAAGATCCCATTTTACCCTGTGCACAAAACATGGGGAAGTTAGATCCAAGCTAGGCATCCTGACATATTATTTGAGAACACTTCTTTCTTTTCTTGAAAGCTTTCCCACACCCTATCAGTTGTAAGGTTTGGCTATATGTTTCTTAGTATAGCCCCTTTTTATTTAACACAACACCACTAGGACTGCCTTGTATTTCATTTGATGGTCACGTTTGCTCCCATCTTAGATTTAGGTTTAGATTAGGCGTTTTTCCACCCTGCATTCATTGGTCAATAAGCACCCTTGAACTGTGATCACTTGTGTCTGTCTTATGTGTTTCCACAATGATTTCCTTACACTATACATAAGGATAGTCGGTACGTATTTGCATTCAAGCATAGGGAGGTCCAGTACACATGGACCGATTTGCCAGAGGGGTATACAGAGTCCCCAACCCTCTTTTTACAACAGGTAAGGAAAGATCTAGATGATATAAAATTGCCAGGGAAGTCAGTGCTTATACAGTACGTTGATGATTTGTTAATTGTCTTATCCTCATATGAGGTTTGTATGGAAGATACCAGAGTCCTGCTAACAGCATTGGCAGAGAAAGGGCATAAGGCTTCAAAGAATAAACTCCAGTTAAGTGTGCCCAGGGTACATTATCTGGGACATGATATGATGAAGGGATGTCAGATGATATCCACTTCTCGGAAAGAGGCCGTTTCTAACATACCAATGCCTCAGTCTATAACCCAAATGTGAGCTTTCATAGTGGCAGTTGGTAAATGCTGGCAATGGATCATAGGATTTGCAGAAATAGTCAAGCCGCTTGAAGATTATACCCAATTGAACACTGTTGAGCCAGAAGGAGAAGAAGCTTTTACTAAGATGAAACAGCAACTAGCTGAAGCCCCTGCATTGAGCTTACCAGATTTTGAGAAAGGATTTACCTTGTACTGTCATGAGAGAAAGGGATTTTCTCTGGCTGTCCTCACCCGGAAGCACGGGATCCATTACATGCCCTTAGACTATTACAGTAAAGAGTTTGATCTGAATGTGGCAGGAATGCCGATCTGTTTACAGGCAGTGGCTCCTGCTGCCCTGGCAGTCGAACAAAGTTAAAATATAGTGTTGGGGTCGCGTTTAGAGGTGGCCATGCCACATGCAGTGGTATCATCTTTGTTAAAAGCAAAGACCCAGTACATGTCCATCTCGGGAGCCAGAAAATATGAGATGCTCTTACTGAACTCTTCCAACATTACTTTGACTAGATGCTCATTCTCAATCTAGCATCTTTGTTGCCTACTACTCATGAGGGAGAGCTACACAATTCCACCCCACATGACTGTGTGTCAGTGACTGGCAGTTTGGTAACGCCCCATACAGACTTATCTGATATACTACTGCCCAACCCTGATTACGAGTACTTCATGGATGGGTTGTGTTTTACACATCAGAATGGATAGGTGGTCATGGGGTATGCAATATCTGCCGTTGGGGAGGTGGTGGAGAGTAGAAAACTACCCCAAGTGATGTCAGCTCAAGTGGCAGAGTAGGTGGCCCATACACAAGACTAGTGGCTGGTGGCTCAGCAGTCTGTTAATGTTTATACCGATTTGCGATACGCATTGGGCATATCCCATGCCTTTGGTCTGCTCTGGAAGTAGAGGGGCCTCATGACATCAACCGGTATGCCCCAAAAGAACAGTCAGTACGTATTAACTTTTAGATGCTATAATGTGGCCTGCACAGATTGCTATCGTTAAGTATGCCACCCACCAAGCACTGGATGACCCTATTAGTGATGGAAATGATTTTGCTGATAGAAACACCAAATTGTCTGCCACATTAGAGGACAGTGATGTGTACTTATTACCAGTTCAAATAGTGCAGGAAGTGACTCTGTATAAAATAGTAGAAGGCATTGCACAAATGAATGAGAATGCAACATCTAATGAAAAGGTTGCATGAGTACTCTCTGTGGTGAGATGAGCAGAGTTGGTTAGTGGCGCCAAAAATATTAGTGTCACATCTGATTAGGATGTACCATGGGCATGCACATGTTGATAGGGATATAATGACAATGCTAGTGGGATGTTCATGGTTTGCACCAGAGCTTACCACTATGGCTCAGGAATACTGTCAGCGATATGTAAACTGTCTGCAGAATAACATGGGGAAAGTGTCCCAATTAAACCAGGGTGATTTTCTCCAACTGCCAAACTACAATAAGTGACAATACCTGCTAGTGATAGTGGATGTGTTTTCAGGCTAGGTGGAATCCTATCCCTATAGAAAGGTAAATGCAGTGACTGTTGCAAAAATATTGATTCGAGAATTTGTACACAGGTTTGGAATATCAGTATGTATCAACATCAATCAGGGAAACCACTTTGTTAATAACATCATTAAAACACTGTTATCCACGCTGAAAATCCAGCATAATCTATATTGCCCTCACCACCCCAGTCATCAGGGGCATTAGAGAGACAAAATGGGATCTTGAAGAATAAATTGGCCAAACTGTGACAGGAGACAGATTGAAGTGGCCAGAAGCCCTCCATGGGTTCTATTTAGTATGAGAAGTACACCTGCCAAGAAAACTGGTTTGAGTCCTTATGACATTCTATAGGTTATGTTATGTTATGTGAATTTATAAGAGTGCACATACACCCAAAGGCATCTTGGCACTGAGCAGTAGGATGAGGGATGCAAAGCAAACAACGCATTCAGAAAAGAATGGTCTTAAGGGACCGCCGAAAAGCAAAATGATTGGAAGTCGCACGAAGTGCCAGGGTAGCTGATTCCACGCTTTGGCAGCCACCACCGAAAAGGCCCTACCTCCCATCCATAACTGTCTAATACGTGGTACAGAAAGGAGAAGGGCAGACTGAGAACAGAGAGGGCGGGTTGGAACATAGTGAATAAACTTCTCCTGAAGATATTCTGCTCCTTCCTTATAAAAAGCTCGAAGAACCAGGCATATGGATTGAAAAATTGATTTAAATCCATATTTCATGGGGAGCCAGCGCAACTGCTTCAAGAGTGGAGAAATATGAGTTTGTGCTGTGGGGTGTAGAATCACTCCAGCTGCCATATTCTGGAGCATTTGAATGCGGTTTAGCAGATAGCGAGGTTGAGCATAGTACAGTGAATTACAGTAATCAGCGGTACTAAGGACCAGAGCCACAACCACAGGGGTATGAAAATGACAAGGTATGAAGGGGAGGACCTTCCGCGGGGTGCGTAATTAAAAGGCACCCAATTTACAGACAGCACCAACCTGCTCTGCCAAAGAAAGAGAAGATGAGAATCCTACCCACAGATTTCTCACTCAGGAAGGACTAGGGAAAGGTCTGAGAGGGACAGGCCAGAAATCAGGTGTCCGGAAGGAGAGAGGGCAAGTTGTGCCAACCACTAAGACCTCAGTCTTAAAACCTTTAAGTTTAAGGGAATTTTTTGCCAACCAGGCACCTTAGTCCTCCAGGCAACTCCTGAGCCGCACTGCAGTTTCAGGACGAGATAGATCCAGACGTACCAAGATTTGCGTATCATCCGCATAGGAATAGAAGCGGAAACCATGTGACATGATGAGAAGTAAAAGAGGACGAATATAGGTGTAAACAGGATCGGCGAAAGTGTCGAGCCCTGTGGAACTCCGCAGGACAATAAGACAGATTCAGAATAGAAAGGAGGCAAAAAGACTGACTGGGACCGATCCGCCAAAAAGGCAGTGAACCAGTTTAACACCTGTCCCCCTAGGCCAGGGTCCGACATCCGTGAGATAACAATAGAGTCATCTACCGTGTCGAACGCCACTGAGAGATCCAACAGGGGAAGAGCTCGGACCCCACCCTGGTCGACTAAACGGGTCAGATCATCAAATACAGAGTTAAGGACCAATTCAGTTCCTCTCCCTGGTTGAAAGCCAGATTGGAAAATATATGCAAGACCTACAAGATTGTCTATAGCACCACCAGTGAAAACTGTACCAGATCATTTGCAATTTATAGATGATCGATTGTTGGAATATATCAAGATATTATTGTCTTCTATCTGTCTCATTCTCAGCTGCTCTGCCACGGGAACCAGACTCCCCAGTTCATTCCTTACAGCCCGGTGACAGTGTCCTGATAAAGGAATAGGGAAAGATAGCTGTAGCTCTGAGATGAAAGGGGCCCTTCCAGGTATTACTCATCTCAAACTCAGCTGTAATGGTTCAGGGGCACCTAACATGGGGGCATGTAAGTCACTGAAAATGGGTGATAGCCCCCGCAGTGTTATTGCTGTTCAGCCGATTTGCTGGCTTGCACTAATGTAGTTGTAGTACAAACTACTTCAGCTATGAAAACCTTGACTAACGTTGTGACATCGGCTGATGTAAGGGCTTGGCCGTGGTTTAAGAAATGATGGATAGTACATTGGCAAGGGGGAAAATATGATCCAAATGGAGCCTGGGAATATGGGGTGGACCTTTGGTTGGAATTTATATCATGGCCAGTCAAATGCCCAGTGGGCGTAGTACCATTACCCTGTGATGCTTTAGCAAATTGGATGAGTGGTGAAGATTATTTAGAAAATCTGAAATCTGAGTTGGAAGAGCCCAGAATGAAGCCACAACTTAACCTTAGAAATAAAGAAACAAGTGCAACTACTAACATGCCAACTACTGTAACCTCAAAACCAATGGTGTTATAAACAGAGTCTTCCATGTTTCTGATCTAATATATTACTGCCAATCTCTCACTACCCTGCTCATCTCCATCCCACCATCAAACAGAAGCCCTGAAGACTGAAATAACCACTATCTTCAGAGCCTCCTCTTCACTATGGACAAGCATGCCCCTTAAAATCAAAAACATCGTAACCGCATTAGCCCACCAACAGTTGTTTCTCAGGTGAGCTTCTCTCACTCTGTAGAAGCAAGAGAGCGTTGGAGCATCTCTACAAGGAACACTCCATCCCTGTTAACTACTAACCTCACCAATGCAACCAAGTTATACAAGAAAGCATTGATCTTCCACAAAGCGAAATCCGATGATACCAAAATATTGAACGTGAGCTCTAATGCCGAAAAACCTTTCTCTATCTTAAGAGAATTGGAAACCCTTTACCCTCTAATACCCAGACTAGGTCAGACAAGGATTGGTGAACTACCATACCAGTGGCCCTTGACTACAAAATTGACCTACTATGCAATACAATTACTGTAAAAAAAAAACAACGGGCCTCAAAATCCCTACTACCTGACGCTACTAGCCCACTCTAAATCTAACTCAACACCCCCTTTCTCCTTCTCCCAAGTATCCCAAGCTACCATGCTGCATACCATCCAGTCATTAAAACCCTCAAATTGCAAGGGTGACTCTTGCCCGACACACATAGTTAAGCTTTGTGTGACATCCGTGACTCCCATAAGTACTAATTTTGTCAACCCTTCCTTTAAGGCTAACATCGTCCCCATCAGTATCAAAACAGATTGGATCACACCACTCCTCAAAAAACCTTCTCTTGACCCTACAGTGGCCACTAACTACTGCCCCATCGCCACTGCTCCCTTCTTCCTCAAATTTCTGGACCGGATTGTCTACTCTCATGTCCAACAATACCTACAACTCCACCACCTCCTAAGAGCAAGACAGTCAGGGTTTTGCCCCAAACACAGTACCGAAACAGCCTTGCTTGACCTCAAAATGCAGATAGATAGTATCTGTGACTCAGGTAATTTATTCATCCTCCTCTTCCTCGACTTGTCAGCAGTGTTCAATCTGGTGGACCACGACACGTACTGCTAGCACCACAGCACACATTTTCAATTTTCCACTGATGCTGTTGCTCGGCTTAAATCATTCTGCAGTGTTCACACCTCAAGAAGTTTCATTGGTAACTCAGCAGCTGACCCTATAATCGTTCCCCTGGGTGTTCCTAAGGTCCCTGCTTGTTTCCCACGCCCTTTAACACCGACACAAAGCCTTTGACATCCTTGGCATCATTTACACTAACTTTGCTGCCAAAACCCAAAACCTTATTGCTGTTATAGGCAACCACACCGAGGATATTTTCGTGATCAACAGTGTTTATAGTAGAATGCAAAATGTGATGGCCAACCACAATCTCTGTCCAAATGATGACAAAACAGAAATTCTCATTGTGCAAACTACGATCCTCCTATAGCATCTCTTTTGTCACCCCACGTTTCAAGTTGTAAGCTTCTGTGTCACAGCTCTCTCCCTCTGGAATTCACAACCTCCAAACATCAGAAATTAACGTTCCTACCCCACTTTTAAGAGACTTGTGGACTGGTGGAAACCTAGTTATTCCACAAATATGACTAATGCTCCTACTATTGTGGCCACTACCTGATGTATCTTTGATTCCTCTGTACAAACGGTGTGATATCCTTACATCTGGGCATTGCATAGATGTTATAAATAAATAAATAAATAAATAAATAAATAAAATCTTTTTACAAGGTGGAGAAATAAGATGATTTTAATTTCTAACAAATCTCTTGGTATAAACAATGATCGGAACCTTTGTGGTGACAGCACAAAGATAACTCTCGACAGTGTTTAGAAAGGAGGCAGCTGACCCTGGCCATGAGGTCATTCCAGCATCACCTGCGGTCCAGCTTGCTGCCTTCCTCTGACCCAATGTTTTACGATGCCTACAGCCCTAGAGCTCTTCGGCATAGGCCATCACCTAATCAGCGAGGACCTGCAACTCTGCCCCACTGAACTTTTGTTTTCGGAGGTGCATGTCAGGCACCTCTTGCGACATCTTGGCACTCCCTTCTAGGTCGGGATGGCTACAGGAAATGTGAGATTCGGAGTGGATTCTGTTTTTCAAAATGACCACTGCCATGCTTCCCGTTATGAAAATGACGCTAATTCCACAGACTGTAATTCCGCTGGAGGAATTAGCGCC
Source organism: Ambystoma mexicanum (assembly GCF_040938575.1). NCBI lineage: Eukaryota > Metazoa > Chordata > Amphibia > Caudata > Ambystomatidae > Ambystoma > Ambystoma mexicanum. The sequence continues at coordinate 697,971,745 of NC_090928.1, read as the reverse complement.
AGATACATCGGCGGTAACGATAATTCAATCAAATCCAGTGGGAATTAAAATCTGTGACTAATTTTCTGTGGTAATTCTGCTGGTCGGGATTGACGATACCGCCAATGGTGTGTGCATGCTCCCGCCAAGTTGTAATATGGCGGTAATTCTGTCAGACACCATGGCAGTAACAGTAATCAAAATTGCTGCTGAACTCCTAATGAGGCTGTCTGTCAGTACGTTATGTATACTTAATTGAATGCACAAAAGTATTTTTCCAGCATCACAAAATAATGAAAGAATTGCTTTCAAGGAGTAGTTCTAACAGCAGATAATCTTCAATTTTAAGCACAATGGAAAGATCACAACTTTAAGCAGTGGAGTACACCAACTTCCTTGCTACCAATAACATTTTCTTCCCAATCATGTATCACCTCTAGATTGACCCGTACAGGTCAGTTTGTATTACCTTTTCACATGGTAGGGCCCTACCTTTTCTTTGGCTGAACTGGCAGTTATTTTTATGTTGGATAAAAAAAAAATGTACGTTACTATCCTCCTCTACACTGCGACAAAGTCATAGTTACAGTACACAATTTCTTTTTAGTCTATCATGATGCATAAAATATCTATAATGTAGACTTTTTAAATCTTGTGACTGCAGTCCTGCAAACAACGTTTTGAAATGCCCTGCTGGTCAAAGTTACTACTTCACAAAGACCGAGTTCACAAATTAGTAGATGGGACTTTAATGCATAGCCACCAATTTAAGGGCATGGAGGTTCGAGTCATAAAAATTGACTAGAATGTCTGATGTTTGTAAATACACATCCATTACTGTTGACATAAGACTATTTTTATATCAAGGGTACCTGGTGAGCCTTGATTCTCCAGGTTTACAATAACGTATCAAAAGTACAAATGATCAAGGCTTTTATGTCACACCCAAATAACTTCAGTATACATTTGGTATTTGAAATGTTCAATTTGTTCTACATGAATAAAAATATATTTTGTAGAACACATAGAAAAGTTCAAATAGCAAATGTATATTGAAGTTATTTGGGTGTGACATAAAATCCTTGATGATTGATACTTTTAATACGTTGTTGACACAAGACTGACAGAATATGATGACTAACAGAAAACTTTTGAAAACCCACCTCTTCACTTGGGTTATTTACTTTTTCCCTGAGCTCCTTTCTGTTCGGCATCATCTCTTTCTACAGTTCTTGTGTCTTTGTGGCTCCATGATGCCTATGGGCTTTTGGTACTTGAAAAATAAATATATACATAATAAAAAAATAAATGATGGAAATAGGACAGTCTCTTGGATATGTATTTTTATATGTAAAGTTGGGTATGTGGTAGTGAATGTTTATTTTACACTTTGCTTCTCTCTCATTCAAATGTGATTAACTCTAAAAGGAAATCATTGATGATGTCATAAGTGATGCTGGTGTGAGAGCATACACTTGAAATCACAAATTACATTACTTATGACTTCACACACATCATCAATGACACCGCTGGTGAAAAGGTGAAAAAGAGCAACTACTTTGTGCAAACAGGTTTGTATTGTGTGGCCTAAAAAAAGCTGTAACTGTGTGCAAATCAAAAGTTACAATTTCTTTTGCTGCAACAATTTAACTTGTACAAATGAAGATCATGATTTCTTTCGTGTAATAGTGTGGTAACAGAGAGAGACCATTGTTGCTATGTGAATATGATGCATTGTGGTCTGTATGTGAAAATGGGAAAAACATTTTGTTACTGTTTTACCAACAATGCAAATTTACTACAAGCACAATGACATTGACTGCCTTTGTGTGATTTTATATTGAGTGTTGGCTGTGATCATTTTCTAATTCTGACTCAGAATCTGGCTGTAATAAATGGTGCAACTGCCGCTGCACAGTGGTTCCACCCCCTATTTAGAGCTTCGATATTGCAGATGACATCACTCATGCCATCACGTATGACATCAAAGAAAGAGCAAACTACATCTAAAGTTAAAAGAAATTGAATATTCAAATATATACAATGATTACAGTATGTAAATCCATGCAAATACAGTGAATTTAATTATTAGTGTTTATTTCGCACCTAGTACACCATACTTCAAAACAGTCATTTTTTAATAGCTTCCTTTTCTGAGAGACCTGAATAAGATAGTAATGGATGAGCATTTCTATACAAATGATAAACTAGTTAATTTACATGGAATTTAACTGTGTGTTCTTAAATTAGTTATTTGTGTTTGAAAGCCCTGGCTAGTAAATTGAAAACTAAAAGTAATTGTAATGTTGTAAATTCGGCCTTCAGGATGTCAAAAACGAATCGGTATGGATGCACTCATATCTTCAAAAGTCTGTACAGTAGCTCTTCAGAACATGGTCATGGACTGAATAAAATATATGCCTAGTGTTATTATGGCTTTTTGGCAGTTTAGAAAAAGATTATAATGTAAATGAAATGAGTAAGCTTTTCCACACTCTTTTCATTTCACATCAAGCTTCAACCATGCAAACATGGTAATGCCTTTGTAAGATGTACAATAAAAGTCAACCTAATAGGCACATGATTACACATTTGGGGATCAAACAGTTGTAAGTACAAATGAACACAATCTACCCATCTAAATGTGTGTTCTTTTTGGTTTATATCACATAAAGTTCCGCTTTTGATACCTTTTTTTGGACTAACTGGAAATATTATACAGAGATGGAATAGTGAATTAGCTTTCGAAGGCCTACATTTCTTCATTAAATAGTGTATAGTGAAAGGAAAAACAAAGAAACATTGGACAGAGCATTCTCATAGCAAAACAAATAACATATTCAGACTACACCTTATTGGGTGAAGAACTATTGTGCACGGAAAATAGATTTTGGGATAGCTGCCTTATCTTAAGGACCATAAAACAGGAACCAGAGAACACACATAACAGTTTTCACTGAAAACTATTCACATTACTAACCATGCTGAGAGTTGCATTTTAAGAAAACAAACCTTATTCACATGTAACTGCTGAATGTAAAATCTTCTCAAAGTTCAGCACGGACAGGCTTAGAGTGAGCCCCAGCAATTTTCAAAAATGATTGATGTTTTTGCTTAAACATATTCAGGTAAAAGATTTAAGATGACACAGTCGGAAATCAGTGTGTGCACTGCATTCTCCTTAGAAAAATTCTAAAAGTGTATTTTACTGCTTCTATGAAGTGTCAGGATGACAAACTGATTTTAATACAGCTGCTAAGGTTCACTGGTTGGTATACAATAAAACACTAATATGATCTGAAGGTTTGAATGTTGTACAATATGCCCAGTGTTAAGTTACCTCAGTATTCCTCAAGCTTCACAATGGCTTCCTAGCTTACATTCATGGTGCCAAATAAGAAACAAATTACCCATTTGTGAACAGTGTTATCTCAGTGTGATCATGCTTGATGATGTGTGCCACTGCCAACCATTACCCAACATTTCAGTTATTGATGTCCTTTGTCCAAACCCACTAGTGGTTATGCTATGTTATGTTAATCGAACTTATAAAGTGCACATTCACCAAAGGTGTCATGTTGCTGGGAATAAGCACGATCAACCAAAAGGAGTAAAACAGAAAAACAGAACTAAAACAGGATTGTTTGTAGAGCATGTTTGAACTCTAAATGATTAGCTGTAGATTTTAGCAACTGAGGTATAGCATTCCATAATTTAGCAGCTGCAATAGAAAAGCTCAACCACTGGTTTTCTTAAGACTAAAACGAGGAACCTGAACTAGACATTTGTCTTGGGAGCAAATACACGTAGCTGGAGGGTAGGGTTGAAATTGTTATTATAAATACTCTGCTCCTTGTCAATAGAAAGCTTGATGAACAATGCACAGTGATTTGAAGGCCACCTGTTTTTTCAACGGGGAGCCAATGAGGTTTACAGAGAACTTGAATAATGTGTGACCCAAAAGGAGCACCAGTGGCAACCCTGGCTGCCAAGTATTGCAGAAGCTGTAATCGATGTAACAAATATTTGGGCTTAGCAAGATATAATGAATTGCACTAATCAATTCTTCTTAGTAGCAATGCAGCCACTACCAGAGCATGTAACGCTTCTGAGAGAAAAGGCAGGATTTTCCTCTGAATTTCTAGATGACAATATCCAGACTGGCAGACATTGCTGATTTGAGCTTCCATTGCAAGAGAAGAAGCAATCATTACCCCAAGATTCCTAACCACAGAAACAGGGACAAGGAAAGGGACAAACACAAAAGGCCAGAAACAGAGAGACCCGACCAACTGGATTTACGTCTTGTCCCCGTTCAGCTTCAGCTAATTGTCACCTATCCAGCCCCCTATGGTCTCCAAGCACTCCCTTAGCTGAGACGGATAATCAGAATCCTCCAGATTGAGCTGGACAGTAAACTAAGTGTCATCAGCATAGGAGTAGCAATCGAAGCCGTGGGAGTTGATTAGGCAAACAAGAGGCAGAATATAGATGTTGATTAGAATTGGAGACAGGGCAGACCCCTGAAGAACACTTCCAGCTTTGTTGATGTGAATACCTTAATAGTCCTAGGCTCAAGGTTAGCCATATTGCATAATTAAACCTATATCTATGTTCTTACTACTGCCCTTTTGGTTGAGCATCTTCAAGTACTTGAGCTCCTACATTCTTTTGTTTGTGGTATTTGAGAGATTGCATTACAATACTATCACTGATATGTCCTGCAGTGTGGATACATCCTTACAGAAGTGGTGCCCCACTAGTGTTTCTGTTTTGTGTTTCCTGATGAAGTGTCTATGTAGGTTCACCCGTGTATGCACTTCCTGGCTGGCCTCACCTACATACTTTCCTTGCGGTACACAACATTGTATGGTATGCAGTTGTCTGTCACTTCCTAGTATCTGCATTGTTTGGTGCTGTGGGTTTGTTGTTGCATATTTGGCACAGATGTCCTGGCACATTTGGCTTCTCCTAACCTTACATGGGTATGTTCCAGATCATCTTTTTTATTGATCTAATGTAAAATCACTTTTGGCCAGAGGCAGTGCTAGGTTTCCTGATTGCTTGTATGCAATTAAGTGAACTTCTTTTTTTTTATTTATTTGTTTATATAATTTTATTGGTTTACTTACAAACCTTTCAAATGAAGCCATTCCTTAATACTCATTACATCTGTTTACAACGTGTTAATTTCTCAACTCACAGATTTATCTTCTGTTATTAAGGTCTCAACGGACACTACACTGAGGCGCAGATTAGCGTGCCTACAGCAGTCAAGAATATCTTAGTCCAGTAGCCGCTTTTCAATTATCGCCAAAAAGTATGTCAGAGGCAATATCAGTTTCATATCTGTCCCATTGAATATTTGTTGCCACCAATCTTCCGCGTTAAGAGACGGGTGAGATTCGCTCCAAGAGCCCAGGTATCGAGTTCTTTCTGTTCGCAAATTAGTGCAAAACGCACTAAATGTTTTAAAGTTTGAGTTTCTTGTGTGCACCAGCGACACATCGGATCCAAATCCGCGTTAACTGACCATGCCCGTAAGCGTTCCTTTGTTTTGAACATGTTAAGTCAGAAACACATGAATAACCATCTAGCATTTGGATCTGGAAATAGGTCCATGTATTTTTGCAAGCTGTTGAAGGCACGGGCATCAGGTGGGACCTCGCTCAGTGAATTAGATGCGCCCCTTTTAGTGCAGGTCAGCTCCCAATCCATCCGCCAGATTTTCATTTTTGCTGCGTCTGGATTGCCATGAAGCAACTCTGCAGAAATATAGTATTCTGCCATCAAATTTTCACATCGTTTCAGCCACACTGCCATAACACCTAGAGCTGATGGAGTGGCACTGTGAAAGATTTCAAATTGCGGAATTTGTTTGCATGCTTTTGTTTTCCGATATAACGATAGCAAGTTCCAACAAACTTGTGCATGGAAGGATATTAATGATAATTCATATAGAATGGAGGCTGACGATATTCCCTTCGGTGAACCTAATACTTTGGTCCAGTAAATGTTCTCAAGCATGGACCAGACCTCCCACGAGCAACCCAGGGCATTTTCAGCCCCGTACGTTAGTACTGGTATTAACTTTTGTTGCTAAAATCGTATTACAGCTTTTAGGGAGAACTTGCCAAATCTCTTTTTTAGCACTAGGGCCTGGATCGCCAGTTGTTTACATTTGTGTTTTGTAGCCATTATCCATGGTTCATCATTAATACAAGAACTAATGGTCATGCCAAGGTAGTTTACACTGGATGCTATCTGCAGCTTTTCATATCCCATAGACCAAGATAGGCGCATTGACCGTCTTGACCTCCCCCCTTTGAGGTTTTTAAGGACAAGGATTTCACATTTCTTTGTATTGATGAGCAGACGATTTTTAACCACATATTGATGAACTGCGTTGATTTTTCTTTGCAAATCAATTGGTGTTAAGTCCAGCAATATGAGGTCGTCAGCATATAGTAGCCAACTCAGGTGGGATCTATGCATTTTTGGGGGAAAATATTTTACCTCCTCGATGGTGATTCCATTGTCCGATATGAAGAGACTAAATATCGCAGCTGCCAAGGGACAGCCCTGCTTTACTCCCTTGAATGTTTTGACCGGTGCTGACAGGGTGCCAGATTGATCCCAGCGTATCCTGATAGAAGTGTCAGTGTGCAGTTCTTTTATTGATGCCATTAAATCTTCCGGGCAGCCCCACGTACGCATTTTGTTCCATACTAATCCCTGATCAATCGTATCAAATGCATAGGAGAAGTCAATGAAGGTGAGATATATTGATTTTTCAGCTCTTATCGCCTCCATTTTCAATAGATTCAGCAGCAGCAGGTTCAGCGAACAACCAATCTGCTTAACAAATCCAGTCTGTCTGACATCTACATGTTTTGAAATTGTGGCCCATTTTACTAGTTTAGATTGTAACATGGTTGCATAGATCTTCCCTAAAACGTCAAGTAATGCAACTGGACGGTAGTTTTTCGGGCAAGTCCCTCCCCTTTTTTAAACACTGGCACAATCACGGCAGATTTCCAAGACTTTGGTGTCTGACACTGGTCATTTACTCTTTGAAAAAGGGCCACACAGACATCTGCCCATAGTTCTGGCTGTTGCTTGATCGTGTAATTTGTTAAGCCGTCTGGAGCAGGGGCACGTGAATTATTTGCTTTCATGATTATTCTTATGATCTCGTCTTTGGGAAAAGTGAAAGCCCATTTTTTGGTAGTTGGATCATACGAGTTTGTGGGCCTTGCGTTTTCTTTATATAGCTCACTAAAGTGAGCTATCCATGCTGTTTCCGATACCATAGATACTTGTAGAGGCGCATGGGGGCTTTTGTATCATTAATAATATTCCTGAAAGCTGTTCTTGTTTAGGAGACATTCGAACATTCGCTCTGAGTCTCTTTGTAACATTAAACTTTTGTGTGATCTGATCCAATTTTTGTATCTTTGTTTGGCTGCCTTTATTGTTAGTCCACATGTGTCTTTATCAGCAGTCCGAGCATGGCAAATTGTCTGTCTCAACAGTCGTTTTTGAACTAATATGTCCAAATCAAAACAGTGAAGACGTTTCATGTTCGCATGTTTGGATCCACCATTATTTGCTTTAAAGTCTGCCAATAAATGTGCATATTCGAGCGTGATTCCACCTCTACAATATTGGTTTGATATCTGAATTACCTCGCCTTCAGCTAGCCTCAGCCTTACTCTACTTGATTCTACTTTGATCTTCTGTGACCATTTTTCTTTAGCGTTTCCCACAATATTCATGATTTCCATGATCAACATGTCGTGGTCACTATTTTCCTTTTGACACACTTTTATTGTTTTCACATGTTGATGGAGATCCGCCGATACAAAAAAAAAATCAATTGTGGATCCATGATTCTCACGATTCCATGTCAGAGCCGGTGGTATGTCTCCTAATGTACATCCATTTAGCATTTGTAAATTTCTTGCACTCATTGCCTTCATCCATTTTGACGATAGATTTTTAGTCTGAGGTGTCTTCAAGTTAAAATGATCGATATTCAAGTCACTGCAGAGTATTATATTGGAACCCTTTTGTTCTACAAGTAGGCGATCGATGATGGTTGAGACTGCATCGATAAACTCTTGTTGCCCCGCTCTTCCATGGTTCCAATACACATTTATTATATTCATTAGTTCTGTTATTTGGGACTTGTCGTTCAGTTTTACAATCGTTGACTCTTGGATGAATGAAGAGTGATTCAATGAATTGAGCATGTCAAAACCTGTCGAGCTTCTTACCAAAGTTATCAAGCCCGCCATGGGGCGCCCCTTTTCTGGGAGTATGGCTGGATTTACAGCAATCTGGAAGTCTAATACCGTTGGAATTGCACTTAGCCAGGTCTCTTGTAGGCAAGCAATGGATAAGTCACCCATCCACTCTCTGTTAAACAGATGACCAAAACCTCGCATGTTCCAAGAACCTAAGGTAAGATACTGCGGGGCCTGTTCCTTCTGGCATTATTGTGGTTGATTGTTGTTTAATGTTACCGCCAGCCATTGCCAGTTTTGAGGTGTTTCTTGGGAGTTGTTGTTTAGCAGGGGCTTGACCATGATCCATCTGATTGTGTTTGGCCTTGTATAGTTATACTTATTTTTTCAAACTCGTCTACTATTTCTGGCCTTCGATCTTTCGCAAACGAAACTTGTTTCTTTCTAGTGCTCACCATTTTTTGCTTCAGCACGTCATCTCTGACGTTGTTATGGGATGACATTGTTGGTTTTACAGACCAGTTTGAGGCAGTATTGCCCAATCCCAGTGATGGTAAATGCGAGCTGAGTGTACGCTCTGGGGTATGGGATGCCGTCTCACGCTCATTTATTTGTATTGTTGACTGGGTGTCTTGTAATTTATACACGTCAAAACCCAAAGAAAAAAGAGCGACATTATCATCCAGAATCGTTGTAGCTATTAAAGGCGAGCCTATATCTTCATTTGCAGTCTCGCAGGTGAGGAACCGATTCTTATGTCATTGCTGACGCCGGGCGTTTCCACTGAGGGTGGTGATGCAGCTAGACAAGAGGCTACTATGTCTCGTGTGGATGCTTTATTTCCAATCACTACAAGTCTGCCCCAGACAACTCGCACGCCACTTCCTTGTCCGTGGGTGTGTCAATACTGGATTGTTGTTTTCGCCAGTAGTTCTGGAGGACTCATCAACATCCTCATATTCATTGTCGTCATAGGTTGACATGTTGAGCAATTCAGATGGGATTTTGTTTTCCGCATCACCGTTAACATTTGAGACGTCTCTCATTTCAGTGAGCGGCGTGTTTGTGGCAGGTTGTTTTTTTGCTATGTTAGACAAATGATAATTGTTTTCATTTGCTAACACATGCACAACTTTAACGTTTCGAAGAAATTTCCACGCTCCATTTAGTTTATTCCCTTTCTTGGCTGGTAAGTTTTTAGTTTTCCTGCTTTGTGGTGCTTTAGGTAGTTTTCCCGTATTTATTCCTCCTTGTTGAAAATAGGGAATAATATTGGAGCTGTATTTGCGACGGATATTGCTGGACTGTTACTTTTAGCAGCCTCCTGATGAAGTGTCTTTGAAGTGGATTCCACTTGAGTAATTCCATGAGCAGAACTCTCGCTTGTTCAAAAGCAGTATTAAAAGACACGTCCACAATTTCGATGGTTGGTACTGTAGATTGACTTGGTGTGTCAGTACACTGTGGCATGTTTGATTCCCTGGTTGGTTGGATGTTAGACCCATTGTTATTGGAATTCGAGGTCATAGGTACCGTGTTCAGTGTTTGTGTGTGTGGTATCACGATGGTGGATTGCAAGGTGGTCTGCGACTGATTATCCATTGTCAAGGGCTTGCAACCCGGAGACTTTGCGCAATTGCCGTTATTGGCCGTGGCAAGGGCTTCTCCCCCCTTAGTTGCGCATTTGGGATCCTTAAATCTGCTTGTGTGCTCCGCAGGTAGTGTTCTTAGTCTATCTTGTTTAAATAACGCAAGAGCTTCCATTGCGACTTCAGCAAACAGCTTTTTGTCAATCGCATCACTAATCCTTTGTTCAGAGAAAAGCTTATGTAGTCCCTCTAGCTTTTTCAAACTCTCAAGTTGTTTATTGTTAGTTTGGCCACATATTTGTTCCACATTTGCAACTTTGGAGTTTAGTAAGGCCACAACTGTTGTTAAGTCTCTAGTTGCCTTGTGTAAACTTTCATACAATTTTGTAAATGGAGACAAAGAGATGGATAGTGGGGATAATAATAGTTCTTGTAATTCTCTTAACGGTAGTGCCGTAATTGAGCCTGATCCATGTTTCAAAGCTTTGGCGCAGTGGGGCACTCTGTCATCACTACTTCTGTTATTCCTAATTTTAGGAAAGGGACGTTCCATGAGGGAGGAATCGGCCGTCTCATCAGAATCGGTCTCAGACTCGTCAGAAATCGGCAATTGTGGCATTTTTGTTTTTGAGGCACTGCAAATAGTCACCCCATTGTTAGTAGAGCAAAGCCTTTTCTGGGACAGAGTCGGTAAACCAGATAGGTCAAGGGGAGTCCCAATTTATTTGCCTTTTTCAGATGTTTTTGCGCGTTTGTAAGGAATACTCGATAATGACTCTTCACAAAGGTCAGTAATATTTGTGTTAATGTGTTTCAATGAAACCTTCAACCCTCCATTATTATTTGTCGGTGTTGTGTCGCAAACATTAGCCTTACAAGCTTTGTTCATTTCAAGTAAGTTTTGAAGCACATTATTTGCTATTTCCATTGAATCACGTCGCACTTCATGATTATTGTTTATGGCCAACGTTACAGGGTCTACCAGCATGCCTGTTATTGGACCAGGGTTATGTTCTTCAAACCATCCCCCAAGTATCGCTTCAACCGGCTTTAGCTCAGTCAAGCATTCTGTACCGCACGCTTTGTCCCCTGATGCGTCCAGTGGAATAACGGATGTGCCAGCACTGTTCACCCCAGGTGAGCTGGCTCTCAATGGATGCAAAATGCAGGCTCGAACATCGATCATGCTGCACTCAACTGCATCGGTCTGGCACGTTATGCATGCCGGTACCTCCCGTCCCTCAGGACGTCCATCGGAGCACAAATCCGAGACCTCCAGCAGTTCAGTCGGCATCTCCGTGCCCCTAGCTACTACGGCAGCTTCGTCGGAGTTGCTCGCCAAAGGTAAAGTCCTTTGAGTTTCAATACAGATACTTTTGTGAATGGTGTTTTGTGTTTCATATATTTTGGATGTGTCCGTGACTTCAGTTACAAACTGACGATGCACCTCGAAGTCCCCCGGGTGGCTTTCCAGCCTTAAGTCATGTTGAGTAGATGTATTAGCAGCAAAGACCTCCGGGAATACATCTTCCATAACAATGACAGCATTAGCGTGTGATGTAGATACAGTCGTGTTAGCTACTGTTTGATTTTGATTTTGTGTGAGTCCCTCAATTACTTCACTTGTGGACGCGCATGAATAGTAATGGCTTACTTTATTTTGCCGATCACAGTGAGGTACGGTGTTCCCCTTAGCTTCCGCAATGTACTCACGTTTTGTCTGTGCGCATGTTTTCAACGTAGCTGTAGCTGTAGATGTAGATGTGGTCGTAGACAGATGACTTGATTTCGTCCCGTTCGTCATAGTTGTCAGAGTTCTGCCACAGCGCCACTCGCCAACCAGCTCAACAGCAACGTCCTCAGTCCTTTGCACCTCAGGGCTTAGCGCCGCAAGGGCGTAGGAGGCGGCCTTTTGTACCAGGTAACCAGGTAACTAGGTCCAGTGGTTAAAGGTACAGGCACACGCACCTGCTCTGTTCCTCCAAGGCAAAGAGTAAATATGCAGCAAATGGATAGCGAGTCTGTGTTCACTCCAGCACACTCGCCACAGCCCAACAGCAACGTCCTCAGCCCTTTGCAGCTCAGGGTTTAGCGCCGCAAGGGCGTAGGAGGCGGCCTTTTTTACCAGGTGACCAGGTAACTAGGTCCAGTGCTTAAAGGTGCAAAGACACGCACCTGCTCTGTTCCTCCAAGGCAAAGAGTAAATATGCAGCAAATGGATAGCGAGTCTGTGTTCACTCCAGCACACTCGCCACAGCCCAACAGCAACGTCCTTAGCCCTTTGCAGCTCAGGGCTTAGCGCCGCAAGGGCGTAGAAGGCAGCCTTTTGTACCAGGTGACCAGGTAACTAGGTCCAGTGGTTAAAGGTACAGGCACACGCACCTCCTCTGTTCCTCCAAGGCAAAGGCAAAAAGTAAATATGCAGCAAATGGATAGCGAGTCTGTGTTCACTCCAGCACACTCGCCAAAGCCCAACAGCAACGTCCTCAGCCCTTTGCACCTCAGGGCTTAGCGCCGCAAGGGCGTAGGAGGCGGCCTTTTGTACCAGGTGACCAGGTAACTAGGTCCAGTGGTTAAAGGTACAGGCACACGCACCTCCTCTGTTCCTCCAAGGCAAAGAGTAAATATTCAGCAAATGGATAGCCAGTCTGTGTTCACTCCAGCACACTCGCCACAGCCCAACAGCAACGTCCTCAGCCCTTTGAACCTCAGGGCTTAGCGCCACAAGGACGTAGGAGGCAGCCTTTGTACCAGGTGACCAGGTAACTAGGTCCAGTGGTTAAAGGTACAGGCACACGCACCTCCTCTGTTCCTCCAAGGCAAAGAGTAAATATGCAGCAAATGGATAGCGTGTCTGTGTTCACTCCAGCACACTCGCCACAGCCCAACAGCAACGTCCTCAGCCCTTTGCACCGCAGGGCTTAGCGCCGCAAGGGCATAGGAGGGGGCCTTTTGTACCAGGTGACCAGGTAACTAGGTCCAGTGGTTAAAGGTACAGGCACACGCACATCCTCTGTTCCTCCAAGGCAAAGAGTAAGTATGCAACAAATGGATAGCGAGTCTGTGTTCACTCAAGCACACTCGCCGTAGCCCAACAGCAACGTCCTCAGCCCTTTGCACCTCAGGGCTTAGCGCCGCAAGGGCGTAGGAGGCGGCTTTTTGTACCAGGTGACCAGGTAACTAGGTCCAGTGGTTAAAGGTACAGGCACATGCACCTCCTCTGTTCCTCCAAGGCAAAGAGTAAATATGCAGCAAATGGATAGCGAGTCTGTGTTCACTCCAGCACACTTGCCACAGCCCAACAGCAATGTCTTCAGCCCTTTGCACCTCAGGGCTTAGCGCCGCAAGGGCGTAGGAGGCAGCCTTTTGTACCAGGTGACCAGGTAACTAGGTCCAGTGGTTAAAGGTACAGGCACACACACCTACTCTGTTCCTTCAAGGCAAAGAGTAAATATGCAGCAAATGGATAGCGAGTCTGTGTTCACTCCAGCACACTCGCCACAGCCCAACAGCAACGTCCTCAGCCCTTTGCACCTCAGGGTTTAGTGAACTTCTTTGAAAATGTCTCTCAGCTCATTAGCCATGCTTATTATTCATTGTAGATCTTTAGCAATCCTAATCAGTTGTGCTACTGTTGGGTGATAGGTGTCAATCAAGGGTATTCAGGCTGCATTTTCACTATCTTAGTATTATTGCAGGTTGTCTCTTGATATATTTTCATTGAACACTCAAATTCCCTATCAATTTGTTAGACCTAGGGACATTTTTGAAAGCAGGATGTATGGCGTGTGGTGAGTTTATTGTTTGTCTTCCTGTTGGAAAACATTTGTTGGTACCATATTTCCTGGCTGTCGATAACAGATCATTTGTGTAACTTGTATGGAAATTATTTTATATGCATTTGTAGGTTACCTGGACTTGGAACAATACTTTGAAAGGCATTACTTAAACACTTCAGAAGTAGGGAAAGTACTTTTCGGACAGGGTATATTTCATTTCTGTTTGCATACACTAAATGTATAGGAGAACGCTTCTCATGTTTTGACATCTTTCTTGATTTTTCATACCAACATGTATGTTCCAGTGATGCCGTTGATGATAGCATAGTGATGTCATATGTGAGGTCAAATGAGTTGTAATCATTGTGCTTGAGGGATGGTGAATGGGACACTCCAAGTTAAGGTGGATTGATGTCCCAAAATTGAAGAATATAGGGGGTTTTGTTGTGTCCAACCTAAACCTTTACACCCTTCAACTAAAGAGTTTTCACTGAATCAACAGGTTTTTAAGCAATCTCTCATTCACCTGTAGTACTGTTTTTCCACCCATTAACGGGACTGAGCCACTTTGCCCAGTGCATGGCTTTCGGCCAGACCCTGTGCCTCTTTTTTTTGACACTTGATTGGTGAAGTGAAAGAGGGACAGAGAGGTCAAAGGTGATGAAGGACTGGGATGAAAATGAGGGACTGGCATGAGAAAAAGTGAACTGGGATGAGCAAGTGGGACAGGGTGAAGAAGCGTACAAGGAACTGTGATGAGGAGGGGAAGTGGGGTGAGGCAGAGGGCTGTCGTGAGGGAGAGAGACTGGGATGAGTTAAAGGGGCTGGGATAAGGAAGTGAAACTGGGTTGAGAGAGGAGACAGGACTGGCAAGAGGAAGAGGGACTAGGACAAAGAAGAGGGATTGGAAAGACTAAGAATAAGAAGAACCTGGATGAAGAGGAGGCACAGGGATAAGACTGAGATGAGGATGAGGGGCTAAAACAATGAAAAGGGATTGAGAAGAGGAAGAGAGACTTGTGCTAAAATATGGGACAGGGATGGGGAAGAGGGTCTGGAAGAAGGAAGAGAGAAGGAAGCGGCATTGACATGATGAAGAAAAGGAGGGGCTGGGATGAGGAAAAAGAAGGCTGACAGTGAGAAGGAAGAGGGACTGTGACATGGAAGAGGGATTAGACAGGAAGTGGGAAAAAGACTGGGACTAGGAAGAGAGACTGAGATGGGGAAGAGAGTATGAAGAGGGGCTAGGGTGAAGAAGAAGAACATTGATTTGGACAAGAGAAAGAGGGACTGGGTCATGGCAGAGGGACAAGGAACAGGGAGAAGAACTAGGATAAGGAAGACAGACTGGGATGAGGAAGAAGAGGTGATGCAGGAAAAGGGGTGAAAAGAGGAAAAGGGACTGGAATGAGGAAGAGGAACCAGGAGACGGAAGAAGGATTGAACTAAAGAAGGATGATAGCAAGGGACTGCGACAAGGAAAGAGGAATGTGGAAGAGAGGCTGGGGTGAGTAAGAAGAAGAGTGCCTAGGATAAGGAAGAGGGACTGGAATGAGGATGTGGTTAAGGAACCATGATTAGGTGGAGAAGATAAAGAGGTACTGAGCCAAGAAAGGGTATGACTGGGACTGGGAAAGGGAAGAGGAAAAGGTGCTGGGGTGAAGATGAGACACAGAAGAGGTACTGTGAGGAGAAAGGGGAAAGGGGAATAGGAATAGGAACATGCATGAAGGAGGAAGACAGACTTATTATAGGAAGATCCACAGGGATGAGGAAGAAAAAGAGAGAGGAGGAAGAGAATGATGGACTGGGAAAAAGAGGATAGAGAAGGTTGAGGACAAGGAAAAGGGTGTGGGAAAAAGAAGAAGACATAATAGGTTGAGAAAGAGCAACTGGCATGAGTAAGTAGGAAGAGGATGTGGAATAGTACAAGGGACTGGGACAAGAAAGAGGGCTTGTGCCAAGGAAACGGAGGTCAGACTAGGAAGATTGAGAAGTACTGATACCATGAAGAAAGAGTGGGACGAGTAAGAGTATGAGGGTATCAGATGAGAAAGATGTCCTGGGATGACTAAAACAGGTTTGGATGTGGACAGTAAAGACATATTGGTATGAGGCAAGAGGCATTGTTCCAAGGAAGAGAAAAAAGGACTGGTTTGAGCAAGAAAGAAGAGAACGAGCAAGAGAGTCTGCCGCAGCAGTATTCGTATAAATGATCGAATGGAAAAAATCGTAAGGAGAAATGATCCAATTGTTTTACCCACATATTTCGAAATTTTGGATCGTTTAAAAAATATATAGGTGTGGGTGGGGCAAGGGTATTAGTTAAGGTAGGAGGTGAGGGGGAATTTGCCGGGGGGCTCCCCCCACATTATTAGGAAAAAAAACCATTCAGTAATTTCTCCTACAATATTTTCCATTTGATCATTCCATGAACATCCGGCTGCAGCAGCTTCTTGAAAACGTTCACTTTGTAGCTTGTGACCAATAGATAACCCAAAAGTGGAAAGAGTGTTTATCTGGTTGTCACTATATAAGTTAATGCAGGGGAATAGCTTGCCCAATGGCATGTCTGTGTAATGTGATTTGGCATCAAATTGCTCAGAGCGTGTGAAACATGTTCCAGTTTGTTTTATGCTTTAGTAGCAGTTTGTCCTTAGATATTTGTATGTTTCTCAAAGCAATCCTTTGCATGAGTGAGCAGGCTGGGTGTGTGCACAGTTGTTGATGTAGAGCAGTGGTATTCAAACTGTGGGTCGCGACCCCCTAGGGGTCCGCGGGTGCATCCCAGGGGGGCCCTGAGAGCTCAGCATGAAAAAAGATTTTTTTTTTTTTTTTTTTTTTTTTAGATTGGAAGAAATGGGCAGGGGTGGCCCACATGGGCGGGCTGAAGCATGAAACTGTCTCAGGCAACAATGAAAAAGTGGCCCACAGTTGTAAATGGATATTCATTCCTTTAGTCACAGACTGGGCCTCATTACTACTATGGCGGACCAGTAACAACGGTGCTGGTAAGCTACCGGCACCGTTGCTACCGTTCCGCCATAGTAAGAGTTGTGCTCGTGGGTGCTTGACAGCCCCCGCCAGGTCTGACCTCAGCTCGTCGGATGCACCAGCACCGTTATTAACGGTGCCGGTGCATCCAAGCTCCCCATTCCCATTTGAGCCATATGGGGCTCAAATGGGAATGGGGATCTACCGGCACCTTCGAAAGGGCAATTATCATGTCCGCCTAACTCGGCATGACCTAGTAATTGCCCATTCGCGGGTGCCAGACCCGGATGCAACTCCAGTGGCAGCCGTGCCGGTTTTACCGGCACAGCTACCGCCAGAGTAGTTATGAAGCCCACTGTTTCAATAGTACCCAAAGGGGTGCTTTGTTTTAAAATGTAAGTAAATTGTGATATATTCAGCAACAATGGTCAACATTACTAACTGCATAGTTAAGTAACTCATCAAAATGGTCCACATTGGCCAAAATGGTGGCCCATTTTGATTGGCCCAAACTAGCATTTTACATTTTTGGTACAGGCATTGCCCTATAGGCCTGTCCGAGCCTGGCGGCTCATCCATAATGGCAAGAGGCGCCCACCCAGTGGCCCCTCACCCATTATGGAGGAGCTAAGGAGCCAGCCCATTGAAACAGTGAGCACTCCCTCAGCTGCTTTATCCAGCTAATGGAGTGCTCCTGGGCTGGCTGAACTGTCAAAGGGAAACACTGTTGCGTTATGAGTGAGTGTATGGTGATGGATGCTCATGTGAATGATAGAGTGATTGCTGTATGAATGTGCAGCGCCTTGCATATACACATAATCATGTTCATTGTGTTAGGACCAGTGGGGCCCAGGGGACAGGGATGGTATCTTTTTACCGGACATCTATCATTCAAAACCCTCTGCCTTGTCCACAAGGCTTTCTGGGGCCTGGGTCCAAAATACCTTCAGCTATTCCTCCGCAAATACCTCCCCTCTCGAGCTCTTCACTCCTCTACCTCCAACTCCCTCAGGGTCAGTCGTTTATCAAAGAAACGAGCTGGGGGTAGATCTCCGTCTTCGGCTGGGGCCTCCCTCTGGAACAGCGCCCTGCCACTCTAAAACTTGAGGAGAACCATCTTTCTTCCTGCACTTATCAGACCTACCCTGTCTGCTGCCTTAAACGTAGCACTTGCAAATTGCTGGCTGCACTACCACTGTTTGTTGCCTTTATTATTTATTTATTGTTATTTATCTGTTTCTCCTCTGCTTCACACTTTCCACTTCTCCCCCCTTCCATGCACTTTTCCCCTCACACTTGCGCGTTCTCAATGTCACTGGGCCTAGTAAGATCGCTGTTTTATTCTCCTCTGTTCCCCTCCCTTGCCTTGTCACGCTCTGAAACACTTGTGTACGAGCGCGATAGAAATAAAATATCAATGCCTGCCCCCTGGACTCCCAGCAACAATTGCAAACTGTTTGGCTATTTACCCATTTTTTGTTAAAAGTATGCTCTACAATGCAACATTTTAACCTATTATTTAAAAAAAAATTCACAGGGGGAAACCCCCCCGAACCTCCCCTTAATGCCCCTCCACTTAAAAAAGATTCACCAGCCGCCACTGGCCCTCAGACTGTGTTGGGAACGGGATGGGGGAACCGAGGGACTATGGTGGGAGCACAATGGGCGGGAACCATGGGATAGTGATGGGAGCAGAGTGGGGAGAGCCCTGGGTGTGTGATGGGGTGGGGAGAGACCAGCGACTGGGTAGGAGTGGGATGAGGGAGCCGAGCAACTTTGATGGGAGCAGGTGACGGCGCGCAATATATACTGTCCATTTGGCATTTCTGGGGGGTCCCGACCTGCCCAAATTTTGCTCAGGGGGGCCCTGGCCAAAAAAGTTTGAAGACCACTGATGTAGAGTCTCTGTGGCTACAACTTCTTGTGTGTGTGTTGGGTGCTACAGGAGGTTGTGCATGTTTCACAATGTTTCCCTTAATTGTGTCTTTCCAAATTTACTCCACATGCATGCAATCTGGGAAATAATGACTGTGGGTGCTTGTGTGTATTGGGTTGTATTTATGTATTTATTTATTTGTTTGCTTGTTAGGTGCTAATACAGGAAATACATCCTGTTTCAAAGCGCCCACAGGGCAGCAAGAAGGGAACATGGGATAGCATTACAATTAAATACAAAAAATATAGAGAGGGAAGGGACAGCCAAACCTACTATGCCTTGTGAGTATGCAGAACGTGCAAATACAGGGAGGAAGAGGGCAGTGGGGTTGGTTCTGTGGTGACCGTGCTCAAGGGTGAGCCACAGATTAAGTGCAAGGTATGCTAAGTGCTATGCGGCCAGGAGTCGTGCTGGATGGAAAATGCAAATCTCCAGTGTGGAGGGTGTGCAAGCAAGTGCTGAAGGAAGACATATGCTGGGGAGATTGGGTGTGAATGGTCAGAGGCCCAGAGGATGCATAAAGGTCCAAGACACCAATCACAGCAACTGTGGGATTAGCAGAGGAGGAAGGGAGAAGGAAAATAATTTAAAGTTGAGGTATTTTCAGGACTTCAGAAGGTCCTGCTCAAGACGCAGCAGGAGGGGGACGCTGTTCCAGAGGAGGAATCCAGCTAAGGAAAGCAAGCAGCCGCCTGCTCTCTGTTTAGCAAACCACTTTACACACAGAGTTGGTGCCAGAGGAGCGTAGAGGTCTAGAAGGAGAGTATTTGGGAAGAGAGAGTTGCAGATAGTGTGGTCCCCGTCCCCAGACAGCCTTGTGGATGATGAAGAGGGATTTGAATTTGATTTGTGCAGCAACCAGGAGCCAGCGGAGGCTTATTAGGCTTTTTAATTTCATGCAGTTTTCTGCACTTACTGAACATGTACGCAAATATTATCAACATTTTATTTGACCTTACAAAGCAAACCTCTCAAATGAGCTTCCTTAGATTGTGTCAAGGTTTTCCTTCTTACACATCTTTGCCTTGTGATCGTATGTCCTACCTCAATTGAAATCTCAACCAAAAAACAAAGATTTGGGGCATGAAGACATTGATGAAAACTCACTGAATTGATGGACAGGAACAAAAAATATATAAAGTGGAACAAATGTTTTCTTTTGTAAAGTGCAATGTATCCTTATCTAAGTAATCACAAGCGTCATTCCACAATGTTCACTCAGCAAAAAAAAGGTTCATAGCAGCTGTTAGAATTTTATTTTAGGCCCCTTTCGTTTCAAATATGCAGACACTTAAAAAGTGCAAAATGTGAAGTGCCTAAGAATAAAATGTAAAGGCAAAATCTGCAACAACAAACAAAGTGCAAGGGCCTGATTTGCAAAAGCATATTCAATGGGAAAGTCCCATTGAAAAAAGCTTTGTAAATCAGACCCCAAGTTTTGTAAAGTTCTGCTGTAATATTATAAATCAATCAATGCAGAGATCCTGATTTGTAGGTAAACAAGCCCTTCATCAGGATCTAATCGATGCCACATTCTCCCGGAAAAGGTCTTACCGCTCACTAAGCAGGAAGTATTTACATAGTAGCAGTAGTATATTTACACCGGTCCATTCCATAATAAAAGCAGAGTCTCTATAGAGCAGCCCTCTCAGGTGTATTTGTGGTCAAATTCAAAGCTGTGTAACAGAGGTACTCCCAAACTAGTAATACAATGGGTAAGATAAAACCGCATTCACTAAAGTGAACGAGTATGGTGCTCTTACCAGACCAAATGGAAAGATATAATATAAGTGGCGTAGGATCTCAAATATAGAAACCAAGTACTGTACTCATACAACGACAGAGACTGACATTCAGCATGACTAAATAACATCAAATAACTTAAAGAGCAGGAGGAAAATAAAATAAAATAAAATAAAAAAGAAGAAAATCAAAACAAATAAAGTTTTACATCATTGGGAGAAAATAACATTAATGTATAATACTATATCTAGGTGTAAATGCATAGGTAACACTGTGCCTGATATAACACAGTGGGCCTCATAACAAGTTAGCCGGAATAACATTTGAAATACCGCCATGCCAGTGCTACCGTGTCCGTGTGGCACAGCTGCCAGAATCTATGGTTGATTCCATGTCAGCGTGCAGGCGCATTCCAGCATGCCAGAAACAGTTGCACCGACATGTCGGTAATACCACCAAACCCCCCCAAAATCCCCACACCAGAACCCTCGCTGCTGCTGACTGATTCCTGCTCCGTGCTCCCAGACCTAGCGGCACCGTTGTCACCAGTACCAGTATTACTGTGACCGGAAAAAATGTGATCATCGGAACAGGAAATGCACCGGCAGCCTTTAACAAAACAAAATCCATTGCGCTCCTCAGTGCACAGGAGTCAGAGCCACATCCAAAGCACTGACAAAGAACCACAGACTTGTCCTCAAGGCTACCAGCAGCACAGAGGCGCAAGCCGCGATTCAGCGAGGTTGAACTCAACATGCTGGCGGACACGTTAGTTGAAAATGCTGATGAAGTGTTCAGCAGTGATCTAAGGCGGCAACCACAACTGCACAAAAAGGCTATCTGGGAGGAGGTGGCCCGGAAGCTCTCGGCAGTCTGGACAACCCCTAGAACAGTCCGGGACTGCTGCAAGAGTTGGGACGATCTACGTCTCAGGGTGCAGAACCTCCTGTCTGCACAGCGCACCCAGGGCACGGCCACAGGAGGCGGACCTTCATCTCCTATCCAACTCCAGTCCTGGGAGACAACATGCAGCAGCGTCATGCACCTGGAGGCCACTGAGGGAGTAAGAAGTGCGGAGGCTGGAGGTGTAAAATCTGATGAGGCTGGTGAGTACCCGTAAACCCAATGTGAGATCACACACCTTGTACTCTCTATGCAGTTGATTAGGCCAACATGACAAGTAAGTCGTACCCAATGCCAGTACAGCCCTGCTGGCAGCCCACCTTCTTCAACCTGGTTGCACACATCCACAAAGAACTTGCTCGCAACCCACATCTATACACCACTCACACATCACACAAGTCCCCTGTATGGCCCTCACAAGATGATACATGTGTCCCATCCACCATGGCCCATCCCGCTAAATCATCACCAACGGAGCAACTGCCATAGGCAGCAGTCACATGTGTAACACATCTGTATCACAACCAGCCACAACACCATGTCATACTGCTTGTTTGGCACACCCATAACACCCAAACCGGGAAACACGAGTACTCCAAGCAACAGCCACTGCACACACCATGTCCACACACCACACATTCACCCACACAGCATCCACGACATATGCATGTGTGCACCATGCCATGTTCATCACCATTTCCAGGACAACGCACTTACATCGGAAAGTACTAGCACTTATGTCTGTCTGATGAATCCACACCCATCATTGATGTCCTGCCTTTCTGACCCCCACAGGCACATCATCTGCCAATGAGGCTGAACAGCCTAGCATATCCAGGACTACCAGGCCATGCTGCTGCCGGACCACCACCACATCCACCCAGGACTCTACTGCATCCACCATTAGACAAGAGCGGGCAACAACTTCTGCACCACAGCCAACCACAATTCAGGAGGCACCTGTCGCACAGCTACCAGCCGACCAGGTGGCACATGCCCCACAGCCACTACCCAACCAGGTGCCAGCTGCCCCCTAGCCACCAGCTGACCAGGTGGCACAAACCCCCAGCCACCACCCAACCAGGTGCCAGCTACCCCACAGCCAACAACTGACCAGGTGCTAGCTGCCCCCAGCCAGCTGCCGACCAGGTGCCAGCTGCCCCGCATCACCACCCTACCAGGTGGCACATGCCCCCATCGGACAACCAACCAGGAGGCACCTGTGCCTCTTCAGCAAGAGGGTCTGCCTGACAACATTGGGGACGACGGTGGAGACAAAAGTATTCATAGCGACCACTGCTATGCTGTCAGGTGTATTGACCCACGTTTGAGTCATTAAGCTGTAACATTTGTTGCTGTCGGCTTAGAAAATCCAAGATTGCCAAAAAGCCCACACGTGCGCCAGAATCCAGGAGAACCGCGCAGTTTGTGCGCACACCAAAATGGTTGCCTAACCTTCCACCCACCAGTGCGAGCGTGATGGGCCAGGGGTGCCATGAGTGGAATGTGTGCCAAAGGAAAAACAGCAGTGCCCGTTAGCTTAAAAAGCCCTTTGAAATCACCTTGGTTTCTCTGAATGCAAGCTAAAAATGCCTATCTCAAACATTGCAGGATATTCAAAAATCTCACTGAACACCAGCAGACGTTTGGCAGAATGAAGTTTTGTGTGCATACAAAATCTGGAAGGAAAAAGAGCCCAAAACCATGTTCATAACAAAACTGGCTGAGCGGTGGAGGTCAGCAGCTTATGTTAAACTGAACTGAAAACCACTAAAATCGAAATGTTTAAATTAAATGAGGGACCTACTTTTGAGTGTCACATAGTTTGTAACTGTTGAAATGTCATAGTTTTGAACTTAGAATCAGCACTCTAGCTGCATGTATAAAAATTGTCAGTTTGATTTGAATATAGAAAACTGGGAACAAAAAGTGACATTTAGCTGAAACCTGGCTTAATGAAACTGGATTCTGCCTGACAACTACCCCCGACAGGAGTTGAAACTGGATCAACAGCTGTGTTCCCAGGCCTGGCTGCATTCTGGTGCCCCACAAAAAGGAGGTCACATGGCCCTGTTGATTGAAAGGGGAGTGGCAGCTGGGGACTGCAGGAAACTGGACAATGGGCCTTCTTTGGCTCAGGCAAATGTTATATTGGGGGGGCCGTAAAGTGGCTTCCTCTTGGGGGAAACTGGGAGGGGTAGTGCCTCTGCTAGCAGCTGAGCTTGGGGGAAGTGGATAAACCAGTTATTCCACCATGTGATGTGGGAAGCCACACCCCTTTTTTTGACCAGCGCATAAGTTAAAAAGATAGATAACTCATAGTGCGGACTGGTCAAAATTATATAAGTAATATCATTATTCTTGTGATTTTTCTGTGCACGTTTTAAGAGGCGTTAGGACCATGTAGTGTATTCTGGGGGGTTGCTAGCGGAAAATAGGGTCTTACTCCAAATGTCTGCATGTTAAAAATCTGACACTTTATCATCTGAAACCCATATCCCTGGCGCACATTTGTGTAAAATCTCGAAAGGTTTAGAGGTCGTTATCTGGATGAAAAGGGGAGAATTCTGTCATCAGTGGACACGACATCGTACAAAGACAGGGATCGGATGGTTTGGTGCTACAGAAAATATGTTACCTGGACCTATATATGAGAAAAATGGTACATAGATAAATATGTATTTGGATCAGAAATAGATTTGTGTGTAATTTGACAAGGGGGGGTTCCTCTGACCATAAAACCTACAGCATCACTCTGACACTCCATTTCTTCCCCCCAATCAAGGGAGAGAGGAAAGGTTGGCCAATGATAAGTGAGAGGGGCAGGCTTAGCTAGGCAAGGGCACACACCCATTTTCAAAACACATAAAAAGGGCCACTGAAACCCAGGGAGGACATTCAATTCCATTTTCTGCGGGAAGCTCTGCCGGGAGACTCCAGACTTCACATCCATCAATCTCCAAAGACCAGAACTTTACTTCAGAACTTAAAGCAAGGGCCTAAACCCACAAACTGAGAACTCTTCTCAGCAGGCCTCAGCATCCTTAAAATCATTTGCAAACTATTCCACAGCCGGGCGAGCTGTTTGAATTCTTTGCCAAGAACAATTGCCAGAGACCAGACCAGAGATCCAGAGAGACCCAGACCGCTGTGAGCAGAACCGGTGCCTGATTGACCCGCCGAGCAGAGAGAACCGAAGTCCAGACCAGTTTACCAGATCCGTGACGAGGCCCATTCATTTCAAAATTAGGAGTGAGTATCCGCCAGAACTGTGCAGAACCCAATCTCTTAGTTAAAATAATCTAATTCAAGCTATTTTAACCTAATTAGAACAGCCTCCTAGAAATCGTGTCATCTGTCATTTTTAAAGCTGCACAACTGTCACCTGTCAATTCTGCAGCTGCAAGCTGTCACCTGTCATTTTGAATTTTACTTTAAATCCGAAAATCTACCTTTATTAAATCATCCATATCTCTGGAACCGTTTGTGAAAGCTTAGAATATAGGCTTTCCGAGGAACCTAGAACCGACTTCCTACCCCCTATAGTTTTTCCGTAATCGCGAGACACACACTTGCGAAATTTACCACGATTTGCGATTTGGCCCGATTTCTTCATCTGTAGAAATCAGCAGCTTTTTGCTTCTCTTTGCTAAAATTCGTTTGCAATCTGCTAATCATTCATAGAGTATTGTTAAAGTGAGCCTGAACTAATATAAAGTAGCCATCACCTACCCTGAACCTCTAAAGGGAATTAAAAGCAATTTTAGCACCTTTTCACTTCCTTGCAAACCATATTAAAGTAATTTGCCTGTGTTTAAAGCTCATCCCTGTTTTCTCTAAGCTTGCTGGGAGAACTGGAACTGTGTATTGCATTATAAAGTGTGATTTTTTGGGATTCTTGAAGACTGTGTGCTCTCCTTCTATTTCTTGCATTGCATAGGGGGGGAGTGAATTGTCAAGTAAAAGTGAACATATTACTTTTTGCTAAAATCATGACAAGTTATTTATATACTGCATTTTATTCCACCTTGCGTTTCCTTGAACCATATAAAGCATTCTTTCCCACCTTATTCTTCTGTTCCTATTCATAAGTTACCTCTTGCTGACTACTGCTCATATTCACAAGTGTAATATCCATTATCAATTTATTTATAGAAGTGTGATATATATATATATATATATTGTTTAAATTTTCAAATAAACCTTTTAATTTGCAAAACAAACCTACTTCTTGGCTCCGTGGGGTCAGGGGGATTCTAAGAGGGGGGTGTTATACAAGGGTTGTCATCCAGAGTACTGAACTGGATATAAAAATACATCAATAAGGGTTTTCCTCAGCATCCCAGACTAGGCATTGACTTAGCTGTATGGTTGATTGAATATCGCTTACAAAAGTGGGGGCTCGTCCGGGATATTCTGGGTTAGATATACCACTTGTGCAGATTAATACAGTGTGCCAACTGACCAGATACACATATCCGGTTAGATCACCACGCTGTTTTACACTGTGAAAGCATCCCTCAAAGGAACGCTCTAATGAAACAGTCTGTTTTGCAAAATAAAATACAAACTTCTGTAAATCAGGAAGGAACTCAAATTCCAGAATGAGGACCTTGGTAGATATGAAAATAGCCAGAGAGCACTTCTTACATAAGCTATTTGTGAGAGGTGAGTGGACTCATCAGGACCAAACGGTCTGGTTGCAGGCAATCGCGCAACAGGTCACTGAAACAGGGTCAGATAAATGGAGAGATCAGGGTCCCCTACATGTGGCCCTGAGTGAACTATATATGGCCCCTAAAGCCAAAGATGAACATAATAACATTGTCAGGATAGCCGCATATTTGTATCTATATATGGGAGCCATGCAGGACAAATGTGCTGAAGGCCAAGATCTGGCAAATAGGCAACAGATGGCATTAGAAAAGGCCCAATCTGACCTGGTCTCTTCTGAGCAGAGGCTGCAGAGGAGCCAGGAGTCAGAAAATGATAGTAGGCAGTATATCTTTAAAATAAAAGAGGACATGGATATACTGCAAGAGGAAAAGACAGACCAGGATACCAGAATTCTGGCTTTGCAGAAGGAGCACCAAGACAGTTTGGACTCCTTACTGCAGAGCCAGAAAAAGCTGGAGCAACAGATCAATTTCAACAGGGCATGCACAGAGCAGGTAGCCACCCTGCAAATCCAATTAGACAGAGAGAAAGAGGAAAGCAATAAATTGATTTTGAAAGACCTGGATACCCAGGCAGAGTTTGATGAAGAACTCCAGAAAGCTGGTGCCTTTCAAAGGCAGAGGGACAACCTGGCGTCACAAATGCAGGCTCTTGGTCAGGAAAGGGATACCTTAGGCCAGGAAGTTTGCCATTTAAAAAGAAAAATTGAAGAAAATCACTTGGCCCTCCAGGGGTTGGGTGATCTCCAAAAAGAGCATCAGGGCTTGCTAGATCACACCAGGAGGGTGGAGGAGGCTCTGTCAAGAAAGGAGCAGGCCAGTAGGGATGGGACTGAGGAGGTAACCCTCCTGCAGCAGAGACTGGCCCAGTACTCCAGGACCAATCAGGAGGCATAGAGAGAAAATGAGGCTCTCTGTCAGCACAATGATAGGCTCCAGCAACAGGTAGCCATGCAGGAGAGACTGATAGAGTCTAGTAAGGCCTTAACTGAGGAACTGAAAGCGCAGGCTCTTGCATTGCAACAGGAAGCAGGGGAGGATAGAGATGAGGTTCGCTGGGAAAGATAAACTCCTAAGCATAACCTCAGGAGCCCTATTACCAGAGGCCTTCATCTCTCCCAGTCCCTGGACTCTGCCACCCCCATGTCCCCTCGCGCACATGAGCCCACGGTCATGGGGATGGCAGATTACTATCCAGCTAGAAGTATGGGGCTCATAGGCCAGTACCTCCCAGGAATGGAGGGGCGGGCATCCGGGTATGGGCACCCAAGCACAGTGCAATTTAGTGGGGAACCCCAGGAGAGTAGGCCCACTAAGGGCATCCTGAAAACCTCTGCCCAGTTAGGTCAGTGGGTGGGATACCCAGCAAATCCTGGTAGCAAGGAGGGATCTGAAGAC
Source organism: Ambystoma mexicanum (assembly GCF_040938575.1). Taxonomy (NCBI): domain Eukaryota; kingdom Metazoa; phylum Chordata; class Amphibia; order Caudata; family Ambystomatidae; genus Ambystoma; species Ambystoma mexicanum. The sequence goes on along the minus strand of NC_090928.1, from coordinate 697,944,499 downwards.
TCCTCTGTGCGTCACAGGACACAGGAGACCAGGTCCCCACATTCTGCCAGCCATTCCCAGGCTCGCAGAATCTGGGAAAACCTGGAAGATCAGACGGGCACCTCTGGGAGCAGTGCTTCTTAGTCGGAGGATGAATGGACCAGGGTTACCCGAACCAAAAACGCCAATAAGGCAAAAAGGGCCTTGCTTAAGGACCCATTGAAACAAATAAAGGCAATAAGGAGTGTCATCACGCCTTATCATAAGAACGCCAAGTATTCTGTTTGGGAACACTTGGAGCTCTATGAGCAAATGATGGAGACTTTCCATTTGAAGGACAGCCAAAGCTGTATTCAATATGTAAAGGTGACCTTCTCACCAGAATACTCCAGTTTATTTGCGGGGCTGGAGGATCAAAACCATTCAAGGTGGTCCACATACAGGGCGGCCATCTTGAAACATTTTTCTGTGCACAGAAATCCTCAATAGGCTCGCAAGGCAGCCTACAATTTGCAATGTGGGGAGGATCAGGCCCCACAAGAGTTTGTGCAAGAATTAAAGGGTGCTTTTGCGCAGACCACCAGAAGGGTGCGCACGGATATCAGAGAATTTATCAATATGTTTTTCCATGCCTTACCCAAATACATAATGACCCAGCTCGTGAGAAATTTTCATGAGAAAAGATCTTTAGACTGGGTCATTGAACAGGCTACCTGGATCTATGAGGTGCAGAAGCCCATCGAAAATAAAAATAACGTGCCGAAAAACCCCAAAACCAACAGCACCCCTGCTGCTGCCAAGGTGGCAGAGGTAAAGGTTGCCCCCGTTTTAGATCTGGAGATGGGGGGGCCTAAAAACCTGCCTGCACCAAATAATTCACAGCCCAGAAGGCCCTCGGGCCAGTCACAGACAGGGAGACGAGGAGGTAGTCCCACAAATGGGGTTCCCCGCTCCCCTGACTATGTAAGTCCCCGCTACAAGGGAAACCGACCCATCCTGGGTTATGTGTGGACTCCTCCAGCCCAAGGGGGGGGATCCAGCCAAGCACCTGGCCCAGGGAACTTCCCTCCTAACGTCCCCCAGGAGGGCAGAAATTCACCAAATCAATCCTGGGCAGAACTTTTTCCCCAGGTATCCACCTAATTTCCAGCCCCAAAATCATCCATCCTTCTTTCCCCAATTCCCTGAGCCCAGACAACCTAATCCGGGAGAGGGGAGGCCAAGGGTGGAGGGGTACCCAAATATTCCCAACCCAGGGTATTACCAAAGAAGGGATAGCTACCCTTCCCGGGATCAGCCCAGGGGAGAAAATAGAGCCCCGTATCAGCCCGAGCGGGTTTCACAACTTGAGCGCCAGGTCCAAAATATGGCACGGGATCTGGGTCACATACTGAGGGCTCAACAGAACCCTCAGATGAGCATGCCACCGCAGAATGCCCCAAACTCTGGGCCTGGTGCTCCAGAACAATGACGGGGGCAGCACCCCGATAACCCACCGGTTCCCAGGGAGGAGGCACAAGGGGAAGGGGGGTGTAAAGCCTTGGAGGAAGCTTCCTTCCCAACTTGTAAACAGCCCCTGGAAAACCAGGAACCAGAAACAAAATCTCCTGCCCCTGAAAGCCTGCCTCCCAAGGAGCAGAGGGGGGGGGGGTAGGAGAAACAAAGGACCCAAACAGACCCACTTTGTGGAGGAGATACAGGTCTTCCAATTTGAGGGAGAAGGATCCTCAGAAGATCCTGGGAAAAGGATCTTCTCCTTCAGAGATGGGGGAACTCCTCCCAAGGAAAAATGGGTCCCAAGGGATGCCAATTCAGACTGGGGAGATGTGGAGACTGAGCTACCGCCGCCCATCATCTCATCCCAGAACCAACAATACCAAAATCCCATGGGCCAAACCCATCCTGATGACTGCCTCCAAAAAGGGGGGGGCGGCCCAGAACCCGAAACCATTTCCAGTTGCCAACTTTTTCTTTCAGATTCCCCAGGCTCTTCACAGAATTCTGCCCAAATCTCTTCGCTAGCAATGTCCAAAACCAGAAAGTTAGCCCACCAGTTGTCCAAAAATGTGCATTATCTGTGCCCCCTTGAGGAGAAGGAGGGAAGATATTATGCCCCGGTACAAGTACAGGGGCAGGGTACAATTTCGGCATTGGTGGACACTGGATCCCAAGCTACCCTTCTGTCCAAAAGGGCCTTTGATGAACTAAATGCAGGAAGGGGGGAGAATTACCGTATTCCTCTCACGTCTCTTCCTGGACAACTGCAGAACTTTGACGGGAAGGAAATTCCTGTCGAGCACACTGCAGATTTGGACATCAAAATTGGGCGACACAAGGTGAAACACCCGGTCATAGTAGTGACTCCAGAGGGCACCCCTTGTTTACTAGGGAATGACCTCCTGAGAAGGTTGTCACCCCTAGTAGATTGCGTAAACAAGGTCCTCTGGACCCAGAGTAGCCGACCGATAAAATTAAAACAGAGTGTCAACCATGTTAGTTTAAACAACACCTGCCACATGGTTGAACAAAAATCGGACCAAGTAGAATTTCACTTCCAGAACAACCAAATTCCAGACGTGACAGTAATAACAGTAGGACAACAGACTGGAGATGAGGGGTCCTCTCTATTTCTGAAAATCAACCTTCCTTCCAGTTTAAGGTGGTATTCCACACTGGAAGGAAACACTCTGAAATTATTTACCAATCCACAATCAGACACTCCCACTCCTATAGTCCAGAAAGATGTGAAATCAGCTCAGAGCCTGGCTGATATTCAGCAAATTGGAGAGCAGTTGTTCATCACTGTTCAGTTAAATGATGGGAAGGACTCTGTTCTCGCTCGAGTGTGTGTGAACAACGGTAAGAGCTTCATCAGCGAAGCCATGTTCCGCCAACTCCCAAAAGATCCAGCCATTCCCACATTCAAACTGATAGACAAATGGGAAATGGACCTGGAAGCACCTAATTCCAAACATCTCCTGCCAAGCAGGTGTATGATCAAAATCTCCATTGGCAACAAGAGCATAGTCCATATATGTTGGGTCGTGCGAGACGTCACTGCCGCCTTTTACTTAGGCAGTGACATTCTCAATCGCTTCGCCATTAGTTTCGACCTAATAAATTTCAAAGCTTGGTCCCGATTAGCAGATAATCCCATGGGCTTTGATGATCCAGAAAAAGCATTTAGGTCAGCTCAATTGATACCTTATGCAGTTGAAATTCAGATTAAAGAGGAATTCACCATCCCAGCAAGGACCCAACAATTCTCCCTGGAAGTGAAAGTTAAAAGAGGAAAAAAATTGAAAAACCCTGATGCTTACATACATCTAAATGCTTCTCTCCAACAGCAAGGGTTGGGGGTAAACCCAACTCCATTAGTCAACATAGAACATGACACCATTCCAATAGAGGTGGATAACAGCGACTTACAGAGTATTACTCTAGCCGCAGGCACCATCATTGGAATGACGGTTGATGACCGGCATTTCTCCATTGATTTAGGAAATGAACTGTTACGACAAATCCCCAAGGACGGTTTTGACAGTGACAGTGATGACAATACAACACCAGACAGGATCTTCACCCGGCATGGTTGGAACTTCCTGGTGTACACTTCCTGCCCTTATGGTAAGGAAGATGTGACTTGTGACTTCAGGAGGGATGAGGTGATTTTCCAGGTCCCTGAGGGCTGCCTTTCCCACCTGAAGCCTCCAGTCCAAACCAGCACTCTCACCAGGGACTTCTCCACCCAGCTGGAGGAGGCCGCGGAGATAGCCAAACCAGAAGTCTTTCCAGGCTTCAGGCAGATGGTGGAAGAGAGAGTCAACCTAGCTGATGCCTGCGTGACTCTGGAACAGAAGCAAAGGTTGAAACAAGTTTTCTTGGATTTCCAAGATCTCTTTGCGGTAGACTCATATGACTGTGGTCGCACCGACATCGACACCACAACGATTCCCACGGACCATGGAATGACTCCAGTGTTTGTGAAGCAATATCGTTTGCCTCTCGCATCCATGGAGTTCCTTACTGAAATAATTAAGAACCTTGAGTCCCGGGGAATTATCTGTCCAGTATACAGCACCTTCAATAATCCGGTGCTGGGAATATTGAAGCCAAATGGCCAGTGGAGACTCTGCGCCGACCTTAGGGAGCTCAACAAACGGCTCCATACTTCCCGATGGCCTCTTCCCTACATTGACCAAGGGCTGGCCCAGATCCAGGGGTCACAGGTATTCACTGCAATAGACCTGACCAACGGGTACTGGACCGTGCCTGTCAGTAGGGAGGACCAATACAAACTGGCTTTTACCTTTGGGGGCCAGCAGTACACATGGACCCGGACTCCCTTCGGATACCTCAACTCCGGCAATGAATTCAACATTTTCCTACATAAGGCCATGCACGACCTGGGTGCGAGGGGTAACCTGGCTTATGTAGATGATGTCCTCATCAAAAGTTCATTTGTGGAGGAACACATAGCGGAGATCCGTTATGTTCTTTCACAGTTGACGGCCGCCGGAGCGAAACTTTCCTTTCAGAAAGCACAGTGGTGTAGAACCCGTGTTAATTTCTTAGGGCATGAGATTACTCCTCAGGGTCTCTGTCCCCAGGAAAAGAAAGTGGAAGCACTTCAGAAACTGAAGGATCCAACAACTCTGCGGGAACTAAGGAGCCTCCTTGGACTGACTAATTACAGCAGACAGTTCATTGAGGGCTACGCAGAAATCACCAGACCCCTGATTCATCTCTTGAAGGGGGGGGTCAAGTGGGAATGGGGTCCAGAACAATCCGAGGCGGTAAAACAACTCAAGAGAAGCCTCTCACAAGCGCCTTGCCTAGCTTACCCTGTCAGAAACAAGGAGTTCTTCCTGGAGACATGGTTCTCTACTACGTGCTTGACGGCAGTATTATACCAAAAGCATGACAAGGTCAATAAAGTAATCTCCTATGCGAGCAAAACTTTATCCTCTGTGGAGGAAAAATTCAACGATTGTGAGAAGGCACTCCTGGCAACGGTGTGGGCATTGAAGAATTACCGCCCATTCATCCAGGGGGAACACATCATAGTGGAAACTCCACACCAGCCTCTGCAATATCTCCAGAGTGACAAAATCCGGGCCGGAAATGTGAGTAATTCCCGAATTACTTCCTGGATTCTGTCAATGCAAGGATTTCCTGTGTAGGTCAGATATGGCCAAAACAAGAAGAGTCCCCTCGCGCAAGGTCTGGCTGACTTGCATGATTGTGCCAGAGAAAACTGTCTCGAGGACTAAAGTCTAAAAATCAAGGACAACATGGAGGCATACCTTAATTCCCCACACAAAGTCTTTGAGGAAGACAAGTGTGAGGGAATGCCCACTGTCTATGTGGATGGATGCTCGTACCATGTTGACAACAACGGGGAGAAAGAACTGGTGGCCGGCGTAGGGAATGCATGGGTGAATGAGTCCCCAGAACCCTCCGCTGGATACAAAATTGGTCCCTGAAGTAGTCAGTTGGCAGAATTGATGGCTGTGCATCAGACTATCCTCACTGCTGTCCAACATCAACTCCACGAACTGGTCATAATCACAGATTCGGATTATGTACAGAACGGGTTCGTGGAGCACCTGGTTAATTGGAAAACCAGAGGCATGTTATGTGCTAATAACAAACCCCTGAAACATGGGAAGCTAATCCAAAATATTGATGATCTGGTCACATCGAATGGGATGACCATCTACTGGAAAAAGATCAAGGGTCATTCCAAAGTAGAGGGACCAGACAAAACTGGAAATGACTTAGCTGATCAGCTGGCCAAAATCGGGGCCATCCAAGGGGATCTAATCGAAATAGAGTCCCTGTTGGGGGAAATCCAGGTCACTGCTATCACTAGGTCCCAGACAAATGCTCACAATGATCTTTCAACTGCACAATGGAGTAAGGAGACCCCTGATGCTGATTTTATTACAGCTCAGAAGGCGGATCCAATAATTGGTAAGTTTTACCAACACATTGAGGACCCTGAGAACTTTCCCCTGACGGATACCGATTACATTGGGAAAGAGGACCTAAGAGTGTTGATGAAATGTCCAAAAAGGTTCCGAATCCAAGACGGGTTGTTGGTAAGGAAATCCCTTGCTGGCCATGATCAGTGGGTGGTCCCTACCTCATTCCGAAGCCTGATGTTAAGTCACACCCATGACGCGGCCACCGCCGGTCATAGGGGGTTTCACACAACACTGGAAATCTTAAGAGAGGTTGCATACTGGCCACACATGGGGCAGGACCTCGACCAATACTTGAAGGGGTGTCTTGTGTGTGCACAATTAGCCATCATCCCTCACACACCGTGCGCATCTCCAAAAGAGGGGGATGACACTGCCATGGTCAGATTTGCAAATCGACTTTGTAGGCCCTGTAATCCGCTCGTCTAGAGGATACAAGTATATGTTGACAGTTACATGCTTGTTTACCAAGTGGGTGGAATGTCTCCCGGCCCCAAACTGCAAGGCAGAAACAGCAGCTGCCCTGATGATCAACCACATATTTTCCCGTTTTGATCTACCTCAAAGGATTGAGTCAGACAGAGGTAGCCACTTCTCCAGTGAAGTAATGACAAGGATGTGGGAGATACTGGGGGTTAAAAGGAAGCTACACATTGCTTACAGGCCAGCTTCTTCTGGAGCAGTAGAGAGATAGAACAGAAACATTGTGAGCATATTAAAAAAGTTTGTGGCAGATTCTGGGCCAAGTTGGGATATCCGATTACCTCTGGTCCTAATGGCCATCAGATCTACCCCTTCATCTGCAACTAAAATGTCACCATTTGAGTTGGTGATTGGATGCAAGATGGTGCATCCCCAGCATTTGCTCTACAGAACCCAAGAGCAAACGTTGATAAATGCCTCCACAACTCATGAGTATGTGGAGAATTTAAGGAAACACCTTCAGCATGATTTTGCCTATGCTCAGCGGAATCTAGAAAGATCAGCCGAGAGCATGAAGACCCACTATGATTTAAAAACTACCCGAAAGGAATATAAGGTGGGTCATCGGGTCTATCTATACAATTTCCAAAGGTACCAGGCCAAACAGCGAACATTTTTGCCTACATGGAAGGGACCCTTTGAAATTATAGACAAGATCTCCCCTGTTGCCTATAAGATCTGCATCCCCAAAGGCAGTTCGGCGGAAGGGGAAGACAAGTGGGTACATATAAATCAGCTAAAGTGTTGCCATCCCAGGCACACGCTGCAGCAACTGGAGGAGTCCTCTGCAATACCAGAGGGGGCCGCTCCAGAGTAAGTCAGTTCAAACTCTAAAATATTCCACATATCAAAAAGAGAGTAACGTAATGCAAATGTTCCCTCTTATATATTGTTTTTAAAATCAGACTGCAAAATGCATTCGGATTTATAAAATGTACATGTTCGCCACACCATTAATAGTGGTGGAAAAATGTCTAGGAATGTGTATTGCCGCTTTTGCTTTATCATCCTAGGAGAGAGGAAACCATGGAGACTGACCACGGAAGGCGACATGGGGACCGGGAGCGAAGATCCGAGGGGCCTGGGGTACCGCCCAATCCTCCCATCAGGACCAGCAAGGAGAACTGATTGACCAACTGGATGGAGGAAAAGATGCTGAACTGTGCCATTTGCGGAATTGGAAGAAGATGATGCGGACATACCAGTGCGTGGGTCAAAACATTCTTCGCACCCGACTCTCCCTCGACTCAAATTCAAAGTGCAGTCAGGTGGGGGGCTTTGTCAGGTGTATTGACCCACGTTTGAGTCATTAAGCTGCAACATTTGGTGCTGTGGGCTTAGAAAATCCAAGATGGCCAAAAAGCCCACACGTGCGCCAGAATCCAGGAGAACCGCGCAGTTTGTGCGCACACCAAAATGGTCGCCTAACCTTCCACCCACCAGTGCGAGCGTGATGGGCCAGGGGTGCCATGAGTGGAATGTGTGCCAAAGGAAAAACATCAGTGCCCGTTAGCTTAAAAAGCCCTTTGAAATCACCTTGGTTTCTCTGAATGCAAGCTAAAAATGCCTATGTCAAACATTGCAGGATATTCAAAAATCTCACTGAACACCAGCAGACGCTTGGCAGAATGAAGTTTTGTGTACATACAAAATCTGGAAGGAAAAAGAGCCCAAAACCATGTTCATAACAAAACTGGTTGAGCTGTGGAGGTCAGCAGCTTAAGTTAAACTGAACTGAAAACCACTAAAATCGAAATGTTTAAATTAAATGAGGGACCTACTTTTGAGTGTCACATAGTTTGTAACTGTTGAAATGTCATAGTTTTGAACTTAGAATCAGCACTCTAGCTGCATGTGTAAAAATTGTCAGTTTGATTTGAATGTAGAAAACTGGGAACAAAAAGTGACATTTAGCTGAAACCTGGCTTAATGAAACTGGATTCTGCCTAACAACTACCCCCGACAGGAGTTGAAACTGGATCAACAGCTGTGTTCCCAGGCCTGGCTGCATTCTGCTGCCCCACAAAAAGGAGGTCACATGGCCCTGTTGATTGAAAGGGGAGTGGCAGCTGGAGACTGCAGGAAACTGGACAATGGGCCTTCTTTGGCTCAGCAAATGTTATATTGGGGGGGGGCGTAAAGTGGCTTCCTCTTGGGGGAAACTGGGAGGGGCAGTGCCTCTGCTAGCAGCTGAGCTTGGGGGAAGTGGATAAACCAGTTATTCCACCATGTGATGTGGGAAGCCACACCCCTTTTTTTGACCAGGGCATAAGTTAAAAAGATAGATAACTCATAGTGCGGACTGGTCAAAATTATATAAGTAATATCATTATTCTTGTGATTTTTCTGTGCACGTTTTAAGAGGCGTTAGGACCCTGTGGTGTATTCTGGGGGGTTGCTAGCGGAAAATGGGTTCTTACTCCAAATGTCTGCATGTTAAAAATCTGACACTTTATCATCTGAAACCCATATCCCTGGTGCACATTTGTGTAAAATCTGGAAAGGTTTAGAGGTCGTTATCTGGATGAAAAGGGGAGAATTCTGTCATCAGTGGACACGACATTGTACAAAGACAGGGATCGGATGGTTTGGTGCTACGGAAAATATGTTAACTGGACCTATAACATGAGAAAAATGGTACATAGATAAATATGAATTTGGATCAGAAATAGATTTGTGTGCAATTTGACAAGGGGAGGTTCCTCTGACCATAAAACCTACAGCATCACTCTGACACTCCATTTCTTCCCCCCAATCAAGGGAGAGAGGAAAGCTTGGCCAATGATAAGTGAGAGGGGCAGGCTTAGCTAGGCGCAGGCACACACCCATTTTCAAAACACATAAAAAGGGCCACTGAAACCCAGGTAGGACATTCAATTCCATTTTCTGCGGGAAGCTCTGCCGGGAGACTCCAGACTTCACATCCATCAATCTCCAAAGACCAGAACTTTACTTCAGAACTTAAAGCCAGGGCCTAAACCCACAAACTGAGAACTCTTCTCAGCTTGCCTCAGCATCCTTAAAATCATTTGCAAACTATTCCACAGCCAGGCGAGCTGTTTGAATTCTTTGCCAAGAACAATTGCCAGAGACCAGACCAGAGATCCAGAGAGACCCAGACCACTGTGAGCAGAACCGGTGCCTGATTGACCTGCCGAGCAGAGAGAACCGAAGTCCAGTCCAGTTGACCAGATCCGTGACGAGGCCCATTCATTTCAAAATTAGGAGTGAGTATCCGCCAGAACTGTGCAGAACCCAATCTCTTAGTTAAAATAATCTAATTCAAGCTATTTTAACATAATTAGAACCGCCTCCTAGAAATCTTGTCATCTCTCATTTTTAAAGCTGCACAACTGTCACCTGTCAATTCTGCAGCTGCAAGCTGTCACCTGTCATTTTGAGTTTTACTTTAAATCTGAAAATCGACCTTTATTAAATCATCCGTATCTTCGGAACCGTTTGTTTGTTAGGAACGAGATTTAACTTTCATCTGAAAGTTTAGAATCTAGGCTTTCCAACGAACCTAGAACCGACTTCCTACTCCCTATACTTTTTCCGTAATCGCGAGACACGCACTCGCAAAATTTACCGCGATTTGCGATTTGGCCCGATTCCTTCATCTGTAGAAATCAGCAGCTTTTTGCTTCTCTTTGCTAAAATTCGTTTGCAATCTGCTAATCATTCATAGAGTATTGTTAAAGTGAGCCTGAACTAATATAAAGTAGCCATCACCTACCCTGAACCTCTAGAGGGAATTAAAAGCAATTTTAGCACCTTTTCACTTCCTTGCAAACCACATTAAAGTAATTTGCCTGTGTTTAAAACTCATCCCTGTTTTCTCTAAGCTTGCTGGGGGAACTGGAACTGTGTATTGCATTATAAAGTGTGATTTGTTGGGATTCTTGAAGACTGTGTGCTCTCCTTCCATTTCTTACATTGCAAAGGGGGGGGGGTGAATTGTCAAGAAAAAGTGATCATATTACCTTTTGCTAAAATCATAACAAGTTATTTCTGTACTGCATTTTATTCCACCTTGTGTTTCCTTGAACCATATAAAGCATTCTTTCCCACCTTATTCTTCTGTTCCTATTCATAAGTTACCTCTTGCTGACTACTGCTCATATTCACAAGTGTAATATCCATTATCAATTTATTTATAGAAGTGTGATATATATATATATTGTTTAAATTTTCAAATAAACCTTTTAATTCGCAAAACAAACCTACTTCTTGGCTCAGTGGGGTCAGGGGGATTCTAAGAGGGGGGTGTTATACAAGGGTTGTCATCCACAGTACTGAACTGGATATAAAAATACATCAATAAGGGTTTTCATCAGCATCCCAGACTAGGCATTGACTTAGCTGTAGTGCTGATTGAATATCACTTACAATGCGGAGGCCGAGGGCTTCATTCCTGTGGGCCTAATGAGCCCCCAAACCACACAACCACCACCCCTACACAATGTCAGGGATATTGAGGGGCGTCTGTACAGGATGGAGGCATGACAGGAATCCATGGCCTCAATGGTGCAACAACACCTGCATGCTGCATGAGGCCCAGCTCATGCGGGTGGCACTTCAGGCCACCTCCAGGAGATCCACAGAGGCACAGGGCAGAGCCACAGGAGCCGGCTATCAAATGGCATGGCATATGGGGCAGCAGAACAGTGTCATCTCATCCCTGGTGGAATCAATATCCCTGGTGGAGTCAATATCTGTGTTGGAGCAGGCACTCATGAACCAAAGGCCTATGCCCATGCCACTGGCCCCCTCCACAAGTTCGACCACAGGGAGTTCCCTTCCAAAGGCGTCGATCTGAAAGGCTGACTCACCCAGCAGGAGGGCGCACCCCTCAGCCTAAAAGGGGGTGAAAATAGGACGCAGGTTGGGTATGTGTGTGTGGGGAGGGATAGTTGGGGACGCTGTATGGGGATAGTTGGGGAGGGGTGGGGGAATAGTTGGGAAGGGGGGGTGGTGAGGAATCTTTGGGTTGGATAGAAGAGGGAGTGAAGGCCTTACACCATGTAAATATGTTTTTCCACAATATATTTTGTGTTGAAAAAGAAAACATGACAGGACATTGATCTTTCAGTGTGAGTGCATTTATTCATGTACAATGCCCAGTGGCCAGTGCGCTCAATGTCCTGTGCCATGTGTGTAACAAGTGCTCAAAAGTAGTGATCTATAAGGTCCCCACGTGTGGCACGTCCATCCCTGCTATCGCGGCACTGTGCAATAGCCTCCTCTTCATCAGTGTCCTCCTCAGCATCTGGTGGCAGCATGTCCATGTTGGGGGCCAGGGGAAAGTTGGCGCCTGATGCACATGTTGTGCAACATGGCACATGCAAGCACAATCTTTCCAACCTTTTCAGGGCTGTACATTAGTGCTCCCCCCGATCTCCTGTGGCAGCGGAAACTGGCCTTCAACAGGCCAAAAGTCTGCTCAATGGTGCAGTGAGTACGCACATGGGCACGGGTGTACGCCTGCTCATGGATGTTGGTCATTAATCGTGGCATCATGGGATACCCATTATCGCCTGCACGGGAGCAACAGAAAGTGTACATGTGAATTTCCTGGTTATTTCAGGCTGGTACAGGCTATATAGTGTTCATTTCATAAGTCTAGCATGCACAATCAAAATTGAGTTTACATAGCATATGTTCATTTTCGTTTACCAGAAGGGAACTTTGTCAAGATGCGTGTGGGGTGTGTATTGTGCAGTTGCATTCACATGGACCACTCACAGACAAGATGACCTCTAACACTTTCCGTACAACGGACACACATGGAATGGATTTAAATGTCAGTAATGTGGTACATATTACATTCAACTATACATCCATGTACCACAGTACTTTTAGCATGTAAATGATATGCATGTGATTTTGTGGTAGTGACGGTATGCAGTCTTTATTACGAATCCTTTATATAGACAGTCTTTTATATGGTAACCCATATGACAAAAACACATATTGTTAAATCTTTTCAAAAAGGTTGGGGGAGGGTATTTAGGAGTGAGTATATTAGTGGTAAATAAATAGTTAAGTGATTTTTCATTTTTCAAGTTTTGATTTAAAAGCATTCCATTTAAAAGTGTTTGTTATGAAGATATGTAACCAGTACTAACATGCAGTGTACCTATCAAATGTGTGTGCAGCCAAAAATTATATTGGGTGGTAGCTTCTGGATTCTCTGGCTGTGCATCATGGGTTGTGGGTTTGCTTGACTGTGATTTTGCTTGTTGTCACTATGGTGTGGTGCATTCTTGTACATGTAGTTTTGAGTTTATTGCTGCATTAAATAGATGTAGTTATGTATGCACCGTATATTTTTCATACATGGAGGCATGGCTGTCAAGACCTTATACTCTGGCATGCTACTAATGTGTTGCACCTTCAGTTACACCTACGCACCTGCACATTTCATGCACTCACAACGCTGAGTAGGGTCATGTCCCCTTCAATGTTTGAGGTTTATTAGTGTTACAATTGTGAATAATAATATTCCTTGCTCTTATTCCTTTTCTACTTTTGCCTTTTAACGTCCTATCCGGCCTCTGTGCACTTTCATGGAGGTTTGGTAATTGTTTAAGGAAATTACAGTAGGAGTAATGATGGATTAATGCAAACAGTGTGCACATCCACTGGTCATGGGTGTCATACTGGCCCATAATTGAACACTGCACATGGCCTTGTAGTTAGACTCACCGAGCAGCCAAACAGGTATGCTATGCTGTATTACTGCCGTCCCACCCAAATTCAACAGTGCACATGGCCTTGAAGTTAGACTCACCAAGCAGCCAGGTATGCTATGCTGTTTACTACCCCTCCCCTCCAATTCAACACTGCACATGGCCTTGTAGTTAGACTCAACCAGCAGCACGGTATGCTATGCTTGCTGTTTACTGCCAATACCCCCAATTCACATAACACATATCCTTGTAGTTAGACTCATCGAGCAGCCATGCACGATGTCCAGAGTGCCATGCCATGTACCAAGGCAGCATGGAGTTCTGCAGCACCATGGAGTCATGTGTTGAGCCAGGAAATCTTGCATAGCAATGGGTGATAAGGTGGTGGGCATCACACACCATCTTTGCGTTGAGTTGAGTGAATTGAACAGCTTCCTATTGCGGTATACTACTTCCACAGCTTGCCTGGCCACCAGCTCCACATCAGTGCAGTCCACCTCACCAATGACATTAGGCATGTCTGCAAGGGCATGGAATGGTATTTTTGTGGCATTCGCCTTGTCAGCAGTCCGGGGTAAGCTGATGTGGTCCTTTGCGTGACACAGGAGTTCATTGAACACCTGGATGAGCACACATGAGGAACAGGGTTATGAGATCGCATGCAGCTGCCCAACTGTGTGTTGATATGTGCCTGTGGCAAGAAAGTGTAGCACAGACACTACCTTCAGCAAGGTGGGGTGGGGGGTGGGTGGCTGTACGGATATTAATGAGGCTCACCAGGTCATCATAGGTCCACTATAGAAATGATGCTCTCCCTGTCTAGCCGGTACAGGGTGTGTATCTGACCGGGGTGAGGTTGAATTGTGTGGCCCTTAGATGAGGGAATGGTGGTTGTCTGTGGGGTACAACCTGATGCACATTTGGGATTTGCTGGGCCATGATAGCCCTCCTTCTCCTCATGCACCTCTGCTGCATCCTCTGCCTCACTACTTCTTCAATCAATAGCTATGCAGCCATGGACTACAGCTCCAGTACTGCTACAGCTACTGCTAGCATTGTGGTTTTGGAGTGCTGGTGTGGGTTGTGGGAGTGGTCCTTTTGTGCTGTGGCATAGCCCATTGGGTCCACCTGTGTTGATTCTGAGCACCTGTGGCATGTTTCTACCCACCAGAATCCACTTAACGACTGGTCCGCGATGCAGGTGTTTCAGGCATCGTTTTCAGGTTGTTACTGGCATGTCCATGCCGGTGATTGTGGGTCCGTGCACCTCAGGATGTTCACTTACTTATGCCATGCCGGTATCTCAGGCATGGCTGCTGCATGTATCGGCAGATACCGACAACGGTGTTGCCGGAAGCACTGTGTCACTTGGATGCCAGTGTTACCGACATCGCAACTCGGACTACACTGGTCCAGAAAAAGGTGCCGGTACGGATATACCAGCAACTCTATTTCTGGACTGGCATACTTTTAATGAGGCCCAATATCTCATAAGGCATCAGGCTAGGATTTTAAAGATCATATCTCCAATGATCAAAGAAACATAGTCAGAAAACAAAACAAGCACATTATCATAGCCTAAACATTTATAAGAGACATGGTATTCTACAGCTGTATTAAACCAGTTCAGGGTCAGTCCATACAATCAGTTGGTTATTCCACCACCATTCGTATTTATGCAGATTCAATGGTTAATTGCCACCTCTAGAATGAGACATTTCAGAGGACCTGTGACTGAACCGATATAAGAGAAGACACAAGGGTATGTGAGCAGATCAATAATGTAGGTGGATAACACATTTAATCCTTTGATTGATGGAATATTCTTTAGATTTTGCATACTTAACTTTTTATGCTGATCATCAGGGTCGGACTTGGACATACAATGTCCTTTTGGAAAGGGAGTTTAA
Organism: Ambystoma mexicanum; assembly: GCF_040938575.1. NCBI lineage: Eukaryota > Metazoa > Chordata > Amphibia > Caudata > Ambystomatidae > Ambystoma > Ambystoma mexicanum. The sequence goes on along the minus strand of NC_090928.1, from coordinate 697,929,448 downwards.
AAACAAATGTGTTGCAAATTGTGCATTTTACAGAATATTGTAGTGGTGTACAGGTGACTGAATGCCAGGTTATGAGTGAAAGGCTGTATTTACAGGTTACAAGTTTCAGGATATTGCAAGAGTCACTCAGTTTTTCTCAGCTGCTCATTCACTGCTGGCTGGGTGGTTATGAAACTGGGATCTTAAAGTTTGATTAAATGTGGGTTGCACAGGCCTCAAGCCCGTGTGTAGGAGGAGCACCGGGAAGTGTCCTTTCATCTCCCATCCCCTTGCAGTCTGGTGCACTGGTCAGAGATCACAAGCATGCGCACTAGCAGCCCCATGGCCTCGTGAGGCTGCTCTCCACACACATCCTTTTGTCAAGCAGCTTGTTCCTACTTCATCACAGAGTCTCTGTACCTGGTCGGTCTATGCTTCTCTCGATGGGGGTGACTCCCAAAGGACGACACACTCTGTGGTGGGGTAGTGGGTTCTCTTACTCCTTCCCGGATCTGCGGTGACATGGCTCTCTCCTCGTGTTGTTCACTTACTCCCTGTGTGAAACCTCCCTCACTGCTTCCTTCTTGACTCTCTTGCACCGTCTTCTGTTTCTCTTGTTTCCAGATCTTCGTATGGTTCTTGCGCTTCTGCGGTTGATTCCGCCTCCGCTGATTCTATATGACATGTCTTTTGAACACTGCAACTCTCTCCAAATTACACCTTTTTCCATCTTTGGTGTAGATGTGGTTGCTTCCCTTTTTGTGACTTCCACTAGCTGACTGTACTTGGATGCTGTTATTTGATCCTTATGGGTTCATTATATTTTCACCATTTCTCCTTCATTTACCTCTGTTCTCCGAACTTCTCTGCAAATTTCACTCAGTGCCTTCATATAATCCGTGTTTCTCTGGATCCTCCACACCTCTTCCTTCATGTCTACAGTGTCATCCGGTCTCACTCTGGATAACCATGGGGGTACTAAGGTGGAAGCAGCCCTACTACCCATCAGCATTTGAAAGGGCGACACACTGACGATCACATTTGGAGTCAGGCGGTGAGAGGATATGGCCTGCTTTAAAGTCTTGTAGGGATCCATCCGTGCGGCACTAGTTAGTTGTAGTGCTCCTTTATTGAATCTATTACTCCTTTCAGCTAGTCTATTCGCCTGCAGGTGATACAGGCTAGCCCTGATCTGCCTGCTGTTGTATTTCCGTAGGAATTGTTCAATTTCTCTTGAAACAAGCTGTAACCCATTGTCCATGACTATTTTCTGGGCAAGTGCTTCCCTCTCAGTTCAACACCTCTATCACGATAGCTGAGGTGATGTTTGGTAAAAATTCTGCCTCTGTGCATTTTGACAGGTATTCTACCATGACCAGCCCATACTTGTGGGTAGGTGACATGATGTCAATTGCACGATAAAACAAGGCCCAACTTGTTCCATACGTCTGACGGTATTTCATTGGGGATCATCAGTGCCTGCCATAGTATGAGCCTTTTGTCATTGTTCACACACTCATGGCCCTTTCTATCATACCAGGATGTTCTGGTCCATGCACGGCCACCAGTAAGACTCTCACACTTTTCGCCTGGTCATGTTACCGCCCAGATGGCCTGTGTGTGCTCTGCACAAGATCACTTTTCGCATTCCCACTGGCGGTATTACTCAATCCCTCTCATCACCAACCCATCGGTTCCAAACATTTCTTCATTCACTTTCCAATAAGGTCGCAGTCCCTCTGGTGTGGTTCTTTCAGTTGGCCACCCATTTCAAGCCCAATCAGCCACTTTTCGCAAAGCTTCATCTTTCTCTAGCTCTTCTTTCCAGTGAGACTCACTCATTTCCAGGAACTCTTGGCTTCTTAAGTCACTGACAGATGTAACTACATATTCATCCTGGATAAACATGGTGGCAGGAGTTCCCTGTACCAGTAATCTCGACATGCATTCTGCTTGTGCATTCCTCCACCCTGCTAGGTGTAGAATTTCGTAGGTATATTTTCGCAGCTTGGCAGCTATCCGTGCCAGTCTCGGCGTCGTTGTGCCGCCTGGACATAGCATATGGACAATGGGTTTGTGGTCGGTGACCAACCTGAACTGTGTGCCCCACACATATGTCAGGACGTACTCCACAGCCCAGGCACATGTGAGCATTTCTTTTTTGATTGTGGAGTAGTTCTTTTCTGCATCCGAGAGTGCTTTAGATGCAAGTGCGACTATTTGTTCTGTGTTCCTTTTCTTCTGGGTGAGCGTGGCTCCCAACTAATAGGCACTTGCGTTTGTGGTGATGTATGTTTCAAATCTGGGATTGAACGACTTTAGACATGGGGCATTGACTAGCCTTGATTTGACGTCTTCAAATGCCCAAACGCGTCATTTGTTCTTGACCCCACTTATACTCTGCTCCTTACCACAGCAATTCTCTTATTGGGACGCTGTCTCTGAGAACTTTGGTATGAGCTTTGTATAGTACTCTGTGAGTCCTAGGAAGGACCACAACTCTCCCTTTGATCCCGGCTTGGGGCCTTGACTATGGGCTGTAAGAGGTCCTTCTTGGGACTCACTCCATCCTTTGTGATCCTGGACCCTAGGTATTCTACCTCAGGAGTTTCCAGTACACATTTCCCATAAAGCAGCCTCACTCCCGCTTCCTGAAGCTTCTCCAACAATTTCCACAGCTCTTTGTCGTGTGCCTCAGCGTCATCTGCATAGATGATGGTATCATCCTGGAAGTACAGCACATTTCCCACATTCCACAACAGGGAGTCCATCATTCTTTGGAACATCGAAGTGGCTGATGATAGACCAAACAGCTTGCAAGTTTACTGGTACAAGCCAAAGGGTGTGATGAAGGCGACGAGTGGCCGGGAATCTTTGTGCAGACTTATCTGGTGATATACATCACGCATTTCCAGTTTCAAAAATAACTTTGCTTCCTTCATCAAGAGTATCAGTTGGTTAATGCTGCGAAGTGGGTAGCTCTCTGTTATCACTTCCATATTAAGACTGCGCAGATCAATGCACACCCTTATGTCATTTGTATTTGCTTTTTGATAAGTACAACCGGGCTCAGCCACTCGGACGACTCCACGGTCTCGATGGTTCCTTCTCTGACTATTTTGTCCAGTTGGGCCTGTAATGCCGTTCTTGCAGTGGGCGGCACCAGCCTCAAGCTGTGTTTAATTGGTATTGCATTGAGCTTGAGCTGAATCGTGTGGACATAGTTTTTGATCTTTCTGGGTTCTTCAGAAAATAGGGCAGTACATTTTTCTTTCAACCCTGATTCTCCTCTCGTATTGACCAACAATGCTTCATGATCTGTGCTGGGATTGAGTTTTATGTTTAGCTTATGTTGGTCATCCCACCCAAGCATCGCTGGGCCTTCTTCTGAGAAGTAGACTTTGGTCATTGCCCATCTGCCTTTGAACTCTATTTTAGAATTGATGGAGCCCGTAAGGTCCACTGACACTCCCCCAAAAATGGTTGGTGTGTGTCTTGTTCTTCTGACTTCCACAGCCTGTCGTCCCACCATGCACTTGTACGTCAGGATTGTCAAGTCAGAGCCCGAATCAGCCATAACGCAGGTTTCATTCCCATCCACCTTTATTAAGCAGTTCGGTTTTTCCCTTCTTGCCCAGTATTTGCTCACCATGATGACTGTCGGCCTGTCATCATCGTCCTCGTCTCTACTTGCGAGTCCTTCCCCTTTGATCATTGTGACTTTGTTGTTCTCCATCTGCAAGCTATTGCGATGTGGCCAAACCTCCTGCAGTTCGAACACTCTTTAGCCCTCGTGGGACAGTCCTTGACGTTGACCAGATGTTTTGTGCTGGTACACCTGTAACATTTCAGGGGCTCCCTTCTTTTCATCACTGTGTCATCAGCAGCATCTCTCTTGGGCCTATCCCGCTACCCTCTCTACTGCACAGCTGACAACTCGGTGGTTTGCACAGGTCCTGCCATTTCTCTCCACCTGCATGAGGTTTCCTCTTCTGCGCAAGCTATCTGAATGGATTTGTCCAAGTTTAACTCCTTCTCCAGTATAAATTTGCCTTGCACCTTTCTGCAGTTCGTGTGCACAGCTAGCATGTCGCAGATAATGTTCTCCATGTTTTTGCCAAACACACAATGTGCTGCGAGCTCCCTCATGCAGGTGATGTAGTCGTCTAAAGGCTCCCCATTTTCCTGCTTCCTGGTGCAAACTTTTAGTCTGTGTAGCACCACGTTTTCCTTGTTTGAAAACCTTCTCACAATACGATGAACAGCCTCCTTGAACACATCGTCATTGTCCCCTTCTACCGGCTCTAGATTGAGGCCTGCAAAGATCCTCTACCCGTCAACGCCCATGGCATTAAGCAATATTTCCTTCTTTCTTCCCGCTGTGTAGTCCATACCCCCCACGGCCTCCAGGTACGTTGTAAACAACGGTTGCCACTGTTGGCATGGTATCCCAGGCCTACCTGGAGACTGAAGAAATGCTGGAGGTGGCATAGCTCCCTGCATGTTGGCTGCATAGGTTGTCTTCCCAGGTCCTCATTGCCAATTATGTAGTTGTGTACAGATGACTGGATGCCAGGTTATGAGTGAAAGGCTTTATTAACAGGTTACAAGTTCAGGATATTGAAATAGGGAATAGTTTCAAGAGTCTCTCAGTCTTTCTCAGCTGTTCCTTCACTGCTGAGCTGGGGGGTTATGAAACTGGGATCTTAGAGTCTGATTAAATGTGGGTTGCACTGCACTCAAGCCCATGTGTAGGAGGAGCACCCGGAAGCATCCTTTCATCTCCCGGGCCACTTGCAGTCTGGCACGCTGGCAGGTGAACGCACGCATGTGCAATAACAGCCTTGTGGTCTTACGAGGCTGCTTCCCCCAAATATCTGTTCTTTATCAACGTTAAAACTACCAGCTGGACAGTGAAACAACTTATCAAACTGGCCCACTTTTCCCCCTAAACTGGCCAATTGTACCCCCCAAAATTGCCCACTCTAACAGTTGGAGTCTACAATTCGGGCATTGCCCTACTGGCTTATAGGCCAGTCCAAGCCTGCTGATTATTTCACACTTGCCAAAGGCCACAGTTATGTAATCGCTTGACATTCTCAGTAAGTCATCCAGAGCCTCCACTACTGGTTTTAGGACCAACAAGTAAACTTAAACTCACTTGGCTTCCAATACTAGGCATAGACTAGTGGATACATAAGTATTTATTTGTGAAATGGTTGTAAGCACAATTGAGAACCTTGCTCAATTAAGGGTGCCATAAGGTGGCAAATCAAAAATCTTTATATTTTCGTCTTCTGAAAGGGGAGTGACAAGTGCTGAAGAGGCTTTTTGCTACATGGCCCAGACAGGGTTTACAAGCCCCTACACAGACATGTTATGAATATTGTATGTGAAGTTGATCACAATGTCGAAAACAAATAATGAGTTTTTCGGCCCATAAACTATAAAGTTAATTGCAATACCTCAATATAAAACCAGCCACAAATATTGTTGTATATTTAATTAGAACAATCTAGCAGTGTTTCCACAAACCTGATTGGCTAATCTGTGGGCTATACAAATTGGTAGAGCCAGCAGATTTTATATAGCCCGGAAACATACATTGCAGCATACAAGTAATTGCTGCAGCTGCCGCTTGTTGGGTCTTTTGTCACAGGGCTATTACATAATCTTTTGGTATTTACTTACGTTGGTAAAGTTGTATTGCGTTATTCTGATGATGCCTTCTATGATGTGACAAGACTTCCCTCTATTACCTGTATTCTATTTAGGTTCAACTCTAAATACAGATTAATAAGCTTGGTACATGTGAAAACATGACAGTGTTAACTGTCACTCCAGCAAATTATTTACGAGGCTAGACTATTGCCTTTAGCAGAATTGTTCAGCTGTAAGCATGCACAGCCGAAACACTGCACTCACACTCTGTCTATCTACAGAACCCACAGTAGAGGCTAGACTACTGCCTTTAGCAGAATTGTTCAGCTGTAAGCATGCACAGCCGAAACACTGCACTCACACTCTGTCTATCTACAGAACCCACAGTAAATCAAATGACACAACCCGAGCACCATGAAGAATGTATCAAGACATGCAGTACATTTTATAGTGTGTATTTATCTTGGCAAATTAATTTACCGATCGTGAACAGCAACATTGAATAGCTTTACAATTAACCATGTGAATGTGATTCAGAAAAAATAAGCAGCAAGAAAGAAAATTTCAACATGAACTCAGCTCAATGACACAACATGTGTTTCACCCACTTTGACCTTGAGTTGTGAATTTTTGGCAGGAACCACGCTTAGTACAAACAAAAATAATTTCTTCAAATAACATTTGAAAGGTGCTGAATTCTTTTACATAAAAACAAAACCTCTCTGGCTGTTTCAGAATACATTTGCACATGTGCACCTCACTTATCACAGATACACTCACATTAAGTATGAGCAAGATTTCTGTGCTGTTATCACGGCCAACCCTTCTTTGTTGTCCTGCCGGCATGCAGCAATATCACAACTCCTGCACGCAGGCAATCCAGATAGAAGGACACAACCTCGCTCTGAATACAACTCGTCTTCTAAGTCTGCTGCCTGGAAAATCTTGCCTCTCTGCACTGCACGACTTCGGCCAGTCACTTGCTCATCTGTCGGGTGAACTCTCCACACCCCTTCTGTCTCTTGAATGTATATGCTATCCCTGTCAATCTCACTATAAACCTGCCTCTAACATGATATGCATCATCACCCTATTTGGTTTCTCTGGAAGCATAGCTTTGTGAACAATCATTTCCTCTGGGTACAATGATGCTTTCTCCTTAGTGAATATTTTCCTAGCAGTTTGTGCAATGAAATCACAGCCAGCAAACTTGTGCCTGCACGTTTTAACTCCCCTGTAAAAACACCTTACTTTTGACATGTCATCTGAACCTGGTTTGCACTGCTTTGTTAAAGATAAATTATCAATTAATTGGAAAGGATGTAAATTGGTTAGCTTGGGTTAAATAGTACATAGTGCAAACTGGACAGATAACCTGTTCACCCTAAAGTGGATCATTTTAAAACGTGCTTACTACAAGAATGTGCATTTATGTTTGTAATGTAGACCATCTATTTGATGTCTGTATTCTGTTTACTGCCTCCTCTGAATATAATGTCATGGCTCACTTACTGCCCCTCATATATAGTATCCCTTCATCTACAGTATCTCTCTGACACACTTCCCTAATCTGCTTGTGTCCGATTTTGCACCTGCACTGGCAAGAGTTAACTTGTTGACTTGCTGTGTGTGCGTACCTAATGTGGCCTTCATCCCTGCCCTCACACAGAAGCAATCGGAAGGAAAGCTTCTTTATCACAAACATCACACGGGGAAGAAACATTGCAACAAGCAGAAAGCAAAGCTTCATTAACAAAGGTAAATATACCTTACAAAACATTTAATCCCAACAGTGCCCATTTACTAAATGTTATTGAAACACTTGTTTATATTTGTGTATAAATACACATTATATTTGATTAAAAACATTCCAACTTTACCCCTGCATTCCCCTGCCTGATTAGAACAACAAATAATTACTGACACATGCGTTTACTTTTCCCATTTAAAAAACACTCCCCAATACTAATTAGCTGTCTGATTAAAACAAAAAACAACTACTCACCCCTGCATTTACTTTCCCCATTTGGATACTCCACCCCCTTAAAGCTAATTACCTCCCACTACCCTATAAAAAAGCCAAAACCAGAAAATCACCTGTAGGATAACAGCTTCCACTTTCTACTCCAACACTCTGTACGTTTACTGCAATGAAACTGAACCTACAACAGATGTTTCTCTTTGCATTAAGGACACATTTATGAGAATTAATCAGTGTATGGTAGATATTGATAAATGGATGGTGAGTATCCAGCTTCAATTGAATGCAGCAAACACTGGGATTGTTCTCTTTGGCCCTACGGGGAGATTCACAGATGAGAAGCAAGTATTCTCCCCTCATATTCTCGGTGAGAAACTCCAGTTTGACAAAAGAATTAAAAACCTGGGCTGTGTCTGGCAGGAGAACCTTGGCAGCGAAGCGCATGTGAGGGTAAGGTGAAATCAGTGTATTTGTTCCTTACGGATGCTAAGGAATGTTCTTCCTTTTCTGCCCTTAGAATATCATGCAGTGGTTGTAGGGGCAATGGCAAACACTCACCTGGACTATTGCAATAATCTGATAGCAGGTATTCCAGCCAAACAGATGTCCAGACTCCAGAGGGCTAAGAACACAACGATTAGATTCATAGGACATTTGGGAAAAAGGGACCATGTATCTTCTCTTTGCAAATCCTTGCACTGGCTGGTGGTCAAGGATTGGATCAAGTTTAAAGTAGCTTGCTTGATATACAAATGTCTTGATGGCCTTGCCCCGGATTATCTCAGATCAAAGGTGCGTAGTTATCATCCGGCCAGAGCACTGTACTCAGGAGACAAACTGTTGCTGGCTGTTCCAAGTTCTAAACGGGTGCCCAGAGGGGATAGGAGATTCAGAGTCTTTGGACCCATGCTCTAGAACCATCTCCCACTGGAAATTAGACCCTGTCAGTCACTGGGTCAATTCAGAAAGGCTTTAAAAACTCACCTGTTTAAGTAGACTGTCAGCTGAGAGATATTAGGATATTTGTTCTGTGACACTTTGAATATAGTTGTGTTGACCATCTGCGCCTGGATACAGTTAAGTCTGTCTTGGAGCGCGGTATAAATAATCAAAATCAAAATCACATTTTCCACCCTCTAACCCTGTTCCCAATAAAAATTCATTTCTGCAGCATGTATGTGTCATTTGTAATTTTTTCTAGTTTAATTAAATACAAATGGTGTTCTAATAGCTTTATAAACCTGCAGCTGGGACCGTACCAGGCATTATGGTCCCTCATACCTCGTTAAAGGCCCTCATGTATATTTACCTACTTCAATAGCTATTGCACTGCTATTACATTTAATGACATATTTCAGGTTTAGCTATATTTGATTTCACTTAGTAAGACAACATCAAACAGAAGAAACAATAACTGGCATGAACACTTAACAGCCATTCCTCAGTTAATGACAGGGATCGTAGCACGGGCCTTATTCACTAGTAAAGCCCACACATGTCTAGTCCTATAATCAGCTTGGTTCACTGCCCTGCCCCCTGAAAGCTCCTACATTGCCTTTGGCAGTTAACCCACAGGCCCAACCACTGAATCCCTCAATCCCACGCGCACCTCCACCCGACATTTACCTGCTCACCAAATCAGTGGCCTTCACAGCCATTCCTCTTGCCGCTCTGCCCTCACATGGCCATCAATGGGAATGGAAATGGGACAGCATGTATTTACCATTTGCCCTTTACATTTCAATTGGGGTTTCTTTATGTTGACAATGTTTATGCAATTTTTCAGGGAAAGAGAAATTGCTATAAGCACATCGACATTGTGCCATGGTGCTAAAAACTGTAGTCCCCTCCAATGACATGCTTTACCAGGCACTGATAGTGCTTCATAACTTATTATGAGCTGTTTGTTTGCTTGCGAATATTAAATTGATCTGCGATCCATTGTGGTGTAGTGCTATTGCTAAAGCAATATGAAATGTTACAAGGCACGTTTATTACTAATAGCATAAGGTGAACACTTTGTCATTTCCACACAGTTTAATAATGTTCTGCCTATAAGACAGTAGCATCTATAAACCCACAAGTCAGTACTCATTAATTGTTATTTAATACATTCACAAACAACCCTTGAAAGCATCGCTTTATGTGTGACTTAGAGCTATTTAGAACCTCCAGGCAAAATACCATAAACTAAAACATTTGTTCAGACAGAGCACATTGTATGTACTAAGGCCCAATGATTGTGCGTACATTCACGAAAAGATAAGAAAACACACCCATCAGAAAACGGGACTGGAGGTGTATCCATGAATAGAAACACACCCAAGTTTCATATTTAGAAGCGTGCAATGCACATGTCCACACCTGGGCTGTGCTAGGCATGTGTAGCACTGACAACCACTTTGTAATAGTCACATGTTCGTGAAGTGCATGATAAGTGCAGTTATAGCTGTCCCTGTGCTCCCTGTGTTCCAAAGGTATTGAGGAGCTGACGTGCAGACCCTTTTTTGCCATTCGGAACCTCACTGTGTGCTGTGAACTACTGTTGGTCCTACACTTGTTTTGGTGATTGGACCGTGAGCCAGAGGCCCAGAAAACCTGTGTAAGGGTGAGTTCTTATTATGATTTGGTAGATATCAACGAGTTGATGGTAGATCTCTTACTTCGGCTGGGGCCTCCCTCTGGAACAACCTTCCTGCCCCCCTGAATCTTGAGGAGAACCATCTCTGGTTCCGGAAGCACCTCAAAACCTTTCTCTTTGCTTCTGCTTTCTCTCCTCCTCTCCCGAGCTGATTTACTGGCTGAAACTGACTTTGCTTTGACTAGCTGGCCACCCTCTGATCTCGGGCCCAGGTCCCCTCTCCCGCCAGTTGCACACCTGCACTGCCTTTCTTGAAGCCCTGCACTTGGGGACTGTTTTTTCTGTATGCCTACAGTCCCTTTTCCAGCACTTGACACTTGATGCCTGCACTTACCCGTTACCCTTGCACTTGCCAGCTGCTGGCTGTACTTTACTATTGTTATTCATTCTATTATCCGTTTACTGCACTGTCCCCTCCCGCTTACCCGCGCACTTTCCCCTTCCCCCTTCCTATGCACTTGCACGATCTGAATGACACCTGGCCTAATAGGATCGCTGTCTGTCTTCCCTCTGTTCGCCCTCCCTTGCCTCCTCGTGCCTTGAAACACTTGTGTATAGTCGCGTTATAAATGCCATCATATCATATCAAAGCTCCCGCGCGAAGCACCTGCAAGTGCGCGCCAAGTGCAGATACAGCAGTCACCCGTGCTCACAGTGTTGAACAGTGATTGCAGAGTGGGCTTTCTGGCCATTCAAACCTCACTGTGCACTGTGGACTATGGGCAGGCCTACATATATTTTGGTGACTGGGCCGGGGTGCAGTGGCCAGGAACACCTGTGGAAGGGGAAGATCTTTTTATAAATTCTGTGCCGCGCGAAGCACCCACAAAGTGCACATTAAGTGCAATTACAGCATTCCCCCATGCTGCCTGGTTTGGAAAGTGAACGCAGAGCAGACAAGTAGACTCTTTGTCCAAGAGTAAAAAATGTTACCCAGGTTTATCAGGTGCACTATTCTGCCTCAAACATTCAATCAGCCTGTCTATTATTAAATATGAATTTGTTGGTATGCAAGTATATATAAAATAAAGCATGCCTTTCCACACACAATTAACGTGGGCTGTTAATGCATTCCGAGTGGATCCATGGAGAAAACGACGATAGATATGCACATCCATCTTTGAGGGAAGGACATAGATTGGAAGAATCCACATGGGTAGGATAACGTCTTTGGATAGAATGGAAATATCACATCATTGAACAGAGTTCATTTACAAAGGAAAGCTATGTAGCAAACATTAGTACCCGGCACGCGCGGCGCAACGGGAATACAGTGTGGTGATTGGCTCTTTTGCGAGCCATACCACACGGTATTCCCTTTTACGCCGTGCGTGCCGGGTTCTCTGTTCCCGGCGAGGGGCGTGGCAGCCCCTCAGCCAATGAGGAGGCTCGAAACGGACAATCCCCGCTCCGAGCCTCCCCATGGCTGGAATGGCTGGAGGCTTCCCCCATCCCCCGCCGGGGACTCTGGTAAGATTTTTTTTGTTTTGTTTCCCCTTTCCTCCTCCCTCCTCCCACCCCACCCCATCCCACTTACCTTCTATACCGCAGTCTCCGGTGGGGGACGATGGAAACCTCCAGCCGTGTGAAGACTCGGAGCGGGGCCATCCCCGCTCCAAGCCTCCACACGGCTGGAGGCTTCCATCGACCCCGCCGGAGACCGCGGTACGTTTTTTTTTCTTTTTTCCTTCCCCACCCCACCCCACTTACCTTCTTTTTTTCTTCTTTTCTCGGGAGCGGACGCGCTGGGAACAGATTGTTCCCAGCGCGCCCGCTCCCGATGGCCGCCATGGAAAGGGAAAACGGACTACGTTTTCCCTTTCCCGGCGGCAATTATTTGGACATTTTTTTTTTTTCTTTCTGTTCCGAAATGTTTCAGAACAGAAAAAAAAGCAATTAGTACCCCGGTCTAACGGGCCAGGGTACTAATGTCAATAAGCCCCTTGACTGCGGGCCAATACCGCCCAAGGTAATGCCCCCGGGGCTACGTTATGGCCCTCGTCTGTAACTACGGCCCGGGGGGCATTACCTGGGGCATATTGGCCCGCAGTCTCGTGGCTTATTGCCACAGTAGCACAAACACAACAGAAAGAATTGTGAAACGTCTTTCATCAATTGAAATATGGGACAGTATGCTGAGACACTGACGTGCACATTTCACATTTAACATTCTTATCCTTCCAAAAAGGAATTTTCTACTCTCAGTTTTTTAAAATGTTCAGTATATTTATGTTTCTCAATTACTCTAAACAGTTGTAACAATTATGTCTATGTTATTGTTAAATGAGGCTGATTCAAACAGAAGTTAGTCTGATTTAACCTGGATTGAAGCTCAAGAGAGCTAATTAATTTAAAAACAAACAAAAAAAGTTACTCTAAGTAACCACGACTTACAACTGACATACAGGTATGAAGCCAGGAGTAAGTCCACAGTAAGTCAGACTTACCAATATTAAGTACTTTGTAAATCAGCCGCTACGTGTCTTTTGAATAACATGAACTACGTATGACATGGTGAAAAATGTCCTTAGGTACGAGAGAAGCATAGCAATAAGAAATCACCGAAAATCGACTTTTTAAATGTGTAAATTAATGAAGAATTTTTAGATAGAAATTGCTTTTAGAAAATGATGCAAGTGCATTCATTTTCTGGGCTTCATTTAAAGAAGAGAAGCGTTCGTTCAGACAGCTTGTCCCTTTTGTGCAAGATGCAAGGTTTGCTGATGACTCCTTGCCGTGTCTATGATGTGCTGTCTGGCTGAGTGCCTGTCATTTATGCCTTATCTATTTAGGAAGTTTGCCTTGTGACATAGATGTGTCAATCGTGAAGTGACAGGAAACTGACTACAGGATTTACTGCTGATAGCTATTTGCGAACAAAGACGTTTGCTCAACACGTTAGTTGGGTGTCCCATCGTTGATTTAATAATGTCAGCTCCTGACAAAGGGCACAGAATAGCAAACATTTTGACAAATGTGTGTTGTTGTCTATAGCAGTAAGAGAGAAAAGCCAGGAGAAACAGTGAAGAATTTGGCGCGGGTGCGTTTTTCTTGTGAATTTCAAGGAAATAAAAATGGCCTTTGGAAACGGGACATTTGTCACCTGTATATTTTGAGAGAAAGACAAGGCAACTTTTCACTTAGCCCAGAGGTCAGCAACCTTTGGCTCTCCAGAGATCCTCATTAGAATAGTGATGTGCTGCTGATAGAAGTTTGTTACCTGCTGGTTACAAACATATCTGCAGTGTGTACTTGCCAAACTGAGCTACCTTACAAGTATAAGAAATACTGTCTTAGAACTCTTGGCTGATAGAAAAAAAAATGGTTTTGCTTTTCTATTTTTTATTTTTTTCATTTGTGCTGTTCCTCCATGAGTGCCTGCCTGTGTTTATGTTCATATTTATATTTACTCACTAGCTGAAATATTCGGAGTTGCCCGGGCTTTCATTCCCTCATAGGTACTGAAAAATGTGGTGTAGATCGGTGAAACGGTATGGAATTGTATGAGGAACAACACTTTGCCAAGCCACAAAACCACAAACCCACACCCAAATGTTTAGTTTTGCTGAAATCCGGTGAAAGGGGTGGGGTGTGCAGATTGTCATCTAGCCAGTATTGTCCGGAGGGTCCGGACGACGGTGCAAGATTTGGTGCAGATTGGTGAAACAGTGTAGAATTGTATAGGGAACATATGCAAAGCCACAGACCCACAAATGTTCACTTTTATTATAGGGTTGCGATAGCCACCCTATAGTTAAGGTGAGTCGGGGACACATAGGAACCCCTCAACATTCTATTGTTAATAACTTTTGATTCGAGTAACGGATTTAGATAAAAATTCGAAAAGGATTAACATCTGCGCCCCCCCTCCTACCAGACTGAAAAGTTACGTAAAGATTTGTTAAAAAATCAAAAAGTTATTAAGCGTCAAACTTTGTTTTTTTTTTAAAGTGCAGCTTACTTCCCATTCATTTTCCCATACACAAAAAAGGTCATTTTATGCCAATGCGCACAGCCCAAATCGCTGGACGGATTTGGACCAGGTCCGAAACAACTTGGGCACAAAGTGTTGACTCGCAGGACATGCGTGGTTGGGGGTTATTCTGTGCTGAGGTTATTTAAAAAGTTGACGGAGAACGGGGTGCCCCCTTCCCCAAAAATTATAGTTATAACTCCCATGGCGCATTGCAGGATCATGGTTTTCAGAAATGAAACGACCGCAATCTTGTTTTTCTCTCGATGCAGGAGATATTCGTGGCTATAGACAAGGTTATGGGAAAATGAAAAACAGTAAAAAGCTAGTTGCAGGTGAAAAAAGATACAAATGCCATCAGGGTAGAGGTGGGTGTGGTCAGAAAGCACTGAGTGAAATTTGGGTGTTGGAGGGCGTCCAAGGACCGAGTTTGCAACATAAAGCTTTCTGTAGCCTCGGCTATACCCGTGAGTAGCCAACATCTGAAAGCAAATTGCATCACAGAAGCAGCTTGTGCTCTGGGGTGAAAGGTAGAGGGCAGAGGAGGTGAGGAGGCCATTTAGGGTGTGGGGGGAGCTGGCACAGATGAGGGGGGCACATGATGAGGTGCAAGGGGTGGGGGCAGGAAAGAATTCTTTTTTGGCCCTTTTGCTGATATTCGTGGTTACAAAGGACTACAGATAGCGAAGGGTATCTGTAGTTTGGTATGTGCGGCTATATAATTTGGGGCGTCATTGTTTTAAGTACTTTTTCTAGGTATATTGACATCGGGTGTGCCATAGTCAGTGACCTGGTTGGTATTAGAGAGTTATTTTTATTTTGGATGGGTGTTTTCAGACTTTTGAGCATGTGAGAAAGATAGAAGAAAATAGTTTAGCAAAATTAATATAACAAGGAGTAATTGTAGTCTAGCTTTAAGTGTGCCACACAATGTATTTTAAATTGTGTATTCTCCCTTATGAAATTATGTTGTGTTAGTGTGCAATGTTTGTCTATCTGGTTTACTGATATTTTTTTTCATGATTGTTATTTTTCCGTTACTTTACATTAGTACACAAGTAGTGTTGTTCTGTATTCATCATTTAAGTTGAATAGTAGTATAAAACCTGAAGTCAGTTTCCCGAGTTTTGGAGCCTCAGCTAAGGTAAAAGTCAATGAACTGTAGGTACGGATATAATAAAAAAACATGTTTGTGTTATTATATATTGCATTTGTGTATTAATGTATGATGATGATGACAAGTCTTTAAAAGGACTGTTTTGGGGTACAATGAGTGTAGAACTTTAGCACATCAGGAACACTGCATTTCCTTCATCGGTTAGGTGCACTCCGTCATGCCCATAGAAATTGGCCATGTAGAACTGTATGTTGTTGTTCGCAATCCATAATTGGTTTTGGTCTGTCATAAATGCTGAAACTGCTTTATTAACATTTCTCCAGGATTTCTCAATTTTACCATTAATTCTGGGGGTCCATCTTCATTTTTCCCTCTGAGTGAGATTGGAAAAGATAAAGATGATTTGAGGAAATAGTTCCATTAATTTTCCCATGTCTTATTTCATCATTAAAATAAGAGACACCCCTCGTACATTCCCCAAATCCCTGCCTCCACAATGAATTAGTATGACTGGATGCCCTGTACTTCTCAAACTTACACATTTTGAAAAAACCTGGAACCAACACATTCCCCACAATCCAAACCATTTAATGGTAAAATCTGTCAAATCTAGGTCCATGTTAATATTTAAGCCCTATTTCATGGAATGATTTGTGTGGAAAATAGGGGGCAAGTGTGCGAAATCGCACGCAAGCGCCAGTTTGTGTATTCATGTAACACAATGCTCTGGGCTTACCAGGGACTTGCAAGGAATCCGCGCCGGTCCAGCACGTCACTGCGAGACCATGAATGCCTTGCGTGAGACTCGTAGCGAAGGGGCAATGGGTTCTACGCAGTCACCTAAAAATGGGGCAGAACACATGAAATGGAGAACAAGCAAAAATATGGATGTAACAAGGGATATACCAAAGTATGGGATGTACGCCCATATGCGCGCTAAAAACCCATAATCATGGAATTGAACAGGGCGCTCTGTCACGTGGAAAAAGACACGCAAATCCAGAAACACGTACGCCACACGTAAACTGGCGTAAGCGTCACCCTACACTAAAACAAATGCATAAAAAGGGCGCGTGAACAACAAACGGGTGTATACAGCTACGATGAATGTACCATTTTTTTCGCAGCAGTGATCGTGGTACACCGCAGAAGGAGGAGGATGGCCAGGGCCTTTTTGAGACATCTGATGACCAGGTCTATGGCAGGTATAGGTTCCCACCTCATATCATATTAGACCTGGTCACGAAGTGGGAGGATGACCTTACATCACCTACCCTGTGCACAATGTTCTGCATTTTTTGGCCAATTGGTAATTTCAGCAGACAACTGCCATAAGTGGGGCCTTTCACAGCCCATTCAGGCTTGCTGCCTACACTAGGTGTTGGCAATCATGACTGCATGCCCCACAGTCGGCCCTGGAAGCTGGTAGGCATGGCAATACATGGCTCATTGGTGAGTATAAATGCTCGTGCACATGCATGCATGTCACACACAGATAAATACACAGCAATTACAAATATTTTAACCTCTACAGGTGACAGTGCCTACCCTGTGAGCACCTACATGATGATGCCAATATGGAACCCTGCCACACCACCCCAGGTAAGATACAACATAGCCCATATTGCAACTCGGGGCAGAGTGGAGCAGACATTCGGAGTGCTCAAGTCACGTTTCCACTCCCTTGACCACTCTGGTGGTGAGTTGCTATATGTACCACCACTAGTGTGCAGGATCATTGTGGTAGCATGTGTCCTGTACAATGTTGCAACACGCCGCAGTGTACCGGTGGACATGGTGGTGTCCCCACATCCCCAACCACATGCATATCACTTGCTCATGGTAGGGCAAAGGGCACGTGGCGGGGCTGCCCATACCCAACTTTTCACCTAAAATCCAACCCCTGTGTAGAACACACAGGCTTGGCACATTCCAGGTGCCATTCAATGATGACAAAGGGGCACTCATCTGTGCCCACCAAACCACCCTGTGAATGTGTCCTTGGAAGTGCTACATTGTGTGTATCCCTTAGAGCTAAAACTATTTTTTTTGCCTTTCCAAAAGAAACAGAGGAACTATGCCATTACCACTATGCCAAACTAGACAACCAATGTCTTGTGTGTCACATAAACCATCCCATATTTATTTCCAATACCATTTGCATATATAAAGCGCAAAACAGGCCTTGGCCATTGCAGTGCTGTTACAGAAGGTTTACTTAATTACATAAGTGCTTGTCAAAACATACATGTTGCCTAGCCCCATCTTGCAGGGTGGCAGCATCATACAAATGCAGAAAGTCAATTTAGGTGGCCGTGGCTAGGAAGAGAGGGAAGGGGGCGAGGACAATGAGAGGGGGGCATACACATCACAGGTGACCACGGGGGGCATACACAACATCACAGGTGACCATGGGGGGTAGGAGGCATACACAACATTAGAGGTGACATGGGGGCATACACAAAATCACAGGTGACCAGGGGTGAGGGGCATACACAACATCACAGGTGACCTGGGGTGGGGGGCATACACAACATCACAGGTGGCTAGGGGAGCGGTGGGGGCATACAAACATCATAGACGAACATGGGGGGTATACACAACATCACAGGCGACCGGGGGGGCATACACAACATCACAGGCAACCATGGGGGTGTGAGGGCATACACAATATCACAGGTGACTGGGGGTTGGGGGGCATACAGAACATCACAGGTGACCAGAGGGGGTGCGGGGAATACACAACATGACAGGCGACCAGGGGTGGGGGGCATACACACAGCCCCGTTCCCATGTAAACACCACCAAAATGTCAGCAAACCTGTCTATGGAAGTCAACTGCCTTGTATATGATGCAGACCATCATGAGACGCTCTACCTACATGGACTGAAATGCAGAGTAACAGCACAAAATACATGCGCATACAGGATCACAGTTGACACCAGAAACAAAATATGCATACAACACAGAGTGCAGGAGCAACACAGAGTGAATGTCAATTGACATTGATATGTAGAGGAGTACAGTGTACCACACCAGACAGAGAGGGAGGGAGAGAGAGAGTGACACAGAGAATGAATAACAAGGGAATGACAGATGAAGGAGTCCAGGGCCCGGTTTACCAATGTACAATGACATGCTGCACAGCACAGTCGGCGCACCCATCCAGGTATCCACATAGGTAGCTAATACAGTGACATGAGCCCCAATGAAATTACCACAATGCCATGTGAGCATGCAAAGGACACATAAGAAAACTGACACATGCATCAAAGATGACCAACAATGAAGCATGCACAACATGCAAGACAGTGCAAATGCTTACCAAATAACGGTGTCTCAATGGTGTAAATCCCACATGACCTACACCAGGAAGTGTGTTTCTTAATTTGATAAAGGGACAACATTGTCTGGTGGAAGGCATGAGGAGTGTGGACTTCGAATGGCGCAGGATGTCTCAGTCACTGCCACATCATGGATTACTGGAACAACATGGGCAAACATATCAAAACAGACATTGTGCAGTATGATTGACACAGCACACATATGCCATGGAAAAACATAGCTATGATTACCTGCACATGCCACCCGGTGCACCCCCATTCAAACATTCTAGATGAGTTCACCAGGCATGCCTGCATGTACACCACTGCACACACTGGACATGTATAGTCCTTGAGGAGTTAATGGCACACCTCAAGGGCAATCAATGCAAAAAATAACAAAGACTACAACCAGGAAAGGACAAAACAAAATATGACATGCCAACATCTGGTCGGGGGGCTGGAAAAAAGAAAAGAAATGTTCATCTTGGACCGGGGCATGGGGTATCTACCATGGAGGGGGAGGGGCAGGGTGCATGTCAACACCCACATATGTGGAAGTTGAAAAAACAATTCCCTCCATGAGTACATGGACCGCACGGCTATGATAGATTGGGAGGGATGTTGCTGCTGTCGCCACCTTCCAGTGTAGAATGCGAAGGTGGTGGTGGTAAAACCCTGGCCTGGTCCTCCATGGCAGTGGCCAGGCAGGACCCAGGTGAATGCATCTGGAACATGAAGCCTCAGAGGTCCGCATGCAACACCTCACAGGATGCACGGAGTTCCTCCAAGATGGTATGACTCAACAGTTCCATCTGCTGTAGGCACTGTGTACTGCAGGCTGCCTCTCACACTTCCATTGAAGCTCTGTGGGCCAGTAACTCTTGCCTCAGGGCTGCCCTGTGGGCCCGACCCACATGGATGGACCCTCTGGCATCCATGTGTAGCCTGTGTGAGCGGCATGTGGACCGAAATGTCTGCAGCTGGTGCGCTACCTGTGTTTCTCATGAGAACGTGGATTTGGCCACCCTATCCATGCCCTGAGCCAACATCTCATAGGATGCACCCTGTTGCTGTGCAACATGCAACATTGACTGCTCCCACACATTCTCCCAAGCCATGACACCTCCACCACGTGTGCATGCCCCACGACTGCTGGACCAAAGGGAGCGTGGCCCTTGATGTGAAGCTGCTGTCTGTGGCTGCAGGATAGTATCCCTCCCTTGGTCATATGTCTCAGCACCGGAAGCCAATAGAGTGGAGCGTGGCCTTGCAGCTGTAATCACCACAGACAGACGTGGCAACAGTGACTGCCCCTGTGAGGGGACGTTACCCCCTGCAGATGCACAGGCTACATCAGCACCATCACTTGATGCACTCACCTCTGACAGCATAGGGGAATGGACGTCCGACTCACCACCAAAGCCACTGGTATCATTGGAGGTGGACTCAAACTGAGTCATGCCCTGGATGGACTGTAGCACCAGTGGATTCTCATGGGCTGCCACAACATATCCTCCACTAGAGCTCTCTCGGAGCTCAGGTGCCCGTTCCTCCTCTACCTCCTCCCCTGAACCTGGTGTGGCTCATCACCTGCACATGGACACATAAAGACGTGAAGAATCATGTTAATTGATTCTACTACACGCATTGCCATCACAATGCTGTCCTGCAACACATTTGCATGCATGCTAACATGTCATAATTTGTATTCATACACTATGTACACAAATCCCTGAAATCATGGTGTCTGCAGACTTGCCACCACATCCCATGCCCCTGACCATTTAAGCACTGCAGACATTCCCAACAGACATGTGTGGTGTCCCAGGTGTGTGATGTGGAGAGAGTGAGGACATGTGCTTGGAGATAGGAAGAGGGGACAGTGACACACAAGAGGGACAGGGCCATGCACCCATTGGGGGTGTCCAGTATGGCAGGTCAACATGGATGACTCCAGACCGATTTCTTACAAGGGGCTCAGTGCCATAGCTGCAGCAGGGATTTGCACGGTGTAGTAAAATTCTATGACGCTCATGGCATGCTGACAGTGTCATGGAAGGTATGTGTAGCATGAAGCCATCTATGGACATGTGTGGATGGAACCTCTACTACATGCAGTGCATGATGAATATCACATGCTTCAGACACAAGCACTTGACTGGCATAGGTGAGTCACTAACATAACTGATGTACATAGCCAGATGCCACCTTGTGTTTGCATGCTGGAAATGTGTATTAGTATCTGATGGTTGTGGATTACTACTGTCACAAAGCCAAGTTCACCCGATGTGCAGCACATGTGTTGTATGCACTCGGCAGTACGCTTAGCATGAATCAGTAGACCATGACATAGTTCACCCATGGCAATCATAAAAATGCAGGCAGGAGTGCCACACAATCATACCAGTTCATTCAATCTACATACACATAGTCTGGATGCACACGCTTCTTCACTCACCGGACATTTCTTTGTAATCTGGCCTCCCACGCCTTGGACCTGATCCACATGAATCAACTCGCTCATGGCCTCTTCATGTGGAGTGAGCTACTCTACCTGCAGTGAACCACCTCCAGTCACCATAGCAGAAGCAAGGTTGGCACCCAGGTTTTTTTTTTTGGTTCAACGATCAAGGTCATTTCACCACTTTATGACCTCACGAGCGGAGCACGTCTTTTTCCCCAAGCGTTGATGCCATCCGTGACTCGCTGCCAATGGACAATACGCTGAACAGGTGCATGGGTGTTCCCTGGCCCTGTGCACATGTCACGGTGGTGGTCGTGCACATAGTCCCCAAGGATCTTGAGTCCATGATCATTGAAGCTCCTCTTCCTCAATGTGGCAGTCTCCTTTGCCGTGCTTTGGGATTGAGCCTTTCCCTGTTCTGCATGCTCCTGCCTCTTGGAAAGTGGTGCAGACCATGTGTGGCTGGGACCACTCAGGGAATTAGGGGCTGGACCACTGATGTTGGGTCAGTTACTGGCCCTCCAGGTCCCTCAACCTGGGAGCTGGGTCCGGGTGTTTTGCGTTGTCGTCCCTTCCCCTTGGACACACGGGCATCAGCTGCCCCTGTGTGTCCGTGTCCCTGGGGGTGGATGACAACAGATACTGCTGTTGCTCCCTGACCCTAGTTGTTGGGGACAGGAGCTGCACCTGCAGGTGCCTCAACCTGGGAGCAGGGGAGAGCAGATGACCCTGCAGCTCCCTGACCCAAGCTGCTGGGGTCAGGTGTTTTGTGTTGCCGTCCCTTCCCCTTGGACAGACAGGCCTCATCTGCCCCTGCGTGTCTGTGTCCCTGGGGGGGCGACAACAGATACTGCTGTTAATCCCTTACCATTGTTGTTGGGGACAGGAGCTGCCCCTTCAGGTGCCTCAACATGGGAGCAGGGGAGGGCAGATGACCCTGCAGCTCCCTGACCCAGGGTGCTGGGGTCAGTAGTTTTGCGTTGCTGTTCCTTCCCCTTAGACACACGGGCCTCAGCTGCCCCTGCGTGTCCATGTCCGTGGGGGGGGGCGACAACAGATACTGCTGTTGCTCCCTGACCCTGGTTGTCGGGGACAGGAGCTGCCCCTGCAGGTGCCTCAACCTGAGAGCAGGGGAGAGCAGATGACCCTGTAGCTCCCTGACCCAGGGTGCAGGGGACAGCAGCATCACCTGCAGCTCCCTGACCCTGTTAGGGTGGTGCACAGCTATGCCTGCATGTCCCTAACCCTGGCCACTTCAGCCACCTCTGCCACCTTTCCCTCTTTGGGCATTCCCAACCATGGTACAGATGGATTAGTACAATGGGAGGCACAACAAGCAATTTTCCTGGGCAATTGCAGTGAGGGGGAAGGGTATGTGATGTGAAATGTACTAGTATGGTCCAACAAGGCTCAATATTACCCCTGGTGAAAAAATAAATGGGACGCGTAACGCACAGGCACCCCAAATATCAAAAAAGCATGTACGTGACCCCTTGGTAGCTCATGTGAAAAGAAAAAGTGTTAAGCAGTACGCTGTGGCACCCAACACCACAAATGTATACGCGATGCCCATGAAAGCCACTGTGATGTCAACAATGGGGGTACGCAATACACAGGGGCAGCCAGAGGATGATTAATGCGTATGTGACTCACTGTTAGCCTTAAAAAAAGAAAAATACATGAGCATGTGCGCAGAGAGGCAAATCCCCCACCAAAATGAGAAGTTTGCAATGTTACAGTATTGAACAAAATGCGTGGCACCCCAAAAATCTCCAAAGTCCGTACGTCCGTCTGCTCCAACTCACATAAGCCGTGTGATGTTCTCCTATGCACTCCTTTATCCAGAATCTGAAAGCCAATGCCCAACGGCCAGCGCATGTCACGTAATTTACGTGATTAGGAACTTTCCTCTGATTTCACGGGTATGTGCTAATTTTGCATGCGTGAACTAGCCATCACTCTGTTTCCGGCTGCCCACACGAGTAACACGGAAGACCCACGCGTTTTTGTGTATGAGCCATTTTACCTGCCTACTACTATCCTGAGCTGCTCCTACGAGACATCTACTGATGCCTGCCCACTGTGTGTGCCTGCTGCCCACCTGACCTGCATTTTGAGTGCCTGCTGTCAAGCCATTGCCAGTGCTCCTATCCTTGGCCCTGTGACCACTTCAGCTGTTTCTGAAGACTTCCCAACATGCGAGAACATCACCACCGCTCCACAGCCCAGCCCCAGGACCACCTTGCCCACCCACTCCTGCTTCGGGGGTTGCCATGTCTGAGCAAACATCTCCAGAGGCAAGTGTCAACCCCACAGCAGCGAGGCAGAGGGCTGTCAACTTCACAGCCAGGGAAGTTGACATCCTGGTGGAGCAGGTCCTGGGTTATTATGATGCCTTCTTCAACCTCGCAATGCAAGTCGCCAAAGAAGGATGGAAGCTGATCTGGGAGCAGATTGTGGGTGCCATCAACGGGGAGCGGGTGGCACCCCATGACTACCAGCATTTGCGCAAGTGCTGGAAGAACCTGAAGTCTAGGACCCACAACAAGGCCCAGCAGTTGTTAGGGAGAATTCTCATAAATGTTTTAATTCCCTCCACCTTAGAGACCCCCAGCAACTTTGCTGGATTTTGAGGACTTGATTTTTTTAACCTGGAGAGAGTGAAACATTTTTTCCCACTCTCATGTATTTTAATGTGATTTTGAACTCTTTGTTTCTTTTGGTTGTGGAGTCTGACAAACTCCATAGGCATCATCTTTTACATTGTGTCACACAGCACCTTCAGTGCAGTGGCACAGGGAAGTCTTTTAGATTTCCAAAAGGTTTAAATGCCTTCTCTTGACTAAACTACTGTTTCCAAGAGCAGTAATGTGAATTGACTTTACTCACATTTGTAACTTTCTAGACCCAGCACACAGTATCTTACAATAGGGTGCTGGTGGGGTTACCTAGTATCTCCTTTCTCTAGCTTCTCATGTAACATTTTTATGTTACCCTTTCCTCACTGAAAGGCTGGTAACAGTGGTTTACTTTTGACTACCGTGGTGTGCATTTACCGCGGTCTGCGTTCGCAGCTGCAGTAAGGCACCCATGGGTGCCATTTTTGTAAAAATGACCCAGTCTTCTTTTTTCGCCATTTATTTTTGGAAAGGTCCTTCTTGAGATTTACTCTGCGCGCCAAACCAGGTTCGGTCCCATTGTTCGCGTTGCCTTTGGCAGGATTCACGAGTGAAGCCCGCCTCTGGCTCCAGGGTGTCTGGAATGGGCAGGAATTGAGGGAGGTGCCCGAAACACCCTGTGCTTAGTCTCCTATGAGACCTAAATGCACTCTGTGATGAATGACCTGCTGACTGTCCACCAAGGACAGCCACCCTGCTGGGTGACTGAGAGCTAGGCTGGAAGGAATGGGAGAGAACTGAATACAAGGCGAGGCTTTTGGCTTGTAAATCAGAGTCGACCACTGGACGAAGGAACCAAAGAAGAACTTGAAGAGGACACCTGCTGCAACTCCTGGACCATTGGTTTGCCCGGTGAAGCCCTGCTGCTTTGCTGAAAGTCCAAATTCGTATCGACAGAGAAGCCCCTGCACGGCCGACTTCTCCCCTTCAGTTGGTGGGACCAATCAACTCTAAAGTAAGGCACCTGGACATTCTCTTGGGGCTGGTTGCATTTCCACAGTGTTGCTGCTGGAAACCGAAATGCCAGGTAGAGGAACACCAGAATGTGTGTGTTGCTTTTAAGTTGGCCAAGAGCTCCAGGAAGATGATCCGCACTCCCAGGAAGCAGGACTGACGGAGCCTGAGCCCAGTGCGGGACCCCATAAGCATGGAAAGTCCATCTTGACAGCCGGAAACCGCAGTGTTTCTATTTGCGGTAATCCCGAGGAGCTGAAACATCAAAGTGCCACTTGTTGGAAAGATTGCCGGTTGCGAGCGGTGACCGTCCCATTGCAGAGCAGGAGTCCCCAGAAGTCCTCTCTCTTATCCCCATGACTGAGGCCCAGGAACAGTGAGATCTGTAGAGCTGCACAAGAACAGGAGTCATCTGCTGCACTTTTTCTTCAATACAAATGTACTGTAAGGTCTGGGAGAACTTACCTCTCATTGTAGAGTTGCTTGCATCTTGTACTACTCACAAGTCTAAACAGCTTGTGGCCCTACATGTGATTCTTCTTTTCTTCAAAGACTTCTAAAACATTGTGCAAAGAAGTTTCTACTTATCTACCAGAAGTGCTTCATCCCATATAAGACTTTAGTCCATTGACTTTGGCTTAGCCTGTTGTACCGAATGACTCTGCTGAGGGAATCCAAAAGTATTAGTATTAGTAGTTTCTTGTTTGTTCTAATAACCTTTTCCTTTGACCAAATTCTAAAAGTATTCTAAATGCAAACAGTAAGATATTAATGTCCCCAGCACCCTAGCTATTGAAGTCACCTGAGGGTGTAGGTTGTGTCTGTGGGACATCCCAAAAGAGTCTTTACAGAGTTAGAAACTAAGAGTGTACAATGTTAAGTATATGTGTGTGTTGCTTTAATATTGCTTCCTCCTGAAGAAGGTGTATACTAACTGACTGATAAATAAATTAATAATTGTTTATTCAAGAAACCTTGTGTGTAAATGTTTATTTGAATGCTTGTCACTGTGAATCTCTGTGTAACTCCACTACACCTCACATTGACCCCTCAACACGCTACCAACCTGTGTAGTTCAAGCTTATACCAAAGGTTGGGTTCCGATTACCTGTAGGTCAGGGTTGCTGTAGTGCACCCAAAGGCTACGGCATTCAATCTTTGCCTAACAGCACTTCCTCCAGGATGGTGCCAACCAAGGGGTGCGCCGGAACCACTTGAACACCATGGACATGCGGGTCCTGGAGAGGTTTTACCCGGTGCTGCACATGCAGGTCAGCGAGTTGCAGCACCGTCTGGAGTCAGTTGAGTGTCCATGTGTTTCTGTCCTCCACTGTGCATGTTCAAGTATGGTGGGAGTGTGCACCTTGGCCTTACAGCAAGTATGGCTCTTATATGGATGACTGTGTGCATGTCCAGGTCAGTGCTGCACATGTGTTCAATGATGCATGCGTGATTCCAACGGTGTTACTTTTGCAATGTGTGTTGTACTGCAGCATATTACGACGTCCACGTGGTTTCTTACATGTGTCTGAGACGTGCTCGTGTGAGATGTGTGACACATGGGTGTTGTCGGCAACATTATGAACAGGCATGGTGTACATGTGTATGCGTCTGAGATGTGACTGTGTGACTGGCCATCACTCCTGGATGGATGTAACTGGTGCATTTAAATGTGTGCCCTACTCTTGCTGCCTGATGGACGTTGAGGGGACTCTGATGTGATGTCTCAGTGCACTGCTTCAGGACTGTCAGGTGATGTGTGTGCATGACATGTGCATGTAGCATGCACAATGTTTAGGTGGTGACAGTGCCATGTCCAAGGATGTGATTGCCTGTTGACAGACATGTATGCATGTACCTGTGTGTTGTGGAGGGTGATGATGGTTGTGACCTTTGGCAGTGTATTTTATGTGCAAATGTTCTGTGCCAAACACACATAGGTACAGTACCCTGATGTGTCTGTTCTATGTCTCCTTATCCACAGCGGCGTTGGAAGAAGAGGGCAGAGAAAGTGCTGTTGAGCAAGGCAGCAGGGATGCCTCCACCGGGCAGAGACGCAAGGCCCAGTCACACCCCCTGGCATCAACATCATCGAGGAGTGAGGAGACTGGTGCTGCGTCTCAAACATCGGCCACAGCTGCTGAGGGGAGGTCCAAGAGGGTCCCCTGGGTAATTTCATCAGCCGGGAGGGTGGCCATGAGACGCCGGCACCGGGCAATAAGGCAGGAGCAGGCTCTGAATAGGAGACTTTGTGACACAGGGCATACCATCCAAAGGGGGCAGGTATCCAGAGTCAGGCAGGACGCAAATGTGGACCTTCACACAAGGATGTCTTCCCTGTTGGTGCAGTACGGGCAGCGAATCGGGGCAGAGAGGCAGCGAGCTCAGGAGGCGAGACTCACCATAGCCAGGGCAGAGATTGCACTGTGTCGTGCAGAGAGGCAGGTGAGGTCCTAGAGGATACTTGCAGGAAGTGTTAGGGGATGGAGAGGACCATGCTGGAGTCCCTGCAAGCCCTCAAGGAGAGAGTGGAGGCCCGCCTAGGGGAATTGGACGCTGTATTTGATGATGCCTGTGCTGAGACTTTGGGCCTCAATACGACTTTGGAGGCCTCCAAAATTGTGTCCGGGTTCCCTGAATGGGGAATTACTGGGCCATTCCGAGTTCGGAGGGCCCGGTAATTCCTCCTTCAGGGAATCCGGGCCCGGTCCTTCCCCATTCCCATTCGAGCCCCCATCAATTACGGGCCCGTTGTTAGCTCCCTGGTTCCCTCGAGGAACCCGCTATGGACATCTGGAAAAAACAGTAATAGTGCAGAGTGGGTTTAATGGCGCCGGCACCATTACCGGCGCCGTTAAACCCATTCCGCACTACTTGTAATGAGGCCCATTGAGTGAGATTGGTGAGAAAAAGGACTAGCCTGCTGCGTTTGTAAATATTTATTTAGGTATACGTTTCCGTTGATTTGATTAATTATTTGGAGCTTTGATACATTTGTACATAGTTCTTTATGTGTGGGTTTCCTTTTAATTTTTTTATTATTTGGAGTGGACTTTGGACATTACTCCATGTTTATTGTGTAAATAGTTTAATTGGTCTTTTTTTGTGTTCACCATGCAGTAATGTTTATTTTTTTTAATGATATTGTAAATAATTTTATGGACATTTTGCATTCTTTTACTTTTTTCATGTACATATTTTGGTCTTTAATTTACAGTGTGTATGAGCACAATACAACTGTTCAATATATTTTATTTTCTTAACTCACAGTCATTGTTTCTCAAAGTTTTTTTGGCAGTGTGCTGGTTTTTTAGTCCATTTAGTGTCCCTGGTTCTGATAATTGTTGGTCATGTGTGTGGTTACTTGCATGCATGTGTCATGTTTGGTATCCATTTGCGTAGTGAATATACACAAGTGGCTCACCGGTGGAGGAGTGTGAAGGGGGAGTTTGGGTCTGCAAGGTAAAATGGCATTTGCTTTCACATGTGCAGCTTCACTGTGTTTGTGAGGGAGGTGGGTGGGGTGACTGAGAGTGTTACATGTTCAGGATATTGGCACATGATTTGCTTGATGCTGTCTAACACACATGTCATGCTTTCACCTTCACCAGAATGTGTTTGTGCAGTTATCATTGTCTCTGGTGTTGGTCTACCTCTTGCACTGCCACGCAATATTGGTATTACTTTGGATTTACACATCAGCAGACCAATACAGCTGTCTTAGTGCATGGCACACTGTCTGATTGCCAAATACTCAGTCAGATCTCAAGTCATTCCTCTTTGCTTGTGCTTTCGGTCTTCCTCTCCCCTGCTGAACTCCTTTCTGTATCTGCACTGGTCACATGGCTACCCTCTGACCTCAGGCCAAGGTCCTCTCACAAGCCACTTGCACACCCACCCTGCCTCCCTGGCATCCCCCGCACTTGGACTGTTTTTCTGTATTTCTACAGCACCCTACCTGCACTTGATACCCGATGTCTGCACTAAGCCTTGCACTTGCCACCAGCTGGTGGCACTTTGATGATTGTCATTGTTATTGTGTTTGTTAAGATGTCCTTTCCATGTAATACACTGCCCCCTCTCCCTTCCCCCATACTTTCACCTTCCCCACTTCCCATGCACTTGCTCAATCTATATTCACCTGGCCTAGCCAGATCGTTGTCTCTGGCTTCACTCTGTTCCCCCTCCCATGACTCGTTGTGCTTTCAAACACTTGTGTATAGGCACATTATGAATGCCATATCATTATATATATCCTTCACACATGGGAGGAACAGTGATGTGTTTATTAGGTAATTTGTTCTAGTAATAGCAGCTCATTGAGTCTCAGGCTGTGACATGCCTGAGCAGTGTCTGCTCATGTGGCACACATTGAGGCTGCTTTTTATTCTATCATTGTCTGACTATTTCACCAAGGGGATTTGTGACATGACATTGTCACAATGACAGCAGGGCCTCACTTTAGCATTATCTTGTCACATGTGTATGTTGAGAGATAGTTGCGGACAGCAATTGTGTTTCAGCAGCTGCCACACTCATGGATATGGGCCAGGTGTATGCATTTATTTGTGTTTTCAGGATACATTTTCCAGAGGATATTCGGGGTGGTGTCACAACACGGCAGTCAAGATGCATGACACACCATTGATGGAGTGATGATGTGTCACTATGTCAGCGTCCAGCATGCAGGTGATGTCTGGTCTGGAGGTGGCTGCCTGCAGGGTGGCGTCATGGGTGATGGATGGGGGCTGGGCTGGGGGTGTCCCATGTAGAGAGGGCTGCCTGCAGAAAGGGGTGATGTGGGCTGCAGTGGGGGTGTCCCATGTGGAGAGGGCTGCCTGCAGGGTGGGGTGATGGGTGATGGGGGCTGGGGTGGGAGTGTCCAATGTGGAGAGGGCTGCCTTCAGGTTGGGGTGATGGCGGCTGGGATGGGGGTGTCCCATGTGGAGAGGGCTGCCTGCAGGGTGGGATCACAGGTGATGGGGGATGGGGTGGGGGTGTCCCATCAGGAGGGGTCCCCTTGTCGCAGATTGTGAGGTGCAGACACACAATTTGGCTGGGGTGAGGCCGGGGATCGCACAGAGTTTTCACGCAATTTGGTTGGGGTGCTGCTGGGGATTGAGATGTGTTTTCACGTGATTATGCTGGGGTGCGGGTGGGGGTTGCAAGGTGTTTTCGCGCAATTATGCTGGGGTGCGGCGGGGGATTGTGCTGAGTTTTTACATGATTTGGCTAGGGTGCGGCCGGGGTTTGCGAGGGGTTTTCACGTGATTATGCTGGGGTTCGGCCAGGGATCGTGCTGAGGTTTCACACGGTTTGGCTGCAGTGCGGCCGGGGATTGTGAGGTGTTTTCGTGCGATTACGCTGGGGGGCGGCCGGTGGGTTGCGCAGAGTTTTCACACGATTTGGCTGGGGTGCGGCCAGGGATCGCAAAGATTTTTCATGCAATTTCGCTACGGGGGGCTGTATGCTGGCCCAGGAATGGCGCAGAGCCTTGCACCTTGTTAGGGATTTCACTTGCTTTTTACTGCATATGGGGGCATGTTGGGGGCGTTACTGGTGCAGCTTGCTGTTCCTTGCGCCACGGTTACTGATGCCTTGGGAAATCCATGAATACACATGCTGTGCAATCATTTCTCTGCCACATGGCTGGTGCATGCTCCTTCTCGGCTCGTGGCACCTTTTCTGCACCAGACTCTATGAACCAGGGCCTAAGTACATATATACTTATCTGACAACATGAATATAATATAGATTGGCACGCAGGTACATTATTCACTTTAGCCTCAAAACATTCCCTCTTTTAATATGACAAATAAATGGGAAGTTTGTCTAGAACCTCAACATTTAAAACATAGAATACCTATTGGCGATACAACAATTAACCATAATTATTGGATCATTATAGATGTCAATTATGATTTTTATCTGGGTAGTGACATTCTCCATCGAGTTGCAAATAATTTGGATTTTATCAATAACAAGTTTGGTGAAGACTGGGGGGTTAACCAAATAGGCTTTGACAATGTTGAGAAAACATTTCGGACAGCTCTATGCTTTTGAAGTAAAGGCATATGAAGAAGTTACAATATGCAGTACCAAGCAAAACAAAGAGAGGACAAGCACATATAAATCAGGAAGCATTTATAAATTGTAATCATACCCTCCTACATCCAACACCACTATTTGATCTTAATGACAACACCATACAAAAATCGCTTAATAACAGCGATTCTAAAAGTGTTAATTTGAGTGCAAATATCTCTTTTGGAATGATGGTTGACTTCCAATACTCTATTCTACTGAAATAGAAAATGAAATTTAAGTTACAATTCCTGAAGATTACTATGATACGACTGATAGTATCCGATGTGAAAAGATTAATATCTGACAAGGGAAACATTTCTTGGTGTATTTGTCTTGCCCTTACGGGACAGAACATGTTTCCTATGACATCGTGGAAGGTGAGGTAGTAATCTGGGTTCATAAAACAAGCATCTTGAATACATGAAAACCCCTGTCCAGGTAAATACAATCAAAAGAGATCTCTTCACCTAACAGGAGGATACTTCAGAAACATGAAAAGCAGTATTGTAGAGTTGCTGACAGATGGTTGAACAGCAGATGAGTCTGGTCGATGCCTGTGAGACTGATTATCAAATACAGCAACTTAAACAGCTATTCCAAGGAGAAAACATGTTTGCCATCTTGGCATAGTGATTTTGAGATAATTGATAAGAACTCGCCTGTCAACTATAAGATCTGCATCCCAAAAGGAGATCTGATTGAGGAAAAATGGGTCCATAACAATCATTTGAAAAGCCTTCCCCCTTGACCAAATACATGGTTGAAAAAAATTCAGAGGAATTAAATTTGAAGAACAGAAAAAGGAAAGGATTAACAAAGGAAAATAAACTGATAAGTAAACAAATTACAGTGCAGAGAATTACTGTAGGAGAATATTAGTATCAGTTGAGGGTTGAGTCAAAACAAATCCATGGTAGGATGCAGGTTTTTCTTAAAATCGGTGTATCTATGTATTACTAAACCAACATTTCTATCTCCCTCTTGAGTTGACTAATCATAGAATACTTTCCAGGGCCTGAAGGACGGGGAAGGGCTTTTTCAAGGAAAAATGGAGAGGGGAGAAGAGGCAGAAAACACAACCTCTGTTGTCCCCGAAAAGGAAGAAGAGATGATGGAAGTAAGAGTCAACCAAAGTCAACCAGGAAAAACCCATAAGAAAAAGAAAAATGCCCTTGTCCTATCCCTTTCGCTGCCACAAGGAGAAAGAAAAATTCCATATCAAAAAGACAAACACATGAACTACATCTAGCACAAAACATTTGAAAATTACATGTGCAAGGAAGAATGGTATCTACAACAATAGTTTATTTGTTCACAATAAAATGACTAGGTACAAAAATATTTGTTTCATTTTCATGAAAAGATCCAACAACATTTATTAAAGGGAAACCAGTCCAATCTGGGATGAAAAGCACAGCTTTTTATAGAAAGTTTCTTTTTTTAAATGAGTTGGGACCTGCAATGTGTATTTTTCTTTGCAGGACTAAGAATCAGCATTAGTAAATCTAACCATGTAGACACTTGTAGTATAACTATGTGACAGAAGAGTGATTGAATCAAAAATTATATAATGTTGCCCTGTTTCAGTGACAATTGCATTGTGGACATCTATAAAAGTGTATGACTGTATAAGGTGCATTGTGAATAAAACCACAACTTTGCCATAGAGACTAAAACGGTAATTCCTCCCCCAAGTAATTAAGGCCTGGGAGGTGGCTTTCTGAAGAGAAATGTGCTGGACTATAAACCCTTATGACACTCATGAATTCAGGCAAGGCCCAAAAACTTTCTTTGTTCTGTGACCATATCTTGCAGAGGAAAGCAAATGCCCTATAAATACCACAAATAGATTCTGAGCAGTGGTCTGCCCCAACATTAATTAGGTCTTCCCATCAGCCAGGTCCTTCCAGAAGGAAACAATTCACACCTTCAGCGACCGAGAGTCAGGCACATAGGACAGGCAGGTAGTGAAATCACTCAGTGGGGCATGACTGGGTAAATAAAAGGCCCAGGAAAGCCTAATCTCATAGAATCTTCTTACAAAGAGTACCAGGAAAGCCACATTTTCGGGAGTCATAAATGGCCAGCTCTGAGCTTCAAAGAGAATTCCACCAAATGTTCTGTTGTCAGGCAGGGTCTGGTATGGCAATTTATTTTATGATGTACCACATTAAATGTAAAATAAATAATTGCACTATTTAAATTTTACATATGGAATCACATGTTTTTAATAACTTTTGAAAGGCAGGTTGTAGAACCATACTTTGTTTAGTATGCAAAAAACTCTATCAAATGGATGTAAAATTATATTGATAGATTATTTTTTAATTATGCAAATTTGAGTGATTTAGATATGTTTACGCAGAAACATTTCATGTCAATGATTCATAGTATCTGTGCCGTTATTCTGAGCTGGAAATAGCATTTTGGATTAAAAGTATCAGACAATAAAAAGCAAAAACCTGTCACACACATACATAACATGTCATGGTAAAATCGGGCTAGTGTCATTGGATTCACCTGAGAGAGAGCAATCTGAAGAGCCGATTAGTAACATGAGCAGACCAGTCCAAATGCAAATCAGGCTTGATCCCACCCCAAAATGGAGAGTCTAACTGTCCATCCATCACCTCTTTTGTTTTGCTGTAGTCACCCCGAGTGGGAGGGGTTTGCCCAGATGTGGGTCCCGACTCTGCTGGAGCTAGAGACCCAAGCTACTCCTCACTGATGATACCCAACAAGGACGAACCATGTCTGCCGATGCTTATGGGCTTGTGTAGAAGGGATGTGACTTAGCAGTTTGGGCTGGGCTGCCCCTTTTGGGGTGAGACAAAGTCTTATCTGCATATGGATTTTCCCCTTCTGTAATGACTTGGTAGGCTAAAAAGTGCTGGTCTGGAGGGCTGCCCAAAGCTGTGTCCATGGTTATGATTTATTAAAATCCTTCCAGCCATCAACTTTTGCTTTTGCTTTAGTCCCCCTGAGTGGGGCAGATAAACCCAGATGTGTGTCCCGAACCTGCTGGGCCAAGAGACCCAAGTTACTCCTCACTGATGATGTCTAACAAGGCCGAAACATGTCTAGGGATGTGTGTGGTCTCCTGCAGAAGGCATGTGACATAGCAGTTTGGGCTGGACTGCCTCTTTTGGGATGGGACCAAGGCCCTCATTACGGGTTTGGAGGTAGCAATGCCCTTAATAAGGGCATGGCTACCCCCAAACTCAGGTCCGGTTTCCCTGAATGGGGAAATACTGGGCCATTCCGACCTAGGAGGGACCGGTATTTCCCCATCCAGGGAACCCGGTACATCCCCATTCCCTTTTGAGCCCCCATAGAGCTCAATGGGAATCGGGTGCATGCTAACAATGGGCCCGTTAATGATGGGCCCATTGTTAGCATGCTGGGCCGCTTGCGGGCCCCGTTAAGGACGTCTGGTAAAACCAGGCGTCCTGAGCGCGTCCCACGAGCGGACCTCGTAATGAGGCGGTATGGGGTTAACAGTGCCGGCATCTCTACCGGTGTTGTTAACCCCATAACGCCAGGGTTGAATTGAGGCCCCAAGTCTGATTTGTATATGGACCTTCCTCTTCTGTAATGGCTTGACAGGCTGAAAAATAATTGTCTGAAGGGGTGCCCGGATTGGTGCCTGTGGTTCTGATTTATTCAAAAATGTGTACCTATCAGGTTCTTGTTTTGACATATCCAAGTTGATTTCACATCAAAAGGGAGGGTAACCGGGTTTACAAGTTACTCCCATTAAACTGCCCTGTAATATGCCAAATGAGTATGAAGGGGTGGTTTAGCATTGTGCTCTAGCACCTTGAAGTGTCTTTTGTCCTTGAAGGAATTACAAATATTGATCTCAAACCAAATAATTGGACAGACTCAAAGAATATGGCAAAATACTACTTTTTGTCAATTAATAAAGTAGAGATCTCACAGGCATCGGACTGATGCATGCACACTCGTATAGCAGTTTCATTACATAGAGATCTTATACCCCAATATGCATCATCTATGACATCATTCTATGTGGAAAAATACAAAACCTATTGAAGGATGGGATTGGTTAAGTGAACATATCTACTTATAGAACATACAAGAATTAATACATCATTGGCTACCCCTTTTCTTTAGGGCACACCTTGAACTACCTCTAGATACGTATAGTACTGATTATACCGGACAAAACAACAGTGGATTGGTCTATGCTACATTGCAGGTTAGATTATCTCTCAACCCCACTGATTGGTTGGCATACTAGCCCAACCTTGGACTTTGGGCTCTTTTAGCAGCACATATGTGAAATGAAACTTAGTTGTTTGAATTCCATCAGACTACTCCCCGTTTTCCAATTAGTCCATCATCTCGCATTGGTAGGCCATCAGGCCGTTAGTAGTTGACCTTGTTGCCTGTTCACTGTCCTGGAATGTTCAAGAGACTGTGATCACACCACTATCTTAGCTTGAGGCTCTAATGAATAGCCTTTGATTTCAACTTCTGAGTCACATGTGAAGAGACCACAAATGTGTCCATTTCAGTCTTCTATTTAGTGCTATTTGATTTAATTATGCAGGGTGCTATTGCTCCTTTTGGCCTCTAGAGACACGTGTGAAGAGACCACAAATGTGTCTATTTCAGTCTTCTATTTACTGGTATTTGAGTTAATTATGCAGGGTTCTGTTGTTCCTTTTGGCCTCTAGAACCTTGCTCACTCTAACTTATATGAACTTTGTATAGTTTTAATTAACCAGCAGTTTGGCTCTCACGGATGTGTTCTTCTTCTTTCATCTATGAACAATGTCCCACATTCATAGCTTATCCAAGTACTCCCTTTGTGCTCCATGGTTATCCCCCGAAATAGCATCCTAAATTCTGGGCCAACCTTGACTCATCGTATGGTCTGCACACAGAGCTGTATTTATGTGTCTCCTGATTCTACAGCCTCGGTTTGTCTCTGAGGTAGCTTGGTTGAATTTGACATGAGCCAGTGTCTATTTTCCCCACTATGGCTGTCTTTGCCATGTTATATATTCCTCTAAAGCAAGCCTCTAAATGTTTTCTTTGTACCTTCCGTTACTGCGTATTTACAGTTATTGGTCAGTAAGTTACTTCATCTTCTTTGTTTCCACAATTACTTTAGCTTTAGGTGCATGTTACTCTTAATGCTTCGGTTACATCGCTATTCCTAAGTATTTTCATATCGTTTCAGCATAGGTTCCTATATATTCACTTTGTCCTCATCAGATTTCACTTTAATGTCCATTCATAATATTCATTGATGCATTCTGACATCTTGGCAAGAGACATCCTTCCAAGTAACATTCTTTCATGCAACATCCTTTTACACTTTCAGTGCAAGGGTACATTCTGTATGGCTGTCTGAGTGCATAACGTCTCTCATGCACTCAATGTAGTATGGGAACACAGAAGGGGGTCCCATGTATTGCTCTTCTCTGGCTGTTCCAGTATGACGGCGGTGAGGGGGCGCGAACTGGCAAGATAGCTTCTACCTGCTCCTCTACAACTTGATGCCACTTTTGAAACATTGTCCAGTTACATATACGGAGCAACTAGGTTAGAGAAATCATACCCATCTTGAAAGGGAGAGGTTTCATATATACTAAAGTCCAGAAATATAGATTTTGAGGGCTCAATCGCTCACTGACTGACTGATTGATGGGAAGAAGGAGAGAAAGGAGAATTGACAAAAACAGAAAAGAGAATGGAATAGATAGCTTTCCTTTGGACCCATCTTGGTTTATTAGCAGTGGACTGTAAGAGAAACCAGGCTATGGAGGATAGTTGAACCCATGATGCTAACTGATGCCCACCTGTTAGTGAGGGGGAGAATAGAACCAGTCCTTCAGAAGGCACCACCAATCTGTGAGACAACAGAAATATGTGTTATATATGTCATGGGGAAATATAATTCTGAGGGGAAGTATGCTCTGAAGGGCAATAGGTTAAATTGGTGCACTTTTTATTTGTGAATGTAGCAATAGGAGTATATAATTTGACTGTACATCTTAGGAAATTAGTACATATTTCAGAAGTGTATGTGTTTCTGAAATCATAGATTTTATAATATAGGTCCAATGGTGTTTCTATTGGGAGATCCCCTGACTCCTTCTCTGTGTAATGCACAAGCACAAACACATTTTAGAAGCTAAAATATCTCACTGTGTACATACCTAGAAAAATAATGTAATTGAACTCATTCTCTGGTATATCACCAAACAGAGGTTTGGTACCAGCACTGAACCACTCAAGAAAAAAGGGAAAGGGTTATTAACTGTTATTCATAGTCCCACCCTTAAGTGGCACATTACAAATGATAAATGTACATGTGTACCCATTAATACAATAGAAACACAATTGAAGTAAATCTAGCAAACATTCATGTGAAATATTGATTTTTCTTTTTGGAAGTGATACAGGAATATCAAGCAGCTTGTCTTTACATTAGGTTTTGTAGAATGCTGTTTGAGATACTGACATGTCTATTGAGTAGAGGATGGTGTTTATTTGACATAAATAAAAGATATAGAGAGATTTAGATAAGCAGAGATATTCTGATTACAATTATTTACTATCAAAGGACAGCTTTAACCTGAGCCTGCATACACCTTTCAACCCATAGAGTATGTGTGCTCAGGGTATATTAAATGTAAATATGGTGAGGGGTCTGGTTTAAAAAGTTCACATTCAAGTTAAATGCCGATTTTGACCATTGAAATTATCAGAATATTGATAATTCTTCAATGTGGTAACCATTGGCATTGGGATTTCATAGACGTATAGTGTGATTATTTTTAAATTGATGTAATTATTTCTATTGTTAGCAAACAGACCTCTGGCAAACCTGTGTGTTTCTTGTCCCGCAAGGGAAGGGATTCTGTAGGGAATCAGCGCTATTAAACTGGCATCTCTCAGGTTCATAAAATAGTAAATGCCTGATTTGCGGTGAGAGGAAAATTCCCCAAACTAGTTGTTGCCAGTGTAAAGCATCCTACGGTTATGCCACATGCATCACAGAAATTAAAATCAATTTTTCACTCACTAATTTCATCCTGCAACACCTTCCACTAGCTTCTATAACCTTATAATGCTACATATACTAAACTCTATGCACACAGATGGCTCCAGCCAACAAATGAGCTACACCCAATCACATTATAATGACACACACTCTACCATCACTCGAATACATCCTGAGCATATGGCCCTTTGGGTATATTTCCCGTTACTTAAGCATTATTACAATCCCATCCTCTTCATTTGCATTTCCCCTTAGTCTACTCACTATCCGTTCATTAATCGACTCAAGGCCTTCGGTATCAACTCCTCCTCCAATCTGACCACTTTGCAATTTGTCCACAGTGTGCCCATGGAAACTGGGCAGGGACTTTGTCAAAAAAAGGGGGACCTGCCCACCATCTCGGTTTTTCTTGCAAGTTTATTTCTATCGGCCGCTCTCCACAGGAAATCCTGCAATTTTCCGGCTAATGTCAAAGGATGCCCGATCGCCCATAAATGTGGAGACAAACTAGTTTGGATCTTTTCCAACCATCTGCACCACTACCACATGAGCATATGGCCCTTTGGGTATCGTGCATGCAATGGATGCAGAATAACTCTGACACCAAATAATCAAACCAACTCTGAAAGATGGCAAAGGTGATGTTTTATTAACAATTATCTACAACAGGGAGATACAAATTACATCAATGGACGTTTGCTCGAGTGCATTTCTCATAAAAAACATCCTTATATGCAAAAAATACATCAGAAGTAATGTCATACTACGTGGCAAATAAGAAAAACCTATGAGGGAGTCTGATACATTCCAGGGGAACATATAAGTATACTTTCTATAAAGGCTGGGATTGTGATTGGCTATGTACTGTCAGGTGGACAATTTATACCTACCTCTAAAACATGTCATCTTCAACACTATTAAGTACACAGTTTATCATTGGTCTTCA
This sequence comes from Ambystoma mexicanum, assembly GCF_040938575.1. NCBI lineage: Eukaryota > Metazoa > Chordata > Amphibia > Caudata > Ambystomatidae > Ambystoma > Ambystoma mexicanum. The sequence continues at coordinate 697,890,598 of NC_090928.1, read as the reverse complement.
AACTATAAGGCCCTTCCTTATATGGCCCTCTATAATTGGTTGGCATGTCTGGAACATTTGGTTCACTTAGCAGCACGTAAGCTCAGACCCAGGTGTCAGGATGTGGATTTGACTTTACCTCCCCACCCAATTAGCACATCATCTCTCATCACGCATGCCTTCTGCCATGCAGATTTTCTTTGAACTCAGCCTTGCAAAGTATGCTTGTCTGTGGGAATATAGGGGAGTACAGGCTTACATTATCATTGCTCTAGGACTCCACGCTCAACTCTATTTCCATCCTTGGCTCACGTGACAGGAGGCCACGATTTGGTCAATTTTGCAGAATTTAAATGTCTTAAATGAATAAAACTTGGCACGCTTGGTGTTAGTTCTTTACATCTTAACAAGGGATGATTCAGCTTCACACATTCACTGCCTTCAAGAATAGATAACCGACCTTGGCTGCTTCAGCTTTGATACCAAGCCAGACAGCTTCACGATTCGTTTTCCATGATTCCATGCTTATTCTTGCTTGCTTTCTCTCCATGGATCCTGGCTTACTAAATTCATGACACCAATGTTCAGTTTCTATACAATAACGGCTTTGCCTGCAGTCTATTCACTACCAATAGCCAGCTTCTAAGATTACTTAATCTACTTGCGTTACAGCATCTGTACAGTTATTGAACGGCTTGCATTTTTCACCAGTGCTTCGCACACATCCAGTCTTCTTTTTGCATATGAAAGTTTACTAGATTCTTAACTTTGTCATCAGTTTCTGTAAGATGCATGCATTCTCTTCAGCTAGTATACTCAGTGCATCATGATTGTCTCTTGGGACGTCACTGGCTTCTCTTTAACTCTTTTTCATATTCCTTCAGGGAGTTCCTCCCTCAGATTGTCGTCTCTTCAGGGATATATTTCAGAGGGTTTTCTCAGAGGATACCTTCTTTTGCATACTCTCCATGGTATGGTCACAACAGCTGCCATTAAGCATGGCACAATATCAGGCTTCCAACATATAGGAGGTAGGGGGTGGGATTTCTTGCAGAGGCATGTAACTGCACCTCTACATTCCACCCTCTGGTCGAGTCCTCAACCACCTTTGTCAACTGTCTCCACATCTGGATATTTTCTCTTGAAAAGGTGCTTCTTTGGAGTCCAGATCTTCATCACCCCCCTCAGGGTGCTGGATGATTTAACATGCTCATCTACACTCCATGTCATGTAGTTGCACTGTCCATTCAGATTCCAATAGACCCATCATCCCACATACTTCTTATGATTCTTTGGATACAGGAACATTATTCCTTCAGGTACTACGATGCTGGCTTCTATGTATTTTCTGACATCTTCATCAGTCAATTCCTTTGGTCCAAACCCAGATTCGACATTCATCATGATTTTCAGTCCTACTGCTGTCTTTGCCCTCATCTTGCATTGGGCGATCACTATCCTGAATAAACAGAATCCAAACATCACCATCACCAATATTTCTCCAAGAAACTTAAAGATGTTTGCCATCCAATGCGGAATCCATGAGAATATGGAAGCAAACCAACTGTCATGCGTAATGTTCTCTTTCTCGTCTTCCGTCTTGTTATGCAGGTTTGTTAGCAACGTTATGGCCTCTGGCAAGGTCCCATTCTCGTCATCATGAAAAGGTATGAATGTGCAACATGATGGCCTGATTTGAACACAAACTCCTCCTTCCATTGCTGTGATCATATCAAGGACATATGTGTTCTGCAGAGTCATTAGTCGTATGGCCCTCAGCTCTTCCTTGATAGCATTAAATCCCTTTATGGTGGTGTTGATTGTCTGCAGAAGCTCCCATCTCATAATCTGTAACCACTTGGCATTGCCCATTGTCTGGAACCCAGGCATGAATATAGTGGTAAATATTGAAGCAGTCTTGCTGAACAAACAACTTGTGTTCATAAGGAATGGAGTCATATGCTTCTATTGACTTGGCTTAGAAGTAATTCTCTCTTCTGGTTTGAGAAATTCAAGCAATCTTATTCTCAAATGGGCATCTACTTTCAGAAATTCTCCAATGTTCAGGTCACTCTGACGAATCACTAATGCTGGATCATGGATGAGCACCAAGGAGCATACTCCACCCCAATCCTTGGGCAGCTTCATGTAGGCCCTAGGCCCACAAGCCCAATATCGATCCACGAGGACAGCTGTCCCTTACCCATTCTGGAAACATCAACTGTAGTTTTGCAGTCTTTGTTATGTCCCACACGATTTTTTCCATGTCTTCAGAAGCACCATGTCGCATTCGCCAATGGGATCACAACCATTGGACCTGATTCATCGTCTACCGATTTCAGTAGTTTGTCATGTTTAGCCCATGACTTCAAACATCCATTGTTCACTCTCTGCACCTCTTGCACATATTCTGATTTCAGTAGATGGGCTGCACAGGACATCAGCGCTCCTTTCCATCCCTTCTTGGACTTCACTCGTCCACAGACTAAGAGAGATTGTTCCCAACATTTTGGTGATCCAGCTATTTCTGTTACATCAGGGCAATCAATTTTCTTCATGTCTTCAATGGCTACCTCTTCCTATCCTGCTGCAGGATACACACGCATGTTGCTCTCCCATTCAGGTTCCCTTTCTATCTGTGTAGTCTTGATATAATCATCCTGGAATGGAAACAACCATTTTGATCTCCATCGCAAAGTGGCCCAACTTCGCTGAAATGATCCTCTTTTCATACAGGCTGCAAGATAAATGAGGCACCTGGCATTGTGTTCTGGGACTTCTCGGGAGGTGAAAGTTTGCACTGTACTCATGGCATAGGGGATGAGAGTGCAAACGTAGCAACTCTCCTTAGATGTGTTTCCCTTTACTTCCCTCATGTGTTGGTACCATATGCTATTACCCAAGTGTGCTGCATTATCTAGATAGGTATTTATCCCCTCATAATCTTCCTCTGCATCACTCCTGTGTCTTTTGGAAGCATTGTACGATTCATGAAGTATATCAAAGGAAGTTAACATAGTAGAAAGACCCATACAGATCTCTACCTCAGTGGAAGTACTAACAATGTAGAGACTATGAAAAATGAGGAACAGAAAGACAAAGAGAGTAATCGTACAGGCATATATTATGCACAAAAACCTAGGCATCCATTTCTCACACCATCCTGGTTCTTGTTGCACTTGTTCATTCTCTAGAACAGTGCCGGCTTCTACATTTTGCATCTTTAATACAATCATCACATTTCTTTATACTTGCAACTGTAAAATCTGCTCAATTATTGCGATGAAAAGCCTTCTTATCACTGGGCCATTTTTAGGATCCTGTAAAAAAGTGTGAATATCAACATCTCTTATGACAAGAGCAGGATAAGCTTGAAGTATATACACAAAGACAAGCCGATGAACATCACTGTTGGTAAGTATCATATGTTTAACTGCTTAGAAAAGGTACTGATCTTGTTTCCAATTTCTGGTCCAGAACTGACATTTAGGCATGACTGATACTTCAATGTGTTTCTAAAGGTTAATTTTCAAAATTCCTGAAATTATCGGCAAGTGTTTGCACTCCTGCTGAAATATCTATAAGGAATATCCACTGAATTTCAGTTCAAATGCAAAAATCTGCATTAGCAGCAGGTTGCTTTATTGTCCTTCATCTTCATCATCGATCGAGGCTGCACACGCTCAAATTCTTCTTCTTGCCTTGCTTCTGGATCAGCAACAGTGGGAGGGTGGGTCTCACCTTTATAGGCTTTTCCATCCCCTAAGAGAAGTCAAGCTCGTGTCCTCTGTACCTTTATAGCTGAAGGGGTTATATGCCCAACGCAAAAGGGAACATTGAATAGTGGCTCATGCCACATTCTACTAAAGTTTTTAATGAGAACTATGTCTCCAACATATAATTTAGGTGCCAATAGTAGTTGAATTGGGTTGGTTGTTCAATTGTATTATTCTGTGTTCTGAAACCAACTCTCCTTGCGCTTGACTTGATCTGAAATGAGAGAAACGCTAGAAATCATACATGTCAAATAGTGGTGCATTTCATCACCTATGGTTTTAGCTATACTCTGGACATCACTTTTACTTATAGATGGAAGAGTGAGGGGCATTCTCAAATGCTACCCTGTCACTAGTTCATGAGGGGGTGAGATGACGGTCTCATCCTTGCTGATTCCAAAGGGCATACAAAGCTAGGGGTAGGCAATATAGCCATCCCTTCTTCAACGTCAATTTAATCTTGGCAATCCTTTCTTTCAGGAGGCTGTTGAGTCCTTTACATATCCCTTTCTCTTGCGAGTGATAAGCAGAAGAAAACTTGTGTTTAATATTCAATAGAAGCCCTATTTTTTCAAATAGCTCATTAACAAAATGGGGCCCATAGTCGGATCTCAGCACTTCACACACACCACATCCCTGGAAAGCTTTTTTGCACTAAAAACTTTGCTGTGCAACTGGCATCAGTCAGTGTACATGGACCTTCCTCGATCCACCTAGAGACGGGACACACCACCACTAATAGATACCTATATCCATTACATACTTGAAGCATATCGACATAGTCGATATGTAAATGCTGGAACGGACCATTCGGTCTCAGTGTTCTCAGTGTATGCCCAACAGTAAACTTTAGACACACAATGCAGTTTACCATAAAAAGTGCAACGTGCTCCAACAAATTCGGAATGAACATGTCTTCTGCAATTATAGCAGGAAGACTCTCCCTAGTAACATGCGAAGGGTAATGCAGCTCTTCAAGCGCAACATTTAATAATGCTACTGAAATCAACGGCTTTCCAGTGCTATTTCCTTATATCAGTGGATATTCCTTATAATTCTGTAGGGGATAAAGAACACCCTCTTTGTTTCCACAATTCCTGCTCTTCCTGCATTGCATTTCCTTGAATCTCCAGTAGTTGGGTTATCGAAAATGTATCAAACCTTTCTTGCACTAACATGGTTATAACTACTTTTTTTTTAATACTCTCAGTATCAAAACTTAAAATATCTGGGGAATATGCAACCCTTTTGGATTCTTCCTCTGTGGCTTCTTTCCTGCAAGACATCAAATCTGTTCATTTATTATGCGCTGAGCATTTAACGACTACTGTGGCCACTGGGAATTGTAGTGACTTAATAAGCTTGTCCAATAAGGATGCATGCTGCACTGAAGTGCCATCCGGACGGAGGTAGCCCCTCCTTTTCCAACATGCAAATCCTGCATGTACGGTTGACATCACGTACACAGAGTCACTGTACACTGTTACTGCCTGACCGTCATTTTTCTTGAGCGTGACAATAAGCACTACTAATTCTGCCGCTTGCTCTGAAAAGTGAGACGATAGCCTTGCACTTGCTACAACTTAAAATTCTCCATTTAATCTGTGCCACACTACCACGGTATCCGAATGACTTTCCCCACTAGTCTGATCAATTTTCAAAGAATCATCAAAAAATAGAATTTCCCCTCCCGCCAAAGCATCTTCCTTCACACAGGGTGTATCATCATAAAATACAACATAATTAGCACAATCATGCACGTGATCGCCTTCTTCTACTGGCTCAGCTACAAACATGGCAGGGTTCACCATTTTACGTTTTACAATCTTAATCGTTGGATTAGAAATCATTACCTCATAAGCTGAAGCTATTTGGGATGTCAATGTGTCTTTGAGTTTCTTCAAAATGGCAAATAGAGCACGTTCCACGAAGAGGGTCATGAAGCAGCCCACAACAATACTTGTAGACTTCTCAATTGTGAATGCGGCATCTGCCAAACATTGTTCGCAAGGAAAGTGTCTCCTCATAACTGGGTTTAAAATCCCACTGTATGCGCTAAAGTATTGTACCCCAATGTAGTTCTCTGCATAAGCACTGCTGCCATGACTGTCCCATTTGTGTGTGAAAACAAATAAAATTCTTCGGCATAATTGGGAATTCCTAAAACACGGGCTATACAAATTGCTTTTTTCAGCTCTTTAAACCCTTCCTCCATTTCTTCAGTCAATTATATGTTTACTTTATCCACTTGTGCTTTCTTTAAAGCTTGCACAAACATAGGTGGAGTTGATCGAGGTGGGACTCCCTTTCTCCTGCGCACCTCCTGTTATCTTGTTGCCGAATCTGACCAGCAGCCTTGATCCTGGTTTGTTGAGGAACCAACTCCGGAGTTCCTATTAAAATGTAAGAGTTGTGGGGATGACAATCTCTGGATCAGTTGGGTGCTGATAGGGTATGGTGGCCCAATGATCGCTTATTGAGCGAGTAGATCAATTATATGGTCCAGTAAGGTCATTGTCATTAATTTATTTATTTTTGGTTAGTTAGCACCAAAGAAAACATCATTGTAGAAATGAATGACAAGTTTTTGACATGGTAACTCGCTACACAGCCGACGCGCGTTTCAACCCTAAAAACGGTTGCATCTGTTTCACTGTATTTGGCTTTGAGGTTTTCATATTCGCCTCAGCTCTTTCAGGTGTCACCTTCTTTCCTTCATGTGAAATCAGCTGCCCTATGTACAACTCTTCTTGGTAGTATTGTAACTTCTCCTTGTATACCTTATATCCCTTGTCTGCTAGAATAGTCTTCAACTGAATAGAAGCTTGTCTACACTCATCTTCCATGGTGCTACAAATTAAAATGTCATTGAGGTATTGTGTCACCACACTCTTAAGATCAACATTGCCTAAATCCATCTGTAGGACTCTGTTAAAGATCGATGGGGACTCACAGTACCCCTGGGGCAGGCTAGTATGTTTCAGTATAGTCAAGCTAAACGTAAAGTCAAGTCTTCTGGGTCTTTGTCAACGGGAACCCGAAAAACACATTTTTAAATCATTCACCATGAAATAGCTTCCATCGGAATACTGCATAGTATCGTTGCTGGATTAGGAACTAGAGGAAACTCTGCATCTACAATCTGATTAATCAGTCTCATATCTTGTATAAATCTCCACAATCCTCCTTTAGATTTTTTGACAGGATACACCACGGTATAACATGATCATTCCGATGACACCAGAATTCCTTGTTTCATCAGTGCTGAGATAGTATGGAATATACCTTCATCAGCCTCACGAGACATGGGATACTGTTTTGCTCAAGGTAAAATCACTACTGGCTTCTGCTTTATATTCATTTTCCCTATTCCCCTCCTTTAAAGGATATTACTCTATTTCTTTCATACTAGCACTGTTTACTATGGGTGAGGTAATTATGCAGCGTGCAATTATCCAGTCATGTGTTGCAATACCGCTTTTGACAATAATCCCCCTTGTGGCCATGGCATGAACATTTTATCTGCCGTGCCTTTCACCCATTCCGCACTATCCTGTTTAAGCTTGGTATATGCTTTGGTAACATTTTACATAAGTGCATCCAAGGAGTGTCTCCCATAATGACAAGTCTCAATTGACTTTCAATACTTACCAGACTTTCTGAAATAACCTTTATACTTTTGCTTAAATCACCACTTTTTCAACGCCTCTAAAACAACAAATTTGAGCATGCACCATCAATCGCCAGTCAAGCCTCCAATTTATTAATTAGCTATCTCTACATATAGATTTTTACCATTTACTTCTCTATGCTCAATCACTATTGCTTCTCAACTTTTTCAATTACTTCACAACTTGTATCGCTCTTGGATGTTTTTACTCAACAAACATACAGACTAGTCGACATTACACATTAATAAACACTGTGATCACCTTTTTCTCTCTCGCCTTTACTTCATATGGTGTGTCACCCTTTCTCAACTCTCATGCTGGACTTCCTTTACATCTTGTACTCATGGCGGCCCTGAATCATGCTGTTCTCATCTTCATTTTGTATCCTGGCTTGCAAGATTATGGGCCTCATTATGACATTGGCGGTAAACGTGCCTGTAATACAGGTACGGTTGCTGCCGGTGTCATTTATTTTCCAGTACCCACAAATGGGCAATTGCCAGGTCATTATGGCCCTGCCGGACTCGGTAATTGCCCATTTGCGGGCGCCAGAAAAAAGAAGCTCCCCATTTCCATTCGGCCCAATAGGGATGAATGGGAATGGGGAGATCGGATGCACCAGCAAGGTTTATAACGGTGTCGGCGCATCTGACATGCTGTGCCTGTCTGGCGGGCAGAAAGGCACCAGCGTGCACAACTCGTAGTTTGTCGGTCCGGGAACTACGGTACCGGAATGCTTACTGGTACCGTAGTTCCCGAACCGGCAAACTTATAATGAGGCCCTATGTGTTACTACTGACTTCTACAATTGTATTTGCTCTCCCCTCTTGCTTCTCTGCTCTTTTAATCTGCTTACTCATCTTTTCTCTCCTCCTCTCTCTTTTCCTATCTCCTCCCCTCCTTCCCTTGCTTTCTTCTATGCACTTACTCTATCAGAATTGTCCCTGGACCTAGTATGATAGCAACTTCATCTGTTTCCTCCCCTTCCCCTTACGTGTTTTCCCTCCCCCTCCCCCTCCAGCACTATCTGAAATGTTGTCAGGCCAAGTACGATAGTCACATGTTTTGTTCCTCCCCTCCATTTCTGCGCCCCTCTCCCTCACCTTTTGTTTTTCTCCGGCTCTACCAGAAATGTTGTCAGGCCTAGTACGGTAGTCGCCCGTCTGTTTCCATTTGCTTCCCACTCTCCCCCTCCCTTCCTTAGCGCTTGCACTATCTGAAATGTCGTCAGGCCAAGAACAATAGTTAATTTCACATCTTTACTGTTCATACCCTGTAAGAATGTCATTGTATTTTCCCTTGTTCCCTCCCTTGCCTTGAAGCACTTTGAAACACATTGTGTATAGGTGCTATATCAATAAACTATTGTTGGGTGTCTTGACCCACGTTTGAACTATTATGCTGCAACATTTGGTGCTGTGGGCTTAGAAAATCCAAGATGGCCGAAAAGCCCACATTTGCGCCAGAATCCAGGAAAACCGTGCAGTTTTGCGCATGCCAAAATGGTTGCCTGACCTGCCACCCACCAGTGCGAGCGTGATGGGCCAGAAGCGTCATGAGTGAAACGTGGTGCCAAAAGAAAAACAGCAGTGCCGGTTAGCTCAAAAAGCGCTTTGAAATCACCTTTGTTTCTCTGAAATGCAAGCTATAAATGCCTATTTTAAACATTGCAAGATATTCCAAAATCTCACTGAACACCAGCAGACATTTGGCAGAATGTAGTCTTGTGTGCATACAAAATCTGGAAAGATGAAGAGCCCAAAACAATGTTTATAACAAAACTGGCTGAGCTGTGAATGTCAGCAGCTTAACTGAAATTGGATTTAAACCCACTAAAATCGAAATGTTTAAAATAAATGAGTGACCTACTTTTGAGTGTCACATAGGTTACAACTGTTTAAATGTCCTAGTTTTGAACTTAGAATCAGCGTTCTAGCTGCATGTGTAAAAATTGTAAGTTTGATTTGAATGAAGAAAAACTGGAACAAAAGTGACATTTAGCTGAAGTCTGGCTTGAAGAGATTGAATTCTGCCCGGCAACTACCCCCGACAGGAGTTGAAACCTGCCCAGCCACTGCATTCGCAGGCCTGGCTGCCTTCTGCTGTTCCCACCAAAAGGAGATTACACCTCTCTGATTGAATCAGGGGAGGAGCACCTGGGAGCAGGGAAACAGAACAATGAGCTTTCCTTGGCTCAGGCAAATGTTAAATTAGGGGGGGGGTCATAGATGGCTTCCTCTTGGGAGAAACTGGGAGGAGCAGTGCCTCTATGAGCAACCTGAGTTGGAGGAAGTGGATAAACCTGAAATTCCACCATGTGCTTTGGGAAACCACACCCCTCTGGGCCAGAGCATAATTTTAAAAAGATGGATAAGTCATAGTACGGACTTGTCAAAATTATATAATTAATATCATTATTCTTGTGATTTTTCTGTGCACGTTTTAAGAGGTGTTAGGACTCTGTGGTATGTTCTGGGGGGTAGTAGCGGAAAATAAGGTATTACACTGAATGTCTGTATGTCAATAATCTGACACTTTATCATCTGATGCCCATATTCCTTGTGCATGTTCGAGGTTGTGTTCTTGATGAAAAGGGCAGAATTCTGTCATAAGTGGACACGACATCTTACACAGACAGGGATCATTTGGTTTGGTGCTACAGAAAATATGTTAACTGGACATATAATATTAGAAAAATGGTACATAGATAAATATGTATTATGATCAAAATTAGATTTGTGTGCAAATTGACAAGGGGAGTGTTCTTTCTGTATGCCATAAAATTGATGCCTGATTACACTCCATTCCTTCCCCCACTCAAGGCAGAGAGGAGAGCTTGGCCAATGATAAGTTGTGAGGGGCAGGCTTAGTTATGCCCACGCACACACCCATTTTCAAAACACATAAAAAGAGACTGCTTTGGACAGGCAACAGACTCACTTTCCATTTTTTTGCAAAGCATTTTGCTGGACAACTTCAAGATCCAGAACTCAACTCCAGATAGATCCAGAACCAAGCCAGAGCTTAAAGCAGAGAGGCCTACCCCAAACAGCTGAACTCTTTTCAGCAGGCCTCAGCATCCAGCAAGCCTAACCAAACTATTCAACAGCCGGGCAAGCTGTTTGATTCTGGCCTAGAACCCTGTGCCAGTACCCAGAAAGCAGTGCTGTATCCAGAATCCACTTGATCCAGACCAGCAGAACCAGAGCCCCAGACCGCAGTGCCGCTAGCAGACCCAGACCAGATCGCTGTGAGCAGAACCGGTACTAAAGACTGTCCGTGGCAAGAGAACCGCAGCCAACCTGACCAGATCTTGACGGCCTATTTCAAATTTATAGTGTGAGTACTCAGCTAGAACTGTGCCAGAACCAATCTCTTAGTCTAAAATAATCTGATTCAAACCATTTAACCTGTCCAGAACTGCATCATAGAATCGTGTGTCCCTTCTCCGATTTTAAACCTGTAAAAGTGTAATTTTGCCATTTTGAATCATTATTTCATTTCTGAAAAACTACCTTCACAAAATCGTCCGTATCTTTGGAACCGCGTGTGCTAGGAATGAGATTTAACTTTCATTAGCTAAGAATCTAACCTTTCCAACAAGCCCTAAACCGACTTTCTACTCCTTATAGTTTTTCCGTGATCGCGCTCGACGCATTCGGAAAAATTGCAGCGAATTGTCATTTCGCTCAATTTCGTTTTCTGTCAAAATAGCTGCTTTGGCTTTCATTGCTTTTCAATTCGTTTTCAACCTGATAATCCCTTATTAATCATTGTTAGGTTGACCAGAACTAATTCAAAGTAGCTGGCAGCTACCCTAAACCTCCTACAGGGAATTAAAATAATTTTTAGCATATTTTTCCCTTCTTTGCATGCCACATTTCAAAGTACTTTTGCCTGTGTTTAAAACCATCCCTGTTTCTCTAAGCTTGCTAGGGGGGGACAGAAATTCGTATTGTATTGTGATTGTATCCCTGAAAACTGTGTGCTTCACTTCCATCTCCTTATATTGCATAGGGGGGGAGTGAATTGCCACAAGGGGAAAAGTGAACATATTATCTCTTGTGGAATCCTATCAGTTTATTTCTGCACTGCATTCTTTCCATCATTGTTTTTCCTTAAAACCATAAAAGCATTCTCAGTTACCTTTTCCTTCCTACACCAACTCCTAAGTAATTAAATAAGAGTACAAATTTAATAATATCCATTGTTGAACACTGTCATATTCTTAAGTGTGATATCAAATATTAATTTATTATAAAAGTGTGATATATATATTGTTTCGTTTTTCCAATAAATCTTTTAAATTGCAAAACAAACCGACTTCTTGGCTCAGTGAGGTCAGGGGGATTCAAAGAGAGGGGCATTATAAGGGTTAATCATCCAGAGTATAACTTGTCATAAAAATATATAAATAAGGGCGCCCCTTGGGCGTCCCGGACGAGTCACTGACTTAGTGGGATTGCTGGATTGAAGTCACTTAACAGATTGGGGGCTCGAGCCGGGGCGTCTGGATTAGACCTATCACTTGTGCAGCTTGATACAGTGTGCTAACTGATAGGATACATAAATTCTGTTGGATCACCACGCTGTATTACTCTGTAAAACACTCCTCAAAGGAACGCTCTAAGGAAACGGTCTGTTTTGCAAAATAAAATACTAACTTCTGTAAGTCAGGAAGGAAATCAATTTCCAGAATGACGACACTGGTAGACATCAAAATAGCGAGAGAAGACCTCTTACATAATTTATTTGTGAGAGGTGAGTGGGCTTACCTTGACCAGGCGGTGTAGTTGCAGGCAATCGCAACCCAGATAACGGAAACAGGGTCAGATATATGGAGAGATCAGGGTCCCTTACATGTGGCCCTGAGTGAACTATATATGGCCCCTAAGGCCAAGGATGAGCACAACAAGATTGCCAGGGTAGCAGCATATTTGTATCTATATATGGGATGGGAGCCATGCAGGACAAATGTGCTGAAGGCCAAGATCTGGCAAATAGGCAACAGATGGCGTTAGAGAAGGCCCAATCTGATCTGGACTCTTCTGAGCAGAGGCTGCTCAGGAGCCAGGAGTAAGAAAAGGACACCAAACAGTACATCACTAAAATAAAGGAGGATATGGATTTGCTGCAACAGGAAAAGGCGGACCAGGATACCAGATTTCTGGTCTTGCAGAAGGAGTACCAAGTAGGTTTGGACTCCCTACTGCAGAGCCAGAAAAAGCTGGAGCAACAATTAGATTTCAATAGGGCATGTGCCAAGCAGGTAGTCACCCTGCAAAGCCACCTAGATAGGGAGAAGGCAGAGAGCAATAAACTGATTTTGAAAGATCTGGATACCCAGGCAGAGTTTGACCAGGAGCGCCAGAAAGCTGGTGCCTTCCAAAGGCAAAGGGACGACCTGGCGGCACAGATGCAGGCTCTTAGTCAGGAAAGGGATACCTTAGGCCAGGAAGTCTGCCACTTAAAAAGGAAAATTGAAGAAAATCACCTGGACCTCCAAAAAGAACACCAGAAGTTGTTAGAGCACACCAGGAGGGTGGAGGATGCTCTGGCAAGAAAGGAGCAAGCCAATAGGGACACAGCTCAGGAGGTAACCCTCCTGCAGCAGAGACTGGCCCAGTACTCCAGGACCAATCAGGAGGCACAGAGAGAAAATGAGGCTCTCTGTCAACACAATGATAGGCTCCAGCAACAGGTAGCCATGCAGGAGAGACTGATAGAGTCTAGTAAGGCCTTTACTGAGGAACTGAAAGCGCAGGCTCTTGCATTGCAACAGGGAGCAGGGGCTGACAGAGATGAATTTCTCTGGGAAAGGGAAACACCTGAGCAGAACCTCAGGAGCCCTAGTGCCAGAGGCCTGCATCTCTCCCAGTCCCTGGACTCTGCCACCCCATGTCCCCTGGCGCACATGAGCACAGGGCCACGGGGATGGCAGATTACCATCCAGCCAAAAGTATGGGGCTCATAGGCCAGTACCACCCAGGAATGGATGGGCGGGCATCCGGGTATGGGCACCTAAGTACAGTGCAATTTAGTGGGGAACCCCAGGAGAGTTGTCCCACTAAGGGCATCCTGAAAACCTCTGCCCAGTTAGGTCAATCCTGGCAGCAAGGAGGAATCTGAAGACTCCTCTGAGAATCACAGGACACAGGAGACCAGGTCCCCACATTCTGCCAGCCATTCCCAGGCTTGCAGAATCCAGGAAGACCTGGAAGATCAGACGGGCACCTCTGGGAGCAGTGCTTCTGAGTCAGAGGATGAATGGACCAGGGTTACCCGAACCAAAAAGGCCAATAAGGCAAAAAGGGTCTTGCTTAAGGACCCCTTAAAACAGATTAAGGCAATAAGGAGTGTCATCACCCCTTATCACAAGAACGCCAAGTATTCTGTTTGGGAACACTTGGAGCTTTATGAGAAAATGATGGAGACCTTCCATTTGAAGGACAGCAGTAGCTGCATTCAATGTGTAAAGTGGACATTCTCCCCAGAATACTCCAGTTTCTTTGCGGGGCTGGACGACCAAAACCATTCAAGATGGTCCACATATAGGGCGGCCATCTTGAAACATTTTTCTGTTCACCGGAATCCCCAAGAGGCCCGCAAGGCAGCCTACAATTTGCAATGTGGGGAGGATCAGGCCCCACAAGAATGTGTGCAGGAGTTAAAGCGTGCCTTTGCGCTGACTACCAGACGGGTGCGCACGGACAGCAAAGAGTTTGTAAATACGTTTTTCCATGGCTTACCCAAAAAAAACATGACCCAGCTATTGAGAGATTTTCATGAGAAAAGGTCAATAGACTGGGTCATTGAACAGGCCACCCGGATCTATGAGGTGCAGAAGCCCATAGAAAATAAAAATAACGCTCAGAAAAGCCCCAAATCGACCAGCACCCCTGCTGCTGCCAAGGTGGCAGAGGTAAAGGTTGCCCCCATTTTAGATTTGGAGATGGGGGGACCTACAAACCTGCCTGCACCGAATAATTCTCAGCCCAGAAGGCCCTCACAGACAGGGAGTCAAAGAGGTAGTTCCACAAATGGGGTCCCTCGCTCCCCTGACTATATAAGTCCCCGCTACAAGGGAAACAGACCCATCCTAGGGTATGTGTGGACTCCTCCAGCCCAAGGGGGGGATCCAACCAGGCACCCAACCCAGGGAACCTCCCTCCTAACTTCCCACAGGAGGGCAGAATTTCACCAAACCCTGGGCAGAACTTTTTTCCCAGGTATCCACCCAATTTCCAGCCCCAAAATCATCCATCCTTCTTTCCCCAATTCCCTGAGCCCAGACCACCTAATCCGGGAGAGGGGAGGCCAAGGGTGGATGGGTACCAAAATCTTCCCAAACCGGGGTACTACAAAAGAAGGGATGGCTACCCTTCCCGGGATCAGCCCAGGGGAGAAAACAGAACCCCGTATCAGCCTGAGCGGGTTTCACAGTTAGAGCGCCAGGTCCAAAATCTGGCACAGGAACTGGGTCGCTTGCTTAGGGCTCAGCAGAACCCCCAGATGAGCATGCCGGCGCAGAATGCCCCAAACTCTGGGCCTGGTGCTCCAGAACAATGATGGGGGCAGCACCCCGATAACCCACCGGTTCCCAGGGAGGAGGCACAAGGGGAAGAGGGGTGTAAAGCCTTGGAGGACGCCATTGAATCAGGGGAGGAGCACCTGGGAGCAGGGAAAAAGAACAATGAGCTTTCCTTGGCTCAGGTAAATGTTAAATTAGGGGGGGTCGTAAATGGCTTCCTCTTGGAGGAAGTGGATAAACCAGAAATTCCACCATGTGCTTTGAGAAACCACACCCCTCTGGGCCAGAGCATTTTTTTAAAAAGATGGATAATTCATAGTACGGACTTGTCAAAATTATATAATTAATATCATTATTCTTGTGATTTTTCTGTGCACATTTTAAGAGGTGTCAGGACTCTGTGCTATGTTCCCCCTGATAACCCACCGGTTCCCAGGGAGGAGGCACAAGTGGAAGGGGGGTGTAAAGCCTTGGAGGAAGCTTCCTTCCCCACTTGTAAACAGCCCCTGGAAACCCAGGAACCGGAAACAAAATCTCCTACCCCTGAAAGTCTGCCACCCAAGGAGCAGAGAGGAGGTAGGAGAAATAAAGGACCCAAACAGACCCATTTTGTGGAGGAGGTACAGGTCTTCCAATTTGAGGGAGAGGGATCCTCAGAGGATCCTGGGAAAAGGTTCTTCTGCTTCAGAGATGGGGGAACCCCTCCCAAGGAAAAATGGGCCCCAAGGGATTCCAATCCAGACTGGGTAGACGTGGGGAATGAGCTGTCGCTGCCCATCATTCTATTCCAGAACCAACAATACCGAAAACCCCTGGTTCAAACCCATCCTGGTGACTGCCTCCAAAAAGGGGGGGTAGCAGCCCAGAACCGGAACCAGGGGAACCCAGAACCGCATCCTTATCCGATTGCCAACTTTTTCTTTCAGATTCCCAAAACTCCCTGCCGAACTCTGCCCAGATCTCTTCTCTCTCAATGTCCAAAACCAGAAAATTAGCCCACCAGTTGTCCAAAAATGTGCATTATCTGTGCCCTCTTGAGGAGAAGGAGGGAAGATACTATGCCTTGGTACAAGAACAGGGGCAGGGTACAATGTTGGCACTGGTGGACACTGGATCCCAAGCTACCTTTATGTCCAAAAGGGCCTTCGATGAACTAAATGCAGGAAGGGGGGAGAATTACCGTATTCCTCTCACCTCTCTTCCTGGACAACTTCAGAACTTTGACGTGAAGGAAATTCCTGTCGAAGGGACTGCATATTTGGACATCAAAATTGGGCGACACAAGGTGAAACACCCAGTCATAGTAGTGACTCCAGAGGGCACCCCTTGTTTACTAGGGAATGACCTCCTGAGAAGGTTGTCACCCCTAATAGATTGTGTAAACAAGGTCCTCTGGACCCAGACTAGCCGACCAATAAAATTAAAACAGAGTGTCAACCATGTTAGTTTAAACGGCACCTGCCACATGGTTGAACAAAAATCTGACCAAGTAGAATTTCACTTCCAGAACAACCAAATTCCAGATGTGACATTAATAGCAGTAGGACAACAGACTGGTGATGGGGGGTCCTCTCTATTTTTGAAAATCAACCTTCCTCCAGTTTAAGGTGGTATTCCACACTGGAAGGAAATACTCTGAAATTCTTTACTAATCCACAATCAGACATTCCCATTCCGATAGTCCAGAAAGATGTGAAATCAGCTCAGAGCCTGGCTGATATTCAGCAAATTGGAGAGCAGTTTTTCATCACCGTTCAGTTAAATGAAGGGAAGGACTCTGTTCTCACCCGAGTGTGTGTGAACAACGGTAAGAGCTTCATCAGCGAAGCCGTGTTCCGCCAACTCCCAAAAGATCCAGCCATTCCCACACTCAAACTGATAGACAAATGGGAAATGGACCTGGAAGCACCCAATTCCAAACATCTTCTGCCCAGCAGGTGTATGCTCATAATCTCCATTGGCAACAAGAGCATAGTCCATAATTGTTGGGTCGTGCGAGACGTCACTGCCGCCTTTTACTTAGGCAGTGACATTCTCAATCGCTTTGCCATTAGTTTGGACCTAATAAACTTCAAAGCTTGGTCCAGATTAGCAGATAATCCCATGGGCTTTGATGATCCAGAAAAAGCATTTAGGTCAGCTCAATTGCTACCTGATGCAGTTGAAATTCAGATTAAAGAGGAAGTCACCATCCCACAAAGGACCCGACAATTCTCCCTGGAAGTGAAAGTTAAAAGAGGACAAAAATTGAAAAACCCTGATGCTTATATTCATCTAAATTCTTCTCTCCAACAGCAAGGTTTGGGGGTAAACCCAACACCATTAGTCAACATAGAACATGACACCATTCCAATAGAGGTGGATAACAGCGACTTAAAGAGTATCACTCTAGCCGCAGGCACCATTATTGGAATGGCGGTTGATGACCGACATTTCTCCATTGATTTAGGAAATTAACTGTTACGACCAATCCCCAAGGACTGTTTTGACAGTGACAGTGGTGACAATACTACACCAGACAGGATCTTTACCCAGCATGGGGGGAACTTCCTGGTGTACACTTCCTGCCCTTATGGTAAGGAAGATGTGACTGGTGACTTCAGAAGGGATGAGGTGATTTTCCAGGTCCATGAGGGCTGTCTTTCCCACCTGAAGCCTCCAGTCCAAATCAGCACTCTGACCAGGGACTTCTCCATCCAGCTGGAGGAGGCCGCTGAGATGGCAAAACCAGAAGTCTTTCCAGGCTTCAGGCAGATGGTGGAAGAGAGAGTCAACCTAGCGGATGCCTGTGTGACTCTGGAACAGAAGCAAACGTTGAAACAAGTTTTCTTGGATTTCCAAGATCTCTTTGCGGTAGACTAATATGACTGTGGTCGCACCGACATCCAGACAACAACAATTCCCACGGACCCTGGCATGACTCCAGTGTTTGTGAAGCAATATCTCTTGCCTCTCGCATCAATGGAGTCCCTTACTGAAATAATTAAGAACCTTGAGTCCTGGGGAATAATCCGTCCAGTACACAGCACCTTCTATAATCCGGTGCTGGGAATATTGAATCCAAACGGCCAGTGGAGACTCTGCGCCGACCTTAGGGAGCTCAACAAACGGGTCCATACTTCCCGATGGCCTCTTCCCTACATTGACCAAGGGCTGGCCCAGATCCATGGGTCACAGGTATTCACTGCAATAGACCTGACCAATGGATACTGGACCGGGCCTGTCAGTAGGGAGGACCAATACAAACTGGCTTTTACCTTTGGGGGCCAGCAGTAAACATGGATCTGGACTCCCTTCGGATACCTCAACTCCGACAAGGAATTCAACATCTTCCTACATAAGGCCATGCCCGACCTGGGTGCAAGGGGTAACCTGGCTTATGTAGATGATGTCCTCATCAAAAGTTCAACTGTGGAGGAGCATATAGCGGAGATCCGTTATGTTCTGACCCAGTTGAGGGCCGCCGGAGCAAAACTTTCCTTTCAGAAAGCACAGTGGTGTAGAACCCATGTTAATTTCTGGGGGCATGAGATTACTCCTCAGGGTCTCTGTCCCCAGGAAAAGAAAGTGGAAGCACTTCAGAAACTGAAAGACCCCACAACTCTGCGGGAACTAAGGAGCCTCCTTAGACTGACTAATTACAGCAGAAAGTTCATTGAGGGCTACGCAGAGATCACCAGACCCCTGATTCATCTCTTGAAGGGGGGGGCCAAGTGGGAATGGGGTCCAGAACAATCCGAGGCAGTAAGACAGCTCAAAAGAAGTCTCTCACAAGAACCCTGCCTAGCTTACCCTGTCAGAAACAAGGAGTTCTTCTTGGAGACTGGGTTCTCTAATACATGCTTGACTGCAGTATTATATCAAAAGCATGACAAGGTCAATAAGGTAATCTCCTATGTGAGCAAAACTTTATCCTCTCTAGAGGAAAAATTCAACGATTGTGAGAAGGCACTCCTGGCAACGGTGTGGGCATTGAAGAATTACTGCCCGTTTATCCAGGGGGAACACATCATAGTGGAGACTCCACACCAGCCTCTGCAATATCTCCAAAGTGACAGAATCCGGGCCGGAAATTTAAGTAATTTCCAAATTAGTTCCTGGATTCTGTCAATGCAAGGCTTTCCTGTGGAGGTCAGATATTGCCAAAACAAGAAGAGTCCCCTCGCGCAAGGTCTGGCTGACTTGCATGATTGTGCCAGAGAAAACTGTCTCGAGGACGAAAGTCTAAAAGTTAAGGACAACATGGAGGCATACCTTAATTCCCCACACAAAGTCTTTGAAGAAGACAAGTGTGAGGGAATGCCCACTGTCTACGTGGATGGATGCTCTTACCATGTTGACAACAACGGGGCAAAAGAACTTGTGGCCGGCGTAGGGAATGCATGGGTGAATGAGTCCCCAGAACCCTCCGCTGGATACAAAATTGGTCCCCGAAGTAGTCAGGTGGCAGAATTGATGGCTGTGTATCAAGCCATCCTCACTGCTGTCCAACATCAACTCCACAAACTGGTCATAATCACAGATTCAGATTATGTACGGAACGGGTTCGTGGAACACCTGGTTAATTGGAAAACCAGAGGCATGTTATGTGCTAATAACAAACCCTTGAAACATGGGAAGTTAATTCAAAACATTGATTATCTGGTCACAGTGCATGGGATGACCATCTACTGGAAAAAGGTCAAGGGTCATTCCAAAGTAGAGGGACCAGACAAAAGTGGAAATGACTTAGCTGATCAGCTGGCCAAAACCGGGGCCATCCAAAGGGATCTAATAGAGCTTGAATCCCTGTTGGGGGAAATCCAGGTCACTGCTATCACTAGGTCCCAGACAAATGCTCACAATGATATTTTAACTGCACAATGGTGTAAGGAGACCCCAGATGCTGATTTGATTACGGCTCAGAAGGGGGATCCAATAATTGGTAAGTTTTACCAACACATTGAGGACCCTGAGAACTTTCCCCTGACGGATACCGATTACATTGGGAAAGAGGACCTTCGAGTGTTGATGAAATGTCCAAAAATGTTCCGAATCCAAGACGGTTTGTTGGTAAGGAAATCCCAAGCTGGCCATGATCAGTGGGTGGTCCCTACCTCATTCCGAAGCCTGATGTTAAGTCACGCCCATGATGCGGCCACCGCCGGTCATAGGGGGTTTCATACAACACTTGAGATCTTAAGAGAGGTTGCATACTGGCCACACATGGGGCAGGACCTCGACTAATACTTGAAGGGGTGTCTTGTTTGTGCACAATTTCAGCCAACATCCCTCACACACCGTGCGCCTCTCCAAAAGAGGGGGATGACACTGCCATGGTCAGATTTGCAAATCGACTTCATAGGCCACGTGATTCGCTCCTCTAGGGGAAATAAGTACATGTTGACGGTGACATGCTTATTTACTAAATGGGTGGAATGTCTCCAGGCCCCAAACTGCAAAGCAGAAACAGCAGCTGCCCTGATGATCAACCACATCTTTTCGCGTTTTGGTCTACCCCAAAGGATTGAGTCAGACAGAGGTAGCCACTTCAAAAGCGAAGTAATGACTAAGATGTGGGCAATACTGGGGGTTAAAAGGAAGCTACATATTGCTTACCGGCCAGCTTCTTCTGGTGCAGTAGAGAGATACAACAGAACCATTGTGAGCATATTAAAAAAATGTGTGGCAGATTCTGGGGCAAGTTGGGATATCTGATTACCTCTTGTCCTAATGGCCATCAGATCTACCCCTTCATCTGCAACTAAAATGTCACCGTGTGAGCTGATGACTGGACGCAAGATGGTGCTTCCCCAGCATTTGCTCTATAGGACCCAAGAGCAGATATTGATAAATGCCTCCACAACTCATGAGTATGTGGAGAATTTGAGGAAACACCTCCAACATGCTTTTGCCTATGCTCAGCGGAATCTAGTAAGATCAGCCGAGAGTATGAAAATGCACTATGATTTGAAAACTACCATGAAAGAATACAATGTGGGAGACCGGGTCTATCTATACAATTTCCAAAGGAACGAGGCCAAACAACGAAAATGTCTGCCTACATGGAAGGGACCTTTTGAAATTGTAGACATCTCCCCAGTCGCCTACACGATCCGCATCCCCAAAGGTAGTTCGGCGGAAGGGGAAGACAAGTGGGTCCATATCAATCAGCTAAAGTGTTGCCATTCCAGGCACACTCTGCAGCAACTAGAGGAGTCCTCTGCAATACCAGAGGGGGCCGCTCCAGAGTAATTCAGTTCCAACCCTAAAATATCCCACACATATAGTCTCTAAAATATTATTATTCTTGAATGAAAATGTCTCCTGATTATATCTTGTTTTTTAAAATAAGAATGTAAATGTCTCTTGATTTAAAAAATGTATATGCCACCCCACTATATCAATAGTGGGGGAGAAATGTCTACGAATAGGTATTGCTTCTTTGCTTTGTCATCCTAGGAGAGATGAAACCATGGAGACTGACCAAGGAGGAGCAAAAATCTGAGGGGCCCGGGATACCGCCCAATACTCCCATCAGCACCGGCAAGGAGAACTGGTCGATCGTCCCTGATGAAGGAAAAAATGCTGAACTGTGCCATCTGCGGAATCGGAAGAAGATGATGCGGACATACCAGCGCGTGGATCAAAACATCCTTTGCACCCGACTCCCCCTCGACTCAAAATTAAAGTGCAGTCGGGCGGGGGGGCTTGTTGGGTGTCTTGACCCACGTTTGAATTATTATGCTGCAACATTTGGTGCTGTGGGCTTAGAAAATCCAAAATGGCCGAAAAGCCCACATTTGCGCCAGAATCCTGGAAAACTGCACAGTTTTGCGCACACCAAAATGGGCACCTGACCTGCCACCCACCAGTGCGAGAGTGATGGGCAGGAAGCGCCATGAGTGAAACGTGGTGCCATAGGAAAAACAGCAGTGCCGGTTAGCTCAAAAAAGCGCTTTGAAATCACCTTTGTTTCTCTGAAATGCAAGCTACAAAATGCCTATTTTAAACATTGCAAGATATTCAAAAATCTCACTGAACACCAGCAGACATTTGGCAGAATGTAGTCTTGTGTGCATACAAAATCTGGAAAGATGAAGAACCCAAAACAATGTTTATAACAAAACTGGCTGAGATGTGGATGTCAGCAGCTTAACTGAAATTGGATTTAAACCCACTAAAATCGAAATGTTTAAAATAAATGAGTGACCTACTTTTGAGTGTCACATAGGTTGCAACTGTTTAAATGTCATAGTTTTGAACTTAGAATCAGCGTTCTGGCTGCATGTGTAAAAATTGTAAGTTTGATTTGAATGAAGAAAAACTGGAACAAAAGTGACATTTAGCTGAAGCCTGGCTTGAAGAGATTGAATTCTGCCTGGCAACTACCCCCGACAGGAGTTGAAACTTGCCCAGCCACTGCATTCGCAGGCCTGGCTGCCTTCTGCTGTTCCCACCAAAAGGAGATTACACCTCTCTGATTGAATCAGAGGAGGAGCACCTGGGAGCAGGGAAAAAGAACATTGAGCTTTCCTTGGCTCAGGCAAATGTTAAATGGGGGGGGGTCGTAAATGGCTTCCTCTTGGAGGAAGTGGATAAACCAGAAATTCCACCATGTACTTTGGGAAACCACACCCCTCTGGGCTAGAGCATCATTTTAAAAAGATGGATAATTCATATTACAGACTTGTCCAAATTATATAATTAATATCATTATTCTTGTGATTTTTCTGTGCATATTTTAAGAGGTGTTAGGACTCTGTGCTATGTTCTGGGGGGTAGTAGCGAAAAATAAGGTATTACTCCGAATGTCTGTATGTTAACACGTTATCATCTGATGCCCATATTCCTTGTGCATGTTTGTGTAAATTCTGGAAAAGTTTAGAGGTTGTGTTCTTGATGAAAAGGACAGAATTCTGTCATAAGTGGACACGACATCTTACAAAGACAGGGATCGGATGGTTTGATGCTACAGAAAATATGTTAACTGGACATATAATATTAGAAAAATGGTACATAGATAAATATGTATTTGGATCAAAAATAGATTTGTGTTCAAATTGACAAGGGGAGTGTTCTTTCTGTATGCCCTAAAAGTCATGCCTGTTTACACTCCATTCCTTCCCCCAATCAAGGGAGAGAGGAGAGCTTGGCCAATAATAGGTTGTGAGCGGCAGGCTTAGTTATGCCCACGCACACACCCATTTTCAAAACACATAAAAAGAGACTGCTTTGGACAGGCAGCAGACTCACTTTCCATTTTCTTGCGAAGCATTTTGCCGGACGACTTCAAGATCCAGAACTCAACTCCAGATAGATCCAGAACCAAGCCAGAACTTAAAGCAGAGAGGCCTAACCCAAACAGCTGAACTCTTCTCAGCGGGCCTCAGCATCCAGCAAACCTAATCAAACTATTCAACAGCCGGGCAAGCTGTTTAATTCTGGCCTAGAACCCTGTGCCAGTACCCAGAAAGCAGTGGTGTATCCAGAATCCACTTAATCCAGACCAGCAGAACCAGAGACCCAGACCAGACCGCAGTGCCGCTAGCAGACCCAGACTAGATCGCTGTGAGCAGAACCGGTACTAAAGACCTTCCGTGGCGAGAGAACCGCAGCCAACCTGACCAGATCTTGACAGCCTATTTCAAATTAATAGTGTGAGTACTCAGCTAGAACTGTGCCAGAACCAATCTCTTAGTCTAAAATAATCTGATTCAAACCATTTAACCTGTCCAGAACTGCATCATAGAATCGTGTGTCCCTTCTCCGATTTTAAACCTGTAAAAGTGTCATTTTGCAATTTTGAATCATTATTTCATTTCTGAAAAACTATCTTCACAAAATCGTCCGTATCTTTGGAACCGCGTGTGCTAGGAATGAGATTTAACTTTCATTAGCTAAGAATCTAAGCTTTCCAACAAGCCCTAAACCGACTTTCTACTCCTTATAGTTTTTCCGTAATCACGCTCGACGCATTCGGAAAAATTGCAGCGAATTGTCATTTCGCTCAATTTCGTTTTCTGTCAAAATAGCTGCTTTGGCTTGCATCGCTGAAATTCGTTTTCAACCTGATAATCCCTTATTAATCATTGTTAGGTTGACCTGAACTAATTCAAAGTAGCTGGCACCTACCCTGAACCTCCTACAGGGAATTAAAATCATGTTTAGCATATTTTTCCCTTCTTTGCATACCACATTTAAAAGTACTTTTGCCTGTGTTTAAAACCATCACTGTTTCTCTAAACTTGCTAGGGGGAACTGAAATTCGTATTGTATTGTGATGTATCCCTGAAAACTGTGTGCTTCACTTCCATCTCCTTATATTGCATAGGGGGGGGAGTGAATTGCCACAAGGGGAAACGTGAACATATTATCTCTTGTGGAACCCTATCAGTTTATTTCTGTACTGCATTCTGTCCATCATTGTTTTTCCTTGAAACCATAAAAGCATTCTCAGTTACCTTTTCCTTCCTACACCAACTCCTAAGTAATTAAATAAGCGTGCATTTGTAATATTATCCATTGTTGATCACTGTCAAATTCTTAAGTGTGATATCAAATATTAATTTATTATAAAAGTGTAATATATATATTGTTTGATTTTTCCAATAAATCTTTTAAATTGCAAAACAAACCTACTTCTTGGCTCAGTGAGGTCAGGGGGATTCAAAGAGAGGGACGTTATATAAGGGTTAATCAACCAGAGTATAACTTGTCATAAAAATATATAAATAAGGGCTTCCGTTGGGCATCCCAGACGAGGCACTGACTTAGTGACATTGCTGGATTTAAGTCACTTAACACTATCATATCATATCATACCCTATACAGGGTTTGAGATGTCACCTTTACGTAAACCTGTTTACGCGTTATATGTTTCTGCTCTACCCCCATTGGGATTTGAAATGTCTGGTTCTGAAACTCCCTTCAGCCAGAACTACTAGGTGCTACCTTTTCTTCAAACAATAATTTCCATTACTTAAAAATTATCACAATCCCATCCCCGTCATTTGGCATTCCCCTTAGTCTACTCACTATTTGTTCGTTAATCGACTTGAGGCCTTCGGTATTGACTCTTCCTCTGATCCGACCCCTTCACCTTTCATCCACAGTGCACCCATGGAAACTGGGCAGGGATTTCATCAAAGAGGGACCTGCCCACCCTCTAGGTTTCTCTTGCAAGTTTATTTCTATCGGCCGTTCTCCACAGGAAACCCCACAATCTTCTGGCTAATGGCAAAGGATGCCTGATCGTCCAAAAATCTGGAGACAAACTAGTTTTGTATCTTTCCAACCATCTGCATCTCTACCACGTGAGCATATGGCCCTTTGTGTATCGTGCATGCAATGGATGTGGTTGCAGAATAACTCTGACATCAAATAATTAAACCAACTCAGGAAGATGGCAAAGGTGCTGTTTTATTAACAATTATCTAAAACAGGGAGTTACAACAACCATTAACGGACGTACACTCGAACTCTCAGTGCATTTTTCATAAAAACATCCTTAATGCAAATAATACATCAGATGTGACGTCATACT
Organism: Ambystoma mexicanum; assembly: GCF_040938575.1. Classification (NCBI taxonomy): domain Eukaryota; kingdom Metazoa; phylum Chordata; class Amphibia; order Caudata; family Ambystomatidae; genus Ambystoma; species Ambystoma mexicanum. The sequence goes on along the minus strand of NC_090928.1, from coordinate 697,865,116 downwards.
ACGTGGCAAATAAGAAAAACCTATGAGGGATTGTGATACGTTTAAGGGGAACATCTAAGTATACTTTGTATAAGGGCTGGGATTGTGATTGGCTATCTACTGTCAGGTGGACAACGCATGCCTACCTCTAAAACATGTCATCTTCAACACTATTAAGTACACAGTTTATCATTGGTCTTCAAACTATAAGGCCCTTGGTTTTATGGCTCTCTATAATTGGTTGGCACACTCGTGCCATGTCTGGAACATTCGGTTCACTTGGTAGCATGTAAGCTCAGACCCAGGTGCCAGGAGGTAGACTTGACTTTACATCCCCACCCAATTAGCCCATCATCTCTCATCATCCATGCCTTCTACCATGCAGATTGCCTTTGAACTCGGCCTTGCAAAGTATCCTTGTCTGTAAGCATATATGGGAGTACAGGCTTTCACTATCGTTGTCAGAAGACTCCACGCTCAACTCAATTTCCATCCTTGGCTCACGTGACAGGAGACCACGATTTGGTTCATTTTGCAGCATTTAAATGTCTTAAATGAATATAACTTGGCACACTTTTTGTTCTTTCTTTACACCTTAACAAGGGATGATTTAGCTTCACATGTTCACTGCCTTCAGAAATAGATAACCAATCTTGGCTTCTTCAGCTTTGATACCAGGCCAGACAGCCTCACGATTTGTTTCCATTACCTCAGCTTATTCTTGCTGCGACACAGTTCTTTCCTTTTCTCTCCATGGCTCCTGGCTTACTAAGTCATGACACTGATGTCCATTTTCTATACAATGGCGGATTTGCCGGCAGTCTATTCGCTACATAAAGGCAGCTTCTAAGATTACTTAATCTACTTGCATTACAGCATCTGTACAGTTATTGAACGTCTTGCATTTTCTACAGTGCTTCGCACACATACAATCTTCTTTTTGCATGTGAAAGTTTACTTGATTCTTAACTTCGTCATCAGTTTCTGTAAGATTCATTCATTCTCTTCAGCCAGTATCATCAGAGCGTCACACTCATCTCTTGTAACGTCACTGGCTTCTCTTTCACTATTTTTTCATATTCCTTCAGGGAGTTCCTCCCTCAGATTGTCTTCTCTTTGGGGATGCATTTTATAGGGTTTTCTCGGAGCATACCTTCTTTCAAATACTCACTGTGGTATGGTCACAACCGCTGGTGTTAAAAATGGCACAATCTCAGGCTTCCAACATATAGGAGGTAGGCTGGCAGGATTTCCTGCAGAGGCAAGTAAGTGCTCCTCTACAATACCACTGTTTCATCTGGACACACCCTGCCTTTCAGAGCCAATTGAAGCAAATGTTGTTGTCCTCCATGTTCTCCCACTAACCCGTCCAGACTCCAGACTTGAATTATTCATAATGCACCAAAACGCCAAACACTTTGCTATAGTAGCGTCATAATATCTGTGCCCCAGACCCGCCAGTATTTAAAAAGCATAGGTGTGATTGCACCCCATCCATAACAATCTCATCAATGTATACCCTTAAGAGCCTTATTGAGGGAAACTTTCTCCAACAAATGGTTTGGTTGAAGTAATTCTAAGGATAAGGAAGTCCTCTTAAGGATTTTATCTTGCTAGTTTTCAAGTAAATGATTTTGCTACCTTACTTTTGTATTTGTTTATGTATTGGTACTTTGTATGGCACCCACTGGAAAACATAAATCGGTTACAGTATAGGTAGATAGACAGGCACTATTTTCAAGAGCTTCCCAGCCCGCGTACCCTAAATCTTAATGAGGAAAATTGTAAACGGAGCGGTGTACAAAATGACATATGTATTTTCAAATGGGCCTCTATTTGAAGAGGTTTCAATATCATTCAGTATTCGGGTCAGGTCTGGCAGACACCCTGCTGTGCACCGAGCTGCCTTGCAAAAGACCAACAATATCCTATGTCACAAAGGATACACAAAAACACAGTTAAATGCAATCAGCACATCAACAACCATTCTCCAAACGTTCCCTTAAATATTTGATCTCCCTTCTGTTCAAGATGCTCCTAGACCGAACCCGCTCAGATGTCAGAAAGGGACTCAAAAGATTCACTTCCAAGTGTAATCTATCCTTGCAAAATCCTCCTCTATACTCAGTAATAACTTGCCTGAATCCGAGGTAAACTAAAAAAGTCTAACTTCCAAAATGTAACGCACCTCAGCACATACCCTGAACACACGCGCACTTTACTGATAATAATATTCAAATACGGACAGCGTGACGCGGGAACGCACAAGTACCTAGGTTAATCCAATGTTTAAATGCATGCTTGTACCAGCATGTTGCCTGCTGCTAATCTTATGTTTGAAAACCGGGAGGCCTTCCTGCTGATCCCAAAGCTTGCCCTCTGACGTCCGAATTGGAGTGGCCTACTGTCAACAAAACATTGAAATAAATAAATAAATATGTAAACCTACACCAAGAAAAACGTCCACCGCACGTTGCTAAAGCCCCAAGCACTAACTACATGGCAAGAATCGAATTAGGATCTGAGTAACTGAGCGTTGGCATGCCTGACGAACAGTTAATACATTCACAGGAGACATTCTACCTACAGCAACAAGTGAAAGCATGCGGTCACGCCCAGAAAGTGATCACCGAGGGCCCTGAAGGGGTTTGCCTCCATTTCAAAGAGAAAGATCAAACAGCAGCTCGAGGAGCTCCCGAGAAGGCCACCGGCTTGCATGTCTGCTCTGACTCCCGGGCTCAGCCTTCTGGAGAAATCGAATAGGTTCAAAACTCGTTCAGCTGTTCCGCTGCCTGTTTACTCTACACCGTCACCCCCAGCTATGACTTACTAAAGAAAAGGCAATGGATATTAAGTAACCACCAGGAAGTAACATAATGGCGAACGATTTGACAGTTTAATTATCACTTCATGTTTCAGACCAACAAAAGAAAAATAATGCACACGGTTGTTTAGGCGCTATCGCCCTGTGTGTGTTTCCGTTTTTTTGTGTCGGTGGCTCGAGACAATAGTCTGACAGTAACAGGGATGAGAGTGAAAGGGTGTTTTCTTTCTCCTTTGTTGATATTTAATTTGACAATTTAATATCCCTATAACAAGCAAGAACAATAATGTATTCGTTTACCTTCCAGAATAATGCTTGGTTTGGCAACTATGCTGTAACACGTACTGTAGTTAAGGGAAAAAGAGGTCTGCCGTGCTTTAAAGCAATTTATTTTGTGCACGTCGCAAGGGAGCCTCTTGCTAAGTCCCGACAATGTTACATGACTGAAGGAGCACTAATTGAGTAAATAACAATACCCAGCAAGGAGTGCCATCAAGGATTTCACGGGCTCACAGCACGTTCTCTGAGTGTTGTGAAGCGTGGAGTCAAAGGTTAAGTGCCGCGAGCGTTTGCGTAGAGTAGGGAAATACTTCATTCGAAAGAGAAACACGGCGAACGTCAGCCGGAGCTAGAACAGTTCATTTGGATAAGCATGCGATATAAAACAACACAAGGCGAATACCAATAGAACAAAGGCAACTTGAGGATTTGCCAAAATTCAAATGTCTTAACATGTGTAACTTTATTTGGCATGAACTGCGGAAAACAGTGTAGACTATTAGATTTAGCACACATTTGTCATTGGGTGACCTAGATAGCTTTAATTCCACATTTTCTTTGTGTTAAAAAAGTTTCGGTTCATCACCATGTTTTATTGACACTGAATTGTAGCGGTTTGTTGAAAAAAACATACCCACACACGTTTTGTTAGGGACTGTGGTAAAAAATGTACAGGGGACAGCCATAGCTGTATGAGTGATGCAGAACACCAAAAGGCGACATCATAAGCTACAGAGCAACATGCCCTTTCTCCTCTGGAGACACCTGACATTTAGGGGCCGATTCATGGAACAAACGTGTGCTGAAAATCCCAGCGCAAGCAGGCGCAAGGTAGCGCAAGCGTGAGAAAGCAAGCGCACGCGCACGCGTGCGATTCAAGGAAGGCACTGCGCGTGTATACCACTGGTTGTGCGCCAAATCTGTGCATGGCACACACGGGCGCATACGTCATCAAATGGCATGCGCTACGCGCACAGCGAAAAGCACACATGGCGCGGCTCACACAACAAAAGTGGGCGGAACAGTGGGTGTAACACGCGCAATGGGGAAAAACGCGTGAAAAAGAAGGCGTAACTGGGGAAGTACTGCAGGGAACTACACGGAACGCCCACACGCACGCGAACAACCCGTATTCATAGATTCGAATACGGGAAACCTGCGCACGGCAAAAGACGCGCATAGGCGTCAACATGTCTGCCACAGGAAGGCAGGCGGAAGTGTCCCCGCACACAGTATAAAAGTGTGTGCAAACAACAAACACGTATATACCGTTACGATGAATGCCCCATTTGTCGCAGCACTGATCGTGGGACACCGCAGGAGGAGGAAAATAGCCAGGGCATGCATTTTTTCACCCCGGACAAGCCTTTTTGGGATGCCTGATGACAAGGTCTACGGCAGGTATAGGTTTCCACCTCGTATCATCCTAGACCTGGTCAGGGAGTGGGAAGATGACCTTACATCCTCTGCTCCCAAGCATTGAGCCCCTTGGAGAAGGTGCTCAATGTCCTGCAGGTTTTGGCCACTGGGTCATTTCAGCGGACTACTGCCATAGTGGGGGGGGGTCTCAGAGGCCACGCAGTCACGCTGCCTACACCAGGTCTTGGCAATCATGACAGCACACCCCTCAGTCCGCAGGCACATATACATGCCCAGAACAACCACAGAAAGGCAGGCCGTTGTCCAGGACTTTTACAGGGTGGCACACTTCCCCAAAGTGCTTGGTGCCATAGATTGCACCCATGTGGCCCTACGTCCACCTAGGGCCACTGAGCACATCTACCGAAATTGCAGTCACTGGCATTCCATCAACGTGCAGGTGGTATGTGATGCAAATGGAATCATCACCTCTGTCTATGCAAACAACCCTGGCTCCACCCACGACAGTTTCATATACAGAATGTCCGCCCTGAGCCGGGCCCTGGAAGCTGGGCAGCATGGCGACACATGGCTCCGAGGTGAGTCCAAATGCCTGTGCACATGCATGTATGTCACACACACACACACACAAATACACAAACCCCAATAATCACAACCATCATCACCTCTCCAGGGGACAGTGCCTACCCTCTGAGCAACCACATGATGACGCCAATCCGGAACCCCACCACACCACCCCAGGTAAGATACAACGCTGCCCATATTGCAACCAGGGCCATAGTGGAGCGCACTTTCGGAGTGCTCAAGTCACGCTTCCACTCCCTTGACCGCTCTGGCGAGCAGCTACTATATGCACCCCCAGTAGTGTGCAGGATCATTGTGGCAGCATGTGTCCTGCACAATGTTGTAACACGGCATGGTGTACCAGTGGACATGGTGGTGCCCCCACATCCCCAACCACAGGCACAGGTGCTGCCCATGGGAGGGGACAGGGCACGTGGCGAGGAAGCCCGGACCCAGCTTGTGGCCACATTTTTCACCTAAACTCCCACCCCTGCGGAGGTCACACAGGCCTGGCACATACCGGGTGACAATCGATGATGACAAAGTGACAGTCAACTGTCACAACCTTACCACCCTGAGAATGTTGCCATGGAAGTGCCACATTGTGTGCCTCCCTAGCTACTTAAACATAAGCAATCCTGTGGTACCAAAAGACACACATGCAAGGTGTGAATCACACAGACCTGCAAAACAGGCCATGACTATCACTGGTATGTCACCCAAACCCTCCTAAACCACAACATGACATGGCAAGCAATAGCTATACACCAACACAGTACCAATAAGGTACACATTGACATGTGAAAAATGTAAAGTGGCATCACACAATGATGCCTGACATGGAATCAGATGAAATGACTGACCAACAACCTCCCACCCAAAAGAAGTCATACCCAAATGCATTCCAACAGTTGTAGTTGTAACATAACAATGAATGCCTGTCTACATGCACATTGTGCATTGCAAAATCAACACTGCAGCTTCTGTGTGCCATGCCCACCTCCTGCAACACACTGCTCAGCAAACAGCATAGTGAACAGCCTTTGTGTGTGACACACACCCTGAGCATCACATCTAAGCGACAAACTACATCAAAAAGCAAATTACGCATGAACAGGATCCACAATTGGTCATAGATCATGTGCTGCAGGGACACAGTGGGCACCAGAAGGCAAACAGCGTGTACATGTGGACATGGATGGGTGGTTGTACATGTAGTGGATCATAGTGCGAGTGTGTGGGTCAGTAGGGACATGCACTCAATATATGCATGTCCAATCAAGTGACCATCAGTTTCCTCTACACATCACCTGTGAACATTCACCATGTGTACACCCCAGCATGTCAAGCCACAACTATTCCCTCACACCTGAAAGGTAAACACAACACATGAACAGGCATTGATCAGCAGAATAGATCATGTACATAGGATACTGCAATTACAATGTTAGGGTGTGCATCACACTGTAGGGCAAGGCAAATGTCAACAACAAAACACCCCCCACTCCCTCATAAATCACCATGACCCACTGAGCAACTGCACCTGCGTTATGTAGCCTTCATCCTTGATTTTCACCTAGCCACAGGATCACCCTTCCCCTTTGTCACTATCTCCCACCTTGTGTGCAAAAAGCATCCAGCACCCTCATAGGCCACCTTGACTTGCGAAAACACCACATCAAAGAGAACTCAAAGCAGGCCAACACAGAAGCCAAGCAAAAAGCATGCAGGCAGCAAAACAAACCAGAATAGCCTCCAGTAGATGACTTGAAGTAGCAGTACGTCACATAGCCCAAGTACTACCACAATGACGTAATAACCAAGGTAGCACAGTAAAACAATGTCACAACAGGATGTGTACCATGTGTGGTACATAACACAGAATGATGCACCACGAACTGATGTGTACTGTCACAGCTCCCGTGTCAGGCGCATGAGTGGTATGAACCAACCACCCCCACCGTGGTCTGGGTGCCTGCAAGGCCAAACTCACACAGGCCTCTGAGACTCTGGTGGGGAAGGAGGGTCAGGGATATGCAGTCGGGACAGACATTGCTATACTGGATAACCGCAATGCGGGGCAGGAGAGGGGAGTAGGAAATGCACAAAACTGTACTACTTACATTAACACATACACAAGTACACCAAACTTGATCATCATGCACATTACAACAAATGGTTCTACGTGATTTCGCTGACCCATTTTTGGTTGTTGTACTTTTCATCGCCGACCCTTTCATCGCCAACATTTATTTTTTATTTTTTATTTTTATTTATGGGGGGGCTGTACCCCCCAAAACCCCCGTACTTAAATAATCATACCAAAACCCGCACAAACACCCCCCCTAAAAAAATGTTTTAAAATAAAAATGTTGGCGATGAAAGGGTCGGCGATGAAAAGTCCCACGACCAAAAATAGGTCGGCGAAATGCGTGTATACCCAACAAATTACTCAAATGGAAGACAAAGAGAAACTTATCTCTGGGGTGAGTGCTGGCCTCCTGCCTGCGCACTATCAGGTCCAGTAACAGGAGCAGTTCAATGCTGCAAAGAGAGCCACAGTTACTAATCTGTGCGTGCCCATAACACAAACACACCACCATATATGCCCCAAACTAACAAACTACTCTACAAACAAACAATCTGGTGTGGATGCTTCTTACCCATACGTAACATTAACCCTGTGATGGTTCATACACAGTCAATGCAGTAAGTCAGGCGCCGGTGGGTGCGTGGCAAATGGAAGACCAATGTGTCACGATTTATACAACATGCAATGTTCCCTGGGTAAGCATCCAGATGCATATAGCAAGGTATGACCTCAGAACAAGTCGTGTTCCACCATGACCGAAATAAAGTAGGTAGTGGATGTGTCAAATTCTACATGGAAATGAAATGCACTACACACGAGTCTGTCCCTTGCTGTCTGTCCCTGTGAGCTGCTTCTTTCCATGTCTCGCAACGCTACATGGCTAATACAAGTGCCTCAATGGACCATGGTGGACCGTAGGGTATGTGCCACTGCCCCTGCAGGTGCCCCAGACAACTTTCCCATCAACTAGCCATTAGTCCACCAGAACATCTCAGCTGTATTGTGCGCTTCAACACCAATATTTGTCCAAGCTCACCGTCAGTGCTGCTAATAAGCATGCATGTGCAACTGGCCTGGTGGAAGGTTTGCTGTGTTGTGGCACCCCTGTGCTGCTCACCTTGCCTGGAGTCCCTTGAAACACGTCAGCTGTTTTTGGATGTATGAGCGCTATCCCTGTGCCTCTGCTTGCGCACACATGCACATGTCGGTACCACCAAACGTGTCCAGCTTGCAGACGTCCAATGGCCCATGTCTGCTGGCAAAGGTGGTCTGGAGGCTCATCCCCCTGCAGAAAGGGCATGAAGCACATGATTAATACTTTAAATTCATCTGCGTGTGTCTCTTCAGGCATTTCATGACTGGACCATGTCAGAGACGTACATCAGAAATCACACCATCAGTCCGTCTTTCACAGGCAAAGTGTGGAACACACTATCTAAGGCATGAATTGCAACAAGCACATGTACAGTAAAGATAAGAAACATACTGCACAATGCATAGCAATTAATGTACACATGAATCATGAAACCCCCCATCTAGAGAAAGAAGAACAGTGGTCAATAACACCCCTATCATCTCCACTAGGGGTGTTAACACAAGTTCGACAGCAGCAGACATGCCACAGATATGACAGTCCAAAGCCCTTGTGTAATAGGCTGTTACACCGAACCATCCTTGCAAGCCCATGGATAAGGGAAGCAGGAGTCGCATATGTGAGTCAAGGACCCCAAGCTGCAAACACATACACAAGACAAGCTTGAAGGGCCCAGCTGGAACAGACAGTGGATGCTTTCAAATGCCACAAAGCACCACACTGTCACATGAAAGCACAATAGACAAGCAATTTTAAACTATATTAACTAATTACACTAACTATGAAAAACCTACATTACCTAATTAAACTAACTATCAAATAGAAACTTAACTAACTAAACTAAAAGAAAAATCAAAAATGGCCACATACGACCTAGGGGGGAGGTACCCAGGAGGGGGGAAGTAAAGGGTGCTGCTCAACACCCACATGCAATGATGTTGAGGAAAAAAATAACCTCCATGGGCTCAACGCCTGCACAGCCTGACTTATGTGGGAGATAGATTGTCATTCGAGTCTGGCTCTTCCTGGAAAGGAGGACGTGGCAAAGGAGCCTGACCACGCGTAGCCGCAGCTTGCCCCTCATCGGCAGCAAGTCTGCCGGATGGGTGAGCCTGGTTCTGTGCGGCGATCACACGTAGGTCTGCATGGAGGATCTCACGTGATACGCATGCTTCCTCTTGCAAGGTTACACGTGTAACATGGAGTTCCTCCTGCAAGGCCTGGCTGGACAACTGTTGCACCTCCCGGCAAGCACGTAGCTCAGCTGAGATGCTGCGCTCAAGCTGTGCAAACCTCTCCCCTGCCCGCTCCCTTTGGGACATCAGAAGGATACCCAGAGTGGATCTGAGGGAAGCATACTCCTCCGTTAGGGCCTCCCTGTGTGCCTCTGCGTGAGCAGCAATTGCTCAACACAAAGACACCATCTCAGCCTGGCGTGCCCTGTCTGAGGTCGCCATGCCCAGCCTAAGCGAGCGGGCCGTGGACCGTGCCGCCTGCTGCTGGAGTAGTAGATCCACTTTGGTCACCCTTTAGCCTGGCTTTTGTCAGACCTATCCAAGGTTCTGCGCTTATAGCAACAATTGTTCTTGTTGAATATATATGTTTGTGATAAATGTGTTAATATTTTGAGCCTGTATATATGTGCCTTTCTCTTTGAAACGTCAGTACACGGCATCTTTATATATCCACTTACCTAAGTTTGTTACACATGTGCTGCAAAAGTTTCTAATGCAGCTTTCTCCTTTGTATTATTATGCGGAATAATTGTATAACTGTTTATATGCAATGTCTGCCTTATGTACTGGAATTTATAATCCAGTTTTTTGTTGAATGACTGAGAAGAGAAAAAATTAAAAAACCACTCTCAGTTTCCATTCTATTTTATTTAGTGGGTGCATGCACCACTTTCTCCTTTGCCCGTACACTCATCCTTCGGATATGCATAAATTATGCTACAATTTAGGAGCAGATACACTTTAAATTCTTTTTGCATATAATTAAATTGCAACCAACTTGACTTCTTTAGACAGGACTCCCTTTTGTGTTCTCTTGCTGCTGGAGTAGCACCTGCCTAGCAGGGGGGAGCACGGATTGGGCCACACGCTCCATGCTCACAACGATGTTCTCCATTGCTGCCCACTGGCGTTCAGAATTGGCAGTCATGTCTTGCTCCCACTCAGTATACAGTGGTTGCGCACGGCGACCGCGTTGCTGGACTTGACCCCTGCGGGACCCAAGGACTGGGTGTCCTCATTGTGTTGGCACCGCCCGCGGCTGCACGACTACATGCCCCCGTTGACGTGATGGCCCAGGCACATCAGTGACTGGTGTGGAGGGTGACCCTGCGTCCCGATCTACCACAGGCGGAGATTCCAAGACTGTTTGACCCCTCAGTGCAGGTGTCGCGGACAGAGGAGTGCCCACATCAGAATCACTCACCCCTGACATATGCACCTGATGCTCATCCAACTCGACATGGACATCAGAGTGGTCATCAGGGCTGGACTCATTGCCAGCCAGAGACAAGGTGGACTGTAGCACATGTGGGTTTTCGTGGCCTACCACCCCACGACTCCCACTTGTGCCGGGTTGCTGAAGTGATAACAACCCTGTGCCTGGCATGACAACACCATCCTCTGGCTCCATTGCGTCATCAACTGAAAAGTAGAGAGAAAAAAGTTCACCACACATGTTATAAGCACACAACACACACACACACACACACACACACACACACACACACACACACACACACACACACACACACACACACACACACACACACACACACACACACACACACACACACACACACACACACACACACACACACACACACACACACACACACACACACACACACACACACACACACACACACACACACACACACACACACACACACACACACACACACACACACACACACACACACACACACACAGAGACATCACACAGACAACAAACACATCAAGCAGACATGTCACACACAAAAGAGAACCTGCCATGCCTGCTGGGTCAACTTGACACTGCTTATGTGATTAGGCATGTAGAATGGTGTCATTTTGCACAGAAGTGGGTCGATGCAGTGCAGCAATTTTGTACATTACTCACTGTCTACATGTACAAGTACTTCATGATGTGTATCTGAAAATGTGAAGGCAGTGCAAGGTCAACTTCAGCCATCACGTGCAATGTGCATTCAATGGCTACCATGGCTACAAGCAAACCACCCCTCCCCCCAGGTGCAAATGCAGGGATGCCTAGCATGGTATCAAAAGACTGACCATAGACCTGTGTATTGACAGACAGTATAGACTAGCATCAACTGCATCATGTGAGTCAAGTGACAACACAGCAAATGATGATGGGACAGTAAGCAGGACACATGATGAAACCTCCGGAGTACACCCACGTGTGAAGAAGACACTACACCATTTGGACAGAGTCATTGGCCATTAAACAGGCTGAGGCCTGTGACCCACACAGACTGTCACACCCTAAACATGTGTGCGACGCAGGACTGAGCCACAGTGGAAATGGGAAGGCTGATGAAATGCCATGCAATGTAGGTCCCCCTGGACTCCTACTACAATGATCATCCAGTCAAGGACACATAGGGGCATGATTGGAATACACATGGAGCATGAATGAGCACTCATGTCCCTGCAGGGCATCTGACCTCTGCACAGTCCAAGTGAGACACCCTTCATCAAGTTCAAAGGATGTACCACACAGCATATGTCTGGCAGATTGGCTGCTGGAAGTTAGCATGTACACAGGACGCATGAACAGGGAAGTACTCAAAGGCAAAATTGAAGCATACCAGTGTTAAGGTGGAATTGGGGTGCAGAGGAGGGTGGAGGGGCAAGGGAGCATGCAGGCAGAGGACACATGCACGTCAGTCATGCTATGACATAGTCCCTGGGCTGAGAGGAAGGTCATCCCACACTACATGCAGAAGGGCCAGTGAGCTGGAACATGGACTTGAAGGGCAGCCTGGTGACCAGCATGTGAGTAGGGTGCAATAGTGGTGATGCGGACAGTCCCCGTCCGCTCCACATGTCCACCATTCAGCAGACCAGACATGCATCAGGGAAGCATTGCATTACTTGCACATCAGACCATGTACACATGACATGTAGTGGCAGTCATGCACAACACATCACACAAGTAAAACACACATGTCCACAACAAACACGCAGCAACACTCATACTTTCTTTTTCTATATTCCCATGGATCAATGTTTTTTTTTTATTTGGATTATGTTTTTATTATGGACATTGGCAATGGACCACTTTTTTATTCTACGTGATTTTTCTTTTTTTTAACTTCATTGGATTTACAATAATCTTTTTCTACATCGGTCATTGTACATTGATTTTCAGTTTACTATTCCTCAAAGTACTATTCCTCAGTTCTTTATGTTTTTAATACATTTTTTATTACTTCAGAATTGGTCTTGTGCATGTCTCATTGAACATTTCCTCAGTCACGTGTTGCCACTGTGTGGCTACGTTGTGCATTCCTGCATGGGCATGGTGGTTCATTTCATCTATCATGGCATGGGTAATTTGGGAGTGGGTTCTGTGGATGGTTGCATGCTTGGATTTGGGTGCAAGGGGGATTAGGGTTGGCTTTAGGGACATGGGTCTGATGTTAGAAAATGTTGTTTGTTGGGACATGAGTCTGGGCCTGAGGCTCACTGCTGGGGGGTGGGGGTGCTGGGGGACATGAGTCGGGGCCTGCTGGCAGGTGCCCCTCACTGCTGGGGGGTGGGGGTGCTGGGGGATATGAGTCAGGGCCTGCTGGCAGGTGCCCCTCACTGCTGGGGGGTGGGGGTGCTGGGGGACATGAGTCTGGGCCTGAGGCTCACTGCTGGGTAGTGGGGGTGCTGGGGGACATGAGTCTGGGCCTGCTGGCAGGTGCCCCTCACTGCTGGGGGGTGGGGGTGCTGGGGGACATGAGTCATGGCTTGCTGGCAGGTGCCCCTCACTGCTGGGGGGTGGCGGTGCTGGGGGACATGAGTCTGGGCCTGAGGCTCACTGCTCGGGAGTGGGGGTGCTGGGGACATGAGTATGGGCCTGCTAGCAGGTGCCCCTCACTGCTGGGGGTTGGGGGTGCTGGGGGACATGAGTCAGGGCCTGCTGGCAGGTGCCCCTCACTGCTGGGGGGTGGGAGTGCTGTGGGACATGAGTTGGGGCCTGCTGGCAGGTGCCCCTCACTGCTAGTGGATGGGGGTGCTGGGGGACATGAGTCAGGGCCTGCTGGCAGGTGCCCCTCACTGCTGGGGGGTGGGGGTGCTGGGGGACATGAGTCGGGGCCTGCTGGCAGATGCCCCTCACTGCTGGGGGTGGGGGTGCTGGGTGGGACATGAGTCGGGCCCTGCTGACAGGTGCCCCTCACTGCTAGTGGGTGGGGGTGCTGGGGGACATGAGTCAGGGCCTGCTGGCAGGTGCCCCTCACTGGTGGGGGGTGGGGGTGCTGGGGGACATGAGTCGGGGCCTGCTGGCAGGTGCCCCTCACTGCTGGGGGGTGGAGGTGCTGGGGGACATGAGTCGGGGCCTGCTGGCAGGTGCCCCTCACTGCTGGGTGGTGGGGGTGCTGGGGGACATGGATTGGTGATCACTAGTGGAAGGTGACATGTGGGCTGGCTGGGGGCATGCCCATGGTGGATGGGCTGCGTGCGGGACATGACCAGGGGTGCACGGTAGTCCCCTGTGGTGTGGGTTGCCTGCAGGGGCCGTGGAGGGGGTAGAGGGCACATCTGGGAGGACTCACACTGCCAATTCACGTGTGGGATTCCCCTCGCACCCCACTGGATACACGTACCCCGCTCTGACTGCGAAATCGCGTGTGATACTTCCTGCGTACCCCGGAAATACACATACCCTGCTCGCACAGGGCCAATCGCGTGTGAAACTTCCCGCGCACCCCAGTAATACACGTATCCCGCTCGCACAGGGCCAATCGCATGAGAAACTTCCCGCACACCCCCGAAATGCACGTACACTGCTCGCACAGGGCCAATCGCATGTGAAACTTCCTGCGCACCCCAGTAATACACGTACACTGCTCGCACAGGGCCAAACGCGTGTGCAACTTCCTGCGAACCCAAGTAATACACGTACCCCGCTCGCACAGGGCCAATCGCGTGAGAAACTTCCTGCGCACCCCCGAAATGCATGTACCCTGCTCGCACAGACCCAATTGCGTGTGAAACTTCCTGCGGACCCCGAAATGCACGTACCCTGCTCGCACAGGGCCAATCGCGCGTGAAACTTACCGCGCACCCCAGTAATACACGTACCCCGCTCGCACAGGGCCAATCGCGTGTGAAACTTCCTGCGCACCCCCGCAATGCACGTACCCTGCTCGCACAGGGCCAATCGCGTGTGAAACTTCCCGTGCAGTGGGGTACGTGTATTCGGAGGGGTTCGCGGGGTGTTTTACAGGCGTTTTCGTGGTTGGGGACCTGTGCGCCATGTACGGGATTTGTGCACTGTACATGGCGCACAGGGAGGGGTTGGGGGCATAACTGGCACTGCTGCCAGGTCACTGCGCCACTCTGCACCACGGCTGGTAATGGATGTTAAAATCCATGAATACGCTATGCGCGGAAATGGATTTTGGCGCACGCGGCTAGCGCAGACTGTCGCACGCGCACACTGTGCGCCAGCCGCGTGTGCCACTTGTGTGCTGAATTCTATGAATTACCCCCTAACTGTAGCTGCTTTAATATCTCCCCCTGTGAATCTCCTCTCATACATATTCATATTCAATATGCAGTAATGTCCTTTGTTCCATTTTTCTTTTTATTCTTTCGTTACACAGCTTTGTTTTGTAATTTAAACTGTGGAATTGGAGATACCAGGTAATTATTTCTCAATATTGTACACTATCACTCCTAAATTATATCTTCAACATGCACAATTCTGAAGCACCTATTTTTTCTCCCTGTTCACAGCACCTTTATATAAAATTGCAGTCCTAAAGAAGTGCCAAATCTTAATTAACGGAACACATTTAGACTATTACGAGACAATTACATTTGAGGATTAAAAAGTGGATATTTACAAAATGTGCATTAGCAAAAATGTTTACTTGCAACAAATACGTTCAAGCATTCGCAACATGCCAAATTGCCAAAATAAAAAGGTCAGGCTGAGGTTGGGAGGGACATCCTACTTGATATTGGGCCTCATCATGAGTTGGGCTGTAGCCCTTAAATGAGGTGGTAATGGTATTACCGCCGCATTTAAGGGCTGGCCGTATCACGAGTTGGGCGCTAAATCGGCTGTTTTCCCTCCAGCTTTTTTCTGGAGGTGAAAATCCCTGTTTTCTGCGGTATTACAGCCAGCTGTATTAGCCCGCAGTATTAGCACCGAAAATTCCTCATTGGATCCAATAGACCCAATCAGGAATGAGGATTTACCGTTAAGGCCAAACCCGTGCGCCGGCTTTAATACCACCGGACCGGTCGGTGCTAGGGCTATTACAGCCGGCGGTATTACAGCCGGGAATACAGCCCAACTCGTGATGAGGCCCATTGTCTTCTCCCTGAGGGAGTACAGCTATTAAGTCGTTCCAGGCAACTGTAATATAGATGGGGTTGGTATTCCTCAGTCAATGGTACAGAAAACTGTCTTCAAGATCAATGGGCCTCATTACAGGACCAGCGGTAATGCTGCCTGTGCTACTGGCTGGTTGCCGCCAGACCCGTAATAATTTACCAGCACCTGACATCCCGGTGCCACCGGCTCATTACGATTCCGGCGGTCGGGAAGTCTGGCGCTGGTATATTTGTTAATCCCCATTCCAATAGAGTCCTAAGGGACTCTATGGGAGTGGGGACACGGGAGCACGAGCACCGTTAGCGATGGAGCTGGTGCTCCCGTGAAGAGTATACCTACCGTGGCCGCTGCACCCGGCAGGGTCAGACCTGTCAGGCACAGTGGCCACGGCAGGCAGTCTCGTAGCTTACCGGCACCCTTGTTTCTGGACCAGCAAACTTATAATGAGGGCCAATATCTCTTAATGTTTCCCTATGAGACGGACACATAACTGCAGGCACTTTGTTGTGCATATGGTCTTTCCCCTTTTGTAATGGCTTGGCAGGAGAATAACGATGGTCTGGAGGGTTGCCCAGAGCAATGGCAGATGTTAAGATTAATTGAAAAACCTTTCAGCCATCACCTCTTTTGTTAGGCTGCAGTCACCCCCAGTGGGGCGGGTATGCCCAGACATGAGTCCTGAGCCCGCTGGGCCTAGAGACCCAAGCTACTCCTCACTGATGAAGCCCAACAAGGCTGAAACCTGTTTGGGGATGCGTGTGATCTCGTGCAGAAGGGATGTGACTTAGCAGTTTGGGCTGCACTGCCCCTTTTGGGGTGGGACCAAGCCTTATTTGCATATGGTCTTTCCCCTTTTATAATAGCTTGACAGGTGAAGAATGATGGTCTGGAGGGTTGCGCAGAGCAATTGCAGAGGTTAAGATTAATTCAAAACTCTCCATCCATCACCTCTTTTGTTTTGCTTTGGCCTGCTGGTTGTTAAGCATATGCCACTGGATTTACATGCTAAAAATGTCCTGCCTTTTCTTTGAAATTGATGCCTGCTGAGTATGGCGTACACGACATATGATTGAATGGCACAGAAAATACTGCTGTATAATGGCACATTATGAGTTTTGCTGCATAATAAGGGTCCTTCATGGATATTTGTATTAAGTTCACATTAACCATGTGCGCACACATTTTTTTGGGGGGAATGCATGTTTGGGCATTGCCTAATTGCATGGTTTGCACGGTAAGGCTATGTTTAAACATGCCCTCTACATGTGTTTCGACAGTATTGAAACACTGGTCTTGAAGTGAAAAAGATGGCTGCCACCCAGTGTGTAAACAAAAGAGTTTCCCAAGACAAGCTACCTGTTGGTGTCACACTATTGGGCTAATGGTATGGGTGAGAATGAGGCACAGACGAATCACAGTCTTGTGTTGGAACAAATATCACAAGATATGCACATAAACTAGTGTTTTAAAGAAAAAATATATGGTTTTATTTTTCTAATACATAAAAATTGAACATAGTGGGTCCAATTATTAAAAGAACACAAAGCAAAACAGAGAGAAAAATCACAATCCTGTTAGGGAAAAGAAAAAAGAAAAAACTCACCTGAAACAATCATATGAATCTGCTTACTTGATTCAAATTGTACATCAAGCCTGTTCTATTTCAAAGGTGATGTTAGTAGTGGCAAAAGTGACTTCACAACATAGACATGAAATGATGGTGCTATTGCGAAGGCCCCAATCGGGACAATGTATGGGCATAAACCCATCTAGGAAATGTGTCACATCATTTCATGTCTATGTTGTGAAGTCACCTTTGCCACTACTAACAAAAGTGGTCCCCCTTAGCTCAAAAAGCTACACCCCGCCACCCAGTATGTATACAAGTAGTCCTCTCTCAATGTCTAAGGGTCATGTTCCATACACAATTTTTTTGCCGTAGGCACAGGACATAAACTAACATCAATAGTGACATCTGAACGGTGTTATCTGTTTAATTATGTGTAATTATGTTTAAGCATTACTGTGATGATCATTAGATAAAGAATAATCACATAATAGTCACTAAGAGAGTTTAACCCATTATGGGTGAATGAACAGCATGGGGAATACCCAGGTTTTGGTGAGTGCAGTGAATGGGGGTTATAGGCATTGCACAGAGAAGTTGTTTAGTTCATATACAGCAGGATAACTTAATTTGACACAGTGGTGTAAACTAGCAGTAGTGGCAGTAAAACTATGTATGTGATATGGTGTATTGAGACAGAGCTCAACAAAGGTCACTACAAGTTGCAATGGGCCTCATTAGGACCCTGGCGGAGAGGGTGTTACGCCAGCGTAGTGCATGGCGTACCTCTCCGCCATACTACGAGTTCCCGTAGCGCCATGGCGGCCTTTTCCGCCTGGTTTTACCAGGCGGAGAAAACCATGGCGCTACGGGACCTCGTTGTTAATTACGCCACCGTATTTTACGGTGGCGTAATTAACTCCTTCCCCACTCCCATTATACCCTATGGGGCAAAAATGGGAATGGGGAAGGGCAGAATGGGGATTGGGGATTTACCGCTCCGCCGAGGTCGGAATGGGGCGGTAAATCCGCCAACCCCCATGGCGCTATCGGCGGCTTTCCGCCATGCTTCGCGGTGCATTTAGCACCGCGAAGTCCGCCTGGGTCGTAATGAGGCCCAATGACATGCATCACGTTTCATTTGGAGGAGCAACCAGTCGAGATATATAGTTATATATTGCAGGATTGCGACCTGTAAAGGGCACATTACAGTTTTTGCCTTATCAGATAGGGGATGATTTATGTGTTTTCATTTGGGGCTAATTTGGTATTTGTTGGTTGATTAGCTGTTGATTTGTTTTATGTTGTTCAGTAGAATTTTGTCACCTGATTACGATCATTGCAAATTGAAACATGCGCATGTAGTGACTGTTACATTAAATGAATGTCGACTCCCAGGAAATTCATTTTGGATATGTGGAATGTGGATGCAACAAAAACATGAGGAGCCGACCAGAACATGCATCACATGAACATTTATTAATAAAACGTTTTGCGAACTGTGAATAAGTCGTTCCCATTTTTTGCAAACAGGGTTTAATGCCCTCGTTGAAAATTCAGTATCATTGTCCCGTGGATTTTCTGCTAGTTTTTGATATGTGAATCCACATTATGTTCCAGCTTCTGCCCAACAAGCCACATGGTAAGTCGAATTGTAGTGTGGTAAAAGACGATATGGAAAGTGGCCTCCTCCATTATCGTGTAGATATCTGCTTTAAGGATGTAAGGAGGTCTTGTTTCAAAAAGATCGGGCACTCCAGATTACTTCCTTGGCAGTAGTCAGCAAGGTTCAGAAGGAGAAATGTCATGGGTAGGTTAGGTTGGCAAGAGGGATAGGCGGGGTGTGTTTTGTAGAGGGTGCATAGTGCAAGGAAGAGATAGGTTGGGGGATTGATCAATACAGGATGCATAATTTTGAGATGAGCAATTAATCTCCATGTGAAGGTTAGGGAGTGAGCTGCGAGTTGGGAAGAATATATGTGAAAATGCATGGTCAAGGTGAACGGGACAGTTTTGTGAAGTACAATGTGCATTGAGCAGTGGCACTACCACCAGGGATCAGAGAGTGCAATCGCACTGTGGGCATTTGAACGGGGTGAGAACTAGCGCTTTCAAAAGCAGGCTTGTTGAGAAAGTGAAGAAACATGGGGGCAAATACAGCACAGAAGACCAGTAGCAACCCAATTTAGATAAAAAACCAGTAGAGACCATTATACATGACTTTGGCACGATTAACTTCTGTAGTGACTTTAATCAGTCTCTATACTCTACCCGCATTACCAATTTGATTTCTTAACTTGCCAGGGGACTACACCCTTCACCATTGGTTTCACAACCTTGCCGATGGGCGAGCCTTCAAATAAGTTTCTTGGTATTTCAAATAAACCGTATCCCATAGATACAAGGAGGACTTTTTCTGTTAATAATAAATTGCATACAAATGTTTAATGAATATGTGAAATGACGATATTAGACCTCTATGGATCAAAGAATTCAATTTGATCGAAATCCTTTGAAAGCAGTAATCTGAGGCTGGGATATCTGATAAAAGATTCAGGATATTCAATTGATTTAGAATAATCCTAGCTTTTTTTTGTAAAACAACTTCCAGCCCCATTCTCCCAAACCAGTCCTTCCCACAACTCTGGGATAACACCTTAGTCAGTGCCTTTGGCAAGAGAGGCTTACATGAAGAATAGGCATTTATTGCAGATTTTATTGAATCAGAGGTACTTTTGGGGGTACGTCTGTCATGATAACTGAAGAGGCACTGGCTATCCTTTGATCATCTTTCTGGTTGGGGAAAACATCTTTGTCCATAGTATTCATTACATGTTCAAGTACTAGGCTCGGGTCATAATATACTGATAGCTCAAGCAAAGATGTATCACCATCTTGATAGTCCTCAGAATTTATTTCGTAGGAATGGGATTATGGTGCCATTCCCCTTTTTCTTCAGATTCTCAGATATAACACCCTTATAATTCTGAGTAGCTGACTTCTTCAACTTTTTCTTCTTCTTGGTCACCAATTGGTTATCATTTTCTATTTTCTCAGGGTTATTTTGCCTGGCCTCAATTCTTAAGGCACTTAAGAATTAGCTAGAACCTTTTTTTTCCATCTACAGCAGATTTCTCTTTTAAGTCCGCACTTAAACTGTCATTAATGAGAACAAGTAAATTAAGTAGAAAATTAAGGGCTGCAATAGTACTTGCACCAATATGTGAAGAGTGTAGTACAGGCTTTTCATCTTGTGGCATGCCAGTCTCTTGAACCTGACTGATCGCTGTGAGGAGACAATTCTCGAAAGAGGAGAGGAATGTCATGAATGGGATCAAGTGATAGTTTCTGTCTGAAGACCACAGGTGACCCGTCCTCCACCCTCTTCATCGTATTAGACAGAACACATCAGGAGTTGAATGTGCCGAATGTAACAGTAAATTCTAGTAGTCCCTCTCTGTGGTAGTCATGTTTTAATCTAAAAAGACGCAAAAGATTCAAGTGTAGAGGGAACTCCCTTCAAGGACTTTGAGATATTTTGAATAGTCAAAGGCATCTCAGAGATCACCTCTAATTTCATTTCTCCAATAGTTTGAAATAAATTAGTGATACGTAGGTCCCGTTGTGACCTTGCAAGTTTGTTGTCTGGGAAAAGTAGCCAACTGAAATTCTGGAAGGTGTACTTGTGGTAGTATTATCCACATTTATTTCCCCAGTCACTGAGTTCCGCGGCTTCAAAGAAGGAACTTCACCTGACTTGTTCCGCACTGCATACTTGTCAGAAGGCATATCAAAGGAGCTGCTTGCCTATTTTCTTCACTGTTACAGCTAGCAGGAGGCCAGATAGCACAGTTAAAGTTGCCAGGAAGGCTACCTCCCTCCACCTGCCACAGGTTGCAGCTAAGTGCACTTCGTTGACATTCTGCACGCACTCTGTGCTCAGAAGTGTTTTTGATGGTAAGGACAGCCTTAAAATTCACCGCCTCCAGCACACCACATTAAACAAGGAGCACCAGCTCCAACATCAGAGAGTAAGCAGCTGACTGCACTTCTTTGCACTTCCATAATCTGATAAAATAACTATTACAATTGTCCAGGTGAGACATTGACAGATTTAAGACCACCTGTACATATAGGGGAAATGGTACGTAATGGAATATGTGATTACGCCATTTAAGGTTGTATATTCCTTTCATGACTGCAGCTGCCACTTGCATGATAAATGGGAGACCACAGTCAAGAACGATACCTTGACTGCCTCTTTGTATATTCCCAAATGTGAGGGTCTGCACTAGAAAAGCACCAACAACAATAGATAATGATAATTATAATGGAGTGCACCAACAATCTGAGGATATCTAAGATTGATGTTCCAACTGATTCTGTCCCACGTAGGTGACAGAAGCCAACTTGATAGCCATCCAGGAACTACTGATGTTCAATATCACCCTGTGGCTGCAGGACCGCTACACGTTATAAGAGTTTAGCTGAAATGATATTCAGGATGTTCGTCTATTGTCCTATAGTTTGCCATGGTGAGATGGTCAGCTGATGGCTTCTGGAGAAGTGCAATACAGCAGTGGCCCTAAATTGTGTTGGCCACACTGGGTTGCCAATGAGGTGTCTAATAGGACCCTGAATATGGATGCCAATGAGGGGAAAATAGCTGCATTTAAAAAAGAAATGGGATGGCAGGCTTCATCTAGTGAGCATAAACACTAGCTATCTTGAATTATTGTGCATCACTATTGGGGGAAATATTTCCATCTGGTGTAGCAAGTTACATAGAGGAGCTGCATGATCTGTTTAGTTTTTATTTTTAGTATGTACAATACTGCAGGTAATTCTGTTTCTGAAAGGGAGGTGTGCTAATTACATAACCATTTCAAAAAACCTTCCTCTCAAACCTCTCAAAACATGCAGGCACCCTCAGCCTCAACTCAGCATTGGCACAGGGCAGGATCAAAGGTTTCATGTGTATTCCTCACTGCTGCTGGGACACAAAGGTGCTGCAGATATATGTGGCTTTTTGATCTTCTGCACCATATAAGTAAACTACAATCATTGTATCCATTGGTCTGGTGGCACAGAGTCTCTGAATATGAGCCCTGCTTAGTTGGGCATGGTGACTGCTAAGAGCCCACAATTAGATAGCCATAGTAATTGGATAACACACTATGGCCAGCTCTTTCAGCAACACTCGTCTATAACACTGGCCACTGGAGTCCCTTTCAAGACAGCAGACATAGGAAGGAGGTAAGAATAGAGTAGCCAGGCAGGAGAAATGGGGTGAGAGAAGTTTTCCACCATCTTGTTTTTTGTTAGGGCTCTCTACCTCTTCCTGCCCCTGCTCACCCATTAACTCAGCCAAGAAGAGGTTTAAGCTCTCAGGAGGAGATGTATGCTGATTCTTAAATACAGTGTAGTTCCCAAGCCACCCACAAAGGAATGTCCAAACACTATGTTATGTGCTAACACAGTTATTTATATAACTAAGGTTCAAGATATATACATCAATTAATAACACACTTTGTACTCTGGCACTTTAAATATGGCAAACATATAGAATGTCTATGTGGTACCACACTTTGCTAATGACTCCTTTCAAATTCATCAACTGCTGACAGTTATAATGACATACAAATCATGTAACAATGTGTATCAGCACAGATCATAGGAAGGAAGACAAGTTGATTTAAAAATGGCAGACTACTGACCCCCCTCTACCTAGAGACAGTTCTTTGTGAGGATCCCCCAAACTGGGCCACCTGTAATAAACAGTATTAACAAGGCCATTTGATTAATGTTAAAATAGTCTTGTTTCCTGGTCAAAATGTTCAACTACCACAATGTACCTGAGTTAGAAGAGCATCTTTGACAGTTCGTTGATGGATCCCTCGTGAGTGGATACCCTTTAAAGCAGGAGCCACGGGGTGTCAAGATTCCTTTAAAGAAATGTGAACACTTTAGTCGAGACAGCAGCTTTGACCTTTGCGGTGCTCTTCGACAATCGATCGTGGATGTCCTGAGAAGACGAGGCATGTGGTGCACCTCGATGTAAAGTGCGTGTTCCACAAAGAAGACTTGGTGAAGAACGTAGGCCCGGCAGCGGTCGTCGGGTGTCAGCGTCAATGATCGGTACTCGACCACAGTTGGATTTCAGATCGTCACTCGTCTGCGTCTTTGTGGACTTCAGGTGGTAGGAAACCCGCTGGCGGACTTTCCTCAGTTGTCGACGACCTCGAATCTCTCCGGCGGGACAAAGCAGTCAACGGTGATTGCAAGAGAGCCCTTTGTTTAATGTTCTTAGGCAAGGTGGAGCGTTGCTGCTCCGGTCGTCGAGCAGCATGGTGTCAAGCTTTCCCCGCTTCTGGGCAACACCACTCAAAAGGCTTCCAATGGTCACTGAGATCCTCCGAACCCCAGTCGGCGCTGTTGTAGGTCGTTGGACTCAATGTCCTGGTACTTTACTTCAAGGTTTCTCGGTGGACCCCTTCTCCGGTCAATAGCCTTTCGGGACTGACTTCCAGGGTGCCTCGATGAAGATCAGCTTTTGCACAATGTTCCCTCATAGCTCAGGGAGAGATCTCCTAGCCAGGTCCTCTTTTGGATCAGTCCTCGACAGACCCAGCAGCTTTCAGATTTCATCAACAGTAAGCAGCTGCAAACCTTCTTTTTCCAACTGGACTCCAAGGATAAACAGCTTCAAGTTTGAACTTCAACTTCTGAACAAATTGGGAAGTGAGAGGTCCTCAGATATACACATCTGTCCCTCATTCACTCTGCTGAGCCAAGCTCAGTTAGCCAATCAGACAGAAAGGCATTCATGCAGGCAGGCTGCCAATGAGGCCCACAGTGCATTCAGTCCATCCACTTCCACCCAGCACCCATAACAAGGAATGTGGACTGGGGCAAGCACCCAGCCTTTCAGCACATCATACTGCATTCATGTCAGTTTCAGGAAGGGCTGTCTCATTCATTGTGTCACACATAAAGAAACCAGACACCCATAACATGAAATGCATATTGGTCAAAAACTCCATTCACCCAGGTTCCACCCCAAGGGTGTACCCACAACATACAGTCACTGGGAAGGCTCCAGCCAGTCTGGCCTGGATTTCCTCACAATACCATATATGGTTCTTCCACCCAACAGCCAGCCAGGGGAAGGGACAGACTAAGGGCTTCCCAGGTCTTTGGGAAAACAAGGTAACAGGTGATAGAAACCAAGAGGCCACAGGGGCCATCTTGCCTTATAGCAGGAATCCACTGATTCCCATGACAGGGCCTGGTTATCCCAAAATGGAGGATACTCAGAGAAACTGTCAAATTCAGAATGGAGCTGCCACCAGCCCATACCTTGCTTTGTTGGCCACACATAGGTGCCCCACAACATACACTAGGGGTACAGGGTTGTACCCCCACCCTTGGGTGCCATAAGGTACCCAAGGGTCTCTGTTCACCACAACTAAAAAGAGGAAGAGCTGCACTGCCAGGAGTTCCAACTGGACCTCTGTGCATAAAACAACACAGAACATACATAATAAGAGAGTACAGGACATGGAGGCCCTGTCCCTCAAATGCATTTCCAGCATCACAATGTTAGAAGGCAAAGGGCACTTTTTGAAAGAGCCTGGATTGTACCCTTTATAGCAGGCTTGCTGTGTACCAATCCCAAGTACCATTTAATCTGTATAATATGAGGACATGCTTTCCATCTTTGATTCATCGTTGGTCTCTTAAATGGATGATAATGATTCACTGGACCTCTGGTGGGAGTAGAGCCTGCTCCAATGTCCTCCTCTATAGTGGTGAGAGGCAGAAGGCATCTGTGGCAGGGGAGATCTCTGGCCCCTAACCATCCTCAGGGAACAGTGGGTGTAAACTGCTGCCCAACAAAAATTGCTCTGCTGACTTCACGGGAAACAGGCTTCTGTTTACTCGATATAAGGATCTCCGGAAGGAGCCATACAAGCTCCCTGGAATGGGAGTGTAGAACAAAAGGACTCAAGTTGTCGCTGGGAAGACTGGACTGGATTTCTAAGTAACCATAGAACCAAGAAAGTGACCTCTAGCTTTCCCTGTCTCTCTAAACCACCTTGACACCAGTTTGGGCACTTTCAACACTATCCATTCTGCTGTTAGGGAACTATCAGTGTCATCCTTGACTCTTGAATGCCTTAGCATATCAAAATTATGACTGATGCCAAAGTTGAATCTCCACCATCTCTGGATCTGAGACCCACTGATTCTTCTAGCGTACCCAACTCAAAACTGCTGCGTGGTGAAGAGCTCCCTCGATCTCGCAGCCAATGTCTTTGCAGTGCCCCGATGTGTGTTGAGTCAGCACAATTTATCCTCAAGTCGATGCTGCAGAACAGCATTGCACAGTTGGTAACTGCCATCACTGCTCAATGACTCAACCCCGGCCCTGCCCTGAAAGCAACCAAACTCCAGGGCTCATGCCACAAAGCCAGGCTCAATGCCATTGCACCCCAAGGTGAAGAATAATGGTACTGCGAAGAGGCCCTGTTCCCCTGGTTGACTCTTTGGGACCATAGTGACTTTGTAGTCCTTTTACACTTTCAAGATATACCTTCCTCAAAGACATAACCCTGAATAGTGAATTTGTTGCCAATCTATTGCCTGAACACACTGGCTCATCGGCCCAAAATGTCCTTTAACAAAAGTTTGAGTTGTCTATGCTTCTTTCACAGTGGTGGGATTTGATGGTGTTTTTTGATTAGTGTTTTGCATTTTATTGTTTGATTATATGTCGATATTTTTATAGCACCTTGATTTGACATTCGTTTAGTTTTTTAGTTTGGAACCTGCACCACCAAACCTGGCTAAGGAGGAATACTTTAGGTCTGTATCTTTTTCACCTTTATGATTGGGATGACTACTGGTTTAGTAGTAATGTGGGACTTAGTAGGCACTACTCATCCCTGTACTCCTGCAAAACAGTAGCCATTTCATCACACAAACATAGTGTGTGTGATGGACAAATCTCACTGTACAAATATAGTCAAGGATTCTAGAAAAATGTTCAGTTTTCCAAATGTCAGCTGGTTCCCCGCTATGTATTCTCAGTGTGTCACCCATTCCAATGCCACACTTAGTGACTTGTTTTAGCTAGATTTAAATTGTATGTGTTTCCTACCCACTGCACCACTCTGCTTCACGTTTTTCCTTACATGCCAAAAAGTCCACTATTGAAAAATGATCTAACTATGACTGTAGTAAATTCAGCCCCACGATGTATAGGATTATGAACAAAGTCTAGTTCCTCAATGTCTCTTAATCCCATTCCTTTGAGGTTGGGAGCAATGTGGACTGTTCATAGCATGTATGTAGAAACATTCTACCCTTTGTAGAGAATATATTTATTTTCAGGCACTAGCATGTTGTGAAAAAAGGATGCCTACGATGGATCGCATTGAGTGGAACACAGATGGGCACCATGAGAGCTTGCTTTGTAGATATATTATGTGCTGGTTTATTTTTCTGGAATGTCTGTTTATTCCTCTTGCATTTCCTCTTACTTCCAGGTTCATTGGGCTACCAGTGTTTGTGTATGTTGTGTTGTCGGGTTTCCATTGGATTGTATACGGGCTGCATTGCTTGCTCTTCTCTTCTTCCCCTCTAGGGCCACTATAACTATTAGCTTTGCATTCTGTACCGTACTGGCATTTGCAAGCCCTTGAGTTCCATTGTAGTGTACTTTGTAGCGTACACTGTTTCTCCAATCACGCTAGGACCACGCAAAGCTCCAGTGTTCTTGCTCTGCAGTGTACCTACTTGTTGCCCCTCTCTGTGTGTGACCACCCATGTGCATCCCTCCTATCTGCCCCTAGCCTGTGGACTGCCCCCCTACTCTCAACCCACACCCTCTATGGTGCTCTCTGTCTCACCTTGTTAGGGAGAATTCTCAAAAATTGGCTAATTCCCTCTACCTTAGAGACCCCAGTAACTTTGCTGGATTTCGATGACTTAATTTTTAACCTGGAAAGTGTGAACCTTTTTCCCACTCTCTCATGCATTTTGATGTGAGTTTATACGCTGTGTTTCTTTTTGGTTATGGAATCTAACCAACTCCATAGGCATCATCTTTTACAATTGTGTCACAAAGCACCTTCAGTGCAGTGACCCAGGGAAGTCCCTCAGATTTCCCAAGGTTTAAATACCTTTTCTGGGATTAGCTACTCTTTCCCAGAACAGTGGAGTGAAATGTACTTCACTTAGCCCTGTACAATTCTAGACTCAGCACACCCTATCTTACAATAGAGTGCTGGAGGGGTTACTTGGTATCCCGACATCTAGTTGCTCATGGTGCCCTTTCCTCTCAGAATGGCTGGTGGCAGTGGTTTTACAATGAACTACCATGATTTACCCCGAGTTCGGAGCTCCGGTAACGTTGAACCGAGGGAGCCATGTTTTGCAAGATGGCGCCTGAGCCTCCTTTGTTAAAATGGTTCCCGGTTTTCTTTTTTCACCATTTGTCTTTGGAAAGGTCCTTCTCGAGTTTTTCTCTGTGCACCAAACCAAGGTTGGTCTCTTTGTTCAATCGCCTTTGGTGGGTTTCAGGAGTGAAACCTGCCTCTGGCTCCAGAGTGTCTGGGGTAGGCAGGACATGAGGGAGGTGCCCGAAACACCCTGTACTTAGTCTCCTAGGAGACCCAAATGCACTCTGTGGTGATTGGCTGGCTGACTGTACGGCAAGGACAGCCACCCTGCTGGGTGAGTGGCAGCTAGGCTGGAATGAATGGGAAAGAACTGAATAAAAGGCGAGTCTCTAGGCTTGGAAGGCAGAGTCAACCACTGGATGAAGGAACCGAAGAAGGGCTTGAAGAGGACAGCTGCTGCAACTCCTGGACCGTTGGTTTGCCCGGTGACGCCCTGCTGCAGGTCTAAATTGCCAAGTTTGCATCAACAAAGAAGCCCTTCAAAGACCACTTCTCCCTTTGAGTTGGTGGGACCAATCAACTCCCAAGTAAGTGACCTGGACACCCATCTCGGAGCTGGTTGCATTTCCTCAGAGTGCTGCAGGAAACAGTTGAGCCAGGGAGAGGGACACCAGATTGTGTGTGTTGCTTGTTAGCTGGCCTAAAGCTTTTGGAAGATCCTCCGGACTCCCACAAAGCAGGACTGACCAAGCCTGACCCCCCTCAGTTGACTGCGGGACCTCAGATGTGAGGAAAGTTCACCTTGACAGACAGGATCCAATTGCTATTTGCTGTACCACAAGGAGCTGAAACGCGAAACAGCCACTGAAAACAAAGTTTACCGGTTGCCAGCTTTGACGGTGCCAGTACAGTGCAGGAGTCCCCCAACATCCTCCCTCTTGTCCCCATGACTGAGGCCCAGGAACAGTGAGATCTGCAGAGCTGTACAGGAACAGAAGTCTTCAGGTGCTTCTTTTTCTTCTTCACTAATATACGGTAAAACTAGCCTAAGAGAACTTACCTCTTACTGTGGATGTGCTTGTAACTTCTGCAACTCACAAGTCTAATCAGCTTGTGGCCCTACATTTGATTCATCTTGTTCTCAAAGACTCCTAAGAACTTGTGCAAAGACCTTTCCATTTACTTACCTGAAGTGCTGCATCTTATACAAAGACTTTGGCCTATTGAGTTTGGCTTAGCCTATTGAATTGAATGACTCTACTCAGAGCTATCTGAAAGTATTTGCCCAGTTTATGACTATTTGTATTTCTTGTGTTCGAATAACTTTTGCCTTTTTCTTACTTTGTTAAGAGTTTTCTGTATACCAACAATAAGGTATTAGTGTCGCCATCACCCTTGTTACTGAAGTCACCTGTGGGTGTAGGTTGTGTCTGTGGGAAATCCCAAAAGGGACTTGTCCGATCCAAAAATTCAGAGTGTACAGTATTGAAGTATATTGGTGTGTTACTAGTCTATTGCTCACTTCTGAAGAAGTCTTTATAACTGACTGATAAATAAATTATTAATTGTTTATGCAAGAAACCTTCAGTGTAAGAGTTTATTTGAATACCTGTAGCTGTGAATCTTTGTGTAACTCCACTACAGCTCACATTTCCCCTCTTGAGATAAGCTTGGCTGCTCAACCAAGTTTGGGCACTACCAAAACTGCGTAGTACAAGCTTATACAAAAGGTTGGGTTGCATATACCTGTAGTCATAGTTGTTTGTAGTGTTCCCTGAGGGTATTGCATTCAAACTTTGCTTAACACTCCTATCTTCTCTAACTGCTATTCTATCGACTATCCTATCCCTCTCACTAAGTCTGGCAGGAAGAAGCTCAAAAGGGACATCATGGTCTCCAACCTAGGCCTCCCTATCGCTGATACCTACACCAGTGCTTCCTCCAGACAGACCCTCACCGACATCCTTTTTGTTGTTCCCTCTCCTGGCCTACATACTCTGCATATGGTCTCTGTTGGCTCTCCTTTTTCCTCCTCTCCCATCAATGGTCACACCTAGTGGGAGGCCCTCCTGGCCCCCTTCCACTCTTCCACTCCTCCAAGACCATCATTAATGTCTACTTAAATGGTACCGTCTTGGTCCAAGGCCCTCAGGCCAATGTCCCCCTTTTCGATTGATGTTTCCCGTGTCTTTTCAACTTCCCTTCTTCTCCTGCTACTCCTATCTACCACTCTCTGGCTCCTCTGCAGCCCCCTTTCTCTGCCACCTGTCTGGCAACCTCTGCTGCTTATTTGGCCACTCTGCCTTCTCCTCCCCCCTCTGCCACCTCTCTGTCACTCTCTTCTTCCTCTCTGACTACCCTGCCCTCTCCTCCTTCGTCCTCTGCCCATTCCTGGGCATCTCTAACACTTGTGCAGGGCATATCTCATGCCTGTACCCCTACTACTCCTCTGAATGGCTGGACTGCTGACTCTCTATCTCTCCTGGCCCCTCTCTCACTGTGGCCACCATCTACAGGCTGCCTGGCAAGGTCACCCTCTTCCTCTCCAAGTGGGCTAACCTCTCCTCCTCACTCCTTGCCTCTACCTCTCAACTTCTCCTCCTATGAGACCTTAACAGGGCTCTTTCACAATCTCTGAGACTCTCTCTCTCTCTCTCTCTCTCTCTCTCGCTCTCCCTATTCTGCCCTCTGGCCCATCTAACTATGCGGGGCACACCATGGATGTTTTGATCTCATCATACCTCCCCCTCTCCAACCCTCTCACCACTCTTCTCTCTTGGACTGACCAATTTCTTCTCTCCTCTCACCTTCCGCTCTCTGCCCCTCAGGTTAAGCCAACCCCAGCACTGCCACTCACCTTCTCGATCATCCGGCTCATGAAGCGTGTCTCAGTGAAGGCTTTCACTGCTACTTTCTCTCCTCCTCCTACACATTTGGCTGACTCACACTCTGACACAGCCCTTTCCAACCTTCATCCCTCTATCTCTAACACTCTTGATGTCCTTGCCTCTCTCATGAGGATCCATTTGAAGCCCGCATCCAAGTGCAACTCTTGGTATGATTCCAACCTCGCCCCCCTTAAGTGCAAGTGTAGGGCATCAAGCGCATCATCTGACAAACTGGCCTGCTAGCTCCTCCAAATGCAATACAGTATCTGTCCTATTTAGGAAGAGAGCCTACATCCAAGCCCATGTCTCTGTGGCCTCTAACAACTCGGCCAAACTTTTCAAAATCTGCAATGAGCTGGCCAATACTGCTGCAGTCTCTACCTCTCCTGTTCCCTCACATGCCCTTTGCATGGCTCTTGCATCTTATTTACCCACTAAAACATAGGACATCCTTTTCACTCTCTCTTCCTCTACCCCCTCTTTCTCTACCTTTCCTTACCCCTCTCTGGCCAAATCTCCTCTTCCTTTCTCCTCCTTCCCCCGTTCACTTCCGATGATGTTTCTAGACAAGTCCGATCTATGAAAGTCTTGTCAAAGAAGGTGCTTCCCAACTGCTCCAGAACCATTAAGGACCACATCGACACCCTTGCTTGAGCCTTGGCCGATTTCTGCAATCACTCTTTTGCCACTGGAACCTTGCTCTCCCCCCTTAAGCACTCCCTTGTGCACCCCCTTCTTAAGAAGCCCTCTGACGATCCTTCCTCTCTGGCAAACTATTGCCCGATCTCCATCACTCCATACCTCTGCAAACTCCTGGAAAAGCTGACCATCTCCCACCTTAATCTACATACGAAATCTGTTGGTTGTCTCCATGACCACCAGTCTGGCTTCAGAGCAGCCTGAAGAACGGGAATCTTATCTCCTGAACACCCATGAAGACCTGCTCTCCAATCCTGACTCTAACCTTACTTCTGTTCTCATTCTCCTTGATCTATCCTCTGCTTTCGACACGGTCAACCACGCCATCCTGTTCAATTGTCTCTTGACAACCTGGGTATCTCTGGTCAGGCCCTTGCCTGGTTGACCTCCTTTCTCACTGATCAACCCTCCCAGGTCCAATTTGGGTCTTTCCTCCCTTCTGTCTCTCTCTCTCTACTCGTTTTGTTCCCCAGGGATCTAACCTCTCTCACTGGATCTTTAACCACTAACTGGTACCTGCGGCCCACTGCATCTCTACCTTATGCTCTAACTTTCATTGTTATGCAGATGACACCCAGCTCTCCTTCAGGCATCCCTCCACCTCTTCTGCTCCTTCTCTCATACCAGACTGTCTGTCCACATTTTAGGAATTGTGTGCCTCCAACGATCTCTGCAGCAAGACTGAGATCTTCCTCATTGGGGCACCTAATCCTGCCTTCCCTCTCTCACTCTGGCTGCCTACCCTGGGCCCCCTACCTGCTGCTTCTTGTGAGGCTAAGAACCTTTGTGTTATCTTCGACTCCCCCCTCTTCTTCTCTCCTCACATCTCTGACGTCTCTAAGAAGTCACACTATCAGCTGCACCTCCTCAGAGGTATTCTTCATTTTCTCACTTTCCCCCAGAAGCTCACTGTCTCCAGAGCCCTGGTCCTCTCTTGGCTGTACTTCTGCAACAACCTCTTTCTAAATCTTCTTGCCTTTACTCTTCGCCCTTAACAAATAATCCAGAACAGGATTGCAAGACTTGTCCCTCACCTCAAGCCATGGGATCATATCTCTCCATCCCTGAAATCTCTTCACTTGCTCTTCGTGTCTGCAAGGATCAGGTTCAAGACCCTCTGCTTCATTCACAAGGTTTCCAGGGGCTGGGGACCAGACTATTTCCAACTTTCTCTTCCTAAGCAGCTTCCTTCTCGTGCCCTCCGCTCATCTACATCCAACTCCCTCAGGTTAAGCCACTTCTCCAGGCAGAGAGTGGGAGGTAGATCATTTTCCTCGGCTGGGGCTTCCATCTGGACTAGCGTCCCTGCCTCTCTTAAACTTGAGCAGGACCACCTAAGGTTCCCAGAAACAACCCAAGATCTTCCTTTTCGCTTCTGCTTTCTCTCTCCTTCTACCTTGCTGATGTCCGTGTCTGCTGCAAATATTGGTTAACTGGCCACCCACTGAATTTACGGGTCCAGACTTCTGAATGACCAGTTGCCCCTGCACTGCTTCCTGGCCTCCCGTCCACTTAAGGGACTGTATCTGCAACCCTACAGTCCCCTGACTCCTTGCACCTATGAGCTACCTCCTGGCTGCTCTTACAAGTTACTTGCACCCCCCCTGACACTTCTCTCCCTCCCTCCACACTTGTGCGATCTTAATGACACAATGTCTAGTGAGATCATTGTTTTGTTATCCTTCTGTCCTCCCTTCCTTATCTTGTCACGCCTAGAAACACTTCTGTACAGGCGTGTTATAAATGACTTATCGTATCATATAATTCTGTATATAATTCTCCCCACTCCCCCCGTTGTCATTATCTTTTACACCTCAAGATATCTTTAAAAAAACATTTTTGTCCTTCTATTTATTCCCAAAATAAAGAAAGTTATTTCCATGTAGAATACAGTTTAACATGCTTGCGGTTTACACCATTAGGCCTGATTGGTTTATTGTTTCTGGTCATAGAGCAATTTAAATGAATCTGATGTGGAAATATTGTTGGTGTGAACCTGCTTACTTCGATATATCAATTTGAAATATGTATCATGCATGCTTTAATTGTTAAATTGGGGTTCTGAGTTTGCCAAATGCAGGATATTTTCAGAGTAGCCCTGAACGTGGACTAATGTCTTTATTCTGCCTGATATTGTACTAATGATGAGCATTTTGCATATCAGTGTGTAGTTTAATTACATGTCTGACAGTGGAAAGTATGATTATATAATGGACTCTCCTAAAGATAAGGGAACACCCCACTCTGTCGCCAATACTTAGGACTAAACCTAAGAGGGATTGGTTCTCCAAAGGGCTGCATCATTGCTTAACCTCAGAACACAAGAGAAACAAAATGAAATGGACTTCACTGAGGAGATATTAGATGAGACTAATTCAATAGTTGTATCCCCATTGGGGGATTAGTCAAAAAACAACTAAAGCATACGATGCAAGCACCTGCTGCAGTCCTATATGTGATCTAAAACATTTCACTTAAGTATAGTGTGGTCCCATTTGATTAACTCTTTACCAGAGCACAACCTAAGGCTGACTGTGTAGTGCTGGCAATGGCTAGGTTGGAATGTGACATGCTGGTGCACCCACAAATAATTAGAGTAGGCATACACACACCACGGGGAAACATAGGGCTAAAGTAAAGGGTATCGTCTTTATTTTCCAACAGCATTTTCTTCAAAGTAATTTCCGACATTGGAATTAGTCTTAAAAATCATCTAAGTTTAGGGGGAGGATAAAAATGGGTGGGGTAAGAAACACATCCTATTAGGATGATCCCTTTTGCCAAAGTACTCTGTCTTTTTGTTTAGTTCTAATATCTATATTCCTTTGGTTATTTTTAAACTAAATTGTGATCTTAGTTAGAGGTTATGAAGAATGACTAGGGCAGTACCCCGCCATCGACACCAAGACCGTTTCCAGAATAAAAGAGGTGAATTATCAAGCCTACTTTCCATGTACTCTGTTTTTAAACACCCTTATGATATTTTACTTATAATTACTTATCTTTTGATTATTTGCAGACCCTGTAAAGCAATATACACCTGAAGAAGAGAATTGTTTCTCAAAACGCGTTGGGTTTAGTTTTATTTGTTGTTGTTGAACAGTGGTCGAAGTGTACGAAAAGAATTAGTGGAACTATGTTCCCTACTGGCCTGCATCGCTCCCCACAAACACCAACACCACGCCCCCTCTCATGCACAATACAAACCCCAAAACACATGTGTCTGTTGTTTAAGAGAACGTCCAATGCATTGCACTGAAAGTGCAAACTTCAACTTATTCCTACACTTTTATTTTAAAATGAAACCATTCCAGAACGGTTTATTTTTAAAATAGAAGTATAGGAATGGTAAAACGTAATTAAAAGAAGTAGATGAGCACCGCTCCTGACCGCTCCGGCCCACTTCGACCACTGTTGTTGAAAATGTAAGATGTACATGCTGATAAAATGTTTCTTTAACCACTGAGTGATTAAAATTATGCTTGGAAATTGATCTACTATAAATATTGACTACACCACAGATTAAACAATTGAACCTACCTAGAAATCTGAATGGAAATATTTGGCTCACCGAAGCCACAGATAGAGTGCAGGGGACGCGAGTTGTCTCCTCTGCACCTGGACAAAGTTTCTAGCATTAGAGTTTGAACACCATCCAAATTTCATAGATAGGAGTGCATTATGATTTTTTTATAATAGATAATTGGTTCCTATATTTTTTTTGTTTTGGATTGGCGCAGCTCACGCAAGAGCACCCGGTTTACTTAATATGTCTTTTTCAAAAATTAACTAACTCACTAATAAATCAGCTACTATCCTGGCATTTAGTGAGGATGAGGCCAGTCGCATTTTAGCATTGATAACTGACATTGACTCTGAGATGGTACAAACCGGCAACCCTGATAAACTATTATCCAAATTAGAGAGGTTGATTAATAAAGAGATATCGCAGAAGTTGCAAGCAACAACATTGGTGCAGTATCATAAAGCCCACAGAATACCACGTGGCTTGAGAGTGTTTCTAAAACTGACAATCTGTAGGGAAAATCAGGAATTCATGAAAAAGTGGGAACAGATTCTTAATAAGTGCTCATTAGATCTAATCTTGCTCACTATTGAGGAGCTTTCAAAATATATCACAAAAATTCATCAGGAGATAGACGAAGTTAAAGAACAGCTCCTAGAATTACAATCAAAGGAGGACTTAGAAAAGTTATTGGTCTATATTAACCATCAATTGGACTCTTATAAAAAAAAAAGACATTGAACAATGTAAGACATGCAAGTTTAGGCGGGACACACTTAATTACGCCAAAGACATTGTTCACTCCTGGCAAGAGTTTTATAACACCAATAGACAAGGACCAGTGAGACCCTTGCGCGGACCCACAAACCCAAACCCAAGCAACACAGACAGTATTGAGATTACGAGTGGAGAGGTTGAAGCAGAGTGAAGGATGCCGGTAGTTCCAGCTACAATAAAACCAGTGGTAGGGCCTATTTTGGCACCCCAGAGCACTAGTGCAACATCGGTTACTCCCAGCTGGGTACCCTTTTTAGAAAGAGGAAGACCCCAAGAAGGGAAAAAGAAAATCCTGAGGATGAAAAAACATAGGAGATAAAGTGGTTATGAACATTTTATCAAAGACTCTCCCTACATCACAGATTGAGACACTGACCTTGGGCTTATCTAACACTCCAATGTTCAATAGCTTGTATTTTGAGGAGGAAGTAAATATTTTCAAGTTGGTTAGGAAAATGGAGTTCAAGGTCTTCGGGTCCTTACCAGAAGCTCAGGAAAGGTGAAAGACATTTGATTTCCTTGAAATAAAACCTAAAAGCTCCTTTCACCCTCAAGTTAACAATTCGATTATTGGCCTATTCAAATGTAAAACTTGTAGAGATCTAAGAAGTATTAAATATAGCCTCTGCTCTAAGCTCAATTTATGCAAACATCAGTTACGTCTAATTAAAGATCTGACAGAAGACACAAGTATTACCATGAAGCCAGTGGATAAAGGTGGATCTCTACTTACTATGGACTCCACCTTTTACAAGACCGGTTGTTTGAAACTATTACAGGACTCGAGAACATATCTTGAAGCTGACAATGACCCCACAAGTACCATTATGGCATTAATATCAGATACAATGGATAAGGCATGTGATAATGAGTGGATCAATGATCACACTAAAGATGATTTGATACAGAAAGATCTGATTATACCTGTGTTTTATGCACTTCCCAAAGTCCACAAGAATCTCTAGAGACCACCATTTAGACCTATAGTGGCATGCACGGACAGTGTCTTCAACCCACTAGATACAGCACTCCAACCCTCAATGACACAAAATTCCACCTATCTAAAGGATACATCAAATTTCTTACCCTACTGGGGAATTACCCTTTGAAGAACCTGATTTAATACTCTTCTCATTGGATGTTGACAGCCTTTATACTTCCATTCCACCCAGTGAAGGGATAGAGGCATTACAGTGGTTCCTATTGTGACATGAGGAGGTACTAATACAGAAGGTTTTTGCTATGGAACTTATTAACATCATACTATATAATAACTATTTCAGATTTGAGGGTAAATATTATCTACAGATCTCTGGCACTTCTTTGGGCTCAGCAGTTGCACCATCGTATCCAAACATTTTCATGTACTATTTTGAATACAACTATATATTGAACCAAGCCCTATGGGCATCCAAAATTATGTTCTGGAGTTGGTTTATTGGTGATGTATTTAGTATTTGGAGGGGAACTAAGACAGAACCTTTGGAGTTCTATGAATATCCAAGCTCTTGCCATGACCAAATCAAGTTCACAGTCAAAATAGGGGAATGTCCTGTTGAACTACAGTGACAACACACTTCTGACTAACATCTATAGAAAACCTACAGATGTTAATAATACTCTACATTACAGCAGCTTCCACCCCACACTCCTAAAGGAGAGTCTCCCTTATAGCAAATTCTTGTGATTGAATTTGATCGTATCTGATACCAACACACTTATGTTAGGTATATAAGGTCTTGACTAGTAGGTTTTGGAGGGAGGCATGGTATCACAAGTAGATACTGACACAAGAGCTGCACATTTCAAAGCCTTTATTGATAGTTTAAAAGGGGTTGGAAAACTCCTATCTTGCCATATAACTGAGATGGGAGTATTCTTGCCCAGCAAACAAAAAGAAAATACAGTCTGTATGGTTTAGATGAACCACATTTTCCTTTTGGGGTTCTGATGTAATGATAAGTTCAATGTACTCTCCCTGGTTTTTCACAAAGTGATAACAAGGTTATTTAAATGTTTTTGTTTGTCTTTATGTAGTTCTTGGGCAATGAGTTTTACATTTTTCACTCTCCTGGGATACCAAACAGGATAACATGGAGAGCTAGAGGCAGAAGGGTTCTCTTTCTTTTCTTTCAGAAGATTTACGTGGTAGAGGTGGGTCTTTTGTCATCTATCAGGTTGGGCTACTCATAAGTAAATGTTCCAGTTTGCTCTAGTATTTCATAGGGTCTGTGCCATTTTGAAAAATGCTTATTTTCAGAGGTACGTAAAAGTACCAGAACTTTCTGACCTACTGAAAACAATCTAAGATTTACCTTTTTATCATAGGAAAGCTTATGTTGTTTTTGAGCTTTTTCCATATGAGTATGAGTTCTGACTAGATTAATTGTCTGTTGTAACCTCGTGGCTGTCTGTGAAAGAGGTATTGGTGCTTCTTCCCTTTCTTCCCAAGTTTCCCTGAGCATGTCTATGTCATGACCACTGCCTCCAAGGTGTCAGACCTAGCCCAACATCCTTGGAAGCAGGGTCATGACCCTTATTCCAGGCACAAGCCGGCCCCCGTAGGGGCCTTTTGGACCTTGTCCTGGCGCCAGCGGCGCCAGGCTCATGCTCATAAAGGGACCCAGTCCCGGCACTGGAAGCGCCGGGCTCATATAAAAAGGATTGGTGCTTGGGTGGACTTACCTCCTGCAGACCATGCTGCTTTCCTACCTGCAGGATGAACTCTTCATCCAATCCTGCTGGGACTACTTTAACTGCTGGGTGGGGCCAGCACCACTCCCAAGAATTACATACTGGAACTCTTTTCTTACCTCTGAAAGCTGTGGAAGAAGGCGCCTAAGCACTACTGAAGGCTATTTAAACCACACCCGATTGGTTTCACGTGCTTCGCGTTATTCTGCAATAGCAGCAGGACGCTCACCGTGTCGGCTCCAGCTGCTCTTCTTCTTCTGCACCTGAAAACAGGAAAATCTTCAACTTACCTTCCTGAATCCAGCTCCAGCCTTCCGCGACATCTGAAAAGGAAAACGAGAACATTAGAGTAGCACGAGAAAGTACTAGAGCTGCTCTTACCACCTTCCGGCGCCTTCCAAGGCCTCGTGCCGCCATTCTTCGTTCTCCAGCCATCTGCAACTACAAAGAATACAGGTTAGCGATAACTCTGTGATATCTGCTTACCTGTGCCACGGTCTCCGCGAGCTCCGTTCAGCGCCATTTGTCCGCACCTGTAAAATACAAGAAGGACATTGTTAGAGCTCAGGACTCCATTTCTACTCACGCGCCTTAAGTGGTGATACCTGTCCATCCTCCGGCACTATCCTTCGGCATCAGTCTTCATCGCCGATTGCACCGCGACCTGAAAGAAAGGGAAAAAAGACTTTTAAAAGTGCATTTAACTTCAGATGAACTTTTTGCTTGCCTGCAAAAAACTCCGGACTTCTCCACTTACCGGATCAGCATACCGGACCTGCAAAAGAGGCAAGATTCTGAAAGGACAATAAAAAGACTCATATAAGGCACTCACCGTTCGTGCAGCTAACGACGGTCTTGCCTTCTGGACTCAATAAAAAGCTGAACTATCGTCCAGTGAAGTAACTGGCTACAGCGCCCCTGCACAGACGCAGGATGGAGAGCGCCGCTTTTACCTACCTAAGACATCTCATCTCCAGATTAAGAGCTTAAGATTAAGATCACAGTAAGGAGCTGGCCCTTCCAGGGTGGTGCCAAAGACCTGCGAGTGACTTTGGAAGGTTCGGAGAACGCCCAGACCAGACCCGCGCCTCCGAGGGATTCAGGTGAGCGTTACAGTCTAAGACATCTCCTGGTTCTCTACCATACAATAATTCAAAAGGGGATAATCCAGTAAATGTTTGATGGGTCTTTCTCACTGCAAACAAGGCCCAGAGGACAATGCAATCCCAATTTTTCCCATCCTCATCTACTAGCTTTCTTAGAAATGTCCTGAGGGTCTTATTAACATTAAATTGTTCTACCAATGTATGGGTTTGGGTATGGTACACTGAGGTCATTAAAGTTGTAATATGTAGCAATTCCTTTATTTCACCCATGAGCCTATTCATGAAATTTGTCCCCTGGTCAGTTTGAATTTCTTTGGGGAATCCAACACTAGAAAATAATGGTAGCAAATGCTTTAAGATTTTCTGGGTGTTGTTATTTCTCATGGGAAAGGCTACTAGGTACTTGGTGGTGTAATCAGTGATTACAAGAACAATATTGTTGCCCAACCTAGAATTTACTAATGGTCCGATAATATTCATCCTGGCAACTTCGATTATTGGTAGTGGGTTTAAAGGGGCAGGTAGAAGAATATGCAACCTGGTCTTTTGAAATATCTAAAAAGGGAGAAAAGTAGGTGCACACCAGAGTTGGTTATATTTTAAGGAAATATTCTTAAGGATAACATCAACAGGTTGTTGTTATTATATATTTCTTAGGAGGTGCAGGGGAGGAAAGGAGGGTTTGGCACAAAAACCCTATAGTATACAGGAACAGAAAAAGAGTACCCAAGATTGGAGTCCTCCCGTCCCCTGCACACTCTGGGGCTACGTGGCAAAGGCGTAGTTATTTAAAGTAAAAGTTTCAGTGCTCTGTCGGATTATTTGTGAAGTGACACATTAAATTCTAAACTTCCTTGTTGGAATCAAGAAGAGGTAATGGTAATGGTGTACAATTGAAGGGAGGGGAGTCTCCCATTTATTCATAAACAATAGTTGAAGCAGAAGCAGTAAGAATAGCAATACATTGTCTACATCATCATAGATAATAGAGAATCCACTTTGGTAGGCTTCACGTGTTTCGAGGACAATCCTCTTCTTCAGAAGCCTTTGTGGAACTGTTGTTGAACATGGTATAAATATAAATGAAGTAAGAAAAATCAAAAAAGGTATTGTTAGGCATAGCTCCAATAGGCTGGTAAAACATCCATTGTGAATTCACATGTACTGTGTCCCTTGTTGTCTAGAGGGATTCATTCATTTAAAACGTGTACAGACACTATAGATTTATAGACCCTAGTACATTCTAGTAAGTGACCAAAAAAGTGAAAGATATAACATAAGGCAGTCAGGACCTGTATATGAAGTTCTCCTAATCATGTGTGGAAAAACAACATTTACCATTTTAGATTTCAATTGGAATCCTGATCAATACATCTACTATTGGTTGAAAGGCACGTGAAAAAAAGGATGATTGCATTACCTTAATGGTTAAGTGGATATGAGTATTGCTTTATTTGATCCTTGTCATGCAGGAATCGGCAATCTCAATCCTTGGGAGATCAGTTGGATTGCACTAAGGCACTAGGGAGATAGAGTAATCAAGGCGGTGTGTATAGCTAATGTGAACTAATGATAGAACATTCAAAATAATCCGTACTGCATACAGTCAGTGGATAAATATGGTCCAAGAGATGGAACGCCCATACCACCTGGAAAGGTGACATAGTAAACCATGGCGCCATGGGTTATTAATGATAATGGTGAAGTACAAGTAATTGTAATATAAGACGTGGCTCAACAGATTAGTCAAAGTAATTCAAAATAGCAAGTGATATGTTAACTGGCAAATGCAGTGTGTATGTGATTTCGACCCGGAACTCCACCTAAGTCAATTCCTAGCATGTGATGCACAGCTGGAACCCTTAATTATTTATTTATGTCTATAAGTTCTTTTATTTCTGAATGATGTACCCTTATATCACGCCCCTCTCTTTGAATCCCTGCCGGTCACACTGAACCAGGAAGCAGGCTGTTTTGCAACGTTAAAAATATTTATTTATGGATTTGCACAATATATATATATCATACTATTTTAATGGTTACACAATGATCACCAATGGGGTGATGTTGCAATAAACCTCTTTAATCAGAATGAGTAATGATAGGAAAAATAATGCAGCAGAGAATAATACTTTGTGTGGGTTCAATCAAAATTCAATGTGATTACTCTTTCCCCCTGCACACTACTCAATCCCCTCAATATGCAGTATAAAGAGATGGAAGGAGAGAAAACAGCTTTCAGGAATACACACTACAGTATCAATCCCAATTTCCCCCAGCAAACACAGAGAAAACAGGAATGATTGCAACTTGTCAAAATGGTTTTGAATGTGGCTTTGAATGGATGGTAAAAACACTGAAAATTGATTTAATTCACTAAAATGGATTTAATACTAGTGGGAGCCGCTTTGTATAGTTTCAGATAAACACTAGCAATGATTATTGAGTAACTAGCTGGTTTAAAACTTAATCTTGAGGTCGGATGCAATGTATAGATGTTTCACACGTGATAGATTTGAGCCAAATGAAAAACCTGCGCAAACTTTTCCATTTCTAGCACGCACGGTGTAGAGGTTATGAAGGTTTTTGTGGAGGTCGGTTTTCAGAAAGAGTCAACATTTGCAAAACAAGGTTGCGCTTTTTAAAATTACAAACAACGTTTCTTACACTAGGGAGACTATGAAGCCACAAACTACACGACATCACAGCCACCAGCTCAGCGACGCCTCTGGATGGTTTTTGCCCACCGAGACGCTTGCCTTTCTTCAGCAAATATATTAGCGCAAAGATGATTTTAACACTACTATTACAAAGGACTATACGGATGAGAGAAAGATTCAGGTAAGACAAAAGAGTTTTAGCAATGCAGTTCTGGATAGAATGGAATGGGTTTGGATAGGATTACTTATGGATAAGATATATGCTAGCGACAATCCTATGCTATGGATATTCACTACTACTGTTTGGAATGGACCCGTCAGAGATCTGGTCAAGGATACTTTCTGGACTGGAGTTCTGCTAGCACACCGGACTTGACTCAAGGTGCTCTGGTTCTGCACTCAGCACGGCACTCTGGACACTGCACGCCGGGATTGGACTGGATCTGATGGGTTGGTTCTGGTTCACAGCTCTCTGGTCACAGCTCTGCTCTACTAGGTTGGCTCTCTGGATTCTAGCAAGAATTCTTAGCAAGAAAGCAGCAACAGCACAGCCAGTCTGTTCTTTCTTTTGTTCCCCTTGGAGGTCTGGGGTAAAATCTGGTTTTAGGATTTATTAAAGGCCAAGCTGAGAAGGGTTCAGCTTTGGAAATGAGCCTTTCTGCTTTCAAAGTTCTGGAGTCTGGAATATGGATTTCTCTTGCAAAGTGCTGCGCCAGCAAACGGATGGTGGGTGAATGTGTGTGTTTCTCTAGGTCCTAAGCTATCTCTATTTATGTATTTTCTAAAAGGGTGGGTATGCTGACTTCTAGTAGGCACACCCCTAGGGATTCTATTGGTTAGGGTCTTTCCTCTCCACTGATTTGAGAAGAAAACAGAGTGTCATCATGACGCTGTATTTTATGATCCAGGGAGAACCTCCCCTTTGTTTCTGCACATGAAATCTATTTTTCATACAAGACATATTTACAATTTTACAAACTTGCTAGCAACAGCATATTGATATCACAGATTTGGTGGAGCAAATATTCATCCGAGCCCCGTCTCGGTGAGAGCTTGAGTCTAGATTTGGCAATTGTTTTCACTTTTGGTCTGGTACCCACTGTCAGATTTGTCCACATTTTTACACCTATGTGCGCATGACATCTGGGCATAATCATGTGAAGTTTCATTTTTCTGGCATCACCACAATTGCTACAAAACCACAAATTCTGTAGTCATGTCCCTGAACATAGCACAGCGTTCCGAGTAGAGTAATTTTAAAACGTGACCAGAATTTTCATATTAACAATACTGAATTTTAAAAATG
This sequence comes from Ambystoma mexicanum, assembly GCF_040938575.1. Taxonomy (NCBI): domain Eukaryota; kingdom Metazoa; phylum Chordata; class Amphibia; order Caudata; family Ambystomatidae; genus Ambystoma; species Ambystoma mexicanum. Next base: position 697,821,701 of record NC_090928.1, on the reverse strand, counting down.
TTTGCAATTTTGCACAGTCCTCTGTAAGTCCTTTTCAAAAATATACTTTCTTGTGCTTTAAGAATACAGATAACTGTCTGTCCCTGCCCCCAAAGTTTTGGTGGGTCAAAAGCAATCCCCGCCTCTGTCCTTTGGCAGGAGTTTCTGTTGACAGTTGCATCTGCATATCTTTTCAATCAAGGGAGTCTTTTGTCTCTCCCCAGAGCAGCAGAGCAAAATCTCCTCCCCTCTTCATTAACACCTGAATAGGAGTTCCTGGGGCAGAGAGCAGGAGGAAGGTGCCTTTTGTTTGGGGCACGCTGTGGAATTTGCTTTGAAGTTCTGTGACTGGCATCAGAGGTTGACTTTAAAGTCAAAGGGCCTCATTACACGGTAGGTGGTGAGCCAATAGCGCTATTAGCGCCATGGCTCATGCCGGTAAAATACTGGCACCGCCTTGGCGGAAAGGGGATTTACCGCCCCATTCCAAGGTTGGAGGGGCGGTAAATCCCCCTTCCGCCATTGCCCTTCCCCATTCCCATTTCTGCCCCATAGGGCTCTATGGGAATGGGGAAGGCGCTAATTACGGCACCGCAATTTTGCGGTGCCGTAATTAGCTCCGAGGTCCCTTAGCGGGTTGGATTTTTACGCCTGCAAAAAGCAGGCGTTAAATCCCCCAACCCGCAAAGGGACCTCGAAGTAAGGCGGTAGGGATTTACCGGTACCAGTATTTTACCGGTACCGGTAAATCCCTACCGCCATCCGTGTAATGAGGCCCAATTTGTTTAAAATAGTTTTTGATAAAATAAACTTACATTTTCAAAATAGGCAAACATATCTCCAATTCCGGTCTTTTTAAATATAGAGATTAAATAGTTGCAACCTATATTGTTTTTGATAGCAAGTCACTTAATTTCAACCATGTGATTTTAACTACACAAGTTAAGCTTCCAATGTAATTAACTGACAGCTGTCACACATGCGGCCAGCGGTACTGCGCCCATTTCTCACAGATTTTACAGACCAGCACACTTTTCAATGTGGATATTCTTGTGATGGAATCTGCTTTTCCTGACATTGTGTGCTTATGTGGTTTCTTTAAATAAAGTGATGGGTAACACCCAGCAAGGACGGTGGACATTTTCTGATGCTTGGAATCATTATTTTGTAATTTCAGCAACCAAGGGAAAACGGATTTCAGAGCACTTCTGGGTGTCCTTGCAAAAAAGCACTGCCTTTCATGTAGTTTCCATTTTCACTCTATGGGCAGCCCAATGACATGTTTTAGTAGTGCGGTCTCCTGTTCCAACACTGACACAGGCAAAATAGATTGGTGGCCAACTTTCTGGTTTCACAGCGCAATTTTCAAAGGTTTAGCACGCATAGGGCTTGTTGCGGCCATTTCACTGGTTCTTGTGCCACCAGCACACAGTGATGTCGCAGGGCAGAGCCTAGTGGGTCAATGCATCTCACAAGTGGGGGATGCTGAGGATGTGAAACTAAAGTGGTGTAGGAAAACAGCAAGAGTGAGTACAAAAGCCGAGGTGAGAGTTAACTCACATTCAATCATGGGATGATGCGTGCGTATACACTGTCTTCATAAAGCCCCATGTTTTAATGGGTTCACTGTCAGGATGCAGGAACAGGGTATTCAGAAATTGTCTGTAAAAATGAATATACAAATACACATCTAGGGTGGTATGGCTATATCTGGCTGAAAAAAGCCTGAATTCGTAGTCAAGAGAAAGTAGAAGGGGATTACATGTTACTAACCTTGTAATAGCCAGTAGCGAAGCAGATAGCCTCCTAAGGCTTCTGATGAAGAGGATTGTCCTCCAAACGCGTCAAGCCTACCAAAGTGAATTCTCTATTATCTATGATGATGTAGACAATGTATTGCTATTCTTACTGCTTCTGCTTCAACTATTGTTTATGAATAAATGGGAGACTCCCAACCCTTCGATTTTACACCATTACCTCTTCTTGATTCCAACAAGGAAGATTAGAATTTAATGTGTCACTTCACAAATAATCCGATAACACATTGAAACTATTACTTTAAATAACTGTGCCTTTGCCGCGTAGCCCCAGAGTGTGCAGGGGATGGGAGGACTCCAATCTTGGGTCCTCTTTTTCTGTTCCTTTTGACATATCTCACATGTCTGACCAAAGTTTTTTACATCATCATGTATACCCGACCAATAGAATTTTTCACAAATGCGAGCTTGGGTCTTAGATTGTCCTAAGGGTCCCCCTGTCAAATGAGAGTGTGCAATTTCTAACTCAATTTTCCGATGGGTTTTGGGTATTACCAATTGGGTTTTACTTATTCCTTCCCCTGAGGTTTCTCTACGAAATAGTAGTCCCTGTTTCAGAAGGAAAAAGGGATTTATTTTTTCTTGGCCTTCTCCCTCAGGAATTATTTGCAAGAAAGCCTCTGGCAGCATTGGGTCATTTTGTTGGGCGAAGGCTAAGTCTGGAAGGATGGTAGGTTCATCTTCCACGTTGGCTCAGATTTTAAGGTTCTAATCGGCCAAAACCTAACTTGCCTCTCTCCGTTTCCTCAGGCGTTATCTCTTCCTTAATACAGGGAAATAAATCTTTCTCAAGAATTCCCTGTGCAATATTGTCACCATGACGTATCTCAAAAGGGGTTTATCTATGATTTTGCAAGAGTACTTCTATGTTTCCCCTAAAGTCTGGATTTATACCTCCTGCAAGTACATCCAGACCAAATCTCCAGGCTAAACCAGATTTTTGTGCAAGCCTACTGTAACAACCATAGGGGGGTATCAGAAATAAGTCTGTGGGAATAAGTCCTCTTTTCCCTCGAGAGGTGGTAGCCTCTCTACTGCTGCATATATAAAATCTGATAGATTCTTTTGTGGCGGTAGTGGGGTCTGAGTCTTGGTTACTAAGTTTATGAAATGTTAGGGTTCCCCAACTTGTCGCAATTGAGTCGTATCCCAATCCGGCGTCTACTATTAATATTGACTACACTGCCTTCCACTATAAATATTGACTACACCACAGATCATTAAATTGAATTTACCTAGGAATCTGAATGGACATAGTTGTCTCACCCAAGCCACAGATAGAGTGCAGGGAATGCGAGTTCCCACAATTGGGAACTTTTGTCTTGTTTGATCTCCTCCTTTTCTTACAACTCAGTTCCTTGTTTAGGATTTTTAGGATAAGGGTTCTCTGCTGTTTCGTTTTTCATCTTTATGCTGCTCATCTTCAACACTTGGTAATCCTTGGCTCATCAATGTCAAGGGGCTCAAGCAACATTCCAGAATCATCTGGATAATATATTTTTTATTATTCGTATTATATGAAACCAGTTTCTGATTCATTACTAAAATATGATTGTATTATTACATTATTACAGTATCAATAAGGTGTCAATACGGTGTCACATAAAACAACGTCAAAACAAATAAAATTGCAATTTTAATATTAAATCCACAGAGAAAAAAGAGGAAGATGAGATGTGTTGAAACTGCCATGTCAAGCAATGAATTCTGAGGGGGGTTTGGTTGAGGAGGAGGCCATGGAAGCCCCACACACAGGACCTGGAAGGGGGGATTCCACTGGTGCTAGTGGTGCAGTCCAGGGGCAGGGATAGGAGGCAGCACAGGTGGACGGGAAAGGATCAACAATAAAATAATTAGCACCAAACTCTACAAGCTTCTTGTGTGTGTTGACATGTTTGTTTCAACCTTAAAGCACGCGTTTCTATGTGAGGGTATTTATCTGAACGAAAATGTCCCACTATCAGAAGATTGATACCAAACAGTTGAGCAATTCAACTGTGTGACACACTGTAGTTATTGATAAAGAAATGTACAAAAAACAATGTTGTACGTCATGTATTGGTTGCCTCTGTACTGTGGCTTAACCAGACATAACAGCCCCAGTTACATAATAGCCCCAGTTACAATTTAGTGTTCTCTGTGCTTGTTATTCAAAATGTCTGATCCTGCACTTAGGAATGTATTGTTATTACATCAAATCATGCATCCAAAGCATGGACTGTCCGGTAGTTATCATTCAAATTGTGCTTATAAATCAATGAGCATAGGTGTACGCCTGCAACCTCATCAGGTGGGTCAGATTGGCTAGTACACCTGCGTGCATTTCCAATGCATCATGCAAGAATGGGGATGCTTTGCTTCCCCAGCCTTGCATGGCCCATTGGGGATGCATGCTGTGCCACTGCAGCATGAATGTGCCTTTGGTGAGTACCCTAGCGTGTATTTCCAATGTATCATGCATGGGTGGGGATGCTTTGCTACCCCAGCCTTGCATGGACCATTGAGGATGCATGCTGGGGTACTGCAGCATGGATGTGCCTTTGGTGTACTCTTGCACCCCCCGTACATTCAGCACCATTGGGGTTGCGTGAAAGAGGTCATCCGGTTCCAGCATGCATGCCTTTGGGAACCATAAATCCCTTTCTGCTTCCAGATTCGTATACCATGATGCACTGGAGCCGGAGGGCCATTGTGCCTGGCTGAGTGCAGACCATGGCTGCAGGTAAGAATAATATGCATGTACATATGCATGTATGCATATTTGTAAGTGTGTGCACATGAATGAATGCATGTTGTTTGAGTGTGCATGTGAATTAAATAGTACATAAATGCTGTTTGGGTGCTGTGTGAATGTGTGGACTTCCTAGTATAGATGGTGCCTTGGCGGATGAGGAGAAAAGTTCACAGTAGTTGGACGTTTTTCTTAAGGGAAGTTAGTTTCTTAAGGGATTAGGAGACGGATTGAGAGTCTGGTCTTTGGAGCGGGGCGAGTTTGCTTAGCGCGCAGCATAAGCGCATTTGAAACTCCAATCTGGAGGTCATCACTGTTAATGTATAGGAGTTACTGCCGTTAAGGCTGCACTGGGCACACTGCAGTGACCCTTCTGTAAAGAAGACCGGTGGGGGGGTCTGTACTTCTGCTCTCTATATGGTAGAGGGGAGGCACAGAGGACCCCAGCCAAGATTCTCTAATACGGTAGCGATGGGCGAGCAATCAAGGCCTAGCTTCTCAGGAGGTGATGCAGGCTGGTTCTTAAGTACAGTGTATCCCCAAGCCCCCACAAAGGAATGTCCACACACTGTATTACTGAAAACACAGTCTTTATATAATTAATATTCAAGGGTTATGTACACTTATCACAATAACGCACTTTGTGCTCAGGAAAATCAGCAATGGTAAATATCTACAATTCTAAAGTGGTACCACTAATATTAGACCTCATTAAAGTGCATTCACAATACTGTAGAAATGGCACACAGATCAATAAGAAGGAAACCAGCAATAGAGAGAGGAGAGATAACAGAGGGTTGAAACAATAGGCAGAATACTGGCCCTTGCTACTGGACACAGTTCTGTGTGGAGATCCCCCCACCTGGGCAACCTGCAAAATAAAGAGATATAACACCAGCCCAGTCCAGATATTGTTCAATAGTCTATTTCTCTCCTATAATGTTTTTACCCCCCCAATGTACCTGGTGGAGTCGAGTTCCTCGAAAAGGCGTCGACAAGCGTCGAGGGACTCGCTGTTCGGCGACGGGGAATCGACGGCCCTTCTTGAATGCCTTCCTTTTCAGGCGGGAGGCACGGGGCGTCGAACGTCCGTCGACAAACGAGGCCGAACGTTGTCGAAGAGGCGGCAGCTCCGTCCGAGCGGTGCTCGTCGGCGTCGGGGCGTCGGCGTCCTGCAAGGCGGAGGTGTGCGGGGCACCTCGATGACAATAGTTCTGGACCGCAAAGATTGTAGAGACGGGAGCCCAGCAAGGGCGTCGAGTCGTCCGAGTCTTTGGGGTCGTCGGGTGGCGGGAAACCCACCGGCAGGTTTCTCCTCGGCGCGTTGGTCGTCCTCGACTTTCTCCGGCAGGATAAGCGGTCGACGATGCGGTCGAGAGAGTCCTTCGATTGAATGTTCTTAGGCAATGGAGCGGACGGCTCCGATCGTCGGCGGCACGGCGTCAAGTGGTTCCCACGGCTGGGCACACAACTTCGACGGGCCTCCAGCGGTTACACAGACCTGCGAACCCTGGTCGACGGCAATGGACTTCGACGGCGTCGATGTCCGGGTGCTTCACTTCGATCTCCTCGGCGGTCCCGTCTCGGGTCGGCAGCCTTTCGAGGGTCTGACTTCCAGGGCGCTTCGGCGAAGATTCAGCGGTGCTCGATGGTCCCTCGGAGCACGGGAAGAGGGCGCCTAGCCAGGTCCTCTCTCGGGTCAGCCCTCGACAATTTCGACAACCTTCAGTTCCGTCGAAGCAAATGCCACAGCAAGTCTTCTTCTTCCAGCTGGACGTCGAGGATCAGCAAATCCAGTTACTCTTGAGTGGAGACTCAGCTTCTGAATGCTTCTGAACAATTTCCAGTGGTGAGAGGTCCCCAGATATACTATTCTGTCTCTCATCCACACTGCTGGCACACACACAGCAGCCAATCACACAGAAGGGCATTCATGCAGTCAGTCAGCCAATCAGGCACACAGTGCATTCAGGCCACACTCCTCCCTTTCAGACACTCACAACAAGGAATGTGGATTGGGACAAGTACCCAGCCATTCAACACTACACACTGCATTCAGGCCAGTTTCGGGCAGGGCTGTCTCAGTCTTTGTCTCTCATGCCAGAAACCAGACAACCACAACAAGGAGTGTATATTGGTCACACACTCCATTCACCCAGGTCCCACCCACAGGAGGTACCCACAACATACAGTCACTGGGAAGGCTCCAGTCAGTCTAGCTGGGCCTTCACAACAACACCATATATGGAACTTCCACCCAACAGCCAGTCAGGGGGAAGGGACAGAGTCAGGGCTTCCCAGGACTTTGGGAAAAACAAGATAACAGGCAATAGAAAGCAAGAGGCCACAGGGGCCATCTTGTTTCCTATCAGGAATCAACTGATTCCAATGGCAGGGCCTGGGTATCCCAAAATGGAGGACACCCAGAGCACCTGTCAAATTCAGCATGGAGCTGCCACCAGCCCATACCCTGCTCTGTGGGCCACCCACAGGTGCCCAAAAACATACACTAGGGGCACAGGGTTGTACCCCTACCCATGGGTGCCATAAGGGTATCCCATGGGTCTGTTCACCCAATCAAAAGAGAGCTGCACTGCCAGGAGTCCCTCATGGACTCCTGGGCAGAAAACATGACAGAACACACGGTAAAAACAGAGAAAGGACAAGGATTCAGAGGCCCTGTCCCTCAGATGCATTTCCGGCATCACAGTCGCCCCCCCCAGACTGAGGTGGAGGGTGCCTAATCTCCCACGGGATAGACACCCTCATCCAGACGGTCAACATACCTTCTGGAAAGGCCATCTGCATTATCGTGACTCTTCCCTGGTCTGTGCTCTATGGTGAAGTCTAGCCCTTGTAGGCTAATCGACCACCTGAGCAATTTCGGATTCTCACCCTTCATCTGCATAAGCCACTTCAGGGGCTTATGATCTGTTTGGACCTTGAAGGTGGACCCCGTAAGGTAGGGCCTAAAACGCCTAAGGCTCCAAACTATACTAAAACATTCCTTTTCAACAGTAGCCCACCCAAGTTCTCTACCCTTGAGTTGTCTACTGATGAATATGATAGGATGTTCTCTCCCTTTGTCATCTAACTGGGACAAGACAGCTCCAATTCCGGTGTCGCAGGCATCCGTCTGGACGATAAAGGGTCGGCTGTAGTCAGGCGCACTCAACACAGGTGCCCTACACAGACTTTCTTTCAAGCCATCAAAGGCCCTCTGACAGTCTTCAGTCCAATTAACCTTCCTAGGCTGTTTGGGTGAAGTTAGAGCTGTCAGGGGTGCAGCTATGGTTCCATAGTCTGCCATGAAATTGCGATAGTACCCAGTGAGGCCCAAAAAGGCTCTCACCTGGGTTTGAGTAGTGGGAGTCTCCCAGTTCTGTACGTCCTGTACTTTACTGGAGAGAGGTTGGATTTGACCCCCTCCTACCTCATGACCAAGATAGGTAACTTTCCCCTGAGCTATCTGGCACTTGGTGGCCTTGATAGTGAGGTTAGCCCTTTTCAAGGCCTGCAACACCTTATCCAGATGTGTCAAATGCTCTTCCCAGGTGGAACTGTAGACGGCAATGTCGTCTAAGTAAGCCACACAAAAGGCTTCCAGCCCACTGAGCGCATGGTTGACCAATCTCTGGAAGGTGGCAGGGGCATTCTTCAACCCAAAGGGCATGACCCTAAACTGGTAGAGTCCCTCAGGTGTGGAGAATGCCGTCTTTTCCTTGGCATGGTCCGTCAGAGCTATTTGCCAATAGCCTGAGGTAAGGTCAAAGGTGCTCACAAATTTGGCAGCACCTATAGTGTCCACGAGCTCATCAGCCCTGGGCAATGGGTGCGCGTCAGTTTTGGTGACGGCATTGACTCCTCGGTAGTCCACACAGAACCTCCAATCCTTGGTACCCGCCGGGGAACTTGCCTTGGGGACAAGGACCACTGGACTGGACCAGGGACTGGTGGAGGGTTCAATAACACCCAGATCCAACATCTTGGCGACCTCAGCCTGGATGTGGTTTTTGACGGTATCTGACATACGATAGCTCCTGCTTTTGACAGGCACACTGTCACCAGTGTCAATTTCGTGCTTACACCACGGTGTAAGGCCCGGTGTCAGTGAAAACAGAGGGGCATACTGCCGGAGCAAAGCCCGGCAGGCCCTCTGCTGCTCTGTTGTCAAATCGGGAGAGAGTTGTACTCCCTCCACTGAGCCATCCTGAGGGTTGCTATGCAGCAAATCAGGAAGGGGCTCACTCTCATCCTCTTCTTGCCCTGAAGCTAGCAAGAGACATGAGACCTCTGCTCGCCTGTGGAAAGGCTTGAGCCTGTTGACATGGAATACCTGGGGGGCTACCCCAGAGGCTCCCATGTCCACCAGATAATTGACTTCGCCCATCTTGGAGATGATCCTGAAGGGTCCAGTCCACTTGTCTGCCAAAGCTCTAGGCTTGGTAGGCTCCATCACAAGGATTTCCTGTCCCGGAGTCCAATCCACTTGCGAAGCTTTCAGGTCATGCCAGTACTTATTCAATTCCTGGCTGGCCTTGAGATTTGCTGTTGCCTGACCCATCATTTGTGTCATCCTCCGCCTGAGGCCTAACACATAGTCCCCCACTTGCTTGGCGGGACCTGGAGGGGTGGCTTCCAAGCCTTCTCGGATCAAGGCGAGGGGCCCCCTCACGGGATGTCCAAAGAGTAACTCAAAGGGGCTGAAACCAACACCCTCTTGAGGTACCTCTCTGTAAGCAAACAGCAGGCATGGCAGGAGGAGATCCCATTTCCTCCTTAGGGGCTCTTCCAAAGCACCTAGCATGCCCTTGAGAGTTTTGTTAAATCTCTCAACCAGACCATTGGTCTGGGGGTGGTAAGAGGTGGAGAACTTGTAGGTTACCCCGCACTCTTTCCACATGGTTTTCATGTAACTAGACATGAAGTTGGATCCTCGGTCAGAGACAACCTCCTTGGGGAATCCAACACGGGTGAAAATGCCCAGGAGAGCCCTGGCAACCACCTTGGCAGTAACAGTCCGAAGGGGTATTGCCTCAGGGTACCTGGTGGCATGATCTACCAAGACCAGGATGAACCGATGTCCACCTGAAGTGGGAGGGTCAAGGGGACCGACGATGTCGATGCCCACCCTCTCAAATGGTGTGCCAACCACTGGTAATGGCTGCAGTGGGGCAATGACCCTGCCTCCAGTCTTGCCAGACAACTGACAAGTTGGGCAGGTCCTGCAGTGGGACTCCACCTCTACTCCCATCCGTGGCCAGTAGAAATGGGCAGAGAGCCTCTGCTTAGTCTTCTTGGTCCCAAGATGACCAGCCAAGGGCACCCCATGCGCCAACTGCAGTAGGAAGGGCCTGTAAACCTGGGGTACCACCAACCTCTTGCGGGCACCAGGTTCGGGCTTAGTGGGCTCACTAACAAGGAGCTCACCCTCCCAATAAATCTTGAATGTCCTAGGCACTTCACCTTGTGCCTGGGACAGGGCCTGTTTCCTCAGGCCCTCGAGAGAGTGGCACTCTCTCTGTCCCTTACAGAAGTCTGCCCGGGAGGGTCCCCCTTCAGCTAACAAGCATTGAAGGTCGGGATGATCCTCCGGGTTGAGAACCTCTCCCACAGGAGAGTCTTCTGTCTCTTCTCCCACAGGAGTTGAGTTTGGGTTTTCCGCTGGACCCAGCCCGTCCGGAGCATGGATCCCATTGGGTGCTGTCGGAACAGCAGGAAGAGAAGGTGTTCCCTCCACAGAGGTGGCCTTCTTGGTCTTCCTTCTTCTTGCCTTAGGCCTCGCCTTTGGCTCGGATACCTGACTCACAGCCAGACCCGGTGTCACCTGTGACCTAGTGACTGCAGCAGCAGTCATGGGAAGACCATCCGAGATCAACCCCAACTCTACTAGATCATTTCCTAACAGAATGTTAGCAGGGACATTGTCCTGAACCAGGACAGGAAGCTTTGCTGTCTTGTCTCCAATCATGAGTGTGACTAGGGCTACAGGCGATAATTTGGGAGGCCCACCAGCTAACCTGGTGGTTCTCAGAGGAGCACCTACATAGTCCTCTGGCTTGAGCAGGGTCCTGTCCACCACTGTCATGCTTGCCCCAGTGTCTCTCAAACCAGTAGAAGGCTGGCCATTCAAGAGGACACTTCTCAAAAACCTACGGGTGTTCTGCGGGATAGTTGCCAGTACTTCTGCGTACTGGTCCCAGGCCCCAAGGGACACTAAGGAAATCTCTACCGGAGCACCAAATGTGATTCCTGTAGAGGAGGGGAGGACAGTGGCCTCCACCTCAGCCACGGGGTAAGGGTAGGTCAGGCTGACAGCCTGTACTCCAAGTGCCTTACCTTTACACTTGGGGTCACCCCTTTTGTGATCCAGAGCCCCACAATCCCAACAAGTGCCAGGAGTGCGGGGTACGGTACTGGAACCACTGGGAACCTGCTTTGCAGCAGGTGGACCACTACTCTTATTCCCACCCACAGAGGACTTATCCCCACCAGATTTTTGGGTCTTAGGAGAGGAAGGTTTTGGTTTACCCGACTGTGATTGCTTTTGGGACTCCTCAGCTTTCTGAGAGGTCCCCTTTTCTTTGTCCTTGTCCTTCCCACTGGAGTCCTTAGGGGACACCCGGTGGGAGACCCACTTGTCAGCCAACCTAGCCAGCTTAAAGGGGTCCAAAATGTTCTGGTCAGCCACATACTGACGCAGCTCTGGTGAACAGGCTTCAGAAAAATGCTCAAAAAACAAGAGGTGGGACAACTCAACAAAAGTTTTCACCTTGTAACCGTCAATCCACCCCATCATGTTCATGTGCGCAGTACTCACCCAGTCAACCCAAGACACATTCTCTCGTTTCTTAAAATCCCTGAACCTTTTAAGGTATTGGGTAGGTGTCTTGCCAAACTTGGCAATCAAAGCAGACTTCATACACTCATACTGACCCCTTTCCTCCACACTCAGCTTCAGAATACAGTCATATCCAGTTTGAGGCACTCTGCTTAACAAACACTTAGCCCAATCTCTTTTATCTACATCATGAATTGCACAAGCCATTTCAAACGCTTCAATCCATTGGAGGATATCTGAACCCTCCACAAACACACCAACCAAATCTTTCATAAACTTGGTGGCTGGGGACCTGCCACTCTCAATTGGTCTAGCTGAAGTCTCCACTCTAGCTCTCTCTAGCTGGATTCTCTGACATTCAGTGTCCTTGTCTTTGAGCGCAAGATCCCTATTCTTGAGTTCCACTTGCTGTGCCAGCTCCTCTTTCTTAAGCTCAGCTTCTATTTCCAACTTGCGATATTCAAAGGCCAATTTCATCCTTAATAACTCAAGTTCCATGGAATTGCTGGGGTTTGGAACAGAGGCAGCAGGAATGGTGGCATTCCCAGAAACAGATTCAGCGACAACCCCAGGGGCAGAGTCCTCACTGGTTGCATCCCCCCCTTCATCAAGGGTTTCACCATCAGTCTGGTAGTCCACCAGGGCAGCTATCAGCTCAGCCCTAGACTTATCCACAAAGTCCAACTCCCTGGCTTCACAAGCACTCTGGAGAGCCTCTAAGCTCATCCGAGTCAATTTACCATTTGCAATGGGCTCCATTGCCTGTAATGCAGTTATTTGGTACACACCCAAACCTTAATCTAATAAAGTGCGGATATTTTGTAAGTGGCACGGTTATACACTGAGTCTTAAAACCATAAGCATCCCACCGCTGCCACCAGCTTTGTAAAGAAGACCGGTGGGGGGGTCTGTACTTCTGCTCTCTATATGGTAGAGGGGAGGCACAGAGGACCCCAGCCAAGATTCTCTAATACGGTAGCGATGGGCGAGCAATCAAGGCCTAGCTTCTCAGGAGGTGATGCAGGCTGGTTCTTAAGTACAGTGTATCCCCAAGCCCCCACAAAGGAATGTCCACACACTGTATTACTGAAAACACAGTCTTTATATAATTAATATTCAAGGGTTATGTACACTTATCACAATAACGCACTTTGTGCTCAGGAAAATCAGCAATGGTAAATATCTACAATTCTAAAGTGGTACCACTAATATTAGACCTCATTAAAGTGCATTCACAATACTGTAGAAATGGCACACAGATCAATAAGAAGGAAACCAGCAATAGAGAGAGGAGAGATAACAGAGGGTTGAAACAATAGGCAGAATACTGGCCCTTGCTACTGGACACAGTTCTGTGTGGAGATCCCCCCACCTGGGCAACCTGCAAAATAAAGAGATATAACACCAGCCCAGTCCAGATATTGTTCAATAGTCTATTTCTCTCCTATAATGTTTTTACCCCCCCAATGTACCTGGTGGAGTCGAGTTCCTCGAAAAGGCGTCGACAAGCGTCGAGGGACTCGCTGTTCGGCGACGGGGAATCGACGGCCCTTCTTGAATGCCTTCCTTTTCAGGCGGGAGGCACGGGGCGTCGAACGTCCGTCGACAAACGAGGCCGAACGTTGTCGAAGAGGCGGCAGCTCCGTCCGAGCGGTGCTCGTCGGCGTCGGGGCGTCGGCGTCCTGCAAGGCGGAGGTGTGCGGGGCACCTCGATGACAATAGTTCTGGACCGCAAAGATTGTAGAGACGGGAGCCCAGCAAGGGCGTCGAGTCGTCCGAGTCTTTGGGGTCGTCGGGTGGCGGGAAACCCACCGGCAGGTTTCTCCTCGGCGCGTTGGTCGTCCTCGACTTTCTCCGGCAGGATAAGCGGTCGACGATGCGGTCGAGAGAGTCCTTCGATTGAATGTTCTTAGGCAATGGAGCGGACGGCTCCGATCGTCGGCGGCACGGCGTCAAGTGGTTCCCACGGCTGGGCACACAACTTCGACGGGCCTCCAGCGGTTACACAGACCTGCGAACCCTGGTCGACGGCAATGGACTTCGACGGCGTCGATGTCCGGGTGCTTCACTTCGATCTCCTCGGCGGTCCCGTCTCGGGTCGGCAGCCTTTCGAGGGTCTGACTTCCAGGGCGCTTCGGCGAAGATTCAGCGGTGCTCGATGGTCCCTCGGAGCACGGGAAGAGGGCGCCTAGCCAGGTCCTCTCTCGGGTCAGCCCTCGACAATTTCGACAACCTTCAGTTCCGTCGAAGCAAATGCCACAGCAAGTCTTCTTCTTCCAGCTGGACGTCGAGGATCAGCAAATCCAGTTACTCTTGAGTGGAGACTCAGCTTCTGAATGCTTCTGAACAATTTCCAGTGGTGAGAGGTCCCCAGATATACTATTCTGTCTCTCATCCACACTGCTGGCACACACACAGCAGCCAATCACACAGAAGGGCATTCATGCAGTCAGTCAGCCAATCAGGCACACAGTGCATTCAGGCCACACTCCTCCCTTTCAGACACTCACAACAAGGAATGTGGATTGGGACAAGTACCCAGCCATTCAACACTACACACTGCATTCAGGCCAGTTTCGGGCAGGGCTGTCTCAGTCTTTGTCTCTCATGCCAGAAACCAGACAACCACAACAAGGAGTGTATATTGGTCACACACTCCATTCACCCAGGTCCCACCCACAGGAGGTACCCACAACATACAGTCACTGGGAAGGCTCCAGTCAGTCTAGCTGGGCCTTCACAACAACACCATATATGGAACTTCCACCCAACAGCCAGTCAGGGGGAAGGGACAGAGTCAGGGCTTCCCAGGACTTTGGGAAAAACAAGATAACAGGCAATAGAAAGCAAGAGGCCACAGGGGCCATCTTGTTTCCTATCAGGAATCAACTGATTCCAATGGCAGGGCCTGGGTATCCCAAAATGGAGGACACCCAGAGCACCTGTCAAATTCAGCATGGAGCTGCCACCAGCCCATACCCTGCTCTGTGGGCCACCCACAGGTGCCCAAAAACATACACTAGGGGCACAGGGTTGTACCCCTACCCATGGGTGCCATAAGGGTATCCCATGGGTCTGTTCACCCAATCAAAAGAGAGCTGCACTGCCAGGAGTCCCTCATGGACTCCTGGGCAGAAAACATGACAGAACACACGGTAAAAACAGAGAAAGGACAAGGATTCAGAGGCCCTGTCCCTCAGATGCATTTCCGGCATCACACCTTCCTTTAAGCAGATCTCCTCACATTTGACTGAGTGAGGAGATCTGCTGAAAGGAAGGGTCACAGCATCTACACTAGGAAGTCCAGCTACTGCACTGAATCGTCACATAAATAAGATTACACACCAATTGCTTATTAACTCTATTACTGATTATGACCACTCCTGAAGAAAGTCCCATCACTGTTAAGAGGACTGAAACATGTTGAGTTTACAATTTAGAAGTAATACTAGATTGTGTGAAAGTATTTAGAGATCCACAAGGATCAGAAACCTTATTCAAAAGGATTCATAGCAGAGGTTTGAATATAGATTGATGTATTAGCACATATTTATATTTTTTTAGAATCATTTTTTGTATGATCGTTGTCATTGTTACATTTGTGTATCTTTTAGAGTGTCTGAAAATGTATTTTATATCTACAGTGTCTCTTCATTGTTATGAGATTTTTAACCTTGAAACCTTTAATAAAATTTATATTTCTGTCTAAATTGATATAGTTCTTTGATAAGGGAGTAGCTGTTGACATTTTTCCACTCTCCTACCTTTCTCTGTATTTAAAAATCCTGCTATTTGGTGCCTGTACATCAGCCATCTGCAGGGGTCCAGTTGCTGCAACCACCTCTGCTGGAACAGAAGACTCCCCACTGCTGTTCTATCACTCCACAGCCCAGCCCCAGGACCCAGTTGCCCACCTACACCTGCTTCTCGGGTTGCCATGTCAGGGCAAACACCATCTGAGACCACTGGCAACTCCCAGCCAGAGAGGCAGAGGGCTGTCAGCTTCTCAGCCAGAGAAGTTGGCATCCTGGTGGAGCAAGTCCTGGGGTATTATGATGCCCTCTTCAGACGACCGTGCACCGACAAGGAAGGATGGAAGAGGACCTGGTTGGACATTGTGGTTGCCATCAACGGAGAGGGGGAGGCAACCCGTGACTTGAAACACGTCCAGAAGTGCCAGGAGGACTTCAGATCCAGGACCCTCACTAAGGCCTGGCACCTCTTGTATGCAGCAGATGCAGGGGTGCACCGGGTCCAACATTCCATCGACCACATGCGGGTCCTGGAACGCATCAACTCAGTGCTTCACCAGCAGGTCCTGGAGAGACAGACCCGTCTGGAGTTGAGCAGTGAGTGTCTGGGCTATCCCATTCCACGCAGTGCATGTTGAGGTGTGGCAGGAGTGTGCAGCTCGGACATATGTCTGACATGGCCCATGTATGGATGTGTGTGTATGCAGTGACATGCCCATGCTGCATGTGAGTGCAGTCATGTGTGATGCACATCAATGATGTATGTGTTCCAATGCATGATACCCAACTGCATGTGGAGATGCACACATGTTAGCATTTCTGTGTATGTACTATGCTATGGTTGGGGTGTGACACATGGATGCTGGTTCCACCTTCACGTACGTGCATGGCATACATGTGCGTGTGTGTGTGTTTGACATATGTGCGACTGTGATACACCATGGATGCATGTGACTTGGACATGTGGGTACCTGATTTGCAGATGTGACTTAGTTGCCGATGATTGCACTGTGACAGGTGGTGGAGATGTACAGATCCATGTCTGTCTGGTGGCATGTGTGCATGTGATCGGCACTCCCCATGCTGCTTGTGATGTCATACAAACCTTTGGTTGTTCATGCAGTTAAGTGTGTATAGATGCTGATGCCTGTTGGACGATATCAGTTTATTGGTGCATGTGTGTGGGTTCAAATGATATGAGTGTTGGGGAGTGTGATGCCATCTGTGAAGTTTGACACTGCCACTCATATGCAACTGTCATGACCATTGTACAGTGCCCTGATGCCTGTGTTCTATCTCTCCCTGTCTGCAGCATCGACTGATGAAGAGGGCGGAGATGCAGCAGCATCACAGCGGGAGCGATCCCACCTCCAGCCGGTGACACAAGGCTCAGCTCCCCTCCCAGGTTCTGATATCTTCCGGGAGTGAGGAGCCTTGTGCTGCGTCCATGGCCGCAGCTGCTGAGGGAAGGTCCAAGAGGCGGAGGTTGGAGGTGGAGTCCTCAGCAGCAGTCGGAGCAGCTGATCCCCTACAGGGGCCTATGGAGGAAGATGGCACAGAGTCATCCAGGTTTGTGGGGGGTTTGGTTGAGGAGGAGGCCATGGAAGCCCCACACACAGGACCTGGAAGGGGGGATTCCACTGGTGCTAGTGGTGCAGTCCAGGGGCAGGGACAGGAGGCAGCACAGGCCGCCACAGAGGTGCCTGTGTGTAATCCTGTCCCCAATCCTGTGACTGCATCATCCAGCAGCAGCAGGGATGCCTCCGTCCAGACCCGTTTTCAGGGAGGGGATGCGCAAACAACAACTGGCTTTTTTTCTCCCTGTGGATGTTGCAATCCGTGACCGGATTGAGCCTGTCCTAGCTGGGGTGGCGTTGCGCCAACATGGTATTCAGGATGACGTGCAGGGTTCTCGTGAGGACAATGCACGTTGTTTCAAATACATGTTTGGCTGCGTCGCACTACTAGGACAGTTCGTCGGCACTGGGTTCCTCTGTGTGCTGGCCCCCTCCTCAACCTAATCCCCGATGTGCCAGTCATCCTCCGTGCCATCTTCCTGCCCAAGTGTCACCTAGGCCCCCTGTGGAGCTGCCCCTGAGCCAGCGGCCAGGCTGGCAGAGGACACATCCCTGCCAGAGTCGGGAGTCGGAGGTCCAGCAGAGTTGGTCACCCCACCAACTGGTCCTGAGCAAATGGAGGACATGCAGGCATCAACAAGCAGGGCACGTGCACAGCGGCACCAGAGGATTCCATCAGCCTGGATGCCGTCGTGGTGCCAGAGGAAGTGACATTGGTGGCAGCAGCAGGCTCAGCGTGGGAGCCATCATGGCTTGGGGCCATCAACATCCCGGGGGCAGGCATCGGCCGGTGGGCAGGAGGACCCAGGATTGGGAGTGTCTTCCGTGTGGCAGCGACTGGGCCAGCAAATAGATGTAGAGCGGCGGCGGGCAGAGAGGGCATGGCTCAGGGCGAAGAACTCCATGCACCGGACTTTGAGGGGGGCTGAGTGCCTCGAGGCAACTCGCAGGGAGTTGGAGGATGCCATGGCTGCATCCCTGCAAGACCCTGAGGCAGGGAACAGGCCTGCCTCCAGAACATTGACATGGAGTTTGATGATGCCCTGGCCTGAGACATCAATGAGTGAGCCGTCGGACTAGACCGCCACCTTTAGGTTTAGATTTCATTTGTTTTTTTAATGATTTGGAGTCCACAGACTTTGCTCCACTTTTTGTATATAGTTGTATTTTAGATAGGATTTTTTGTAGGTTTCCTTTTGTTTTGGGATCATGAACCCTTCAGACTTTAATTTTCAATGTTTACGGACATGTGCATACTTTCTTTTTTACAACATCACATGGGTTTTATGTTTTTCAACTCAGGATTTCTTTGTATGGACCATTTTTCATTTTGCATGTGTTGGATTTTCATTTTTACTTTCTTTTTCATATTGCATTGATTATTTATTCATTTGCATGTGTGGTTTTCATTTTGTCATTTTGTATTATTTTCAATACATTTCATGAATTTTCATTATTGGTGTTTTCTACTCTCATTGGTTACGTGCATGTCTCTATGAGCATTGTCTCAGTCATGTGTTGCCACTGTGTGGTTCTGTAGGACATTTATTTATGGGCATGCTGGTTCTTTTCAGACTCTCATGGCATGGGTAATTTACTAGGGTGTGGATACAGTGGATGGTTGCGTGTTTGTACGGGGGTGGAGGGGTTGGATTTGGGTTGGCATTAGGGCCATGGGTCTGTATTGTTATGACATGGTGTTTGGGGGGGCATGAGTCGGGGCCTGCTGGCAGGTTGCTGTCAATGGGGGTGGGGTGGAGGGACATGTGTCAGGGCCTGTTGGCAGGTGCCCGTCACTGGTGGGGGGGACATGAGTCGGGGTGGAGGGACATGAGTCGGGGCCTGCTAGCAGGTTGCTGTCAATGGGGCTGGGGTGGAGGGACATGAGTCGGGGCCTACTGGCAGGTTGCTGTCAATGGGGGGTGGGGCGGAGGGACATGAGTCAGGGCCTGCTGGCAGGTTGCTGTAAATGGGGGTGGGTGGAGGGATATGTGTCAGGGCCTGCTGGCAGGTGTCCGTCACTGGTGGGGGGGACTTGTTTTGGGGCTCACAAGTGCATGGTGCGATCCACACTGTGGTTAGACCAAACATTTTTTTGGGTTGTCTAATTTTTACTTGTTTACCAAAAAAATATGTTTCTGTGCTCATGTAATGAGTCACACTTGTAGTAGGAAAATACCAAAAATAGCTGGAGCAAAGATTTAATCATTTATTGATGAAAAAAGTAAAAAAGTTCAAGAAAATGAATTAGCTTGATAATCAGTTGTTCAAACACAAAAGAGCATGCATTTTTTTAAATATGAAAAGCAAAAAAGGGTTATATAAATAATAAAATATCAGAAATATTACAAAAGGAAATGCAAACAGGAATAAAATACAAATATTTGTGTCAAATGAATACACAAAAGTACATCTCTCTGTGATAGACTTAATGTCTTCGGCATACACACTATACGTAGGCAGCTCATCCACCTTCCCCATGCCCTGCATGCAGTCCATCCACCCTGACCATGCCCCGCAGGCAGCCCATCCACCCTCCCCATGCCCTGCAGGCAGCCCTTCCACCCTGACCATGCCCCGCAGCCAGCCCATCCACCCTGACCATGCCCCGCACCAGCCCACACCACGGGGGGGACTTTTTCCATGCTATTTTCCTGGCGCGAGCAGGGTACGTGTATTCATAGGGGTGTGTGAGGAGTTTGACACGCGATTGGGCTGGTGCAAGCGGGGTACAGGAGTTTACATGTGATTGGGCTGGCGCGAGCGGGATATGCATATTCCGAGGGGTGCGCAGGGGGTTTTACATGCGATTGGGCTGGCGTGAGCAGGGTACGCCTATTCCGAGGAGTGTGCAGGGAGTTTTACACACGATTGGGCTGGTTTTAGCAGGGTACGCATCTTCTGAGGGGTGCATGGGGAGTTTTACACGTGATTGGGATTGCGCGGGTGGGGTACAGGAGTTTACACGCGATTGGGCTGGTGTGAGCGGGGTACGCATATTCCGAGGGGTGCGCAAGGAGTTTTACACTTGATCGGGCTGGCGCAAGCGGGGTATGCATATTCTGAGGGGTGCGCAAGGAGTTTTACATGCAATTGGGTTGTCGCGTGAGGGCTGAGTGGCGTTTGTAGCGCAATTTGGTTGTTGGGTGGGACTGTATGCTGGTCCACTGGCCTTTGCACCATGTAGGGGATTTGTGCAGATATTTTTGGCGCACAGGGCTGGGTTGGAAGCATAGCTGGTTCTGCAGTCGGGTCGCTGAGCCATGCTGCGACACGGCTGGTTATGGATGTTTAAATCCATGAATACGTAGTGCGTCAAAATGGGCTTTGGCGCACGCGGCTGGCACAAGCTGGTGCACGCTCAGTCTGTGCGCCAGTCGGTGCGTCACTTCTGCGCTTGATTCCATGAATTACCCCCACTAAGTGTCATTACATGGCTAGCCTGGCCTACCTTAGTGCATCCAGCCTAGTTATGTGTTCATATTGTGGCATGACATTGTTTTATTAGTCTGAAAGATAAAGCCAACATGATGAGTATTATTACAATGTTAGTCAGAGCTGTCTTGATACAGCCATACTGGATATAATTAATTACTATTATATGATATTTTATACTAGGTGTCAATGATAAAGCAAACATGAAGAGTGTTATTATTACGTGGTTAGTCTGGCCTGCATTGGTGAAGCTAGACTAGGTATGTTTTCTTATTGTGACAGGAAACTTGTTACTGGTATGAAGGATAAAGCCAGCATGATGAGTGTTATGATTTTGCTACACTGGCCGTCATTGGCAGTTTGGATATACTTTCTTAATGTGGCATGGCTTTTCTTTTTTTTTTTAACTGGGCATCAAGGATAAAGCAAACATAGTAAAAATGATTACCCAACTAGACTGTCCTACATTACTGCAGCCAATCTGGACATGTTTTCTTACTCTTGCATGGGGTAATGCACTGGAAAATCAATGGACACATATGGGCCGCACCAGAATCACAATGATGCTCATTACAAGTATGCCGGTCGGGAAACAACAGTGCCAGTAAGCTTACTACAGGTCTGCCTGCCAGAGCTGCCGTGCCCGAAATGTCTGACCCTGCCAGGCACAGTGGCCATGGTAGGCAGACCATCATGGAAGCACCAGCAAAGTTATTCTCAATGTCACTGGGCCTAGTAAGATCGTTTCGTTCTCTCCTGTTTCCCTCCCTTGCCTTGTCGCTCTTGGAAACACTTGTGTATGAGCTTGATATAAATAAATGATCATATCATATAATATCATTAACGGTGCCGGTGCATCTGTGGTCCCCCCACTGCGGTTGTAATAACCCAGAGTTACCGGGAAGTCAGGCGTCAGTAAACATTTACTGGTGTGGCGGCAACCCACTGGTATCACCGGCATGGTTACCGTCAGACTAGTAATGAGGCCCAATGTACCCTGCCATATGTTGTGGGCAAGGGCATCTTGAAAATGCATTGGAAAATATTCATGTGCACTGTGGGTGATAGCTTCTATTGTATTTGTTCATGTGCTCCAATGCAAAACCAGTTGCAAACTGTATCACTTTATACCCAATGATTTACAGCAAGTGTGCTGTACAAACACCATTTTTTAGCCCATTATTTTTTAAATTATTTCATGGGGCAAATCGCCTAAATCCTCCTTGGTTGGTTTGGGCTCCCTACCTATTCTCTGTTGCTCCCAAATATTCGAGGCAATACATTACGTCCCTACAAGTAAAAAAGAAATCATCAGCCGCCACTGGTGGAAAGCTTCTTAATCCATGATATGGTCAGGCCTGCCATGAGAAATAAGGACAACATCGCAAAAGTCAGTTGAATTACAAGCAATCTCCTTTATTTTAAGATTTACAGTTCCTTGATACAATCGTAGCAGGGCTCAAGTCGCGGGTACATGCGGGGGGGGGGGGACGGAGTCCACCCATTTCATTCAGAGGGTGAACACGGTCCACCTAGGGTGACCTACTGTCTTTATCCCTTTGTACCAGCCCGTATCCTGCATTGTAAACAGTTTCCACATTGCCCAGTAGATGCTGAACCTTAACCTTGTATCTTATGTAATGATTAACTATTCTGATTGTATGTATATGCCTCTCAAATACCGAACCAATGCTATCCTTTCTGCAAATACTTGTCTTTCATTGTATGTAAATGTGTAACCTTAAGCTGAAAATATTCATGTTTCCTCTGCACCCTGATACCCCTGTGTCTGACGCACGTTACAAATAAAATAAACAAACAAACAAACAAAGGAGAAACAATGGATGTCCTCTTTGAATTTATGAATTAAAACCAACCTCAGGGATCAAACCGCAGTCTTCAAGTTTGTAGGCCAGACACTTCACCACTGCACTTCATAACTTGATGAAAAATAGCAAACAACTAAAGGTGAAATATCCCATGTTGGTACTGCATGTTCCAGGAAAAAACATTTGTATTGGTTCTTGCAGTTTAAAACATGCACACCTTTTAACGTTTTCAAAAACACTATTAGAAGAAAATATCCTGTCTTGGTTTTGTGTGTGTGTTGATTTTATGAAAGGCAAATGCCTTTCGTCCTGTGAAATTTGGGTGATTGTGCAAAGCCAATTTAATGAAATGTGCATATTACACCTTAATATGCTAATTTCTGGAAACGTCACATCCCATTGTGTTTGTTGATGAGTCCCCCACGTTAATTTTGAGGACTTGACCCCTGAATCGTAGGCTATCTATCATTCTCCTGATTTTGTCTATCAGACGTTAGCCATTTTTGGTAGGGTTGGGTCCCGGGAGGATAGCTCAGCGGCAAAGTGCCTTGGCAACAAGACGACACAAAGCAACACAGTTTCGATCCCCGGGTCCGTGCTTAGAAACCTCTAGGTTTTAAGCGCGTTATAAATACGAAACTAAGAGACATATTACGGTGCCTCGATGTCCCCAGGCAGTGTGAGCACTTTAAAAATGCAAATAAATATATAAATAAATAGATTATCCAATGCATGCTGGTGGACAGGCCAGCCCTTTGATTTCAGAAATTAAAGAGGTAACAGTGGCCCGCTCTTCAGCATTCCAATATCAGGACTATGAGAAGAAGAGTAGGGCAGGAGTGGGACTGTTATGTGGCTTGAATTTCACAAAATGGGATCTGGCAAAACCTCTGTCCCTTACAGGTCACAATGCTTTGCTGTACTGGCTACTGAATTCAATACATGCCATATTTGGAAGCTGCTTTGTAAACATCAACGTTTAAAGAAACTCAGGCCATACCGTGTTTTTGAACTGCAAATTCTCTGCTAATCAGAGTGCATACAGTAAGGGCTGCTATTGGACAGCAATAAAAATACCAGTCAGTGACGTGTTCGCTGAAGAGCTCCTGAATCGGTCACAATCTCCTACTGTGGAAAGATCTGGGAGAACTCCATTATTCACTGCATTTTCCAGTGCTCGAAATGAACAAAAAACGCACACTGGTTGCTGCTGATGAAATCATCCTAGAAGTACATCTGAGACGGCTTTAAAAAGGCACATCCTCGGGACGGGGCTATCATGCTATCTCGCAAGTAGCAAGCAACCGATAAGGGAAAACAATGCGCATATGCAATAACACAATCAAGACCACGGCTAATACATGACTAGTTAACATGCAAATAGTAAAGAGTAGCGATCACCCTTTAAAAAAAAAACAATACAAAGGAGCCAAAATTGCAAGGAAGACCCGCTGTGTTTGCTTCATTGTTTTTAATCCACTGCAAAATGCGGTGGCCGAACCGACAGTGGGATCAATAGGGGTTATAGGTGTTCATTGCTTGGTGTAGAAATCCAGATGGGATGATCGAGAGGATGTGGGCCGGAATTCATTTCATTCATGACTTGCATTTCTGTGTGGCCAGGGCAGTGCAAAGACACGTCAATGTATTCCATCCATGTATGTTATGCGACTAGCTGGAGGCCTTCTTATGCTTAGGGCATGCTATGAGTTGTATGGGACACACAGGGGGTCTGGAACTAACTATTTTTACAGAGAGTGACGCTGTGATATGGGTGTAAAGTTATTTAGTTATCAGAAATCAAGCAAGATTTATTTCAGCAGAAGTCAGATTTTCAATATTGGTCATATTATTGCAATCTTCCCAGAATCAGAAAGTAAGTTTATAGCAAGCGCCATACTGGACCATATAATAATCTCATTGTGAAACAAAGGAAAAATTGCCTTGGAGACTTTTGGTGGATGCAAATGTGGGTATGATCCTGATCATGTCCCATTTTTGTATCAAGGTCTCAGCCTCTTTTTAGCACAGAATTGTAGAATAATTAATCATAGGGGACTCTGATCGACTACTGTGGACACCCATTGTGTCTAATGGTGTGGAGAGGCTGGACGGATTAGCGAGTAAAACTCTAATCTCTGAGATTTCTTTACTGAACAAATTGCTCAAATTCTTTGCTAAGGATTGGGAAAGAACAATAGATGTAGTTAGGGAACATGGGCTAGGTAAGTCCTTCAGTTATATTTGAGGCTTGCTAACAGTTTAAAAAAAAAATTGTGGCGAGTATAGCCAGTTTTTAGAGACACAATTGTTTTGTGTATATGAATGTGTCTTGTCATGTACATATGTGACACAAAGCAGTACATGGAATAGGCGACTTGTGTTTTTTGTTTATTTGGGACATCCCGTATGGCACCCTTAGAAGAGGCACTGCTACCTCAAGCATGATGAAGGGGGGGCGTGTTTGTTGTGTATATGTTATTTTTTCTGGCGGTATTCTATCTAGTTTTATCACAAATTATATGCAATATATATGACACTGTGTCCTTATCACACTGGTCTAATGTGATTTCTGACATTTGTGGGGTTAATGGATCATCCCCCCCCCACCAACCTGGAAAGGATATGAGGGTCCTTAGACATTAGGGCTCATTCCAAGTTTGGTGGTATCCCGCCGGTAATTCCAGCAGGATACCACCAAGCAGTATTACCGTTTCCACCGCCTGATATCCCACAGGACTCTATGGGGGAATTGCCGGTATTTCTCACACCGGTAATACCTGTGACAGAAATACAGGCTGTTTAATGCTAGTGGGGCGCTGCGTTACCTCCAGCTATTGGCTGGAGGTAAGTCATATAACCCCCACCGGCAGCCTTGTAGTTTGTTGGTCCAGAAAAGTGCTGGTAAATGTTACTACCAGCACTTTTTTCCAGACCAGCAAACTTCTTTAGGCCCAAATGAGGCCCACTGTCTTCTGGTAGGTCATCCTCAATGGATGCACCCCCACCTCTTCCTTGACCTCATACTGAAGGCTCTGCTGCCATAAGCTTGAAGGCCAGAAATGCCTATTGACATGCCAACGTCTGCTGGGATTTCTCTCACCTACAAGGCTGAGTCATTCCCCTTCTTAGAAATGAAGGTATTTTATTGTTTCCCCAGAGGCCTCCTGGTCTTTGTCTCCTCTGGTTCCATGCTATTACATTGCGGGATGTTTTTTCGCTGATTTTCTAATGAAAAAACTCATTGAATTTTTTATTTTTTTATTTTGGGGGGTAACCCCCCAAACCATCCATCCCCTTTAATAATCTTTATATTCCTGTACACTGACACCAAATTTATATATTTATCTAACCCCCCAAAAAAATTCTATGAGTTTTTTCAGCAAAATATTTGTAGTAAAAAACCCTGCGAAAAAACATCCCACGAAGAAAGGACGTTGCACCGTCTCCTCCTTTGACTTTTCTCGTGACTCATCAACCTCGTATGGCCTGTGTTTTTGGGCAAAATCCTGTTTCCCTGAGCCAGATGTACCTCTAGCATTTGCAGTTGCCCTGCCTGCAATCACAGTAGCACCCATGTTGTTCTCGATGCCCTTGTTTGAACACTGTTGACCCTCTTGTAACATAGTTTAATATTATGCTCAGATATCCTCCAGGCACAATTGAAGGAAAGTCTGCGTCTTGTCGCATTTAGGCCCATTATAGGACCCTACAAGGGGTTCTATGTTCATTTGCAGACTGACGTTGGAATGACTTCGAAAACAAAACAAAACATCTACTTTTTCAATTTGTTATTTTGGGGGTTCTCCCCCAAACCCTCTTTCTCTATTGTTTCACCCCAAACACCTCCTCACCCCTTTTGATACTCCCTCTCATATATTTAGTTTAGTTTTTTTTTAAGTAATTACAAAGTCGGAAATTAATTTGAAAGAAATGCTGTCAGAAAATAAAAACGATATCCTTTACTCTAGCCATATGTTTCCCCGTGGTGTGTGTATGCCTACTCTAATTATGTGTGGGTGCTCCTGCTGTCGACACCAGCATGTCACATTCCAACCTAGCCATTGCCAGCACTACACAGTCAGCCTTAGGTTGTGCTCTGGTAAAGAGTTAATCAAATGGGACCACCCTATACTTAAGTGAAATGTTTTAGATCACATATAGGACTGCAGCAGGTGCTTGCATCGTATGCTTTAGTTGTTTTTTGACTAATCCCCTAATGGGGATACAGCTATTGAATTAGTCTCATCTAATATCTCCTCAGTGAAGTCCATTTCATTTTGTTTTTCTTGTGTTCTGAGGTTAAGCAATGATGCAGCTCTTTGGAGAACCAATCCCTGTTAGGTTTAGTCCTAAGTAATGGCGACAGAGTGGGTTGTTCCCTTATCTTTAGGAGAGTCCATTATATAATCATACTATCCACTGTCAGACATGTAATTAAACTACACACTGATATGCAAAATGCTCACCATTAGTACAATATCAGCTAGAATAAACACATTAGTCCACGTTCTGGGTTACTATGGCAATATCCTGCATTTGGCAAACTCAGAAGCCCAATTTAACAATGAAAGTATGCATGATACATATATCAAATTGATATATCGAAGTAAGCAGGTTCCTCATTAACAATAGTTCCACACCAGAGTCGTTTAAATTGCTCTATCACTAGAAACAATAAACCACCCAGGCCAAACGGTGTAACTCACAAGCATGTTAAACTGTATCGGGCATGGACAATGGAAACAACTTGGGAATAAATAGGACAAATATGTTTATTTTTTTAAAGATGTGTTGAGGTGTAAAAGATAATGGCACTGGAGGAAAGAGCTGAAAGAATGGTGGACAATTCTCTAAAGACCCATCTACAAGGAATATCCAATGCCAGTATGGTTAAACAAGCAAGGGCTTTGCGTGAGAGAGGCAGGCTAAAAATACAGAATTATATGATATGATATGATAAGTCATTTATGACACGTCTGTACACAAGTGTTTCTAGTTGCAACAAGACAAGGAGGGGAGGACAGAAGGAGGACAAAACCACAATCTTACTAGGTCTTGTGTCATTCCTATCGTGCAAGTGCCTAGGGGGGAGATGTGCCATGGGGGAGAGGGGAAGGGGGAGAGCAAGTAACTCGTAGGTGCTGCCGGGACATGGTTCATAAGTGCAGAGAGTCAGGGGACTGTAGGGTTGCAGATACAATAATGTACAAAAATGATCAGGGCGCCCCAAATGGACAGAACTCCTGTAACACAAAAACGTTTAGTAAAATGCTTTACTCATGGCGAGGTTCAGAAGAATTTAGTCATGACAGGATTAGTTGCCTATTACACATATATCCTAGTTACACAGGACAAAACAAAACATAACATTAGGCACATGTGATTTGCTGAAAATGGCAAAGAAATCAATGCGCATATGGGAAAACAACAGAAACATTCTTCACAATAACATGTGCAGAGCAGGTGGGTCCCATTTCATACATTGTGAGCCACATTTATATTCATCAAGATGGAAGAGGAGCAAGGGTGTCAATGGGGTCCTTAATGGTTCTGGAGAAGTAGGGGAGCACCTGCTTTGACAAGACTTTCATAGATTGGACTTGTCTAAAAACATTGTCGGGGGTGAACGGGGGGAAGGAGGAGAAAGGAAGAGGAGATAGGCCAGAGAGGGGCCTGGAAAGGTAGAGGGACAGGAGGTAGAGAAAGAGAGAGTGGACAGGATGTCCTGAGGTTTAGTGGTGAAATGAGATGCCAGAGCCATGAAAAGGGCCTGGGAGGGAACAGGAGAGGTAGAGACTTCAGCAGGATTGGCCAGCTCCTTGCAGATTTTGAAATGTTCTGCCGAGTTGTTGGCTGGTGCAAAGACACAGGCTTGGATGTAGGCTCTCTTCTTAGAGAGGACAGAGAGTCTGTATTGACTTTGGAGCAGGGGGCAGGCCAGTATGTCAGAGGATATGCTTGATGACCTCCACTTCCCCTCAGCCACCCTACACTTGCACTTAAGGGTGGCAAGGCCAGAATAATACCACGAGTTGCACTTGGATGCATGCTTCAAACAGATCCTCATGACAGGGGCAAGGACATCAAGAGTGTTAGAGATAGAGAGATGACGGTTAGAAAAGGCTGTGTCAGAGTGTGGGTCAGCCAAAGATGTAGGAGGAGAGAAAGTAGTAGAAAAAGCCTCCACTGACACAATCTTCATGGGCCGGACCGAGAAGGTGGGTGGCAGTGCTGGGGTCGGCTTAACCTGAGGGGCAGAGAGCGACAGGTGAGAGGAGAGAAGCAAGTGGTTAGGCCAAGAGAGAGGAGTGGTGAGAGGGTTGGAGAGGGGGCGGTCTGACGAGATCAGAACATCCAGGGTGTGCCGTGCAGAGTGAGTCAGGCCAGAGGGTAGAATAGAGAGAGAGGGATGCAGAGGTTGTGAAAGAGCCCTGAGGAGGGGCTGGCAGCATCCAAGGAGATTTTAAGGTCGCTGAGTAGGATAAGTTGAGATGTAGAGGCAAGGAGAGAGGAGGAGAGGTCAGCCCACTCAGAGAGGAAGAGGGTGACCTAGCCAGATGGCCTGTAGATGGTGGCCACAGTGAGAGAGAGAGAACAAGAGAGATAGAGTGCCTGCACACCAGTCATTCAAAGGAGGAGTAGGCCTGCATAGGAATGACAGAAGCAGGGATCCTCTCCGAGAAGACCAGGACTGCACCCTCGCCAGGAAGATTGGTTCTGGGTTTGGCGCGCATCTTGTGGCCATCGGGGAGCAGAGTGTCAAACTCGTGACAGAGCTGGCCATGAACCAACTCTCGGTGAGATCAAGTGCATCCAAATGAAGCTCTTCCAGGAGATGGCAGATGTCTGAGGAGTGTTTGACAGTGGGCGAGATTTAAGAGTAGCGACGTGGAACAGATTGACACCTTTGCAAGACTTACGTGGAGGGGTATAGGCATGAGATACACCCTGCGGAATTGTTAGAGGTGCCTGAGAATGGGCACGGGAGGAAGTTGGAGATGGCAGGGTAGTCAGACAGGAAGAGGTGAGTGCCGGAGAGGTGGTGGAGGGAGGAGAAGGCAGAGCGGCCAGAGAAGCAGTGGAGGGTGCCCAAGTGGTGGCAGAGGTAGGGGAAGGCAGAGCAGCCAAAGAAGCAGCGGAGCTTGCCAGAGAGGTGGTGGAGAAAGGAGGTGGCAAAGGAGCCAGAGAGTAGTAGATAGGAGTAGCAGGAGAAGAAGGAAAGTTGATAAGACGCAGAAAGCATCTAACAAAAAAGAGGAGATTGGCCTGTGGGCCCTGGACCAAGATGGTAAAATTTAAGTAGACATTAATGATGGTCTTGGAGGAGTGGAAGGGGGCCAGGAGGGCTTCCCACCGGGCACCACCATTAATGGGAGAGGAGGAAAAAAGAGAGAGAACAAAGATCATATGGGGGTCCATAGGCCAGGAGAGGGAACGACAAAGAGGATGTCGGTGAAGGACTGTCAGGAGGAAGCACTGGTGTAGGTATCAGCGATAGGAATGCCTGGATTTGGAGGGAGGCATATGGGGGGTCACTCACAGAGAGGGGTAACAAGTAGGTACACCACAGAGCAAGAAAACTGGAGCCTTTCAGGGTCTTAGCATGAATGGAGAAGTAGTGTAAGCAACAAAGTACACTACAATGGAACTCAAGGGCATGCAAATGCAAGTACAGTCCACAATACAAATCTGGTAGTCATAGGGGCCCCACGAGGGTAAGTAGAGAAGATCAATCAATGCAGCACGTCTACAATACAATTGTAACGCAACAACACAAAATACACAGACACTGATAGTTCAAGGAACCAGGAAGTAAGGAGAAATGTAAGAGGAATAAACAGAGATCCCATAAAAATAAACCAGCACATAATATATCTACAAAGGAAGCACTCATGGTGTCCGCCTGTGTTCTGATCTATGCGATCCATCTGAGGCATCCTTTTTTCACAACATGCTAGTCCTTGAAAACAAAAATATTATCTAAAAATGGTAGAATGTTTCTACATGCATACTATGAACAGTCCACATTGTTCCCAATCTCAAAAGAATGAGATTAAGAGACATTGAGGAACTATACCTTGTTCATAATCCTATACATCGTCGTGCTGAATTTACTAGAGTCATATTTAGATAATATTTATATAGTTGTCCTTATGGCATGTAAGTAGAACGTGAAGGAGAGGGGTGCAGTGGGGACGAAACAGATACACCTAACACAAGTCACTAAATGTGTAATTGAAGTAGGTGACTAACTGAGAATACTTAGTGGAGAACCAGGTGATGAAGCATTTGGTAAACTGAACATCTTTCTAGAATCCTTGACTATATTTGGACAGTGAGATTTGTCCATCACAAACACTATGTTTGTGTGATGAGATGGCTACTGCTTTGCAGGAGTGCAGGAATGAGTAGTGCCTACGTAGTACCAGTTTACTACTAAACCAGCAGTGATCGCAATCATAAATGTGAAAAAGACACATACCAAAAGGTATTCCTCCCTAGCCTTAGTGCAGTACGAGGGCAGGCTTTATCTTCAGAAACAGTGCAGGCTAATAACAGTAGCAATCCAAGCACCTTAAGTACCTGGTTCCAAACTAAAAAACTAAACGAATGTCAAATCAAGGTTCTATAAAAAAATATGGACATATAATCAAACAATAAAATGCAAAACACTAATAAGAAAACACTATCAAAACCCACCACTGTGAAAGAAGCATAGAGAACTCAAACTTTTGTCAATGGACATTTTGGGTCGATGAGCCAGGGTGTTCAGGCAATAGATTGGCAGCAAAGTCGCTATTCAGGGTTATTTCTTTGAAGAAGGTGTGACCTTGATAGTGGAAAAAAGGACTCAAAGACACTATGGTCCCAAAGAGTGAACCAGGGGAACAGGGCCTCTCCACAGTATCATTATTCTTCACCTTGGGCTCAACGGCATTGAGCCTGGCTTTGTGACATGAGCCCTGGAGTTTGGCTGCTTTCGGGGCAGGGCCAGTGTTGAGTCATTGAGCAGTGATGGCAGTTACAAGTGGCTCAGTGCTGTTCTGAGCATCGGCTTGTGGGTAAATTGTGTTGACTCAACACATGGGGCAGTGCAAAGTCTTTGGCTGCAAAATCGAGGGAGATCTTCACAATGCAACAGTGATGAGTTGGGGATGCTAGAAGACACAGTGGGTCTCAGATGCAGAGATGGTGGAGCTTTGGCTTCGGCATCAGGCATAATTATGATATGCTGAGGCATTCAATAGTCAAGGATGACACTGGTAGTTCCCTAGCAGCAGAATTGATGGTATTCACAGTGCCCAAACGGTGGTTTGGAAAGCAGGGAAAGCTAGAGGTCACATCTTTGGTTCTATTTGGTTTTCATTAGAGGTGCTTAGAGATCCAGTCCTGTGTTTCCAGGGATGAGGTGAGTCCTTCTGCATTCCCATTCCAAGGAGCTTGTCTGGCTCGCACCGTGGATCCTTATCTCCAGTAAACAGAAGCCTGGTTCCAGTGAAGTGAGTAGAGAGACATTGGTTCTGCATCAGTTTACCCCCACTGTTCCTTGAGAATGGTTAGGGGACAGAGATCTCCCCTGCCTCAGATGCCTTCTGTCCTCACCTCTATGGCAGAGGACTTTGGAGCAGGCTGTACTCCCACCAGACGTCCAGTGAATCATTCTTGCTCAACTAAGAGACCAATAATGAATCAAAGACAGAAAGCATGTCCTCTCATTATACAGATTAAATGTTAAGTGGGATTGGTCCACAGCAAGCCTGGTATAAGGGTACAATCCAGGCTCTTTGCTAAAAGTGCCCTTTGCCTTCTAACATCACACCCAGAGTGTCTGGGCTGAGTACACGAGTGAGGATGGGCAGTAAGAGGTAGAGAGTCCTAACAGGAAGCAAGATTGTGGAACCCTTCTACCACCCCATCTCTCCTGCCTGGCTATTCTAACTTTGCCTCCTTCCCATGTCTGCTGACTTGAAAGGGACTCCAGTGGTCAGCACCAGTGAGAGTGGTTTTTGTTATGTCAGTGGTTCCTTTGAAGCATAGGGTCTCCGAAGACCTACTAAAGGAGGCTTCAGTGCCATGAGAGGAATGTGTCAGCTGTCCTCTGGGGAATCAAAGATGGAGCATCCTGGCCATTGTTCCAAATACAGTTGTGGAGGCAGTCAGACGAAACCCCAATACACATTAGTCCTTTTATAGCTCAGTGTTGTTCAAAGAGCTGACCATAGTGTGATATCAAATTACTGTGGCTATATAATTTTGCGCTCGTAGCAGTCACCATGCCACAACTAAGTAGGGCTCATATTTAAAGCCTCCAGACCAACGGATACAATGATTAAAATGTAGATATGTGATGCAGAAGATCAACAATGTCACCTTTATCTGCAGGAGCATTGTGCTCCAGCAGCAGTCAGGAATATACATGAAACTTTGATCCTGCCCTGTGCCAATGCCGAGTTTGGGCGAAGGGTGCCTGCATGCTGTCTCAGCAAAGATACATGTTTTCATTAGAGGTTTGAGAGGGAGGCTTTCTGAAATGGGATCTAATTAGCACACCTCCCTTTAGGAAACCGAATTAACTGCAGTATATTTCATACTAAAAATCAACAAGAATATTTTGTTTCATTTGTGTATATGCGCGTTACAAATGCCATATCATATCATATCGTTCTTACAATAACATTTTAATAATCCATGATGAAATCTTGAAATTAATAAATAATCAATTACAGCCCCTTCAAAAACTGAACAGATAATGCAGCTCCACTTTGTAAGTGTCTACACCAGAAACATTTGCCCCACTAGTGATGTACAATAATTTAAAATAGCTAGTGTTTATGCTCACCGGAGGATTCCTTCCCATCTAAAATGTGTTATAAATGTGACTACTTTTTCCTAAGTGGCAGCCATACTCAGTTTCCTATTAGACACCTTACTGGCAACCCAGTGTGTCCAACACAATTTAGGGCCTCTGATATAATGCACTTCTACAGAAGCCATCAGCTAACGAACTCAACATGGCAAACTATAGACCATTAGACCAACATCCCACATATCATTTCAGCTAAACTCTGAGAACATGTAGAGGTCCTGCAACCACAGGGTGATATTGAACATCAGTTGTTTCTGGATGGCTACCAAGATTACCTCTGTCACCTACATGGGAAATAATCAGTTGGAACATCAATACTAGATGACCTCAAATTGTAGGTGCACTCCATTATAATTATTAGTATCTATTGTTGTTGGTGCTTTTCTACTTCAGACCCTCACGTTTAGGAATATACAAAGAGGCAGTCAAGGCAGTGAAAATGTAGGTATCATTCTTGACTGTGGTCTCCCATTTATCCTGCAATTTGCAGCTGAAGGCAAAAAAGGATTATACACCCTTAAATGGCTTAAGTACATATTTCATTATGTATCATTTCCCCTATGTGTACAGGCGGTCTTTACTCTGGCAATGTCTCACCTGGACAAGTAATAGTTATTTTATTGGATTATGGAAGTGCAGTCAGCTGCTTACTCTCTGATGCTGGAGCTGGATCTCCTTGTTTAATGTGGTGTGCTGGAGGAAGTGAATTGTAGGGCAGTCCTTACCATCAAAAACACTTCTGAGCACAGAGTGCTTGCAGAAGTTCAACGCAGTGCAGTCAGCGGCAAACTGTGGCAGGAGGTGGATGGTAGCCTTCCTGGCAAATTTAACTGTGCTTTCTGGCCTCCCACTAGCTGTTACAGTGAAGACAATAGGTAAGCAACTCCTTTGATATGCCTTCTGACAAGTATTCAGTGCGGAGCATGTCAGGTCAAGTTCCTCTGTTGAAGCTGGGGCACCCAATGACATGGGAAATACATGTTGATAATACTACTACAAGTACATTTTCCAGAAACTCAGTTGGTTACTTTTCCCAGAACTTGCAAGGTCACAATGGGACTCTGTGTATCACTCATTTATTTCAAACTATTGCGGAAACTAAATTAGAGGTGACCTCTGAGATGCCTTTGACTATTCAAAATATCTCAAAGTCCTTGGAGGGAGTTCCCTCTTCACTTGAATCTTTTGCATCTGTTTTAGATTAAAACGTGGCTACCATAGAGAGGGAATACCAGGAGCTACCATTACATTCTGCACATTCAACCCCCTGATGTGTTCCATCTGACACGATGAAGAGGATGGAGGACGAGTCACCTGTGGTCTTGAGACAGAAAGTATCATTTGATCCCATTCATGACACTCTGCTCCTCTTTCGAATATTGTCTTCTCAGAACGATCAGTCAGATTCCCAACTATTAAAAGAGACTGGCACTCCACAAGACAACAAGCTTGTACTACACTCTTCACATATTGGTGCAAGTACTAATGCGCCCCTTAATTTTCTACTTAATTTGCTTGTTCTCCTTTATGACAATATAAGTGCGGACATAAGAGAAATCTGCCGTACATGGAAAAAAGTTTCTAGCAAATTGTTAAGAGCCTTAAGAATTGAGGCCAGGCAGAACAGCCCTGAGAGAATAGAAAATGATAACCAATTGGTGACGAAGAAGAAGAAAAAGAGAACAACAACTTGAAGAAGTCAGCTACTCAGATGTATAAGGGTGTTATATCTGAGAATCTGAAGAAAAAGGGGAATGGCACCATAATTCCATTCCTACGAAATACATCTGAGGACTATCAAGATGGTGATACATCTTTGCTTGAGCTATCAGTATATTATGACCCGAGCCTAGTACTTGAACATGTAATGAATACTATGGACAAAGATGTGTATCCAAACCAGAAAGATGATCAAAGGATAGCCAGTGCCTCTTCAGTTATCATGACAGACGTACCCCCAAAAGTACCTCTGATTCAATAAAATCTGCAATAAATGCCTATTCTTCATGTAAGGCTCTCCTGTGAAAGCCACTGAAAAAGGTTTTATCTCAGCGTTGTGGAAAGGACTCATTTGGGGGACTAAGGCTGCAATCTGTCTTACAACAAAACTCTAGGATTATTCTAAATCGATTGAAAATACTGAAACTTTTGTCAGAGATCCCCAACCTCAGATTACTGCTTTCAAAAGATTTTGATCAAATTTAATTCTTTGATCGAAAGAGGTCTAATATTGTCATTTCACTTATTCACTAAAAATTCAAATGTGATTTATTATTAACAGAAAAAGTCATCCTTGTATCTATGGGATACAATTTTTTTGAAATATCAAGCAACATAATTGAAGGCTCGCCCATGGTTGTACTCCCCTGCCAATTTTTTGAATTCAAATTGGTAATCCGGGTACAGAACAGAGACTGATTAAAGTTACAACTAACTTTAATTTTACCAAAGTCATTGATATTGGTCACTGCAGGCGTTTTATCTAAATTGGGTTGCTACTGGTCTGTGCTGTTATTGCCCCATTATAATTATAATCTCAGGAGGATAGATCAGGGGCAAGACGATGAGGAGCAACACAAGTTTGGTCCGTACTTAGAAACGCCTGGGTATTAAGCGCATTGTAAATAACCAATTATAATTATAATTACTCCTTGCTCTATAAACTCATCCATTCTTGGCCACCAGAAATCAGTGCAGAAACTTGATTTGGATAT
The DNA here is from genome assembly GCF_040938575.1 of Ambystoma mexicanum. Lineage (NCBI taxonomy): Eukaryota > Metazoa > Chordata > Amphibia > Caudata > Ambystomatidae > Ambystoma > Ambystoma mexicanum. The sequence continues at coordinate 697,786,156 of NC_090928.1, read as the reverse complement.
CCCCAAATGTCCTCTATGACCCAGCTTTACCAATTTATCTGTCATCATCGTAAGTAAAACTAAACTTTGGCCTCTGCATACATACTCATCTTGAACTCCCAAATTTCTCTGACTTGCTCATAATATTTTAACTTCTCATCTATATCCATTGAGCTCCAACCAGATATCATGGAACCTTTGAGTCTCCCATATACCCCATTCTCCTGACATGACTTGTCCCACTCTTCCTAATTAATGCTTTCCTCTTTAAGAAAAATATCTTTAACTCATCATCCTGGTCAGTTCCTTGATGTCTCCAACCTCATCTTCTTTAACGGGATTCCTCGATAAACCATTAGCAACTACATTTTCTTTCCTACCACATGTTGAACCTCAAACTCTAATCCTTCCAAACCGGTGACCCACTTGGATATTCTTGTCCTTTCTTGTTTATAATTGATACTAGTGGTTTGTGATCGATCCTGGCAACAAAGGGTCTACCCAAAAATATGACTTAAATTTGGATATGGCCCGCATGCAAACTAGTGCTTCCTGCTAGACCACTGAGTATCTGACTTCACCCACTTTCAAGAATGTAGTTGCAAATGCTACTCTATATAAATCTGCACCATCCTACTACATTAGAACTGCAAACACTCCTGTTTCACTAGCATCTGTGTATACAATGGTACCTAGACCATCTATAAAACCTCTCAATATTGGTGCATCCACTGTGCTCCTTTTTATCTCTTGAAACTCTATGTTAAATTCTTGTGACTAACTAAAATGTGCCCCTTTCTTTGTGAGCTTCCTCATGTAGCATTACTTAACATGTTTTTGACAAATTTTGGAATAGTATTCAACTAATTCTAAAAATTATAGTAACTCAGACTTGTTGTTTGGAATGGGCATGTCTAAATTGCTTTTACAGTGTTCAATGTTGTCCTAACTCTGTTTGTTGGTAATTCATGTTCTAAATACTCTCCTTTAGCTTACCGGATCTTACACTTTTCCAATGTCAGAGTGAGATAGGTATCACTGAGCCTCTTCAGCACTTCCCTCAGCCTGGTATCATGCTCCTCGTCATCACCTCCCTACACTAATATGTCATCTTGGTAATACTGCACCCCTTGCAGTCCATACAATACCTTATGCATTCTTTTTTTTAAAACACTTGCCGCATTAATCTGACCGAAGGGCATCCTTAAACACCACAACAACATATTCACTGTACCACTATTCCAGATGCTTGAAGATAAGGGATTGCACTTTACAAACTACGCTGATGATGAGCAATGCGTTATTCCCTCATGATTCAGGCATGAATGGTTCAAAGCAACCTAGCTTTAAATGATGATGAAACAGAGTTGATGGTGGTTGGCTCAGGGATCAGAATAAATAGGTTGGTCCAGAGTACCAACACTTTCAGGTTGCAGGTTGTAGGATTGCTACACAACAGAAGGTGAAGACACTGGGTATGTAACTATACCAAACCTTGATCATGCGAGCATCATCATACTTCATCAAATTATTACGGCCCTATTTATATAAAGTAACTTGTGAGACAGTAGTCAAGGCTATCATTTGCACTAAAATTGATTACTGTGGTAGCCTCTTGGTAGCCTCTTTGTTGGTATTGGCAAAGGGGCCTGTGCCAGACTACAGGTAATCCATAATAAACCAGAATAGTACAGTGAGAGCAACAGAAGGATTGAAGCGAAGAGAATATATCTCTGATGGTAAAAAAAAAAATCTGCACTGGCTACCTATTGGAATAGATTACAGCCTGTTGATGATAACTCATAAATGCCTGGCAGAGATCATCCCAGAGTATATGGTGGAAACTCTGAGGAGAAAGCCAGTGTTGAGAAAATTGAAATACAAAGACACCAATGTATTGGTGGTGCCCAGGTCAAAATTGACCCTAGTCAGTAAAAGTGTCTTTTTTTGAAGCTGTGCCGAGAACATGTAACATAATCCCATTGAATCTGAGAGAGATGAAATTGCAAGATTTGTTTAAGAAGAAGTTAAAAACCTACCTGTTTAGGTAGTGCTTCCCCTGGTTTTTTCTTGCCCAGTCATTCCTGGGTTATTTGTATTTGTTTGACTATTTTTTTGTTTTTGTTTTGCTTAACATCTATTATGTAGTGGAGTGTCCGTATTCCAATGGGCCTCATGGTGCACAGTATAAATAAATTAACGTAACATGATTTAACCTAAAATGTCCCAATTGAGTTATAAGTGATGTTAATTCTGATGTCTCATGATGCAGTTGAATTTGGTTGTTAGCTGATTTAAGATCCAACAACCTGAACACTCACCCCCCACCTAACATTTCTAGTGATAGCTCATAAATCTTGGGAATTAGAAATCTTTCCCATCACCATATTTCTGTTCAACTCTTAAATCAATGCATATCCTCACAGCACCAGTGGTGTTTCTCACCACCACTACACAGGCCTCATCATAAGGTGGGAGGAGCAGTACAAATGCACCACGAACACTATTACCACTGCATTACCCCTCCACCCAACCATGAGTTGGGCGGAAAGTTGCCCAGCTTTACCGCCAGCTTTTAACTGGAGGTAAATCTGGTGAGTTTCCATCCATTTGCGGCACTATTACTGTGTCACAAATTGCGCCGCAGTAATAATGCCCAAACTGTCCCATTGGGTGCAAGGGACCCAATGGCAATGAGGACTTCACGTCTCCCTCGCAACTCAGGATCCGAGCTACGGTAACGCCATTACTGTTGGACAGTATCCCTGTGCATTTACCACTGGGATAACACCCAACTCCTGATGAGCCCCTATACGACTAACCCCTTCTGATGCATCTGTGGCCACTATTACTCTTCTTGTACTTCTTTCCTTAAAGCCAATGGAACTGTTCTTGGTTTGGCTACTAAAGGTGTCACACCACACTTCAACCTCGTTCTGTGTAAAAATCCTTTTAAGCATCCTATTTTGCTGCTAAACACAACTTGTACCCATTATGTTATCTCATCCACTGAAATGTTTGTTTCCTCTTTGTCATCCCTTACTACTGTGTACACCTGTTGGGTGGCATTGGAATCCAACTTGACTCGTAATTTAGCCTGACAGCCCTACGACAGCAGATTTTCTCCAAAACTTGTCACACATACTAATGTCATAGTCACTCCGTCCTGAAACTCTACTTCAGCTTCAAGTTCTCCTATAATACTATTGGCACCTCACCATACACATTTGCTTTGACTTTAGACTCTCTCAAAGTGTAACACCTCAGTTCAGTATTGCTAATCACCAAAGTGTAATCCATTCCGCTGGCAATGATCATATTAATCCCAATCCCATTTATCCTGATGGTGGCATTTATCCTGATCATTTGCCTTCTCATATCTGTAGCTCCTCTATCTGGTGCCTCTTAATGCCCACTCAGCCAACAAACACTCTGCTGACATCTGCCTCCTTCCTGAAGGGCTTTGAAACACATTGTGTATAGGTGCTATAAAAATAAACAGATCATATCATATCATATCATTGACCTCAACATACTCGCTCTTAACGGGACACGGTTCAATGTTAGCTCAGTCACTGCTTTTGACTCCCTCCTCCCTGACAGCTTCAAAATCATCTCCAAGCTTCGATCTACCACACTGGCGGGGGGGGGGGGTTGCCTTAATCTTCCCTGAGTGGGTTTTTGCTTCCATTTTATCCACCCAGCACTACCCTTCTTTTGAAAGCCTTCTGCAGTCTCCTCCTTCCCTTCTTTTTCCCAGATGCTAAACAATGCACTAGCCATACACTTCGCCACAAATATCTTGGACAAAAACTTTGGACATCCTGAACAGCCTTGCTAGCCACTATCCCAATCCCTCCCTCTCCCCCTTGCCTCCCTTGGCCCCTCACCCTCCTCCTTCCTCCTTCTCCCCCTTCTCCCTGTCACACCTGAAGAAGTTACCAGAGTTGTCCACTCCATGAAGGTCTCTTCTAAACAGGTTTCCCCTTGCTCATCAAGAACCATCAAGGATAACATCAGCTCACTTGCACCCACACTCACTGATTCCTTCAATCACTCTTTTGACACTGGATATTTCCCCTGCTCCCTTAAGCACTGCTTTGTGCGCCCACTCCTGAAAAAACCTTCAGCAGACGCTACCTGCCCTGCCAACTACAGTCCTATTTCCATCACCCCCTTCCTGGGGAAGTTGATGGAGAAGTTGGCATTTCTCCAACTCAACTGACACACCAAACCTGTTGATGGTCTCCGCGACCATCAATCTGGATTCTGAGCATCCAGGTGCACGGTAACTGCTCTTCTGAACACCTGTGAAAAACTGCTCACTTTTCTGGACTCCAATTCCCCTGCTGTCCTCATCCTTCTCGATCTCTCCTCTGCCTATGACACAGTCAACCACTCCATCCTCATTTAAAGGCTCCACAATAACCTTCATATCTTGGAACGGGTACTGGACTTGATGACATCCTTCTTTACTGACCGCTCTTCCCAAGACATTGCGGTCACCTTCTCCTCTCCTACTTCCTTCTCCACCTGTGGTGTCCCCCAGGGTTCTATCCTCTACCCTTGGCTCTTTAATCTCTACCTTGCTCTGCTAGCACGTCTCATCTCTGCCTTCTCCTCCAGCTTCCAGTGTTACGCAGATGATACAGAGCTCTTTTTCAAACTTCCTGCTGTACCTCTTGCACCCTTCATCATCTCTGACTGCCTACCTGCCATCCTGTCCTGGTGCACCTCCAACGATGACTGCCTCAATGCCTGTAAAACTGAGATCTTTCCCATCAGGACCCCTGCTCTCTCCTTCTTCCCTTCTCTTTGGCCTTCTACCTTGTGATCTCCCCCTGCTCCTTCTTCTGAAGCCAGAAAACTTGGAGTCATCTTTGACTCCTCTCTCTCCTTCCTCCCTCAAACTCAGGACATTGCCAAAAATTCCCACTTTGAGCTCTTCCTTATAAAAGGAATTCTCCCTTTTCTTACTTTCCCCCAGAGGCTCAATGTTACATGAGCCCTGGTTCTCTCTAGGCTTGACTATTACAATAGCCTGCTCCTGAATCTACCTTCTTCCACTTTGTGATCCCTCCAGCTAACCCATAATAGGGCAGCAAGACTTATCCTTGGCCTTAAGCCAAGGGACCATATCTCTCCTGCACTAAAAAGTCTTTATTGGCTCCTGGTTGCTGCACAGATTAATTTCAAATCCCTCTGCATCATCCACAAGGCTGTCTGGGCACGGGTCCACACAATCTTCATCTTTATCTTACTAAATACTCTCCCTCACAGCCACTTTGTTCCTCCGGCACCAACTCTTTGTGTTTAAATCATTTTGATAAACAAAGGGTAGGTAGTTGATGTCTTTCCTCAGTTGACCCCCTCCTATGGAAGAGCCATCCCCTGCCTCTGTGCCTTGAGCAGGACTTTCTTATATTCCGGAAGCTCCTCAAGACTTTCCTCTTCACCTCCTCCTTCCTTTCTTCTCTTCTTTGCTAATACCACAATTGCTTTGATTGGTGTCCAGGGCCCTTATACATATTTGGGGCCCCTGACCTCCCACACCCAATCAGCCTGGCTCCTGGCTTACCACAACAGTTGCCATGCCACACCCTACAACCTGGCAGATCACACTTACTCCTAATGCGTCCCTTGGCCTTGTAGCACTAAACAACCCAAGCACTTCATGTGTGGCTCGCCTATGAGCCCGGACTCCCCAGCGCATACTCCCTCTGCCCTTTTCCTTGCTGCACTTGCACATTCTGAATACACACATGGCATAGAAGGTTTGTCCATCCTCCTTTCACACGACTGCTCTTATTATTTATTGTGTTATGTAATGTATTTCACTCCCTTGTTCCCCCCTCGCCTGTGGGTGTATTTTGAAACTGTATCTTACTTGCTGTATAAGCAAACAATAAATAAATAAACAAGAAATCCATCACCTGTATCTTAATTGACTTGTGCATACTGACCTCTGCCACGCCTACAACAATGAGGCAAATACCCTCTCCCGCCACATTATCTACATTCTATATGAACAGCCAAGCTTTATTTGCCCATGGCTAGATGTTGAGTACTCCCACATCCATAACTTCTCTTGATATTGTAGGTTCTCTCCTCTCCTCCCAACTTGCCTGCTGGATGCTATGTGTCTTTTCTGAACACCATCTGTCTTCCTCAGCCATTGCCTTTGGTTCACCAGTTTCCTAAACTGTGATTCCCTCTATAATTGCCCCTTGTATTTTGCTCCTTGATACACCATCACTTCCCAGTTCTTTGATGCATCAGTCTGTATGTACCGCCTGTTTTGCAATCTCGATGGCCCTGTCCAATGAGGAGTCATGTTCCTTACATAGCACTTTATGCAGCTTGTCATTAGCATATTTGATCATTAGTGGATCGCCCGGGTGCTCCTCTAGCCAGTGGCCAAACTTACGTTTTATGGCCACCCCTATTAACGCTTTAATGAACTCTTACATGGTTTCTATCACCTGATGGCAAAATGATACCCTGCCAAGTTCCTTTGCTTCAAAATGCTTCTCTAACTTGCCAATTCAAGTTTCAAATGCATGTTGTGCGTTCCCTGCATCTGGTTGTCTGAGTTCTGGCAACCTCTTGTATATTTCCTGCCCTGCATGCCCAAGGCAGTGACACAATAGTACTTCTTTCCTCTCTGAAGGCCCAGGAACATTAGACATCCCTTGGTGTCTCTGACAACTAACCTGTCATGCTGGTGTTGTTTCTCAGGAATGTTCACCACAATTCATTTGTATGTGACTGAACCACCTTTACTTTGTTCAACAACATTTGAACGCTCAACATGGTTGCCCAGCAATGTGATGCTATGTGTGTCAGTTTGTCAATATCATATACGAAGGGTGACGCTATGACACACTTATTTCAGCATGTGACACCTCAACACAACTTCCGAAGCAGCAATCCCAGGTTGCACACTATCCACTTAGTTTGTCTCTCTTCTGCCTCAGGAAGCTGTCTCTCTCCAGCGTTCACACACCATACAAGGCTGCTGCTGTTGTTCCTCCAACTCCTGCTGTGCCTCATTGTCCCTCTCATGAAAGTACAACTCAAGTAAGTTAATTTGATTGATGCATTATTTCAGTACACGTATATTAAGCAGCTGCAGCTCTCCACGCCTACTTGTCACACATCAACCGCTGTATCTTCTGAATCCCTCTCCCCTTGCATTCCATTCTGTCTTGTCTTTTTCCTTCTCATTTCCATGCTCCACACAGTGTTAAATCCTAGTACGATATAACACAACGTGTTCACAAAGTTTATAAACCACTTTGGGAAGCCACATTTTAAAAGATATTTCCCTATAAAATGCCTGCATACTGTATCAAAAACCTTTTCGTCATCAAACCTGATGGCCATCAGCACATGATTGGAACCATGATGCAGCTTTTATAAGTTCGCAAGGGCTTTAATGTTTGATGGCCCCTCTCTTTCCCTGATAAATCCTGTTTGGTTGCAGTGACATTATCTCTGACAATCCTTTCACAAAGATATGCCCATTCATACCAAGGCATGATCTGAGATATCAATATTACCAATAGCTGTATTATTGACTCTTGCCACCAGACCCATTGATATTCACAGAAAGTCTACACTGGAGTGATTCTGGTGCATGTTTTAAGAAAAAGTATAGTCACTCTTTTTGGAGTTTAAGGTATGTCATATATCAACCAGTTGAAGTTTGTCTACCATTTTCATAAAACCTTTCTTATGGCATCGATCTGTATTTTTCTTCCTCCCGATCTATCAATTTCTCGCACCATCACAATATTAAAATCTCCACCCAGTATCATTTTGGTGTGCCCATGTGTTCAATTTGTTTTACTTAGTTCATCAAAAATATGTTGGGTCCACTATTCTGTCCGTAAATACTTTCTATTATGTATGTGCCGCCCCTCACCCGGCAAGTAATTAAGAAGTATCTCCCTTGACTACTTGACTATCCCTATATGTAATCAAAATCTCACATCTGAGTCCCTTCTTAAGAATGATTGAGCATACCACTGCTTTTTCAATGAAAGATGATGGACAATTCCCTGTCATAACCACCCTCTTGGTATAGCTCAACACTTCCCCTAAATTTCCTGTAATGAGAACATATTAGCCCCTCGTTTCCCTAGTGCTGACCATAACATATTTCTCTTGTTGGGTGAATGTAGGACTTTTACATTCCAACTTACTTCATTCAGCATCCCAAGGTCAGTAAAAACACAGCCTATCTATTACAAATCTCACAGATAGGTCTGCCCTTTTCTTGGTTAGGCGTTCAGATACCTAAATGGTTAACATCATTTATTTATTTATGTGTTCATTTGTATAGTGCTCCAAACACAAGGGTATCTGGGCGCCTTGCATAGTTTACATTTCAGGATGTTGACATTACATTTCAGGTCGTTTCAGTAAGGTACAATTCACATAATTATAATTATTTTCAACATTACATTTCATAGTATTAGGCATGTACAGAGTCAAATATATGCATTTCTTTACAGAGAGAGGTTAGACCTCCTGAGCGAAGAACCTGGTTTTTACCTTTTTTTTCTGAAGGTCCAGAATGAGGTTTCAGCTCTAATAGCTGGAGGCAAAGAGTTCCAGAGTTTGGCTGCTAGCACTGGGTAGTTCTTATCCCCTGCTTTCTGTAGTTTGGATCAGGGGATTTTTAGAAGATGTACTTGAGATGAACGTGTGGGTCTATTGTTTTTTTTTTGTTGGAGAATTTGTTCGCCAGATATTTAGGGGCTGTGTTAGATAGACATTTATCTGTTGTAGAGAGAGTATTGAAGGCGATTCTGTAGTGAATTGGGAGCCAATGGGCCGATTTCCTAGCAGGCGTGATGTGATTGGCTCTTGGAATATCAAGAGTTGCTCTTAAGGCATTATTCTGGAGAAGTTGTCATTTCTTTAAGTTGCGGCTGCTCGTGCCTAGTTTCAGAGAGTTGCAGTAGTCAAGTCTTGACAGTATCAAAGCTCTGGCTAAGGTAATGCAGCTACCAGTTGTTAGAAATGGTCTGCAGGCGTTCATTCATTTAGCAGTGTAGGCTGTTGCTGAGTCCAGGTAGATTCCTAAAGTTTTAACTTCTTTGGTCACTTTAATGCTTCTATTGTCGATTATGAATGAGTTGTATTGGTTGTCTATTTTCTTCAACCTATTTTATTTATTTATTTATTTGCATTTTTAAAGCGCTCACACAGCCCGCCGGCATCAAGGTGCTGTTACAGGAAATGTTTGTTTTTTAGTTGTGAATTTATAATGCGCTTAAATACCCAGAGGTTTCTAAGCGCGGACCCGGGGCTCGAACCTGTGTTGCTTTGTGTCGTCTTGCTTCCAGGGCGAGCATGTTGCTGCTGAGATATCCTCCCAGGGCTACTACTTATAGGATCTCCTTTTGAGATCCTATAAGTAGTAGCTCTGTTTTGTCGTCATTAAGATATAAACCATGGGTAACCATCCAAGCCTGTATGGTATGGTATATTTCATTCAGTAGTTTCAGTTCGGTGTCATAAGAGCCAGTGATAGGGATGAGGATCTGGATGGCATCTGCATAATTAGTGTAGGAGGCACCCAGTTTATCCATGTGATCAGAGAAAGGCTTGGTAAATATGTTGTACAATGTGGGGGATACGCAGGATCCCTGTGGAACGCTGCAGGATACTGGGGCTGGTTCATCTGAGGCAGTCAGTGAAAATACCCTCATTGTTCTGTTGGATAGGAAGGACTCTATCCATAACACAGCTTTAGGGGAGAGGTGGGCTGCTGCCTAGGGCTTTATGGTCAACCAAGTCGAAGGCCGCCGATAGGTCAAGTAGTAGGAGCAGCGCTAGATTGCCATTGGGCCTCATTACGAGGTTGGAGGTAGCCTTGCCGGTTTTACTGGCAAGGCTACCTCCAAACTCTCATCCGGGTCCGCCACCCCACCCCCAGTGAAGGCAACCTGCCAGCAGGCCCTGACACATGTCCCCCCCCACCCCACCTCAATTAATAGGCACCTGCCAGCAGGCCCCGACACATGTCCCCCTGACCCCACCCCAATTAACAGGCACCTTCCTGCAGGCCCCGACACATGTCCCACCCACCCCACCCCAATTAACAGGCACCTGCCAGCAGGCCCCGACAAATGTCCCCCCACCCCAATTAACAGGCACCTGCCAGCAGGCCCTGACATGTCCCCCCACCCCAATTAACAGGCACCTGCCAGCATGCTCTGACTCATGTCCCCCAACCCCACCCCCAGAGAGGGCAACCTGCCAGCAGGCCCCAATACATATCCCCCCACCCCACCCCAATTAACAAGCACCTGCCAGCAGGCCCCGACACATGCCCCCCCACCCCAACACAATTAACAGGCACCTGCCAGCAGGGCCCGACTCATGTCCCCCCCACCCCATCCCCAGTGAGGGCAACCTGCCAGCAGGCCCCAACACATGTCCCCCCACCCCACCCCAATTAACAGGGACCTGCCAGAAGACCCTGACTCATGTCCCCCCAAACACCACATCATAACTATACAGACCCATGGCCCTAATGCCAACCCAAATCCCACCCCCAACCCCCCAGTGCAAACACCCAACGATCCACTGCACCCACTCCCTAGTAAATTACCCATTCCATGATAGTCTGAAAAGAACCAGCATGCCCATCAACAAATGTCCCACAGAGCCACACAGTGGCAACACATGACTGAGCCAGTGCTCATGGAGACATGCACAAAATAAATCATATGACACCACACCAATAATGACAAAATGAAAAACACACATGCAAATGAAGAAATAATTAATGCAATCTGAAAAAGAAAGTAAAATCCAAGGAAAATTGAAAATCCAAGGCATGAAAATTGAAAAGTGGTCCATTGCCAAAGCCCATAGAAATAAATCTAAAAATGAAAAGCATAAAAAACCATTACTCCATGGGATGACAAAAAAAAGAAAGTGTTTACATGTCCGGAACTATTTACAATGAAAGTATGAAGGGTCCATGATCCCAAAACAAAAGGAAACCTACCTAAAACCTATCTAAAATACTATATGCAAAAAGTGGAGCAAAGTCCGTGGACTCCAAATCATAATAAAAACCAAATAAAACCTAAACCTAAATAACTATATACAAAGGCGGCGGGCTAGTCCGACGGCTCACTCACTGATGTCCGGGCCAGGGGATCATCGAACTCCACTTCAATGTCCCGGAGATGGGCCTCTTCCCTGGCCTCGAAGTTTCACAGGGATTCAGCCATGGCATCCTCCAACTCCCTGCGAGTTGCCTCGAGGCATTCAGCCCACCTCAACGCCCGGTGCATGGAGTTCTCCGCCCTGACCATTGGGAGCCGCGCCCTCTCCGCCTGCCACCACTCCGCATCTATTTGCTGGCCCAACTGCTGCCACACGGAAGACACTCCCAATCCTGGGTCCTCCTGCCCGCCGGCCTATGCCTGCCCCTGTGATGTTGATGGGCCCGAACCATGATCGTTCCCAGCCTGAGCCTGATGCAGCCATGCATGTGCCCTGCCTGTTGATGCCTGCACGCCCTCCTTTTTCTGGATCCAGTTGGTGGGGTGGCCACCTCTGCTGGACCTCTGACTCCCGACTGTGGCAGGGATGTGTCCTCTACCAGCCTGGCTGCTGGCTCAGGGGCAGCTCCACAGGGGGCCCAGGTGATACTTGGGTGGGAAGATGGCACGGAGGATGACTAGCGCATACAGGGTTCAGTTGAGGAGGGGGTCATAAGAAGATCCAGAACACGGATGAACCCAGTGCCGACGACCTGTCCTAGTAGGTCAACGCAGCCAAAGAGGTATTCGAAATGACATGCATTGTCCATACAAGAACAAGCACGTCATCCTGAATACCACGTTGGTGCAACACCACCCCAGCTAGGACAGGCTCAGTCTGGTCACGGATTGCAACGTCCGCAGGGAGAGGAAGGCCAGATGTTGTTTGCTCATCGCCTCTTTGCAAACGGGTCTGGACGGAGGCATCCCTGCTGCTGCTGAATGATGCAGTCACAGGATCGGGACAGGATTACACACAGGCACCTCTGCGGCGGCCTGTGCTGCCTCCTGTCCCTGCCCCTGGACTGCACCACTAGCACCAGTGGAATCCCCCCTTCGAGGTCCTGTGCGTGGGGCTTCCATGGCCTCCTCCTCAGCCAAACCCCCCACCAACCTGGATGACTCTGTGCCATCTTCCTTCATAGGCCCCTGTGGGGGCTCAGCTGCCCCTACTGCTGTCGAGAAGTCCACCTCCAAACTCTGCCTCTTGGTCCTTCCCTCAGCAGCTGTGGCCATGGACGCGGCACCAGACTCCTCACTCCCGGAAGAGATCACTACCTGGGAGGGGAGCTGGGCCTTGAATCTCCGGCTGGCGGTGCGATCCCTTCCGCTGTGCTCCACAGCACTGTCTCTGCCCTCTTCATCAGTCAACATTGCAGACAGGGAGAGACAGAACACATGCATCAGGGCACTGGACAATGGTGTGATGCACGCATGAGTGGCAGTGTCAAACTTCACAGATGGCATCACACTCCCCAACACTCATATCATTTGAACCGACACACATGCACAAATTAACAGGAATCGTGCAGCAGGCAGCAGCATCCATACACACACAATAGCATGAACATCCGAAGGTTGTCATGACATCACAAGCAACATGGGAAGTGCCAAATACATGCACACACGCCACCAGACAGACATGCATCTGTACATCTCCACCACCTGTCACAGTGCAATCATCGGCAACTATGTCACATCTGCAAATCGGGTTCCTACATGTCTGCGTCACATGCATCCATGGCTTATCACAGTCACACACATGTAAAACACACACACGCACATGTACACTGTGCACATACATGAAGGTGAAACCAGCATCCATGTGTCACACCCCAACCATGGCATAGTGCATACACAGAAATGCTAACATGTGTGCGTCTCCACATGCAATTGTGCATCATGCTTTGGAACACATACACCATTGATGTGCATCACACATAACTGGACTCACATGCATCATGGTCATGTCCCTGCACATACACATCCATACATGAGCCTTTCCAGACATATGTTCAAGCTGCACACTCCTGGCACACCTCAACATGCACTGCGTCCAATGAGTACGCATGGACACTTACCGCTTGACTCCGGACGGGTCTGCCTCTCGAGGACCTGGAGGTGAAGCGCTAGGCAAATGTGTTCCAGGACCCTCAGCTGGTCAGTGGTAAGGCGGACCCTGCACCCCACTGCATCCGCTGCGTCCAAGAGGCACAGGGCCTTCCTGAGGGTCCTGGACCTGAAGTCCTCCCAGCGCTTATGGATGTGTGGTAGGTTGCGGGTTGCCACCCTCTCTGCGTTGATGGCAACCACGATGTCCATCCAGTTCCTCTTCCGTCCATCCTTGTCGGTGCGTGTTCGTCTGAAGAGGGCATCATAATGCACCAGGACTTGCTCCACCAGGATGCCAACTACTCCTGCAGTGAAGCTAGCATCCCTCTGTCTCTCTGCCGGGGGTCGCCACTGGTCCCAGATGGATTTTGGCCCGACATGGCAACCCCCGAGGCAGGTGTGGGTGGGCAACTGGATCCTGGTAGTGGGCTGTGGAGTGATGGAACTGCAGTCGGGAGTCTTCTGTTCCAGCAGGGGTGGTCGCAGCAACTGGACCCCTGCAGATGGCTGACGTGCAGGGACCAAATAGCAGGGCACGTGGCCAGCAGGCAGGCAGGCAGCAGCAGATGGCTTGTGGGAGGCGGCTCGGGGCTCTGGGGGCAGAAAAATGGCCATCTGGGCAGGAGCGTGGTCTTCCGTGTGTTGTCACATGGCCAGCTTGATGCAGAGTGATTTGGCACATGAAAAAACAGCATGTCAGCTTTTAATTCGAGGAAAGGCCCTTAGCATGTAAGCGCGTAAGTGACGTGATGCACGTGGGCGTTTCCCTCGGCACGGGTACATAGTGAATCCGCACGTACAAAAACAGCACGTCCGCGTGTTAATGCGTGTAATTTGAGGAAAGGGCCTAAGCGTGTAAGTGACGTGACACGCGCAGGTGTTTCCCTCAACACGGGTTAAAGGTGAGCGGGGCCCAGCAGTTTGCTGTATGTGCTTTTCGTGGAGACCGGCACATGTGTTGCTACTTCTTGTTGTTTCACGCAGCATCATTATTTCACAGCAGATCGAGGACGTATCTCTTCTTTTGGCAGGGGTCTTGCCTACACGTGTTATTCATTACCACCCTAGTCAGACGGTGAGCCGTGAATGCTATTTTTCCCACTACGGGTCCCCCTGTGTATCGCTTACCTGTTTTTGAGGTCATAATACCCTGTGTGTCCCACGTGTACGTGTTTTTCGTGTCCCTAGGTGCCACTGCATACTGCGGGAGGTTAATTCCACACACGTGGGCTACCGGGGGTTGCGTACACGGTTTTACTGCAGTTTTGGGGTGCCTGAGCATTGTGTGACCCATCCTTTTCTCACCATGGTCACATATAGCCTTGCAGGTGCACAGGGGTGCTGTTTACATCTAGTACCACACCCCCTTCACCCCAATTGCCCAGGACAATTGTTGTGTACACCTCCCATTGGCACTGCTACATCTGTGCCATGGTTGGGAGGCCACGAAAGGTGAGGGGCGCCTTAGCTGGGTATCCTCCATGTGGTGGGCGTGGTCAGGGACATGGCCGGGGTGACCAGGGAGTAGGGGGAGTCCAAGGTGCCCAGGGTGGCTGCAGAGGGGGAAGAGGCAGGGGTGCACCACTTCAGCAGGATGTTCTGCCACGTGTTGGTTCAGTCATGCCACCACCCCCTGCGGCTCCGAGAGATGCAGCTCTTGAATCTGACACTGGCGCCCATGTGACCCAGCAGTCAGTGTCATCGACTGCCACGGGCCCAATGGTAGTGGTAGCTGCAAGTGCAGCTGTGGCGACCACCACCCAGGCTCAGGGTCAGCCAGCGCATGATGCGTTGCCACCTGATAATTCCCAGGCAGAATTTCAGGTAGTCAGGAGGCACAAGGTAAGTGCACGCAGGGCTGCTCTGACCGAGGCACATGTCCCTGGGGCAGTGTTGCCATCTGCTGCCCCAAGTAGCCGGGTGTTGGCAACTGAATGGGAAGATGCCGCCGACACCACCCCGGCTATGAGTCTGCCAGCCAGGACAGTCTCGGTCAATGACCTCGGCACAGCGGCAGTTGCTGCGCTGGGTCCAGTCAAGAGCACCCAGCAGCCACTGATGCAAGTCAGGGCTTCCGTCCGAGTTCCACCTGCCACTCCCTTGGCCCAGTCCACCAGCGCCACTGCCCCTACTGATCAGGGTGGCATTTTCCAGTCAGGGTCCGGACCACTGTCCAAGAGGAGGAAGGTTGCTCCTACACAAGAGGCTGGGACCCAAGTCATGCCTCCGGCTGTTACGCTCACCTGGCTCCCACAGAAGCTCTGATCGGAACTGGACAGCTGCGGTCTCCACCAATGTGATGCCTAGGGCTGAGATGACGGACTGGACTGGCCCACCTAGCTTTGTTTGCTTGGCCCGTAGGAATATTCTTCTGCAAATGGAGAAAGGGAATTAACCACCCTTGGAGTTGAGCGTAAATCCCCCCACCCCCGCCGTTCTCCCCACAGATCACCTTTGATGTCCCCTCTTAAAGTCTCACCTGATGGTTTGAAAAGATGAGCTCTCCATCCTGCATTGAGCGCAGGGGCGCGTTGATAACCAGTTGCTTCATTGGCTCAAAGGAATTGGTGAGTTCCAGAACAATATTGACTCTGAGATTCCCGGCAAGACGCCGTAAGTATAAAGTTCGTAAAAGTTCAAATGCCTGACTTTCACTCTTGTCCGATTCCTTGCAGGTTGCAGGTTGACCCTAATGAAGAGTTCCTCGTGGCTACCGGTAGTATTCTGGTAAGGATTTGTATTTTCCAACACAGTTTGATAAAATAATGTCAATATGTAACCTTTCTCCCTTATTCAGGCGCTGAGAGAAAGTATGATGTCTCGGGGAATAATGCCTCCGGCGGTAAAATCAGGTAAGTCTATTGTGGTGAGGAGGGTTCCCCTTGTTAGTCCCTTTGTTTCACCTTGCTGTCCTTTTGTTTCCCCTTAGGGGCCGGGGTTCGGCGAAGATGCAGTGGAAGCTGCACCGACCCGTGAAGAGGAATAGTACCCCCGGTGGTAAAAAGAGGTAAGTCTATGGGGGGTAACTAATATTCCTCTGTGAATTCCCTTGGCTCACCTTGCTGTTCTTGTCTTCTCCTTAGGTGCCGGAGTGCGGCGGGGAACATGCAGGAGGATGCGGTGGAATGTGAAGATGCTGAGAAGACCGGTGAGTCCAGCGCGGCGCTGCAGCAGGCGAGGCGACGCGCATAAAATAACTTCTTTCTTCCAGCTCGAAGGCGCGATGGATCGGGAATTCAGGTGAGGATCAAAGGTATTGCTCTTATTCTAACCTTTTCTCCTTCTTTCTCCCTTTTTCTAGGAGCTCCAAACTCGAGGCGGGCGTGGCAGAAGGCTGGATGCAGACTTGCAGGCACGGTGAGCGTTACGCTGCTGGATGCAGAATAACGCGAAGCGTGTGCTGCTCTTCGGGCGTGGTTTAAATAGCCTCCAAAGTAGTCCCAGGTAAGTATTTCTCCCCAACCAAGTAGAAAAATAGTCCCTAAGTAAAGTAGTCCCTTCCAAGCCTCTTTTGGCTTGGAGCTCTTGCAGCATGGTCTGCATCAGGTAAGTTTGCAGCATGGTCTGCATCAGGTAAGTTTTAATCTATGAGCCAGGCGCCTATGGTGCCAGGACTGACTCTCCATATGAGCTTGGCGCCATGGGCGCCATGGGCGCCAGGACTGGACCCAAATAGCCCCTAGCAGTGGTTGTTGGGCTTGCTTAGGATAACTTGATGCCTGCTTCCGGGGTTGCTGGACTTGGTCTGGGTCCCCGGGGGTAGGCATCATGACACCAGCCTCCGGCACGTCCAGGAAGAAGCCTTTTGGCAAGCAGGAACTGGACTTCCTTGTGGGCTACGTGCCGGGACAGGAACGTGAGATGCTAGTGGTCCCAAATTGTCACACTACGCCTGCCCAGCGTTTGGAACACTGGAAGAATGTTGCGGAGAGTGTTAGTGCATTCGAACATGAGGTGTACACAGCTCAGGAGTGCAAACAGCGTTGGCATGACCTCTGATGCTGTGTTAAACTAAAGCGTGCCTCCAATTATGCCATGACTCTGGTGACTGGCAGTGGGCAACCACCTGAGGAGGAAGAACTCACTCTGCACAAGTTGATCGCTGCAAAGTTCATCCCGGCAGAATTGGTCGAAGGAGTGGGAGAGATGCTGGATTTTGATGCCGCGTCCAGTGAGTGTTGTTGCGTGTTTGTCGAGCCCATGTCTGATTTGCCTGTGTGATGTGTTGTGCTTGACTGCCACTACATGCTATGTGTACATGGTTCTTATGTGCGAGTCATGCAATTCTTCACAAATATGTGCCTGCTGTGCAGCATGCTGGACATGCAGAGCAGACGGGGACTATCCTCATCACCATACTTGCACCAAACTCACATGCTAGTCACCCGGCTGCCCCTCTGGTCCATGTTCCAGCTCACTGGCCCTTCTACATGTAGCCTGCGGTGTCCTTCCACTCAGCACTCAGACTATGTCATTGCATGACTGACATGCATGTGTGTTCTCTCTGCATCCAGGTACTCCACGTAGGCATGCTCCCTTGCCCCTCCATCCCCCTGCACCACAATTACACCATGGCTCTGGTCGGTAACATGTTGGACTACTGCAATGGCCTATTCAACGCTCCTGTGTACATGCACACTTCCCCTTGCCAACCTGCCAGACACATACTGTGGGGTACATCCTTTGTCCTTGATGCAGGGTGTCTCACTCAGACTGTGCAGATGGCAGATGCTCTGCAGGGACATGAGTGCCCATTCATGCTCCATGTGCATTCCATGCATGCCCCTATGTGTCTTTGGCAGGATGATCATTGTAGTACGTGTCCAGGATGACATACATTTAATGGCATTTGATCATCCATTCCATGGTCACTCTGGCTCTGTCCTGCATCACGCACATGTTTAGGGTGTCAAAGTCTGTGTGGGGTACAGGACACCCCCTGTTTCAGGCCCCCTGACTCTGTTCAACTGGTGTAGTGCCTTCTACACACATGGGTGTACTACAGAGGGTTCATCTTGTGTCCTGCTTACTGTCCCATTCTCATCTGCTGTGTTGTCAGTTGACTCAGATGATGCAATTGACGGTACTCAACACTGTCTACCAATACACAGTTCTCTGGTCAACCTTTCACTGCCATGCAATGCCTCCCTGCATTTTCACTAAAGGAGGGGGGGTTTGCCTGGAGCCATGCAACCCATTGTATGCACATTGCACGTGATGACCGAACTTGCCCTTACACTGCCTTCATGTTTATTGATTGACATAATGTACTTGTTGATGTAGATAGTCGGTAACAGTAATGGTCTGCACTGCACCAACCCACTTCTGAGCCAGGTTACACCATTCTACATGCCTACTCACTGCTGCAATGTCAAAGTGACCTGGCATGTATGGTCAGATTGTCATCCCTTCACTGTCATGAAAGGCACAGGCACAGGAGCATCCTGTGACACATGTAATCAGTATTGGAACACCATAGCAGGTGTTTAGCAATTTTGATTGGTCAATCTGCGGCCTATACTAACTGGTATAACTAACTGGTATAGGCCGCAGATTGATTATAGCCTGCCAGTCGGGTTGTAATGACTGTGGAGCTGTAACGCTCACCTGACTCCCACGGGGGCGCTGGTCTGGGTTCGCGCTGCTGTGACCTCGTCTAAGGTGATGCGCAGGGTTCGGAAGACGGACTGGACCGGGCCCCAGATCTGGCTTGTCTGACTCGCAGAAGTATCCTTCTGTAGGTGAGAATAGGGGGTTAACTGTCTGCGGGGTAATGCAATCGGCCTCCCATTTACCCCTCTCACCCTCCTGAAAACCCTGCTGTGCTTCCCCGTAGCGTCTCACCTTAGGGTCTGGAAGGACGAGCTCTCCATCCTGCTTCTGATGCAGGGGCACGTTGGTATCCAGTTACATCACTAGATTTTCGGATGGGTAAGAACCAAACTTGCTTGGCTTCCAGGTAAGTTTTTCTATAAGTGGTTCCCCTTGTGTCCATGCATTAATGTTCTAATGCTAGTGTCTTTTTCCCCATAGGGGCCGGGGTACGGAATGCCGGGGAACAGGCACCGACCCGAGGTGAGCGGTGAAATCCTTGTGGAAATCAGGTAAGTCTTTAATAAGTGTTTTGGTAATGTCTTTTCATTCACTCATTAATGCTGATGTCTTTTTCCCCTTAGGGGCCGGGGTCCGAAAATGCCTGGATGCGGCGCGGACCCGAAATGAAAAGGGAATGACCCAACAGGTAAGTCTTGACATGGAGTTTTAGCTTCCCTTTTCCCTTCTTTCTCTCACCTTTGTTCTTGTCTTTTTCTCCCTAGGCGCGGGGGCGCGACTGCGAATCCGGATGGTCGCTGCTGAACATGGAGGCGCCCTGTAAAGGTGAGTAGAATGCGGTGCTGCAGCGATCGATGCGATGTGCTTTTAAAAATAAATGTCTTCCTTTTCAGGATTGTCGGCGAAATGTCTCTGGGATGCAGATTTAGCAGGTGAGGCCTTTTCCTTCTTCTGTTCTCTTGTTCCCTTCCTTTGCAGGCGATTCAGGATGCTGGCAGGTGTGGCAGAAGTCAGGATGCAGGAGCAGACATGGTGAGCGTCCAGCTGCTAGATGCAGAACAACGCGAAGCACGTGTGGCTGATCGGGTGTGGTTTAAATAGCCTTGGAAGAAGTTCCTAGAATGTGTCCTTCCTCCAATCAGGTATGTATCCTTCCCCGACCACGCCCGGGTGGTAAATGAGTCCCACAGGTAAAGTAGTTCCTTTCAGGCCTCAAGGAGGCTGGGGTTCTGCAGCATGGTCTGCATCAGGTAAGTGCACCCAAACACTTTCATAATGAGCCTGGCGTCTATGGCGCCAGGACTAACGTTTTCTATGAGCCTGGCCGCATAGGCGCCAGGACGCTGTCCAAAGGGCCCCTATAAGGGGTTGCTGGGACCTTCCCCAGGGACTTGATTTCCGCTTTCGGGGATGCAGGGCCTGAGCCGGCTCCCTGGGAGCGGGCATAGTGACAGGAGCTGCCTTCATGTGTGTATGTGTACACTTTCACATACATCAAAGCAAGCAGTTTAGTAGCTGCTTGCTTTGCTGTGTAGGATGCTGTTCATAATCACCATACGGGTCTATATGAACACGGGTGTTCTTGAACACTTTCACATGTACATATGCAAGCAGATTCAACGTTGTGTAGTGCAACATTGCAGCTACTCACTTATGTGTGTGAGAAAGTGTTCATTTACACATGTGTTCTCTGCAGCTTTTTTGTTGAATGACTAATATGTAGTTGATTAACGTTAATGCTGCTGCGATTTGAGCATTGCACCCGTTTTGTTCAACTGGCACAATCCTGAAGGTGCACTGTCGTGCAGTATGTGTATGCCCAGGCCCACTTAGCTAATTTGGTGGGGCCTGGCCGTGATGATTTCACACACTGAATAATGGTTTAGGGCACAATCAATGCAAAATTTGCTGTATCAGGCCCTGAGGGGTGTTCAGAGGCTTCATGGACCGGCAGCTCGGACTGTACTGGCTGTTATGGTCCCTCATGCCTGGTTGCAGGCCCTCACTTTGCTCTGGACACGGGACATTCACTATGTCTACATGTCCCATGACGCCCGGTACGGGACAAGCTGCAGATGGATGAAGCTATATTGGTGATGATGATTTAGTGATGCATGTGTACATGCATATTACGTGTGCCATGGTGTGTTTTGATTCACTTGCAGCTGTGGCCATTTGGCTGTTCAGACATGCTTATGGTATGTGCAATTTCTTTGTTGCCATCTGTCGTTTCTGCCTGTGATATGTGCCTGACAGAGGTGGTGTGTGATGGAGGTGATATACTACATTCAGTACATGTGTAGGCTTTGCTATTTACATATATCTATTTCTGCTTTTGGGATGCTTTTGCATATTAACGCATATCAATGCCACTGGATGCATAGTGGAATTTCAGTTGTGTGTGAGATGTCTGCTTCATGTGTTGGTTGTCCATGTGATGTCTATGTGTGTGTGGATTATGTGCCTCTGACTTGTGTACCCATGTTTCTTTTTTCCATGTTACAGATGATGATGCAATGAGCCAGAGGATGGTGATGTCATTGCAGACACGGGGTTGCTATTACATCAACAATCCGGCACATGGGGTGGTAGACCACGAGAACCCACTTGTGATCTAGACCTTCGTGTCCAGGGCTGGCATTCAGTCTAGCTCTGATGATCACTCCAAAAACAATGTTGAGTTGGATGCGCGTCATGTCCTTTCATCGATGGTGAGTGATCCTGATGTGGACGATCTTCTGTCTGCGACACCTGCACTGAGGGGCCAGACAGTTTTGGAACCTTCACCTGTGGTGGATCGGGACGCACGGTCACCCTCCACAGCAGTTGCTGATGTGCCTGGGGCATCATGTCAATGGAGGGATGTAGTCCTGCAGCAGCGGGTGGTGCCAATCCAGCGAGGACCATGGCTACTTGGACCCTGCGGTTGTCAAGTCCGGCAACGCAGTGGCTGTGCGCCACCGGGGTATACTGAGTGGGAGCAATCCATGTATGCGAATTTAGAACAACAGGGGGCAGCTATTTATAATATTGCTCAGAGCATGGAACGTGTGGCCCAATCTATGCTCCCCCCTGCTAGGCAGGTGGAGCTCCAGCAGCAGGCAGCACAGTCCACGGCCCACTCACTCAGGCTGGGCATGGCGGCCTCAGACAGGGCACGCTGGGCTGAAATGGTGTCTCTGCATCAGGCACTTGCTGCTCATGCAGAGGCACACATGGAGGCCCTGAGGGTTGACTATGATTCCCTCAAATCTACCCTGGGTGAATTCAACATGTCCCAGAGGAAGCGGTCAGAGGAGAGGTTGGAGCAGCTTGAGAACACCATCTCGGCTGAGCTACGTGCAAGCCGGGAGGTGCTCCGGATGTCATGCGAGGCCATGCAGGCAGAACTCTGTCTTACACGTGCTACCTTGCAAGAAGAAGCATGCGTATCATGTGAGGTGCTGCATGCTGACCTACGTGCCATCGCCACACAGGACCGGGCTTATCAGTCCCGCATGCTTGCTGCTGTCAGGAGGCAAGCTGTGCATAGTCGTGGTCAGGCAACTGTGAACAGTACAACAATTTATCTCCCACCCAGATCGGGCCGTGCAGGGGTTGAGCCCATGGAGTTTTTTTTTTTAATCTCAACATCATCGCATGTGGGTGTTGAGGTGCACCCTGTACCTCCCCCCTCTTGGGTGCCCCCCCCGGGTCGTATGTGGCCATTTCTTATTTTATTAGTTTAAAATTATTTGTCTATTGTGCATTCATGTGACTTATGGTGCTTTGTGGCTATTGGAAGCATCCACTGTCTGTTCCAGCTGGGCCCATTCAAGCTTGTCTCATGTATGTGTTTGTGGCTTGGGGTCCTGACACATATGCCACTCCTGCTTCCCCTTTCCATGGGCTTGCAAGAGTGGTTCGTTGTGACAACAATTTACACAAGGGCATTGGACTTTCGTCATATCTGTGGCCTGTCTGCTGCTGTACTCCTTTTGTTTACACCCCTAGTGGGATTATGGATGTTTTCTCCACAGCATGTCTGCAATCAATTTTGGTGAGTACATTTTTTAACTGTCCATTTATTGAACTTGATTGCGATGTATTTTCATTTCTTGCCTGTATACGTGCTTGATGCATTTCATGCTGTAGACGGTAGCCTGCACCCTTTAGCTGCCAAAGTCACTTCGATGGTGGAAGGGGGCCGGCTGGTAACAATATCAAGTTGGTACATGTTGAGTTCAGCCCCTGGGGATTGTGGCAAAGGAGGATGCATTAGGAATGTGACCCAAGAGGCACAAATCATGGTCCAGTCCTCACTTGATGTGTCCACCTATACTAGTACTCTGCTCCGTTCCATTTGGATAGCACATTGTATCTGTCTTCCCTCTTGGACTTCGCTGCTGCCTGACGGCGCAGTTTTCCTACTGGACTATAGCTCTTTTACTTGTTTTTCACACTCTGGTGCCTTTAGTCCCTGTTTTTCTTCCTGCTACTGTCCTTGTTGCAGATCTGTCTGCCCGTCTCTCGGGCAGTTATTCACACGTACTCTTACACTGCCTCGGTTTGCCTCAGTACACTTCTGTTCCACAGCATCTCTCTTTCGCTCCTCCTGTCTTTCATCTATTATGCGGCGCGGGACACTGCTCTGCAGGCCCGACTCTCAGTTCACCAACCTCTGCACTATCCCTACTCGTGGAGTCTGCGACCCTTCCACACACCTGCCGACATCCAGATTCCATCCAGCATTCACGGACGGACAATTATACTCGAACTCTGTGCTTCCAACGCGTAAATGTACATGACCTGCCTGAAGTTACTGACACTGTGCTTTCCAATTCTCGTGGACTGTACGTCTGAAGGTATGTCAATTTTCAATCTGTTGCCAAACTAATTCATGCTCAGTGAATGATCCTATGTACTCTATTCATTATTGCTTCACTCTTGTGCATCTGTGCTAGTGCCATGTTTAGGTTTGTCTACTCCAGCACAGATGATCTTCTGTTCTGCCCTCCACTGCACTTCACGTTTTCTCCAAGTGCCACCCATATGCATCCTTAGGCTCCTACGCTAGAACAGTACGGCTAATGTGTGGTTAGTGTTCTATGTCTGCCTGGACCTATGCTATTGACTTTGCATGTATCCCTGGCCATTAGGATATTGAGATTGAACCTTACTTTGCTACCTATTTGACTGCGGTTAGCACCTCCTTTGCCCAGTGCTACACCCTCTGCCTCGCTACTGCCAGCCCGATTCTGCTTGTCACACAATCACTGCTCCTTGGCCAGCAACATTCACTCCATGCGACCCAAGCCCTTGTGTCACATTCCACCTTTAAGGATTCACCATGACGTACTTTATCTAAGGGAGAGCCCAATTCCGTATCGGCCAAGGCTCTAGTACCTGTACTAGCATCAGGCCCACCTCGCATATATCTAAATACATTTGGTATAACCACTTAGCATGTGTCCCTTGATCACCAGATTGCGTTCATGTCTCCTGCCTCTCATAAATACCACAGCACTGCCTAGTATGGCACCATACTCACCTACCACCATGTATTCGGCTATGCTTAACATTAAGTCACCTAGTAGTTCACCTCTAGATATAAATGACTTACAGCCATTGCCACCTACCAGCTTCCCTCGCTCCACTATTGATAGGAAATTAGGACTTAGAGCCAGATTAGCTAAAATGTATAAGCCCCTCACCCACTTTTTGCCTACTACACAGAGACCAAGAACCATGACTGTCCGACCCAGCCTATCTTCACTAAAACCTAATTCACCCCAGAACCCTAACACTACTCCTCTACATAGTCCCTATTACCCCTATTACCAGGGCATTCCTAAATTAACACATGACCGCTCTCATACTATAACCACAAAAACCACGGCGAGGCCCCAAATCAAGGGAGCCCTGATCAACGCCAGATCGTTAGTAGCTCATGCAACAGAAATTGCAGACTTGATCCTCAAAGAAGACCTCGACTTCCTCGCTATTACGGAGACCTGGCTACATCCGGCAGCAGGCCATATGTTCATGCTTGCAGTCCCAGATAATTACTCTATCATGAGACAAGACTGACCCAACTCCTGAGGAGGGGGTGTTGCTATTATCCACAAATGTAGTCTTACCATGAGATTAGCAACTACTATCAACGTCCTCTCTTGCGAAATACTCTCAGTTAAAGTCCCCCTCACCAATGCCCAAACTCTCAACATCCACCTGATCTACCACCCTCCAGGCCCAATAGGCACTTTCGGTGAGGACATTAACACCATTCTATCCAATAACCTTAAAAGCTCCACTCAAGTACTCACTCTGAGGGACTTTAATATGGGATTCAATGACCCGGAAGACCAAATTGCCAGCACTATAGTCAATACCCTCTCTGAATTAGGTTTTACCCAAAGAAGCTTGGAACCTACACATGCTACAGATAGAATTCTCGATTGGGTGGCTGACCACAACTGTCTAGCTAACATCACCGACATTTCCCCTTTAGCCTGGACCGACCACCACCTGGTATTGTTCATTCTCTCTACCATCCGACCCTCACCCCTGCCTATTAGCAGGGCCCCTCCCACACTCACGAGAAATAAGAAGAGTATTACAGTGGAGAGACTCATCCCGAACCTACTCCCCACACTCAATACACTCCCCGATAATTCGGATCCAGAGACTCTGGTTGAAGAATACAATAAAATCATGTCCACTTCGCTGGACCTAATTGCCCCCTTCAACCTCAGTCCCACCAAGTCTAAAACGCATCTAAACAAATGGTATACACCATTCCTCAAAAACCTACGGCAGCAAAAAAGAAATTGTGAGGCTACCTGGAATAAACTCCCATCAGCAACCAATAAACTCAAACTTACCAAACTAGCGCCCTTTACAAAAAAGAAATCTACCTTGCTAAACGAACCTCCTTTGACTCCCGCATATCCCAAGCGAAATCAAATATGAAGGAATTATTTTCCATCCTTAAAGAAGTAGAAACCCCTATAGCACCTGTAAAAAAGATAAACATTGGTGCTCA
This sequence comes from Ambystoma mexicanum, assembly GCF_040938575.1. NCBI lineage: Eukaryota > Metazoa > Chordata > Amphibia > Caudata > Ambystomatidae > Ambystoma > Ambystoma mexicanum. The sequence continues at coordinate 697,760,416 of NC_090928.1, read as the reverse complement.
GGAATCCAAAACATGTTAGCCAACATGATTGCTATCTTACAAAACAAAATCTCCCACAAAAAAGCTTCCTTGAGCGATCCTCTCCCTTCCAAACTACCTGAGAAGCCTATCCTAAGAGAAACCACTCGCTTCAACTTCTCTAAAGTCACCACACTTGAAGTAGAAAACATTATCCTGTCACTGAAACCATCCAACTGTCAGGGAGATCTGTGCCCTGCACAGCTTATTAAAGATGCTGCCCGCGACCTCTCCCCTTTCATTACAAAACTAATGAATGTTTCCTTCTCCACCAGTTCTATCCCCACCAATTTAAAACAATCTTGGGTACTTCCTCTATTTAAAAAATCCACACTTGACCCAGCCATGCCTACAAATTACAGACCCATAACAACCATTCCATTCCTTCTAAGAATCTTGGATAAGGTCGCCTACGTACAAATACAGAAGTACCTGGAAGAACATCACCTGTTAGGAGCTAGACAATCAGGCTTCCGTCCTCAACATGGGACTGAAACTGCTCTCATTGACCTTAAAGCACAGATCGATAAGCTTAGAGACAACAGCCAAGCTGCCTTACTCCTCCTCCTGGACCTCTGAAGCATTCAACCTGGTCGATCACTCCGTCCTATGCACACACCTCCACACATCTGCCCATTTCTCCGTCGAGGCCATCACTTGGATTAGATCATTCCTTAACGGCAGAACCATGAGGGTCTTCTCACCTACAGCTGCAGCAGACCCCATACCTATCACTTGTGGAGTGCCACAGGGTTCTTGTGTCCCCCCAACATTGTACAATATATTTACCAAGCCCCTTTTCGATTATTTGGATCATCTCGATATCACCTACACTAACTATGCAGATGATACCCAGATCCTACTTCCGCTTTCTGGAGATTATGGGAAGGATTTGGCCTTGGTGAATAGAGTGTAAATCAGCATCCATGGCCACACATGGACTATGCCTGAATGATGATAAGACTAAACTTATCATCCTAGGTACTACCACCAGCTTACAGAAATTAGGCCCTGCCTATTGTTCTTTCATGATCGATGGCAATAGTATCAAAGTAGGACAAGAGGTTAAAACGCTAGGCTTCTACTTGGATTCTAACTTCTCTTTCAACAGACAGGTGAATGCCCTAGCCTCCTCCACGGCATACGTGTGTAAATTGACTTATGCAGCCAAACACTTTCCGTCTGACACCAGCTGCCTGACCCTTGCCAGAGCCATCATACTGTCCCACCTGGACTATTGCAACTCTCTCTATCTGGGATCTTCTAAGGCCACCACTAGCAAACTACAAACTCTTCAGAACAACGCTCTTAGAGCGGCTCTGGGCATCTCTAGAAGAGAGCATATCACAGGACACAGCCAACAGAACAACTGTCTCTCTATCAAAGACAAAATTCTCCTAAAAACTGCGTCACTCATTCATAAATCCCTCAATAACGCTGCCCTGATCTATTTGATCAACAGATTTCATAGACAATCCTCCCTGAGACCCACTAGAACAGCCTATAAAGCCTGCCTTTCTGTCCCCAACTTCAAACACTCCACTATAGGGGGCAACAGCTTCCCAGTGAAAGCAGCTAAACTGTGCAACTCTCTACCCCCAACTCTCAGAATGGACTTGCCCTATCAAAACTTCCGATCCAAGGTCGTTTTATGGTTGAAAACGTCGGCTTGAAACACACCCAGGTGCCAAGTCCTTCATACTCCCGCCATTTGCACACATTGTAACCACTTGTGCCTACTTGTATATATGTATGTAATCCTGCTATTGACTTTTACTATGTTTATGTATATTTTACTGGTGTTGTAACTAAGCTTCGCAAATTTATGTAAATGCTGCGCCCTGTTACCTGAGGGTATGTTTGCGCATTACAGATAATAAAACAAACAAACAAACAAACATCCATACCTTTATGTTGAATTTGGCCTTTACCAATGCTATTCAACTGTGGTGGCTCTTAACTTGCTGTCAGCTGTTTCCGGCTATCTCGCATTCACTGTACCTTTCCAGACTTGTGCTGTCTCTGCCTTTCTTCGTTCATGGTATCAAGGATTGATTGGGTTTCAGCTCAACCATCCAGTTGTGCCAGCCTCCTTGGTTATTTTCTACTCAAGTTCCAGCTCTACCCATCAGTTGTGGCATCCTCATTGATTATTGTGTACTCAAATTGCTACCCATCCTGTTGAACCATTGTTCAACTGTGCTACATTGGTAGTTATTCTATCATTTAGCTTGGCCATGTACTTGGCCATATTCTGCGACTTCAAGTCATCTACTGGAGACTCTTCGAGGGTTTTTTGGTGCCTACAGTCTTTTTCTCTGGTTTGGGGGTTTGGCTCCTTGGAGTTCTCTGCGATTTGGTATTTTTACCAGTCAAGGTGGCCTCTGAGGGGGCTAGACCCTATTTACATGAAAGGAAGAACAAGAAAACCAAGGGGAAGGGGGATCCTGAAGCCAGGTAGACTAGAAGAAAGAAGCTGACAGACCCCAGACACAATTCTTCTGAAGGTCATGTTGATGAGGAAATGAGGGAGAGGCTTTTGTTGTCGGACAGTACGCTTGGGCTACAGTGATTGGCACTCTCTGACGTTGTCATTGTGGGGTATTATGTACATGATGTGTTCTGCTGGTCAATGGCTGTTCCTGTGTTGGGTTTACTTTTCAGGTGTTAGGGGATTTGTGTGGTTTGACATACTGGGGCATCCACATGGGCAATGTTCACATGTGATGTGTACAGGACACTGAGGGTCACTTCATTTGACATGCATGTACTGAGTTTATGTCCCTACTGACACACACACTTACACAATGCACCCCCACACAAACAGCCACCCTTCCATGCCCACACGTACGCACAGAGTGCCTTCTCTGGCATGCTGTGTCCCTGCAGCACATGATCACTTACCATTTTGGGATTGTGTACATGCATCACGGGGTTATTTTTGTTGCTTGTCCTTTTTATATAATGCTCAAGGTGTATCCCCAACACAATGACTGCTCACTATGCTCTGTGCTGAGCGGTGTGTTGCAGGAGACACACACAGCACATGGTTTTGGGATTTACCGATTTGGATTGGCCAATATGCATGCCAACAGGCATTCTGTCTTTTGTTGATGGCACCGCTGGTGGCATGCATTTGTGTATGACTTTGTATGTGTGGGAGGTTGTTGGTCAGTCATTTCATCTGATTCCAAGTCAGGTGTGAATGTATCAGGCCTCTTTCCATATATCACGTGTCACTTCGTATCTAATTGGTCATGTGTTGTTCTTTTGGTTTGCTCTTTTGCTGTTGCATGCCATGTCCTGGTGTGGCTGACGAGGGTGATGGGGGTTGGGAGGTTTTGGGTGACATACCAGTGATTTTCATTACCCGTTTTTCAGGGGGGGTGGTGTGATATGCACCTTGCATGTGTTCCTTTTGGTCACACAGGATTGGTTATGTTTAAGTAGCTAGGGATGCACACAATGTAGCACTTCCGTAGCAAGATTCTCAGGGTGGTAAGGTTGTGACAGTTGACTCTTTGTCATCATCGATTGTCACCTGGTATGTGCCAGGCCTGTGTGCACTCCGTAGGGGTGGGAGTTTAGGTGAAAAATGTGGCCACAAGCTGGGTCCGGGCTGCCTCGCCACGTGCCCTTTCTCCTCCCATGAGCAGTGCCTGTAGTTGGGGCTGTGGGGACACCACCATGTCCACCGGTACGCCATTCCCTGTTGCAACATTGTGCAGGATACATGCTGCCACAATGATCCTGCACACTACTGGGGGTGCATATAGTAGCTGCCCGCCAGAGCGGTCAAGGGAGCGGAAGCGTGACTTGAGCACTCTGAATGTGTGCTCCACTATGCCCCTGGTTGCAATAAGGGCTGTGTTGTATATTACTTGGGGTGATGTGGTGGGGTTCCGTATTGGCGTCATCATGTGGTTGCTCAGAGGGTAGGCACTGTCCCGTGGGAGGCTAGGATGGTTGTCATTAGTTGGGTTTGTGTATTTGTCTGTGTGTGACATGCATGTATCTGCACAGACATTTGTACTCATCAATGAGCCATGTGTCGCCATGCTTCCCAGCTTCCAGGTCCCCGCTCACGGTGGACATTCTGGATATGAAACTGTCATGGGTAGAACTAGGATAGTTTGCATAGACAGAGGTGATGATTCAATGGGCATCGCATACAACCTTTTCATTGATGGAATGCCAACGCTTGCGGTTGCGATAGATGTTCTCAGTGGCCCTAGGTGGACGTAGGGCCACATGGGTGCAATCTATGGCACCAAGCACTTTGGGGAAGTGTGCCACCCTGTAAAAGTCCTGGACCACAGCCTGATTTTCTGCGGGTGTTCTGGGCATGTATATGTGCCTGTGTACTGAGGGGCGCGCAGTCATGATTGCCAACACCTGGTGTAGGCGGCGTGACTGCGTGGACTGTGAGACAGCCTCAACTATGGCAGTTGTCCGCTGAAATGACCCAGTGTCCAAAAAATGCAGGACATTGAGCACCTTTTCCAAGGAGCTCAGTGCTTGGGGGCACAAGGTGGGTGATGTGAGGTCATCCTCCCACTCAGTAACCAGGTCTAGGATGATACGAGGTGGAAACCTATATCTGCCGTAGACCTGGTTGGTCCTGGGCAAAAAAATACGGGGCCTGGCTATTCTCCTTCTCCTGCTGTGTCCCACGATCAGTGCTGCGAGAAATGGAACATTCATCGTAGCTGTATATACGTGTTTGTTGTTTGCGTGCACTTTTATACTGCGCGGGGACGCTTCCGTCTGCCTTCGTGTGGCGGACGTGTTTACGCCTGTGCGTGTCTTTTAGGATGCGCGGGTTTCTCCTATTCGATTCCATGAATACGTGTAGTTCGCAAGCGTGTGGGCTTTCCGTGAATTTCCCAGCAGTACTTCCCCAGTTACGCCCTCATTTTCATGCATTGTTCCCCATTCCGCGTGTTCTGCCCCCTTTTTGGTGTGTGCGCTACAGGTTGTGTGCTTTCGCTGTGCTTGTCGCGCATGGCATTCGGGATGCCGCAGTGACGTATGTGCCCATGGTGCATATCCTGGAAAAAACACGTGCAGGACCTTTCATGAATTGCACACGTGCGCTAGCTTTTTCACGCTTGCGCCACAAATTTCAGCGCACATTTATTCCATGAATTACCCCCTTAATTTCTGTCAACTTCACCCAATTGAGATATCTTCGTGGAGGAGACCTAAAGGGGATGTTTTAATTTATATTTTCTCTATGTAAGATAAGTCTCACTTGCACCAAGTAGTCCATTAATACAGACCAGGAAACACCTACTTGTACTTCGCTTTCAAAGTTTGATGCATGTTTGACAGTTGACATCGTATGTTTAAAATGAATTATTGTGCATCAGTAAACTCATCTTGCTTGGCTCTGCGTTGTATGGTCTTTGTGGCATTTATGTTGCTGTTGCCACCTTCTATTTTTTGTTTTTCCTTAAGTAAACCCCAGGCAAGAGAGAGCAGATGTCCCATTGTGTAGATCATGCTGATTATGACTTGGCGTGAGTGCTCGAGCTCTGTGCTCAGACTTTAAGAGATGGACTTATTCACTGACGTGCCACGCGCTCTTTTATGTCCGTTTCAAGAATGCTCCGTTGAGAAAACCCATAGTTACAAACCTCCACCAGAAAACACAAACAAGCAAAAACACGTCTGTTCACTGAAAGGTATTGTGCAACAGTACTCGGTGTTTGTGCCACACTTAACCTGGGCTTGTTTCCCCTCGTGCTCTGCGCGCTATAAATCAGCCGGTTTGGACAGTTTATTGATGTTGCTGTGGTGTTTAAAAGATGTATCTGCCTAACCTTCTCCTCATTACGTTCCCAGGGCACTGAAACCTAGCTCGCAGCGTTTAGCAATCTGCAACGCGGATCGACTGAGGAGAACCAACGCAATCAATGCGTTTTAAAGCTCGACGAGAACAAAGCCTGCGAAGCATCTGATCCACAAAAGAAAAATCCACGAAGCCTAAAATATGCATTTATTTGCAAAGCATACTATCCTCCCAACCCCCATTGCAAACAGGGCCTGGTCACTTTACCAAAGAAGCCCTAGAAAGACAACATCGTACGTTTATGAGACGCACTAAATGCAATTATGAAACAAGCCGTCGAGGACCACACAGGCAGATAGAAGAAAGAAAAGGTATCGGTAGAAATAGGCAGGTTTTATGTTCCGATGTCAATGAGAATTGGCGGAGATTGCAGGCACGTCCCTTTGTTTCTTCAGCAAAATTCGTGCACGGCATCGTTGGGCAAATGACTGACAGAAATCAAACTGATTTGATTTGCACTAGTGCCCTATATAGAAAGTACAATAAACACACTCGGATCTGAAATCCCTGTTAAATGAATTCAGTGCGCAAAGAGTGAAGAGAGAAGATGTTTTGTGTGAGGGGTGGGGGATGGGCAACAATGCTGCACCTTCACACATATACTACCTTCTCATCCAAATAATATGCTTGGGGCCAGATTATCTAAGGGTTTGCACCATTGCCAAACATTGATCAAATGCTTATATAATATTGAAAGGAGCAAACAGGTTTTATTACAATCCATATTATCTAAATACGTTTGAACTAGGACAAAAATAAATGAGAATGGTTCTGTACTTCGCTGCATACCATAAAAGAAATACGTCTACTGCATTTTCAGGTTCTATAGCAAGTATGGTAAGTAAAACCGCCTACTTCATTTTTGCCCAGTGAAAACGTTTATAGATAATACGGATTAGAACTAAGCCTATTTGCTCCATTCTGTATTATTTAAGCAGCAAAGGTGATTGCCCGGTTCAAAGTGAATTTGCACTGCTGAAAAATGACTTTGCACTGCCAACACAAACCCTGATTCATGGAACTGTGCAAAGTGTATTTTTGCCATGCAAAGTCTGTGCAAAGTCATTTTGTATTTCAAAAATGACTATGCGCTGACTTTACCTGGACTTTGTACAGCAAACATACACTTTGCGCAGTTCCATGAATCAGGGTTTGTGTGGGCAGTGCAAAGTCATTTTTCAGCAGTGCAAATGCACTTTTAACCAGGGTTTATTCCATGAAACAGGCCCTAAAGGACTGATTTACAAAACCGTTTTTCAATGGGAAAACCTAAAAAAAAACACACACTCCATTTGTTTGAACAATGCCAACATTTTGATAATATGGCCCCTGTTTCTTGGAGGTTTTATTTGTGAAAACAAATATTGAATGCACCATTGTGCCTAGACCGAAGTTCCCCCATACCAGTGTCCAATAGTATCACTTGTTGTTGTTATTAAACTGGAGGGTACTACTCAGGGACTGGGGTGTAGAACTAAGAGAAAAAGGGGGGGTTTGCCCCGACAGGAAATCCTATGTAGTATAACAGTGGGATGAATCACTGTAGGCTATCAAAATTGATGACTATGGAGGGGGCACTATCTACACTGTGCATATGACTTACACCTAGTGTGGTGTCCTCGTTTTAGACTCTTCAAGAAGAAGGGCTAGAGCCAAGTGTTAGTGCTTAACACCTGGGGTGGTGTCCTCATGTTCCCTCTCAGTAAAAAAAGGAGCTATACACACTGTGCTGAGTCCTTAGCATTTGTGTAAATTTCATATTTGTTCCTTATAGTATACAATGAACTAATAGTAGAAAATTCTATATATACACAAATCAAATGCAAAATTTCATACGAAAGGGGACCTGAAACAAAAGTCAGGAAGTTTAGAAACGGAAGAATAGAAATCAGAAAAGTCAAGACAGTATAAGCTGATATTCAAGGGAAAATATTAGCAAAAGGCAGATTGTACAGCGTAATCTGCACACTTATTTAAACATTATATTCTCAACCAAAACCGAATCTGTGGACAACATAAGGTCTCTTGTTGCATCTAGCTAAGTTTGTAACACGTGCAAGCGGAGACTGTCCTTTTGGATGAAATCAGTACAATAAGGAGTTGATGTATTCTTACGAAAAAAAAAAGTATTGTGTCATTTTTTGAGTCTCAGTGTCGGTTACGTCAACTCTGGGTCTATGTATGGAGCTGGTGGTAGTCCGGGACAGCGCACACCTCTTGCGTAGCAGGATCAAGATGCAAGGGTATTACGTTTCGGCAGTATGTGGTGATGTCCGCCTTCCTCAGGACAAATAGATTGGGATTGGAAATAGAAATGTGTTTGGGCTAACCCCTTCTGTAGGGGGACAATGGTGAATAGTTGTCACAACCACAAGGAGGGTACTGATGAGCAATTCAACCAGGGAGGAAGAGTACACTTCCAGGGATGTTGTTCCACATGGCTGCTAAATTTCGCCTAAACCGTATGGAAGGTTGGCAGGCCTTGAATGGGGTAACAAGTGGGTACTGTGGAGCTAGGCGGTCTCCAGAATTCCGAGGTGGTATACTACATGCGTTTTCCTATCGGGACAAACCCCCCTTTTTCTCAATAGTATCGCTTGGCAATGTCTTCCTTTGAATGAATGCTTTGATCCAAACAAACTTTTCAACTGATTTATTGCGGTGCACCCTTTTTCACAGAGCGGTGCAAAGCGTATTTTTGCAGTGCAAATTCAATTTGCACTCTAAAAGTACTCTTTGCACTGTTTATTAGGCCCATTTTATATTTATTTTATTTATTGTTGGTTTAATCAAGAAAATTCTTGATTTTTCAACAAAAGATCATCATAATTCAAAACAGCTTGTCATTTACTTAACTTCTCTTCAAAACCACTATTTTTCACATCAGATCAAAAACATATTTAAGGAAAAAAAAATATAAGATTAAAAATGCATGAATTAATACAAACCACTTAATATACAATAAAAGATACACTCATTAAACTAAAAGGCAGTAATAATCCATTTCAGCGAGTTTGATTTGTACATTTAAATTACATAACAAAGGGAATATTACCTCTATATACACTTATAAAATACAATCAAGTTGATTACTAGCTCAGGTTGTTAGACATTTATTGTCCGGGGCAATTCATGATTGACTAACAATATTAGTGTAAATAACATCTAAGGTAAAATTTTCGATCTGCTCAGCAAGCGCAAGCCATAAAGAAAATTAAGATTCGCATATCTAACCTTTTTCCTGGTCGTGTGAAATAAAAACTCCCAGTCCCACAATTGGGATATGTTTTGAAAGTCCTCAAAGAGAGGTTTAAGATGTACAGACCGCTGTGTTGATGTCATGACACATTCAGTACACAGGTGTTGTAGAGATTCTGTCGCCTGTTTACAGAAACAACATTGTGCTTCACTTAATGTAATTAGTTTACAAGTATTAGACAATTCACAGGTGGGCCACAGATTAAGACGAAAACGTAAATAATCATTCCTCTGCCGTGAATCAGGAAATTTAACCAGATAACTTTCCCTGTTTCCATAACGTTTCAGGGCAAATGGATTATTTAGACATTTCTGATATTTGGAACAAGCCCTCCGCGTCTTAATCCAATCAAACTCCTAGAGGCCAGTCTTTGCTTTATCAGGATTCTCACATAATAGATTTAGTGCAAATCCTGTATTAGTAATTATTTTTTGCACTTGAGTTCTCCATCTGGTAGGGAAAACATCTGATGACTTTAGTAAATATTTGGTCATTAACCATAAAAGACCAGATTTATTAGTGGCCATAATACATTTGCGGTAAAGGCCACACAATTTCCATTTATATAATGCATGTAAGGAAAGCAAGCCTAATTCATGCCTTATTATGCAGATTGGTTCGGATGTTGGTAAATTAAGTGCTGATTTCCAATACCGACGTTCCAGTTTTGTCCAATACTGATAGGTTTTTTCTAGGAGGGCTTCGGAACCATATAGAACCACAGGGGCCAACGTATGCCTATAGTAAGTAAGTAGAGGCACAATCGAGTACTTACAAAATCTATTTTTAATGATACGAGCTTGCGAGAGGGCAGTATCTACTTTACCTTTAATGTGCATTTCATATTTACTGACACCTATTTGATTTATCACAACTGTACCTAAATAAATGTATGATGAAACTGGGGCCAAACATACGTGTTGCAGGGGCCATTGGAGCTTGGCTACATGTTGCCTTGCATTTCCACACTGTATGATTTGACTTTTCATTATATTTATTGTGATACAATTTTTCAGAGGATACGCAACAAGAGCACTCAAAAGTGCTTGCAGGCCTTTCAGTGTCTTTGAGAACAGGACCATATTATCTGCATAGAGGAGAAATTTCACTTGTACTCCATTGATTATTACAGCATCAGCTTTAATATTCATGAAGTATTCTCCAACATCTGAAATAAAAAATTGAACATGGCTGAGGACTGCAGGCAATCCTGCTTAAGGCCACGGCATTCGATATGGGATCCCATAACAGTCCATCGTTTGATAGTTTGACCTGAATTGAAGTATTCGAATGAAGCGCAATTACTCCTTTTAAGATATACCACGGGCAACCCTGGTCCATCAGCTTCTTATACAATAATTTGCGGGGCACTGCGTCGAACGCCATGCAAAAATCTATGAACGCAAGATACAGTGGCTGATGGCGTTGCTTAGCTTGGGATAAAATGCTGTTCACCGTTATGATGTTAATAGCCGTGCCTACGCCCGGCAAGAAGCCTGTTTGAAAAGGTTCGTGCAAATTGTTCAAGTCTAGCCATCGGTTGAATTCTTTCAGAATTAAACAGGCACAAATATTCCCCGGGCAATCCAAAAGGGCAATGGGACGATACCATTTAGGCTGACCTGTATCGCCCTTTTTGAAGATGGGAAGAATAATAGACTTTTGCCATGAATAGGGAATATGCCCCGCAATAAAAACATGTCTAAAGATCTGATGGAGTATTTCAGCCCATTCATGGGGATTGTCCTTCATCATACCATTATGCAACCCATCTGGCTCGACTGCTCTTGATCTACTCAAGCCGGTAATGCAGCCGTAAATATAACGTCAACCTCTATTGGAAATCAGTGCAAGGCTCCCTGGACATTAATGCACCACTCCAAACCTAAAAATGGAGTGGTATAAAGATCACCAAAGTAGCACTGCCATACCTCCTTGGAGATCGCTTTGATTTGCATGGCGCCCTGTGTTTTGGATGTTTTAGGCCCAGATACCACTCGTGGATTTTGATAACATTTGATTGAGCATATGCTCATTATCACTACGATACTGATCCGATTTCCGTTCTTTTAAACAGTTTTTATAGGCCAATTTCAGTTGTTTGGTCATCAAAGTTTTTACAGACTTTGGGTGATGTTTCAAATTACGAAGCATCTGCCTCAATTTTGTTTTACGCTGTTGTAATTCCTGAACAAAAACATGTTGAGGTTTGCTTATGCAGGTGGCATCAGAGAGTCTATGTTCCTTGAAAAGCTGCATCAGATGAACATAACAATCTGACCCATCTGATTGAGGAGAGACACAAGTTTGATCAATGCGATCTCTGAGTAGGTGCAATTTACGTGGATTCCACCGAAGGCGAGTGCCTCCATTATTAACAATTACATTGGTTGAGTGAATGTTCTTTTGTGCATTATTCTGTGATGATGACAGTTTGCAACAAACTTGCAGCATATTATGGTCACTAAGATCCATATCAATCACATTGAATGAGGCCACATGGTGCAGGGAATTCACATTCACAAAAATGTAATCTAAAATCGAGTGATGGGTCCCTCTAACCCAAGTGGGGCGAGGAGGAATATCGTCCGATGTAGCACCATTTAGCATTACAAAACCCCTCTGTTTCATCATCCGAGACCACGTCCTCACAAGCAAGTTCCACAGTGATATCAGTGAGCAGATGTAAATTCAAATCGCCCATGATGAAGGTGTGGGACAATGCTGTGTCCAGAACTAACGTATCTAGGATGACGGATAGATGGGCAAAAAATGCTCTGCTATTATTGTTTGCTTACTTCAATATATATTTAAGATGGCAAAGGAGGTTAAACCTCTGGTGACTTTTACTATTTGAAAACAGGAGGCGGGAGTTGCACAGGGGACACAAACAAGGCCAGAAGCTTTTTTAATGGCTATTAACAGCCCACCCATCGGATGACCCATCGATTGTTTGGTGGCATAAAGTGTCCCATACCGGGGCAGATAACAACCAGGTTTCCTGGAGTACTAGAATATCCTGTTCCCCCAGGTCGTGGCCCAAGGAATTAATGAAATGGGAATGACCTCTCGTATTCCACAAGACGATACTAATAAGATCATCCTGGCCCACATGCTGTTATGATCTACAATCATATATTTGCATTGTTTGCAGAAGACTTGATGATATTTGAGCACTCTTGGGTGCAGCTTTCTGTTTGGGGTTATAGATGTTAATTGACGTTTTTGGCCCTTGAGGAAACCCCAGGTCAGAGGCTTGAGTTGAGTTAAAACCCAAATCAAACATGGCCATTCTCGCTTGCCATAAAATGTTGGCTACCAGCCCAGAGCGCACAAATATTCTAGCCTCTAATAGATCATGGTTGTTGTTAAACTCGACTAAGTCAATATCAGAAGTAGTAAGACTCTGTAATATTGGAATCTCTACACATAAATTCAAGATACTTGCTCGATTGAGAACATATTGACGACCAGGCGGCTCTCGACATTTTATTGTTAAACAATGAAACTTTGTTTGACTATTTGTATTACTCATCATTTTTACCGGCTTAACTTGTCCATTCTGAGATATTGATCTGAATTGATTTGCTAAAATGGTGGTATTTTGCTCATTCTTTTGCAGCGGCTTGTCCGACCACCTCGACACAAAGGGACCATGAAGTAACCTGCTCACATCAGGAAGGGCTGCAAGACGACTATTGTCTACACTATGTTTGACTTTGAGTTTCTGTAATATAGGCATCTATAGATAGCCTTACAAGCTCCCTATATCTTGTGATGTGGACAGAACTTCTACATTAGAAATTGGCAAGGCCTTTTGGGTGCAAGTGATATTCAAGTTGCCAATTTCAGGAGGTCCAGATAGAGCTAAGCTGTCCTTTTGCCAAATGCTCGCCTGCGAGCCAGAGGGATTGAGTAGTAAATGCTTGGCACACTGCTGTTTATTGGACATACTAGTTTGGGAGTCAATAGATGAATTCGGCCACACCGGGGCCATTGCCATGGCACTAGTCAGGTCTCTAGATGGAGACAGAGACCGCCTTGAAAACTCGACCTCTAGCGACTTTTGGGTCACATATAAGTCGATAGAGGCACAAATTTCATCTCTGAGGGAAACAATAGTTGGATGTACTTGAAGAGAAGAAGCTGGTTTATCGGGAACTGAAGATTGCACATTATCATGAGTGACTTTGGAATTCACATTTTGAACAAGCTTACCGGAAAGGGCTACTGGATCAGCACGAGGCTGGTGGACCAAGGGACTAAATGGAACAGTCACAGAAGGCTTGGGAGCAGTAGCAGGGGACATTTCAACTTGCCTCCTCAGCCGGCTCACGGCTTTAACAACTCTCCTGGCTCGCCCCCGAATAGGCACCTGCCACATTTGTTTTGCTAATTTGCAACAAGCCTTAGGGTTGACGTCTGATGTTAGTGCAGACTCGTCTTGGCCGGGTAATTTAGGGTTGGCTGTTGTAAATAGGTCAAATATGTTTGTTTGAACGCCCATAGGAAGTTCAACTGGCATTATTACGTCAGTGCTTTGATGTTTCAGGAGCACATCCTTGCCACTATTCGTTGGCTCTGTGGCAGTAATAATAACCATGTTTGAATCATCACATGAGATACAATTCTCTGGTTCTCTTATACATGGAGTTGTACTAGATTGAATAGAAGCCGTGCCACTTTGTGTTGGGGCCAGTAAAGGAGAAACTGAAGCCACCACCTTAAGGGCTTGTCCCGCCCTCAATGGTTGCACTTGATTGGCACTAATTAACATCTCCAGGTTATTTACATTACCAAGGAGCTGCTCAATTAGAGTAGTCTGATGACTTACTTTGCCCTCCATAACTTCGTACAATTTGGCTACCCTCAGCAAAGCTGTGTTCATGGCACTCAAAGTATTATTGAGGGCCGGCGTCTCAGGAAAGGAGAAGCGAGATGAGCGACATTTGTGAATAAAGAATTCCGAGTCGTGTATCTCCTCATTAAATCTAGATCGCCTAGGGGTTAGGGCGATGAAAGATGGTGATTCATCAACAAAATGAATGTGTGTTGTATCAGAGTTTTCAGTAGTATCTCTTTGTTTTGAACTCTGGACGTCAGGCGGTATATTGTTGGAAGTCTCATACTCAATCTGTGTAGTTATAATACTATGAGTGATATCTTTGTGTAATTGAATGAAATCCCCAGAATTTGAACAGATATACATGATTTCATCATTAGGCCCATTTAGCACGGTGCAAAGAATACTTTTAGAGTGCAAAGTGACTTTGCACTGCAAAAATAAACTTTACACCGCTCTGTGAATCAGGGTGTTTGTTAGCAGCGCATAGTGACTTTGCACCAGTGCAAAGTCAATTTGCACCATGCTAAACATTTCATGAATCAGGCCCTTCGTGGTTGTTCTGAATTTTTGGATGGAACTATGGAAATTACTTTCATTTGATGGAAAAATGTTGTCCTATAATACATATTCATTTAAACATGTGTTTTGTCACAAATTACTTTATCTAAAATAAGAGATGTCCTCAACAAAAAAGAAAGGAAAAAAGCAACAAAAAACTCAGAAAATATTTGGAAACTCATTACAGGAAGGACAATATGAACAGAAACATCAAGGGAATATGTAAATAGCAGCACAGCGCAGCATACAAATGTAACATAACAGTGGAGGGAGCGGCTGGGAGCGGTGCCCCTCTACTTTTATTTTTTAAGTCTTACTGTTCCTATACTTTCTTTTTTTAAAAAAACGTTCCGGAATGATTTAGTTTTCAAATAAAAGCAAATAAAAGTGTAGGAAGAAGTGGAAACTTACACTTCAGTGCATTGCACTAATCATTTCCTTAAACAGCAGGTGTGTTTGTTTGGGGGTTTGTATTGTGCACAGGAGGGCGCGTAGCAATGAGGTTTGTGGAGAGCAGGCCAGCACGGAACATAGTTCCACTACTTCTTTTCATGCACTTTGACGTCTGTAACAAAACTACCTTTGGTAACCGCAATTTACCACCAGTGTTAAAACACTATTATTAAAAAAGTGGAAAATACCACAAAGCAGTAGAGGCCACTCTTTCAGGTCACCAGTATTGGTGATCTTTTCCACCAATTAATTGCAAATGCATATTTACCAGAGATATATATATATTTCCGCCGGATATCCCGATATTAAAATAAAATATCTCTGCGCAATTGTTAAAATGACTGCTCATGATAACAGCTCCGAGTTGATCTAAAACACTAATAAAGTGATGGAGGAGTGGTATGGGTAGCAGTTGCCATGTTGCCATATGCGGGTTCATAAAATGTCAAGACATGAGGCGAGCATTATGCTTCAACTTCTTTAATACCTCTCTTCAGCAGTTTCAACTAAATAACAGAAAAAACATTGAAAATGACTGAACTCTTCATTTTACTTTTTTCTTTCTTTTCAAAACTACATTTCCCTCTGTTCACTGTAGTCCTTAGCAGTGGATGCCCTGTCTATCTCTCACTTCCTGTCCATCAATTCCTCTTCTTTTCTTGCCTCTTCAGGAAGATGAGTGCACCTTTCTTACTACAGAGCAAATTGATTGATTTACAGTGTATTTGTGGAGTGTTATCATTCAGATTGAGTTGATTTGTCTTTACGTCATGCTAGGTAACTTTTATAAGGGTTATAACAAACACTAGGAATGAAGACGAATGCCGATTGTAAAGCGCAAATGTTTATTAGAGAGTTATACACTAGGGAACGCAGCGCGTCCATTGGTAGCCAGTGCGCTTCCGATTGCCAGAGCCCAGAGCAAATAGCAAAGTTACTGGCAAAGGGAACGGAAACAGGACCCATGTCACATTTCCAACACAGCCGGGGTCCCGTTTCCATTCCTGAGAGAAACGCACAGGCCCCCTCCCTTGCGGGGGCAGGGCCTAAACAGAAGCAAGTGTAAGGAGTGCTCAGACCCCCTCCCTCATGATTGTGGAGCCGGAGAACATCACTTGAGCGTCACAATTCCTGGGATGCACAAACATTGCGAGCGGACAGGGGCACAGCAGTGATCCAATTAGCTAACTTTCCATTGGAGCAGGAACGGCCAGCGCTCGCTGAGAGTGAAAATGGCCGTGACAGTGATTTCCTTGCATAACGTTTCATTGGAATACGGTGCAGGCGAGAGAGCTCTCGACCAGACGACTGGTCATACCCTGCTAGTAATCACAGCATACAGTTATTTCAAGAACCAATAGGAGGACAGGCTCCACACAGGAATATCATATAGGGCCCACTGAAGTCATATAATTGAGAGGAGGTGCTAGCCACATTAAGACATAAACAAAAGAAGAAGAAATATGTAAGAACATTCAGCTCAACGCAGCAGTGGACGTGCAAGTCAGCCTGCAAGTTCAGGTACCGGCACAGAGAACCCATATGAGTGGAGTGAAGAAGAGCAGGTGAAAAACCTAGTTTACAGCTTCATAGAGGTGCTAGGAAGCTCCTTGGTGGATGCAGTGGCTTAAGGGGTGAAACCCTTACAAGATAGACTGGCTTCATTAGAGTCAATACTAAGCCAGCATCATAAAAGCACTGAGACAAAGCAATCCACGTCCACCAAGACCTCGGAAAGAGGCCTTAAGGGGTGTACTGAGACCCGCAAGAGGAAATCCACAACCAACCCCCGGGGTCATACCTACAGGGCAAACAAAGAGACCCCAGAGGCTGCTGATGCATTCAGAAAGCTGAGAAATGCATTCCTGCAGAAATTAGCAGTGCCAAGCCTCATAACCCCCTCCCCAGGAGATGATAATCTGGGAGACCCAGGCGGAAACTCAGAAAGAAGAGTCACCAAATGCCACAATATCCTCACAGGAGAGTGCAGACCATCCAGAGGAAAACTGGCCTAAGCCTTCCGGGGGCAAGAGAGCCCAGAAATAAAAGCATCTAGAGAATGAAGAAGACATATCAGACATGTTTGAGCCTGAGAACACCAGGAACCTTAGGATGTCAGACTGGCAACCATCACCCAGAGTGTCAAAATATAGGACACATAGGCTCAGGAAAGAGCTAGATAAGGACACAAGACAGCATATGAGAGCAGAATGTCCCCACCCAGACCTGCCAGGCAAGGTAGCGGAAGTGCCCAAGCAGGATCCCAAAATGCTGGCTTTCGTTACCAAGTAAGCTAAAGATCCGTGTAAGGGGATGGACAGATCCTGGAGAAGTTGTCAGGAGAAAGTGCTGGACCTCAGAGGTCTGTTGGCAAAAATCAAGGCTTTTCGGAGCGTGCCAAAGACACAGGAGAGAGGTGGATGTGGAAGCATTAGCGTTAGTTCGCTTGCTCGGGAACGCGAACATCGCAATATCATCAGAAAGGAGAAGAGGCCTCCTGCTGAAGATAGATGTGAAGATAGTGGATCTTGCCATGTACAAAGCGGGGAAACAAGGTCTCCTATTTGGAGAGAATTTTGGCAAGGAAATGAGAAGGTTCATAAGGACCTACACCTCTCTGGAGAAAGCCCAGGCCTCAATAAAGAACATCTTCCTATTCAGAGTTTTTGCCAGGGCCGGCCGCTATAGAGGTCGAGCAGCCGGTCGATTTCAAGGTGCAAGGAGGTCTCAGAATAACAGAGCCCAAAAATAGGAAAATAGGCAGCAAGATTCCTTCTTCCCCGCCAGAGGACGGTTTCCCAGAGGCCGCAGAGGTAGAGGTCCAGGAAGAGTTCAATGCCCTGCCACAGATGAGACCATACAAATACCCACCCGTTGGGGGGAGGACACAGCAATTTTGGAAGAATTGGCACACACTTTCCAGTGATGCATGGGTGCTGCAGACAGCCAGAGGGTTGCATTTAGTGTTTGTGCAAGAACCAGTGCAAGTGGCCGCCCCGGACGTGATACACATGGTGCAGGCATATAGGGAGAGCCTAGAATACGAGCTAAGCCAGCTAGCTCAGAAAAGAGCCATCAAACAATGCACAGCAATCCTGAAAATGTATAAGAAATATGTTACTGGTGCAGAGGATGGAGAAAGTGAAGGGGTTGAATGGATGGGTTCTATACTGTCACTTCAAGATGGAAGGTATCCACCAGCTGCGAGCCACCCTAAGGGTGGGAGACTGGTTGACCAGGATGGACCTAAAAGACGGCTACCTCACAATGCCGGTCCAATGCAGAATTTTGACAGTTTCTTGCATTCATCTGGGGCGTGCAGTTCTGGCAATTCAAGACGTTGCCCTTCAGTCTAGCAGCTGCACCATGGGCATTTACCAAACTCATGAGACCAATAGCAGCAGCGATCAGGGAGAAAGGAATCTGTATGATCATATACCTAGACGACATGCTGCTACTGGCAGACAACAGAGATGCCCTGGTATACATGAGACAACCAACATGGGTAAAAGAGCTAGTCACCTTGCTAAAATGTCTAGTGAATCAGGAGAAATTAGACATGACCCCCAACATGGAGACTAGACTTTCTAGGTTTCATGCTACACATCAAGGCAGCAACACTAGAGTTGCCAGTCAGAAAAATCAGAGAAATCAAGAGGGAGATCAAGCATTCCTAAGGGTCCTAGCAAGAATAGTAGTGCTATTAGCATAATCTATTCAAGCCATTTTTCCAGCGCCCTTACACTATCAAGCCCTGCAAAGACTAAAAGAAAGCATCTCCAACAGGGACTGAAATATCATCAGACAGTCCCACCAGACTGCAAGTCCATCACAGAACTAGAGTGGTGGTTGAAGAACATGGATGCCTGAAATGGGCGAGCCATCTTCGAGGAATGTCCCGACCTAGTCATATAGTCAGACGCCAGCAGAAGTGGCTGGGGAGCTCAAATCACCTTACTAGAGACAGGAGGGAAATGGTGCCCAGAAGAGCTACAGCTCCACATAAATTGCTTAGAGCTACTAGCTGGATCTTTTGCGATCAAGGCCTTCACAAAAGGGAAAGTGAATTCATGCATTCTGCTTAAGATGGACAACATCTCAGCAGTCAAATACATCAATCATCTAGGAGGAAGGAGGTCCAAGCTCCTGGCAGACTGCAGGCATTTTTGCCTGCAGTCAGGGACTTCAGTCACAGCAAAGTACCTGCCGGTTGCACTCAATGTAGTAGCAGACTGGAACTCCTGATACCTGACAGACTCCAACGGCTGGAAGCTGAACACAGATGTATTTCATCAGCTGGAACAGCTATGGGGCCAGTACAAACAGATCTGTTTGCTTCATGGCTCAATGCTCAGAAAGACAGCTACTTCAGCCGGTGGCTAGACCTGATGGCCCGAGGTGCAGACTTTTTTTGCAGGATTGGAGGGGGAAACTGCATTATGCCTTCCCCCCTTCAGGATGCTGAGCAGGGTGCTAGCGAAGAGGCGGCGAGAGGGGGCAAGCTGATTTCAGTACCCCAAATTTGGAAGTCGCAAGTATAATTTACGAACCTGATGGAATGGGCCATGGGCCTTCTGGAGACCCTTCCTGCAGGAGAGCACCTGCTCATGGACCCTGCTGAGTCGTGTTCATCCTCTGAAAGTGAAGGGGCCTCTCCCATTAATAGTGTGCCAGATATCAGGAAATGCTGGGCATTGCCAGGCACCTGGAAACAAGTGGCAGAACGCATCACAGAGTCATGGGCTCCATCCACACAGTGGAGCTACGATGCAGCTTGGAATAAATGGTTGAGCTGGTGTAGAGGGAAACATTTCTATCCCATTTCTGCCCCTGTAATAGCAATCCTGAATTTCCTGGCACACCTGTTACAGGATGGGAAGGCTTTCAGGACCATTGGGGCTTATAGGTCAGCAATATCTGTAGGACACCTGCCCATATAGGGGGTATCGGTAGGAGAGAACCTGGCAGTAGTGAGGCTCATAAAGGGAGCCCAGATCGGAGCCCCACCAGAGCCAAAATAGTTACAATTGTGGGACGTAACAGTAGTCTCATACCTCCTGGCGAGTTGGCCAGCAAACAAGTATATATCTTTAAAGCAATTGTCAGGCAAACTAGCCATGCTGTTATGTCTAGTGTCATGTAGGCGAGTGGTAGATGTCAGGGCCCTAGAAGTGAACAGGAAGACTTGTGGTCCAGAAGGAGTGACTTTTATACTAGCTCGGTGGACAAAGACGAATTCCACATCTATCTCTTATCCCTACTTATCAGGACACCCTAAATGGTGTGTTACGGCATGCATCAGATAATAAGAGGATAGAACAACAGAGACAAGGCCGGCATGCATCACCCAACTCTTAATAGCGCGTAGGAAGCTATACCAAGCAATAGCCACCATCGTCAGATAGGTGCAAAAGATTATGCAATTAACGGGTATTGACTTGAGAAGATTTGGGGCAGATTCAGTAAGGAGAGCTTTGACTTTGAAAGCTTTCACAGCAGGGGTGACATTACAAGATATTATGCAAGCAGCAGACTGGGCTTGCGAGAGTGCATTTAAGACCTCTTACTTTAAGTCGATTCAGGGGATGGTGACAACAGTACTGCTAAGCTTTGAACAAGATAATGATCGCCTCCTGTCTTGACATAGAATGAAGATTTCCCCTGCATACTGAACAGGGAGTCTTGATTCTATTAAAGACAAGGAGGCGCACATTAATTTCCCACACTGCGCATGCACTGTATGAAGCATACATTGAGAATGTTTATGATGACTTGAGACAGTGCATGGCCTCCACCCTTGCGATCTTACATTTTATGTTCCGCAGGAGATGAGCAGAAGGCTAACTGAGCAAGATGGAGTGAGCAACAACATAGTGCTGAGAGAGTGATAAAACACAGCAGACAAGCAGCGGACCCAAGGCAGTTGGAAGCCAGAATTCTGTTGGAACTTTCGTTTAATCAAAGGTTA
Source organism: Ambystoma mexicanum (assembly GCF_040938575.1). NCBI lineage: Eukaryota > Metazoa > Chordata > Amphibia > Caudata > Ambystomatidae > Ambystoma > Ambystoma mexicanum. The sequence goes on along the minus strand of NC_090928.1, from coordinate 697,739,460 downwards.
CAGTTATGGATCAGTTCAGAGCATCCAAAGAAGAGGAGGAGTTCATGGACAGGAAGTGACATATAGACAGGGCATGCACTGATGAGCAGTGAACACATTAGGAAACTGGGCACAAAGAGCAGTTTTCTTGCTCGGGAATGCAAACATTGCAATCTCATCAGAAAGGAGAAGAGGCATCCTGCTAAAGATAGATGCAAAGCTAGTGGATCTTGCCATGTACGAAGCTGGGGGAAACAAGGTCTCCTATTCAGAGAGACTTTTGGCAAGAAAATTGGGAGACTCATAAGGACCTTCTCCTCTCTGGAGAAAGCCCAGGCCTCAATACAGAACATCTTCCTATGCAGAGTTTTTGCCGGGACCAGCCGCTATAGAGGTCGAGCAGCTGGTTGATTTCAAGGTGCAAGGAGGTCTCAGAATAACAGAGCCTAATAATGGGATAATAGGCAGAAAGATTTGTTCTTCCCCGCCAGAGGACGGTTTCCCAGAGGCCGCAGAGGTAGAGTTCCAGGAAGAGGGCAAAGCGCCGCCACTGGTGAGACCCACCATATACCCACCCATTGGGGGGAGGACACTGCAATTTATTGCAGAATTGTCACACGCTTTTCATTAAATGGAGCCCAGAAGAGCTTAAAGTGGCTCGCTAGAGACAGGGGGGAAATGCAGCTCCACATAAATTACTTAGAGTTACTAGCTGGATCTTTTGCGATCAAGGCCTTCACGAAAAGGAAAGGGAATTAATGCATTCTGCTGAAGATGGAGCAATAAGACTAAAGCTGCACTAACTTCCTCAATAATGGGTGCTGCAGACAGTGAACAGACAGACAATAATAACCGTAATATTAGATTTTAAATCTAGGAGGGCAGTCTCTGTCCCATGTTTCATTCAAAAACCAGATGGTTCAGTAGCCGGAATATCGTTTTGTTCCACAAAGATATGGTATTGGGTACAAGCAATGTTATCAATTATCTATAGTATCAATGGATCATTCATAATAGGTCTATAGTTTGCTGGGACTGTTGGATCAAGGTTCTCTTACTTTATCAGTGGGGTTATCTATGCCTCCTTGACATTTTCTGGAACATAGGCCTCCTGAAAAGAGCAGTTAACAAAGTGTGCAACCCATGGAGCAAGCATTTTAGCAAATAACCTAAAGAGTGTAGCCGTAAAGATTTCCCCCTTACAAGGTGTAGGCTTCACACTTTGTATTGTCTCCATTACCTCCTTCTCGGTTATTTCTTTAAATGAAAAGGACAAAGTATTGGATTAGTTATAGTATCAGGGGATATTAGAAGAGGGTCAGCGGATTGTAAAAATGTAACCTCGTCCCGCATACCATGTTGATGTTGAGTTGTTTTAAAGTCATCATGATAAAGCCATCATGAATGCGTTGACACCAATCATTGTCTTCAGGAGTGGATATCTTGACCACAGTACCTTTTAATTCCCGCAACACAGTAAACAATTCTTTAAGTTTTGATTTTGCCTGTTATACTCTCATATTTAAATTATTTTCTTTGGCTTTGAACACTTATTCCTTAAAAGCCCTTGCTGCGAGCTTATAGATTGAAGCTGTCTCATAAAACGGATGTTTCCGCCAATTGCTTTCTGCCTTACGTTTAGCCCCTATGGCATGCAGAACCTCTGCAGTAAACCACTGATTGAAACTGACCACTTTGCTCAGTTTTACTGATTTTAGTGGGGGCAGAGAGTCAAAAGCTTGGTTTGTTGCTGTTCTAAAAGAGGATAAAAAGACATCAAGGGCAGGATTGTCTTCCAAGGACGGTAATAAAGGTAGTACTCGAAAATTGAAAGCCTCAATAGATAGGTTTTTAAAGTTTCGAGTTAAAATAGAAGGACAGACATCTTTTAGAGGTTTACCAGGAAAGACGGGGAAAGAACCTCATAGAACACATGGGAATGATCTGACCATATGCATTCTTCCACAGATGTTACCAGTGTCTTCTGGTTTTTGGATAGGATCCAATCCAAGGTATTTCCCCCAATATGTGTTGGAGAAGAAACATGTTGACAGGTGCCAACAGAATGGAATGCTTGCAGCATTGACAAGGCCACATTTATTAGCCCATTTATTAAAGTCCCCAAGGATAATGAAAGATGTTGTGTCCTTGGAGACACCACCAATAAATGCAAGGAGTTGCTCTTTGAAGAGCGGTGTTGATCTACGGGGTCTGTATAATAACAGGATGCGGAGTGAGCTTTACATAGCATAGCTTTACATTGATCAAATCAAAGAAGGTGGACATATAGAAATTCAGCTCTTGCTTAAAGAGTACAGCAACTCTCCCTCCCCTGTTCCCTTACGCTCCTTGACTTCAATTCCTGCCATTTGTGAGGTCAGTCCTCCCTTGTACTATACTCAAACATGGCATTGAGACGTGCCCTGCGGTTTCTTTGGATTGCAGAAATTAAGCTAAATTGAGTGGCCATGTGTAGCTAATAGGCGAGAAAAGAATAATTTGCACATTAGGAAAGAATGAGTGGGCAGTAACAGTGAAAACTCACCTTCCCGACCAGACACAAACCGGCTAAGACACGCCGGTGTGCCTGACGTGATCTTAAAAAGTGCAGAGAAATACAATTGTCTTGGGGATTGTAGTTCAGGGCTGATTCGAACCATATAGGAAGAAAAACACGCTAAGGATATAGGTGGCACTAAAACATGTTAATCTGCCTCAGGGTAGCTCCAATTGCAAATAGAGCATACAACGAACGCAGTATAGCTTAAAGATTTTTTTAGAATTCAAAAAAGTCGCTAAAATCCTAACAATCAATATATTTTAAAATAGCAAATATTTCTAAAGCCGTTTATAAAAAAGAAATGTCCGCAGTGAAGTATAAAAACAAAGTAATCCATAAATAAATAATTAAAGTCAGAAGTCTATTCCGATGCAGGCACAAAGCGGGATGGGGCTCTGGCACTGACCCTGGCTGCAGCTGGAGATGGTAAACCAGAGGAGACCGCAGGAAGGGTGATTCCACCCTCCTAGGTGTTTCAGGAAGGGCACTAGGCCCAATCAGGAGTCAGGAGCCTGTCGGGAGGCAGGCAGGTAAATGGGATACAGAGGGGCTATGGGAGGTGGTGGTAAAAATAATGTACCTGCTGCAAGGTAGCTTAGTGCAACATAAAATACATAATTAAAGTTGGATATCTATTCCAATGCAGAAAAAAAGCGGGATGGGCTTCTGGCACTCAGCCGGGTTGCAGCTGGAGATGTAAAACCAGCATGGACAGGCATGGGGATTACACCCTGCTAAGTGTTGGAAGGGCACTAGGCCCAATCAGAAGTCAGGGGCCTGTTGGGAGGCAGGCAGGTAAAGGCGGACATGGGAGGTGGTGGGAAAACAAACGCACCTGCCGCATGGTGGCTTAGTGCAACAAAAAATAAATAATTCAAGTTGGAAGTCTATTCCAATGAAGGCACAATACGGGATGGGGCTCTAGCACTCAGCCGGGCTGCAGCTAGAGATGGAAAACCAGTGTGGACCACGACAGGGTGATTACACCCTCCTAGGTGTTTCACGAAGGGCACTAGTCCCAATCAGGAGTCATGGCCTGTTGGGAGGCGGGCAGGTAAAGGGGACACAAAGAGGCTATTGTAGGTGCTGAGGAAACTAATGCTACTACTGCGAGGCTGCTTAGTGCAACAAAAATAAATAATTAAAGTCGGAAGTCTATTCCCATGCAGGCACAAGGTGGGATGGGGCTGTGGCACTCACCTGGGCTGCAGCTGGAGAGCTGGAGATGGAAAACCAGTGCGGATGTCCCCACGGTCCAGTAAATGTAAGAGGGGTATGCATATTTCAGTAGACATGACATTCTGATTTCTTGAGAAAGAGCTACACAACCAGAATGAGGATATTGTTCTGCCCAGAGAGGGGGCTACGCGTATGGTGCTGCCCTCCGGCATGTGTGGTGGGACAACATCACCAACAGAATCTGAAGGACCCCTGGGAGTCTCACTATCTAAAGAACAAAGGTAGGGTTATGGACACTACACTACACAAGAAACACACAACGCACACCCAACATAACAAACATTTGCATGCAACAAACAACCCAGACACTGGTCCTTACTCTTAAAGATACAATATGCCAGTGCACGCAATCAACTCATCAGCAAGACAGCACACACACAGACACCAGTTTCGTCTGGTTCTGGACCTATCCTATCACTCCTCCCTCACTAATCTACCCAGCCCTCTTTCTTGCAGAGCCACATGAGCGCCCGGAGACCACCCAATGGTAAAGGCGTGCAGCATAAGGCAAGTTAACATAACATAACTAAGGTTTTACAACAGGTTGTAAAGTGGGCAGAACATAAGGACCCGGTGGTGCTTCAAAGCTTCCTTTGTTCTGGTAAAGACCTAATTAATCAATGAATTATATTAACAACTATACCTTCCACTAAGAAATGTTGAAAGTCTGTTAAATACGTGACACAACTTAATTGAGAACAGGGGCAACTATTTTTGTCTAGGTGTGGGTTTGTTTAAAAAATAGACTTTTCTTAACTGACAGTGGTGTACAAGCAGCATAGACAGAATAAGTAAGCATCTTCAATTCACGAAAAGGATGTATATGAAGGATATGATATGGCATTTGTAACGCGCCTATACACAAGTGTTTCAAGGCGCGACGAGGAGAGGGGGGGTGGGGAACAAGGGGAGACAGACAACGATCCTACTAGGCCAGGTGTCATTCAGATCGCGCAAGTGCAAGGGTAGAGAGGAAGGGAAAAGTGCAAGGGGAAAGGGAGAGGCCGCATGACAGTATAAAATACTTTGCAGGCTTGGAGCCTTTACTACATGGCTGTAAATGTTTTACCCTAAAAAAATCATCTTCATATTTGCTAAAAGCCAGTAATTGGCTCAAGCAAATTTACCATAAATGAAATATCTTGTTTGGTTTTGAGTAGGAGTTGCATACAACCAAGTAGGGAAAGTCATTTTAATGAAATGCTAACAGAAAAACAGTAACCTGTAAAATGGGGTGGACGCAAAGATATTAAGGGTTTTAATATAGCAATAAACACCCATTCTGGGGGCTTCACTGGCTGGTAATGTCCTTGGGTCCTCCCCTCGTTCCTTAACGTTCGGCCCAGGTACCTTTACCGGCTGCTGAAACCCCACAATGGGCCATTATTGCTGCCAGCACCCCGAGGCAAACCCTCATGGTGCAAGAGTCCAAAATAGTGGTTGGCGGCGAGCAAGTCACAGGTTATGTTGACAAAGATAACTTCACCAAAGATGGCTTCCTTGGAAATGGATTGTGGGTCTCTGTACGGCTCCCCTCTTATATTTCCATGGCTGTCAAGGAAAATGGTAAGACGAGGGGAGCTGTGGTGGTGCCACAAAAGTGAGAAGTAAGTGTGGGACGCGGAGGGTGAGGGTGGGGAAACAGAGAGATTAGGGAAGCAACAGGTATTGTGAGGGAAGATGGCCGACAGGTTCATGAAGTTTATGGCTTATTCTGAACCCCAGCTTGGATCGTCAGATTCAGCCCAGGTTTGGAACAACATGACTGGCTGACACACCTGCCAAAGGTGCTAATATATATTTGTGTTCACTTAAATAAAGTGTTTGCCTTAAAAACATTTTTTTAAAAACTCTGTCCTAACTGAGCATTAGCTGTTTCAGCCAGTTTGTCCCCAGGTAGATACTCAATTGGTGATATTACACAGGGGAGAAGTACAAGCCTTCATCAGCATACAGCCATTTCTGTTATTTTTTTCCTCTGCTAAAAATGAGTATTTAGACTTTTTATATGTCCACCTATATGAGCAAAGGATTAAGAGTCATGTTTTACGTTTATCACAAATCGTGCAGAAACTTCGTAGCTTTTATACTTGCTCAGCCTTGCTTCGTCTTCCATTGATTCTTCCGCTTTTATCTCAGTAATTGTATTATTCTGGTGACGCAATGATGACAATGGCAAAAAGAGGATGTTGGTAGCTTTTATACTATATGATAGCCTTTCAGACCACAACCGATTATATAGGCATCAGGTTTTTTCCTTCATTTTCTTTGTTGCTGCATATGTAACTTAACATTACAAACTAGCAGTGTTTGTCGGAGTGTCGTTTTTGTTTATCCGATTTTATAGTTGGAAAGGCTCCCAGTGGTTGTGCGATGGAACAGCTATTCTGCTTTTTGTTGCCTATGCAGTATATGAAAAAACTGTGAAGGCAGTGTGTGAATCCAGTGCCACAGTGGAGCTTTTTTGGTCCCCGACTCAAAGGTTCACTCTCTGGGAGTGCAATTCGTAGCCACCTAATGGGGTGGCCTATAATGTACTCTCCTGGTGCGCTGAGCAGGGCTGCTCTGACTTCTTTTGTATTGGAGTATCCGCTGATCTCCACGACTGTTGCATCAGGTGTGGCCTCGTGAAAATGAAGTAACTCAACCTAACTGATGCAGCCCCACACCAAGTGCTCTGTGACATTCCATAATATAGCAGTAACACCTGGAACGGGGGTAAAGTCCCTGTGCCCTCGCTATAGGCCCTCACTTTGCTCTGGCCTATAACTAGGTCTGTCGGGCTTTTAGCTCCCTTTCCAGTCCTTGGAACAGGGTATTTACACGCTATTATAATGAATGCTATAGTGACCCCTATCTCTTAGGAAATTCAACTGTTTCTCAGAACACTGGTATAATCTTACCCAACAATATGGGGTTGGTGGTAGGGGTGATGAAATGATTACAGCTCTGTACGGGTACAGGTGTGGGTAGTGGCTATAGCGCCTACCCAACCCCACACTACTACTAACCCAGCAGCGATTCCAATCATAAACAGGAAACGGCCGCTGAGGTTGATGGAGGAGAAGACCACTGCACTGGCTGCTTGCTGAAATGACCAGGGAACCAGAGTGCCCTGCTGCCCTCGCTCACTGCTAAAAACATAATGGAGATCCGGACTCCAAAGGGGCTTCAGCAGAGTGACAAATGCCTAGCATTCACTTCCGTCACTGTGGTTGATTTACTAAGAAAATGTAATAGTGCTGGTTTGCTATAAAGGCTGCAGCTAGCAGACCTCATTCCTGTAATCAGTGGCATTAACCGCAGACTGTTGGACTGCCCTGAAGCCAGGACCTCCTCCCTGGTGATTGGTAGAGCCAAGAAAACATTTGAAGGAGAACATCAATTTACCAGAGTTCTCAGGTTTCTTGTAGTCATTCATGGGAAGGCCATCCTTTAAATTCTGGCACTTGTAGTTTTTGTCCATTTGAAATTAAGGAAATTGCAAGTCCCAGAATCTAAAGGGAAAATAACAGCACTGGATGGCCTCCTCGTGCAGGGCCATCGGAAACCTGAGAGAATAGATGTACTGGCTCTTTGATGAAATGTGCAGGGAACTAGAGTGCACACCTGCCCCATCCCCAGGCTGCAAAAAATATTGCAAACATATCACGGAGATCTGGACGCCAAAGTGGCTGCTCAAGGAGACACATTGCTGGATTTTCAATGGCACACTGTGGGCTACCCAACTGAGGTTGACCCACTTAGAAAATGGGGGTAACTGGTTCCCTGCTACCTGTTAAGAATATAGCAACCAGCAGGTTTTGCTTTAATCAGTGGTATTACCACAACTTCCTGGCCTGCAGTGAAGCCAAGACTTTTTCCTTGATGTTTGGGGGAACCAAGAAATAGTTTGAAGTAAACGATCACTTAACTGGCCATTTGGTGACATGAGTAGGGAACCAGATTGTGTCCCGGCCAAGGAAATGTTTGGAGGAGTGCTGGCTCCCTGCTATCTGTAAAGACTACAGACGGCAGAAAGTATTTTATGTAATCAATACATCTGAAATACTAACCACAGGGACATGGACTGCACTGTATCCAAGACTGAATCTCTGATGCGTGGAAGAAGCAAGAACATGTCTGTATTTACATTGGCTGTTTGGTAAAATGAACTGGCATCTGGAGTTCATCCCTGACCTCCTTTGAAAAAATATCATGGAGATATCATAGAGAAAGGGGCTGCAAAAGGGTGACACATGCCTAGTTTTAGATGACCAAACTGTGTGCTACTCCCCCTTCCAGTGACATTGACTCACTAAGAAAAGGGGGGAGGGATTGTAACCTGATACTTGTAAAGAATACAGCTATCAGACGTCCTTTTTGTAATCAGCGATATTAGCGAGAAACACCTCATCTGCCATGATGCCAAAAGTTGTGTCCCTGCCCCACTAAATATATGTTGCTCGTTTACAATCAACTTATTTTCATTGAATAAAGTAGCATGAAAACAATGTGACAGGTGATCCCACATTTGAACTACATTACAATGAGAATTCACCCTCACTTCAATCTAAATTAAAGTACATTATTTGCTTTTCTTTATATGTAGTCACACAACTTGGCATTGATGGTTTCCTCCCTGCCTATACAACCCCTGCCTCGATGATGTGGGAGAGATTTTGACAAAAGTGGCCTTTGTTACTCCACATGAAGGATCGGAAAAAATAAGCTGGTTTTCATACGCAGATGATGTTATGCTCATGGACCACACACAGATAGGCCTGCAACATCTGATAAACTCTTTTCTACAATAAAATACTGACCACGATTTAAAACTAAATGCCTCAAAAACAAAAATAATAAGATTTATGAGAAACACCACCAAGGAATATGGGTATACCTCGAAAACAGCGGATTTCCCATTCACAATTAATAAAACAATTGACATATTTAAGGTTTCATCTGAGATCCATTTCTACTAAGGTAGCCTTAATGATTGATTTGGTTTAGAAGGCAAAAGGTTTTGCCTCACAGATCAAACAGATCAATTATTGCTATGGTCATTTTTCTATTCTACCTCTTATTGGTTTTTATTAAGGGAAAGTTATCCCCTCCATCATGTATGGGATTTAAATGAATTGTCTTGCAGAATGCATCCATTTTTAACAACACAGAGAGAATACTATGGAGAAAAGTGTTATTACTCCTGCGTTGTGTGCCAGCCACAGTCATCAGACATGAACTGGGGCTGACATCACTGAAAGGCTAGTTCCACGGTAAAGTATTACAATTCTATAGGAATTTCTTAACTCCACCAAGAAATTCCTTTTACCAAGATTTTATATTCTCAACAAACATACGAACACATTTACCTATTGCAGTGCAAATGCTTTATCTATAAGACGTTAAGGGGGGGTTTCCTGGATACCTCGCGTTTTGTTGTTTTTTTGAAGAAATACCATTTTCAACACTGTTTATGTTTATTGATAAGTGCAGGATTTATTCATCAAATGTGGTGCAGGTTCTTGGTACCAATTGTGGTCAACCGACACTTGTTTCGACCTCGTGGGTATTTATCAAGGCTGATGTAAATTTAAAATTACACACATATATTCAATAGTGTATGATTTGGTGACATTTGTGAATGATATATGTGTGCAAGTGCAAATTGCAAGATGTGGTGACATTATATTGGTGGTGAGTATGGAGAACGTGCACAGTAACAATTGTCCATTTGGTACATATTACATTTTGGTATATATGATTATGTTATGACAATTCAGTGGTCAGAAAATAGGGGAAGAAGGAGGAGAGAGCGGAGGAAGAAGAAGAATACTAGGTTAGTGAGGTACAGATGAACCAGAACATGTATAGTAAGTGGTGGGGGTGTCCTCTTACCTAATGCTTGTTGTATCTTGTCCCGTGTGGGGTTCGGAATCAGATAAGGGTCAGTCCTATGTATCACAGCTATGCTCCTGTTGGGCCCTGTAAGCAATGATTGGCATTTAATCTTCTATGTCTGGTGGAATGTCTCGTTTGAGAAGTGATAATTAGCTGGGTCCATAGTTTTGATTCTATCTTGCCTGTTCTCTTGGATAAGGGATAAACCATCGGGTGGTTGTGAGCCCTATCGGTAGCGTCCTGGCTGGGGGGTCAGCCTGGTTGACTGAAAAGAGGCCAAGGTCAGCACTGCTGGAGTGTATGAGGTGTGGGAGTGGGAGTACTTGAGTGGATGCTCTGTTGGCTCTAACCCAGGGAAGAGGAGTCCTGTTGTGTCTACCCGAGGGGTGGCCTGTGCCGTGGTTGGGTGCCCTCACCCCATGACTGGTTTGCCCCAGTGCGGTTCTAGTATCCAGGTGATGGTCCTAATGTAACTGTTCCTCGTAGTTAAAAGGGAGGTGAAGGGTGTGGGGACGGTGGATTGCCATGTGTGAGTCATGTGGGGGGTTACGGGATCAGAGACCAGGCCCAGTGAAAATGCCGTGGGATAGGTCTAATGTGTCCCGTGGTCCGGTCTTGGGGAGATTGGTGCTCAAGGAGGCGGGATGTCCCGCATTGATGCCGGAATCAGTGGTTGCGGGAGGTTGGGCTTGGTGAATGCAGGTTTTTCTGCAATGCATTCAATTAGGGACGTGTTTCCCTCGGCATGGAGAGTGTTTTATTTTTAGCATTTGCAAAATTCGACAGTGATTAACCTCTCTTATGAAACCTGTGGTCCAGTAGGTTGCATTCGTCTTCAAAGTATTCTTCAGTATTGCAGTTGCGTCTGGCTCTGATATATCCCCCTTGGGGGATGTTTTTGATGACACTTTTCTTGAGGCAGCCGCTTTCATGGAACAATGAGTTTACTTCAGTGGGTTTCCTTTATGTTTTCATAGTTAGTTTATTCTCATGTACCATTATTGTTAGGTACAGGAAGTAAATATTGGTGGCACTGACGTGGCTTGTGAGTTCTATTCCAAATGTATTGGCATTGAAATAACATATAAACTCACTCAGTTGTTCTGATGTTCCTTTCCATATTAGGATGATGTCATTAATGTAGCGGAACCACTGGCCTATTCGTTCAGCGACTCGCTCATTGGTCGTTTCCTTTCGTATGAGTGCATGAATCGATTTGCTAGGGCGGGTGCATAGCTTGCACCCATAGCTATTCCCCTTGATTGCTTGTAATATTCTCCATTAAAGATGAATACGTTGTTTTCTAGTGAGAATTTCAAGAATTCTTTTGTCATTTCCAATTGGTCATAGTATGAAGCTGATTTGTTTGCTAGTAGGAATCCCAAACTTTTAATGGCCAGTTCATGATCTATGGACATGTGCAATGCTTTTACGTCCAAAGTAGTATTTTTAGTGTGTGCATTGAGACTTTCAAGTACGTTGGTATTGTAATAACAAGTGGCTGGATGACATTGTTTACATATCTTGCTAGTGGTTCTGTGAGTCCACCTAATCCACTCATTATTGGTCTTCATTTTGGTATTTGTTTGAATGCTTTATGTATTTTGGGCAGGAAATAGAGTGTTGGCATGATGGGGTAGGTGATTTTAAGGTAGCTGAATTCATATCTGTGAGGAGAACTTTTGCTTGGTAGTGTTTCAAAAAGTCATTCATGTTCTGCCAGCAACTACGCTTGCGGATTGCTCTTGAGTTTGGTATAGCTGCCCGGCATGCTCAGGTGGTTCACTGCCATTTTTATGTAATTGTAACGCTCACCTGGTATCCACAGGGACACCACCCGATCTAGTTGGACTGCCTTTGACCCAGATCCTTCTTCCATGGGTTCCCACTCTGCCAAGGATCTGATCTGGAATACAGGAGTTTGGATTAGGCCACAGTCTCCTCCTCTCTGGGCCCACCTCCCTCGTGAACCCTCAGATTCAACGTAGAGCCTTCCTCACCTTGGATTCAGATATGGTGTGCTCTCCGTCCTGCAATTCTGTGCAGGGGTGCATTGTGGTTGGGGCGCTTCGCTGCCGAGTTGCTTCACTGGCGCGGGCCTGCGAGTCCAGTCCTGCTGCGACTCAGTTCTTCAGGTGAGTCTTTTGCTTTGTTTATTTGTCCTTAATTGTTATTGCCCCTGTTAATGTTTTTTATCTCCCTAGGTGCGGGAGGAATGGCGGAGGCGCCGATCAGGCTGGAGCTGTGCCTGAGATGGTAGGTGACTGCGCAGAGCGCAGCGCTATGTGCGCTTTTATGATGTGCTAACCTGTTCTTCTTCTTCACAGGTCGCTGTGATGGTCCGGATGAAGGGCTGGCGAAAGGATGCAGAGCAGTGAGAGGAAGATATCCGGATTTACCGTCGAGTAAGTCTGCGGCAGATGGATGGAAGGCCACAATGAGAATATGCCAACAGCGACTTCCACTCAGGTAAGCGTTTTGAATGATGGTTTAGATGCAAATGCGAACGCTTACTAATGTCATCTTTCATTTCCTTTCCTTCCTTCAGGTTGATCCCAGAGGGAGCGTCTGCCATGATGCCGGAGGTGCAGGACACTGGAGTGAACAACAGATGCTGGATTCTCGCAGGTAAGGATGAATAATGCTTTTCTGCTTCTTCTTTCCACAGATGCAGGCCTGGAATGCAGAGATCAGACCTCGGTGAATGTCACGCTGCGAGTGCAGGGCAAAGCGAAGCATGTTCTGCAGCTTAGGCGTGGCTTTTATAGTCTATAAGTATCCCAGGTGTCTTCAGGCCTGACACTCCCAAAGAGCTAGACCGCATGGTTCAGTTCTAGAACTGAACCATGTGGAGGCATCCATGTTGTGCTATTGCCATTGGAGATTATGGCCTCTCTATCAATAACATGAGCCTGGCGCCAAAAGCGCCAGGCCTGACTCCAAGAGAGTCTTTGGGAGCATGATTGGGCCCTTGGGGCCCCGCAGGAATACTGCGATGTGGTCCTGCAGGCCTGAATGACAGGACCAGGGGCTGTTCCCCCCAAGGCCCCTATCAGGGTGGTTCTCTGTCTGGTCCTGGCTTGGTGGGATAAGCACGATGAAAACGTTGTATTAAACGTGGTGCATGGATGTGCTCGCTAGGTTCCCATGTTCTGTCCTGCGGGCCATATCCTTTCCAGTCGACTAGATAATATAGTTTTGCTCTGATGTATTTTGAGTCCACAATGTCCTTGACTTCGAATTCCTGTTCTCCATTGACCCTTACAGGTTCACGTGGCGAGGTCATACGTGTCCCAGGCTGAACTGGTTTTAAGAGGGATACATGGAACACAGGATGAATATGCATGTTGTGTGGCAGGGCCAGTTTAACTGAAGCTGGATTTATGATGGATTCAATGGTAAAGGGTATAAGATATTGTGCTCGGAATGTCTGGGGCCCTTTTAGAGGTACATGCTTCGATGCTAGCCACACTCTGTCTCCGATTTGGTAGTTGGGGGCCTTTTCATGACGTAAGTCTGTGTATGTCTTCTGGCGAACCTTGGCTTGACGTAACTGCTCTAGGGCACTTGTGAAGGCTCGAGAGATTATGGAGTGTAAGGTTTTGACGGCCGGCATTTCCAGAGTTGTAGGGACATCCAGTTCGGATGTGCGTGGATGTCTGCCGTACATAGTATGAAATGGAGTCTGTCTGGTACTGCTGTGTTGGGAATTGTTATAGGCGTATTTGGCAACCCACAATAAGTCTTTCCAAATCCCTTCCACTTGGTGGAGCATACAGTGCAGGTACTGTTCGAGCGTTTGGTTCGTTCTTTTTGTTTGGCCATCTGTCTGGGGATGGTGGCTAGTGGAGCACCTAATGTCGATTTGGGCCATTGAACAACATTTTCTCTAAAAATTGAATACACATTGGGTACCTCGATCTGAAATCAGTACTGATGGGAACCTATGAAGTCGCACAATGTGTTCCAGGAATGTTTTTGCCAGGCTGGATGCATTTGGAAGGCCTTTAAATGGCAAGAAGTCGCCCATTTTAGAGAACAAGTCTACAACCACTAGGATGGTATTGTATCCTTGACTAGAAGGTAGGTCGGTAATAAAGTCAAGAAATAAGGTATGCCATGGAGCCGGCGGAATGTCCAATGGTCTAAGGTGCCCAGCTGGTTTATTTTTTGATGACTTATTTTGTGCATAAATACCGTAAGAGAGGATGAACTGAATGATGTCCTTGCGCCACGTTGGCCACCAGTAGCTCCGTTTTACCTTGGCCAGAGTTTTGGTGATTCCAGGGTGGCCTTCCATGAGAGAATCATGACATGCCGAGATGACTTGTTCCTGAAGCTCTTTCTTGGCCAGAAATAGACGTTTCCTGAAGTATGGTAGTTGGTCTTTGACAGTGTGGTGTGCCCCCTGTGACTCCCACTCCCGCAGTGACATCTATACCCATGCGGGAAAGGGCATCGGCTTTGCCATTCTTGACCCCAGGTCAAAACGTGATTACATAGTCATACTCCGCAAAGAAGAGGGCCCACCGTAGTTGTTGTGAGGATTGAGCTTTTGCACTCTTTAGGAATTGTAGATTTCAATGGTCTGTTATCACGGTGATTGTGTGTCTACCCCCTAGTAGATAATGTTGCCAGGCCTTGAAGGCTGATTTAATGGGCAGAAGCTCTTTGTCTGTGATGGCATAATTGAGCTCAGGTGGTGAAAATGTAAGCGACCAGAAGGCTACCGTGTGTAACTGGCCGGTGTGTGGGCCCCTTTGCGACAGAACTGCGCGCATAGCCATACTAGAGGAATCCGTCTCTACCACATACGGAAGATCTGGACGGCGGTGTCGCAGAATTGGAGTGGAAGTGAATCTTGCCTTGAGTTCCTGAAAAGCCTTTTCAGCTTCTTCTGTCCACTGTAATTTCTTGTTGCACTTTCTCAATAACGACGTGATTGGGGTACTATTTGGGAGAATCTGGGGATGAATCGTCAGTAAAAGTTTGCAAAGCCCAACATGCTCTGGACTCCTTTGAACGAATTTGGAGCTGGCCAATTTAGAATGGCATCAACCTTTTGCACGTCCATTCGAATTCCCTTTGGATTGAGAATAAACCCAAGGAACTCTACCTCTGTAACGTGAAATAAACATTTTTCGAGTTTGGCATAAAGGTGATGTTGGCGAAGCTTGGTAAGAACAGAACGAACATGTTTGACATGGTCCTGTTCGGGGGCCGAATATACTAGGATATCGTCTATATAGACGAGGGCACAGACGTCAATCAGTTCTCTTAAGACATCGTTCATGAAATACTGAAATACAGCGGGGGCATTGCAAAGGCCAAAGGGCATCACTTGGTATTCATATAAACCATATTTGGCATGAAACGCAATCTTCCACTCATCCCCCTTTTTAATTCGAACAAGATGATATGCCCCTCTAAGGTCCAGTTTCGTGTAGATTTGGGCTTCTTTGACTTGGTCTAACAATTACGGGATAAGGGGCAAGGGGTAGCGGTTTTTAATAGTGACTTGATTCAGTGTGCGATAGTCAATACAGGTCCTCAAATCACCTTCCTTCTTGGGTACGAAGAACAGGGGAGACGCTGCAGGTGACTTCGAGGGGGCGGATGAAACCGTTGGCCAGATATTGTGTGAGGTAGGACTTCAGATGTTGATTCTCCGGTTCTGTAAGCGCATAGATTCGACCACAAGGGATTTTTGTACCGAGTATCAGGTCGATCTGGCAATCATACGGTCTGTGGGGAGGCAAGGTATTAGCCTGTTCCTTTTGAAACACGTCTTGAAAGTCCTGATATTGGCTTGGTAGGGTACCAACCACACCTAAGGTACTTGCCGCCCCTTCCTGGACAGCCATGCCTGTGTTCATTGTTTTCCTTCTGTTGTAATAGCAGGTGTGTGTACAATCTTCGGGAAAGGTCAATTCCCTTGTGCGCCAGTTGATTCGTGGATTGTGTGCGACCAGCCATGGCATTCCTAAAATCAACCGGAACTGGGGTGCCTTGATGAGGTCAAAAGTGATTGATTCCCGGTGACCATCCTGACACAAGAGGATTGAATCAGTGGTACATTCAGATACTGGGCCGGAGGCAATTTCGGTACCATCTACAGGGTTACAGTCTCTGTGTTTGACTTAGGGCAGAGTGGAAGCCCCATCTTTGCTGCAAGATCCTGGTCCATGTAATTTCCCATGGCTCCGCTGTCAATGTATGCCTCAACTGAATGCATTCTTGACAGCTGTTGGTGGCTGATCAGGATCACAGGCAATGCAAAATGGGAGGTCTGGAGTTAAGTTTCTTCGCTCGACAAATGGACCCCTACATTTGCCGGGCCTGGTAGTTTTCCGACTCCACACTTGTTTGCTCCTTATTCGTGGCTCCTACTTCTTGGTGGTTTTACAGGACATTCTTTGAGAAAATGACCTGCTTTTTCCGCACTATAAGCATAACTGCTGTTCTCTCCTCTTGTCCCTTTCAGCTTTGGTTAAAGGGGGTCGGATTCCCCCTAGTTGCATCGGTTCCGTGGAGCTATCTGTTCCTCGCTGAACATGGTCCTTGGAGCGCATGAACATGGGACGCACATCTGGTCTGCTTCGATCTACTCTTCGATCTTGTAACCTATGATCAAGTTGCACTACCAAGTTGATAAACCCGGCCCAGTCTTTGGGTGGATCCACTACCTGGGCAAGAACGTCTTTTAGCTCCCCCCTTAGGCCCCGATGGAATAACGTGGTCCTTTTGTCCTCTGGCCACTCTGCTTCGACCACTAACCTATTGAAGGTCGCTATATAAGTCAATAGGTCTTGGTTTTCCTGACGGAGGGACAAGAGTTCATTGTCTAAAGATTGCCCATGCGAACGGCGGGCAAAGAGTTTTTCCATCTCCTGCTGGAAACCCCCAAAATCGCGTAGCAGGGGGTCATCCCGACTAACAAAAGGCTCAGACCAATCTGCAGTACTACTTATGGTTTCTTTGATCTTCTAGTTTGTGCAGATCATTGATGACCGCTTGTTGGAATGTGTCATTGTAATTCTCTGTGAACAGCTGAGGTGTGAATTTCGATTTATTTATCAATTCCGGCATATTCATAGCCACATTTTCTATTGCAAGTTCTGTCATGCAGTCTTTTTTACTGATAGCATTTTCTTCATCCCGTGTGCTCCGTACATATGTATCTTCAAGGTCACCTAGAGTTAGGATGCTGGGTTCTATTTTCCTCTCCTGTGTTCTATATGTCGTCTGTTTTGTAGCAAAGAATTTTTTCAATTTGAGACAACGTGTAAACTTAAAGAGGTCGATCTGAATGTCCACAAAGTTATTGTGGCTTGATGGCAAGAATGAAAGGCCCTTGTTGAGCACTTGGATGTCTGTAGGTGTCAGTTTTTTGTTAGAAAGGTTTGTTACTAGATTTTGTTGCTACCCTGTTCCATTTATTTTCTGTGATTGAGATCTTGTCTTTGATCTATTTCTTCTTCTAGGTCTTTTATGTTGTTTGTTAACTCTTCCTCCTCTCTTTCTTCGGATAGGGTTCCAGTATTTCTTAAAGGCACTGCAAAGCATATAGTTTTTCTTGACTGAGGTTTGGTGCGGTTCACTCTTTTGTGTCTTTTGATTTGCTTTTGATTTGCTCTAAAAAAGAAAGCTTCATTGTTTGGTCATCAGTTGCTTTTTCGCTTTGATCCGGCCTTTCTTCCGGGTCTCTTTCGACCTCCGAGCTCCCTCGTGAGCTGTTAGGTGTGCTGTTAGGTGTGCTGTCTCTGGATTTCGGTTTGTCCTGATCATATTTTGCCTGATAGGTAAACACTCTTATCTTCCCGATAACGTGTCGGCTGATCACAATTGGGACCATGAGCCTGCACCACATTTGATGAATAAATTCTGCACTTATCACTAAACGTAAAGAGCCTGAAAAATTGATTTTCTTTCAAAAAACAACAAAACGCGAGGCATCCAGGAAAACCCCCTTCACGTACCAATAAGAAGGTGTGGACAAACAAATCCTGTGACCTTGCACTAATAATAAGGGCATCAAAATAATAAACAGAGCTTAGCAAGGACGGTTCCAGTCCTAGAGCCCCCCGTTTTAATTTATCTATAAGACTCCTAACTGACAATCCCTATGAGGTGAAAAATAGGCATTTCTTCTTTTTTTTTTTATAAAGGACTGGTCTGACTCACAGGAGGGAATATCGAAGTACAAATTGTACAAAAACATTTTCTGGGACATTAGGAGCCATGGTACTGTTCTTAAATATTTCATTCATATACCAAATTGTAATTGGTGACTACAGTTCTGGAGGTTTAAAATGAATGCGTTGCCTATAATCTATGTAAGGAATAACAGACTAAACATCTCAAACACCTGTAAAGTTTACGAATTATCTAACATCCCAGAATCTCCTTTGCACTTAGCTACTGAATGTCCTTCTCTTCAGAATCTGAGATGTCAAACCTTCGAATAATTTGTTGACAGCATAGGCTGGGTGAACACAGAGTCCTTCTAGGAATGACTAGTAGTCAGTAACGATCTTGCTATGGTGAAAGCACTAATTGGTGCAGTGGCAAGTGTTTGTGGCAGTCTACTGGCAGTCTCTGGGGAGAGAAGATCTGCTTTTGCTATGTGATTCCGGCGACCCTCCCCCTTTAAGGCTAGAGGAGTAGGAACAGCTTCAAACCCATTGCACGGTGCAAAGCGCTTGCCCAAAAGTGCAGTGGCAAGTGTGTGTGGCAGTCTATCAGCAGTCTATGGGGAGAGAAGACATGTTTTTGCTTTGTGATTACAGGGACCCTGCTCCTTTTAGGCTGGTGGAGGAGGAGCAGCTTAAAATCTATTGAATGAAGCACCAGCACAAAGGTGCAGTGGCAACTGTGTGTGGCAGCCTACCAGCAGTAAAACAGTAGCCAGACGGAGGTCAGGCCAAGAGTGGACGGTGAGTGTTTATGTTCCTTTGTCTCTGTTAATTGAGCCTGGGTGAGACGATTGAAGAATGTCGTATGCAAGTGCATTAAGGAGTGAGACACCTCTATCTACGGTTTGTCTGGAAGTTGCTTGTGACCCTGTTGTATCAGAGCCTAAAAAAATTGAATGTACCACAATGTCCTCCTCTCTGTTACATGCTGGAGCAGCCTTCACTTGCTTATGTGTGTCTGACCTCCACACGCAATTGGCTTTGCCGTCTTGCTCTAAATCAAATACTACCAAAGTTTCTACTCCCAAAGTTACAACCTTCTTTCAAAGATGTGTGCCACCAGATCCCATCATTCAGGAGATTAAGCCAGTGCAACTGGAAGAACTTTGTGACATACCAGATGCATCCCTATTATCACGGGCACAAGCACTGGAGTGTGCTATGGATGAGCACCAACCAGCATGTCGCCTTTTAAACAGCTATTTTAAATCTAATTCATATAGCATCCAAAGCATGAAGTGACTGGGACCCATTAGTGTCTGACCATTAACTGCAACAAGATATTTAATTTTAGCTGCCTCTGAGTCTCTATGTGACAAGGAAACTAACACTCTGTTATGCAAGGCTTCAAAGAAAAAGGACAGTAGTAAACGGCATAATGTCGTGCACATTTCAATGGTTTATCCCAACAATTGTTGGCTTCACTAGCTCTCTACCCTGATATGTCATCTAGTTCCTCTGACTCATCGCTTGCAGTTTCAGTGCAGTTTTTTACACACATTCCCGCTGTGGCCTCCTCCAATTCGCCAGCAGCTACTACAGCAATAGTAACATTACATTTTGCCATAGTTACGCTAGTGAAGATCTATGAGTCTCTAAATACTAAAATCAATGATCATGTTTCACTTTTAACTTTGTTGAACTCCGTAGTATCCTTATACTAAAGGACATATAATGACTTGTAAGCCTCTGGGTGATCAGCTGAATGCCAAGAGATCCTCAGCTACAAGTCCTTTGCAGGAAGAGTTTACTCTAGATGTATGGGCTCAACCAATGGAGCTTTCACAATCTCAAATGGAGTCACCTAGGATATTGGAAAGCTTGTCGACGCAACAGGTGGATCAATACAGATTGGCCATTGTTATTAATGATGATCACTTCCTTGTACAAGAGTTACTTCCTCCCCCTTTACTATCTATGCTAATAGACTCTGCTCCAGATCAGCAGTCTAAATATTTGATTTTCTATCAGCGTAGAAACCCCAGACAGATACAAAAGAAGGGAAACCAAAAAAAGAAATCTAAGAACCAGAAGGCTTTGGCCAATTCTCATAATTGTACCTCCAGAAAATTCCTACCAGCTCTAATGATTTCTCCCTCTGTGGCCACTACCACAGCAAGGCTAGGAGTAGGGCCCATGAAAAAAGAGGCAAAAGCAATTAGAGATACTCATATTCACCAGGTGCCACACTCATCTGGCAAAACATTTAAGCGAAATAATACAAATTCAGATGAAAATGGGAGAGCTGATTAATATGTCTATTCCATTGAGAGGTTTGCAGGTTTGTCAAATGAGGATCCGGATTCTAGTCCAAGGAAGAAGGGAGCAATTGTACCATCTCAACCTATAAAACATTGGCCCCTAGCAGGGAATAATCCGGAGACCAAAGTCCAGACCAAAGCAGGAGGATTAATAACTAAGACTCCTGTTTCTACACTCTTGAGGAAAAAAATGTACTTTCGAGTCAACATCCTGTGAAGTAAGATGTTAAGACTTTTAGACAGAGTTTGTCTCGTCCTTCCCACCCTGACCAATATAGATGTCTCCTATTGGAACGTTTTAAGATGTGTAAGGACATTACCATCTTAAATCATTGTAATGTGCTCGACTTGATTGATTCTATTCTACCATTACACTCTATTCAATCAAGAGTTATTGAACAAGTAGAGCTTTGTAATGATTTCTATTTAGACCAAGTTTTTCTGCACATAGCATAGAGACTTGTAATGAATATAATCTTGGAAGAAGCTGCTCTACTTCTCCCGATGGGTTATAGTCAATCTGAAATCAGTAGTGCTGATAGTCTGGCTCTAATGAATTCAGAGGTACCCAATACAGGTTTGGACAGAAGGACAACCTCATTTTCACCCTTAAAAGTGACTTGCTCATTTGTGAATTCAGATGTTAGAAGAATCAAAGAACTTTCACAACCTTCTGATAAAAAGGGGAAGGATGAGAGTAAATCATGGCTTTCTGGAGTCTTAGTGGTTAACAAAAGGTGTCTATAACTAGAACAGGAGAAAGGGTTGCCAGATATTTCAATGGGTTCACAGGGTTTTCCCATCTTGTTCAATCTAAAGGTAACATTCTATTGTCATTTGACATATTGCTTTTGCAAGAAACTTGGCTTATCGATTTGCCAGTATTGAATAGGTATACCACTATTTCGAATACTGCCCAAAAAGGGCCTAAAGGGAGACTTCAGTCAGGCCTTCTGATAGCAGTCCACAATGGCAGAGGTCTGGTGCTCCAAGAGTGGCCTTCACTATATCTTTTTGTACAGGCCTCTAAACCTATTTGGCACGATTCCTGTTTTCTGGGTTTGGGGGTTTTGCCTTGATCAATGCGTATGGGAACCTGGTCAGTTTACCTGCTGATGCTCTATTAGATTTTGTAGCTGAAATATTGAACAAGTGCTACACTGATCCTTCCGCCTCTACAATTAGTTGGAGCGGGATCTCAATATTACATGTTCTAGTTTAGATGACCATTTCCCTTCTCACATGCAGGGTAGGGTAGCCGCTAAGAAGAGGGGGAAAATCCTGGAATGCCTTGATTGAGGCTTGAGGGCTATGCATGTTAAATGGTAGTGCAGGGGGCATAATCCTGCTAGGGCTACTTGGAGAAGAGATACGCAGGAAGCCATTTTAGACTATATTTATGTTTCTGGTAATATTCATATGTATGCCTCGGAGTTGGAGTTTTTGTGCTCCCCCCCATAGTGATCATGGAATTTTAAGCACTAGATGGGCATTTTCTTTGGCTAAACGAGCGCTGGGTAATTAGGTCTCAAGGATGGAAGTAAATGCGGATGGAAACCATGTAACTTGGAGCGAGGTCTCTGTGACAAGATTAAAGGAATGTTTAATAGATATGTTTTATAGAGCAAAAGTAGGTAAAGAACTGGCGGTAGGATCGTAAGTGACGTCCCTGAGCACCTTTGTCTCCAAAAACACTGATTTTATGAGATCATGCTATAAGCATAGGCACACCTTTGACTTATTATTCAGCAACAAAGAAGGGCCTTAAGATCTGAGATCAGGAGGTTAGCAGTTTTAAGTAAATCTCTTTGAGTTTAGAAAATGAAGAAATTGAAGCTCAAATTGAAAAACTGGCTGCGTGGCCTTAGAGCAGCAATTGCTCAAAATTACACTGAACATATGTTGTCGGCAATAGCTTCAAAAAGTACATTGGAAGTCTGGAAGCTAATAAAGATGCGTTACAAACAAACCCAATGTCGGAGGAGGTCTGAGTTAAATATTTACCACCATATTTTCAAATATTCCACCTGATCCTAGAGCGGCGCCATGCAATTTGGGGAATTAATGTTCTCTGGAGTTGGAACAAAAATTACTTTCTGAACCTGATCAAGGAATGGAGCAGCTCCTGCAATCCTGGCCCGCATCAGCTTTCAAATTCAATGTTTAAAGCCAACCCAGATCTGTGGGCCAACGTATTATATACCTTTTCTCTCAAGTCATAAAGAATAAGCAACTCCCCCCTTCATGGAAAACCTAATAGATATTCCAATTTTAAAAAAAGGCGATTGGACATGTGCCAAGAACTATCGTTCCATCGTCTTACTAGATGCCCCAGATTTTATTTCTAGCATTAGTATTGGCCAAGTTGATGGAATGGGATAAGTAGGGGTCAACATTTGAAATTGAACAATCAGAGCTTGTTAAATGCCTCAGCACTTACCTAAATCGTTTTATTTGAAGTATTTTTAAGAAAAGGTTCCACAAGATGGGTGCAGCACCTTAACTGACTTAATAGATTTTCAACTGGATTTTGACAGTGTGGATAGAGTGCTATTGTGGAACAAACTCTGATCACGGGAGTGCCCACCCTGCCTTTTAGACATTTTAATGGAGCTGTATAGCAGAGAAAATTATCTAAACAAATCCTGACATTCAGGGACTTAAAGGAAGGGTGCATACTTGCCCCTCCTTTATTTAATTAAGGCTCTCATCTAAAAGAGGTTATGGAGCAAGCCCAGGCATTTCCTGCTCGCATAAATGGACATCCAGTCCAGCGGCTTCTATATGCGGATGAACTGGTCCTTTTGGATCAAGCGCTTATAGGACATCAGATACAGCTAAATGCACTTCATGTATTATGCTTCCACAAATAATCTGGTGATAAATGTATTAAAAACTAACATTTTGATTTTGAAGTCTGTTAGAACAAAGCGGAAATGGAATTTTAAGTGGTATTTATACAATTTGTTTGTCTTAAGCGTGGATGAGTACGATACTTGGTTTTTAGCATGAATGATAATTCAAAGGACTTTCCTAATAGTTGTATGTTGAAGCGGAAAACAGAAGGGCTATCTGCGCAAGGAGTTGCTCTACTTTGTAGGTTTGGTCATTATTCTTTACACCCAGGTTTGAAGCTTTATAAATTGAAAGTAGTCCTCCACCTTCACTTAAGGGCATAACCAAGCTTGGTATGACTGGCTCGCCCTGGAACATCCTGGAGGGTCTGTTTTGGGGACTGTGCTGAAAGGAACACCCATTCAGCTAATTCAATTTGAACTGGGCCTGTTGTCTCTGCACGCCATGGTGCAGTGGAACATTTTGCTTTTGTATAGAAAATGTTAGTTGACAGAGAAGAGCTCTTTATTTTATATGTTAAAGGATGCACTGATAACAAAATCAGATACTCTCCTTTCTGTTTGGGAAAATGATTCCCTAGAAATAATTAAAGACTTTTACTTTGAATTGGATTTATTATTATATAATCTAAGCAGAGCTAAAGATAAACTTTGCATAAGATACTGGATTCACAGACAGTAACACTTTATTTATGTATTAATTATAACATTTATAGAAGTGTGCAAAAACTGTGGGTATCTAGGCGCTAGTTACATAGAGTACGTTTTTAACTTGATTCGTTCTCTGATGCGGAGCAGTGGGCAGATCTTCTTAAGCCAGAGATATGGTCATGTTTTCCTAGGGCCAGGGCTCCACGGAGGGCATTGTTTTGCATTACCAGAAGCTTGTTTCAAGTTTATCCATTTAGTGGCATCAGGGGAGAAGTGAGCAGAAGATGTGAGATGGTGGCAGAGTGTCTGGTGGTCGCCAAGGTTGAAGCCAGCAAAGGGGACCAGGAGTAACAGGAGGGAGAGATTTCCAGAATCAATTGTGTTGTCAAGTTGTTCCTTGAGGTCCAAGAGGGCTGTTTCGGTTCCATGTCTTGGGCAGAAGCCAGCCTGCCTGGGGTTCAAAATGTTATGGGCTTCTAGAAAATCTTGAATTTGGAGGTAAGCGACTCTGTCAATGATTTTCAGGAGGGCAGGGACGGTGGTGATAGGCTGGTAGATGGTGGAAGTCACTGGGCCTAAGGAGGGCTTTTTGAGCAGAGGGATGATCCAGGATTCTTTGAGGGTAGATGGGACAGAACAAGATGCGAAGGAAGAGTTAATGAGAGCTGTAATGAGGGGTAGCAGGGCCTCTGTGCATTCCTTTATAAAGAATGCTGGGAAGGTGTTGTCTTTAAACCTGGAGGTTTTGAGCCCTTTGATGGTTGTGGCAGGATCGGATTCAGTGATGGGATGAAAATTGAAGAGGGGGAGGTCAGCTAAGGTGCTAGGCTGATGGAAGGAATGCAAGGCCTCCGGTTCGTGGACATGTTTCAAGTGATTTTGGCTTGTGATTGGGTAGTTTTTCCAGTGAGGGCATCTTGGGCATTGCTGCACCAAAGGCTGTCTTTCAAGACTGATGACGGGGGTGAGATAGTGGTTTCTAGCTCACAGATGATTATGAATAGCTCACAGGACCTGGAGGATGTGTTAGCAATCTTTCATTGTGAATAGCAGCTTTGGAGGTGTGAATGGCATGCTTATAGGGCAGAGCCAGATCCTAGGTTCAAAGGTAGCTGCCTGATTGACCCTGCAAGTGTGACAGCTCTGGCTTGCTTAAGTTGTGGAAGTTGATGGGGGGGTATACATACCTTGTGAATTTTCTCCTTTGGGGCTGCTTGCCCCCCCTCACTCCCTGTTGTGGATACTGATGTAATGCAATGGTGGACAGAATGTGGGTTTTGCACAGTGTGGAACATGTTTTTGGAGGGTAGTTTTATAGAGGCGAGTGATATACATCGAAGGACTCCTTAAACAGCTCCTCTCATTGTTTAATATATCGCAGATTGCGCTGGCCTTTTAAGTGCACGTTGCTGGAGTATCCTGCTGAGCAACCCATAGATAATGTGTTGGGGTACATAATGTGAACACAAACCTGACAAGGGGTAAACTCTGCAATGTATAAGTTGATCCAGGAATGGCTACCGGGGCAGACACTAAGGGCCCATCACAGATGGGCAGTCATTTAGGTACTGAGCTAACTGATGAAACATGGGGTAAAATGTGGGCTCAGCCAACAGAAGCGTCGTACAATTCCAGATTCATACGTATACAGTTAAAGATGCTGGACAGGTTCCATTACACACTGGCCCGGCGGCAGCAATTTTCACGGGAGGGAAGTAGAGACATCCCCAAATGAGGTGTAGAGGAGGCAGGATGTTATCACATGATCTGGGCATGCCTGCTACTCAGTGCCTTTTGGGATGATTTGCGAATGGTGGGGCAGTTGGTTGTAAATAGATTTTAGGAATTGGATTCACATTCATAACACCCCAGTTCAATAATTACTTTATTTACAATAACAAAAGCTTCTCGGCATCCCAAATTGCAGGAGTTATTCTTAGGTAGTCATTTGTGCCTGTCTTTCAAAGGCACATGAAAGTTAAGGGCACTGACTGACTTTGGGAATGCTCCCCCTCCCATCTGTGCTGCTGCTCCAAGATTACTCTCAGGTGATCTGGTCCTGCTTTTGGGAAACATCTCTGCATTCAATCCAGTCTGAAAAATTCCATTCTAAAGATATTTTCCCATTGAAACACATCCAGTTGTAATACAAATCTACTTCTCCCCCGTCGGACTGGTATTGTTGCTTTTAAATTTTCCCCAAAACTGTCTTGTTCCTATCTATTTGAGCTTAAATAACCAGCAAACTCTATTCATAAATGGAAGATTAGTTCAGATAATTCCTATTGGTCCACATATTTGATTGTTATCTAGACATGGTAAAATCATCAATACAACAACCAATGAAGTTCTATGGGCTCTCTCATATAAGAAGGCTGGCTACATGAGCGTCTGTCTAAAATTCTGGGTCATGTTCATATAAGCCCTTTTAAGCATCTGACATCAATGAATTACAGATTAAGCCCACACTTTGATAAATATGGGGTCTGAGTAAAAACATCTGAATCTACTGCATTGATTTCTCTAGAACGTACATTTGCAAAGTTTTGATGTTCATATTTTAGTTGCAAAACTTCACTTAATTGCAGTAATCTTCATGTATATGAATACAGTATAAAACACATTGATGCACATATACTCATTTTGTAACAGGACATTTGAAAGCTGTAATATGGCATTTTATATGGTTCTACACTTGAAGCAGATTTAAATTAACTTTAAACATTATCATCATTACATCAAGCTGTGATGAAGTTTCAATTCCTATTAATCATTCCCTATTTCCTGCCTCTCATGTTGTTACGCTCACTTGATATCACCAGGGGCGTCTGGAAGGCTCTGATATCTGGAACCCTGGATGCGTAGTTGCCCAGTGCTGAATAATGAATCTGCAATTACAGAAGGGAGGATTTGTGATAACTGTCTCTAATGGGTGACTCTCCCACCTCCCTCTGACCGATTCCCTTCCCACTGGGTTCTTTTCTCACCTTAGTTATTTGTAGGGTGAGCTATCCGTCCTGCGTGTCTTGTGCAGGGGCGCTTGACGTTTGTTGGTGAGCTGCTCGAGTTGCTTCACTGGTGCAGTACGCCTTCCTTGGGCCCAGGCCTGCTGTGACCCCGAATCTGCTGGTAGGCAGGTAGGTTTGTTAATTGTAAGCCTTTGTTCTGTTTATGGTGGGAAATCATTAATGTCTTTATCTCCTTCTTTTCAGGTGCGAAGGTCTTGATGCTGGCGTGCCAGATGCAGAGGCACGTTTTCTAGGTAAAAGAAAGCGCGAAGCGCAGCGCCTTTATTGTCTTTTAAAGCTAACCTGTGTTTTCTTCTTCTTCTCCTCACAGGCCTCTGTGGTGCTGCGAGTGGATGAGAGCGCAATGAAAAACAGGCCCCCGGAATCCGTTAAGGTAACTACAGCACTGTGCGGTTGTTTAATATTGAAAGCAAACCTGAATATGTCTCTTTTCCTCTGCAGATGTTGTTGTGGTGCTCCGGATTGAAGCGTGGCGTAGCGCGATTGAATTCAGGTAAGACTGATGAAATTCAATGTTTTGGAAGCGTGCGTTCTAATATTGTTTTTCCCTTTCTCGTTATTGCAGGTCGCAATGCTTGAACAGCAGCTGTGGTAACAGTTCGCCAGAAGTCCTTAAACTAATACTCTCGGTTTCCACAGATTGCAGCCCAGTTGAGATGCTGAGAGCTGGATGGTGTTTTCTCAGGTAAAACAGAATAATCTTGTTCTTGTTCTTGCAGGATTACAGGAAGATGCTGAAGACCAGGAGCTGGACACGGTGAGCATCACGCTGCGGGTTGCAGAATAACTCGTAGCATGTTCTGCAGTCAGGGTGTGGTTTATGTAGCCCAGGTAAAGTAGTACCAGGGAAAGTAGTGCCAGGCCTGCCACACCCAAAACACTATACCTCATGGCTTGGTTCTTAGAACTAGACTGTGTGGCTGCTTTCATGTTCAGAGACGTTTTTATGGGAGGACAAAATTGGCACTTGCCCAGGGCCCCCACCTTCGAGGGGCCCCCACAATGCTAGCTGCTCTGAAGAAGTAAGATTTCATTGTTCACCAGTCTTAAAGAGCACACGTCAGGATATTTTATGGGGTGCTGCTGAGGCTCTAAACCCATTGCCTTTCTGTTTTCACAAGTAATTCTGCCTTGATCAATTCACCATGTATTGCTCTCTGTGTTCACTGTGGTATACATAGTTTGTGTGTTCCTTATGGCACAACTCTGTAGCATCCTTTCCTTCCTGTAGGAACTATGTTGATCATGCACAATAGGCAATGGTGAAATGCATATTGATAAATTGAGTGTCACAATGGTTCAGAAGTTAGCTCAGTGTGTGAAGCACCCATTCCAGAGATATGTGTTGACATGCAAAATTAGAAAATGACATTCCAGCAAGGATGGCTGAGCCTTTCCTATGTCTGAAGTTTATAAACCTGCCTGCATATGTACTTGGTTTTGCAGAATAACGTCCGCTATTATCAGCAATGTACCTGTACCAGATAGGGGTTGCTATAAAAACTAAAATATCATCCTTATGGTGAAGGTCTAGAAATTGGTTTGTTCAGATAGGGTGTTCTAAAACCTAGGCAATTGCTTCCAACGATGGCACCAAGAGGTGAATAAGTATCCAAATTCAAGACTATGGAACAACAGCGTTCCTGTTTATATCCCGGATTTGCCAGCAGATGATACAGTGATCCTGGCCAAATCATTTAATATATACTACATTACTGTGCTGTCTTCTGCGAGGTTTGCCTTCTTGCATGCTGCTGGTATCGTTTAGCCCATTACTTGATCTTTCTTCTCGTGTAGGCCATTTGGGTGGGAGGGTTGGTAGACAGAAGAGAGCGGACCATATGTTGCAGGCCTCAGGCAAGCATATTTTAAGGTCTGCTTGTTTGACACAAAAACGGTTTTCTTTTTGATAAAAGTCAAAGGTTTTAATGTTCGTTTAAAAATGAAAATGTCACAAGCCATTGTTTTGGAAGTATTTAAAGCTTTAAAATACAAAAGATAAACCCAGAGTAAATTTGTTAAATCACATCCATTGGTATGCTGGTTCTTATATACTTCCCTTGATGATGGAGAGAACGAAGCTAGAATCATTCCTATTTTGCATAACACCCTTCTATAAAAGAAATTGTTTAAAATGGTCATGTTTGCTAATGTGATTTGTGTACTTTCCAAGTCTGTTTTTCTAATAAAGTGAAATTGTTTTAATTCATGGTAAGAACTGGAAAAGAAAGTGTTCATATGCAGAAACTGCAGATTTGGCACAAATCCCAGCTTCACCCCTCCACCCTTAACCAATGTGTGATCCTGGGCATCTTATTTAATCTTGTATTGCCTAACCTCTCAATATTGCCAGTCCTCAAACCTTTAAAAATTGTCAGCCCTTCAGAGTGATTTCCTTCTCATGGTATGATCTTCATAAAGGCCGTATTCATGGTTTCACTGTCTTAATAGTGAGCATATTTATATCGCACACCACAGGCATTTGTTCCTTTGATATCTAATGGCAACACTATTTGAAAACCATATCCCACTTCTATTCTCAGTCTGTCTGGATAAAGACACCTTCCTGGTAGCTTCTAATCTGCCTCCACTATCCAAGCTACGGTATGTGTAGCTTTCTCCTTCTTTCCAATTGGTGGTCTCTATCCATTAATGAGCACTTTTGTATTCTGTGAGGCAGCTAATGTGAGTTCTCTGTCTATTATGGGTTACATGTACCTTTTACATATGGTCCTGTATTAATACTACATCTACCTTCCTGGAATTATTGATAAAAAGTATCCTGTATGTACTACAACAGTAGCCCCTTTGTGAACTACTAATGTTGGTCTTCAAATGCTACATGTTTATCATTCTGATTAGAGCAAGCATGACGAGGACAAGGGGACTTAAAGGGAGTAAACATGCTTATAATTCTGCGAGACAGCATATCAACCTATAGGATGTGAGTGCGACGTGTGAGGGGCGCGACCAGTTTTCTTGATCCCTTAATTCCTTTGGTTTGGTGGAGGGGGGCCCCAAAGATGTCCGTGCCCAGGGCCCCAAAAGTGCTTAAGATGGCCCTGATTTAAAGGCACATGTACATAAATGGGACCTAGTTTAAACAGCCCTTTCTTCCTACACATGAGCCTGGTCCCAAAACCGCCAGGACTGGCTCCAGGAGCCCTTTTGCATTGGTTGTAAGGCCCTCTGGGTTCTGGTGGGAGCGTGGTTGTGGCACAACTTGTGCCCACTCACAGTGTTCATGACACATGTGACCTAGGATTAAGAACATCTGTTCTATTGGGAGTTTGCTTTCAAAAGATATTTGCACTCATTAAAATATGTTTAAACTCTGTGGTTTGTTATACTTTGTGGTTTGGGGTCAACTGAAAATACTAGATTCTGTTTGGCCAGTTTTGCCACACATAGTCAGATATTAATTTAAAAAAAAAACTCTCTAGGTATTTAATTTTGATTGGTGCCTTTTTATGCGCTGAGACCTCGGTTCCACTGTCCAATTCATATGTACCTGTCTGTCAGGCAGGTGCATCTGCATAAATGAGCTTTAACATATCTTTTGGCTTTGAAATGAGCCTGTCTTCCCTCAGTGTTCTGAATGTATGTAGCCTTTCTTTGTAAAAAGGGTATTTTACAAAACAATGCTTTTAAAATGAAATACACAAAGAGGTCTTGTCTGCCCATATTGCAAGACCCATAGATGACGTTCTAATATGTACTGTCAGCATGCACACACCCATCCATACTTAATATATACACAGAAAAGTAATAAAAACAATGTTTGCATTGTTTGCATGTACTGAGTCAATCATTGGAATAATTATCTCACAGCATGGCTTGTTTTTCTTCAGCTGTTGTTACTTTTCTTTGCATATTTTCCTAAGACAATAGTAGTAAATGGCGAGTTACTTGTTACTTCAGTGTAAAGTGTGATTATGAACGTATGACCTCATATCATTAGGCTTCGTAGAACCTGGATCCTGCAGCTGGGTTTATGCGGATGACCTGGTACGTTGGATAGCACTCAGAAGGGCCTACAGTCCTTATTAAGCAAACTATGTAAATATTCTCAAACTAATGACCTCAACATAAACATGAATAAAAACAGAAGTCATGATATTTACACCTAATAACCTCTTGTTAACAAATCGGTTTTCTTGTTTCTTGGCATATAGGTTC
The DNA here is from genome assembly GCF_040938575.1 of Ambystoma mexicanum. Lineage (NCBI taxonomy): Eukaryota > Metazoa > Chordata > Amphibia > Caudata > Ambystomatidae > Ambystoma > Ambystoma mexicanum. The sequence goes on along the minus strand of NC_090928.1, from coordinate 697,708,629 downwards.
ACAGCTTTGAAGTGGTACATCAATACCCGTATTAGGGGTAACCCTTGATGATAGACTCAATTGGAAAACCCATTTAAGTGTCACAGAAGCCAAAGTATGGCAACTCTCTGGCGCCATACATTTTTTGCAAATAATCACGGTGATCCCATTTGCATATGTTTATATGCAGACTTTTATTGTTGGGAAAAACATATCTACTATGTAAATATGAGTGAATGAATTATTCTTTTAACAAATCCTTAAACATTCTATTGACTGTTTAAGGAGTATTATGTATCAGTTGTTTAACATTGTACATTGTCCTTCTTTATTTTATCACTATTCCTTATCACAGTATTTGTGGGACAAGCATTTTAATATGTTGTTCTTATGATCCTATGCTGTTTGATTCAGGCAACCGTATCCTACATTTTAAAATTGATAATGTATAAAAAGCTGCAACGGGCTAAATTATACGAAATAAATAAATTAATATACTTAACAGTGGCAGCAGATTCACCCATTCTGGTAACTTAATCCAAAATAGGCCTTTTTCTAATTGCGGGATGTTTATTAAGTATTTCATTATGTTGTTGATTTCAAGTACACGCTGATGCCTTTATGTGTGGGTGCTTGTTATGTTCTAATAAAAAAGAAAACATAATATAACTAGGCATAATGCAGAGACAAAATAAAATGATCAGGCACATAATAGTATGACAAGCTTTAATATTACAAATGTCGTACATTCTTACAACTCTGGTAGCATTGTGAATCTAGTTCTCACATAGGTGCCTTATGTCCACATCTGTAGTATTATAATTTCTCTGCATTAGAAGAAACCCAAAAGAGGAAGTCCAGCCTGAATAGACAGGTTTCCGATCTCCTGCACCAGGACACAAGCAACACCACCCATGTATTGCCCATCCATTAATCAATCCATCCATCCATCCATCCATCCATCCATCCATCCATCCATCCATCCATCCATCCATCCATCCATCCATCCATCCATCCATCCATCCATCCATCCATCCATCCATCCATCCATCATACTGTACTTATTCAATAACTGTATGTAATGTAAACTGCCTTAATGTTAGATGGATTGTGAATGTTATTATACCACTATTTCATTCTAGGGCTACAAACTCAATCCTCCTAGAGGCAGTGCCTGTGCTCCAAATGCCCATGCTGGTTTGGGCTGTTGCACAGTCCCACCTTGATTAATGGATTATTATATTATTTCAACACTTTACAAAGGCAGCTTTCAAACTGCAATACATCATACTAGAGCCGGCCTAATTTTTGACTTAAAACATCTGATCTCATATATCATTGAACATGGCCCATTGAAGAGTTCATCAATACCAGTCAGCCAGGTGCCTAACATCAGCAATATAAAAAGTCTAAAAACCATTCACTTCACCCCATTAAAACTTTTTGGCAATAGGACTATACTTAAGGGATTTCCCAGGCACAACCTCCCATTTTTCTCCACCCTGATTACAAGAAGTTCTGAACATGTATGAATGCCAATCTGTTCTGCCCTGCCTTCACCTAGGTCTGGATGATCATCTGAATATATTGAATCACATGAATTTCGGGAGATTCGACTACATTGAACTTCAGGCATACGTTTTAAGAAGTTTGACTTCATAGGATAAAAAGGGACCCAGATGTTTAGAGTTAGTCTTCAGTCTTGCACAGTCTTGCACAGCTTTCAGGGAGGCAGGAAGTTGTTGTTTGAGGCGGGGGGCTTAATAAATTGGAATGGAGTTAGTGTAGTTACGCATGAATGAAGGTATGGAGGGGAGGAGAAAAGAAGTGTGTGATTCAGTACTCAAAGATTAATATTTAGGGTAGTTTATATTTAATTGGAGTGATACAATTAGTGATTTGAAGTGGGTCAACAACACCAGGGCAATCTGGTGGGACCAGGGAGAGGGAATCCCCAAGAGTCAGAGCAATGTGCACGAATTTTAAAGACATACATTGGAATTGTGTGTAACAGCTATAGCAGTCTGTGGAAATACCAGACATTCAGTGTCTTCAAGTGACTATAAGATACACATGTTTCAGGAGAAACAAATGGCGTCCATCTTGTTTTTCCACACTTGGGCAGAGGAGAGATTCCCTAGGGGTACATGATTTTTTGTGGGTGAAAGTAGTAGAATGTCATGGCGGTGGGAAATTCCATTCAGCGTCTGTCTCTTGAAGTGAGTGATTGCCAAACATGACGTCGGGTGACACTTGGGAAGAGGAGCGGAAGGATCAGGGAACCCACGATGTCCGCTTGTGGGAGACTCACATTCATGTGATGTTCGTGGGATAATGTAGCAGAAATTCATTTAGACAGGAGATACCATTCATTATCAATCTCTTGAAGTGAGTGATTGACATACATAGCAGCGGTTTACACTTGGGAGGAGGACCAGGAGAGCAGATCATACCTGACAGCAGCTTGTGTGAGAGTCTTCCTGACATGATTTCTTTAGGAAAAAGTAGCAGCGATTCAGATAGGCAGGACACACTATTCAGTGTTCATCTTTTGAAGTGAGCTAACAACACATGTGTCATTGGGTGACACTTATGAGAAGGAGCACATTATCATTGACAGCTGGTTGTTTGAGCCTCATACTCATCTTACATTTACGGCAAAATGTAGAAAAGATTCAAAGAGCTGGGAAGCACCAGTCATTTCACAACTCTAAGTGAGTGAACAACACATGTGCCATTGTGTGACACGTACGAAGAGGAGCAGGAAGAGCAGAGAATCACTGAATGCAGCTTGTGCAAGACTCCTGATTATGTGATGTTTTTTTTGTGGGAGACAGTAAAATAGCTTCAGGGATTACTATTTAGTGAGTCAATAACAAATTGGGCCGCCATGTCTAGAACATCCAAATGAGCCAGATGTAGGGGGATGAATTCTGCTGATTGTCCTTTCAAATGTCATCAACACTTGATGTGTCACTAGATATGCCAGAACGTGATGCAGTCAGTTGAAGGTATCATCAAACCCATGTTCCACACACCCCATCACAAGTCACTCTAGAGAATATGCACCTTGTAAAAGTGTATGCTTGTATATTACACCACGATGATGAACATCCACTGAGACTGACAGATGATTTTGCAATTTCAGTTCCATTGACTGTTTCAGGGGAAAAAGGTGGAGAGGTGTGGATTTTAGCCACTGAAGATCAGGGAAGAAAATACAATGTGTATTCAAACAGTGGAGCAGATTGAAAATTCCATGACTCTATTTATCTCCACAACACCACATCTTCTTATAGGTCAGACAATGATGTTGACATTGATGAAGATCAAAACAAACATTACAATCCATCGGAGTGGAGGAGGGAATGTGTGTTTTCCTGATACTGAGGATGAGGAGTACACCGCTACAGTTAGCAAGGTATTAGTACTAATAGAAACTCAACCCCACTACTGGGTATCCGGTAGAAATGTCCCCATATGTATGGTTGTCATACATAATGTCACAGGGAAAAGGTTGTGGCGACATTATATATGGTGGCCATATATAGGGGGTCAAGGTATTGGGGGTCACATTGGTGTTTCCCGCATGTTCAATGTAATAATGACCCTGCAAAAAAACAGCAATTTTTTTGGCGACTTTCTTTCTAGGAGACATTTTTGATAAACAGTCTTCCTGTCAGAAAATCCTCATGTGGCACCTATTATATCAACTTCACACACATAGTCCAGCCTGTGCATTGTTTACTCAAACCTAAAATAACAATGTGGAAGTATGTTGCACAGTATAAACAGCAACTAAATCTGGCAACTTGCACACTCTTTCAGAAAAGTGAGTGCTGGGGAAATGCAGGGACCGACTTGAGTGCCAGGTGTATATGTATGTGGTCCTATATGCTGTGGCGCCATGCGCAGAGATGGGAATAAAGTGAAATGTTCTAAATTACAATCCTCTCCAAACCATTAGAGAAGTAGCCTAGCACACCTAGCTGTTTCATTGTCTGGGAAGCCAAGTCCTACCTCTAGCAGCCTAGTGATACATAACATTGAACCCCATTGCTTCAGGCAAGTCTTCTGGAATCATTTGAGTAGAGGCAATAACATTAAAAGTCACATATCGGACAGAACTTGCTCATTGATAACATAGTATAGTGCCCTATTCTTTTGTATAAAATCCTGAATTTTGGTGGTTTATGGGGAAAGCCAATCAAAGCTGGAAGTTCCTAGCAATCAATTTCTTGCAAAGGGCAATATCAGAATTGTACAGTGACATTATGATTGACATTATGGTTGGTGGGTCCTACAGAGGTACAAGGGCAACACGATTTACTTCACCATTGAGATGTTGACCAGTGGTTAGAACATTGATTACATGTTCTTCACAGCACACTGCATGGCCTTTCCCTTTCCCTAAGAGGAATGAAGGGTCCCAGAATAATACAAGGGGACAGCAGGTGTTTGGAGGGCAGGACTAGGAAATGAACTGTATGCAAGGATTTCAGGGCTTAAGGCACAATGGAGTTTACATCTGAGAGAACGTGGATTAGGTGGAAGCACAAAGGCTAGACAACAGTTTCAAAGTCCTTGCTGCCTTAAGAATTAGCAAATGCACACCCCTGTCTTTGCGCATGTCCTTCACCTAAACTTCCTTGGCATGAATGAAATGGCCACTAGGGCCAGAATATCAGCACGCATTTCATGCAGACTTACATGCTAACCATGCACTGCATCAACAGCAGGTGTGCCCCATGGTGAGACTGCACACTCTTTATATTCCATACATACACAATGCCAAGAGGATGCCCTATGTGTCTGTTGGTTGATGTATGTGTTTGGCGAAACACATAGAGAGCACATTTGCCAGGAATGTTTAATAATTTGTGTTTGTTCTGCATTCTAGCCAGAGGTTATAGTCTCTAAAGACAAAAACTTTTTTGTTTATATTTTGAACTTCACATTGAAGTTCTAGTGACTCATCCTGATAGGATGGGTTGTTGTCAGGGGTTGGATGTGCTCGCAATACCATACAAGAAATGTCTGTGATCTGTACTGTTGGGCTTTCAAAGGATGGAAGAGGTGTGAGAATTCCATTTATCTGGTTAGATTTGAGCACTTCTACTGGTAGTGTATGTAGTTGTTGGTAAACTACATTTTAGTTATTCCTAATAGGTCTATGTTAAAATTCTTTTTTATCGAGTGGATGTTACATGCATTCTTATTTGCTTATTTGGCATTAATGTTCCTATTACCAGACTTTTGGGCGGGTTGTTTGAGGGTTGTCTTATGTTTACCATTGGTTGGTAGCATTTGCTTACCTGGTTTGTAAGTCTAGCATTGGGTTTGTAAGTTCTGGGAATATTTTGTGGGTTTTGCTTCCTTGAGTTGTTAAGGAAGGGCGGATTCTATGAATGTATTTTGTTTTGATATCATTTAAAACAGCTTCTCGGAATTCAAACATCTCCAGGTGTCTGTGTCTCTGGTTTAAGAGGCTTGAGGGAATGGCTGAATCTTTCAAAGGGTAGATGGTGTCTTTCCTACCTTGGGAATCCATATGTGCACCGCTGTCCATAAAGGGGCAGTTTGAAATGAGATTAGCTAGTTGAGGGAATATGTGGACAAAGAGTTTTAGAAGTGTTTTAGTCCAGATCATTTTAAATCAACTGTTATTGATATGAATTATTATTTTATATATGGAATATCAAGGTTAGAAACTGTTGGCAGAATTTTGAATGGCTGTTGTTCTTTGCTGCCTGCCTTCTCTCTCGGATGTATTATACAAACACTGCAGAAAGCATTCTTGCACAATGTTTCAACGTTGTACCTTTGTGGAGTGTCTCACTCAGCTAACGTGCAGAGGAAAAGCATACACTTTTGTCTTGCAGTGTCAGTGCATAAAGGAAACCAGCAACTACTCCATATTACCTTTAAATCCAACTGCCCATGGATCACCACTCAAGATTGAATGCAGGTACCTCACAAACTGTACCACATTGGCATATAGGTCAGATTTAGCTCAAGCAGTTACATCAGAGGGAGAATATCAAAGAGGGATGCATTGTGACAGTTAACATCGTAGTTGACCTCCACAAAAGGTCAGAGTGAGTAGCAGACATTATACAGCAGTAAGTGACCATGATGCAAGGGATATGGAATTTCATAAGGCAGAAAGAACATTCAATAAACTTTCTGTTCCAACAAATTACACATTGACATTACAAGACCTTAGCCACTGTGCCTCCAGCTCTTTCGCCTTCTCAGAGATATCAACTCTACCGTGTCCCACTCTGCATGCACAATATTGAATGGTTCCAAATTGTGCAAGCCTGACACCCCCTTGAATTACTCTGCGACCCCTGTAAACTGTTAGAGTAAGAAAGGATGGACATTGTGCTGTGGCACCCATTCAGTCAAAGCTCTTTCCACTGGTGAACTTGCCCAATGATTATTTGCCACATGGGCACCTAGCCCACTTGATCCATAACCTCATCAGACAATTCCGGTGCCACCCTGCATGAGAAAAGAAAGTGGCCATAAACTTTGCAGCAGTGATCAACATTTCCATTAACCGTTCTGCATGCATGATTTTACCCGAAAAGAGGGATCTACTGTTTTGATTTTTGGCTCCTCCTGCTCCACTGTGGCCCAATGACATGTATCTCACCTACTCACTTCAATAGACGTACAATTACTGGTGTGTTACCCACCTTGCTCAATCTCTGCTTCTCTTCCCACCAAATTCATATGAGCATTTCTTTCCCACAAGCTGTACGCAATGATTCCTGACTCCTTCTTTGCTTCAGAGGTGCCTTCCAGTGGCATGTGCCTTGTCCACTGATGTTATGAGAGGGACAGGTACTTGTAGGTCATCATCCTCCTAAAATATCTGCTACATCCACTCTCCAAAATCATGCAACTGAGATTCTCCCACACATTTCCCTTAGGATTCCTGGCTCCCCCTGCTCCTCCTCACAAGTGTCAGTTGATGACATGTGTCTCATCCACTCACTTTAAGAGATGGAAACTGACTGTTGTGTCACCAAGCCTTCATAAATCTCTGTGGGTTCGCCTACCAAAGTGATACAAATGTGACTCCTCCTAAGCAGTCCTCCGGGACTCTCAGCTCCATGTGCTCTCACATAAATAGACCTACACTGACTGGTGTCATGATACAGCAGCTGTTCTCTGTGTAAACTGTAGTTGCCATCAGCCCCATGTCAGCTGGAGACTTCTGTAGCATCTCAAAGATGGAAAGTGTTGAAGGCATCCCCTCAGGTATTGTGGAGGGAACATGGGTGAGGGCAGTGGAGGCATCCTGGTTTCTATTTTCATCATATAAATATTCTCTTACTTTTCAGCCTCGAAAGAACCTGGTCACATTTCTTCCAACATTTCACATAATCCCTCTGAGTGGAGAGGTCCACTCCTCTCACACATTTTGTCGGTTGGAACATTGTCAACCCTACAAATGGCTCCTGATCTGTTATCAGTACTAAGTATTGTCAGTATTGTGTGACTATCTCTCACTCTAAGTTACCATAGGCTTGGGCTAGGCAATATGAGCTAAGTTGTTGCTCAGTTCATCTATCATTACGTTATGCTCCTGAGCATAATTATAAGATTTGAGACTGATCAAATGGAGCTATACATGTACACCTATTTCTACCATTTATTAATGGCTGCACACATAGAGAGCTGCTCCCCCTTTAAGATTGGGGGTGACAATTTTCCACGTACATGGTGCATGCTAGACAACAGACATTGCTTAAGAGGCCACTGTATCTCACAGTGTTCCCTGGTTATGTTGCTGGTGCTGCTGCACTTTTGATTTACAAGCAATGAGATGCATTGATGGTCATCCCATGGTATGTGATGGAAATTACAATTGACTTTGTGCCAAGTGAATGACACAAGGTGTGCAGGAGCACTACAATAACATCTTATATTACTCTCTATTTCTATAGGATATATGAGCTAAGTTAGTTTGATTTGTACATCTTCGAGTTAGGTTTTATTGTTTTGTATCTTTGGCAGAGCTGGAGGCCAATTAAATTAACTTTCATTTTGCGTAACATGCCCCAAAGAATCAATTTCACAATTTAGGGTGAGTGTGTTTTCTAATTTCTTTCTATTCCTTTTTTTTAATCAATAGTATGTTCATATGTCTTATATGAAGTGACATATCCTGATGGAATACTTTTTACATTATGTATGCATTAGTCTAGGATCATGCCACTCAAGCAGAGAGATAGTAAATAGGATCTCATTAGTATTTTCCCCTTTTTAAGTAATGATTGATTAGGGTAAGTTTTTATTTCTGGTTAATTATTCAGTATTGTAACCACACACCGACACATAATGCCACTGCCAAATTTGTCCCTGATGAAAGTGCACTTTAATTTCTGAGATATGCCGAAACATTTGAAATGCCTTCCAATGCTACACATTTGGCTGGACATGATTGATTATTTGCATCCTAATTATGGACTTGTCCAAATTCATATATTGTGTTGGATAGGAGATGGGATTGTTTTGTTTATATCTGAAATATTGATGTTACTTTAGGAATTTATTAATTATACATTAGAGGGCTTTTTGAGAGTATATGTCTGAGTTTATTTCTTCATCTGATATTCATTTTCAACTAAAAGTCTTCACGCTGTTCATTCGTTATTTCGGTTAGGTTTTATTTAGGGAATGATGATTTTTTTGTCATTAATTGGGATCTATACAATTCTTTTTTTATGTAATGTTCCCTATGTAGACCTTAGTAAAGAGCATTTTTGTATGATGTGGATATAGCCCCAACTCCCTTTCTATTGTAGGAACTACACATAAGTTAACTCTCACCAATTTGGTTCTGAATACTTGTCTATAACCAGCCTCCAGAAAACTATTCTGCTTCCTGCCACAAAGATTACATGAGTGTGACTCTCCCATAAGCTGCTCTCTTTAAAGGAGAACCTAAAATCTAACAAATAGACAATTTAAATAATAGCATATACCCCTTTCCTGAAACCGAACCAGCCTATACCCATGTCATGAAACCAAACCAAAATCAGGGATACACCTGAACAGGATATACAAATTCTGTGTTATTATCCCTGAAGAATGTCTAACATGTTGTGTGTGACAGAAACATGTTGGGTTTAGGCGTGAACTTTATCATGTTTGTGAAAATCGAAACTCAATGTTTGAAACTGTTTGTACTGGCCCCAAGTTGTCAGTCTAGAAATACAGATACCTCTACTTTGAGACCGCAAGCGCATTTTGGTGGCCGTGCGCCAACCGTCTCATGCATGATATGACAAAATATAGGTTTTCAAGTTTGCCAATGAACGGCCATTTTGATGTAACAAGAATCGCCATTTTGTTTTCTAACCATTGCTCATTGCTTTCTGTTCCTATTTGCTTCGCAGTATATTTTCCGCTTACACTGCTCGACTGTGAAACATTGTTGTCTGTATGTGAAAAGGACAAGGCCGCAAGGCCGTGAGGATAACAAGAGTTCACTGAAACACAAACGTAGGCAGCACCAGGAAGAATGCCCGGCTCCCTCCCGAATGTAGCCTTGAAGCAGAGCTGCAGGGCATTTAATCATTTCACAGCTGCCAGCCAGTCTCGTTATATGGTAGAATATGTTAGAATAATACTGCTAAAGGCTTGAATTATGCTTTTCTTACGGCCCCCCTTTGCTGAGCCCGCTAGAGCTGTCGGCTCCCAGGTCACGAATAACACCTGATAGATAGCAAGGTCCGGAATGCAACTCTTTCCCCCCGTATGTAGCTCGCTTCCAAGAACAGAAGCGCTGTGTTCTATTCAACAACTGAAAGATGCCTTCACACTCACAAATTGCAAATTGTTACTAGAATAGATGTTTGAAGGTGTCATAATGGTCGGAGATGTCCATCATCACACCAAGTTCAAAGAAACCCAATAAAGGGGGGGTGTTAAACATGTCATAGCTGATTGTTTGATATGCATTTTTGTATATATGTAACTGATGTACGTAATTCAATCTCTTGCGTCCCTCGAGGTCTAGAGATACACATTGCGGGGCGTGAGACTGAGTTGGCCAACTGAGACTTTTTCTTTGCAATAAAACCCTAGCTTTGGGAATACAACCTTGTGTCTGGCGTATCTATCGTGTGTGGTGACTTGCCTTGTTTCCATAGACGTCAGGGTCCCCTAGGGGCCCCTTTCAAGATGGTGCACGAATAGGGACCCTCCCCCACTTGTTCCATCGCGTAACATTGTAATTGAGTAAGGCGGAGAACAGCGAGGACGGGACGATCGAGCCGGGATCAAGAGGTGTTCGGGGCACCCTGTAAAAGTGATGAGAGACTCCTTTGCAGATCTGCACACATCTGATCCCTGATCGACGTGCCTGGCTAGAGAACAAGGAGGCGGGGGTCCCGAAACGAGGTGGAAGCCAAGAAACGCAGACACAACGTTCTTTGGTGCGTCAGTATACAGATGACTTGATTTATCAGGTGAGTCATTCCCCGATTCAAAGTATCCTGATATTGGTTGAGAGTTGACTTTGCAAAATCAAATACCCTAGGTAAGGTTGATTAACCAGGGGGAAGGTTGAAACATGACTGGAGTATTGTCCACCCTAGCAGGGTTTTTCCGCTGTGGTAGACAATCTTTGGAAGATGGCCAAATTGTACCACCTGGGGGAATGCGGGCGTATGAGATGTATGTGAAGTATGGAGTGAGTGCGATAATATTCTGTGAGACTTGGCATAGGCAAACCAGAAAGCAACAAGACCATCAGTGGCCGATTAATGGTAGTTTTGAGATAGCGAGGATAGACAACCTGGAAAGAATGTTGATAAGAAAGAAAGCGCGTCCTGCAGCATTTCAGACTATTAAAGACTGGAGAAAGGAAGCAATGCTCCAATTTAAAAGCAGAGCAAAGCATGTGCGCAGGCATAAATCGAAAGGTGAAGTAGCGGAAGAGAAGGAAGAGGAGGAGTGGACTGAGAGTCTAAGAAGGGCAGGTAGGCGTGACCAGTTGAATATAGAAAAGATATACCCACAACGAGAATTACACATAGCAGATGAATTGATAGAAAATATATTGACCCATACAAAACAAGGCCCAAGATCAGAAGTAAGACCAGACACGTCAGTAGCTATTGCCCAGACCCCGTCCATAGCTCAAGCTCCTCCTCCGGTAGCTCAAGCCCTCCCGCAGCCACAGACCGCACGCGTAACACTTCCTATTAGCCAATCAGGCCCACAACAGACACTCCCTGTTCCCATTGTCCCATCTGCACCTCCCGCCTCAGGCACAGACTCGGTACCGTCCTTTTCTCCCGGGGTTGAAGTTGAAACCGCGGGAGCAAGAGGTGGGACTGACCAACGGGGGTGCACGAGGGTAACCCGCAGCGCAATCAGCAAAGAAAGGAAGGTGGAATTGCAGCAACAGGCAGAGATGTATATAGACGGGAATGATGGGACGGCAGCAGTGGCTTCGATATATGACTTCCGTAGAAGCAATGAAAGACAGGTAGTGTTGGAATGCATGGGTGAATGTTTGGTGGAGAAATGGAAACAGCTAATTGGGAAATTACCACCGCAGCGATTGTTAGATTTGAATGCATTAGCACGCTGTAGGGAGAGGGATGAAGAAGTGAGAGAACATGTATATAGACTTTTTGAGCTTAAAGATGAATTAGATAATGATTATGGCGAAATGTTTGCTACACCTGGGTACAGGAGTAGCGATATCGGGAGAAATAGGAAGGAAACTGTAGAGCCATATATACAACAACGACATTCAATGTCGTCAGTACAAAGGGGCGATAAGTTAAAAGTATGTATACGAGAAGCGTTTAGATGGATGTCGGATCCTAGTATCCCCACAATGGAGATATACGAGATATTTGATGAATATTCCATGCCCATGAAACGAAAAGCACTACAGTCGATGGCTGAACATTTATTAGACAAAGATATAAAAAACGATAAGGCCAGCCCACCCGAAATAATGGCAGTATATAGAAGAGCACTAGAGCGAGGGACAGGAGAAACAGCCTTATCATTGGATCTGGGAATATTGTTACATCTAAGAGAGGGGGGGGCAGTAAGTGGGGCATTTCCTTTGAGAGAGGTCCCACCTACCTGTGTGCCCAAAGTGGAGGTTCCCGCAGTGGGCGGTGCAGTGGCGCAGGTGACACCAGCCCATTACACCGCCCAATATGTGCATGTCCCCTTTTCCAGACAGGAGATGAACAACATAAAGCAGACGATTCCTGATATAAGAAAGAATCCTGCAGGGTTTTACAAGGAAGTAGAGTCCTGCCTACAATCATCCGTGCTTACCATGGGTGATATAGACCTAATATTCCCGGTGATCCTGCCAGCAGACATATGGAAACAAATAAGGAAGGTAGATGACCCAACAGCCTTTGGCGCCACATGGGCGGACTTGATAATAGAAGATAGAAATAAAGTGGTTGGGGGGACACCAGGAGCGAACCTCGTGGCGTTACCAGCACGTATAGTGTAGAAGTTAAAAGCAATTGTCCCAGAGAAAATAATTCAATGGGACAAATTGACTTCATGTGTACAAGGCAAGGATGAGTTGGCTACAGAATATTTTAATAGATTTGAAGAAGTATTCACAGACTTCAGTGGGAAGGATTTGGGTTCGGAAGCAGGAAAGAGGTTATTTGTTGACAAATATGTGAGGGGGTTAAAACTTCCAACTCAGGATCTAATAGTGACATCAGAGAGTGCATGGCAAGCAAAAACGTTGGGCGAAGTATTGCATATGGCCCAATATTATGAGCGCAGAGTGACTGCAGGAAAAGAAAAAGAAGCGAGGGATCGGCAAATCTAAAGACACGAGTATTAATGCAGCAAGTAGTGGGACAGAATAGAAGGCGAGGGAACGCACAAGTAAGGAGTAATTTGAATATGCATGGGGGAACAGTGGGATCGAATCAGTGTGCATATTGCAAAGAGGAAGGACATTGGCGAGCGCAATGTCCGCATCTACAGAATAGAAATGGGTCTGGTCAGAGGAGACAGCATAGAGGACACCCAGGAACAAATGGACCAAATAGGAATAGTATGCAGCAGCATCATAATAACGGAGGTAATCAAAACCAAGTCCAAAACCAAAATGCCCCAAACCAGAGTCAGGGACAACAAAATCAACAATATGGAAATCAGAGTGGGGGAAATAGAGGGAAGAGTGGAAATGTTTTCGATACACAGCCAAACACATATTACAGTAATAGTAATGATTACACATTGGACGATGTGTTATTTCCCCAATAGGACAGCCCAGGACAGGGGTCGGAACCAGTGTCTATTCCCGTGAATCCGAGAGGACCCTACGTAGAAATGAGAGTCGGGAATGAGGAGCACCGCTTTCTTGTAGATACAGGAGCACAGAAGTGTTCAATAGACCATCACTTGGTTCCGGATATACCACTGTCAGGGCAAAAGACTATTTCCGTAAGGTTCGCAGGTACACCAGTCATAAACCCAGTGTCCAAACCTGTCCCAGTTACCATAGGACCATTTACTGAACATTGTCCTTTCCTTCTAACAGAAAATTGTGGAGAACATTTGTTGGGATTAAACTTGTTGAAAAAACTAGGTTCTGTTATACATTGCACGGCAGACGGAGTGTTTCTAACGATATGGCCACACGATGCCCCTGTGTCAGAATTCATGTCCGAAGCGTTACCAGGGGAACTAAGTAAAGTACCAACCTGTATATGGGCAATGCATGACAACGAGGTAGGATGTTTAAAGATAGAGCCAGTAAAGATTATTTTGAAAGAAGGTGTTACCTTACCGCGAATACCCCAATACAAAATTTCGGTTGAAGGTGAGAAATGATTGATGAGTATTGTTACAGATTTGGTGAAATTAGGGGTAATCGAGGAAATCACAGGCAGTACATGCAACAGCCCGATTCTTCCGGCTTATAAAAAAAGGAGGTAATGAGGTACCATACCGTTTCATAATTGATCTACGCGCATTGAATAAGGTAGTAGATCCGCAATTTCCTTTAGTGCCAGACGTCACTACAATATTGACAATGATACCTGTTTCAGCAGAATATTTTAGTGTAGTAGATTTGAAAAACGCATTCTTTAGTATTCCAGTGGACAAGGACATCAGATATTTGTTCGCGTTCACATTAGGAGGACGATCATTTACATTTAACGGGATTCCGCAAGGTTACACGGAAAGTCTAAGTATTTACAGTAGAGCATTAAAAGAGCAGCTAGACATGCTGGAATTACCCATGGGTTGTGCACTTTTGCAATACATAGATGATCTATTGCTAGCTGCAGACACAGAGGAGATTTGTAAAGAAAGCACTGTATTACTACTGTCACACCTAGCAGCACATGGACATAAAGCTAGTTTGAAGAAATTTCAGTATAATCGAAAGGAGGTGGCCTATTTGGGCTACCTACTTTCGAAAGGAGGGAGAAGACTAACGCCAGAAAGGATAGAAAGTATTTCTTGTATGCCTATTCCAAAGACACAAAAAGGTGTCAGAGCCATAATAGGCATGGCTTCATATTGCTGACAATGGATTGGTAATTTTGTGTTAATTGTGAAACCATTAGTGAATTTAAATAGAAAGGATGCGGTTATGCCTTTGCAGTGGGATGGGGAATGTCCGAAAGCATTTGATGGATTGAAAACAGCATTATGCTCGGCTCTAGTTTTGGGTACGCCGAACTATGAGAACATTTTTAGAATATTTGTGCGTGAAAGTGAAGGATGTGCATTGGCGGTTTTGACACAGGAACAAGGTGGAAGAAATAGGCTGTGCAGCTATTTTTCTTCTGCGCTGGACCCTGTAGCGCGTGCACTACCACGATGTTTGCGATCTGTCGCGGCGGTTGCTGAGTCAGTGAAACAAACGGAAGGGATGGTATGGGGCATACTGTAATTCTGATGGTGCCACATGCCATAGACGTTCTATTAAATAGGACACAGACGCAACACTTCACCTCTGCTAAATTGACAAGATATGAGATTATCTTGTTCGTGCCCCATATCCAAATTATGAGGTGTAGCGCTTTGAATCCTGCAGAATGAATGCCACCAACCATAAAAGAAATTGTGAAGAATGAATCACCCCCGCACGATTGCTTAATGGTCACTGAGGAAGAAACCAAGGGAAGAGTTGATTTAAGTGATATCCCACAGAAAGAGGCAGATGGAGAGTTATTTTGTGACAGCTCATGTTTTAAATTACCAGATGGCACGACAACTGCTGCATACGCTATCACTACCCTAGAGAGTGTTGTAGAAAGTAAAAGAAATCCCTATAATTCAGCACAAGCCGCGGAAATAATAGCATTGACCAGAGCCTGCGAGATTTATGAAAATTTGAATGTGAATATATATACTGATAGTCAGTATGCTTTTGGAGTGGTTCATAATTTTGGTTGACTCTGGGCTGAGAGAGGGTTTATGACATCTCATGGCGCCAGAATTCAACATGGCCCTTTGATTGTACAATTGCTGTCTGCACTCACGTTTCCAAAGCGCCTAGTAATAGTGAAATGCGAGGCACATAAAAAAGTAACATGCAAAGTAGGAGAGGGAAACGCGTTTGCAGACAGAATTGCGAAACAAACTGCCACTGATTTGAATACCAAAATGATGACGGTTCAGACAGAGGAATTACCCTTTATGATAGAAGATGGAGTTGCCACTGTCAAAGAAATGCAGGCCGAGGCTACGGCCGATAAAATACAGGGGTGGGCAGAGGGATCTGCTGAGTTGGATCTGGAGGGTGGTTGGGTGAACAAGGGAACTAGAAACTGGATGTTGCCAAATTCGTATGAGACTGCAATGGTCACAATGGCCCACAGCCCTACGCACATCTGTGCGAAGAAAATAATACAGCACCTTTCTACAGTTTGGCAGAATGTAAACATAAAAAAGAATGCAGAGAGGTTGGTGCAGAACTGTATCACGTGTTTGCAACACAATGTAGGGAAATGAACGGTGACTCCAACAGGCAGTTTTGGCCCACCCTCCATGGCATTTGAGGTAATTCATTTTGATTTCATAGAGATGGAGAGGTGCCAAAACTTAAAATACGTCTTGGTGGTGATCTGTGCATTCAGTAAGTGGGTGGAGGCATATCCTTTGAAAGACTGCACAGCAATGAGTACGGCAAAAGTAATGTTGAAGGAGTACTTTTCCAGATTTGGCTTGCCCCGAGTCCTATGGTCTGATAATGGACCGCATTTTGTGGGTGTAATGGTATTACAGATATGTGCTGGTCTCCAGATTGATAAGAGATTCCATAGTTCAAGGCATCCGAGTTCTGCCGGTCTTGTGGAGAGGCACAACGGGATTCTTAAATCAAAGATTAGCAAGATTTGTGCGGGAAGCAAGTTGAGTTGGGTGGATGCATTACCAATAGCACTATTATGCATGGGTACGTCTGTACAGGCTAAAACTGGGCTCTCCCCGTACGAGATCGCAATGGGGAGGCCGGCAAATGTTTGGTGCGCACCTCAGCCAAAGCAACTAAGTGAGCTAGAACATCCTGTGCTTAGTACTTAATGTGGCCTTTTAATGCAGAAATTGCTTTTGATTCATCAGCAGGTGCAGGAGGCATTACCAGTGAGATACACCGGTCCGGGGTATGCGCTGGAGCCAGGAGACTGGGTGCTGCTAAAGAACTTTGAACAAAAGTCATCATTAGCACCCAGGTGGCGCGGGCCCCATCAAGTAATTTTGGCAATGCAGACGGCAATACGGGTGGATGGAAGGAAGTCGTGGACACATGCCACCCATGCCAAGAAGATTCCAACTGCACTGAAAGACTTGCCTGACACTGATGACCAGAAAGAGACAGCGGTCCCAGGAACGAAAGAATCTGTTGCCAGTAAGCAGCCACCTAATCTGCCAAAATGAGAAGTAAAACTCGAAACAAAGCCTGAGACGATTGCCAAAGAGGGGCAAGGGCAAAGAGTGCCCCAGCGTTGCCCAGCAGAATCGACATCACTGCTGACCGACGCAAAATCTGCCTTGCAAATACCAGCAAAACCAAATCGTGTACCCCTTTGGCGCCCACCTGCACTTGCCAGCACGCCAAAAAACGGATCTGCATCATTGGCGCGGCGCACACCAGCACCTACACTAGCGCCACAGGCTGACTTCGAGCCTGAATCTGGAAGTGCACCGGCACTGTTCACGGATCATACGATACCAGGAGCAAGGCGATACAACCTGCGGCCTCGGAAGACAAAGTGATCTGCAGTTCTTTTTGGTGTTTATGTCAACCTCTGGTTCAGCTCATGGACGGAGAAGGAACCAGAGGTGTAGAGGAGGGAAGCGTGACAATTCAAGACTCGCGGCTCATCGGTGCGATCATAAAAGTACATGTGTACGGAACCAGAGCGGACAAGCTGGGCGCACATGGTACTATGGCAAGTGAGATAACTGATTAACAGTACATGTGTCCGGAACCAGAGCGGACAAGCTGGGCGCACATGATACTAAGGTGATAAGATAACTGATCAAAGGTCCTCTGAGCAGTATAAGAAAGGACAAGTGATCTTGCCTAAAAACAAATAATCAAATGCAGGGTAAAAAAAAAAACAGGCAGAACTGAACTGTGACAATTCCATTGAACTTATTAACATCAGAGCAAGGGCGACGAAGAGAGATATCCACAACGAACTGTGATAAGAAAGAAGAAGGACGACGAGAAACATGCTGCGACCGGTTCCAGCCTCCTCCTGCACCACCACCGCTGAGAATGAGTCAATTACAAAGACTATAAGCTTAAGAAAAATGCATGGTAAAACAAATTGTATGCTGGTACTAACGATAATAATGTGCTTTATGAGCGTGGTAGCACCGATATCGACAGCCCTAATATTATGGTGGGTATAAACAATATACCCATTAGAAATGTTTTTACCAATAAGTAATATATCCACTACTGAAAGCCTGGTTCAGGTGATCACTTATACCCTACCCCCAATGGAAGAAAAACACAGGGAAGGTTTTGAAAATAACACCTTATTGTTGATAATGAACATGACACATGCAATCCTGAAGAAAGCAAACTGCTGGGTATGTGCCCATTTACCACAGCATGCTGGGAAAGGAATAGGGTGGTATGTGCAGCCATTACCATTAAGTTCTGCATGTATTGCATCTTTAGGTGCAATGTTCTATGGGAAATGGAATGAGAGTAATACGGATCAATTAGACAGAACCAACATGAATAAGTTTGAGGAGATAATAATGAAGCCTGTGGGTTGTTCCATTTTCCATAAAGCACAAGTAATAGCCCCAGAGCCCTCGAGGGAAAGTACACGAAAGATAACACGACAAAATAGACGAGATAGATTGTCCCCACCAGAAAAACATCTGTAATGACATTTTGTGTAAGAACAGAAGGGGACAAGATGCAATTCCCCCATCTTACAGAGTGAACTATAGCCCAAGAACTGGCCCTTATTGTCTAAAAAAGAAAGGCTCTTTTTCAGTCGGAACATATGCTGGTTGTATGAATACAGTGGAATTATAATGGGAAATAGAACCAGTATACGTAGGTGATCCAGTTTATTTTATATGTGGAGAGAAAGCATACCCTTGGTTGCCCAGAAACTGGGGAGGTACATGTTACCTAGGGCTACTGTTCCCAGGAGTATTCCTCTTAGAAACAGCAGCCATGGCCAGATTATCCAGAACTAGAGTGAAAAGGACTGACGAAGGTGTTTTAATAGCAACTGATGTAGCAAAATCATTCATTCCATTCTTAGGGCAGGTAGTGAACTCCTATAACATAAGGCAACTGTCCAGAATCCTAAAAAATACAATAAACACAACAACGGATATATTATTTAACATGACGTTGGAAGAAAGAGGAATCAGGTTAATGATGCTGCTAAATAGAATGGCTCTCGATGTGATCCTGGTAGATCGTGGGGGAATTTACAAAATAGTGGGATCAGCATGTTGCATTTATGTCGATGATTATTCCCCCACGATCTTTGAAGCAATAAAGAAAATGCACGTTCTAAGTTCTGAACTCCCTACTGGAGAAGGGAGCTGGGGAATAGGATCTTGGTTATGGGGAATACTACATTCTTGGGGATGGAAATTGATCTCAATATTAGTAGTGGTGTTTGGAATATTCCTAACGTGCTGTTGTTGTACATATTGTTTACCCATAGTTTGCACTGAGGTAACTGAGGGATGTACGGAAGGATGTATGCATATGATAACAAAGAAAAAAACAACCTCATGATCGAACCGACCCAGACCCAAATGAGAGGAGAGCAGTAAAAGAGTTGATGGCAATAGATATTGATGAAGACAATGATGTCCACAATAGCATGCAAGACTCAGACATAAGTACTTCAGATTCATCATCACTAGAGGAGGTTTCAATAAATAGATGAGATGTTTGGCATACGGCCAAAGGAGGGTTTGTCAGTCTAGAAATATGGATACCTCTACTTTGAGACCACAAACACATTTTGGTGGCCGTGGCCAACCGTCTCATGCACGATATGACAAAATATAGGTTTTCGAGTTTGCCAATGAACGGGCATTTTGATGTAACAAGAATCGCCATTTTGTTTTCTAACCATTGCTCATTGCTTTCTGTTCCTATTTGCTTCGCAGTATATTTTCCGCTTAAACTGCTCAACTGTGAAACATTGTTGTCTGTATGTGAAAAGGAGAAGGCCGCAGGGCCGTGAGGATAACAAGAGTTTGCTGAAACACAAATGTAGGCAGCGCCAGGAAGAATGCCCCGGTCCCTCCAGAATGTGGCCTTGAAGCAGAGCTGCAGGGCATTTAATCATTTCACAGCTGCCAGCCAGTCTCGTTATATGGTAGAATATGTTAGAATAATACTGGTAAAGGCTTGAATTATGCTTTTCTTACGGCCCCCCTTTGCTGAGCACGCTAGAGCGTGTCGGCTCCCAGGATGTGAATAGCACCTGATAGATAGCAAGGTCCGGAATGCAACTCTTTCCCCCCCCGTATGTAGCTCGCTTCCAAGAACAGAAGCGCTGTGTTCTATTCAACAACTGAAAGATGCCTTTGCACTCACAAATTGCAAATTGTTACTAGAATAGATGTTTGAAGGTGTCATAATAGTCGGAGATGTCCATCATCACAGCAAGTTCAAAGAAACCCAATAAAGGGGGGTGTTAAACATGTCATAGCTGATTGTTTGATATGCATTTTCTATATATGTAACTGATGTACATAATTCACTCTCTTGCGTCCCTCGAGGTCTAGAGATACACGTCGCAGGGCGTGAGACCGAGTTGGCCAACTGAGACTTTTGCTTTGCAATAAAACCCTAGCTTTGGGAATACAACCTCGTGTCTGGAGTATCTATCGTTTGTGGTGACTCGCCTTGTTTCCATAGACGTTAGGGTCCCCTAGGGGCCCCTTCCAAAGTGGTCCGTGCTGGTTGAGCAAGATCTTGTGTTAGCCTTTTTAAAAGGCTTGTCCTTATGCATGTTATAAGCTAGCTATTGATCTGCTTACAGTTTTTCCTGGCATGATTATTGGACTGTGGGACTTGTGCACGCTTTAAGAATCATAATAGACTCCCAAATAAAGGGGAGACAAGTGCTTTAAGAGTGTGCGCCAAAAAACAGTCACGGCTTAACAACTTTGCTTATATCAGCTCAAGAAAGATGTTAGTGCCGAATCAGAGGCTTCTTACCTCAGCGCATTCAAAGTGCGGCATGCAGCGCTCAACCTCTGACACTCACCAAAGGGACTGAGCCTGAATTTCACAGGAATAAATTAGAGACCAAGTTCCTCTTGTCCCAACAGACCCCATCTGCCCCAGATGACCACAGACAACCATTTATCTTCCACTTGGTGTCCGCAGGGGCACTCTGCATTATTGTGTTGATTTTGTAGGTTGGCAGCATTCACTGGGCCAAAAGCTCATCTTCCTCAGTTCAGTAGCAACCATGGAAAGACTGCAAAAACATGGGTCACCAACCACAGACAACCACTTAGCTTCCACTTGGTGTCCGCATGGCACTCTGCGCTACTTTGCTGGTTTTGTAGGTTTGCAGTATTCATTGCACCAAAAGCTCCTCCTCATTTCGGTAGCAACCGTGGCAAGAAAGCAAAAATGTGGGTCACCATCCATAGACAA
The DNA here is from genome assembly GCF_040938575.1 of Ambystoma mexicanum. Taxonomy (NCBI): domain Eukaryota; kingdom Metazoa; phylum Chordata; class Amphibia; order Caudata; family Ambystomatidae; genus Ambystoma; species Ambystoma mexicanum. The sequence continues at coordinate 697,687,490 of NC_090928.1, read as the reverse complement.
CCACTTAGCTTCCACTTAGTGTCCACGTGGCGCTCCATGCTGTTTTGCTGGTTTTGTAGGTTTGACGCACTCACTGGGCCAAAATCTCCTCCTCCTCAGTTTGGTAGCAACCGTGAAAAGACTGCAAAAACGAGGGTCACCAACCACAAACAACCACTTAGCTTTCACTTGGTGTTCGTGCAGCGCTCAGCACTGTTTGCAGGCTTTGTAGGTTTACAGCACTCACTGGGCCAAAAACTCCTCCTCCTCAGTTCGGTAGCAACCATGGAAAGACTGAAAAAATGCACGTCGGCAACCGCAGACAACCACTGTGCTTACACTTGGAGTCAGTGCCATATAATTCATACATTGACTTGATGGGAATGCTGAACCCATTCTTAAACTATAACAGCCATCAAAATGACACAATGTTATAACACTGGCATTGTTAGGTTACAGAAATCAGTGTCATTAATGTTTACCTCGAAAGAGACATGGTGCGTCAGATAATGTATAAACCTGTGAGGTAATGGGAAAGTAGATTTATATAAATTAGAATGTTTTTATTCCAGTATAAAACCAAATGACATCATGTCAGGGGGTGCGAGGAAACCTTACCCCTTGACAAACACTTTGGACAGCCCATGAGGGCGCTGTATCCCATGAAAGACAGTGGGTGTGTTCTAAGAGTGACTTCACTAAAATAAGCTACCAATCCAATCAAACCCCCAATCAGAGCTGAGATAGGGACAACACACTTACAAGATGGAGTCTGCAGTAAATATAAACCATATAAACCTAATGCGGAACATTTTGAGGGGAAACAACTAAAAACTGGGAACCAAGTTCATTGATTGCAGACAGCATTGTCGCGCAAGAGAACAGATTGGATGTAATCCAAAACCTTATCCAGGGGGATGGTTTGCAGAAAGGATCCCAGAGAAGGATAGAGTCGTGCCCAGACTCAGAGTGACTTTGGAGTCATATGCTGGCCAGGTGCCAAGAGAGGAAGAACATTACAAGGTGCCGACTGGTGATCTCTGCCTGATAGCTTGCCTGACTTTGAGAGACATAACCAAAGTGAGTGTTGATGGCCAGTGGAATTATATTTATGCTGTATACAATTGAAATGCATTGCATATCCCTTTTGATATTTAAAGTTATATTTGAGGAACCCTGATTACATTTATTTGACTGGGAACCAGATTATAGTCAAAGATGTACGTGACTTGGTGTTGAATGCTAATAAATAAAATAGAACCGTTTCAGTGTGAACAATTCGGAGGGTCAATGTCTGCAATCTGTGCTATCAGGTAGCTTTCGGCCACAAAGATTGTGAATGCCATTTTACAGATCTGATGTGGTGTCAGTGCTATACGTAATAAGGTAAATTAATCATATTTTCCTGACAAAACAATGGAACAAGGGTTATTGTTGGTACGGGTGCTGAGTCATTAAGAATCAATCGCAAGTAGGGTTATTGTCTTGATAAATTCTGGAATAGATTTCAAGAATCCCATCCATTTATTGAGTCGTCCAGCGTTCTAATGAATATTAAGAAGCATCATTAAATAAATTAGAGGCTAGGACGTATAGTTTAGTTGGATACCATATTTTAGAGTTTTCATGATTTTGACAGTATGATATTAATGTTTAGCAATTAATATGATTGTAAGTCTTATTCTCAACATCGTGTTTAGAATAGGTAAATATATGCGTATCATATTGCAAATGTTATGGTGAAAAGCTAACACAACATATTTCTTAGTTCAATTACGACTTATTAAACAGCTTGATTGTACTGTGGCACAGGTGTACTCCGTTGCAGCTTGACTAGGAAATTACCTCAATACATTTTGAACTTGTAAAAATTGATTAAATAAGTTGTATTTGCATACCAGCTTGTTTCTTGTCCGAGAGTGTGATTGCTGTGCATGGTGTTCTTAAATCAGTATTTCCCTAGACTGTTACACAACCTAACAAGGTTCCACGTTGTGCACAACATGTTTGGGATGGGTTGGAGAATCGACCAAAATCAGGTGCTGCCCAGATATGTTAAATTTATATTGGACAGCTGCTGCCCAGTAGGGAGGGCGATCACTTGATGCAGCCCTGTTCTAGACTTCACACAGTTTCCCTCCCACTCACCTAACCATCCTCAATTGTTCATTGATTCACCAATCCACACACACATTTGTCAAGTTCTGCATGCTTGTTTATCCATAAAGCCATTCAACTATTCAACTAAAGCTCATCATGATACTGTTTACTGACTAACTGCAGCATGTCTTCATAGTACTAGAAACTGTCATCATGTTTTTCATGTTATCTATCGGGGCGTTTTTTAGAGTGAGCCTTTTTTCTGATCAACTGTATGCCCTGATATTTATCCACTAATGCCACGACTTTTCAAACTATCCAAAGCTCCGTTTCATATGTTCACCCCCCTTCTGGACATTACAAATCTCTCATGTGCAAAATCTGCTCAGCCTCCACCTTTACTCTCCTCCTATTCCCTTTTCCACTCCTCTCCAAGCCATGGTCTGAGGGCTCCCTGAGTTTGTCTGTGTGCATGACGTCAAACACGTTTTAAGCATACAAAAACCACAGCTATTTCTTTGTCCATGGGTGTTTAATTCCGTAAATTGCTCCCTTTCACATTTCTCAATCTCCATAAGCTCAGTGAACATGTAATTGTCCTGCAGACCTCCTATGTTATACACTTTTTCAGATTTCAAATGACTAATAGTGTGCAATCTGACATATTAAATAGTTATTTTCACTTCATTCAAGTAGTATTATTTTAAGCTATAATGCCATTTTAAAAATGTGGTCTTCATTTTTACAAACCTTCGAAGTGGTTTCCTTTCATGTGCATTTGCACTGTGTCATTCTGTAAACAGTTTCTGTTAGCAATAAATTAGACACCTGTGACCATTACCCTTTAATTTTAGATCGATAATCCAATTACTTTCCAGCTCTTTCACACACTCTCACACTCACTCATTTGATCAATTACCCATTGATTTATCACTCACAAATGATATCACTCTTATATTCGTGCCCCTTCCTCTTCTTGCCTCACATTGCCTCAACCAGTACCTGGAACTTCTTGACCACTGCATTGCCGCTCTCTGCCTCAACTTTCAGTGCTATGCGGATGACACTCAGCTCATGTTCAGGCTCCCTTCAGCCACCTCTTCTCCTTCTCTCATCTATGACTGTCTGTCTGCTATCCAGGAGTGGTGTGCCATCAATGATATCTGCCTTAATGCCAGTAAGACTGAGAGTCTCTTTATCGGCACACCCACTCACTCCTTTCCTGTCACTCTCTGGCCGGCCTCTCTTGGCCCTCTTCCTGCTCCCACCTGTGAGGCTAAAAACAGCAGGGTCATCTTCGACTACAGACTCTCCTTCTCTCCTCGAATCTCTGAAGTCTCCAAGAAGTCACACTATCAGCTGGACCTCCTCAGAGGTACTCTTCCTTTCCTCATCTTCCCCCAGAAGCTCACTGTCTCCAGAGCTCTGGTTCTCTCTAGGCTGGATTACTGCAACAGCCTCTTTCTAAATCCGTCTGCCTCTACTCTCCGCCCTCTGCAACTCATCCAATACATGACTGCGACAGTTGTCCTTGGCCTCAAGCCAGGGATCGTATCTCTCCAGGATTGAAATCTCTGCACTGGCTCCCAGTGGCGGCGAGGATTAAGTTCAAAACCATCTGCATTGTCCACAAAGCCTTTTGGGGCCTGGGATCTCAATACCTTCAACTCTCTCTTCCTAAATACCTTCCCTCTTGAGCTCTTCGCTCATCCGCCTCCAACTCCCTCAGGGTTAGTCGCTTCTCCAAGCAGCAAGTTGGTGGTAGATCTCTTTCTTCTGCCTCTCTGACACTTGAGGAGAACCATCACGGGTTCTGGAAGCACCTCAAGACCTTCCTCTTTGATTCTGCTTTCTCTCCTCCTCTCCACTGCTGAACTCCTAGCTGAAACTGCTCTGGTCACCTGGCTACCCTCTGTTCTCGGGCCCAGGTCCCCTCCCAGCCAGTTGCACCCCTGCACTGCCCCCTGGCAACTGTTGCACTCTGGGGCTCTTTCTGTATCCCTACAGCCCCCTACCAGCACTTGACACCTGATGTCTGCACTTACCCTTGCACTTGCCACCAGCTGGCTGCACTTCTTATTTATTATTCTTATTTATTGTTTTTATTTATTTTATTTATTTTCTGTTTATACTATGTACTGCACCTTCCTTCCCCCTTTCCCCTCGCACCTTTCCCCTTCCCCTGTGCACTTGTGCAATCTCAATTTTAACTGGCCTAGTAAGATCATTGTCTCTGTCTTCCCTCTGTTCCCCTCCCTTGCATCATCGTGTCTTCAAACACTTGTATATAGGTGCATTATAAATGCCATATCATATCATATCATACAATCACTCATTTAGGGCCTGATTTACAAACATGTTTTTAAATGGAAAGGTTCCATTGAAAACATGTGTGTAAATCAGGCCCTTGGCCACTCACCAAATCCATAAAATGATACACAACAGTAGAGATGCAGTAGACAAGCCAGTGAGAGATTGTTGCAAAAGTGATGCAGTTTGTGTAACTTGCTTCTGTTTCAGACTTCTTCAGCAGGCAAGATAGGGCTCTTGTATTTATCGGTTTATTTTGTTACATGTTCTGTGTATACTTGTTTTATATGTGCTGCATTTGGGTTTGATGATTTAGCATCTTCCAACGATTTCATTTGTGTGCATCCATTCTTTATTTCTTGGTTCATTTTCTTAAATAAATGTTTTATATTCAAAATGTTTTTACGTATAAAAACGTGTTTTTATAAGAAAATGAACCAAGAAAAGCACAACAAATTCGCACTTACAAAACCATTGGAAGATAATAATTCATCAATACCAAATAGAGCACAGGATCCCACATTCTTTGCTATACAAACTTCTTTAAAAATTGGTTATAAAAATAATGTAAGAGTTTATGTAATATATTCAATGTCATAGTGTAGTGAAAATCTACACTTCTTATATTAGGATTTCTGTAAATGAGAAAGCATATAACTTTGATTTGCATATGGTCAACCCTGAAAAACACATCTTTGGAATAATCATAAAGCAAGTTAGAAAGATATGGAGATGATACAAAAAAAAGACTACATTGAGGATACATTTGTACTTATAACCATTTGGGTATTGAATGAAATATAGTGTTGCTCGCTCCAATCACTAACCTTATACAGACAATGAATAATGCAAGAACAAAGTAATCATATTAGTGAAACTAGTTAATCACTAGCTTCACTCATTAGCACACACTATATTTAAAAATGTATTGATTTGTTAATACTGCTTGTATATATATATATATATATAGTATATATATAGTACTAGAAACTGTCATCATGTTTTTCATGTTATCTATCGGGGTGTTTTTTAGAGTGAGCCTTTTTTCTGATCAACTGTATGCCCTGATAGATAACATATTTATTGATTTGTTAATACTGCTTGTATATATATATATATAGTATATATATAGTACTAGAAACTGTCATCATGTTTTTCATGTTATCTATCGGGGTGTATTACATGTCCTGCGGTAGCGGCCATATAGTTATGGTTAAGTTGTTAAACCCATAGGAAGAGCACGTTTTGGGCTGCTTATAACTTCGCTCCCCCTGGACAAATCGTCACCAAACTTTGCAAAGAAAGTATATGGCCCACTCTGAATTCTTTTGCAAAGTTTGGTGAGGTTTGGTCCAGGGGGGCAAAGTTATAGGGGGGTCCCAAAATGTATTTTTTTCCCATAGACTGAATGGAGAAAACATTTTGCTCATTCCTACAGCCCAAACCACTGGACTGATTTTCACCAAATTTGCGGCTTGGTCCCGAAAGCGAGCTTTTGTATATTTGGTGAAAATCTGTCCAGTACTTATTTTTAAAATGACCAAAAAGTGGGTCTCAAAAAATTAGTTATATCTATGTCCACTCCGTGGACACACTTCCCTGTTCACTCCGCGGACAGGACACCGATTGGCTTAGAGGGCAACCTGGTGTCCGTGGACATCAGACGCGTCTGCTGATTGGATGGTGAAAAGCGTGAAGTGCGTCAGATTTTTGGAAACGCCCGCCGTCTTGGATTCGCGGACAGCGGCTGGTGTCCGCAGACATCGCGGTAAAAACATATTAAAAAACACAACATTGCACTTGTCAAACTTATCAAATAATCTCTGAGGAGGGGAGGGGTGATGAGGATGGGATGGAATATGGCTGAAAGTAGCAAATAAACTGGTGCTTTTTGCCGCGGAAGTCTGCAAACAGTTTGGATGTTTGCGAACAGTCCTGAGAAGTTCGGGGACACTTCAGATGTTTGGTGGCAGTTTTTGGATGGCATATACCTTTGGCACCACTCAATGAAACTGCATGAAATTGTGCAAATATATTCCTAACCTGATGCTGAATGTGTTTGCAAAGTGTGGTGGGATTCCGTCAAGAGGGGGCAAAATTAGAAGGGGGTTTCAAAATAATGTAAAGGCTTATAAATGAGGTGCATTTAACAAATGTACACTTCATTTGGCAAACTGATAATAGAACTAGATATTAATGTGTTTACGAAGATTGGTGGGATTTTGTGAAGGGCGGCAAAATTAGAGGGGGGTTCCAATATAATGTAAAGGTTTATAAATGAGGTGCAATTTGACGAATCTACATTTATTTTGGCAAACTGATAATAGATCTAGATATAAATGTTTTTGTGAAGTTTGGTGGGATTTTGTCAAGAGGGGGCAAAATTAGAGGGGGGTCCCAAAATATTGTAAAGGCTTATAAATGTGGTGCCATTTGACAAATCTACACCAAGGTTTGCTAAAAGATTATAGATCTAGATATAAATGTTTTTGTAAAGTCTGAATGAATTTTGTTTTTTGACAAGAGTCATAAGGTAAGTACAAAAAATAGTGATTTACCTTTGGTGACTGAGGTGTAGCCTGTGGCCATGGGCAGTGGCCAGATTGTCCGGGTCATGGAATAAGATCATGATCTGGACAGACAGGCTACTGGCCATGACCACGAGGGACAACACATGTGGTTAAAGTGGTCATGTCCACCTGGGACTGGCTTTGTGGTAAAGTTATTCGAAATTGGGATAGGTTTGAAAGGGGAGAAAAATGTGCTTGTGGTAATATGGTCACATGGTTCTCTTTTTGCCTTATGCAGGCTGCCATGGAAAGGGAAGAGGGGCCCTGTACGGATCCCCGCCTTCCCTTCCATGGTGGCCATCCATCCCGGTGTAGGAAGAAAAATCCTTTTTGTAGCACTCCGGGTTCCCACTTTGGGAACCTAGGGTGCTAATGGCCTCCATCCCCCATTACAGGGGCTGCAATGGGTGGATAATGGTCCGGAGACCTCGTTATCCACCCTCGCTTTGCTTGGGCTGATAATTTGGGCTGCCAGGCCGGTATCCACCGTTCCATACCTGGAACGGGGGATAAACGCCACAATATTATTATTAGCATAACACAAATGCAAATGGAAATGTTGGAAAATCTTATTGAGTCCATGCATTTTACTGAGAAATATAAAGTAGATGGAGTCTATAAGTTTTTTTTTTTTAGTTCTATTTTTTAACTCTGAAAGGTGGTTCCTAAAGGAACATTTCTTTTATTGTTTTTGGATGCATTTTTTGTTTTTGTTTTGGGCAGGAGAGCTTAGAATGAAAGGTGGGGAGGGAAATGAGGGAAGAGGCACCAAACACTAATATGGAGGGGCAGGTGGACAGGGGAAAATGTTGCATGTGTGTTATTTCTAAGGTAGGGGGCAGTGTTTCTCATGCTCCTTGATTACAGCACTGGTGGTGTCTCTTGGGGAGGAGAGATGGTGTTAGCTGATTCCATGAATAAATAGATCAGTGGTCCTGGGACATTGCGTCATAATTCCATAAAAATATGGCAGTTCTGCTGAGAACAGATTCTATAACATTTCATCCATTTTATAGCATCCCTAAAGAGATGTGGCATACTGTGCAATTAACATTTTAGAAATCCTACTGAAAAGTGCTGGTAGTGGCTGATGAAAACCCCGATGAAAAGAGACCACCCCATTATACTAATCACAGTCCACCAGAGAAAAGCCTGTACTGCACAGCTTTAAGTATAAGAGATCTGTTAATGTATGTACATATGTCCTATGTAAAGCGCTTTAGATTAAAGCGCTATATAAAAACAAATTATTATTATTACTTATTGAGGAGTGCAGACCTAGCCCCATAAAAATATGTCTGCCATGCTGAAAAGAGCTGGTATTGTTTCTATTAAAACCAGAGAAGTACGTCTTGAAAGTGGCGATGGTGCATCAGCCTTGATGTGAATTGCAGGCACTGTCCCAAATCCATCTATAAAACTTCGAAGTGCTGATACGTACTTACCCTTCCCACAAGTATGTATCATACCGGTACTACCCACTTTTGGCGAAGGCAATTTTACAGAATTCTTTATTGGTACATTTTTTGCAGCTTTTTTTTTTTACCACAAACCTGCAGATGGTAAGTTAGAGTAAGGTATATAGAAAGGAGGTAAGGGGGTGGAAGGAGGGGTGCAGGGAGTCTCCCCCTGCTGGTTGTGGTAATAAAAGGTCAAATAAAGGGGTAAAAAAAAAGGGACACGGTCGGGCAAAAACCTCTGCCGAAATTGCCATTCGGCAAAGTCAGCAAACCGTCGTAGATCAATTCTACCTGCTCAAATAGGGACAGTGAATGGTGAGACACATTTCTTTTTGGATATAATTTGTGTGATTTAGCACAGACCGAGCTCAAATGGGCTGAGGAGTGCTGTAGCATGTATATTTGCAGGGACATCTCAAAGATAAGCTTATGTGCAGAGAACAGTAGCCCTGTTCATTTGTGTCACTTTCTCAGAATTCAGGTGTGGTTAAAATCCCCAGTGGTGGCACTTAAAGGTTTGTGTGGTACACATACTCGTTCCTGGAAAACGAGGAAAGGGTGCTTTTTAAAGTGTAAAACATGGAGGGATGCCTCCGTGAAATCCTGATAAAGGGCCTCATTACGACCCAGGCGGTAAGTTACCGCCTGGGCCGTACCTTTACCGCCATGGCGTAAACTATGTTTACGCCATGGTGGTTGGCGGACTTACCGCCCCATTCCGAGGTTGGCGGGGCGGTAAGTCCCCATTAACCCATTTACCCTTCCCCATTCCCATTTTTGCCCCATAGGGCATAATGGGAGTGGGGAAGGCGTTAATTACGCCACCGTAAATTACGGTGGCGTAATTAACAACATGGTCCCTTAGCGCCATGGATTTTAACACCTGCTAAAAGCAGGTGTTAAATCCGCCATGGCGCTAAGGGACCTCGGAATCAGGCGGTAAGGGTCGACGCTGTTTACGCCGCCGTAAACCCCTTACCGCCTGGGTCCTAATGAGGCCCAAAGAGTTGTTTTTTGTTGCATGTTTCTTTGAAGTCTTACCTTTTATAACTGGTCTGGGGCAGACCCAAGTGTGAAATAGAAAATGCTAATGGTCCCTTTCCCTGACAAGTCACTGAGAAAGAGCCATTAGCATTCCAAAGCCCCTCATTCTGTGTACATGCCACATTAAATGCCTGCACCACATAAACCGGATTTTTTTTCTAGCTAGTCTGGGATGTATCCAAGTTGACATGAACACAGTGAGGTAATAATGCATGCACACTTGCACATTTCATTCAGAAGATGCTTGTGTCAAACCATTCTGTGGGGCAATACACTGAGATGCCTGGTTATCCTATGCAGGTTCGAACATTTCAAGCCTCAAGGTGTTGTAATTGTTTTATGCACTCCTTGATTTTTATTTCCAGAATAAGGGGTGTTTAAAATGAATGTTGAAAACAAGGAAAGGGGATGTTTTAAAAAATTGGAGACGAGCGTGGGTACAACTTTAGACTGAGACTGCCAACGCCGGGTTATGATAGAATATGAAGACAGTTAGTTACCTTTAGAGAATCCTCTTCCACCCACGTACAACACAATTGATTGTGTTCTTATTTAGCACTTCAAGGGGGATTGCTCACGCTGCTAAACACTGCAATCCCAGAAGGGATAATGATAAAGATCTGAGTCACTCAGTGACAGTGTTCAAACTTCCCAAGTGCATACTTTGCATTCATCGATATTTCCTAATTGCTTAGTGGTAGGTTCATATGTAAATAAATGAAGTACCTTTGGGGAAATCAAGGAAATGGTTAAAGATGCCTTTCTACAAAAGAGATACAACTTCTCCACATTATTTTCAGCAACCAGAAGGGTGAACTGCGCGCACATCGAGGAATTCCAGCTTTCAGTGGGCGGTGTCAGAAAGTGTACAGTTAAATGGTTTAGGAATGTTTTGATTTACTTCCAGCTTCAAGGATTCTTCAGATCCACCCTTCTTAATTATACTTGATTGTTTCAAGCTCCCGTGTGCAATTTTCCTGGAAAAAGAAACAAAAGTATTTTCACTAAAGCTGTTGTCTCTGCCACCAAGCAAGAAAGAATTCAAGGCCCCTTTAGAATGACTCTTTTAGGAACTACTATTGTCATCCAACTTTGCTTTTAGCTTAGCAGTTTGAACTTTTCCGTGGTTATACTTTTTACCACAGGCCTTCAGCGTGGCCTGTCGGCTTGCATAATAATTATTCCTACAAGCAATGCGCTCTCTTATTCTAGGCCGCACTGCAATACGCAACTTCTTCAAACACATTAAAATAAACAAATCCAAAACAGAAAATACCTTACGGTATGCACTATAAAAGATACACATATATATTATTTTAAATTACGGAACACCATGCGTGTTAGCAAAATAAAAATAAAAAAAATAAAATTCAAGAAATGCAATTTAGATTTACCAGAGAAAATAAATAATGGCATTCTAGAGGTTCCCTAAAGCAGGATATTGTGATATAAGCACATGGCTATTTAGCGGTCTAGGCCAATTGTACTGAAAATAAATGGTCGCAATGACCAAAAGTTCTAAATATGCTACCACCAAAGGTTCGAACACCAAAAGTTCAAACCTTTGGTGGTAGCATTGTAAAATAAAAAACGGGGGCTTCAGGGGTGTCCCCCGCATCGCCCAGCTCACTATACTTCATGGTATAGTGAGCAGGGGTTGCGGGGGACACCCCCGTAGCCTTCTGTTTAAAAAAAAAAAACGGGGGCTTCAGGGGTGTCCTTCGCATTGCCCCGCTCACTATACTTCATTGTATAGTGAGCGTGGGCTGCGGAGGACACCCCCGCATCCTTCCGTTACACGATAGTGAAAGGGAACTGGCGCTGCAGGAACCCATCGTGAAGATGAAGGTAAGTGGGGTTTGTTTATGTTGGGGGAGTGGGTGTGGGTGTGCTGATGATGTGGGTGGGGGGGTGTTATGGGTGGGTTGTGTGCGTGTGGGTGTGAGTTTGTATGTGTGTTCGCATGAGAAAGGTGCACACATTTGGCAGTTCGCACCTTTCTCATGCAAACGTTTTGCCCGCAGTTCTTTCAGCCGCGGGCAAATCACTGCAAATCCTATTTAGCTGGGTGCAAAGCACAGAAAAAGTCTTGCAGAGCTTCAAGAGTGTCGGGGGGTGGGGGTAGCCCTATAGGCTCAAAAAACTGCTCCTAATTTAGGGCTCAGTCCAGTCACTGCTAATGTCTTTTCTCCTGTGTGCACACGCCCGTGGCACATCTTGAGTTATTAGGAGGATCACAGGTTATGGACGCCAGCAGGCAATGGCTCATCTAATAAAACGTTGAGCGCACCTCCACTTTTATGCTCTGTTTTTGCCTAATTCACCTCAGGTCTTGATGGTGAGCGTCCGGCCCTGCCTGCATAGCTAATTTTCCAGACAAAGTCATCTCTTGGCAGGCTTCCTAGGATTATGAACACCACCCGCCCATTGGCTTTAGACTCCAGGTCCATTGCACTGAGGTGTTGCAGCCCCCTGGTTTTAGAGATCTCTCCATGCTGCTTCTTGAGTACCTCCATCTGGCCTCTGCACCTGTTAAATGTGTAACTTGATGTGTCTGACCAGCAGAATCATTGTTTTTCAGCTCTATGCATCATATGCCTCTAACTTGAATGCTCCTGTTTACAAACCACTGAGAGAATTGAGTACTGAAGACCCCTGTCCACTGCCTGTCTGCATAGAGCTGGAGGTGGCTGTCAGGGGGAAGATCTGTTTTCAGCTATTAGGTCTGGCTGATCGTTTTGACTTGTTGAAATGCTCCATGAACTAGTTTCATCTGCAGCTCTTCGTTGGGATAGAGGTGTTGCTTGTGTTAGATCGCATTAGAAACACAGGAAAGTCTTGAACAGTGAGTGAGAAAAGCAACGATTTGTGTCATTGGGTCTTCTTTGCTATTGGCTTTTTGATTCCCGTGAGGAGATCTTTGTTTAGCCCCTATAATGGGCATTTTTGTTTTCTAACCTTGTGTGCATTTTATTTTTTAAATGTATCCCTCCAACGGTCCATTCTCTTTTTCAAGAGGCAGCAAATCAGGCTTGTTTTTGCAAATCTATTTCTGTTATGATTTCTTGTATATTTCAGCGTTGTTTATCATATTAGCTTGTTGGGGTCACGCGCATCATGATTGAAGCCATGCCCACACATATTTATTTTGTGACTTAGCAGCTCTACCTCGATTTTACACCTCACTTAAACTCTTAAGTGCTGAGGACGAGCATGCTCGTCCTATTTGCATGGACATGCATAATAGCCCAGCAGTTCGGCATGAGTCCTCCATCACATATCAAATAGAACAGTCCATGTCTATGACTGCAAGAAATGGGGACTTTGCATTGGCTCAAGCAAGGCAATAAACAACATTTTAATTTTCAGAAAATGTAAAGGCATTTTCTACTTTCAGAATCGATGCAAAACCTGAACATGTTCTGCAGTGGTGTAGAATATATGATTCTATGTTCCCGGGAGAAGAAGGCATAATGATACAGCAAAAAAAAAATATGACATATTGTGTTAGAAGGGAAAAAATAGATATCACATGGTTGGCGATATCGACCCTGTAGTTATGGTTAAGTTGTTCTCTTCACAGGAAGAACGCATTTTGGGTGGCTTAAACCTCCCCAAAAATATATATCCCAGACTCTGAATATTTGAAGGAATGTTTTGTGTTACTTTTCCAAGTGACGGAGGATTGCAGGAGGGGAGGACGTGGGGTGGGCGGGTGTGACAAAAAGAGGACCCGCGCATTTTTTGAACTCCACATTAATTTACATTTAAAAATAGTTCTGTCTCCCCTACAGCCTGAACTGCTGGATGGATTGCCGCCAGATCTTGCATGAGGAGTTGCGGCCTCATCCCAAACATGTGCTTTTCAAATCTGATGTTTTTCTGTCCAGTGGATTTTTTGAAAATGGCCAAAAAGTAGGTAATACATTAATGATATTTCAGTCCAGTCCACAGACTCACTTTGTGATTTGATGTTGGTGGACGCTATCGGACCAATCTGCAAGATCCCTAACATTCGCACACATCCTATAAAAGTGCGGATTAGTCAATTGTAAAATGTGAGGAATGTAAACATTTTTGAAACTGACAGCATGTTAATTCGCAAACGGTGCCAGTAGTCTGCAAATAGTACGGTAAGAATATATTCTAAAACACAATTATTACACTTACTGAAACAAACCTCCATGATGTGAGGGGTGGTGAGGATGAGGTAGAATAGGTCTAGAAAATGGCAAAAAAGGAATTCTTTTTATTCTCTGTTCACAAGCATCTCAGATGTTTGGGACATTGCTGTCCACAGACATGTTTCATGTTTGAGAAATTCATGCATATGTGTATAGATACATATATACCAAGCCAGGTACAGTTCCTACTGTGTGCTACATGGAGGGGCCTCCAGCATGGCTGAATCCCATGCACCAGGGTTTGCAGTCACTGGTCATGGACACAAGCCATAGACAGTGGCCCACAGGAGCATTATGGCCAAGCCTCATGTCCCAGAGCATGTGCACACTGGTTTTGGCCACAAGCCATTATTATGGCCTGTGGTCCCCTTACGGGGGTAAAGTGGACACTGGGCAAGGCCCCAGGCCATTTTCAGTGGTTGCTTTGGGTGGGGCCTGGGGCATGGTTGTACCTCATGACCCAGGCAATTCAGCACGAGCTTCTCAAAGTTGCACACATCAATGTGCGCTGAAAACAATATGTTTGTTAAAGGAAGGTTATAGTTCTTTCATATATGTTAAAAGATAAACTATTAATAGCTTACATCCAGTGCTGAACATCATGGGACATCTCCAGTTATTAAACCTTTTTGAATTTATTGAAAAAAACAGCTTAGTTAAAAGGGCATTATTGTTAAGCTTCCCTAATAAAAACCTGTGAAATTCAGTGAAAAAAAACATTGTTAAAGGGAATTTACATTTGCTGCACAAAATCTAAAATTCAAAGAATTGTTCCAGCTATCACAAGTTACAAAATCATAACTGGCACCCACACCGTTTGCTGCTCATCCCGAAACACATGATATCAAAGAAGGTGTTTAGATCTTGCGCTGCAGCCCTAACGTCCAGTTAAAAAAGTGTCTTCACTGAATTGCTGAGGTTTTAACAAAAGCAACTTTGCCATAATGCCCCTTTAACAACATTTCTTTCACTGAATTTCATAAGCAAGACCCGACAATAAAAGGTTTTGTGCAAATCGGCAGGGGATCTGTGGGTTGCAAAAGATATTATGTGTGAAAAAACACAAGTTTACCATTCCTTCACATATAAGGTCTGATTTAAAAAAATGTTTTTAATGAAACATTCCCATGTCAAATTCTTTTTGTAAATCAGACCCATAGAGTTGTTCAGTGGTGTTTGCACTTTTGGAGGAAACCTCTGAGCGGTTTCACTGCAGAGCACTTGTATCTGAAGAGTTTACAACTCTAGCAATTCATGAAGAGTTTGTACAAACATGTTCAGCACTTACTTAAACTGCATAAAAAAGTACGCAACTACTTCTAAATGTTGGCAGATGTGTGTACATTCTGTAAGATGTGATGTTAATATCATAGGATCAGAATGGAAAATATTGAATTGACGGAAAGGATGAATTTTGGTCCACCATCTTGGATTCCAGGGCACAATAAAAATAGAAAATGCCGGTTCCAGGACAATGCAACACTCTTAAGACACTGTGATGCATGGGGGCGATATTAAACAAGTCCTGAAAGGGCTGCCTACGCAAAGTAAAAGATGTTGGTGAGCAACTGCCTTTTGTTTGCCATCTTGAATTTCCACTCCCAGCAGGACAAACAGATTTTAGGATTTGTGTTGCTCTACCTATACAATGGAGAAACATACCATGCAGCCAAGAGGTCAGAGCCAGAGTCCTGTTTATAGGTAGGGGGATTAAATGAGGGCTGCAAGGATTGCTTCTGAGTTCAGATTAGTGTTTTAGACATTTCAGTGGAAATGGCTTCGGTTCCGCAAGGTAAAATCTATATATATAAAAGTGAAAATGTGTTTGTGGCGGGATTTGTGGTGAAGCTTTGTTCCTTATACAACTCCACACCGTTTCACCAATCTGCATCACATTTTTCATAGTTGCCTGTTAGGATCCTCCAGACAACAGTTGCTACATGACATTTTGACACCCCACCCCCTTCCCCGGATTGCAGCAAAACCCAACATGTGTTTGTAAGTTTAAGGCAAAGCGTTGGTTCTTATACAATTCCACACCGTTTCACCACTCTGTACCACATTTTGCATAGTTACCTGTTAGGACCCTTTGGACATTACTGGCTACATGACATTTGGAGACCCCATCTCGTTCCCCCGATTTGCAGCACAAGTAAAACTTTGGGTGTGGGTTTGCGGGTTGGCATAGCATTGTTCCTTATACAATTTGCACGCTGTTTCACAAATCTGCATACCTGTTAGGACCCTCCAGACATTACTAGCTACATGACATGTGGACACCCCACCCCTTTCCCTGGATTTCAGCACCTTCACACATGCGACAGTTGCCTGAAATCAGCGAAAAACATCAATGTGGTCGTAGAAGGGCCAGTCCCGACATGTGGAACAAAACTCGAGGTCCAGGCCCTAGGATCAGATTTAGAATATGTTTCCGGGTACAGTTACTGAGTACAACTTAATCGATACAGTGGTGGATGCTGACAAATCCGTGAACTATCCAACAGAATTCCCCAACTCACTCGATCCCCCCGCCCCCGGCATACCACCACATCACCTTCGACTAAAAGTTTGGTCACCCATCATGCTGCTTTGTAATCTCGACCCACCTAGGACCTAGGCTGTGTAATGGCACAAGGCTATGCGTTGAGAAATTGATGCCTAACATAATTGAAGTGATGCGGTTCACCGGGAAGCGAAACAAAAATCTTTTGTTTATATACAAGCCTTATAATGAACATGTACTTTAGTAATATTGAACTTTAGGTCCATAGTTGTTGGCACCGTGGGCATCATGTCACCTATCATGCTGCTCAGAAATCTCCATGCTGTTCTCACGCAGTTAGTTATACATTTCAGAATGAGTTTCTAAGAAGAACAATAAATTCTGTTGTGTAGTCTTTATAAGAAAATATTTTTAAAGCAAAAAATGTAGTGAATCATTTTTTTACACTTTCCTTATGGAGCCTTTCTGAAAAGCGAAACGCTACCTTAAGGTTTTTCTAGAAATAGTATCTATAAGAAAATAAAATCCCGGCAACACCTGGTATATCAGCTAGTAAACATATATATTAGAATGAAGATAAATGAATAGGTGCTTTTGAGAAAGGGAAGAGTTAGGCTGGGTGCTCTTGAAATTGATGATATGTATTGGTCAGTGACCAGCCGCATGTCACACACTCTCCAAAAGGGTGAGGTACATTTGGAGAAGGGTATTTGAATCACAGTAGGAATATCTGAGAAATATTTATTTTTAAAACAAAGAAAATCAATGAAACAACTTCTTTTAAGAGACCATAAGGTTATGGGTTAATGCAATAACATGCAATATATTCTCCAAGGGAACAACACAGCCTTAGCTCTTGGGAACCTCCTTTGAAGCCTACTTTCTAGTGACTTTTTGGTGTTTTGTTTCATGTAGCGATAACATTGCTAACCCCCAATCACACCCTTTTTGTCCCTATCAGAGCAGCTGCCATGATCTGGCATGTTTTGCTTTTTAGTAAGTTTACATTTTGAATGCTTCCTTGTTTTTACTTGTTTTTACTTGTATTTTTGTATGTATGTATAGTTGGAATGTACAAAGGGGGAACCTAACTGTGAAGCAAAAGAACATTGTACATAGGGTTTCCCCACAGGGGTTACAAGTAAGTTGGAGAGATACCAGAGGAGCTGGGATGGATACGAGGAAGGGAGGATCTCCAGATGGAAGTTTAGTGGAATGAGTATAGGATGGAGGGGACAGTCTTATCTACATTGGTAACCTGTTCCAGAGATGTAGCAAGAAAAAGACAGATTCCTTTTATTTCTCTCGACTTTCCTTTTTTCCAGTCTGGTGATGTTGTGACTTCTGGTGGCACCCTATCCTATGGAGATGGTGGTGTCTCATTTAGGGACAGTGATGTTTTGGTTCTGACTGCTTTGTAGGTGTGGCAGGCTATCTTGAACACGATGCATGCTTGAATGTTCAGCAAAAGTGGTTCAGTGAGTATTGAAGTGATGCGATCAAGTTGTCTAAGTTCTGTGATGAGGCAAGGTGCTGTAATTGATGGCTTTCAGAGGGGCCAAGTTGTCATCTGGAACTCCTGCGAGAAAGACCAGGGATTGAGCAGCTGTTAGGGAAAGGATGAAAGGGTTGACTTTCTAAAGGAGTGCAAGCTGGTATCATGCTGCTTGGCTGTTCTTGGTGATCTGTGTTTTGAATGAGAGGTCACAGTTGATAGTAAAGCTGAGATACTTTTCACTGGATGAGAGTTGAGTCATAAACCCACAGAGATTTTTGTTTGCTCCAAGCCTTGCCAATATTTACATGGCAGACTTTGAAGAAAGATTAATCTTTACATCACATTGTTTTTCTGAGATTTAATTTTCTGGAAAGCGTTATAGTCCTTGGAGTAGTGACAAACATGTGTTGAATAATTTGAGTCTGTTTGCAGTTCACATGTACATATGGCAAGTATAAGTTACCTTGTTTGGGAAGTCTTATACCACAAAAACAGAGAAAGCCTTAAAAACATTGTAAATACAACAGAGTGGAACACAATATTATTGTACTATAGCCAACATCCCAAGTTTCCAAGATATTGTTTACCATGTTGCAAGTTCATGAGACTTTAGTGTAATTGTACTGACACGTATGTGATGACACAGTCCATGTCAATTATTAATTGAACACTGGTTATCCAGGTAGATTACTTAAACAGTCAGCAAATAGAGAGACCATGGTATACTGATAGAGATATCAATGTCATTTAAATATGTGCTGAATTGAAACATCAGATTAAGAAAAATTGGAAGCTGTTCCAAATGAGTGGATTTATAGAGAGTAAACTATGTTTCACCCCAAGGAGAGTGTGACAAGGCCAGTAATCTGGCCTTGTCAAGAGGGGATAGTAACCCCTCTCAGCTGAGGGTGGCTGGCCTTCAACAGAGAAATCCAAAGCAAGTCCTACTCCTGAGGTGGTTGTGGCAGTTGAGGGGGCCCCAATACCTGCCCCCATTTTGTGCCAGGAAGTTTTTGTGCAGATCACATTAATCTCAAGGTTTGCCACCAAAATCCGACACTTGTCAGGGTCTCCCTATTCATTCTAGAGACACATCATCCAGTACTAAACACAAGAAGAAACTCCAAAGAGGGAAATAGGATCCAGTGCCCCATGTCCATAGTGGAAATCTTTAATCCTGGCAGCCACACAGCGAGAGACACACATATAGAAACAGCAGAGACCCTGTCGCCCTTGACCACTCACTTTGTGAAAAAAGATAGAGGACAACTAGAAACCACATTCCTATGTGGCCACCAGAGGAACATTGCTGGGCCACCAAAAAACTCAGCGTTCCTCTGCAATGAGGTATAATCCTGCTAGACCACTACAGTGTAAGGGCAAGGCGTTCCCACCCTCCTCAATTAAATCTACCACTGTCACACTTGAAACAAAGACCTGTAACACAAACATAAACACTTGCCATACCAGACCTCCACAGATGTTCCATTACAACTCTGTTTGTGAAACGTGGGCAAGGCTTATCCCACTACTTATGTCTTTTCACTCCACATACACACCCTTGATGGGGAAGGTAAGATCAGATTGACCAGGCAAAGAGGACCTTTCACACGAGGGTGGGGATATAAAGGAAGAACACTAAGTAGAAAGTGTGGGGAATTTGGGTGAGGTCAAAGATGGAGGCAGAGGATGACCAAGAGACAGACCAGCAGGAAGGAGCACTGAGCAGGAGACTTTGGGGTGATTTTCTGAGCAGGTATTGGCTAGAATGAAAGTTGTACTGCAGTGAGTGTTTTATTGTTTGTGTGGAAAGTGTGTTAAGAATGACCAGCATAAGGAGTGGTTGTGAAGCTAATGGTATTGAGTGAAAGGTGAAAGGAGGGTGTTTGAGTAGAAGCATTTGGAGGGGGTAGTTGTATTCTGGAGGGAAGAGTAGTGCTTTGGAGGAAGGAGTAATTCTTTGGAGGGAGAGGTAATGGTTCAGTGGGTAGAGTAGAGGTTTAGAAGTAGTAAATGTGTGGAGGAGGAGGAGGCAGTCATTTTAAGAACGTCGTATTTGATTACTGGAGGGAGGAGTAAAATGAAAAGGTGGAGGCAAGAACTAGGAGAAGTGAGACCATCGAAGGGACATGAAATTGGAAGGAAGAGTGAGGTTGATTGGGTAAATGAAAAGGTAGGAAAGAGAGAGGTGAGAGTGTGCATGTTAGAAGGGGTCTGTATCAAGCAGGGTATTTGTAAGGCACAATCTCCAAATCTCAGTAGAATGTTAACCACTGGATAGTGTTATGAAAGTTAGGTAGTCCCTGAGGGAGTTTATAGAGATTAGGTGTGCTGCCTTTAGGTCTTCACACCTAGTTGGACACAGACTTAGGGTGCACGGGTCAATCTTCTGTATCTACTAGGCAGTGGCCAAGGACACCTGAGATAATGGGGTAGGTCAATATAAGGCACGAAAAAAGTCTATAGGGTCCACAAAGGCATAGCAAGACCTTGAATCACCTCTGAGGCTTGGAGTGATTTAGTGGCATCTCTGACATGAGGTTAAATCAATAACAAATTAGTCCAGGGACTCTTTACAAGACCCATCCAAATAAAAACAATTCCTGTTTTAACATCTTTACTCCACCAGTGCTAGACAACTACCCATATGGACACTGTGGATGTGCCCATTCACTACAAGTACATTAAATGTGTGCATGGCTTGTCCAATAGGCTGCTTAAACAGTATACAACTTGTATATCCAAAAATGTAATTTATGAAATGTGGTGCCCTAGCTCTAAGATATATGTAGGCATAAGCAATTGAGCAGTATCTACCATGTTCACAAAATGCAGATAAATATCTGGAAAAGGAATATACAACCACCTTTGGTGGAACATTATACCCTTTGCAACCATTCCGAAGATCAGTTACAGTGGTTGGTAACCGAGTCAGTAAAACCAAATGTTACATAAACGGTTCCACTGTAGCTAAACTGGATTCACAGACTAGGAATCCATGTGGACGTTTTGAATGAAAACATGCAATGGGTTATATTATTAATAGTTCTGAACACATGTTGGATCTGCAACATTAAATATCAGGGTAATGGTTGAAGTATGGTGCCATTCTCTTTAAATCTGCTGTCTTAACCAATGGCTACAACGCACCTCAAAGAGCAACCAGATCTATGACTTTTGGGTGTCATAAAAACCATGGCTGTCCAACTGTCCAATGAGCATATGACTTTTACAATATGTACATTACACAATAAACATCTCATAAAAACTCACAATAAAGACAAATCTCAGCTGATCCACAAAGCATATGAGTTGACCTTGATGTCAGTTTTAAAATGATGTAATGAATGTACACTTTTCATACGGACTGTACACAGAGTCTGCACATACAACACATGCACTTACAACACATGCTTCTATGACACACACTCCTACCACACACACTTACCGCACACTCTTACAACATGCACTCTAATAACACACACTCTTATAACATGTGCTTCTATGACACATGCTCTTACTACATGTTCTTCATAGCAAGTGCTCTAAAACACACACCCCTATCATACATGTTCCTATGAACGTGCACCTACTAAACATAGTTTTATAGTTTGTACATTACAAAATTATTATACGGTGGGCCACAGTTACTGCACAGCTAGGAGACACCTGCTCGCACCTCTGTACATGATAGTCATCAGCCTGGCGTAAAGCAATGCTGATGCAGTGAGCAGAGCCATGCTGCAGCAGCACTGGAGAGTAACTGTCAGGCAGTGGAGTCTCTAGAAAACAGGCACAAATAAAACAAGGTGGGTGGCGAGATGGTGGCATATTAAATAAGTGTCAATGGTGTATTTCCATTTATCCTTCCCTTTACTCTTAGGTTTTTCATTCCAGCTCTTCCCTACTCATTCAATCTTTCCATGTCCACCCTTCCACCTACTTTACTACCACCTTTCGCTCACTCATTGTTATTGGCTTTCTTTCTGCCCTTCCTACCTTTATTTTTTCTTTCTCTTTCCTCCTGCCTTTATTCTATTTTCTACTCTCCATATTTGCTTCATTCATAATTTCTTTCCCTTTTTCACTTTTTTCTTTCCATCTTCATCCCATATTTTCTTCTGTTCTTACTTCATTGCACCTTTCCTTCTTTAAATTTGTACTCATTCCCATAGATTGAAAACAATTGGGAAAAAAACCCAGAGCAAAACAGAAGCCCTGTCATGACTGCGTGCACCACTTGGTCTTGTCTCATGCTTTCAAAAGTTCTGTAACTTAAGTCGTTTTAAAGTGATGGAATAAATGTACAATTTTCATATGGATGTACACAGAGTCTGCACATACAACACATGCACTTACAACACATGCTTCTATGACACACACTCCTGCCACACACACTTACCGCACACTCTTACATACGTCACATGCTCTCACATATAACTACGACATATGATGGAACTCTCATTAAAGGCAAGTCTCAGCTGATTTTAACGTGAGTTTTAAGTTGATGGAATAAATGTACACTTTCATTACGAAGTGTCAACAAAGGGTGTTACGCTCACCTTGTTTAACGGGGGCGTCGAATGCGAGCGAGATCAGTTGGTCTGTTCCAGCGTGGTTGTACGCCACTCCCTAGACTGGTCTGCTCTGGTGCACTTGTCTTTTCTTGGATTGCCCGGTGTCAGCTCCTTAGAGATATTAATGATGTGCTCTCCTTCCTGTTCGTCTTGGCAGGGGTGCAATGTTCTTTTGGACCGAGTTGCTCCACTGATCCGGTGCAATGTTCTTTTGGATTGAGTTGCACTACTGATCCGGTGCAATGGTCTTTTGGATCGAGTTGCTCCACTGATCCAGTGCAATTGGTGAGTCTTTCTTTGTCCAGTAAGTGCTTGGCGTTGCTTCTGTGCACTTTGGTAATCTGTTTTCCTAATGTTCTTGCAATTCGAGTGCAATTAGGATCCCTGTTCGTTAATCCCTGTTCCCTTGTCTTCTCTAATGTACCTTATGTATAATACTAATGTCTCTTCTCCTCCAACAGGTTCCGGATGTCGGATGAAGTGTAAACAGCAAGAGCATAGATGGAACTGCTGCATGAAGCGTTGGACGCTGTGGAGAGGTATGTATGCTGCGCTCGCGTGAGAGAGTGTTGCTCGTGAGTTCTTTCTCACTGGACTAACCTTGTTTGCTTTTCTTTCTCTCTTTCTCCGTAGCTGTGACGGCTGTGCAGAAGAAGGAGCAGAACGTCGGAGATGATGCCGGAGGCTGAATCAGCTGGAGTGCGAGATGGAGAATGACGCAGGTCGCTGAAGGCGCCGAGGATCACAGGGTAAGTGTTCAGGTAAGCAGGAGTCTTCACATGCTCGTAGATTGCTGTAATTCTTTCTGTGGATTGGATTTCAGCGGAAAGCGTCCTGCTGCCATGGGCAGTTTAACGCGAAGCAACTGGCAAATACTGGGAGGGGTTTATGTAGCCAGGCCCAGCCACACCCAAGATCTTGGAGCACGTTATGTTGGCCACGCCCATACTTGCCACACCCATTCCTGAGGCAGCAGTTAAAGATGTTAGGGCCTGTTGGCAGCCTGTGTTAGTTTTGTCTAACATGCTTCTGAATCCTTTACCATGAACCCAGTGCCAATGTCACCAGGAGAGGGTCCAGGTGGCCCTCTCTTGATATCCCTGGGTTTTAATCCAGGCGGGGTGCTTTGTGAAGTCCCGAGTGATGGCTTGCAGTGTTTCTCGGATGTACTGGTCATGACAAGGGTGTGAGCTGACACACTATTACAACAGACACTCTAATGACACACACTCATGTAGCACATAGTATTATGACTCCTGCTCTGGCTGACTTCTGCAACCACTCCTTCGCCACTGGAGACTTCACCTCCACCCTGAAGCATTCCCTTGTACACCCTCTTCTTAAGAAACCCTCGGCTGACCCTTCCTGCTCGGCTAACTATCGTCCAATCTCCATCTTTCCTTTTCTGGGCAAACTTCTGGAAGAGTTGGCCATCTCCCACCTTTAGCTTCACTCTGAATCTGTTGGTTGTCTCTGTGACCATCAGTCTGGCTTCAGAGCTGCCAGAAGCATGGAAACTGCTCTCCTGAACATCCATGAAGACCTGCTCTCCAACCATTATCCCAACACCCCTGTGTCCTCATCTCATTTGATCTCTCTTCTGCCTTTGGCACGGTCAACCATGCCATCCTGCTCAACCGTCTCTGTGATAACCTGGTATCACCGAACAGGACCTGGCTTGGCTGACCTCTTTCCTCTCTGATCGACCCTCCCAGATCTAACATGCATCCTTTGTCTCTTTGTCTTCTTTATCTCTATTTCTAAATGTGGTGTTCCCCAGGGGTCTAACCTCTCTCCCTGGCTGTTCAACCAATACCTGGCACTTCTTGCCCACAGCTTTGCCACTCTCTGCCCCAACTTCCAGTGCTGTGCGGATGACACTCAGCACATTTTCAGGCTCTCTTCAGCCACCTCTTCTCCCTCTCTCATCTCTGACTGTCAGTCTGCCATCCAGGAGTGGTGTGTCGCCAATGATCTCTGCTTCAATGCTAGCAAGACCTTGATTCTCCTCATCAGTACACCTGCTCCCTCCGTTCCTGTCACTCTCTTGACGGCCTCTCTTGCACTCTTCCTGTTCCCACCTGTGAGGCTAAAAACCTCGGTGTCATCTTTAACTCCACACTTTCCTTCTCTCCTCACATTTCTGACATCTCTCAGAAGTCACACTACCAGCTGCACCTCCTCAGAGGTATTCTTCCTTTCCTCTCCTTCCCCTAGAAGCTCACTGTCTCCAGAGCTCTGGTTCTCTCTAGGTTGGACAGGTTGGTTGCAACAGCCTCTTTCTAAATCTAACTGCCTCTCCTCCGCCCTCTGCAACTCATCCAATACAGGACTGCAAGACTTGTCCTTGGCCTCAAGCTCAGGGATCGTATGTCTCCAGGACTGAAATCTCTGCACTGACTCCCAGTGGCGGCGAGGATTAAGTTCAAAACCATCTGCATTGTCCACAAGGCCTTCTGGGGCCTGGAACCTCAATACCTTCAACTCTCTCTTCCTAAATACTTTCCCTCTCGAGCTCTTCGCTCATCCTCCTCCAACTCCCTCAAGGTTACTTGCTTCTCCAAGCAGCGAGTTGGTGGTAGATCTTGTACTTCTGCTTGGGCCTCTCTCTGGAACAACCTCCATGCCTCTCTGAAACTTGAAGAGAACCATCTCCGGTTCCGCAAGCACCTCAAGACCTTCCTCTTTTCTTCTGCTTTCTCTCCTCCTCTCCCCTGCTGATCCCCTGGTTGAATCTGAAACTGCACTGGTTACCTGGCTACCCTCTGATCTCAGGCCCAGGTCCCCCTGCCAGTTGCACACCTGCACTGCCCTCCTGGCAACCCTGCACTTGGGGACTGTTTCTGTATCCCTACAGCCCCTACTAGCACTTGACACTTGGTGTCTGCACTTACCCTTGCACTTGTCACCAGCTGGCAGCACTTCTATTGCTTGTCTTATTTATTTTACTGGTATCATATGTACCGCACTGCCCCCTCCCCTTCCCCCTGCACTTTTCCCCTTTCACCCCTCCACTGTACTTGCGCAATCTCATTGTCACCTGGCCTAGTAGGATCATTCACTCTGTCTTCCCTCTGCTTCCCCTCCCTTGCCTTGTCACGCCTTGAAACACTTGTGTATAGGCCCGTTATAAATGCCATATCATATCATACCATTATGACACATGCTCTTACGAAACATGCTGCTATAACAAGGGCTCCTACAACACACACACTCCTGTCATGCATGTTCCTATGGTGCCATCACCTACTACACATGTGCCTACTGCACATAACATGTGAAGGTGCGACACATGCTCTCACATGCACCTGAGACACATGCACCTACGACACATGCACCTACAAGTGCTCCTACAACACATGCTCTTACAATACACACCCTTAAAACACACACTCTTACAACATACACTCCTACAACATGTGCTCCTTTGACACGCGCTGCTATAACATGTGCTCCTACAACACACACTTATAATACATTTTCCAATAATACGCTACTGCACACACATCTAGTACAGATAACATGTGGATTTTTGACGCATGCTCCAACCACACACACACTTTTTATGACAGATTATTTTAACAGTGAATACTCTAAGCTGGTCATGGCGACTCACATTCTCAGAATTTCATGAGTTTAAACCTGCTCAACTTAACTGCAATTTAACTAAAGATTTTTCCGTGAATTTCAAGGGTTTTGTTATACCATAGTTTTTTACAGGCCATGGCATTTGGTCATATCCACTGTACATGTTCCTCCACTATATGTCTTTTAGACCCACTAGTTGGCCATCTTTTGGGTCCACTAGTCTGGGCCTTCAGTTTTCGGCCATGGCCAGTGAGAACAGACTTTGGCTGTGCCCACTGTATATTTTAAAACACTACAGGGCCACTAGACTTGACCTATGGCCATGGCTAGTTGACTCGGCTGAATTACATGTTCCCCAATATGTTTCCTTTGGACCCACTATATATGTCTTATGAGCCCAGTAGCTAAGGCCTTCGGCTTGACCAGTGAGCACAGTCTTCGGCTGTTCCCACTGTATATTTTCAAACACTAAAGAGCCACTAGCCAAGGCCTTCGGCCATGTCCACTGTACATGTCTTTTGAGCTCACTAGCCAGGGCCTTCGGCTGTGCCCACTGTATATTTTAAAACACTAAAGGGCCACATTTGTGATAAACATAAAATATCATATCATATTATAGTGGCCATGACCACTGTAAATGGTCCCCCAATATGTTTCTTTGGATTCACTAGGTGGCCATGGCCTTCAGCCCACGGTATATGTTTAAACAATTCCAGCCCACTAACCATTGCCCCACTAAACAGGGTCTTCAAGCTCTGGCCAATGAGCACAGCCTTGAGCCGTTCCCACTCTATATTTATAAACACTTCCAGCCCACTTGCTACTACAGATAGCCACTGTTATCTGTAAAAACAGTGGGAAAAGAACATCTTCCCAACCCTCCCATGCACTCACCAAGTACCCCCTTCTTTTTGGCATGTCCCCCCAACCCCTCACCTCCTCTTTCCCCCCCTAGCCCTCTCCATTCCCTCCCCAACACTCATGGTTTTGTTGGATGCACTTAAATTCCAGATCAGGTTTTCTTTCATAGCTGTGGTTATCCCGCTGAATAACCACATCTGTTAGGAAATGTTCATGTTCTGAACTTGTTCCCCAGTCACCCCAAACTCCACAATTTCACATAGAGTCCTCTTTCTCCCTCCCCACCTCTAGCCTCATTCCATTGCATTGTTGTTCACTCTCCAAAGAGCTTTTTTTCATTTTTCATTTTCAGCTAGTCATGGCTATTTACATAATAGCTGTGGTTATCTCTCGCATCCAATATTGTATGCAATTACCCCAGAAATGGAGTCAATGCTTCATGCCCAAGTTTTTTTTTGCCTGGTTTCGTACCTGGACCAATTCCGTCCAGTGGTTGTGGCAGTGCACTGGAGCAAACTTGTGACTTTTTCTCTATGTGAACATGAATGGGGACTAGGTGTTTTTTTTAAACTCTCTTAATAACTTTTTTGTTTTTGAACAGATCTTTAACAAAATGTCCAGTTCGGCTAGGGTGAGGGTCCTGGTGGGGGTGGGGGGATGGTTTACAACCTTTATGGTCAGCCAAATCTGTAACACGAGTTAAACGTCATTAGCAGTACATTTTTTGGGTTTCCTATGTATCTCGATACTCAACTATAATGCAGTGACCACTGCACTATAATATATAGGTGTATATAACAGGGCTTGAGGTAACGGCCCTGTAGTTATGGTTAAGTTGCTCAACCCATAGGAAGAGCACTTTTTGGGTGGCTTATAACTAATCCCCTCCAGGACAAATACTCATGAAAGTATTTTGCATCGTCAGATTGATTCTGCGAAGTTTGGTGAGGTTTCTTTAAGGGGAGGCAAAGTTATAGGGGAGTCCCAAAATGTGTTTTTTTCCCATACACGCAATGGAAAATAATACTTGCTCGTGCCTACAGCCCAAACCTCTGCATGGATTTTCACCAAATTTATGGCAGGAGTGGCGGCTTGGTCCCAAAAGCATGCTTTTGTACATTTGCTGCAAATCCATCCAGTATATTTTTTTAATAACCAAAAAGTAGGTAAACGAAATGTGTGATATCTTGTTCGATCTGAGGACTCACTTCCTTGTTCGGTCCACAGACGGGGCTCTGATTGGTCCAGAGGACACTTCGGACATGCCCAAAGATTGGATGGTAAAAAGCTTGATGTACGTCGGACAGTGGATGGTGTCCGCTGGTGTCCACGGAGAGCACACTGTGGGACAAGTCTGGAAAACAAATTTTGGGTTATTTGGTGGTGGAAATAGGGGTTGGGAAGGGTGAGGAACTGGAAAAAATATGAAATGGGGGTATTTTTGTAGGTGGAAAAAGGTCAGGCAGGTGTCATAGCTGTCCACAAACACCAACGGGAGTTCCCGGACAGTGCCGTGAACGGACAGCTTGGGAAAGACATTTGGGGTTATTTGATTGCTGAAAGAAAGTGTAGAAATGGTAGGGAAGTGGAATGAAGGCAATGTGGAGCTGTTTTTATAGGTGAAAAAGGGTTTGAAATTGCTGTCGAGTCCGCGGTCAATTTCAATGTCGGCAGACATAATTTTGATTGCAGGGGGGGCAGGGTGAATTTTCTTACTTGAAGGTGTATGGTACGTACTTCTTATATAGTTAATTGCATTGTGGTGGTGGAGGCCAGTGGGCAGATTATGGGGGGTATGGCCGCAGGCCATGGCCCCAAGAATATGTCCACTGGTCACAACTACCACAGTAGTTATATGTATATAGTAATTATAGGTAATGTAGTGGGAGTACAAAGTGTTTGTAATATGAAGGAATTATGTAATTGAACGGTATATGGTACTTATGATTGTAGTACAATTGAGGATAGTGCTGATTGAATGTGTATTTGATTATAATTGCTATGATTACTTAGTTTATAGCGTTATGAAGCTGGAATCTCTGGTTTATATTCTGTGGGAAAAAACAGTCCAATTTGTTAAGCAGGATAGTTTGGAAGCTGTACTTGTGTACAATTTTACATATACTATTGTTAGACCCTCATAAATAGTACATTCTAAGTACTATGCTTGGTACAACTTTAGTGTATGTCACACTGCCATTATTTTGATATAAAATAATCATTGGGTCATTTGGAAAAATATTCTGTACTGGATTTTGAAAAAACCTGATTACCGTTATGTGAGTGCAAGGGTGATAGTATGTTTGTTTGAAGTATGTTGTGATTAAGGGAATGCTTGAAGTAGTTAGTAACCCGTTGACATATTCTAACTACATTACAGGTTAGAAGATGTTTTGTCGTATAAGAATTGAGAAGGCGTATTTGAAGTGTTTTGGAATTAATGGTATTTTTCAAGTAGTTAGATGCATGTTGGCGTATTCTAACTAGATTGACTTTCAAAAGTACTATTGTAAAATTATGGATGTAGTTAGATACTTGCTGGTGTATTTTAACTGTTAATTTTGCTATTGTTTAGTGGCTAAATTTGGGTTGAAGGAAAATTAAGTAGGCATTTGTTCAATTTGCTGGTAACCCATGTTTTGGAGTCATGAACGTATTGTTACATTCAAACTGACCATTTATTTTTTTGACATAAGCAATGTAGTGCCCTGAAGTGCTTGGGGCACCAGTGTAGTATACTGTACCTACTGTTGTGAAAGATTTTTCTTTCCAAGGGATACTTGGCCGTGTGTGAAGCCTGTAAGCTTACAGTTATTTTTGGTACCATCTGCATTGTACCTTAGAAGCATTAGTATGACATATTGGCTATGTGAGTTTATTTGTATGGTGGAACGATTGTCTGAAATGCAAAAAGGGCATAATATGTCATGACTGGTATTCTGCAGAAGGATTATCATTTGCAAACACAACTGGTCCGAGCCATTTAAGTAAATGTTGTGACCAATTGGTGGCAATTGAAAGAGAAGATTCATTGTCACATTAGCTTAACAATTTACGCCAGTTGTGTTGCTGAATTTAAATTGACCACAGAGTTCTTTTTGTGGATCGTTTGATGGGCCTGCAGATCTTTCTGGAGAAGAGACATTTGTGTCTTTCTTTGCTGATGGACCTGCAGTTGACTTTGTACGAAACAGTTTTGTGGTTTTATTGTTGGATGCAGAAGGTGTTCGTTGTTCTTTTTTAAAGCTGTATTGTTGGAAGATCTGCTATACTTCTGTTTATATTACTTGTTTTTTTAAAGATTTCTTTTTCGAGAAAAAGGATACAGATCTAGGTGGGGGTGTATAGTGGCCGTAGTCTGTTGCATTCCAAGATGCAAGGTATTTCATCATTGACTTTGTTTGCATCAAAGTTAACTAGGAATAGATCATTCAGTGTACGCAGATGTGAAAGTGCTATGTAACTCACACCTTCTTTAAAGAATGTGCTGCCAATGTCAATCAGTGATTGATATAGGGTTAGACCTTGCGAATTGTGAATAGTGACAACATATGCAAGAGATAGAGAAACCGCTCTCTGTGTAGGTACATGTCTTTGAAAAGAAGGAAACATGCTATTGTGCAGCCAATTTCTGTAACTTCTGCAATGTTGTCAAAGTGGATGTTGACAAACTGAATGTTGTCATGTGGATATGTTTGGAAGCCAACAACTGTACCAATTGCTCCATTGACTAAACCTTGCTCTACATCAAGGTTACATTTTAGAATTCCACTGCAGTTTAGACACAAAGTCAATATTTTCTCCAGTTCAGCTGTGATGGAGATACATTTTTCGAATATATATAGTCGTGCTTTTGCTTGTTTACACATAGGAAGTGTCATGCTGTGCATGTCTAGTTTGTGGAGCTTATATGCAGTATGGGTTGCATTTATTTTTTCAACATAGTCTTGTTGAATTGACTACAATTTGCAAGGGTTGGCATTAAGGATATACATTTCAAATTTTGTTGAGTTCATTGTTGCATGAAAGCAGGAGCAGATGTGTTTTGTCCTTATAGCTCATGGATTAGTCTACTATTTAAATGGATTTTGCATGTTTAGTAAGCAGACCAGTTCTAATGCTTTGTAAAATGTTAGCATAGGTGAGGTCTTCAGATTGATGTATGTTTTGATTTAGTTCTCTATAGTAAAAATGTTGGCAGAGATTTACATTTCCAATGCTGCCGTGGGTATTGCAGCATTGTTTGTGTCCTCATGTTTTGAAAATAAGTTGACCTTTCAGTGGTGTTAACTGTAGGTGATCTCCGAGAACAATAACATGTTTTCCTCCAAACAGTTCTTCGTAGTTGGTTTTTAGCACTTCTTGCAATCTGAGATGATTTAAAGCCAACATGAGGTTGGAAACCATGCTTACTTCATCTACCAGGAGCACTGTCATTTGATTTAGAATCCTGCATACCTCAGTAGCAGCTTCTGCTGATAATGTGTACTATTCTAATTTGTTTTGGTGTTCTACGGGAGGAGTAGTAGGCGGTGTAAAGTTACACCTCATATGTGGTAGGCAGCTAAACTTGTGGGGGCTGTTACTACAGCTGAAAGGTTGTTGTGTGTTAAGTTTTGTAGATAGAAATGTGCTGATTATTTTAATTAAGAATGTAATACCAGAACCAACTCCGCCACTTACATACAGAAGCAGAGATTTATAATTTTTACAGCTGTAGGTATTAGTTTCATCTTTAAAACCATGTTCAATTTCTTGAGTGACTTCTCCAAGGTTAAAAATTTGGAGTAGGGCCATGTAATACAATTCTCTATGTTGTGGCGATTTAAATGATAACTTTATATGATTAATTATATGATTGATTAGACTGGGTTTGGTGAGTTTCACTAGGCTTCCGTCACAAGTTGAGACTGAATATTTGCCAGTTGTGTCATTTAGTGTGACATTATTTTTGTAGGTGTAGGTTTGGTCAATGTCATACAGACACATGTCCTAGCTGTTGGCATCATGTGTGGCTATGTTTTCTATTGCTTGGTAGGATTTTAGCACTCTTTTTTGGGATGAAGCTGGTCCAAGGTTCAGCCAGACAATGTGTTCAGATTTGTCATGTAAGGCTGTACCTGTTAAACGGTCTGCAGATTTGTAGCACCCGCATTCTCTATGGGAGAGCATTTTTATACAGAAGCTGTACAAATTTTGTGATACTTTTTTGTCAGATCAAATGTCGTCCCAGAGGTCTTTTAGCCCTGTTTTCTCAGCTTTGGTGAAATAGGCCGTGACATATCTTGCAACTGCAGTGGCATTGTCTGCAATGTATTGTATGTCTGTGTTCGCATTCCACAAGAGGGCAATGATTGCATTGCAATCTTTGATGTACTTGGATGCTTCATCCCTTTTAGTGTTGTATGTATTTTTAGGGAATTTGCCTTTTACACTGTGGCCCTCATTACAACCTTGGCGGAGGACCATGGTGCTATTAGCACCATGGTCCATGCCGCTAAGGTTACGATTCCGCCATGGTGGATGGCGGAATTACCGCCCCATTCCAAGGTGAGTGGGGCGGTAATTCCCCATTCACCATTTGCCCTTCCCCATTCCCATTTTTGCCCCCATAGGGCATAATGGGAATGGGGAAGGCGCTAATTACGGCACCGTAAACTACGGTGCTGTAATTAGCTCCAAAGTCCCTTTGCGGGTTGGATTTTTAACGCCTGCTAAAAGCAGGCGTTAAACACCAACCCGCAAAGGGACACTTTTAATCAGGCATTAAGGATTAACGCCTGAGTTGTAATGAGGGCCTGTGTCTAACAGAAGACATTAAGCTATTTACTTGTCCTTTTTTGCAAACTGGTCTAGTGAAGCCAAAGCAACATTTGGTATAGTAATTGGCTTTTTTTTCTACATCAACAGTATTTGGCACAATTATATTTTTGGAAGCTTAAGACTTGTTTGTGTACGTAACTATCTGTGGTTTCTGAAGGGGTGTTGCAGGTAATGTATTTTTCAATAAACTGTAAAACAGTGGCGTCACTATCATGGCCAAATTTAGAAGCATCTTTTATCCACAAAAGCATGTGGATGTGAGGTGCACATCTGGATTGATATTATTTTCTCCGAAAGAAGTGTTACACTGCTCCGAGTGGAGGGGTAGTTTTTTTTGCAGATTAAGTGAAGCATGGCAATAAAGTGATGGTGAAAGTACCTTGATACATCAACAAGGTCAAGAGAACACAGTTCTCCTGGTGTTTTTATATCTATTTAATCTTTATTTTTGTTTGCAGTGCATAAGAAGTCATGCAAGTCATCCCATGCATCCTCTGTACAAAGTAAACAAACAAACCATGTGGGTGGACCTAGGTTCCTTTGCATACAACATACATCAGTGTGACGTCAGAACCAGTGTTCTTTTGTACCAAGAGATTTGTGATACTTGACTGCAAAACTTCATCTTTGTCTTCTGTTTTTTTTTTAAATGGATATGTTTAAAAAGTTACAGCCTGTTTTTGATGTGTGTGCAACTCTACCACATAGAGTTGCTAGTTCACTTTCAAAGAGGAGGTGGAAAATGTATTTGACGTTTTGTCTGAATCTTGAGTCTTCAGAATACATTCTTAAAGAGCGATATTCTGATGCCCTAATTTTCATGGACTTTTCATCATGTTTTCCTCCTTTTCCTGTAGGAAAGAATAGAAGAAAAGAACGTGCTTCTGTACTTTTTTCCCATATGCTCATTGGGAATCCTTTGGCTTGATGCATTTGATATGTTTCTAATGCATCGTCAATGCTTTCTTTGGAGTATAGTGGGTGAACTGTATATTTTTACAATGTTGGCTACAGTAACAGAATCTACACATTCAAACTGGCCAGTTGCTGGTGAGTCTTGAATAATGTGTGTGGTTTCTCTTATGTTTTCCTCTATGTGTATATCTTTGTAGTATTCATTGTTTTCCTTTAGATATTGTAGGGCTTGTCTAACTTTGTTTAAGTTGGCTAGTTGTTGCCAAATTGTTTTGTCTTCTGTTGGCACACCACTAACTAGTATAATCAAAATTGATCTATTGGTCATTGTACTCCTAGAGTTGGTACATTTTCTTTTAGATCTAAAGGCAAATATACAACTTTTCTACATGTCCTTTAGTAACTCGGATGGAGTAATTTGGCTGATATTGGTTGAAGCGTGTTATAGCTTGAAATGGGTGCACTGTTTGTATTATAATGCTCTCCTGCAAGTTAAGTTGTTGGAGAGCTTTTGGAGGTGGGAATGTTTCTAAGTTATTAGTGATAGTACGTGCTGCCATTTGGTTATTGTCAAGCTTTCTGTTGCAGTACGTGCAAACTGATATTGGGTCAGTTATTTTGTATTTAGTTTCTGCTGTTAGATATCAATCTAATTGGAACCATTGGGATTATTCATTGTTTTCTATTGTGTAGGCTACATCCACTATTATAACATTCTGCAACAATTAACACATATTTGGTCTATTACTTCAGCAGTGTTTTGAAACTTAGCTATTTCTTTTTTGTATGTCTTTCTTAGGACATTGATATTTATGAGGTTTTCAGTAATGTTTTCTGAAGGTACAGAATTTTTTAAGTCACCTACAATCCCACGTTACGTTAGATGTGCTCCATTTCTTGAAGAAGTTATTTGGCTGTTCATGTAGGAGCATGTTATTTAAATTGTGCAGTTCTCGAGCAGGATTTTTTGCATAGTATAGTTGATGCACAAGTTTCTGTATAGTAAAATGGTCTTTCGCTAACATTTTGAAGTGGTGGAAAGTGCTTTTGCAAGCAGTTGCTAAAATGCAAGCTAATGAATGTCCTCGCAGACCAGTGTGGCTGTGCACTGGACAGGAATCTATGGTTTGTAAAGTTTTCATTTTAATTTTGCCTTTTAGTTTTGCATAGTGATTGAGGATTTTAAGGATTGTTGGTGTACATTACACTTTGAACTGCATGTCCATTTGTACACTGGATGGTTTGTTTGGGTGAAAGGAGCATTTGGTTCAAAGTTTGTTGGGGGCTTTTTTCTATATGGGTTTCTTTTGCCATAATGTTGTGTTCCACCATTTCATGCTCTCAACCATTATTGTCTATGGCAATTGTTTTTTGTTGTTCTTGTTTATATGCTTCTTCATTGAAATGTATTTCTCTGCTTCTTGTGTGAATCCATTCATCATTACAGAAGTTTGAAAAGGTTTCTATATTGACACGGTGCATATTTAGAAGTCGTTTTTGAAATGTATTGATTAATTTAGTCAGTGGTTTTGTTCTGTTTAAAATGAATACAATTTTCTCTTTAGTAGAAAAGCGCTAACAATTAGAGCTTGCAGGATTAGTCGCCTACGGTAGTTTTTAAGGGTAGATCGTGACTTTTCAGCTGTTTTTATAATATTGTGAAGAACTCTACAGTGGAACATTTTATGTAATATACATTTTTTTGATTGCTTTACTGTAACTAAGTCAACACTGTTAGATAGAGGATTAGGTCCGTTTGTAGATCTGCTTTTCTTTGTACATATGTTTGTACTTTTAGTTTTTGCAAGAAGGGCCTTACCTTTTTTAGTCATGACTGGTTTCATTTTGTTGAGTGAGGTTACTAGCTCTTTTGTTTTAATGTTTTCTATACATTGTTTTAGAGGTGTATGACTATATTGTGTAGATTGATTCTTATCTGCTCTTTGTTTTCTTTCTTTTCTATGGAGTTGCTTTTTAGTAGGAATTTTGTTGTGTCTGTTGGGAAAAGAGAATGTTTGCATTGGAAAATTGTGCAATGTATATGCATGTATGGTGCATGGGATTGTGGGTGTGATTGTAGAGATGAATAGAGTGTTGTTTGATTGTGAGATGGTGTACTAGGTGTGATTGGGAAGGTTGTGTGAGTAAGAGTCTTCAGAGGTAAGATGGTGTGAGCTTAGTGAATAAGGGAGTGGTGGCATGATGGAATCTGTAGGGTGATTGTGCTGTTTTGAGCAACAGAGTGGGTGTTGCAATGATGGTGTGTAGATGGAAATAGTAAGAGTATGAATGGTGGCATATAGTAGGCTAGAGTGAAAGAAATGTTGGTTTGAAAAGAATAGTCTGGGGTAATATATAGTGGACCTGTGTTGCTGTAATTACATGCATATATGTGGTACATTAATGTACTTAGTTTGTTGAATATGAAGGGGAATTGTTTTTCAGTTGTTGTCTTCGCTAATGTGCTTCTTTCTTGTAATTGTAAAAGAAAGCTAGTGGGGATATGTGGTAATGGCAAAGTACTTTTAGGAAGCAAGGTTGGTATTAATAAAGGAAGGCAGTGTTGTGGGGAAAAACAGTTAATACAATTGTTGGATGGTTAAAATGGTTGCTTTTAGGAGCATTTTCATGAAAGTTAAGAAATTGGTATGTGCATTTGTAGAAGCTCAGTAACGTTTTGTAAAAGAAAAGAAAAGTTGATCAAAAATATGTGTAGTTTAATATTTTAGGAGCATATGCATGCTTGCATTCTAATCTGTAGGTGTTTATATACTGCTAGGTTGTTTGTTTGCGTTCTGGGACTTATAGTTCCCCTTTTCTCAATGTGAAAGTTAGAATACAAGTCACAGAATTTAGAGAAAAACGTATGACTGCATAAGCAGCTGAAGATTGGAATGGGTTATGGTAGGAAGTATATATGTTCTATCAATATATTAAACTGGCACACACTGATTGCCAATTATAAATGGTGTACAAATCTAGTTTATCTACTTTTACTTTCTTTTATGAAAAGTGACACAGTGCTGTTGTAAAGGCAGATATGCATTTTTGAACTTTCTTCAAAATGCTTCGGAATAAAATTATTTTTAAACACACAGCATTTTATATGTTTATTTGATATACATGTCACGGTTTTGAATCTGGAAATGAAGTTGTGTTTATATTTGCATTATGGGCCTTTTAGTTTGAGTTTTATAATGGGCAAAGTTAATTGGAAGTGACAGAAAGCAAAGGAAAAAATAACGACTTAATAAGCACCTATAGATTGAAATGTGTGATGTTGGGATATATGCATGTTCTGCCAACATATTAAACTGGCAGACAATAAGTGCCACTTAAAAATGGTCTAAATATCTATTTTATCTGCTTTTCCTTTATTTTATGCATGCACATATCCATTTTATTCACTTTCATCACACTGGTTGTAAAAAGAAACATTTTGAAGTGCAGAGCATTATAGTTGTTTGCTCTGCTTCATGTGAGCAGGTGATGAATGCTGCAACGCATAGCATTTGCTAGAGTCGTTAAAAAACAGAATATGCCTATTGAGAAGCTTATTACAGGGTAAATAGCAGGAACCATATATATATATATATATATATATATATATATATATATATATATATATATATATAATCCAAAGTTTCTCTAACTATGTTTCAGACCAAATCAAAAATTGGCTACCAGAAAAACCAGCAGGGTTTCAGAGATCTATAAAATGCAAAGCTTGCAAATTTGGGCAAAATATGAAACAATACATTCACCCACGCACAGAGCGAGAAGTCAAAATCACAAAAACCATATACTGTTGTACCAAATTTGTAATATATGTGATAAGTTGCAGCTGTAATCTCTGTTACATAGGAATTACAAAGTTGGAAGTCAAGGTCAGAATCTTGCAGCATCTTAGAGCAATCAAAAACTTGGATCCCACTTATCCTCTAGCGAAACATTTTGCTGATATACATGTAGGAGATACTCAGTCTCTTAAGTTCTTCGGTATAGATCATATGCAGCCACATGTAAGAGGGGGAAACAGGGAGCGCAAATTGCGATAGCTGGAAAGTCGATATATAATTGACTATAATACCAAATCCCCAGGTGGACACAATAAAGATGAAGAATTGTACACATTCATAGGGGGGTGTTATGATCAATATAATGTTTCAGAAAGATTCAATAGCCCTGGAGGGGTATTGGAAAGAGAAAAAAAATGTCATGACGGACCCCGAAAAAATGAGATAAGAACTAATTAGCAGGGGTCAGCAACAAGTAGCTAATATTGGACAATAATTTAGTACACTCACTGAATAAGCTTTTTGTAAGTGTGACTTTTTCCATGTGTGACTTATTTTACGTGTGATTTCAATCATGTTTAATACAGTTTTAACATTAGTTCACTTATGCACATTTAGATATCCAGGTTTTAGTACATGTGTATAATATGTTTTTATTGACACCATGCTACTCAGATTATAAAAGAACCAGGTTAAGAGATGGGTGAAGCTAAACAAAACAATATATGATATGATGGGATATCAGAATGCATTTAAGTATGTTTAGACATTGATCTGCCCGATAGATGTAAATTATATACAAATGGAGAATACAATACATTGATTAGATCTACTATATCGGTGTCAAATGGCAAATAACAAGCTACTAGATAATGCATACATTTAACTAATGTTGTATTTTGAGGCACTAGGCATATTACTGTATGAAGCATTGGACTTCAATCTCAGGTAAATATAGCATATTTGCACATGGTATCATAAACATCAAGATAATAACCTAGTGCAAGGCAGAAATACAAAGTATGTGTACATGATAGTAGAAATAGTGAATACTACATTTAAAACAAGCCTTGCACATTGAAAACTGATACTTTATAATGCACTAGGCACTTTATTATATAATGCACTGAATTCTATAGTCAGGTAAATACAGCACGATTGCACACAGTATTATAAAACATTTAATTAGTTGCAGAATTCACCAAAAGTATAGGAAGGAAGTCAACACTGTTTTTCATAGTCTGAGATCACTTGATCTCTATTAAAACATCAATTTAATGTAGACTTCTAAGAACTAGTCACTTTATCTTTTTTATCTATGGGTGCAATGTATGAAAACCAAACTGCAGGCAAATGCATTTATCCTGCATATGTCACCTAAAACTGCAAGCACTTTATCCGAAAGCAAGCTTTGCACAAAACTACTTTTCCCCCCTCCCCTGTCTCTCTCCCTTAGCACATGCACTTTATAATATATTGAAACCTGCTTTACCTAAAAACATACATTTTATATATATAAAAAATATTAAAAGATAACTTCCAAATAAATGTATTTAGTGAGAAAAAACTCACCCAATATTGCCGCCATTCAAAGGCGAACAGCAAAGGTAAAAGCATAGGTCTATTGGTTTCAACACATGAAAGAGACCGAATTCAAACAGGAAATTAAATATGAGCAATTGTAAACATGGTGTCAGTTACAATCAGACGAAGCCCAGTTTGGGGTGAAAGGTGCTATTATGACTTTTTTATGGGTGTGCTTTTGACTGTCCACACCAAAGAATAAAGGATGTTTTATAATGGAGAAAGCACAACAGTGTGGTGTACTTTTTTTGAAATGCAGGAATGAGGTGTGCCGCTGTGAGCTGCTGTTTTGCAGTTCGTTTTTTGCCATATATATATATATATGTGAAAGAGTTGTTGAAGAAAACATTATTTTAAATATAAACATACCTGTACTATGTTTTGTTAGACGCAGATCTTGTTGAATCTGGAAAAAGGGGTCTTGGACAGTTGCACAGTAGATTTTGATGCAGATGCCTTTCATTAACAGGAGATATGTACTCTGAGAGTTCAAGTGTACATCTGAAGTGTTGAAGTGAGATGGGAGGATTAGGTGTAGAGATTTTGGATGTGATTGGTGGATAGATGTGTGACTCTTTGAAAGCAGCCAATGAGAGACTGTTGAGAACATGAGAGTGGAAAGGGGAGAAGGGCTGTGCCAGTGCTACGGGGTCTGCGGACACTGTAGTAGTCACATCCAACTCTTTTATGGATGCCTGGCATGGAAAGCAGACTGTGGGGATTAGCAAATCAGGTTTGATGGATGTGGTGTACAGGAAGAGAGGGTAGTAGGAGTTGTGTTTGCAGGATTTGTGAGAGCACTGGCAATGACTATGGCTATGTATTTTAGAAGGCAGACTGTGTGGATTCTAGGTACTCTCCAATTCAGTCATTGAAGGTGTATGCTGAAAATCATCGCATCCTTAGAAATATTGGATTGGCCGAAGTGGACGTTTTGTGGCATGCAGTTTGTGGCTTAAATTGGGCAAGCTTTTTTCATTCTGTGAGGGTATGGCTCATTTTAAATGTCCAGACATTGTGATTGTGCATTGTGGAGGGGACAGTTTGTGGTTTGTAACTCCAGTGTCTTTGCAGGTTGCCCTGAAGGATTTCTTTAAAAGCCTAATGCAACTGTTGCCTGCTGCTAAGATATTTTTTTCTGAAATAAATCAGAGGCAAACAAGGAGATGTTCAACAAACTTTTTCAGTCCACAAATTAAAGAATCATGGCAGCTTGTCAATAAAGCTCTATCTGCTTTTTATATGCTGCAAAAATGTTATCTTTTCAGAATGACAATATGTGTGCATTTTATTTGTGAAAAATGAGTCCACTTCACAGATGTCG
This sequence comes from Ambystoma mexicanum, assembly GCF_040938575.1. NCBI lineage: Eukaryota > Metazoa > Chordata > Amphibia > Caudata > Ambystomatidae > Ambystoma > Ambystoma mexicanum. Next base: position 697,647,373 of record NC_090928.1, on the reverse strand, counting down.
GAATGCAATTTTCCCTTGCAATGTTAAGAATGCATTGGAAATATTCATTTAAGACAATTGAAAAGGAACATGTAGAGTGTACAGTACTACTTTATATAAAAGCAAAAAGAGGAAAAAAGGTACTTGTTAACAACCTGCCTAAAAAGGGTTATTTTCAGAGCCACCACTAAAGATTAAATACCTTAAATTGTGTTTCATTTTCCCACCCCACCCCTTTCTGTGGCCGCAACATCTGTGGACACTGTGGTATTCCACGACCGTCATGTGCCCCATCCGGGTCTTTTAAGGTTGCCTGGCATGGAAAGGGGACTGCAGAGACCGCAGACAGTCATGGTGTCCTTGGACATGGGAGGATCAGTCAATCAGGTTTCCTGGATGTAGTGTACAGGAAGAGAGGGTAGCAGGAGTTTTGTTAGTAAGAGTTGTGAGAGGCTTAAAAATGGCCATGGCAATGTCTTTCAGCAAGCAGAGTGTTTGGATTTTGGGGGACTCTTGGGTTCATTGGTTGAAGGTGTATGCACAGCATTGTGAAATAGCCAACAATCTTGGATTCCCTGAATTGGAAGTGTTCTGGTCTGGAGTGCAACCCATGAAGTCGGTGGGTTGCTCTTATTCTGTGCAAATATGGTTGAATTGAAACATACAGACATTATTAGTGTTCATTATGGAGGGAACAGTTTGGGGAATGTGACTGGAATGTCATTGTAGTTTCCAATGAAGGAGACATTGGGATAGTTGAAAGAAATGTTCCCTAATTTGAAAATAATTTTTTCACGCATTGCTCAAAGACAGATGTGGACCTGCTCAAGTTCATATGGCCCGCACATTGAAAAAAATGAGGCACAACATCAATAAAGCTGTGTGTGCTTTTGTTTGAGATGTTGGTATGACATTGTTTCATAATAAGAACATTACATTTGATACGGCCAAAATTTCATGGAGCGATAGAGTCCATCTAACTGATGTGGGTAATCAGATTTTTGTGAAAGTGAGAAGAAATAATGAAATTCAGTTAAATGTTTTATTGGTTCAGTTTGTAAAATCAAAAATAAAAAAAAATATAAAAGCCAAAAACACAAAAAGGTTATTTTAAGAGCCACCCTTTTTGAACGCAAAACAATTAAAATAATTTCAATTGTCCAGCAAGTGCCTGGAATTTTTTAGAAGTCTGTGGACTACCACCCTGTCTACGGATTATGCAGGCTACACATGCTCCTGTGACTTATTTTCTCACTTCTGTGTTTTAACTGTTAAAGGTGGCTCCTAAAGGAACTGTTGTTTGTGTTTTTTTGATTGTATATTTTTTTGGCTTTTTTCAGGAGATGCAATGTAGGGGAGCGAAGGGACACCAACCACAGGGATGAAGGGGCAAGTGGAGAGAGGAAGATGTTGGGCGGGCCTTAATTAGGTAGATGGCAGTGTTTCTCATGCTCCTTGACCGCAGCCTTGAAAGCACCCTGAAACTGCTCCCCACTACAGACTGGTGCTTCACAGTACATACACAGCTGGAAAGGTAAGGGTCAACAGAGTTATGCATGGCCTGTGAAGCCGCCGCTGGGATACTCTGCCACATAGGAGTAGCCTATGTGGTGACAGGAGCAGATGAAGATGATGGGATGAAGGAAGTCTACCTGCTCTTACCTGATGAAGGTATTGACTTTCTCAGAGCAGTCACGTGGGTGGATTTGGTGTGGCGCCTTATGGAAGTAGTGCCATAGGAATACAAGCCAGGATTCCTGTGACTGAGTTCAACTTTGCACTCAGTGCATCGAACCTTGCAAGAGTAAGGGACATTTCTAACAGTCATGAAAACATGTCCACACGCAGGACTCACTCCCAGTACTGGGGACAGTGACTTCCTCCACTTCATCCTCTTTTGCCTCTTGATCCTCCTCTTCTGTATCACCATACCTGGTCTCCTCTCCAAGCCCCCCAGAAGATGTTGGTGGGGATGGCTGGGAAAAAACAATCACTAGAACCAATGGATGGGTATCCCCTTCATTGTAGGCATCAGGAAAGCACCAATAATACACTACAAGTAGTTATGCCTCACAGGACTGAAATGGTTCAATTAATTCAAATTGGGGTTCAGATAGTAGTATAGGAATGTGACAGGTCAATGTAGTAGTATAGGAATGTGACAGGTCAATGCTCAGTACCAATTGGTTATAAAATATATTCTTTATTTATAAAAGGTTTTTTAAAAATAATTTCACAAACAATGTTTATTCATAAAAAAGTTTATTCAACAGTGTGCAAATTCGCCTCATTGCTATATTGTGCAAAAATTTGCAAAGCATACATGTGCAAATCTGCATATGTAAAAAGAAAATTCAATTCCTAATTCATTTGGACCATTGGTTTGAGATAATCTCGACCATGGATTTCTGTAACATTATACCTACATATGTAAACTGTTGTCCATTTAGGAATTGCAACAAAAAAACATTTTGATATGTTTGTCACAGTTATAGAATATTTCAAGCATTTGTCGGATATCTTTTTCTCCCTTTTATATTTTTCTTGCCCCATCCCGTGTTGTGTCTATTGATTCTAAAAATGACATAAACAACAAATAAAAACCAAATAAAAAACCTGCGTTGCCTGTGAAAAAATCATCACACCATCTCGTGTGTGCCCATTATTTTAAATTTTAGAACATTTACCATATGTTAATTCCTGATTGAATGGTGGGGGACACCTCCGTCTTCAACCACAATTTCAGTGTAAAAATAAATACCTGCAATGGCACAATGCAGCATAGGGTATTACCCTCTAATTTTCATCTCTGGTTCTGTATCTAAGCACCCATTAACCAATTGTGATATAATAAAGTCACCAATCTCTACTACCCATATCATTTTCCTTTCAGTCTGCGGTATCTCATAGAAGAGTTTTTCCCGTCTCATTCCTCAGCTTGTGAACTTCGAGCTTTCAATCATGTGGAACTGTCAATATGCTAAAAGGTACCATCAATTGGACAGAAAGGGTAACAACCTCAGGTATGCCCCATTTCATGCTGCCACACAATATCTTAATGAATAAACAAATGAGGAATTTATTTTAAATTAAAGACGGACGAAGGGTCTTACTATGTACCATTTGTGTCCGATAGATGGTTCCTTATAGCACATTGGAAGTTCAACATGATAAGAATTAGAAAATAAATACAAACTTACGGACCCCTCAATAGTTTGCACGTACTGCAATACAAAGCTTTACAAAAACCAAATGCCATCACGTGCTATCACTAATACTTAGACATATTCCTACTTCCAAAGGCTCTCCAACAACTTAACTTGTATGAGAGCATTATAATCCAAACAGTACACTCATTTCAAGCTATAATACCCCTTGAACTGAAAACAAGCCAAATTGCCTGCATCTGAGTTACAAAAAGGCATGAGTGGCAAAGTAGTACATTTTCCATTAGATCTTAAAAAAATGTAGTTAATAGTGTACCAACAAAAGACACAAACAAAATTGGCAACAACTAGTAGACTTAAACTAAGATAGACAAGACATAGACTATCTCAACGAAAACAATGAATACTACAAAGATATAAACATAGAGGAAAATTTAAGAGAAACCACCCAAACAATTCAAGATTCACCACCAACTGGCCAATTTGAACATGTAGATCTTGTTACTGCAGCCAACATTTTTGACCAGTAACAATTCACCCACTACACTCCAAAGACACCATAGAAGATGCATTAGAAACATATCAAATGCATCAAGCCAAAGGATCCCCAATGAGCAAAAGGGAGACAAGCGTAGAAGCACGTTCTCATCCTCTATTCTTCCATACAGGAACGGGGGAAGATATGATGAAAGATACACATAAATTACTGCATCAGAATATCGCTCTTTATGAATTTATTCTGGATACCCTGAATTCAGACAAAATGTCGAATACATTTTCCACCTCCTGTTCTAAAGTGAACTAGCAACTCCATGTTATGAAGTGGTAGACACATTAAAAACAGGCTCTCATTTTTTAAACATGTCCGCTACCCAAATGCTTTAAAAGATAAAAGACAAAGACGAAGTTTTGCAGTCAAGTATCACAAATCTCTTGGCAAACATGCATGGTACAAAAGAATACGGGTTCCCAGGTCACACTGATGTACATTGTATGCTAAGGAACCTAGGCCCACCCACATGGGTTGTTACTTTAAGTTGTGCAGAATACACATGGGATGACTTGCACAACATCTTATGTACTGCAAACCAAAATAAAGAGGGGATAGAACAAAAAAAACAACAGGAGAACTCTGTTGTCTTGACCCTGTCAATGTATTAAGGTACTTTCACCATCGCTTCATTGCCATGCTGCACTTCATCTGCAATAACACTATCCCTCCACTCAGAGAAGTGGACCACTTCTTTTGGAGAAAAGAATATCAATCCAGAGGAGCATCACACATCCACATGCCTTTATGGATAAAAGATGCTCCAAAATTTGGCCATGACAGTAATACCACTGTTTTACAGTTTATCGAAAAGTACATTACCTGCAACATCCCTTCAGAAACTACACATAGTAGCCTGCGTACACATAAGTGTGGCAAATACGGCGATGTAGATATAAAAATAAAGGTAAATACTATACCAATGTCGCTTTGGCTTCCCTAGATCAATTTGCAAAAAAAGGTCAAGTAAATAGCTTGATGTCTTCTGTTAGACATAGTGTAAAAGGCAAATCCCCTACAAATACATACAACATTAAAAGGGACGAAGCATCCAAATACATCAATGATTACAATGAAAGCATTGCCCTCTTGTGGAATGCAAATATAGACATACAATATATTGCAAACAATTTCACTGCAGTTGCAAGATATGTCACAGCCTTTCTCATCAAAGCTGATAAAACAGAGATAAAATGTCTCTTGGATGACAAAACAGTGTCAAAAAATTGCATATATTCGGTATAAAAATGCTCTTCCATAGAGAATGCAGGAGCTACGAACCTATGGACCATTTATCAGGTACAGCGTTATATAGCAAATCTGAATGCATTCTCTGGCTAAACCTTAATCCAGCTTCATCCTGTAAAAGAGTACTAAATCCTTCCAAGAAATAGAACAAATAGCCACAATAATCTCAACAGCCAGGACATTTAATAAAAATGTAATTAACACATACTACCCAAACAGAAGTACTGCTTTGGAAAACATGAGCCTATACGACATAGCCAATCTACTCCTACAAAAACAATGTCACTCCAGATGAGACACTGGAAAATATTCAGTCTCAACTTGTGAAGGCAGGCTAGGAAAACTTACCAAACCAAGCCTAGTTAGTCATATAAAGTAATCATTTAAATCTATGCAACATAGAGAACAATATTACATGGCCCTATTTCAACTTGTTAAACTTTGGAGAAAAGAAGAAGAATTAGTGGGTGACCATGACTCATTTGAAGCTGCATTCAAAGCAAAGTAAATCAGTATAACAAATGTCAATTTCAAACAATACAGTTACCAGCTAACATCAACTACACTGTTGAGATCTGGGGAGTGCCCGAGCCCTCCCTCCACACTCTACTGATTTCTTTCCTAAATTGTGCAACCGCATTGAGCACACAATCAACCAGAGTGTGAGCCTACAACAAGGACCGATATTTGTGAGAATTGTGCGTTGATTTCATTGCTTGTCTCATACAAGCAGCAAATGTACCATTTACAAATGACTGGCACTTTTTCGTGCCTGTTTGAGTGGCACTCTGTCCACAAAGCCGCTCCAGCTGATTGGCCTCCTTCTCCTACTAGAGCCAATTGCGTTGGCTGGTAGGCAGAAGCTGGCCCTCTGTTCGAAGGCCCATATTCTAAGGCCCTGTCTGTGCCTTTTTCTACCACTTTGAATAGAGCAGCCATGCCAAGAGGGCAGGAGCCCTCTCCACCAGGAACCCATCACTGGCTGTAGGATCAGTGAGTTACCAGCAACCATCAACTACACTGTTGAGATCTGTGGGGTGCCCAAGCCCTCCCTCCATCCTCTATTGTTTTTCTTTCCTAAATTGTGCAACTGCATAGAGCACACAATCTACCAGAGTGTGAGCCTAAAACAAGGATCGATATTTATGAGAATTGTGCATTGATTTAATTTCTTGCCGCATAAAAGCTGCAAATTTACCATTTAAAAATGTCTGCTGCCTTTTTCGTGTTTGTTGGAGTGGCACTTTGACCACATGGCTGCTCCAGCGGATTGGCCTCCTTCTCCTACTAGAGCTAATCGTGTTGGCCGGTAGGTGGAAGCCGGCCCTCTGTTAGAAGGCCTGTATTCTAAAGCCCCGTCTGTGCCTGTTTCTACCACTTTGAATAGAACAGACACACCAAGAGGACAGGAGCCCTCTCCACCAGGAACCCATCACCGGCTGTAGGATCAGCGAGTTACCAGTTACCATCGACTACACTGGTGAGATCTGGGGTGTGCCCAAGCACTCCCTCCATCCTCTACTGATGTCTTTCCTAAATTGTGCAACTGTATTGAGCACACAATCTACCAAAGTGTGAGCCTACAACGAGGATCGATATTCATGAGAATTGTGCGTTGACTTCATTTCTTGTCACATACAAGCTGCAAATTTACCATTTAAAAATGGCAGCTGCCTTTTTCGCACCTGTTGGAGTGGCACTCTGACCACACAGCCACTCCAGCTGATTGGCCTCCTTCTCCTACTAGAGCCAATCACGTGGCCCGGTAGGTGGAAGCCGGGCCCTCTGATCGAAGGCCCATATTCTAAGGCCCTGTCTGTGCTTGTCCCAGCCACCAGAGCCTTGGAGCACTTCATCCTGCCCATCCTCACCTAGATTTCGATCATAGATACCATGCCTCTACTTGTACCTCATGTGCCTTACAATGCTGATGAACTATACTCAGGATAGCCATCACCTCTAAATACCATAGTGCCATAGCAGTGTTATACACCTTTGACTTCCCCTAGCAGACACAGTAAGCGCACCGGCATATAGTCATTACTACTTTCTATCTCCCAAATTTTGACTCGACCGAAATACCTGTTTAGCATAACAAAGAAAATAATCATTAGTTTCATCGACATGTTGGTCTTGATTACTGTATCGCTGTTTATCCATTAGTTATGCATGATCCTTGAACTTACTGTTTATAACAACTTCTTACCTGTTACACTGAGGTATTGCCCACAATTTTGTAGACACCACTTGTAGTATCTGTATTAACAGCTTAATTCTTGCTGCCCCGACCGCGACATGCACATTTCACTGTGATACATCTCTATATGCTGTATATTGCCTCGCTGAACATGTGATACACGTCTATGTGTTGCATATTGCCTCGCCGAACCTGCAATCTGCTATATTTACAAGTGTAACACTCGTACAAAACATAGTGTTTAACCTGTGATTTACCTTAGGCTGGCACACACTGTACCTGCCGTCCAAAATGTGTAATCTGTCTCAATCTCATTGCCTGACTAGCGATTGGCCTTTAATTTCACTGCTTGGTTCTAGTCTTGTTAACTTGTTTTAATTGCATTGTCGACCTGTGAACTGCCAACGTGTTTCTACTCGCATTGCATGGCCCAAGACGGGCTAAAGTGCTTCTTTTAATTGTCGACCTGTGAACTGCTAATGTGCTTCTAATCGCATTGCATGGCCATAGACCTGCTAAATTGTTTTAATTTAATTACTGGCTAGTGATTTGCCAAAACTGGCTCATTCCCATCAATTTGGCCCTAGCCTTACCAACATGCCTTAACTCCATCAGTGGCCCTTGACATGATAAATGGCTACATTTGCATTGCCTGGCCTGTGACTCTCTAAATGCTGGTGCACTTGTTACTCACTGCCTAAACTTCCACACCTTGTTTGTGCCCCACTGCCAAACATACACACTTGCATTCCTGGCGTTCTTATAGGCCTGTTCATGATGACCCCGGCAGACCTCTGGTAACTCTAATGAAACGTACCTTTGCTTGCCATGGTTAATCCAGTTTTTGCTGTATCTCGCTTACCGCTGTGAAACCTAATCATGCAGTTTTTTTTTGTTTTCCATGGCTAATCCAGTCTATGAGGCATCCTGCTTGCTGCTGAGAACCAAGAGTATTTTATGTCCTGCCCACCGCTGCTAATTCAGTAAATATCCAACTGCAAACAGGAACCTAGCCCTACTCAGTCACACAAATTGCCATGTAGCATGACTACTTTGCAGGCAACCATCTATAGACATAACATTGACCAGAACATGTCCAGCCTACTGCCCTGCACAGCAGGCACATTCACCCAGATTGGTAATGACCTTGTTTGACTTTGGTGCCCCCCGGGACCACCCTCTCCTTTGTCCAACACCCTTCCAACCTAAAGCTTCCCCCTTTCCTACACCAGAACTTGGCCCTGCAATACCATAACAAGTATCTCCCAGCCTAGAGGAGCAATAGGTCTCAAACACCTAACCAGCCCCCTTGAGAACTCCATATCCACTATCCCCTTAAGACTAGCAGGGTCTACCTCCCCATGCCTAGGAACAACTTGTCTCAGTTCAAGAACGCTAGCAACCTTACCCTCCACCCGGTCAATCCTAGGGACCACAAGCCTATCGAGACTATCCGCATGAACCTGCCAACACCACCCCCGCCCGTTTCCCTCGGGTCTACCACCCCTCACACCTTTTCCTACACCACAGTGGAACCAGGAATCCACTCGGCCTAAGTTGCACACCACCGCCACCACCACACTGCAGTGTGACCAGGATCCCACACAGCCCAAGGTGCATAACCCCTACATTACTCCTGCCTCGCCTACAGATTTCTGCTCGCCCCTGCTAGTGTCCAATCCTAGCCTCAAGGGCACCCTTCTAGATTTGCGATCTCTAGGAGTGCATGCTACTGACCTACATGACTTACTCCTTGACCAATGTTTAGATTTCCTAGTTGTTGTGGAAACTTGGCTATACCAAGCCTCTGGCCCCCTATTGTTCCTGGTCATCCCACCCAACTACACCATCCTTAGGGCTCACCGCCAGGATACCATATGAGGAGTAGCTATTATAGCTAATTCCACACTAAGGTTCAGATCTTGCACACTAGTCCTAGTGGTTGGATACAAACTCCTTCTACTCAAACTTACAACCAACCCCAAAACCACAATCAATTCACTCATCATCTACACATCACCGAACAATGCCAACCACCCTGAATCAGACATCCCTTTACTCATCACCCCCCTACTCAAGCCTAACACAAAATGTATGATCCTAGGTGACATTAACCTTGAATTCAATGACAAACTAGACCACAAAGCTACCTCATTCCACTCGGCTCTCCAAGCAATGCATTTTACCCAAATTGTTAACTCCCCTACCCATATCAAATGAAGAATCCTGGATTGGATCCTAACATTAAATGTTAATTTATCGCTAGAATCCATCACTGAAAACACGTGGTCGGATCAGTATCTAATAAGTTTTAACATACTGACTCAGAATACTCAGGACATAGCTCAACCAACACCCTGGCCTATCACGGTGAGAAACAGTAGAAAATCTCATCCCTATTCTGACTGAAACCCTCAAGACCCACCAACACCAAATTCCAACCCCAATAGTATTTCCTCTATTTACCATAACTGCCTGAAATCAACCATTGTTGTAGTAGCCCTGCTTCTATCTAAAATACCCTGTATTGCTAAATTAACCAATTTTTGGTTCAATTAAGAATGTATTGTTCTCTGAAATAACAAAAGAGCGTTGGAGAACTTATACAAAAAGACTCCGACCACTGCCATTACAAACTCTCTTTTGGGAGCCTACAAAACCTACAAATCAGCTGTCCTAGCCCACAAAGCAAACTCCTTGAATATGGGCATAAACAATGCCTCAACCAACACCAAAGAACTATTTTCAATACTTAGAGAACTGGAAGCCCTAATCACCTCCACCATCCCCATCAACTCAAGCAAAGTCTGGTGCACCACCATCCAGAATGCACTAGCCTCTAAAATCCTTACATTATAAGAGAAAATATTATTGAAAAGGATTGCGCCTGACGTCGGTGCCGAAGAACAGTCCCCCAATTCAAATACACCACTGTTTCCCAAGACCAGGTGCTGAACACCATCTCTATGCTGACACCCTCCAATTGCAAAGGTGATAGCTTCCCTGCTCACCTAGTCAAACTTTGTGCCCCTACTTTAGCCCCCATCATTACCAACTTAATTAATGCCTCCTTCACTTACAACTTCGTCCCGGCCAGTATCAAAGAAGCTTGGGTATCCCCACCTCTTAAGAAACCATCTCTGGACCCTGCTATACCCACCAACTACCCACCCATTACTACGGTTCCCTTCCTGTTAAAAATAGTTGACAGAATAGCCTACACCCAAGTCCAAGAGTACCTAGAAGGCAACCACTTGCTAGGAGCCAGACAATCAGGCTTCTGGCCTAAGCACAGCACAGAAACAGCCTTATTAGACCTCAAAATCCAGATGGACATCATAAGAACTTTGGAAGATTGTGCATCCTCATCTTACTTGATCTGTTTGCTGCTTTTGATTTGGTGCACCATGACAAGCTATGTAATGCTCTCTCACAAAACGTCAACTTCTCTACAGAACCCACCTTATGGCTCAAGTCATTCCTATTGGAACATACCTTGAGTACCCTATCCCAGGCCCTTAGAGGTCCCTCAAGGTTCTTGCCTATCCCCCACCTTATACAATGCATATACCAAACTCCTATTTGCAGTCCTCAACACCATGGGAGTCATCTACACCAATTTCGCAGACAATACTCAGGTCCTTATCCCTGTTACAGGAGACCATGAACAAGACTCTGCTTCCATTAACAAGATCTATGCCATCATACAAAACTGAATGGCCACTAACAGTTTGTGCCTTAATGATGGAAAAACTAAGATCCTCATAGTAGGCCCCCCCCACCCAACTAAAATCTCTTCACACCGACTACTCAGCCATTGCCATTACCATTGGCGGAACACCCACCCAGTATTCAACTATGTCAAAACACTGGATGTTTATCTAGCCACAAGCCTTACCATGACTAAACACATCAGTGCCCTCTCATCCTCTACGGCCTACATGGCCAAACTCATTGCACTCAGCCGCCAATTTCGTATCACACAAAACTGCATTACCCTAGCTCGAGCCCTCATACTATCGAAATGGGATTATTGAAATATTCTCCTACTAGGAACTAAAAGTACTAATCTGTCTAAACTGCAACTGCTACAAAACAAAGCCTTACGGGCAGTCTTTGGATGAAAAAGAAATTATCATATTTCTCACTTTAGGAGGGAAGAACATTGGCTACCCATCCAAGCAAGAATCCTATTTAAGACTCTTATCATTACTCACAAATGCATCACCAATGATGCTCCCTCATGCCTCAATAACTGTGTCACCCAAAAAAGGTCAACTAGATCCCTCAGATCGGGCTCTAGCTCACACCTACGTGTCCCAAGTTTCAAGAGTTCTAGGGCAGGACTTGCCAGCTTCCCAGTTGCTGCGCCCAAGAACCGGAACTCCCATCCTAAGTATATTATAAATGAGCCCTCTCACCAGCGCTTTAAGAGTCTTATTAAAACATGGCTCTTCAACACATTTTAACCAGTTGTGTCTTCACTGTGCCACTCTGAGCACACTGTGATCACTGTATCTTGAAATGCCCTGCCTGTATTTTAACTATCTTGGATCCCGAACTGTGGTTCCTGTATTGTACTCATTCGGCATCTAATCCTGCCTGTATTGTAACTACGACCCTGGCGGAAAGTGACTGACCGGACCGCCACAGCGTAAATAGCGTTTCCGCCATTGCACGAAGGAGCAAAGTGCGGCCCATTCCGACCCATCGGGCACGAGCACCACGGCATGGCGGAAGTGCAAAGTCCGCGATGGCGGAAATGACCCCAAAACGGCCCACACCGCCGCCGTACGGCGCCCTAGGTGCAATACCGCCACCCATCACAGCGGACACCGCAGTGTGCGCCTACCGGAAAGTACGGTGACCGGAAATATACGGAAACGGAAGTTAAAACATGGGCCCGGAACGGGAAACATCCCGCCGTACACCTATAAAACCACTAAAACCACACAACCACTAAAAACACTACCCTGAGACACACCCCAACCCGTCATCCACCCTAGCGAAACCAAGAAAAATGGGAAAAGTAGCGAAGAAAGCGTGCGACCGCAAGCGGCAGGTCCACTTCTCCCGTGAGGAACTCACCGTGCTAACAGAGACCCTCCAGGAGAATGCTGCCGTCGTCTTCTGCACGCAAATGACCAGGACGGCACTTGCAAACAAGAAGGCCATATGGGCTCTGGTGGCACAGCGGGTAAGTGCGGTGGGGACCGCACCCCGCACCCCACAGCAATGCCGTAAGCGATGGGACGACCTGCGGATACGCGTCCGCAGCATACTCTCTGCCAACCGCAACATTGCCACAGCCACCGGGGGAGGTCCTGAATCACCCATCAAGTTGACCCCCTGGGAAGAAATCTGTGCCTCCACCATCGGAATGGAGAGCATAGAGGGAGTCGGAGGGATGGAGAAAGGAGTGCAGACATCCGAAGATTCAGGTAGGTGGGCCAAATAAAACAATGCCAAATCCACAAAGTCCATCCATGTGAAGTACCATGCGTCCACATAGTGCAACAGAAACACATGTCCAGGAGAACGTCCACACACATCGGCCTGATAGCGCACGTTAAAACCCACAATAAATACATAAATAATTAAAAACCCCTAAAACACGCACTACACGTGCAGCAGGCACACCCTAACTGCAGGCTGCCAAACAACTGCACCCTCACTCCACACACAAATGAAAGCACCTCCAAGGCCCCGACCCAAATCACCCTCAGGTACCACCCCAATGCATGTGATACAATGCCATTCCAATTCCCACAGACCCATCAATAACCCTCGCCCTCCTTTACTCCACCACAGGGTCCGATCCAAACGACGAGCTTCAGGACACCCCTACCAGCACACCTGCAAAGAGGGCCAAGACCAACGGCCAAAGACCCTCCACCTCAGCTGCACGCATCAAGACACGGCAGCAGCACAAATCAGGTGGCAGCACAGAGGAGGGAACATCAACAGGCACCCCAGCAGCCAGCATGCCCACACCACCACCACCACAGGTCCCCCCAACGGATGCCACAGAAGGCACTGCCTCTGGTGGCAGCAGCACCATAGGTGACACCCCATTGATGGCAGCATGCTCCGACACAGAAGACGGGGATGTCGAAGTCAGATCCATCCATGACCTGTCCCAATCCCCCTGTCTGTCCCATCCCGTACAACATGAGGATACCACGCAGGGGCACCCACAAGACGACGACTGGCCATCCCCCACAAGCTCTGTGGCAAGGCAACATGAGGACAACAGCCCCTCTGTGACACCCCCGCAAATGGCCATGGCCCAGCAGAGGCAACAGTCCCTCGACCAGTTAATCGTGCAACAGCAGCAACTGGCCACGCTCCTCAAGGACCATGCCGATGAATGTGGGGGCACTAAGGCAGACATAGAAACATCAACTGAGACACTTAGGGCAGAAATGGAGAGAGGTACAGAGACACTAAGGGCACAAATGGAGAGTAGCACCGAGAGCCTGGGAGTCCAAATGGAGAGAAGCACCGAGAGCCTGAGGGGGGAACTGCATGCGACGTCCAAGGACGTATGTGCCGAACTTGCCGCAGTGCGCCGTGTGCTCACTGAGCTCTCGCAAACCCTTAGGGACATGCATGGACGTGAGCAGGCAGAGACATCATCCGTTGCAAGTTCCGTCCAGGGCAGCCCCCAACGTAGATCTGGGAGGAACCTGCGCTCCACAGGCAGGGGTGCCCCTGATACCCGCAGAGGGGGCTTGCAATAGCGACTGCCCACTGACAATGAGCATCTTTGGACACTGGTGTTCGGGGGGGAGGTAGGAGGGTGGAGGGGGTGTGTTGGGCTCACTTGGGTGGCGGGTCGATAGGGTGTACAACATGATATCACATATGCCATAAACAGTGCACGATCAACCAATGAGATGTGTGGACATTGATCTTTGTGTACTAGGCCATCATAGGCGTACAGTCCATATTGTGCATGTCCCAGACACACACAGTGCCACGAGTCCCGTGTCCATGTATCAGCCACCAGGCGTGAGTGCTAGAAGCATACATCAATGAGATGCTGACGAATGTCACGGCCCTCCGGTGCCTCGCAGACTCCTTGAGGTGCTGCCACATCCCCACCCTCATCATGACCATCATCAGGTGCTTGCAGTTCTGCGTCAGGGGGCATGGGCACATTTCTACGTACGCACATGTTGTGGAGCATGACACATGCCATCACCATCTTTGCAACCTTCTCATGGCGGTACAGGAGTGCCCCGCCAGACCTGCTGAGGCAGCGGAAACGACCCTTCAGTAGGCCGAATGCCTGTTCAATGACTACACGGGTACGTGAGTGGGCATGGTTGTAGTCCTCCTCATGCTGGTCCCGTGGGTTCCGGACTGGTGTGAGGAGCCATCTCTTCAGTGGATATCCAGCATCACCTGTATGTGGACGAGAAACGTATGATGTGGAATGCCATTGCTACGTACGCACACCCCCCCCCTTCCTGCCAGGTCATTGCCGAATCACATACCCCACATTATCATGCATGTAATGAGACTCACCGAGTAGCCAGGATCTGTTCCCTGCGTGTCGCTCCATGTAGCGTGGTATTGTAGAGTTCCTCAAGACCATAGAATCATGGGTTGATCCAGGGAATCGGGCACAACAATGTGTAATGATCCTGTTGGAGTCACACACCATTTGTACGTTCAGAGAATGAAATTGTTTTCGGTTGCGGTACTGGGCCTCCATGGCATGTGGGACGACCAATTCCACATGGGTGCAGTCGATGGCACCAATGCAACCCGGTATGCCGGCAAGTGCATGGAATCCCACTTTTGTGTTGGTAATTTCCTGCTCCGAGCGTGGTAGGGAGATGTAGTCGTCTGCGTGCTGCAGGAGGGCATCGAGCACTTGCAATAGTGTCCGTGAGAACAGTGGCTGAGAAATGCCATGCAACTGTCCGACTGTGTGCTGGTAGGTGCCTGTGGCCAGGAAGTGGAGTACAGACACCACCTTCAGTAGGTGTGGGATGGCGGTTGGGCTATCTATCATGCTGACAAGGTCAGCCTGTGTCATGTCCACAATGGCGGCTATGGTGTCCCGGTCCAGACGGTAGAGGGTGTGGATCTGCTCATCAGTGAGGTTGAACGGATGTGCTCGGAGGCGTGGGATTGCGGGCTGCCTGCGTGGTGGTAGTGGCTGTGCTGGCGGCCCTTGCTGGCCCTGCCTTGCCCTCCTCCTCCTCCTGCGTCTCCTCCGTGCGGCCGGTTGTAGTTGGTGTTCGTCTTCTTCTTGGAGTTGGAGTACTTGCAGTGCTATCATGTCCCCCAGGGCCAACATCGCGAGTCCTGCCGGTAGCATTTCGGTGTGGTTGTGGGAGGAGACTGGCTGTGCAATTTATGTGTTTTCAGGCTGTATGGCCTCCACCTGTGGTGATTCATTCCACCTGTGCAAACTGCTCTCCCCTTTGGCCGAGCACGTCCCGCGCACAACGCTGCAATTCGGGGAATGGCATCTTGCTATTGCAATCATGTATTTGTACCCGATGGCCGTGTAACATTGGTTGATATGTTCATTCTGCTGTGGTCCCATTGTTTCACATACTATCTGTGCAGTCGCGAACAGACTTGTGAAGGGTCAGTGGAACGTAGTACTCGAGTAACGGTGGGCCCTCATGCATCACTGTACCGAGTTGCAACGACGGGCGGGTTTGTGGGTGAAGGCAGTTGCCATTTTCACACACAGCCGCACTCGATGGATTAATTAGTGATTTCAAACGGCCACAGATGCCTCTTCGACGTGATGTTGCAAATGAGGAATTCGAAGGGCGGCGCTTTCGGTTTTCAGCTAGCGGCGAGGAAATGCCCACAGGTCTGACTGCAAATATAACGTACTATTGTTCAATGTCCTTGGGACAGGGGCCATGGCGAGGATGCAATGATTGATATGAATGGTTTGGGATGGGCAATGGCGACGTGGGCGATGAGGCCGGACGTTCCCAAATACATGTTACTTCACTACACTGGAATCACGGGCTGGGGCACTGTGGATTTTGCAGGCTGCATAACGCACAGACTCAATGGATATTTCTAATGTTATGTGAGTAAATATTCAGGCGTTTTAATCCCGGGATGAGGGAATGATGAATGGATGCATGGGCAGGTGATTTGATACAGAGTTTGCCATGTACAGGGCTTCTTGGGATCTATCCGCCTCCCCTACGCTATGTGATGCAGGGCTGCCATAGTGGGACCATCGTCTATCTGGCCTTGTTGAGCCCTCCCTGTCTCGACGCGCCTTCAGACACTTGTGTCCATGCACGTTACCAATCCCATCAGATGGATTCTGTTTTCACAGACGCATGCACAGGTACACTCGTTTGTGATGGTGTTTACACCTCGATATAGATAGTTATGAGTCGCAAGTGGTTTTTGGGTGGTGATGGACCTTTGGAGTGGGCTAGCATGCATATGGCTGTGGATTTAGTGTGATCATTGAAGTGAGTTGTTGGAATGTAGTTCTGATGGCCATTCTGTTCTTTTTCTTTTCTTTTGGTTGACAGGTATCTCCTCCCCTTTTGCCACTGCCATCTGTATGCCACTCCTGCAGATGGGTTTTACTCCCGACACCTGCTGCTTCGTGTTAATCAGTGGAGCAGCATTACGATCTTATGGGACGATCGCCAATGGGCCACATGCCCTTACGCAGTACTGGAGGCTCGGAGCAACATTTCGGCCTTTCAGCTGGACTAGTGCCTCCCCATTGGGACGGCCCTGCGGTTCTGTGCGCTTCCATGTTGCCTTTTCGTACGTGAATGTAGCTCTGTGTACCATGATGGAACAGGGCGTCACACAAGTAGTGGCTGGTCATTTCTTGCGGATGCAGCCCACAATGGTGGAATGTGTTTTGGAGTTCATGGCCTGATGGCTGTATGGGCTTGGTGATTTTGATGTGCATTAAATTTCTATTCTGATTTGGCCCGTGTAGCGTTCTTCTTTGCAAGTGATGTGGCATATGCCTATTTGGGGAGCGATGTATTGTGAGGAGATCTGCATTGGGTTCCAGCTTCGGAGTTTAGTTGCGTGGTACTGTACTGGGCGCGTTTGCCTACGAAGACCGTGAGGTCAGGGATGGGGGCTGCCAATATGACTGTTTGAATGTTGTCATGCTCAGGGGCGGGAGATTGGGTTTTGTGTAACAGATGCCGGTCAGCCAGGTGGACTGGTGGAATGATGTGATTTTCGGAATATTGCTGGTCACAGGTGCCTGTGTTTGCGTGCGTTTCTTGGTGGGGGACTGTGGTCATGTCCATTGGGATGGCTTCTGTATTCGTGCCATCTGTGCCCTGCAGCTCCCATTGGCCCCTGTTGTGTTTCTTTTGTTCGTTGGCATGCATGGGTGACTTGTACATTTCAATGGTTGCATTGTGACTTCATTGCACCTACGGGGAGTTGTACTTTGTGGGCAGGGAGCGGTGTACAGGCACTCAGTGGGGCCGTTTACGGTTGATTCGCGATGCCGTACTTCTCACCATGGCGGAATGGTACATTCCGCCATGCTTGATGGCGTTAGGTACATGTCCGCTAGGGTCGGAATTGGCGTACCCTTGCGCCATGGTGGTGTTTACGGTTTGGCATGGCGCGCGCGCGCGTGCTTGGTGCAGTTAGCGTTGGCGTTCACTACGGTGTCGCTAATGGCTTCGTACTTTGCGGTGACGGGTCATAGTCGCACCGAGCGCTATTCGATGGCGGTATTGCATTTCCGCCATCGTTTTCCGAATTCCGCCAGGGTCGTAATGAGGGCCAATCTCTTTTACGTAACCTGCGCTGTGACACCTTCGGGTTTGGGCATGTAACAAATAATATAAATAAATAAATGAAATAAATAAGCATAGAATAATTCTCTCTCTCTCTTGAATATGCTGTCAGTATTCACAAATCGGCAGGTTTAAGCCTAGATCACGCATTGATGCATATTGGTAGCACAGTCTTTAAAATAGGTATGAGTTACTTAGCACTTTCACGTCTGCGTGCACTTGATGGTCTATTCCTAGTTAACTTTGCTGCAAACAAAGTCAATGCTGACATTCCTTGCATCCTAAAATACAACAAACTAATTGCACTATGCACCCCATCTAGATATGTACCCTTTACTTAAAAATATTTTTTTTACAAGAAAACGAATAAACCTATAGCAGATCTCTCAACAATACTGCACAAGAAACTAAAGAAACAAAGAACAACTGCTGCTCCATCAAATGATACAAACATAAAAATGTCTAGTCCAAACACAACTGCATGTCCATCAGAAGGCATAGAGACAAATGTCTCTTCTAAAAACATCTACAGGCCCATCAAAGGATACAGAGGCACAATGCTCTGGTCCACTTAAATTCAGAAGCACAGCTGGAGTAAATTGCTATGCAAATGTAGCAATCAATCTTCTCTCCCAATTGCCACCAATTGTTCACAATATTTACTTAAATGGGTTGGACCAGTTTTGTTTGCAAATGCTCCTCCTTCACAGAAATGTCACAAATAATCCTGACAGCATTTACAGTGTCTCAGGTATAAGGCGAGAATTGGACTACTGTACAAGGATAGTAAAATTCACCATAAACACACAGGAAGATAAACACAAATTCCTAATGTACTTACTACAAATACTAGAAACCAAAAAGATTCCTATAAATGAAATATTCCAGATTGCATACACTTGGAAAAATACATGCACTCTCTGCAACCATTTTTCATCAGAGAACATCACTAATAAACAATATGTTTTTTTATCCATTCCAAATTGTGAATCCATTCCATTTCACCAGCTTCTGCAGAATGCAAATCATAGAATATTATGCCCTTTTTGTAATTCAGGAAATTGTTTCAGCATGCAAACAAACTTGCATGGCCAGTATGTGATACTAATGCTTCTAAGGTACAATGCAGATGGTACCAAAAACAATTGTAAACTTACTAGCTTTACACACGGCCAAGTATCTCTTGGGAAAAAAAACTTCACAACAGTGGGCATAATCTACCACACTGGTGCCACACCCACTTCAGGCCACTATACTGCCTATGTCAAAACATAAGTGGTTGGTTTGAATGTAACAACACTTCTGTTACTCCAAAACATAGGTTACCAGCAAATCTTGCAAATGCCTACTTAATATTCCTTCAACCCAAATGTACTCACTAAAGTATAACACATATGCCAATGGGTATCTAACTACATCCATAATACTACAAAAGTACTTTAAAACCCAAGACGGTTAGAATATGCCAACGGGTATCAAACTACTTCAAAAATACCCTTCATTGTAATACACTTCAAATATACCATTGCAGTTCCTGTTACTGCAATGATTTTTGTATTTTGTAAAATCCAATATAATTACAATACGCCAACGATGCCACCAGGTCTACCAAATGCCTACTTAATATTCCTTCACCCCAACTGTAGTCACTAAGATATAGTAAAATAATCAGTTAGAATACGCCAACGGGTATCTAACTACTTTAAAAACACCCTTCATTTTAATACACTTCAAATATGCCATCAGTTATTCTTACTCCAAAACGTCTTGCAAAGGCCATGCTACCACACACAACTATTCTATAACATGTACATTCTTTAAAACTATGTAAATGCCCAAAATGTATGTAATAACAGTACTGTTTTTTGTTTAATCCTCTATGGATTTTTGCTCCCAATGACCAGGTGATTCAGCATACACTGATGTTGTACTAAACATAGTACATAGAATGTACTATTTATGATGGTCAAAGAAGTAAATCAATATTTAAAATTGTATGTAATTAAAGCTTTTAAACTATCCTGCTTAACAAATTATACTGTTTTTTTTCTCATAAAAAATTCCATCTTTATTATCAAAGTCACCATATGAAGTATTATCCTATTTGTTATCTTCACAAAGAAACAATGCATGTTCCATAAGCACTATCCTCAATTGTATTACAATCATAAATAACATAAACATATCCTTCCAGCATTTTACAAATACTGTATACTCCCCCTACAGTACCTATAATTACTATACACAGATTGCTTTAGTAAGTGTGGCCATAGTCCATGCCCCCAAGAATCTGGCCAGTGGCCACAACTACTGCAATATAAATAAGCCATATAACAAGTACATACAATACACCTTCAAATAACAAGACCCACCCAGAACCCCCTGCAATCCAAATGTTGTCCGTGGACAGCAAAATTGACCGCACACTCAGCGGCACCTGCGCACCCTTTTATCACCTATAAAAATAGCTTCATGACAACTTTATTCCACTAGCCCACCCTTTCCAGGCTCTCTTTCGGCCACCAAATAACCCCAAATGTGTTTTCCAGACTTTTTGCTCACGGCAGTGTCTGCGGTCAGCGGAGGCTGTCAGCGAATCCAGCATGGTGACTGTTTAAAGAATTTTGACACACCTCACGTTTTTCACCATCCAATCAGCATGCATTTTTGGTGTCTGTGGACATCGAGCCACCCCCTTGTTGGACATGGGGTATCTGTGGATTCCGAATCAGGAAATGAGTCCGCGGACCAGACCCAGATATCACTAATTGTTTTGGACCTACTTTTTGGCCATTTAAAAAAAAAACTATTGGACAGATTTACACCAAATCTGTATTCCAGATTCTTGGCGGCATAGCCCCATGACTCTGGACACTGGCCACGGCCACAACTATACAACCATGCCCGCAAGAATCTACACACTGGCCAAGGTCACAAATATACTGTTTATCTATGCTATAACATTTCCATGGCCACAACTATACAATGCAGCCATAATATAACCACTTTACACACTTCAGTAACAACTGACATGTATTTTTTATTTCAAACACACATATATTACTCACACTCACTACTTTCATGAAATATGTAGAAATATACCAATATTCAGAACACTTCCAACTCCAAATGATGGCCACGGACGGATGTTCGTGTTTGCAGCTCGGAATATGGCTGCAGACAGTAAAATTGACCAGTGGAACCTAGAGGGCTGTTTTTCACCTATAAAAATGGCTCCATGTAAACTTTCCTCCCTTCCCAGACACTCTTTCATCCACAAAATTACCCCAAATGCATTTTACAGATCTTTTTTCTGCCGCATTGTTCGTGGAGTAAGCCCATGGCTTGCAGATTCAATATGGCGACCGTTTCGAAATGGGTCATGCAGTTCATGTGCTTCAATAACCAATCAGCGGGTGTGTACAATGTCCATGAACATCATGTGCCTCCCTGATTGGCTCAGAGGTGTCAGCGAACACTGAATCAGGAAATTAGTCCACGGACCGGATGCAGATATTACACATTCATTCATCCTACTTTTGGGACATTTTGTATTAATCTACTGGACGGATTTACACCAAATTTGCAAAATCACATTTTCAGGATCAGGCTGCCACTCCTCAAGCAGGTTTGGTGCATATCCATGCAGCGGTTTGGGCTGTAGGTGTGAGGACAATTGTTTTCAATGTATGTCTATCCGGATATCCAAAGTTTTGGTACACCCCTTATAACTTTGCTTCTCCTTGATGAAACGGCACCAAACTTCCCGAAATCATTCTGAGGTGGCCATATACTTTTTTTGAAATGCTTGGTGAGGATTTGTCGATATATATGTTTTAACAGTATGAAAAACTGTTTATTTAAAACTTTGTTGCAGCTATTGGCTCTTTCATTTATTTGTATTTGTATTTATTTATTTAAGGAGTGTTTATCTATGCACTGTATAATATAATAGTGATGCAATCAAATAGTGATACAAAGTATGATCAAAGGGAATGTTCTTTAGCACTAGATGAGAACAGTAATGGTTTTATGAATGAAATGAAAGACTAGATGTAGATGATTGTACTATTTTTTTTTCATTTCAGAAAATTCTTATTACATTTCGAGCATTTGAGATTTATCTGGGTCCTTAGGAGGGGTTGCCATAAATAATGGGCACATTAGCCAAAACTTTAGTACACATTCTCCTTTTACAAAAAAAGTATATGTTTGGAATAATCCATAGCTCATTCGAGATGATGGGACCAACTGTCCAGATGTACTTTGAAGATGTGTGTTATCTTGCCACAGATTGATGAAAAGTCTGTTAAACTCTGTGTCACACATGCACTGCCTATCTGGCTCTTCTTCCTGATCCGTCATGATTAATTCCCATCGAACTCAAACATCACCATCTGGCATACAAGCAGTAGTGGCCAAACACTGAAGTCAAGGATGTGTGTGTGTGGCTGGGCAGGTCGGCTTTTTTGCTGTGGAATGTGCTGTGCAGAGCGAACGTGGGTGACCAAGTCTTGATTTTTCAATCATTGTTTATGTGTTTGCTTTAACTAATTTATGTTTATTATTGCCTTTTGGTTATAATTATGTTTATGTCAGAAAGGACTTTTTAGCAGGCCATAGCACTCATTAATTAATTAATGAATCTTTTCTTACACGCTCAATACCAGAGACAGTCTATAAGAACAAGACCAGGATTCAAACCTATGTTTCTGTGTGCTCTCTTGCTTCGAAGACAAGTGTGTTGCCACTGAGCTATTCCCTGGGCCATTAATGACCTTCACACTCACTTCAGAAATCGCATATCCGCTATCATTAAACTGAGAGTGGACCATCCCATAATCAATAATTTTAGCTATTCAGGCCACTCCTCGTCAGACATCAGGATTATTCCTGTGGGGCATGTCTGCCAACACCAGGAATGGTAGAAGCGTGATGGGGGCATAGTTGGCCATATCATCCAGTTCAAGTATGGGTTTGTTCTGTCGAGTGGAGGATCTGCCCATTTTCAGTGCATCTGGGAAGGTGCGTTGTATGAGAGACAATTTGAAGATGTTGAGAATTGATGTTACTTCTTAAACTATGATAATCTTCACAATGTAGGAGGGAAGCATATCATATTAGTAGGTAGGCTGTGAGAGTGTTGCTTTCTAATTTTTATGTTATTAAACTTACATTTTTGCACCACAAATCATGTTGTCATCTAGTCAGTTATTTGTATACAAATGTGTACGACCTGTTTATGTGCAATTGTTGTGAAATTAAACTTTAATTTTTGTTCAGCAATTGAAAGATTACCATTTTCTTCTTCATACTCTAATCATGTTAGTTTGGGGAAATTCAATAGGCCTCATTAGGAGGGTGGCGGAAACCCGCCGGTGCTTCAGGCGGGTTACTGCTGTCCTTGTAACACCGAATCCGCCACCTGATATACCAGTGCAACCGGCACATTACAAGTCCTGGAGGCTCAGGATATCAGGCGGCGGATTTGGGAATTCCCCATTCCTGTGGACAGGAATGGGTTTGCGGAAGCACCATTGCTGATGGGGCCAGTGCTTCCATGAAAACTCTGTCATCCGGGGATGTTGCGCCCAGCATGTCAGAACTGCTGGGCATAACAGCCCCAGCCCGCAGAGTCGGAGTGAGGAGGTCCGGAAAGGGTGTCGGTGTGTTGCTACCAGCACCCTTATTTCCGGACCGCCACACTCATAATGAGGCCCAATGTGTCCATTTTATTGTCAATATCCGTTCTATTTTATGCAGTTGCATATCTGAAAAACATTGCCCTTTTCAATTTGACAGCTATCTGAGAAATCATTACATCATTGTGTAAATGTATAAACTAAAGGAATTGAATAATATGGTTGACATTACCCAAAATATAGATTTTTCTGTTCATGCACTATTTTCTCCTACTGCATACCTTTGACTGCTTTAACCCCCTGCCACCTTTCAAAGTTTAATTCTTTTATTTGATTCTATATTATTTCCTACATTATAGGTTCTGTTTCCTTCTCCAGTCATGGTACTTTGTAATATTTTAAAACTTAATTTGCATATTATTCTTTCAGTCTCTCTTTCTTTCTAATTCTACTCCCCTCTTTTGCAACTAGAGTATATGTCTTTCTATATCAAAGGTTGTTCATACTGAAATCTTCCTCATCCAATTATAAAAATAATCAACTTTTGTTAGGCATATTTCAAATCTCTGTTCAAAATCAAACAACAAAACACATGTGTCAGTTCAGGGAGCAATGGAAGCATAACTCTTGCCTCTGCCACGCACTGCTTAGGCTAACACCCATGACATCAAAGAAGACATCACAAATGGCATACTTGAGGACATCACATATCCTTGGAAGTTCTTTTTGTTTAGCGACAGTAAGCAGTTTAGGCAGAGGACTTGACCTGGAGGTACTGCATTGAAAATGTGACAGGTGTACTTTGAAAATGCTATATGTGTAGACATTAACCCTGTGGAAGGTTTTTATATTAGTTTTTTAGGGTTTGGCCTGAGCTCACGGAGCACATACATAGAACAATAACCAGACCCCTGACATGTAATACAATGTGTATACTCTATATGTGTGATGGAATCTAATCTTAGTTTCAGTCTCTGGTCAAGGTGTTTGTTTCCTCCTTACTAGATGTTACCTGGCTGTGCATCAGAGTTTTATACTTTGATGTTCTAAGTTAATTATCTTTGATGTTCTAAGTTAATTATCTATATCCACACACATATCAAGTAATAATTGCATACTTAGCCCTTGGCTCCAAGTTTAACATTGCTCAATGTTCTGAAAGGCTTAGCATTATAGTTCTCCTGGCCATGTCGCCCAGATATCAATTATCTACTTCTATGGTCCCTGCTGCAGCCACTGCCCATGTTAAAGTATGTTGCGAGTGCTATATTATCAATAGACCGTTTCTATTTGAATATTTGCATTTAGTGATACATGGACTAGATAATGAGAATGTTACCTTTCAGCCTTCACATATTGGTAGCAAAACCCTAGCAGACCCCCTTGTAAAGACTTTCCATCAGGATTGGTACTGATTAGTGATGTCATGTTTGATGTCATCAGTGATGTCACAGATGATGCCATTTGGGATATCACCTGTGATATCTTGGGTGTTAGTCTGAGTATTGCATGGCAGAGGCAAAGATATGGTTGTCCAGCTTACCAAAACAGGTGAATTTCTTTGGTTTTTCAGTTTTGAGCAACGGCCATATGTTCCCTTTAACAAATGTTTTTCTCTGAAATTAAACTAAACAATAATGTCATTTCAACAATGTTTTTTCACTGAATTTCACAGGTTTTTTTAAGGCAATTTAACGATAATGCCCTTTTAAGAGTGGCTTTCGATATATGAAGATGTTCCAGGATATTACAGCATGGTATGTTAGTAATTAATAATAATTCCACTTATATATACATACACAAGAAATATAATTCTATGTTAACAAACATATTTTTGAAGCCCTTACTGATGCATGTCCCTTTGAGTAGCTTAGCTTCATGTATTTTAAGGTTGCTTTATTCTCATAAGTACTTTAATAGACAGTTTCTGTTTGAATAGGTACATTTTGTGAAAATGGACTTGTTGATGAGACACCAACCTATCAATCTTTGCATTTTGGTTGTGTGAGACAGGCAAGGTATCAAGAGAGTTGACACAGACAACAGAAGTGCAGTTCTAAATAAAACCTTATTAATGATCAGGATGTTGTAACGTCTAACTTGCCTTAAACTAAGGTGGTATTTTCCCTGCCTAAAGAAACTTAAGGAAAGTCTTTGTAAATCCAAAATAAAAATCTTTCTGTATCAAAACCTATTCTTGTCCTCACAACTATGACAAAACTTGGTGTGGGAATCTTCTAAACTAAAGATAAGTTTGCAAAAGTAAAGACTAAGCTACTTTCAGCTTGAGTTCTTTTTGTGTTACCTGTTTCAAGTTCAACACACCTGACAATAAAGGTTCACTTCAATAATGTTTGGTCAGTTGCTGAAATTACCTTCTCCAAGTTCAAATTTACTACTTTTTACACAAAACAAAGGTCCGGGACTTCTATTTCCCAAGTTCAAATATAGCACAGTTCACACAAAACGGAGATCGAGGGTTTTCCTTCCCCAAGACAGCATCCTCCGATAGCACAGTTCACACAAAAAGAGGTCCTGGGACTCCCTTCCCCAAGACAGTTTCTCTGGTTGTTTTGATTCTCAGGGTTCCCTTCCCCAAGACTTTAACATAACATTCACATTGGTTTCATCTGCTCAAAGTTCAAAAGAAAACACTGGGTCCTTTTGACGCTTGTTCAGGTTTTCTTCACCAATTGTTTCACAAAGTCTTCACAGCTTATTCATCATTCAGGGTTTCCTGGTCTATGTGCAGTTGTCAGACCACACAGTCCACCCATCATGCAACAAGTACAACTATATATCAGGAGACTTCCTGGTGAAGGCGCAGTTGTCGGACCACATGGAACACCCATCACAGGTCACACCACCATAAGTCTCCCCAAAGCTCTGGGCCCCTTGTAGACACTTCTGCATTATGCTTTCACTTTCCCCACTTGTATTCCTTGCAGCATTCTTTGATACCAGTTCTTCACTTCTAATGTGCATGTCACTCTTTGTCACATTACCAACTCTAAAGGCTTTCTTACCTTGGTACTCATAATGTTCATCCCAACTCTTCAATCCTTCATATGCCTTTGTTTCTGTCCATGCTGCTCTTAATTGGTAGTGCAGGTTGACATGTCTATTAAAGTGTTAATTCACCATTCAACACACTGTTGTTTACTCATAGTTTTCTTTCAGTTCAGTTTTCAATATGAGTAACATTTACTTGGGTTTGCTCAATTAGCGTTTTTCTTTCAGTTCAGTACTCAATATGGGTAGCATTTACTTAAATGAGAAAAAGGTTACTTGCTTTAATGTTCCTTCGGAGCGCTCCAGTCTCCTCCTTGTTTCCTGACACTTAACAGCTTTTGCGGTTCCTCCCAGTGGCTCTCCCCGAATGGGAAAACCTGCCAGATTGCTGTGTACTTCCCCAGACATGCCCCGGCACCTCTGCTAGACATATCATGTGGTCTGTGTCCCCGGCGTCTCTCGCAGCTTCAGCTGCACCCGGGCTTGGGCTCAAACAGCTCTTCTTGCTCCTCTGCTACATGGCAGCGCCTGCTGCCCACCTTACAATAAGAGGGTTCCCGGTCATGCCAAGTTCCACTTGCAGGTCTCCAGGATTAGCTGGCAGTGTTTATGATTGACCGCTTGGTCCCAACACGACAGATTCTCTAGCCTCTCCTCACTTCTGATTTTGGGCTCCACCTTTTATACTCTTTTGCATTATTAACAGGCAGCAGGTGAAAAGGGTTAGACTCAATTGCCTGACCTTGTGTAAGTCTATTAGTGTGACATGCCTGATCTTCATTACTAGGTGCCTCCAGGCCACTCTTCTTCATTCCAGTACCAGAGTGGTATTTGCAATAGGAAGTGTACATTACTCTTAGTCGCCTCTTCCTCTTCTCAATACTTGGTGGGAAATTACAGGGACCAATGGTAGAGGACTGACAATATCCCATGGAGACTGAAGGATGGTCAGTGTTAGTAAAGGGGGATACCATGTCCCACCTTCTGGTACCCTCTCTCCAATCCCCAGGGACCTTACACACAGGTGATCCTCCCTCGCTTGATCACCCCCAGGGTCGGGATCCAAAAGCGATGACCCTTCCCTGTCCACCTGAACAGATGATCCCTGGGGAGCAGATGTGAGAGTACCTTCAGGTATTTGTAAGCTTTTGGAATCTTCTGATTCATTCATCAGGCATAGATAGAACGACGATTTTGTAACTGCAGGACACCTTAAGACTTCACCTCTTATGTGTTCATGTCTGTGTTTCTGATTTGTGGTTCCTCAAAAAAGAACATTACACTTCAGATGTTACCCCCACGTTTTCCAGTCTGAAAGATTTCCATGGGGTACTACATGTTAGTAAGAGAAATAAATCCTCCTTGGCCGTTCTGAAAGAGGTGTGACGGGATGGGCCAGTGTCAGTCATGGCATGTGCAAACTTACTCAAGACCGGTATGTTTTAGGCAGAGCCAGTTGCATTTACATCTCGACTAAGCTTGTTGCCCACCAAGCCCATCTATATTTGGTGTGTCATGTATTGGGCAATTTATTTAGAAGATTAATAAAGGTGTTGGTCATATTTTCATTATTGCTTCTAAAAGGCTGGTCAGGCTGAAATAGAGAAAATCATTTTTAGGGTTGATTGCTTAGCAAGAATGGTGCTGGCATACACATCCAGGTGTTGGGCTTGCACCACTAGAAGGCCAATAACTGTGGGATGTTTTTACCCATGCATCCAAGCCCTACCATAAAACTGTCCAGTACTGGCATGGAAAACATCATGATGGCCAGAACTCCCCAGAGAGTGCACAGGGAAAACATGAAGAATAGGCTGCCACCCATTTTGCCTATGCTGTGAGCACAGGAGGGCACTGCCTAAAACCACCATTGGGCTACACACCCAGTAGCCTGAAACCATTGGGAATGGCAATGCTGATTGCAAAAAAAAAGCAACTCAGAACTGTGGGGAATTCATTTGCTTAATCCCAAAAATGGTTGCATTACCAGTACTCACCACTATCAGAAAGCCGGCGTTTTAAAACCACCAGACTTTTGTGTAAAACTGAACAAATGTAACAAAACCAGGCCAAGGAAAGACTTGCTAAGAGGTGGAAGAATGTAAAACTATATTCTGAAATGACTTGAAGGAAGTAATTATTTAATGTATAGGTACAAATTGTCAGTTTGATTTGACTGTAGAAAACTGGGAACAAAAAGTGACATTTAGCTGAAACCTGGCTTAATGAAACTAGATTCTGCCTGAGAACTACCCCCGACAGGAGAAACCTGTTCAGCCACTCTTACCAGGCCTAGCTGCATCCTGCTGCCCCTTGCCAAAAAGAGTTGTCACCTCTCTGATTAGATTAGGGGTGGAGCACCTGGGAACTGGAAAGAACAGAACAATGCAACTTCCTTGACTCAGGCAAATGTTATATTGGGGGCGTCGTAAAATAGCTTCCTCTTGGGAGAAACTGGGGGGCAGCTGTGCCTCTGTGAACAAGATGGCTTGGGGGAAGTGTATAAACCAGTTATTCCACCCTGTGATGTGGGAAGCCACACCCCTTTTTGACCAGAGCATAATTTTAAAAAGATAGATAACTCATAGTGCGGACTTGTCAGAATTATATAAGTAATATCATTATTTTTGTGATTTTTCAGTGCACATTTTAAGAGGCTTTAGGACCCTGTGGTGTATTCTGGGGGGTTGCTAGCGGAAAATAGGGTCTTACTCCAAATGTCTGCATGTTAAAAATCTGCCACTTCATCAATTAATGTCCATACTGCTTGCGCACATGTGTGTAATTTTGGGTAAATGTCCGATATTGCAAAACTAGTTAAAAAGCGCAAAATGTTGTCATTTTTGAATGCAAGCCCCCAGGAAGATCAGAGGCGGACAAGCATGGACCATAAGGAATATATAATGTGCACATGTAATTTTAACAAATTGTATATCTGGGAAAGATGTATTTGAATCAAATATAGATTTGTGGGCAAACTGACCAGGGGAGGATCCTCTGACCCATAAACAGACCTCATCATGATGACAATCCATTTCCTTCCCCCAATCATGGGAGAGGGGAGAATTGGGCCAATGACAAGTAGAAAGGGGCAGGCTTAGCTAGGCCCAGGCACATACCCATTTTCAAAACACATAAAAAGAGACTGCTGGGACAGGTAGAGACATTCAATTCCATTTGCTGCGGAGCATGCTGACCGACGACTTCACATCCAGAGATCCAACACTTAGACTTCCAAGCTAAACAAAGACTACAGAACTTTGAACCAAGAAGGCCCACTGCAAGCAAAAGTATTTGTCAGCAGGCCTCAAAATCATTTGCAAACTATTCCACAGCCGGGCGAGCTGTATGAATTCTTTTGCCAAGAACTCTTGCCAGTACCCAGAAAGCAGTGTTACATCCAGAATCCACTTGATGCGGACCGGAAAGCAGAGCAGTATCCAGAACCAGAGGCCTCTGAATCCAGAGAGGCTAGACCAGCAGAGCAGAGCTGACCCAGATCGCTGTGAGCAGAACCGGTGCCTGATTGACCCGCCGTCCAGACAGAACCGCAGCCGGACGTGTTGACCAGATCCGTGATGAGGCCTAGTTCAAATTTATATTGTGAGTACCTAGCAGAACTGTGCAGAACCAATCTCTTAGTTAAAATAATCTAATCCAAACTATTTTAACCTAAGTAGAACAGCCTCCTAGAAATCGTGTCATCTGTCATTTGTAAAGCTGCACAACTGTCACCTGTCAATTCTGAAGCTGCAAGCTGTCACCTGTCATTTTGAGTTTTACTTTAAATCCGAAAAACTACCTTTTTTAATCGTCCGTATCTCTGGAACCGTTTGGGCTAGGAACGAGATTTAACTTTCCTCTGAAAGCTTAGGATCTAACGACTTGCTAATCATTATACTTTTGCCGCAATCACGATTCACGCACTCGCGAATTTACCGCGATTTGCGATTTTGGCTCAATTTCTCCACTTGTCAAAATAGCAGCTCCATTCTTTCCTTTGTTAAAATCCGTTTGCAACTTGGTAATAACTCATAGAGCATTGCTAAAGTGAGCCTGAACTAATACCAACACGCATCTCCCACTCACCCTGAATCTCTAGAGGGAATTAAAATCATTGGCACATTTTCCCATCCATTGCCATCACATTTAAAAAGCATTTTGGGCCTGTGTTTCAAACTCCTACTTGTTTCCTCTAAGCTTGCTGGGGGGAACTGAATTTTGTACTGTATTTGATTGCATTCCTGAGAACTGTGTGCTCCTCTTTCCATCTCCTTCCATTTCTTACATTGCATAGGGGAGGGGGGTGAATTGCCAGAGAAAAAGTGATTATCTTATCTTTTGCTAAAATCATATCAAGTATTTCTGTACTGCATTTTATTCCTCATTGCTTTTCCCTTGAAATCATAAAAGTATTTTTGCTACTTTATCCATCCTAAACTAACTCCTCATTGATTGTAAAGAAGTGTGCTAGTGCCAGATTACCCATTGTTGATCAACATCATATGTCTAAGTGTACTATCAGATATTAATTTAGTATAACGTGTGATATCTATATATTGTTTAAATTCTCAAATAAACCTTTTAATTTGCAAAACAAACCTACTTCTTGGCTCAGTGGGGTCAGGGGGATTCTAAGAGGGGGTGTTATACAAGGGTGGTCATCCAGAGTACTGAACTAGACATAAAAATACATTAATAATGGTTTTCCTCAGCATCCCAGACTAGGCATTGACTTGGCTGTAGTGTTGATTGAATATCGCTTACATAACGAGGAAGAACATTCAGTCATGTTTTGAGTCTTTGATTTGGATAGTGTGAAAAAGATAATACATTTTGCTAGAAAGAGGAAATGGGCTGCCTATGTAGGGAAGTGGATAGAAGAAAGCTAAACCTTTATGTATATGCACCCTTTGTACAAATGCAGACCTAGTGATACTATTCCCATTCAAAATAGTGAACAATATTTTCTTCAAAACCAAAATATTTTTGAAAACATTCTGAAAAATGCTTGAAAATGTTTTTAAAACATATTTGAAATTTCTTTTAAGGGTTAGAAACCAGGATCAAATAGGAAACCGAAACCTTTATTATTCTTTCTTCTTTATCCTGTTTTTGTTAAAAGAACCAAACAGTAGAAAATCCAACAAGGACTTATTAAAAATGTTGTTGTGCTATCAACAACTGTGGGATACAATTTTGAGGGTATCTCTGTACCTTTTTTGATATCGCTATTAAAGTCCACTGGTTTCAGCGGTATCAAACTATTAAGTCGCTTTCTTCAGGACATGCCACTACCAAGTTTTTGGGACGAAATCATTTTGGTAAGGCTCCAGTGTCTTGAGCTAGCCCTGTTACCATCCCAGTAACCTGCCATAAATACACCTAAAGTTACATTTTAAACAAGTTACTGGACACTTAGCTAATCCCCCACTAATACTGTCAATCTTTCATGCTACAATGCACTAGGTGCATACCAACAATTCTGCCTGCAGTGGACATGCCAAAGATCGCTCGCATCACACCTAAAACAACACAACATTTGACATCTACAACATAATTAGACATGCCACATCCCTGGCCACGGAATACCAGCAACATGCGCGCATAAGGCTCCCCTCTAGAAAGAAACACATCTGCCTTTGGGAACATTTAAGCATTTTGTTCTCTGAACCTTGGCATTCTTATATATCATTATTCTTAACCTTTTGAATTCACCTGTTGTGTAGTTTCCCTTTATCTTCTAGCTGTATTCCCTAATTGCAATTTCTTGTACATGAGTGTCCTATATTACTATCATATCTTCCCTCATTTAAGTCCAAAATCTGAGCCACACTCTGACCCTGCCTGATGATACTAAAAGCATATAAGCACATTGTGATGCACATGTAAAGGAGGTCCCTTTAGGAGGTCTCTAAATGCAGGTGTCATCCCTAAAGAGCTAGTAATGATTTGCTGACCAAGGTGATAAAGACTTCTGAAACTTTGACCTGATATAATAACTGTAGCATGTCAATGTTACTATACAATTGGATAGTCTGGTGGGGAGCTGTTGGTGTGTTAACACTACAGTTTCAGATGGGCAAGTGTATGAAATGAGATCTCACATTAATCTCTTTTACCATAATTCCTTACATGAAAGTGATTCAGCTTGGGCAGTGTTGTTGTTAATATGTGCATCTGTAACACAAGTCTTCTTGTGATAAGACAACTTGTTTCTTGAATATGTTCTCAGGACACCTCCTGATGTGTACTGACCCTCAGGGCTCCTTGCTGTCTCAGATCACAATTAAGTTAAATGATGTGATGGAGTCAGTGGCCTGAGCATGCCCTCATCATAAATAAAACTTGGCGGTTAAAAAACGGTAATTGGGTAACTGTGCCAATATTTATCAGAGAACCAATTCCCATCATGTATGTACAGCTAGTATGGTTAAAAAGCCTGGAATATAGAATATCCCTAAGTGTGGCTGCTGAGCATAGCAGGGAAGACACAGCCACTTAACAAAAGCAAGCCCAAGAACGTTTGCAGCAGCTTATTAATGGCTTATGAACTCCAAAAGAAAGGATCAAGCTTTGGTGAACTAAGGCTGCATATGGCTGGCTAGCACCCATGAATGTGAAGGAGAAGACATACGACTTGGACCCTTACCCGTTAGCTGGAGGGAACGAGGGTACTGGCTAAAAGAGATAATGTTGTCTGGGAAGCTTTACAGACCGGGAACATATAGCGCATGGATGGATTGAACTAATGGAGAGGCACATGCAGTGCTCAGTATCAAGCAGGACCTCTGACTGGTTTGAAGATAATCACAGGCACTTTTATGAGCACCTGTTAACCAATACAGCAATATTTTACAGGAGTGGGTACAAGGCTGCAAATTTGGGCTTTTCACAATCCTTTTAGTTTGGGGCAAGTCCATTGAACATGACATGCAGTTGGCCAATTGAACAAATCTATCAATGTAGAATCTATGAGGCTTGTACAATTGCTCCTTCTGATAGTTGGCCTGGCCAGGATATCACTCAGCAAGGAGCCATTACAGGCCCAAACCCAGAATTTGCCCTGAATGTGGCAAATCTAAGAACATTTTGATATTGGTTTCATGGTGGGGGTGTTATCAGATCAGGAATCACCTAAGTCAGGTCTTCTTCCTCAAGAGTGTTGGGCTAACTCCGAGTTATGCCAGAGCTATGCTGGAAGTTCGCGAACTTGAAGTGCCCAAATCCCTCCCCCAGTATACACGGAGAACTGCGGTTTATTACATCCAAAACACACAGGGATCGATACAAGAACTCTGAAAAGTTCCAGCATGTCACACAGTAAATGGCACGCAGGCCAGTTTTGTCTAGAAAACACGTCACTACTCTGTCATTACTTTGGCTGCTCTCCAGAAACTTATCGCTGTGTGGGATTGGCCGTCATAATAAACTATATGGGTACATATACATGTTATTTTACTGGCTCTTACTTGTCAGGTGGCTGGCCTGTCCCTTCGCCAAAATCTAACTTACTACATTGTTGCAGAGTAGTCCTCCTATCATTGGTCCTTGTCCATTGCTACCCACCCCATGAGTGCTAAACTGTGATTGGCTAGAGCTGACCTCCCCGAGCCTGACACCAGAGATGGTTCTCAGCTCACTGTGCACCTTTTCAAGGTGATGTGAATGATTATGTGTCTGTATTGTAACTTGTGTGCACCACCTTTGCCTATGAGACCATGTCCCGTTTGTCGCAACACTCGTTGCACATTTTGTTGCAGCCTGTGTCTGGCTGCCTCGGATTTGCTCCCCTTTCTCACCACAGATCACTGTCCATTGTCTGCTCCAGCTGCATCACGTATCTAGGGACCACAAAATTGATCTCTGCAGCTCTGAATTATGAGGATTTATTCCCTTTTTCTGCAGCTGGTCCCTTTGCTGTCTGGGGATTGGAATGTCTTCCTAACTCTTGTCCTTGGCTGTGAGCCTCGTTTCACGCACCTGGCTCCCTTTGCAGCCTAAATCAGCTCAGCTCATCTCCTGCTTAATGATTTGAGGCCTGCTGTAATTTTGCTAAACCTTATATTGTGGTTTCTGCATTGTTCATGTAATATTACATTCCCTCTGGGTTTAGCTATACATGGTTTGATCAGGTTCCATATATACTCCTGCATGTCCATGTGGTTATTGGCTTTAAGCATCAGCAAGCTCGCTCAGGATCTCATGTGTCTTGAAGTTTCTGCACTACTTCATTTGGCTAATGGCAAAAATAATAAAAGCAATGACCGTATGTATACGTATCTGTCCTCTAACTATAGAACTGTACACTCATGTTCTTCATGTATCTGAGTGCGTGTTTGTGCCACACAGTGCGGATTGCAAGTGTGCTTCATGTCTAATAATGCTAGGTCGTGGTGTCTCTAATGACATCAACAACATGGCTTCTCAGTGCCTAATCCAGGCTGTCCATATAGGTGTCTCTAACCATAGTATTTGGCTCTTCATTCATGCATGGATAGATCTGTACTGCACCTCATCTGTATGGCTGACTGAGAGGGTAGCTCTCAGTGTATTTGTCGAACATTGGTGCATTTGGGATTTGTCCAAAATAGAATGTATGATTGTAGTGTTTTCTGGCCTTCCGTTTGGTCATGAACGTGATGGGAGGGAGGGTGGTCTCAGGATCCTGACTCCCTCTTCAGTCCCCCCTCTGGTCGACTTGTCGACCCCATCCTTATACGTCAATCCTTTCGCTCTTGGCTGCCATATCTTCGCTATTCATCCGAGGTGTCCATAGTAATTCATGTGATAATCGCAAGACCAGTTTATGTAACAGCACACTCCTTCTGTGTTGCACCACACCCATTTTCCTTCATAATACGTTGAATCAAATGGGTTGTCCAACGTCATCGCTCTAAGCGGGAACAATTCACAGGTCGCTGTTCTCTCTCTTATCTTGATTCTTTCTGCCACAATCTCATCCTTTGCTCCTCCTATGTTCACATCCATCAGGACCTTCACCCCGATAGCTTCCTCTGCCGTCTTCTTACACTTGGTTAGGCAGATTTGTATCCTGCACATTGATATTGGTGCCAGTACTAGTTCTCCCATTATCACCTTTAGTCCATCTGACAGCCATGATGGCATCCATTACCATATGCATGCTATCCAGCTCTGGTCCTTTCCAGTCCCTGTTGCTTTTTCTTCCATTCTGGCATGCATCTAGGATAGTTTAAATACTGCTTCTGACAGGGTACCGTTATCTTCATCATTAGCAGGTAAAACGTGCAACAGGAACTCCTCATTTTTGCACAAACTCCTCCTTCCATTGCTATGAGCATATCCAGAGCGTATCTATTCTGGAGTGCCACCAACCTTAGTACTCGGAGCTCTTCTTTTATTGCGTTGAACCCATTCACTGTGGAGTTGATTGTCACCTACAGCTCCCAAGGGGTAATCTGTAGCCATTTTCCATTTGTGTATGTCTGTATGAATGGTATTGGTGACGTGAAGAACATCTATTTCCTGCTGAACAGTCTGTGTTCTACTGGCACTTCATCTAGTGCCATTTCTAATGCTTCTGAGAAGTAATTTCCACCTCTCTTTACTCTGCTCAGTTCAACTGGCTTCTTTTACTTGCCTGGTATTTCCTCTGACCCAGATCTCTTCTTCCTTTTGTTGGTGTCAATCATAGGGAACTCATTTAGCATTACATATTCCTGTGGTGCAACCGAGGAGAGCATATTGATGTGTACCAGCGAGCAAACTTGTCTCCAGTTAGGTGGCAGCTTCTCGTATGCCTTTGATCCACATTCCCAGCAGTAGTCCATCATTATTTCAGTGGCCACCTTCATTGATGCATGCTTTTCTACGCTTCTGCATCCAACATTATCGCTAATTTCAATTTCACTGTTATTCTGACAGGGCAGTGCTGGTGTCTTCAGGGGTATTATTGCCATCAGTCCAGTGTCATTCCCCACCCATGTCAGTAACTTTGCATTTGCATCCCATTCCTTCAGGCACTTGTCATTCTCTTCCTGCACCCTGTTCACTTGCAATAGTGCTAGTGTCAGTGAGTTGCTTCCCACCACTCCAAAATTCCATCCGTCCTGTATGTACACTTGACCAGACACCAGTATCTGTGGTCTTTCCCAGCATCCAGGTTCTCCTCCTGTTTCCTTCACTCTTGTCCATGTTCATGGCAATTCCTCCAGTGTTACAGTTTTAATTTCTCCCTTTTCGGGCCCATCCGTTATGTACTGTATAACTTCATCTAGCTGCCAATAATTGTTCATCATGTTTAATGTCTTTATGTAATTATCTTCATACAGAAACGTTGTCTGGACATCCATCTCAGTGTTGCTGTCTTCCCTTGGAACCTCCATCAAGTTGTCACCATCGAGAGATACATTAAACATTGTGCTCTTGCTGCTGGCATTTCCGTTGCTATGGATGTTCTGGAGGCACTCATTGCATAGGGAATTAATGAGCAGACATAACAGCTCTCCCCGGTGGTTTCCTTACCTACTTTGGTCATGTGTTTGTACAGCATGTTATTAGACTCTCGAGCAGTTTCAGTGAGATACATGTTTACCCCTTTCATGTCTGTGTCAACATTGCACTTAGCTCTCCTTACCGATCTCTTGTCCATCTGACATGGTCATTCCACCTGCTTGGGTTGGGGGAATGTTAGTAGAGGAGACAGCGGTAGCACTAGCAATGAAGGAGATTCTCCAAAATTTAAACACAATAATACCGCTAAGAATAATCATAAACAACAGGATGGCTATATTCTTTATTATATCACTAATTTTTACCTCTGCTGCTGATCCTCCTGCAGCTTGGAGATATAGTTGCCTGCCTGAAATGCGCAAAGAAATGTGTTATTGTTTTAATATTGTAGGCAACTCTTAAGGCCCACAGACAAATTATCATTTATTGCAAATACAAACACTTCTTCCCACACTTGCCTTACTGAGGGTCAGTGTGGTGAGAATAGAGGGATAACCGTGCTCAAGCTGTGGGTATGTTTGGGCCAAATACTCTATAAAGGCAAGGTAATATACTCTGGGGCAATCATGCTCGGAATCTACTGGGTCTTCTTACAGTGTGGACAAATTGGTTTGAAAAATTATCCCGGTTGTGGACAGCGGCAACATGAACAATCATCAACAATTACATCGGCTTTCACATTGAAAGTGTAGAGGATAAAGTAACAAATGGACAGCATATTCTCACTGTAAGTCGATGAGCGGTCCGGTCCCTAACTCTTCTGCCTGTGAGCGATTGACCATTTGATGTCTTCCACTCGGCAGTGTAAGTTCAGAATCAGCTTGTAGCTTCTCTAGCTGATGAACGTTGGCCCTGTTGAACACGTTGCCAGGTGAGGCCGCTGCTTTGTTGGGCTTTATGTCCGAGAGGTGGTTGCAGACCTACTTCCCCTCTAGCTTGGCAACACGGTCTGCCACCTTTTCTACAAAGTGAGGACGTGTAAATCATGGTGCATTCCAGTGCCTAATGAAGTTCCTCAGCAGCACAATGTCCCATACATTCACTGGATTTTTAAGCCAGAGTCTTGTGGTGTGTTTTTGCAGTTGCTCTCTCTGCTGTCCAATCGGCCCACCCGGTGTCACTGTATCTGGCGAGTGATAAAAGAGGCACTAGAAATCAAGGAAGTAGTGTACTGATACATCTCTTGGTCTAACAAATCTGAACTATTCTTACATTCTTTCAGTTCTCTTGTGGGAGGAGCCAGTGGGAGATGCATACATCATTGTGTCACCACCTCATGGGGCATTAAATGGTGGTCGGACCGAGGCTTATTGCGCAATGCAAACAAAGCAAGAGGTAAGCAGCGCAACCAATTTTTCTAATGTGCTCTGCTGTGTTTTGGCTATGGCTTCCTTCAGGAGACCGTTCAGGTGTTCACACAATCCATTTGCTTGCAGGTGGTATGCGTAGGTGAACTTGTGTTGAATGCCCAGCAATGTGGTGATGTCCTGGAACATTGTCGAAGTGAGGGCCATTGTCAGACCGCAGGACCTTACACACGCCACATCTTGGGAACACTTCCCAAACATAAAATGTGGCTGCTCTGAGTGCATCAGCTTGTGAACAGCGACCTCCCTCTATCCACCTGGAGAATGGGCACACAACTACTATCATGTATCATGTAGCGGTAGCCGTGACAGACTTGGATCATGTCAACGTAGTCGACATGTAAATGCTGGAATCAGCCTATGGGCCGGGGTATAACTCCTCTCACATCTCTCAAGGTGTGCCCCGCTGTAAACTGTTTCCCTGTCAAACAATAATTTAGAAATTCAGCAACGTTTTCTCAGCCGCCAAGCCACTCGAACGACAGGAGTCTGACCATCCTGACTCAACAGACCAGTGGATCCACACATTTGGTTGACCGCTCTTGCTGGCTTTTCTGGAATGATACTTACAGCGTACATCCGGACGTACTAAGGCCTCCCCCCTGTCGGCCTATTCAACACGCAAGCCAGTGACTGGTATGACCTCCATGCAAAGAAATTATTGATTTGCACCCATCTAATGACATAGGAACACAGATAATGTTGGCCAACATGCTTCTAGATTATGATTACATAGGATTCTTCTTGAATTGCTCCGTCCTGATGAAGGGCGACTAGGCCACAGCTTCTCAAGTTTAGCCCAACGGCCGAAACACTGTTGTGTTGACCTGTTTTTTGTTGTCTTTCAACCGTAACTGTTTTATGTTAATTTGATTTGGCAATTACACCCTTTATTTCTCATGTTACCCCCACTAGGACACATAAAGAATGTAATTGCATAATTTTTAATAATTCCAAGTAATGTTGATTTGGACCTTGTTATTCATGTACTACAACATGTATGCTTTATGTATCATGCTGGAAATCCTATGTTCAATTCTTACGTGTATTATAACACCTGCTGCACACATATTAAATAAGAACTGCAGTACCATTCAATTTGATCAGATTTGACTCTATTGAAACTCAGGCGTGTGAGTGTGTATTCTCAAGTTGAATTGATATGTCCTCGCTCATTTGTGTTGTTATATAAGTCTACTTACCTGGGTAGAGCGAGGCATTAACCAGGTGCCCTATTGTATTAACTGTTCCTGTATGTCCGACCGCACCTGTCTGATCAATAATTGGCGACCCATCAATGTACAGCATGCCTCCCCCTCTGAAGTGCATCCTCATCTACCTTGCGAGTGTCACTGAATACCTGTATGTTTTCTGTGCAGTCATGTACGTAGTCACCCTCTTGTAGGACAACTGTTAGGAAAAACTGAGGCGTTGATAAGTCTACACCTCACTATCTTCAGTGAAGCGTTTGATAGTATCACTTTGTACCCTGATGATCTTTGTGTCGTCAGTGTGCTCTTTGGCTTCTGCAGTATTGCAAAGAGGACAGGCTCCAGGTAAAGAGTGCTAGTGCACCCCATGATTACTGCTGCTGACTTTTCCACTGCGAAAACAGCAGCTGCCAAAGCTTGTTTGCACTGACAATGTCCTCTTATTACTGGGTCAAGCTTCTCACTGTAGTAGGCTATTGGCTTGTGTCCCATGCTTGTCTTCTGTGTCAGTACTGCTTTCATCACTACCCCGTCAGTGTGTGAGAACAGGAAAAAATAATGTTTGTAATCTGGGATCCCAGCACTGGTGCTGTGCATATTTCCTCCTTCAACATGTCCAATGTATCAGTCATCTCTGTCGTCCATGTCAGTGTCTTGTGCCCCTTCTGTGCTTCTTTCAGAGCACCCAATAGAGGCTGGGTGTATGCACTGTAGTCAAATACCCATGCTTTGCAGTAGTTACACAACCCTAAGAACTGCTGCATTTCTCTCACTGCCGTGGGCTTGGCTGTCTTGCATATTGTCTCTGCCCTTTCTGGGATAATCTGTCAGCCATTTTGGGATTTTGTCTGGCCAATGTATAGCGCCTCTTTCTGACAGTACTGTAGCTTGCCCTTGTCCACCTTGTAGCCCTTGTAAGCTAGCACTGTCGACATATGCACTGAGTGCTCCCTACACTTGTCTTCTTTCTGGCTGAAAATCGAAATGTTGTCTATGTACTGCAAACCTGTGCTCTCCATCCGTATGTTGCACAAGTCCATCTATATCACTCTGTTAAAGATAGATGTGACTCACAGTACCCCTGAGGAAGTCTTGAATGTTTCCTCTTCTTGTTTCTATACATAAAGGAAGTAAAGTCTTGTGAGTCTGGGTGTAGTGGTACTGAGAAAAATGCATTCTTCAAGTCAATGACCGTGAAGCAGGCAGCTTATGCCGGAATGCTGAACAAAATTGTCACTGGATTTGCAACCAACGGATACTCGGCTTCTACAATGTGATTAAGGAGCCTTAAATCCTGTATTAAATGCCATGACCCCCCTGACTTCCAGCGCCATCGCCATCCTCTTTGGTACCTCCTTGTAGTGTATCCTCAACCAGTAAGTCACACTCCTCTTGAACACCATCTCTACCTCTAACCTCTCTACCCTGAATAGATCTTCATCTGTCACTCTAGTCAACCTGCACCCCTCTGCCACTGTGATCACTGCTAGCCATGCTTGTCCCATGTCGTCCATCCCATGCACTGCTATCCAGTCCTCTCTTTCTACCACTGACTCTATTTCTATTGCCACTATTGCTCCCTTTTCCTCGTCAAATGGTAGCTTAGGCCTATATAGTTAATCGTTTGGAACCCGACACATTTTTCGTGTGATGCCTGGGAGCCATGCAACAGCAATGTCAGTCCCGTATTGGAACATCTCATTGTCCACTGGTACCCTCCTCTGTACCTTGAATCCACAATATGCTTGAACGATCTCTCTTACATTGAACATGTGTATTCCGGGTGTGGAACACACTATTCCCTTGTCTATGAATGAAATAGTCATGTTCAGTCTGCTCATAATGTCTCGTCCTAGTATATTCACAGGTGTCTGCCGAGAGTAAAGTAAAGGCAGAGATAGATTGTGATCTCCTATAGAAAGTGAAATGAAATCTGTGAAAGGTACCACTTCCTGAGGCCCCAGAGAATCCTTGAGTGTTCATGGCATCGCCTGACAACTTAAATGCTCCTTCTGGAATGCAGGACCTAGTCGCCCCTGTGTCAACAAGAAAGGAAAATGTTTTGTCAAATATTGCCACCCCTATGCGAGGTTCCTCCGCAGGGTTGAGCATGATCGACAGGATGGGGCACATCAAGTTCATCTTTGGACTGTCCTATTGGGGGTAGACGGACATCCCATTCCCTGTAAAGGGGTTGTTGCCCACCATGGTAACTCCTCCTAGTTGTCTAACGGGATCCATTGCCATGTAGTCCACATGTGCTGCAGTGTCACTGCTCTATATCTGTGCCAAT
This sequence comes from Ambystoma mexicanum, assembly GCF_040938575.1. Classification (NCBI taxonomy): domain Eukaryota; kingdom Metazoa; phylum Chordata; class Amphibia; order Caudata; family Ambystomatidae; genus Ambystoma; species Ambystoma mexicanum. The sequence goes on along the minus strand of NC_090928.1, from coordinate 697,605,423 downwards.
TGCTGTGTGTTTCCGCGAGCCGATGGTGCTTGTAAATATTGTGGTACTGGTGCTTGCATCTGTGGCATCTGTATTTGCATCTGTCGTGCTTGTACTTGGGCTAGTGGCATCTGCTGGTGTGTGCCCTGTATCTATCCTTACTGTTGTTGGTCATGTGTATAATAGTCATCCTCGTCCCCTTGCTATGGCTGCTGGCCCTGGGCTCCCCAGTTCTGCTGAATCCCCCTGCTCCTACATACTCTTGAAATGTGTCCTAATTGCCCACTAGTCCAACACTGTGGTAGCTTCCTCCCTTGCCCTTGGAAACCCCTGAAAAATCCCATTGGCCCTGCTGCACCTGCTGTCCATATTCCTAAAACTCTCCTGGCAAGCCCCCTTAGTCATGATGCATCTGTGGTCCAAACCCGTGCTCTATCGGTTGCCTCCCTCTTCCTCAAAATCCTTGTGTGCATTCCCCTGCCCTTGTACCCTCCCCCATGGGCGTTGCAAACTGCTGTGGTTGTTGCGTCTGCTGCTGCTGTTCCTGTGGAGTGGGGCTGGTTAGTACCCCCCTCGAATGCATTCTTCCTGTCCTCTGCCTTTTTCATAAGCTTCTCCTGTCAAAGTCGGCAATGGTGAACTATCGTGAGCTGTATTTCTGTCCACCCTTTTGCTTCCATGCCTACGAACTTCCTTAGGTATTTCTGGACGGGCTCTTGCAGCCACTGCACTAGTATGTGATAGAATATTGCTAATTATTTGTCCCACGGTTTTTGAGTATCAAGGCGCCATAGCTCTTGAATTTCCTGTTTATAATGCAAGGGGTCTTCTTCTTCCCTCATTTTCCAGGACATACTTGCCCCAATATCTGAGGTGTCTGGATATTGTGTCCTTAATGCTTGCCATACAGCAGCTCTGCAATTTGCAAACAGTGAACCATTGTGCACTGTGTTTTCGGTTGTCACTCCCGGGAACCTTGCCCTTTTCCATACATCATCCGCAGCATCCACGTGGATCACCACTAGTAGTCCCTTTACGTCTCCCACTCCTTACCTGTTTCCCGCTGTCATCCTTTCCATTTCGTAAATCCACTTCCCAGCCCCCGCACTCAACGAAGGCAGCCTACACTTCACATTCTCCTTGTCAGCGTGTTTCCAAGGGTATACTGAGGGCGCAACACTAATAAGGGCATCTTGGTGAACCCCTCCTCCCCATGCATGCTCCTAGTCAGTCTAACCTGTCTGTCCCCTCTCTCAATGCCTGCATACACATCTATTGGTTCTAGTATGGGTACCCGAACAGTGTTGTCATATCTCCTTGTTAACCTTCATCTCTAAGCCTATCGACATGTATAGTGGCGTCATGTAGGGAGTGCAAGTCATCACCAGCCATGCCTGCTCATCTGAGCTGCCCGCTTCTTCTCCCTCTGTGTGCGTTCTGTGCTCCCATGTCACACGCTTGTCTGTCCATGTCCCCGTTGACTGGGATCGATATTGCTCCCCTTCTCGTACCACTGTTTCTGTCTTCATTGTCGGACCCTGAGCCCATATTACTGGAAAAATTGTCTGCAAAACTCATCCTCCTAGATGTCATGTCTGTGTTAGGTTTCATGCTGAGGTTAATATCCTTCAAGTCATACCTAATTCCTCTCCCAGACCCAAAGGCCTGCTCCGTCTCTTTCTGCTGTGCTCCTGCCCGTGAGCTTGTGATATCTGGTTCTGTTTGTCTGTCCTCCTCAAGTCTGTCATTTAGTCTGTCCATTGCTCCTTGTGTCTTTACTGATTTTATTGCTCACTCGCCCTCCTCTCTGTGCGCGCGTTCCCTTGCCAGTCTGTCCAACTGTAACTTCTTCTGCTCCCTCTCAACCAACTTGAGCTTTTCCTGCTCTGCTATCTCCCTTTGCATTTCCATCTCTTCCACTTCCCTTTTTTCCTGTCTTGCAGCTCCCATTCCGCTATCTTCCTTTCCTTGTGATCCCTTTTGATGCTCTCTTCTCTTCCCCTCTGCCCCTGCTCATTCCCCTCCTCCTTCCATTGTTCCCTATGCTCTCTTTCCAACTTCTCTTCCCTTCTCCTTTTCCTGTCTTCTCTTTCTAGTTTTTCCCCTCGTCCCCTCTCCCGCCTATCTGTCTCCTCCACTATCTCCGCCCAATCAGATGGCTTGCTGCTTCCCTTCAGTCCTTCCATTGCCTTAGCTGCCCCCTCTACCTCCCCGTCTGTTTTCCCTTCCAGCTTCAGTAGTATCTGTCCTCCTATCAACTACTTAGTGGCTATGCTCCCACGCCTCTCCTTTGCGCTCTCCTGTGCCTCACCGCTCGTCTTCCTCTCATTAGCAGGCTGCCCTGTGCCCCTCTGCCCCTCCTCCTTCGTATATGGTGGTGGCTTATATGTCGGATTTGAATACCCCTCAGCTGCTCTTAATTCCTGTATTGGGTACATCCCTTGCTGATCATCTGCGTCATTGGATGCTACACTCGAGGGACGTGTGGGGGAGCAGAGGAGTGAGCCCTTGGCTCCTTCACCTCCAGTTGGTTCTGCATCCTCTTCGCCCTCTTGGAACATGCGCCACAGTTTGAATATGGCCATGCGCTTTGCTAACTTCTTCAAGATGGCAATGGTTTAGTAAGCATCCCCTCTGTGCTTTTGGACCATTCTATGCTATATTTACATATCTTCTCCCTGTAAGGTGTAAGTGTCTTACACAAGTGCTGTAGGGGCGTGTCACCCCGCACTTTGCCAAATTCTTCTTTCCTTTACCTGACCTCAAGTCGAGGGTTTCGATAATTTGCTGATTTGGAAGAAAGGTGCAATGTAAGAACAATACTTTGCAGGTTACTACGAGCCTCACCGGGCACACAACTTATCAGACATGCTCCGTGCATCGCCCCTTCACAAACTCATCTCATTACCTCTTCAGGCACGCCCATAATCTTGCGCATGTGCCTTCCGTGCACCGCCACTGGTTCATCTTGTCTGCCAGTCACAATTTTCCAATACTAGCCCCTCAACGTCTCCTGCTCTCTGTGTCATACGTACAATCCTATTGGTGACCTTACCAATTGCTAACCAAGATAGTGCTGAAAAATCAAAGACTGCATACACACTGGTATAGCTTGTTACTCCCAAACCACACAAAACCCCACAGCTCTCTTTCCGCCTCCAAGCAGAGTATACCAATATTCTCTTGTGATTGAACTAGCGTGCAAAACGTCTCACTCCAGGAGACTTAACCAGTCGACTCACCTTCTGCAATCTAGGCCAGCTCCCTTGCTCACCCTTATGGGGATACTGTCATCTATGACCTTAGCTAAAACGCCCAACCTACAGGAAACACTATATACATAACTTCTGCCTTTCCGTACCCTCGAGTACTAAATAATACACTGCAGTATTCAATACCCTCCCTCATACGCACAGTCGCTGTTTTGACTGAGTCAATACTTACACTCCATGGTCTGCTGGCACTGCTCGGCTGCCGTGTCCCCCAGAAGGTGCTCACTTCCCCATCCTGGTCTGTCTGGACTCCTCGCTGACTTCGGGCACGAAGATTTCCTAGCTGGCTCCTGACGGCCTTTTCACAGGAACACGTCCCTGTCTTCTCGAAATATGCTAGGGTCCTGCAGCCTCTCAGGTTCTGTGGCGGGACAACCTTGTGCTGGGCTGATGCAGTGAACCATCAACTCTGCTTCTTGTTGGGGGTAACTCACAGGTATGCCAGTGTGATGCTCGAAGTTTACGGACTTGGATGGCCCAACTCCCTCCCCCAGTATACACGGATTACACAGTCAACAGCAAGTTCATCCTGTGATTTATTACAGCCAAAACCAACAGGGATCGATACAAGAACTCAGAAAAATTCCAGCATGTCACACAGTAATTGGTGCGCATGCCCGTTTTGTCTAGAAAGCATGTCACTACTCCGTCATTACTTGGGCCGCTCTCCAGAAACCAATCACTGTGTGGCATTGGCTGTCAGGTGCATAATAACCTATTTGGGTACATATACATGTTATTCTACTGGCTCTTACATGTCAGGTGGCCGGCCTGTCCCTTCCCCGAAATCTAACTTACTACATTGTTGCAGATTAGTCGGCCTATCATTGGTCCTTGTCCATTGCTACCCACCCCATGAGTGCTAAACTGTGATTGGCTAGAGCTGACGTCCTCAGGCCTGGGGCACAAGATGGTTTTCAGCTCACTGTGCACCTTTTCAAGGTGATGTGAACGAATATGTGTCTGTATTGTAACTTCTGCGCACCACCTTTGCATATGAGACCATATCACATTCGTCGCAACACTTGTTGCACATTTTGTTGCAGCCATGTCCGGCTGCCTGGGATCGGCTCCCCTTTCTTACCAGTGATCAGTGTCCATTGTCGGTTCCAGCTGCATCACGTGTCTAGGGACCATGAAATCGAGCTCTGCTGCTCCGAATTATGAGGATTTATTCCCTTTTTCTGCAGCTGGTCCCTTTGTCATGTGGGGATTGGAATGTCTTCATATCTCTTGTCCTTGGGTCTCGTTTCACGTGTATGGCTCCCCGTGCAGCCTCAATCAGCTCAGTTTGTCTCCTGCTCAATGATTTGTGGCCTCCTGTATTTTTACTAAACATTATAATGTGGTTTCTACATTGTTCATGTTATATTACATTCCCTATGGGTTAGCTATAAGTGGTTTGATCAGGTTCCATATATACTCCTGTATGTCCATGCGGTTATTGCTTTTAAGCATCAGCAATCTCTCTCAGGATCTCTTGTGTCTTGCAGTTTCTGTGCTACTGCATTTGGCTAATGGCAAAAATAATAAAAGCAATGGCAGTATGTATATGTATCTGTCCTTTAACTATAGAACTGTACGCTCATGTTCTTCATGTATTCAAGAACGTGTTTGTGCCACGCAGTGCGGATTGCATGTGTGCTTCATGTCTAACATTGCTAGGTAACGGTGTCTCAAATGATGTCAGCAACGTGGCTTCCCGGTGCTTAATCAAGGCTGTCCATATAGGCATCTCTAGCCATAGTATTCACCTCTTCATTCATACATGGATACATCTGATCCACACCTGGCCTGCATGGCTGACTGAGAGGGTACTTCTCAGTGTATTTGTCGATCATTGGTGAATTTGGGATTGGTCCAAAATAGATTGGATGATTGCAGTGTTTTCTGGCCTTCCGTTTTGTCATGAACTTGATGGGGGGCGGGGGTGGTCCCCGGATCACGACTCTCTCTTCAAGAGTCCCACACATAAATTGTATATGGCAGTCACCTACTTACAATTTAACTGCAGTGCTATCATCTTATGATAAATATCAACATTAGAAAACAATTCTGGCAAAATTCCAGAAAAAACTGTCCTTTGCCCTGCAGCTGACATAAACACTGAACACAACTCAATCAGTCAGGAAAAATCAGAAATAATAAATTCATAAAAATAAACTTATCAGCAAGTCACAGAAAGCCAAATCAAACAAACTCAACAGATCAAATCAAATAAATAAACTACATATCAACAAGTCAGAGAAAATTAAGTCTACTAGTTTAGACAGGAGAACGCTTAATTTTGGACCATGTCTTCCTCAGCACTGTCAAGTAGTTTAAACAGATTGGCCCTGAGATAAGGGGAAATGTCTTCTTCAGGACAACACTGTGTTGTGTTTGGTGTGACATTTTAATTAAATTCTTTGTTGAAAACCACTCCACTCTGAAATGATTGCATCCCATCTAGTCGTATAAATAATGCTGTTGGTAGCAGTGGACGCAATTTCCATGTTTGTTGGTCGCATTATTCATCCTCAGGTGAAATGGATCACTTCCCATTGTCTCATTTTACAAAATCTCTGAAACAATCCTACTATCATGATATTCATCCCGCGTCTCTGATGAACATTCTTTCCAACTGGGACAAGTGGAGAAAATATAATGAAGATATACCAACAACTGTTGTCCTGAAAAAGACATGCGGCCTGATTTACAAAGGTTTTCCAATGGGATTGCACCATTGTAAAATGCTTTTACAAATCCGGCCTAGGTCCCATAACTCTAAACTAGTAGTGTAGGGTCTATCTAAGCTAGTAGTGTTGATTTATTTTCTCTAACTTCTTGATTGTTTTCTTTTTAAATAACTTTTTCTGTTTTTCTCTGAATTGTTTTTATTTCACTTTCTCGGACTGTCCTAATTGTTTGGAAGCACTTTATGGTGTATCTGTGGTAACTGCAGGGTACTGTTTCTACTTCCTTTGAGCTGCTGATCACTTTGAACCTGACTCTACCCCATTCAACTATTCAAAACTGCAAGCCAGCACACCGTCATGAGGACAGCCAGCAGCCGGTGGGCCACAAGACAAAACGTGTGCAGGTTTGGAGGGCTCAGCTTGCGATGGTGATGCTACAGGGTCTTTCAACTTGATTGACACTGCCAATGACGTGGTGAGTGTAAATGATATGGACATTTGTCACTTGTCTGATATAGAATATAATCTGAAGCAGGCAAGAAACAATGGGTTTAAGCAGAACAAAATGAAGTAAGTCCCATTGTGCTACAGACAAATCAGTTATACATAGTAAAATTACTGACTACTTCACATCAGCTAGAAGTATAGACAATGGGGGTAATTCATGGATTATCTGCGCCGAAAAAAACAGGATGTGTGCGCCATTATGCCCGCAAAACCTCATTTGTTAAACAGGGATTTGCGGGCAGAATGGCGCACGAATCCCATTTTTTTCGGTGCAAAGAATCCATGAATCAGGGCAAATGTGTCTGTAGTACACAAGTAGAGAGCATTGTGACTGAGACAATGGCCTGGTTAGGGTCTAAAATGACTGATACATTCATGCAATTGCTAAAATCTGCAGCTCAGTATGAAGTAACACCAATGCCCACAATTAAGAATCCTGTTGAATTGATGAATACCTCTTGCACTAGCTGTCTGCAAGTGGCTGACACTATCCTCACTGGAAATCTATCTGACTTACTGAATTATCTATTTTTGTTCATTGATTTTTTTCCCCCTGATTTGACATGTCGAGTTGTCTACTTTTGATAACTTCTTTTGTTCATTATTTTAGTTTATTAATGTTTTTCTGCTTTTTTGTTTTAAATTGTTTGGTCTTTTTAAGCAACTTTCTTTTTATTGAAATGTGTGTAATTAATGCTGTAAAGCCACTGGCATTTTGGAATTGTATCCCAATGTGGCTTTGCCATTATAAAATGCTTCTGTGAATTAGGCCCAGCGTGTTTGTCAATAATTGTTATATATGAAATAATGGCACTGCTTATATTAACTTATGATTTTATGATATACAGTGTTAACTAAACATTTTTTTTACTTTTTTCAATTTATGCTGGTGTTTTTATTAGGCAAATCCACCTATACTTAAGGGAGGTCATTGATTTAATTAAGACAAACATGTTAAATGTAACGAATGCTTAGATTGATCTCATGCTCTACTGATTAAACATGCCAGAGTCTTTGTTTCTGAACATTTCAAATGTGTATGTCAGAAACTATTCAGCTGTCAGATGAGCAGTATAGGGAAAGGTTATGTCTCCCTTTCCAGTGGAAATCGAAGGACTGGAGGTTTCTGTCCTTGCACCCCTATTGTTCTCATTCTATATGAAGGACTTGTTCAGGTACATTCTAAACTTGAATCAAACACACTTAAATTGGTTAATGAATACATAGGCATTTTAGTGTTTGCTGATGATATAATATTAATTTGACAGGCTTTTGCAGCACTCAAAACGACCTTGCTATTAATTCGAAGAAACCCAACTCTGTAGTGTATCATTACAAAACGAAATGCTAATTCATTTAACCCTTGACTGAGTAGAGATTGCCCCAGTAGATCATTTTCATTAATTGGGGTTCAGGCTTAATGGGCGCAGTTCCTGGGGTGCTCACATAACTGAAAGAGAATTAACATTAGAGAGAAGGGTAGGCGTTAAATAAACTTCACTACAAGCTTTGAGGGCAGGACAATTTCTTTGTCTCTGGAACTTTGGAAAGCCCAGGAAAAATCAGCTGCAGTCTATGGTGCCTTGCTGTGTTGCTACTGCAAACTAGATAACTTGGTGAGTTGTGAACATATGTTTTTATTTTTTATTTTTAAATAAATGCTTTTTGCCCCTTCCAGTTTAACTAAACTAGCGTTATATTGGAATTGTGGCTTACAAGTTTGGATTATACTGCTTGTCGTACATCAGTAGTTTACTGATTTAGGTTGGGGTAAACAGAATACCTTGATGTTGTTTATGCAAGGGCTTAATTAAGGATGTGATGAGAAGTCATGCAGATGGTCTAGGCATGTGAAACATGCACCAGCATTACTAAAGCTAAACCACCATGGCGTAAATCCTGCTGGGAAAGGGCTGCAAACCTCAACCACAGTTAAGGCAGCATAGTGTACTTTTGTTCTCCATGAAAGGGCTCTGAGAGGTGCAACTAGTATTCTCAGAATAGACTAATTAGAAATTAAGTTGTTCCCTGGTTTTGAACCCTGCCTTTAAGAGATTGAGGGCCTGATTTACTAACATGTTTTAAAAGGGAAAGTCTCATTAAAAACATTTTTGTAAATCAGGCCCTTAGCCTTTTAAAACTAAGATGCTATATCTTACATTCTGTTTAGAAATGTTGCCTTTGTACAATTATAAAGCATCCTGGAACGGGAATAATATTCATAAGTGTACTTTTAGGATATCGGGAAGGAAGATGAAATACATTCTTTATTTATATGCCTAACATATTTACCTAAAACAAAAGCCTGGTTTAAACTGAAGGTAAGAGAGAACTAAATAACATGTACTGAAGTCGCAACCAGGTTTTGTAAGTCAACTACAGCAAGATGTGATATTGCTAGTGGCCAGCTATTACAGTAGCTTGTAATTAAAAGGTCTCATGTAATTAATTTGGCCCCATTAAATGTTGTTTGTCTAGTTGAAATTATAATCCGACTATAATCTTTTTATTTCTAAAGCTGTTTTAGTATGTTTAGGATTGGGTCAATAGTGAATGGAGAGTGTTGAACATATAAATGATTACGCATATCCTGTACATTTGTTACGACTTTTCAGTTATATACCCTTAAACTGTTTGTTGAGGATGTGCTTAGTTGTAGGTATTCTTTTTCTTTATGTTGAACCATTCATGATTTATAGATGACAAGCTAAAAATACCCATTCTCAGAATGGGTTCTGTAGACAGACATGACAATGCTTCCATGTCATTTCATTGCAGGATTTTTTTCCGGTGGGGTTTTTACCGCAGATTTTTTAATGAAAAAAAACTCATCGAATATATCTTTTTTTTGGGGGGGGCTTACCCCCCAAACCCTCAACCCCTTAATTTTTTTTGATATTCTCAAACACCCACACCCCAAGTATATATTTGTCTAACCCCCCAAAAAATTCAATTAGTTTTTTTCAGTAAAATATCTGTGGTAAAAAACCCAGCAAAAAAACATCCTGCGATGAAAGGAAGTTATAACATGACAACAATCACATCAACTGTTGAAAATCAATGATCCTGTAGGTCGCTGTTCCAATTCGCTTATCACTTGATGTTCTTTGTACCCTGAAGTAAACTGCACTGACAGTGGGTGCGTGTGGCTGGCTGACATACCCCGGAGCAGATGTTGGGGGGAGGCAAGCGTTGGTGTGCTGCTGCAAACTGGGACCTCTGTGCTCTCTCCCCACCTGTCGCCTCACCCTGGCTTGGTGCAGTTTGGTGCGATGCATTGCGGTGCAAATGTCTTTGGAACCGTGCATTCTAGGGCCTTGAATAGTTTTGTTCCTCATGTCGAGACCGGTCCTTCTATGACCACATTGATGTTTTGCCAAATTCAGCCAACCGCCTCATATGTGAAGGTGCTGAAATTTGAGAAAAAGGGTGGGGTGTCCAAATGTTATGCAGCCATTCATGTCTGGGGGGTCCTAACAGGTAACTATGCAAAGTTTGGTGCAGATTGGTGGAACAGTGTGTAATTGTATAAGGAACAACGCTTCACCAAGCCACAAATGCACAAACAAATGTTGAGGTTTGCTGGAATCCAGGAAAAGGGGTGGGGTGTACAGAAGTCATGTAACCAGTAATGTCAGGAGGGTTCTAACAGGTAACTATGTAAAATGTGGTGCAGATTGGTGAAACAGTGAGGAATTGTATAAGGAGCAACACTTTGCCAAGTGACAACCCAAAAAATAAAAGTTGACTTGTGCTGAAATCCAAGGAAAGGGTTGGGGTGTCCACGTGTCATCATGTATCCTGTAATGTCCAGAGAGTCCTGACAGGTAACTATGCAAAATATAGTGCAGGTTGGTTAAACGGTGTGGAATTGCATAAGGAACAATGCTTCCCCAAGCCACAAACCCACACATTCAGAGTTTTGCTGAAATCTGGGGAACGAGGTGGGGTGTCCAAATGCCATGTAGCCAGTATCATCCAGTGGGTCCTCAAAGTAACTATGCAGAATTTGGGGCAGGTTGGTGAAACAGTGGGGAATTGTATAAGCAACAATCAGCATCATTCTAACTTTGCCGGTATCCTGGTGGTAGATTGATAGGATACCGGCAAATGTAGATACTATTTCTGGCACTCAGTGTGGCAGATTGCGAATGCCGGATTGATGGTGTAGATCCCCATTCATGGAGTCACACAGGACTCCATGAGGGGATTGGCTGTCATTACTGGCAATGCTGGTGCTGGTTATGAGGGCTTTTGTTAGCTAAAGGTAACCCAAGTGCCCCACTGGCCAACCCTTGGCCAGCCGGTCCAATAAAGTGCTGGTATCCACAAATACCAGCACTTTTTTACAGGACCGTACTGTCCAACCTAGAATGAGGCCCAATGCTTTGCCAAGCCACAAACCCACAAACAAATTTTGACTTATGCTGAAATCCATAGAATGGGGTAAGTTGTCCAAATGTCATGTAGCCAGTATTGTCTGGAGGGTCCTAACAGGTACCTATGCAAAATTTGGTGCAGATTGGTGAAACAGTGTGGACTTGTATAATGAATAACGCTTTGCCACAAACCCAGCCACCCACAAATGTCATTTTTATAAATATACATAGATATGTATGGTTAATTGCTTTTGTATTGTGTTTTATGTTCAGTTTGTATCTGTATGTATTTTTTATCTATGCTGTTTTATATTTTTGGATGTACTCTTTGATGGAACTGCCAAAATAAACATTATACAGAGGTGTGAGTAGGCGCGTGTGTGTGTGAATATCTCCATGGGAATGTTTCTTCACTATTATCTACATACCAGAAGACTGTAATTTATTTGTGGATAGGAATGGCAGACAGGCTGCTGTCAGGAAACTGCACAACTTCTGTAAACTTACCACACTGCTAGCTTCTAGCCTTGGTAGTGGCTACAGCAGTTGCAAACATCCAGAAGTGGAAGTTGCATCTCCATTGGCATACAGCCTGCCACTGTGGGGTCTGCTAAGGTAATATTCATCTGTGGACCCCATGTGGGTAGCGGAGCATTGTAGACAAAGGGTGCTAATAGCATCAGCCTCCAGGACCTTTCCCTAGAACGGCGGTGTGCAAAGTATGAGTCTGATAGTGTTTAGATGGAGCCAGGGCTTGGTGACTGTAGCAGATATGCAATCTAGACCACCTCTTCACTATTCCTTGTGATCCCCTGCATCATTCATCTGCTCTCACACCTTCTTTCTCGCGTTCTTTTGAGCGCAGACCACTGGGGTCTGGATGGGCGCTGACAACGGTGTGGTGGTTTTAGGATGAAGCATTGACTCACCTGTTAAAATTTTACCGAATTAAAAGTTACCTCGCTCAAGGTTTGGAGTGTAGCACAGCTGTAAGAGGACTGTAACACAGTGGACATATCCCTCTTGTTTTGAGGACAGCTGTATCCACAATTCAGCTCTACTCACCCTTTCAAAGAGTTTTTTTTTTAAATGAGCATCCATTTCTTTGACTATTCAATGTTGTGCGTGCTAGTTTGAAGTGTATACAACACTACACCAAGGTATGGAATCATGTCAATTAATGGCCTTACAAGATGGATTGACATCATGAAAAACGGACTAAGTATTTTTCTCAGGTTTAATTTGATGGTCATCAAGTTGATGAAATGAAATGCCTAACAAACCCTTTGCTTTCTGGATACATAATTGTTCATGTCACTGTGTTATAAAATTGTATAGAATTGAGTGATCTATTATTGTTAGCATACATGTCGGCAAGAAACACTGAGTTTAGTACATGAATTGTAATGACACACCAGTGATACTACGGCTGTAAACGCTACATTTTGCAAAGATAACATGCATGTATTTCAACACATTTAGAATTATGGAAGTATTGCTGTGGTTTGAACGTGCTAAACACTCCCTGACCTCTGATCGGACAGAGGAGAATCTGAGAAAACCCGGTCAGTCTGCCCCGAGGTGGCATTGGGGAGACAGAGTGCCAGACTCAGGTAAGGAGAATTGAGGAGTGTGGCTTACAGCAAGGGCTGAGGGATGACGCATTCTTAATAGTCTGGCACGTGGTGCTGAAAGTTCCAGAGCAGCACCCCAGGCCTCAGGTGCACCATGAGCTTGAGAAGTTAACACGGGGTCCTGGGGGTTCACCACCCTCTATGTTGCTATCATGCTTGAGGACTGAGCTCTCCATCCCTTTTGGTGGAGTTTAGTGGGTGGAAGAGTTGTTTTGAAGGCTTGTTCTTTTTGGACACATTACAGAGAATGGTATGCTGAATTTCGGAAATAATTTGCAGAAAGTTGCAGAGAGATCTTTGCAGAGCCCCAGTACCATCATTGCTGATCTGGTAGTTGTGCAGAGAAGGAAAACATGGTCTAAGGGTTGCAGGCTTATAAGTGGTGTGTTTATTTTCTCCCAGGAATACATCTCAGAATGTGGATGGATGGCATGGTGACCTGCAATCCCCCATTTTGAACAACCGGAAATATCGTTGATTTTCACGTGTCCAAGGTGTGCATTTTTGGAAATATATGTTTGGTTAGGTGTGCAGTGTTTAACAAACCTAGCACTTTCTATATAAGTTCTTTGCGCCTTTTGATTCAATGCGGCTGTAGGAGCTCCACAAAATGGTTACATACGTATTTTCCTCTTTTCGCCTGTGCACTCATTATGTGACGAAATATGCACTGCTTTCAAATACATGCCCAATAAAAAAAGAAAGGTCAACTGAATAAAACATCACCCGCAGTCCTTACAATCCGCAGGGGCAGGGAGTGGGAGGAGACAGATTCAAGGGAAACGGAACAGACTGCATTTACACCCAGGCAAACATGGCACCACATGAAACGTGTTTATAAAGGGCAGCAAACAGCCAGTAAGACTGAAGCATTATGAACTTGTGTAATATGTCCTCTGAGGTATGCTGTGCCCTGTGATTCACACTTCTAGTCTTTTCCCTGCAGAAGGTCTCTGTGTTGAACACGGTTGCCGTTTGTAACTGTAGTGCGACATTACCCGGATACCCGGTTCGCGTAGGTTAATGACATCTTGTTTACAGAAAACGTGTGATCGTTCTACACAAAAGCGCTATTTTTCTGACAAAAAAATGACTTCTTTTGGACTAAGAATTGTACTTTCAAAATGCTTATTTTAAAGCCGACGCTGCGAAAAAGAATACATCTGTATTCGTATTTGAAATGCAAACGGATGTGCAATATGATAAATTCACTGAATTCTGGCGTTAGTGCCGGGAAACCGCGCTAGACAGAGACAATTCACAACGTGTTACATATGAGATACATTCTATTTGGCAAACTGTTAAATTTTCGAACGGTCGTTTTTGATTATTTGGAATTTGAAGAATGCGAGTACCGCGGAGTGGCGTTAGAAAAGCGTTGTGTGCAAACATCTCTGTGGCGTTTGCCGGGATAATGCCTCTTAAGAGGGCACATTTCGGAATCAGTGTTCAGTTTCTCTCGTTGCCCTACCCTTCTTTGCAATCCATGCTAATTTTTCCGGAAAAGCCTGGCCTTGGGCAACACACCTGAATGTCCCCACCCTGAAATCATTACCATTTAATGCCTGGTTACATTGCTTCATTAGTCTTTCTTAACAGTGCCCTAATGGGCTGCAACAGCAAAACAGAGATTAGGGGATTTAGCAACTGCAAACACTGTAGGCGATACACCTGCGAATGCTACCTTGGGAAGTCATGTTTAACTAAGGCAAAACAAGCCTTCCACTACGGGGCTGCCACAGCTGTAAATAAATAGGCTTTCAAATGAGTTTTCTGTGAACCCATGAAAACGTTCTGAGACTCAGATTTCCCAATATTACTGTTTGGTGCGTCAGAGAGCCCCAAGCAGCGTGCAGCACTTCATTTCGGTGACTAGATTTAAAACATAACAAATCGGGACAGGGCAACTACCATAAAGGTAGGACTAGCTTTTGACAGTGGCTGTCCAGGCACTACACTTCATTAGCGTTTGGAGGAGAAGGGGTTAAGTGTTAATGTTCAAATAAACACATATTGTAACTAATTTATCACACACTACCAATATCTTAAATTGTAAAATGCACCATTCTTCTGTGTGATATTGTGCATTCCCACCTGCTAGCTATGAAAACATGGGTGATCCGGCCTGTAAAAATCTCCGGAGATTTACTGGTAGGCCTCTGCACCCTGGTCCTCTTTTGTATGGTATTTCCAAATGTTCCCATGGGAAAAGGGTTGAGCTTGTCCAAAATGAGAAATATGGGGCCACATTAAAATTATATCCAGGGCCTCTATTGGTTCCCAGTCCACCACTGTATAAAGACCTACTATCAAAAACCGTGACCACAGAGGTTTCCAATGGAAAAATAAACTTGAAAAAGGGGGACAGAGCACCTAATTGTGGGACAGTCCTGGCAAAACCGGGATGTCTGGTCACCCTGCACTTCATGACTTGGATACAACATGGCAGTGGGATCTTTTTGGCATGGATTATAGTAATCCGGAAATGTATGGTAGAAGGAGGAGCAGCCCAAGCATTGATGAAGAATTATAGAGAGGCAGAAGACTGACAACAAAAGTAATGGAACTTGTCAAGCAGAGGGGCAATGGGAAAGAGCATGGAGTAGCATGTGTTAAAGATCATGGGGTGGAAGTGTAGACTTCTAAATGTGTGTGATGGGCAAAACAAAGGGGTCCTCCTGGACTGTTTTTCATATAGCTCTCATATGTCTAAGCAGATTGCAGGTTAGCTATAACTGCTATGCTGGCTTTGGGAGGTTTTCGTATTTCAAATTCAAGAAAAAAACTAAAGCCTTTGGATGTGTTACATTTTCTTTTTCTTCTGTTGTCAAGCCTGATGACATTTTATGTTGCTCTACAGCCATTCCATACTATTCTGATAAGTAATAATTCAAGTATGAAAACAAATTGTGGCACAGTTAACTGCTTTCTAAAAGTCTAAATTCAAGGGGAGGAGTACATGTCCTGAAATTGTTACATACCACAGTAATCTTGTCCAATCTGTCTCACCATTACAGGATTTGGGAGATGCTACTGATGACCCAGAAGTGTTACAGAAGTGGTTGAGTGTCAGTTGCTGCCTTTGTTTCCACCTTCATTCCCTCTCCCACTCCTGCCACGGATGCCCACACTGACTGCCCTTGCTAATCTTCATCTTTCTATCACCAACACCCTGGATATCCTTGCCCCTGTTATTAGGATATAAAGGAAGCCTGCCTCCAAGCGTAACAGCTGGTACGATTCTGACCTAGCCTCTCTGAAACGCAAGTGCAGAGTGGCTGATAGGAAATGGCAGGCTTCAGTCCCATCCTCTGACAAACAGGCCGGTCGCCTGCTCCAAAGGCAATACAGACTCTCCTTTTGCTCTAAGAAGAGGTCTCACATCCCAGTCTGCATCTCCATGGCCGCTAACAACTCTGGCAAATTGTTCAAAATCTGCAAGGAACTCGCCAAACCATCTGCAGTCTCCACATCGCACCTTCCATCCCAGACCGTTTGTAGCTCTCTGGCCACCCATTTCCTTTCCAGAACCCTGGACATTCTGACCTCTCCTCTCCTCTAACCCCCTCCCTCATCCCCCAGCTATCTTGCCTCCCTCAACTCCCCTCTCCCGTTCCCTTCCTCACTCCTCCTCCTCTCCCATAGCACCGGATAAGGTCTCTAGACTAGTCCTCTCTAGGAAAGTCTACTCCAAACAGGTGCTCCCCTGCTCTTCCAGAACCTTCGATGACAACATTGCTTCCCTTGCACCTTCCCTGGCTGATTTCTGCAACCATCCCTTTGCCACTGGCTCCTTGCCTCAAGCACTCCCTTGTGCACCCCCTGCTTAAAAAGCCCTCTTCTGACCCCTCCTGCCCTACACACTATCGCCCTATCTCTATTACCCCCTTCCTGGGCAAACTCCTCTAGAAGGTTGCCATCTCCCAATTTACCCAACACTCTGATTCTGTCGGCTGTCTCCACAACCACCAGTCTGGCTTCAGAGCTGCTAGAGGCATGGAAACAATTTTCTCTCTAATCTTGGCTCTAACTCTCCTTCTGTTGTTATCCACCCCCGGTTCTCTCCTTTGCCTTTGACAGAGTCAATCAGGCCACCCTGATAAATCATCTCTGTGACACCCATTGGCATCAAGGGTCTGGCTCTGTACTGGTTGACCTCCTTTCTCTCTAACAGACATTCCCAGGTCCAACTGGGCCCCTTTCTCTCCCCTATCACACTCTCCACCTGCAGCCTCCCTCAAGGGCCAATCCTCTCCCTGTGGCTTTTCAATATCTGCCTTGCCCTTTTGGCCCAAAGGCAAAACCCTACCATTACAGGGGCACCAGGGTGTGTGGGCAAGGGGTGGCCAGAGGTGAAGGAGCAGGTGGATGCCTGTTTAGGCCAGCCCCCCAATGGGGGCCAGCAGGGTGGTTTCCACAGGCTTGGGCGGTGGGGGGTGGGCGTGGCGGTGCCAGTCCTGGGGATTCATTTCCACGGGACTCTGAAGCTGGAGTGGGGCACAGCATACAGAGGCTCCTGGTGGGGGAGGGGGCAGCAGGATCGAGGGGCAGCAGGGCCCAGTAATTAAGGGGGACTGACTCCTGGTGACACCTCCTGTGTAGGGCATAGTGGGTAGGGGATAAGGCCTAACCACCATGCCACGCCCCAGCGTGCCAGTAGGAAATGTTGCTTATGGATATAACATTTTATGGAACTTCACCCTTTTGGAGTGCATTTTTGGTTTGCTGTGTGATAAAAAATGTGGCCAGTTTGGCATCCAAATTAGATACTTGTCTCATGTGCTCTCCTTTCACCAGGCATGCCCCCTTGCTCAGCCCACATCTTATCTCTTCTTTCACTCCTCACTTCCAGTGTTATGCAGGTGACACACAGCTCTCCTCCAAGCTCCCTTCTCCTTACTCCTCTTCCTCCTCTCTCATCCCTGACTGTCTGACTGCCATTCAGTCCTGGTGCGCTGCCAATGATCTCTGCCTTAATGCCAGTAAGACTCAGATCCTTTCCATTGGGACCACTGCTCCTTCCTTCCCTCTCTGCCTCTGGCCACCCTCTTTGGGCCCTTTTCCCCTGTCTTGCCTGTGATGCAAAAAACCTTGGTGTCATCTTGGATTCCTCTCTCCCCTTCTCTCCTCACATCGCAGACTTTGCCAAGAAGGCCCACTATTGTCTGCACCTTCTCAGAGGTATTCTCACTTTCCTCACTTTCCCCCAGAAACTCAATGGGCCTCATTACGTGGTAGGAGGTAGCCATGGTGCTTTTAGCACCATGGCTACCCCCTTACCGCATTCCGGGTCTGGGTTCCCGAAATAGGGACTTATCGGGTCATTCCAACCTTGGAGGACCCGGTAAGTCCCCATTCCGGGAACCATTCCCCATTTCCATTCTAGCCCCCATAGGGCTCAATGGGAATGGGGATGGAGCTAATAACGGTACCGCAATTTGCGGTACCGTTATTAGCTCTGTAGTCCCTTAACGGGTCCTATCCATAACGCCTGGTAAAACCAGGCGTTAAGAAAGGGACCCGCTAAGGGACCTCGGAATAGGGTGGTAAGGGATTACCGGCACCGGTGACCTTACCGGTGTCGGTAATCCCTTACCACCTACTTCGTAATGAGGCCCATGTCTCCAGAGCTCTGGTCCTTTCTAGACTTGACTACTGTAACAGCCTCGTCTTCAATATTACTTCTTCCTCCCTTCTTCCCCTTCAACTATTTCAGAATAAGACTGCAAGACTTATTCTTGGCCTCAAGCACAGGGACCCCATCTCTCCAGCCCTAATTTCTCTCCATTTGTTCCTGGTTGCCGCTAGGATCAAATTGAAGACGCTCTGCATAATCCAAAAGGCTTTCTGTGGCCTGGGACCCATTACATCCAACTCTTTCTCCCTGCTCAAGCCCTTTGGTCTGCTTGCTCCAACTCTCTGGTAATCCGGCGCTTCTCTAAGCAAAGAGTGGGGGTGGATGTCTTTCCTCTGGAATAGTCTCCCTGCCCATCTCAGGCTTGAGCTGGATCTCCTTAAGATCCAGAAGCTCCTCAAGACCCTCCTTTTCTCCTCCTTCTCTCTCCCCCCTCCCTGCTAATCTCCTTCCTCCTCATCTATGACTGGCTGCTGGTTCCCTTCTAAGTTCTACAGGGTCCCACGCCGCCTCTGCCTAATCCCCCCACCTCTTTCCTGGCATTTTACCTGCTTTCCACTGCACTTGCCCTTAGGCCTCCCCGTTAGACCCAATCTTTGCCCTGTCACCCTTCCCTTACGACCTTACGATTTCTTTTGCGCTGTCCTGCACGTCTCCCTGCCCCTCCCTCACACTTCTCATTCTCCACTTTCACTATCCAAATGTCACAAGGCCTAATAGGACTGTTATTGTATCGTTTTCCCTTATTCCCCCCACTTTAGATGTTTTGTGGCACCTTGAAACACCAATTGTTGTAAAGGTGCATTATAAATATTCAATAAATAAAAATGAATGATAAATGGACATACCTTGGAGTCAACTACAAATCAAAAGGTGCAAATACTAATATCAAAATTATGCATCCATCGAAGGAATATGCTAATTGCTTTGGTCATCAAAGATCTGCCATGGATGCAAAGATAATGTAATCTATTTGAAAATGTTCAAAATGTGCTCTTTATAGAGACCAGGCTCTCCCACAGCCCCTGCACACTATCTAGAGATCAGCACTGAACATGGTGTTATACATTTTTTTACTGATTAGCTGCTGAAAATGAGTTCATATGAATCTATTAGCGTTAAAGAGCTTGTCGAGTAACATTTAAAACTATGCTTTAACTGGACAAACACTGATTATGAAACTACGAAAAAATTTTAAAAGTAAAAGTAGTGGAACTCAGATCCTGTTAGTTACACCTCACGCCGATCTCTGACTAGATGGCCCACTGTGGAGTGGTTTACATATTCACGACACAGGGTGACAAAGTGATTTGGCTAGAATCATGTGATTTCTTTTGGTAGTATGCCTAAGCCTAGTTTAGAACCCATATCTTCAGGTTTAAATGTTAGTAAGTTATCCATTCGAGCATCAATTTGCATACATTTTTTGCTGCCCAACTCTGTTGCCTATATTGACCCTTATATAGCATCTAGTGTCTTGAAAACATTTTACACACACTCAAGCAGCACATTACTAATTTCATAAGCATAAAAGTGTGTTTACTTTTAACAAAATCTAGAACCTTTTCAAGAGTGTCATCACGTTCATAATATTAAAACTTATTTTGTGTCGCAAAAAGGCATGTTTCATTTGATCTCATTGTGCTATAAAGTGACTGACAGAACACCTTGCCAATGCTCATGTGTAGTCAGGCTTCCTACATAAAAGCTTTGGTGAAAGATGCATTTGTTTGTAAGTTGACTTGACTTTACCACCACCTGTCTGGGACAACATTTATAGAATGGTAGCTTCCGCCTTTCTCTAGAAAGCATATTGGCAAGTTGGTTGCACACATTGTCAAATGTTTATGCTTTGAATGAGCAATCCCAGTATTGGGACTTAAAGCTATTTCATGTAATGTCTGGAGAAGCCAGGATGAAATGTTAATATTTCGGAGTTCGATTTCACCCCCCCATCACTTTCCATAAAATTCTAAGTAGCTGCTACGATAACCTGTGGGGCCATATTTAGTAAATTTAGCACATTTACAAAAGTGGCCAAATCCATTTACCATTGTTAGGCAGCATTTCTAACAATGAATGGTGCAAGTAGATTTTCCTCTAACCCATTTTATAACAACCTATTTGCACCATGACCTGACCACATTTTAATTCTCCTCTCGTTTCCTATCACATACTATCATCTGACTATAATTAGGCCACAGCCACCACTACTTTGCACCACAATCTCAAAACATCCAACCAGAGGGCTTCATCAGAGTCTTTGCTAACATTGAGCTTATTTTATAGGCTCATGAGTTCCTTACTCTGAGAACTGCAAGTTAGTATTATTTGGGTTTTCAAGTGTTATTACTAACCTCAAATGTTGCAAACCCGTGACTGCTAAAGCCACGATTAACAAATGGTGTAATGGTCCAGACCATGAAACAGTGAATCTGAACCTTCAAAAGATTCTGGTACATATATGAACCTACCTCTGATTATACTGCCTGCCTCATCCTCAACGGAGATTATAGTTATAACTGGATGTGAATTAGGACCCACTGTCCCAGATTACTACAGCTCCAGGATTTTGTTGTACGTTTATCCATCTAGTGCTCTTTAACTCATGTACTGCGCTGGTTCATTCTATAGAACACACACATACAAAGATGCTATTCTTCATGCAAAAAGAACCTACTACAATATCTGAATTCACAATGCTCATGTTTCATTGAAGAAATAGGATGTTCCATGAACTGGCATCCTTTAAAAACGCATCAAATGCTCCTGCTCTCATTACAAACTCCTTCAAAGGACTGTGTGCTATTTATTAGTGACAAGGTTGTTGGATTCTGAACCAGCATACCATCATTATTGACTCCTCCTGTCTAATCAGATTCTCCTCATCAGCTCAACACTATCTGAACTATACCTGCCATTTGGGAGGTATTCTATTGCCAGTGGCCTAATAAAAGAATCCATGAATAAAGAAATCAGATGTTCAAGAAGGTGCTTGTGTTATGCCTCTGCTGGGAGTCTCCTCCTGCTGTCTAGTACATAGGTGTATAAACACTTCACAGCCACAATATCGTAGTCCACCGAATAAACAAAAAACACTAACGTGTATTCTTTGCCTCTCAGAGAAGTCTATAAGGCTTACCTAGCTCCCTCTCACCATGCCTGGGGAACAGGCACCATGAGGAAGAGGCCAGGGAAACCCTTGTGGGAAATAAAACCCTGTGGAGCCGGTGGGGGTGTGGATACGACAATATGGGGTGCTTCAGTCTGATTTATGGGCAGGAGTCTGTAACCTCGAGGATGTTAGAGTCGCTATTCCTGTTTAGTTCTAGAAAAGAAGGTTTACAATTATAAAGGATAGAGTGAGGTGGAAAGCTCTTCTGGACCACTGTTTACCTTTTGGTGTGCTGCCTTGAGGCGTAGGTTGAGGGTGGAGCCTCTATCTTGAGCTGGATCTGAATATGTTAGAAGAGGGAACTGCGGGTTAGAAGTGAGAAGAGAAAGGAAGGCATGGAGTAAAGTAAGTATATAGATCGAGAACCCACCAGACTTGACAAGGTTTGTACGGGAGCCAAAATGCGCGGATATTCTGTGGATATCGCTAGGATTGCTGGGAACTGTAGTCCCGACACGGGAAAATAAAGTCTACGAGAAATGTGGGAAAGAGTAAGTCCTAAAACTGGTTTCTTTCTCTAGTAGGCGGCTGTTAGGGGGGAGAGTCTAACCCAATTACCTACTTGCTTAAGTGAGTCTACAGTTTCTTGAGGGTCGATGGTGATCGAGAAAGCAGCTAACGAACTTGAACGAAGATGAATCCCGCTGTAGGAGTAGGAAACAGGTTAGGATAGAGAGAAAGGAGAGTATTCCTAATGCGTAAGATTAATGAGTTCGGTATCTCGTACTTACAAAGTGTGGCTTCTGTCAGCAGTAGCAACGCGCTGTGATGAGGAATCGCCGGAAGGAAATACCTTTTCCGAGCATGGGGGAGGAGCCTCATGGGATTTCCCTGTTCGGACAACTAGAGCATTGCACAGCAGAGCGGCATCCGTTTTAGAGGAAGTGGGGAAAATGCCCGAAACCTTGCGCCAACGCTGCCATAAGGACCATGCCTGTGGTGTACCCCTGTGAGCAGGCGTAACAGCATGGCTCTGCAAGAACACACTCTTGAATTTGAACTGCACAAACTGATTGACGTTTGAGATCAGGTGATCACTAACATTTGCAATATATAGAAATTATACAGACCTTTTGTTAACTGAGAAGTGTAGACAATGGGCCTCATTACGAGTTTAGTGGTAGCCATGCCGTCATTACCGGCATGGCTACCTCCAAACTCGTGTCCGGGTCCCGAAAAAAGGAAATTATCGGGCCATTACGACTTTTGCGGACCTGGTAATTGCCATTTTCAGGACCCGGACCCGGTACGTCCCCATTCCCATTTGAGCCCCCATAGACATCCATGGGAGTTGGGAGGATGCTAACAACGGACCCGTTAATGACGGGTCCGTTCTTAGCATCCTGATCTTCTCACGGGTGCCGGCATGCACGTCTGGCCAGACCAGACGTGCATAACGCCACCCGCGAACAAACTTGTAATGTGGCGGCCCGGTAGGAACAGTGCCGGTACCTTACCGGCACCATTCATACCGCGGCCGCCAGGGTCGTAATGAGGCCCAATCACCTGGGTACAGCATTATTGGTCCTGTTAAGTCTGAAAAAATGTGCGAAATATACCATTCTAATCATGGCATCCACCTATTCTTCTTGCAAGTGATAACACTCCTGACCAAGTCTGCAACCAAAATATTTGTTTCCAGGGTTACCCCACACTGTGGTGGTGATCCCTCCTACCAAGTGAGGATACAATCTTTATGTTCAACCAAAGGAAGGGATACATAAATAACACAACATACAATACCCTATGATATCAGGTGTCTAGACACAACCATTTAGCAAAGTGCTTTTTGATACTTGTGCTTGAATTTGTTAATGAATTAAAAAAATGATATTTTAGGAAAAATTGCATGTGTTATCTATTACACAATACGCAACCCATATTTTGCTAAATGGTTGTGTCTAGACACCTGATATCATAGGGTATTATATGTTGTGTATTTATGTATCCCTTCCTTTGGTTGAACATCAAGTCTGCAACCTACCTTATGAATATGGACTTAACTAAATGAAAAAAGACCTAATAATGTTAGTAACACACATACAATATAGTTTCATTCTCAGCTAAATTGCAGCATACGGAATAACACCTCTGCCCCTCAGAGTGGCTTATTTCCAATTGTTTCAACAAATATTCTATTTATAGAACCCTTTGGCAGAGCACGTCAGGCACTTTCACTCTCTTTATTCGCCCTTACCTTATTTTGTTTAACCTGGACCCAGCACAGAAATGGGGCAGTAGCAGGTTAGGCCTAGGATATCCATTCCATCTGGATACTTGGTGAATGGATCCATTGTCAACAAGGTTATTCTGTGTAAACTGCAGTTTGTTTGACTTGTCCTTGAAGTAGTTTGGGGAATGTGACACAGGGACAGTTATGGACACGTTTGCATGGAATCTGCCTTCCAATTTCCAAGCTTTCAATCCTACTGATTTCAGGTCACTGGTCTTTTTGTTTGAAGGATCCTTCATAATTGACAAGTGATTTTGGAAATTGTCAGTTTGAGTGAATGGCACTGTGCTGAGCTCTTGCGTCCCTTCATCTCCCTGGCCTACTCGATCCTCCTTTTGTCCCTCTTGGCGTAATTGCAGCCCTCTGCTTCAGGATTCAATGATAGAGTAAGCACTCCGCCCCCATTAATATTGCCCAGCAAAACGGACCTAACTTGATGGAGGTAATCCCAAAGCTGCAGGTGAGGAAGGGTGTGAGAAGGAGCTGTTTGGAATGGTCACTCCGATTACCCATTGCAAATAGCATGTGTATGGGATTCCCTGCTTGCAAGTTTTACATTTTAAGACATCTACAAAGAGTCTTCCTAGCCTCTGCAACTGAATCACCTGGTTCCTTTTTGAACTAATTTACAAATGGGGTGGCAATACAACTGTTTGATTTGTATGGATGGGAAGGACAGCCATCACGAGATGGCATTTGAATTGTGTTTCACTTTATTTTCATCGGATGTATTAGGACCATCTATCATGTCAATAATGACAATGTGACTCCTTGTTCTTTCTTACGTGGGGACATGGCTCACAGGACACTCATTTCTGAGGACATGAGGGTTTTATATTTAGGGATGAGTGGCATGGCTTCAAAGGTGGAGTGGTATACATTTCATCTATGTTGAAACCGGTGGATATGTGGTCAATGTTTCACAAGGCTGGTGATAGAAACAATCTTTCTCCCATAATGCATGTGTGATGTATTTGGGGGTCAATTATATTGTCATAATAGGCATCCGAAATGTAAGCAAGCTGTTGTTGTCAGAACTGTCTTTATTAGTGAAGCTATTTCAGAAACATTATAGTGTACATTCTCATATTGCCAGGGGACATATTTGGCAAGGCCAAAGACTCAAGAAAATTAAATTGAATTCATCAGATGGCAGACAATGTATACAATGGATGTTTGTCCCAGGGGCTTGATAATGTTTTGGGTAAATGCAAGTAGGTATTCACATATGTGTTTTGGGCACGTTTATCCTGGCTTACTAATATGTTGTTGTCATTGAAACTCAAAATGTTAACAATCTGGACATCTCTGTATTCGATAGACAACTAAAAAATATTGTTTATTCAGATAATGCAATGAACCCTCTGTAAGTTGAACAATTGCTGCACAGAGACAATAACACCTAGCGTAAGTTAGTGATAGATTTGAACTCACCTTTTATTACCTGCAGATGTGTTTTCCTTTCGTTCTTTTCTTTTAAAATTCCAGATTATAAAGCATCCAAATGACACATCATAATGGCTGACCCACATAAATTGAATCACGTTTACAACACAAGGTCATAGAAGGGAATAACTTGAAATGCCAGTAGGGTAAGAATAAGGGACCAAAGCCAAAACTCACTGATGATGCCAAAGGGGCTGAAACATGTCTAGGGTTGCTTGTGATCTCATGGTGAATGGATGGTAGGCAGTGATAAAATAGCGGCAAACATTTCGCCTGTACAAAAAATGGAAGCAAAAATGCAGTGGTTTGACCCATTAAAGGTGTACCCCATTACACCATTTAAGGGGAGCGAGGATGGGGGGGTGTCCCCCTGCTCCCTGTCTGGGGAATGCAGGAGTGTCCCCCGCATCTTTTACATGGATTGTGGCGGCAAAATCACAGCCTTTTTGCAGCAATATTTTGTGTCCACAGCCATTTTTACCACGATTTTAACACATGGAACCAAATGGATATGACCTAACACTTCATGCTGTCTCCCCATGCTGGGGAGGATCCAAGGCTAATTTTCATATGGTATTTCCCCTTCTGTCATGGCATTGCAGGTAGAAAAATGATGGTCTGAAGAGTTGCCCAAAGAAATTCCCAGCAGTTCTGTTCATCAACCTTCAGTGTTCATAAGAATATTGCATGACCTCACTATCCTCTTTATGGAAAAAAAAGGAATTATCACAGGTAGAATTATCATGACTATTAACACAAAGTCCTCCAGTTTGTGGAACATGTCTCACCTTACAAAATTGCTCCAAAATTGTAATTGAAAGGACAATTTTCGGCAAGGCATAGAAACTGCCTTTGCAGCCTCCGAATTTGTACTTATGTAGACTCTGCATAAATTTGAACATGGCACTAGTAGGTTTGCAAGGATTCCGATTTTTGAGCTATAGCAGTGATAGCTGGAAGCTGTCACAGCAGCACAGGAGCCTCTATTCTGCACTGTACAAATGTGGCGTGTCACAGATTATTTACATGGGCCATAGTATTACGCTGCCTCCTCGTCCCAAGTGTATCTCTTGGAACTGGGAAGTCAAATGCCAGTATTCACTGCAGTATTTTTGATACTTTCTGAATTCGGCACTAATTACTAAAGTTGACACTTGCTTCTCCCGTTAATGAATTATTAACACTTTCACAGGCTTTCAAAGCATCTCTACACCTCCCACTATGAGAAAGCCAAGGACCATATCCAAATAGGGGTGGTAATTGTGCATGCAGAAGTGATATTGTTTATAATAATAACAATAATAATAATAATAATAATAATAATAATAATAATAATTGCTATTATTATTATTATTATTATTATTATTATTATTATTATTATTATTATTATTATTTTAATTACTACAAGCACTGCACCATCAGCAGAATCAGGGCTCTGTATTACTAAGTATATATGTACTGAAGGGAAGTTGCCTACTTTAACAGGACCTGGGGAATACACTGTATATAGAAGTTGTTCCCAAAGGCAAATATATATTTTTTCAAATTAATTCAACTAGGGTATATATGTGTAAATTGAGGCAATATTTTATTATACTTTTAATATAGCAAGACCAATTTTTTTATGTTACATAATTTTTATTGAACTTTTCATACAACAGTAGCCAGAAAATAAAGACCATAATAAAGAGTATTTGTACTGTGTAAAGAATTAAATAGTTTTAAGTTATTAATATATGGTCAATGAGAAGATCTAAGCAGGTGTCTATCAAACAATAAATGCAATCATGTAAAAAGATCATTAGCTATTAATATGTCTTAGATAGACTGGGGAAACAAAACTAGACATACAACCAACAACAGGAAGGAGAGAGGAGATCAACATGTGCTATGTAATTGTTTTTATTCACTATTATTAAGGTATTTAACAAAAACATCCCATGTATTATTGTATTTAGTGGTGTTATTGGAAGAGAATGCATGACATTTTTATATTCCATCACATTTGATACGACAATTTGGTAAAATATATCCAGTTAGAGGAAATTATGTGAAATTCAATGCAAATAGAAAGATTAAACAAGCTAGGAGATGAAATCATTTGCATGTATGAGTTAACAAGGGTACCAATCATTACACTGCATAAGGTAAGTGGTTCATGGAAATCAATTTTTTCCCCAGAATGCAAACACAAATGTACATTTAAAAATAGAATTCACAAAATCAGCATTTGGAGCTTGACAAGACCAACATAGGTTTGGGATGTTACTTGACATTTTAGCAACTCTCAAAGGAGTCAAATAAGTGTGATGTAAAATAAAATAATTGGTTTGAGTTAAATTGCCAGCAACAGAAGTAGAATAATATTGTTTCCAAATATTTACCCAAGTATCAGGGGAGGGTTGAAATGTACAATGACATTCCCATTGTCTAACAATAATGGTATCAGATACATTACGGTAGGTGAATTCATTTTAAAAAAGAGCATAATTTTGCAGCTTTGGTGGAGAAATTAGTTAACATCAATGATAATATTTTTTAGGAGGATTTCTGAGATGAAATATGCAAAACGTTGGACATAGATTTAATAAGAGAGCGATGAAAGTTGAGATCAGAGACTTAAATGTTAAATTGTGAACATATTTGTGGCAAAGGAAACTCAACAAAATTATTAAATAAATGATTAATATGATAGATATCACAAGAGTACCATCTATTAAATATGGTCGGATCATTTTTAATATATATGTATCAAATAATGATATTTCCTGAATCAGATTGAACTAAGAAGGTGTTTGGAAGTTTGTTCCCAGTAATTTTAAATAGGAAGAAAGAAGGGAAGTGTTTGATATTTAGCCACAGTGAAGTTTAGAGAAATTGAGAGATGCAAAGTGGAGCTATTAAACGAGTTTCAATCTTTATACATGTAGGGGGCCAAGTCAATTGATGTTCATAGGCAAGAAAAATAACCATTTATCGTAAAATGAATGTCCTATGATATATATTCAGAAATCTAGGAATTTAACACCACCAAGATTATTGGTGAGTTTAAGTTTATTTAAAGGAATTCTAGTTGTTTTTTTTTGTTCCATAAAAATGTGGAAATGTGGAGAGTAAACTATCAAGTTTTTTTAAAATTTAAAACGCTGTAGGAATGCAAATGGTTATCATAGAGTTAAAATATACAACTAAAAGGACTATGTATCATTTTGATGTAATCAAGATGACCCCACTAGAATAAAAACAATGAGGACCATCTTGAAATCATATTTTTTACTTTATAAAGAATAAGGGGCCTTTTTAAGGTCATAGTTGTACGGATATCTTTAGAAATATGTAAGCCAAGCTATTTAGCAGAAGACCAAGTCATGCCATATAAGGGAGTGTTTGAAAGAGTGCATGCATCAGTAACAGGTAGGATTTTTTCGATTTGTCAAAATTTAACTTGTAACCGAAAAATAAAGAATATTCATTAAATGTGGAAATTAGTTTTTGAATAGACAAAGCATGTTTAGACAAATAAGTAAAATATCATCAGCGTATACTGAAATCCTAACTAAGTTGTTCCATTAAAGAATCCCGGATATATTCTCATTCGCTCTCATGTTTTGTAAATTTGGTTCAAGAGCTAAGTTAAAGAGCAACAGAGATAAGGGACAGCCTTGATGAGTACCCCTTAATATGGGAAATCTTCGGGATAGAGAATTATTGATGAAGATTCTCGCAGATGGTGTAGAGTAAAAAATAGTAAACAGTCTGATAATAGTAGGACCCATTTTAGGGGTTGAAACATAAATGGCCATGAAAGCTGATAAAAGGCTTTCTCAGCATTCAATGTAAGAAGATCTTAAGGTTTGATTGATTTCTCAGAATTAGATACAATGTGAAACAGTATTCTAGTATTACAGGAAGCATATTAACCTTTTACAAAGCCAGACTGATCAATATGAATAAGTGCAGGAAGAAAAAGTTCCAATCTTTTAGCTAACATTTTGGCAAAAATCTTAGAATAAGAATGAATAGCAGAGATGGGTCAATACATTTTAATGAATGTAGAATCTGTATTAGGTTTAGTAAAATAATTAGGAAGGCCTCTCCAAAAGAACCACAACTGTGGACTTGCATAAAGAAGTGATCATACAGTTCAAGAAGTATTGGAGAAAAGGATTCTGAAAAGGACTTACAAAATCAATTGAATATACATCTGGCCCAGGTGCTTTACCAGTTTTTAGGTCTAGAATGGCCTGTTTAATTTCTTCTAAATTGGATCATCTATGGAAGACATTTTTATAAATGGTCAATTTCAGATAGTCTAATAGCTGGATCTGATGTATATAAATATAAATAAAAGTCCAAAAAGGCTTCAGTAATCCTTATTTAGTCAATCGTCTATCGGTTGGGTCTATAATGGAAGTTATGATAGATTTCTCTTTTTTGTGTTTTAAATAGGAGGCTATTATTTTGTCGGCTTTATTGGATCCTCCATGATATTTGGCTTTGTTACAAAGTAATGAATTACATGCTTTTCTCATGCAGAGTTGACTAAACCAATTTGTTTTGTCATGAGGATTTTTAATGTATTATCATCTGGGATATTATAGAAGAAGTTTCAAGTGTTTTAATAGAAAGTAGTAAATCATTAGACATCTTTTCAGATTGTTCTTTCTTAAAGGCAACACATTGTGTAATAAAGCGTCTAAGGGCAGATTAAAGGCATCCCAGTTATTATGAATAGACATATCTTTCACCCGATTGTTATTAAAGAATTCTAATATGAATTCATTGACTTTTGTATGAAAGTAGGATCTTTTAAAAGGAATGAGCTGAATTGCCATCTGGATGAATGATTAGGGGATAATTCCCATTCAAGTGAGGTAGTAACTGTGTCATGATCAGAAATAGTTAAAGGACCAATCAAAGAATTCTATAAGGCAGAACCAAATGCAACATTAAGGAATATATAATCTACTCGAGAGAAGGATTGAGGAGTAGGAGAAAAGAAAGTATAATCCTTCACATCAGGGTGGCAAAAGTGCCAAGAGTCACATAAATGTAAGTCATCTTTAAAATTGTAAATGTTCTTGCATGATTTGGAGTTACACATGTAGCATGTGATTTATGATCAAGAGTAAAGTCAGAAATATGGTTTCAATCAGTGAAAATAGTTAAATGATCTCAGTCTTTTTAGGCAATTGTTTGCTTTATGTCATTCCAAAAACAGGGGTTAGGTGCAGTGGATCCATACACATTTACTCTAGTAACCAGTATGTCATTTAAAATCATGTCACTAATAACCCAACGACCATCAGAATCGTTTTCCTCATTAATTAGGTGAAAAGAGGCTTGTTTGATAATAATAATAGTGACTCTACCTTTTTTCCTAAGAGCATTTGAGAAATGAAATTGTACAATCCAAAACTTCTAAGTTTTTTATTTTCACATTCAGATTCTAAATGAGTTTCTTGGAGACACACAAAATCCATTTTGAACTTAGCTAATTGGGGTAATATATTTTTACATTTAACTGGGTGATTAATGCCTTTCACATTCCAAGTGAAAATTGTAATGTTCATCTGAAATTAGAATAAAGAAATGTAACCTTAAGAATAATAAAAAAAGGCAATGTAAACAAAGGAATTGTAAATTCATAGTACCATACAATAATACATAGCACATTATACATGAATAACCATGATAACAAATTCAATAAGTGAACTGTAAAGACATATATGGAGAAAAAGCGAAATGAAAGATAGTCACGAATGACAATAGGAAGAATAAGATAAAGTAAATGTTCAGATGATAAAGAGTGGAGTAATAATGGGTATTTAAGTAAGAGAACAGTAACCAAAGAGAATGGTGAAATAGTAGTAGAAAGACATATTAATATATACTGGGGATGACAGAGGTGCAAGCAGAATTAACCACAGAATTCAGTAAGCCTTCAACTGTAAAGGAGAGAGTAGTTAAGGACTAATGAGAGGATCATTGTAAGAGAAGAATACACACAGAAAGTCATACAGAAAGATGCAAAGAGAATGACAAAGATGCCTAGCAAAAGGAACGGATATTAATCCAGTAACGAGATAAGAGTATGACCTTCAGCAAAACAAAAGAATGATGGATGGAAGGTTTTGAATTCATCTTAAGCTCTGATATTGCTCTGGGAAACCCTCCAGACCAACATTCTTTGCCTGCCAAGCCATTACAAAACGTAAAGATCATATGCAAATCAGGCTTGGTCCCACCCAGAAGTGGCATTACAGCCCAAACTGCCTGTCCACATCCCTTCTGCACGAAACCACAAACATGTTTTGGCCTTGTTGGGCCTCATCAGTGAGGGGTAGCTTGGGTCTCTAGGCCCAGCAGGCACAGGACCCACGTCTCGGCATACCCGGCACACTCAAGGGGATTACAGCAAAACAAGAGTAGGATCTCTTGCTTTATTTCGGAGATCTAGATTTATTAGTACCATTAGTAGAGTTGAGGAATGTTGCAGTCTCAAGTCTGTTATGAAACCTTTCCAATTTTTAACAAAGAACAGAAAAAAGACATTAAAGTAAACACAAAGACAACATTTGATATTAGTGAAGAAAGACAATAGTAGTTAAATAACAAAGTGTCACTAATGTGAAGACAAATACATAATTCAATCACAAATTGCCACAAAATATAAGGACATTAAGTACAGTCAACCTTAGATAGGAGCAAATGCCTATTGAATGATCCAGCCTCTAATTTGAAAAATACATTGATTTGCAGTTCTCAATGTGGATTGTATAACAGGTTAATCGAAAAGGTGCATTGATATCCATTTCTCAATATAGGTTGTGTAGCGGATTGATGTATAATTAAGTTTCGGCATGTCCTTGATTAACTGCCTTCTTTAGGACTATAACTTCTTCTGACCCTTTTTCTGATGATGCACTGATCAAAAAGTAAATTGATATAAATTAACTGAAATAAAAACTGACTATGATTGCCAAAAAATAGAAAAGAAACAATTCAGTGGCTTACCACTCAATCATATACGTGTGTGTGCAGATCAACGCCTGTCATTGTCTTTAGAAATATCTCGAATAAAAGTCAAAATTAAGGCCCCTTATGTCTGGGTCAAATTAATGTAAGCGACACTAGTGGGGGGAAAAACAAAGGTATACTATAGTAGGAAGCACATTTAATCCTAACTCTGAAAGTCACAGGGCTTCTTAAGACAATAGATATGGCTCATGTCATGTTGAGCTAACTGAGGTCCTTGATGTCTGAAAAAGAAAGGACCAGATGCCCTAGTTATTAAACATAAAGAAAAAGAGATTAGTGTACTGAGCATTCAACATACTGCAAAATAAACGTACCTCAACACGTGTAATGCTAGAGAATCATTACTCCCATGTAAGTGCAGGTCAAAAAGCACTGCAAAAATTGCGGGTAATATGGTGAAAAACACCTGTGCACAGTGACATCAACACACAAAACTGTGAGGAAACCATTGTGGGAATGCTGTGATGTTATCTGCTACACAGTTTATTTACAACAATAAAACGTTCTTAGAGAAAATGGGCAGAGCAAACTCATTAGAGAGGGGGGCACAAAACAAGTAATGAATGAAAAGAGAGAAACAATTAATTAAGAGGAGCATAATAAAAGGGGCCTGCACAATCCAAAAAATTTTGAACAAAGGCAAAGAAAAAGTCAAGGACAAGATTAGTCTTAGACAAAGTGGGGACAAATCATTTTTGCTACATAGATTGAGTGTACTAGTTGTCCAAAAATAAATTCATAGACATCCACCCTAAAGGAAACACCATGTGTTATGGTAAATAGGATCTATAATGTGGGTAAATATTGCTAATTAAATCCAATTTTAAGAGTCTATATTCTGTGGATCCTTCTAGCCTCCCTCAGGCAGATTTTCTGGATTAATGAAAGATTTCGCAGTATCCATAATCCATCAAAGGATGTCATCAGGAGAATGCTGAAATTCAAGAAAGTGCTGAATCAGTGGTGATGTGATCTTTTTACACTGATTCGGGAACAATATTCCGATATACGAGTGTTTGCTGCTCTCTACGTTTGACAATGTATCTAAGCTTATGGACATTCAAAACAATAAATGACTTTTGTTGTTTTATAATTCATCATCTCCCTGATTTCCCCAGTTTTATCTTTGAAAGTGACACTTAGGACAGTCAGATCACTTGTTTCAATATATTTCTATTTACAGATGAGATTTTTCGTTATACATTATGGATGGGTTGAAAAAATCAAAACGTCATACTTTATACTTTACACTTAGGCCTACACTTACACTTGTTAATTGTTCAGAATGTATTACCCAAGTGAACCATTGTGTATGAACACCCAGGGAAGGGCGCTAAGCCAGTCAGGTGGCTGGTAACATGGGTAAGAACACAGAGTGTAGTGCCCCCTTTTTTCCAGAACTTGAGGGTATCCGGTCCAAGACGGAGAGAGGCAGGGAGGCTTTCCAGAGGGAGGCACCTGCAGAGGATACAGTTCTATCCCCAAATCTCTGTTTGGAGAACTGGCTCACTCGCAGAGACTTGGAAGAGGCAGAGCGGAGGGCTCTAGAAGGGCAGGATTTAGGGAGAGAGTGCTGTAAGTAGTGCAGGCCTTGGCCCCAGAAAGCCTTGTGGACTATGCAGCAGGAATTGAACTTGATCCTGGCAGCCACTGTGAGACAGTGGAGAGATTTTTGCAACGGAGAGATGCAGTCCCTGGGGTTAAGTCCAAGGATAAGTCTTGCGGTTCTTTTCTGGATAAGTAGAAGAGGGCGGAGAGTAGAAGTAGGAAAATTGAGAAAGAGACTGTTGCAGTAGTCAAGTCTAGAGAGAACCAGGTATCTGGAGACGATGAGTCTCTGGAGGAAAGTGAGAAATGGTAGAATACATCTGAAGAGGTGCAGCTGGTAGTGGAAGTTTTTAGAGATGTCCGAGATGTGAGAAGAGAAGGAGAGTGGAGTACAGATGATTCTCAGATGTTTTGCCTCACTGCTGGGTGTAGGCGCAGGACCTAGGGAGGCCGGCCAGAGTGCAAGTGCGAAAGCGGGAGCAGGGGTCCCAATGAAGACAATCTCTGTCTTACTGGCATTAAGGTGGACAGGCAGACAGGGATGAGGGTGGAGGAGGAAGAGGCAGAGGGGAGCCTGAAAGACAGCTGTGTGTCATCTTTACACTGAAAGTTGGAATTGAAAGAAGAGATCATGTTGGCCAAAGGGGTCATGTAGACATTGAAGAACCAGGGGAGTGGATTAGATCCATGGGGAACACCACAAGTAGAGAGAGTGATAGCGGAGATAAACGATCCAAGTTCCACCTGGAAATAACCATCCGAGAGAAAGGACGCTAGCCATACCAGGGCTTGCCATGTGATGCCCAGGGTATCATGCAGACAAGAGATCAGGGTGTTGTGGTTTACCGTATCGAAAGCAGATGAGAGGTCAAAAAGGATGACGAGAGAGGAGGAGTTACAGTCAAGACTTGAGAGCAGGTCTTAACAGGTGTTCAGAAGAGCAGTTTCCGTGCCTCTGGATGCTCTAAATCCAGACTGATGGTCATGGAGACAGCCAACACATCCGGTGTGGAGGGTAAGCTGAGAGATAGTAACCACAAAAGTGATAGGTGGAATGTTTTGAATGAATCTGAACCACTTGCATTGCTCTGGGCAACCTTCCAGACCACTGTTTTTTAGCGCATCTGCACCATTGCAAAAGGGGTCCAGCCAAATGCAAATCAGTCAGATACTGCCACCAATGGTAGCAGCCCAGGCCGAACTGCTAGGCCAGGTCCCCTCTGCATGGAAACACAAGCAACCACAGACATGTTTTCGGCCCTGTTGGGCCTCCTCAGTGAGGTGAAGCTTGGTTCCCTATGGCACAGCGAGCAACGGACCCACGTCTGAGCATACCCTCTCTGACACAGTGAGACAAACTGTAACCACAAAGGTGATGGGTGGAAGGTTTTGACTGAATCTGAACCACTGGCATTACTCTCGGCAACCTTCCACACCACCGTTTTTAGCCCATCTGCACCATTGCAAGAGGGGTACAGCTATAGGCAAATCAGTCCGGGACTGCCATCAATGATAGCATCCTAGCCCGAACTGCTAAAACAGGTCCCTTCTGCACGGAAACACAAGCAAACACAGACATGTTTCGGCCTTGTTGGGCCTCCTCAGTGAGGTGCAGCTTGGTTTCCTATGGCACAGCGAGCAAGGACCCACTTCTGGGCATACGCTCTCTCACTTAGTGAGACAATCTGTAACCACAAAAGTAGTGATGGGTGGAAGGTTGTGAATGAATCTGAACCACTGGCATTGTTCTGGGCAACCTTCCACACCACCATTTTTTGCCCACCTGCACCATTGCAAAAGGGGTAAAGCCATATGTAAATCAGTCAGGTACTGCCACCAATGGTAGCAGCTCAGCCTGAACTGCTGGGCCAGGTACCCTCTGCATGTAAACAAAAGCATCCCCAGACATGTTTCGGCCTGGTTGGGCCTCATCAGTGAGGTGCAGATTTGGTATTTCCCCTTCTGAAATGGCTTGGCAGGCGAAGAACGGTGGTCTGGAGGGTGGCTCAGAGCAATGCCAGAGGTTAAGATTCATTCTAAACATTCCAGCCATCACCTCTTTGTTTTTGCTTTGTCACCCTGAGTGGGACGGGTATGCCCAGACGTGGGGCCCGTGCCTGCTGGGCCTAGATACCCAAGCTACTCCTTACTGATGAGGCCCAACAAGGCTGAAACATGTTTGGGGATGCTTGTGGTCTCGTGCAGCAAGGATGTGACCTAGCAGTTTGGGCTGGACTGTCCCTTTTGAGGTGGGACAAAGCCTGATTTGCATATGGTCTTTTCCCTTGTGTAATGGCTTGGCAGGCAAAGATCAATGGTCTAGAGTATTGCCCAGAGCAATGCCAGAGGTTAAGATTCCTTCTAAACCTTCCAGCCATTACCTTTTTGTTTTTGCTAAACTGAGAGATAGCCAGCTTCTCAAAGAGTTTGCCCAGGAATGGGGTGATAGAGATCGGGGGATAGTTTGCCAGAATAGAAGGGTCGGCAGAGGGTTTTTTGAGCAGAGGGTGCACAAGAGAGTGCTTGAGAGAAGTGGGGAGTACTCCAGTGGCAAAGGAGAGGTTGAAGAGGATTGCCAAGGCCACTCCATCATTAAATCTTTAAACAATACATAATAACAGTTGTGTATTCAGGACAATTCTAGCAATACATTTTGACCCTGAAATGTTAAAACAATATATAAAAACAATTGTAAACGAATGGTATATTATAAAACAATGAGGAGCACTCTTGACCATTATGGAAATTTAGACAATCTGGAGCATCTTCCAAAAGCTAGGCGATATCTGTTGCATGAATCACATACTTGTGTAAAGTGATTCTACACAATGCACCTTCATCGTCCAATCTCCTGATTCCATGATTAATTATACATTGATTTAAATTGGTCTTGCAGATTTTGGAATATGATGGGTAAATGTGCTGGAGTGATTCATATCCATCAGAACAGAACAGGCAACTGTCAAGCCCAGTTTTTTACCACAAGGTTGTTAATGGTGCCAATGCCAGAATATTCAACCTGACCTTTATATAAAGACAGCATTCCATCTGAGACTTAACTAAGGTTAGGTACCTCTCACAGTCATATGACTGCTTATCTTTCATGTAATTCCATCCCACTTTCAGTTTTAGATCATTCTCAACTCTACTTGTTTGTGCCCAGGTATTGTATGCATCTTTAATTACTTCCTTGCCATTTAGTGCTAGCAGTGTTGAGTCCTCCCATATATGATCCAGTTGTAACAAATGAAGAGTGGATTTAATGAAAGTCAGCCATGGGAGCGTACATGGCCCCTCACAGCTCATCAAATCCTCCAAAGCCTCCTTATGAATTGACAATTCACTGGAGGACCACATATTTGCCCAATAGTTTAGTGCCTTACAAGCAATAAGAACAGTTTTAGGAGGCAGACCCATTTCAAAATATATGAGTTGGTTTGGTGGACAACATGATAATTTTCCTTAAGAATTACAGTTAAACTTGTCACACTGCAATGTCCCCATAGTTCTGCCTCATAAATACACAAGCTTATGGCCCGTGATTTATACACCTCCAGTGCCGGGACAATTACATTGTTGCCAAACCTCTTTACTAAGCTGCCTACAGCTGTACATTGCTTCTCCAGAATGACATTTGCTTTCTGAATTTGATTTGTCCGTTTGCCTGTGATTGTTGAATCTAAGGCCTAAATAATCAAAAAAGGAGACTTCTTCTATTAACGAATGGTCAACAGACAAGCTTCTCATCACATCATAAAAATAAATAGAAAAAAGTATAGGGGCAAGGATCCACCCCTGCCTGATCCTTTCCTGGACTGGAAATAGTACAGTTGTCTCCCCACCTATAAGACACCCAATTACATGGGTGTTATTAATGTGTGTTAGGGAGGATTCTCAAAATGTGCAAATTCCTCTCTACCTTAGACACCCTCAGCTCTTTTGCTGAACTTTGGGACTCTGTACCTTTTAATTCTGTTTGTTTTCTGTGTTTATTTTCTTTGGTTATGGAGTTTAAGACAACTCCATGGGCATCATCTTTTCACGTGTGTCACACAGCATCCTCAGTGCAGTGCCACAGGGAGGTTTTTTGGCTGTCCCAAGGTTTAAACACCTTCTCTGGGATAAACTACTGTTTCCCAGAGAATGTAAAGTTAAATTTACTTTACTAGTCTTTTTAAATTCCTAGACCAAACACACACTGTTTTCCTGAAAGTGTGCTGGAGGGGTTACCTAATATCCCCTATGTCTAGAAGCTCATGTAGCAGTCAAATGCTGCCCTTTCCTATCGGAATGGCTGGTGGCAGTGGTTTTACAACAAACTACCATGATTTTTCCTGACCGCGAACACTGGTAGCTAAAAATCGCAGGAGCCATGTTTTTCAAGATGGCGTCTGAGCCCCCTTTGTTTAAACAGGTCCCGGTCGTCTTTTTTTGCCATTTCTTTTTGGAAGGGTCCTTCTAGAGTTTGTCTCTGCACGCCAAACTAGATTTGGTCCCTTTGTTCCTATGCCTTTGGCAGGCTTCAGGACTGAAGACCGCCTCAGGTGCCCGTGTGTCTGGGGTGGCCAGGAAGTGAGGGATGTGCCCGAAACTCCCTGTGCTTAGCCTCCTAGGAGACCCAACTGCACTCTGGCGTGATTGGCTGGCTGACTGTTCGGAAAGGACAGCCACCCTGCTGGGTGAGTGGCTGCTAGGCTGGAATGAATGGGAGAAAACTGTTTAAAAGGCGAGTCTTTTGGATTGAAAGGCAGAGACGACCACTGGAATGAAAGAACCGAAGATGAGCTGGAAGAGGACGGCTGCTGCAACTCTTGGACCGTTGGTTTGCCCGGTGAAGCCCTGCTGCAGGTCCGAATCGGCAAGTTCATCTCGACAGAGAAGCCCTTCAAGGACAACTTCTCCCTTTGAGTTGTTGGGACCAATCAACTCGTAAGCCACCTGGACACCATTCTCAGAGCTCGTTGTATTTTCCTCAGAGTGCTGCAGGAAACCGAATAGCCAGAGAGAAGGACACCAATTTGTGCGCTTTAAGACAGATACCGGAATCAAAGATCTGCCAGTTTGTCAGCTTTGTGACCAGTCCCTGTGCAGTGCAGGAGTCCCCCGACGTACTCCCTCGTGTCCCCATGACTGAGGCTCAGGAACAGCGAGATCTGCAGAAACTGCCAGGAACAGAAGTCTTCAGCTGCATCTTTTCCTTCAATACAATGTACTGTGAAAACCTGACCGAGAGAACTTACCTCTCACTGCGAAAGTGTGTACAACTTTGGCAACTTGCAGGCCTAGTCAGCTGTGACCCGACATAAGAACCTTTCTTCCGTGAACTACTTCCGAGAACCGTGGCAAAGACTTTCCCGTTTAAATAGCAGAACCGTTTTTACCTATTCAAGACACTAGTCCATTGACTTTGGCCTACCTATTGCATTGAATCAACTCCTTTGATGAACTCAAACTATTTGCACTGTTTAAGAGTAACTCTATTATTCGTTTTATTAACTTATGCCTTTTTGCTCCTACTTAAAATGCTCTGAATGCCATTTTGCTCCTACTTCAAAGTAGTTTAAATGTCTCAGAACCTGATAGTGTAATGTACTGTAGTATATTTCTGTGTGATATTGATTGCCTCCTTCTAGTGAATGTTTTATAACTGACTGTGTAATAAATTAAGAAGCGTTTTTACCAAGAAACCTTGAGTATAAGTTTCTATCTGAATACTTGTAATTATAGACCTCTGTGTAACACCCTTACAAGCTCACATTCACTCTTGAGATATACCTGGCTGCTCAGCTCACTACCAAAAACTGTGTGGTACATACTTATACCAAAGGCTGGTTTTGCTTACACCTGTATTCCTAGTTGTGTGTAGTAGTCCCAGAGGGTACTGCATACAAAGTTTGCCTAACAATGTGTAGTAGTAAAATATCTCTGAGCAAGGGTGGGCGAGTGTTGTTACTTCTCAAAGTACACCAGAGCTCCAAACACAGAATTCCATCAAAGGCAGTTTTCAGGTCGACAAATAAGAAGAATAGCATTCTTGAGAGAAGATTAACATATTTATCAATCAGGATTTCTAATCTGAATGCCCGATCTACTGTGCTAATGCCCCATCTAAATCCTGCTTTTTGATCGCTGATGCAATTTGTTTCATAAGTCCATTTTTCCAGCCTGTTCAGGATCAGTTTGCCAAATATTTCACCTGTAGAATCCAATAAGGATATCGGGTGGTAACTGTTTATAAAATTGTCATCCCCCCTTCTTGTAAATGGGTACGATCACAGCTTGTGTCCAAGAATCTGGAATTTTACCTAGCTTGCCAAAAGGGTTAATTATGACTTGTAAATAGGCTGTCCATACTTTTGGCTGTGCTTTATACAAGTCCACAGGAATCATGTCTGGACCAGGAGCTTTGCCTGCACGTTAGGACCTTTATGTAACATCTAGCTCACTTATAGTAAGTTCCAAATAAACTCCATTAGGCAAATCTAATGTAGATGGTCCCAAATTGTATATCCCACCTTGTCTTCCCCATACAGGTCTGCAAAATATGTGAACCACTGATTCTCCGTAATTGTGACCTTGACAGATTCACCCCTTTATGAATTTCCAGTGTAAGCAATCTGCCAAAAGGCTTTTTGGTCCTTTTGCCTTACTGCTTCATGTAGTTTATCCTAGTTTTCCATTATGCCCTCCTTCTTCCTTTTAATCA
This sequence comes from Ambystoma mexicanum, assembly GCF_040938575.1. Lineage (NCBI taxonomy): Eukaryota > Metazoa > Chordata > Amphibia > Caudata > Ambystomatidae > Ambystoma > Ambystoma mexicanum. The sequence goes on along the minus strand of NC_090928.1, from coordinate 697,565,190 downwards.
AGTTGTTATACTCTTTCCTAATTCTCGCTGTTGCCTTGTGTAAATGACATTGGTTGAATTTAAGTGAAATAAGTGTGGCTAATAGTTCTCCTTTTTTCCACCTGCACTCTTGATCAAACCACCCACTGGTGCTTTCCTTGGGCCACTGGTGCTATTCCTTGGGCCACTGGGAGCTGTAGTGTCACGGGACCAAGAATGATGGCTGTCCAATATCCTAGTTTAGCTCATATTGGCTTTCAATAATACCCTATCACATACTTGGCAAAGGACCACCTCAAGGAAGGGGAGGATATCAGAAAAAATCAGAGAGATAGTGTTGTTGGAATCAACTTGATCCAAGGTTAGTCTCCTTCTATTATCTGTGCTCGATATCCTCTGTCCACTGGAGATTGGCTCTTTTTTACTCATGACCTCAGAGTCTGTGAGGCTAGCGCTCACTGGGTAGTGGTCACTTTCACCTCTACAGTGAACATGTAATAGCTTCCAATGTGGCAGGTATATTAGAATATAATCAATATGGCTCTCGAATACACCCTTTTTATAAGTACATTATGGTGGCATGTCTCCCACCAGCCTACCATTGTAGGCCCTCCCACGCTCATCCTATATAATACCTTGAATGTTTCAAGAGCGTACTTATAATGCCTCTTGGGTTTTGGGAGAGTCAAAGTTGGGATATTCCAAATCAAATTCTCGTCTCCTAGAAATTCGGTCAGCTCATTATGTTGCCCAAGTTGCATGTTAAAATCTCCCACTACCAGGGTTAGACCATTTCCAACTTTTTCAAAGTGGTTGCCAATTACTGATTCAAGTTCTAGCATAGTTTGCATGGTACTATTGCCGTAAGGGCGGTTATAAATATGTGGCAAGAATATGTTATGGGAATTGTGCAAGGCAACCATAAGACTGTATGTTGGGAGAATTGGTTGTGTGTGTTGTAACTTGCATATTTAAGGCGTTTTTTAACCATACACACAAACGCCTAAACAGGCGTCCCCTGACTCCTCTTGATTTACTTAATGCTGTTTCAAAATTCATTTAGCCCGCTACAGTCACAGGGTCTAATGCCCATGTCTCTTGAAAACAGATGATATCATAATTGGAGAAAAAATGGACCCAATGTAGGTCATCAAGGTTTTTTCTGAGACTGACAATATTCCGCTAACGACACTCAATGAAGTGGACGGAGTAGGTGGTAATAAAGCAGGGAGTTCAGGAGCGGGATTTAATGTTACCAAGTGGGGGAGCACCTGTCATGTACTCTTCACATTCCCTTGCCCAATTCTGCAAATTATTTCCTTAGTTGGAAGTCTCTTGGTGACAAAGTTCTGAAGTCTATGATTATTATATTATTGGCTAATTCCTCCACATGAAATCATATCTTAAGATAGTTACAATTTGGCGGAACAGGGTCCTGGATCCTCTCTACATTGCTTATATTCTTTCTGATCACAGAGCAGGATCTTTTTTTGGTATGAAGCCATTGAATACACGTGTGAACAAGTTTATTTTTCCTTTCTATTTGACCAATGATAATTTTGGAACATTATCCAAATTTAAGGATTTGCTACCTGCGCCACTACTAGGTATGAGCCGGCCCATATGCGCTCCCTGAGCTATCTGGGTGGGCGGCACTAAGGAACATCACTGCCCAACATGAGGGGGTGGACCCTGTGATTTGTTACGTAAGCCTCATCTATCTCGCCTGATCATAGAATTCCTTATTTGCGGCAGGGGGGTGCTTTCTAACAAAATTCCCAATATACCCATTAATGCCATTCATCAATCTCGGTGCATGAACTGTGTCCTCCCTCCATATGGTTTTCCCCAACAGGTTGCACAGATGGTTCCTCAGTGCCATTCTGTTTAGAGATTGAAGGGACCCTATGTTTCAGCTCAATTACTTTCCTACCAAGTTTATTCACCATTTGGGTCTAATTTTCAATAGGCTGTCCTACGCCTCGAATCTCCAGGCAAAGCAGTGTGCAATTGGCACACATTGACCTGGGGTTCGGAGTATTTAAGCCTTCTTGTTCCAACATAGGAGTACTCACCGCCACCTCCTCAGGTTCCTTGCCATCTGCCTCTTCGATCACCTCATTAGCACTGAGGATTTTCTGTAATATTGTCTCCAAGGCTTGTACAACCTTCTTTAACTAGTGGTTGGAAGCGATTAGTGAGCTTACGATCACTATCTATAATTACATGTGTATTCTGCTCGTCTATATTCTCCCTTTCATCCTTTCTACCGGCCACATCTAAAATGGGCTCTGACTGGAGCCCATTTATTGCAATGTCCTGAGGAATTGTGGACCATTTATACATATCTACACTGAAAGCAACCCACTACCCTCCTTCCTGTGTATCACTACTGGGGAATGCTATGGGATCGCAATCATAGCATTTCCACCCCATTCTTCGGTCCTGCTTTTGGGGTTACAAACTTTGCTGTACTTGCCTACCTTTCCCTTTTGTCAATAAGGGGAGGCTAAACCACCTTCTTGCAATCTCGTATATTTGTGTTAAGCCCTATAGCATCATTATCACAGTCATCTAACACGACTTCTATTTCATCGATAAGCACATTGACCTCTTTGAGAGGTGCCAATATATGAGCAGTCTTTTCTGGGGATCCAATTCAGGGGATGTGCTTTTATCCGCTTTGTGTTTAGACATATATCAGCTATATGTGTTTATGGTGTGCTAGATCTCCTGCAAGCATTAGAAAGTGCTAGTATTTCATAGTGCAAAAGCCACTAAAGTGCAAGGTGCAGTAAAATATTATAAGAGAAAAAGTGCAAGCATGCAAGCAGATTCTACAAGAGGGGGCCTCGGTAAACAACTGTAACAATGTTCTCAGCAGCCACAGTATCACAGTATTTTATAGCACACAAAGAAGTACATTAAAATTGTAAGACATAAAATGCAAACTGTAAAGTGCAAAGTGCAATGAAATTCTATGAAGGCAAGTAGTGCAAGTAGTGCACCAGGTGCAAGCAGGTTCTACAGTGTAAAACCTCAGCGCACAACCACAACTAAAATCACGGTCACAATATCACATATCACATTTTGTATATCACAAATCACGTAAAAAATGATTTTAACATACAAAGAAGCCCAGGGCCTATTGGTTGTTGATATACTAAACCACAACTGAATCCTGGCTGCATCACATCTATGCTACTGAACACAGCTGATCACTCCGAACTTCAATTACCTATTTGGAGTGAGTTTAAGTAAATATAAAATAAATACCAGCTGCACACATAGAATTAAACACAAATGGGAGTGAAATTGGATCCTAGTGGTGAACAAGAGGCAGCCCAAAGGTCGGAGCCCACAGTCACTGCCACAGTCAAAGCCTCAGTGGCAAGTTGAATGGTTATTATTATAATTTACAAAAAAGGTAGCAGGCACCCCTCTCTAGAAAACACATGGCATGATAACCTGTTCTGTGTTTTTTTCCCCACTTTGAGAGTCCGCAGCCATCACTTTTAGCTCATTGTACCTTTCACAAAGTAGGAATAGCCATTTTCATATCAGTCTTTGTCCCGCCCACAAAGGTAGTGCAGCACCGAAATGCCAGGCAAACCTCCTTTGAACAAGAGTACCAACAGCAACCCCAGACACGTGTTTCAGCCTTATTGGCTCTCATCAGTGAGCTGGAGCTGTGTCTCTCTGAGCACAGTGAGCAAGGGGTCTACGTCTGGGTTCCCCCAGGTAACTTAGGGTGACCAAACCCAAGTTCCTTACAAAATACAAAAAAGGTAGCAGGGGCCCCTCTCTAGAAAGAACATGGCATGAAACCTGTTCTGTGGTTTTTTCCTCACTTTGAGAGTCTGCAGCCATCACATTTAGCTCACTGTAGCTTTCACAAAGGAGGAATATCCATTTGCATATAAGTCTTTGTCTCGCCCACAAGGGCAGTCCTACACTGAAATGCCAGGCAAACCTCCTTTGAACAAGAGTACCAACAGCAACCCCAGACACGTGTTTCAGCCTTGTTGGGCCTCATCAGTGAGGTGGAGCTGTGCCTCTCTGAGCACAGTGAGCAAGGGGTCCACATCTGGGTTATAATTATGATTGTTCATTTATAACAAGCTTAATACTAACAAGTGGTCTATAAGCGTGGGATCGGGATTCAAACCTGTGCTGCACTGCGTTTCCTTGCTTACAAGACAAACATGTTGGCCCTGAGCTATCCCGCAGTCGTTGTCTCAAAAATAAGAATAGTAAACATAAAATGACATTTTCATAGGTGTTCGTAGCTTTCCTTAGGTGTTCATAGGTGTTCTTAACTGGACCTATCTGATGGGTCCTCCAATCATAGCTGCCAAATGGACGACTAAAAGTATGTGTCAAATGATGCGCACTAAGGCTAGCAACCTTATAATATGTTTCTGGCTAAAACAGATGTGTTGTTCCTTTCGTGTACTTATGTAACATTTTCTTAATACAATCTACAATGTCAATGCATATTTAACAAACTGCACATGAGCTTGAATGTTAATGGCAACACAAAATGTTGTTTATGACATGTATTCATCAATTTAGGGAATAATGCAACCTTAAATTAACTCAATCTGTAAATTAAGCTTCATAATATTGTTCCCCTAATGACTGTGAACACATCAGATTCAGTAGCAACTCAGGCGGGGGACAATTAGCTAATATTGCAGAAAAAAAACAAATTCAAGCCGAAAATGATGAATGTATGTTGTAGACAATGTGACCGTATTGAAGTCATGTCTGGAGGTCGAAGTAAGTACAATAATACAGTCTGAGTGACAAGGGAAAGAATGTATCAAAGCATTAGAAACAATGTTACTCAGCCTCCCACCAACGTGTATAAATATAATTATATCACTAGACTTCCTTTACTCCCACCCATCATTGTTGCATAAATTGGGTACTGCCAAGATTTCTAATCTTGTATTTTAAAATGACAGTGTATTTGTGATTTAGCAGACCGCTTATATAGTTCAAAGAACCGTTGACCTTTCTTATACCAGGGGGCCACTCCGTGGTGATAGTGCGCGGTGTAAATGATCTTTAACATTAACATAATGTCTTTCATCATTTTATGAAATAATATGGTCAACAGATACAGTTACCTTTTAGACTGGTAATTTTATCTGAATAATGTGAGTTTCCGTTGATAATTTCTTTTTTTTTCAACTGTAAATTGCATTAGAAAATGATATAGTTGCTGCCGCATCTTCATTTTTAAAGATGTAAAGTATGGCTAGGTGCAAACAAGTCAATCATTTATAAATAGCCACCATATTATGTTACGCTTAAAACCTATTAAAAAAAGAAGCACATCCCCCTGCACTATTTTTTCTGCCTGCACAACGAGAAATTAGGGAAAGAGGTGTTTTCCCAAAGATTGTCAGGGATATGTTGCATAATAATTTGCATAGGGGCAAAAGATGGTGAAAACAGATTTTACATTATCTGTGCTGTATCTGTAAAGGTGAATGGAGCAATTTAATTTTGCTTACCTTTTAAAATGGGTAAGATGTGGTGATTTTGAGGCTGCACCAGTCTTTTCAGAAATCTTTAAGCTATTTAGTCTTAAATGGTGCAAATAGATCTGGTGTTTCTCCAACATAAGCAATATTTAGAAAAATGAAATAACAAGGGCTATTCTAAAAATCACACACTTACTATACTTTTTCCTGGTCTTTCATAAGACCCCAAATCTGAATCATGTGAAAAACGATGTGTGCACCTTCCCACACAGGATTGCCATTGCCAAAAGCCCTTGATTTTTTGGGCCATCCCTTGAAGGTCAGTAATGTTAGCATCCGGATCAGAGTGGGGTCAGAGCGGGCTGATTCCCGCGGGTGCTGTGTGCCATGTGAAATGTGGACACGTAAGAGGAGGAGCGCCTTGCTGCACCATGAAACCTATATCTTCCATGGGCTCTACTCAAGGTGTGCAGAACGGAGTCAGAGTGGGCTGTGTCCCACGTGTGCCATATGATACATGGGCACATAGGAGGAGGAGGAGCACCTTGCTGCACCTTGAAGCCTATATCCTTCCTGGGATCCTGAAAGCAGTAGGGCGCTGAAGTGTAAAGAGGTGGTAGGTGCTGGTACTTCTGCTGCTTCCTGTCCTTGGCTCACTTAGCACCTCTCTTCATCTGTTCGTCTGATCACCAGATCTCTGATGTCTCGTGCTCATTTGTGACCTGGAGACTCTGATATTTTTGTAGAGAATCTGGAGACCTGAACAGCACTGGCTAGACTTTTGTGGATAACCTGGTTTTGGCTTCTCACTCACTTGGTCTCCTAAATATTTTGGGACCTAATTAGTGCGTATTAGTTGAGGCCTTTGGGAGAGGGGCGACTCGTACTTTGATTGACTTCCGAAACTGTTGTGGCGTGCCCCAACCAACCATCATTTAAAATTTGTATTTGAAGCTAATTATGTTATTGCTGTCTGGCTCTTTATAGCTTATTTGCTCAGCGTAGCACTGAGATATCTTATTTAATAAGCTTTTTATATTTTGTATTGACTCTTTCACTGTGTGCTGTTGTTTATTCATTTGCACTTGCCTATGGAGTTTAGGAATTTTTAGTTTTTTAAAATTCAATGTATATTCATTGTATTTTCCTACCATGGCCTAAGCATTTAGGTTCTTAAAAGATGTAGGTGTAAGCAGAAGGTTAATTTGTATACTGTCTGATTTGGAGTTGGTCTATAGTTGTAATCATGCTTAAAAAGCTAAGAACGTTCCGGGGTCCAAGAAGGGTACCTGAAATAAGCTCTTTGTATCTATTTGAAAGAGATGGCTGGCAAGATGGGGGAACATATTAAGGATACAGAACATGCAATCGTCCAACTTAGTGGCTCTGAACACGCCCCATTCTGTACCATCTATTCCTGTTTGCAGTAGTAACTCTATTGCCCGTTCCACTCTGGAACCCGAATTTAGGACCTCTGGTCTGACTGAAAGTTTTATATTAAATCCCTTTAAGGGTTTTCAGGGGGTACAAGGGGAGAATGTTCATGGGAGGGGACCTCCAATATCCCGGGATAGTGATATATCTCTGAACATATGCTCTAATAGCGAAATTAAGATTCTGGAGGAAGTTATGGATAAGAAAATGAGTCATATTTTAGAATTCTTACCTTCCTTTTAACAACTGATTATGTTGTGGGTTTGTTGGCTATCATTGATGACTCTATTAAATCTATGAAGAAGAGTTTGTATGATGTGGTTACTCATTGTTCCAACTGCCCAGTAATAATGACTGCCGGGACACCACCTATTGGTGTACCTGGCTCTACTGATGGGATGAATAAATTGCCCTGTCTCTCCATTCCCTCTTCTGTTAAGGTATATATTTCTCATCCAACACATATTGGTTCAGAAGTGGAGGGAAAGTCTGAGAGTGGTTTAGGTGCTAGACAGGATGCTATTTTCATCCCATGGTTGGGAAATAAAGAGGTACTGGACTCACCCCGGCGGCAGCTCCCCTGCTGGGAGTTATAACTGGTATTCCGACACAAATCAATGGACAAAAATAATCAACCTTAGAGCTGTTGAATAAGGCAAGCCATTGGCAGTCAGGCTTTCACTCTGGACACGGGACAGAAACAGCATTCTGAGACCTTAAAAACCAAATGGATTATCTCAGAGACGCTGGCAAACCAGCGCTCCTTCTGCTCCTTGATCTATCTGCAGCTTTTGACTTGGGGAACCACAATTGTCTTTGCCATCATCTCTCCTCCGCTGCCAAGTTCTCCACCACGGCAATAGCTTGAATCACTTAATTTCTCCAGGGAAGGGTTATGAAAGTCTTCTCTGACTCAGCTTGTGCCCACCCAAGCATCTTAAAATGTGGAGTTCCCCAGGGCTGCTACATATCACCAACCCGCTATATCTTGATCATGAGGCCTCTGTTCAACATTATGGATGCGTTGGGCATCACATATGATAATTATGCTGATGACACGCAGGTCCTCATCCCCCTCACTGGTGACTATGAGTCTGACTTGAAAACCCCTTACTCAATTTACTCCACTATCCAAACCTGGATGGCAGAAAACTGGTTATGCCTTAACAGCGATAAAACCAAACTTCTGCTAGTCGGCTCACCGGCAACCCTAAAAAAACTGGACAATAGTTACAACTCCGGCATGATTGACAACATGTCAATCCCCGTTTCCCAGGCTGTCAAGACCTTGGGTTTCTTTTTGGACTCCAACCTCTTAATGACCAGGCAGGTCAATGCCATCTCATCCACAGCAGCCTACCATTCCAAACTTCTCAACGCAGCTAGACCATTTTTGTCAGAGCAGAACTGCCTCACTATAGCGAGAGCAATCATGGGGTCTAGGCTGGATTAATGCAAGGCTCTCTTTGTAGGGACATCAGCCAATAACATTAGCAAACTCCAAACTGTCCAAAATAATGCCCTCAGGTCTGCCATCGGCATAACTAAGCGGGCCCATATTTCGGAGACAAGGATGCAGGTACACTGGCTGCCCATAAAAGAACGGACCATCTTTAAAACTCCTGCTCTTACTCATAAATGTGTCCACAGCAAGGCCCCCATTTACCTGTCGCAAAGAATAAGCAAACCTCTTACAACCAGACCCACCAGAATGGCCTACACCAACCGAATCACCATTCCTAAGTCCATGAGGGTCCGTGCAGGAGGCTCCAATTTCCCGTCATGGCCGCAACACACTGGAAAACACTACCACCTCACATCAGAAGTATTGAGTAACACACTGCCTTCAGAAAGACGATAATAGCTCTGCTGTTTGTATAAACTGAGCCCTTTGGTCCCTTTGTTGCTACTTATGCTATATGTCTTCAACCCCCCATGTTGTGTCGTGTTCCTTGCCACTGTACTGGTACCAAATTCTGCCACCACCCATCTATGTACCGTACAAAATGTTTTGCACTGGTTTACTACACGCTCACTGTAACCATGGGCTAAGCTTCCTCCTGTAACTAAGACATTCTATCGCAACAGTTCCTCGATGCCCTTGGGCTGTTAGTGCACTTTACAAATAAAAAAAATAAATAAATAAATAAAATAACTTGGGTGAACATTAATCTGCATGTTCCTAAAATATATGCACGCCCTATCTTAATGGCGATGAGAGTAGGATGGGTTGGCCAGTCCCCTAAAACTGTGAAGATGACTGTGTGGTTCTGACTTTGGCAACCCCCTCCCTATTGTCCTATCTTGTTAATTCTAATCTTTCAAGAGGGCACTATTCTTATGATGAAAGAGTCTGTAGTAAGTCTGTCCCTTTGGCTTCCGTCTATCATCATTAAACATCAACATTTGGTAAAAATGTGACAAAAAATATGGAAGAAATACAAGTGGGAGCTAATACAGGACATACCAGCAAGGGAGTGGACATTGCATGCAAGCAAGATAAACCCACTGACAAATCCAATGTCAAGGCCAGGGCTGAGTCTGGGGATAACGTCTTCCATTCCGTTTCCTCTCTGGGGAAGGGGGGATAGTATCTAACCAGTTTGAATTACTCTCCACAATCGAAGAGATTGATTGACTGGATATTTCCCATACTATGAGAAAACCGCCGGCACCTACTCAAGTGGTAAACACCAAAGTAGCGAATGGAGGAAGGGTTGATGTCGACCTCTAGAGCTTACTATTCCTATCTGACAGGTGCTAGGAGGAAACCTCAGGATCAAGATAGGTTAGGTTTCCTGAAAGTGTTTGAAGCATTTTTACTCCAGGAGGCTTGGGCCATTTTATTTGTAGATGGTTACATATCTTTTTTACTCCCAGCCTCTAAAAACCAGAGAGGGCGCACATCTGGGGGAATGTTGATCAAGGCCCCATTGAATTGCACGACAAAGGCTGTAAACACTAACCTTTCTTACCTTCAATATATTAACCTAATTCCAGTTAAGGAGCAGCCCAGGACTATTATACATTTTTATAATAGCCCCCATAAATCTGAAACAAACAGATTGGATGCCTTTAGATCCTACATGGAAAGGAATGTAATCTCTAGCCTTAAACTTAACATTGTTCACTTTCTGGAGGGAGAATTCAATCTTAAACTTGGCAAAGGACTACAAGAAGAGATTTATGATATTACTGAAGAGAAGTTATGGGGGATTTCAACCCCATGTGTGATGGACCCCCATATCTGTGCAAGGGGCCTGCAACTTGATTCCTGGCTTATAGAATCAGGGTTATGCTCTGTGAATGGCCGTATTGACCTGGATGTTCCAGGGAATAGGACTTTTAGCAACCATTTGGGCACCTCGACCATTGATTATTTCTTTGTATGTTAAAAGTGGGCATTTGATCTGTGAGTTTGAAGTGCTTACAGACCCACATAGTGATCACTTTTCTATCTACCTTAGAATAGCATAGCAGGTACACCCCTTTGATCCTCTATAAATCATCTAGATAGAGCAGTGATAAACCCATTATGTAAAAGAAAAATTAAATGGGCGAGGGTTGACCCTGTTAACCTATATCAAGATGAGGGCCCAACCTGATCACCATTGCTGTTATCAATGTTGGAAGAGGTGAGAAATCCATGATCTGTGGAGGATTATTTTACAGAACTCATGGGAACTCTGTCTTGCTCATTTCAAAGAGACTTTACTAGGAATAAGCCACCAGTGGAAGGCTGGTGCGATGAACAGTGCAGGATGTCTAAGCAAGCTCTTCTTTCCACACTGAGATCTCTGGCTATGTCCAAAAGTGAACTCATACAGGCTTGAGCTGTTTATCTGGTGCTACAGAAACGAGAAGCCTGGGAATCCTTGGTGGCAGCAGTAGAGGCTAATGATTCAAATACCTTTTGGGAATTTGTGGCCCGGGGGCCTAAATGGAGAGCAGGGCATGGATAGAGAATTTTTCCAAAATTGTACTTTGGCCTGCCTGAGTCATCTGAGGGCTTTAGTCCAGGGCTCGGTCTAGCTGGCTATCTCCAAACAAGCCCATAATCGTGACTCTGGCCCATGTGCTATCCCAGCAGACTTATTATCAAGCCCTGGAGGAGTTATGGGCACCCATGCTCACGCACAGTTTTAATGCCATCTTAGATTCTGGCAGGATACCGCCCTCATGGAAATAGACAATTATTATCCCTTTTTTAAAAAAGTGAGATTGGTCTAGCCGGACTGCGTATCGACCCAGAGAGTTTTATTGGGACACCTGGAATGGTGGATTTCGTCTAATCATGTATTTGCAGACATTCGGTTGGGTTTTAGGCCGGGGGTGGGAACAGTGCAACAGGCTCTGAATCTTTATTTGCTGGCAGCACAATCAGTGCTTGTTAAGGGGAATACATTTTCTTGGCCTTTAGGGACCTGAACGCCGCCTTTGCCAAGGTCAATCTTGCCAAGTTGTGCACAGTGCTCGGGTACATGGGTTATTGATGGCCGAGATTATTGATATCATTAGGCTCAAATATACAGGTAATCAGGTGTGTTTATGGTGTGGCGGGCAGGGCCAGTGCGTACCCCTTTTTAAAGTTAATTTGGGGGTCCATCAGGGTTGTGTACAGGCTCCTGTTCTCTTCACACTTTACATTGATGGCTTATATTGGTCCTTGGTGGAGACTAAAGCGGACTATCTGATTGTGGGCAATAGGGCTTTACCCCTTTTAGCATATGCAGACTGTCCTTATTGCCCAGACACCTAGGATGTTCCAGAAACTAATCGTGGGCTATACAGATTTCATGAATGCCTTAGACCTAAAAATGAATACCTCTAAATCAGCAGTTATGGCCTGTGTGATCCAGGGGAGAAAAATGTAAAAGTGCACTGATGGTGAGTAATTGAGTCGTTGTACTGCGGCTGTATGAATTTGAATACCTGGGGATATGGTTATCCCTAGCAGCCTCTGGAAAGACACACATAAAGAAACAAGAAATCAAAATGGGGCAATCTCTTGGTGCCATCTCCCATTCAAACTATGCATCAGGGATATCCTTTGAAAATTATATTGAAGGTCTGTGAGGCCCAGACTAAGGCAACCACAAACTATGGTGCTTTTCTTTGAGGTATCGAGAAGGATTTGGTGCTCCAAATTTTAGAAAAACCATTTCTTAAGCATCTTTTGTGCATACCTAGTTCTTTGCACTCTTTTGCTGTGCTTGCTGAACTGTGCCTTGACTTTTAGGAGGACGATTGGTTCTTTGCCCCACTCTTATTATAGCTAAGAATGTGGCCTAGTCCTGTGGGGGGGGCTTTGACACAACATATTCTTGGGACTATTATGGTAGGGTGGGCTGGCAAAATATGCCACCGTTAACCTACTTGAAATTTCCTCTGAGCCAATTAAATGTTTCACTGCTTCTTTCCCCTAGAATCCCCTTGAGTGTTGAAGCCAAAAATAAATATAAAAATAACTTTGTTGCTCTCATGAAGGAACTCCCAGAAGCACAACCATGCAAATTGCTGCTAATAGAAGCCTACTTATGATTAGCATTCTGGATGTTATGCAGCCTTACCAGACTAATGGTGATAGGCAATCAGACCGGTGGGCAATTACTAGGGCATGCTTTGATCTCTTAATGTTAAGTGCAGATACTGTAAATGGTGTGGCTTCCTAGAAGAATAAGAATCGAGCTGCCATTGTGTTATGTTCCACGAGAGGATATTTTGCACTTTGTACTATTTTGCCCTGCTTATTCATCTGTCAGGTAATGCACAATATTGCCAATATTAACAGTTCCACTTTGTGCAGTGTCGAACAGCCCTTCTGTTTCTATTACAGGTTAATTCTACCCATGCAGCTTTGCTGCTGCTGTCTTATCTCAATGCGAATAAGGAAATGTGTCATAGCTGTGTTTGAGGGTGAAGATGTAAGCCATGTATAACCTAATTAAACTGGGGCTTTCTTATGGTATGATGTGCTTCTGTATATTTTCCCACTATATTTGATAACTTTATGGTTTGAATGTATAGAATCAACGTTTTCAGTCAAGGAGAATAGGGAGTAAGATAATGAAACTATTTTTTCATGTTTCAGGATGTGCACTTTGCACTTTATACTCATGGTTTTATGGACGTGGAAACGTTAGTTATTGAACATATTGCACTTTTTGCACATTATGCAGTTCTAGGATTAAATGCTGCATGTGTAGGGCATTGCATTTTACTGTGCAGGTTTTATGCTATGATCTTGTGAATTATGCATTTTATATTGTATGATGTATGACTGTATTATGACTGTTTGTTTATTACTTTCATGGCAAATTGTTGCCGAAAATAAAGTTTTTAATGATAAAGCATATTGACTGGTCGGGTTAAACAATGTACAATTCTGGCCCATAAATTGGGAAGACATGGCACAACTGCAGGCTAGCTTTCCTGGCAATCTCACTACTCAAGTGACTTTAGATTTTACTTCTGATGAAAATATGAACAATATTGTTGCAGACCCCGAAAAACACCCAATAAACAATATCAATTTAACTGAGATAACAACAAATGTAAAACATTTTGAATATGTAGTGGACTCACAAGTAACAATAAAATGTATTTTTTTTATTATCTACAGAAAAAATTATATTATCTAGTGCATAGGAGGTAGTTCTCATTTTCTACAAATGTGGATATTTGTGAGCATCCATGATTTGCAAATCTTGCCCAAAAATGTTTGTTCCTCTAGACAGAAACATTATTAGTACCCGGCGAGGGTCCAACAGAATGAAACAAATATTCTGATTGGTCCTCGCCTGGGCTTTAGCCAGCCGGGAATCCCTCGGCCGGGATTCCACTCCTTTGTTCCCGGCTGGGGGCGTGGCAGCCCCTCAGCCATTGTTGACGCTCGAAGCAGAGCCATCCCCGCTCCGAGCCTCCACATGGCTGGTGGCTGCCATTGTCCCCCGCCAGGGTTTAAGGTAAGGTTTTTTTTTTCCGCCCCACTCCTCTGCACAAAATCCCATTCCCAGCCTCCCAACACCACTTACCTTCATATTTCTCCTTTTTGGGAGCGGACGCGCTGGGAACACTTCTGTTCCCAGCACGTCGACTCCCGATGGCCGCCATGGAAAGGGAAAATGGACTCTGTTTGCCCTTTCCCGTCGGCCTTTTCCTTTCACATCTTTTTTTTCTTTTCTGTTTCAAAACTCAGCAGCGTTTCGAAACAGAAAAGAATGCTATTAGTACCCCGGTCTTGCAGGCCGGGGTACTAACAGCAATATACCCCTTGCTGTGGAGGCATTACCGAGGCAGGTAATACCCTGGGGCCTTCGTTAAGGCCCTCGCTTTACTCGGGCCTATAACTATGGGCTCCGGGGCATTACCTGATTCGGTAATGCCGCCGCAGCTTGCGTCATATTGCTTAACTCAAATTATGTGGGTAAGCCATTGTGATGTGCCATTGGGGTCCTTTATAATCTGTTATGTTAAAAGAAAAGAATGAATGGAAGCGTATATGCAGGTAATAAAAGGTGAGTTTGAGTCTGTCACTAATTTATGGCTAAGTGTTTTTGTCTCTGTGCAGCAATTGTTCGATTTACAGAGGTTTCAATGCATTATCTATAAAAAGAATGTCCAGATTGTTAACATTTTGAGTTTCAATGGCAACAACATATTCCAATTTCGATTGGGTAATAATAATGATAACAATTTTACGCAAATATGTGCTATATAAAGCGCTTTGGATCAAAGCGCTATATATATATATATATATATATATATATATATATATATATATATATATATCTCAAATTATTATTATATCAGACTTCTACAGAATGATTGGATCAAAACCATCCAAAGGAAAAATACCTACAAACAGACCCTTCAATGTAACCAAGACAATAGGAAAATACACGAACCACCAGCATATCTTCTATTATTCCCAGACCAAACCATCAGGACAACATTTTTTAGAATTTGTCTGAACATTTTACCAACAAAATCACATCTTGCAATAACACAACAGATCCACAGATCAGAAAATTACTGCCGATTTTGCAAAGTTGAAACAACACCGGAAACCATATTCCATTTGGTTATGGAATGCCACTCCCTCGCACCGCAAAGCAAACAATTTGGCTCCTACTTTGACCTTGCATCGTAACAAATGGATACAGAAGAAAGATGGGCTGCCATCCTCAGTGAGAAAAATAACAAATATTTATACACAATTTCCTTGTTCCTGTCCAGTATCCTTGAACTCAATGGAAGAAGCGCCTGAACTATGTCCCAAGACTCTTTGACTCTTTCACTCTTTCTTCTTCTTTTTTTTTTTTTCCCTTCGCTCTCTTTTTTTCTTCCACCTCTCGACCACAAAGAACACAATGTACAATGAGGGAAAAGTTTGAAACCAAACTCTAAACTTAAAAAAAATATATATTATTATTATTATTATTATTATTATTATTATTATTATTATTATTATTATTATTATTATTATTATGAGTAAGCCAGGACAAACCTGCCCAAAACACATGTGTGAATAACTACTTGCTCAAACGCTGGATTTGTCCGAATCCATGGGGGTCCAGGAGTGAATCATGATAGTCAATCAGGGGTGATCAAGAAGCCTGTGCCCGGATTCAAAGATTGTATGAGAATTTGTATGGATTATGAAGCAGCCAAGGAATTCAGGAAACTTTGTAAGTTTCAGGTGAGTTTGAAGGTGAAAACCGACATTGGATATCTATATAAAAACCCACGATTCTGTTGTGGTTCTAGTAAGGCATCAGTTTTGATTTCAGGGTATGTCTCTGCTGCGTACAGCAGTGACAACATGGCCCAGTTGTCTCTGAGAGTCTTCCTAAAATATTTATTGTGTGGATACGCTACCAGTTATTGTGTCTGTAACTCTACCAAGGTCTAAGTGTGTAGTCTTTCTTGCTGAGATTTGGTAATGGCATTCAATTTCCTGAAGTTTTACAAAGTCTCTCCAAAGCAGGAACGTCATTTGTAGCATGGCCTCTCTTATTGTCCATACCCACAGAGCATGTCCATTCTGATTTGACTACTCAATCTAGTGGCATCCTCTTATAACAGATAAGCAGTAAAGGATATTGAGAATTGACCATATATTATTTTTTAGACAGTCTGGAACAGTTCTGTTTAAGGGGATACATGTATACGCCTTCCATAATTGCTTTTCCTATGGTAAAACAACATGCTATCTTTAGCTGTGCGTGAAAACATTGTTGTAGTCCTGTCAAGTCCACAGACCTGGCTCTTAATTCCATAGAATCGCCAGACACATTACAATATATGGACACATCCCATTCCTCTGGGGCATGCGCCTAGCGTTCCTACCCTTATACTAACAGACCGAATTTCCAAAGCTTTTCAGCACAGGATCTGATAACCTTGCAGACTGGTGGTCTGCATAACCCATGGACATATTTGGCCATTTTCCTTTGTAAAGAGGTATGTTCCAGCTCTCTAGAGCATGCTATGCATATCCCCTCCATCCCCCACACCCGCAGGATCAGGAAATTCCCTAGGGGACTGCTCTATGTCCCTTCAATATACTTTCCAGTGCATGAGATCCAGATCCGTGAATCCAAGAAGGTGTCTCAACATAGAGATGTCACTCGGCCATCAAAAAATCCCATGTCTGGAATTAGATTTCAATTGGGATCATGGACTATCCAAGATCCAACAGACAATACATCTGTACATATTTACAGTCCAATTTTATGTTGGACCGAATTTCATACAGCCAAGCAAAGAACATCAATAGAGGCAGTAGCCAACTTATGCAAAATTGGTGTAAATCATTATACATCTTTTGGGACCCCTTCCATTGCATTTCACCCAAAAACCTTGAATCAAACTTTTTTCCAAGGAAATTAAAAATTGTGTGTATATATTTTTCTAATGGGAAATTTTTAGCATTCTATTTCAAATGGCACAAATGTTTGTAGGATCGCAAAAAGTGCTTTTAATAGGAGGAGTCAACGTAACCATACAAAAGAACAAACATGTGAAGGAATGCTGTGATTGCAATGCAAAGTTTAAAAAATGGTGTTCATCAGTTATGTTTAACAATGGTAACTTTGTCCTCAGCATACACTGTTGATGATATCACACATGATATCGTCAATGGTATCTTCAGTTAAATAACATAATGCATCATCAATGTGTGAGCACTCATAATGACAAACGATAAGGCCATGCTGTTTCAATTATGAAAACCAGACAAAGCATGCTCTTACTGCATGCCCAGTTGGTACATAGGGTATACATGATGTGTTTAGGGCATGGAAGCAATGCGTCCGAGATATTACTCCTGGGTTATGTCTGCATGCCATCCTCTCTGGGTACAGTAAGGGTGGGGATGGCTGATGATGCAGGCCATATACCAAATGTAGTTCATGACCTGGGGAGTCTGTAGATGTGGAGACTATAGTGAGGCAACATCACGGCCCTTGCCCAATGCACAATTCCCTAATCTAGGAATCATCAGGTACTGCATCTGGGACAAGGACATGTGCCATGCAGCAGTAGCCATGTAAACATTACATGGAATCAGACCAATCCCTGAAGATATTGTTTGAAGGGTTACTGTGTGACCATCAGGATATAATTAATGATGTCACTGGTGCTATCCTATGTGATACCATATATGATGCCATGAACTTTGCATGGCAAGGGGTGAGCTATGGTCGTATTGGCAATCATGACTGGGACTATTCCGTGGTTAATGTTTAATCGTGGCCATACATTCTCCCTGTGACTTACAAATGGTTGTGTGAGATAAATTAACCATAACTGCAATTAACAAAGCGTGTTCACTTAAACATTGTTAGGGAAGGTAATCTTAAGGCTACTCTTAAAGCACAGAACCAACACCTTTGTGAACACAAATCATTCAGTGGCACTGGAAAATCTGGAGATGAAGTGTTACTGGCATTTCAAAGCAACATTTTAAAACCATTGAAATGTACCAGTTCAGGTAGCTGACACTCCCCCCAACCCCCATTGATTTTCGACATGCTCCTCTTACACAGGACCTATCTGGAGTGCCTAATGTGTGCATTGCTTCATGTAATTTCCCCCCAAACAAATGCTCACAAAAGTTTCTAAAACAATTCAGAGTGCTCAGAACAATGTTTTACTGACATTTTGGTGCATTTGTGCCTGCCCAGGAGTCACTGTGCTGGGGATGCAGTTATGATCCCTGCAATACCTGCGGGGCACGACCCCAGCCATTTCCTGGGCCCTACATCCTTCAAAGTGACCTTTCTGGATGGGCATGCAGTAGCCCTGGTGCCACAGGCACTGCCTCAGTTTCAGTAACCCCAGCTGCCAGTCCTCCTTCTTTTGTATTACGCTTTGACAAAATGACCCTTTAAAAATTTAAATCTAAAATGATCTTTTGGGACGCCACAATAATTCTGCCCCTTAGTCTGACCCTGGCACTTATGTACTGGCATTATCATAGAAAGATTTATTTAAATATATTAAAGCATTTCTGTCCACAGTGTCAAAGCTAAATGGAAAGTCTTATTTTGGAAGTGCCCTAACTTACCTACCCTGGATGAAACGTCATAAAAACATTCCATATGTTATACGTCTCCCAACATTGTCATTTTCAAATGCCCTATTTAACTTTATATTTGTGAAGTGATGCAATCATTTGCATAACTCTGTTCTGAAGTTTCAATGCCCGCCTCTTCATGTTTGTAAAACTGGCAGTGAAAATAAGGCCATTTCCTGCTCTGTTTTCATAGACCTGTGCCTGTGGCACCCTCCAAGCACAGTTCCCACTTGTCATGACCTGAAGTCCTTATGAGAAAAGGAAGTACTGCAGAGGGCAGTGCCGAAACCCATGCCCTTCGAGCTGTACCTAGAGAGAACTGATGGCAATTGTAATGTGCTTCGGGCCATGCCCAGTAAAGAGTACTCAGAGAGGGAGGCCACTTCGAACAACTTTGGATACTGTGGGTACGGTGTTGGTCACAGGGAAGAGTTCAGGTTAAGTGTTTGTTAGGTAAGATGATATCATGCCAACTTGAGTGGAGCACATTATTGTTAGCTAAACAACAATAAGCCACCCTCTCCACGAACAGCTACCATTACCATACTAGATTTCACCAATGTCATCACAATTGCCAACATCAATGGCATCACTGATTACATCAGCCTTTTATTATCTAGAAAAGGCCATGTTTCAGCCCTTTGAGATATGCCCTTGCCTGTCTCGGGAAATGCCCCATGCACTACTCCATGCAGATTTCAGCAGTTTTTTCAGTGCATTGTTTGGGGAGATGCCAACCCAATTTGCATACACAGCAGCCAAAGGGGCCCATTCATTTTCTTGGATGGGCATATTCCATGCCCCGTGACTATTCCCTTCAGAAAACCATGGCAAACACATGCTCCAGGGAGCCTATGTCCTGCAGGATTTATGGCCTTTTTTAAAATATATATATTATATATAAATATATATATATATTTTTTTTTTTAAGCCAAACAGACCTTTTCCAAATCGATAAATGCTCAATTCTTGTTTGAATGGGTTTGCGAAAATGTGGGCTCTGCTCCTCTGTAACTTTGCCATCCTCTTTTTCAGAACTTTAAAAATAGTTATAAAATAGTTTCATAAAATTCATAGTGTGATATCAATTATATTTAGAATATTTGGTATACATCACTTTTGCCGGATGGCAAGTTGTCGAATACGTTGTTGCTGCATTTGTTTGGCGTTGTTTTTTTTTTTTATACCAAAAACAGTTATATATGAGGTGGGGGCGAAAGGGGGGATGCGATGGATCATCCCCCTACAGTTTGTGGTAAACAAAAAATGGTACATTCAGCAGAAAACAAATCAGCGAAGTTGTCATTTGGCAAATATAAATGCGACAAACCTTCATAGAACTTAATATTTAATGCAGTTTCTTCAAATGGTGCAAAATGTATTAGCAAATGTATTCTTCCTATTAACCTAACTACAGAGTCACTATAGCAGAGAGCATGTGCGTTTTGTGTCTCTGGTTGTCTGATAGCAGTGAATGACCAATTCACCTGGCCTGGTATTTATTTCTGTATTTATGGGCATCAAAGCTCTATCCCATATATAACATAATAAGAGTAGCAAACAAAAAAAACAGAGAAACAGGGGCCAGTCAACAAAATCAATTCCATGAAGGGTCATAATGATCATGTGAAATGTTCCCTCAACATATGTGTTTTCAGATGTTTTTTTTAAAGAGACAAAGTCAGTGTCAAGGCACAAACAGTGTGGTAGTGTGTTCCACTTCCACTAAGTGGAAGCTGAACTTTGAAAAGATCTGCCACCAGTGCAACTAGGCTTGTAGCGTTTATTAGTTAGAAGTCATTGTGTGCTTCAGCAGCGAGAGCGAGATGGTTTATAGGATCATAATCGAGCCGTAAGGTATGAAGGAGCATCCCCATACACACGTTTATGAGTGATAGACATGGTTTTGAAGTTTATTCTCTGAGCAACTGGCAGCCAGCTCTGGATTGTCAGCTTTGGAGTGATATGAGATCTTCTAGGGATATTGGCCACATTCTGCATCACTTGGAGCCTTGCAACCTCATATGATGGTGCTCTAGCAAGCAAGGCATTGCGGTAATCAAGTTTCTTAAGATAAATGGTCTAATCTGATGGAGCAAACAAAGATAGTAGTGACTGGAGCTAGCAGTGGATGAAACCTGGGCATCTATATTCATCTCAGTATTGAGATAGATGCCCAGAGATTTGGCTTTCCTCAATATGTGAGTATTTATGGACATAGGAATCGCTAAGCTTCTTGATGGTATTAGAGGACGCTAATGAAAGTGGTTATGTCTTTTGATCATTAAAGCATAGCCAATTGTCTCAAATTCATAAGCTGATGACATTAACAATGCTGTTTATGTGATTGGTATATATGGCAATATTGACAGATAACATAAACAACAGCTTGGTGCCATTGGCATAATTGTGAAACTGGACCTTACTGTTATACAGAAGGTCATAGAGAGGTTTTATATATAAGTTAAAAATAAGGGGAGACATACATGCTCCATTGTGTGCAAGTAAAATGAGTACTAGCTCAGCACCACTGAGGCAGACTTTCCTCATAAGAAATAGTTGATCCAACTGATGGCAAGGTGATCAAGATTGACATCCTGTGTAAATCGTGATATTAGAATATCATGATTGAGCTAGTCAAATGCTGCTGAGAGGTCCAAAAACATAAACAAGTCTGCTTTGCCCACATCCAGAATATCAAATATGGCCGACTGAATGTCCAGCATGGAGGTCTCTGTACTGCGCGCTGGTCGGAAACCCAACTGGGGGAGTATCCAATAAATTGTGAGTGATGACAAAGTGCAGTATCTGTAAGTAAGCAATGTTGTCCAAGATTTTAAGGAGGAAGCTGACGTTGGTAATAGAGTGATAGTTACCATGATCAGAGGGCTCCAAAGAAGCCGTTTTTAAGATGGGGTAACACAGGTCTCTTTCAGAGAAGAAGGTATGAAGCCAACAGAGAAAGTCTCATTGACTATAGCAGTAATGGCTTCTGCCGAAAATGGGGCACATTCTTTAATAACTTTACCATGAAATACATAATTGTCGAATTAGTGAATTTAAGCTACTGGATAACTTTACAAACTTCTTTGACAGATACAGAAGAGCATATGAACTGAGGGATGGAATTGTCCACAGCTCTAAATGGCCTGGGAGGGAGCCCTAAGGAATTTGGGGAAACATCAAATGGCCATTTTGGAGGCAATGCAGCCCTAATGTTATCCTTGATCTTGGCAATTTTTTTATTGAAATGGCCTTTCTCAAGAGTGCGTAATAAACTAAAATGTTTTTTATTGGTGTTTTTTTCGCAGAGGAGATTTTGTTATTATAGAGCTCCTTCTGGGAGGCAACACAAGCTAGTCTATATTGGGCATGGACATTAAGCCATTCTATTTTATTCTCTTCAAGGCCAAACGTACGTCATTCCCTTTCAGCTTTTTGTTTGGCTGTGCAGAGATTTCCAATAGTAGGGCTGTATTGTGTTTCTGAGCTCTAACAGTTTTTGGTTTAAGTGGAGAGACAGCGTCCAGTGCTGACTTTACTAAGATGTTTTAAAGGTCAACCTTTTGTTCCAGAGATTTCCCACAGAGCAAATCCTTTAACAGTAGGTTGAGCATGGGAGCTATGTCTTGGGAAGGGATTTTGCTAAAATTACGAGATAGTATTTCACACGTGTTGGTAGGAGTCATCTTAGTTTTTCTAGGTATTAGTAAATCGAAAAATATCATGAAATAGTCAGACCATGGGCAAGTAATAGAACAGATGTTTGAGATAATATTATCGTTGACAATTATCCAGTCGATAGTGCGAACCATCTCAGGCATGGGACCTCTGACTAACTGGGACAAATTAAACTCAGTGATGGTGGTTCGGCAGTCAAGTGCTTCCCTGTCATTAGGATCTGTGTATCCTAAATTAAGATCCCCCAGGATAGTTTACGTGTTGGTCTGGAAAGGTTCAATTGCTTCAATCAATAGGTTTTCAAACACAGACATATCACCAAGAGGACGATATATGCATTGGAAAGTGCATGTCACATCAGGGTTTACCAAGAATTCAATATGCAAGATATTACACCCAGGTATGAGGTGGATGTCTAGAGAGTGAATTTTAAGATCTTTGAAAAGGATAACAACCACTCCCCCTCCAACCCTCTCTGGTTGGTCTTTATAAGGCGTGAGTACAATACAGCTACAGAGAGGGACCAGCAGCCAAATTCAGCCATCTCTGTCAAAAATATGAGGTCAATTCGGCATTCACGGGTAAGATTCGCCACTTCTATGTGATGTTTCATGAGGGACAGTGCATTCAAAAGTGCACATTTGAAAATGGTGCCACTAAACATTTATTGATCAGAATTAAAAGGAATGTTTGGGGGACAGGGCTCAACAATGTCGCCTGCAGGATCCTCTAAAATACCAGACATTATGGGCACAATCTTATCAACTGTAGATGTGGTGATTAAGTGGTCAGATTTGAAAGTAGTGTTTGG
Source organism: Ambystoma mexicanum (assembly GCF_040938575.1). Taxonomy (NCBI): domain Eukaryota; kingdom Metazoa; phylum Chordata; class Amphibia; order Caudata; family Ambystomatidae; genus Ambystoma; species Ambystoma mexicanum. Next base: position 697,542,209 of record NC_090928.1, on the reverse strand, counting down.
AGTGTGAGGTGCAACAGTATCACTTATTGCACCTCTGTAGTCACTTATTGCGCCTATGGAGTTGTGGAAATTATGGACTCAGCAGTATTGACTATGGGGTAGCAACAGTGTTTGTGTGGTAAAGACTATGCTATATTTATGCTGTGCTTTAGTGTCATGTCAGAAGACCGGGTCAATAGATACATTATAATAAAGTGCCAATGATGCCCCTGGTGCCATAGGGAATCTGATAGTTGAATCAAGACTTGTATTTGGTAAGACCAACGCACATAGGTCTTTAAATGCACTGTGTAAGACATTGAATAAGGCAATGTGTAAGTCAAGGTTACCATAGTGGTAAATAGGGGCACAGGTACATGGCTCACTGCAGGATGCATGATGTCAGCAAGAGTTGAGTCTAGACACATGACATCAGTGGCAGTAGAATTAGGAGTAAAATCCAGGTGCATTTCAGCATATCGGGAGATGATAGCCTCACGCTGTTTCCTCTGCTTGGCTATCAGGGTTTCCAGAACACCGAGATCAGGCATGAAAAAACATTGTATGAAGGCAAAAGGCCGGACCTCAGGACAGCTGATAAACCGACAGCCCGTCAAACAGCATCCCAAAGTCCTAGAAGGAAGCAGCTAAACACCATAACCTGTCAGCCGCACGAGAATAATCTAACTAGAGGAAAGAACCTAACTACAAATGGAGTCAAGCCGGCACTGTGCTCAATGGCCACTTCCAACGCCACACGAACACCAACATGCTCAGTCAGTCACTTCGGGCAGCAATGGATCATGAAGCAGCAGTGGATGGCGGCCGGAGTATAATCTTTTTATTTCATTACAACGTCTTCAATTGAATAAATGCTTGATCAAACACGCTGAATTTTATCAGTTCATGTTATTTTCTTCCTATTATTGACATGGTATTTTGAGAGCTGTGTGGATGTGAAGTTGGTGGGTTATTCATTGGCTTTTACAGCTGGCTTCAGTGAGTATGGAAATACTGAAAATAAAATGGTCATTCATTCGTTTACAGCATGGTGATTAGGGCACAGGAAGGCCACTTTTCTCCATGAGTGCCCCCCTCTCAGAAGAGTGCAGGAATCCCTTGAGACCTCCATGTGACTGTTGCTTATTGTCAATGATTGAGGAATCCTTACTTATGTAAAGTGGACATACACTCATTCAGAATGTCCTGCTTATGAGTTGGCCAAGGGTACCACCTCTTTTGCCTTTTCTCCCAGTTTGCACTCCTCACCCCTGCCCATGCTTGCCACTATCATTATTCTCCTGGAACTCTGTTGCTGCCCCTTATGCTAACCATCAGAAGCACATCTTCCTCTTACATACTGGAACCCTGTAGCCTGATCTTTATTAACCCGTACTTCTGTGCACTTCAGTTGCGACCGAAACTGTTACCTCCATTTTATTCACGTTCTTAGGTAGTAACCGTGTAACCTGTATGCTGGTAACCTGTCTTTGGGTTGTAGGTGATCCTGCAACCTGTACGTTGAGCACTAGCATCCTCTGGTCACGGCTGAGGGAAGACAGCCACCACATTTTATTGCAGGCCTTGGCATTCTCCGGAGGTGTAATCTCTGCCCCAGAGAGCTGGAAAAGAGCATCCAAATTATAAATCTCCAGGACAATCCTGGAGTTTGGGCCGGTCTGTTGAAATGTATTATGGCTATGAGCAGGAAGCTGAAGTTGTCATGCAACCTTTGTTATTTAAGGGAAACATTTTCCAATATCACGTTAAGGCACAGCAAATAATATTGGTCCAGATTAATTGAGCCCCCTAAGAGATGGGAGAATATTAAGTGGTTTAAAAATAGATCCCTTACTTTGTAGTGACTGAGCTAAACAGTTTTGATGGTTCTAGATGAAGCCTGAGTTTGACTCCATCCTATCCCCTTAACTATTCCAATGAAAGAAAACGATTCTTCATGTAATTAATATTACTTCCAAATGCCCTTCACACTTTAATGTGCAGAAAGCTATATCAATGTTGAAAAAATCAAGTGCTGGGTCGTGCAATCATTGCTCATGGGTGTAATGCATCAAACATTCACACTAGCAGCAAATGGTTGTCATACACCGTCAGGAGTTTGCATTTACCAAACTTTATTTGTTACACCTATTTTTAAATCTATCCACTGCTTTTGATGTTAATCATAATTAGCCCCCTAGGTGGGTGGGCAGCCAATCAGGTTGCCCCAAACCTGGGCTGAATCTACCGATCCAAGCCCGGGCTCGGAGCTACCCGAGTGGTCAACGCCCCCGCTGATGCACTTTTCCCTCCGTCCTTGCCTCCCACATCCTAATCCAGCCCCAACCCCCTCCTCCTGAACGCCTTTCCCCCTCAAACCAAAACTCCTTACTTCCACTTGGTCCTCTGCCCGGGCCACACAGCTTCATTTTGAAGCCATGGAAATGGAATAGGGTCTCTGAGCATAGACCTGCCTTCCATTTCCATGGCAACCCTTCCTTATTCTCCACGGCTGGTGCTGCGCGGGCGTTTTTGCCCTATTGCTATTATCATCTCGAGCGTTTGCCTCGGGGTGCTAATAGCAGTAATCCCATGTTCTGTGGGCTACACTGGCCCGGTTACAGAACCGGGGCCAGGCATTAAGGCCCTAGCGAACGTTACCGGTCAGTATAGCCCACATAACTGAGGATTATTGCTAAAATGTATTTGCTGAGAAATTATAACTTTTGCAATTTAACAGACGGTAAGAACTGGAGATGCAACTATCATCTGTTTTAAATTGTTTGCCCTACTAAAGACTCATATGAATTGATGGGTATTTATATCGGGCTATTACATCAAAAAGGGTAATCCTATGTCATATGTCGTATGAAACTGCATTTATTACCTCTTGCTAGTGTGACTTGTAAATGGGAGGTTCAAGGAGACATTTTTGACAAATTCTTTTAGGATTTTTTAACAAGTGAAATTATGTTTTATTTTATCTAGTCATGCCCTACATATAATAGAATAAGGAACATTTAGGAGAACATTTTCCAGAGCCCAGAAACCATGATCTGGAAAACGCATCAGTTTCCATCACACACTAGATGCCATATATGCCTGAATGTATAGATTGTATACCTGATGCAGTGTGGAATATTAGTTCTGCCATGGAGAATCAAGTCACGAGTAAAACTGAGGACCAAACGTACATCATGAATACCATGGGATGGAGACGAGTTGCATCATATCCACTTCTGAACTTGCATGATCTCAAATTGGATCCTTCAACAGAGATAGACAATGTGTGCTTCTAGAGAAGCACAACACGCATCATAGTCTTCCTGTTGGTCTCCCTGCTTCCTATCTTGCTCCATTGAGTTCCACCATTTACTCAGCAATTCAAACAATTACCAGTATCTCCCCTCATTCTTTCATTTCCTGTTCCCTGTGCTCTCTTCCGTGGTAATCTTTTGAATCGCGCCTGCAGTTTCTTTGTATTACTTTTACACCATGGGCTGCCCCTGCTTACCTTTGTTCACTTGCTACTTTGTATGCCCCATCTCATTCCCTTCATTTCCAGTCTCAGTCTCTTCTAATGGTTCCCAGGCCCCCCTGTGCCCAATCTCGTGTCTGCTGCTTCTGTCTTCTTGCTCCCAAGCTTTGAAATGCTTTGCCACTACACATAATATCTATTCCCTACCATTCCCTGTTTCACACACACCTCAAAAATCATGTGCTATCCATTATGTCTTAACTGTTCTCCTTTTGGTTTGTACATTAAACTTCATTAATATTTGCACCACTTTTATCTTTATGTGCAGCGGTTTTGTGAAAGTGCCTTATAAATAAATGAGATACAATACAATACTCACCCCAGACCTCTGAGGCCTTCCATATACACACAAATCACAAACCCCACACAGAAATTTTTTTTTCAATTTCCCTTAGAACCGTCGTTACTTGTCACAGTGCCCTCTGATAACGTTTGGCCACTCCTTGCCTTCGCTTACCTGCTTCCACCATTTATTGACTGCTACTACCTTCTCCCTGCCCCCACGGTTCCCTCTTAACTGCTCCTACCTCCCAAGAAGGCTACTAACACCTCTTTGCTCTCTGATTCCCCTTGACAGCAGCCTCCTCCAGTTGACCACTACAAGCCCTTCCTCACCCCGACCCTTGTGTACCCCATTAACTGCTGACAACTCTCATTGACTGTTACTACACCCTCCCTTTCCTCTTTGCCCCCTTGAGCACAGCGAACCCCTTGACAGCTGTTACCACATCCCTACCAACTGGATCACTCCTTCAGTGAAAATACTCCTTAACCATTGCAACCCCCATTTCTGCCCCCTGCTAATGCTTGACTGCTGCAGTCGCACATGAATGGTTTTTTACCCTCTCCCTGCCTGTATGTCTCCCCTGAAATGAGCTGCAAGCCCTGTTGGAGGGCTTAATGACGGAGGCACCACATCTCATAAGATTGGAAACCAAAATATCCCATATCAGCAGATGTTATTCACCATTACCGCTGCCAAGACTAGTGATTGCATTGGTGACCATTTACATGAATGAGGTGGACAGCATGGAGCAGATCGTGTTGCTGCCACCTGAAAGGGCTTTTGAAAAGATGGAAGAAGCTCCTCTAAGCGTGATGATAACTATTCACAGCCTTCTTCGGGGATGAATTGATGACTGCTTTCTCAAACTAAAAGGATGTATTGCCTGATATGCAGAAATGTGTGGAGATGCTGCCTTTTGGGCATTTTGTGGACGAGCCGCTACATGCATCAGTATCCGGCATGGAATGATTGTGGGGACTGGCCGGTAAGCTCACCAACGTTCAGTTCATGGCGATGAATCTGCTGAACGCGTCGAATGTAGTGTATCAGACAGCTTCCCCATGGGAGCACTCACTATAATGTACCAATCCAACTTCCATATGAGCAGATTGCAGTAATATTTACACTGCATTAGCAGTGTTCGGCTGATCAATCGCCATGAACTGAATGTGGGTGAGCTTACCGGCCAGCCCCGACAACATTGCAAGCAGGCTGCTGATGCATTAAGTAACTTTTGCTATTAACACTAGCATGGTGCACAACCGCCAAAATATGATTACCAAAATATCCCAGCCAACAAATGCAACAAGATCTGGACAACCATCCTGCCGAAGGTCAATGCAGTGGTGCCCACCAGAAGCAGGATGTCCCAGATCAAGAACTGCTGCTAGGATCTAACAAGGTGTGTATGGAAGATGGTCACAGTCCATTTCAAACAGTGCTTGCCCTCAGCGGCAAGTAATCACCACCAGAGCTCTAGCTGCAGCCAGGGGAGGAGTATATGCTGACTGTAATCAATTACATCAGCAGTCTAGAGTGAATTGGAGGATTAAAGATGCGGACTGAAGTTAAGTGTATAGCATGCATTCAGTACAAAAAGCAATGATGTGATAAGCAAAGTGTGTGAGTGGGCAAAATAATGTTGCTTACAAAACACGAGTGCGCGAACATCGAAGTAAACACCCAATCACCCAGGTACCAGCTGCCATGGACATGTGACATCACTACATGGCCTACACACCCAGTGAGACACATACTACCACTTGGCCTGTGTAAATGGGAAGATGATTCGATGTCCGTTTACAGATCCATCGCCACACCACACCGCATTCGTATACCTTAAAACATTTCCTGGAGCCTAGATATAATCTCCTGTTGCTCGCATCCGTGTGCTAGCAAGTGGACAATCACTCCTCTTCATAGTTTCCCCAGGGACAGGGAATCACCACCTTACTGTACTTCACCAAGGAGAATGACTGTGTATATGTCTCCAGTAACATAGTGCAGTGCATGTGATAACCATGAGCCAGATGGATTGCCAGCTACATGAAAGACGCCATGGGTGGTCGTTGTAAACCGATCTATGTGAATACTACGAAAAAATATTTTGAATCCCAAAATACCTAATTACTTTTTTTTACCACTTTTTACTGCATATATATGGGGGAAGACTGCCGCAGTCTCCCAATACCGCTCACACGTTTTATTTACTTAACCCCCCACACACATATATATGTGATACAAGGGGGTCTCGTATTCAAAATGTTGGGCATTCCGTATTTTGGAATGATCCCATTGTAAACAACTTGAAAAAATGCATGAAGTGGCCTGCAATGTGCACAAGGTCATGTTGTACATGCCACTTTGTGCAATTATACCTCACAGCACTATAAAGAGCAAATAATGCATGAATGCAGTGCTTGGAAGTGCAAACAAATATACCTACCAGCCTTCATGTATGCACCCTCACTTTCTAACGTCTATTAAAAGCAATTGAAATCCCAAGGGACAAGTTGCATTCCCAACCAGCGTGACCATCTCACACTAGTATACATTAATTTATTTTGGGCAAGGGAAAGGGGACAGTAGAAGCCTACATTGTGTTTCATGCTCCTGATCAAACTGAAAACATATGACAATACTTTGGAACATCAATGCAAACATGGAAACATGTTCACTTCTTCTTTGTGTCTGTCTCACGGGTGTAATATAATGTTCTTTTGTGCCACACTCTACACTGGTTAGCCATTGTGTGTGCATGACTTATGTGATGTCAAAAGAGACATACACCGGCCAGCTGTCTGTGTATAGACATCACACCATTTACTTGACCAATACTTACCCTCCCTTCATCCTGTGCTCCTGATGTTTCTGCATCAAGCATCCCCTCTCCAGTGTCCAACCATCAACATGAATGTAAAGCGCCTCGAAGACCCTCTCGACCCTATGATCTTAACCAACTGTACCGTCTGGCTGATGCCACAGATTTGTGGGGAACAGGAGTCATAATGTCGCTCATTAGCCTTGTGCAAACATGCCTGCAGTGACATGGGAGACAAGAAAATGATTACATCAATGCCATGTCCAAGCACTGTAGGCTTGGTGCTGTCAGGCTCTGATTTGCACAGACACACCAAGTACAAGCAATGGTAGGCATTTGACATGCATTGTGCATAATGTATCCCCATACTAGTACTGTTTATCAACATGCAGTATATCGATAGTGTACCAACATGATCACACATGCAACAAAGTTAACATCCATGTCTCTGACATATATGTATCTAATCATGTTCTATAGAATGACCTCACACCGCCCGGCTGCATGGATTGCAAGATGTTTGCAGCTCCACAATGGCATGATTACATCTTCCCCCGGGTGGGGTCAGGCACATGGAAACACAGCGAGTGATATTGATTTGCAGCATTTCAATGCCAAATATGCAGGTGTATTGGCTTGAGCAGAGTTATACACAGGAATTTGGCCCACAGGTCTAGCATGAGGTTCCGATGTGGGCCAATGCCATGTAAGCCCTCCACACATTGCATGTATACATCTCACTGTGTACAGAGGAGAAGCTCCTTACATATCTCAACAGTGCTTATTTGGTTCAGTTATTCACTCCCAAAGCCCACACAATTGCATTACGATTTCTGTGGATCACTATTATTCCAGCAACATAGTGGATGATAGACATTGAAAAGCGGTGTGAAGAAGCTAGCAGTAGCATAAAGTCTTGCATGTTCACATTGTGAGATGTATTGTACCCATTGACATTATGCTTTCTCCCAACGGGGACCACGAGGACACCCCTAAGGAGGGAGGTTATGGGGAGGAAGAAGGCAACAACTATGCAAAACTCAGGAAGGGAGTAAACAATACTAGACCAGACTTGGGAGAAGAATCCAATGCTCCATTGAACACAGACCCACCACACCACTGACCTGTGACCCGAAAACGTCCTTCGGCCAGGCGACAGCAGCTGCACAGGCATTGTGACCAGGAAACAGCTCTTTGAAGCCATAATGGCAGTAGGTGGGAAACAAATATCAAATATCATAATAGAAAATGGGGGAGGTGGAAATGGTTAATGTACATATCTTGCAGCCATGTCCAGTTTTGCTGTAATCCCTCCATGATGGGTGTCAGGGTGCTCTGTGGCAGGATCATGGTGTCACGGATGAAGCCAAGAAATCTGGCACACGTGCGCTTGAAAAATGAGTCAACATCATCAGGGATCTGCATATTTATTGAGTGCAGCGAGTGTTTTCGAATACCTGATCTCTTGCATTGGGTCATACAAAGGATGTTTGTGTTAAGTTCAGAGTGGCCATTATGTTGGGGCAGCCCTTTATGGCATAACACTCTGCCGTGATCTGGTTTAGAGCCAGAAGGTTGGCGGGGAAGCAAATGGTGGTGTATCCATCTTACCATGGTAGACACCAGCTGTGAGAGGATGTGGGTAGAGCATGTCTGGGGGACATATGACAGGGCCACTGTGCATTAAAATGTGCCTGTGGCACAGATATGAAGCAATGTGAAGAGTTCTAATATGGGATGTTAGGGCATGCCCATTGGATTCATCACACTGCTCAGTTACTGCCAGGAGGCTGAAGATGGCGGACAGGTCCGGGCAGTAAGTGGTGAGGACCTTGTGGTCTCTGAAGTATCAGTGGGACAGCCTGGGCCTGTTCGCTCTCAATTTGTTGGGCCTTTGAGCTCTCCTCCTGCTCTTTCTTTCCCGGTGCAGCTGCTTAAGGACTGGTGTGCAGGCCAATTCGTTGTTTGGGAAGGTGATTGGGATTCTGGCTGTTGGGGTGCCTGCATTGGTGGCTGGCTGCAGGCTGAAGGGTTCCCTCCAGAGTAGGCTGATGGGCTGCTTGCAGGGGGGTGCAAGGCAGGCTGGTTCGCTCACTGATGACCAGCCAAACGTTATCAGAGGGTATAAACTTATGGGCTCCCTGCTGGGACGAGGGCTGCTCCTGCAGACCCAAATATGAATGCAACAGGATTGTTTTGAGCTGCTGAATCTGTAGTGAACAAGAGCCTTTTATTTCCATGGTACAGAACACGTGGGACCTTTTCTTATGTGCTTTTCCCATACTCTATTTGGTATGTTGTTCCATAATCTTGTTTAGTGGTACAATGGCATGTTTAGTTGATTTGATATTTCTTGGGATGTGATTTAATAACTCGGTTTTGCATAGAAACTTGATGGTGATGGTCATATATGTATGGACAATGAATGCCAAAGTCCTTGGTCTCTGGCCCATGTTGACCCTTTACTTATCTGACATCAATGTAAATATTAATTTTCATACGTTTTCATGTGTCGTGTTCTTCTAATTATAAGTGCGTTTAAGTATTTTCTCATTTGATAGTACGACATGATCAGCAATGTATTTAAAATTAGGCCTACTAGGCTTTGATCTTGGGTGACAGGTTTTATGAGGCAGCAAGATTATGCGTTTAGTTTCTTTATGCAAGATACCTTCATGAATGGAGGGAAAATGGCTGGCTTGGCTGCTGACATTAAAATCCTCCTTCCACCACTATGATGATCAGACAATGTCTCACCTAGGTGCAAAGGCATGGCAATCCATGCTCTGAGTGTCAGCTGCTGTAGGAGGACTTGCACTTTTCCAGCTGCCTCAGACAGTATTGCCTACTAGAGCCACATTAGTATGCAGAGCATTTCTCGTAACAGTTGCTACACGAGTGCAAGGACGCAAAGTGATTGGGATATCCATCTTAAACAAACCAGAGGAGTATTGCGAGTACAAAGAGAGCAAGATTTAGACAAATCACCAATACCATGGAAAAATGTTGATTGGGCACTTTTATTGCATAATTGTCTAGATCTCCTGGTTATGATGGAGTACCCAATGACTTTTATACAAAATGATCCAGATGTATGATTCCCCTCCTAATGCTGATTTCTGATGTAATTGGGCTACTGATACTGTTCCCCTGCACTGGAAATGTCCCTATTTCACATATTTCCCAATACATAAAGAAAGGTAACAAGGCACTGACAGAGTTCTGGAGACCAGTCACCTTGCTATCTGCTACATCAAAACCTGTTGGTCAAATTGTTCATGAAAGACTAACAGAATGGATAGTAGAAATGGACATGTTCAATATGTTGGCCATAATTTAGTATACTTCAATAGGGTTTACATTTGCAATGAATCATTATAAACATGTGTACACACTGAATACTCCTCTATCCTTAGATTGTATCTACCCCACAGATGTTAAAACTAGTATGGACAACATTCGAAGAGTTGTCATTTCTTTCTGTTCTGCAAGGAATGTTAATTGGCCTGCATTCCAGAAATACAGCGAGGGTGAGAGATAGAAGAGGCAGAGAGTTGTAAACAGAGTTTAATAGTGAAAACCAGGTGAATCCGGTCTGCGTCCTGCTGCCGATTTTATTTGATCATAATACTAATTTACTACCTACATGTTTAGAGGGAGTCGCGGGTGACATATATCATATTGAAAGAATTTGATACCAATACTTATTTAAGGGTGCTATGCCATCTTTCTGGATAGAGCACTGGCAGCATTTAACAATTGGTGGCTGCTTGCTTCAGCTATATTAGAGCGAGGGTTTATTGTCAAGGCTAAAATCTAATATTATAGTTACAGTTAAAAGGAAAACCCCAATAAGACATATTCTTGTTAATAATCAAAAAGCGGAAACCTGATGGCAGTTTGACTATTTGGAAATATGGTTTAATCATCTGCTTAAATAGCAAAATCACACAATGAACACATGCCATAAAATGACAGGTTATTTGAGTCATGCTTTGTTTTCGTCAGGAATATCAAAAGGCAACCAGTTCATCATGCGTTGGTGCTATACAGAACTGCACTGATAGCTATAGTTTCACACAGTACTCACAGCTGAGAAAATGAAGACAACAAATCTCTAGACATTCTCAATAAATTACTTTCAAGTATTTCCCATGCTTCTCATGTCTTCAACTACTTGTAATATGCATCCAGAAGTGGTTGTGTCATATCTGTCAGTCCCATACTACAGCCTAAAGTATTTTTGGTGTGGATTATGGAACATAGAACATGATCAGCAGTATTCCCCTGTTGAATGATGTGCAGAACAACTTCAAACCACTGGGTTATTCCTAACTAGAGCAGGATGTGATTGAGAATCTCTAATGAGGGACAACATGTTAGGGAAAGTATATCTCTGTACGTGCTGCCAATTGGCCCAGCAGATTACCTTTCAGAGGATTTGGATACATTACAAAGATGTGGATTTAGACATTTTAGAATGGGAATACTGACACTTCTCATCCAGAAAGCTGGAAGGCTGGGCAGTGCTGCCTGTGATGTCAGATGCCCATGTAATCAATATAATACATCGCATTTGAAATGTATTGTTTTTGTTGCACTTTATACAGAAACATTAGAAAAATAACCCAAGTAGACGTTTTGAAATCTAGAGCTATTAAGAGAGTCGTGCTGCTGTGTCGTTTGGTTTTAACTGCCTGCTTTGCCCGGGGTTACAGCATTGCAACTTTCTCTCTCAAGCATTAGCGAGAAGGCAGCAAGACAGAATATTTTCAAAATCTTGCCTTGATGTCACATTCTGCAGTGAAATAGTCGAGGGATGCTTTTAACTGAATTTGCTTGTCTGTTGGTGAGGTTTCTTGTGCCCACACTCACTCTGAGAACTATACATTTGGGTGATTTTTCTTTTTAAATGATTGTAAAATCTAAGAATCTACGGCTAATACTGCCATTTTATATACGTTTTAACTTGAAGGATAATATTTTACTCCTTGCATACATGGATTTATTACATTTTTGCTCCAATACAAAGAAGAGAATGATGATGATTTTGATGATGATGGTGATCATGATTGCATTGCCTAATCAAAGAAGAAACATTGTGTGCAACGAGGAAATATAAAGGCTATTTAATGTTCGTGATGTTCTTTTGTCACATGCATTTTATTCAAATGTGGCTGTAAGGCCATTATTCATAGCAACCCTCTGCATGCATGTGTGAAAGAGTGCTTAACACGAGTGCACTGTATCACTGGTTCTTTGGATTGGCCCTGTATGTATTTAAAGTGGTAGGAGAGTTGGCCGACACCTCAGATTGACCCCTGCTGTGTTGAAGATTTTCAGCTAATCCTAGATGAACACAGTTTAAATTAAGATCCCTTTGCAGACTGGTACGTGTAATCCTGCATTTATAAAAGGAAATAAACAAAGTGAATTAAAAGAATGCTAAAAGATACAATCCAGGATCAGTAAACATCTCATGGGAATGGCTTTTCCTCTCCATCTTATTTTTAATAATAAGTGTACATCTTACATTTAAAGCGGCCAGTGGCTTGTCAACAATCAGAGGGTTATCGGGATTCATTTTTCCCCTTTATTGCTTATTCTGATTGAAGATTATTATTGCTTAACAGAGGGCAACATATGTAACACTATCATGCAAATCAAATTAATGTATCACAAGGGGTCAGGTACATCCTACATTTTCTAAAAAGTGCTGGTATTGTCTTGATGTGACTTTGCATCATCCGTCCACTACATACTCAATAGGATGGTGTGCATGGCTTCTTCTGCAAATAAGAGCTTTCATCCTGACTATCCTTCTCATGTCTCCTCCCAATCCCACATTCAGGCCTCACCCAATGGGAGTCTGGCCAGGTGAGCTTGGGGGCTTGTGTGCAGGCCTGGCAACATGGGATCAGCAATATTGCCTCTAGAAGGTATAGTCCAGTAGGTTCCTCGTTCTAAAGTGTGAGTCTGCTTGTGAAAGGAGGTATGAAAGATGTATAGAGGTCTAGTAGCTAGAGTGAAGCCTTGCTGTGGCATCCCTGCTCATATGGTGTTATCCATGTGCTACTTCAAACCATCTGCGGGCCTGCAACTCTAGTGTGGTTGACTGAAAGTTATCACCGGGTGTTTGTGCACAAATGTTGGTTTTCATGCAAGGTGAATGGGCATGCCATATCTTTCTTTGCATTATTTATTGTGTTATTTCTTGTTTATCTTTGTGTCTTACATTTTCTTTCCACCTCCCTTCTTTAATGTCCTCTTTTTCTTTGTTTGTCACTACCATATGTTTCATTTAGCTGTCCTCAATTTCTGTTCCCCATTCTTAATTATTCTCCACCGTCAAAATTAAATGCGAGCATTCTGCAGCATGTGTGTTCATGTGTTTCAACCCTAAATATATAGGGGGTGGGTATGTTTGTCATCCTACTTGTCAAATGTTATGATGTGGCCTTTCGAGCAGTAATACTGTTGAAGGTTTTTTATGTCACATTTGTGTTCCCCATCCTGTAGTCCTTAAATAGGGGCTTTACCTACCTAAAGTATGACAATTATTTATTGTGAAAGGCCATCTGCATCTCAGCACTTTTTCCACATGACTGAAACTTTTCTTTCTTTGTTCTGTTTTTCCACGTTCTTTTGACCTTTCTTACAAACATTGCTGTAAAGTAGATATCGTTTCCTGCAACTGACATTACTAGTCAATTACCTTTCAATATCAAATTCAGACCTGGGTAAATATACTTCCTATCTTAATGGTATATACGTCCTTCATCTCCAGACGTCTCTTCATGTCAGTAGAAATATGACAAGGCAAGTCATTCTCACTTTTTTTCCATTGACATCTACATTGAAGCACTGGAAAACTTTGCGTACCTGGCTGGTTACATTTTTCAATGTCTGCCTAAAGCTTCTACACTGTTAGGCTCCCTCCATAGCATCCAGGAGACGTGGCCTCATCAGTCCGTGCGTTCCTTAACACCTACCATATTCCTTGGAGTTTGGACTCGCTCTGTGTATCAGTGTATCGAGGGATGCACAGAAGATCCCTCTGAGACAGGAAGAGGACCACGGACTAGGCACTTTGCTTGAAGATTTTGCCGGCACGCAGTACGCGACCACACAGAGAGGTCTTTTCCTCCAATCCACAGGGCATGTGCTGCATTGCCTTTACCAGGACCCTACTTCTGCCTGATGCTATAATGAGGAAACGAGACAGAGAGACATCATACTTAGAACGGTATGTGTTGCTGACGCATCAAGTTCGTCTTGTTTTGCCAACCATAGATATTGGGATTAAGTCTAGAGGACTTCTAGTTGCTTCATGGTCCTACTGCACTCAGCACATTACAGTTGTTCCCCTTAATATTGCCTGAAATGGGCTTTTGGAATATCCTTCCACAGCCAGGGATTACCTACTTTAAGGTGAGATGCTAACTGCTCTATCCTCCAATGTTACCATTCAGTATATCCTATCCTAAAAACGTGTTCAATGTGTCTCTTCTACAGCTCCAGAAGACAGTCTCATTGTGGCGTCAGCGTGTGTGTCCCATACACCTCCCACCTTGGGGTATCTGTCACGTGTTGTTGTAGAATCCAGCGGGTGAGACCGTTCTCTTTAGGTTTGGAGGGTAATTGCTGCCAAAGGTTCCTGAGATGTGTGCAACCATGCTCAAACCATTGGAGCTGACATGCACTTACCTACTCTTGTGATGCACAGGTGCAACCATACTCTGCATCTGAGTACTAGCTCTCTTCTTGGAGATGAGGCGTGTGTTCAAGTTGATTCGTGCGTCTTCTCCTCTGCTTTCATTCTTTGTTCAGAGTTTCTGTGTCAGTTACATACATGGGCAGGAATGTGGTGCATGACAAGACTTTTTCTTGGCAGATGTTCAACACTGATGTTGTGCTGTCTAAGAGAACTTGAATTGTACTCAAGTAGAAGGGCTTTAGTGAGCAACCCCAACATTCAGCACTTTACCCTTGTCATCTGTATGAGTGTATACGCCCTTTAATTTACAGGGATTTAGCTCTAATCACAAATTAGTTTGGGAAGAGTCTTTAAAGAATAGGATGTCTTGTTCCAAGGTCTTGCCACCTTTACAGGAACATGAGGGTTACTGGAGACAGTATCGTAGGTCTGCCCAGCCTCTTTATACGCAATCCACTGATCAAAAAGGTAGTAATTCAACTTTTTGTTTCTGGGTTCTCATTGAGCACATGGAAATCGATATACAGTAGATAAGGGTAGTAAGGAATTTTAAAGGGATCACAATACACAAACACAAAACTAAACACTTTTTTGTCGGGATGTGGTCCAAAAACAACAATGAAAGGGAATAAGCAAAACATATTTCTTGGTGGAGAGATTTGTGTACCTAGTGTAACTGGATAAATTACATAATGTAAGGTTCCAGTTTAAAAAAGGTTTTGAGAAACCAATGGAAATGCAAACAGTAACATTATTAAATTAAAATTGTAGGCATTGTGTCATTTTGAAAAGTGAAATAAGTTATAAAGTCTTTCACCATGTGCCCCTTCAGGCCCCCCGTTTCCCCTTATGGCATGTCTTGTCATCAATAGGTCTTGACAAATGTACGTTGTATAATGCATAGGATAACTGAGATAACTTCTTCCATGGGTAATAACCTGACATTAATCAATGTTTCTTTCTAAGATAATGGTGACTGATACTCACGGCAAGGAGGCTAGTACAAAGACTCATTAGATATCCACAACTGCAATTGCTAAGTTTCAACAGAATAGACAATATATTGATAAGCCATTTAGCCACACAATGGCTTTGTCATAATGCCACGATTTCAGATACAGAAAATCATGTCAAAGCCCATCAGACCTCTTAGACACAAGCCATTTCAATCTCTATATCGGTCCTACGATGGACATAATTGGCAAGTTTGGATTCCTTTCTTTACGCTAACAACGCCCGGATCATGACAGTGTTATCTGGTTGCAGAGATCTTACATACACAAGAGTTTAGGAATGTTTGATGTCAATCAATAATGTAAAGGATTCAAGCAAGTTAAAAATCAGTGCTGATAATGTGAAGGTCCTCGCTTGAATCCATGGATCTTTCTGGCCTGATTCGTATGTCCCATCTCCTAAACCAACTGATGCAGTCAAAAATCTGGGGGTCACTCTTAACTCTGAATTGACCTTAAAGAGACAGGTTGCATTAGTCTCCAGGTTGTATTTATTTCATTTCGGGAGATTAAAGACTTTTCTTCCATTGCTGGCCTTTCCTCATCAGGTCATGGCAAAGAACGCCCTTTTCTCTTCACGCATAGACTTTTCTAATACATCTACTTAGAATCATCAGATAACTTGCTCTTGTGCCTGCAAAGGGTGCAAATCTCTACAGTAAGGTTGCTGTTTAAGTTCAAGAAATTAGAACATATCTCCCCAGGTCTGCTTTCTTTATGCTTACCTTCTATGGAAGAATGAATCATTTTTATAGCAATGTGCCTGGTCCATGACACTTTGCAGGCTACTAATCCAAAGGTTCACTCACATGAAATGCAACGTTACTGTCCACGCCATCTCCTAAGATGTAACTTGAAAAGACCAAATGATCTGGAGATTGCTCCTTCGCTGTGATTCTCAGGCAATGGCTTAGGCCCCATTTATGTAATCTTCTGTGATTATTAACATATAGCCACTCATATCTTCATGCCACTGCCTACTTTATTTACATGGCCAAGATGCCCACAGGCTATCGTTGTGCTTTATAAAAATGCTTATGCATATGTAACTGGTTTCATATGGTCTTTCCCCTTTCTACTATGGCTTTGCACTCTGAGGAACGATGGGCTGTCGGGTAGACCAGAGATTTTCCAGAGGATAGGATTCACTCCAAACCTTGCATCCATCACCTCATTTGATGTGCTATGGTCACCAGAAGTGGGAGGGGTATGCCCAGACATGGGCCCCATTTATGACACCCAACGAACCCGAAACATGTGTGCGGTTGTTGGTGCTCTCGTGAAGAAGTGATGTGACCAAGCAGTTCAGTCTGGACTTCCCTTTCAGAGGTGGGACCAAGTCTGATTTGCACATGGGCCTTCTCCTTTCTGAAGTGGCTTGTCAGGCTTGTGCACTATGTTCTGGAGGGGTGCCCAGAGCTATGCCAGAAGCTAAGAGTGATTATGAACCTTACATTACAGCCATCACCTATTTTTTATGCATCCAACCATTAACTATTAACTACTACAAGAAGTACTATCAACATCAACAGAGAGAAAATGTTAGCATGTTATGAGTAATTTTTACAATACATCATTTTTCAATTATGAACCTTCAACGGTGTTTGTACAATTCAGAATGCAACATCATATCTTTTTTTTACAATTTATTTCCCCAGCACTGGTTTAAAATCGTCATCATTCAGCATAGCCACTGCTGTTCCCAATATGACTCTCTTTTCTGCTGGTTTCCTTTTCTATGGTTGCTGTTTGGGTTTTTCTTTTTAAATTCAGTTAATTCTGATGCCATGTAAGCAGGGCCTTGCACAGCTTTGTGTGTATCAATTACCAGGGGTCAGGTGTGTGTATAGAGTGACTGCAGGTGAACATTGACATTTGAGCGTGAAGTTTGAGAGGGTAGCAGGGAGGATATGCTGATTCCTGCTCCTTTTATGTCATAGCTGTCTTCATCCTCTGCCTAGAAGAGACACTATCAAGGAAGGTCAACCTCTTCACACAGCAAGAAAACAACACCACTTCCTACTGTAGCCAGATTGAATACATGTTTTTGAACCAACATTGATGAAAATGTACCTTCACCTTTGAGGGGTAAAGGAGACTGCTAGAGCTGTGTAAGCGTAAGCGTCCATATTGCCGGTTTCCATGCAGCAAAAATGACCCTCACCTGTTTTCATGCATTTCTTTTCAATTTACCATTTCTCACGAATTTGTCTTTAACACAACACATACCTTCACTTTTCCTATCACCCAACCCACACCTATTGTGAAGAACCGCACTATTAAAAGCACAGGTTGTATGTAGGTTGCCGAAAGGGACGCCTGCCACTTTTACTTGTGTGCACTCTGTTGTTTAAATGCGCAAAAGTGAAAATGCAAAACATATTCTAGTATATTATGCACATATTACAAATATCTTGGTTATGGTTGAAATGTGTGAGTATATAGTGCACTAACTGGTTTATGGCCCTCGTAGCTGGCCATATGTGGACAGTAGATGCTGCTGCGAGTAGCCTGTGGGCCTCACCTCACAAACAACATGTCAGCAGGTACATGCCCTTGGAACGCACATGCAACTTGGCAGCAGCAAATTACTGTGCACTGTCTCACCCAATCTTATACTTTTCCTCTGCCAATAGCAGTCTTGTTATTGCTTTGCCCACCCATTGCACCGAAGAGATGGCATGAAGATGAATAGCTGAACATCTGCTCAAGACACTATTCGTCTTTTCACTAGCTTGGCATCCACAGCTATTTTAATGTGGCTCTGTGCATGTTTGAGCATTCATGTGTATCTCTTACTGGATATGGCCCGTAAGGTAACTCAGCAAGTTAAATGCTCAACTAACAGTTATGCGTTCATATTACAAGACACAAGCAGAAATCAATCCTTCATTATTCAGAGGTTAACAAAATGCATACCATTAATTAGTTCATAATAACGGTTATTCTAACAGTGCTTAGAATTTGGAGTATACTAACATGAATCATCATAAAACACATTATTATTATTATCATTATTGTTATAAGAGTTTATAACTTCCTTGCTTTTACATCTATACGAGTGGGGACTTATGAAATCCTTTATTTGTGAAAGTGCATAGGAGAATATCTGTATGGTTATGTGGGAAGGTGTAGGGTTATGCCTGAGCGTGTGTGTGTTGTCGCAGTGTGAGAGTGTATGTAGGTGGCATTTATGTGTGCCTATCAGTGCATGGGCATTTCAATCTGAACTCATCTGTGTCTTTTGTGGAAGTGCATGGGCACTTCATTCTTTTATAGGCAAACTAAGGAATTACCAGGACAAATGATGGGACAACCTGCATAGGGTGTGCATTTCGGGCCATATGATGGCAATGCTTGATACATGAATGGATAATCCTTGCATGGAACATATAAAGACTCAAGTGCATTGAGTACCAGAATATTAGATAGGAGCCCTCCTAGGCACACGCAACATCCACATCCACCAATACACCAAAGGCACACAGCTATTCCTCAAGATCGTGTGATGGTACCGATAAAATCTGGGCCACGCAAGGCTAAGCCTCCTCCTGTCCCCAGGTGGGAATGGAAATATAGAAAAATAAAACTTTACCTGTTTGGTGTTTTCAGTGCTGCAGCCACCATGTTGTTTAGCAGAGGGTACCACAAGTAGGTTAGAGTTTGTTTTTGTCAAACTGTAGAGAACGAGTTACATTATATTGAGGGTTAGGGTGCTGAAAATACAGACAGAGAAAGCACTGAATGGCAGCATGCATACAGTACACGTGAGCACATTATAGTGAGCACATTGGAGAAAGTGAGCAGAAGTACTGCCATTGTTAAAGCAACACCCTGAAAGGCCTTTAGTTAGAGCTGCACAGAAGTGAAGTTTCAATTGATTAATGGAGATTTTTGATAATACAGGTTGTTCAGATGGCACAGTGGTGCCAAGGCCAAGGAGAAAGGGAAGGCCCTATAAGAGGGAGCGGAAAATGCACAAGTTGGCCTTTACCAGAGCTCGGGACAGACATGTAACAATTAGTATCGCCAGGTGCAGTCGCAACATTGCCAAGGAGACAACGGCAAAATATACATGTGGCACCCCAAACGGTAAAAGAGCTTACGAACACAATGGCAAATTGAATGAATAAGAGAAATTGATTTTGCACAGCGGTCACTTATCACCTGGATTTTGGATTATGCCCATACAAGTAACAGTGTGCACCACGAGGAAGAACAGGATATGCTGGCCAAGGTTAGGAAACTGTCCGCCCCTCTCCTCCCCGCCACCCTGTACAGCTGTACCCCTCCTCTGTGCCCCTCTGTATCCTACCCCCACTGTGTAACTGTTCTGTTGTTATCTCCAAAGAACACTCTGTTATGCATCTGTACTGTTGTATTCCTCTGTAAAAGTAGTGTGTTGCTACTCAAAGCTAGGTCTGTGCTCATTAAATAGCATAATAATAATAATAATAATAATAATAATAATAATAATAATAATAATAATAATAATAATAATAATAAAAATATAAGTGTCTGTAATATAGTGAGAGTAGCCAGCAACCAGCATTTAATATTAGTGATGAAGCACCTTTGGCACCACCTCGAAGTCCATCCCTTGTATTCATTGGTTGTACATGGGACCCATTTTAGCAATATCTTGTACATGCTGGTACTATGACGGTATCAGGTAATATTATCCCCATATATATGGTCGCCGTAAATAATATCGCCGGGAAAAGGTTGCAGTGATATTATATGGGTGACCATATATATGGGGACAGGGGCAAAAAAAAAAAAGTAAAAAAAAAAAAAAAAGAAAAGAAAAAAAAAGTTTGGGGGTTGCAGGGGTCCCCCCCCCGCATGTTCCATGTAATAATGTCGCCACAAAAAACTGCCATTTTTCGGCGATTTTTTTGCATGGCGCGATTTTTGTGGCGACATTATTACATGGAACCGCTATGACACCATAAGACCGATATTCTAGGGTTGTGGTATAGAGTACAGAGAGCACCTGGGTAAATTATCCACATTTCCGACATTTAATTGCAATTCCTGACCATTCAAAGTGCCTACCTGGATCTACAGTGCTATTCCTTTTCTGCTAATATGAATGCACCCCTTTATACGATGCTGGAAACATACATACATCATCAACTCATAATAGTAATGTATGTAAATATGTCCTATGTAAAGCACTGTAGTTTAAATCATTATATAAAACAAATTATTAATATTATTATTATTATTATTGTTAATATTATTATCATTATAAACCAACTATAGAGACATTGTGCTGCCAAATAAATCACACAATCACTGCCACAGAACACTACAACCCAAAACATACATATATTCTTTCTCCAGTTGCCTTCCAATTTCGGCCAAAATAGTGTTCAGGACTTTTCAACATTTATTTATTTATATTTATGTATAAATGAATAAGGCGCCGAAGCCCACAGGCATCAGGGCACCAACGTAGAGACAGGAGACAAACAAAGGTGACACGGGACACACAGAGATACAGATATGACAATAGTCTATACTACTGATTACTTAAAAAGAACAGTTTTCAGTACAGAGCGGAACTTCAGGTTATTTCGTTCCAGTCTTAGAGCAGTTGGAAGTGTGTTCGAGATCCCGTCGGCTCTGACAGGGAAGAATCAACCCAGGTCGTTGGTCTGTTTGTAGGTAATGCTGTTCATCTGACCCTGATTTCCTGAATGCAGGGATCTACTAGGGACATATGGACAGATGAGTGATTTCAAATATAGGGGAGCTGCGCCAAATAGGCAGCGGTGTACCAAAGTGCTAGATTTGAAAGAAATCTGATCTTCCACCTTCAGCCAGTGTAGGTCCCTTCTACTGGCCGAGATGTGTTTGCCTCTTTGTATGTTTTTGATACTGCGCACAGCACTATTCTGGATTGTCTGACATTTAGTCAGACAAGCAGTGTTGCCCTATTAGTAGCGTGTTGGCATAGTCCATCCTTGAACGTATGATGGCTCGGGAAATAGTGGTGCAATTTTCTTCATTGATCAGAGGCCTGATGTGTCTAAGAAGGCGTAGATGATACTGACAGTTTTTTTTTTATTTTCTTTTATTATTGAAAAGGTCTTCAGTGCTCATTGAGGATTCCAGAGTGATACATTATTCTTCTATTATTCTAGCCGGGATAGCATTGTTCTTGATTCAAATACCGTTCAAGACACCATGCATCCCATATAGTCCCTGAACACGCAAACGCTTGCCTACCTCACCACATTGCTCTCCATTTCTGGTGGCTTGAGCATATCTAGTAGCCACAAAATTTCCAAATGTGGGACCAGGTTATCCTGCAAGTAGAAAGCAAGAAAACAGGCAATTTCATGCAATGCACCAGCCAATTATACAACATCCCATTTCAATAAGTAAACCTTAGATAACAATCCAATTCTGGAAAGGACCAAAGATGTTGCTCTTTGAGGAATACCTGGGAGACATCACAAATACATAGTTGACACCTTGGTGGAGCCATCGCTTAGCCTATGTACAGGCCCACCCCGCCCACAACAATTCCTTGAATAACCCTTCTTTTATCATTGTAGAGCCCCCCCCCCGTTGCTCCTCAGCTAGGTTTGTGCTGTATATAACCACAAACATTCATATATATCATGGAAAGTTCCCTGACCTCCCCTTATTGTTATGTAATGGGTAGTGGGCTGCCAGGGAGGGGGCTTGCACAGCCACTATATGATATGCCTATATGTAGATGTGTAGATGTGGCATATTCTCATTGGCCGGCTACCACTATTGGGACTTTGTAGGGGCTCCACCTCGGAACCTTGGAGGGAGATGACTGAGGAGACCTGTGATGGGTCTGGGATCTTGTACAATACATCCACGAGGCGTCAGATCAGTAGTATGATGAGAATTTGCAATTCCCTCATTTTGCAAATCCACACTGACTGTGGGGCACAAAGAAGTAAGGAATGCAATTTACCTGGAGGATCACAGTCAGGTGACATTCTGGGCAATCCATGCCGACCATTTTCCAAGGAGAAGAAATCAGCTGGAATCAGGCAGAGGAACAGAGGTGTGAACCAGGTGGAATTTCCAGATGGCATTGAACAGTTGAACGCCACACTGACCTTTAATTCCTCATCAACTTCACCAGGCGACCAACAACCTAATCAAAGCAAGAGACAAACACCCAAAGTGAACAGTTAAGTCTTATTTGTGGGCATTAGAGTATGATTACAAATCAACCAATTAAAAAGAGGAAAAGAAACCTATATTATGGGGAGACAAAGAAATGCCTGGCAGAGATCAGGCCCCACATAAGGAGGGATAAAAGAAGGTGCGAAACCTGAGAACTGGGGAGAAACCCAGATGAAACAGGTGAGTCTATTTACTCTCACCTGTTGCTGGAGGAGATGTATTTGGAGAAGGTGCTGTAGGAAGTTCACGAGTGGGTAGAAGGGCCTTCTTTGGTCACTCTTTACTCTTCCTTTTCGGCATGGTCAGGGCAGGAGACCGCCACTGCAGCCCATGAAGACGTGACCAGGACCAAAGGACCAGCGGATCTTCACCAACAGCCCGGCAAGCCCCTCTGACACGGCGGAGCTGCTCATTGAACACTTTGTGAGTTCTGAAGATATCCTGCCTCTGCCCTGCATGGGCACCAACCTGTAGCCTCCCTGCTGCAGATCCGGCCAAGATTAAGCCCCCATGGCCCCTCAGGACTGCACGTGCCAACATCAGAAAAAACAAAATGTCGGGCGCGATGCGGCCTGAAAGCGAGGCTGCACGTCCTCCCAGTTGGTAGGCAACGTGTGTTTGTTTGCATTTTAAGCACAAACATCCACTGGCAGGCGGAAGAGCCGGCGGCCACCCCAAGGCCATTATAATGCCATAGCCCTGTTTGCCCCTGTTCGCCACGGTGAGTGGCTATCCCATTTATTTCTACATGCAAACTTCATCCTTTCACTTCAATGACTGTCGGAAACATTCTCGCAGTTTGGACATATTGTAAGTACTACACATGACTACTGCAATGTCTTGAACTAATTATTAATCACCAATCCTATTGCTATGCATAAATATAATCCCTCGTTTCACCCATATATCTCTACTCATCCCCTCCACATGTTGCTACCTGCGCAACACATAACTGCACCAAACTTTTATTTTATTGGCCACTGTACCCATATTGCTGCCCGCTGAGCCCATATTGCTGCACACTGTGCCTGTATTGCTGCCCACTGAGCCCATATTGCAGCCCATTGTGCCTGTATTGCTGCCCACTGGGCCCATATTGCAGCCCACTGTGCCTGTATTGCTGCCCACTGTACCTGTATTGCTGCCCACTGAGCTCATATTGCAGCCCACTGTGCCTATATTGTTGCCCACTGTGCTTGTATTGCTACCCACTGAGCCCATATTGCAGCCTACTGTGCCTGTATTGTTGCCCACTGTGCCTGTATTGCTGCCCACTGTGCCTGTACTGTTGCCCATTGAGCCCATATTGCAGCCCACTGTGCCTGTATTGCTGCCCACTGTGCCTGTATTGCTGCCCACTGAGCCCATGTTGCAGCCTACTGTGCCTGTATTGTTGCCCACTGTGCCTGTATTGCTGCCCACTGTGCCTGTATTGCTGCCCACTGAGCCCATATTGCAGCCCACTGATCCTGTATTGTTGCCCACTGTGCCTGTATTGCTGCCCACTGTGCCCATATTGCAGCCCACTGTGCCTGTAGTGTTGCCCACTGAGCCCGTATTGCTGCCCACTGTGCCTGTATTGCAGCCCACTGTGCCCATATTGCTTCCCACTGTACCTATATTGCTGCCCACTATACCTATATTGCAGCCCACTGTGCCCATATTGCTGCCCACTGAGCCCATATTGCATCCCACTGTACCTGTATTATTGCCCACACTGTATTGCTGCCCACTGTGCCTGTATTGCTGCCCACTCTACCTATATTGCTGCCGACTGAGCCCACATCATTCAGGCATGGATGGCCACACACGGCCTCTGCCTGGATGATGATAAAACCGAGCTACTACTAGTCGGCTCACCTAACAACCTACTCAAATTCAGTCCCAACTATAGCAGCATCATCATTGATGGCAATAACATCCCGATTGCCAACAATGTAAAAACCCTTGGGTTCTACCTTGATGCCAACTTTAATCTCACCAAACAAATAAACATGACTGCATCAGCCACTGCCTATACTGCTAAGATGACCAGAGCCTGCAGACCTCTACTATCCTCCAGCAGCTGCCTTACACTGGCCTTAGCACTTATACAGTCCAAACTGGACTATTGCAATGACCTCTACTTAGGTGCCAACAAGATTATAATCAATAAACTGCAGGTTCTGCAAAACAACGCACCTAGAGCAGCACTAAATATTCACCATATCTCTGACACCAGAACGCTATGCAAATGGTTCTCTATTCAAAACAAAATTGATCTAAAAACCCTCTGCCTCACATACAAAGCCCTGAACCACCTAGCCCCACCATACCTCAAGGATAAATTTATGATGCACACATCTGCCAGAATTACTAGATCCACCAACACGTCCTGTCTGGTGGTGCCTAGGTTCTGCCTCAAAAGAGCAGGTGGAACCAGCTTCCCGGTTCTAGCCTCCCAATTGTGGAACACCGTTCCACAAGACATTAAAACTAGCCCAACTTTCCACCTGGTTACTGAACAAAAAATAACTCAAACTTGCACCAAATTCACACTCCCTACCATATCTATCCCTCCTGTATATATCTACTTTCTATTTTCTACACCCACTTACCCGACTTTCCCCGCCAGACTAATGCTCCATTGTAAGGTGTACGCACATATTGCACAAACTGCATAAACCGCATAACTGACTTTCCCTGCCATTCGAATGTTCCATCTGTAATGTGTATGTAAACAACTGTATGTACTGTATAAACAATGTAATATTTATATATAAACTTATAAACAGTATAACTTCATCATGTAACCATTACCTTAACCTTGTGCCCCGATACCCCTGGGTCAGGCGCGCTATATAAATTAAATAAACAAACAAACAAACAAAAGGGAGACCCATAACGAAGGATGAAGCTAAACGAGTGCATACTGGAGGAAGACTGCACTGCCTGTGGCAGGAGGGCTGTCCATGAATATTGATTGCCTGAATAAAAACGTGCAGAAGAAGGGGGAAGCAATATCAATGCACATGTGTTGACGCGAAGGTCCATGGAGGGACCAGATGAGAAAGTAACAAGTGAGCAAAAGGATCCCTGGATACACTTAAGAAACCATCACTGCCCTTAAGGTTCAGAAGGGAACAGTTCAAACAAAAGTGCCAATACAGAGGCCTGGAGTACATCCCATTTAACTAGATTGTCTTAGAAATTCAGACTAAACCCTGACAGAGGGAAGGCCAGGAGAGTGGATGCTGACAAAGTGCAAGAATAAAGAAGATATTCAGCTGTGACCAAAAGGCAGAGCACCGCTGCAGAGGAATCAAAGGCACAAGAATCAAGGCGCAGGACACTTGAAGAGTAGTGAGAGGGATTTGATCTGGCCCATCCCTTGACATAGCTAGTTGCTAAGGTCCAATCAAGAGTAGCTTTTCAACATTTAGTTGCCCATCCTTTGGAAAGATTTCGGGCCTAATTCACAGAAGTGTGTTAAAATGGTAAAACCCCATTGGAAAACGATCTGTGAGTAGGGGCCTTTGCATTGTAGCTTAGAGTGTCTTGAAGGAGAGGCAGAGACTTGCAAACATAGAGTATGGGGAGCAGGTGCAAGTGGATCTAGGTCACCTGGCCTAAGCCCCGCCCACCTGGTGCCTTCTTGCCTGCCGTTCTTTTTCACCACTTAGCAAGCGCCGCCCACCTAGTGCCTTCCTGCTTGCCGCTCTGTTTCCCTACTTAAGGAGACCTCCAGCCTCTTTTCCTTTGCAGATGGGGAGCAGGTGCAAGTGGATCTAGGTCACCTGGCCTAAGCCCCGCCCACCTGGTGCCTTCCTGCCAGCGGCTCTTTTTCACCACTTAGCAAGCCGTGCCCACCTGGTGCCTTCCTGTTTGCTGCTCTTTTTCACCACTTAGCAAGCCTCGCCCACCTGGTGGCTTCCTGCTTGCCGCTCTGTTTCCCTACTTAAGGAGCCCTCCAGCCTCTTTTCCTTTGCAGATGGGGAGCAGGTGCAAGTGGATCTAGGTCACCTGGCCTAAGCCCCGCCCACCTGGTGCCTTCCTGCCAGCGGCTCTTTTTCACCACTTAGCAAGCCCTGCCCACCTGGTGCCTTCCTGTTTGCTGCTGTTTTTCACCACTTAGCAAGCCTCGCCCACCTGGTGGCCTCCTGCTTGCCGCTCTGTTTCCCTACTGAAGGAGCCCTCCAGCCTTTTTTCCTTTGCAGATGGGGAGCAGGTGCAAGTGGATCTAGGTCACCTGGCCTAAACCCCGCCCACCTGGTGCCTTCCTGCCTGCCGCTCTTTTCACAATTTAGCAAGCCACGCCCACCTGGTGCCTTCCTGAATCATGCTGTTCCCATCTTCATCTTGTAACCTGGCTTTCAACATTATGTGTTACTACTGACTTCTGCAATTGTATTCACTCCCCACTCTTGCTTCTCCACTCTTTTTGACTGCTTACACTCTGTTCTCTCCTCCTTTCCCTTCTCCCTTTTCCTATCTCCTCCCCTTACTTTCTTCTATGCACTTACTCTATCAGAATTGTCCCTGGACCTAATATGATAGCAACCTCGTCTGTTTCCTCCACCCTCCCATTACTGTTTTTTCCTCCCCAGGGCCCCTCCAGCACTATCTGAAATGTCATCAGGCCTAGTATTATAGTCGCTTGTTTTGTTCCTCCCCTCCCTTTCTGCACCCCTCTCCCTCACCTTTTGTTTTTCTCCGGCTCTACCAGAAATGTCGTCAGGCCTAGTACGGTAGTCGCCTGTCTGTTTCCATTTCCTTCCCACTCTCTTCCTCCCTTCCTTATCTATCTATTAGCTCTTGCACTATCTGAAATGTCATCAGGCCACCCTTTGGAGCCCTAGGCCAACCAAACCCTCACATGTTAATTTGTTAATACATTTTGAGAGATACAGCTCGATCTTAAATGTCTGGTGTATCTTTTTCCCCCACTACCAACATTCATGAATATGCACATCTCTCTATTAGACAAAACATGTACTCAAAAAATAGAGCCTTTGGATTTTCCAATGCCTGAATCTATTGATATCCACGGAATTGATGCAAATATACTTATATGCATTACATATTCTAGCACTATGTCTGTCTGCAGGGGCTTTTAAACCTTTGATTGTACCTTGAGATGGTTTTTGTTTGAGAAAAAATGATTGATGCACTTGGACCTGCCAATAAACTTTAATCAAGTCAAGGGTTGAAATGAACTCGGTGCCGCCGACCCATTCAGCCAGTTCATTCCCCCATGGCATGGTGTAGGGATTGAATGCAGAGATCTCTTAAACTGAATAGTGACCATAGAGAGTTTCCATCATGTATATCTTCTTGCTACTCTTCCTCTGAGGAGATGTGTTGCCTTGGAGAGTATAGAGAGTGGCACTACAAGGAGGATTGAATGGAGTCAATATTTACAACAGTGGATGGTGGAGTTTTCAATGCTAAAAGCATTATGTTTGTCATGTTACAGCTCAGTGTTTTGAGTTGCCTGTATCCAATAACTTGGTTTCTGCTGTTTTGCCATCTGGGTTTAAACAAACACTTCAAAGGTGTCACGAATCATTAACATCTACGCTTGCTCCCAAGCACATCAATGCTAGAGTGATTGCTCCCAAGCACATCAATGCTAGAGTGATTGCTCCCAAGCACATCAATCCTAGAGTATTTGCTCTCAAGCACATCAATGCTAGAGTGATTGCTCACAAGCACACAAGCACATCAATGCTAGAGTGCTTGCTCTCAAGCACATCAATGCTATAGTGATGGCTCCCAAGCACATCAATGCCAGAGTGATTGCTCACAAGCACATCAATGCTAGAGTGCTTGCTCACAAGCACATCAATGCTATAGTGATGGCTCCCAAGCACATCAATGCCAGAGTGATTGCTCACAAGCACATCAATGCTAGAGTGCTTGCTCACAAGCACATCAATGCTATAGTGATGGTTCCCAAGCACATCAATGCCAGAGTGATTGCTCCCAAGCACATCAATGCTAGAGTGATTGCTCCCAAGCACATCAATGCTAGAGTGATTGCTCCCAAGCACATCAATGCTAGAGTGATGGAATTAGGTAGTGGTGCATGCATGAAGGCATTATAATTGCAGCGAGAAAACGTCTGTTTTTTCCACCGTATATTTCTCACAAATTGTATTAATTTGTCATCATAAGGTTTACCACATTCCTAATAATTGTTCTTAGGATCAGGGAAATGAAAGAAACGTCCACATGTTTGAAGTTGTTTCAGGGAGTCCAAAAGAGCAACCCTTGACTGAGTGCTTGTGTTCAGGTGAGATGAAAAATGTTTGCGTGGCATTCACAATTTCTACAAAGTAATCTATGGGTAGAAGTTATTGGTTGTTGGTTTCTGCATTACCCTGAGCGCGAGTGGTGAGCTTCAAGGCTCCAAGAGGGAAAAAGGAAAAAAAAAACATAAAGGAGCGATTACATTCTGAAAAGGTGAAATCTGAGGAATGTTTCAGAAAGTAAAAGTGAAACCCAGAAGCAAGGTTTGAGCTCCTGCGAGGGAGTAGTAATACATATGAATGAGAAGACGCAGGGAATGATTGAAGATGCATATGGAAAAGCAAGTGAGGAACATACATTAAGAAATGTTTTGCTGGGAGGCCCTGAGGTAAGAGAAAAATAATAACGGTTCTGAGGAAATCTGCAGAGGGTACATTAGGTAATTGACTGATGTCATATCCCCAATGCCTTAAACAATTTGAGATGCTACATGTAGAAATAAAAGAGGCACCGGTAATGGTGCTCAGCAATCCAAGTGCAATGGAATATGTAAGATCCCAGGTACTGGTGGAGAAAGAAATGCAAAAGGACGTCACAAATTAGCCCTGGAAGGTATGAGTTAGACTTACTTAGAAGGCATTTAAAAATAGGATTCACTGGGAGAAAATGAAGGACTTTACCTTTGAATACCTGACAACATTACTTAAATGAGCCTAACTCCACTTAGAATTCTGCAGAAAGATTTATCTGCAACTGCAAGAGATGAAGTAGAGCAGACATGGTAGCAGGAAAGTGTTCGGTGTTACAGCTGGCCCATTTAGCACACTCAATTATATCTGTCAAAGAGGTCTGGGTAAGGATTAATAAGTGGGGGACAAGTCAAGTCAAGTCACGCTACATTGAAGAAGTCATGCCAAAAGCAGAAAACAGGCACATCTCTTGCTCAGCACAAATACAATTCTGTTAAAATCTTGTGTCTCCCCAGAAGTTTGACTTGATTATTTATTGTTGTTATTTAAGCTATGCCTTCTGATACATATGGCTCATTATCTTTCATCTGCAAATGTGCTTTAGAAGTGGAATCTGAAAAGCTTTAACGCAGTGAAGTAACTTTGCTGAAAAAGTTGGGGGGGGCATGACATCTGAAGAAAAGGTGCCCCCAGTCAAATTAATGGGGACAAAATGGTGTGCCATGAAAGTTGGGGGGGACAAATACCCCTGTCCCCCCCTAAAATTACGCCCATGCTTTAACGTACAGTCAATCAATCATGGCGGGGAAGTTTTAAATGATAAGGGGCCAAACAGAGGACGTAGTCCACAGCTTGATGTCTGTTCTAAGGCTTCCATTATGGCAGTAAACGAAGCTGCCCCACTAAAAAGAGCTCCCTACTAACTTACTAGCCACCTTGGAACACGGCTAATTTAGGTTTTTTTAAACAACATCTGCATCCAATTTGTGTTGGAAAGTAGAAAAATGTATAACCATACAGGCACAAATATCCTAGATCCATACTCCAGATACAGTCTTAAGCTAGCTGATCAGCTAAATAGACCCTTTGTCAAAAGGTCATTATAGAAGAAGGCAATTATGCACGGAAATTATTTCAAGTAACAACAACGTTTCTATCCCCGAGCTGTACTATTGGCCCGTCCTCAGCCACTTTTTGGAAGGAGTAAGGTAACGTCTATGTTCAGAAAATGCAATTCATGGAAGAAAAAAAAATGCAACTTATAAGGGATAGTGTTACTGCTAAGCCTGGTGCCTCCTTAAACGTGACATGCCTTAGTGGAAATCTGCATATTGTTTTTGCATGATATTTTTCTCCCATTTCTGATGACTCTGTTATCTTTATTTCCTGATAACATCAAGTTAAACAATGGGGTAAGAGGGAAAATAATCTAAATCACTTTATTTCTTACACCAGGACTTTCAACATCAAAATAGATAAGGTGGTCCACAATTTTAGATATCCAGAAACAACTATGAAGTCTATTAAGAACTACTTTTACTTAACTGCCAGGAAAACTGATCCTAATAGGATTCTTCATGCTCCTAGGACGAGCAATGTCGTCCTTGGCACTTAAGGAGTTAATATTGTTCTGTTGTTACGGTTTAGTAGGGTTTTGGGAAAAAAGGGTTTTCATTCCTCTGTCAGGCTGATATAGCCCTTGATGGATATCCCATAGTATTCAATACATCAAGGTAGTTAAATAGTCTACTGGCACCACAAGATGGCACTCTGGGCATGTTGGAGAAGAAATTATTTGACCTGTTGCCATGGGAAACATACTGGCAACTTCTCCCTCATGCACAGCATTGTAGTTGCAGATAGAGCAGTGGTCTATGCCTTACAGTGCACAAGGCTTCTTAGTCCCTGCCGGCACAATGGGCCTGCAGCACAGATGAGTGTATTCGCCCCTACTTCAGTTGGGGAGGCACATGGTAAGAATGAGTTTTACTCTGAAGCGGTGCTAGCTTTGTGTTGGTTTGTGGGGAGCGGCTCAGACATGTATCATTCTGATACTCTTAACAATAATGATAGATTTGTATAAAGGAGGGATTGGCCATTCCAGAAACAAAAGGTGTAATTCAATTTATGGGAGGCTACTGGCTTAAACAGTGTTCGAGATTAGGGTGCGATAAGGTGGGAGGGGGATCACCGGAGGGGGATCACCGGATGTTGTTGGGGCTTGGTTAGATTGACATTTTGGAAGACTGTGGGTAAAACCTGGTGGGACCTGTTTGTGTTACCAAAAAGTATGTTCGGATCCCCGGTTTTGGTTTCATCTTTAAGTGAAATGTGTTTGAAGAGTCCATGTTACTGTTCATTTGTCCTAGTATAGGTTTTCTTCTTCACCCCTGTTTGTTCCACCCCTTTTGTTGTTTTTCCCATTTTGCCGCAGGTTTGTGAATGCCTTTGTGATGAATGAAATGAAACAGAAGTGGAAGTATGGATGGCAAGCAGACAATCATGTAGATGAATAGCCAGGTTAAGGTCATTAACAGGAATGTGGAAGGCATGAAAGCCCGGTTGAAAATTAGTATGGTGTGGTCTAAAAGAGAGGTGAGTGGGGAAGATTGTGGTTTGTGACAGGAAACAATGTCAGCTATAAAATATCCTGGGATTTGTGAAGAAAAAGGGGTTTGATAGAACGTTTTCAAGCACATTTGTGAGCTGGTGGAAGGGGAGAGGGAGCTCACTTTCAATAAAAGATTGAGATTCACAATTCCAAATATGCTTAGGCATCAAGAGGTGAGAAATTATATGATAAGTCATTTATAACACCTGTACACAAGTGTTTCTAGGTCTGACAAGACAAGGAGGGGAAAAAAGAAGGAGGACAACCAACGATCTTACTAGGCCTTGTGTCATTAAGATTGCGCAAGTGCAGGGAGGAGGAGAGGGAAGAAGTGCCAAGGACGCGTAGGGGGAATAGAAGTGCAGGTGATGCGATAAGTGCTGCCAGAGGGTGGCTCTTAAGTGCAAAGAGAAGGGACTGTAGGGTTACAGATACAGACCCTGAGCATGAGGCAGTGCGAGACAGCGCAAGGGCAACTGGACTTGCAGGAGCCTGGGCCCGAGTTCAGGGGTGGCCAAGTGGCCAGTGTGCTGATTAAATGTATCCTTGACATTAATATGGAGGGAAGTCTGTTTATCCTTGTTAATGTATACGTGCCGAAAAAGGGAATAATATCTTTTCCACTTTGTGATAGATTTGAAATCGATGGGACATGAAAAGCGTGTGATAGGTGTTGACTTAAATGTCCTGCTGGAATCTGAAACTGATAGATCCCATGTTAGTGGGCACTCAGATTGCAAGTAAAAAGAATGTACAGTGTTTTTGATTCAATTTAATTTACAAGGAGAACTCTTCACTAAAGTGCAAAAGACATGCCCTAGTTCTACTTAAGAATATACTGCCTGAGCAGACCGTCTTCAACAGTTGAAGGGACTGACATAGGCAACATTTAAGTTTTGCACCATGCCACAGCCTATGTAGAGTTTTGTGGTGGAAATGTGTGACACCTGAGGAACTGGAGGCTAAATGCAACCCTCCGATCAGAAGCAGGGGTGGTGTAGAGTTTAGGGGTGAATGTGGGGCATGTATGGGGACATAGTGTTAATTCTGTAAACACAGTGAAGGTAGTGTCGGATGCACTGAAGTGGGGGATTTAATTAGTATTGAAACTGCAGTAAAGAAAGAGAAAAATACAATTTAGAAATACCTGTTCATGTTGCTGCATTGGCAGGAAAAGAGGTAAAGGCTCACTGAGGCCAGGTAGAGCCTATGATTTCTGACAATAACGAATGCCTCCCTAAATTAATTCTTAACTAAGAACACTTACAATTCTCTGGACTGCACATAGTATAGTGTAAAAGCTACTTGATAAATTGTGCACCAGATGCAGCAATCAGAAGAGTCATATCTGGTTATGTCCATTGAGAATGAGGATATTGCGAATGAATTCAGTTATTACAAGAACGCATATGAATCAGAGGGTTATACTGCAAAGCAAAACACAAGATGTTAGTTAGATGTTGAACTGAATAGAGTAACTGAAATGGAAACTAGTAAGTTGGAAAGCCGAAATACACTAGATGAAATGAAGGAGGTTTTAAAATAAATGAAAAGAAGGAGAGGAATGGGTGTTGATGGTTTCCCTGTGGAATTGAATGCAAAGCTGAAGGAATATTTGGTTGGAAATCTTAGTGATGTATTTAATGAGATCCTAAAGACGAATGTAAAACCCTTCTCAATGGAACACACCCCCATTAGTATTACCCTGAAGGCAGGTAAAGATTGTGCACTACGCCAATATTGTTTTTATTCATGTCCTAAAGAACATTGTGAAGATAATGGTGAACAATGTGGTGGTTATCATAACCAGGCTACTTCATCACACAACATCAGGGCTTCTAAGGAGCTAAGAGGGGACTATGAATGTCAAGGCATTTGTGACATCCTTGATTTGAATAACAGGAGGGACTGAGTTTACAATGTTGATTAGCTTAGAGAGTGAAGAGGCCTTTGAAAGTGCCAATTGGGGTGAATTTTGAAAAATGATTAGGCATCCCAAAAACATTGCTTGATTTTGAAGATACCACACTCATCTGCAAAGGTGAAGGTAATTATGAATGGATTCATATATCCAATGAATTCAGCTTCCATTGAAGAACTGGACAGGGTTGTCCCGTGTCTCCCCTTTTATATGCCTTATCTCAGGAGCCATTTTCTCAACTGATACATGATGAAGATGGTACATAGTGAGTGTGGGTTAGGAAAAGTGTTTGCATATGCTGACAATGTTCTGATGTTTTTGGTTAACTGTGAATGGTCTATTCCAAAGCTATTTGAGAATATAAGTGAATATACTAAGGCATCCAGATATAAACTAAATATTGACAAAACTGAGGCAATTCTAATTTCAAAGGTATGTCAGAGCTGTCATCTGGGGGAGTGCTGTTTTAGGTGGGGCAGGGATGGATTTAAATATCTAAGTATTGAGATTAAAATGGACCCAAAGGTGACTCTCAAGCAGAATTTGGCAAGAGTACTAGAGGAGATTAAGTGGGAATGTATAAGGTGATTGTTATACAAATGAATGCACTTCCAACAATTCCCTATGTGTTCAGCTGCATCCTACCGAGTGTGACCAAACATTGTGTCACATTTATAAAGACATACATTGTTTTTTTAAGGTGACAGAGTAACATTTTCCATCAGACATGGCAAGATTTTTGTGGGACACGTTTAACAAGTTTAGAATAAGCGGTGGTTTTGGTATCCCTGCCTTTGCATGTTGCAACCAGGAATGCATCTTAAATCAGCTTTCAGATTGGCTGAGTAGTGGAGAGGTGATCACATAGAAGGACAACGGTTATGGAGCATTAGGAAATTGCTTTTTTGTAGAGGCTTCTGTTAACGGAAGGGCACTGTAAACCATGAAAGTCATTAATAAAAACCAAGGGAGTAGTAGACACATTCTAAGCTTTGAATCCCTGCTGTTTAAATATAAGCTGCCATTGACTGAAGATGGGCGATATAACCTTTTGAATGAGTGTCTTTTGGCAGGGTTGTGGAATGATGTGGCCAGAAATAGGTTTGCCTAATCTGCTACTAAATCTGGGGGGTAGAAAGAAAGAAAATAAGCAATGCTTATAAGTTGGTTGTGGGATTGATGGCACATATAACCTATAAGGCAGCCATTTAGAGGAGGGCCACAAACTAGCACCAGATTTCCGCACATTTTTAAATTAAAAGCCTGCCTTAAAGACAGGTGTCAACGTTAAAAAGTCTGCAGTAAACCATGTGTGTTCTGCTATTTAAAACAAAATGGTATCAAGCATATATTGCCTCATGGTTCATTGGCATGAAGACTGTGTGATTGTAAAATCACCCATTTAAGATAGCAACATATTTTAATTGGCTCCTAGAAACCTAATTGGCCCCAAAAACTGCCAGGTCCAACTCAAACTCAGCCTTTGCCTTCCGGGTTGCTTGAGGTGGGTGCCATTAAATTGTGTAATGGTAGAACCTATTGTTGCAGTGCTGTGAGAAGTTCACAATGGGGTGCTATGTAGAAGTGTGCTATTGATATTGGGAGAATTAAACTTTGTTTGCAATGTTAATAGTCATGTTCATTCT
Source organism: Ambystoma mexicanum (assembly GCF_040938575.1). Lineage (NCBI taxonomy): Eukaryota > Metazoa > Chordata > Amphibia > Caudata > Ambystomatidae > Ambystoma > Ambystoma mexicanum. The sequence continues at coordinate 697,506,794 of NC_090928.1, read as the reverse complement.
GAGTAATATGCACACGAGTTTGCTGGGCAGTATCCAGAAGACTGTGTCACTCACAGTTTATGTGTGTGCGTGCCCACAGCCTATGCCTTTAATGTGCACTTGTTACATTGTTGGTCTTTGTGTCTGTCTCTCTGTCTGTTTGTGTGCCTTGTACCAGCACATTGAGAAATGTGTTGCCTTTCCATGGATTGCAATGTGTTTTATTCCTTTTCATGCATAGTTATTCTAGGTTAGAAATTGGAATATGTGGCTTCTTGATTGTTTGAACCAATCAGTAACCTTATAACTGTTCCACTTTCCAACCTATTTTACACACAGCTCCTGTCACACACACATGCACACTAGCTTATGCCTACTACCCTGCTCACACACCACGCCAGAAACCCATGACCCATCCATCCTCCTTCTAATGAAAAAGCTTTTCACCAGCAAACACAGAAGAATGCCCACATGTGTGCCCTCTAATGGATACATGGAAACCAAGTTCCCTCACCATAACTCACCTAAGAATATACCATCAAACAGAAAATGTGATCTTACAGCCTGCACCACTCAAGACTTTAGTTTCAGATTTTGCCTGACCTTCCCCTATCAATACCTTACCTCCCTCTATGCTCTATCCTATATGTCCTTACATGAAGAGGCCATAAACATATATCAACTATGTTTTGTTGGGTTCCATGTAATAATATCCCCGCAAAAATGTTGCCAAACTAGAATGGCACCTTGTTTTGTGGCGATATTACCACATGGAACCTGCAGGGATCACCCCCGAAAACCCAAATTATTTTTAAATGAAACTGGGTCACCTCTGCAACTTTTACTCCCATTTACCCTATATATGAACCCCCTAAATAATGTTGCCTATGCCGTTTCCAGGTGACTATATGTATGGCAACACTATTTATGGGGATAATATTATCTGATAACGTTTTGTTGATATGGAGGTGGACCCCCAGAAGACCTCAAACTTGTTAAGATGTGGTTGAATGATTGTGATCCCTATATAACATTTACTATGACATGAGCTCAATGGTATTCTAGGAGCAACCGTATGCCTAAAACCTACAGACATGAAAACCAAGCTTCACTTTAGTAGTTGTCACTCCAAGAATCTGAAGAATAACTTACCATATGGCAAATTTCTACGGATCAGGAGAAACTGCTTCCATATAGACCCATTCAAGGAACATGCAGATGGTTAAGCATGTAGGCTTTAGCATATAGGAAATCCCCGTAAAATAAGAAAAAATGCAAAAAAAAGAGCTAGGAAACATTCCTCACAAAACATAGGATGTAGAGGACAGAATCACTTGTGTAATGACATAAAGTCCTATAGCTGGTGCACGGAGGAAAGTTGCGCTAAAATATTGACTGATTATGTTTGAAAATAACAAAAAATAATCAAACAGATGCTGGTTCACACCCACACAACTACAAACCACCAAGGGATGCTACCATGACTAGTTTATGGGAGATGGTTCCAGTTTCTGACCTCCACAAATATGGCAATTGTTCAGTATGTGAAATAACGAAAATATAAAAAAAGGCCTGCTAAATGACATCTCTTGGGATTTGAAAGAATTCACCAACTGCAACACAACATGGGCTATATATCCGATCAGATGCCCATGTGGCCTGATCTATGTCGGTAAGACTAAAAGAGAAGTTAGACAACATATTGCTGAGCACAGATTGTGCATACAAAATACAATCCCAGACAAACCGATGGTAGAACATTTCTGCTGAAAAACCCACTGCCACACATTTATGTTTTGGTTCATCATACAAATGGTAAAACCAAACATACGTGGTGGAGATGGAGATCTGGACCTGAGGAGACAAGAACTTTAATTGATTCAGAAATTGGATAGTGTGAAGAAGGGGT